>NC_136058.1:437954199-440662776 GCF_964261635.1 Lissotriton helveticus
GGAAGGGAACATATGAAGGTGCTGACAGGATAGGCCTCACTACTTACCGGTTACGCCTTTCCTCAACCAAAACCCAGATATACCACATAAATCTACTAAAGAAATGGTTGGGACCCCTCCCCAAAGACACCCATTACGTTTTGTCTGACTCAAAACCCATTCATTCAACAGTGACTCAATTGCCCATAAACGAACATCTAACAGAGGAACAAAAAGTGTCTCTTCAGACCCTCTTAGAGTCCTTCTCCTCCATCTTTTCCGACCTCCTGGGAAAATCAACAATACTCGAGCATGCCATTGTTACCCCACCAAATAAAGTAATAAAACAAAGCCCCTACAGAATACCACAATTGGCGACGAGGACGAAAGGAAGAGGGCCCACGGGTACGGAAACTAAAGAATACAATGTACGAGTGAGTAATACTTGTATTAATATTTTAAAAGATTACCGAAGAGCTATCTGGGATCAGCGGCACAAAAAGTGAGTAAAATACCGGCAGCGCGCCTGGCAAAGCATTGTATCATGCTGAGGAGACTCCGTGTATGCGCGCTGGAAATTCCTGTCAGATGGTACGCGCGAGGCATGCCGGGAGGTGCGCTGATGAAGCATAGCGTATGATTGGCTGCAGGACTTATCGTCATCAGCAATTTTAACAAAGCGGCCATTTTTAATATATAAAAAATCTAAAATCCTCGTACGATCCTAAAGCAAGAAGGGAATTGTCATTCGAATGACAGATTCGTGTATGTGGAATCGGAATGAGCTAAACAGTAAAAGAATAACGATTAATATTGGAAATGTAAAAGCAAAGGACAGTTTATGAGAAAATACTAAGAGAAACATTTCCATTTCGTCTACAAAATAATAGATGGTGGAGACTATCGAGAGTAATTTAAACCTATGTAAACCATTTATGAAAAGGAAATAAAGTGATAAACAGAAATAAAAGGTTGTGTAGTAACTGCAAGAAAGGAGTATTAAACCTAACTCTAAAATGGCACAGAGCAATAACATTTGCGTTCCACCTTTGTTTCTAGATGAGCCAGGGAAACCTGTAATGAGAAGGAGGAAATAGCTAAGAACTTTTGAAAACTACATTATATCCATTGATGGAAAAAAATATGATGCAGAAAGGAAAACTTCAATTTTATTTGGCTTGTTAGGGAAGGCTGGTCAAGACGTATTCGACAGTTTACCTGAATACGAAAGCCCTCCCGGTGTTTTCATACCACTAGATGAGTACAATGAAGCGGTAAAAAGGCTTGAAAAACAGTTTGACGAGGAGCCCAATATAATGGTGGGAAGGCATAAATTTGCTTTACGCAAACAAGAAGAAGGAGAGACAATTGAGGAGTATATTGCTTGTTTGAGGGTACTCGCTATAGAATGTGAATTTGAGGATATGAGTGAAACCTACATTAGGGACCAAGTGGTGTTCTATTGGTACTCAAAAAAGTACAAGAGAGACTACTGGCATGTAAGAAACCAACTTTGCAAGAGGTTGTAGATATTACCAAAGGGATAGAGAGGTCAATGATATCTACAAGAGAGCTTTCTAGTACAAGTAGTAATGCCAATGTATTTTATTTGCAGGATAAAAGGAAAGGAAATGAGAAAAATTGGAGCAATAAGAAGGTGGGAGGCAAGAATTTAAATTGTTTTAGATGTGGTTTGCATGAACACCTAGCTGACAGTAAGTGGTGTCCAGCCCTTACTAAAAAATGCTCTAAATGTAAAAAAACAGGTCACTACACTACGTTATGTAAAACCAAAATGTCTTATGGAAATGTAAAAGTTAATGCTATTGGTGAATTTGATGATGAAATGTGTGCCAACATTGTGCTGTATGTAGAAGTGATAGATGGTAAAATTAAAGGACCTATTGGCGAAGTTAAAATTGGGGATGTGGAATTGCAATTTACTGCAGATTCAGGGTCACCGATTACCACGATATCTGACACACTATTTGAGGAAAAATGGAAGGATGTAACTTTACAAGAAACAGACGTCAACCCAAAGGCTTTTGGGGAACAAGATATAGACATGGTAGGTTATTTTTGGGATACGGTTACCTTTAGGGGGAGAATAATCAATACCAACATTTACGTGGCAGTGAAAGGAAGGATTCTGATCGGATGGAGAGGTTTAGCGAAGATAGGAGTAGTTTTGCAACCTGGTGCTAAAGAGCCTATAATGCTAAGGGGCGATTTTATAAACAACATAGCAATGGATGAGGAGAAAAAAGAGCTAAGTAACGTGTTGGAAAAGTACAAAGATATATTCAAGAATGAAATAGGGTGTGTGAAAGGGTTTACCCATGATATTAAATTGAAAGAGAATGCAATACCCATGAAGCATAAGGTGAGGACAGTCAATAAAAAATGAACTGAAACAGGTGTTGGAAAAACTGAAGAGAGAAGGTGTCATAGAGGAAACTGATGAGTCTGAATGGGTTTCAGCTATTGTTGTCTCAAAAAAAAAGAAAACTGGAGAGTTAAGACTGTGTGTTGACCTCAGGTCTTTAAATAAAAATATTCTGGTGAATTGCCACCCTCTTCCAAAGATCCAGGAGATACTACAATCAGTCTCAGGGTCAAAGTACTTCACTTTAATAGATCTAAAGGCAGCTTATCATCAGGTGGTTCTGACAGAAAACAGCAAAAAACTAACCACCTTTATAACGCCATTTGGGGCATACAGGTATGTGCGGTTGCCTTTTGGATTGGCCTCATCATCGGGAGTCTTCTAGAAACTGATGGACATGTTGTTCAGTGAGGTGAGGGGTGTGGAGGCATTCCAGGACGATATCCTTATTCACTCTAGAACAGAAAAAGAGCATCTAGAGATCTTGGAAAAAGCGCTGAATATCCTGAAAAGCAGAGGGATGACCGTCTCAAAAGAAAAATGTGAATTCATGGTCAACAAGTTGGAATACTTGGGACATGTCTTGACGTCTGAGGGTATCACTCCAAAGGATGATTTAGTCAGAGCAATAAGAGATGCCCCAGAACCAAACGACAAGGAAACTCTAAAATCGTTCCTGGGGCTCAGCGAATACTATTCAAAATTCATTAAAGGTTATGCTGTCATGGTGGATCCATTAAGGAAACTGTTGAGAAAAAACGTGAGCTACAGGTGGTCTCATGAACAAAGCCAGGCATTCAACAATGTAAAAAAGAACATTGCAAGGGCACCAGCACTGAAGCCTTACGATCCACAGCTGGAAAATGTGATCACCGTGGATGCAAGTGCAAGAGAGATAGGCGCAGTATTTTGTCAGCAGGGAGGAAGGAATGAGAATACAATCGCATTTATATCCAGAAGACTGAACGAAACTACAGCACGATTGAGCGTGAAACCCTTGCATGCGTCTGGGCAGTGCATAAACTTAAGGATTACCTGTGGGGCAAGAGGTTTATCATAATAACAGACCACAAACCCTTGGTCTACATGATGGACGGCGAGGGGCGCGGAAATGGAAAAGCTAGTTCCAGGCTGATAAGACTGTTATCAAAGCTTCAGGAGTACAATTTCAGCATAAGACACATAAAAGGAGGAAAGAATTGTAGAGCTGACTGTCTGTCACGGTTGCCTGTGTGTGACCAATCAGAGGACACCCTGGATGATACCGAGTGTGTGGTAGCCTGGATGGATGCTACAGTCATGTGTGAAGGTTCAGTCAGTGAAGATGAATGGATGCAAAATTTAGAAGATGACAACGTGTTAAAAAAAAAGTTATGGAATATGTCAAAACAAAATGGCCGCCTATCAGGAATCTTCCTAATGAATTAAGGAGTTATCAGCAGATAGATGAAGAATTGACCATTGAATGCGGGTTTCTCAAGAGAAGAGATCTATTCATACCCCCTGCAGGTTTGAGAAGAAAAATCGTGACACTTGCTCACAAGGGGCACCCTGGAAGCACCGCCACAAAGAACATTGTAAGAATGCATTACTGGTGGCCAGGTCTAGATAACGATGTAAAGGAGCACATTGACAAATGCGAGAAATGCCTCAAAGCAGACAAACACTGGAAAGTTAGGAAAGGAGAATTGCAAATGGTTGAAATACCAAATGGTCCATGGACAAAGGTAGCAATTGATTTTGCAGGGCCGTTCAGTTTATTGCAAGATGAATGTAAAAACATAATTGTTCTGACGGACTACTACACTAAATGGGTGTATTTTAACTTCGTGAACAACGTGACAACTAATGAGGTGATTAAGTTTCTAAAGAAAATTTTTGCTTTGGAAGGCCAACCTAAGATTATTGTATCTGACAATGGCACCCAGCTGGTATCTTCTCAAATGTCAGATTTTTTTAACACAGCAGGCATCAAACAAGAGAAGACACCTCTGTATAGCCCGAAGAGCAATGGCCAGGTGGAGAGAATGAACAAATTCATTAAAGAAGGGATCCAGTTGGCTATAGCTTCTAACCTGAACGTAAAAGAGTACATTCGTGAAAAAATAAACACGTACAATAACACACCAAATGAAACAACTAAGAATACACCTTTCTACTTGATGAGGGGGAGGAAATGCAATGATATGCTTACCCCAAAATTTGGTGATTGGTTTATTATTATTATTATTATTATTTTGAAGCTTATAAAGCGCACGGCTACCTCCGGCGGAGGTGTCCCGGCGCTAAGATTACCCGAATGCCACCCAAAGAAGGTACCAGGAGTAAATCCTACAGAAGGAAATAAAAGGTGCAGGCACTATTATGACCGATTAGTAAACAACCAGGTTTTGAGTTTACGTCGGAAGGCCGCCTCAGATTCAATGAGCCTAAGATCCAAAGGTAGACTATTCCAGAGTTTGGCAGCCGTGACGGTGAAAGTTCTGCCGCCACACCTGGAAAGTCTGAATCTTGGGACGATCAGTAAACGAAGGCTGTTAGATCTGAGGTGTCTAACTGAAGATGAAATTTTAAGGCGTTTACTCAGGTAAGACGGGCCTATTCCATGAATAGCACGAAATGCCAAGGTCAAGATCTTAAAATCAATACGCCGAGCTATAGGGAGCCAGTGAAGCTCATCTCTATACGCTCTAACTGAGGTGCGAGCAGGGATATTGCCAATAAGCCGAGCCGCGGCGTTTTGGACAATCTGCAGGCGATCAATCAAATACTGGGGGGCACCCGCATACAGACTGTTAGCATAGTCCAAATGTGTAGTGATAAGTGCCTGGACCACCGTTTTACGGGAAGATTGAGGAAGATACGGAAATATCTTCCTGATCATGCGCAATTTCGCAAAGCAAGCCCCCGCAACCTTGTTGACTTGGGACTTACCAGACAAGGTGTTATCAAATGTAAAGCCTAGGTTGCGGGCAGCCTGAACTGGCTTAGGGGGGGGATCCAAAACTGTGGGCCACCAAAGGCCGGCCAGGGGAGGAGATTTCTGACCGAAGAAAAGAACCTCAGTTTTTTCGGCATTGAGCGCCAGGTGGTTAGCAGACATCCACGTGCAGATATTGCCAAGGCAGTTTCTAAAGTTGGAGAAATGGGAGTCAGAGTGGCCTCTGAATGAAAAAATCAGCTGAGTATCATCAGCATAGGAGACCACCCTGACACCCCAAGATTCTACTACCCTGGCAAGAGGAGCTACGTAAATGTTGAACAAAAGAGGGCTGAGGGCAGAGCCCTGAGGCACACCGCACAGAAGGGATTTATCCTCTGATTCAAATGGGTGTAACGTGACCCTCTGGAACCTATTCGACAGAAAGGAATTGATCCAAGCCAGTACTGTGCCACTGATCCCGAGCTGAAGTAAACGAGTTGCTAGTATGTCATGGGATACAGTGTCAAATGCAGCGGATAGGTCGAGGAGGACCAACATGGCCTCCTCGCCCTTATCCACTGATTCCCTAATAATTTCTGAGACCTCTAGCAACGCAGTCTCGGTGCTGTAGCCCGCTCTGAAGCCGGACTGGGACTCGTGTAACAGCTGATTAGAAGCCAGATACTGGGCCAACTGAGTTTGTACCACTTTCTCCAAGACTTTAGCAGGTTTAGGCAGAAGTGAGATGGGCCGGTAGTTGGTGAATTGTGAAGGGTCAGCACCGGGTTTTTTTAGAATAGGGATTAACCTGGCCTGTTTCCAATCTGAGGGAAATTGACCACGAGACAGAGATGAGTTCCAAATCGTGAGGAGAGGTTTAACCAGAACAGGGGCAAGATTGGCCATGATTTTGGCGGGGACTGGGTCCAACGGAGAACCGGACTTCACTTTAAATAGCAAGGACAAGGCTTGTTCGGAGGTGAGCTCCTCAAAATGGTTAAATGAGCTATGACTGGGACATGTTATATCAAGGGGGTGGCAAAGTGCAACAGTATCAAAAGAAGAGGCGAGTTTGATAATTTTGTCCTGAAAAAAATCCGAAAGTCCGTTGCAAAGATCTTGTGTAGGAATACATTGGGTTTTCGTGGCAGGAGGATTGACAAAGTCTTTCACGATGGTAAAAAGAGTTTTAGAAGAATTCTGTGCCTGATGGATAAGGTTGGAGAAATAAGCTCTCATCGTAGAGCGTTTCAGCTTATGGAATTTATTCCGGGCAGATTTATAAGCCAGTTTAGCAAGAGGGTCATAATTTTTTCTCCATTTGCGTTCCAATTGTTTACATAAGCTCTTCTCCTCACGAAGCAAGGAAGAAAACCAAGGAGAAGAGGGACGAGATCTGGAAGAAGACAACGGAACAACAGGGGCAACGGAATCAAGGGCCGAAGAAAGGGCCGAATTAAATCTTGCAGTTTCTTTGTCAAGGTCTTCTAGATGGTTAAGTTGAAACTGAAGATGAGGTTCTAAAGACTCACAAGTCACTTTAGTCCATCTACGGCCACTGTCTCTATAAAGAGAGAATGGGGAAGAAGGAGACGGGGAGGTGATGGTAAAAGGAAGAAGGAAGTGATCAGTCCAGGTCAGGGGAGAAGGGGACAGAACAGATATGCCAGGATGATTAGAAAAAATGAGATCTAATGTGTGCCCTGCAATGTGGGTCGGGCCTAAAACTAATTGAGGCAGAGTAAGTCCCTGTAAAGTTTCCAACAGGGAAGCGGCTTTAGTACAGGAAGAATTATCAATATGGAGATTGAAATCTCCCAATACAAAGAAATGAGGGTGTTTAAGTAGAAAGTCAGCAATAGAATGCGTCAAAGCATTGAGAGAGGATACGGTAGCTGTAGGGGGATTATAAACCAGAATACCGGCACAGATGGTGCTTGCTGAGTCCATTATTGTAAAATAAGCAGCTTCGATAAGACCGTGATTGGGGATTTTAGTTAGGTTCAGTTTTAGGTGAGATTTGGCAATTATAGCAAGGCCCCCTCCGGGTTTGGAGTTTTCGCGATTAATGCCAGTGAAGCAGTAGCCAGGGGGGATAGCTAAGTTAATGTCCAGTGTAGATGAATCTTTGATCCATGTTTCAGTGAGAAACAATATGTCCCATTTATGGGTATCAAGTAAGAGCCAAATATCGGTGGCGTGGGCTGGAAGTGATCTGCAGTTGATCAACGCCGCTTTTAAGATAGCTGAAGGCTGCAATTGACCCCTCAGAAGGGGTTGGGAAGCAGTAGAAACAGCCGGGATGGAAAACTTGCATTGTGAACAAGAGTAGCCAGTGAAATCCAAGCTATTGGGTTTACAACAACAAATAGGGCTACAGGAATTGTGACGAAGGTGTAGCAGCTGATCAGAGGTCCATGAGATTTTTGGGTCATTAGAAGCAGGGGTTCTGGCACTGGGCGCGGGTCCGGCGTGGACGGGCGCAGACAGGCTTGCCTTAGGCGCGCCTTCGGCGCGCCATCGGCGCGCCCGCTGCGCCCGCCCGCTGCGCCCGCCCGCTGCGCGGAAGGGCCGGTCCCTTCTTTATGTCCATAACCCTCTGGCGGTGGGAGGAGGGTGGGAGGCGTCCAGGAGCTGGACCGCTACCCTGATTCCCCCCAAGATGGCGGTTCCGCGTTCTCCCGGCCGGCAAGAGCGCTGTGCTCGGCTGCGCCGGGGGAGAGATCAAAGTCGGCCCCTAGGACGAAGCAGTCTCGTCCGGACCGATCAAAAGGTCAGATTTTCTAATTAAAACAGCTCCAATTAAAATATCAACAGTATTTTTAAAAGCAAATCTGGTGACACATGTATGCAGGTAGTAGTCACCACGCATACACAACACATGCAAATACGAGATTTAAAACTCACAATCACAAAAGGGAAAGGAAGTGCCCCCGGCTTTCCGCCTCAGGGGTGAAATGCGCACAAGTAATCTGTGGAATGAAGGGGCGGGAGAACCTAAATAGTGAGGGAGGGCGGGAGGCGTCCAGGAGCTGGACCGCTACCCTGCCTCCCCCAAGATGGCGGTTCCGCGTTCTCCCGGCCGGCAAGAGCGCTGTGCTCGGCTGCGCCGGGGGAGAGATCAAAGTCGGCCCCTAGGACGAAGCAGTCTCATCCGGACCGATCAAAAGGTCAGATTTTCTAATTAAAACAGCTCCAATTAAAATATCAACAGTATTTTTAAAAGCAAATCTGGTGACACATGTATGCAGGTAGTAGTCACCACGCATACACAACACATGCAAATACGAGATTTAAAACTCACAATCACAAAAGGGAAAGGAAGTGCCCCCGGCTTTCCGCCTCAGGGGTGAATGCGCATGACTCATGAAATAAAAGAAAATGAACTCAGGGTAAAAGAAAAAATTGTGCGTAAGCAGGAAAAAACCAAGAAGTATGCGGATATGACCAACAGAGCAAAAGACATGGAAATAGAGGTAGGAGATTGGATCCTAGTGAGGAAACCTTGCAAAGTGACCAAGGGAGAATCCTTGTACAGTGACCCTGTAAGAGTTTGTGAAGCATCTAGAGGTTCAGTATGCATTGAAGGAAAAGGATGGAGAAGCAAAGACGATGTTATCAAATTAAAGAAAGGTCAAGAGAAAATTATAATGAAAGGCAAGGAAGGGAAAGAGATTGGCCTTGATGAAAGCATACTGGAATGGGAAGATGTCTCTGGGAAGCAAAGTTCCCTTTGCGATGAGGACACTATGTTGGACTCTAGAAGTAATGGAGGATGGCTCAATTACTCCCGAGGGGAAGTCAGTTTGAGTGAGACTGATCTAAGAGCTCCTGACAATGTTTTGTCAAATGGACAGGATGTACACATGAGGGGGGAGGTCGTTAATGCTGACAAGCAGGATTCCGTGTGTACAAAATCCAAATCTGGGAGAACTGTTACAATGCCTAAACGTTTTGATGATTATATTGTGGGAGTGTTTTCTCCGCAGTATTTATATTTTGCTTTTTGTTGGGAAAAAAGGGAGATGTTGTGAACTGCTCTTGATAACTGCAATGTGTTTTCACTGTTCATGCTAGCGCGCGTCATACATCCTCTCCGAATGTTCCGAGATGATTTAAGTGACGACACACCTGTCACTGTCATCATTCTATTATCGCTTTGCCCTTTGCGCACAGCTGTCCCCTGGCTCCCTGTGGGCCCTGTTATCTTAATAAATTGCTTTACACCCTTATCTTCTCCTGTGTGATCTATCGCCCCCCACAACACTTACCTGTGTCTTTTCCTTCTGTCCGAGGGACGACGGCGGCCGAGGCACACCTAAGGGACTGAAGAGGAAGACCCTGTGGGAGAGAAGAATACAAAAGTGACAATCAATCATTGTGATTTCCTGTAATACTAATAAAAAGTGCACACCATGAAATTATTCAATGCAGTGTGCTTCTTCTTGACCGACTCTTCTACACGAGGAGCTACATACTCTCCCTACAGAGAATGGGAGACAGACACACAGAGACCAACAGACACAGACAGACACACACACACACACGAGGGAAAGCAAAGTAGAAAAACGCTACATACAGTTGTTCTATGCTGGCATATGTACATTGTTTTATAAAGATGGTGGAACTGTTGCTTTGAATGCACTTTCTTTTCTTAAGTCACACATGTATGAAACAGTTCAGAGTCTGGAGAGCCCTGCAGCCCCTGCCCTGAGTGTGGACTCTCAGTGTCCTGAAGATGCCCCCGCGCTCGTGCGTCACCCTGGGGTCAGAGGCCTCCCTCACCTCTGCTGGAGCCCCGGGGGCCCGGCTGCCTGTGAGGAGGGGGGCCAGTGTGTTATTCCCCCCAGGAGTGACGCTCGAGCTCAACAAAATAAAACAATGCGTCTCACTGCTGGGCACGCGCAGGACCGCGCGTCACAGCTGCGCATGTGCGGAGCGAAGACACGACGTCCTATCGCCGAGTTAGGACCTTGCACGGGGTACGGACTGTGAACTGCCCTGCACGGAGAACACTCAGCCTCACTGCGCATGCGCAGAGGAAAGTCAGCCCAGAGGAGCGGACCGAGGAGCTTTGCATTTACATACCTCTCACCATGTGCTGTGGCGCGAGGCGCCCTCGTGCTCTGCGGCGGGAGGCAGTTATATCTCATTCATTGTGTCCCCGCGCGGACACTGGAATTCTTGTACTTCTTTGAGTCCCACCTGTGCTGGCTCTGAGCTGGAGCCCTTCACTGCGCTCCGTGCTGTGAACTAAATGAAACCTTTCTTGCATCGACTTCTGGAGTTGGATTGTAGTAACATCGGCGTCTGTCCGCCGCGCATGCGCAGTTGTTCACCCACAGGCCCTCTTTAACCCTCGCTTCGCAGCGGAAGGCAGTGTCTGTCCTCCGCGCATGCGCAGGTAATCCAAGGCATCTTTAGCCTGCGTTGTGGGAAGCAGTGTCTGTCCCTGGCGCATGCGCAGTTGCTCATCCACAGGTCTTGTAACCCGATCCACAACAGAGAGCACAGCACCCACATGAAACCCCAGGTGAGGTCATTTATTTAATGCATTCTTATAAAGCGGGGACTTTACCCGAAGGTGTCACAGCACCGTACAATAGAACCAATAGAACCAGTGACGTTACATGAGAGAACTGTTACAGGATGCAACAAATAAAAATAGCAGCCATAGAATCAAAGCGATGCAGGCAAAAGGAACACAATCTCAAGCACAGCAAGCACAGACTGTACAAGAACGTAGACATTGGGAGGACTCTGGTTGGGAAGACTTGCTAGCCGCAGCAAGGGCAGGAGATCAATCAGTTTTTTTGCGGATTGTTGCAAACGGCAATAAGTCGAGCAAGCCAGCCCAGGACTACCATCTAGATCCTAAAACATGGTTCAAACACTTTGCACATTTATATGCATGTCCGGGTTCCCCTTCAAGCGAGAACTTATGCATAAATAAAGAGCTAACAATGTCCAAGGAGTTTGAACCACTGTATTTTAGTATCTTAGATACTAAGTAGGCTATAGCCGCCATTAAGCCGCCCAAAGAGCCATCCCCAGATACCATCCCGGGAGACCTCTTTAGGCATGACCCAGAGGTATGGGCACCGTAGATCAACTTACTGTGCAATGCAAGTAGCAGAGGGCAGCCTATCCTTATATCATGGAAGGGCGCGGAGATCGTCCCTATATACAAAAAGGGCAGAAGGGACGATCCTGCTAATTATAGACTCTGGCAAATGCCACACAAAAACACACAGACCCACACACACACACACAGACCCACACACACCAACAGAGCCCCACACACACACACACACACACACCTAGGACAACAGTGCAGTTACCAACTCCTGGCCTAAGAGTAAGTAGCATATACCCACCTAATATACCACACTTCACTACCCATGTTTACCACAATGCAGATACTCACCACTTGCATAGCACTGCAGCCACCCACCCAGTGTTCAGAGCTATAAACTGCAAAGGACACCGAGCTATCCCCCCACGAATATCATTGCACACACTGTGTGGGGAAGGCAAGGGGCAGTCAGCCCCTTGGATTACAGTTCAACCACCCTCCTCACGCACATCGTACCACACTGCACTTATGAAGGGTGCAGCCATGCATCCAGGGCAACAACTGTACACTGCCGGAGCGGGTCAAGGCGCAGCACTCCGTACACAGCACTGCAGCAGAGTATTACACAGTCAGTCAGCACCACGTTTGTGTAGGTTCAGCAAGATGCAGTTCTAGGGTACCCTCTGAAAACGTCTTTCTGCCCTTTCTGTTTCAGATACAGTGCCCATGCACGCTGGCTGGTAGAGGGCCCGGGCCTTGTCCCATGGTGTCCTAACACTGACTCATTCTTATCCCATCTTAGAGGCCCTTACTCCATCCAGCATTGGGTGTGTGTCTGAATACAGAATAACACAATCCCCGTAAACTATCCACCAAGGTGTCATCTTTAGAAACACAACTAGTCTTCGGAGTAGAAGGTGCGCCTCACTTCCTCTCAATTTTAATTAAGAATATTCGATTTCATTGTGTTTTTCACATTAGTTGTAAATGCCACTCAGCAAACAATTGTCAGTAGCGGAAAGCAGTGACCTATAACCCCAAAGCGTTGCGCACCACGTTCAGCTTCTACCCCGCCCCCCAGTGAATGGATTGGAACGGATTTGCACCCTGTGAGAAGTTGGCCTGATAGGTGATGTTTCCAATTCTGGAACCACCTGTTATCAGACCAAACAATCCCTTATGGTGTCTGGTTGTAAGTCAACCTTATTAGACAAGCTATCCTAGGGGTAGCATGGACTAAGCAGCCTAAAGGCTTAACTTAAGAGGTCGTGTTAAGCGAGCTGTTTTACCACATACAATCCTGTAGTACCAAATGAAAGGACACCACACAAGTATATATTATAAAAATATATGTATTTATTACTAAAAACAATCCCCAGTATTCTTTATGAATAAAGGGGCACAAGCGTTAAATCAAAAGCACTGTTTAAACATACAAAGTTGCACAATTATGGATGAGGGCAGGGGGCCACTCAAACCATATACTAAACAAGTGGTATAAGAGATGCCACTCGAGCAGTGGTTAGGCCTAGGGCCTAGGGAATCGCTGGGAGCAGTCAGGACAAGCAATGCTGAAGTCGGGAATGGCCCTCGGGATTCGGGAGATGTGCGGAAAGCGCACGCATGCACCAATGTTAACCAATGGTGCGTAAAAGTTGTAAAGTTAAAGTTTAAGGACACTTCCGCTGAACCTAGAGGAACAAAACTTAACACACAGACCCTAGAGGTGTGCACCAGTGTGGGAACACCGGCGGAGCAAAGGTACCTCACCCACAGGAAGTGGGTGCACAGGGTCGAAGGGGCGTCGGGTTCTGACACGCAGGCTCTTGGTGCTTGAAGCTGAAAGGGCTGCAGGCGGGTTAAAGATGAAGTGTCCGGTGAAGTCCAAGGGTGGACTCAAGTCGAAGGGTACCTGAAAGCAGAGGGGACAGAGTCTGGGTCACTCAGCAGTGACCAGGGTGGAACCAGGACGGAACCAGGCAATGTCGGGCGCAATCAGGTGGTCGTCGAGGAGCTTCTCTCCGCTGTCACGTGGGCTCTGGGGCATCTGCGACGTCCAGGAGCAGGTCACGATCTGTCCCACGCAGGCTCTCACCGTCGGCGCTGTCGGCTTCATGTTTGGAGCAAACAACACTTGGCAAGAGCAATCCACGCGGAACCGGGAGATTGCTTCTCACTCGAACCAGGAAGGTCAGAGTGGGGGCTCCTTTTCAGGGGAGCTGGTGTGGATCTGGAGCAACCAGATTCACGAGTCTTCTTCGTAGTTTCGTCGGCACAGGGACCACTAGCCAGCTGGCAAGTGACCGGGCCAACGCGTTGAGCCAAATGGAGCAGAAGGGCCCCACGCAGCACTCGTCGAGTGTGGAGGGCTGAACTTCGGCTCAGGAGTAGCTTAGGGTGGGGGCTTCTCAAACCCCGGTGCACAGCTTCGAGGGTCACTCGTGGGCTGCACGGTCAGCGTCTCGTGGTCAATTCAAGATGGCGTGCCCCACGCTTCCGGTCGCCTCCACGGGTCTCAGCTTTGCAGGGACTGTGGATCGGGCTGTTGGAAGGCAGGCAGGCTTGATCTCGTCGATCTCAGTCGCTCGAGTTCCGGCGGGAACTGCAACTAAGTAGACGTCGAGGGCTGGATGGTGCCTGCTGCTGCAGGGTGGTCACTCCTTGACCACAAGGGAGATTCTTCGGGCTTCCACGTTGAGATGGAGGTCGAAGGGTCCAGAATTTCGTTTCAAATGTTTCTTCCAGGAAATCTGATGTGCATTGGCACTGCTCCCACTCTTATTCGAATCTGGGGGGCGTGATTACCTGCTAGGTCCCCCCCTATGGGTGGGACCCAGGAAGTGGGTGGATACACCCCCTTCCTTTGATCCAGGCCGCCCTGGCACGAGGGCTGGAGTGCCCCAGAACCGGTTTGGCCGGATTATGCAAGGGGCAGCCTTGTGCGCCCCAAGCAGTGTCTGGTTTCTTTCAAACCTCCCTGCTACAATCCACTATCTCCTGTCTGGAGGGCGGTGACACCCTCCTGTGACAGGAAACCCTTTGTCCAGGACCCATTTGGCCGAGTTTCGGTCAGCTGCAGGGGTCCAGACATTTGTCTGTGGCAGAGGCATCCATTTTGTGGATCTAAGGTCTTTGGAGAAATCAACCGCATTTAAGTAAAGCAACATGTCCTACCCCTCTAGAGGGGTGGAATGCTATCCCCGTCGCCAGAACTGGCGAGGGGATAGTATTCCAAATCGTATGACACCTTACACGACATGTTTTGATAAAGCCAAACCAAAGTTGCTATTTAACCGCGAGGATTATAAGGCACTTAAGAGTATATGGTATGGCATTATCCTGAAACAGCTTAGGGAGTTGTTCCCGACAGCTACAGACAGGCTCAGCTCATGCTAGAGCTCCATCTCACATAAAACCACGCACTCTGCCTCCAGGATTGATGAGGCCTTCCATAGGAGTGGCTCACAGGTTTACATGTGTCCAGATATAGGTTTAGATATAGGTATACTATATCTAAGCAAGGGGTGATTACACCACCTTACCCCAGCTGAGTGATCAGCCAGTTGTGTCAATTTAAGAACCAGCCAGGGGTGGCAAAAGATATGCTGCAGCCCCTGGTAGGCCTTGGTGGCCCCTATGCCCTGGGCACCTATAGTGCATTATACAGGGGCTGACAAGGAGTCCATTTCCAATTGGGTTATGTGCCTATAGCACATGTGTCAGTAATTTAGTGAGAGAACAGCAGGCTGGGGGTCTGATCAGCAGGCCCACAGCCTCAGTAGTCGAAAACCAGTGAAGCAAAAAGCACAAATTTGGGGTGACCAGAGGATAGCAGACCCTACTCTCCTACACACCCCCTAAATAGGGAACCATGCCTTGCCCAGGAGATGCCCTTTTGGCACGGTGGAAAAATCTGCTGCACCCAGTTCTGTAACCAGTATGCCAGCCAGCTGCAGGGCGCCCCAGGGAAAACGGGAGTAAAGATAACACAGAAACGGGAGGAGGCGGGAGTAAAGACAACACAGACAACAGGAGCGGGAGAAAGAGTAAAGACAATACGGACAATGGAAGGGAGCGGGAGTAAAGACAAACAAGCATTAAGCACAGGCACACGGACAGCGGGAAGGGGGGACCGGAACGGGCAAACGGACAGCGGGGGGGGGAACGGGCACACGGACAGCGGGAGGGGGGCGGGAACGGACCCAGGCTTCGTATGGGGAGTCAAGCACAGCCATGAGACGAAGTCAACAAGAACACGTGCCAGTGCTCCCCACTCACCAGAATCGAGGACATCCCGAGCTGAGCGCGGGCGTTCATCAGAACCCGGCCGCCATCTTCGGAGAAATGAGCACAACAAACCCCCAAAAAATAAATAAATAACCACCGCCCACCGCCGCATGACGTGGGCAAAAGCCTAAAATTCTCGGGAACGCCCACGAATCTGCTCCGGCATTGACGGACAGATCTCTGTTCCAATGGCTAGCCTCCATTTATGGAGCTAGCCAATGGAACAGAGGGGCGGGACAACACACACATACTGTAGACTTAAGATTTCGCCTGCGTGGCAGCTTTCGACAGGCGAAACCTAAAAATGGGAACGATCGTGCTAGTAGGCAGTGGGGCATTGGTTAGAATATTAAAAATATTTAACAACAGTGGGGCCCAAAAATCTGGTTTATATTTAATAAGATCGATGGGCAACCCATCAGGGCCTGGAGTTTTATTGCCCGCACTCTGACGTATAGCCTCCTCGAACCTCGTTTATTGATAATGAGACTCAAGGTGTCACCCTGTTAATAAAAGGGTCGGGTTAAAAAGCAGGCTCTTGGTAAATAGTGGAAAAGTGACTTTCCCAGGTAGCGCTCATTATGTTGCAGCTGATGGGAGTTAACGGTTGTCCCATTGATCTTAACTCTTTAATGGTAGTCCAAAATATATTCCCATTATTTTAGCTGGCAGAATTAATGAGCACATCCCAGTGCTCACCTAATAACTGTTCCTTCCTATTAGCAATAGCCTGCTTATATGTCAACCTTAAGGACTTGACCAAATCATTACACCTAGGGCTTTGAGATTCGGGCCTTGCGGAGCTTCCTGTTGACAATTGAGCACTCCTGATTGAACCATCAAGGTTCGCGCAGTACTGTACAAATGGGGTTAGACAGCAAGGATTTAATGGCTCCACTGAGTTCGATAAAGGTGCTGATAGCCACTGGGTGTGGAACAGGGCCTCTAAGCAGATATTAATAAGATTCATGTTTCCCCTAACCATAGAACTGAATCGGTCTGCGTTATTAATGCCTCACCATACCAGTCTGCGGTTATCTATGGACGGTGATAGATCTCCTGCACCACATTCTGTCTGAGGCGTTGGAACTGGAGACATCTGTAACGTTACTTGTATTGGGTTATGGTCCCCAAAGAATGTGGCCATAATTTCGGCTTTAAGCAAGCTTGCTTCTAAAGCGGGGGGGATAAAAAAACATTATCAATTTCAGATGAACAGACCCTCCCTCTGAATGTCGGTTCAGGGGGGGGCATTATCTTTTGTAGTTGCATCAATTTCCTTAACATTAATTAAGTTAAGGGTGTTCAAATGGTCCATTAGCTCTCTACCCCTATTGCATGTTTGTCTGCTGCTGTGTGAATATTCGCTTGACCATGAGTAAGATAGCTTAGCATTAAACTCGCCCCCACACAGATTCCTACAGACTTAAAAGAGTCTTTCCAATAGATGCAATACAATTAAACAAATTTATAAAATGCATATTTGGAACAGAATGAAAATCATTGTTATAAAAATTAATTATCCAAAAGAAAATTCCCCTATTAAATAATATGTCTAGAAAATTATTGTTATCTGTATGTACAGTTTTTATGCATCCACCTGTCTTAATATTGACCCAGATTGATAAACCCCCAAATGGTCGACCCTGCTTGGGGGTTGTTGCTAGGATATTATGGCATTCAAACCCCTCACTATACAATTCTTTTGTGGCCCATGTTTCCTGAAATAAAAGGATATCTTGGTCTTTAATAAGTTGTACCCAATCTGGCTGGTGAAGTTTAGAGTACAACCTTGCAACATTCCAGCTTAAGATACGGAGGTCTGAACTTGCTGAGGCCTTCGTTTGCATAGGGGGATAAGTGGGTTGTGGGAATAGAGAGGTGTGGCGCCGCGGCCAGGGCGACTGACGCTGGAATCTGGGGACCACGGTTCGATCCCCGGCTCCGGCGGCAGGTTAGCCCAGCACCATGTGACTCTGGGCAATAGCTCGCTTAATCTTCCCGACGGCCCCCCAGCGCCTAGAGACCCTTACGGGTGATTGTGCGCTTTACAAATGTGGACTTTACTTTAGTTACTGGCAGGGCATGAGGTAACCTAATAGCAGGATCAGTATTTTCCCCAAAAGTTCATAGTCAGTCTTGTGTCTCTAATCCAGACAAGGTCTGGAACCTATTAGAGGTAGTAATTCAAGAGAAATTGTTGGTGAAAGGAGCATGACTTGGTTTGAGGAAATAACCAAGGGGTAGTGCGCATATGTTAGTGCTATTAGGTGTTATGAATTTGCAACCCCTTAGTAGGTGTCTCACCAAAGAAGGTCTGCGAAAGTTAATTAGAATACTGTCCCCTTCGATATTTTTTTGTAGATGCACTGACTCACCCAACTCTGCGTGCCATAATAATATCCTTTAATTCGGATACATGGAAGCTTCTATGCCTTGATAGCCAGTCCACACATTTCATGCGTAGCTGGCTCCATGACTCATGCTGATCCCTCTTTAAAGTGGGTACCCCTGCCAGTACCAACACATAGGGCAAGCAGCGGGCGGCAGACTCAGGACATCCTGATTATCCATTCATACTTGGGCGGCAGGAACATTAATGCGCGAGGTACTAGACAACCTGTTCTGATTCGAGCCCCTGGGCCTGTTTAACCTATTAACACCATCCCTGGTGGGGTTGGTATTTGAAATGGTTATTGGTATAGGGGGTTGGGGGGAGAGGGGAGGACCCATTTCTATCTATAGGAAATTGACGCAGCCCCTGGATTGATCGTATATCGGGTGAAGGGTGATTGCAGGAGCAGTATCTGCCAGTTTGCGACACAATTTCGGCATCTAAAATACTCATACCAACACCTACGCTATCGATGGCCCTGCTCCCATCAACCTCTTTGATTTCGGCCACCTTTTCCCCCACTGTCCCCTTAAAACGCTTGGCTACTAAAATAGCCACCCGCCTTCTTATCCAGGGTAGATGAAAAGAACTGCTGGGGAAAGAGTCGTGACCTCATTCTATGCCAATCTATGGAGAGGAGCTGTGTCTCCTGGAGGAGGCACACATCTGCCTCCATGTTATCCCGGTAGGAAAGGATGGACCTCCTTTTATTGGGATTGTTGAGACCTCTCGCGTTGAGAGTGAGAATTTTCAGTGTGGGCTGGGAAATAGCGTGTCATAGTGAGTGCACCAGCTTTGGCCTGTATTTGGGTCCCTGTGATCCCTTTTCCCCCTGAGCCCCCAACGTCTGCCCGGCCTTCATTGCCCTTTGATCCTCTCTTCAACGTCTTTAACCTGCATACCAGTTCTCCTCCCTCCCCTCCCTAACTCCAACTTAGAAACCCATTAACCTCAAATTGTCCAGGGCCCGCCTTTCGTGCGTGCGCGTCCATGGAAGTCGGAATAGTTGGGAACGTGTGTTTCCTGTTCCCCATGTCTCTACACTCCCCGTGTCTCTACTCTCCCAGCAGATTTGTTCGCCGCCCACCCAGCCTTGCAAATGTCACTTATCTGTCCCTCAGTCGTTCACGGTGTCATCATAGGGGAATGTCTCTTTCGCCAATGTCTCCAGCACTGCCAGAATTTCTCGTGCCATGGTGTTGGGGTTCGGTCTCGTTGCTCGCTCTGTGCTACGCCTCCCGTAGACCTTATGCCATCTTTCTCGAGGAGTTTTGGTCTGTGGGCCCTCTGTCTCCTCCTGGATTGGATTCTCAATGCCGAGCACCTGGAAAGTGTCCTGCACGGATCTGAGCTGGAGGACTTTGCCCTGACATATGAAAATCAGCCAGAAAGGGTGACCCAAAGAATACGGTATTCCTTGATTTCGAAGACGCAGAGTTGCCACTCTGAACTCTCTACACTTTTGAAGGGGTATAAGAGCCAGGTCATGGTGCAAAACTATGGAGTGGTCCTGATATCTTAGTGGTTGCTTGTCCCTGGCAGCACGTAGCATACACTCATTTAGTTGAAAGTCTGAAATGTAAGCCAAAATATCCGGTGGGGCGCCCAGTATGCTCCTGAAGAGACCCTGCAGGTATTGTGTGATGTCTGGCCCTTCTTCTTTAGGTGGAACTCCCTTAACACGGATGTTGTTTTGCCGAGACCGATTCTCCAGGTCTTCTCTGTGTGTCTGGAGATCGATCTGTTGAGCCTTGAGCCGGACTATCTCTTGCTGTAGATGCTCCACCTCCTTTTCCTGGGCTTGCTCCTGATCCTCGATGGAGGCCATACGGTCCCCAACGGTATCGACGTCCCGCCTTATCAAAAGGCGGGACGTTGATGCCGTTTGGGAACGTGTGGCCTCCATCGGTTATCTCCTTCATCTCCCCGCTATTTCCCTTTTCAGCGTCTGCAAGTGGCCTTGTAATGCACCGAATAGAGACTCTAAAAAGGCGTGGGTAACTGGGGCTTCAGAGGTGTCCACATCTTGGTTGATTTGTGTCGTTGGGGAGAGCATCCCTTCTCCGCTGCTGTCATCGGGAGCTTGGCCAGCATCTTTTTTAGATTCTGATCCTATTTGCTTCTCGCTGAGGACATGGCTGCTATATCTCTTACCACATCACCAGACCGGCATGCCTTGTCGTGGGGGTCCCAGCCCCAGTGGGTGGCAGTCACCGGGTTGTCCTCCCTGTGGTAAATAAATAAATAATACCCTATTTTTGACTAGACTTATAGCATAACAGATAGCTCAATAAATAAGAGTCAAGATTCGAGGTAGTAGGAGTTTCTGCAGGTTTATTACAGCATAAGGACAGGATCAGGACAACCTGCATAGGAACAGAATGACAGGGCCCAGCAGGACAACTGGGGCCCAGCAGGGGAAAAGAGGCCCAGCAGCTGCTGGGGCTAGGTCTGGGATGAGCGCGCTAACATTCAATAACAAAACATTGATTTATATACATAGCGCAAACACATAGCATTACATTGCAGTAGGCGTAGCAGTGGGTGGAGCAGAAGACGTGACGCGTAGCAGTCGCGAGAGATAACAGTAAAAAGAGGTGTAACTGGGAGTATACATAGACATGTGATGCAAACGTAACAGAATATGTCATGAATGGGCGGAAACTTTGGAGGGGGCTACCTAAGGAGCCGGGACCTCTAACCTAATGGTGCGCGAAAACTGGCAATGACGTGTTACTAGGAGAAGCTGGGGGCTACGAACTCTGTGCTAGGAGCAGAGACTGGAGTCTGGAGGGTCGGAGCGACATGTACCTAAACCCTATCTGGTATCTGATGTTTAGGGAACATGTTGATATAAACTAGAAGTCATGAGGGGAAAAGCTAACCTGACTCTAAGACTGGACCATGCATTATTCTACATGTAGTGCGTGATGAAGAATACTAAATGACCATTAAATACAGTATTTCTCTAACATGGAGACGAGAAGGCTAGACAATGACGGAAACTATTGATGCAGTTCAGTAGCTTAGGAATGCAGAGGAGGAGGACTGAACTGATAGCAGGAACTATAACATACTTTTGGCAGACTCAGAGGCAGAGCCGGGGTGCACCGGGCACTGCGGGGCAGGAAGTAAGTGAAGGGTCGAGGATACAGGTGGGGGCTGTATCGCTCCTTAGCGAGGCTTTCAGGAGACAGGAGCTGAATCTGTGGTCCGGGCCCTTTTTGAGGCCTGGAAACGGGGACTTTATAATTGAATAACGTGCACACTGAGAAACGTGGCAACATTACTTACATAGGCCTGATATTCGTAGTATTCACGAGGACTGGAAACTAACATACTAGAGGTGGACACAACTGTAATTGCGTCTTTAATCAGAAATGGGGAATAACATATGCATATTGATCATGCACACATAACATATGATGGATGAGGCGTAGGGACACAGAACATGGCAAAATTTACTTTTCCACATTCCCTCCTTGTCACTACGTTTCCATCAGGAAACATCAATATTCATGATACCGTCTATCATTTCATACAGTACCATTTGCTCGTCTCGAATTGTCTTGGAACGGGATTTAGAACGGGGCTTGGGACTGGGAATACAAGAGGTAGCACACATGCTGCAAATCGCAGGGCCACATTGTATACAGAGGCAGCAGCTAAATATGATCGCTACTGCAATACCTAAAAAGGACAGGACTTTCCATCCCCATGCGGAAATTATATTCCAGAACCAACCGGACCATGTCCAGGTGCCTGGATCTTGGTGTAACAGATGGGCAATTTTATGGAGTCTGGTTATAGCTGAATAAACAGACGGCGCGTTATTTGGAATGAAAATACAACAACTGAATCCGAGAATTCTACAGGCCCCGCCCCTATCGGCCAGTATGACGTCAAGGACGAGACGATTCTGTAAAACGACAATTCTCATAAAGGATTGCTCTTCAGTTAAGTTACCTAGAGCGGAGGCAGTCTCATCTACTACTGCTTCAAGGGTTCTTGTTAACCTACGGATGAGCTTACTATTTACAACTGTACCTAAATAAGGGAAAACACCTTTATCTATATCAATGAATTGCTCTGCGGCAGTTTCAGTATAATCAATAATCGGGAGATTTCTCTTGTGTCTAGTGTGTACTAAGAAAGAATTCCTATGATAGTCAGGTGGGGCTAGAAAAACAGGTGGCAGTAGGAAAGCAATGTAACAGGTTCCCTCCCAATCGAGGGGCAGACGGACATATGCAGTTTGACCACAAATAAAATAAGAATGACGTGAAGCTTTGAAAATAGATTTCCCACTGTCACTATACTTGATAACAGTAGTACATTCACTATGACCTATGTGTACAGAACCATAACTACGGACACATAATTCGCCTTTGACTGGTAGTACTGAAATAGCGGGTGAGTCTGGAGTAGTATCAGACTGAACATTCAGAACCATGAAATTCGACGAATAATTACCTAAATTATAAACCTCATTTTCTAAATCTAAACCTGTTCTGTGGGGGAGACCTTGCTTGTCTGGAAAACATGTACTGTTAAGAAAAAACATATCTGTTGAGGATGACGTTAACGTGGACCATGCTCCACACGAACCATTGTGTGAGAATGGATAAGGAAAGAGTGGCAGAACTCCCTTTGGTGTCTGGAAAGGGGGGAGTCGACCACACACCCAACAATTAGTGGCATTGCTGGTCTGGTGTGAATAATGTAACATACGGATAAATGTGTTATTACGCATAGCGAGGCGGTATGCATATTCGTGAGGAGGCAGATCACTAAACGTGTGCTCTACTGTAGCATGAGCAGACATATTTACATGAGGAACTGAAAAACACAGATAGAAAGCATAGCTGGTGCAGGAAATCATTATGCTGATGAATAATACGAAACTCAGAAAAACGATACATTTGATTGAGCTTTGACTGACTCTCTCACTATGGGGGTCTATTTTATACATGTCAGAAACAGTCTAACCGTTTCACCTAGGGGAGGACTTATACAA
Organism: Lissotriton helveticus; assembly: GCF_964261635.1. NCBI lineage: Eukaryota > Metazoa > Chordata > Amphibia > Caudata > Salamandridae > Lissotriton > Lissotriton helveticus. Next base: position 437,977,263 of record NC_136058.1, read on the forward strand.
TCAAACTGGCTGACTTATTAGACCTGAGCTTTAACTTATACTCCTGTTGCGGAGTTTTCTCTAACAAGGGAGGGGTTGTAATAATGTCTTGTGCGGGACAGTCCTTTAAAACAATGTTCTGGCAATCCTTCGAATCCTGGGAAATGTTCTTGGAAATGTTTTTGAAGACTGGTTTCGATCCTTTGAAAAGTTTTACATGAGAAAGGTGGACCCACCCCTTCCTGCCTTCCAACTTGACGGCAGTTCGGGTGGTCAAGAGGACCTGACGTGGCTCCTTCCAACGTGGTTCCAGCGGACTTGATCTGTCGAAATTTCTGATCATCACTAGGGAGCCTGGAACGATCTCGTGCGGTGCCACCTCGGTATTGTCTGGAAATGCGGCGGCAACCTGTGAACGACATGAGTTGAGGGCAGACATCAAGGAAGCTAGGTAATCTGTCAGCATATTACATGAAACATCGGTAATACTTCGGGGTCTAGGAGTACCTCACATATTAGGGGGGCGGCCGAAAACGACCTCATACGGGGACAGACCTGATCTGGAATGTGCGACCATACGCATATAAAATAAAGCGACTGGCAAAGCTACTAACCAGTCCACACCCTTGTCTTTACAGACTTTTGCTATACGGATTTTCAGAGTCTGATTATGCCTTTCGACTAGTCCAGCTGCTTCTGGATGGCGTACACAATGGAACTTCCACTGGTACCCTAACAAAAGGGAAACGTGTTTCATGAGTTCAGATGAGAATGGCTGGCCGTTATCAGAATATACGACTCTAGGGAGTCCATATCTAGGGAAGAATTCACGAACCAACTGCTTAGCAGTGGTCGCGGCTGTGTAATCTGGGACTGGATATGCTTCTGTCCATCTGGACAAGGCGCATACAACTACAAGGACATACTTGAAACCTCGACATCGCTCCATCTGAATATAATCCATCTGGAGGACCTCAAAAGGGTGGTCAGGGGGCTGGAAACCACCTTGTTCCACCGGGACACTTTTACCTGGATTAAACTGGCAACATATCATACAGGTACGGACTTTCTGCTTGGCTGCAGCTCGTAAATGCTTGTTGAACCAAATGTTCTGGATACTGTCTAACATAGCTTTTTCTCCTAAATGTGCTGGACTATGTGCGGTATTGATAATGACTTGAACCATAGAATCGGGGAGAAACCATGTGGCTCTACCCTTCGTTAACCATCCTTGATCTGTCTGGACCCCTCCTTGTACAGACCATTTCTTGATTTCATCAGGAGTAGCATGTGACTGGATATCTATGACATCTTGAGTAGGGTCCTTAACTGTCATGCATGTAATCGGATCTGGAGTATGTGTCTGTGTCTGATTAACTGGAATGTCTGGAGTCTGTGCTGTAAGCTTGGCTGTGCGGTCTGCTAAATCATTACCTTGGGAAATAATGTCAGTGACTTTCGTATGTGCTTTGCACTTCATGATAGCAATAGATGTCGGTAAATGTATGGCATCTAACAGGGCTTGAATAAGGAGACCATGCTGAATCTTGGTTCCATGAGAAGTCATAAAACCTCTCTCCTGCCAGAGCACTCCGAAGTCGTGTACAACTCCGAATGCGTAACGTGAATCTGTGTAAACATTAACCTTCAGGTTCTTGGCATGTATACAGGCTTGTGTCAGAGCGACTAGCTCTGCTGCTTGAGCGGACAGGGTATCAATACGGTGTGTTTCAATAACTTCAGTGTCAGTAGTCACTGCATACGCGGCGACTAGTTCTCCTGTACTAGTTCTCATACATGAACCATCCACATAAAGTGTCAGGTCAGGATCTGGTAACGGAATGTCTGTCAGGTCTTGTCTTGGCTTTGTCGTAATGTTAACTACTTCCACACAATCATGTGTGTCTGGATTTGAACTAACTGATGGTAACAGTGTAGCAGGATTCAGGACGTTGCAGCGTCTAATTTCTATGTGTGGCTGGAACAGTGTCAATTCATAACCTGTTAAACGTGCAATTGTCAAGTGCTGAGTTTGTGTTCGGTTTAAAAGAACTTCTACTGAATGTGGAACTTGTACTGTCAGGGAATGTCCTAAAACTATAGAATCACTTTGTCTGATAGCTAGTGCTGTGGCTGCAACTGACTTGAGGCACGCAGGCAACGCCTGGGCGACTGGATCTAATGTGCTCGAAAAATAAGCACAGGGCTTGTATTGACCTGCTTGATCTTGTGTGAGGACAGATAATGCTGTACCTTCGCGTTCAGTAACGAAAAGTGTAAAAGGCTTACTGTAGTTCGGTGTAGCTAGAACTGGAGCTTGACATAGGGCTTTCTTTAACTCGTTAAAACTAAGTGTATGGTCAGATGTCCAAGGGAGGACAGTCGATACGGCTGCCTCCTGTGTCGTTAACTGTATCAGTGGCTTGGCTAGAAATGCATACTGGGGAATCCATTGTCTACAATAAGAAGTAAGGCCGATAAAGGCACGTACCTCCTTCTGGGTTCTGGGCTGGGGAAGACTCGCTATTAACTGGATACGGTCGGGTGTCAACTGCCTACCCCTCTTGGACAGCAAGTGTCCTAAGTATACCACTTGCTGGACACAGAATTGAAGCTTCGAAGGTGACACCTTGTGCCCCATCTCGGCTAGAAAATACAGAACTGTAAGTGATGCTCGCTCGCAAGCACGTTCAGAACGGGCTGTGATCAGTAGATCATCGACATACTGGAGCAGGGCAGTGTCAGTTGGCATGTGAATGTTGTCTAGTTGTCTCTTGAGTGCTTGACTGTAAATACTAGGGCTTTCTGTGAAACCTTGAGGAGCGCGTGTAAACATATAGCTCCTTCCATTTAAACAAAATCCGAAAAGAAACTGGCTGTCTGGATGAATTGGAACACTAAAAAATGCATTCTTGAGGTCAATAACAGTGAAAAACATGGCTTCGGAATCAATGGCTGTTAACAGGGAAGAAATATCTGGAACAACTGGGTACTGAGGAATAATACATTTGTTAAGCTCTCGTAAATCAATCACTAATCGATATACTGGGGGTGCATTTGGATCAGTACGTTTCATGACTGGAATGATCGGAGAATTACATACATTGGAGTCAGTTTCTACAACTACTCCTTGAGCCATGAGCTCGTCAATAATTTTGGATAAGGCTGCTACAGCCTCAGGTGGCAATCTGTACTGCCTGATTCGTGGTAACACTACACCTGGTTTGAGAGTCACACGATGGGGTGTGATTTGCATATAACCTACATCAGTTGGACCTTGCGCCCATAAATGCTGCGGAACATTAGACAATCTTGAATCAAAATCTCGTAATACATAGTGACCCTTAAAGTCACGTAGGAACAGACGTATTCCCTCTGGGGAACAGCAAATAACTGCACCTAATTCTTTCAGTGTCTTAATACCTAATAGATTTTCTGGACATGACTTAGTAAGTAACAGATCAGTAGTACGGGACAATGGACCTACTTCTAGAGTGACTGGCTTAGATATTTCATTAACTATGGGTTTTCCTGAAAATCCAAGGGAAACATTTCTTGAGCCTGAGAGCGGAGCCCCTGGAACTTCGGCGTGACTAATTGTGGTCCTACTTGCCCCTGTATCGATCAAAAACTTTCTGTCTTTCCCTAATACTTGACTATGAACATAGGGACCTTCTTGGTCTACAGGTATCTCGATGAGAGGCAAGCCTACCTCCCTCTCTAGGCTGTTTCATGAATATGACTGATACTCTGGATACTCGGACTGTGCATACTGGTACATCTGCGATGTAACGTGCTGTGTTGCAGCAATAGGCTGCGGTACTGTAACTGTCTGTGGTGCATTCTGTGACTGAGGAGTCTGTGAAACTTGTTCTTGTCTCGGCGGACGTGGTCTTTCTTTAGTCTTACCAGTAGCTATGTTGTGTTTCAGAACTGCACACTCGTTTATAAAATGACCTGGCTGTTTACAATAATTGCAGTTCCCTTTAACGGGAGCTGCAGGATGACTGGCTTGATTCGGACCTCTCTTCTGACTGTCTTGAGGAATAGATTGTGCAACTAGCACTTTCATTTTCGTGTCTTTCATACGTTTTCTTTCGTGTTCTTGCTCTTCTCTGATTCTATTCTGGTGGTACTGAAGCATCTGGAGCATCTGGGACGGAGTATTTGCTTGCCAGGTGCTTTCGACTTTCAAAACTCGGTTTTTAATTTGTGGACTTGAATTCTCGACTAATTTGGTAACGAAAAGATGAGGGTATGACTCACTACTTGTCTTGAGACCACTGTTAATACTGAAACATTTCTCAAATCTAGAATAAAAATCACTAATATCCTCATCTTGTTTCTGTTTACAGGCTGAGATTGCATCCCAGTCTTCTTTCCTAGTTGTCAATAATCTGGGTAAAACTTGAATCAATAATTCTGGTAATTCTTTACATTTATCTCCAAGACCGGTACCTGGTACTCGTGCCTTGTCTTCAGCTTCTAGAGCTGCCCAATCGATCTTTTTCTCTCCCACCTCCCATTCCTTTTCCTTTAACTTTTCATACACCCCTGCGGGTAGCAGGACCTTTAACATTTTAATGATATCTGGGTACGTGTATTCTCCCATACGGAGCATGTCTTTTAATTCTCTATGGAACCCTGCTGGATCTTTGTCATGACAGGGGATTAATTTCTTCATTTCAAGGAGTTCCATCTTTGATATCGGAGTGTATACAAACACACGTTGCATTACGCCACCCGCCCCTTGGACTGGGTGGACTTCTCGTAGCGGATTCTGTCTGTCTATGTAGAATGGTTTACTTTCTGGGGGTGAGACATGAACAAAATGCGGGTTCAGGAACGTTCTATACTTGTGGCGCTGTTCTAGAATGACACTAATTAAATCGGTACCTAGACCTCTCCATCTGTACTGGAGTAACTCGTTCAGGATATCATGTAACGGGCCTGGATCAGAATGTTGACCCTCATACAGGGTAATGAGGTGCTGGATCATATACATACCCACCAGTCGTTGCTCGGCTGGGGGCAGTTTCAGAAACATTTGTGCCACTATTTCGTCTGGAAAAGTGGTAGAATCAGTAATCCATCGGACTGCTGATCGGGCTAGTTCTTGTTCGTGCATGGTACTTAATTCGCTATAACCGACTCGTGATTTCAGGATGTGATCGGTAGCTTGAAATACTTGTTCTAGGGAACCTTGTTCTGGTGCTAGATGATGAAAAATAGACTTAGGTTCTGGACGTAAATGGCGATCTGGAAATCTGGATTTTCCTACATACGCTATTCTGGCGGGATTCTCGTCTTCCTCTTCAGGATCAGAGATACTTTCTTTCTCGCTTACTTGTGCTGCTTTACGCTGTTCGTGTAACCTTATTATTTCTTTACGAATTTTCTTGTACATACTTTCCATGGCACTAATGGTCTTGTGCTTACCCTCGGCTATATTATCACTCCACCTTGTTAGAATTCTCATTTCGGCGGGATCTTTAGACGGGTAATCTTGTTCTCTTATTAAACAATTGATCAGGAACTTTAATATCATGAGCTGAATCTCGGCTTTCCTTTGAGACATAATCTCGCCAATACTTTCTGGATCATCCCCTGTACGGATGAAACGATATATTCTGTCTAGATCTTCTTTCATATTTGGTAAGGTGACTAGATACTCGGTCACCCTTCTTACGCGTACGGAATATAAAACCATATTATACTCGCCTGGGACTGTGTCATAGACACATTCGGCAAGGGCTTGTCTGATTTCTGTAACAGACTTATTACTTTTAGGAGTACGCTGTGATGCTTGAGCATGTAATTCGAGTGCTGATAGACGCTTGTGTGGCGGTGGGGTTTGAGGAGGACCTCCTCCTGCGGCCCCTAGACTGGAATCGTCGACTGACATTCTTCGTGCTTGCAGGGTCGGTAATTGTAACGTGGGCTGAACTTGTATGACAGGCTGACCCGGGGGTACCGTAACAGGTACTCCGGTGTCTGGAGGAACGGGAAGTGCCTGATTTACAGGGACAGGTGGAGCGCGAACTGGATTTGCATATTCTGGAACTGTGTCGTCCAAATAGGACGAAATAAAAATATCAGCTGCGGTCGGTTTGTGACGTAGCTTGGTCGGAACTAATGGTGGCGGGAAATTACTGGGTGCCTCTGGGGTCGCTTTTGGCAAGCCTTCGGCAAGGAGAGGATACATACCCTTAATAAGGGCATGCCTCTGTCTGTCTGACTGTTCGACTTTGACTTGTTCACCTATCTCGATTAATTCTCTTTCTTGGGCTCGTTCTTGGGATTCTCTACTTAACTCTGACTTTCTGACTTCCTTTTCCGTTCTTCTATGCGCTTCCTTACGCCATAACTCGATGGCATCCTTCTGTGACTGTCTGGCTTTCTTTTTCCATAATGCTTCTTCTACTCGCATGATACATTCGGCATCCCATGTACCCGATACGGGCCATCTATACTTTTCTTCTAACTGTTTGGTATACTCTACCCATAAATCTAGATACAATATGGCGCTTATGCCATGTTTCTGATACATAAAGTGACCTGGACTGTCCCTAGGCGGAACAGGAACTGCTGCTTCCAGCAGACCCTTTCTAGTTTTTAACTGACGTAACTTGGAAAATAGCGGCATTCTGAACTTGAATCGGAACACAATACAATACACGAAAAACAATAACAATTGGGAAAACAATTCAGGCATACCACGACATTGGAAATACATTAAACAATATCATAACATAACAGTTCGAACAGAATACTACCTGAAAATACTGAAAACAGAAACAGAACAGAATTCTCGAGAACGGAACAGACTAGAGTTACTGGATGCACTGCTGTAACAGTACGGAACATACCGGTCCCATAAAGGAACGCATCAAGACCCGTATCCACCTAGGTGAACACTTCGTTTGTGGGCTTGGGTACCACCAACCCACGGACCAGGAGTCAATTTAGACTGACCCTGTCTAGACACTACCCCAGCAATGGTACTCACCGGGCAGCACGGAACGGAAGGCCTCGGACGGGACTGGACTACGACGGACTTCGGACTTCGGACTTCAGTTACGGGTGGGCCTCCGGATACCTCGGACCTTGGACTCTCGGCTTGGGCTCTGGTCGGGACTCGCCGCGTTCCTCCACCGTCTCGTTCGGATGCTGGACCGCCTCCTCCGTCTCCTCCGTGGGCCTGAGGGATACTTGAAGCAGAAATATCTGCACTTGGCCAGTATGGTTCCGTCACGACTGCAGAGGGTCAGGGGGTCGGCGTGGCTTCACCGACGCGTGGGGAAAGGGCAAGTCCCTATTCGGGCGCCATTATGTGGTAAATAAATAAATAATACCCTATTTTTGACTAGACTTATAGCATAACAGATAGCTCAATAAATAAGAGTCAAGATTCGAGGTAGTAGGAGTTTCTGCAGGTTTATTACAGCATAAGGACAGGATCAGGACAACCTGCATAGGAACAGAATGACAGGGCCCAGCAGGACAACTGGGGCCCAGCAGGGGAAAAGAGGCCCAGCAGCTGCTGGGGCTAGGTCTGGGATGAGCGCGCTAACATTCAATAACAAAACATTGATTTATATACATAGCGCAAACACATAGCATTACATTGCAGTAGGCGTAGCAGTGGGTGGAGCAGAAGACGTGACGCGTAGCAGTCGCGAGAGATAACAGTAAAAAGAGGTGTAACTGGGAGTATACATAGACATGTGATGCAAACGTAACAGAATATGTCATGAATGGGCGGAAACTTTGGAGGGGGCTACCTAAGGAGCCGGGACCTCTAACCTAATGGTGCGCGAAAACTGGCAATGACGTGTTACTAGGAGAAGCTGGGGGCTACGAACTCTGTGCTAGGAGCAGAGACTGGAGTCTGGAGGGTCGGAGCGACATGTACCTAAACCCTATCTGGTATCTGATGTTTAGGGAACATGTTGATATAAACTAGAAGTCATGAGGGGAAAAGCTAACCTGACTCTAAGACTGGACCATGCATTATTCTACATGTAGTGCGTGATGAAGAATACTAAATGACCATTAAATACAGTATTTCTCTAACATGGAGACGAGAAGGCTAGACAATGACGGAAACTATTGATGCAGTTCAGTAGCTTAGGAATGCAGAGGAGGAGGACTGAACTGATAGCAGGAACTATAACATACTTTTGGCAGACTCAGAGGCAGAGCCGGGGTGCACCGGGCACTGCGGGGCAGGAAGTAAGTGAAGGGTCGAGGATACAGGTGGGGGCTGTATCGCTCCTTAGCGAGGCTTTCAGGAGACAGGAGCTGAATCTGTGGTCCGGGCCCTTTTTGAGGCCTGGAAACGGGGACTTTATAATTGAATAACGTGCACACTGAGAAACGTGGCAACATTACTTACATAGGCCTGATATTCGTAGTATTCACGAGGACTGGAAACTAACATACTAGAGGTGGACACAACTGTAATTGCGTCTTTAATCAGAAATGGGGAATAACATATGCATATTGATCATGCACACATAACATATGATGGATGAGGCGTAGGGACACAGAACATGGCAAAATTTACTTTTCCACATCCCGCTGAGCTCCACTACGCTGTTGCTTGATGGTGAGGGCCCTAGGTGTCACTCCCTTTCAGTCTCGTCCGGGCCATGCTGTCTTCGACCGTCTGCTATTGCCCTGCTGGGCATCTGCTGCTTGTTCTCAATACTCTAAGCACTTTGCGCCCGAACCTGCTGTGAATTCCCCTGTAGGCCAGCTGCCCTATCTGAGCCTGGAGCACTAGATGTCTTCTAGTACCACTGCGGCTAATTCCTGCATTATGTGCTTGCAGGCCGTGGCCTCCGGTTTCCTCTGACTTGGCAGTCAGCTCCAGAGAGACTAATCCATGCCCAGGCCTCTCACCCACTGGCACCTTGTGATTCTTACAGAGTTACAGTTTATATCTCATTCCCCTTATTGGATTTTGTCATTTTAGTGTCATGTTGTCCAATACACTTTACTTAATTTTTCTATTTCTTTTTTTTTTTTTGTTTTGTTTTGCATTTTGACTTTTACTTTTTTGGTTTCTGCATACATATTTTTCATATTACCTTAAGTTAAGCCTGCCTGTTCGGTAATTAGGTACCAGGGGGTTGATCCTAGGTTAATTGAATGGCTTTGAAAGTTCACTCTGACAACGGTTGTGATTGTTCCACATCTACCGCAAATAATAATTCAGTTTCTTACAGAAACTATCTAACATTATCTGCAAAACAGGCAGTTGATAACCTACCAGAGTTGAAGCACCATGTGGACAGATTGAAATATGGGACGAGTATTGTGTGGCAATAGAATCTCTAAAAAACTTCAGTTTGCAGACGAACCAAGAATTACGCTTGAATGTCATAACTTTTTAAAACAAGGTAGTCAGGAAAGTGTGGCGAATATATGGCAGCATTTTGACAGCCCCAAGCAAATTTGAGAACAGAGTTGATATATGTTGCAGAGACGAGTCTGTTCACCCAATGTGAGTTGTGATATCCGCTTTGCTGATCTGCCTGAAGTTATGATGCTGCTGACAGTAGCGTGTCTGCTAAAAGCGATGGCGTGACTGGTGGAACTATAAAGCCAAATAAGAGAAAGTTATCTTCTGACACCGCAGTCTTCGTGACTGAGACCAGTAATGCTGAAGACTCTGAGACTCACAGCAGTAATTTCTCCTTTCAGGCCGTTATTGCTGCAGATGGAGCGAAGCCAAGAAGTAAGCACATTACTAAGGTACCAACAAAGTTTAATATTATTAATTTGTATTAACTTTTTCTCTTTTACAGCATTTGGAAATGCATTTTCTAATTGTGTTGCTTTTTGGTTAGTTTTTTTATTGTAGGCTATTATCTTCGTTTTAAAGGGAAGGATGTTGTAGTGTGTGACCTTAATGCTGCAGTTTGCATTTCATTACCATCATTTGCTTACCCAGGAGAATCTCCAGGGTGGAGGAGGTTTGCTGTTCCAGAGTTCTTTCTTCAGCTTCTGGGCAGTTGTCACTCTGTGGCGATCTGTGGTCCTGTTTCTCTGATCTCCTTGTAGTAGCTCTTCATCCATCCGCCAACGATAATAAGATGCCAGGCATCACCCAGCACACAACACAGACTATGATGTGCTACGTCTATCTGCTCGGCGCAGTTAAAGCGAGGATAAAGTTCTCCGGACCCATCAGGCTGTGAATGTAACCTAAGGGCTTAAGATGAAATGAAGAGCTTACCCCCTTCCTGAGTGGCTCCAGACTGCTGTGTGCAGACCCGATAGCTGTCAGTACCCTGGACTATGTATGTATAAATCAGATTATGTTGGAAGTAACCTGCAATATATTGTGGCAGGCAGCACCCTGCCATAGAGTAGGATTTCCTGGGTGTGAAGCGCGGCTGATTCCGATTGGTTGCTTGATAGTTTTCCAGAAACTCATGTTCTTGATTGTTCATGTAGTTAATGAAACATGCCTAGGCGTTTTATCTCTTCAGTTGACAGAAGCTGCAATAAAAGTTTCTTTGTCGTTGCAAAAAAATATTAACGGCCGACGAGCCTCTGTCTGTCAAAGAATGGAAGGGCTGGGGAACTGTCAGTCATCTCACTGCTAAGCAGAGCAGTGTCATGCTTCATCCTCCGTCAGGCCTCTGATTTTGACCAACATCGCTTAGAACACTGGGACTTTAGAGCCCATCCTTTTAATGAGAAAAACAAAACTACAAGTCCCATAAGCAATAGTGGTGGAGGGTGTCACACATGACCTGGCGCAACATCCGATTCAGCATATCCAGTTTCATTTTATAAGTATTTGACACAATATTGAATTTATAATATTTGTTTTTTATGGTCATGAGTCACCAGAATACTAAAAACGTGTCTTTTATTTTGAAGGTCAATTAAGTAATGGTCACCAGCTTGGAAGCTCTGTTAACTCTTCAGTATTTGTCATTGATCTCCACATGTGGATGGTTTGGGTCTGCCTCCTGCATCGTTCCCGATAACTCACACAGGTAAGGAGCTTGTAGCAGCAACATGATAACCCTGTACTCGTCTGTAGGAAGTGCGCTCCGAGGCAGGTATCCGATCATTTTTGTGAAACAAGCAAGCGCCAATATCTGCTATGTACATTTGTTAAAATAAAACAGTCAAATCACAGTATACTGTTCCGGAGATTCAGTCCCAGAGACATTATCTGTAACTGAACGCAGACACCCTAGGAAGCATGTGCTTTTAAGACAAGTTGCGTTCACTCACCTGAAGGTGACATGCTTCATCATTGGGCTATACTCCTCACCAGGCCGGCGCTACAATGCCTGGCGGGCACCACAAGAGGCCACTTTGTCGGAGATCCTTTAATAAGTACGCCGGGTGAGCATAGTAGGACAGAGGATGTTGTGTCATAAGATGTGAGATTGGTGAAGTCTGAATATAAGATCAACTATGGACCAGTTGTCACAATATAGTTAATGTGATCTTCCTGGTCCATGTTGACATTAAAAACAGTGGCAGAGAAATTGAGGAACTAATGGCCCCTATCACTGTGTGAAAGTGTCGGTCACCTATGGACCTGCTGGTAAGCTGGGGTCTATACTTCAGGTCAACGTTTTTCATGCCTTGTGTAGTCATGGAGCAATCTGTTGGCATTTCATCAGGACCAAATATGCGAAAATGGGTAAATGTGACCTAATCTTCTCCACAGCGTGAGGAGCTCTGTAACTCAAAGCCCTGCACCGTGCATAGGTTATAAGGTGCCTATTAACATCTTACTACCACAGGTGAGCACTGCCTAACAGGGTACACTAGATACGGTAACCCTCCTAAAATTCAGGGCATATTGACTTATCCAATAGCGAGGACGCCGCATCAGAGGGCAACTGGTTTGAAAAGCACATGCTTCCTAGGGTGTCTGCGTTCAGGTAGAGATAATGTCTGTGGGACTGAATCTCCAGAACAGTATACTGTTAGTTGATTTATAAGAAGAAAGTGTATACTGGACTGTCATTTTCCTTGTCATCTCACACCGGGAGGCCAACACATCTATCATACATTTAATTCAAAAATAGCAAAAGGCCAAGCAAACTAACAAGTGACAATTGTCTTTGCAATGGACGAGTGCATCCACCCTAAAGCAAGTTGGAGTATATAATGCTAATGCTACACAATGTATTTTTATACACTTTTCTCCTAATACAAGTCAATGAAACATGAACACGTGATAGAAGCAGTTACTGAAACAACACTAATGAGTAGGAGGCAGGATCTTCTCTCGAGAGGAATGTGAGGAGTCCGTGAGGTGCAGATCAAAGATACACAGAAAAGCTGCAGAATTCACTGTTTCTGGAAATAACACTTCTGTTTGTCAATGTTCAATTTACTACAAGATGCAGGAAAGTGTGCAGATGGACATCACTAAAGAAAATGGTTCTGGGCCCTAATAGAATCATGTAACTTTGCAGGCATATTAAGGCGAACAGACACATCAAATTAATATAAGAATATTGTAATTTGGTAATGTAATATATCAATGCAGGTTGTGGCATTCATGTGTAACCAATTATCGGTATTAAAGAAACCAGTATATCCAGTTATGCTTTCTCAATTCCTTCTTCCTAGAGGCCACCACTGCTGCTAGCCATCCGTATTTAGCAGTGCCTCCTGTGACCTGGAATCCTGCATTTAATCAATACCAAAGGTTGTCAATGCTTCTAGCCAACTCCGGTCACTGGTGCCACTCGCACCCCACCATCTATGGGCCTGTTATTCTTTTAGCCGGCTCCAGTCAGTAGTGGCCCCTTGGACCCGTTATCATTCTAGCCAACGTGAGTCATTAGTAGCACATTGGGACTAGTGATCATACTAACCAGCTTCAGTCAGTATTGGCTCCCTGAGACCTATTATCCTGCTAAGTAACTCCAGTCAGTGGTGACCCCTGTACCTTAAATCCTGCTAATATTCAAAACTAGAGGTCAACTCTACTGCCAACCAGTTCCAGTCAATATTGACATGTATTGTTACCCTGCCTGTAATGAATACCAGAGGCCAGCGTTGTTGCTAGCCAGCTCCAGTCACCGGTGGCCCTTCACATATTATCCTCAATAGGATCAATGCCCAAGGCCTGTGCAGCTGCTAAACTGCCCTAGTCAGTAGTGACCTCCCAGACCTGTTATTCTGCATATAATCAGCAAGGCTTCGGCCCTAATAACACTCACCCCACATCCTTATGGTTAGCGATGTCCAACAAACTAATGGTCTGCCTGATCTAGTGCACGTCAGGTGGATTGTCATGTGTCCAGCCTTTCTTGGGTGCCGTCGGTGTAAATACATCGTACGGCCCTTCCTTTTTAGATCACGCATTCTGATGTATTTTTCTCTTATTCTGGACCACAAGGGAATACCTGGCAGTCGTGATGAGAATCTTTTTTTAAATGAACCCCACTTCCTGGGATAAAGTTATTCAGGGAGAAAGTTCCAAGGGTGTGAGGGTGATTAGTTATTGGTTTTCAAAATCAAACTGCAGCTTTGGAAGCTTGTTTTTGAAAAACACACAAGTTGGTGAATGGGCGCCTGAAACATGGCAGCCGCTCACCACCCCTGCGGTGCCTTCAGAGGAGCCACCATGGCTGCTGAAGGGACATAGAGCGCCACAGGGCCAGCAGGGATCTCTAACAAGTCGGGTGACCCTTTGGACTTTTATTCAAACCCAAAGTCTTGATAATTGACAAATAGAGGAGTGGAGAAAAGAGAGAGTTAATTAGAATGCTGCCGATATGTGATTTCTTGTATGTGAATAAGTAAATGACAAGACGCTGCTGTGTTCCGTACCTTAACGCAGCCTTTTTTTAAAAACCTGCTATATATGTCGCATTGGTTTATCTCTGCAAGTTCAGCTGAACAAGTTACTGGTTATGTTAAATTATGTTATACTGGATTGCGGTCTAGAAAACATACAAGGACCAAACGCTTCAGCTTGACAAAGCAAGGCAGTTTCAGTCCCACTGATAGAGAGCCCAGGTCACCCGGCCAAATAATTTCACCATACACGTACCAGGCCCATATATTGTTTCAATTTATCATATACACTAATCGGGTGACCTTACACTCTACTATCAGTAACCCTGATTCCTTCCTGTTTATTCTTGCTGTACCCGACTTACCAATCCACCGTTACGGGTACCTATGACCACAATGGATCAGGGAGCTAGCTGGAAAAGAAAAGCAGGCAACCAAATACCAACTTTTATATTTTTCTGTATTAAATGACCACAGACTACTGGAAGGTTTAAAGGTTTATCTAGAATTCAGATTCGGAAAGCATACAGTTTACAACCAATAGGCAATCAATAATCAAGATAACGAACAGCACATAGCCATAGAGAAAGTAAATCAGGGCAACCATTTATGAATCTATAGAAAGATGAGGACATGAGAAATACTAGACAAATTTCAGGAAATGGAACTTTAAGAAAGTATAACTATAAATGGGCAATTTTATGCACGTACTAGAATTTCACTACCGAGAAATACTTAAATGATTTGGTGAGAAATTGGAAATCCTATACATCTATAGGGAGGGTAAAATAGGAACACGCTATAGTTCTAACAAATTTACTTCAATCAGCTTACAGGAGAAAATTAGAAACCAGATCTATAATTTATAAACAGTATGGAGAGAATATGCTCTAAAGGTGGGGAAACATGCGAACATGCTATGAAAAATAAATGTATGTCTTTTCATATAGTAGATTGCGAAAAGCATGGAAAATTAACGTATGCAAAAGTATGTCTTTATTGAAGCAAAGACAGAAAAATAGAAGGTGCAGTATAGAGTTTCAGCACTATATATTTACCTAGAATGGTGTGAAGACCAACCCTGGCCACGGATCAGTCAAGGACAGGAAATACCTCAAGGAAGGACAGTCATCAATGGGACAGCAGGTGCAGAATGGACACCCCAGGACAGGACAGGAAAACCAGATTAGGATCAGGACAGGACCACCAAGGAACGACCAGCACCCGCAGTTTGGAAGCAACGCCTGTGCTCCACCCTCTCTGCAGCTATCAGTCAGAACCCCGATTGGGTTAGCGAATTCCCCAGCAAAGTGCTCCGCCAGCACTTAAGGTTTAGTAAAACCTCTTGAGCCTATGGTATATTTCAGACAGAGTGCTCCGCAACCCTCTGTATCAGTCACCTATTGAGTGCGTTGGGTCAGTGACAGGTCAGCTATTCAGACAAGTCGGACAATTTCTCTAGCTAAACCTAGGCTAGTTATACTGTTTTCGGGTCAGTGTACCACCCCCCAAATGTTGCAAGTGTCAGAATCCCCAATTTCGATTGGTCCCCAAGTAGGATAGGTCAACACACCAATCATATTCGAATTCTACAAGCCTAAATTTGCATACTCTAGGACCGCCTAGTGATTTTGGGGTTCTCATGAGATATTCTACAGAATACAATGGAAAAATTACAAATGTAACAATTGCGGTACAGTTCAGCTCCATCCTGCTGGGTCGCAGGTCACGTTCTCAGGAGCATCTTGACTGTGGCTGCCAGCTGGCTGAGTTCCACTGCTCAAGGTTGCCTTTTCTCTGCCAGGGTGACATGCGCAGTAGAGACTTTCAAGATGGCTCGCATATCCCTCAGACCCCCAATATCGCGGTACATGAAAGGAAAGCGAAAATAAATTAAAACATAGAAATAAATGAATTCACTGTATACCATGAATAGCTACTCTATACCCCTTACTTGAAAAATATACTATGGTATTACGGTTTAGTGCAACAGACAATAACACGAAAACATCAGCGCAAGCTTCACCATGTGAGTACACAGACGGCCATTTTAAAAGCAAGTGCGCAGGCGCAAAGATTCCCTCCAAAACTGCAAGTATGTCACGTCACGTGAGTGTGACTAACGCATGCGCAGAAAGAAACCCGCCACGCAGCGGCCATTTTTAGTCACAAGGGTTATTGAATTAGTAGACACATAGGCAAGCATCACAAGGACACCCAAAATGTAAATTAAAGGGAAATTAGTAAGACGAACAGGTTGAATTACATGATTATATGTTATTCGAGGTTCTTGAATTCCAGCAAGCCGCGTAATATGCGAAATCTTGCTTCATCAATCCCCTCTTTGATGATATTTACTATCTTCACAAACATAATGGAATCAGATGCCAACTTTTTCATACTTTGTGCATTTCAATCTCTTCCAACATTCGATTCAATTTCTCCTTCACATCTTTGTTAGGGTGAGAATTTTTCACCCTTTTGTAAATCTGATTATTCAGTTCCTCCAATTCAAGCTCATCCTCACTCCGTTTCATACCTCTCCTATTCACAGTGTACTTCTTTGTGTGCTGGCGACATTTGCAACAGACAAATATGAGGAATATGATGAAACCTATTACTCCAATTGGCATCAGTACCTTTAACAAAAATCCTTTACCTAAATTAGAAAACCAATGACCTACAGCGGGGAGACCATCAGTAAGTCTCTTCCAGGCACTATCAACCTCCAGTGGTTTGAGTTCTTTTTCCAAATTGGTAATGTTTTTCACATATTGCTTGATTTGCACGCTTTTGTCCGGTATGTAAGTGCAACAATGTTGCGCCTTCAACATCCGGCAGACTCCGCCCTCTTTTGCTAATAAGGTGTCAAGAGCAAGTCTGTTCTGTAAAACCATAGATCTGATCGCAACCATTTCGGTATTGACCAACAGAAATCCATGAGCCGTGTCAGTAGACAACACATCCACTATTGTGGACAATTTGCAAATTCTGTGTGTGTTCAGAACCACTCCCACTCCAGGTATCAGTGCACTAAAAATACTACCCATTATTTCACCTACACTTTCTCTTTTACTACGCACTAAGCCATTAGTGTTTTCACTGCTTCCAGCAATTTCATTCACATGGTATATTTTCGGGAAGACTATGCCAAAGTAGCTGCTTCCATACCAGTGATCCGGATATTTGAAATAAGCCTTGTTTCCACATATAATAAATTCCGGGAAACACAGGTTCTGACCCATTTTTGAAACCCCAACCTCCAATTACTTTGTAATTGTGTTCACATTGACTGGAACCAATGAAAATGTTATTATAATAACTTGTCCTTTCGCGGTGAAGACACAGTTTCCCCTTTCTTTCGAAATCCAGCAACAAAGCAGGACCAGCCCCACCATTCGAGGTGCTTTCCATGTTTTCAGCCTATTTATGAGTTCTCTGCTTTTTATCATTTGCCTTTCTTTGGAAACTTTCTCTTCTTTTCTCTGCCATGTCTAAAAACATGTTTTCTTGTTCATGTAATGAACAGGTCAAGTTATCTCTATGTGCTTCACCTAAATCCATGGTACCTATAGTCAGAATGTATTCTCCCATATAATGTGTAACGTCACTTTTAGTATGTACAGGGTTCAGATTTCCACGTATAGGAAGTTCAGAAAATATCACGTCTGAGTTAGAGTAGTAGTACTGTAATGGTCCTCTTTTGTAAAACAAGCTAGCTAAAACGCTACAGGAAATTCCATATGTCAGGGGTAGGTGATGGTAAGTCACTCCCTCGGCTACAGAAGCAGGTAGCTTCATGCACACATAACAATCTTCTATCTCCATGGTCTCTACGTAATGCACTAAGAGATTTGCGAAAACATTTAAATGAGTCCTGTTCTTTATTCCGTGATAATGTAGTCCTTCCTCATCTGGTGCTTCTAAGTCTGAATTTGTTTGTCTGATGCTAAGTGCTTTCTCACATCTTTCTACACTACGTGTTGTCAGTTCTTCAGTGTCTTTTGTCACCGTCTGTGAAGGGTCAATATTAGTATTTTTGCTCATCATAAAAGGAATAAAAACTGTTAGTCCTATCCAAATTATTAACACTATAGCTATACTACATATACATACTTTGCAGCATGTTTTGCAACAATTGCGTCTAGGCCTTCCATTCACATTTGAATCAGACATTTTCGCTTAGAAGAAGTTCTCAACCCCTCTTTGTAACTATGCACAGGTAGTTAACACTGAGCAACTTCAGGTTGGTTCGTCTTCTTCAGCAGACTGATCAGCAATCTGTTCTTCGTCACTTTCGTCAGTTATATCAAGATCCTCAAATTCCTCCAATATCAAATAAGTCCATTCAGGATCCTGGTATTTTTCGTTCAGTCTTTTTATTCGATCACTTCTTCTTTTGGAGCTTTCTCCAACTTGCTCTGCTATACGAGAACTTTTCCTTCTTTCTGCAAGTTTTTCTTCTACTGTTTTTAGTCTCAGTCTCAGTCTCTTAATATATCTTGGTTCGATATTTTTCTTTTTCTCAAGTCTTTTAGTTGGCACTGTGGTTTGGTTTTCTTCTAATGCTCTTTTATTTTCGTTTGTTTGTGGCACTTCTACTTCTGCTTCTTCCCTTCCTATCTGACTAGTCCCAGGTCTTGTATCTATTTCTTCTGCTTCGTTACTAAGCTGGCCTTGTTCAGGTGTATATTGGATTTGGCTTTTGGGCGTTCTAATTTCTGTATCCTGAACACGTTCTTCTAATTCTATCTGGTCCTGTTCAAGCACTTCGACCCTTTGATTTTCTTCCGCTTGAACCTTTGCCCTAATGTCTACCTGTCCCTTTTCATTCTCAGGAGTTTGTGGAGGTGTGTCGATCACTTGCTCTGTCCCTGTCTGATCTTCTTCACCTTCAGATTTGACATGGATTTCGATAATCTGATTGTCTTCTCCTGTTCCTGTCTCTTCCTCTCTATTCCACTCTCTATCTGCGTAAGTTTGACTTCTTGTTCTGATTGGGTCATCAGTCAGGTCGATTATGGGTATCCACTCATCTTGACTGGTGCTCGGTTGTTAGTCATCAGCTACTTCAGGACCATCATCTGGAGACCCCTCAGCTGGACAACCTTCAGCGTCAGTTTTCTCGTCTCTGACCACCTTCTTGGTATGGCTGGCATGGATCCACTTTGGAACGCTGGCACACTTCACCGCTGTCGTGGTCACCAGTATCACTTGGCGTTGTTGTCCCCACCTTGGTGAAAGGCAATCTGTACGAGTATGCTTCTTTAGTACAACCCAATCGCCTGGAACCAATTTATGGATTGGAGTTGTTGGACTGGCGACGGCGTCTTCCCCAATCTGGCGAGAGATAGAACGCACTTGGTCACCCAGTTGCTTGCAGTACTCAAGTACCAAATCATCAGAAATGCTTATCAGTTTATGTCCTGGTACCCATGCTTGTCTCATCACTCTTCCCATCAGGATTTCATGGGGGCTCAGGCCCGTTTTTCATTCTGGAATACTTCTGATTCCCATCAGAACAAGAGGCAAAGCATCTATCCAGTTCATGACAGTAGATTCACACATCTTTCCTAGTCTTGATTTTATAGTGCCATTTATCTGTTCCACCACTCCAGAAGCCTCTGGACGATATGCACAGTGCAGCTTTTGTGTAATCTTGAATGCTTTACAAAGCTGATCAATTACTTCATTCTGGAAATGCCCACCTCTATCTGATTCAATTGTGACTGGAACCCCGTACATAGGTATCAACTCTCATAGTAATAGCTTGGCTACAGTCAGTGTGTCATTCTTTTTGGCTGGGTAAGCTTCCACCCATTTTGAAAACAGGCAGACAATGACAAGGACGTATCTCATTCCCTGACAAAGGGGCAACTGAATGAAGTCTATCTGTAATCTTACAAAGGGACCTCCTGACTTCCCAATTTTTCCCAATTCGACCACTGTTCTCTTCCCAGCGTTGAACAGCTGACATATCAAGCAGCTCTGGCAGAGTGACTCTGCTACCTTCCTGAACTTCGGGTTGTACCATGTCTGTTGGAAAACCAGAACCATGGCATCCCTACCAACGTGTGAATCTCCATGTATCAGCCGGGCCATTGAAGCAAGCAGATGTCTAGGTAACACAGGCATACCATTTCGGCCCACAATGACACCATCCTCACTTCTCTGTCGACAACCAAGTTTCCTCCATTTTTCCTTTTCCTTTTCCTTTGGTGGCACAGCATGCTGCCAATCTTTCAATTCTTCCCAGGTAGGCACATCCTCAAACACCATAAGTTGGCAGCTGTTTCCACATCCCCCCAATTTGATGTTAACAGACATTCGATGTTTGGCCAAATGTTGGGCCACTTCATCAGCAAATCGATTTCCTACTGTCACATGATCAGTGCCAGATTTATGAGCAGCACATTTGACCACTGCCAATTCTTTTGGTAACTGGATTGCCTCCAGTAATTCTTGTACAACTTTTCCATTTCTGATGGGAGTACCTGAAGAAGTCAGAAACTCCCTCTGTAGCCACAATTGTCCGAAGTCATGCACAACCCCATAACAGCATTGACTGTCAGTGTATACTGTTATTCTTTTGTTTTTCCCAATTTTGCAAGCTCTTGTCAATGCAATCAATGCGGCTACTTGTGCAGACTTTACTCCAAATAAACAGGATGCTTCTTCAATGCGTTTTACTGTGACTACAGCATAAGCAGCACTCAGGCCTACAAGTTCGTGTCTCATACATGAGCCATCCACAAACAGCTCGTTATCTTCCACAGGCAAGGGCGTTTCTTTGATATCTGGGCGTCGTTTAGTACTGAATTCTGTCAGGTCAATGCAGTCATGCTCGACCTCTCCCTTGGCTTCTGCAATTATTGAGTCTGATAATAAAGTAGCTGGATTCAGGATGTTACACCGAGTAATGACTACATTTGCAGCACCCACGAGAATCCTCTAGTATTTAGTCAGCCGACTAGGTGTGAGATACTGAGTCTTAGTTCTGGTCAGTAGGATTACAACTGCATGTGGAACATACACAGTTACAGGATGTCCCATGACAATGGATTCACTCTGTTCTAGACTCGTGCAAGTCGCAGCTACTGCTTTTAGACATCCGGGTAATCCAGCAGCCACCGGATCCAAAGTGGCAGAAAAATATGCCACTGGACGTCTGGTCAAACCATGGGCTTGGGTTAGGACTGACAATGCACAATTGTCTCGTGTATCACAAAACAATGACAATTCTTTAGAATAATCAGGCATTCCCAAAGCAGGGGCTGTACGCAGACATTCTCGTAACTTTGTAAATGCTGTCAAGCTTTCCTCATTCCATTCCACTGGGTCCTTTGCTCCTTTCTTGGTCATCTGTATCAAGGGCTTTGCTAGGACTGCAAATCCCACAATCCATTGCCTGCAGTAACTTACAACTCCAAGGAACATTCTGACTTCTTTCTGAGTACGGGGTAACGGCATGTTCCGAATTATTCTGACTCTCTCTGAAGTAACTTTTCTGATGCCTATTTCTTTCTGGTGCCCCAGATATTTTACTGACTTTGTACAGAACTGCAATTTGTCAGGTGATACTTTATGTCCTCTTTCACCTAGGTGATTCAGTAAGGCAATGGTGTCAACAACACAGTCTCTCTGACTCTTAGACGCCACCAAGAGGTCGTCTATATATTGCACCAAAACAGATTTTCCGGGTAAGACTAAAGATTCAAGGCACTTTTTCAGAATCTGGTTAATAATAATAATAATAATATTAAGATCGAGGGGCTTTCTGTGTACCCCTGAGGGACGCGATTCCAAACGAACACGTGACTGTCGAAGGCAAATGAGAAAAGAAATTTGCTATCTGGATGCAATGGGATCGAAAAGAATGCGTGACATAAATCAATCACAGTGAACCACTCAGCATCAAAGGAAATCTGATACACGATCTCTGCTGGGTTTGGAAAAATAGGACAGCAAGGAACGACAATTTTGTTTACCTTTCTCAGGTCCTGCACTACCCTATATTTGCCACTAGGTTTCTTGATTCCAATTATGGGTGAGTTACATGGACTAATCATCACTTCTTGTATGATGTTTGCTTCTAGCAATCTTTTTATTTCAATGGCAACTCCTGCTCTCACTTCTGCACTCATTTTGCATGGCTTGGTATTGGGGTAAACTGCATTTTCTTTCATAGCTATTTTTATTGGGTCTACATTTGCCATTAAACCTACATCCTTTCCAGTAAAGTCCCATACTTCTGGTTTCACTGTCTTTTGGAGTTCTTCGGGTAAGTCTTTTATAGTCATTTGTTTAATTTCTGAGTCAGGTTTGATTAACATTAATTTGTATATGCCATCTTCGTCTGGGGTTTGAATTTCGACGCCCTTTGGTGTGCAAAAGATGGTACAGTTCATTTTACACAACAAATCACGTCCCAGTAAGTTTACTGGACTGGTATCACAAACTACAAATCTATGCATTTCCTTGAAGTTTCCTATAGTGATCTCCATGGGCTCAGTAACTGGGGTACTAATCAATTGATTAGATGCACCCACTACTTGGATTGTTTCTCCCGAGAGGGGTAGGTTTGGAACGTCCGCTGTTCTCACAGTAGAACGGGTAGCACCAGTGTCCAACAGAAAGGTGACATCATTTCCATCAACCCTTCCTTCAATGTATGGCCCTGACTGGTCTACCGGCAAGGAGGTGCCAAGTACACACTCCTCGTCCTCCCCTCTCAGGCCCCGTCAGTATTGATCGTCACACAGAAAAGTATCATTCAACAGAAATTGCGAAGTTGCTGCATTTCTATCCTCGTTACCTCCCCAGATTTCTATATCATCACGCTGTGGTGTTTTCCCCTTATAATTCGATTTAAGTGCACGAGGCAACTGACTCGCCTTTACCTGTTGCTGGGTCTTTCTTGGTTTCTCATTCTGCGTCTGTGGAGTCAAATCAGTGGTTTGGGGGTTACCATTCTGTAAGTATGGACATTCGTCTCTCCAGTGCCCGATTTCTCCGCACTGGTGACAGGGAAATTTCTTTTTAGCTTCTTCCCTGCTCATTTTTACTTTGGGCTTCCCTCCACCCCCAGAGCCTTGATTTTGGGAATTCTTATTCATTTTACTCAGTTGCTTTTTCTGTTGTTCTGCCAATTTTACCTGTGCCCACATAACTTTCTCTTTCAGAGCCTTTCGCTTATCAGCCATTTCGTCTTCGCAATACTTTGAGTATCGCAAGACCTCATCCATTTTCTTAGACTGCCAACAAATTTTATTGTCTTTGATCCACTGGCAAATTTCGGGTCTTAAACCGTTTACAAACCTGTAAATGAAGTGGGTCATATCCTTCATCTCGATGTTATCTATACCACTGTAGGTTTTAAACACCTGTAACAGTCTCTCATAAAAGGAGTGCACAGTCTCGTCCCTTTCCTGTGTGGTTCTATCTATCTTAGTCCAATCAGTTTCCTTTGCAGGCACTTTTCCTTTTAGGTGCAATATTACCTGGTCATATTTTCTCATCACCTCATCGGAGGGAGCTCCTGTTTTAGAGTCCCTCGGGTATTCCTCACTAGGCCAACCCACGGCAACCTTGCATTCGGTCCATAAATCCACTGGAACCACTATGTCGAAAAACCCATCCAGGTCTTTCCATAGGCATTTTTGCACCTTTACAAACCTTTCCACCTGCCTGTACCAGTCCACAGGCTTTTCTCGTAATTTTGGAAAATCATTGGTAAAGGACACAATATCCTGCCTGGACCATGGAACGTGCACATACTTTCCACCTGGCACTTCACGCATAGGGTATAACTGCTCTGGCTTGTCAGCTTCCTTTAAAACGAACTCAGAAGATGTCTGTTTAGATCTAGCCTCATCCTTCTTCTTTGCCCACCTGGCTTTCCATTTTTCTACGTCTCCCCATTTTTGCAACACAGTCAATAATTCTTTGATCTGCGCCTTTTTCCCTGACACATTCATGTTTTCCAGATCTTTGTCTGAGAATTCTGCTCTGTAGGGTTTTTGTAGTGGCTTTGATTTGGAAATATCTATTCCCATACTAGCTGCAGTGTCGGTTAATTTCTCATGGAGCACTCTAGTATTCCGGGTAAGACTCTTGCAGATAAACAGCAGCTCTTCCTCAGAATAGGTGTTTAATCTATCTAATCCTACGTTTCCTGACATCAGTTCTTCCATTTCTACTCTCAGCTTGTATATATCTAAAGGTTTCGACTGGGGAGTTTGTCTTTCTAACTCTCAACTCCATCTTTCAATCTCTTCAGGAGTCACCAACGTGACGCTCTTGGTGCCCGAAGTTGATTCCATTTGAATCTCCCTCGTATTGAAAGGATTATGTCTTTTCTGTAATCTTTTTCCTGCATCCCTAATTGGCAAATCCATTAATGAAACCTCAGACTCACATTCACTTGTCTGATCATCCACGATTAAGGGCTCTGGTCTCGGCTGTGCTATAACTGGGGTAAAAACTGGAGTTTTTGGACTTCCTTGTCTGTCCCCATACAACGGAACCACTGGTCCAATAGTTACCGGTATTGTCAAGGCCTCAGGACTTGTATTTAACTGGGAGATTTTCTGAATTATCTCAGCTCGTTGTTTCGCTAGAGCCTCTCGCTCCTTTTCTTCTAATAACCTGTCTAGGGATTTCTCATGCAATACCTGTGGAGTCAAAGTCGGGGCACAACTCGGGGCAATAGGATGTGTCATACTCGGTCCTTCACCATAATTAGGTTTTGGGAACAAGCTTCCAGTGCTTAAGGATCTGGGTTCTTCCTCATACGGAGGTCTCGAGAACGGAATCCCTGAATTAGAGGGTCTTGCCTCACCCTCATAGGGAGGTCTGGGGCAGAAGTCTCTTTCTCCTGAGTATCTTGACTCCCCACTAGATGGTGTTCTTGGACAGATATCTCTCGCACCTATGGGTCCCAAACCCTCGTTATAAGGAGGTATTTGACAACCATCTCCTATGTTTACAGGTCCAGTCCCTTCCTGAGGAGGAGGTCTTCGGGAAGCATCCCCTACACTAGAAGATCTGGGTCCCTCGTTATAAGGAGGTGGATTTTTCATGAACAAGTCCTCCAAATAATCATCATCCGACTCCCCACTGGTTACCCAGTGTTTGGTCTTTTCTGCCTTTTTCTCTCCCACAGGACCACCCATTGACATCATTGGATATAATCCCTCGACTATCATATTCTGTCTCCATTGTTTCATCTTTTTATCTCTGGTTTCTTGTTTCTGTTTCGGATACCATTTGGTCAAACTTTTATCCATGCGGGGTTTGTCTCTCTCAAAAGCCTCTATTTCCCATTCCTCTAATGCTTCGTACTGGGTCAATCTAGGTTTGGGATGTAAATCATTCATTCGGGTTCTTAGATTAAATAAAATCCTGCCATTAAATGTACCCTCTAACGGAAAAGCCAAAATTCCGTCGTCCTTTGTGTATTCCGCCCAGTTTTCCAACCATACACACGAGTGGTACCCTTTATCAAACATCATGAAAGATGCGGGAGTATTCGGTGGCGGTATGACAACACCTTCTCTGGTTTTAATCGGCTTGTCCTTTTTGAAATATTTTTTCACCTTATTTACAAGTGACAATTTTCTTTTATTTCCATACATGATGCTAGTGTTATGACCTTTCCACTGATCGTTCTCAAACCCCAAGTGTCTCGGATCCGGTCTAGTGTGTGGTCTATACGTATGCCACATATAATTTTCTACACGCGACTTTTGTTTACAAAATCACTTCCAATCCAAGTGCGTCTCTTATTTTCGTGCGACCAATGAAATGCACGATTTCAAATAATCTCGACCAATGGGTGCGCGGCCTTTTCGTGAGGCAGGTTCTCACGCTTCGGCACTCACCCCTCCTTTACAATTCCAGCTCCGCTACACACCCGCTGTTTCGACCAATACCAGCGCGGCACAGAGTGACGTCAGAGCAGCTCCGCAACTGACTCCCTCCTTTACAAGGTAACGGCAACTTGATTTCTCTTTTAATGTTCAAGTGCTTTAGTTATTTTAACAACGTGAACACATTCGCCACTGTACTCGAGTGTCTAGAAAGGAAAGATTATGTTTTACTGCAAGTAAACCTCTTTTGTCTACTTTTCGCACACTATGGATAGATCTCTTCTGCCTACCCTTCACACAAGCATTAGGGAACCTGCTACTTCTTTGACTCATCCACTTCTTTCCGGAATATATACTAAGTCTAAAGTTTCACCAGCGAACCCCTTTGCTGTCACCCAAGCTCCGACGAACCTGCTACTCCTTCCGGTGTGACCCTTACTAGGTTATATCACAATAGAAGTTTTGCCAGCGAACTCGTTGCTATCATTTATTCAAACATATATTCAGAAACCCTAATTAGTGCTTCCAGTTCTGCTTAACCTGCACCAATTTTCATAGAGTAAGTGACCGCAAAACGAAGTGGATTCTCTTCACCACTCGCTAATCAATTCCCTGGGGATTCCAAACAAACATTCAACAATTACTAACGAGTGGGTTAATACGTATATCAGTATAA
The DNA here is from genome assembly GCF_964261635.1 of Lissotriton helveticus. NCBI lineage: Eukaryota > Metazoa > Chordata > Amphibia > Caudata > Salamandridae > Lissotriton > Lissotriton helveticus. Next base: position 438,003,585 of record NC_136058.1, read on the forward strand.
CAATAAGAAAAACAAATTAAAACATTTCATAATTTTTCAAAGCAAAACATTTCACGTGATTGATCAATTCACAAAAAATGTTCACCGTTTAGCAGCAATAAAATGTTAGCAGCATCCGACCTATCTAGCTATCTTAACTAGTCCTACCTAACTTTAACTAGTCCCTAACCATAGCTCTGCTACCAGAAAATTACTGATAGAGCGCGCAGGTCACCCGGCCAAATAATTTCACCATACACGTACCAGGCCCATATATTGTTTCAATTTATCATATACACTAATCGGGTGACCTTACACTCTACTATCAGTAACCCTGATTCCTTCCTATTTATTCTTGCTGTACCCGACTTACCAATCCACCGTTACGGGTACCTATGACCACAATGGATCAGGGAGCTAGCTGGAAAAGAAAAGCAGGCAACCAAATACCAACTTTTATATTTTTCTGTATTAAATGACCACAGACTACTGGAAGGTTTAAAGGTTTATCTAGAATTCAGATTCGGAAAGCATACAGTTTACAACCAAAAGGCAATCAATAATCAAGATAATGAACAGCACATAGCCGTAGAGAAAGTAAATCAGGGCAACCATTTATGAATCTATAGAAAGATGAGGACATGAGAAATGCTAGACAAATTTCAGGAAATGGAACTTTAAGAAAGTATAACTATAAATGGGCAATTGTATGCACGTACTAGAATTTCACTACCGAGAAATACTTAAAAGATTTGGTGAGAAATTGGAAATCCTATACATCTATAGGGAGGGTAAAATAGGAACACGCTATAGTTCTAGCAAATTTACTTCAATCAGCTTACAGGAGAAAATTAGAAACCAGATCTATAATTTATAAACAGTATGGAGAGAATATGCTCTAAAAGTGGGGAAACATAGGAACATGCTATGAAAAATAAATGTATGTCTTTTCATATAGTAGATTGCGAAAGTATGTCTTTATTGAAGCAAAGACAGAAAAATAGAAGGTGCAGTATAGAGTTTCAGCACTATATATTTACCTAGAATGGTGTGAAGACCAACCCTGGCCACGGATCAGTCAAGGACAGGAAATACCCCAAGGAAGGACAGTCATCAATGGGACAGCAGGTGCAGAATGGACACCCCAGGACAGGACAGGAAAACCAGATTAGGATCAGGACAGGACCACCAAGGAACGACCAGCACCCGCAGTTCGGAAGCAACGCCTGCGCTCCACCCTCTCTATAGCTATCAGTCAGAACCCCGATTGGGTTAGCGAATTCCCCAGCAAAGTGCTCCGCCAGCACTTAAGGTTTAGTAAAACCTCTTGAGTCTATGGTATAAGGGAATCCTGGTGACGCCAGGATTCCCTCCCGAACGGTCGCTCCCCCACGCTCCCTTGCTCGAATTATTTGCAGCACCTACAGCCCGCAGCTGAAGCCCCTTACACCCGCGACCTCTTGTCAGCATCTGGTATTGTAGCTTCACACAGAAATATCGCGCTTTGAAGCTCATTTTCGTGCAGCGCTTTGGAAACTTAATTCTGCTCATTTGCATCGCGCTCTGTGTTTCATTCACTGTGCAATTAACAGCGTGTACCGTAGCTTCTCCTACCATAATAGCGCTTTGAAGCTCATTATCGTGTAGCGCTTTGGAAACCTAACTCTGCTCACTTGCATTGCGCTCTGTGTTTCATTCATTGGGCAATTGACGGTATTTATCAAAGCTTCTCCTGGCATAATCGCTTTGACACCATTGTTGTGTAACGCTTTGAAGGTTGGCTGTTTATTTGAATAGCGCTTTAGGTGTAATTAATTTGTTGGATTTAGGAGCCTTTGATTGCTTGCTGGCGAGCATTGTGCTGTGCCCTCGCTGTTTTCAGTTTCATTTCAGCCCTCTATTTTGTTGTTGTGCTATCCCCTGGCCCGCCTCCCTGCTGCCGCCTCCCAGCTGACCCTCCCACGCTCCGCCCCCTCCACTATCCATTTAAAGCAGATGTTCCAACGTGCAGCGTCCACGCGCTACGGCCACGCCGAAGGTGCGCCAAAGGTAAGCCCGTCTGCGCCCGTCCGCGCCTGGACCGCGCCCAGCGCCCGTCCCCCTGCTCCATGCCGCTCCCAACCCCCCAGAGTAACTTATGATGCCGCTACTCTCCTCGCCCTCAACCCCGGACGCACCCCACTCTGCTGCAAAGCTACCCCAGGACGTACCCACGGCCCATTCGCCTGCCTCTCTTGCAAGTTCAACTGCTTCAGGACCATCACCAAACACACTTCCTCCACGCACAGCTCCGAACCCAACGACTTGAAATGCATCCTACTGAACACCCGCTCGGTCCACAGACATGCAACCGAACTCTGGGACCTAATCGACACTGCATCACCTGACATAGCCTTCCTTATTGAAACATGGATGAATGCTTCTTCTGCCCCCGACATCGCCATAGCCATACCGGACACTTACAAGATCATTCGAAAAGACCGCACCTATCAAACTGGAGGAGGCATCGCCATCGTCCATAGAAACACCATCAAAATTACATCCAGCTCTGACGACAATCTTGCAACCGCCGAACACCTCCACTTTCAGATCCACACCGACCCCAGGACCACACTTAGAGGAACCCTCATTTACAGGCCCCCAGGTACCCGATCTCAATTCAGCGACGACATCACTGACTTCGTCAGCCCGCACGCCCTCGCCTCCGAGAACTACATTCTTCTAGGAGACCTCAACTACCACCTTGACAACATTCTCGACAACAACACCACCACCTTTCTGGACAACCTGTCCAATCTCGGACTCAAACAACTTGTTGACACCCCCACTCACATAGCCGGACACACCCTCGACCCTATCTTCACCTCCAGCAAGCACATCTCCTTCGATCACACTACAGCTCTCCACTGGACGGATCACAGCTGTGTTCACTTCAGCTACAAAACAACCCTGACACACAACCGTCCACAACCCATTCCCCGAAGAAAATGGAACAAAATCACCACCGACCAACTCCTCACATCACTCAGCCAAAACACTCCCACCCTAGCAACGGACCCAGACCTAGCGGCCACCAACCTCAGGCATTGGATTACCCACAGTGCGGACGAACTAGCACCCCTGAAAAAACACCAGTCGAAATCATCCAGCAAAAAAGCTCCCTGGTTCAATGATGACCTTAAAAAATCCAAGAAGACATGCCGCACCCTGGAGAAGAATTGGAGAAAAGAACCAACCTCAGACAACATGACCTCCCTCAAGACAGCAACCCCCAAACACCACCAACTGATTCGATCCGCCAAGAAATCAGCATTAAAGGACCGTCTCGACAACAATTCTCATAACAGCAAGGAACTCTTCAATATCGTCAAAGAATTCACCAACCCCCCCGCAGCTTCCAACGACATCACTAACTCCCAAGACCTCTGCGATGCGCTATCCTCCTTCTTCTACAACAAAATTGCCGAAATCCACAACAGCTTCAAGAATACCCCCAATGACCAACTCACCCCACCCTCTTCAGATCCCACCCCTCCAACTAATTACCTCAACTCCTGGAACCCAATCACCATTGAAGATACCATTCACCTCATGAACTCAATCCACTCTGGCTCACCTTCTGACCCCTGTCCCCACTACATCTTCAACAAAGCTAACTCCATCATCGCTCCCCAACTCCGCGATGTCATCAACTGCTCCTTCAACTCCGCCACCTTTCCAGAAATATGGAAACACGCAGAACTCAGCGCCCTTCTGAAAAAACCAACAGCAGACCCCTCAGAACTGAAAAACTACTGACCCATTTCCCTCCTCCCTTTCCCGGCCAAAGTCATCGAGAAAGCCGTCAATAGCCAACTCGCAGCCTTCCTTGAATCCAACAACTCCCTGGATCCCTCACAGAACGGCTTTCGAGCCAAACACAGCACCGAAACCGCCCTCATTGCGGCGACCGACGACATCCGAGCACTCCTGGACAACGGTGAAACAGTGGCCCTCATTCTACTCGACCTCTCCGCCGCCTTCGACGCGGTCTGTCACAACACCCTCATACAACGCCTCAACAACATCGGCATACAAGGAAAAGCCTTGGACTGGATCATCTCGTTCCTAGCCGGGAGAACCCAGAGAGTCCGACTCCCCCCTTTCTACTCAGAGCCCACCGAAGTCATCTGCGGCGTCCCTCAAGGCTCCTCACTCAGTCCCACCCTCTTCAACGTCTACATGAGTCCCCTCGCCTCCATCGCACGTCAACACAATCTCAACATCATCTCCTACGCCGACGACACCCAGCTAATCCTTTCCCTCACCAAAGACCCCAACACCGCCAAAAACAACCTTCACGAAGGTATGAAAGAAGTAGCAGAATGGATGAAACAGAGCCGCTTAAAACTCAACTCTGACAAAACGGAGGTACTCATCCTAGGATCCTCCCCCTCAGCTTGGGACGACTCCTGGTGGCCTTCCGCTTTGGGATCTGCGCCCACACCCACAGACCATGCACGTAACCTTGGCTTCATTCTAGACTCCTCCCTCTCAATGTCCAGACAAGTCAACGCCGTATCGTCCTCCTGCTTCAACGTCCTTCGCATTCTCAAAAAGATCTTCCGCTGGATCCCCCTCGAAACAAGAAAGACTGTCACCCATGCACTGATCACGAGTCGACTGGACTATGGCAACACACTCTACGCCGGAATTACAACAAAATTGCAGAAAAAGCTCCAGCGCATCCAAAACGCATCAGCGAGACTCATATTAGACATCCCGCGCCGAGAGCACATCACCGGTCACTTAAAAAACCTCCACTGGCTTCCCGTCAACAAAAGAATTACCTTCCGCCTTCTTACCCACGCACACAAGGCCCTCTATAAGCTAGGACCCGAATGCCTCAACACCCGACTGTCCTTCTACAATCCCACCCGCCAACTAAGATCATCCAATCAAGCCCTCGCCGCAGTCCCGCGCATCCGAAAAACCACCATGGGTGGCAGATCCTTCTCCTTCCTAGCTGCCAAGACCTGGAACTCACTCCCCACCCACCTCCGCCTTACTCAGAATCACATCTCCTTCAGAAAAGAACTGAAAACATGGCTATTCGATAAACAGTAAACCCCTCCCTCCAGCGCCTTGAGACCCTCTAGGTGAGTAGTGCGCTTTATAAATTCATGAACTTGAACTTGAACTATATTTCAGACAGAGTGCTCCGCAACCCTCTGTATCAGTCACCTATTGAGTGCGTTGGGTCAGTGACAGGTCAGCTATTCAGACAAGTCGGACAATTTCTCTAGCTAAACCTAGGCTAGTTATACTGTTTTTGGGTCAGTGTACCACCCCCCAAATGTTGCAAGTGTCAGAATCCCCAATTTCGATTGGTCCCAAAGTAGGATAGGTCAACACACCAATCATATTCGAATTCTACAAGCCTAAATTTGCATACTCTAGGACCGCCTAGTGATTTTGGGGTTCTCATGAGATATTCTACAGAATACAATGGAAAAATTACAAATGTAACAATTGCGGTACAGTTCAGCTCCATCCTGCTGGGTCGCAGGTCACGTTCTCAGGAGCATCTTGACTGTGGCTGCCAGCTGGCTGAGTTCCACTGCTCAAGGTTGCCTTTTCTCTGCCAGGGTGACATGCGCAGTAGAGACTTTCAAGATGGCTCGCATATCCCTCAGACCCCCAATATCGCGGTACATGAAAGGAAAGCGAAAACAAATTAAAACATAGAAATAAATGAATTCTCTGTATACCATGAATAGCTACTCTATACCCCTTACTTGAAAAATATACTATGGCATTACGGTTTAGTGCAACAGACAATAACACGAAAACATCAGCGCAAGCTTCACCATGTGAGTACACAGACGGCCATTTTAAAAGCAAGTGCGCAGGCGCAAAGATTCCCACCAAAACTGCAAGTACGTCACGTCACGTGAGTGTGACTAACGCATGCGCAGAAAAAAACCTGCCAAGCAGCGGCCATTTTTAGTCACAAGGGTTATTGAATTAGTAGATACATAGGCAAGCGTCACTAGGACACCCAAAATGTAAATTAAAGGGAAATTAGTAAGACGAACAGGTTGAATTACATGATTATATGTTATTCGAGGTTCTTGAATTCCAGCAAGTCGCGTAATATGCGAAATCTTGCTTCATCACCACCTCTATGTTCAGTCCAGTTCTGAGGCCACGGGATAGGCAGCGGCTACTGGTTTGAGGTCACTTTCCTTTGATGTCATGTGACCTGTCCTAGTAAGGCTGCGCAAACTGACCAAGTAAACCCTTTTTTGTACTTGACTCTCAAGTTAGCGAGGGCGAGCAGTCACAATATTCTCAGCTTTGTAATGTCGACCAGCTTGAACTCCGAGCTCAACAATAGATCAACAGGCTTGATTTAATAAGTGTCCAGCACACTGCTTATCTTGCCAAGACACAGGTATTTTAAAAAACTCTCTTTATTGAACTAGTGCTCAATCGATGGTGTTGACAACGAAAATACGGTGCACATTAGCGAGAGTGATTAGACCAAAAAGGCAAAGTCTGCAAATAAGAAGTGAGTAACATAGCTTTGCTTGTCCTGATACTCCCTGGCCAAATCCCACTACATAAAACTAGGTCGCAAGGATGGTACATATTCAACTTTCACTGCTTCATGGCGCGTCACATGGCCCGGTAGCTCTACCATCCCTCCCATATCTTTCCCATTTAAAAGGGCAGCCCCTGCTGAGATGCACCCTGTGTCCACCCGTTGACACCAATCAAGATCTGCTTCCCAATCCTCCACCCTGGGGGGGAGAGCTGGCTCCCCAACAGCTGCAATATTATGCTTGCCAACCGCCGAAGCCAGGGCCAGTCATATTCTGCAAAAACGATGCCATGTCACCTCACTCGTGATATTCAGGAGGTGCCATTTGCCCCCACGGGGATCGCTAGTCCCATAACCTGGGACATTATTCTCATGATCTCTACCCAGTAGCATTGAATTACCGGACAACTCCACACCACATTAAAACAAGCCCCCCCTCACATTCCCAGACGCATAGAGGTGGCCGCCCACCCTATTCGGTGCAACAAAGATCTGGAGTAGTTGGTCCTATGTAGGATCTGTAGTTAAATTAGACCAAAACTAGTTCTAATTGCCACCTCCCTGGCACCCTGAATGGCCTCAACCCAATCGCCATCGCCAAGTGTGCCTAGATCCCTCTCCCACACATCCCTCCGCGTCCCCAAGGGATCCAGGGAATTGTAGATCAACTTCCTATAGATGGTTGAGATTGCTTTTTCGGTCAGTGGATTAGTTAGTAGCTGGTCCTCCAGTGGGGATGCATCAGGCAACTGCCCCCCTTCCCGGATGTGACCATGCAGAGCGTGATCCACCTGCAAATGTCAGAACCGTTTTTAGTCACCTCATTTATACTTTTGTTGTAGGATCGTGAAGGGCACAAGCGCCTGTCCCCTCCACACATCGCCCGGCCGCTCTAAGCTAATCAATCCCCATTTTGTGAAGCCCTGCAATACGCCCGCTGCACTTAAGAGATCACCATCATACAGTGGAGTAATTTTAGTCAGCTTACCTTCTCAGCCTAAATACTTGGTAGCCTCTCTCCACACCCTTACCAATGTTTGGGTATGAGTAGGTAGGGTGCACTTATACTTTCTTCGATACTGCACCGGGGTGGAGTAACCTCTCTTGCCCATGGCCAATCTGTCTACCCGGTAAGCAGGTTCCACACGGTCCGCAAAAACCCAGTTGTTGACTGCCACCAGCTGCGTGGCCCAGTAATACTTGAGAACGCTCCAGACCGCCGGTCCACCTTAATAAACTCCCCTCTGCAACTTACTCAGCGTGAAGTGCCACCATCCCACAACAGGAGCAGAAGTTCTCAGTCTACCTAGTTGGGCCGCCGCGTGACACATTATGTATAGCACTATTGGTCCATTGTTGGAAGTCGAAGGACCCTTTAAAAACAACAACACTAATAACACGGGCAAGAGGCCCATAAGAAGTGAGCAGTGATGAGTGGACAGAAAAGTGTCAGCAAGAGAAGAGGTAGTAGGAAAAACAGATTACGCCCAAATATTTAAAGCCATGTAGTGCCACCCGAACTGTGCACCTAGAGTGCAGCCGCAGGGTCCCTGCCTCCAGCAGGAATATTAAGGACTTCTTCCAATTGATCTTATATCCTGAATGATCTCCAAATATGTGAAAAATTTGTAGGATTCGTTCACTCGAGAAGACTTGTTACGTGTCATATAGCAAAACGTCAGCGTAGAGGGAGATTCTCTCATCCCACTCCTGATCAACTGGAATACCTCATATGAGAGGTCCTGCCGATCCCACGCACGTGAGAAGAACATAGGAGACAAGGAATATCTCTGTCGGACGTCAAAGACTCGGAAGACTGTATTATTGATGCGCAGAGAGGCCACATACAAGAGCTTGACAACAGCACCACTGGTTTTAGCAAAGGAATCCCCTGTTACATGTGGTGCTCCCATTAAGGTGTCGGAGTAAAGCCCGATTGATAAGGATGATCCACTGTTGCAATTTCTGTCCGCAGGCAGATCGCCAGGGCCTCCGCAAGGACCTTAGTCTCACAACCTTATTTTCAGGCAGTCTGAAACCTACTCTGGAGGCACTCCCTGATTTTATCCATCATGCAATTATATCATTCTAACGGGAGCTCATCAGGCCCCGTCGCTGGCCCTGTTTGCAAGGTTCCTATTGTCTTATTTATTTAGTCTACTGTCAGGTCTTGATCTAGTGTGTCTCGGTCCTCATTCGTTAGCATTGGCAGGGTCAGGTCTTTCAGGAAGTCTCTCCCAGTATTTCCGTCCCTGTGTTGTCAGTGTCCTCAAGGATCCAGTTCCGTCCTTTGTCTTGTCTCTCTAACCATGCAAGCAACTCATTGGCTTTATCACAAACATTATAGGTACAATTCTGGGTAGTCAGCGCATGAGTGCACGCTATTTTTCATTAGTCCTCTTAATGTGTGCTGCTTCAGTTGATGGTGTAATGGGAGAGAAACTGATTCCCCACTTGCCAAGCGAGCCTCCAGGAAAGCACATTCCCTGTCCTGAGCCTCGCACTTCAATTTACGTTACTTCAACATTCCCCCAATCAAGGCTTGTGTCTGGCCTCGAATCACTGCCTCAAATTCATCCTATAGTACGCAAGCTGATTCAACAGGACGCCCGTTCTCCTTAAAGTAGAAGTCTGCTTGCTCCATCTCTCATACGAGCTTTGAATGTCTTGTCCTATAAATATCATGGATCAACCCTTGGGGGTAGGATGAAGTCCACAAACGGATCATCGAGTTGCACCTCCACCAGTGAATGGTCTGAGATTCCCCCTGCTATGTGTGTCGCGGCTCTAAAATCAACACTATAGACAGTCTGGGTGAAAAGATAGTGCAGGCACGCCAGACTACCATGTGCTGCAGACAGGTGGGTCCGGTTCTGATCCCCTCTAGGGGCAATTGGGAGTATCATGAATATAGTATAGGTGCAGTTCTGTCACTCCCGTCACCCCAATGCGTATATATGCTCTGTCGTAAGCGTCTTACCCATTCGCAGGATGAGTCCGTCTTGCCTGGGTCTCTTTCCTGTTTGAATGGCATGCCCGAACTCTCTCGAGAGAGCAGTGACCCACCAGCAGGCTTTTGTGGAGCGCTTTTGTACTGGATGTAGGGCTGCATTCAGTAGGGCACCCACTCTGTCTTTTCTTTCCAGTTGCCTGAAGATCAGCAGTCCCAAGGTAGCAGTCACACCTGGCCTGTTGGTAAGTGCAGCCCCTCTGGAGGCCCGACCGTCAGCAATTGAGCCCACACTGTGGCCGGCTGGACCACAGGCGTAAGCTCAGACAGGGTGTTCGACACTGGAGTAGGTATAGTCCCTCATGGGCCTCTGACATAGAGTAGTCAGAAATTCAGCAGCTAAAATCCCAACACAGGCTCTCCAGGAAGCCAGTAGATTCAGACCCTGTTGTGTTAGGAATTTGGCAAATGCAACCTTGTACGGTCCGGTTGGCAGCACACAATCGTCCAACTGGGCTCATAGAGTATTATTTTCTACCTTGAACTGTTGGGAGAGTCTTGGGGGTGGGGGTGGGGAGGGTCCCTCAGACTAGCAGTTTCCTCTGTCGCACTCTCACATTGCATTTATCTTACGCACACCAACACCCTGAACACGCACTTGATGTTAATCCAAAGTCTGGGCACAGGCATAGAAATGGAGCATTACATGGGTGTGTCAGTAGGACGCCACTACACTGATCATGATGCAAAGATCTCATCAGGCTATTGATCCTTTCAACAGGGTGCAATGCCACCACCGCTCTAGCTGTTAAACCTATGACAGTCCTCTGCCTTAAATAAGGGCACACTTGGTGTGACCCCCCAGGTCACAGGACCAGTCCAAGACCTCTCATAGTACCTTGTTAGAAGTTGCACAGTACTGGGTGGCAGAAAAATCTCCTGTAATTGTTTTTTTTAACTTTGTAGTAGATTTACCCCAGTAACATGCAGTTACAAGTTTGACGCCATGGACTGGGGAGTTGCCACGAGGAACAGATTCTTCTGCCTGTCAAACCACATGCCATTCACTATTTCATAGTGTTTTTCTGCTTTTATTTACCACTTGTTTTAAGTAGGTGGTAGATAAATGCATGTGGTTGGTTGGGGGGAGATAGGTGAAGCAGGGGAGGGACGGGGAAAGCATTTTCTAACAGAGGGAGTAAGGTAAATGTTATTTGCATGATTAACAAAAATCTTACAATTACTACATTCTTAAAGAAAACACACCAATTTAAAATACAGTCTGATAATTTTAAAATTTCTAAAAATCCAAATTAGTTTTCTTAAATAACATGAACACAATTTATAGACATTACATCAGACCGTCATCTTTCCAGGACTTAAAATAAATATTGTCAATTAATATTTCTGTAATTTATGTGTGATGTCATGAAAATAGTCATGAATGTTGTTGTTAATTATCTTAGACTTCCAGATTTCCTGTGGGCAACTCACAAGTATCCAACTTCTTTTTAACAAGTATTAAAAATTTAGTAAAATTGGCGTTCATTTTAATACCCGACGGTCTAAAAAAACTACCATGGCATGTCTGCAGGTACGAACAACTCTGCCAATGAAGCAGTTTTTCAAATATCGTTTTCTTTCCGCCATCATTCCTGCACATATACTAACAAAATGCAAAATACTTTCGTCCCATAGGTTGCATAGGCTGCACATAGTCGGCTTAGATGGTCTCAACCAGGGCACTAAATGTTTTAAGCCAGGTAAGTTGCCGGATCGTGCTTTCATAAAGGTGTTTTTGGTTTGTAGAGACCGTGGTATTTCTAAATATGGTTGGACCTTAAGACTCGTATATTCCTGGACCAACATCCATGCGTGGTATCTCTTAATAAACAGTTCTTTGTCTTTTAAAAGTGACATTTTTTTATTTTCAAAAACCTTTATTAAGGAATATCAACATGACAGACACAATACACCGTGCAGAACTGCCGCGCGCGGTAGCAAGATAAATTACAATACAGACATTGAGTTGCAATTGGGTTACGTTTACAGCAATTCAGTAAAACCAGGAATGTTAAAGTCACAGAACCACAGTCCAGGGCTACAGCCTCCCAAGGGGAAGCACGCATAGAAGCAAAATAACAGATGAAAGTCTAAAGCAGCAGGGGTGCTAACGGGAAGTAGGGGAGGTGGGAGCATTCACTAACCAATACCGGCGGCCGCCGCAGACCCAGGGCTGGCGGGGAACGTGGGAGAGGTAGTGCCGCTGGGTTGGGAGCGGGAAAAGGAGATAGACGACCAGGAGGGCCCAAATGTCGACAGGGCGGGAGCTGGCAGGCATTAAATCCCAAAACTCAGAGAGGAGTCTGGCATCGAGAGACATCCTCCAACCAACTCTCAACCCTAGGAGCAGGCCGCCGACCCCAAACATGTCCACCCTACGTCTGGCGAGGACCAAAAGCATCGAAATCAGGCGGCGGGAAGCATCAGGGCAAAACTTAACAAAGCCAAGAAGGCACAGCGGAGGGTCTGGGCGCACTGCAGCACCGGTGATGTCAGAGACGGTGGAGCACACTGCCTGCCAGAACTCAGAGACCTTGAGGCAGAGCCAAACTGAGCAAAGTCTGTGGCGGGAGCAGCGCAACGCATACAAGTATCGCCAGGGGTGAGCTCGAACCAGTGGAGCAGCACTGGGGTGCGGTACAGTCTGTGCAAGTACTTTAAGTGGATCAGGCGGAGCCGGTAATTCGGGGACAACTTTTTAGTTTGATTACAGCAATACAAACAGTCGGCCTCCGAAATGTCAATTCTAAAGTCTGCGCAATCCGATGAGATGGGGGCAGACCCCAAGGACAAAGCGTACAGTTTGGTGACTAACTTGTGCGGCGACGTGGAAGTATGAATGAAGTCCAGAGCCGGGAGAGTGGGCGGGGGCTGAGGCAATGTGGAGTGCAGTTTCCGGCAAGTGGCACGTAACTGATAAAATAGTAGCATGTCCTGCAACCCCGGAGACTCTGGAAGAGTGTAAAAGGAATTCTCCGGGTAAAGATCCGCCACTGTTCTCAGGCCCAAACGCGCCGCGTGTCGGGACATGCTGGAAGACTGGAGTGAAGGGAAATCTGGGTGATCCGAAAGTCAGGCGCACCCATCCCATCGGCAGACATAGGGAGGGTGAGGATATCGTAGGCCACCCTGGGTTGTACACCTGCCCAAATAAGCGAAATGACTAGAAAGCGAAGTTTGCGAAAGAAATGAGAGGTGAGGGGGATAGGTATGTTCAAGAAGAGATTGAGGAATTTAGGCAGGACCACCATTTTTGGTATGGCGATACGGCCAGCCAAGATTAGCGGCAATCGGCTCCACAAAGGGATTCTGGATTCAAGCCAATCAACAGCCCGCCCTAAGTTTGACCTCCACAATTCAAACTTAACCAGATGCCCAAATAGCGTGTGGGGCCAGATGCCCACACGAATGGAAAGTCCGGTGTGAAGGGGACAGTAGCATCAGTCAGGGGAAATAGGACCGACTTACTCCAGTTCATCTGGGTGCCCGAAAGCCCGTCAAAACTTATGATTTCCCGAACCATGGGGCTAAGGTTTTCCTGGGGGTGGCGGATATATAGGGTGACGTCATCCGCATACATTGAGACCAGGAGAGAGCGGGAAGAGAAACCAATGCCCCTCTGTGTATGGTGCTGCCGTAGCCTGGCAGCCAAGGGCTTCATGGCGATGGCAAAAAGCATGGGCGATAACGGACACCCCAGGCGAGTGCCACGGGCAATGTTGATCGGGTCGTATACCTGACCATTAATGCGGAGACATGCGGAGGAACTGGTGTAAAGGAGTTTGATATTACGCAGAAAGTGAGTGCTGAAACCCATACGCGGTAGAATGCTGAACAGGTACGGCCACTCCAACGTATCGAATGCCTTGGTGGCGTCGAGCAGTATGGCCACGGGCGGCAAGTTAGGGTTAATTTGATGCCGGACAGAGAAAATGGTGCGAAGATTATGTGAGGTTGCCCTGCCAGGTATGAAGCCAGATTGATCAGGGAGATTTGGCGAAGATTTTATTATCTATGTTTATTAGGGAAAGAGGACGGGAGGAGTCATGACGGTCGGCAGGCTTGTCAGGTTTAAGGAGCAAATTTATCAATGCTTCGCGCAGGGACTACATGAATAGCCCGGTGTCGAAAGACTCATTATACATAGCCTCCAGATGCGGTTCCAGGATGTCAGCGAATGATTTGTAGAATGAGGCTTGCAGGCCATCCAGGCCAGGGGCCTTGTCACTAGGTAAGCTGTTGATCGCTGCCAATATTTCTTCCCTGGAGAATGGCTCAACAAGAAATTTTCGATGGTAGTCTTCGAGCCAGACGAGGGCGAAGGACTCAAAATATTGGTCGAACTCCTCCCGTGGCAAGGGAGTGCCGGCACAATAGAGGTGAGCGTAAAAGGCAAGAAAACGGGATTTAATATCTTCCGGAGAGGTGGTCCTGTCCAGGCTCCATCACTGAGAGCAGTTATATAGGAGGCAGCGAGCGGTGTATGTAGGAGGTTAGCAAGGGTACACCCCGGTCGGTCTCCCTCCCCAAAGCGGCGCGCTCGACCCTCTCTACCAAGGAAGGACAGTTCACGAGAATTCGGTATGCTTTTGGCAAAGCAGCGCCAGCGTCTCAGGGCTTGGGCACGCCGCCTGGGTGGCATCAATCCACGAGTATTTCACTTCCATATACGGCTCGGGAGCAATTTTGCTTTTATTAATGGGGTATAAGTTGGGCCTCCTAAGGAGCTATAAAGTTGGCGAAAAGCCCCATGTAGACTTTTGGCTCTTTCCTTCATCTCCATTTTATGGTATGAAAAAGATCCTTTCTCGTCATACAGTATCCCAAGATATTTATAACATCGAACTTTTTCTAGCTCTCGCTTTTTGTGTGACCATTTGTATTGACTGCCCTTCCGATTTTTGGTACTGACTTCCATTACTTTTGTTTTTGTTTCATTTATTGTCATTTTGTTCTCAATTGAATACATTGATGTTTTGTTTATTAATTGCTGCAGTCCTATCCTTGTTTGGCTTAGCAGGACGACGTCATCAGCGTATAATACGTTCGATATTTGTTTCTCAGCCTGCTTTGGTGAGTCTGCTAACTCATTGTTCATTGCAAGGGTAAAGTCTGATAAAAATAGATTAAATAAATATGGAGCTAAAACACACCCTTGCTTTAGGCTTTGAATGTTTTTTAATTTTCCTCGAAAGCTTTGAACCATTCCCTAGCCGGACTCTTGTCCAGGTATCAGTATATAACAATTGTATTGCATTTAAAAGGCTGGAGCTAATGCCATAACGATCCAGTTTCCTCCATAAAATCTGCCTATTTACGCAGTCAAAGGCAGCTTTAAAATCAACGAAACATAAATATAATGGCTGTTTTCTTGTTTTATATTTTTCCATTAAAATTCCCAGTGTTAACACGTTTGTTGTTGTACCTTGACCGTGTACAAAACCTGATTGATTCGGTGGAATTAAATGGTTTTCATTAGCCCAATCAATTAACTCCTTAAGTAGAATCGATGCAACTAATTTGGCTTCGATATCTTGGAGCGTAATTAATCTGTAATTGGATGGGAGGGACCCGTCCCCACTTTTTTATATAGGAGAAATTATAGATCCGTTCCATGCCTCGGGGACTGTTCTTTATTGGAGAGCATGATTAAATACTGGTGTTCGATAGCTCGACCAATATGATGCTTTCTCCTTATACAACACAGCGGGAATCCCATGTGGGCCGGAGGCACCATTGGATCTCTGATTCTTTATTAATTTACATACTCGGTTTTCTGTTATCTCTGTTCAGTTATTATTCTTTTCTACTCCTATTCTATTTATAGCCCAATCAGTAGAATTCACAGCCAAGTTAGGAGTAGGATTCAAATGCATGTCTATAAACGATACCCATTCAGATTCAGTTACTGTTGATGAAGTAGATTTCCTACTAGATCTACTCAGTTTGTTTACTAGAATCCAGAAGCCTCTTGACTTACTCCTTTTGCAAGCATATAGAGCTTTTGCCCACAACTATTGCTTTTCTTGCATTTTGTCCTTCCAGACCATTTTCCTTACTCCTGTATTTATCTTTTTAAGTTTTACTCTGTAAATTAAATTAACTGGGAACTTTTTTACCTATCTCAGGATTCTGTTACGTCCTTTTTTTTAATTGATGGCTTTCAAACTAAATTTTCACCTATGAAAATGCTGGTTTTTTCCTCCACTGACCTTTATTAGCATATTGAGATTGTGGTAATTAATTGCTTTGTGAAGAGAGACCATTTTTCGACAGCATTCGAATAATCTCCTTCGAAGTGAAAATCCACAATTGCCTGCGCAGTGTTTGTAATAGAATCTTTGGTGTTATCTGACCAATAAAGTTTCTTATAATTTACTGTCGTTATTTCTCCCGGAAGTGTCCTATAGTTTTCAAATCTTAGGCCATTTAGGTTTAACTCAATTATTTGTTGATCGTGGTCGTTTATATATATATTCCCTCTTTCCGATAAGACAACATTTTATGAAATAGATTCAACGATGCTATAGTATAATCTATTCTAGCACTATGATCCCTTGCTTGAAAAGCCCATGCTGGTGGCAAATCTTGAGGAAATCGCCCATTTTTCCATCTTAGACCTATGGTTTCTAATTCTTATACAAGAGTCTCGCCGATGTTTTCATTCTCTTGTTCCCTCACACCCATTGTTGATGAAAAACTTGGAATTGACCATAAGTAATTTTGCCATTGTATTTCAACATCTCTATCGTAAGACCATAAAATATTCATGTTATAATCACCGGTAATAATAATCTCAGGTTGGGTGTCATTGTCCAGTAGCTGCAATATCATAATTATCAAATTGGTCGCCATTGTTCTTCGTAATTATATACGTTGATTACTACAAGAGATGTAATTATATTTTGTTCCTTTAATCGTATTTTGACAATTAGATAATCCTTTTGACTTGGGACGTCCATTTCACTTTCCATTTTTAGCTCAGTTGATATAAAAATAGCCAAACCCCCACAAAGTCTGCCATAGTTACTTGTTCTCTTAGCTAATGAGTAATAACCCTATACCCTTCCAATCTAAAAAGAACTAAAGCCCAAGTCTCTTGTAAACAAATGATTTGAAAACAGCACAAAGTAGCTAATTGGTTATTCTGAATCTTTGCTTGAACCCCATTTATATTCCACGAATATAATCTGACCCTTTTATTCATAATTGTCGGCCCCCTTAAAGAAACTTCAGATTGTAGATGTCAATCCTGTCTGACATTATGGAGGGCTGCTGTTAGCCAACCTAATTTGACAATGTCAAATAATAGGTCTACTTTTTTTACCTCTAATAATTTTAAAAGATGCCTGTTGGTCATACCTGTGGGTTTTTTAATATTGAGTATTTCTTATTATTATCGGTTCTCATTGGTTATGATTTTGTAATTTTGTTGAAACAAAAGGGCTAGGATAGGAAGGTTGCAGGGGAGTTGTTATTTTTATTCACCAGTCCTGAAAGAGATTATGTTCTTGCATAATAAGGCTGGCGGCAGTAGAAGATGTCCAAATTACTAATGTTGATTTGCGATTATTATTCTTGATGTGTGGAATTCAATTGATTCTATGTCGGTACATTTAATTTTCTTTAATGAGGGTACTGCATTACACAATTTTAATATGTTCCCACGAGTCATGATATCATTATTACCCCTAGATTTATATTCCGGCGTAGAAATTACCTGCAACACTCCTTCTTTTTAATCTGGGTTATTTAATTTAATTTGTTGCAGGCTATTTTCACCTTGAGCATGCTCAATTAACCTTCCATTATGATTATTAACAGTTTGAGACCATGATTGTCGATGTTTATGTAACTGCTTCGCTTCTGTTCCCAGATCTTGTGGTAATTTAATATCCTTCCAGGTTTTTAACAAATCTCTATTCGTTTCATCCCCTCTGATACTCTCACTCTTTGCTCTATTTGTTTCCAATTGTGATGGCTTATTCTCCACCTGTTTATTACATTCCTCCACTTGCAGCATTTCTAAGGACTGAATTTTCCCATACTCTATCATTTTTATACTATCAGCTTGCTTGTTTAGGCATTTATTTTTCATAACTGCTTGTACCTCCGATAGGTCTTTATTAAATAGAGGGTACAAGGGTTTTGTTGGAGACATTTGTTTACCCTCACCTTCACAATATGATATTTGGTCATGGTTGTTTCCAGTGTTCAATCTCACTATATCTGATGCATTTGTATTTTTTTGTACTTTTAGAAGCTTTATTTCTTGCTTTCCATTGTTTTTTCCTCTGACTTTTTGATAGTTAAACTTCCGGAGCTGCGTCTGTCATTGTTGATTGTGTCGAGCATAGGTTTATCACTTCTTGATCTTTTTTTATCATCTATTTTATCTTTAACAACAACAGTATTGTCTTTACATTTTATTGTATCTTTAGAGGGGCAGTCGGTCTTGATGGGTTGAATTCCCACATTAGGAAAATTCCCTTTTACATCGTCAATTATTGTTTTTAAAATGTCCGGAATGGTAGCCAGTTTGTTAATTAGTGGGGCACAACTACACTCTGCATATGTCGCTATTGGCTGAGATTGTGCCCTTACTATTAGATTATATTGTGTTGTTATCTTCTGCTCAGTTCCGGCAACAGAGGATGCCGTAGCACTCAAGAAATCTATTTGGACCTCTTTTTTATTGGACTTATATGTTAAAGCTTTAAGAGTTAATTGCGAAGTTTTGAAGAATAAATCCCAAATTGCTCCCGCGTTCCCACTTTCTGGTACCTGAGTACCTGGGTTATGGTGTTGCCCATTTATGAATGATAGGTCCTTATACTCCTCTTTTTGTGCTCCTTGAAAATCATGTCCCTCGTCACAAGAATTAATGAATTGTGGACTACTATTCAAAACGTCTTTTTGATACGGAGTACTCCAACACTGCAGAGTTTCTGGGTTGCTGTTGTATTCGTCCTTATTAATTTGAGATCCGTTATTTTGATTACATTTCGGCTGGTCCTGTTTTTTAACTGAATTTATTTTAGACAGAGTAAGATCCGATTTCAGTGGGGTATTGGCTTCCCTTATGATTTTCACCCCACCATTTAGTTCATTTGGAGCTTCTTGCTCTCCTTGATTTATTTGTCCCAAATTAGATGGTTCCCCTATCCCGTTAGCTATTCTGATTTTTACTTGCACTTCTATTGGCATTGGCTGCCTAGTTGGTAGTAATTGCTGAGTATCTCTCATTGTTAGATTCATGCATTTTGGGTCCTCTTGTTGTGAACGACCAGTAAGTGGAATAGTTAACATCTCTAGGTCCGTTATTTGACCCCAATGGTTGACTTGGTCCTTAGTTGAATTTGACATTCGTTCGACTTCAGCTTCAGACTCAGGGTGGCCTGGTTCACTTACTCCTTGCTTAGGGGATATAATATTTTTTCTACTCAGTGGTTTAATCGGAGTTTGAAGATCACATGGGTTAGTTAGCAATTTTAGCATAGCACCAGTTGGATCTTTCATAAAATCAAACTTTGACTGCGACTTTCCCAGTTTCCCAAATGTATGGACCTTAGATGATTTAAAGGACTGTACGTCACCTGTCTGTTTTATTTTAAACATATTTAATATTAGTGTTTGTTGTATTTTTCTTTTCCTTTTGATAGGAGGGAAAGGTGGCCGCTCTTTTCCTGACCTCATAATACACCCTCTAAGGTGAAGAAGTCTTGCTTCTTTCAGAGAATCAAACCAAATGGTGCTTTGATTGGACAAAAACACCTCCAAACACCTCCAAGGGAAAACACCCCCAAAGCACACCTCAGTACAGAATCCACCGGTGCTGCTGGTTACTTATTTAATTAACTAATTAATGAATTAATTGATTAATATCCGGGCTCCGGGTAGGGCTGTAGTCTAGGCATGCAGAGTAATTCAGGGGTCGAGGGGTGCTTCAACAGGGTCAAAGTCTATTGTCACTTTCCCCTTTGCATAATTTCTCAGATTTTGTATTACAGACTTATTACAGACTGAAATGGCTCAGCGACTTAGGGACCGATCAACCTTAACTACTCTCCACATGCCACACACCTCTTGCCACTTGTCACTCACCACTCACTGTTCATTGCTTGTTCGTTGCTATTAATCGCTGTCAAGAGTACAAGGGAGAATGCTGGCAATCGTTCAGGAGCAGGAGCGGGATCCAGAGCCAGCCCACCTACAGACGGCAGATGTAGACACTTCCCTCCACTCCTCTGCTCAGCTCTGCTCTGCTCAATGCTTGGTGTATATATGTAAAATCAGGCGGCAGTTCCCTGAGTTCTGAGGAATGATTGAAGCGTGCGATGTCGGACCATGGATGCGTCCATTCCTCATCGGAAATAGGACGGTGAATTAAGTCTTCCCACATAGACATATACCGGGGGCGTGTGGAAAGCACTGTTTTAAGGAGGAAGCTATAGATAAATGAGATCACCCCTTTCATGTTAGCAGTCTTGGTGAGAAAGGCCTCAAATTTTGTGAGAGGTCGAGTAGCAGCCTCCCGTATCTGAGGTGTGAGGGCCCAGTGCATTAATTGGATATACTGATATTTTCCCGTGTTCTTTAATACAAAGTCCCTTTGACATTGATCAAAAGTAAGGGGATCAAAATTGTGGAACAAATGTATTAGAGTTAAGCAGCCTCCCCTTCTCCAGGCATCAAAGGGTCCCTCATGTTGGGCTGGGGGGAAAACTGGATTGAAATGGATTGGAGTGAATGGGGATGGAAAAGAAGTCCACCTGTCGTTGCCCAAAATTGAGTCCCATACTTTAAGAGTGGTGCGTGTGGGGCAGCTAAGGTCACCCTGTCAGCCGCCTGGAAGAGAAGGGAGGCTACATCTATTTCCCTATGGCACTCTCGTCTTTGGAGACTGCTTAGCCTTGAACGAATGGTTGATATTTTCAGAGATAATGATAAGAATTTCGAATTTAAATGGGGCCCCCTTGTCTCCTTCCTCTCCCAGGGCCGTCCGTCTGCAGTGTGTCCCTCCACCATCAGAGCCCGCCATCTCTTCCAGTTTAGATCACAATCCCAGTGTCGACCAACCTCTCGTTAGTATGAACACGCCGCCACCATGGGTGGGGTGGGAAGTGGTTTTTTATTAGTTTTTTTTCTTTGTTCCTTGTTAGATTCATAATTACTTATCCCATGTTAGGATGAGTTTGTCCACGCTTTTTGGCTATTCCGCATACAACACCTCGGTGGGGCAACCTGGAGAAATTACCGTTACAGAAGGCCGTTGAGTTTTCTTTAGACCTATCTGCTGGCTTTGCAAAGTTGCATGATCTTCTTTTTTTTCTTTTTTATCTCTCTCTCTAAGCTCCGGGGCACTTAGAAGCTGTATCTTTCATTTGGCTTATCTAATAAGAGGAGGAGCTGATTTATATTGATGAATGCACTTTGTCCCCCTGTTATAATTCTGTTGAGGCTTTCTGATCCCCTGCGTGGGACCAAGTGATGATGTAATTTTTGCCTGTGGACTGTGGACAAAAAAATGTATAAACACATTTTTTACATAAATCAGGTGGCAGGCCAAGGCTCCTCTGTGCTCCTCTGTGCCCTGCAGCAGCCGCCGCATGAACAGCACCAGCAGTGCCTTAGCACCGCGGTGCCGGCAGCGGCCGTTCCTGCCCCCATCGCAGATCCGTAGAACTTAAAGCGCCCGTATAACAGGACGCGGGTGAAGCGGGAACCGGTCACAAAACAAACCCTGGCAGTCGTCCCAGGCTCCACTCCGCTTGCTCGTCAACTCCTCCTCGGCTCGGCCCCTCGGCTCTAATCGATACGCTCTGCACTCAACACCGAATCACAGTCCGACAACAACTGTGAACACCAACAGAGGGAAGAATTGTGTGTTTCCCCCAGTTAGTGAAAAAAAACAGCATAATTCTTGGCTGCTTCTGCTGCACCCAGAGTCTTATGCGTTTTTTCAGTCTAAGTTTTCTGTCTGGAAAAAGATTGTGTCCTGGTTTTCTGCACCAGTAAATCCAGGTGCAGAAAAACCTAACAACTAATGATCAGGTGCAATAAAATGAACACATGAAAGTGCGCCTTAATTTCATTGCCCTGCATTCACACTCTGGACCATAGTTGAGGGATAGGTCTAGGCATAGTCCTCGCAGCACACAATAGATTTGCTTGAGGCAGAGGCCAAAACTCAAAAGTCAGGATACCAGATACAAGTAGGTGGTAACCCAGGGCAGGGGAAAACGCCTGTTTTGCGTGGTAGAGTCATTCCCGTCCCAGAAATCTGCAATACAAATTAATTAATAGTATATATTTTTTTAATATCTGTTTTGTGCCTGTCCATATGACTTTAATATCTGCCTTTGGGATTCTATGTTACAACTCCATAGGGTACATGTATCCTTTGTGATCTTAATAAAATGTTGAAAATTCTACAAATCCTTACTCCTACATCCAAGTACTCTCATGCTACCATTCTACACTCTGCTCTGTCTGAAAAACAGCTCAACATTTTTAAAATTCTGCAATGATTTGGCTTGTAAATGATATTTTTGGAAATGTACATGTATTAACTATTTAATTTTAATACTACAGGTGATTGAAATTACGGACGAAGAAAGCAAGATTTAGCACTAAGCAACTGAATGTCTGTGCCATAAGAAGGATTATTTCGAAAAACTGAAGGACATCCAGCATTCTACGTTTAAACATTTTCCAAAAATCTAAGTGTGGCAAGGAAAGTACTATACCTGTAAGTGAAGTCTTTAATTTAGCATTTCATTAACCCAGAGCAAAGCCATATCTGTGCACACAGCATCGGAAATAATGTAGAAAAATCACTTCAGCATCTTCATCTGAAATATTATCAGAAAGACAAATTGCCTCAGCATGACAGAATAACGTTCATCTAAAGCATCATGTAATTCTAGAGAGGAAGCACACACTGCATAAAAGAAAGTTACAGCAAAAGGTTCTTCTGGATACCATCAAAGAAAAGACACTGAAAGAAGACTCCGCAGCTGACATGTTAACATTCAAAAGATTGGAAATTTTTTATTGTGTGGTGTTCTGTAATTCTATGTAAATCGCCTCAACATTATCTGTTGTGCTATGTAAAACTGTTAAATATAGAAAATGGATTAAAGGAGCACTGTTGCGCTATAGCTAATGTAAATAAATCCTCGTCTTCAGAACTACAAACCTTAACCTTACACCAAACATAGAAAGGGTAAATGGAACTGATGTTCTGCGACTAATGATCCACAATAGTACTGTGCACGTTCTAACTCCCTCAGTTACTGCCATTACGTCAGTGCAAAAAGGTACTTATCAGTTTAATCATTAAATATCAGACTAACACCTTATTACTGCATTAGTAAGAACCTATACAAATAGATTTGAGAAAAACTTCAGTCACAAAATAAGTTGCTGCCGGAGAGGCTATTACCTAAAGACTATTATCTGCTAGAAACATTTCGACAGGTGTTACAGGGCTGCTTCCAGACATATTTTGCTCAATTCAAGTGTTAAGAAGATTACACACAATTTCTTTTAGAGGTAAATGCTGAACATTATCTAAACAAGCCTGACTCTAAAATCAGGTTCACCCTTACCGTGGCATATAAGCAAGAGAAAACTAAACGTAGAGATATTAACTCTAGGAATAAACCTTATAAAAACACGGACTGTGAGAACAAATTCAGTGTTCAAACCCGCCTCAATCGAGGCAAAATAACCGAAGTTGGGGAAAAAAGTTACCTGTGCCAAAAAAGATACAGCCGTAAATCTTATCTCACAGAATTTGACAGAATGCACACAGGGGGAATCCACTCTCAGTGCAATGTATGCCAAAAAAATTTCAGGCGTAAATCTTATCTCACTGAGCATATGAGAATCCACACTGGGGGAAACCACTCTCAGTGCAATGTATGCCAAAAAAGTTTCAGGCGTAAATCTTATCTCACTGAGCATATGAGAATCCACACTGGAGAAAAACCTTATCAGTGCGCTGAATGCCATAAAAGGTTTAGTATCAAACCGAGCCTATATCGACATGCATTAACCCACTCTGTGGAAAAACTTTACCAGTGCGGTGAATGCCAAAAAAGTTTCAACCGTAAATCTTATTTCTCTGAACATATGAGAATCCACTCTGGGGAAAACCCTTATCAGTGCTCTGAATGCCAGGAAAGGTTTTGTAACAAACAAAGTCTTACTCGACATGTAATAACCCACTCTGGCAAAAAACCTTACCAGTGCTCTGAATGCCAGAAATGTTTCATTTACAAAACTAGTCTCACTCGTCATAGAATAATCCACACTGGGAATAAACCTTATCAGTGCATGGATTGTCAGAAATGTTTCATTGACAAAAACAGTCTCACTCGGCATAGAAGAACCCACACTGGTGATAAACCTTTTCAGTGCTCTGAATGCCAGAAATGTTTCAGTTGCAAAAGCAGACTAACTGAACATACAAGAATCCACTCTGGAGAAAACCCTTATCAGTGCTCTGAATGCCCAAAACAGTTCAACCGTAAATCACTTCTAACTGCACATTTGAGATTCCACACTGGGGAAAAACCTTATCAGTGCTCTGAATGCCAGGAAAGGTTTTGTAACAAACAAAGTCTTTCTCGACATACAATAAGCCATTCTGTGGAACAACCTTATCAGTGCTCTGAGTGCCAGAAATGTTTCAGTATAAAAAGTAGTCTCACACGGCATACAAAGATCCACTCTGGGGAAAAACGTTATCAGTGCACTGAATGCCACAAATGTTTCAGTCAAAGAAGCTATCTCACTCACCATACAAGAACGCACACTGGGGAAAAACCTTATCAGTGCCCTGAATGCCCAAAAGATTTCAAACTTAAATCACTTCTAACTGCACATGTGAGATTCCACACTGGGGAAAAACCTTATCAGTGCTCTGAATGCCAGAATTGCTTCAGTGAAAAAAGACATCTCACGCTGCATATACAAACCCACACTGGAGAAAAACCGTATCAGTGCTCTGAATGCCAGAAATGTTTCAGTGAAAAAAGACATCTCATGCTGCATATATTGACCCACACTGGGGAAAACCCCTATCAGTGCTCTGAATGCCAGAAATGTTTCAGTGACAAAGGAAGTCTTTCTCGACATACAATAACCCACACTGTGGAAAAACCTTATCAGTGCTCTGAATGCCCAACATATTTCAAACTTAAATCACTTCTAACTGCACATGTGAGATTCCACACTGGGGAAAAACCTTATCAGTGCTCTGAATGCCAGAGATGTTTCAGTGACAAAATGAGACTCACTAAACATACAAGGATTCACACTTGGGTAAAACGTTATCAGTGCACTGAATGCGACAAATGTTTCAGTGAAAAAAGCAGTCTCACTCAGCATATAAGAACCCACACTGGGGAAAAACCTTATCAGTGCTCTGAATGTCACAAAGGTTTCAGTCAAAAAAACAGTCTCATTCATCATTTAAGAACCCACACTGGGGAAAAACCTTATCAGTGCTCTGAATGCCAGATATGTTTCATTCAAAAAAGAAGTCTCACTCAGCATATAAGAACCCACACTGGGGAAAAACCTTATCAGTGCTCTGAATGCCACAAATGTTTCATTGGAAAAAACAGTCTCGCTCATCATATAAGAACCCACACTGGGGAAAAACCTTTTCAGTGCTCTGAATGCCAGAAATGTTTCAGTGAAAAACGCAGTCTCACTTACCATATAAGAATCCACACTGGGGAAAAACCTTATCAGTGCTCCGAATGCCAAAAATGTTTCAACCAAAAATCTCATCTCACTGAACATGTGAAAATCCATACTGGTGAAAAAAATTATCAGTGCTCTAAATGTCAGAAAAAATTCAGGGGTAGAGATGGTTACAAGTGCCATAAGAAAACACACCATCAAAATAATTCAGTTCTCCGAATGCCAGAAAAGCATCAATTTTAAACTCAATTTCACTCTACATGAGCAGACGCTCACGGGGTAAAACATTACCAATGCTGTGAATGCCAGAAATTCCTATTTAATAGGCACAGCCTCACTAACCATAAGCGACTCCATACTGATGGAAAACCTTATGAGTGCTCTGAATGCCAGAAAAGCTGCAGAGAAAAACGCTATTTCACCATGACAAATTGACACTGGAGAAAATCCTTATGCCATAAAAGCTTGAATCTGAAAGACAATGTTATGAGAGATCCCACTCTGCGGTAAAACCTTATGAGTGCTCGAAATGCAAGCAAAGTATTGGTTACAAATTACTTCTCACTTGACATGAGCGAACTCACACGAGAGAATAAAAGCCTTATGTGTTTTCTAAATGTCAGATAAGGTTTAGTCTTGAATACAATGTCACTTCTCAAGAGAGAATTCACACTGGACTAAAGCCTTATACAGGAGGGGAAAGCCAGAAACGTTTTACTCAGAAAGGAGATCTCACTAAACATGAGAAATACATCCACATGAGGTGAAAAGTAAGGCGTACCTTGAGTTGCAGAAAAGCTTCTAACAACCTGACTTTACATGAGAGAGCACATATTGTAGTTGCAATAGGATTCATCAAAAAACTCTTGCAGGATAACTTAGGCTGCCCACATGCAACCTCCAAAGAAATTTCACGCCTGGAAATATTTTTAATTGCAACAGAATCCACAATTTGATTATCTGAAAGTTACAAAACTCTCAAGGTATTTACTTTAGACAAAGAAGTGTCAGTGGTTGCAAAAATCAACTGATTGCCAAAAAAATCACAATAATAATGTCTTAAATTTTACTCCACCCAAAAGGTTTCTACTCACCCTTGTTTCTTAACATATGACTGATATCTATATTTTCACGATAAGATTAAGCCTATGCAGAGTTCCTCAATGAGGAACTCTGCAAAGTGATAAAAAACTCTGGCGGTCTACGTGGAGTTCCGCTAGCAGTGGAGTGCGTAAGGGTCATGACGTTTGTGGTGATTTTGATCTCCTGGTGTTTGTCCCGCCCTGTAAAAATAATCACGAATGGCACCATGTGCAGCGCAAGAGGGTGCAGCTGCTTCTACTCGAGCGGCATCTTTGTCAATGTGAAGGAAGTTTTCTCAACGCAAGTGGTTGTCACCTGCCACGACCACTCGCATTGAAAAATCCGACCACCCGCTTTGAGAAATAGCCCCAGGAGGTTGATTTTGTTCGCCAACTAGACCATGGCGTGCACGAGCAAGTTAAAATCTCATCAGGAGGTGGATTTTCCCCGCTCCGGCACATGCCGTTGAAGAGCGCGAGCGTAGAAAAAACCTCGCTGTGCTCCATGAACCGGAGTTTTTAGGAACTATGGGAGCTCCGCGGAAAACTCCGCGAGCAGAGTTCACCACCCAGAATGAGATAATATACGACACCATGAAAACATAACAAACCAGTTACTTGCCTTCGGTAACGCTCTTTCTGGTGAATACTCCTTTACCTGCAGATTCCTCACCTTGTGAATATTCCCCACACGCCAGACTGGATCCTCCAACTTTAAAGCAGAGTAGGAGACAACATCCAGCTCAGTGTCGACATCATTCTGCTCCAGAAGTGACAAGCGGAGACTCCTATAAGCACTTTCCATGCGCTCTGTGAACAACTACAGAGGTCTATGAGTTCATTATCTCACAGGTCTGTATCACATATGCAGGCCCTGGGCAGATATTAATTCACCATTTTTATCATGATTAGAATTCAGATGAAGTCTTTTCATTTCCAAAAATTCGAATTGTATTCTCAGCAGCAAGTGTATATATAAATCGTTGAGTGATGACTGCGCAGTGCTCAAGATGAGTGATCTGATGATAAAACAGTCCGATCCACATTTTGTACACAAAAACAGGGCTGTAAATACTTTCGTACAATACAAGTTAAGCAAAGGCGATTCTTAGAAGACATAATTTATATGAAATAGTCCCTGTATAGTCAATGTTTCGACCCTTCCAATTAATTACCGTGGTCTCATCAGGACGGTAGATCGGCGCCTCTCTAATTTGCCCATAGAATGGTAGGGTAGGGGTCAGTTTGGGTGGGGGTGGCAGGATCTGTCTTTTTTCCAGATGCTTGGAAAAAAGCATCGATTTTGCCACTTCTAAAGACTCCTTCCCTCGATCCCTAAGATGTAAAGTACTACAAAGCCAAATTGGTCTTTTCTCTTCCCGATGAAATTTTAGAAAAGGCCATGAATGAGGAGATCACCAACTTCTTCGAAAATACGGACTGTATGGATCCTGTTCAACATGGTTTTAGACCCTACTACTGTACAGAGTCAACCTTATCGGCAGTGACTGAAGACATCAGATCCATTATAGATAGAGGAGATTTATGCAGCCTTGATCTTATTCGATCTTTGGCTTTATTTGATACGGTTAACCATTTCTCTTTGGTAAGCTGTTTAGAAAGTATAAGCATCAACAGTACTGGTCTGAAACTGACCAGGTTCTTTTTGTCAAACAGAGGGCAATTGGTACCTTTGGAAGATTTTACCTTTGCCCCATTTTCACTTCCTTGTGGGGTCTCGGGGATCTTCAATAAGTCTGACTTTGCCTAATGCCTACATTACTACATTAATTGAACTAGTTCGATCCTGCTGGTTCTCTGCATTCTTTTATGCCAGTGATACCCAAATAGTAGTATCGGTTACTGCAGAACCTGAAAAAGTGGCAAAAGATTTTAGAACAAGTATGACTAGCATCGCTAATTGGATGCAGAAGAATTTCTTAAAATTGGATGCACAAAAAACAGAGTTAGTGCTATTTGGTAAGGATTCCTTCTGGAACACCTTTTGGTGGCCACACAGTCTCGAGCCCCTTCCACTCCCAGTTAAGAAGGCTAGAAATTTGGGTAGTCGTCTTTGACTCAAAACTCACTTTTATTGACCACTCCAATCAGGTAACCTCTTCCTGTTTCCTTATGTTAAAACATTCGAAGAAAATCTTGCCCTTCCTTCCCATGGAGCTTAGGGAAAGTGTTATCCTGGTTCTTGTCGTATCTAAAATGGATTATTTTATTGAACTTTATATGGGCTCCCAGTTGTCTTCTCAATAAGTTACAAACAGTCCAAAATATGGCAGCAAGACTGCTGAAGATCCTCCCCAAATTCCGCTCAGCCTTTAAAGCCATTTATGTTATGTTATGTTATATATTTCTTATATCGCGCACTGCTAGTCGAGACTGTCCTGGCGCGAGAGAAGATTCAGTGTCAGAAATAAAAAGAGAGATAACAAGAAAGGACATGTGGATTACATGAGTTGCTTGAATAAAAAGGTTTTAAGATGTTTTTTAAAATATGTAAGGTTTGTCGTGTGTCTCAGATGGTCAGGGAGGCTATTCCATAGCTGGGCGGCTCTGACCGTCATGGATTTTCCCCCCATTTAAGACCTCCATCGGCTGCCTATTAGGGAAAGAATTACATACAAAGCCTTACCATAAGGCACTGCATCAGGTTGGCCCTCGCTTCCTACAAGATGTTCAAATGATATGCCCCATTTCGTACTCTACGGTCCAGCTATAGTAGGCAGGTATGTTTGCCCAGAATAAAAAGTGTCCATTGGGGAGGACGACGTTTCTCCCACTTCACCTCTAGATGGTGGAACTCTATTAAATCATTTGAGGTCAGCCTCAAGTATTGAAGTTAAGGAAGGAACTTAAGCCTTTTCTTTTCAGCCCATAGTTTAATGTTCTCATCTAACTGCTAGGCAAATGTTTAGGTATTTTATATCCCGTACTGTCAGGTTTCAAATGACAATAGTGCCAAGATGCCTTTTTGGTAATTGTGTGCTTGATAAAACAATTAACATTAACATTATCAGACTCTGCTAGCTGCAGCCTGATGATAATAATATAAAATAAACACAGCCTTCCCTTAACTTTAAAAGGAAAATATGACCTGGTTCTAATTTAAAAATGAACTCAAAGCTGTGAGTTAATCCAGTGGTGTCTGGGAGCTGCTGGTAACTCGCGATTGACTGGTTGAAGACACCTGCTTTACATTTAATAAAATTCGGCCAAAAGCCATTCCAAATATTTAAGTATTTATTGTTTTGAGGGAGGGGTCTATTGTGATTTTGAGCCCATACATTCATGTTTTATCCTTTTTACATCATGAGTTCTTATGCGTCCATTGTATTCCTGTTTAAATTGTATTCCTTTTTTTGGTGTTTTTAAAAACCTTTTCTAAGAACGTGAATTGACGAGGTTTCTTTTTTTCTCTCAGTTGATATGTTTTCACCCTCCTTTGTGGATTTTTTACAAACTGTTCAATTTTTTCCATTCTTTGGCACCACCAGTGTTGCAGTGCATAGGTTTCAGTATTTATTTCCCTTTTTTGCTGAGGGTGATTTTGGCATGAATTCAGATTTTCCTTGCACACTTTTACTGTCACCTTTTCCTAATCACGTTTGGTTACCGTACAGCAGACTTTGTATTTGAAATTCATCTTCCCCTTGTCACCTGATCTTATTCTGTTTTTTTCTCTGGCTGCAATGGACTTCTATGCACCTATATTGAAACTCGGTTTGTACAAATTTGCTTCAAGCATTTTTGTTTTCCCTTTCATTGCAGGTGATTGATCTTGCCCTTATTTCATTTCATTGTGTTCATGCAACCTCATTTTAAAAAATGTAAAGTTTTCCATTGTGATTTCATTTCTGTTGCTTTTTATTTTTTATTAGTTGCACTTACTTTAGAGCAGACTTGGTTGACTTTTTAAATAACTTTTACCAGCAAGCACAAGGAGATGATGGACGGAGTGCTGAAACTTTTCAGACACTCACCCCCAGTCACAGATCTGGGTTGAATCCATTATCATTCTTTAGTTCACTTAACCACCCCAGTTCAGACCCAGCCATATGCAAATCAGTCTTGATGCTTGTTTCCGGTCCAGTTGAGACCTGACTTGGCAGTTCGGTCTGGACTGTTCCTTTGAGGCACAGGGTCAAGACTGATTTGCATATGGCCGGGCCTGAAATGGGGTGGCGAAGTGAGCGATGATGGATTCAATTCAGATCTGTGACTCGAGGTGAGTGTCTGAAAAGTTTCAGCGGTCCGTCCATGCACAAAAAGAAGGCAAAGAAGCATTGTCACTCTTTGCCTTCTCTCTGTCCGTCGGCCAACGCGACGCGGGACCCAGATCGCTGTCGCTCTCCAGCTCCTTCCTCGGAGCATGCTGGGGTGGCACCACACTTCCCTACCTTTCCCGGAGTCGGAGCGCCCCCTGTACAGCTTCGTCAATTTAACAAAGCACTGCGCAGCTTCTTTGGGCAGACGTGCCTTCGAGCCCCACTGACTCTGGGTGAGCTGTAGGCCTTCGATGCCGGCAGCTACGGCCCTGGCGGTGCAGGGTCCCGAAAGATCCAGGCCTGGATCCGGATTGGTGCCGGTCGCCTCAAAGTACCTTCCCCGGCACCGATTCCAGTGGCGACGCTCCTGACGCCGGTTGTGCCCCCAACCTGTGTCGACCCCGACATGCCAGACTTCTTTACAGCTGTTCATCCGTGGCGTTCCCTACCGCCCTGAGTGGCAGCCAAAGGAGGGTGAGGAGGACTGGGAGGGGTCTACTGACCCTCTAGCAGACCAACTTGAGAAGCTGGACTGGACTGGACTGGCGAGAGGAGTTGGGTGATGCCAGTAGTCTGGATACCTCCCCAGACCTTGGTATGCTTTCTCCCTCTACCATGGCTACAAAGGAGAGAGCCTCCTACGCTGTGGTGTTGCGTAGGGCGGCTGAGGCCTTGGGCCTCGAGCTTCCTACGGTGGCTGTCAGTACTACCCTTCTAAATGAGGTGCTTCATCCGGCAGCAGCCTCTTCGGAGCCCTGCTGCCTTTTAATGGGGCCCTCACTCACATCCTTCCGGGTACTTGGTCCAAGCCCAGCAGCATCTGTGGACAGGATGATTACCCGATGCCACCATCCGGCCCTGGGCGACCCATTATTCCTCTCCCAACACCCTACCCCTGAGAGCTTGGTGGTCAAAGCCTCATCCTCAAAAGGTCCAGATAGGGAATTCAAGAAGCTGGACCATCTTGGGAAGAAGATGTTTTCTTCTGCCAGCTTAGGACTGCGGTCGGTGAACACCACATGTCTCTTGGGCCGTTACACACATAGTGTGGGATACGGTTGCTCACGTGCTGCCGCAGTGCATGGAGGAGGCCTGGGCCGTCTCACCCGTGCTGTTGCTGAGGGTCAAGACGCAGCAAAGTTCACTATCCGGTGTATGCTGGATACCGGCGACTTGCTGGGTAGAACGGTTTCCACATCAGTACCCCTGAGGCGTTACGCCTGGCTGGGAACGTCTGGCTTCTCTGCAGATGTCCAATCTAACCTTTTGGACATGCCCTTTGATGGCCGTCACCTGTTTGGCGCTCAAGTGTTTCAAGAACCCTAGGGCTACGGCCAGATACTTGGGCCTGCGACAACTTCAAACCCCATCCAGTCTGCCTTTCGTGGCTGCAGAAGGGGTGCCCCACAGCGCTCCACCCAGAGCCACAGGGTTGTGCAAGCTGCCTAGCCTCTGCATGGTCGGGACGTGGGACCCAGTGTTGTGGGTCAGGGGGGCAGCGGGCGGGCTAGTCCACCAAAGCCCCCCCTTGCAGCAGCCTCAAAACCTTCCTAGTCCGACTTTCCAGGGATATCACCTCCCCCACTTGCACAACATCACGTCGGACAGGTGGGTTTTGCAGATAGTCCGAAAGGGCTACTTCCTCCCCTTCAAGACTACCCCTCCCTCCATGCTACCAGCATTCCATCCCAAGTCGGAGGATCATTTGGCCCTTCTCTGCCAGGAAGTTACGGACCTCTTTACCAAGGGAGCTATCAAACGCGTCCCTGTGCCTGAAGTAGGCCGTGGTTGCTACTCCCACTACTTGTTGGTACCCAAGAAGGACAAAGGCCTGCGTCCTATCTTAGACCTCAGGGACATCAACTGCTTTTTCTGGAAGGAGAAGTTCAAGATGTTAACCTTGGCTCAGGTCTTGTCTGCCCTCAACCCTGTAGATTTGATGGTAGCGTTGGACTTGCAAGATGCTTACTTTCACATCCCCGTCTTGCCTGCCCATCGGCGCTACCTACGGTTCACTGTAGGCTACAAGCTTTTTCAGTTTACCACACTCTCCTTTGGCCATACCAGCGCCCATCTGGTGTTCACGAAAGTGATAGCGGTGGTCGCAGCTCATCTGCGCAGATCAGGGGTTCCAATCTTCCCCTATCTCGACAACTAGCTGTTGAAGGCAGGCTCGCCCAGGCTGTCGTCTCCCACCTCCAGACTACAACAGACTTCCTGCATTCGCTGGGGTTCAAAGTTAACATGCTGAAGTTGCACCTGATTCCCTCCCATAATCTCCTTTTAATCAGAGCGGTTCTGGACACAGCGCAGTTTCTGGTCTATCCTCCCATGATATTCGGGCTATGATACCAATGTTTCAGCCTCCATCCCGGTTTTCGGTGAGAATGA
This sequence comes from Lissotriton helveticus, assembly GCF_964261635.1. Lineage (NCBI taxonomy): Eukaryota > Metazoa > Chordata > Amphibia > Caudata > Salamandridae > Lissotriton > Lissotriton helveticus. The sequence goes on from NC_136058.1 coordinate 438,036,636, forward strand.
CCCTGAGGCTGCTGGGCCTCATGGCCTCCTGCATCCTGCTGGTGGATCATGCCAGATGGCATATACGGGCTCTGCAGTGGGACCTGAAGTTCCAGTGGGCGCAGCACCAGGGGAATCTTTCCGATGATGTTCAGATCTCGGAGGGGACTGCAAGTCAGTTGCAGTGATGGCTCACAAACCAGGATTATGTCAACGGCAGATCCCTCTCCTTTCCCAAACCTGAGTTCACAGCAGTGACATATGCTTCACTCCTGGGATGGCGCAGCCATATGGGAGAGGGGAAGATCAGAGGCCTCTGGCCTCCGGCGGAGTCCAGGCACCACATCAACCTTCTGGAGCTCCGGGCGATTCATCTTGCAATGAAGGCATTCCTTCCTTCTGTCAAAGGAAGAGTTGTACAGGTGTTCACGTACAACACCACCGCCATGTGGTATTGCAACAAACAGGGCAGGGTGGGGTCGTGGACCCTATGTCAAGAGGCTCTTCACCTTTGGACATGGCTGGAACATCAGGGCATATCTCCGGTGGTTCAGCAACTAGCAGGTTCACTGAACACCAGGACGGACAAACTCAGCCGACGATGTATATGTAAGAGACATATATTAGTTATAGATTCCTTACTGCCCCACCCATCCTCCCCATTCTGCACACTGACTTCTAGGGATAGGGATTCCCTTGCAGGGCCCTAGTTTTGTGCACCAATGGTCAGTGTCATGCATGGGTCTTCACTTCTGGCATTGAACATTGTGTCAGAACTGAGGTTAGCGCTCAGGAGCGGAGTCTAAGTAGACACTGCGGCGTCATCCCGGCGACCACGACGCTGATGATGGACGCGGAGTCGACCGATGCCACCTACCGACACGCAGGGGTACTGCTAAGAAAAAATTTCTTCGGATCCAGTCTGGCGCCTGAGGGTAATTCTAAGGTAAAGAATCTATAAATAATTTATGTCTCTTACAGATACATCGTACCCGAAGGTAAGTAACTTGTTCTTTTTGTGCCTGCCAGGTATGGTGCATCAATTGAGGGCAGATAATGAACAGCATTAAGATATAAAAAAAAAACTGGGTGGGTGCCAGTGCACAGCCTTGGCGAACAACTTAATTGATAAGAAATCGTTCAGTCACCTGGCCCTGGGTTCTCCAGAGAACCTGGGCATAATCGTGGATATCTTCTTCCTAAAGCCTGTCTGAGAGGAGGATACGTTGGCCATAGCAGCAGTCCATTCCTCAATCTTGCTCAAGATCAGTTGGGCAGAAATTTTCTTTGCACAGTTGATCAAGCTGATCAGCCTGAAATTGGCTGGATGGAAGCTATCCCCCTTCTTATATATCGGGACGACGTCCGCTCCCTTCCAAGAGTCTGGTACTGGGGCACCACTGATAATGACATTAGTTAAGAAAAGGTTATACTAAGACAAGTTATCTCTTTCTAGCAGAAGGATATAGGCTGGAATGCTGTTTAATCCTGGAGCTCTACCTCTGGTTATTGCATCCATCCAGAGCTGAGGATGTCAGCCAGGTTAAGGAAAGGGCCAAGTATAGCTATAGAGTTGTCTGTTTGCACAGTCCCCCGCACAGTGTCCGGCTCATTAAATGGAGTTATTGAATAAAGATTGTAGAAATGATCAACCCAGGTCTGGGGAGAAATGTTATTTTTCAGAGGTGAAGCAGATACCTCTCGCCCCTCCACTTTTCTAGTGCCCAAAACCTGGTGGAGTTCTTAAGAGACCATGCCAATTTGAGTTCCTGCCATCTTTCTTCCTCCCATTCTTTCGTAGCCCGAGCCTGGGCCCTTTTGTACCTCTCTCCACCCAGACTGATTTCTGTGATGTCCTTTGTGCAAAGTGCCTTACCCAGATATCTACTTGATAGTCTGAACTCATTATTAAACCAATTGTTTACTTAGGAAAATTTTATTTGTGCCAGTTAATAGGGACTATAAGGTAGGACAATATTTTCTTGAAGTTGTTGTGGAAGCAGTCATTGGCATGCCACACTCTTAGTTCTTGCAAATCGATTTCCCGAAGGTAGTGATAGATTGATCTTCACCTCACCAGATGACCAAAATATCGTTGATACACACATATAACTGAAATCCCAATTGGCACAGACAAACCATGGAAATGAAAGCAGTGATTGGGATAGGACGGGGCCTAAACACTATTTTTCCTTGTCCATGTAAGATATTCTCAAATCTCCATTGATTGCAATAGGAACAAGGCAGTTGTCCCTTCTCTGACGGAGGGGCCCCCATTAGACTTGACCTTTTCCATGTGAGCCATTTTTCAGGGTGTGTGGTGAAGTGCTACCGGTCACCTAACATACAAGAGAATACGTATAGCTAACCATATAGAACTATGGCTCCTGATAACCAGGTGCCTTAGAATATGTGCGAGGGACACTGCCTGTTCTTTTCTATATTTTCATATATATGTTTTTTTATTGTACTCTCATAAATTCAGAAGATTAGCGCCACCAGATACCTGTAACAGACTGTCCGTTGGACATGGTCCAAACATTCTACATACAAGATTGGGCACCCTGATTCGGCTGCACTGACCTCTCTATACCCTTAGACATATGGGGCTGACCTCTTGCAACAGGATACACGCGTAGTACAAGGGATATGGGTTACACACCAATTACTCATTTCTACTATGGGAAATGTGGTTTTTGGGTGTGCTGATTTCCTAATGGGTCTTTCGCCCTTGGGTATACAGCGCTGACCCTTTAAAAACACATGCCAGTACATCGTGGTATTTGCATTTAACTTCGACGGAGTCCCGTCTTTAGTGATTTTATTCCACGTGAAGAAGCGGCTGTGTGTGACAGAGGCAAGAAAGCCTTCAGCATTTATTGCGCGTACATTCAGATTCATGCCGCCGGCATGGGACTACATTTCCCAAGTACTCGTGGTCAAGTGACTGCATCAGAGTAATGCGATTATACAACCTGAGTGAGTAGCCACACACCAAATTCGGCTTTAGCCAACTCCGGATCCTCTATTCTAGCAACAGCAATTACTCCGGACACCTTCCTCCATCTGCTGTGGTAAAACGGATTGCTGGCTCCCCGTATACAGCGTATACAAGTGTGGGTCTCTGACCCTACGTTTGTTATATCTTTAATTTTTTTCTGCACCGAGGCAGCGTGTTCCCTTTATACAGGAATGGGTCCCTGAACCTACCTTTTTGTTTTACTTTTGTGCATTGAGCGCGTCTTTTCTTTTTTTCCTTTTTATGAAAACGTAAAGAATGCTGCATTCATGTTAAGGATATGGAAGTGTCAAAGCACACTCTCTCATGTCGTAGGAAAGTTCTCAGTGCACATGTGGCCGGTGTTTTCTTGAAAACAAAGCACGCTGCCCCCATGCTGAGGTCAACTATTTTAAGCCCATTTCCTCCACTGCATCGCAGCTTTGTTATTGCAGTGCACATGAAACACGTCCGCAGTTTTCAACTTGAAGAATGCTGCATCTTTGTTTAAACTAGGCAGTGTTATCATGTGCCTCGCTGCTGCATATTTTAATGTGGCAGTTGCTTCTGAAATCTAAGCACACTGTACTTGTGTGTTAGGCCAACTAGCTCTAAGAGTCTTTTTTTTCCCCATAACACCACATGTTCCCTTTGGAAGTTACTGCACTAGGTTCTGCCTTTGTTCACCCTGTGCTGCCGCAACACACGCCTGTTATGAGGAACGAGCCATCAAAAACATTCATACACAAACTTCAAGGCAGACACACGACTGCCTCCATGATCGTGGTGTGTCTCCCCCTAGTATCAAACACCATTACGCTGCCTGCTTGTCTCGATAAACCTTAGTGACATCTAAATACATGCTCGGGGAACGTATTAGGGACTTCACAGCCATACAAAAATATCTCAGTCACTATTGCAGACACCGCCTACGTGTATATGGACAGTTTTTAATCTACATGGGCACACTTTTTCTTTAAACTTGTTCTGAAATGCCTAGAACTGTTACAGCCTTCCAGAAGACTTATTTTCTTACAATGCTCACCTTCCTATAATTCTTTATTAGGGCGGAGAGTCACCCTGAGCCGCATGCCACGGTGAGTTGAGGCACATTTCCCGACTTCAGCGGATTAACCTTTCTACAGTATATTATTATTGTAGTGAATCTTGTTGTCTATAAATTATTTTATTTTCCACCCATGCTAAGAATAACAGACATTGACTATACAGTATATGGTTGTGTCCCGTTTGTACGGGTTTGTATGTCCTGGACTGAATAGCTTTGAAATGTAATGCTAGCACAGTTGTTCAAATATCTGACCTAGATTTTTTCAGACCATTCTTATATTTCCTATGTATGTATTCTTTTAGGTACCACCAGTGAATTTGTGGTAAATAAATAAATAATACCTCTATTTTTGACTGGATATAACAATAACAGATAGCTCAATAAATAAGAGTCAAGATTCGAGGTAGTAGGAGTTGGCAGGTTTAATACAGCATAAAGGACAGGAACAGGACAACCTGCACAGGAAAGATCTGGGATGGCTAGCCAACAGGGGGGCCCCAACAGCTGTCGGGCAGTATCTGGAATGAGCGCGCTAGCTTTTAATAACAATGCACAAGTATATATACAGTTAAAACAATTGCATTACAGTACATACAGTAGGCGTAACAGTGGGTGGGGCCTGTAACAGTCGCGAGAGATAAGGGTGAAAGTAGGTGTAACAAGAGGCGTGAACAGGGCGTATACATAGACATGTGATGTAATCGTAACAGAATATGTCATAAACGGGGCGGAAACATGGAGGGGGCTACCTAAGGAGCCGGGACCTCTAACCTAGTGGTGCGCGCAAACTGACAATGACGTGTTACTAGGGAGAAGCTGGGGGCTATGACTTCTGCGCTAGAAGAAGAGACTGAAGTCTGGAGAGTCAGAGCGACATGTACCTAAACACTATCTAGTATCTGATGTTTAGAGAACATGTTGATAGAATCCAAAAGTTATCGGGGTAAAGGCTAACAGACTCTAAGACTGGTGCATGCATTATTCTACATGTAGTGCGTGTTGAGGAATATTAAATGACCATTAATACAGTATTTCTCTTACATGGAGACGTAAAGGCTAGACCATGACGGAAACTATTGATGCGATTCAGTAACTTAGGAATGCAGAGAAGGAGGGCTGGACTGATAACTAGAATCATAACATACTCTTGGCAGACTGGTAGGCAGAGCCAGGCCGAGCCGGGCACTGTGAGGCAGGAAGTAAGTGAAGGGTCAGGGATATAGGTGGGGGCTGTATCGCTCCTCGGAGAGAGTTCAGGAGACAAGAGCTGAATCTGAGTCCGGGCCCTTTTGAGGCCTAGAAACGGGGATTTTACAATGAAATAACGTGCACACTGGGAAACGTGGCAACGTAGCTTTACATAGGCCCAATACTCGTAGCTTTCACGAGAACTGGAAACTGGCATACTAGAGATGGACACAACTGTAATTGCGTCTTTAATCGATCATGGGGAATACATATGCATATTAATCATGCACACATAACATAAGATGGGGAACACGTAGGGACACAGAACATGGCAAAATTTACTTTTCCACATTCCCTCCTTGTCACTACGTTTCCATCAGGAAACATCAATATTCATGATACCATCTATCATTTCATACAGTATCATTTGCTCGTCTCGAATTGTCTTGGAACGGGATTTAGGACGGGACTTGGGACTAGGAATACAAGAGGTAGCACAAATGCCGCAAATCGCAGGGCCACATTGTATACAGAGGCAGCAACTGAATATGATCGCTACTGCAATACCTAGAAATGACAATACTTTCCATCCCCAGGCAGAAATTATACTCCAGAACCAACCGGACCATGTCCAGGTGCCTGGATTCTGGTGTAACTGATGGGCAATTTTATGAAGTCTAGTTATAGCTGAATAAACAGACGGCGCGTTATTAGGAATGAAAATGCAGCAACTAGATCCGATGACTCTACATGCTCCTCCTCTATCGGCCAGTATGACGTCAAGAACGAGACGATTCTGGAGCACGACAAATCTCATAGCAGATTGCTCCTCGGTTAAGTTACCTAGAGCAGAGGCAGTCTCATTCACTACTGCTTCAAGGGTTCTGGTCAATCTACGGATTAACTTACTATTCTGGACGGGTCCTATAAAGAAGAAGAAACCTTTATTGAAATCTGTATACTGTTCTAGAGCAGTTTCAGTTTGATCGACAATCGGGGACTCGATCTCCCTTCTATGTCTAATGTGTACTAGATGTGTGTTTCTATGATAATCGGATGGGGCTAGAAAAACAGGTGGCAGCAGGAAGGCAATGTAACAGGTTCCCTCCCAATCGAGGGGCAGCCGAACATATGCGGTCTGACCACAAACAAAATAAGAATGACGTGAAGCTTTGAAAATAGATTTCCCACTGTCACTATACTTGACAATAGTAGTACAATCACTGTGTCCTACATGTACGGAACCATTATTTCTGACACATAATTCGCCTTTGACTGGTAGTACTGAAATAGCAGGTAAGTCTGGAGTAGGATCAGACTGAACATTCAGGACCATAAAATTCGAAGAATAATTACCCAAATTATAAACTTCATTTTCTAGATCTAACCCTGTTCTGTGGGGAAGACCTTGCTTGTCTGGAAAACATGTACTGTTCAGAAAGGACATATCTGTTGAGGATGACGTTAACGTGGACCAGGCTCCACATGAACCGTTATGTGACAATGGATAAGGAAACAGTGGCAGAACTCCCTTCGGTGTCTGGAAAGGGGGGAGTCGACCACACACCCAACAATTAGTGGCATTGCTGGTCTGGTGTGAATAATGTAACATACGGATGAATGAATTGTTGCGCATAGCAAGAAGATAAGATAGTTCGTGAGGAGGCAGATCACTAAACGTGTGCTCTACTGTAGCATTAGAAGACTTATTTACATGAGAAATTGGAAAACATAAATGAAATGCGTAACTCGTGCAGGTAACCATCAGGCTGAGAAATAATATAAAACTTAGAAAAACGATACATCGGATTGAGTTTTGACTAACTCTCTCACTATGGGGGTCTATTTCATACATGTCAGATACCTGTCTAACCGTTTCACCTAGGGGAGGACTTAGACAATTAAACTGGCTGACTTATTTTACTAGACCGTAACTTCTTTTTATACTCCTGCTGCGGAGTTTCCTCTAACAGGGGAGGCTTGGTATCAATGTCATTTGCGGGACAGTCCTTAAGAATGATATCTCGGCAGTCTTTAAAATCTTGACAATCCTTGGAAAAGTTCTTGGAAACAGGTTGTAGTCGGAGTCCATGAAATTTCTTGACGTGTGACAGGTGCACCCACCCCTTCCTGCCTTCCAACTTGACGGCAGTACGGGTGGTTAGAAGGACCAACTTCGGCTCCTTCCAGCGAGGCTCCAGCGGACTTGAACGATCAAAATTCCGGACGAGAACCAAGCTTCCTGGAACGATTTCATGCGGTTTCACCTCGGTATTGTCTGGAAATGCGGCGGCAACCTGTGAACGACAAGAGTGTAGGGCAGACATCAAGGAAGCTAGGTAATCTGTCAGCATATTACTGGAAACATCTGTAATACTTCGGGGTCTAGGTGTACCCCACACGTTCGGGGGGCGGCCGAATACGACCTCATAAGGAGACAGACCTGATCTGGAATGTGCGACCATGCGCATATAGAACAGAGCGACTGGCAGGGCAACTAACCAGTCTACACCTTTTTCTTGACAAATTTTGGCAATGCGGATTTTCAAGGTTTGATTATGTCTCTCTACGAGACCGGCTGCTTCTGGATGGCGTACACAATGGAACTTCCACTGGTACCCTAATAACAGGGAAACGTGCTTCATGAGTTCGGATGAGAATGGCTGGCCGTTATCAGAATACACGACCCTAGGGAGTCCATAACGGGGGAAATATTCACGAACCAACTGCTTGGCAGTGGTCGCGGCTGTGTAATCTGGGACTGGATATGCTTCTGTCCACCTGGACAAAGCGCATACAACTACAAGGACATACTTGAAACCTCGACATCGCTCCATCTGAATATAATCCATCTGGAGGACTTCAAAAGGGTGGTCAGGGGGCTGGAATCCACCTTGTTCCACCGGGACACTTTTACCTGGATTGAACTGGCAACATATCATACAGGTACGGACTTTCTGCTTGGCTGCAGCTCGTAAATGCTTGTTAAACCAAATGTTCTGGATACTGTCTAACATGGCGTTTTCTCCTAGATGTGCAGGACTATGTGCGGTATTGATAATGACTTGAACCATTGAGTCGGGGAGGAACCATGTGGCTCTACCCTTCGTCAACCATCCCTGATCTGTCTGGACCCCTCCTTGTTCGGACCATTTCTTGATTTCTTCAGGAGCAGCATGTAACTGGATATCTATGACTTCTTGAGTAGGGTCCTTAACTGTCATACAAGTAGTCTGTTCTAGAGTGGAGGTCGGTGTCTTGTTAACTGGTATGTCTGGTGTCTGTGCTGTAAGCTTGGCTGTTCGATCTGCTAGATCATTACCTTGGGAAATAATGTCTGTAACTTTCGTATGTGCTTTGCACTTCATGATAGCGATAGATGTCGGTAAATGTATTGCATCTAACAGAGCTTGAATAAGGAGACCATGCTGAATCTTGGTTCCATGAGAAGTCATGAAACCTCTCTCCTGCCAGAGCACTCCGAAGTCGTGTACAACTCCGAATGCGTAGCGTGAATCTGTGTAAATATTAACTTTCAGGTTCTTAGCGTGTATGCAGGCTTGGGTCAGAGCAACTAGCTCTGCTGCTTGAGCAGACAGGGTGTCAATACGGTGTGTTTCAATAACTTCAGTGTCAGTAGTCACTGCATACGCGGCTACTAGTTCTCCTGTACTCGTTCTCATACATGAACCATCCACGTAAAGTGTCAGGTCGGGATCTGGTAATGGAATATCTGTCAGATCTTGTCTTGGCTTAGTCATAGTGTTAACTACTTCCACACAGTCATGTGCGGCAGGATTCGAAGTAACTGACGGTAACAGTGTAGCAGGATTTAGAACGTTGCAGCGTCTGATTTCTATGTGTGGCTGGAATAGTGTCAATTCATAACCTGTTAAACGTGCAATTGTCAAGTGCTGAGTCTGTGTTCGGTTTAAAAGAACTTCCACGGAGTGTGGAACTTGTACTGTCAGGGAATGTCCTAATACTATGGAATCACTTTGTCTGATAGCTAGTGCTGTGGCTGCAACTGACTTGAGGCACGCAGGCAGAGCCTGGGCTACTGGATCTAGTGTGCTCGAAAAATAAGCACAGGGCTTGTACTGTCCGGCTTGATCTTGTGTGAGAACAGATAATGCTGTACCATCACGTTCTGTGACAAAAAGTGTGAAAGACTTACTGTAGTTCGGTGTAGCTAGAACAGGAGCTTGGCATAAAGCTTCCTTTAACTCATTGAAACTAAGTGTATGTTCAGATGTCCAAGGGAGGACAGTCGATACGGCTGCCTCCTGTGTCGTTAACTGTATCAGTGGTTTGGCTAGAAATGCATACTGAGGAATCCATTGTCTGCAATAAGAAGTAAGGCCGATAAAAGCACGTACCTCCTTCTGTGTCTTGGGCTGAGGAAGATTCGCTATTAACTGGATGCGATCGGGTGTCAACTGCCTACCCCACTTGGACAGTAAGTGGCCTAAGTAGATCACTTGCTGGACACAGAATTGAAGCTTTGAAGGGGACACCTTGTGCCCCATCTCGGCTAGAAAATACAGGACTGTAAGTGATGCTCGCTCGCAAGCACGTTCAGAACGGGCTGTGATCAGTAGATCATCGACATACTGGAGCAGGGCAGTGTCAGTTGGCATGTGAATGTTGTCTAGTTGTCTCTTAAGTGCTTGACTGTAAATGCTAGGACTTTCTGTGAAACCTTGAGGAGCTCGTGTGAATTTATAGCTCCTTCCATTTAGACAAAAAACGAAAAGGTACTGGCTGTCTGGATGAATGGGGACACTGAAAAATGCATTCTTGAGGTCGATTACGGTAAAGAATATTGCCTCAGGATCAATGGCTGTCAATAAGGATGAGATATCTGGAACAACTGGGTACTGGGGAATAATACATTTATTGAGTTCTCGAAGGTCAATCACTAATCGATATACTGGGGGTGCATTTGGATCAGTACGTTTCATGACTGGAATGATCGGAGAATTACATACATTGGAGTCAGTTTCTACAACTACTCCTTGAGCCATGAGCTCGTCAATAATTTTGGATAAGGCTGCTACAGCCTCAGGTGGCAATCTGTACTGTCTGATTCGTGGCAGGACTACACCTTGCTTGAGAGCCACACGATGGGGTGTGATTTGCATGAAACCAACATCCGTTGGACCTTGCGCCCATAGATGCTGCGGGACATTAGACAATCTCGGATCAAAATCTCGTAATACATAGTGACCCTTGAAGTCACGTAAAAACAAACGTATTCCCTCTGGGGAACAACAAATAACTGCACCTAATTCTTTCAGTGTCTTAATGCATAACAAATTTTCTGGACATGACTTCGTAAGTAATAGATCAGTAGTTCGGGACAATGGACCTACTTCTAGAGTAACTGGCTTTGATATCTCGTTTACAATTGGCTTTCCTGAAAATCCAAGGGAAAAATTTCTAGAGCCTGAGAGCGGAGCCCCTGGAACCTCGTCGTGACTTATAGTAGTCCTACTTGCCCCTGTATCAATCAGAAACTTTCTGTCTTTCCCTAATACTTGACTATGAACATAGGGACCTTCTTGATCTACAGGAATCTCGATGAGTGGCAAGCCTACCTCCCTCTCTAGGCTGTTTCATGAATACGCTTGATACTCTGGATACTCTGTCTGTGCATACTGGTACATCTGCTGTGTAACATGCTGTGTTGCAGCGATAGGCTGCGGTGCTGGAACTGTCTGTTGTGCATTCTGTGGCTGAGAAGTCTGTTAAACTTGTTCTTGTCTAGGCGGACGTGGTCTTTCTTTAGTTTTACCAGTGGCTATATTGTGTTTCAGAACTGCACACTCGTTTATAAAATGACCTGGCTGTTTACAATAATTGCATGTCCCTTTAACGGGAGCTGCAGGATGACTGGCTTGATTCGGACCCCTCTTCTGACTGTCTTGAGGAACAGATTGTGCAACTAGTACTTTCATTTTCGTGTCTTTCATACGTTTTCTCTCGTGTTCTTGCTCTTCTCTGATTCTATTCTGGTGATACTGGAGCATCTGCAACATCTGGGACGGAGTACTAGCTTGCCATGTACTTTCGACTTTCAAAACTCGATTCTTAACTTGTGGACTTGAATTCTAGACTAGTTTAGTAACAAAAAGATGAGGGTATGACTCGCTACTCGTCTTCAAACCACTGTTTATGATAAAACATTTCTCAAATCTAGAATAAAAATCACTAGTGTCTTCGTCTTGTTTCTGTTTACAGGCTGAGATTGCATCCCAGTCTTCCTTTTTAGTGGCTAATAATCTAGGCAAAACTTGTATCAACAGTTCTGGTAATTCTTTACATTTGTCTCCAAGACCGGTACCTGGTACTCGTATCTTATCTTCAGCTTCTAGAGCTGTCCAATCGATCTTTTTCTCTCCCACCTCCCAATCTTTTTCCTTGAGTTTTTCGTATATGCCCGCAGGCAACAGGACTTTTAACATTTTAATAATATCTGGATACGTGTATTCTCCCATACGGAGCATGTCTTTTAATTCTCGGTGGAACCCTGCTGGATCTTTGTCGTGACAGGGAATTAATTTCTTCATCTCTAAGAGTTCCATCTTGGTAACTGGGGTGTAAACAAATACTCGTTGCATTTCACCATCCGCTGTCCTAACTGGGTGTACTTCTCGTAACGGATGCTGTCTGTCTATGTAAAACGGTTTACTTTCTGGAGATGAGACATGAACAAAATGCGGGTTCAAAAACATACTATATTTGTGGCGCTGTTCTAGAATGACACTAATTAAATCGGTACCTAAACCTTTCCATCTATACTGGAGTAACTCGTTCAGGATATCATGTAACGGACCTGGATCAGAATGTTGACCCTCATACAATGTAATGAGGTGCTGGATCATATACATACCCACCAGTCGCTGCTCGGCTGGGGGCAATTTCAGAAACATTTGTGCCACTATTTCGTCTGGAAAAGTGGTAGAATCAGTAATCCATCGGACTGCTGATCGGGCTAGTTCTTGTTCATGCATAGTACTTAATTCACTATAACCGATTCGTGATTTCAGAATTTGATCGGTAGCTTGAAATACTTGTTCTAGAGAGCCTTGTTCCGGTGCTGGAAGATGAAAGACTTTCTTGTGTTCTAGGCGTAAATGTCGGTCTGGAAATCTAGATTTACCTACATACGCTATTCTGGCGGTATTCTCGTCCTCTACCTCTTCAGTAGGAGAGTCATTTTCTTTCTCGCTTCCTAGAGCTTCTTTGCGTTGTTCGTGTAACCTTATTATTTCTTTACGAATTTTCTTGTACATATTCTCTATACTATTGAGTGTCTTGTGCTTACCCTCGGCTATATTATCACTCCACCTTGTCAGAACTTTCATTTCGGTCGGATCTTTAGTCGGGGAATCTTGTTCCCGTATTAAACAATTGATCAGAAACTTTAATAACATCAACTGGATCTCAGCTTTTCTGAGAGACATGACTTCAGCAATACTTTCTGGATCTTGTCCGGTACGAATGAAACGATACATTCTGTCTAGATCTTCTTTCATATTCGGTAGGGTGACCAAATACTCGGACACCTGTCTTATACGTACGGAATATAGAACCATACTATCCTCGCCTGGGACTGGATCATAACCGCATTCAGTAAGAACTCGTCTGATTTCTGCAATAGACTTATATTTGGGCGTACGCTGTAACGCACGTTCATGTAACTCGACTGCTCCTAAACGTCTACTTGGCGGCGGGGTACCAGGAGGACCTCCTCCCGCGGCCCCTATACTGGAATCGTCGACTGATACTCTTCGTGCTGGCAGAGTGACTGATGTGGCGGGAATTTGTACTACGGGCTGGACCGGGGGTACCGTAACAGGTACTGCAATAGGTGCCCCGGTGGCTGGAAGACCATGAATTACATTATTTACAGGAGCTGGCGGAACAGGATTTGCATATTCTGGGACTGTGTCGTCCAAATAGGACGAGATAAAAATATCAGCTGCGGTCGGTTTGTGACGTAGCTTGGTCGGAACTAAGGGTGGCGGAAAATTACATGGTGCTTCCGGGGTTGCTTTTGGCAAGCCCTCGGCAAGAAGAGGATACATACCCTTAATGAGGGCATTTCTCTGTCTGTCTGACTGTTCGGTTTTAACTCGTTCACCTATTTCGATTAGTTCCCTTTCTTGGGCTCTTTCTGTGGATTCTCTACTTAATTCTGACTTTCTGATTTCTTTTTCGGTTCTTTTATGAGATTCTTTGCGCCATAACTCGATGGCATCTTTCTGTGACTGTCTGGCTTTCTTTTTCCATAATACTTCTTCTACTCGCATGATGCACTCGGCATCCCATGTACCCGATACGGGCCATCTGTACTTTTCTTCTAACTGTTTGGTGTACTCCACCCATAAATCTAGATATAATATGGCACTTATGCCATGCTTCTGATACATAAAATGACCTGGACTGTCCCTAGGCGGGACAGGAACTGCTTCTTCTAACAGACCTTTTCTAGCTTTTAACTGACGTAGTTTGGAAAACAAAGGCATGACTGAACTGTAGTCTAGACACCATACAATACACAATGAACACGATAATTACACCACTTTCATACTACGACATTGAAATACATGAATGACATTTAAAATAACAGTTTTGACAAAATACTACCTGGAATACTGAAAACAGAATACATGAATTTCTCGAGAACAGAACGGACTAGAACAGAAACTAGATGCACTGCTAAAACAGTACGAAACTTACCGGTCTCATAAAGAGACACGTCAGGACCCGCATCCACCTAAGTGGACACTTCGTGTTGGATCTGTGTACCCAAACCCACGGACCAGAGACAATGCAATTGACCCTGTCTAGATACTACCCCAGCAACGGTACTCACCGGGCAGCAAGAACGGAAGGCCTCGGACTGGACTGGACTGCTACGACGCCGGACGGACGAACTTCGGACTTCTGTTACGGGTGGGCCTCCGGATACCTCGGACCTTGGACTCTCGGCTTGGGCTCTGGTCGGGACTCGCCGCGTTCCTCCACCGCCTCGTCTGGATGCTGGACCGCAACCTCCGTCTCCTCCGTGGGCCTGAGGGATACTTGAAGCAGAAATATCTGCACGTGCACGGTATGGTTCCGTCACGGCTGCAGAGGATCAGGGGGCTTGCGTGGCTTCACCGGCGCGTGGGGAAAGGGCAAGTCCCTATTCAGGCTCCATTATGTGGTAAATAAATAAATAATACCTCTATTTTTGACTGGATATAACAATAACAGATAGCTCAATAAATAAGAGTCAAGATTCGAGGTAGTAGGAGTTGGCAGGTTTAATACAGCATAAAGGACAGGAACAGGACAACCTGCACAGGAAAGATCTGGGATGGCTAGCCAACAGGGGGGCCCCGACAGCTGTCGGGCAGGATCTGGAATGAGCGCGCTAGCTTTTAATAACAATGCACAAGTATATATACAGTTAAAACAATTGCATTACAGTACATACAGTAGGCGTAACAGTGGGTTGGGCCTGTAACAGTCGCGAGAGATAAGGGTGAAAGTAGGTGTAACAAGAGGCGTGAACAGGGCGTATACATAGACATGTGATGTAATCGTAACAGAATATGTCATAAACGGGGCGGAAACATGGAGGGGGCTACCTAAGGAGCCGGGACCTCTAACCTAGTGGTGCGCGCAAACTGACAATGACGTGTTACTAGGGAGAAGCTGGGGGCTATGACTTCTGCGCTAGAAGAAGAGACTGAAGTCTGGAGAGTCAGAGCGACATGTACCTAAACACTATCTAGTATCTGATGTTTAGAGAACATGTTGATAGAATCCAAAAGTTATCGGGGTAAAGGCTAACAGACTCTAAGACTGGTGCATGCATTATTCTACATGTAGTGCGTGTTGAGGAATATTAAATGACCATTAATACAGTATTTCTCTTACATGGAGACGTAAAGGCTAGACCATGACGGAAACTATTGATGCGATTCAGTAACTTAGGAATGCAGAGAAGGAGGGCTGGACTGATAACTAGAATCATAACATACTCTTGGCAGACTGGTAGGCAGAGCCAGGCCGAGCCGGGCACTGTGAGGCAGGAAGTAAGTGAAGGGTCAGGGATACAGGTGGGGGCTGTATCGCTCCTCGGAGAGAGTTCAGGAGACAAGAGCTGAATCTGAGTCCGGGCCCTTTTGAGGCCTAGAAACGGGGATTTTACAATGAAATAACGTGCACACTGGGAAACGTGGCAACGTAGCTTTACATAGGCCCAATACTCGTAGCTTTCACGAGAACTGGAAACTGGCATACTAGAGATGGACACAACTGTAATTGCGTCTTTAATCGATCATGGGGAATACATATGCATATTAATCATGCACACATAACATAAGATGGGGAACACGTAGGGACACAGAACATGGCAAAATTTACTTTTCCACAAATTCACCACTGTATGAAGATTAATATGATCACTGGATGGTTTTGTATATCAAAACCCTTCTTTATACTTATATTGGTTCGTACACCATTTTTAGGTTTTGCCTGAGCCAGGCCGCATGCGTTGCTCTGTGAGGCTTTTAGTAAGGGCTTTAAACTCTGAACACATGCTTGTGCGTGTGCTTATTTATCCTTGCCGTCTCTGTTTATCACCTTCCCCTTTTCTGCCTTTCCATCTCTTGCTTTGGGACCTTTTCAATGTTTAACAAAAAGCTGTAAAACCTGCTGACCGATTTTTATCACCCTGTGCCTGGAAGCTGTGGCAGATTGAAGTACGACAAACCCCTGAAAAATTGACCTCGTCTGCCGGTTTCTAAGCATTAACCAAGGAGAAATGTATTGCATGATAGCTTGGAGAGATGAACTGACTAGCCAGAGATCCCATGGCAGTTCTGTGGAGACTCAAATTCACGAGCTCCTTCTTGCAAGGAGTTATGGGAACCAAATCAGCCACGCCATGCCCTCTGACCTTTTGCAGGCGACATAGTTAATTTTAAATCCCTCCTTGCACAAAAAATGTCAGAATTCCTAATAATCCATTCTTTTGAGGTCTGGAGCGTGGGGTCTGTCTTCTATATCTATGCGTTTTAAAACAAAATAATGAAAGTGCCTAGATTTTTGCACCATATATGTCAAGGTAGTTTACGAGAACGCTACGTTCCCCATTGCATCTGTTCCCTGCGGCACGTGTATCATTCCAGGAATCCGACCCAGAGCTGGAGGCTCCTGCCGCATTCCTGTGCTTTGGTAGCCTGGTTCATCTAATTGTTGCCTTCTGAAACATTTAACCCCGGTGTGTCCAAAATGCCTTCAGTATTGATACAGTGCCCATTTATTCCTTTACATTTACTTTCCAGTTGGCCTAGTAACATTTTCTTTTTTGGGAGGAGGTATGTTTTTGATAATTCAAATGTAACTCCTGTAGAGGCGCACATTTGCACATAGGATATCACATTCACTGTGTATCCTTCCTGCTACATGGGAGATGGATGTGGGCCCGAAGCATTTTTCAAAATCATCCAATTTTCTTTTGTATATTTAGAAAGCTTTTTTCCTATCCTTGTGCTTGCGAACATGAATTGTATTAAAAATACAAGCCTTGACTCAGCCAATAGACTCTTCGATAGATATTGTTTGCTGTGTTTTTCTCTGCCAGGCGCACAACATATAGACTGTTCACAGACTTTCTGTAGTACGCTTCATTCTGGGCAGATCAACTCTAAGCCCCACTCTACTTCTATCCTTGTGTCAGTGCAGCCCGATGTAAATAGCAATTGTAATGTATTTGATTTTATATACCGCTTACTACCCCTGACGAAAATTGAAGCGCATTTTCGGCGAGTAGCACGCTACTCCAGGATCCAAAAATGGTTAGTGATGAATTGGTATAGAGAAATATAAAATTAATTTGAGAGCTGGACATGTTGGTCTGTTAGTTGGGTTCAAAAAGATAGTGGAGGGATAGAAGAGGGAAGGGTTTGCATGTATATAGAGGTTGCTACCCCTGATGAAGTGTTGAAGCGCTTTTCGGTGAGTAGCATGCTACTCCAGAACCCAAAAAGATGAATAGATAGATCAATTATGGTGGGTAGGTTTTATTATATACACACAACTGTACGAAAATTAATAAAATTCCATTGTAAAGTTGTATCCAAGAGGCAAGTATAGTCTCTGATAATAATGTATACAATACTGCTAAGTTTTAAGTTGGCTTGCCATCAAGACTGATGCCCCGTAATGTTGATGCAAAGTCATCTGTGCTGAAGTATCTTAGACTCTTGTTGAATTGTACCATCCACCTTGAAGGTACTGCTATTTGTATCAGGTCCAAGTTTTAGGCAGACACAAACGCCTAAATTGTGCAATATTTATATCAAGCATAATGTAGGTGAGCAGATGACAGTAACCACTGTACAAGC
The DNA here is from genome assembly GCF_964261635.1 of Lissotriton helveticus. Taxonomy (NCBI): domain Eukaryota; kingdom Metazoa; phylum Chordata; class Amphibia; order Caudata; family Salamandridae; genus Lissotriton; species Lissotriton helveticus. Next base: position 438,054,280 of record NC_136058.1, read on the forward strand.
TGTATTAGGTGCTTAGAAGTAGAGTGACATAGAGGGCAATAAACACTCCACTAAATCTTATTTTATTATTAACAGTGCTCATAAGACCATACAATTCAATCCCTTGCTTATCAGAAGGGTAAAACATATTCATCTAACATTACAGTGTACCACATAACAAATTGTGATTCTGTTTACAAATTAAAACTAGCATGCATATAGAAAGGGGAGCCTTTGGCCAAAATAGCCATTTTCCCTACCCATACTTTTAACACAACTTGTACAGAAAATGCTATTTACATTGTCATCCGGAAATACTCATTAGCGCCTACTCATAACCAAATGCCACTTAGAATTGTCTTTCACTTCAGGCTTTCAAAAGTAAATTGATATAAAAGCAGTGTAGAATTTTTTGACATTGTGTACTCTTACCAAAATTTAGAGCATCAATTTTATATGACACACCATAGGAAAAAGGAGTTGTTTATATATACTAAACCTCCAGAAACGTCTAGCTTAGTTAGTTTATAGTCTTCTTTTTTTTAATAGAAATTATTTCACATTGTTACTGAATCTGCATGGCTAAACACTTATAATGTCCCAAAGGCGAGACCTATTGGCTATGACAATGCTTGTTTTTGATTGAGTACATTGATCGGCAGAACTTTTGATTAAGTCCTGAAGAATGCCGCAAACACCTCTTTGGAGGGTTAATAGGCTGAAACATGTTGACCTCTTATTGACTCTAACATTGCATATATATTTCTCCCACAGTGTCCTGTTTTTAATCCTGGCCCAGGGGCATACAAATAATGGAAACCACATACCCTTTAACTTTGAACTTTCACTCTACTGCCCCCACTACCCTGAGCTCAATATTGTGATATCTAGTATATATTCTCTATAACAAAATATGCCTGAACTCCTCCTTCTCAGTAAGGGGGTTGTTTCATGGTGCAATCAATCAATCAATCAATCAATCAAAGCATTTATATAGCGCACTACTCACCCAGAGGGTCTCAAGGCGCTGGGGGAGGGGGGTCCGCTACTGCTCGAACAGCCAGGTCTTGAGTTGCTTCCTGAAGGCGAGGTGGTCCTGGGTCAGGCGGAGGTGAGTCGGGAGGGAGTTCCATGTCTTGGCGGCGAGGTAGGAGAAGGACCGTCCCCCTGTGGCGGTTCTTCGGATGCGGGGGACGGCGGCGAGGGCGTGGCCGGTCGATCGAAGCTGGCGTTTGGGAGCGTAGAAGTTGAGGCGGCTGTTGAGGTATCCTGGGCCTTGGTTGTGTAGGGCTTTGTGTGCGTGGGTGAGGAGTCGGAAGGTGATTCTCTTGTTGACCGGGAGCCAGTGCAGGTCTCTCAGGTGTCCGGAGATGTGGCTGCGACGGGGGATGTCCAGGATGAGGCGAGCTGAGGCGTTCTGGATCCGCTGGAGTCTCATCTGGAGTTTGGCGGTGGTTCCGGCGTAGAGGGAGTTGCCGTAGTCCAGACGGCTGGTGACGAGGGCCTGGGTGACCGTCTTCCTGGTCTCGGTGGGGATCCACCGGAAGATCTTACGTAGCATGCGCAGGATGTTGAAGCACGACGAGGAGACGGCGTTGACTTGTCTGGTCATGGAGAGGGAGGAGTCCAGGATGAAGCCCAGGTTACGTGCGTGGTCTGTTGGTTTGGGTGCGCTGCCTAGGGCGGGGGGCCACCAGGCGTTGACTTGTCTGGTCATGGAGAGGGAGGAGTCCAGGATGAAGCCCAGGTTGCGTGCGTGGTCTGTTGGTTTGGGTGCGCTGCCTAGGGCGGGGGGCCACCAGGAGTTGTCCCAGGCGGAGGGTGAGGATCCCAGGATGAGGACTTCCGTCTTGTCCGAGTTCAGTTTCAGGCGGCTGTTCTTCATCCATTCGGATACCTCCTTCATCCCTTCGTGAAGGTTGGCTCTGGCGGTGGCGGGGTCGTTGGTGAGGGAGAGAATCAGCTGGGTGTCGTCGGCGTAGGAGATTATGTTGAGGTTGTGCTGGCGTGCGATGTCTGCGAGGGGGCTCATGTAGACGTTGAAGAGGGATGGACTGAGCGAGGAGCCTTGAGGAACGCCGCAGATGACTTCGGTGGCTTCAGATCTGAACGGGGGGAGGCGGACTCTCTGTGTCCTTCCGGCGAGGAAGGAGATGATCCACTCCAGTGCCTTCTCCTGGATTCCGACGCTGCTGAGTCGCTGCACTAGTGTACGGTGGCAGACAGTGTCGAAGGCCGCGGAGAGGTCTAGGAGGATGAGGGCTGCTGTTTCTCCGTTGTCAAGCAGTGCTCGGATGTCATCGGTGGCTGCGATCAGGGCAGTCTCGGTGCTGTGGTTGGCCCGGAAGCCGGACTGCGAGAGGTCGAGGGATCCGTTCGTCTCGAGGAAGGCGGCCAGCTGCTTGTTGACGGTCTTCTCAATGACTTTAGCAGGAAACGGGAGCAGCGAGATGGGGCGGTAGTTCTTGAGGTCGGTGGGGTCGGCTGATGGTTTCTTTAGTAGAGCGCTGAGTTCGGCGTGCTTCCAGCTCTCCGGGAAGGTAGCGGTGTCGAAGGAGGTGTTGATGATGTCCCGCAGGTGGGGTGCGATGACAGTGTCGGCCTTGTTGAAGACGTGGTGAGGGCAGGGGTCAGTAGGAGATCCGGAGTGGATGGAGTTCATCGTGCGGACAGTGTTTTCGGTGCTGATCGGGGTCCAGGCGCGGAGGGTGGTGATGGGGGGCGGTGGTTCGGTCGTGGCGTGTGTCGGTTGCGTGCTGAAGCTGTTGTGTATGTCCGCGATCTTGTTGTGGAAGTAGGAGGCGAGGGAGTTGCAGAGGTCTTGCGAAGGGGTGATGTCGTTGTTTCCGGCGTTGGGGCTGGAGAGCTCTTTAACGATGTTGAAGAGTTCCTTGCTGTTATGTGCGTTGTTGTCCAGTCGTTCCTTGAATGTGGTTTTCTTGGTGGCGTGGATGAGTTGGTGGTGTTTTCGGGTGGCGTGCTTGAGGGCAGTCATGTTGTCCGGTGTTGGGTCTCTGCACCATGTTCTCTCGAGGGCTCGGCAGTTCTTCTTGGAGCTCTTGAGTTGGTCGTTGAACCATGGGGCTTTCTTGCTACCGGGTCTGCTAGGCGGGGTCTTCAGAGGGGCGAGGTCGTCTGCGCAGTTGCTGATCCACTTCGCGAGGTTGGTGGCCGCCTGGCTTGGGTTCGTTGCGCTGGTGGGTGGGTTCTTGCTCAGGGAAGTCGCGAGCTGGTCGGCTGTGATCTTGTTCCAGCTTCTGCGTGCAACCTGTTGCTGGTGGTGGTGGATCGTGGTCCTTCTGAAGCTGAAGTGGAATCAGCTGTGGTCCGTCCAGTGGAGTCCAGTGGCGTGGCTGAAGGCGATGTCCTTGCAGGATGAGAAGACGGGGTCGAGTGTGTGTCCAGCGTAGTGGGTGGGGGTGGTCACCAGCTGCTTGAGTCCCAGGTTGGCGAGGTTGTCCAGCAGGGTGGTGGTGTTGCGGTCGTTGTTGTTCTCCAGGTGGAAGTTGAGGTCCCCGAGGAGGATGTAGTCAGCGGAGGGGAGGGCGTGCGGGCTGATGAAGTTGGCGATGTCTTCGCTGAATTGTGTGCGTGGTCCCGGGGGTCTGTAGATGAGGGTGCCTCTGAGGGTGGTCTTGGGGTTGATGTGGACCTGGAAGTGCAGGTGCTCGGCGGGTGCGAGGGCGTCGTCAGTGTTGGTCGTGATGCGGATGGTGTTCCTGTGGATGATGGCGATGCCTCCTCCGGTCTGGTTGATGCTGTCCCTTCGAATGATCTTGTAGCCGTCTGGGATGGCGATGGCGATGTCGGGCGCTGAAGAGGCGTTCATCCAGGTTTCCGTGAGGAAGGAGATGTCTGGTGAAGTTGTGTCGAGCAGGTTCCAGAGCTCGATGGCGTGTCTGTAGATGGAGCGGGTGTTGAGCAGGATGCATTTCAGGTGGCTGCTGCTGTTGCTCGTCTTGGTCTTGGTTGGTGCAGGAGTAGTGCTGGTCCGGATGCAGGTGACCTTGCAGACGTTGCAGCAGAAGGGTCCGTGGGTGCGTCTCGGGGTGGCTCGGTAGCATCCTGGGATTCGGCCTGCGTTGAGTGCGTTGAGGGTGGCGGCGTCGTACGTCCGGCGGGTGGGCTGGGGTCTGCGAGGGCCAGGGGTCCTAGCGCTGGGCGTGGTCCAGGCGCGGACGGGCGCAGACGGGCTTACCTTTGGCGCACCTTCGGCGCTCATTCGGTGCTCCCGCTGCGCGCGTTCGCTGTGCGGTCGGTCAGGGGGCGTCATAAGAAGGGGGACGAGAGGGCGGGTCAGCTGGGTGGCGGGAGCGGCTCGGCCAATGGGCCGGTGGTGGGCGGGGCCTGTGGCGAGCTGCGGCGGGAAACTGGCGAGCGGGCGGCTCTGCTGAGGCTGGGCCGCTCGGGGGGGTCAGGGGGCGTCTGCGGCGAAAAAAGGCGGCAAGGCTGGCAAGGCTGGCAGGCAGGAGCAGGCAGGAGCAGGAGGCGGCAGGAGGAGAAAGGGGGTGACCAGGCCTGGTGAGAGGCGCAGTGGTCACTCCCGAGCACTCCTTGCTGTCCCCTTAAGAAGGGGGACGAGAGGGCGGGTCAGCTGGGCGGCGGGAGCGGCTCGGCCAATGGGCCGGTGGTGGGCGGGGCCTGTGGCGAGCTGCAGCGGGAAACTGGCGAGCGGGCGGCTCTGCTGAGGCTGGGCCGCTCGGGGGGTCAGGGGGGCGTCTGCGGCGAAAAAAGGCGGCAAGGCTGGCAAGGCTGGCAGGCAGGAGCAGGAGGCGGCAGGAGGAGCAAGGGGGTGACCAGGCCTGGTGAGAGGCGCAGTGGTCAAGGAGATTCCCAATAAGTAAGCATGCCAACTATGGTGGGTGAGGGCAAACGTCCTTTTAAAGGGATATGTCATCTTAGCTAGGTCTTTATTTGCAACAGTAATCATCCGAGACCCAAGGGTTTCTTGATTGTGGTAAAAATGCATTTTTACCCCTTCATTGTACGTTCAAGCACAGACCATTGCATGAAATGTTGTGATCTATGTAGGGAAAATACTCTGTGCACTGAGAAAATGTGTTAAAATAACAGAAAGTTGATAATCGCATTTAATAACTTCTCATACCTGGATTTATCTAGAAGAGAAGTCTGTTACCGTAATTCTAGCAGATATTTGATACTACAAGCTATAAGAAATTAGGGGATCTTTACCTGATATCTTTATCAGTAAATTATCTGAAATTATTGAACATAAACTTTTCCAAGTATTATTTCTAAAGATTAAGGAAGTTCTATATTGATCTTTTCTAAACTAACCCCAGTGCGTATGACTACAATAACCACCTCTCTCAAATCAATATTGTGCTTGTTTTAGTGAGAAAGCTAAATGATCTAGGAGAAACCAGGAACTGGCATCAGTATTTTCTCAGGAAACTTCAAGTTAGAGAGTGAAAACACTTTTGAGAATGCCCCAAAAATTGTGATAAAGATATTTCAATATGTTTGACAAAAAGAATAGGTACATTTCATGACAATATTGAAATGGGAACTAACTGGAACAAATATTTACACGACATTACAAGAATATTAGAGACTAAATTTCAGCAATATAGGAAATACTGAGGTTCGTGTACTAATAATCCATTTGGTAAAAAGTGGTTGCTTGTAGAGTCAGCACACTACTTTGTCTGTGATAGCTTTTAAATAAAGGCATTTTTTAATGCACCCCATTTTACTTTCAGATTCACACATGTCCTCTTGGGTTACTCCCTCCTGTTACTGTTTTTCAGCGCACATATGGTTTCAAAGCTAAATACATACCTTAACAATGTATTAAATATTCAGAAGGGAAACTATTAACATACCCCTTCCAAATTCTGAATTGTTATATGTGCTTAGTACATTTCCAAAAGGGGTTTAGCATTTGCAAACTCTGTGAATTACTGAACCAGTGGATTTTCTTAACAATAAAACATGAGGCCATTTTTCCCAATTCCCTCCAAATTAAGTTTGCTAATAATGTTAGTTGAATGATAACCGGTGCATGTACCTATTTAATGTTAGTGTTGCATCAGCTCAAATAATAACCATCGCACACAACTCTTACACAATAATTAAAGACAGAATTACTGACATCCAGCTTTAATGTTTTGTTAAATATATTTGCAAATGTTGTCACCTAAACAGGAAAGCAGCTAAAGCAGTCTCTGGACATAAAATAGGATGTAATCATAATCTTTAGATACATTTTCTGAGTTTCACGAACAATGTGTGTCTTCTGGGTTTACTCTAAAACACTATAATAAACATATTCAATGCTTTTAGATTTAATCTGTTTGTCCTGGTTTCTATTGCAGACAATAATCTAGATTTAGACCAAGAATCAATTCCACCCATGGCTTTTAAAATCTATTTATCATTGATCTCTATTGGTGTTAACGCAACTAAAACTATAATAGAACTGATCTGAGAGACGGACCTTCAAGTATTATGCTCAGTCAATTTATTGAACACACTGTGGAGTTAAAATCTGAATATATTAGATCCACAAGCATTGCCTTACCACTGTATTTCACACCAATAGATTACTTATCAGCACATTTTCTCTAAGTACAATTCACTCATCTTCTATTTTTCGCGGAGCTCGTGCTGGGTCTATTTAAACTCTTTTAAAATATGACATTTAAATGTCCAAAAGTTCCGGAATTCTAGTTTCTAGCCTTGTCAAACCAAATGAATGCTACACCAAAAGATGCCCTTGTATTCCTACATTTTATTGTGCACCATGATTCAGAAATGGCATGTTTTTGCTTTCGGAGGTAAAATTCTAAACATATTTATTGTTGTTGCCAGCCAAAACATTATCACTTATAGGTAAGGTAACAAAAAGTGATCTTGTGATGCTTGCTGGAATGGGAAGTGTTTGATCAAAAATTTGATTGAATTCAAGTTTAGGTGACAATTTTACAAAAGTGTATGGATTTTGTATATATTTAAAATTGTTGATCTCCAAAGTGGCCTAAATCAATAATTTGAATTGAAATTCAAGTTTATCATTTGAATCCTATTGTTGGAAAAGATGTGATTTTGAACCCCATGAGGTGGTTCCTTTCCAGAAAGCATTCAGGTTGTAATCATGAGTCAAATAATGCGGAGGAGGTTAAAATATTCAAATTGAATTCAAATTACATATGAAATGTTCATTGTTCAATATATTTCTCTTAGTTTTTTAATGTAAGGACTTTATTGCTTAAGGAAAATTATTAGTATTTGTTTTTCTATATGTAGGAAGCATTACATTGATGACATCCCTGTATCCCACCTTCTTTGTTTCCTTTCCTGTTCTTTATGAACGTTTCTATTGTTGAACTTTAAAGATTGACCGAAATTAAGAATTGTGCTCGACATAACGTTGCTGTGTTACAGTATGTTGATTTTTATGTACTACTTTTGTCTCTTATCTGTATGGCAACTGATGTTTTGTTTTGCTTTAATAATCAGCTTATGTTAATTAGGTTTTATTATTCAATAAAATATTTCAAACACAATAAATGGTAGTTGATATGTATTTACAACTGCAGCATTTTTATTGTATAGTCAGGGAGAGGTTTGGGCAGGTGATTAGGGGTACATGTAAGGTTGGAAGTAGGGGGAACAAAGCATGCTCATTGTGTGGACTGTGACTCCTGGAGTTATTGCAAGAGATACCATGCTACCCTGTAAATGAATCCCGTAGTGTTTATTATCAACACACTTTATTCAGTTTTATAAAAGAAAAATATCTTCCAAGTTACAGATTGACAAGTATAATATGTCCAAGTTAATCAGAGCACAAGATAAAAATTCATGAATTACAGTACAGAAGTTAATAGCAGCTTGACCTGAGTCTAACAGCGACTCGTAAAAAGTTAAGCGTATGCAAAACAGTGTCATTAGAGAGCAGTTGTTAAAAGATAAGTGCTGGTCTCACCCTCCTAAAACCTGTTTTTTTGAGAATGGGAATAAGAAATAACTTTCTAGGGACAGCATAAAAACTACAAAACATTAAAAAAGTGCATCATGTCCTGAGGAGACTCACCTTTGCAGCCACAAGGCATGAGGCACAAGGCCTCTGGGGGGGGTGTTAATCCAGCCGGAGGGCTTCTTACCGGAGGGCACACGCTGGCACAGTAGCTCCTGGGTCCCTGACGCTGCAGTCTCGCCGCCACTGCTTTCCACCTCGCGGCTTGAGACTACAGCTCCCAGGGAGCTTAGCGGCCACTTCCTGATTCCGCCCACAGCGCGCCCGGAGGCGCTACTTGAAGAGGACGCTCCCTCGGTGGAGCGGGGGTGTTAATCCAGCCGGAGGGCTTCTTACCGGAGGGCACACGCTGGCACAGTAGCTCCTGGGTCCCTGACGCTGCAGTCTCGCCGCCACCGCTTTCCACCTCGCGGCTTGAGACTACAGCTCCCAGGGAGCTTAGCGGCCACTTCCTGATTCCGCCCACAGCGCGCCCGGAGGCGCTACTTGAAGAGGACGCTCCCTCGGTGGAGCGGGGGTGTTAATCCATCGGAGGGCTTCTTACCGGAGGGCACACGGTGGCACAGTAGCTCCTGGGTCCCTGACGCTGCAGTCTCGCCGCCACCGCTTTCCACCTCGCGGCTTGAGACTACAGCTCCCAGGGAGCTTAGCGGCCACTTCCTGATTCCGCCCACAGCGCGCCCGGAGGCGCTACTTGAAGAGGACGCTCCCTCGGTGGAGCTGGGGTGTTAATCCAGCCGGAGGGCTTCTTACCGGAGGGCACACGCTGGCACAGTAGCTCCTGGGTCCCTGACGCTGCAGTCTCGCCGCCACCGCTTTCCACCTCGCGGCTTGAGACTACAGCTCCCAGGGAGCTTAGCGGCCACTTCCTGATTCCGCCCACAGCGCGCCCGGAGGCGCTACTTGAAGAGGACGCTCCCTCGGTGGAGCGGGGGTGTTAATCCAGCCGGAGGGATTCTTACCGGAGGGCACACGCTGGCACAGTAGCTCCTGGGTCCCTGACGCTGCAGTCTCGCCGCCACCGCTTTCCACCTCGCGGCTTGAGACTACAGCTCCCAGGGAGCTTAGCGGCCACTTCCTGATTCCGCCCACAGCGCGCCCGGAGGCGCTACTTGAAGAGGACGCTCCCTCGGTGGAGCGGGGGTGTTAATCCAGCCGGAGGGCTTCTTACCGGAGGGCACACGCTGGCACAGTAGCTCCTGGGTCCCTGACGCTGCAGTCTCGCCGCCACCGCTTTCCACCTCGCGGCTTGAGACTACAGCTCCCAGGGAGCTTAGCGGCCACTTCCTGATTCCGCCCACAGTGCGCCCGGAGGCGCTACTTGAAGAGGACGCTCCCTCCGCGTCGCGGGACGCGCGCGGGAGGGCGCCGGGCTAAGCCCGGGCAAAGGGCGGGCCCTCTGTGGCCCTCAGAGGCACGAGGAGGACGGGACGGGGCCACCACTCATCGCCATTTCTTTAAGGTACTTTCTTGTCACCCATTGGGCAACCGCCATTTGGGAACTGTAGATACAGAAAACACTGTTGGGACTATTTGCTATTTTTCCAGCTGTCACTGTCGATTGTGTCTGTTGTTTCGCGTAGTAACCCATTTCTCTGAATAAGGGCAAGCAACTGTCAGCATGTCTCCAAGGGGTACCCGCAGCAAAACAGCTGCCACTGTGACCGGCCCCATTGACCTTTTTATAACGAAGGCCAATGATGCCATCAATCAGGGCATTAGCCTATTAGAACGCAGGGTATCACAAGATCTGGCACATGCCAAACGTTCCTCACTTGGCCTTATTGCCACCGCCACTACACCTGCACAGGCTATGCCTAATTACATCAGACCCCTACTCGACGTATGTGCTGACATCCACACCATCCCTAGCGAGGTTAACCTCTCAGCCTCCATTCCCCTGTTAGATTCAGTCACCGATATCAGCACAGACTTGGAAAAAACCCCTGATCTACCCATAAACCCCTCTCCCAAAGTAAAATCTGCTGATAACACCAGGCAACTGAGAGGTAGACGAGAGGGTGCTGTTCAAAAACAGAAATCACATGCACCAAAGCCCCGGATCACCACGGTCAGGAAATATGGCCGGGCACAAAGGAAATCTGTGAGAAATACCAATTCTGTCCCTAACCACAACACGACCAGGGTTACGGTAATATCTCAGGGGGATGAAAGTGAAATGGTTCAGCATGGTACAACAATGGATACTAATGATAACACAGACAAGGCATACGACCCTATGCTGGAAAGATTGGGGGAGCTACTAAGTATCTATTTATCCCCCATCGAAAATAGGCTCACTCGAATAGAAAAACAACTAGCTGAATTGAGAACCCCCCTTAAGAACTTCCTAAAGGAAGGTCCTGCAAAAAGTGAAAATTACAGCAACACCACTAAAACAGCAAGCGCCAAAATAAATATTCCACAAGCACCTCCAACTATCCCAAATAACGCACACAAAGTTGCACCTGCCGCATTGGCTAATGGTCCAACTACTAAACAAAAAGCTGTAACATCGCACACTAATAGCGCACCCATAGACAAAAGGAAGGACCCTAGTACTAATAGTAACATTAATACTTTACCCCCCATAGGCCACCCTGCAACTTCAACAAGCAACCCTACCTCGGCCCAACCCATTTCAAAAACACCTTGACAAGTTCCTGCCCGAATCAACCTCCCACCGGAATGCGGCGCATATGTATTAGTGTTAGTAAATGTCACCAAATTAAGAAAGGATCAGGAGGAAAACCCAATATCACTTAAAAATAAAACCCTGCACTGGTTAATTGCTAACTGCAATTACCCTATTGATGGTGCAAGGGAGATTATTAACACACAGCGAGTGGGTTGGATTGGACCACTCAGGAAAAAATTTGAGGGCGACTGTGTCACTATAAGCTTTAGAAATCCACAATGGGCAGAGAAAACCCTTGTCAACGCCCCATTACCATCGCCCAGGGAATTCAACACCACACTCCTTCCCTTAGGATATTTCTACCGACATCTGATACCCCCCGAACAAGCCACGGCTAACTTCCCCACTGATTTCCCCACTAATTCTTTTCAGGATCTGAATTTTGGAGCAAGGATTAAATCACCCTTTTTTGCCCAGATTCAGAACTCTAATGTCGCCCATTCCAACAACCGCAACTGGCACCCACAACCCCCAATGCCAATCCTAACCCCCAACCCTCCACAGCTCTTTCAAGCCCCAATTATGCATCAGAGCAACTATAGAGATAGGCCCTATCCAATCTCTAATCCGCTCCAGTTTGCACAGATGACTGAAGTTAGGCCAATGTATAATATCCCCACTTATAATCGGTTCAATTATTTTTCATCTCTAGACGAACATGATTGACTGAGTATATCCCCCAACAAAGAAATGTGCAACGATGCAAAAGTCTGTAACTCTGAGGGGGTCATAACCCCAGCTGTATTGCACCACGTCAAAACTGCCGTTACAGAAATTATATTGTCGGATAGCATCCTGGCCATTTCCAACGAACCACCCAATCATGACAATGGGAATATTGGGAGTACTCTTGTCAAACATGGAACCAAACATGGCCTATCAATTCTAAGCTGGAATGTTGCAGGTTTAGAATCTAAGATCTCGGACCCTGCTTGGATTGAATTAATTAATGATGCAGACATACTTATGTTCCAAGAAACTTGGGCTGTTGAAAATCTGTATATTGAAGGCTACCACTGCTTCAGCTTGACATCAGTAAAACCTAGCCTTGGCCGAGCAGTAGGCGGTCTTTTTATGGGGATCAGAATTTTGGCAGGTGGTACAATTAGAGATCTGAAGCCGGATAACCTTGCCAATTCCAATATTCAAATTCTGGAATATAAATTGAAAACAAAGACCACAATTTATTTAATAAATTTTTATAATAATGATTTTTATGGTGTGCCGAACAAAAACTTTGTTGCATTATCTAAGGTTTTAAACATGATTGATTGTTCCCTGTCAGTAGATACCAAGACTGGCATTCTGATTGGGGGTGATTTTAACGTGAAACTTATAGAGAATTATGGATCTACTAACCTTGATCATTGTAATGACCGCAGGAGTTTGGAACTGATCAGCATACTTTCTGATTTTGATCTTGTTGATGTAATGAGTGTAGGGTATGATATGAATTTTCCTTATGCTCCTACGTTTAAGGGCAGGGATAACGGTTCAATTATCGATTACATATTTACATCACCTCTGTTAACAGATTGTTTATTTAAAACTTCTGTGGTGCAAACGTCTTTCAGTGATCACAACCCATTGTTAGCTATTTTTAATTTTGTATCCAGTCCAATTTTTATGAATTTAAACGGGGCAAGGGACATTACACCCTCAATTGACGGCCTTCGCCTTAAATGGAGGGGAATTGATTGTGGGGCCATCATAGACATGATTCAGGAGGAACATCCTGATCTGCTGAAACGCCTCTCTTCCCCAAGCACAAACAATGAAAAATTGATCACAGACTTTGAAGCTTTATGCTCAAATATAAAAATCTTCCTGTCAGTCCCACTCCCTACTGAACTCAAAGAGCCACGGTGGTTTGATACATCTTGCTCCGTGGCCAATAGAGACTTAAGAAAGGCCCTTTCTGCTAAACCCAGACGTAAAGATGTAGTCCGAGCTGCCAGGAAAAACTACAAAGACAAAATATCGGAAAGGAAGGCAATCTTGCTCTCCGAACATTGGGATAAGCTGGTCATCAGTGCCAATCTGGGCAGCAGCGCCCCTTTTTGGTCGGCTGTTAGGAGAACGAGGGAAATGGGCAAAGAGCTTATACAAATTAGCTGCAACATAACCAGTGCAGCCTGGGAGACCCATTTTTCTAATATTTATGCCGCCCCCTCTGACGAGCAACTTCTCCCTAATATGGGCCAAACGAAAGGTTTAGAGATTTCGGACCAAGAAGTCAGGAAAGCCATAAAAGAAAGTCTAGGTAATAAGGCGCCTGGACCGGACGGCTTCCCTATTGATATTATCAAATATAATGCTGCGCTTTGGACACCAATACTCGTTAACATCTTTAACAGTCTCCCACAAGTAACCATGCCTGCCACCTGGGCTACTAGTATCATCGTTCCCATTTATAAAAAGGGAGACAGATCAGACCCAGCAAATTATCGTCCTATTTCCCTCCTGGATAATACTTTAAAAATACTAGGACGTATAATTTATAATAGGGTACTGGAATGGGCGTCTGACACTGACTTTTTAGATCCTTGTCAGATGGGGTTCAGGAGCGGGGTAGGAACAGTTGAGCAATGTTTAAATTTAAAATTGATAATCGATAAATATTGCATTGCCCGCTCATCCCCTGTATACCTAGCTTTTATGGATCTTTCATCTGCTTTCGATCTTGTGAATAGATCTAAGCTTTGGTTAATTCTCCTGTCGAACGGTCTTGATGCCACCCTTGTTAGATTTTTAGCCTATCTCCATACTGACCTGAAAGCCCGGGTACGTATCGGGATGGGCGGAGAGGTATCAGGAGCCATTGAGATAGGGAGGGGGGTGAGACAGGGGTGCGTTTTAGCACCCCTGCTGTTTATTATTTATATTAATGGCTTGTCCAATTGTCTAAAGGAAGCTACCCCTGATGTCCCAACAATTCTAGGCAACCCACTACCCGTGCTTTTATATGCAGACGATGCTGTCCTCATGGCACGCACACCCAATGCTTTACGTCTGCTTGTACATAGTTTTGTAAATTTTATGGAGGGACTGGATTTGAAAGTAAATTTTAAAAAGTCTTTTATTATGTCCTGTGGGCCGGGCAAAAGGAAACTCAGCACAATTCGAATTGCAACAGATAAATTAGAATCTGTCCATAAGTTTCCTTATCTGGGGTTGGTTTTCGCTGCGAACAGCTCGTGGAGCGGGCATGTGGCCCACGCCACGAGCAAGTTCTCGAAAGCCAACAATTCTGTCCTGAGTCTCCCCCGCCCAAAGAAAATCGGCGCCACAAAGGCCATTGTTAAAATTTTTAAATTACAATGTTCTCCGGTTGCCACGTATGGAGCCGAAGTTTGGGGATCGGTTAGCAGTATCAGTGTCCACAGAGAGGAAAACCGTTTCTGCAGAAAATTACTGGGTGTACCGATCTCCTCTTCTAATTTTATCTGCCATAATGAACTTAACCTCCCCTTCATAAGTGATTTTATCAAAGCAAGACCAGTTCTCTTCTGGATCAGAATCTGGAGGAACGATGCTGCTGTCCTTACACAAAACATCATTAAGGATTGCTTAAATTGTGAAAATGGCATGAAGATCAACTGGTTTAAAGAAGTTTTTAAAACACTAAATGAAATTGGTAGAGGTATTTTGTTCACTGACCCAACGGCTATCGAATTAAAGGATAAACTCGAGGTCCAAAAGGCACTTTATGCTTTTTATCGTAATGAACGGCTTGGAAGAGAATCTCAGAAATCCAGGGTCAAGAAATACATAGGAAATGGTCTCTGTATGCAAATTATGCCGCCCTACCTCTCCCTTCCCATGTCAAACTGGGAGCGATCTTTATTATTTCGTCTAAGGGCAGGAACTGTGAAATTTTTGCTGTCTTTTCCTTTGGGGTACCAACATTGTATAGATCTTACCCCCTGCCCTTGTGATGGTATAAGTACTCAAGATGATTTGCATTTTCTGTTTTTCTGCAAATTTTACATGAGATATATTAAATGGTTTTTAACCCCATATTTTAGAAAAGTCAGACCTCTCACACTTCAGGAATCATATATGTTGCTGCTTATCCTGGACACTGATGAACTGACCTCTCGTATCAGTTCTTTTTTAAGATTAGCCATACGTGCTCGCAAGTCAATGGAAAGTCCCTGAAATCAGAATCAGTCATAATGATACTACTGCAAAAACTTTATTAGATAATGAAATTTACTGCTTATTTACTGTATGAACTATCTTGTTATTATGGAATGTTATTTATATAATTGTTTTGTATTATAAGTACATGTGTGTTTTGCTGTGTTCGGTACTTTTATGAATTTTATCAAATTCGAATAAAGGTCTTTTTGAACTTTGAACTTGAGCTATATAGGTGCATTTGCACTGTTCTGTGTACCTACAAAATTACTTTCTAACACTTTTGAAGTCTCCATGAAGCAAAAAGTGACTAAGTCCAAAGACCATTTGGAGCATCAAAGTGTTCAAAAACGGTCAAAAATGCATAAAAATGAAAAAAAAAAAAAGTGCTACAGTGGCCCAATAGCAAGCTAAACACACAATGAATGACACAGAATGGTAGTTTTACAAATTACTTGGAAAAATCCATTTTAAATTTCAGGGGGACAAGGTCAGGAAAGTCATGGAACTCCGAGCGGGGTAAAAGTTCAACCTTTCCCCCTGACGGAGGTCAAAATTTTAAATTCATCAAAATGATTTAAGAACTATATAGGTGTGATTGCAGTGTCTTGGAGACATACCACATGAATTGTAAACACATTAGGAGTATCTCTGATCATATTAATCATTAAATTCCTAAAGCTCCACCAGTGCTTCAAAGTGGTCCAAAACGCTCAAAGATTTTGGAAAATGAAAAGAAATCATAATTTCCGAGGCTTTATAATATTCCTTAGATAATGTATATCTTCAATAAATTTTAAATCCCTTTATTAAAAAGTTTCTCTTTTGTGCTCCACTGGTGCAACGGCTCAAGTCTGAGAAGCTGCACCAGTGGAGCAAAAGCTACACTGGTGTAGTCGAAGCTACACTGCCCATGTCGAAAAAAAAAAAACGTGCTCAATCATAATATTTCGACGCCCTCTTTCATATGCACCCCCCTTTGTGCGCAAAAAAATATTCTGCCACGCCCTTTTTCAGAGAGCTACACCAGTGCAGCTTTTGGAAAAAAGAAAAAAAAATTCTGGGGCGCCAAAATAATTGAAAACATATGGACCCGAAGCCTAAGTGTACTGTGATCATAAAAAACTTTATCTGGTGAAAAAATCTCAAACGCTCACTTGTTTACACTAAAACTCAACATTTTTCACTATTTTTGGGGAAGAAAAAATGTTCGCAGGAGATTTTTACATTGTTCGATTTTTGAAAAAAAGGTGTTGTTGGAAGCCTTTTGGCTTTAGGCCACAGAAACAAAAGGAATTTTTGAAAAATATATTTCAGATTTATTTTTATAGCTGTTTCCGTTTTTAGACTTCACCTTTCGTTGCACCAGTGTAGCGGATGTTTAACATTGAGCTTGGGAAAAATGCAAAAAAATCAATTTTGTGATTTTTTTTTAGGTTGTGTTATATATCAAATTAAGCCTTTTGTTATGTTGATTCTCAAGCCGGAAAAAGTTTTTTAAAAAAAAGTACCCTCACTCATTTATATGCAACTTTCTCTGGAGGTGTTTTATAGAAGTGGTAAAACGCACAAATTTGGGAATTTATTTTTTGTAAAGTAAAACATTAGTATGACTTGTTTTCACATTAGGCTGCATAAACAAAAGAAAAAACACCTCTATGTGTCATTCTCACTTTTTTATGGCACATTTTCTTATTACGCGTACTGTAAAAGCTGCATAGGTGTAACAAGTCTATTTCAATGAGGATTTTAAAAATAAAAATAAAACATGGTTTAAAATGTTTTTTCATCTATTTTACAATTGTAGCTTATTATAGACATGCTAAGGATTAATGTGATGCATTATGAGCACAATAGCATAAAAACTCACTTGATTATAAACAAAAATAGTTTAAATTGGGTGACCAGATGGCCGGAGATGTAAAATCGCCCAAGTTGGAGTCAATGTTATTTTTATGTACTTTCTCTACATCCTAGAGGCATGTAATTTGGCATACTGCAGTGGGACATTCCATAGAATGTGTTGCATGTGCAAATGAAGCTCTATCTAGTATGGATCATGAATTATGGCACAATATACGGGACATATTTGAAAATAATTGAGATTTTTTTATTGAAAACAAGCATTTAATCACTGAAAGATTCTCACCACTTCTAAGCATGGCACAAGCATGAAAATGGACACAGAACAGGGGCGTAATGTTTGCTTTATGCTACACTTTGAATTATATTTCCAGGTTGTATGGTTTTAGAACTATGGGACAAAATGTAAGGCATGATTTTTGGAACATGTGACGTAATTCAAAACCATTATACATTCAACTTCACATTTAGACTACTTTACAATGTGCCACATACATGGTAATTCACATGGGTAAGTAGCATCACTGTTTTCAGGTCCCTGTAGCCACCAGGACCCCATTATATAACTCTGGTGATATAAAAAGAGTGGGTAGGGGTCATTTCCAGGCTCTAGGTACATGTCTGACTCCTATTTGTGACATTTCGAGGTGTCTGGTGTCAAACTCATTTTTTCCATTATGGACCCAAGGACCCCATTTTATACCTCATATGACATACCAGGAGTGTCTAAGACCCTTTTCTGGCTCCAGGGGCGACTTTTTGAAGTTTTTGTGTTTAAGGAGTCAAAGTCACTTCTTCCACCCAGCCCAAGGTGCTCAAAATCGGGTACGATCTCAGGTTTTTCCCTTGGCTGGAAGGTGGAAATAAAACTTTATATAAGACCAAAGGTATATAGATCACATGAAAGCATCAGTTCTGACCTTTCTAACAAGTGTATTTATGTCTTGAACACTCAAACAGTGCCTCTGATATCCAGTCTGAGCTATTTGACAAATTAGCAAATCTTGTCCCAAAAAATATTTTTGTCAATTTTTGCTAATTTTCAGTATTAACCCTCATAACTGTTTTCAGGTCCCTGTAGCCACCAGGACCTCATTATATATCTCGGGTGATATAACAAGAGAGGCTAGGGCTCATTTCCAGGCTCCAGGTTCATGTCTGACTCCTATTTGTGACATTTCGAGGTGTTTGGTGTCAAACTCATTTTTTCCATTGTAGGCCATAGAGCTCAGAGTCACATCACATTTCTAGTTCTGGACCCAAGGACCCCATAGTATACCTCAGATGATATAGCAGGAGTATCTAAGACCCATTTCAGGCCTCCAGGGATGACTTTTTGAAGTTTTGGGGTCTAAGGGGGCAAAGTCACTTCTTCCACCCTGCCTAGGTGCTCAAAATTGGGTACGATATCAGGTTTTTCCCTTGGTTGGAAGCTGAAAAAAAACTTCAGATAATAGCAAAGGTAAATAGATCAAATGAAAGCATAAGATCTGACCTTTCTAACAAGTGTATTTATATCTTGTGCACTCAAACGGTGTCTCTGATATCCAGCCTGAGCTATTTGACAAATTAGCAAAACTTGCTAAAAGTGCTTACTATTAGCCAGTTTTGCTAATTTTCTGTATCAACCCTCATGACTGTTTGTGGGTCCCCTTAGCCACCAGGACCCCATAATATATCTCAGGTGATGTAGCAAGAGTGGCTAGGGCTCATTTCCAGCCTCCAGGTACATGTCGGACTCCTATTTGTGACATTTCGAGGTGTTTGGTGTCAAACTCATTTTTTCCATTATAGGCCATGGAGCTCAGAGTCACATCACATTTCCAGTTCTGGCCCCAAGGACACCCTAGTATACCTCAGATGACATACCAGGAGTGTCTAAGACTCTTTTCTGCCCTCCAGGGGTGACTTTTTGAAGTTTTTGTGTTTAAGGGGGCAAAGTCACTTCTTCCACCCAGCCCAATGTGCTCAAAATCGGGTACAATCTCATGTTTTTCCCTTGGCTGGAAACTGGAAAAAAAACTTCAGATAATACCAAAGGTAGACAGATCTAATGAAAGCATCAGATCTGACCTTTCTAACAAGTGTATTTATGTCTTGAACACTCAAAAGGTGTCTCTGATATCCAGTCTGAGTTATTTGACAAATTAGCAAATCTTGTCAAAAAACTTTTTTTGACAATTTTTGCTAATTTTCGGTATCGACTCTCTTGACAGTTTGTGGGTCCTTGTGGACATCAGGAACCCAAATTATACCTCAGGTGATATAGCAGCAATGTCTGAGACACAATTCTAGCATCCATCCACCTGTTTTAGTTATATTTGTCACATTTTAGTTGTTCAGGGTACAGAGTCACTTCTTCTGCAGAAGGCTGTGGTGCTTCATGTGCTCCAAGAGGTCAAAAAAATATATAACACAAAATAATTTTAAAAGTGTATAGATGCAACTGCAGTGTTTGGAATGCTATAAATGTGCAATTATAGTGTCCTGTGTACCTCCAAAATTAATTTCTAACACCTTTGAAGTGCACCTGAAGCAAAAAATGGCTATGTCGAAAGATGCATCAAAGTGTGAAAAAATGCACAAAAATTGTTTAAAATAAAAACAATTGAGTGTTACAGTGGCTTACTTGCATTATAAACACACAATGAATGAAATAGAGTGAAAAAATAAAAATAAAGTCAGGGGGACATGGTCACGTTTGTGTCCGATGTCGTGGAACTCAGAGCTGGGTAAAAGTTTAGCTTGAGTGCCCTCCCCATGGAGATCAAAAATTGTATTGCATCAAAATAATTTAAAAACTATATAGGTGTAATTGCAGTGTCCTGGATGCTATGTAACTTCATTTTCACTGTTCTGTGTGCCTCCAAAATGAATTTCTAACACTTTTAAAGTCTCCATGAATGTCCAAAGACATCATTGGTGCATCAAAGTGTTCAAAAATGCTCCAAAATGCATAAAAATTGGAAAAAAACAAGTGCTACAGTGGCCCAATAGCATGCTAAACACATAATGAATGGCACAGAATGAATATATTTACAAATTACTTGGAAAATGCTATTTTAAATTTCAGGGGGACAAGGTCACGGAAGTCATGGAACTCCGAGTGGGGTAAAAGTTCAAACTTTGCCCCCTTTATGGAGGTCAAAATTTTCAATTCATCAAAATCATTTAAAAACGATATAGGTGTGATTCGAGTGTCCTGAATGCTATATAGGTGCATTTGCACTGTTCTGTGTACCTCCAAATTGAATTTCTAACACCTTCGAAGTGCACCTGGAGCAAAAAATGGCTGTGTCCCAAGATGCATCAAAGTGTGAAAAAATGCACAAAAATTGTTTAAAATAAAAACAATTGAGAGTTACAGAGGCTTACTTGCATTATAAACACACAATGAATGAAACAGAGTGAAAAAATAAAAATAAAGTCAGGTGGACATGGTCACTTTTTTGTCCGAAGTCGTGGAACTCAGAGCTGGGTAACATATTTAGCTTGAGTGCCCTCCCCATGGAGGTCAAACATTTTATTGCATCAAAATCATTTAAAAACGATATAGGTGTAATTGCAGTGTCCTGAATGCTATATGACTGCATTTGCACTGTTCTGGGTATTTCCAAAATGAATTTCTAACACTTTTGAAGTCTCCATGAAGTGAAAAATGACCAAGTTCAAAAACTTCACTGGTGCATCAAAGTGTTCAAAAAAGGTCAAAAATTGGTTAAAATAACAAAACATAGTGCCGCAGTGGCCCAATAGCATGCTAAAGACATAATGAATGACACAGAATGAATAGTTTTACAAAATACTTTGAAAATTCGATTTTCAATTTCAGGGGGACAAGGTCATGGAAGTCATGGAACTCCGAGCTGTGTAAAAGTTCAGCTTAAGGGCCCTCCTCATGGAGGTCAAAAATTGTATTAAATCAAAATCATTTAAAAACTGTATAGGTGTAATTGCAGTGTCCTGAATGCTATGTAACTGCATTTGCACTGTTCTGTGTGCCTCCAAAATGAATTTCTAACACTTTTGAAGTCTCCTTGAAGTGAAAAATGACTAAGTCCAAAGACATCATTGGTGCATCAACGTGTTCAAAAATGCTCCAAAATGCATACAAATGGGAAAAAACAAGTGCTACAGTGGCCCAATAGCCTGCTAAACACATAATGAATGACACAGAATGAACATATTTACAAATTACTTGGAAAATGCTATTTTAAATTTGAGAGGGACAAGGTCACGGAAGTCATGGAACTCCGAGTGGGGTTGTAGAAAAAGGGTCAGGCAGATCAGGTCGATTACCCCTTTTCAAGGTTTGCCCGGCGTTAGCCGCCTCTCACCCAACTCACGGTTACCAAATAAAGAGGCAGGCGCTGGAGACTGGAAGGCAGGAAACAGGAGTTTATTCCGACGGAGCAGAACACGTCAAATCAGACAACAGGGTATCTTCTCGAGGTGCTCTCTACGCATCCTTGAGGCCTGGCCTCTTATACACAGGTTTATTGCTTTATTACATGAAACACATTCTTGTCAATACTTTGATGTACGGAAAGACATCCTCGGAATCCCCGCTTCAAACCCGTTCCCACACATATTTACAGTAAAAGTCCCCACCCCGATCTCAGTAGGTGATGACTATCGCGCAGCTGGATATTCCGCCGGTTTCCGGAATGTGGGCGGCTGATCGGATCTCATGGGGTGGGGGTTTTGATCAGTCATAGATTCTTTGAAGAGGGACAGCTTCCTACTGTAAGGGGCAATAAACTGCATACGCAGGGCTAGGTGATGGCCTGGGATCGGGCCGGACAATCGGGCACAGAGGAAGGGGGTTCATCAAAGGATGTGAGATCATCAAAGGGACGGAGGGAGGTGTTAGCCGGGTACGGGATGTGGCTCCGATGCAGGGCCGCGCTGAAGGGGTGGTTTATGGCCCAAGCATGTGAGAGCGCAGGCTGTCAGCGCGCGGGGGATGCTTGCGGGGTCAGGGAGAGAGAGAGAGAGAGACGCTGGCTATCGGCAGTGGGCAGAGAGGCCATGGCATTCAAAATGGCTGCTACTGATGCGCACATATGAGTCTAAAAGGGGACAAGATGGCGCCGATAATGTTTACGTCGCAATCTAGATTTTAACAGTCCTCCCTTTTCAACATATCTAGCCAGCTTGTCAATTTATGTCTATCCCCATCATATTACGGATTTCTACATCATACAAAGCTTTCATGCGTTCAGCTTCAAAGTTCGGAGTCTTAGGGCAAACACAGTTAGCAAATAGTGAACACAGAGGTGGCAAGCATTGAATATCCAGGCAGAGTCCACATATTACGACGATTGGTATCAGTACAATCATGAGCAACCTCCATCCCCAGTCCTTTACAGCACTCCAGAACCAACTCCCAAGCGACCATCCTTCTTGTTCCTGATGAACTTCCGAGGAGAGTCTGTGGAGGTGTTCAATGGCCTTGTAGACGGAGGGTGAATTGTCTGGTATGTAGGTACAACAGCTGGACCCGATGATACGACATGCTCCTCCACGGTCTGCCAGAACCACATCTAGAACAAGGCGGTTTTGAAGAGCCACCAGACGGACCGCCTGAAGCTTGGCTGTATTGTTTGTGAGGATACCAGCTGTAATGTTCATCGTTGTCTCGACTGCCTGGGATAAATGTCGGATGACACGACTGTTTGCCATCGGACCCCAAAGGGGAACAAGTCCTTTCATTGCATCCAAGAATTGTGCTCCAGTGGAGTCGGCCTGCTCAATGTCCTTTGCTCGTCTCTGTCGGTGATGGTTTGCCGGAGCCACATAGGTTGGAGGAAGGATGAAGGCAATGTAGCAGGTACCTCCCCAGCCCTTTACGAGCCAGGTGTAGGCTTTAGTACCACAGACGAAGTACATGTTTGGAGAGGTGACAATAGAAGGTGGGTCGGTCGAGTCCAAAGTTCTGGTGATGCGGCAAGTGCTGTGGCCCACCATTTGTGTCCCATGGTCTGTGATGTATACGAGGCCCGAGACATTGACGACAGATAGGGCCACAGTCAGGGTGGCAGCTGTTCGTTTCCGGAGGTAGGAGAAGGTGGGTCTGGCTGGATTGTTGAATATTTGCATCTCCACCATTTCTTTGGCGGGGATGTCCATGTGAACAGAGGCATTGGAGGATAGAGGGCAAAAGGGAGCAGCAGTTCTCCCGGTTTTGTTCAGCCAGACTCCATGATAAAAGTGTGACATAGTTTCGCTGGAAGTGGCATTGTCTCTGTAGCTCTCTTGCAAGAGGATCAGCCAAGCAAGGCAGGAGCCATGAACAGAGAAAGGTGAAGGGATGAAGGGGATGGAATGTCCGGTTGCATGTGGTATCAACCCACAGATCCAGCAATTCGTGGCATTTGCAGCAAGGTTGTGTTGGTGCAGCAACTGTACAAAGGAGTTGTTCCAGAACTCCTTACGCCTTTCTTGGATTTGAGGTGAAAGAGAGACCAGGTAGTGTTCTTTCATGGTGGTAGGCTGTGCAGTCGTTAGAAATGTCTTATGAGCCGGTGCGTTCTCTTCCACGATCCAGAAGGTAGTCATGAGGAGGAGGCAAAAGAGAAGAGTGATAAGAAGAGCAATAGTCTTTGAGCTGTGCAACCTGTCAGTTTTCGGGTTCCTGTAGCGCCGTGGTACTCATGGTACGGCCCGCGGGCCAATTGCGGCCCGCTAGACCTTCCCTTGCGGCCCCCCAGACCTTCCCTTGCGGCCCCCATGGAAAACAACAGCAGTCAGGGTCAGGACTCAGCGCCATTACAGCTGTTGTAATTCCTCGGGCCGCATTTGCCGAGAAAGGGGTCAAAGGGGCATGCGCAGACAAGTAGTGTCTCGCATGCTCACCTGCGGCCCCCGCCCTCATCTGCCACTGGAGGTCATAGGCTTGGGTCACGGCAGGTGAGGATTCCAGAAGAAGGCACGCAAGTTGCTGCCTTTCTTTATCTGCCCTTTTTATTACGAGTGATTTTGCATATTAAGTTAATGCAACAGTAGATGGCGCTGTTGTGACCAATTGTGAGTTAATCATCAGCTTAAATTTATTTTTCATTCGAGTTTGTTCTCCCGGAGTTAACAGGCAGGACTTTTAGTTGGCCAAGTGCTTCAAAACAGGTGCTGAGACGGGTAGCTATGGGGGCTCCATTTTTGCCTTCAGGGTTGCAAAAAAATATATATTAAATCGGTAGCAGCACTACTGCTCAGTAAGCCTTTGTCAGTTCAAATCGACATGTTTTCTTTCATTTTTTCAGTCTCATCATTTCAGACCTGAACCATTTTCAATACTATATACAACAAAGTCATCGTTTTTGCTTATTTATCTTACGCAACTAAAAACCTCTTGGGTCTCCATTTTCACCCTTAAATAAATCTCAACTAAACAGCAGCTCAAAGCCTTTGATGTAATTCCAAATAGGCTCGTTTAAGTTCTTTCACAGTTTTATCATTTCAGAACTGAAGCATTTTCAATGTTATATGTTGTTGCTTATTTATCTTATGCAACTAACTATCGGGGTCTCCATTTTCGCCATTTACAATGTTATATATTATATACAACAAAGCCATAGTTGTTGCCTATTTATCTTATGCAACTTACTATCGGGGTCTCCATTTGTGCCCTCCGGGTGAACAAAAAAATCTCATCTCAGTAGCAGCATAATTGCTCAAAGATTTTGATGTAATTTCAAATAGACTGGTTTTACTTCTTTCACAGTCACATCTTTTCAGAACTGACACATTTTCAATATTATAATTCATATACAACAAAGCCATAGTTGTTGCTTATTTATCTCATGCAACTAAAAACTATTGGCGAAGCCAATAGTCCTAACTTGTTGCAGGTATTATGTTACTGGTTGTATCTCATATATCTGAATCCAATGACAAACAGCAACATACCAGTAGGGTGGCACACTATGATAAACAAAGATTTGTGTTTACATGTTTTTAAGTCAACCCCTTAATTTTAGCAGCCTTGGCCCTTTGAGAGAACCCCCAAGGTTTTCATCCCACTAAAAGCCCTGTAACCAGGCAATCCATGTCAGCTATGTGTATATATCACCGTAGTTCGATCTAAAAATCTATTTTTTGGTTCTGTTGCATGTCTGTTAATAGTAGAGAAATACTGCTATTTAAAGAGAGAGAGAGACTGACTGACTGGCAGAGAGAGTCTGACTGAGAGGGAAAGACTGACAGAGGGAGAGACTGACTGAGAGAGAGACTGACTGAGGGAGTAAGACTGACTAACAGAGAGAGAGACTGAGAGAGAGAGAGACTGAGAGAGAGAGAGAGACTGACAGAGAGAGAGAGACTGACAGAGAAAGAGAGACTGACACAGAGAGAGACTGACACACAGAGAGAGAGAGACAGACAGAGAGAGAGAGAGAGACTGACACAGAGAGAGAGAGAGAGACTGGCAGAGAGAGAGACTGACAGAGAGAGAGACTGACAGAGAGAGAGACTGACAGAGAGAGAGACTGACAGAGAGAGAGACTGACTGAGAGAGAGACTGACTGAGGGAGTAAGACTGACTAACGGAGAGAGAGACTGAGAGAGAGAGAGACTGAGAGAGAGAGAGAGAGAGACTGACAGAGAGAGAGAGAGACTGACAGAGAAAGAGAGACTGACAGAGAGAGAGAGACTGACAGAGAGAGAGAGAGAGACTGACAGAGAGAGAGAGACTGACAGAGAGAGAGAGAGACTGGCAGAGAGAGAGACTGACAGAGAGAGAGAGACTGACAGAGAGAGTGACTGACAGAGAGAGAGACTGACTGACAGAGGGACTGAATGACAGAGCGACTGCCTGACAGAGAGAGAGACTGACAGAGAGAGAGAGAGACTGACAGAGAGAGAGAGACTGACAGAGAGAGAGAGAGAGAGAGAGAGAGAGAGAGAGACTGACTGAGAGAGAGAGAGGCTGGCTGAGTGAGAGAGACACTGACAGAGAGAGAGAGACACTGACAGAGAGAGAGACACTGACTGAGAAAGAGAGACTGATGGAATTGGGGTCAAAGTGTGTATGAAGCTATGCAATGCCTCTTTAGATTGCTATTGTCTGCTAATAAGAATATATTGTCAAAATGTGCTCTTTGTAGTTACATCTGCTTTTGATATATAGCATTTTACTCTAGCTCCGTCCCCCACTGACCCTGACCCCGCCCCTACTGGTGCGGCCCTCGTCCATAAGCCACACTGTAATTTTGGCCCCCGACAGAAAGTTTGTGAGTACCCATGCTGTAGCGGGTCTTCGGATGTCCGGTTGCTTCCATCATCTTCGTATCGGGTGCTTCCATCCTCTTCAAGGTGCTCGGTAGTGGGTAGAACCACAGACTTCGTTTGGTTTCTCTCATGGCAGCCTTTGTAGTGTTAGGCCGCCGCTCTGAGAATGGTAACTTAGTCAGTGGTCTACTTAACCGAAGCTCCCTCCTTTCGTCGCAGGTTATACCCTTCTCTGGATGGCACAGTGGGATCAGGGAATTTCGCCAATTCGAGTGTCTCTGTTTCAGGGTAGCAGCTCAGGGATGGTCCGTCTTTGTGCAGGAGCTCTTCTTGGGTGGTCATGTCTTCGGTCGATGTCAGGGTCGGAGAGATTTTCTTGCAGTGATGTGCATGCAGCCAATTTCATTTCCCCTCCACTCGAAGAGCTGTTCGGGTGGTGATCAAGACTTGCCTGGGGCCCGTCCAGCGGGGTTCCAGACTCTTCTCCCGCTGGAAGTTCCGAATCAGGACGAAATCTCCAGGCTGGATGGTATGTCCGGGGCCCCTGGAAGCATCGGGGATGGCCTGCAGCACCTGATGATGAATAGCAGACAGTGTTTTAGTTAGGTTATACAGATAGTCAGACATTAGGACGTCCGGGACGTCGTGAATAGATGTCGGTTTGGGTGCGGACCAGATACTCATGGGCCGGCCGAAAACGACCTCGTAAGGGGTCAAGTGGTGTTTGGTGGGGGTGGAACACATTGACAGCAATGCTAGGGGAAGAGCGTCTGGCCATTTTAGTCCTGTGGTAGCCACTATTTTCGCCAGCTTTAGTTTCAATGTGGCATTGTGCCGCTCGACCAGTCCAGCAGATTGGGGGTGGAAAACTGCGTGGAATTTCTGTCGTACCCCCAGTCCTTTCAGGATGAGCTGGATAACCTCGGCTACAAAATGGGGGCCATTGTCACTCCATAAAATACGGCAAAGGCCGTAGCGAGGGAAGAACTCTTTCAGTAGCACTTTTGCAGTGGCAATAGCAGTGTTGTCACGCGTCGGGTAGGCTTCCACCCATTTGCTAAAAGCGCACACAACAACAAGTACATACTTCAGTCCTTGACATCTTTCTAACTGGATATAGTCCATCTGTAGGACTTCAAATGGATGGTTGGGGACCCCAAACCCTCCCCGGGGTACGACAGTTCCTTTCCCAGGGTTGTGTTGCAGGCAGACTAGACATTGCTGGACTAATCGTTTGGCTGAGTCTGCAATTCTATCGTTATGCCAAACTCGGGAGATAAGTTCGGCCATAGGGGCAGATCCTATGTGTGCAGGGGAATGGGCCATCGTCAGTATGGGGATCAGGTAGGAGTTGGGTAGCAACCATTTGTTCGTGTCTTTTGTCCGCCAGCAGCCTTCATCGTCCTTTAATCCCACCCGTGCCCATTCAGTCAATTCTTGTGGTGAGCTGGCCATTTGGATGTCCCTAATAGTTTCCCTAACGTCCGTCCATTTTTCTGCTTGTGACCTAGTCACGTACATGCGAGTCGTCGTCCTGTTCTCAGCTGTGGTTCGGGCAGTGATGTCGGCCAGTGCATTTACCTGTCCAATGATGTCTGTCACCTTTTTGTGTGCTTGGCATTTGATTACGGCAAGTCGTTTGGGGAGGAAAACCGCTTCAGTCAGAGCGGAGACTAGATCTCCGTGCAGGATGGGTGTGCCATGAGATGTCAGAAATCCCCTCTCCTTCCATAAGAGCCCAAAATGATGAACCACCCCGAAGGCATACTGGCTGTCCGTGTAAATGTTTGCTGTCGTCCCCTTTGCTAGGATACATGCTCGTGTGAGGGCAATCAGTTCTGCCGCCTGGGCGGATCGTTGCGTGATGCGGGCGGTTTCAACTACAGTTCGGGCTGTGGTAACTGCATAGGCAGCTGAGGTGGGGCCGTCGGGGAGTTTAATGCAAGAGCCGTCTACCCATAGCTCTCCGTCAGGGTTTGGGAAGGCAGTGTCTCAGAGGTCAACTCTACTCCTAGTCTGTTCGTCCGTGAGGGTCACACAGTCATGTAATGGGGGCACATCGGGATCGTTTTCAGGCAGAGGCAGCAAGGTGGCTGGGTTCAGTGTGGTGCATCGTTTCAACGTGATGTGAGGTGCGAGCAGTGTCAGTTTGTACCCAGTCAGTCGTGCGCTGGTCAGGTGTTGTGTCTTGGTCTTGTTTAGGAGGGTGTCAACAGCATGAGGCACTAGTACCGTGAGGGAATTCAAGAGTACGATTCCCTCACTTTGTCGGATAGAGACAGCAGCAGCTACTGCTCAAAGGCAGGCAGGCAAAGCTCTCGCTACAGGGTCAAGAGTGGCAGAGAAATAAGCACATGGTCGTTGTTTGGAGCCGATGGCTTGTGTCAGGACAGACAAAGCGCATTCCTCCCTTTCGTGAGTGTAGAGAGAGAAGGGTTTTGTATAATCAGGGGTTCCTAGGACTGGTGCTGAACAAAGGGCGTCTCGTAGTTCCTTGAAGGAGGATTGACATTCAGGGGTCCAAGGGAGCGGGAAGGGGACATCTTTAGCCAGTAGGGAAAGTAGTGGTTTCACAATGAGGCTGAAATTTGGCAACCACTGTCGACAGAAGGAGGTGAGGTCTACCAAAGAGCGGACTTGCTTCGGGGTTTTAGGGATAGGGGTCTCCAGAATAGCCTGAATTCGATCGGGTGTGAGTTTTCTCCCGTCTTTGGACAAGAGGTGGCCTAGGTAAGTGACTTGAGGTTGGCAGAATTGCAACTTCTTCTTGGAGACCTTGTGGCCATTTTCCGCGAGGAAGTGCAGGAGTTGGATGGTGGCTGTGACTGCAAGTGGAGTGGTGTCGGCCGCCAAAAGGATATCATCGACGTACTGTATCAACACCACTCCACTCGGCAACTGGACTGCATCCAGCTGTCTCTTGAGGGCCTGGCTGTAGATGCTTGGACTTTCAGTGTAGCCCTGGGGTGCTCTGCAAAATCTATATGAGCGGGATTTTAAAGTGAAGCCGAAAAGGTAGCGGCTGTCTGAGTGAAAGGGGATGGAGAAGAATGCGTTCTTGAGATCGATTACCGTGAAGGTGGTGGCAGTGGAAGGAATCAGGGTCAGAATGGTGGTGATGTCCGAGACTACAGGGTACTGGGGTACAACTACTTTGTTGACTCCTCGTAGATCGATGATGAAGCGGTACGCTTTTTCATCTCCCTCACCCTGCTTCTTCACAATGGGTAGGATAGGGCTGTTGCACACATTGCTAACTACTTCTTCTACCACCCCTGCATCTACCAGGGACTGGATGATTTTTACCAATGCCTTATCGCCTTCGGACGATATCCGATACTGTGGGAGTTTTGGGAGCACTGCGTCCTGTCGAACAGTTATGTGTACAGGGTCTATCATCATGCGTCCTACGTCCGAGTCAGTCTTTGCCCATAGGTACAGAGGTAGGGTGTCGAGTAAGGACAAGTCAGCGTCAGTGATGGAAAACATGCGTTGTGTGTGACAAGATCTGAGCAGCGTAGGGTTGTCGTACAGAATGACTCGAACTCCGTCCTGTGAACACCTGATAGTAGCTCGAAAATGTTTCAACAAGTCAAGTCCCATAATGGCGTCGGGGGTGTTGGAGGAGAGCAAAAACGTCGTGTCAGTGGTGTTATTGTCCAAGTTGAAAGAGATCGGTGTGGACAAGGGATTAGTGGAGGGCGTTCCATCAAAACCTATTGATGTCACATGTGAGCCAGACAAGGGTGCCCTGGGAATCAATCGTTTAGACAACGCACTACGTGTTGCACCAGTATCTACCAGAAATGGAGACTTTGTACCTAGGACCTTAGCGGTGACATGAGGACCTTGCTGGTCAACATAGAGCTCGACTGGATCCCTTCCTTGCCCTTGGCAGTCCTATGCAAATTCGTGGGCATTGTCGTAGTCAGACTGTTGGCACTGATTCTGTTGGGGACGGTCAAACGTGTTCGGTCTGCCAGGCCTGTCATTGTTGGTGTCGTTTGTGTGCCCTCGTCCCTGTCCTCTATTTCTCGGCCCGCCCGCTACGTCTCTCGTGTCTTTATTTCTGAGTGCTTCTTGCAGAACTGGACATTGAGACTTCCAGTGGCCAAATCCTTTGCAAAACGCACACTGGTCCTCATCGAGGTCTGTTCGTGGAGCGCCGGGTGCGGGTGTGCGGTCTCTAGGGGGTGGATTTCTAGGAGCATTCGACTGGTAGTTCCCTCTATACTGTTCCTTCCTATAGTCACCCCTTGCAACTGAGCAATCATCACCCTCTCTTTCAAGTCCTTTTTCTTCTTCTCAGTCGCTTGATCGTTCTCGTTCTTTTGTCGCT
Organism: Lissotriton helveticus; assembly: GCF_964261635.1. NCBI lineage: Eukaryota > Metazoa > Chordata > Amphibia > Caudata > Salamandridae > Lissotriton > Lissotriton helveticus. The sequence continues at coordinate 438,084,532 of NC_136058.1, forward strand.
CATAGTATTGAGCCATCTGAAGGATAGCTGCGGGCTTGGAGGCCGCCCAACTACTCTCCCTAGTCTGTAGTTTCTGCGAGACTTCTGGTGTCAGGCCTTTCACATAGTTTTGGACAAACAAGTGATGTCCGGTTGCAGTGGTCATGTCCTGGCCGCTGTAATCGGAGAACACCGTTTCAAACCGGGAGAAGTATTCTGATACGTCTTCCTGGGGTTTCTGGCGACAGGCCGTTACTATCGACCAGTCCACCTTCCTTTCTGGGACTAGGGTTTTTAATTTCTGCACAATCTTATCTGGTAGGTCTAGAATGGCTTTCAAAGGTTTCTGTCCCGGTTCCCGCTGTTTGTCAACATCACCGAGTTGTATCCAGGTATGTCCGAACAGCTCAAGGTGGTCGACTTTCCGGATTTGCTTCCACACATCAGCTGGCAGACATAGCCCGAAAAACAAATCGATATCCGCTAGGGTGATAATCGTTGAACCCAATGCAGTGGCTAATTCTGTATAGAAGGCTGTGGGGTTCTTTCGCAGATCAGGCAAGGACTTTCGGAAAGTCAGGATGTCTTGCCGATCCCATGGTTGGTAAACCCAGTTGTAAACTACCCTCCCTCTCGCATCTTGGTGGTTAATATCGTCGTGTGTTCCCTGCCCTCGTGGGGGAACCCAATAGGGAGCGGCCTCCTTTATGGGCATCATCGTGTCAATTTTTTCTACTCCGGCTTCAGTCGCTGCAGGAGTCGTGGTGTTAGTCTCTGGTTTCTGTTCCGTGAGGTGGCCAAAAACTTCAAGCGTACGCGTGAAGAGGTTCGTCACATCACACTCGTCTCCATCTCCAACATCAACTTTCCTATACAGAGTCGTTAGGTTTTCAGGGCCTTTTCCTTGGTATCGGTCTTCATAGGCATTAAGGGTATGGTAACAAAGGCGTACGACAAAGTGTCTGTGGCTATTGGCATATGTATTGTACATATCCGTTATATAATCCTCACTTTCCTTTCGCACCACCAGTGTCTTTACAATCTTATCGATCCCAGCTCGTTCATCCTTACTTAATCTATTCGATCTAGCAGGGTCTTTCCTCCCAGCTTCGGGATCATCTGAAGTCGCTGCTCGTGCTGCGTTGAGTACGAGGGGTTCGGTCGGTGCAGAGGCCATGAGGACCGAGGCTCCGGCACTACTCTCGCCTGTCGTTGGGGGTTGCGGGTGCTGCGCTAAGGGTTGGGAAGGGGTGTATGGAGGGGGCATGTAGAGGATCGGGGGACCTAATAGTAAATCATCGTTCGTTCGCTGTTTCGAAGGTAGCTCGGGGTAAAGTGTAGAGGGTGTCCTGACGGGACATTGGCCTGATGATTCGGAATCTTGTTTTAGCTTGGTTTCCTCTATTTCTTTTATTTCTTCCTTCAATTTGTTAGCGGCCAGGTGAGCTGCTTTGCGTAATTCCTTTTCTAACCTGACCTCATTTCCCATTTTTCCGCTGTTCTGTTTCTTTGCGCCACATGCCGAAGCTATCGAGCATAGTGGGTGTTGTCTTATTGCTATAAAGGGCTGTTTCCAGCGCGTTTATTTTATCGTTATCAAAGGATCCTATCAGTGGCCACTGACTTTCCCGATCCTTTCTCGTGTATTTATGCCACAGCTTACTATAAGCCACGGCGACTAGTCCATATTTAGTAAACATGTCCTTATTAGGGGTGCCCTCCAGTGGAGCCGGATGGTTCACCTCTAATAAGCGGTCCGGGCTGAACCAACTACCAACAAACGGGGCAAAAATAGGCATGACGGGTTACAAAGGGGACAAAAGTCTGCACTACCTATCCTTCACTATCCGCAAAGACTAAACAGAGTATTGCGACTCTGTGCTTATTTGTGAATAGAGAATAACCCAAAGAGAACCAATTCCGAACGATCAATGTTCGGTCAAACAATCAATCAAATGAGGGATAAAAATAGGCACGACGGATTACAACGGGGGCAAAAGCCTGCGTTACCTATCCTTCACTATTCACAAGGACTAAACAGAGTATTGCGACTCTGTGCTTATTTGTAAATAGAGAATGATCCAAAGAGAACCAATTCCAAAACAGTAAATGCTTGGCTAACAATCAATCAAATGGAGAGGGAAGTAGGCACGACGGATTACAACGGGGGCAAAAGCCTGCGTTACCTACCCTTCACTATCTGCAAAGACTAAACAGAGTATGGCGACTCTGTGCTTGTTTGCAAATAGAGAATCTCTCAGAAACAATCAAATGAGTAATACTAGTATTTTCAAACAATCAAACAATCAATTCACAATTCTTCGTGTTACACGACCTTACCCGGACCGCATGGACGGTTTCTCGTCTTCCGCTTCCAGCGCCCGATCGTCCTCTATTCTCCGTAATTGCTGTGGCACTCCTGATGGTTCCCAGTCAGGACCGTAGATCACTCGAGAGAGGTCTGCTCGGAACCGGTGAAGTTCGGATGATCGGCTGCCAGACGAGGGTCTATCGGGCAGGAGCTCTTCCCGATCGTTGCAGTCGTTCACTCTGTTGTTGGGACCTCTCCCACTGGATCCACGTGTCGCTGATGGGCCCCACGTTTGGGACGCCAATTGTAGAAAGAGGGTCAGGCAGATCAGGTCGATTACCCCTTTTCAAGGTTTGCCCGGCGTTAGCCGCCTCTCACCCAACTCACGGTTACCAAATAAAGAGGCAGGCGCTGGAGACTGGAAGGCAGGAAACAGGAGTTTATTCCGACGGAGCAGAACACGTCAAATCAGACAACAGGGTATCTTCTCGAGGTGCTCTCTACGCATCCTTGAGGCCTGGCCTCTTATACACAGGTTTATTGCTTTATTACATGAAACACATTCTTGTCAATACTTTGATGTACGGAAAGACATCCTCGGAATCCCCGCTTCAAACCCGTTCCCACACATATTTACAGTAAAAGTCCCCACCCCGATCTCAGTAGGTGATGACTATCGCGCAGCTGGATATTCCGCCGGTTCCCGGAATGTGGGCGGCTGATCGGATCTCATGGGGTGGGGGTTTTGATCAGTCATAGATTCTTTGAAGAGGGACAGCTTCCTACTGTAAGGGGCAATAAACTGCATCCGCAGGGCTAGGTGATGGCCTGGGATCGGGCCGGACAATCGGGCACAGAGGAAGGGGGTTCATCAAAGGAAGTGAGATCATCAAAGGGACGGAGGGAGGTGTTAGCCGGGTACGGGATGTGGCTCCGAGGCAGGGCCGCGCTGAAGGGGTGGTTTATGGCCCAAGCATGTGAGAGCGCGGGCTGTCAGCGCGCGGGGGAAGCTTGCGGGGTCAGGGAGAGAGAGAGAGAGACGCTGGCTATCGGCAGTGGGCAGAGAGGCCACGTCATTCAAAATGGCTGCTACTGACGCGCACATATGAGTCTAAAAGGGGACAAGATGGCGCCGATAATGTTTACGTCGCAATCTACATTTTAACAGGGTAAAAGTTCAAACTTTGCCCCCCCCATTTAAAAACGATATAGGTGTGATTGGAGTGTCCTGAATGCTATATAGGTGCATTTGCACTGTTCTGTGTACCTCCAAAATGACTTTCTAACACTTTTGAAGTCTCCATGAAGCAATAAGTGACTAAGTCCAAAGACCATTTGGAGCATCAAAGTGTTCAAAAACGGTCAAAAATGCATAAAAATGAAAAAAAAAAACAAGTGCTACAGTGGCCCAATAGCAAGCTAAACACACAATGAATGACACAGAATGATAGTTTTACAAATTACTTGGAAAAATCCATTTTAAATTTCAGGGGGACAAGGTCACGAAAGTCATAGAACTCCGAGCAGGGTAAAAGTTCAACCTTTCCCCCTTACGGAGGTCAAAATTTTAAATTCATCAAAATGATTTAAAAACTATATAGGTGTGATTGCAGTGTCTTGGAGACATCCCACATGAATTGTAAACACATTAGGAGTATCTCTGATCATATTAATCATTAAATTCCTAAAGCTCCACCAGTGCTTCAAAGTGGTCCAAAACGCTAAAAAATGATGGAAAATGAAAAGAAATAATCATTTCCGAGGCTTTATAATATTCCTTAGATAATGTATATCTTCAATTAATTTTAAATCCCTTTATTAAAAAGTTTCTCTTTTGTGCTCCACTGGTGCAACGGCTCAAGTCTGAGAAGCTGCACCGGTGGACTAAAAGCTACACTGGTGTAGTCGAAGCTACACTGGTGTAACAGAAGTCAAGCTACAGTTACCTGACTTTTGTAATGGGGCCGCTGATTGGTCACAGCCAAATCCACCACTTGGATGGTTAGGGAGCCGAGCAGTAGGAGACGTGGCTGGGCCCCAGTACTGGAGGGGTTCCAGGGCCTGCCCCCCCAAGCTGTAGCCTCAGAGGACTAGCCCTTCAAGATAAGCATTCCAAGGGCGAAGGCCACCTCTCCAAGAAGAAAAGATGGGTGGAGCTACAGGTTAATCCATCAGCAGCTGTCACCTGGTGCCAGGCTCCAAGCTGCTCATGGCAGACTACGGGATGGAGGATGAAGTCCAATTTACTCCTGAGGGACTTTAGGGGCCATGGAGCCCTCCTGGTACCGCCTGTAAGTCCTACCTAGTGACATTTCTAAGCCCTGGTCGGAAGCCCAGGACACTTTCTCCACCACTCTGCGACTACTAGTTAAAGAAGTGTTTGCAATGTAATAGGTTTTGCATTTGCGATAATTAGTGCTATTGGCGTTGTAAATGTAAAGGTTTTTTACTAATGATTTTTGGAGTGGAGTGGATGTACGTTGTGTGTAGTAGAATTATGTGGTATGTTGTGCAGTGAAATTATGTGGATAGAAAGTATGTGGTATTTAGTGTATAGGAATTATGTAGAGTGGGATTATGTGTTATGGAGAGTAATTATGTGGTAAAGTAGTCTGTGTTGTGGAGTGGTAACCTCAGGTTTAGTCTTCCTCGTTTCCATAGAAGCTCAACTATGAACCCAGTGAGACAAAAAAAAGAAGGAATCACTGAGGAGCCCTTGTGGACCTAGTCAAAAGTATGAGCAGGGCCACTGGAATTATGCGACGCTTTGGCTGCACCGATTTTTGCACAATTATACATTTCCTGCTTTAGCCACATAATTCATCATCTGCTCCCTAATCTGCAGATTTGAACAAAAAAAGCCTTGTTTCTAGCTCAAACGTTACCTAAAATGCAGCGACAAGTGTTACAGCGTGGTGGAAGGCCCTTTGCAATCCTAGAATGGTCACCTGTTACTTATTGCTAAATGTGGATGTTACATTGGTACTAATTCTGTGCAAGCCACTTTTGCTTCCTTCTGCGCCTCTCTTGCCTCTTTCTGAATTTCTGTTGCTTTTTTCTGCATATTTCTTATTTTTTCTGCACTTCTCCTTCCTCATTCTGCATCTCTCTTCTACTTTCTGTACCTCTCTTACCTCTTTCTGCACGTCTGTTGCCTTTTTCCGCGCCTCATTTGCTTCTTTCCGTACACCTCTTGCCTCTTTCTGCACACTTCTTCCCTTTTTCCGCACCTCGCTTGCCTTTTTTTGTACCCCTCTTACATCTATCTGCACCCTTTTTGCTTCTTTCTGCACCTCTGTTCTTTCTTTCTGTACTTCTTTTGTTTCTTTATGCACCTGTCTTGCTTCTTTCTGCACCCATCTTGCCTCTCTCTCTACGCCCTTCCCTCTTTCTGCAATTCTGTTGCTTCTTTCTGCACTTATCTTGCATCTTTCTGAACCTCACTTGCGTCTTTCTGCACCTCTATTGCCTCTTTCTGCGGTTCTCTTGCCTCCTTCTGCACTTCACTTGCTTTTTTCTGTAACTCTCTTGCTTCTTTCTGTGCCTCTATTGCCTCTTTCTGCATCGAACTTGCTTCTTCTGCATCCATTTTGCCTGTTTCTGTACCCTTCTTCCCTCTTTGTGCAACTCTCCTGCCTCTTTCTACACATCTCTTTCCTCTTTCTGTACCCCTCTTGCCTCTTTCTGCCCCTCTGTTTGTTATTTCTATACTGCTCTGGTGTCTTCCTGCACCTCTTTTCCAGATTTCTGCATCCCTCTTGCCTTTTTCTGCACCCCTCGTCCCTCTTTCTGTACCTCTCTTACCTCAGTCTGCCCACCTGTTCCCTCTTTCTGCACCCCTGTTGCCTGTTTCTGCTACCTCTTGCCTCTTTCTGCAGTTCTCTTGCCTCCATCTGAACTTGCTACTTTTTGAACCTCTGTTGGTTCTTTTGCACTGCTCTTGCTTCCTTCTGCACCTCTCTTGCAAATTTCTGTACCCCTCTTGCCTCTTTCTGCACCTCTTTTAACTACTTCTGCACCTCTCTTGCCTTTGTCTCCAACTCTGTTCCCTCGTTCTGTACCTCTTTTGCCGGTGTCAGCAACTCTCTTTCTGCAGTTCTCTTGCCTCCTTCTGCATCTCACTTGCTTCTTTCTGCACTTCTCTTGCCTCTTTCTGCACCCCTGTTGCCTCATTATGCACTTTCAATGCCTTTTTCTTCACCAGGCTTGCTTCTTTCTGCACCCCTGTTGATTCTTTCTGCACTTACCTTCCCACTTTCATGTTCCTTTCTTGCCTGTTTCTGCATCTCACGTGCTTCTTTCTGCACTTTTCTTGCTTCTTTCTACACCTCTGTTGCTTCTTTCAGCAATTCTCTTGCCTCTTTCTGTACTTCTCTTGGCTTTTTCTGCACGTCTCTTGTCTCTTCCTGCACCTCTCTTGCCTCTTTCTGCACCTCACTTGCTTCTTTCTGCACCCGACTGCTTTTTTCTGTATCTCTCTTGCCTCTTCATGCACCTCTCCTACCTCATTCTGCACCCCTCTCATCTCAACCTTTGTTGGTTCTTTCTGCACTGCTCTTGCTTCTTTCTGTACCTCACTTACCTCTTTTTGCACTTTTCTTGGTCCTTTCAAAACCTTGGTTGCTTCTTCCAGCAATTCTCTTGCAACTTTCTGCACTTCCCTTGCTTGTTTCTGCACCTCTGTTGCCTCTTTCTGTACTTCAGTTGCTTCTTTCTGCATCTCTCTTGCCTCTTTCGGCACCTCTGTTGCTTCTTCCTGCACCTCTCCTGCCTCTATCTGCACCCTCTTTCCTCTTAATGCAACTCTCTTGCCTCTTTCTATACCTCTCATCCCTCTTTCGGCACCGTTCTAGCCTCTTTCTGTACCTCTGTTGTTTTATTCTGCACCTCTGACTTAGAGGCAGTTTTAATCCCCCGGCCCTATTATGTACTAGGGCCCCAACCCATAGTGTACCCAGTGACTGTGTGTTTCTTTAAAATGTAAATATGTTTTATATATATAAATGCCAAGGTGTATTGAAGAATGTGTGGATGTATGAGTGTCTGTATGGATGACTTTGTGGGTGCGTGACTGACTGTATAAGTGAGTGATTAAACATATCTTACTGAATGCATGGGTTAGTGACTAAACTGTGTGAATCTCTGTATCAGTCTGTTAGTTGGTGAGTAGCTACATGAGTGTCTATATGAGTTATTGATTGGTTGTCTGAGTATCTGTATGGGTCTCTGAGTATCTGTGTGGGTGGGTAGAGAGTGTGTGACTATGTGCATAGATGTGTGAGTGGGTTATTCACTGGGTGTATGGGTTCAAGACTGCATGTGTGAAGGGCTGTATGGGTGGGTGGGTGTGAATATGTGTGTGTTGGTGAGTGAATAGATGTCTCAGTGGTACATGTGTGACTAACTACATATATCTTGAATTTGGGGGGCCATTTTATCCTCTGGCAATCTCCTGTCTGTGATCAGACGCCCTGCCAGTGTCCTAAGTTATTACCCGCTCGCTGCCTCAGTGGACATGCCAGCTTTTCTGCCCTAAAAAACTCGCGTAAATCCAAGACATATTGCATTGCAGATGCTTGTTTTTCTTTGAAATGGAAAAGATTTTAGAATATGCAATTAAAAGGTTGGTTCCTGGTTAGGGGGTTATAACGTTTCCTTTGTAAAACAAGACTGCGCATTATTCACAGATGGATCGTCCATAAATGAGGTGACACTCAACAGCTTCACTCGGGCCCATGTCGAAAAAAAAACGTGCTCAATCATAACATTTCGACGCCCTCTTTCATATGCACCCCCCTTTGTGCGCAAAAAAATATTCCGCCACGCCATTTTTCAGAGAGCTACACCAGTGCAGCTTTTGGAGAAAAGAAAAAAAAAATCTGGGGCGCCAAAATAATTGAAAACATATGGACCCGAAGCCTAAGTGTACTGTGATCATAAAAAACTTTATCTGGTGAAAAAATCTCAAACGCTCACTTGTTTACACTAAAACTCAAAATTTTTCACTATTTTTGGGGAAGAAAAAATGTTTGCAGGAGATTTTTACATTGTTCGATTTTTGAAAAAAATGTGTTGTTGGAAGCCTTTTGGCTTTAGGCCACAGAAACAAAAGGAATTTTTGAAAAATATATTTCAGTTTTTTTTTATAGCTGTTTCCGTTTTTAGACTTCACCTTTCGTTGCACCAGTGTAGCGGATGTTTAACATTGAGCGTGGGAAAAATGCAAAAAAATCAATTTTGTGAATTTTTTTTAGGTTGTGTTATATATCAAATTAAGCCTTTTGTTATGTTGATTCTCAAGCCGGAAAAAAGTTAAAAAAAAAATGTACCCTCACTCATTTATATGCAACTTTCTCTGGAGGTGTTTTATAGAAGTGGTAAAACGCACAAATTTGGGAATTTATTTTTTGTAAAGTAAAACATTAGTTTGACTTGTTTTCACGTTAGGCTGCATAAACAAAAGAAAAACACCTCTATGTGTCATTCTCACTTTTTTATGGCACATTTTCTTATTACGCGTACGGTAAAAGCTGCATAGGTGTAACAAGTCTATTTCAATGAGGATTTTAAAAATAAAAATAAAACATGGTTTAAAATGTTTTTTCATCTATTTTACAATTGTAGCTTATTATAGACATGCTAAGGATTAATGTGATGCACAATAGCATAAAAACTCACTTGATTATAAAGAAAAATAGTTTAAATTGGGTGACCAGATGGCCGGAGATGTAAAATCGCCCAAGTTGGAGTCAATGTTACTTTTATGTACTTTCTCTACATCCTAGAGGCATGTAATTTGGCATCCAGCAGCGGGACATTCCATAGAATGTGTTGCATGTGCAAATGAAGCTCTATCTAGTATGGATCATGAATTATGGCACAATATACGGGACATATTTGAAAATAATTGAGATTTTTTTATTGAAAACAAGCATTTATTCACTGAAAGATTCTCACCACTTCTAAGCATGGCACAAGCATGAAAATGGACACAGAACAGGGGCATAATGTTTGCTTTATGCTACACTTTGATTTATATTTCCAGGTTATATGGTTTTAGAACTATGGGACAAAATGTAAGGCATACTTTTTGGAACATGTGACGTAATTGAAAAACATCATACATTCAACTTCACATTTAGACTACTTTACAATGTGCCACATACATGGTAATTCACATGGGTAAGTAGCATCACTGTTTTTTCAGGTCCCTGTAGCCACCAGGACCCCATTATATAACTCTGGTGATATAAAAAGAGTGGGTAGGGGTCATTTCCAGGCTCTAGGTACATGTCTGACTCCTATTTGTGACATTTCGAGGTGTCTGGTGTCAAACTCATTTTTTCCATTATGGACCCAAGGACCCCATATTATACCTCAGATGACATACCAGGAGTGTCTAAGACCCTTTTCTGGCCTCCAGGGGCGACTTTTTGAAGTTTTTTTGTTTAAGGGGGCAAAGTCACTTCTTCCACCCAGCCCAACGTGCTCAAAATCGGGTACAATCTCATGTTTTTCCCTAGGCTGGAAGCTGGAAAAAAACTTCAGATAATACCGAAGGTAGACAGATCTAATGAAAGCATCAGATCTGACCTTCTAACAAGTGTTTTTAAGTCTTGAACACTCAAAAGGTGTCTCTGATATCCAGTCTGAGTTATTTGACAAATTAGCAAATCTTGTCAAAAAAACTTTTTTTGACAATTTTTGCTAATTTTCGGTATCGACTCTCTTGACAGTTTGTGGGTCCTTGTGGACATCAGGAACCCAAATTATACCTCACGTGATATAGCAGCAATGTCTGAGACACAATTCTAGCATCCATCCACCTGTTTTAGTTATATTTGTCACATTTTAGTTGTTCAGGGTACAGAATCACTTATTCTGCAGAAGGCTATGGTGCTTCATGTGCTCCCAAGAGGTTAAAAAAAATATATAACACAAAATAATTTAAAAAGTGTATAGATGCAACTTCAGTGTTTGGAATGCTATAAATGTGCAATTGTAGTGTCCTGTGTACCTCCAAAATGAATTTCTAACACCTTTGAAGTGCACCTGGAGCAAAAAATGGCTATGTCCCAAGATGCATCAAAGTGTGAAAAAATGCACAACAATTGTTTAAAATAAAAACAATTGAGTGTTACAGTGGCTTACTTGCATTATAAACACACAATGAATGAAATAGAGTGAAAAAATAAAAATAAAGTCAGGGGGACATGGTCACGTTTGTGTCCGATGTCGTGGAACTCAGAGCTGGGTAAAAGTTTAGCTTGAGTGCCCTCCCCATGGAGATCAAAAATTGTATTGCATCAAAATCATTTAAAAACTATATAGGTGTAATTGCAGTGTCCTGAATGCTATGTATCTGCATTTGCACTGTTCTGTGTGCCTCCAAAATGAATTTCTAACACTTTTAAAGTCTCCATGAAGTGAAAAATGACTAAGTCCAAAGACATCATTGGTGCATCAAAGTGTTCAAAAATGCTAAAAAATGCATAAAAATGGGAAAAAACAAGTGCTACAGTGGCCCAATAGCATGCTAAACACATAATGAATGACCCAGAATGAATATATTTACAAATTACTTGGAAAATGCTATTTTAAATTTCAGGGGGACAAGGTCACGGAAGTCATGGAACTCCCAGTGGCGTAAAAGTTCAAACTTTGCCCCCCTTAATGAGGTCAAAATTTTCAATTCATCAAAATCATTTAAAAACTATATAGGTGTGATTCGAGTGTCCTGAATGCTATATAGGTGCATTTGCACTGTTCTGTGTACCTCCAAAATGAATTTCTAACACCTTTGAAGTGCATCTGGAGCAAAAAATGGCTGTGTCCCAAGATGCATCAAAGTGTGAAAAAATGCACAAACATTTTTAAAATAAAAACAATTGAGTGTTACAGTGGCTTACTTGCATTATAAACACACAATGAATGAAACAGAGTGAACAAATAAAAAATAAAGTCAGGGGGACATGGTCACTTTTTTGTCCGAAGTCGTGGAACTCAGAGCTGGGTAAAATATTTAGCTTGAGTGCCCTCCCCATGGAGGTCAAACATTTTATTGCATCAAAATCATTTAAAAACTATATAGGTGTAATTGCAGTGTCCTGAATGCTATATGACTGCATTTGCACTGTTCTGGGTATTTCCAAAATGAATTTCTAACACTTTTGAAGTCTCCATGAAGTGAAAAATGACCAAGTCCAAAAACTTCACTGGTGCATCAAAGTGTTCAAAAAAGGTCAACATTTGGTTAAAATTAACACAACATAGTGCCGCAGTGGCCCAATAGCATGCTAAAGACATAATGAATGACACAGAATGAATAGTTTGAATTTGAATTTGAATTTAAAAACACTTATAAAGCGCACGTACACTGAATCAGTTTCATGGCGCTGGTAAGGTCCCTAGAAGAGAACAAAGGAAAGAGAGCTAAGTGCCAAAAGCCTGCTGAAATAATAATGTTTTTAGTGACCTCCGAAACTCCATATAGGAGGTGGAGAGTCTTAACGGTAGGGGGAGATCATTCCAAAAGGAAGGCGCAAGTACAGCAAACTTCTGCCCCCCCGCCCACTTCTTTCTAAATCGAGGCGTGGTTAGTAAGGCCAAGCTCGAAGATCGAAGGTCTCTAGTGGGGACATAGGAGGAAATTGCCGAATTGATAAAAGCAGGGGCAGTCCCCGCTCTTGCTTGGAAAGTTAAACATCCTAATTTAAACTTGGCTCGCTGTTTTATAGGGAGCCAATGAAGGCTCTTGAGTAGTGGGGTCGAATGGTGGGACCTTGATAGTCCAAAAACCAGTCGGGCAGCCTGGTTCTGTATCAGCTGCAGGCGCTGCACAGCATAGGCCGGGGCTCCATTATAGATAATATTGCCATAGTCAATCTTTGACAGGACCATGGCCATTAAAATAAGTTTTAGAGCAGGAGCAGAGAAAAACCTAGCAACCTTCCTAATCACTCGGAGTGTAAAAAAACAGGAGGAGACCACCGAACTAATATGTGAATGGAGTGTTAGTTGATTGTTAAGCATAATCCCAAGTGTTTTAACTGAACAGGAAGGAAGAGGGGGGGGACCAAGTGAAGGGGGCCAAAAAGAAGGAGACCAGGGGTTGGCAGCCCCGCCCGTCATCACCAATTCTGTTTTTTCTGGATTAAGTTTTAACTGATTGATGTTCATCTAGTCTCGGATAAATAGCATGACGGACTGGAAACTGCCAACTCCTGAGGGAGAAGAAAGATCAAAGATGAGTTGTAGGTCATCTGCATAATTGTATACAGTGACCTCCATATTCTGTAAAGCAAACACCAGTGGAAAAATATACAAATTAAATAATAAAGGAGAAAGGGCAGATCCCTGGGGGACACCACAATTGACATTGCGCTGAGGGGCTGAGAAGGTGCCTAGATGAACTGCCTGAGTGCGATTCATCAGAAAAGACTCGACCCAGGCTAGTGCCAACCCCCCTATCCCTGCCGCCCTGACACGTGATAACAAGATGTCATGGTCCACAGTGTCAAAGGCGGCGGATAGGTCTAATAAGACCAATATTTTGGGGGTGTTGGCATCAAGTCCCTCCCTAAGTTGGTCCATAACCGAGATCACCACCTTCTCGGTTGAATGTCGTGGTCAGAAGCCAGCTTGGCATGGCGCTAGGTAATTGCTGTCCTCAATAAAGGTGCTCAGCACCTGGGAAACATGTGCCTCAGCCACCTTTCCCAGGTAAGGTAGCAGGGATATGGGGCGGTAATTGATTGGAGAAGAGGGATCAGCCCCAGACTTCTTCAGAATGGGGATGATGGTGGCAGATTTAAGCAAAGTAGGAACCAAGCCATTAGAAAAAATATCATTTATTACTGTGAGGGCAGGAGTGGGACAGGCCAAAAACACCTGAGCCAGAATGTGAGCAGGACACACATCTGACGGAGACCCAGATTTTATGCGCTTAAGAAGTGGAGACAAAGACTCACTAGTTAACTCAGGTATGTGAGTAATAAACTGGGTATTTTGTGGTGAAGGACAATCTAGAAATGACTTTGACGGGGGCGGAATATGTGCTTTTATTTGCGCAACTTTGTCAATAAAAAAATCATTTAGAGAATTGCACAATAACTGGGAGGGGATATTCACAGGTGAGGGCCTATCTGACATTGCCAGTTCATGAACAGTTGCAAAAATTTCACGAGACTGGCACTCTGCTGTCAGTATACGTTGCGAAAAAAAAGCTTTCTTAGCCTCTTGGATGGCTATTTTATATTTAGATAGTGAAGTGGTATAGTTAACTTTGCTAATCGGGCTATATTTTAACCTCCAAGCCCGTTCACCCTGGCGGACCGCTAATTTAAGTACCTTCAATGCAGGAGTAAACCACTTATTAGCATGGTGATGGTGATTAATGGTAACCTTCTTTAAAGGGGCCTTTTCGTCACGAAGGTGAATTAACCAGCTGTCCAAGGTGGCCAACTGAAATTGAGATGGTGTATCAGTAAGATCAGGGCAGGTGGCGATTAATGAATCACAAAACGCGGGGACGTCAACACGGCTCCAGCTTCTGGCCCATAGCGTTTTAGAGCGACAAGGAGCATTTCGCGAGTGTAGGTCCAAGAAAAAAGACAGAAAATAATGATCAGACCATACACAAGGAACAATGGACAACTTAGTAGTGGATAAGTTAAGAGTCCATATTTGATCTAAAATATGTCCCCGGGTGTGTGTAGGGGTTTGGACATGCTGGATAAAATTTAAACTCGATAGTAATGAGGTAAAATCCTTGGAAGTGGTGTCTTCTGCAGGATCACTGGGCCAAAAATTAAAATCACCAAGTACAAGTACAGTGGCATTGTTAATCACCAGGGGGGCCAGCAGCTCCTGGAAGGCAAGAACAAACTGAGAGGGGGTTTGGGGAGGACGGTAAACCAACACACAGGTTACAGGAGATTTCGATGAACCAGACCGTGCAACCAAACAATCCGCCACAGGTAAAGAAGGAGATGTCAGCATTTGAAACCTAAGGCTGTCACGGAAGATTAGAGCAACCCCACAAAATACAAAAATACTTTGAAAATTCGATTTTCAATTTCAAGGGGACAAGGTCATGGAAGTCATGGAACTCCGAGCTGGGTAAAAGTTCAGCTTAAGGGCCCTCCTCATGGAGGTCAAAAATTGTATTAAATCAAAATCATTTAAAAACTGTATAGGTGTAATTGCAGTGTCCTGAATGCTATGTAACTGCATTTGCACTGTTCTGTGTGCCTCCACAATGAATTTCTAACACTTTTGAAGTCTCCATGAAGTGAAAAATTACTAAGTCCATCCACCTGTTTTAGTTATATTTGTCACATTTTAGTTGTTCAGGGTACAGAGTCACTTCTTCTGCAGAAGGCTATGGTGCTTCATGTGCTCCAAGAGGTCAAAAAAATATATAACACAAAATAATTTAAAAAGTGTATAGATGCAACTGCAGTGTTTGGAATGCTATAAATGTGCAATTGTAGTGTCCTGTGTACCTCCAAAATGAATTTCTAACACCTTTGAAGTGCACCTGGAGCAAAAAATGGCTATGTCCCAAGATGCATCAAAGTGTGAAAAAATGCACAAAAATTGTTTAAAATAAAAACAATTGAGTGTTACAGTGGCTTACTTGCATTATAAACACACAATGAATGAAATAGAGTGAAAAAATAAAAATAAAGTCAGGGGGACATGGTCACGTTTGTGTCCGATGTCGTGGAACTCAGAGCTGGGTAAAAGTTTAGCTTGAGTGCCCTCCCCATGGAGATCAAACATTTTATTGCATCAAAATCATTTAAAAACTATATAGGTGTAATTGCAGTGTCCTGAATGCTATGTAACTGCATTTTCACTGTTCTGTGTGCCTCCAAAATGAATTTCTAACACTTTTGAAGTCTCCATGAAGTGAAAAATGACTAAGTCCAAAGACATCATTGGTGCATCAAAGTGTTCAAAAATGCTCCAAAATGCATACAAATGGGAAAACACAAGTGCTACAGTGGCCCAATAGCCTGCTAAACACATAATGAATGACCCAGAATGAATATATTTACAAATTACTTGGAAAATGCTATTTTAAATTTCAGAGGGACAAGGTCACGGAAGTCATGGAACTCCGAGTGGTGTAAAAGTTCAAACTTTGCCCCCCCATTTAAAAACGATATAGGTGTGATTGGAGTGTCCTGAATGCTATATAGGTGCATTTGCACTGTTCTGTGTACCTCCAAAATGACTTTCTAACACTTTTGAAGTCTCCATGAAGCAAAAAGTGACTAAGTCCAAAGACCATTTGGAGCATCAAAGTGTTCAAAAACGGTCAAGAATGCATAAAAATGAAAAAAAAAACAAAGTGCTACAGTGGCCCAATAGCAAGCTAAACACACAATGAATGACACAGATTGATAGTTTTACAAATTACTTGGAAAAATCCATTTTAAATTTCAGGGGGACAAGGTCACGAAAGTCATGGAACTCCGAGCGGGGTAAAAGTTCAACCTTTCCCCCTTACGGAGGTCAAAATTTTAAATTCATCAAAATGATTTAAAAACGATATAGGTGTGATTGCAGTGTCTTGGAGACATCCCACATGAATTGTAAACACATTAGGAGTATCTCTGATCATATTAATCATTAAATTCCTAAAGCTCCACCAGTGCTTCAAAGTGGTCCAAAACGCTAAACAATGATGGAAAATGAAAAGAAATCATCATTTCCGAGGCTTTATAATATTCCTTAGATAATGTATATCTTCAATTAATTTTAAATCCCTTTATTAAAAAGTTTCTCTTTTGTGCTCCACTGGTGCAACGGCTCAAGTCTGAGAAGCTGCACCAGTGGAGCAAAAGCTACACTGGTGTAGTCGAAGCTACACTGGTGTAACAGAAGTCAAGCTACAGTTACCTGACTTTTGTAATGGGGCCGCTGATTGGTCACAGCCAAATCCACCACTTGGATGGTTAGGGAGCCGAGCAGTAGGAGACGTGGCTGGGCCCCAGTACTGGAGGGGTTCCAGGGCCTGCCCCCCCAAGCTGTAGCCTCAGAGGACTAGCCCTTCAAGATAAGCATTCCAAGGGCGAAGGCCACCTCTCCAAGAAGAAAAGATGGGTGGAGCTACAGGTTAATCAAACAGCAGCTGTCACCTGGTGCCAGGCTCCAAGCTGCTCATGGCAGACTACGGGATGGAGGATGAAGTCCAATTTACTCCTGAGGGACTTTAGGGGCCATGGAGCCCTCCTGGTACCGCCTGTAAGTCCTACCTAGTGACATTTCTGAGCCCTGGTCGGAAGCCCAGGACACTTTCTCCACCACTCTGCGACTACTAGTTAAAGAAGTGTTTGCAATGTAATAGGTTTTGCATTTGCGATAATTAGTGCCATTGGCGTTGTAAATGTAAAAGTTTTTTACTAATGATTTTTGGAGTGGAGTGGATGTACGTTGTGTGTAGTAGAATTATGTGGTATGTTGTGCAGAGAAATTATGTGGATAGAAAGTATGTGGTATTTAGTGTATAGGAATTATGTAGAGTGGGATTATGTGTTATGGACGAGAATTCAGAATGGACGAGTGTGATGTGGTATTTTGAGGAGAAGTTAGGGAAGCCACTAAATCCTATGGGTGCGACGGTGCGGTGAGTGTGCTATTCTTATTGTTTATTGCTTTCTTGATAGTAGGAAAGAGCCTGTCAATGATATTGAGATTATCGTTAGAGGCTTGTATAAGAATATTACCATTATTGTAAATAGTAATGGTAGCATTCGCTGGGCAAAGGTCCGATGCGGTAATCATCAATTTGAGGGCATACGGGGATTTCTTAGTTATGGGAATTCGGAGCATAGCGTAGAGGGTATTTCTCCATTGGGCAAGTTTTTTCGTGTGGAAGATAAGGTCATTGGAAATAATGCCTTTGTTAGTGCAGAAGTAAGTGTCTAAAACAAGAGTCTCAGGATGATTTATCAGAAGCCTGTGCTTGAACTTTTTTGAAGCATTTTTGGAAAGATTGGGTAAGTAGAGAATGGTGTAGGCATTGTGACCTGCGGGTTCAAGGTCTATGGCCAATTGTTTTCTTTGTTTCTTCTTTTGTTCCTTCCCTTTTACCCTTTTCTTCTCTTTTCTTTTTCTTCTTTCCTTCTCTTCTTTTTCTTTGTCTTTTCCTTCCCTTTCTTTCTTTTTCCTCTCCTTCCCTTTTTTCTTTTTATCTTCTGATCCAGCGCTCTGATTGAAAAACTGTCTCAAAAACGCTACTTATCATCTCAATATTCACCATTAATCATGAAACACATATAAAGGCCCATAATACAATTTTTAAGCAACTGAATCAGGTGGTGTGATTAACTAAACTACTCACATATTATTTTCAATATTATATACAACTGCAGTTCATCTATTTTCACCATGGTTTTAAACATTTATTATTTATACATCAGACCACTAAGGCGGTTGGATCAACTAATTATAACTAGACTATGAATAAACAAGACCAGCTTGTCTTTCCAAATCTAATTTTATTAACTTTATTTTTCATAAAGAAAAAGCATTTTTCGTTTTAGAATCTTTATTTGATAAGCAATTAAGAAAGCAGCATTTTAATAAGGAAATGAATTAATAAACTGACATTTTCAAAGCAAGCTCAGAAACATGAAATATTAGCAGAATAACAGTTTCCATTCCCTAAATCTATTTCCCTGTCTATTTCTCACTTCACCTAGAAAGGAAAAATCATTTAAAGTCTGCTATCCTTACATGCGCCAAAGGTCCAACAGCATGTCACGTCATTCAGGAATCGGAAAGGATGGGAGTATTTTCCTGCTCATAGTGTCAGGTTTTATACCTTTCTCTCTAACTAAACTTTCTACATTTTACATTCTTTTAAGCAAATCCGAGCTTTTTATTGGCTGTCCTGTGTCAGTCCATGATAAAATGCATTAGGTCATCTCCGATTCTTGACCAAGTCCAGGCTTCAAATAAGCCCTATTGTCTTTCATTTCCACATCTTTCAGCTTCATCAAGAAAGTAACTTTTCCTCGAGTTTCGAACATTTACTTCCTAGCCTTGGCAGACACTTTAAGTTTCTGTCCTTGAGCCTTTCCTCCATGAGCACGTTCAACTCAACCAAAGAACTGCTTTTCAATTAACAATGACAGTGCAGTAAAAATCTTCACAGCTACGCATGTGCAAAGACTTCACTCTGGACAAGCTTTTGAGTCTGCAGCTCTTGTCAGCCATGTATTCTGAACCACTTTAGGCCTCACTTTGGAAACTATTATTAAACAAACACAAGACATCAATTAATTAAAGAATTGAGACCCATTCTGTTACCCACCCCCTTTACTAATTAATCCTGTTAATTATGTTACCTAGCATAAAGCACAATCAGGCAGCATTATAAATACTGACAAAAACAATAGACAAGGTTAGTTTATTATTTTTTTTTCCTTTGTGTTTGCAACATAAAGCACATTAGTTTATCCCGCGTGTATTGATGAATGTATTCTTAAACTAAGTTGATTAGTAATCTCACCACAAGTTTATTAATTTAATTACTGTTATGGGAGATTAACTTCACAAGTTTGAACAAAATCTTGTTCTTCACCTTGCTTCATCAACTCCCTCATCTGGTGATTTCTAAATCACCAAATAATACCCACAATTTATAAATTTTCAACCCTTGAACATGTTTTGGACTTTCTAAATATTAGTATTTCTAAACTTTAGATTCATCTGTTTTTCTGCATTTTTCATATTGAGTTCTCCGAAACTCTTCTAATTCTATTTATTTTTCTTTCTCTTTTCTTAGTTTGCAAATTCTTTTCTTTTCTATTACATGTTTTCTTCTCTTGTGTATCATGCAACTAATTTTTAACAAAAGTATCACTATAGCTATGACTATTAAAGGAAAAACAATTTTACCTATAATTGAATTACCAATCTCTTGAAACCAGTGTTTAATTACTGCAAATATTTTACTTAAATGTTCTGAAAAAAGTTCGTCTTCTAAAGGTTCAAATTCATTATGTAATTCAGTATTATTTTTTTATATACATTTCTATATTCTAACTTTTATCAGGTATGTAAGTACAACAATGTTGAACATGCAAAATTCCACAGACTCCACCCTCTTTTGCCAGCAAAAAGTCAAGAGCAAGACGATTTTGCATTACCATAGTTCTCATAGCAATAAGCTCTTTATTCAGTAATTGAAATCCACTTGCAGTATCTGTTGACAATCTATCAACAATTGTAGACATTTTTCTGATTTTGTTTGCATTCAGGGTTATTCCTACCATAGGTATTATTGCACCAAATATATCTCCCAATATTTCCGTAAAGCTTTCCCTTCTAAATCTATTCAGGTGATTGCTAATTTCAAATGAACTTTTTGCATTTCTATCTACATGGAACATTTTTGGAAAAACTAAACCTACATAACATGTCCCATACCAATGGTCTTGGAGATTGTAATAAGCCTTATTCCCACAAACAAAATAAATTCCAGGAAAAATTGGATCTTTGCCTCCTTTAAATCCCCAACCCCCTATAATACGATAAGTGTCTTCACATTGACTTGCACCTACAAAATAATAATCAAACAAAGTATTATCTCTTCTTATACAAAATTTTTCACTAACAGGTTTATCTATGTGAATTGCAGCATTTTCATTTCTACCATTAAGCTTTTCATCTTCCATCTGCCAAAATTTAGACTTACTATATTTCAACATCTCATTTCGCTTGTAAATTGCCCTTCTCTCTTCCACCATATTTAAGAACGTCTTCTCTTCTGTTCTCAATTTACATGTTAAATTATTTCTAAAAGCGTACTCATAAGTGAGTTAACTAGTTACTAAGAAAATTTCCCTCATCTGTTTTGCGTATTTCATTTTATTCAAGCTATCTTCAACTTTTAAATTTGCAAAAATCTCATCAAAATCTTCTTAATAATATTCCAAACGTCCAGTTTTGATAAAACAAACTAGCTATTACACTACATGTTATGCCATAAGTAAGAGGAAGCATATTATACGTAACACCCTCAGACACAGATGTAGGTAACTTCACACAAATGTAGCAGTCTTTCGCGTCCATCACCTTAACATATTCAGATAAAAGTCTTGAAAAGGTATTACTAGAAAAATCTCCCACAGATCTATCTTGATGAATCTCTGGTTTATGTACAATAATTTTATCAGTCTTATCAACTTTATCATCATTAACCACAACTTTACTAGTCATGTTAGTTTTATACATCTCTTTATCTATTCCAAAAGGAAATATGACAGCTAAAATTAACCAAACTAAAATTATCAAGATTACACATATTGAAGACAATTTGCAACATCCTTTGAAAATTGAGCATCTCGAATTATTATTAGTAGAAGGCATCTTTACTTTCAAACAAGAGCCTTAAAGAAAAATAAAAAATGAAAAATTACTAAATATACTCCCCTTTTTTTTTTTTATACTTTATTTTCTAACAGCTTTTCTTCGACCTTATGTCATACATCAATGTTTTTTCCATTTAACACAATTTTTTCGACCTTGTGTCACCTAACACAATTTCTTCAACCTTGTGTCACCTAATGAACAAAATCAATCATTATCACTTGCATCATCTAAATTTCCCTGACTACTATTTACTTCTACTACTGGTGGAATTATAATATAGGTCCACTCAGGTGATTTGTACTTCTGATTTGGCTTTATTACTCTTTTTGCTCTGCTTTTTATCACTTCTATTTTCTTTCCTGCTTGTTTTTTCTTATTTGAGTCTTCTTCCTTTTGACTTGTGGTCTCATTCACCTGCTCTTTTGCTTTATTTACTAATTTAAATTTTAGACCTTCATTTTCATTTGGCCAATTATCCTCTTTTCTTGTTAATTTCCTTTTCGGTTCCGCTAAATTATACTCCACTCTCCAAGCTCTTTTCCTTGATCTTTTCACTTTTGATTAATTTCCACTATCATCTGTTTCACTTTCTGTGTTATCAGCTGATTCATTAATAATCAGTTTTATTGTATCAGATTCTTCTTTAGATTCACTTACTTCTTTACTCGGCAGTTTCACTCTGTTAGGAACAACATACTTATAGCTGGTACTTGGAATTTCTTCTTCTTCTTCTTCCTCAATTACTTCCAATTCTCCAGTTTCAGAATTTTCGTTCCTTCTTCCAGAGCTTCCAATCTGCTTTTCAATACTCTCCTGATCTTGATCTTGAATCACTTCTTGTTCAATTTCCTTTTCTGCTTCTTGATCTAGCAGATCTTCATCATTTTCATTTTCTTCAGAATCTTGTATCACAATTTCTTCATTTTCTTCATTCAATGCTTCATTCACATTTGAATTTTCCAGATGTCGACTTTCTTGTCGATCTTCAGGATCTGGATTTCTTTCAGGTTCTTCTTCTGAATCTGAATCAGCTGTTGTTTCACCTTCATCAGGATTCTCAGGTGCTGGCACACGTATGGTGTGGCTAGCATGAATCCATCTCTTCAATCCCCTACACTTTACTGCATTTGTTGTGACTAATATCACTTGTCTTGCCTTCTGCCACCTTGGTACCAGGCAATTTCTTCTTCGATGTACTTTTGTCCTTACCCAGTCTCCTGGTAACAGATCATGAGCTTGTTCTTTCTCTTTTGTAATTGTTTCAGTTCCCACCTGATGGAATACAGAAGTCATCACATCAGATAGATTTTTACAGTAATCCATAATGATGCTATCATTAATGCTCAACAGTTTATCAACTGGAACAAATGCTTGCCTCATAACCCTGCCCATTAGTATTTCATGAGGACTCAATCCTGTTGTTCTATCTGGAATGCTTCTCAAAGACATCAAAGCAAGTGGAAGTGCATCTGTCCACTTCATTCCTGTTGCTAAGCACATCTTTGCTATTCTGCTTTTTATTGTACCATTCACTTGCTCAACAACACCTGATGCCTCTGGTCTGTAAGCACAATGTAATTTTTGCTTTATATCCAGTGCTTTACAAATCAATTTTAGCAATCTGTTTTCAAAATGTGTGCCACGATCTGTCTCGATCGTCACTCGAAAACCATACCTTGGTATGATTTCTCTCAAAAGCAATTTTGCCACAGTAATTAAATCATTGCAGCGTGTTGGGAATACTTCTACCCATCTTCAAAACAAACAGACTATCACCAAGACATATCTGAGTTTGTTATGAGGTGGCATGTCAATGAAGTCAAGCTGTATTCTGGTAAATGGACCACCCTCCCGTCCTATGGTTCCCATGCTTACAACAGTTTTTCTACTTGGGTTGATATGTTGACAGATAAGATACCTTTGACAAAGGGACTCTGCAGTTATTGTGGTAAATAAATAATTAATTACCGGTACTATTTTTCAATACAATCAATAAAACAGATAGCTCAATAAATAAGAGTCAGGATTCGAGGTATCTTGAGTCGACAGGCTTTAATCAGGCATAAAGGACAGGAACAGGACAGCCTGTACGGGAATGATGGATGGCAGCTGCCGGGGCAGGATCTGGGAATAATGGGATTGGGATAACTTTTTGTAACAGTCCACAGTATATATATCAAAACAATTGCATTACATTCAATACAGTAGGCGTAGCAGTAGGCGTGACTCGTAGCAGTCGCGAAAGATAAGGGCAAAATGATGTAACAAGAAGGCGTGTACAGGGCGTATACATAGACATGTGATGTAAACGTAACAGAAATGTCATAAACGGGGCGGAAACATGGAGGGGGCTACCTGAGCAGCTGGGACCTCTAACCTAGTGGTGCGCGCAAACGGGCAATGACGTGTTACCAGGGAGAACTGGGGGCTATGACTTCTGCGCTAGAAGAGGAGACTAAAGTCTGGAGTGTCAGAGCGACATGTACCTAAGGCATATCTAGTATCTGGTGTTTGGAGTACATATTGATAGAATCCAAAAGTTATCAGGGCAAAGGCTAATAGACACTAAGACTGATGCGTGCATAATTCTACATGTGTTGCGTGTGCGAGGAATATTCTATGAATATTAATACAGTATTTCTCTTACATGGAGACATAAAGGCTAGACCATGACGGAAACTATTGATGCGATTCAGTAGCTTAGGAATGTAGAGTAGGAGGGCTGGACTGATAACTAGAAACATAACATACTCTTGGCAGACTGGGAGGCAGAGCCAGGCCGGGCCGGGCACTGCGAGGCATGAAGTAAGCGAAGGGTCAGGGATGCAGGTGGGGGCTGTATCGCTCCTCGGAGAGGGTTCAGGAGACAGGAGCTGAATCTGAGTCCGGGCCTTTTTGAGGCCTAGAAACGGGGACAATTCAATGAATTAACGTGCACACTGTGAAATGTGGCAACGTAGGTTTACATAGGCCTAATATTCGTTGCTTTCACGAGGACTGGAAACTGACAGACTAGAGATGGACACAACTATAATTGCGTCTTTATTCGATCAGAGGGGGATACATGCATATCGATCATGCACATATAACATAAAATGGGGAACACGTAGGCACATACAACATGGCAAAATTTACTTTTCCACATTCCCTCCTTGTGCCCTACGTTTCCATCAGGAAACATCAATATTCATGATACCATCTATCATTTCATATAGCATCATTTGCTAGTCTCGAATTGTCTTGGAACGGGATTTAGGACTAGGGATACAAGAGGTAGCACACATGCCGCAAATCGCAGGGCCACATTGTATACAGAGGCATCAACTGAATATGATCATTACTGCAATACCTAGGAATGACAATACTTTCCATCCCCAGGCAGATATAATACTCCAGAGCCAACCGGACCATGTCCAGGTGCCTGGATTCTGGTGTAACTGATGGGCAATTTTATGAAGTCTGGTTATAGCTGAATAAACAGACGGCGCGTTATTAGGAATGAAAATGCAGCAACTAGATCCGATGACTCTACATGCTCCTCCTCTATCGGCCAATATGACATCAAGAACGAGACGATTTTGGAGCACGACAAATCTCATAGCAGATTGCTCTTCAGTTAAGTTACCTAGAGCAGAAGTAGTCTCATTCACTACTGCTTCAAGGGTTCTGGTTAACCTACGTGTTAATTTACTATTCTGGATAGGTCCTATAAAGAAGAAGAAACCTTTATTGAAGTCTTGATACTGTTCTAGAGTAGTTTCAGTTTGATCGACAATTGGGGACTCGATCTCCCTTCTATGTCTGACGTGTACTAGATGTGTGTTTCTGTGATAATCAGATGGGGCTAAGAAAACTGGTGGCAGTAGGAAGGCAATGTAACATGTTCCATCCCAATCGAGGGGCAGACGAACATATGCGGTCTGACCACAAACAAAATAAGAATGACGTGAGGCTTTGAAAATAGATTTCCCACTGTCACTATTCTCGACAATAGTAGTACAATCACTATGTCCTACATGTGCGGAACCATTCTTTCTGACACATAATTCGCCTTTGACTGGTAATACTGAAATAGCAGGCAAATCTGGAGTAGTATTAGACTGAACATTCAGGACCATGAAATTCGAAGAATAATTACCTAAATCATATACTTCATTTTCTAGATCTAACCCTGTTCTAGGGGAGAGACCCTGCTTGTCTGGAAAACATGTTCTATTCAGAAGGGACATATCATTGGAGGATGATGTTAACGTGGACCATGCTCCACACGAACCATTATGTGAAAACGGATAAGGAAAGTGTGGCAGAACTCCCTTCGGTGTCTGGAAAGGGGGGAGTCGACCACACACCCAACAATTAGTGGCATTGCTGGTCTGGTGTGAATAGTGCAACATTCGAATGAATGTGTTATTTCGCATAGCAAGACGATAGGATAGCTCGTGAGGAGGCAGATCACTAAATGTGTGCTCTACTGTAGCATTAGAAAACATATGTACATGTGAAATTGGAAAACATAAATGTAAAGCATAACTTGTGCAGGTAACCATAAGACTCAAAAATAACAAGAAAGATAAAACAATAATTCATCTTTTAGAGTTTTGACTAACTCTCTCACTATGGGGGTCTATCTCATACATGTCAGGAACCTGTCTAACCGTTTCACCCGAGAGGGACTTAGACAATTAAACTGGCTGACTTATTTTACTAGACCGAAGCTTCTCTTTATACTCCTGTTGCGGAGTTTTCTCTAACAGGGGAACTTTGAGTTCAGAGTCTGTTTTTAGGCAGTCTTTAGGAATAAGGCAGTCCTTGGCAAAAGTCTTTTCTCGTAATCCATGGAATTTCTTTATATGGCTGAGGTGGACCCACCCCTTCCTGCCTTCTAGTTTAACGGCGGTTCTTGTTGTTAGCAAAATCATGCGAGGCTCCTTCCAGCGGGGCTCCAGCGGACTTAAACGATCAAAATTCCTCACCAACACCAGGTCGCCTGGAATGACTTCATGCGGTTTCACCTCGGTGTTGTCTGGAAATGCGGCGGCAACCTGTGAACGACAAGAGTGTAGGGCAGACATCAAGGAAGCTAGGTAATCTGTCAGCATATTACTGGAAACATCTGTAATACTGCGGGGTCTAGGTGTACCCCACATGTTTGGGGGGCGGCCGAATACGACCTCATACGGGGACAGACCTGATCTGGAATGTGCAACCATCCTCATATAAAATAAAGCAACTGGCAGGGCAACTAGCCAGTCTACACCTTTTTCTCTACATACTTTTGCAATGCGGATTTTCAAAGTCTGATTATGTCTCTCTACGAGACCGGCTGCTTCAGGATGGCGCACACAATGGAACTTCCACTGGTACCCTAACAGAAGGGAAACATGTTTCATAAGCTCGGATGACACGACCCTAGGGAGTCCATAGCGGGGAAAGAACTCACGAACCAACTGCCTGGCAGTGGTCGCGGCTGTGTAATCTGGAACTGGATATGCTTCTGTCCACCTGGACAAAGCGCATACAACTACGAGAACATACTTGAAACCTCGACATCGCTCCATCTGAATATAATCCATCTGGAGGACTTCAAAAGGGTGGTCAGGAGGTTGGAATCCACCTTGTTCCACCGGGACACTTTTACCTGGATTGAACTGACAACATATCATACAGGTACGGACTTTCTGCTTGGCTGCAGCTCGTAAGTGCTTGTTGAACCAAAGGTTCTGAATACTGTCTAACATAGCTTTTTCTACTAGATGTGCTGGACTATGTGCGGTATTGATAATGATTTGAACCATAGAGTCGGGGAGAAACCATGTGGCTTTTCCCTTTGTCAACCATCCTTGATCTGTCTGGACCCCTCCTTGTTCGGACCATTTCTTGATTTCTTCAGGAGTAGCATGTAACTGTATGTCTATGACATCTTGTGTAGGGTCCTTGACTGTCATACAAGTAGTCTGATCTGGAGTGAGTGTCTGTGTTGTGTTAACTGGAATGTCTGGGGTCTGAGCTGTAAGCTTGGCTGTTCGATCTGCTAGATCGTTACCTTGGGAAATGATGTCAGTAACTTTCGTATGTGCCTTGCACTTCATGATAGCGATAGCTGTCGGTAAATGTATTGCATATAACAGAGCTTGAATGAGGAGACCATGCTGAATCTTGGTTCCATGAGAAGTCATGAAACCTCTCTCCTGCCAGAGCACTCCAAAGTCGTGTACGACTCCGAATGCGTAACGTGAATCTGTACATATGTTTACTTTCAGGTTCTTGGCACGTATGCAGGCTTGGGTCAGAGCAACTAGCTCTGCTGCTTGAGCAGACAGGGTGTCAATACGATGTGTTTCTATAACTTCGGTTTCAGTAGTCACTGCATACGCGGCTACTAGTTCTCCTGTACTTGTTCTCATACATGAACCATCCACATAAAGTGTCAGGTCAGGATTAGGTAATGCAATGTCTGTCAGGTCTTGTCTTGGCTTTGTCATAGTGTTAACAACTTCCACACAGTCATGTGTGGCAGGTTTTGAAGTAACTGACGGTAACAGTGTAGCAGGATTTAGAATGTTGCAGCGTCTGATTTCTATGTGTGGCTGGAACAGTGTCAGTTCATAACCTGTTAAACGTGCAATGGTCAAGTGCTGAGTCTGTGTTCGGTTTAAAAGAACTTCCACGGAATGTGGAACTTGTACTGTCAGGGAGTGTCCTAACACTATGGAATCACTTTGTCTGATAGCTAGAGCTGTGGCTGCAACTGACTTGAGGCACGCAGGCAGAGCCTGGGCTACTGGATCTAATGTGCTCAAAAAATAAGCACAGGGTTTGTATTGTCCTGCTTGATCTTGTGTGAGAACAGATAATGCAGTACCATCACGTTCTGTGACAAAAAGTGTGAAAGGCTTACTGTAGTTCGGTGTTGCTAGAACAGGTGCTTGACATAAGACTTTCTTTAATTCATTGAAAACAAGTGTATGTTCCTGGGTCCAAGGGAGGACAGTCGATACGGCTGCCTCCTGTGTCGTTAACTGTATCAGTGGCTTGGCTAGAAATGCATACTGAGGAATCCATTGTCTGCAGTAAGAAGTGAGGCCAATAAAAGCTCGTACCTCCTTCTGTGTCTTGGGCTGTGGAAGACGTGCTAATAACTGGATACGGTCTGGTGTCAACTGCCTACCCCACTTGGACAGTAAGTGTCCTAAGTATACCACTTGCTGGACACAGAATTGTAATTTGGAAGGGGACACCTTGTGCCCCTGCTCGGCCAGAAAATACAGAACCGTGAGTGACGCTCGCTCGCAGTCATGTTCAGAACGGGCTGTGATCAGTAGATCATCGACATACTGGAGCAGGGCAGTGTCAGTTGGCATGTGAATATTGTCTAGTTGTCTCTTAAGTGCTTGACTGTAAATACTAGGACTTTCTGTGAAACCTTGAGGAGCTCGTGTGAATTTATAGCTCCTTCCATTTAAACAAAAACCGAAAAGGTACTGGCTGTCTGGATGAATAGGGACACTGAAAAATGCGTTCTTGAGATCGATAACTGTGAAGAACGTAGCTTCAGAATCAATGGCTCTTAATAGGGAAGAAATATCTGGGACTACTGGGTACTGGGGTATGATACATTTATTAAGCTCTCGAAGGTCAATCACTAATCGATATACTGGAGGTGCATTTGGATCAGTACATTTCAGGACTGGAATGATAGGAGAATTACATACATTGGAGTCAGTTTTTACAACCACTCCTTGAGCAATAAGTTCGTCAATAATTTTGGATAAGGCTGCTACAGCCTCAGGTGGCAATCTGTACTGTCTGATTCGTGGCAAAACTATACCTTGCTTGAGAGTCACACGATGGGGTGTGATATGCATACAACCTACATCAGTTGGACCTTGCGCCCATAAATGCTGTGGTACATTCAATAATCTTGGATCAAAATCACGTAATACATAATGACCTTTAAAGTCTCTCAGGAACAATCGGACCCCTTCTGGGGAGCAGCAAATTACTGCACCTAATTCTTTTAATGACTTAATGCCTAACAAATTTTCTGGACATGATTTCGTAAGTAACAAATCAGTAGTTCGGGACAATGGACCAACTTCTAGAGTAACTGGTTTCGAAATTTCATTAACAATCGGCTTTCCTGAAAATCCAAGGGAAACATTTTTAGAGCCTGAGAGCGGAGCCCCTGGAACCTCGTCATGACTGATAGTAGTCCTACTTGCCCCTGTATCAATCAAAAACTTTCTGTCTTTCCCTAATACTTGACTGTGTACATAGGGACCCTCTTGATCTACAGGTATCTCGATGAGAGGCAAGCCTACCTCCCTCTCTAGGCTGTTTCATGAATACTGCTGATACTCTGGATACTCTGACTGGGCATACTGGTACATTTGCTGTGTAACTTGCTGTGTTGCAGCGATAGGCTGCGGTGCTGGAACTGTCTGTTGTGCATTCTGTGGTGGCTGAGAAGTCTGTGAAACTTGTTCTTGTCTAGGCGGACGTGGTCTTTCTTTAGTTTTACCTGTAGCTATGTTGTGTTTCAGAACTGCACACTCGTTTATAAAATGACCTGGCTGTTTACAGTAATTGCAAGTCCCTTTAACGGGAGCTGCAGGATGACTGGCTTGATTCAGACCCCTCTTCTGACTGTCTTGTGGAACAGATTGTGCAACTAATACTTTCATTTTCGTGTCTTTCATACGTCTCCTTTCGTGTTCTTGCTCTTCCCTGATTCTGTTCTGGTGATACTGGAGCATCTGTAACATCTGTGACGGAGTATTAGCTTGCCAACTACTTTCGACTTTCAATACTCGATTTTTAACTTGTGGACTTGAATTCTCGACTAGTTTGGTAACAAAAAGATGAGGGTACGATTCACTACCTGTTTTCAGACCACTGTTAATAATAAAACATTTTTCAAATCTAGAATAAAAATCACTAGTGTCTTCATCCTGTTTCTGTTTACATGCTGAGATTGCATCCCAATCTTCCTTTTTCGTGGCTAATAACCTTGGCAAAACCTGTATCAATAACTCGGGCAATTCTTTAACTTTACCCCCAAGACCGGTACCTGGTACTCGTGAATTATCTTCAGCTTCTAGGGCTGTCCAATCTATCTTTTTCTCTCCCACCTCCCATTCTTTTTCCTTGAGTTTTTCATATACCCCTGCGGGCAACAGGACCTTTAACATTTTAATAATATCAGGATACGTGTATTCTCCCATACGGAACATGTCTTTTAATTCTCGATGGAACCCTGCTGGATCTTTGTCGTGACAGGGAATTAACTTTTTCATCTCTAAGAGTTCCATCTTTGTGATAGGGGTGTAAACAAATACTCGTTCTAGGTCACCACCCGCTGTCCTAACTGGGTGTACTTCTCGTAACGGATGCTGTCTATCTATGTAGAATGATTTACTTTCTGGAGGTGGGACACGAACAAAATGCGGATTCAGAAACGTTCTATATTTGTGGCGCTGTTCTAGAATGATACTAATTAAATCAGTACCTAGACCTCTCCATCTATACTGGAGTAACTCGTTCAGAACATCATGTAACGGACCTGGATCAGAATGCTGTCCCTCATACAGTGTAATGAGGTGCTGGATCATATACATACCCACCAGTCGCTGCTCGGCTGGGGGCAGTTTCAGAAACATTTGTGCCACCATTTCGTCTGGAAAAGTGGTAGAATCAGTAGTCCATCGGACCGCTGATCGGGCTAGTTCTTGTTCATGCATGGTACTAAGTTCACTATAACCGATTCGTGATTTCAGAATGTGATCGGTAACTTGAAATACTTGCTCAAGAGAACCTTGTTCTGGTGCTGGAGGAAGGAAAACTTTCTTGTGTTCTAGGCGTGAATGTCGGTCGGGAAGTCTAGTTCTACCTACATACGCTATTCTGGAGGGATTCTCGTCGTCTACCTCTTCAGTATCAGAGGCGTCTTCTTTCTCGGTTACTTGTGCTGCTTCTCGTTTCTCGTGTAACTATATTATTTCCCTACGGATCTTCTTGTACATACTCTCTATACAGTTCTGTGTCTTGTGTCTTCCCTCGGCTATATGGTCACTCCACCTGGTCAGGACTTTCATTTCTTCCGGATCTTTATCCGGATAATCTTGTTCTCTTATTAAACAATTAATTAGAAACTTTAAAAGCATGAGCTGTGTCTCGACTTTTCTTTGAGCCATGGTGTCGCCAATACTGTCTGGATCTACTCCTGTACGGATAAAACGATATATTCTGTCTAGATATCCCTTCATATTCGGCAGGGTGTCCAAATATTCGGTCACCCGTCTTACACGCAATGAATACAGGACCATATCATGATCGCCTGGGACTGGATCATAACGGCATTCGGTAAGGGCTCTCTTGATATCTGCAACTGACTGAAGTTTGGGCGAACGCTGTAACGCTCGTGCATGTAGCTCGAGTAACGTTAAACGTCTGTGTTGAGGCGGGATTCCAGGAGGACTTCCCCCCGTGGCCCCTAGACTAGAATCGTTGACGGGTATTGTACTTGCTGGGAGAGTGACTGATGTAGCGGGTACATGTACTGTAGGCTGGACCGGGGGTACCGTAACAGGTGCTGCAACGGGTGCCCCGGTGGCTGGAGGAACAGGAATTACATTATTTACGGGAGCTGGCGGAACAGGATTTCTATATGCTGGGACTGTGTCGTCCAAATAGGACGAGAGAAAAATATCAGCTGCGGTCGGTTTATGACGTAGCTTAATCGGAACTAATGGCGGCGGAAAATTACATGGTGCTTCCGGGGTTGCTTTCGGCAAGCCCTCGGCAAGAAGAGGATACATACCCTTAATAAGGGCATTTCTCTGTCTGTCTGACTGTTCGGCTTTAACTCGTTCACCTACTTTGATTAATTCCCTTTCTTGGGCTTTTTCTGAGGATTCCCTACTTAATTCTGTTTTTCTGATTTCTTTTTCGGTTCTTCTATGAGATTCTTTGCGCCATAACTCGATGGCATCTTTCTGGGACTGTCTGGCTTTCTTTTTCCATAATACTTCTTCTACGCGCATGATGCACTCGGCATCCCACGTACCTGATACGGGCCATCTATATTTCTCTTCTAATTCCTTGGTGTAATCCACCCATAAGTCTAGATATAATATGGCACTTATGATACATAAAATGACCTGGACTGTCCCTAGGCGGGACAGGAACTGCTTCCTCGAGCAATCCTTTTCTGGTTTTTAACTGACGTAACCTCGAGAATAGAGGCATGGTTTAGGCTGGAATCTGGACACAATACAATACACGATAAACACAATAATAACTGGAAAAACAAATCACTCATACCACGACATGGAAAACATATTGAAATAACATTTAAAATAACAGTTCGGACAGAATATTACCTGGAATACTGAGAACAGAACACATGAATTTTTCGAGAACAGAACTTACTAGAATGACTAGATGTACTGCTAAAACAGCACGAAACTTACCGGTCCCATAAAGAGACACGTCAGGACCCGCGTCCACCTAGGTGAACACTTTGTGTTGGATCTGCGTACCCAAACCCACGGACCAGAGACAAATTAATTGACCCTGTCTAGATACTACCCCAGCAACGGTACTCACCGGGCAGCAAGAACGGAAGGCCTCGGACTGGACTGGACTGCTACGACGACGGACTACGAACTTCGGACTTCAGTTACAGGTGGGCCTCCGGATACCTCGGACCTTGGACTCTCGGCTTGGGCTCTGGTCGGGACTCGCCACGTTCCTCACCGCCTCGTCTGGATGCTGGACCGCAACCTCCGTCTCCTCCGTGGGCCTGAGGGATACTTGAAGCAGAAATATCTGCACGTGCACGGTATGGTTCCGTCACGGCTGCAGAGGATCAGGGGGCCTGCGTGGCTTCTCCGGCGCGTGGGGAAAGGGCAAGTCCCTATTCGGGCGCCATTATGTGGTAAATAAATAATTAATTACCGGTACTATTTTTCAATACAATCAATAAAACAGATAGCTCAATAAATAAGAGTCAGGATTCGAGGTATCTTGAGTCGACAGGCTTTAATCAGGCATAAAGGACAGGAACAGGACAGCCTGTACGGGAATGATGGATGGCAGCTGCCGGGGCAGGATCTGGGAATAATGGGATTGGGATAACTTTTTGTAACAGTCCACAGTATATATATCAAAACAATTGCATTACATTCAATACAGTAGGCGTAGCAGTAGGCGTGACTCGTAGCAGTCGCGAAAGATAAGGGCAAAATGATGTAACAAGAAGGCGTGTACAGGGCGTATACATAGACATGTGATGTAAACGTAACAGAAATGTCATAAACGGGGCGGAAACATGGAGGGGGCTACCTGAGCAGCTGGGACCTCTAACCTAGTGGTGCGCGCAAACGGGCAATGACGTGTTACCAGGGAGAACTGGGGGCTATGACTTCTGCGCTAGAAGAGGAGACTAAAATCTGGAGTGTCAGAGCGACATGTACCTAAGGCATATCTAGTATCTGGTGTTTGGAGTACATATTGATAGAATCCAAAAGTTATCAGGGCAAAGGCTAATAGACACTAAGACTGATGCGTGCATAATTCTACATGTGTTGCGTGTGCGAGGAATATTCTATGAATATTAATACAGTATTTCTCTTACATGGAGACATAAAGGCTAGACCATGACGGAAACTATTGATGCGATTCAGTAGCTTAGGAATGTAGAGAAGGAGGGCTGGACTGATAACTAGAAACATAACATACTCTTGGCAGACTGGGAGGCAGAGCCAGGCCGGGCCGGGCACTGCGAGGCATGAAGTAAGCGAAGGGTCAGGGATGCAGGTGGGGGCTGTATCGCTCCTCGGAGAGGGTTCAGGAGACAGGAGCTGAATCTGAGTCCGGGCCTTTTTGAGGCCTAGAAACAGGGACAATTCAATGAATTAACGTGCACACTGTGAAATGTGGCAACATAGGTTTAAATAGGCCTAATATTCGTTGCTTTCACGAGGACTGGAAACTGACAGACTAGAGATGGACACAACTATAATTGCGTCTTTATTCGATCAGAGGGGGATACATGCATATCGATCATGCACATATAACATAAAATGGGGAACACGTAGGCACATACAACATGGCAAAATTTACTTTTCCACAGATTGTACCATATTTGTCTGAATAATCTAATCATCGAATCTCTACCAATATGTCCTGGACCATGGTACATGCGTGCCATGTCAGAAATCATACTATCTGGCATTACTAGTCTGTCATCTTTGTAAACCCAAACCTCATCTTCTTCTCTTTGTCTGCATCCTGCTTTTAACCATGTGTTTTTCTCCTCATCATTTGCCTCATCTTGCAACTGTTTTACTTCCTGCCAAGTCTCAACTACAGATGTTAACATAAGTGAGTTCAAAACATGTTCATTTTCTTTTTCCCGATTTATGGACACATTATGTTTTGCACAGAGTTTTGCTATAGAGTCAGCATATGAGTTTCCTTTTGTTATGTAATCCTCACCTCTTTTATGTGCTGTGCACTTTACTACTGCAATTTTTTCTGGTAGCTGAATTCCTTCAATCAATCTTCTAATCAACTGAGCATTTCTTATTGGTGATCCCGCAGAAGTTGAATAACCTCTTTGAGACCAGAGCTGGCCATAGTCATGGACTACACCATAACGATATTGACT
This sequence comes from Lissotriton helveticus, assembly GCF_964261635.1. Classification (NCBI taxonomy): domain Eukaryota; kingdom Metazoa; phylum Chordata; class Amphibia; order Caudata; family Salamandridae; genus Lissotriton; species Lissotriton helveticus. The sequence continues at coordinate 438,118,887 of NC_136058.1, forward strand.
ATCAGTCACTATGGTAATTTTTAACTCTTTTCCCAATGCACATGCACGAATCAAAGCAATTAATTCTGCTACTTGAGCTGAACTAATTCCTTTGAGACAGGAAGCTTCAATTACATCTGCAACTGTACATACTGAATATGCTGCACTCAGAACACCTTCATCTGTTCTTAAGCATGAACCATCAACAAATAAAACATAATCTGATTCAGCTAATGGGACATCTTTTATGTCTTGTCTTGGTTTTGTGCAATATTCTAATATATCCAGGCATTCATGATCAACCTCATCCCTGATTTCTGTTTGAGTAGTGTCAGGTAATAATGTGGAAGGATTTAACTTCACACATCTTGCAATTGAAACATTGTCCGAGCCAAGAATAACCTTTTCATATTTTGTAAGCCTATTATTTGTCAAATGTTGTGTTCTGCTTCTAGTGAGGAGAATTTCAACTGAATGTGGTACATATACTTTTACAGGAAATCCCATTATTATTCCTTCACCTTGTTCCAAACTTACACTTGTTGCAGCTACTGCCTTTAAGCAACCTGGTAATGCTTTTGCAACAGGGTCAAGAACAGCTGAGAAATATGCTATTGGCTTTCTCAGTTTTCCATGTCTTTGAATCAGAACTGATAATGCACATCCTTCTCTTTCACTGCAATACAGCTCAAATTCTTTTTCATAATCAGGCATTCCTAATGCTGGAGCTTCACACAAACTTTTCTTTAACTGTTCAAAAGCTTCTAATTCAGTTTTTGTTAGGCTAATCGGGTCTTTTATGTCTGCTTTTGTCAGTCTCTGCAGTGGCTTTGCAATTACTGAAAACCCACTAATCCATTGGCGACAATAACCTACCATTCCCAGAAACATTCTAACTTGTCTCTGTGTTTTTGGAGGTTGCATTGCTTGAATCATTTTTATTCTTTCTGTTGTCACTAGTCTGACTCCCTTTGCAATTCTGTGACCAAGATATTTTACTTCTTGTTTGCAAAACTGTAATTTTTCAGAAGATACTTTATATCCCTCATCTGCCAGATGATTTAAAAGAGTAATGGTATCTGTTACACCATTATCTCTTGTTTTTGCAGCCACAAGAAGGTCATCAATATACTGCACTAATGTAGATTTTCCAGGTAAATCTAGATTCTCCAAAGATTTCTTTAGCAACTGATTAAAAATAGATGGACTTTCGGTGTACCCTTGAGGGATTCGACACCATGCTAAAATACGCTCTTTAAACCGGAACGCAAACATTTGTTGGCTTTCTGGATGCAATGGAACAGTAAAGAATGCATTACACAAATCAATAACCGTATACCATTCTGCATCATGCGGAATCTGATATAAAATTACCGCTGGATTTGGTACAACTGGGCAACATGGAACAACAATTTTATTTACCTTTCTCAGGTCTTGAACAATTCTGAAAGTTCCATTTGGTTTTTTAATTCCCATAATGGGTGAATTACATGGACTACTCTCAATTTCTTTTAGAACATCTTGTTTTATGAATTTGTCTATTACAGGGGTAACACCTTCAATCACTTCTGCTTTCATTTTGTACTGAGGAATGTTTGGATAATCTGCTCCTTGTTTTACTGATATTTTTACTGGGTCTACATTTTTCATCAAACCCATTTCATCTCCAGTGAAATCCCACATTTTTACATTCACTGTGTCTTTTAATTCTTCAGGTAGATTATTCTTATCAAACACAGGAAATAATTTACTTTCTTCTGCCTGAACCATTGACATTGTTAATTTGTAGAGCCCATCTTCTTCTGGAGTTTGAAGCTCTATACCATCCGGTGAGCAATATATTGCACAATTCATTTACACAGGATATCCCTACCTAATAGATTTACAGGACTGCTATCACAAACTACAAATCTATGCATGTCTTTAAATTTACCTATTTCAACTTTAACTGGTTCAGTTAAATCTGTTTTTATTTGTTGATTAGCTACACCTACTACTTGGATTTTAATTCCAGAGAGAGGAAGGTTTTCTATTTCCACTGATCTAACAGTAGAACGGGTAGCACCTGTATCCACTAGGAAAGTAATTTCTACATCATTCACTTTACCATTTACAAATGGACCAAATTGATCTACCTCAAGAGTGGCTCCAAGCACACACTCTTCCTCCTCTCTCAGGCACCGTCAGAAGTATTCTTCAGATTCACTCCCTCCTTCTTTCAACCAATTTTGTTGAGACACATTCGACACATTCACTCTTGGTGATCTGTTTACCTGTTCACCTCTGCTGAATCCTGTTTCTGCACTGTATCTCTGCACATTTACACAGTTTGGAAGTGGCGGTTGTGGTAACTGACATTGCTGAATCACTACCTGTCGCTGTAGCTGTTGCTTCTGATTTATCTCATTCTGCATCTGTGGATTTAATGATCCATTTTTTAAATAAGTTCTGGGCGGATTCTTGCATTCACGCTTCCAGTGTCCAAATTCGCCACAATTAAAACATGGGAGTTTCTGTTTTAACACTTCTATATTTCCCATCAATTTTGGTTTATTATAATTACTTTTAAATTTCCCTTCATTCTGATCAATATTCTTATTTCCTAAAGTTGCTATTTGTTGTTCAGCCACTTTTACCTGTGCCCACATAGCCTTTTCTTTCAACTTCTTTTGTTTAGCATCTATTTCATCACTACAGTATTTTGCTTTTCTCAGGATACCATCTACTGTGTGTGATTGCCAACCAACTATTCCAGTTCTTACTATTTCACTAATTTCAGGTCTCAAGCCATATACAAATCTGTATATAAAATGGCTCATGTCTTTTTCACTTAAATGTTCATAACCATTGTTTTGTTTAAATACCAGCAGTAATCTTTCATAAAATGAATGTACTGATCCCTTTGGCTCCTGGGTTGTTCTATCTATTTTAACCCAATTTATCTCTTTTGGGGGAATCTTATTTTTCAAAAACACAATTACCTGTTCGTACTTTCTCATTACCTCTGGTGAAGGAGCACCTGTTACTTTATCTCGAGGGTATTCTTCTCTAGGCCAATTTATAGTAGTTTTACATTCTGTCCAAAGATCTGATGGGACAACTATGTCAAAGAATCCATCAAGATCAATCCACAAAACTTTTGAAACTTTCACAAATCTGTCTACCTGTCGATACCATTCTACAGGTTTTTCTCTTAATCGAGGAAAATCATTTGTAAACAGTAAAATGTCTTGTCTTGTCCATGGGACATGCACATACCCTCCTCCCGGTATTTCTCTAATTGGAAACTCATTTACTACTTCTTCCTTTTCTCTGATAGGAAAAGCTAAGCTTGTTCTGTCTTCATCTCTTTTCTTTGCCCATTTCGTTCTCCATTTACTTAATTCACCCCATTTTCTCAAAATCACAATTAAGTCTTTCATATGAGTGATTCTTCCTGTTGTATTCATATTTTCAATATCCTTTTCAGAGAACTCCACCCTATAAGTTTTCTGTAAATTCTTCTGCTTACTTAAATCTACTTCTAATTCAAAAGCCATATCTTCTAATTGATCATATTTGTTTTTCGTTTTCCATGTTATACTTTTGCAAATAAATAATAATTCATCATCCTGGTATGCCTTCAATCTGTCAGTTCCAATCGTGCCAATTATTAATTCCTCTAAATCTGCTTTCAATTTTGGAACATCAAGTAATTTACATTCTGGGGTTTTTGTTAAATCTATTTTACTCAGACTCTTTTCCCGAGTTCCAGAGTCAGATTCTGCACCAGATGGAGTTTTACATGACAAAATTTGATTAAAAGTTAAATCAGGCATCATTATTTTCTCTCGATGTATTTCATACAAGTCTGAATAAAATTTTTCAGTCACTTTCTGTATTTCTGAATTTAATGGAACAGTTAAAGCTGAATGCCTAATTTCCTTTTGAACAAATACTGGAAGAATAGGTCCAATTGTTACAGGTGCTGTTACTTATTCCATGCTTTTAGTTAACTGCTGTATTAATTCATTCGTAGAACGAATATATTCTGAGGTATTCGGTAAATCCTCATACCTTTCTGTTCTTTTTCCATTTCTTGGGGTCTCATCTCTTTGAACTGGCGTTTCAGTATAATTACTATTTTCTCCTGATATATTTGAATTAGGTCTTGTTTCTACTCTTTCAGGTGTTTTTCTATAATTCGAATTTGTTTTAGGAGATGTCTCATCAATAATTTCTCTTGGAGGGGCACTTGGAGAAGTCCATGCACAAACTGGTTGATAAGGTGGCAGTTTTCTAGTATAAATTTCTTCTAATACCGCATCTTCTGAATCACTTTCTTCACTATTTTTCTTTTTCTTTTGAGCACTCCTTTGTCCAGTTACCTCATTAATTAATCTCACTGGGTACAAGCCATCACACATATCTGCACTTCTCCATCGACGCATTCTATCCTCATGTGTTTCTCTATCAAGACCTAATCCTGTTCCCCCTAATATTCCTCTACTCTCTCGTTCTAATTCAAACATTTCATCTTCCCATTCAACTAAAGCTTCAAATTGATTAGGTCTAGGTTTGGTACAAGTTCGTCATTCTTTCTCTTAAATTTTTCAAAACTGCTATGTTAAATGATCCATCTTCCTGCCATGCTAATACACCATCATTTTTAGTATACTCCATCCAATTCTCAATCCAAAGACAAGTATGATAACCATATTCACCCAACATATAAGCTGCATGTGTTTTGTACTTATGAAGTAATCTTCCACCCTGCGTTGAAATTTTCTTGTCAGGTTTAATTTTGTTTTTCAATTTCTGAAACCATGAAAGCTTCTTTTTCTCCTTTATGTAATAGTAATCCATGTTTTTAAACAATTTCCCTTACTTTGGAAAAGATCGTAACAACTTCCTTGTTATTCCACAACACCAACCAATCCGTGCGCGAAACTTACCAACAAACCAATCAAGTTAAGCTTCGTCACTATTTTGCTCAATCAATAGAATTACTGTTTTTCAGGATGAGCCAATCAGCTGTAAGCTTGCCTTAGTCACATGAACCAATCTGTGCTCGAATACTGTGACGTATGTTAGCCAATCACAGCGCGACACTTGTGACGTATGCTACCGCTGCAGCTGCTCTGTCTCTCACTCCACTCCTTAAACTGACATCTTTACAAAAATTTTCACAGCGCCATATTTACAAATCTTTCAATTGAATTCAGTTAATAACTCCACAAAAACAAACCATTTGCCTGTTTCACTAAAGTAAAGTGATACCTTTCCCAAACATTCAAGTATTCTTTTCACGTGAAATAGACAACACTATTTTCACAGAATATTTAAATTCGTCGATAAAGTAAGGCTACTTTACCCTTCTAGCAGGTAATAACGAACTCGTTTCTCTTTGAATGCACATACAGAGATATTTTACACCTCCTTAGAGACTATTCAGAGTTTCACTCGATCGTATATTACAAATTCATTTACGCACATTCATACAGAAAAATCCCTAACCATGCATACATAAATCTTTAGTAGGACTTTAACCCACTAATAGAAATCCTCACTCGCCAGCAAGATAGACGACACTTCCTTACCCTTCACTCAAGCTTAGATAAATTCTACTACTCTTTTCACAGTGAGTTTTTAAAACAGAACAGAAGTCCCTATACACGAAAGCTACGATTTCACAGACAATCCTCACTATGCATTCTACCTTACACACCTAAAATCCCTAAACTTGTACTGTACGACCACAACACTTGTGATATACGGCGATACCATTATTTTGAAACAGAACAAATGCACTGGGTAACTTCACCTGTCACACTTCTCATGCCGGCACAAACCAGGAATTTTCACACTGCTGGAAAAAACCTTTCAACTACATATAACAACTGAACAAACTTAACATGTTTTAGACATCTATCCTATGTATTACCACGTAACATGCTAGTTACCATAGAAACCGTAACTCTGCTACCAAGTAATTGATCCAGCGCTCTGATGGAAAAACTGTCTCAAAAACACTACCTATCACCTCAATATTCACCATTAACCGCATGCGTGCGGCGGTAATTTTCGCGCTGTGCGGCATTTTTGAAATTACTGCGTTACATGACGAGCTGAGCTCGTCATGAGCATGCGAGAGGCGCAACTCATGACGAGCTCAGCACGTCTTGAGCATGGAAGGGGTTAATCATGAAACACATATAAAGGCCCCTAACACCAATGAGACAATTTTAGAGCAACTGAATCAGGTGGTGTGATTAACTAAAACTACCCATAACCTATTTACATATTTATATTCAACTGCAGTTCATCTATTTTTACCATGGTTTTAAACTTTTATTATTTATTAATCAAACCACCACTAAGGCGATTGGATCAACTGATGGAAACTAGATCATGAATAAACAAGACCAGCTTGTCTTTTCAAATCTAATTTTATTAACTTTATTTTTCATAAAGAAAAAGCATTTACGTTTTTAAAACTTTATTTTATATGCAAGTAAGAAAGCAGCATTTTAATAAGGAAATGAATTAATAAACTGACATTTTCTAAGCAAGCTCAGAATCATCAAATATTAACAGAATAAAAGTTTCCATTCCCTAAATCTATTTCCCTATCTAAGTGTCACTTCACCTAGAAAGGAAAAAATTCATTTAAAGTCTGCTGTCCTTACGTGCGCCAAAGTTCCAACAGGAATCGGAAAGTAAGAAGAGAGTGAGCGAGCGAGCGGGAGCCCTCTTGCTCATAGTGTCAGGTTTTATACCTTTCTTTCTAGCTAAACTTTCTACATTTTACATTCTTTTAAGCAAATCCGAGCTTTTCATTGGCTGTCCTGTGTCAGTCCATGATAAAATGTATTAGGTCATCTCCGATTCTTGACCAAGTCCAGGCTTCACATAAGCCCTTTTGTCTTTCACTTCCACATCTTTCAGCTTCCTCAAGAAAGTAACTTTTCCTCGAGTTTTGAACATTTACTTCCTAGCCTTGGCAGACACTTTAAGTTCCTGTCCTTGAGCCTTTTCTCCAGGAGCACGTTCAACTCAACCAAAGAACTGCTTTTTCAATTAACGATGACAGTGCAGTAAAAATCTTCACGGCTACGCATGTGCAAAGACTTCACTCTGGACAAGCTTTTGCGTCTGCAGCTCTGCCAGCCATGTTTTCTGAACCACCTTTAGGCCTCACTTTGGAAACTATTATTAAACAAACACAAGATATCAATTAATTAAAGAATTGAAACCCATTCTGTTACCCACCCCCTTTACTAATTAAACCTGTTAACTATGTTACCTAGGGGGAGGAGCTACGCTAGCAACCAAGATGGCCGCGTAAGCTCCCGGCTCCACCGACCTCCGCCAGTAGCTGATAAATCCTGATATCGATCCTGAATTCGCACCAGACTCCCATGTGGCTGAAGTGTTGCTGAGCCTAAAGGTGCAATCCCGAGATGTTTATCGTCTCGAATGGTGAAGCTACACCGTGTTTCCTTTTCGGCCTAACCCAGTGTGGAAGCCGGGGCCTCGATTTCTGACCCATCAGGGTTGGAGTTGAACAACATCGGCCGCGGGACTTGGGCGGCGTCCGGTCTCCCGAAGTGGAGAATATCCTGACCGGTTTGGATGGTGGTTCTGTGGTCAGGTTGATGCCAAGAGTACGGCGGCACGACGCACCTGTAGCTGTGGACGGGGGTCTGTTGCCCGGAGACCCTGCTGGGCCCCGGGGGTGGACGGGTTTGGATCCTCGCTGGCGGCGACGGTGTAGAGACCACGAGATTAACGGGCACCCACTGTTACCGTCTGCCCCGCCTGTGCCTGTTGCCCCGGAGTACTCGACCTCCGGGGTTAAAGATCTGATCTGTCGCTTCGAGAGAGGAGATGGAGTGGGCGGAATGTACACCGTCGCTGCAGACCGTAATGGCCGCCTTTGGGGCGCTTCACTTGCAAGTCACCGCCATCATCCACACAATGGTCGTAACAGCTGAAAATATGTGTTCGAGACCGGACTCCGACCCTTTGTAAGAATCGAAACACATTGTGTTACCCGCGAAGCAGGTCTTGCCTGAGACAGAGGGCCCCGTGCGGAAACCAGATCTGGTGTTTTTGTTGGCTCCCGAACAACAGCTTGCGAGCTTGGAACTACCAAAAACTCATCGTACTTAATGGCGATACCGCCCAAGATGGACATAGCCGATCTTATACTCCTGGATAACGTCCACAGTGCCTATCGGATTGATTTATCATTCTTCTCCTCCCAGTTGGTTCAACTACGTTCTCGTGGCTTACTGTTGGTGGACAGTTATCTCCGGTTGATTTGTGGACTTCGATTACTAAAACTTTGGATTCGATCCTACTGTATTGGTTTTGACTTTCTTGAACGTTTTGATTTTTCTGTCAAGATGGCGGTTCGAGCGGAGAGAGCTCGCACGAAAGATCGGAAGGGCCAGGGATGAGTTTGATTGTCTGGGTTTGATATAAAGGCTTCATTCGATACGGGACTTGCAGCCTATAATGATGCGGGAGTCGAGCGTTTTTTATAACCTTCCCCGGTTTATTTGGCCTGTAATTGCTGCTTTTACAATGTTTCGACTACATTTAGTGATGGTTTGCTTCTGGCGGGGGGTAGAGGAGACCGGGAGCCTGTATGATGTCTCCTCCTCCACTCTTTTTCTTCTTTTAGGTTTTAGTTGATGGGCGACAGGCACGCTGCTAGTGGGGTCAGGCTGTAGCCTTTGCAGGGGTGCAGGGTGAGGGGATTGGGGGGGGGTTATTTTGTCTTTGTTTAGTTCTATGGCCTTTTTCTTTCCCTTCCCTTTTGATACGAGAGGTGGGTTGCTTATCCTGAGTCGATCTTTTCACATATCTGGGTGTCTACTATGGTCTACGGGGTTGTTGATCGTACTGTTTTTCTTATCTCACATATCTGCTAATGTTGAAGTCTCATACTCCGTGGATTGATTTTACCATATTGGTTTCTTCGCCTACTCACAGTTGTAATGTACTCTATTGTACGATACCCGATATGTGTACTATCTCCTCTTGTTTTTCTTCAATTAATAAAAAGATATATAAAAAAAAACTATGTTACCTAGCAAAAAGCACAATCAGGCAGCATTATAATTACTTTTCGTTTAGGAACTGCACGAACTCCATGAGCTTTCGTCACAGAAAAGACATAACATGAGCACACAAAATAAGCACATGCCATTAGTTAAACAGCTGCATTTAATACTGACAAAGACAATAGACAAGATTAGTTTAATATTTTTTCTTTGCGTTTGCAACATAAAGCACATTAGTTTATCCTGCGTGTATTGATGAATGTATTCTTAAACTATGTTGATTAGTAATTTCACCACAAGCTTATTAATTTAATTACTATTATGGGAGATTAACTTCACAAGTTTGAACAAAATCTTGTTCTTCACCTTGCTTCATCACAAGCAAAATGTTTTAGTAATTTGTGTGCTGCTAGTTTTTCGGATAGTTTAATGGTCTTGCAATTATCGCTAAACTTAAATGCCTTGCATTTTCTACAAGTGAAAAATCCTTTGATGTCAGTCTTATCCCTTTCCAGATTAAGTAAACAGTGACTCTTGTCTTTTAGGGATCTCACTTTTCTGAAACTGATGGCTGGCTTGTCTCCAAAATGTTTTACTAAATCTGGGTCTGTTTTTAAAACTTCCCAGTATTTTTTTAAACTACGTTTTACCTGCCAGGCGTGGTTGTTAAAAGATGGATTGAATCTATTTTGCTTGTCCTCATCCTCATCTGTCTTTTTCTTTGGTACAAGCAATTCATTACGCTTGAGTTTTTCAACCTTCTTACTAGCTTGTCTAATGGTTTTCTTAGCATACCCTCTCTCAACAAATCTTTGCATCATAAGCACCTTTTCTTTCTGAAATCACTCTTCAGTGCTACAGTTTCTTTTCAAACGTAATAGCTCTCTGTAAGGGATGCTTTGGATTAGAAGGGTAGGGTGGCAGCTGTCTGTGTGCAATAGACTATTGCCCGCTGTTTCTTTTCTTACCTCCTCCAATTTCAGAACTAGAAACTCAATGGTAGTTTTGTTGATGTTGCTACTAAATGATAGGTTTATGGACTTATCATTGAGTATGTTGACAAATTCGTAAGCTTGATTCTGGGTACCCTTCCAGATAAAAAAGATGTCATCTATGTATCTGGCCCAGAGGACGACGTGGTCTTCAAAGTTTCTGATGTTACTAACAACTTGCTTCTCCCACCAGCCCAGGTTCAACCCGACAAAGCTGAGGGCGAAGCAAGTTCCCATCACCATTCCCTGGGTTTGGGTTTTCATTAGGCAAATGTGTATCATATCTAAAATCCTCTCAGTATGCAGTAGATATGAGAACGGTCTTCCCTTAAGGAAGTATCGACAAGGCTCGGGCTGAGCAAACTGGAAAAGATGGTATACATTATAGATGTATCTAAACCTTGGTCCTGAACAAGGTGGAGATGTAAATTGAAGATGTCTATCAAAACGTGGATTGACGTTTTTTAAATTGTCCATTGTTGCCTGAATTTCACAGGACGAATGTAAACAATGTATAAAGTCTCGTACTCAAAGAAGAGTTTTTGTCTATTTGTGTGATATTTATTTGCGAAGCCCCTTTTTTAGTGTTGTGACAGATATATATCTACACAGATGTACAACATTAATTAAAAATGTGTATTGTTTTGAGATTGATTAAAGAAAAACCTTTTTGCAGTCTCAGAGGTGACAAGTGTAGTATTGATTATGTACTCATCGTGCAATATGATTGTACTAAGGTGGAACAGAAACAGCATTCTTGTTCATTCTTACCTATATATCAGGTGTTGAGTTATTATGTATTTTTTGAGTATTCATTGGCACACTATTACCTAACGTTTCTCACTCCCTCTTTGGTTAACTTCAAGCAAACCTTTGGACTGTCCTCTGTTACACTTAGTAAAGAGTCTGTCCTCTTTGGCTCTCCTAAGTCATGCCCTGAGTGCAGTTTGTCTTGTCCCTGACATACTTCATGTAGAGCCCGGCCTCTTCTTTCCACACTGGGCTCGGAGCCTGGCATCTCTCATGTGCCACTGAGTGTGTGCAGCAGCTGTCACATTTGGTGCAGGGCCTGTTCTCTCCCACAGGCTTGTTTATGAGAGCCCTGCGTCACTTTTGCACCACGTAACGGGGTACATGCATGACGCAGTGCTCTCAATCGATTTAAGAAGCCACACAAAGCCTCCCTGCGTAGTTTTAAGTGGCCCCAGAAATCATGAGTAACGCAACGCAGTCCAGATCACTATGCCGCCTTAATCTGTGTCCGAGAGGCTTTTCTTGGGTGTTGCGGTGGGTTTTCCCACGTAACACACACAGAATTTGATGCTGCCCCAGATTTACAAAATCCTGTAAACCTGGGGAGCTGCCAAGTGTGTACGCCTCCTAAGGTGAGGCGTACTGAAAAGACATTCTGCAGGAGACATACAAAGAGAAATACACCTCTTAGCAATGTTTGTGTTCAGGAAAGTGCCCCTGCACAAAAACAACGTTGCATGCAGCGGAGGTACCCTTGCATTGGTGCTGGGCTGCCAAAACGGCGCCAGTGCCAAAAGACATGAATACATCGTATTGCCTTGCTGCACTGCCCTATGCCAAAATCCCATAAATGAGCCCCTGGTTGTCGGACCTGTCACACTGAGTTCAAATCTCACTTCTCTGGGTTCCCTGTCACACTTAATGACGTCTCCTGGCTTCCACTTCTGTTTGCGTTGATCTGTTTCCATAATCATGCTTGTCCCTCATTAACAAGGACTGAATTCCACTCACAGTAGTAACCTCCCTGGAATTCTTCCACGTGCAATCCTGAGTGGCTCCGTATCTTGAATGACCAGCCCTGCAAAATCCTGACCCACTAATTACGGGTCTGAATACCCCTGACTCATAAGTTTCAGACCCAGAGACACAGGTGCAGTTTCACTGCATTTGCACTGCATATCGCCCAGCACTAAGAAATAGACATAGGACATGAGATGGGTTCAAGGGGGCTAAATCATATCTCCTTGCAGGGATCAACAATGCACTTACAGAGATAGCCTAGTAAGAGCCGCTGAATTAATCTCAAGTTCTATTTTATATTGCTATTGTACAACTGAACGTTGATGAAAGTTAGCTATCAGTACCTATAACAAGCATTGGGACATTTTTGTTATTGCCTCTGCATTACACACTTCCCTTTTGGCGCTAAATGGCTAATTGGGATATATTGTCATCAACATGAACCGCTGTTTTGGAATTGTTATTTATCTCATACTGTTAGATTTTATAATGTGTATTCAACTTTAAATCCTTAAGTTATTTAAGTACCAATATGATGTTTGTATGTTACGGTTTTAATTAACTGTATAATAAAAGTATAGCTTACTGCATTTGGCATTTGCCTGAAATTGGGGTGCTACATTTAGGACCCATTCCTTCCAGAGTATGGTGGATCCAGTTGCCGTCCACTCCCTTTACAAACCGTCTCAGCTCCAGTGATGTAACAAAGGCCCCCGCAGTTCGGGGTCCCCCGAGCTCTAGGGGGCCCTCTCAGCACAGTACCCTGGCCTGAGAGCTCCTGAGTGAGTCCAGAGGGGGGCTCCTCCATGTACTTTGCAAGGGGCCGCCGCAATCCTTCCACCACTGCTCTGCTCATGTATAAAGAGAAAGATGACATGAGTGGAGGAGGAGAGAAGAAATTGAGAAGAACAAATAGGAAGAGGAAGGGGGAGGGAGTGTAAAAAGTCTATCCTCCCTGTCCACCAGAGAATGCCAGGGAGGTGAAGACTTGGGCGGGGCTCTGTGAAAGAGTACCGCAGACAGGAGGGTGAGGAAGAACCTGAAGGAACCCATGCGGACTTTAGGGGTCGCACTAACCAGAAGGACAGAAAGACCAGGAAAGCGGATCTGATGGAATGCTATAAGGAGGACCTACAAAAGAGCCCAGGTGCAGCTGGTGAGAAAGCAAAAGACACACAATTCATGGACAGAATGCAGAACAAATAAAAACATTCACTCACAGTCAATAGATCTGGGTTAAATCAATCATTCTTCTGCTCACCATGCCACCCCAGTTTAGACCTGACCATACGCGAATCAGTCTTGACCCTGTGCCTCATGGGAACAATCCAGCCCGAACTGCCAAGCCAGGTCCTCCCTAGACCGGAAACAAGCATCCTAGTACCGGTTTCAGGGTTTCACCCCTCTTCAGCCAGGATAGCTTGATTCCAGTGGCACAGTGAGCCCAGGACCCACGTTTGGGCATACCGGGCGCACTTATGGTGAGAAAGCAAAAGACACACAATTGATAGACGGAATGCAGAACAAATTAAAACATTCACCCCAGTCAATGGATCTGGGTTAAATCTATCATTCTTTTGCTCACCATGCCACCCCAGTTTAGAGCCCCAGTGAGCACTTAGTTCTTTTTGCATTTTTCACCCCGAGTGGGACGGGTATGCTCAGACGTGAGTCCCGTGCTCTCCATGCTACTGGAATCAAGCTATCCTGGCTGAAGAGGGGTGAAACCCCGAAACCGGTTCTAGATTGCTTGTTTCCAGTCCAGGGAGGACCTGGCTTGGCAGTACGGGCTGGACTGTTCCCATTGGCTGCAGGGTCAAGACTGATTTGCATATGGCTGGGTCGAAACTGGAATGGCATGGTGAGCAAATAAACAATGGATTTAGGACCCAGATCTCTGTACTGGGGTGAATGTATGACATTGTTCTGCATTCTACTCATCAATAGTTCTTTTTGCAGGTACAGCTAGAGCAGAGGAAGCGGAGCTGGAGTACACAGAGCAGGGACCCCCGATATTGGGTTTGAGCCCCGCCACTATTCTGGAGGGTCGTGGCCTCCTCCGGCAGGTTAAACAAACATAGAAAAGAGTCAGCTAGGGTTGAGCTTAGGAGAAGCCACCTGAAAAAGTTCATGAGCATTGAATGGAGGGTTCAAGGTGCAATAAAGAAGAGAATGAGGGGAAACATAGCGAAATATAAAGTATGTTCTTGAAAAGGACCGATTTGGGTGCATGATTAATTCTTGGCTATCATGCGAGATCGACGAACGGAGACAACACTACTGCGGCATTTTCGCCCACCATTTAAAGCACCCAAAAGGACCCTAACGATCCAGACGATCTACTTTCCCAATACCCTATAATATGCCCTGAAGAACCCCAGGCTGAATGGCCGTGTAAGGGGTGAAACACGTGTTGGTCGCAAGTTTTGTTCTCTAACTCACTCTCACGGATAGAGTGACAACACTCATGGCATCAGCCGAGAAGAATTTAGGAGAGCTTCTACGAATGGTGCACTTGCCTTTTTTAAGTGTCCGCTTGGCACCTTGCAAGGCCTGGCAGACTTTAAGAAGGGGGCAGCATCAAGATCTTGAGAGGCGAAAAGAACTGCTACATAGTACCAGAACACAGCTTTTACCTGTCTGCAGCAAGGCACTCATGTCTGCACTAAGCCCCTGCGTAGGGCCTCCTTCTCCAGGCAGTGATGGGAGTACAACTGAATACACCTGGTATGCTGATCTCCTGTCAAGTGCCAAACTGGCTGCAGCACACTCCCTCTAACACCTCACAACATGCACATGCCACTTAACGCACCCTTCCATCTCTGGACGCATGGGTGCGCAAAGCTCATGGCATGAGAAGGACATTCTTGCATCTCTGAATCAGATGACAAGAGGTAAAATTAATCGCTCGCAGTAAAGGAAGCCAATGGCTGGAGTGGGCTGACCCACTGCCCGATGCTGAAGCAAAATGTGAATGACACAACAACAGACCAATGGATGAAACCCCTTGAACAGTATAAGGAAGGCAGCTTTTTGTATGGTCACCCCCAGGATTTTTTGACCGATGGTTTTTAGACTCTAAGAGAGAACTGAGGCCTGCTAGCCAGACCTCCGCGTCAGTGCCGTGACCTCAAAACTTGTACGTTACATTGGCTTTACCCACTTGGTATCGGCTACCTTACCTATCAGTCCCTTGTATGTGGTACACTGGTAACCAGGGCATGTAAGTTAGAAGGTCACCCCAAGTACTGCAGCACTGGTTGCACCACCCTGGGTGTGATAAATGTCAAAGGAGTCTCCCAGCTACTCACTGCAGACTGGAAGAGCAGTTTCAAACTGCTTGCCCGATGTTCCCATTTAAAGCCATGGCAAAGTCAAGTGTGCCCTTGAAACATGCGTAAGTTACCCCTATAGCAGGTCTATCGAGCCCTAAGGCAGGGCGCAGCATATTTTACATGTTCTTCAAGGAAAAATCTGCAACTGTTGTTTTTATTGTGGAAAGACTTGGCCGCCCCATTGGCGAGTACAGGGTTACATGCTGACACCTCAGCTGTGCTAAATCCTGAATGGTGTAACCAAAGTTGATACTACAAAGTATCAAACAACTCTTGCATTAAGCCCCACTTGATTCTGAAGCTTAAATAAATGTAATAATTTACAGTGTACAACAAGTATAAAGTTGCCACTTTGTAACCTTCTGTCTGCTATGCCTTTAGCGGTTACTTATGGAGCTTGCGTCTGAGACAGTTTTCTGCCCTCCCGGGGAGCCATGTTAACGACTTCCAAGAAAGGAGACAATAGGGTCCTGCACTGGAGAGAGGTGTTACCTCCCTCCTACAGGAAGCCATGCGGGATTTGACCCAAAATGTGACCTTCAAAGCTGAAGCTGCCTTTGAAGAGCAAAGGGGAACACTTGGCAGAAGGGCAGCTCGATTGTTTAGGCAGAATAGCTGACACCCGGAAGGAGAGGGGAAAAAGGTTGTAATTTTTCAGGACATGTAGCCCCCTCATTAGCCACTCCTCTGGGTTTGGGGCTAGAGAGCTTTGGAGACTGAGAGAGGGGGTTCTGCTATCTTTGGAGCATGCGGAATCCTGGGATGCCCACATGCCACACTTCCCAATAAGTGGTTATCAGGAAAGAGGGTACCTGGTAGCCCAATGGCTACAAGCTGCACCATACCCTGAGGGCACTATTCTGTACATAAATAGAGCCCACATGGCACCCAGATCTCATCTGGACTGGAAGAAGGACCGAAGAAGGACTGCCGTGCTGCACCGTGGAAACGACAAAGAGAGACTGCACTAAAATGGGGTGCATATACTGAACCTGGTGGCAGGCAAAGGAAAGGGACTGTACCTGCTGTTCCCAGAGCCCAGCCAAAACCAAGAGACTCCAAGGGGCAGGTAGCTGTCCTCCTGTTCACAGAGCAGGGCTACAGCAACTGAGAAGCCTGCTAGGGGAATCCATATTTAAGGGTCTTTGGACCCGAAGTAAAAGGAGCAAGGAAAACAGCCTTAGATCTGTCCTCAAGATATGATTTAAGCCAGGACAGAGCTTTCCCTTGAGTTCTAATTTTCAACATCCGTAGGATAGAATGCGAGACCGTGTCAAACGCTGATGACAAATCTAATTCTACAACCGTAGCCGATGCACCCTGAGCCAGATTAGACTTGATAAATTCAGAGACCTCCAGTAAGGCCAACTCTGTACTGTACCCTGTACACTGCGTATCATGGAAAAGGGAGTTTGATTCCAGAAAAAGGGAAAGCTGTCTATTAGCCTCCATTTCCAGCATTTTGGCTACTGTGGGAAGAATTGAGAGTGGTCTGAATTTGCTAAGAGTTTTGGGGTCAGCATTAGTTTTGTTAAGAGTGGTAACAGGAGGGACTGTTTTCACCCCTTCAGAAGAACAGCAGACTTACGTGAAGCGTTCAGCAGTTTGTTCAAAATGTGGTTAACAAACAGCAAAGCTAATTTCAGGATTTCAGGGAGGATTTCATGGAGGCAACAGTCTCGGGGCAACCTGAACTTGCAGATGGAAGAACATATAGGTCTAGATTTTTCATATATTACTTAATCAGGTTGTCACCCTATTTAGGGACTCACATTTCTGACAGAAGAGTGACACATGGCCCGATTCACAGCACTAACTTAATTCTGGGAGTTTTTAAGGACCAGTTAAAAGTGAATTGCTAAATTACTTTTCTTGATGATTATGGACCACACACGTGTCCTAACCACATCTGTTAGATCGATCCAAATCTTTTAAGAGAGGAAAGCGCTTTTATCCTGTGGGCTCGATTCACAGAACTAACTTAAGACAAAATTCTAAACGTACTACTTTTGGTATTTACAGAACGTTCTTACTACTTTTGGTAAGATAGAGACATGTCTTCAACTTCTTCCTGAACTGCAGCAAGTTCTCCATCTGCCGGAGTTCAGTTGGGAGTTTATTCCAGGCCAGTGCCGCTGCAATACTAAAGGCCCTTCCTCCTGATTTAGCTCTTTTAAATCTAGACACTCTTACCAGTTTAGCTGATGAGGAGCGGAGGATACGCTAGGCAGCGTACTTTAAAACGGCTGCTTAGAAACATGTTGTGTTTGGTGTCAAACACCTTGGAATCATACCTCCTGCGGGTCAGGTATGATTCCACCCTTCTAGAAGGACTTATGTGAAACACCGGTACACCCGGTACCAGCTTTTTGGACCTGGGCATCACAAAATGGATGATGCCAGACACAATTCTGCCCTCCTGCTGCTGAGCCAAGCCTGACAATAGGTTTCCTGTCGCAGGGAGGTGTGACCACCTCCCAGAGAGGCCTTAGCGTATTGGGGCTTGGTGGATGCACTCTTAGAGTGCCAGAAAGTCTGCACTGGGGGCACATTTGGTGTCCCTGTGCATAGTCCAGCTCAAACTGGTTGCAGGAGCCATTTGCTCCTGCTCTGGTGTGAAATTGGACAAAGGACATGGGTGTAGCCTCCCTCTGTCCTAACCCTCCCCTAGCAGGGTCCCTAGGTATAAAGTGGGAAACCTGACTACAGGACTTTGGATTTTACCTGGACTCTACTCTGCAAGCAGAAACCAAGTACTTCAATGGTCTACACTTCGCTGGACGATAGAAGAATCTCCCTTGGAGTAAAGGAGTTACTCCCCTGCATCAGCAGGCACCTAAAAGCATCTGACCGGTTTCCATCTACCGAGCTCCTGAGGACTCCGAAGATTTCTGCAACACAGGAGGTGGGTTCCCGAGCATCTCTGAGGTCGATCTGCTCTCTCAGCAATCCTTAGACCCGTATCCCTCGTGGGGACCGTGCAACCCGAACCCTTGTGAATTGAGTACTTTTTAAGCAGCATATGCTTTTTGGCAATCCCCGAGGTTGTGGATTGGACTACTTATAGTCCCAACCCTGAGCAGTATTTTCACTGAAGATCTCCAGCCTCCACTCCACGAGTGCTCTGTGGGCTGGTGCTATGTGATTCCCTTTGCGATCCTTGGTCTTTTGGACTGTGGGTCCTAGCAAGGGTCACTTTGATTTGCCCTGGTTTCTCCAGATGTGCCCTTACTCCCCATAGTTTGGAGAGTCCCTAGGACCTTGCTGGTCCTCACCGTAACCGGTTTCCTCTGCCGGCGGGGGGTTGCCTTTGCCAAGGCTTGTTGATGTTCAATCCGGACACTGACCCCTCAGCACTCAACAGCTCACATCCAGACTTTGGTCATCATCAACGTCTACTGTTTCCCATGGCTGCAGAGTCAAGCATCCTATCTTCACACCTGAAGCTCCCGTCATCGGTGGGCATTCGTCTATCGATTCCCCGGTTACCCTGAAATGACCCAGACTCTGTCCCCTTTCCTTTCAGGTTCGTCTCACCTCAGATCTAGGCTTGGATTCCACCAGACAGTTTTCATCTTCCCGGCAGCACCACACCATTGAAAACGACGATGGTTTCCGACACCACGTGACCCCTATGCACACGGCTCCTCTGGGATAGGTAACACGGGTACCTCAGTACTCACAAGGGGGCTCGCCTTAGAACCTTGTATATTCCAAAGGGTTTGCTTGAAGTCCTCTTAGTAGTGTCCTTAAACTGTAATTTTCCAACGCGACTTTCCCCATAGAAGCTAACGGAGACTGCGTCTGTGTTCCCACACTGCCCCCGCCCTCCGTGGGCTCCCTGTGTCACTCATTTGGGTGGTTCCTTGGTGTCCCAGTGATTCTACGTGCTCTAGGCACTGTGTCTTGTGAAGTCGTTGTTGTTATACCATTTTTTTAGGATATGGTTCGGTCTCCCTCTGGAGCTTGCTGTGTATTGTGCTATTTACTGTTGTTCTATTGATTACGTATTGTGTGTTTTCTGCTCTAATCTCGTATAGGGGTTAGCAGAGAGTGTTTAGTAATAAATAACACTTGTGTGGTTCTCCTTTCATTTGATTACTCAGGAGGTTGTGATCTGGTAAAACAAGCTGCTGTGCACTCCTTCAAGACTTAGCCTGAAGGCTGCTCTCCATAGCTACCAATAGGATAGCTTTCATAAAGGTTATCTTTGACCTCATACATCATAAGGGTCATTTGGACTGGTGCAAGGTGCCCACCTTAACTAGTGTACAGCATATACCAGCCCAACTTCTCACACTCAGCCTGGAATGTATAGAAGTATGTCATCTGCGTAAAGTGTGTCATTCGCGTAAAGCATATTTCTATCCTTATGATTGTCTCCCCAGTCCAGATCCCTGACCCGTGCATCTAAGTGGAACCACTCCATCGGAGGCTCAATAATAAGGGCGAGCAATAGGGGTGTGAGAGGGTAACCAAGTCTGGTGTCTTTCTATGTCGAGAGTGGGGCCAATAATGGGTTATTTAATCTCACTTGAGCCCAAGGGGAGGTATAAAGGGTTTTGACAAAACAAATGAAACGAGGTCCAAAATCCATTTTATAGTACAATTAGCATAAAAGGCCATTGTACCGTGTCAAAAGTCTTCTATACCTATAGCAAAAGTAGGGCAGTTGGGCTGTGGAAATCGTGCGCATGTGAGGGTATAATGTGGAGGTGCCGGAGACAATTATGAGCGCTCGTATTAGGCATAAAGCCATTTTGATCATCATGCAGTAGTGTTCGGACGACATTATGTAATCTCAAGGCCATTACATTTGTACAGGCTTTAGTTTCGATATTATTAATTACTGAAATTGAATTATAGAAGGCACCGAGTTGTGGGGACTTATGCGGCTTCGGAGTAACTGAAATAACCACCCCTCACAAGAAGTCAGAAAGCGTGCAATTCACAAAGGCCCCTTGAAACATCAACTGTAAATGCAGAAGAACCAGAAAAGCACATTTCCTGAAGAATTTAATAGTACACCCCTTGGGACCTGGGTCCTCCCTTGAGAGTGCCCACACTGAAAGGTCTCTTATGATGGGATTTTGAAGTTTAGCAGAAGGGGGATTGTACACAAAAATATAATATTTCGTAGTAATAGGTGATTGTCTCTGTAATATCTGTACTTGACCCTCAGTGGATAACATTGAAGGGACAATTCTTGACATATGGCCTTTGTTTGGAAGCCAGTACAAACATTCCCAGCCTGGTCACCCACTTCATACTTTGTGAATATAACTAACCTGTCCATCCAGTAATATGAATCTTCTGCTTTAGTGTGGTTCTCGGATGTTAAAGGAGTTGAGCTGCTTTGGTATGGTTTGCATTCACCTCCCTCTTTTCTACCTGAATAGTTTGGTCTTCGAGGTCAGTATTCTCCCTCTTCCAATTTTCGAGCTTACGCGTAAACTGAGCCATGGTATTTCCTCTAGTCACTACCTTGAATGCTTCCCAAGCTGTAACTGCTGAGGAGACTGAACCCGCAATAATGTAAAAATAATCTATGATCTTATTCCGCAGATGTTTCACAAGAGTATCATCTAACATTCAAACACCATTTACCCTTCAACTCCCATTGTCGATGTCAGGAGGTTTATAGGACCGGTGAATGATCGGAGAACCCACTGGAGAGAATGACATGTTTACCTTTGTCGTCTACGTGAACTATCTGTACTGAAAATGGGAAGGACCTACAGAGGCAAATGGAGAATGGCAACCACTCTGAACCACTGAGTACATACTGCATGATAGACATAGGTGTCTGTGTACTACCCAAGAACACGCACTGTGTACCTAGTAAATGAGTCTCTTGAAGTTATGTTATGTTATGTTATAATTTTGTTGAGCGCGCAGCTGCCCCAGCTAAGGGGCGTCCCGGCGCTGTCAGTCTAATTGTACAAAGTAGCTGAAACAGAACAAGAAAGCAGAGTCCCTAAATCAGTGGAAAAAGGAAGGTCTTATTGGCTTTTCAAAAAATCAGTATGTCCTCTATACCACAAATGAAAACTGGCAAAGAATTCCACAATTTAGCCGCCAAGAGCCGAAATGAACGGCCCCCGGTACGGCAAAGTTTAGTCCTTGGTATAGCTACCAGATGTTGACCCGAGGAACGCAAACTACGTTGGGGGATGTATGGGGGGGAAGAGGGCAAAGTAGCTCAGGGCTGGTACCTTTTAGAATTTTAAATGTCATACAAAGAGTCTTAAACTGGATTCTTACCTCAATCGGTAGCCAGTGTAAGGCTCTAATAGTGGCTCTGGCTGAACATCTATGTGGGAGTCCCACTAGTGCACGGGCTGCCGAGTTTTGGACTCGTTGGAGCCGTAAAATCTCGGCTTTATTTGCGCCTAAAAGTAGAACACTCGCATAGTCCAGGCGCGATAAAATCGTAGCCTGGACAATGAGCTGCCGGACTGGCGCATTAAAGAACTTCAGGATAGGGTGGAGACTTCTCAACAAGCCCACACAAGTCGCTGCCACCTTCTTCGTGTGGGTCTGAAAGTTGAGACCCGCATCCAACCAAACTCCCAAGTTCTTAACCACTGGCTTAGATGTTGGCATGGAGCCTAGCGAGGCCGGCCACCAATGCTCATTCCAGAGGGAGATGTTTACAGTAACAGGATATCAGGGGTGTGATGATCAACAAACAACATAACTGCCCGTTCCAATTTTAGTTTTCAAACCATTATCAGTCCATGACTTTATACAATATCCCATCTCACTGTCTGACAACAATTCGTTAGTCATTAGAATCAAAGTGATCCTGTACAACTGGGGGGAGCATGTGCCTCGCAACCCAAGCAAAATGAAACCTTAAAGAATCTAAACTAAAATCCATCCCCCTAACACAACCACCCTATATTTCTATCCTAGAAATAAGAGTCACCCCAAATCATATGTAATACTCACATGTGAAACTCAATGGCAAAAAGTGAAAATAGAAACAAGCAAGCAAAAGGAGTGATGCACTTTGAATGAAGAGTCCCTTTTCTTTTCTCTTTCAGGGGTTTTGTATTGTGCAGAAAAGCTGAACATGAAGTCAGTCCTTTCATAATGGTCTCTGTTGCCAAATGCGTGTTATTTCCCCCAAACCTTGGGTATGGTGAAGACGGACTGCATCAGGAGCAACTTCTACCCCCAATGACTTAAGGTGTGCTAGATTCTTTGATGCCTCATCGGTTTATGTAGTGTTCTTTTCGGGATGAAGATATTTCATCAGACACCCTTTCAATCCCCATATGTGTCAGCTGAAAACATTTCAATACTTCACGTCCAGTTGTAACACTTAGAGCATCTGTGAGAAAGTGCCTTGTTGGACATGGTTATCCCCTGGTTTTTGCTGCCTGGTTTTGATGTGGTTTCAATTGTAGTGCACAGGGTCTCCTGTGCCAGTGCCGCTGACCCAAGTGTTCTCAACAACTACAGGACTGTCTCCAATCTCCCATTCCTAGGAAAACTACTAGAAAAATATGTTCTCGGTCAACTCACCCATCACATGGACATCAAAGATCTCCTCGACCCCCACCAATCGGGCTTCAGAAAAGGATGCAGCACAGAGACTGCCATCCTAAATGTCATTGATGACATCCATAAATCACTGGACATGGATCGCTGTTGTCAACTCATACTCCTCGACCTTTCAGCGGCCTTTGATATGGTTGAACACAATCTACTCATCAACGTACTCAGAGAAAGGGTAGGAGCAGAAGGGGTGGTCTCACAATGGTTCAACTCCTTCCTGCAAAACCGCTCCCACAGAATAAAAATCAGAGACTTCACGTCCCATCTACACACTATAACCAGAGGCGTCCCCAAGGTTCAGTTCTCAAACCCGCACTGTTCAACATCTACAGGGAGCCACTCACCATCATCCTCAAAAAAGCCAACATACCCTTCCACCTCTACGCCAATGACACCCAGATCTACCTCGAAGAGAAGGAATGTGTTCCTCCTTGCTTTTGCATGTAGTACATTGCTCTCATATTGTCCATCGTCCAGTCAGCCTTGTTGAGAAGATGTACTTGGAACTAGAAATATTGCCAGTGGTTCTAGGTGATTGATGTGGAGCGCTTTTTGTTGAGTGGTCCACTTGCCCATAATTGTGTAATTTAGGAGATGGGCTCCCCAGCCGGTGAGTGATGCGTCTGTTGTTAGCACTATTTGTGAAACTGGCTCTAGGAACGGCCGTCCTTTGGAAAGATTTTGTGTGTTCCACCACTGCAGAGAGCGATGTGTTTGGCTGTCTACCAACATCAGATTTGTAAGTTGTCCCTGAGCCTGATTCCACTGACATGCCAAACATGCTTGTAAAGGGCGTATCTCAGTGGCGTAACTAGGAGGGGTGAGGGGGGCAGACCGCCCCAGGCGGCACTATTTTGGGGCAGCAGCCGCGCGGCTCTGGTGGCCCGTTGCTGTAGCCTTTATAATTTATTTGGGGATACTCAAGTGTCATTACAATAATGTCAGTGTCCCCAAAAAAAATAATAACAGCCGCTGCAATGGGCCGCCAGTACCGCGCGGCCCCAGTGTGAAGTGCAAGCAGCACACCTACTTGTAAATGCTGCCTGCAGTGCATGTACGGTGCGCAACGTACCGCCTTTGTGGATCCCGTGACCTCCCGAGGGCCGTCAATCTTGTAGCGCGCGAAAGCGCTACCAATAACGGCCCTGGACACAATGTTTGGCCAGCCCTCGCGCTGAAATTGCAGTGCCAAGGGAAGGACAACGCTGTAATCCTGGTACTGCCTGCAAATTAATGGGATAAGTAAAGTGGCACGTCTGCCTTGTGTTGACTGCAGCGTGGTAAATCTGCAAAGAAGCTGCAGCCCAGGAACAGATGCGGGCACGGCGGCACAGGTGCTGCGCCATGCTGCCTCCGCCTGCCCGCGGTGCGTGTGTCACTAGCGGAAGCGGTAATAAAGAGGGAAAGAGAAGCCGAGACAGCAGCAACCCGCCCGCAGCTCCAGCCATCTCCCCAGCCCACCGGGCCTCGAGGTCTCCTACATCAAGTACCAACTCTATGAAGTAAGTGAGCGGCGGTCATTTTTACTGACGCGCTTCTGGCATGGTGGTGAACTATATTAGTTTTACTTGGAGCGCCATGCACACACTTACTCAGCATTGTTAATAGCAAGCGCTATCGCATGCTGGACGACACCGGGGTCGGAGTGCTCAGCTGACCGCTTTTAATTATAATACTGCTCAGTACTGACACGTAAGTGAGAGGCCTGAGTGTGCGGCGGTTTTCGTCTTAAAGCAGTGCACTTATGTGGTACAATTTGTTTTGGTAAAATTTGCTAATTCATAAGTTATACAAAAAATGATGTATGTTGGGGCAAGTGGGGCAAATCCATAGTTGTACAGCAAAGCACAAAGCCACAGAATCATATATTTCCAGTGGCCCTGCCCTAGACTCACTTTGACTTAGTGCTTCTCGAAAAATAGTCATTTTATCTCTAGAAGGATTCAAACCTTCAGAATCTGGACACAGGTTTGGCTCTTCGACTGAACTGCAGAAACCCCGCACCCTCCCCCAGGAGCGCCTCGTAACCCTGACTGGTGATTAGCCCCGCTCTTCATTGAATACAGCATTGAACAGCTGAACGGTGGACAGGAGCCTTCCAAGAAGTTTCTGTATTGCAGCTCATATGCACCTTTTAAACAAACTTGATGCATTCGAGCAACGCGCTATTTTTCTGAAATACACAGAATCTGTGCAGAATATGGTTTATGAGGCAAACACAATAAATCGCTAATCAGTTGTATTAAAGCAAACACAAATGTTTGCTAACTTTATCTGCTGCGCAGTAAAGGCTGACTGGCAGCTGTGAGGTCCGTGTTGGCGCCTCTCACATCCTGTTTGAGTCCTCGGCCCCGAGTGTCCCATGTGGGATAGAGCGGCCTAAGCGATGTTCCTGTGCATGATTGCCAAGGAGGAGCCCGGGGCCCAGCAGTCAATGTTACTCACCTCGTTAAACAGTACAATAAGGTTACAAGGGCACTAAGTGAGTGAATTGTGCTCCGTCTCTGGTGCTTTGTAGCATTTCTTTAAGGATCTTCTTAGAGTTTCTCATCAAATGGGTATCATTTCTGATATTTATGTTTCACTCGTCTTCATTGCTTGATTTTGTTTGCAAGGAAGTGTCACTCGTAGTCGTTCATATGTCACTCATAATTACACAGAAATGATGAAAATGTCACACTAATCTGAAACCTTGGCAGCTACGAGAGTACTGCTAATCGGTATCCATGGAGCGCGGTGCGTCTACTCGGGGTTCAACAGGTCGGTGTAACATTCTGCCGGAAACGAGCCCTTAGCCTGACAAACTTCACCCCCACAGAGCGGCCCCCTTCAACCTTGATTGCGGGGACTCAACCTAGAAAAATCATATATACCAAGGCCCATTCTAAAGTCCCACCAGGCACGTCTGTGCGTAGATTGATTTATCTGAATGCACGGATTTAATCCTGTAGGTTCACTTTTTAAAAATATTTATGCTGCTTGCTAACTCAAAGTAGAATGATTTTTTTCTGTTAGACATATTAGGTGTGTATACGTGAATGTGATATACGCACTTATGATTACCCAAAGCCACATCCTCCCACGTTCCCCTGTCAGTCAGCACATTATGTATTGGGGTATAGTTGCCAAATGAAGTGGCTGCTAGGGAGGTTGGTGTCCTCAATCAACAGGACCACTCATATTCCAAATCTAGCACTCCTCGGACTCCAGAATTGTGACCCTTCTTTTGCTCTGTAGTCTGTGCATGGCATTTCTCCATAACCATTTTGCTGAAAGTTGCTGGCTTGTGGCAGTGGTTATGGGCACACCTCATGTCTGTACCCAGACTCCCCTGTGTAGATGTCCAGCTATTCTTGCAATGGGCCCATTCCTGCATCTTCTTCCCAAGTGCCCAAGGATCCTGACTGTGAGTTTGAATGTTCCTTGTAAAACAGAAATGCGTGTGTAGTCGGGTATTCAGTCCACCCTGCATTTCTGTTTAAAGCCCGCAGCACAACAAGTGTTGAAAGACCCCTAAATCCAACACCCCACTTTCAGATCCAGATACACGCAAGTAAGTGCAAAAGTAGTCTGTCTATAGTGACAGTCACGACGCACGCTGACGAGAGTACCTGTCTGTGAACATGTGTCAATGCAGCTGTTTGGAAAGAGCTCAAATAATAAACCAGGAGATAAGAATCACTAAACTCCATGCTGCTCTCTCTGTCCCACATGGGACCTGGGCCCAGATTATTAACAGGATGTGAGAGGCCCTAACACAAATCTCAGTTGCCTCAGGCCTATACCATAAATTCATTAGAGTCAGCTGACTCACGGACTCCAGCCGCCACAGTGAGCATGTGCATGTTAGCATGATTGCTTGGCAAGGCTCAGGAGAGCCTGTGTGACACACATAGCGGTCACAGTCAGGCAGGCTGACAAATATTTTTAAAGTATTTATTTTAAATCACACCAGTATAATTAAGCGAGTGGCCCCGGGGTGCTGTGCGCAGCCCTCTACAACTGCGAGTTCAGGTAGTTAACACTTACTTGCACTAGTTAATAGACCAATCTAAAACTAGCATTCCAATGATACATGTGAGAAATATTTGTGCCTGAAATTTGACAGTGAGGTGAGATTCAAAATTCCTCACACAATCACAGGACTGCGGATGCCATGGGCGGCAAACTGAGGGATAGCCCCGGGCGCCACAAACTCTAGCTACGCCTGTGGAGCATCTGAAGTCTTGCGTGAGGTACGATGAAAAAGCAAGAGGCCATCAACCCTATTAGCTGCATAAACACTTGTGCTTAGAGAGAGTGTTGAGGCTGAAACTTGGTGATGAGGGTTTGCATGCTGGCTATCCTTGCTGGATTAGGGTATGCTAGAGCTTTGCAAGTGTCTATTGTAGCTCCTAGATACTGATGTACGTAGGAGGGTTGAAGGTGTGACTTGGTGTAGTTTAGTGTGATCCCTAAGTCGTGTAATAGCTGAATCATTTGATAAGTGTGTTGAACACACTGACGTATGACTTGGCTTTTAAGAGCCAGTCATCCAGGTATGGAAATGCGTGGATTTGCTGCCTTCTTAAGTGCGCTGCTACTACTGCAAGGCATTTTGTGAACACCCTGAGTGCTGTGGTCACCCCAAATGAAAGGACCTTGAACTGATAATGCTGGCCGTCTACTGTGAATCTTAGGTATTTCCTGTGAGCAGGGTGAATGGGAATTTGGAAGTAGGAGTCCTTGAGATCTAGTCTGGCAAGGAAGTCGCCTCTTTGAAGCAGTGGAAGGATCTGCTGAAGAGTGATCATGTGAAAATGATCTGATTGAACGTAGAAATTGAGAGGTCTGAGGTCCAGTATTGGTCTTAGAGTCCCGTCTTTTTTGGGGATTAGGAAATACAGGGAGTAATCCGCTGTTCCTTGTTGTTCTATGGGAACTGGTTCTATTGCGTGCTTTTGAAGCGGTGAAAGAACTTCTTGTTTGAGGAGCGTTAGATGTTTCCCGGACATTGGACGCTGTTTGGGTGGTAAGTTGAGGGGAGTAGCAGAGAGTTCCAGGCAGTAACCATACTGGATAATATGTCTTACCCACTTGTTCATAGTGGTGGAATTCCAGACAGGTAGGAACTGTGATAGTCTCCCTCCGACCGGAGTGGAATGGGCTGGAGGGAAGTCACTGCTTCCTAGCGGGGGAGGTGGGAGTGTTGTTACCTCGACCTCTCCCTTTGTTGTTACTTTCCCTGTATCCACCTCTAAAATATCCCCTACTGGGAGATGTTTATGTGGTGTTTTTGTATGAAGAGGAAGCCCACGGATCTCAGAGATGGGCCGTTCCAAAGACGGTAACAGAGAAGGTTGAAAGATCTGAGTCTTGATCCTGGCAGATGGACTGGTGATCCCTGAGGGGGTGTGGGTGGTCTGTGTGTTGCCACGGCTGTCCAGGGGGTGTAAGAAAATGTCAGCAATTTGTGGAGGGCCCTCTTTTGCGTGAGAACCACCCAGCTTCATGCAAAACAGACTTGAGGGTTTGTGTCTGCGCAGGATGAGTTACATTCTCATAGTAAAATGGAGGACCTTGTCCAAAGGCGATAGATGTTACCAAGGATTAACATCTTCAGTTACGACAGACAGAGAAAGTCCATGTACCTCGAGGAGCTTGAAAAGCTTTCTGCACTCTGCTGGTGCAGGCTGGATGTTTATTCTCTAGTTGGCATTTGCCAGGGGAAGTTCAGATACAGTGGGTTAATTAAACCTTGCAGCAGCACTTGTAGCGTGGACTCTTGGAGTCTTGTAGTATGTGTTAGATGCGGAAGAAGTGTATTCATGTTCTACGGAGCTCAGAAAATCCAGACTTTCCGGGCCAGAACCGGGTGCTGTAAGCTGCACTAGTTTCAGGGAGATGGACAGATGTTATGGCGATAGGAAACCCCGACAAACCACAATAATGTTCCACTCTTCCAGGTTAGACGAAACCAAAAATGCTTGAACCAAGGGAGCTGTTGAAAGTGTCAAAGGTGACCTATGAACAGCAAGGTAAAGACAGGAGTTTGATTTGATTTGATTTGAATAAAATTTATACAGCGCAAAACAATAACCCGCAGGTATCAAGGCGCCTAACAATCACATCAAAATTGGTATTTGAGATAATCTTAAGTGAATAGGAAAGAAATGAGAAGTGTGTGAATGGAGTTACTTTCGTTGTATACTTCGTAAAGAGTTACTGGAAATTTTGCAGCCCCGCCTGGTCCATCTCTTTTTCTACACTCTATTGTTGTTTGAATGAAATCTTGACCGTATGCATCTATCTTAAGCAAAACCTTAAGCACTTGGGAGCTCCGAGCACCTGTACTTTGCTAAGTTACTCAGTGAACACTGTTAAATCACCTAGTTTTCAGACATTAATAAGATGTCACCTGATCACCAGAACTTTTAGTTAAATATTTGTGTATTATGAAATATTCCCTACTAAGTTCAAAGGCAGTAAAGAAGAAGGGGCGATTTACTAAGATTTTGCATCGTGTTTGCGTCACAAAAGTGGCACAAAAGAGTGCAAAATCTTTTTTTCCTAATTTTCTTTCCAGCAAATAGCGTAAAAGTAATGTGAAGCATCGCATTGCACTGCTTCGCGTTACTTTGCACCTTGGGGCCTGCCACTGGTGGGGCATGGGCGTTCCCGTCAACTACCCATTGTTTCTCACGCTAAACTCAATTTACCAAATACAGTAGATTGGGTTTAGCGTGAAAAAACTGCGCCCGTTTAAACTAGGCGCTTGGAAGGAGAAATGCTTTAATTTCTCCTTCCTTTTCTGACTTTGCATGCGTGCTGCACTGTGTAACAATCATACAACGTTGGAAAAGGTTTCCCTCATGTCTAGGCATAGTATTTTGTACAGGTAGGGTGTCCTTCCTGTACAAAACCCATGCTGGACTCACACACACACCCTAGAGCTCTTGTGCTAAGGTGTGTGCATGGCGCAGGGCTGCTGTAATCAGTGCCGGCGCAAGGGAAAGGGAAGGAGAGAGCCATATCTTTGAAAATATGGTGCTCTCCTGCTCCCTCCATGTCACGCAGCGCAGCCTCGCAAGGGGAGGCCTGCGCTGCATTGCGTGGAGATTTGGTAAATCTCCCCTGAAATGTCTTTTACAACCAGTTAAATATTGTGAATTCTCATTCCATTTTGTTTCAATTCAGTAATTTTAAATATCTTTACATTCAACAGAAAACAAGCCTTGAATGTATGAATTGACCATCAATAATGAAGCGAATGCCGTAAATCTTCAATAATAGCAGAAATATTGAGCTACAATATTCAGGAAAACATCAGCGCAGTCGGCGACAGAGGAACCTGCACACAAACTGACAGATCCCGGATAAAGCATCAACGGCAGTTCAGTGATTGTAAGACACTGAGCTGTGCACCTCCACGCCACAAGACGAAGAAATGACCTTAGGAAAATTAAGGCAACAACAATAACAAACCACCTCCTGTATAAACAAGTGTCAAATACTAACTTTGATAAATGTATCGGTATGATGTGATTATCGCAGTGCTCTATTTTCTAAAAGGAAGACACGCCATCATTCCGTGCTCTAGGTGAATTGTAAACTCTTTCTGGCCAAACCACAGTAACAAGCGGAAAGCACAACAGAGCGGAGGCAGACAACTGACGGGTAATGGAAAGAGGAGCTCTTCTATCTACAATACAATAGACTGTCCAAATTTGAACCGGCCAGAAGGAAGATACATCTTTACCCGCAAGTGTGCATTGCCATAATCCAATCTAAAGGCACAATCGCCTACAAAGACACATTCTACGTATTAGGAGTGTGGCAAATATTTGGTGGCTATTGTATTTTATTGTTAAACATAAATCAAACGTACAAAATACTGCGCACATATAAAGTGTGTGAGAAACACACAAGTGCTTTAACAGCCATGTCGGCCCATCAGGAAATACAGTCAAGGGATGTAGATAAATATATACCTGACCCACAGAGACTAACCAAGAAAGAAGAATCATACACATGCAGCAAGAGCTTTAGTTTGTCATCACTACTCAAGCTTCATCAGCACACGTACACAGGAGAAAAACCATTCAAGTGCAGTGAATGTGTAAAGTGCTTTAGTCAGTCATCAAACCTACAAAGACATAATCAAACACACACAGGAGAAAAGCCATTCAAGTTCAGTGAATGTGTCAAGAGCTTTAGTTGTTTATCAAACCTCCAAAGACATCAGCAAACACACACAGGGGAAAAACCATTCAAGTGCAGTGAATTTGCAAAGTGTTTTACTTTATTGTCACACCTACAAAGCCATCTATGGAACCACATAGGAGAAAAAAAATTCAAGTGCAGTGAATGTGCAAAGTGCTTCAGTAAGTCATCACACCTACAAAATCATCTGCGAACGCGCAGAGGAGAAAAGCCATTTAAATGCAGTGAATGTGGGAAGAGCTTTAGTCGATTAGACCACCTACAAAGACATCAGCGAATACACTCGAAGGAAAAACCATACCAGTGCAGTGAATGTGGGAAGAGCTGTAATCAATTAGCAAATCTACAAACCCATCAGCAAACACACACAGGGGAAAAACCATACCATTGCAATCAATGTCAAATGATTTTTAGTCGTTGCTCAACATTAAGGATTCATCAGCGAACACACACAGGGGAAAAACCATTCAACTGCAGTGAATGTGGGAAGAGCTTTAGTCAATTATCAAACCTCCAAACACATCAGCGAACACACACAGGGGAAAAACCCTATAATTGTAGTGAATGTGACAGTAGTTATCGCAGCTCTTCAGCATTAAGGTATCATCAGCGAACTCACACAGGAGACAAACCATTCAACTGCAGTGAATGTCTAAAGAGCTTTAGTCAATTATCAGTGCTACAAAGACATCTGCGAACACACACAGGGGAAAAACCATTCAACTGCAGTGAATGTGGGAAGAGCTTTAGTCACTTATCAAACCTCCAAACACATCAGCAAACACACACAGGGGAAAAACCCTTTAATTGTAGTGAATGTAACAGTAGTTTTCGCGTCTCTTCAGCATTAAGGATTCATCAGCGAACTCACACAGGAGAAAAACCATTCAAGTGCAGTGAATGTCTGAAGAGCTTTAGTTGGTTATCAAACCTCCAAACACATCAGCGAACACACACAGGGGAAAAACCCTATCATTGTAGTGAATGTGACAGTAGTTTTCGCAGCTCTTCAGCATTAAGGATTCATCAGCGAACTCACACAGGAGAAAAACCATTCAAGTGCAATGAATGTGTCAAGAGCTTTAGTCAATTATCAAACCTACAAAGACATCAGCAATCACACACAGGGGAAAAACCATTCAACTGCAGTGAATGTGGGAAGAGCTTTCGTCACTTATCAAACCGCCAAACACATCAGCGAACACACACAGGGGAAAAACCCTTTAATTGTAGTGAATGTAAAGGTAGTTTTCGCGTCTCTTCAGCATTAAGGATTCATCAGCGAACTCACACAGGAGAAAAACCATTCAAGTGCAGTGAATGTCTGAAGAGCTTTAGTCGATTATCAAACCTCCAAACACATCAGCGAACACACACAGGGGAGAAACCCTATCATTGTAGTGAATGTGACAGTAGTTATCGCAGCTCTTCAGCATTAAGGTATCATCAGCGAACTCACACAGGAGAAAAGCCATTCAAGTGCAATGAATGTCTAAAGAGCTTTAGTCAATTATCAGTGCTACAAAGACATCTGCGAACACACACGGGGGAAAAACTATTCAGCGGCAGTGAATGCGGGAAGAGCTTTAGTCACTTATCAAACCTCCAAACACATCAGCAAACACAGAGACTCCGGAAAGAACTTAAGAACATCAAAAATAATACTGACCCATCTGAGGACATAGACAAGAGCAGAACAGTGCAGTTATTATGAGAGGAATGAATTACGGAAAAAGATTCAATTCAAATTATGTGGGACATTGAAATGCCAGGTGATAGAAGACCGGACTAGCAGTAAAGAAGGAAAACAGATAACAGTATTTACAGAATTATAAATGTGTTTGTTTTCAGTGATTGTTCACTTCCGTACACATAGCAAAGCAGCATGATGCACCAGGATACACAGTGGGAGGCTAGCACAATGTGGACTAAAAGAAAAGAAAATTGTTGATTTTTATTTGGTGAAGAAAAGATACAAAGAAAAACATTCAATCGCACCTGACCACACCATCTGTAAAAGCAACACTGAACAATACTGGGACTAACAACGATATCTTCAGCTAACTTGTCGGATTAGTGATAAAACCTAGAAGCGAAACACACCCAGAGTGGACATGCTGTTAGGGCTCTGGAGATGGGAAACTTCATTGGTAAAATGTAGATATTACTATTAACAAATGCCACTGCAGTATATGTGATGTACTAAAGTGAAGCACAGGTGTTCAAGAAATAACCTGTTTTGAGATATAAAAGAGCATATACCTTGTTTCTAACCCCTTCAGTGCTGCGCGAATTCCGCTGCAGTGCTGAAGGTTCTAAAGAACCTATGGACTCATGACGGAACGGTTCCGTCATGAGCACAGGCCAACCGACGCTCATGACGGAACCGTTCCGTCATGAGCACCGAAGGGGTTAAGTAATGTTTTCTGCATCTTTTACACTCTGTTATCGGTTGATGGATCAGCTCGTGCCTCGGGCCTTATAAATAACTGTGACCCGTGGCTCCTCTCCGACATGGCTCACCCTATTTATTTTGTGACTTGCCAAACTCTACTTTTTACCAGAATTGAGCCATTGTAAGCAGTCGACTCTGTTTGAAGAATGTGGTGAAATAGCGAAATCCCACATCAAAAGTATATATGTGACTGGACAATCAGTTGCAGTCCCAGCAACTCGTCTTCCACACTTGATTGTCCCTTGTCCTCCAATGTTCTAAAGGATTTGTCGTATGAATGCCAGAAGTAGCAGTGACATTCATGAAGCTAACGCTAACAGGAGTGTGTGGGAGATAGAGAGGGGGAGAGATAAAGAGAACGAGAGAGACAAAGAAAGGGGGAGAAAAATAGAGAAAAGGAAGGAGGGGGAACGGCACGTTATTTGTACTCACCCAAAAATAGAAGAAGCAGCCGAATACATGTCAATGTGTGACATCACCAGAGAAACAGGCTGAATACCTGTGAATTTATATGTTTATTTTTAATACCTATAGACCCATGTCATGCCAATAAATAGGGCACAAGTAAGTAAAATAGTGAAGGAACTCACTATCATATGCAAATCACAGTAACGTGTAGTGACATGTAGTGACATCACAAGGAGTGATGTCAGGCCCTTATAATAATTTTTATGTGAAAGGTTGATGAAAATAATATAAAAATACATTTTTGGTTTCAGTTTTTATACATCATGTGTTTTTCCCACTATTAGTTTGTAACTAAACTCGGAAATGACTGAAAGTGTAAATATTTTTAAACAGAGATGTGGAACTTGGAAATTACATTTTTAAACAGTTTTCAGTGAATAAATAAAATGTGCTTTTAATTTGCGTTTGTTTCCTGAAGTTATTCCTTATCCAGCCCCTAAACCCCAAAGTGTTTCACAAAGTAACAATTATTATTTGCAGGCTAAGGAGCTAGATGGAACTGAGTCCCGTTTCTAGATAATAGTGGGGGGACCCCTTCAAACTGTGGCTACCCCACAACTTGTGCCGTGCTGATAAAGCAATAGTGAATTTGAGCAATTTATTATGAATTGAAAAGAGAGAAAGAGAAGAAGAGAGCGAGGTGCAGGATATATTAAAGAACATGAAAAAAAGCGACACAGGACTTTACCCTGTTCTGTGTACTAGCACTTTACATAAGCAAGTTGTGCTGTGCGTTGTGAACAGGCTGTCACCCCCTTTGTATGTAAATGAGCTTCTGTGACCAGACACCCCAGGCTCCCATCTCTTCTAGCGCGGATGATAATGTGAGCACTGTAAGGTAATCACAAACTAGGGCTATATTGAGAAACAACCGGCTTCCAGGTCTCACAGCTGTGGTTATGCAGTTCTTTATTAGTTTTATTTAATTTTCTTTAATTTTCAGCAATTCTCCAGGTTATTTTTTCTCAGGATTACGCTTCAGGTCGCTCTTTGCTCTCCATCAATTAAACGTGAGGTTTGATGTAGGATTTGTTGTTAGCGTCCCTAGACCATGTCCCAATCCCTTTGTCCTTGATTTGTCGGCACGTGTTTTGTCCACACACTGGTCTAGGATGGGCCTTCTTAAGGTAGAAGTGCTGTAATAGGAATAATAAATCAGACATATATGAAATTGTAGGTAAACAAATATGTGTCTTTCAGTTATCGGGCACCACCAGACTCACATCTACACATGTAATTGAGCATCAGACTAAAGTGACTCCTCCCTGTATAAATATGTGCCATCAGTAATCGGGCTGATGGTTCCGCTGATGCGCACAGCAAATTAAGTTTCTGGGACTGTACGCATTGGCCTACATTTTAATTGCTGAAGTTTCACGCAGTTTCGCTGATGCGCACAGCTTATAAGGTTTGTGGATATTGTGCAGTGTAAGTAGATCACTGAAGATCACCCTTAAGTAGTAAGTAGGTCAAAACATAGTACATACATCATGCAAAATGTCACTGCCCCTCCCTTCTTTTTGACATCTCCAGGAG
The DNA here is from genome assembly GCF_964261635.1 of Lissotriton helveticus. Classification (NCBI taxonomy): domain Eukaryota; kingdom Metazoa; phylum Chordata; class Amphibia; order Caudata; family Salamandridae; genus Lissotriton; species Lissotriton helveticus. Next base: position 438,154,246 of record NC_136058.1, read on the forward strand.
TTCCTTCTCTCTCGTGGCTGAAGTGGAAGAAGGTTTTCACACATTATGCTTGTGTCTGTGGCACTTCCTTAAGTGCAGAGAGGAAAGCCTCATGGTTAATGCATTGTTTGGGCTCTGAGGGACAAGAATTCTTGGAACACCTTCCTGAACTCTCTGATAGTGACTCTGCCACTCTTAATGAATATGAGATCTGCATCAGAAAGTTGGACTTGCACTACCTCCCCAAAGTGAGTACTGTCCTTGAACGATGTCACTTCGGGAGAAGAATGCAAAGGCAGGATGAGTCGGTGGAACAGTACATAACTACCTTGCACAAATTGGCTTCCAAGTGAAATGTTTGTGCAGCTTTAGAGGAGTGCTTAAGAGATCAGTTCATGTTAGGATGCGCCCTCGACAAAACGAGACACGCCCTGTGGCAAAAAGACACGCCATCTCTTCAAGAAGTGCTGACCATAGCCAAAAGTCACGAGCATTCAAAAGCATGTGTTGATATTATACACAAAGACAGTTCAGGTGAAAAAAGGAGAATATTAATGTCAAATTGCTGGTGGATAGATTCGTTAAACCCAAATCGAGCACCACTTCAAAGCCCTTTAACACAACGAATTTTCATGGGAAGTGCTTCAGGTGTGGCAACTCTGGCCTTATGGCCAACTTTAACCGTTGCGTGCATCGGACGTCCCCGGCCATCCATCGTCACAGTGAGCATGTGCGGATGATGGCTGGGGACCCCCCAAACCGCGCCCACTCATTATTATGCACGCACCGCGGCACAATTCGCGCCGCAGTCAACAGGTTAAAGACTACCCAGGCTGGAAGGCCATGTGCAAAACTTGTGAGAGAAAAGTCACGTCTCAAAGAGCTGCAGAATGGGCAACGAGCATAGAAAAGTCAGGGAAGTTGATCTTTATGAAGAAGAATTGGAAGGAAACAATATTCTCCCAGTCACAGGGAATGCTAGTGATGGCCCTCAGGAGGTAGTTTTGATCAATGATGCTCCAGTGAGCATGCTCTTCGACTCTGGGGCCAAGATAACTCTAGTCCCAAAAACATTTTATGAGCGTAATCTGCTGGGCAAAGTCACCCTGTTGAAGACAGACATTAGACCAATTAAACCAATAGGTTAAGGTGGAGTGACTATTGAGTTGCTGGCTTATTTCTGGGGCACAATTGACTACAAAGGGAGAGTCATCCCTGATAAAATCTATGTCTTGATGAAAGGAGACCCGCTCATAAGTTGGTTCCATCTATGTGATCTACATATCTGCCTTGATCCCAATGAGATCTGTCTGCCTAAAAGAATTACCACCAGTTAGGGTTGTTAGTAATGCTAATCGAGACTGGATGAGGTCTTTGCTGGCAAACTGAGTTTGTCTCAAAAACTATGTACATTGGATAAAGGTAAAATCTAATGCTGTTCCAAAAACAGTTAAGGTCAGGAATGCACCTCTGAAAGTAAGGGAGAGCATGAAAGTTGAATTAGACAATCTCTTAGCCAAGTGCATCATTCAAGAAGTTGAAGCAATGGAGTGGGCCTCTCCTGTTGTTATGGCCCGCAAAGCCTATGGGGAGGCCAGGCTCTGTGTCAGCTCGAGGGAGCTCAACAAAGCAGTTATTGTTGATCATTACCTTTTACCCAACATAACTAAAATGCTGTGTTCTCTTGAGGGGGCAAGGCATTTTTCTTCCTTGGACTTGAATTCCGCCTATCCCCATGCCAGCCTTCACTCCTCTTCAGAACATTCAGAATATTCACTCCTTTTCTCAGGACCTTACCTCCTGTGTAACACCCTTTGGTACCTTTAGATTTCTAAGAATGCCTTTCGGACTGATTTCTGCAGCCTCATTTTTTCAGAGGGAGATGAAGGGCATTCTTGGAGGCCTTCAGGATGTCAAGGTGTACCCAGATGATGTGCTCATCTTTGGTGTGGATTTTGAAGAGCATAATGGGAGGCTTAGGTCAGTATTGAAGAAGTTACGTGATGCTGACCTCACCCTTTGGGCTGACAAGTGCAAATTTGGTGTCAAAGAAATAGTTGATAGTGCCCCTATCATTGAGCATATGTCAACCACTTCATTGAGTGTAATACAAGATTGGATTTTTAACGCAGTTGAGTACTGTTTTCCACTATCTAAAAAACCCATAATCACCGTCCTCCTGCCCCCTGGCTTACAGAGCAATTAAAAACTGAAAAAAACAAATGTAAAGCTCTGGAAAGGAGCTGGAGGAGGAAATATACGCAGGTCTTTAAATCTGAATATGAACAAGCTCTAAAATACTACCAAACTTTTTGTAAATTAGCAAGGAAGGAATATGTTTCCTCCACTATTTCTTGTTTGCGTACCCTGTTTACTATGGTAAAAAAACTTGCTGGCTCTGATACACAATCAATGCCACCTACCTTAAATGAGCAACAATTCGACAGCCTCACTAACTACTTTGTGGATAAAGTAGAGCAAATACACTCTGTATTACAAAATACTCAGTTAGTCTGTTATTTCGCCCTCCACGTCCGAGTCTGATTACAAGGTGAAGGGGTCCATTAGACTAGAATCTTGGATACCTTTTGACAGTAATTCTTTAAAAAAGTTTTTAAATAGTATTAAATCTGGCTCCCCTTGTGATCTTATCCCTGTATCAGTGCTGCATCAGTTGGATTCATCTTCTTTGATGTTAATTATGCAGCTGCTAAATAAAAATAATAATCCACATTTGTAAAGCGCAACAATCACTCGTAAGGGTCTATAGACACTGGGGCCCGTCGGGAAGATTAAGCAAGCTATTGCCCAGAGTCACATGGTGCTGGGCTAGCCTGCCGCCGGAGCCGGGGATCGAACTGTGATGCCCAGATTCTAGCATCAGTCGCCCTGGCCGCGGGGCCACACCTCTCCCTCTATGCCTCTATCCAAGAAGCTACTGCACCCTCAGACTGGAAACATGCGATGGTCCTTCCTCTTTTAAAAAAGGCCAATGCTGATTCATCTCAGCCATCTAATCTATTCCAAAATCCTTGAAAAGCATGTTAACCAGCAACTAACTCAATTTGTTGAATCTACTAACTATCTACACTCCTCTCAGTCCGGCTTTAGAGCCGGTTATTCCACCGAGACAACTCTGCTTGGAGTATCAGACATTATACAGCAGTGACGGATTCTGGAGTTACGGTGGCCCTTATATTGCTCGACCTGACCGCTGCATTTGACACGGTGTCCCATACGGTGTTAATTAAATCTTTGCAATCCATTGGCATTACTGGCTCTGCACTTGGCTGACTTTCATCTTTTCTTGCCAAATGGACTTTTCAAGTTTTCTCAGCTAGAGCCACTTCTAAAACTCATTCCTCTTTTTATGGGGTACCCCAAGGCTCTATCTTAAGTCCCCTTCTATTTAATCTGTATGTTAAACCTCTGGCAACAATAGCAAAGGAGGCGGGGTTGTGCCTTTTCTCTTATGCTGACAATACCCAGATCATCTTTTCCCTTTCGATGGAAAAGACGTTTGGACCCTCAGTTCTTCAGACTGGTCTGAGAAACATTGCATCTTGGATGCAAGCCAATCTTCTTAAATTAAACGGTGAAAAAAATGAGGTCTTTATTTTGGGGAAAAATAAAGTTCTTTGGGTCCCCCAGCATTGGCAGTGTGAAATGGGTGATCTTCCTCACCCTTCTGAGTATGTGCGCAATTTGAGAGTTCTCATTGACGATAAACTATCTATGAAGCAACAGGCAGTGAAGGTGTCAGCCACCTGTTTTACCAGTACGTGCGCAATTTGAGAGTTCTCATTGACGATAAACTATCTATGAAGCAACAGGCAGTAAAGGTGTCAGCCACCTGTTTCACCATCTTAAAATGGTTGAAAAATGATTTGGATACTTCCGATTTCCACTCAGAAAACTCAAGTCCAAGAGCTTGTGACATCTAGAATGGACTACGGAAACATCCTTTACTTGGGATAAAATAAGGATGTTACACAGAAACTACAGGTGGTACAAAACTCTGCTGCGAGGCTGCTCAGCCAGCTCTCTAAAACTTTTTCCACTTCCAATGCCTTGTACAATCTTCATTGGCTTAAGGTTGAAAATCGTGTGAAGTTTAAGGCAATGAGTTATGTACATAAAATTAAATCCGGCTCTGCTCCTAAATATTTGCAAACTCTAGTTCACCCATACCAGCCCCCTCGCCTACTTAGTTCGGCCATGCAGGGTACATTCTCGGTGCCCAGATTCATACTGAAAAGAATGGGAGGTCGCTCATTTGCCTGACTTGGTCCATCCATATGGAACTCTCTTTCCACTGCAATTCGTAATGAAACTTCATATATGAATTTTCGTAAACTTTTAAAAACCTGGGTATTTAACCGATAATCTATCTGAATTGCTTCCCTTTTCCTCTACTTATTTTTTTTTCCTCTGTCACGTTTAGCGTTGGGATACTCTTGTTGGGTAGCTGTGCGCTGTATACAATTAATTTAACATTAACAGAGTACTTAGGGCATTTTGTGTCCGCTGCAGGCATCAAACCCAAAGACTCATTGGTAAACACCCTTTGTAATTTACGCACCCCTTTGAACAAAGAAGAGTTTGTAAAGTTTCTGTGCATAGCTGAATTTTATCACAAGTTCGTTCCAAACTTTGCAGTGAAAAGTTCTTGTTTGAGGTCTCTCCTCCAGAAGGGAGGCACATTTGTTTGGTCCAAGAGCTGTGAGGAAAAGTTTGGGTGCATTAAGAAACATCTGAATGAAGCACCTTTTCTAGGAAGTTTTGACCCCAAAGGTATCTTATCTCATGACTAATGCCAGCTTGAAGGGGTTAGGAGCAGTTCTTTTGCCGAAGGTTGATGGGGAGGTTAAAACAATTCTTTTCATCTCTAGGCCCTTTAGGGGAGCTAAATGCAACTGTTCTGTTGTAGAGAAAGAAGCTCTGAGTGTTTTTTGGGGGAGGAAAGGTACAGAATTCTTACTGACCACAAACCTCTTAGTAAGGTCTTCTCCAAACAAGCATTGAAAATGCAATAGGTCTCGCAATAACGCGAGTCTGAACTATTAGCATTGTAAATGATTATGCCCTTTATTTTTGCGTTCTGGTTTTTGGAACATAAATAAAAGGCTTTGCCATTTACAAGGCCTATAGCTTAAATTTGCGTTAAAACGAGACCTATTGCATTGCAATGGTGGAGGTGCTGCTGAGTTTTCTCTGAATCTGCACCCACAATCTGCACCCACAATCTGCACCCACAATGTGTGAGTGGCGTTGCGTGTGTGAGTGGCGTTGCGTGTGTGAGTGGCGTTGCGTGTGTGAGTGGCGTTGTGTGTGTGAGTGGCGTTGCCTGTGTGAGTGGCGTTGCCTGTGTGAGTGGCGTTGCGTGTGTGAGTGGTGTTGCGTGTGTCAGTGGCGTTGCGTGTGTGAGTGGCGTTGCGTGTGTGAGTGGCGTTGCGTGTGTGAGTGGCGTTGCGTGTGTGAGTGGCGTTGCGTAGGTGAGTGGCGTTGCGTTGTGTGTGGCGTTGCGCGTGTGAGTGGCGTTGCGCGTGTGAGTGGAGTTGCGCGTGTGAGTGGCATTGGGCGTGTGAGAGGCGTTGCGTGTGTGAGTGGCGTTGCGTGTGTGAGTGGCGTTGCGTGTGTGAGTGGCGTTGCGCGTGTGAGTGGCATTGCGCGTGTGAGTGGCATTGCGCGTGTGAGTGGCGTTGCGCGTGTGAGTGGCGTTGCGCGTGTGAGTGGCGTTGCGCATGTGAGTGGCGTTGCGCGTGTGAGTGGCGTTGCGGTGTGAGTCGCGTTGGGTGTGTGAGAGGCGTTGCGTGTGTGAGTGGCGTTGCGTGCGTGAGTGGCGTTGCGTGCGTGGCGTTGCGCGCGTGAGTGGTGTTGCGCGCGTGAGTGGCGTTGCGCGCGTGAGTGGCGTTGCGCGCGTGAGTGGCGTTGCGCGTGTGAGTGGCGTTGCGCGTGTGAGTGGCGTTGCGCGCGTGAGTGGCATTGCGCGTGTGAGTGGCGCTGCGCGTGTGAGTGGCGTTGCGCATGTGAGTGGCGTTGCGCGTGTGAGTGGCGTTGTGCGTGTGAGTGGCGCTGCGTGTGTGAGTGGCGTTGCGCGTGTGAGTGGCGTTGCGCGTGTGAGTGGCGTTGCGCATGTGAGTGGCGTTGCGTGTGTGAGTGGCGTTGCGTGTGTGAGTGGCGTTGCGCGTGTGAGTGGCATTGCGCGTGTGAGTGGCGTTGCGCGTGTGAGTGGCGCGTGTGAGTGGCGTTGCGCATGTGAGTGGCGTTGCGCATGTGAGTGGCTTTGCGCGTGTGAGTGGCGTTGCGCGTGTGAGTGGCGTTGCGCGTGTGAGTGGCGTTGCGCGTGTGAGTTGCGTTGCGCGTGTGAGTGGCGTTGCGCGTGTGAGTAGCGTTGCGCGTGTGAGTGGCGTTGCGCGTGTGAGTGGCGTTGCGCGTGTGAGTGGCGTTGCGCGTGTGAGTGGCGTTGCTTGGGTGAGTGGCGTTGCGCGGGTGAGTGTGGTGTTGCGTGGATGATAGTCGGCTTGCGTGGGTGTGAGTGGTGTTGCGTGTGTGAGTGGCGTTGCGTGTGTGAGTGGCGTTGCGTGTGTGAGTGGCGTTGCGCATGTGAGTGGCGTTGCTTGGGTGAGTGGCGTTGCGTGGGTGAGTGTGGTGTTGCGTGGATGATAGTGGGCTTGTGTGGGTGTGAGTGGCGTTGCGTGTCTGTAAGTGTTGCTGTGTGGGTGAAAATGGCACAGAGCCTTTGATGTGGCCTGGCGCAGGAGAAATGCTGCTGCTGCTAATTAAATACAAGAGCGGCCAGGAAGCGGCCGGGAAACACAAGTACGCCGGCCACATAATTAGGGGAGGAGAAGCCGCATAGCACACGCTGGGAGAAGCCCTTTGATGTGCTGTGCGGCCGCGATGCGCGCTCTGTGCTGGGGGAGGGCCATTAGCCTGAACTCGCGTCAAGATCAAACGAAGGGTGGGAGGGACATTGAGGAACAGGAACAGATGGCCATGAAAGTGTATGGGCCAAAAGCGCGTGCCTGTACGTGCACTCGCAGAAAACGCCACGAAAAAAAGCGGTGGTTTGACAATCAGTTCGAGCACTTGAATTCTCGCCATTTCCCATTCCTTCGGAATGGTAAAGGCGAGCCCTAAAAAGGCATTGACTTTGTCTCCCTTGGGATACGGAAGTGGGTTGTGGCTCTACAGTTCTGGCAGACTGTCTGTCATGACTCGGGGTGAGGGTGTGAAACGGCAGATGATGTTGAGTAGTTTGGAGGTGAAGAACTGGAGGAAGAAATTAATGTACGTGTGATTAGTGAAGGGTTGATTTCCGAGACAGAGTACAGGGAACATCACATGATCGATTTACACTTGCGGACAGTCCTAACCATGGTCACAGGTGGTTGGTGTGAGAAGAAGGACTGTGAGGAGGTCCTCGAAGGCTTTTGGTGAGTGAGGGAAGTACTGGCGTTGGAGGATGGTCTCCACATGCGCTGTAGTAATTTGGTTGCACTCCTTGCACTAAGGGATAAGCTAGTAAAGAGTGCTCACACCTCGCACATGGGCATTGCCATGACAAAGGAAAGGATCAGGGAAGCATATTGGTGGGCTGCCATGGATGTACATGTAGAGAGGTTGGTGCGTGAATGTGCTGAATGTGTGTGTTGTGACACGATATTGATGTGCAGGACGCCACCCATGGTTATTAGGGAACAGGCTACTGGTCCGTGGTGGACATTTCTATAGATATTTTGGGACATGTGAAGTTGAAGACTCTGGAACGCTATTTGATCGTGTGTATTGATATGTTTTCCCATTGGCCTGATATTAAGGTGGTTCATTCCGTTGAGTCTGGTGTAGTGATTGAGTTTCTAGAAGAGTTATTTGAACGTGAGGGTTTCACGACCTTGTCATGGAAGAGTTTCGGAGTTCCAGGGGGATCAAGCATAAGAAGGCGTCCCTGTACCATCCACAAAGCAATGGTGTGGTGGGAAGGTTTATCAAGGTTGTTAAAGAGACTCTGCAACAATCTGTTGCCTGTGGTGAAAGTTTGGTGTTGATCACAAAAGAGAATGAGACACTCTGCACACCTATTTTTTATCTATGCTAATTTTTCAAGATTCCTTCTTAATCTTTGTACAAAAAACGGTGCTGCCACTCAAACTGACTGGCTCTGGTCAGTAACAAACTAAACAAACAAACAGACACTGTTTGAGAATGGCGCACTTTTCACATGCCCCTGATGGGTGCAAATATCTGTAACATTATAGTACTGGTACACATTTAGTATTCACAAAGTGATAACTAAAAATATTCTTTCAGGTTCAAAGTTCATGAGAAAGTTTCTTGTATTCACAATAAAGAAAATTCCGTTTCTTGAAAACGTTGTATTTTAATAACGATTTTCTTGCTTGATTTGTTCTCTGCACATTACATCATGTACATGTGTTCGTCACAGCATCATATTCAGTCACTCCCAATGCATTTCGGAATTAAAATACCTTCGTCAGGGGAATACTGTAATTGAAACCAACAAAACATAAATTGTACAATCTTAAACCTATAAAACGGGATGTCCACGACCAACCCCGTGTTCATGCAGTCATGGTGTAATTTTGTCACTATACAACCAAAATCAGTGCTCTCATCCCTGTGCCCCTAACATGCAGCCAAAGTGGTGTGCAATCTACATGCCAGATTGCCCAGTGTCACAAAAAAGCCTCATACCGACCATTCCAAATACCCATTACACATATAGATATTCATACCTGAACAACTAAGCCGTATGAATGCCGCTATGTCCAATGCGCTTGAGTTCCTGTCTGAAAAACTGAATTATGTCAGCATTCAATCAACCAGCGTCTCGTGATTACCTTGCCTTCAGGTCTCCGCCTACCTTTAATCACCAGTTGAGTCCACTAACACTCTTTTACTCGACCGTCCTGTACCCTCGTGTGCGCTCGCTAGTAAACTCTGTAGACTCTGCAAACAATGAAATAACATGACAATCCACTCTGGACACCTAAACTGTACTACGCGCTCTGTACCATGACGCGACAGCCGCCGCTTACCTAACTTCACCGCACTCGAACCGGCATCGCTCCGACTCTGGCTCCTAGTTTCGAACTTCCTGCCTCATATGAATCGCCACCTCCCTCGTTGTGAAAACAAAAAATGGACTGCTAACATGATGTGTTAGAGGGTGCCATCTTGGAATAGGTGAGTCAAATGAGTGTTGCAGTGTGCAACAAGCGCTTATCATAACCAGTGTAACTAATAAGTACCACCATAAGAATACAAACCTGATGGGATGTCTACTGAAGGTGCTACTGTGCAATGGAATCCCATGCTAAAAACCCTTTGATAATGATATTATGCTTAGAGGTCTGCCCAATCTAATGCTTCACTGTACTCGTGCTGATTCATAACTGACTCACTTTAATTGGTTCATATTTTGACAAAATTACATTGTATGACAAAGTACAGTATCTTATTGGTACACATTAAATCATAAAAAACACATCAATTCTATTTTGTCATTGAGACCACATGGTTCAAGCGTGTTCAAACTCCGGATCCAATACGTTTCTCTTTGAGACAATTGGCGATTGGTATCAACATGTAACTTTTCATCAATACTTTCCAACACTGTAAATCGCAATTGTGGTATGGAATGCTGTCTCTCTTTCCAGTGCATGGTCAAATTGGACTTAGGGTTACAATTTCTAATCATACTCTTGTGCTCCGTGATGCGGACTTTTACCTTTCTTGTGATTTTCCCCACGTATACTAGCCCACAGGGGCATTTGATGGCATACACTACCATGCTTGTATTGCAGTCTGCAGGTACAAAAGACATCCCCTTGTTCAACACCCTTAATTCTTGCTTATTCAGTTCATAGTCTGAAATGTTCATCACTATGTCCTCCTGTTGCGTTGCTTTTTTTGAACTTTGTCCCCTCCTTGTTCGTTTTGTTTTGTGTGTGGTTGTTCCATGGGAGGGTGGTTGGATGTTTTGCCCACCTCTAAAAAAGCCTCCCTAGGGGTACTATTGGTGCCCCCCTGCGCTACTACCTCAGTGCTCGTGCTTGGGGTGACTATGAGTGGTGCTCTAGTAGGTAAAGTGTCTTGTTCCGTGGCTACACTCTCCTCAGACGTGGATGCTTGTGGTTTCTTAAAAACTCTTCTCTGTGCATATTGATCTGCCCACATGTAGACTTCATCTAACTTATAATCTATCATATCGCGTTTGAATTTGCGCAGTTTTCATTCATGTACTTCTCTAGTATGTTCCTCCAGTTGGTCATTAATGTTCTTAAGAGTAGAAGCTAGTTCTTCCTCTGATAGCCGTGTGGATAACTCTGTTTTAAGCTCTTGTATTTCAGTTTCCAACTCTTTTAGGATATTAGAGAGTTCTTCCACAATGAGCAATATCAGGTCTAGAGAACATTTCATCAAAATCCACTCAGCACCCACACATCATGAATTTTGATGAAATCTCTCACTTAACGGCAAATCAGGCAGAAGTGAAGGTATACTCCACAGAGGAAGCAGAGAGTATATATGCACTCATCAAAGATGTCAGGGATTTCCACGGGAGACCTGGATCAACCACCCAGGTGATCAAACAATTACAGTACACATTAAGAAAAGAAATTAATCAAAGGCTTCATGCCACGACATTAATACAGTACCACAAGGTAAAGCGTATTCCACGCGGGTTGCGTATATCGCTCAGACCCATGTTATTTAAGTTTAACAAATCGTTCATGTTGAGGTGGTATGCTATACTAAATAAATATTCTCTAGACCTGATATTGCTCATTGTGGAAGAACTCTCTAATATCCTGAAAGAGTTGGAAACTGAAATACAAGAGCTTAAAACAGAGTTATCCACACGCCTATCGGAGGAAGAACTAGCTACTACTCTTAAGAACATTAATGACCAACTCGAGGAACATACTAGAGAAGTACATGAACGAAAACTGCGCACATTCAAACGCGATACGATAGATTATAAATTAGATGAAGTCTACTCGTGGGCAGATCAATATGCACAGAGAAGAGTTTTTAAGAAACCACAAGCATCCACGTCTGAGGAGAGTGTAGACACGGATCAAGACACTTTACATACTAGAGCACCACTCATAGTCACCCCAAGCACGAGCACTGAGGTAGTAGCGCAGGGGGGCACCAACAGTACCCATAGGGAGGCTTTTTTAGAGGTGGGCAAAACATCCAACCACCCTCCCATGTAACAACCACACACAAAACAAAACGAACAAAGAGGGGACAAAGTTAAAAAAAGCAACGCAACAGGAGGACATAGTGATGAACATTTCAGACTATGAACTGAATAAGCAAGAATTAAGGGTGTTGAACAAGGGGATGTCTTTTGTACCTACATACTCGACAAACAAATTGGAAACGGAGGTTTCACTTTTTAAGTTCATGAGGAAACTTCGCTTAAAGTGGTTCTTTCATACAATTGCACAAAATCCAATAGCTTCATGAACCACACCAGATCCACAACATGTTTTAGACCAAAGAGCACATTTACAGCTCCGTTTTCCCACAAGACTTTAGATGTATTTGAAACCTTAGTTAAAAAAGATCTAGACAAAATTCCCACCATTCGTAAGAGTAAAAACAATCTTACAAGCAAGAGACAATCACATTGAACTAATTAGCAACGAACGATACCCTCAAAATAGTACCTGCGGACAAAGGGGGAGCCCTGGTGGTTTTAAACAATTCTTACTACCAGGCTAAGGTTGATCAGCATGTAACTAATGAAGACACTTACATCAGATTGGATGCGGATCCAACTGTTCGATTCCAAACCACTTTAAAGACCATTCTAGATAAAGCCAAAGAGATGGGATGGATAAATGATCAGACCTACAGATTCTTGACAGTACAATATCCAAAACGACAGCACATATACATGGTGCCTAAGATGCACAAGAACCCAGTTGACCCGCCATTCAGGCCGATTGTGGCAGGATGCGGATCGCTGCACGAACCATTAGGAACGTTTCTGGATCATTTTTTGCAGCCACTGGTTCAACAATGGAGCACGTACATCCAGTACACAACAGATTGTTTGAAAAGAATCAATGAAGTTTCAGTGACCACAGAAGAACAGATATGGTTGTGTACCGTAGATATATCAGCCTTGTATACCTCGATTCCCCACCAGGAGGGAATAGAGGCAGTGGAGTGGATGTTGTTAAGGCATGATTATGAAGAGGGCACTAATGTATTTCTTTTAGAGCTACTACACTTTTGCCTTTACCATGGGTACTTTAAGTGGCAAGACACTTTTTATTTACAAAGAACAGGAACCTGTATGGGTTTTACGGGGGCACCGACTTTTGCCAATATCTTTATGGCCAGGTATGAGGAGACACACATTTTGCAGAACCATAATTTGACACAATATTTGAAATTATACGTCAGGTACATCGACAACATTTTAATAGTGTGGAATGGTCCTTATGATGAATTAGTGAGCCTTTTGACGGAGTTAAATGAGTGTCATGATCAGATAAAGATTACTTATTCTATTCATGCCAGCGCTATGAATTACCTAGACATTCTCATAGAAAAACAGGGTCAGGAACTACACACAAGGGTGTACAAGAAAGCAACAGATCGCAACAGTGCGTTACACTACAGTAGTTTTCACACAATGTCACTGAAGAACCATTTACCTTTTTCTCAGTTTTTGCGGGCTCGCAGAATCTGTTCACAAGAGGCACAAGGTCTTCAAGAGATGGAGACGATGGCACAGGCATACAGAGACAGAGGGTATCCAGATGAGGAACTAGAGAACGCTATGCACAAAGCACATCTCAAGGACAGGCAAGAACTATTGATTAAAACCAACAAGGAACTGTTGAAAAGGGAGGTGTTTGTCATCAAACATTCAACGGCATCCAGATCAATTAAGAAAAGTGTCTTAAACAGATGGGAAGTCATTGAACAGGAGGCAGACTTCAAAACTGTATACACAGGCAAACCTATGTTTTCCCATACAAGATCGAAGAATCTTAAAGAAATACTCAAACAACAACACACAAGAAAGGGTACAGTTCAGCATAGAGGAATGGTGAAATGTCATAACTGTAGCCATTGCGGCAACGTCATGATAGGGGATGTATTCCCACATCCACACACAGGCAAACAAATTCGATTGAGACACACGGCAGACTGCAATACAAGCATGGTAGTGTATGCCATCAAATGCCCCTGTGGGCTAGTATACGTGGGGAAAATCACAAGAAAGGTAAAAGTCCGCATCACGGAGCACAAGACTATGATTAAAAATTGTAACCCTAAGTCCAATTTGGCCATGCACTGGAAAGAGAGACAGCATTCCATACCACAATTGCTATTTACAGTGTTGGAAAGTATTGATGAAAAGTTGCATGTTGATACCAATCGCCAATTGTCTCAAAGAGAAACGTATTGGATCCGGAGTTTGAACACGCTTGAACCATGTGGTCTCAATGACAAAATAGAATTGATGTGTTTTTTATGATTTAATGTGTACCAATAAGATACTGTACTTTGTCATACAATGTAATTTTGTCAAAATATGAACCAATTAAAGTGAGTTAGTTATGAATCAGCACGAGTACAGAGAAGCATTAGATTGGGCAGACCTCTAAGCATAATATCATTATCAAAGGGTTTTTAACATGGGATTCCATTGCACAGTAGCACCTTCAGTAGACATCCCATCAGGTTTGTATTCTTATGGTGGTACTTACTAGTTACACTGGTTATGATAAGCGCTTGTTGCACACTGCAACACTCATTTGACTCACCTATTCCAAGATGGCGCCCTCTAGCACATCATGTTAGCAGTCCGTTTTTTGTTTTCACAACGAGGGAGGTGGCGATTCATATGAGGCAGGAAGTTCGAAACTAGGAGCCAGAGTCGGAGCGATGCCGGTTCGAGTGCGGTGAAGTTAGGTAAGCGGCGGCTGTCGCGTCATGGTACAGAGCGCGTAGTACAGTTTAGGTGTCCAGAGTGGATTGTCATGTTATTTCATTGTTCGCAGAGTCTACAGAGTTTACTAGCGAGCGGACACGAGGGTACAGGACGGTCGAGTAAAAGAGTGTTAGTGGACTCAACTGGTGATTAAAGGTAGGCGGAGACCTGAAGGCAAGGTAATCACGAGACGCTGGTTGATTGAATGCTGACATAATTCAGTTTTTCAGACAGGAACTCAAGCGTATTGGACATAGCGGCATTCATACGGCTTAGTTGTTCAGGTATGAATATCTATATGTGTAATGGGTATTTGGTAATGGTCGGTATGAGGCTTTTTTGTGACACTGGGCAATCTGGCATGTAGATTGCACACAACTTTGGCTGCATGTTAGGGCCACAGGGATGAGAGCACTGATTTTGGTTGTATAGTGACAAAATTACATTATGACTACATGAGCACGGGGTTGGTCGTGGACATCCCGTTTTATAGGTTTAAGATTGTACAATTTATGTTTTGTTGGTTTCAATTACAGTATTCCCCTGACGAAGGTATTTTAATACCGAAATGCATTGGGAGTGAATGAATATAATGCTGTTACGAACACATGTACATGATGTAATGTGCAGAGAACAAATCAAGCAAAAAAATCGCTATTAAAATACAACGTTTTCAAGAAACTGAATTTTCTTTATTGTGAATACAACAAACTTTCTCATGAACTTTGAACCTGAAAGAATATTTTTAGTTATCACTTTGTGAATAGTAAATGTATACCAGCACTATAATGTTACAGATATTTGCAGCCATCAGGGGCATGTGAAAAGTGCGCCATTCTCAAACAGTATCTGTTGGAAAGTTTGGTGTTGGCCATGAGAAAGAGGGTTAGTGAGTATAGGTTCACTTCTTGTTCGTCCACTGGTGAAACTCCCTTTCGTGTATTTAAAGGAAGGGTCCCCATCATGGAAGTCACTCCATTGTGGGTATTGACAAAAAGAACCTTAGTGGATGAAAAGGAGGGTTTTAGAAGTGGGGGTCTCTAGTTGGCAATGGCTTGCACCTTTGTCCAAATAGGGACCCTTTCTCCTAGTCAGAGTAAGGGGGCTACACTACTAAAATATCCCCTGCTCAACCCTGTAGTAGCTTGGCACGAAATGAAATGAAATACCACTATTTGTAAAGCGCACAGCTACCTCCGAAGTGGTGTCCTGGCGCTGGGGGCCCTCGGGAAGATTAAGCGAGCTATTGCCCAGAGTCACATGGTGCTGGACTAACCGGGGATTGAACCGTGAACCCCGTAGTCCTGAGTTAGGCACCCTGGCCTTTGTGCCACACCTCTTCCACAGCAGGAAGGTGCATCTCAGAGGGAGTGTGTAAAGCATTTGTGAACACATACAGTAATACGGTGAAAACACTACGGATGGACACCGCAGATGTTTTATAAAAATAAGTATTCTTTTTATAGACTTAACACAAGACTCAAACGACAAAAATCCACACTACCGTAATCCGAAATAAGATGGTAGAAGTAGCTCAAAAATAGGTTATTCACTAAAACGCAGTTTTTAGCAACAGATACCCCCAACTGGAGTTATCACGATGTCGAGGTCAAAGAAATCCCAAAGTACGGCATCGACCGCGAGGTGTGCGGCTTCAGGCGCAGAGTCAAAACAGAGTCACAACGAACAGTACCTTGGAAAAGCGAAAACAAAGACAGCTCGCAGTGTCGAGGAGATGTGGCAACGTTGGCACTGTGCGGCGTCGGTTCCTTGCTTCGAGAGAGGCGACACGTCGGATCCTCGATGCTTGCGCAAAGCACGGGAGGCGTTGGTTCCTTACTGGCGCCAAAACCACAGTTTCGTACGATGTCAATGGATTCTTGTCCACCCATGTCGAGTATCGGCTCCACATGATGTTAGCTTTGGAGTCGATGCGGCACAGCAGCTGGCATCAGGCCTACGTCATAAAGTCGGAGCAGCGCTCAGGGCTTGTGGTAGGATACAATGTCTCTTGCTGGCGTCGATGTGGCATGGCGGCCAGCGTCTAGCCTACGTTGTAAGCCGGAGCAGCGCTTACGGCTTCAATGCAGATTACGGCATTGCTCGCTGGGGTCGGTGTTGCAATTTCCTACTGTAGCAGCCAGAAAAGTAATTTCCAGATGCAGGCAAGCAGAAGGGGTGAAGTCTCTGTATCCCTGAGACTTCAGACAGGAGGCAAGCTCAAATTCAAGCCCTTGGAGATTTCCTGCAATATGATGAAAGTTTCAATAAAAGTCTTTTCTCCTTTCCTTGGCAATAAAGAAACCACTGCAGGCCAACCCAGCAAACAACACACTGGCATAGGGGTAGTCAAAAACTCCTGCCGATTGTCTGGTTCTTCTCCTTGGCAAAAGGTCCATCTTGATTTCCAGAAGTGATCTAAAGTTCTGGGGTCTGGGTTCCTCTTTTTATACACACAAATGCCTTGTCTCTGAAGGCAAAGAGTGTCTGTACCTGGTCCAAACCAGTTCTGGGTGCATCCTGCCAGTGCAAAACTACTTCCTTTGTCAGTGTGGGCCAGGGTCATCAGACGCACCACATGAGGTGGAGCCAGCATTGTGGAAGGCAGGCAGGCACAGCCCTTTTCAGGCCCAGGTGCTAGTCTTCCCACCACTTCCAATGCAGATAGGTCTATTCAGCCTTGTACGGACTCACCCTGTCTCCTGGAGCAACCCTAGCCCCTGTCACTCACAAGCCAGACAGGGAATACACAACCTAGCAGAGGCAGGCTTGGATGGTTAGACAAGAAAATACCTATTTTCTAAAAGTGGTAGTTCAAACACAATGTTAAAACCATGTTCACTAAAAGATGTATTTTATCATTCTGAGTTCAGGCATATTAAATATGTTTTCTACCATGTTCCCTGGGATAGTTAGGATTATAAGGTGTTATAACCCTTTGTTAGGCCCATTCTGGCCTATGGGGACAGGTAGCCTTGCAATAGTGAAAAACTTAATTGGCTGTAATTCACTACCAGGACATGCTACACACATCAGGGCATGTCCTACCTATCACATACAATGCACCCTGCCTTAGGGCCTACCTTAGGGGTGGCTAACATGTAGAAAAGGCCACGTTTAGGGACTGGTCAGTGGGTGCACTTACCAAGTCGACATGGCAGTACTGGACTGCACACAGGCTCTTCAATGGCAGGCCTGAGACACACTTTACAAGCTGCTTCTGCGTGTGGCACAATCAGTGCTGCAAGCCCACCAGCAGCATTTGACTTACAGGCCCTGGGCATATGCAGTGCACTGTACTAGGGTCTGACATGTAAACCAAATAAGCCAATCATGGAGTTAATAATCCATCACATCAATTTAACATAGGGAACACTTGCAAGGTGGCACTGAATAGCAGTGACACAGTGCCCAAAGCATCTAACCATCAAAAACATATCAAAAACAGAGGAGACAACAGCGAAAAATGGAAGGGAGACTCACGCCAATGGTACCAGGTCTAACAGTGGGCAGTATTGAGGACTGGAAAGAGAGAAAGAGGTGATGAAAAAAATACAGATCTTGTATGATAAAAGGAGGGCTGTGAAGAGAACAGTGGTCGACGTGGGAGACTGAGCCAAGATCAAGTCTCCCAGATCCAAATTCAGTCTTCCGTTTAAGGTTATCAAGGTTTTCAAAAATGCAATAAAGACGAGTGACCATAGAATTTGGAATCTAAGTCGAGTGGCGAAGTGCCAGGCGAGTGCTAGTTTTAATACCAGCACCGCAACTGGTGGGCCTGATTCGGGCTCTGAGGTGGAAGATCCTGTTGTACGAGAAAGGGGCTCTGGGTCACTTCACTTGAAATGTATTCCCCGACGTTTGCACGATTGTGTTTCTTAAAGTGAGCTCTTTCCCATTTGCCATGTACCCCAGTTTTCTCCTTGCCTATGAAATCGCTTTGTTGAGTTCTTCAAAGATCGTAACTGCATTCTCTATTATGTGCTTTTGTATGCTTGGCATTTATAGTTAAGTTTCCTTTTATTTTCTTTAAGTTTAGAATGTGTAAGGGGGGAGAAGGTGTGTCGTCCTGTGTCATGATATTCTGGAATGTGGGGATGGTTGCTAGGTGGTGGGCTGGAATAGAGACATTTGTCAGTTGGTCTTAGCTTGATGATGGATGGGGTCTCTGTAGCTGTGATACTTGAATAAACATTTCTTGACCCCCCTATGATCTACTGGGCTTTCTGGAGGGACACACTTCCACAGACGCCCATGTTAAATCTAGCAGCGCACAACCCACTGAGCATTCCTGCAGGTGTGGTACTTGATGGCAAAGGTTTATTGTCAGCAATTTATGACATAACACCTAAAACATTGATATTTACAGCATATGATAAAACAATCACAGTTCCTGTTCACGTAAAACAACTTAAACACAGTTCATACAAATACTACACTTTGCGCATAATCCATGATCAGACGTAAAATGCTAGTGCAAATGGATGACGTACATCACTATTAACACCAATCAATTAGTTAGAGCGGTCATTAGATCTTACAAAGCGTACCATCTTACAAGCGTGTACCTAGGTGCAGATACCGGCGTCTCGGTCTGCTTGTTGCCTACTCAAAGCAAGTAAACCTCTAGCAAGCCTGACAGCTGTCTTATAAACAACAGAAATAAAAGAAGAGCACAAACCTGCTGCACAGACGTTACGTAGTGTGTTAAAAAAACGAGAATTGACCAAATAATCACAGATTTGCTGACAGCCGGATGGAAATTAAACCCTCAGATATGGGCCAATAGACGTCCAACACCTAAGCGAGCATTTTCTAAAGTGCAGGTACAAGTAGAAATGAGCAACAATAGCCCTGGATGCTCTGTCCAGTCCATAAGGTTCTCCAGGTCGTCCATTGTGCCCTAGAGCCTTTAATACTGGAGTCAAGCCACACTACAGTTTATGAGGTCAGATATATCAAAGGACGGCCACAGCCCACAGAGACAAAAGGAAAGTGGCAAAACCATCACTACAGTTGGTTTATGGTTTGTACCCACTTCCTTCGCTGCTGTCTATATAGCAGGTCTGCATATACGAAGCAACTGCCTGGCAAATCTCCATACGATCAGTTCTATAACATAAGAAAAGTGCTGCACTGCAGCATCTCAGATTACGTGTTAGAAAAAGTGAACGTAGGTAGTACCTACGGATTTTATGCGACATATAACGCAGCAGCTTAAAATGCATAAATGACTCAGGGCCCCGTTATGTATGGGGACATGTGTCAGCTCCGCCTCCAGGGGCTTTACCCATGATTTAGTTAAGGTCCGCACCTGAAGAGTTCCTAATCTGAACATGAGATATAAAGATATAAAGCCATTTTCTCAGGAGGGAACAGCAAGTCCTTGAACTGGTCCCAGTTCACATTTCACATTTCACATTTTACTTTCTGATAATTAGTCGGAAGGATGCCTTTCCTTGCTTCTTGCTTGTGAATGCACAATATTTCTTTTTAGCCAGTTCTAGTGTTGCCTTATTCATCAGTTCCAGATGATTCTATTTCTCTACTCAACTAGTGTATGTTGGAATGTTCTCAGCGTGCTTGAACCGGAGTAAATTATTGTAATCCTGCATCGTTGCAGTTCCTGCGGAACCATACTATATGATGCAAAGGATAGATTTGACCACACTCGCATCCAATATCTTATTGGGTGAGATCCTCCAGTGAACCCCAGCTCAGCTCTTAATACTGTCAGTGGGGTTCCCAGACCCAGGTTTAGTACACGTAACAAGAAGATGTTTCCCAGTTTAAGAAGAGCCTGAACTTTCGTAAAATCCCACAGTTCAGCACCATAAGCGCAGGCCACACGTGCATTTGTCTTGAATGCATCAGTGCTAGGTTTATTGGTCTCTTGCTGCTTGAGTTAGCAAAATGTAGAATAGTGGCGGCAAGTTTGTTTCCGCCTTCGCCAGATGAGCTTTCCAATATAAATGGTCATCCATTCGTATGCCGAGGTAGTCATGTTTTAACTCGCTTAGTTGGTTTACCATCAATCCTGAATGTCAACAATACCTTTGATTTAGGAATAATTATCATATATTTTTCTCTTTATTGTTTATTAACTTGTGTACCTTACAGAATAGCTCGAAGCCTTCCAAAAGTTGATGCATTGATTTTTCAGTACGCGCTAATATTACTGCATCATCTGCAACCAGCGGGATCGGAATATTCTCCTTCTCCAATATCAGAACATCAAGACGAAGATTCCCGAGAGAATCAGTTCCACTGATGTGAATGTTGAATAAAGCTGGGGCAAGTACGCAACCCTGCCCAACGCCAATGTTTATTTCAAACTTCTCTGTGCATTCTCCTTTTACACTAAATCTTACTCTGGAATGATTGCCTCGGGGGAAATCCTTTCGGATACTCAAATAGTTGCTTGGGAACTTCCTTCCTCCAGAAGACTCCGAAGGACGGAGCGGCAACAGAATAGAATCCTGTTTTTAGGTCTCCAAAGACCAAGTAGAGCGGGGAGTTTCCAGGGACACAAACTTCATACAGATCATGTACAACCTCAGAGCTCGGTCGATTCTACTTTGGCCTTTTCAGGATCCGGCCTGAAGGTTAGAGGGAATATAGTTCTCCTCTGTCCAGGTCTCGAGTCGTGACTGTAAGAGTTTCCCAAAGATTTTCCTGATGTTGTCTATGAAGGAAATTAGCTGATAGTTGGAGGGGTCATCTCGCCCCCCCTTTCTTGTGAATCACCATAGATATGGAAGACTTGCATGATTCTGGAATCAAACCAAGAGTCATTACGGTGCTAAATAAAGCTGTTAAAGACCTTGAAGCACTGAACGTCTGAACTGGCCATCCCTCCTTTCCTCTGAATCCATGCAATACCGCTTAGTGGAGGTGTGGAGGAGGGAAGCCCATGTCACCGCACAGTAAACAAAGTGATGCTATAAAGAGAACAAAGGTATGCCCAAACTAGTAGACCCGGAACCTGGAGGAACAGCAGGTAACCAGTAACAATGCTTCGCTGTAGACTGATTTCTGAAAAATACCAACTCGATGACTGTGTGGATGCCGCCGCTCTCCACGAACGGTCCATTAAATTTACAGTTTGACACGACTTCGACAATTTGGAAAATACAGTTAAAAAGCAAAGATAGAACAATCACACTTGATTCAATCTATTCACAGAATTTAGCAGATTATCCCACCCACCCATAGGATCATGAGAGCACCATGAGCCGGACCACCCGTAGGATCATGAGACCACCCTGAGCCAGACCAGAAACCCCCCCATAGGATCATGAGACCACCATGAGCCAGACCAGATTACCCCCCCATAGGATCATGAGACCACCATGAGCCAGACCAGATTAACCCCCACCCATAGGATCATGAGATCACCAGGAGCCAGAACTGATTACCCCCCCACCCGTAGGATCATGAGACCACCCTGAGTCAGACCACCCGTAGGATCATGCGACCACCCTGAGCCAGACCACCCATAGGATCATGAGACCACCATGAGCCAGGCCTCCCGTAGGATCATGAGACCACCATGAGCCAGACCACCCGTAGGATCATGAGACCACCATGAGCCAGACCACCCGTAGGATCATGAGACCAACATGAGCCGGACCACCCGTAGGATCATGAGACCACCATGAGCCGGACCACCCCTAGGATCATAAGACCACCATGAGCCAGGCCACCCGTAGGAGCATGACACCACCATGAGCCGGACCACCCATAGGATCATGAGACCACTGTGAGCCAGACCACCCGTAGGATCATGAGACCACCATGAGCCAGGCCACCCGTAGGATCATGAGACCACCATGAGCCAGACCACCCGTCGGATCATGAGACCACCATGAGCCAGACCACCCGTAGGATCATGAGACCACCCTGAGCCAGACCACCCGTAGGATCATGAGACCACCATGAGCCAGACCACCCATAGGATCATGAGACCACCATGAGCCAGACCACCCGTAGGATCATGAGACCACCATGAGCCAGACCACCCGTAGGATCATGAGACCACCATGAGCCAGACCACCCGTAGGATCCTGAGACCCCCATGAGCCAGACCACCCACAGGATCATGGGACCACCATAAGCCAGACCACCCGTAGGATCATGAGACCACCATGAGCCAGACCACCCGTAGGATCATGAGACCACCCTGAGCCAGACCACCCGTAGGATCATGAGACCACCATGAGCCAGGCCACCCGTAGGATCATGAGACCACCATGAGCCAGGCCACCCGTAGGATCATGAGACCACCATGAGCCCGACCACCCGTAGGATCATGAGACCACCATGAGCCGGACCACCCGTAGGATCATGAGACTACCATGAGCGAGACCACCCTTAGGATCATGAGACCACCATGAGCCAGACCACCCGTAGGATCATGAGATCACCATTAGCCAGACCACCCGTAGGATCATGAGACCACCATGAGCCAGACCACCCGTAGGATCATGAGACCACCATGAGCCAGACCACCCTTAGGATCATGAGACCACCATGAGCCAGACCACCCGTAGGATCATGAGACCACCATGAGCCAGACCACCCGTAGGAGCATGAGACCACCAAGAGCCAGACCACCCGTAGGATCATGAGACTACCATGAGCCAGACCACTCGTAGGATCATGAGACTACCATGAGCCAGACCACCCGTAGGATCATGAGACCACCATGAGCCAGACCACCCGTAGGATCATGAGACCACCATGAGCCAGACCACCCGTAGGATCATGAGACCACCCTGAGCCAGACCACCCGTAGGATCATGAGACCACCATGAGCCAGGCCACCCGTAGGATCATGAGACCACCATGAGCGAGACCACCCTTAGGATCATGAGACCACCATGAGCCAGACCACCCGTAGGATCCTGAGATCACCATGAGCCAGACCACCCGTAGGATCATGAGACCACCATGAGATAGACAACCCGTAGGATCATGAGGCCACCATGAGCCAGACCACCCGTAGGATCATGAGACCAGTATGAGCCAGACCACCCGTAGGATCATGAGACCACCATGAGTCAGACCACCCTTAGGATCATGAGACCACCATGAGCCCGACCACCCGTAGGATCATGAGACCACCATGAGCCAGACCACCCGTAGGATCATGAGACCACCATGAGCGAGACCACCCTTAGGATCATGAGACCACCATGAGCCAGACCACCCGTAGGATCATGAGATCACCATGAGCCAGACCACCCGTAGGATCATGAGACCACCATGAGCCAGACAACCCGTAGGATCATGAGACCACCATGAGCCAGACCACCCATAGGATCATGAGACCAGTATGAGCCAGACCACCCGTAGGATCATGAGACCACCATGAGTCAGACCACCCTTAGGATCATGAGACCACCATGAGCCAGACCACCCGTAGGAGCATGAGACCACCAAGAGCCAGACCACCCGTAGGATCATGAGACTACCATGAGCCAGACCACTCGTAGGATCATGAGACTACCATGAGCCAGACCACTCGTAGGATCATGAGACCACCATGAGCCAGACCACCCGTAGTATCTTGAGACCACCATGAGCCAGACCACCCGTAGGATCATGAGACCACCATGAGCCAGACCACCCGTAGGATCATGAGACCACCATGAGCCAGACCACCCGTACGATCATGAGACCACCAAGAGCCAGACCACCCGTAGGATCATGAGATCACCAGGAGCCAGAACTGATTACCCCCCCACCCGTAGGATCATGAGACCACCATGAGCCAGACCAGATTACCCCCCACCCGTAGGATCATGAGACCACCATGAGCCAGAACAGATTACCCCCCCACCCGTAGGATCATGAGACAACCATGAGCCAGACCACCCGTAGGATCATGAGACCACCATGAGACAGACCACCCGTAGGATCATGAGACCACCATGAGACAGACCACCCGTAGGATCATCAGACCACCCATAGGATCATGAGACCACCATGAGCCAGACCACCCATAGGATCATGAGACCACCATGAGCCAGGCCACCCGTAGGATCATCAGACCACCCGTAGGATCATGAGACCACCATGAGCCAGACCACCCGTAGGATCATGAGACCACCATGAGCCAGACCACCCGTAGGATCATGAGACCACCATGAGCCAGAGCACCCATAGGATCATGAGACCACCATGAGCCAGGCCACCCGTAGGATCATCTGACCACCCATAGGATCATGAGACCACCATGAGCCAGACCACCCGTAGGATCATGAGACCACCATGAGCCAGGCCACCCGTAGGATCATCAGACCACCCGTAGGATCATGAGACCACCATGAGCCAGACCACCCGTAGGATCATGAGACCACCATGAGCCAGACCACCCGTAGGATCATGAGACCACCATGAGCCAGACCACCCGTAGGATCATGAGACCACCATGAGCCAGACCACCCGTAGGATCATGAGACCACCATGAGCCAGACCACCCGTAGGATCATGAGACCACCATGAGCCAGACCACCCGTAGGATCATGAGACCACCTTGAGCCAGACCACCCGTAGGATCATGAGACCACCATGAGCCAGACCACCCGTAGGATCATGAGACCACCATGAGCCAGACCCCCCGTAGGATCATGAGACCACCATGAGCCAGACCACCCATACGATCATGAGACCACCATGAGCCAGACCACCCGTAGGATCATGAGACCACCATGAGCCAGACCACCCCTAGGATCATGTGACCACCATGAGCCAGACCATCCATACGATCATGAGACCACCCTGAGCCAGACCACCCGTAGGATCATGAGACCACCCTGAGCCAGACCACTGTAGGATCATGAGACCACCCTGAGACAGACCACCCGTAGGATCATGAGACCACCATGAGCCAGACCACCCGTAGGATCATGAGACCACCATGAGCCAGACCACCCGTAGGATCATGAGACCACCATGAGCCAGACCACCTGTAGGATCATGCGACCACCATGAGCCAGACCACCCGTAGGATCATGAGACCACCATGATCCAGACCACCCCTAGGATCATGAGACCGCCATGAGCTAGACCACCGTAGGATCATGAGACCACCATGAGCCAGACCACCCCTAGGATCATGAGACCACCCTGAGCCAGACCACCGTAGGATCTTGAGACCACCATGAGCCAGTCCACCCGTAGGATCATGAGACCACCATGAGCCAGACCACCCGTAGGATCATGAGACCACCATGAGCCAGACCACCCGTAGGATCATGAGACCACCATGAGCCAGACCACCCCTAGGATCATGCGACCACCATGAGCCAGACCACCCGTAGGATCATGAGACCACCATGAGCCAGACCACCCGTAGGATCATGAGACCACAATGAGCCAGACCACCCGTAGGCTCATGAGACCACCATGATCCAGACCACCCGTAGGATCATGAGACCACCATGAGCCAGACCACCCGTAGGAGCATGAGACCACCCTGAGCAGACCACCCGTAGGATCATGAGACCACCATGAGCCAGACCACCCATAGGATCATGAGTCCACCATGAGCCGGACCTCCCCTAGGATCATGAGACCTCCATAGCGTTTGAGCAAGAAGCAACAGCTAAGACGCAGACGTTCGCTGTATCAGAAGTCCACAGTGATGGGTCGAGGAGATGCGGTCATGGAGTGACTCACGCGTATTCTCTTCCACTAGCATTCTCTTTTTGGGGTTTTCTTTCCTTTCATTCTTCTCCTTTCTGTCTGTTTTTCTTCTTCCCCTCACCCCGCCCGATTGCCCTAAATTCTTTAATTTATCAAAGAAGGGGTGCGATGTTGATTAAAGCTTAATTTGAGCCGGTGGTCGCAGGTGGGGCCCATCAGCACTCTCGTTTTGGAGGCCGGCACTTATTTTCCCTCATCAGACTTTTACCCATAACAAGGGAGTGAAAAACACACGAGCGGGAAGAAAGAGGAAGAGAAAGATGCCAAAAAGTGACAAAGGGAGAAAGCAGGGACCTACAGGAGTGAGATAAAGGAGCCGAGAGTGTCTGGGGGTGGATTAAAGAGCCACGAGGTGGAATCAAGAGTGAGATAAAGGAGCTGAGAGTGTCTGGGGTGGATTAAAGAGCCACAAGGTGGAATCAAGAGTGAGATAAAGGAGCTGAGAGTGTCTGGGGTGGATTAAAGAGCCACGAGGTGGAATCAAGAGGGAGATAAAGGAGCCAGGAGTGTCTGGGGTGGATTAAAGAGCCACGAGGTGGAATCAAGAGTGAGATAAAGGAGCCAGGAGTGTCTGGGGGTGGATTAAGGAGTCATGAGGTGGAATCAAGAGTCAGATAAAGGAGCCGAGAGTGTCTGGGGTGGATTAAAGAGCCACAAGGTGGAATCAAGAGTGTGATAAAGGAGCCGGGAGTGTCTGGGGTGGATTATAGAGCCACGAGGTGGAAGCAAGAGTGAGATAAAGGAGCTGAGAGTGTCTGGGGCTGGATTGAAGAGCCACGAGGTGGAATCAAGAGTGAGATAAAGGAGCCAGGAGTGTCTGAGGTGGATTAAAGAGCCACGAGGTGGAGTCAAGAGTGAGATAAAGGAGCTGAGAGTGTCTGGGGTGGATTAAAGAGCCACGAGGTGGAATCAAGGGTGAGATAAAGGAGCCGAGAGTGTCTGGGGTTGATTAAAGAGCCAAGAGGTGGAATCAAGAGTGAGATAAAGAAGCCGGGAGTGTCTGGGGTGGATTAAAGAGCCATGAGGTGGAATGAAGAGTGAGATAAAGGAGCTGAGAGTGTCTGGGCTGGATTAAAGAGCCATGGGGTGGAATCAAGAGTGAGATAAAGGAGCCGAGAGTGTCTGGGGGTGGATTAAAGAGCCATGAGGAGGAATCAAGAGTGAGATAAAGGAGCCAAGAGTGGCTGGGGTGGATTAAAGAGCCATGCGGTGGAATCAAGAGTGAGATAAAGGAGCCGAGAGTGTCTGGAGGTTGATTAAAGAGCCATGAGGTGGAATCAAGAGTGAGATAAAGGAGCCGAGAGTGGCTGGGGGTGGATTAAAGAGCCATGAGATGGAATCAAGAGTGAAATAAAGGAGCCGAGAGTGGCTGGGGGTGGATTAAAGAGCCACGAGGTGGAATCAAGAGTGAGATAAAGGAGCCAGGAGTGTCTGGGGGTGGATTATAGAACAATGAGGTGGAATCAAGAGTGAGATAAAGGAGCCGGGAGTGTCTGGGGGTGGATTTAAGTGCCATGAGGTGGAATCAAGAGTAAGATAAAGAAGCCAAGAGTGGCTGGTGGTTGATTAAAGAGCCACGAGGTGGAATCAAGAGTGAGATAAAGGAGCTGAGAGTGTCTGGGGTGGATTAAACAGCCACGAGGTGGAATCAAGAGTGAGATAAAGGAGCTGAGAGTGTCTGGGGTGGATTAAACAGCCACGAGGTGGAATCAAGAGTGAGATAAAGGAGCCCAGAGTATCTGGGGCTGGATTGAAGAGCCATGAGGTGGAATCAAGAGTGAGATAAAGGAGCCGGGAGTGTCTGGGGTGGATTAAAGAGCCACGGGGTGGAATCAAGAGGGAGATAAAGGAGCCAGGAGTGTTTGGGGGAGGATTAAAGAGTCACAAGGTGGAATCAAGAGTGAGATAAAGGAGCTGAGAGTGTCTGGGGTGGATTAAAGAGCCATGAGGTGGAATCAAGAGTGAGATAAAGGAACCGAGATTGTCTGTGTGAGTGAAATACCCCCTCCATCCTCAGACCCCATCCACTGAGTGAGAGACCCCTGTGTGGGTGAAATACCCCCTCCATCAGACCCCATCCACTGAGTGAGAGACCCCTGTATGGGTGAAATATCCCCTCCATCCTCAGACCCCATCCACTGAGTAAGAGACCCCTGTGTGGGTGAAATACCCCCTCCGTCCTCAGACCCATCCACTGAGTGAGAGACCCCTGTGTGGGTGAAATACCCCCTCTGTCCTCAGACCCATCCACTGAGTGAGAGACCCCTGTGTGGGTGAAATACCCCCTCTGCCCTCAGACCCCCTCCACTGAGTGAGAGACACCTGTGTGGGTGAAATACCCCCTCCATCAGACCCCATCCACTGAGTCAGAGACCCCTGTGTGGTTGAAATACCCCCTCCATCAGACCACATCCACTGGGTCAGAGACCCCTGTGTGGGTGAAAACCCCCCTCAGTCCTCAGACCCCATCCACTGAGTGAGAAACCCCTGTGTGGGTGAAAACCCCCCTCAGTCCTCAGACCCCATCCACTAAGTGAGAGTCCCCTGTGTGGGTGAAATACTCCCTCTGTCCTCAGACCCCCTCCACTGAGTGAGAGACCCCTGTGTGGGTGAAACACTCCCTCTGTCCTCAGACCCCATCCACTGAGTGAGAGACCCCTGTGTGGGTGAAACACCCCCTCCATCCTCAGACCCCCTCCACTGAGTGAGAGACCCCTGTGTGGGTGAAACACCCCCTCTGTCCTCAAACCCCATCCACTGAGTGAGAGACCCCTGTGTGGGTGAAACACCCCCTCCATCCTCAGACCCCCTCCACTGAGTGAGAGATCCCTATGGGTGAAATACCCCCTGTTGGGCCCGGCCTCGTGGCGTGGTCCTACCCCTCCCGCATGGCGGGCCTCGAACAACATCGGCCCTCCATCCAGCCCGGGTCGGCTCTGGGCACCCCTCTGCACGACCTACAGCCCACCAGATCCGCCACCCGGCGGCCCACAACCACCGACACGGCACACTCGGGCCGCCCCAGCATTGCCGGTCCGGTGCCATCACAGACCCACATTCCAGGCCCGACGCCATCTTGGGCCCATCACGTCACAGACATGTGGTCCCGGCCCAGCCACGGCCACGGCCCCAGCGAGTCCGCCATCAAGGCACCAAGAACCTCCGGGTGGTAGAGTGGCCACTCAACCAGAGTCTGGTGAGGGGGAGATTCCTCTTCCTCCTCCATGCTCTCAGTTTGTGTGGAGTTATCCATCATTTCAGGTTTCACAACACACATATCAGTTTGAGTTTGGGCTGTGGCCCTCACAGCCCCACCAACCTTTTCAGGAGGAGACTCAGTTTGGGTTTCTGCTGTTATCATAACAGCTTTGCTATTCTGTTCAGGAAGAGCTTTTGCTAAAGATGGGGCAGAGAGTTTCTCAGCCCTACCAACCTTTTCAGGAAGGACATCTTGAATTGGGGCTGTAGCCATTACAGCCCCACTAACCTTTCCATTGGAATGTACCATTCTAGAATGGATTTCCTGTTCAACCTCAGCCCAGGCTGAGATTTCCAAATCATTACCAAGTAGACAGTCCACAGGCAAGTTTGATGACACTGCCACTCTCTTTGGGCCAATGACACCTCCCAAGCTGAGACTTACTACTGCCATGGGATGATTTGTTTTGATGCCATCAATGTTTGTTACCTGGTATGTGGCACCAGGTAAAAGTTGCTTAGAGGGGACTATACAGTCAGCCACCATGGTGATGCTAGCCCCTGTGTCTCTAAAAGCTTCAACTTTCAAACCATTGATGATGGGTTCTTGTTTATATTTGCTCAAAGTATTTGGGCAATCAGAGAAGTTGGCAAACCCCCTGCCAGTCTCATAAACAAGATCATTTGGGGAGGGGGACCTGGATAGGCCAGGGTCCTCCTGTGCTCCAAAAGTAAACCCACCCAGATTCCTGGGTGTGCTCCCACTTCCTGGGGGATTACTGCTGACAGTAACAGGAGGTGTTGGAGCTGGCTTTGGAGGTATATTCTCTTTATTGTTATTCTTGGGACAACAGTTGTCTGTTTTGTAATGCCCAACCTGTTTACAGGCATAACAATAAGGCTTTTTCTCTGTTGAAGAAGTGTCTGGGGACCCACCCCCATTCTTGGAGTAGTTTTGGGGCCCTGGGGAAGTCTTTTCTTTATTTTTATCCCCACCCTTATCTTGAGGCTTGGTAGACTCCTTCTTCTGGTTACTGTCCTGATTCTTAGGCCTAATCCTGGTTCTGACCCACTTGTCTGCCTTCTTTCCCAATTCTTGGGGAGAGGTCAGATCAGAGTCCACCGGGTGCTGGTGTAAGAGCTGGTTCTGACAATTACTTAGGATCTGCTCCCTCATAATCAAATTATACAATCCTGTAAAGTCATGTACTTTGCTGCCATGTAGCCAACCCTCCAGAGCCTTAGTTGCACAATCATCAAAATCAGTCCAGTCCTGAGTCTGTGTCTTCTGGGTGTCTCTGAACTTCAACCTGTACTGTTCAGTGGTTAAGCCAAACCCATCTATTAGGACACTCTTCAGGACTTTGTAATTGTTTGCATCCTCATGTCTGACAGTGAGGAGCTTATCTCTCCCTTTCTCTGAAAAGGAGTACCATAAGATTGCTGCCCACTGTTTCTCAGGAACCTGCTGTACCATGCAGGCTCTCTCAAGAGCAGTTATCCACTTGTGGATGTCATCCCCTTCCTTGTAGGGGGGCACAATCTTTGTCAGGTTTCTACTATCATAGGACCTGGGTTTTTCTTTAGGAATATTGCTGCCACCAGTGGCATCTAAGCCACACAATTTTTGCTCTCTTGCCAAGGCAAGTCTAGCTTGAGCCAAGGCTACCTCCTCCCTCTCTATTTGGAGTTTGACAGCCCTCATTCTGGCCCTATGCTCTAGCTTTTGAGAAGCAGTCATGCCTCTCTGAGATTCTCTGGAGGCACTATAAATATGAGAGTCCCCTGAGGGAGATCTCACTCTTCTGTTGCCTGGGAGAATGACATGGTGGGATCTGGGGAGGTGCTGGCCCTCTCCATTCCCCAGTAGGTCTAAGTTGGCCTGGTTAAGCCTGGCAACTTGGACCTGGCTACCCCTCTGATCCTGATCTTCTGGGTCCTCTACATCTGAGTCCTCCTCCTCCTCTTCTTCCTCCTCTTCTCCTTCCTCTTGAGGGGTATCAGTTACAGGGGGGTTCACTCCATCTCCTGATTCTAAGGGAGCTTCATTTCCCTTCTCTAAGTCATCCTGCTCTAGAATGGCTATCAGGATAGGACAGGTGGGACTTCTGCCCCTTTTTAACCCTCTTGATATGCACAAGGCAATCAAGTCCTTTCGGGTTAACTTGTCATAGCTGGAAGTTGCCTTGGTAAGGTCAACTGTCACAGGAGCAGACCCTGAGGCTTTTCCTGTGTCAGACATGACTGCTAGTGAGGTGTAAGTGGTGCACTTACCTACACTAAGTGTTTTCCTACTGTACCTTGCTAGTGAGTTGTAGTCAGGGTGTGCTAATCCCTTTAATCTACAACTACTAAGTTCAGTAGAACTTAATATGCTAAGCTTTTGATTTATATGTACCTAGAGGTACTTGATGTGATCTTTCAATTTGATAAAAAGATTGCAATGGTAAAACAACAGCAAGCTCAAATCCGCACCGCTGCTCACCAATGTGAGAAGTTGGCCTGATAGGTGATGTTTCCAATTCTGGAACCACCTATTATCAGACCAAACAATCCCTTATGGTGTCAGGTTGTAAGTCAACCTTGTTAGACAAGCTATCCTAGGGGTAGCATGGACTAAGCCGCCTAAAGGCTTAACTTAAGAGGTCGTGTTAAGCGAGCTGTTTTACCACATACAATCCTGTAATATCAAATGAAAGGACACCACACAAGTATATATTATAAAAATATATGTATTTATTACTAAAAACAATCCCCAGTATTCTTTATGAATAAAGGGGCACAAGCGTTAAATCAAAAGCACTGTTTAAACATACAAAGTTGCACAATTATGGATGAGGGCAGGGGGCCACTCAAACCATATACTAAACAAGTGGTATAAGAGATGCCACTCGAGCAGTGGTTAGGCCTAGGGCCTAGGGAATCGCTGGGAGCAGTCGGGACAAGCAATGCTGAAGTCGGGAACGGCCCTCGGGATTCGGGAGCAGTGCGGAAAGCGCACGCATGCACCAATGTTAACCAATGGTACGTAAAAAGTGTAAAGTTAAAGTTTAAGGACACTTCCGCTGAACCTAGAGGAACAAAACTTAAGACACAGACCCTAGAGATGTGTACCAGTGTGGGAACACCGGCAGAGCAAAGTTACCTCACCCACAGGAAGCGGGTGCACAGGGTCGAAGTGGCGTCGGGTTTTGACACGCAGGTTCTTGGCGCTTGAAGCTGAAGATGCTGCAGGCGATGTGAAGGAGAAGTGTCCGGTGGATCCAAGGGTGGATCTGAAGTGGTGAAGACCTGAAAGCAGAGGGGACAGTGTTCAAAGTCACTGACCAGTGACCACCGTGAAACCAGATTGGAACCAGGCAAAGTCGGGTGCAAACAGGTGATGAGGTGTTGCTTCTCTCTGCAGCCACGTGGACACGAAGAGGTCAAGGACGTCCAGGAGTCGATCACGAGCTGGCCCTCAAAGGCTCTAGCTGATGTCGGTGTCGGCAACTCGATTGAAGCAAACAAGCCTTGGCTAATGCAAGCCACGGGGAAAGTAAAAAAGGCTTATTACTCGGACCAGCAAGGTCAGAGCGGGTACTCCTTTCTACAGGAGCGAGGGCAGGTCTGGAGCAACCAGACCCACAGTGTAAATTGTAGGTTTCGTTGCCAAGATGGCCGCTGACCACGTGACAAGCGGCCGGGATGGCGAGTCGAGTGGCAAAAAGCAAAAGGGCCCCACGCAGATCGTGGAGATGCTGGAGGGCTGATCTTTGGTGCACATGCTGCTCGATTGTGAGGCTTTTTAAACCCCAAAGCACAGAGTCGAGGGTGCCTCGGGTGCTGCGCAGTCAGCGTCTCGGGGGTCTTTCAAGATGTCCGCTCCCACGTCTCTCGGTGCCTTCACGGGTCCCTTCTTTGCAGGGACTGTGGATCGGGCTGGGAGAAGTCTGGGAAGCTGGGTCTTGTCAGGCTCTGCACTCGGGCTCCGGCGGGAGGCGGCGGCAAAGCAGACGTCGAGGTGCTGGGTGGTGCCTGTGTTCACAGGGTGGCCCCTCCTAGGCCACAAGGGAGATGCTCTTCAGTCTTCTGTTCATCAGAATGTCGAAGTCCAGTCGTCTTCTTAGTTTAAAGGTGATTTCAGGATGATCTAAAGTGCATTGGCACTGCTCCCAGTCTTATACTAATTTTGGGGGCTGGATTACCTGCTAGGTCCCCTCCTATGGGTGGGACCCAGGAAGTGGGTGGATACACCCCCTTCCTTTGATCCAGGCCGCCCTGGCACGAGGGCTGGAGTGCCCCAGAACCGGTTTGGCCGGATTATGCAAGGGGCAGCCTTGTGCTCCCCATGCAGTGTCTGGTTTCTTTCAAACCTCCCTGCTACAATCCACTATCTCCTGTCTGAGGGGGTGTAACACCTCCCTGCGACAGGAAACCCTTTGTCCAGGCCCCATTTGGCTGAGTTTCGGTCAGCTTCAGGGGGTCAGACTCTTGTCTGTGGCAGAGGCATCCATTTTGTGGATCTAAGGTCCTTTTAGAAATTAACCGCATTTAAGCAAAGTAACATGTCTTACCCCTCTAGAGGGGTGGAATGCTATCCCCGTCGCCAGACCTGGCGAGGGGATAGTATTCCAAATCGTATGACACCTTACACGACATGTTTTGATAAAGCCAAACCAGAGTTGCTATATAACCGCGAGGATTATAAGGCACTTAAGAGTATATGGTATGGCGTTATCCTGAAACAGCTTAGGGAGTTGTTCCCGACAGCTGCAGACAGGCTCAGCTCATGCTAGAGCTCCATCTCACATGAAACCACGCACTCTGCCTCCAGGATTGATGAGGCCTTCCATAGGAGTGGCTCACAGGCTAATATGTGTCCAGATATAGGTTTAGATATAGGTATACTATATCTAAGCAAGGGGTGATTACACCACCTTACCCCAGCTGAGTGATCAGCCAGTTGTGTCAATTTAAGAACCATCCAGGGGTGGCAAAAGATATGCTGCAGCCCCTGGTAGGCCTTGGTGGCCCCTATGCCCTGGGCACCTATAGTGCATTATACAGGGGCTGACAAGGAGTCCATTTCCAATTGTGGTATGTACCTAGGGTACATGGAATCCATTTTACAGAGAGAGCAGATGGCCTGGGGCCCTGATTAGCAGGGAACCAGGTCAACTAAGTCAAAAAACCAGCTAAACACAGGCAAAAAATCTGGGGTAACCATAGTCAGGTAGCCACCTTCCTACAGCTTATCTCTCCCTTTCTCTGAAAAGGAGTACCATAAGATTGCTGCCCACTGTTCCTCAGGAACCTGCTGTACCATGCAGGCTCTCTCAAGAGCAGTTATCCACTTGTGGTTGGCATCCCCTTCCTTGAAGGGGGGCACAATCTTTGTCAGGTTTCTACTATCATAGGACCTGGGTTTCTCTTTAGGAATATTGCTGCCACCAGTGGCATCTAAGCCACACAATTTTTGCTCTCTTGCCAAGGCAAGTCTAGCTTGAGCCAAGGCTACCTCCTCCCTCTCTATTTGGAGTTTGACAGCCCTCATTCTGGCCCTATGCTCTAGCTTTTGAGAGGCAGTCATGCCTCTCTGAGATTCTCTTGAGGCACTAGAAAGATGAGAGTCCCCTGAGGGAGATCTCACTCTTCTGTTGCCTGGGAGAATGACATGGTAGGATCTGGGGAGGTGCTGGCCCTCTCCATTTCCCAGTAGGTCGAAGTTGGCCTGGCTAAGCCTGGCAACTTTACCTTGGTTAACCCCTAGCTCCTGATCTTCAGGTCCATCTATGTCTGAACCATCCTCCTCCTCTTCCTTCTCTTCTTCTTCCTCCTCTGGAGTGGTATCAGTTACAGGGGGGTTCACTCCATCTCCTGACTCTAAGGGAACTTCATTCGCCTTCTCTAAGTCATCCTGTTCTAAAATGGCTATCAGGATAGGACAGGTGGGACTTCTGCCCCTTTTTAACCCTCTTGAGATGCACAAGGCAATCAAGTCCTTTCGGGTTAACTTGTCATAGCTGGAAGTTGCCTTGGTAAGGTCAAGTGTCACAGGAGCAGACCCTGAGGCTTTTCCTGTGTCAGACATGACTCTAGTGTGGTGTAAGTGGTGCACTTACCTACACTAAGTGTTTTCCTACTGTACCTTGCTAGTGAGTTGTAGTCAGGGTGTGCTAATCCCTTTAATCTACAACTACTAAGTTCAGTAGAACTTAATATGCTAAGCTTTTGATTTATATGTACCTAGAGGTACTTGATGTGATCTTTCAATTTGATAAAAGATTGCAATGGTAAAACAACAGCAAGCTCAAATCCGCACCGCTGCTCACCAATGTGAGAAGTTGGCCTGATAGGTGATGTTTCCAATTCTGGAACCACCTGTTATCAGACCAAACAATCCCTTATGGTGTCTGGTTGTAAGTCAACCTTGTTAGACAAGCTATCCTAGGGGTAGCATGGACTAAGCAGCCTAAAGGCTTAACTTAAGAGGTTGTGTTAAGCGAGCTGTTTTACCACATACAATCCTGTAATATCAAATGAAAGGACACCACACAAGTATATATTATAAAAATATATGTATTTATTACTAAAAAACAATCCCCAGTATTCTTTATGAATAAAGGGGCACAAGCGTTAAATCAAAAGCACTGTTTAAACATACAAAGTTGCACAATTATGGATGAGGGCAGGGGGCCACTCAAACCATATACTAAACAAGTGGTATAAGAGATGCCACTCGAGCAGTCGTTAGGCCTAGGGCCTAGGGAATCGCTGGGAGCAGTCGGGACAAGCAATGCTGAAGTCGGGAACGGCCCTCGGGATTCGGGAGCAGTGCGGAAAGCGCACGCATGCACCAATGTTAACCAATGGTGCGTAAAAAGTGTAAAGTTAAAGTTTAAGGACACTTCCGCTGAACCTAGAGGAACAAAACTTAAGACACAGACCCTAGAGATGTGTACCAGTGTGGGAACACCGGCGGAGCAAAGTTACCTCACCCACAGGAAGCGGGTGCACAGGGTCGAAGTGGCGTCGGGTTTTGACACGCAGGTTCTTGGCGCTTGAAGCTGAAGATGCTGCAGGCGATGTGAAGGAGAAGTGTCCGGTGGATCCAAGGGTGGATCTGAAGTGGTGAAGACCTGAAAGCAGAGGAGACAGTGTTCAAAGTCACTGACCAGTGACCACCGTGGACCCAGATTGGAACCAGGCAAAGTCGGGTGCAAACAGGTGATGAGGTGTTGCTTCTCTCTGCAGCCACGTGGACACGAAGAGGTCAAGGACGTCCAGGAGTCGATCTCGAGCTGCCCCTCAAAGGCTCTAGCTGATGGCGGTGTCGGCAACTCGATTGAAGCAAACAAGCCTTGGCTAATGCAAGCCACGGGGAAAGTAAAAAAGGCTTATTACTCGGACCAGCAAGGTCAGAGCGGGTACTCCTTTCTACAGGAGCGAGGGCAGGTCTGGAGCAACCAGACCCACAGTGTAAATCGTAGGTTTAGTCGCCAAGATGGCCGCTGACCACGTGACAAGCGGCCGGGATGGCGAGTCGAGTGGCACAAAGCAAAAGGGCCCCACGCAGATCGTGGAGATGCTGGAGGGCTGATCTTTGGTGCAAATGCTGCTCGATTGTGGGGCTTCTCAAACCCAAAAGCACAGAGTCGAGGGTGCCTTGGGTGCTGCGCAGTCAGCGTCTCGGGGGTCTTTCAAGATGTCCGCTCCCACGTCTCTCGGTGCCTCCACGGGTCCCTTCTTTGCAGGGACTGTGGATCGGGCTGGGAGAAGTCTGGGAAGCTGGGTCTTGTCAGGCTCTGCACTCGGGCTCCGGCGGGAGGCGGCGGCAAAGCAGACGTCGAGGTGCTGGGTGGTGCCTGTGTTCACAGGGTGGCCCCTCCTAGGCCACAAGGGAGATGCTCTTCAGTCTTCTGTTCATCAGAATGTCGAAGTCCAGTCGTCTTCTTAGTTTAAAGGTGATTTCAGGATGATCTAAAGTGCATTGGCACTGCTCCCAGTCTTATACTAATTTTGGGGGCTGGATTACCTGCTAGGTCCCCTCCTATGGGTGGGACCCAGGAAGTGGGTGGATACACCCCTTTCCTTTGATCCAGGCCGCCCTGGCACGAGGGCTGGAGTGCCCCAGAACCGGTTTGGCCGGATTATGCAAGGGGCAGCCTTGTGCTCCCCATGCAGTGTCTGGTTTCTTTCAAACCTCCCTGCTACAATCCACTATCTCCTGTCTGAGGGGGTGTAACACCTCCCTGCGACAGGAAACCCTTTGTCCAGGCCCCATTTGGCTGAGTTTCTGTCAGCTGCAGGGGGTCAGACTCTTGTCTGTGGCAGAGGCATCCATTTTGTGGATCTAAGGTCCTTTTAGAAATTAACCGCATTTAAGTAAAGTAACATGTCTTACCCCTCTAGAGGGGTGGAATGCTATCCCCATCGCCAGCACTGGCGAGGGGATAGTATTCCAAATCGTATGACACCTTACACGACATGTTTTGATAAAGCCAAACCAAAGTTGCTATATAACCGCGAGGATTATAAGGCACTTAAGAGTATATGGTATGGCGTTATCCTGAAACAGCTTAGGGAGTTGTTCCCGACGGCTGCAGACAGGCTCAGCTCATGCTAGATCTCCATCTCACATTAAACCACGCACTCTGCCTCCAGGATTGATGAGGCCTTCCATAGGAGTGGCTCACAGGTTGATATGTGTCCAGATATAGGTTTAGATATAGGTATACTATATCTAAGTAAGGGGTGGTTACACCACCTTACCCCAGCTGAGTGATCAGCCAGTTGTGTCAATTTAAGAACCAGCCAGGGGTGGTGTAGGAAGGTGGCTACCTGACTATGGTTACCCCGGATTTTTTGCCTGTGTTTAGCTGGTTTTTTGACTTAGTTGACCTGGTTCCCTGCTAATCAGGGCCCCAGGCCATCTGCTCTCTCTGTAAAATGTATTCCATGTACCCTAGGTACATACCACAATTGGAAATGGACTCCTTGTCAGCCCCTGTATAAAGCACTATAGGTGCCCAGGGCATAGGGGCCACCAAGGCCTACCAGGGGCTGCAGCATATCTTTTGCCACCCCTGGCTGGTTCTTAAATTGACACAACTGGCCGATCACTTAGCTGGGGTAAGGTGGTGTAATCACCCCTTGCTTAGATATAGTATACCTATATCTAAACCTATATCTGGACACATGTAAACCTGTGAGCCACTCCTATAGAAGGCCTCATCAATCCTGGAGGCAGAGTGCGTGGTTTTATGTGAGATGGAGCTCTAGCATGAGCTGAGCCTGTCTGCAGCTGTCGGGAACAACTCCCTAAGCTGTTTCAGGATAATGCCATACCATATACTCTTAA
Organism: Lissotriton helveticus; assembly: GCF_964261635.1. Taxonomy (NCBI): domain Eukaryota; kingdom Metazoa; phylum Chordata; class Amphibia; order Caudata; family Salamandridae; genus Lissotriton; species Lissotriton helveticus. Next base: position 438,192,471 of record NC_136058.1, read on the forward strand.
GTGCCTTATAATCCTCGCGGTTAAATAGCAACTTTGGTTTGGCTTTATCAAAACATGTCGTGTAAGGTGTCATACGATTTGGAATACTATCCCCTCGCCAGTTCTGGCGACGTGGATAGCATTCCACCCCTCTAGAGGGGTAGGACATGTTGCTTTACCTAAATGCGGTTAATTTCTCCAAAGACCTTAGATCCGCAAAATGGATGCCTCTGCCACAGACAAATGTCTGGACCCCTGCAGCTGACCGAAACTCGGCCAAATGGGTCCTGGACAAAGGGTTTCCTGTCACAGGAGGGTGTCACCGCCCTCCAGACAGGAGATAGTGGATTGTAGCAGGGAGGTTTGAAAGAAACCAGACACTGCTTGGGGCGCACAAGGCTGCCCCTTGCATAATCCGGCCAAACCGGTTCTGGGGCACTCCAGCCCTCGTGCCAGGGCGGCCTGGATCAAAGGAAGGGGGTGTATCCACCCACTTCCTGGGTCCCACCCATAGGGGGGGACCTAGCAGGTAATCACGCCCCCCAGATTCGAATAAGAGTGGGAGCAGTGCCAATGCACATCAGATTTCCTGGAAGAGACATTAGAAACGAAACTCTGGACCCTTGGACCTCCATCTCAACGTGGAAGCCCGAAGAATCTCCCTTGTGGTCAAGGAGTGACCACCCTGCAGCAGCAGGCACCATCCAGCCCTCGACGTCTACTTAGTTGCAGTTCCCGCCGGAACTCGAGCGACTGAGATCGACGAGATTAAGCTTGCCTGCCTTGCAACAGCCCGATCCACAGTCCCTGCAGAGCTGAGACCCGTGGAGGCGACCGGAAGCGTGGGGCACGCCATCTTGAATTGACCACAAGACGCTGACCATGCAGCCCACGAGTGACCCTCAAAGCTGTGCACCGGGCTTTAAGAAGCCCCCACCCTGAACTACTCTTGAGCCGAAGTTCAGCCCTCCACACTTGACGAGTGCTGCGTGGGGCCCTTCTGCTCCATTTGGCTCAACGCGTTGGCCCGGTCACTTGCCAGCTGGCTAGTGGTCCCTGTGCCGACGAAACTACGAAGAAGACTTGTGAATCTGGTTGCTCCAGATCCACACCAGCTCCCCTGAAAAGGAGCCCCCACTCTGACCTTCCTGGTTCGAGTGAGAAGCAATCTCCCGGTTCCGTGTGGATTGCTCTTGCCAAGTGTTGTTTGCTCCAAACTTGAAGCCGACTGCACCGACGGTGAGAGCCTGCGTGGGACAGATCGTGACCTGCTCCTGGACATCGCAGATGCCCCAGAGCCCACGTGACAGCGGATAGAAGCTCCTCAACGACCACCTGATTGCGCCCGACATTGCCTGGTTCCGTCCTGGTTCCACCCTGGTCACTGCTGAGTGACCCAGACTCTGTCCCCTCTGCTTTCAGGTACCCTTCGACTTGAGTCCACCCTTGGACTCCACCGGACACTTCATCTTTAACCCGCCTGCAGCCCTTTCAGCTTCAAGCACCAAGAGCCTGCGTGTCAAAACCCGACGCCTCTTCGACCCTGTGCACCCACTTCCTGTGGGTGAGGTAACTTTGCTCCGCCGGTGTTCCCACACTGGTGCACATCTCTAGGGTCTGTGTGTTAAGTTTTATCCATCTAGGTTCAGCGGAAGTGTCCTTAAACTTTAACTTTACAACTTTTACGCACCATTGGTTAACATTGGTGCATGCCTGCACTTTCCGCACATCTCCCGAATCCCGAGGGCCATTCCCGACTTCAGCATTGCTTGTCCTGACTGCTCCCAGCGATTCCCTAGGCCCTAGGCCTAACCACTGCTCGAGTGGCATCTCTTATACCACTTGTTTAGTATATGGTTTGAGTGGCCCCCTGCCCTCATCCATAATTGTGCAACTTTGTATGTTTAAACAGTGCTTTTGATTTAACGCTTGTGCCCCTTTATTCATAAAGAATACTGGGGATTGTTTTTAGTAATAAACACATATATTTTTATAATATATACTTGTGTGGTGTCCTTTCATTTGATATTACAGGATTGTATGTGGTAAAACAGCTCGCTTAACACGACCTCTTAAGTTAAGCCTTTAGGCTGCTTAGTCCATGCTACCCCTAGGATAGCTTGTCTAATAAGGTTGACTTACAACCAGACACCATAAGGGATTGTTTGGACTGATAATAGGTGGTTCCAGAATTGGAAACATCACCTATCAGGCCAACTTCTCACATTGGTGAGCAGCGGTGCGGATTTGAGCTTGCTGTTGTTTTACCATTGCAATCTTTGTATCAAATTGAAAGATCACATCAAGTACCTCTAGGTACATATAAATCAAAAGCTTAGCATATTAAGTTCTACTGAACTTAGTAGTTGTAGATTAAAGGGATTAGCACACCCTGACTACAACTCACTAGCAAGGTACAGTAGGAAAACACTTAGTGTAGGTAAGTGCACCACTTACACCTCACTAGCAGTCATGTCTGACACAGGAAAAGCCTCAGGGCCTACTCCTGTGACAGTTGACCTTACCCAGGCAACTTTCAGCTATGACAAACTAACCCGAAAGGACTTGGTTGCCTTGTGCAAATCAAGAGGGTTAACAAGGGGCAGAAGCCCCACCTGCCAAATCCTGGTAAGCATCCTAGAGCAGGATGACTTAGAAAGGGCAAAGGAAGCTTCCCTAGAGACAGGAAATGGAGGGAACCCCCCTGTAACTGATCCCCCTCAGGAGGAAGATGAGGAAGAAGAAGAGGAGGAGGAGGACTCAGAAGTTGAGGACCCAGAAGAGCAGGATCAGAGGGGTAGCCAGGTCCCAGTTGCCAGGCTTAGCCAGGCCAACTTAGACCTACTGGGGAATGGAGAGGGCCAGCACCTCCCCAGATCCCACCATGTTATTCTCCCAGGCAACAGAAGAGTGAGATCTCCCTCAGGGGACTCTCATATTTCTAGTGCCTCCAGAGAATCACAGAGAGGCATGACTGCTTCTCAAAAGCTAGAGCATAGGGCCAGAATGAGGGCTGTCAAACTCCAGATAGAGAGGGAGGAGGTAGCCTTGGCTCAAGCTAGACTTGCCTTGGCAAGAGAGCAAAAATTGTGTGGCTTAGATGCCACTGGTGGCAGCAATATTCCTAAAGAAAAACCCAGGTCCTATGATAGTAGAAACCTGACAAAGATTGTGCCCCCCTACAAGGAAGGGGATGACATCCACAAGTGGATAACTGCTCTTGAGAGAGCCTGCATGGTACAGCAGGTTCCTGAGGAACAGTGGGCAGCAATCTTATGGTACTCCTTTTCAGAGAAAGGGAGAGATAAGCTCCTCACTGTCAGACATGAGGATGCAAACAATTACAAAGTCCTGAAGAGTGTTCTGATAGATGGGTTTGGCTTAACCACTGAACAGTACAGGTTGAAGTTCAGAGACACCCAGAAGACACAGACTCAGGACTGGACTGATTTTGTTGATTGTGCAACTAAGGCTCTGGAGGGTTGGCTACATGGCAGCAAAGTACATGACTTTACAGGATTGTATAATTTGATTATGAGGGAGCAGATCCTAAGTAATTGTCAGAACTAGCTCTTACACCAGCACCTGGTGGACTCTGATCTGACCTCTCCCCAAGAATTGGGAAAGAAGGCAGACAAGTGGGTCAGAACCAGGATTAGGCCTAAGAATCAGGACAGTAACCAGAAGAAGGAGTCTACCAAGCCTCAAGATAAGGGTGGGGATAAAAATAAAGAAAAGACTTCCCCAGGGCCCCAAAACTCCAAGGATGGGGGTGGGTCCCAAGACACTTCTTCAACTGAGAAAAAGCCTTATTGTTATGCCTGTAAACAGGTTGGGCATTACAAAACAGACAACTGTTGTCCCAAGAATAACAATAAAGAAAATATACCTCCAAAGCCAGCTCCAACACCTCCTGTTACTGTCAGCAGTAACCCCCCAGGAAGTGGGAGCACACCCAGGAATCTGGGTGGGTTTACTTTTGGAGCCCAGGAGGACCCTGGCCTATCCAGGTCCCCCTCCCCAAATGATCTTGTTTATGAGACTGGCAGGGGGTTTGCCAACTTCTCTGATTGCCCAAATACTTTGAGCAAGTATAGACAAGAACCCACCATCAATGGTTTGAAAGTTGAAGCTTTTAGAGACACAGGGGCTAGCATCACCATGGTGGCTGACTGTATAGTCCCCTCTAAGCAACTTTTACCTGGTGCCACATACCAGGTAACAAACATTGATGGCATCCAAACAAATCATCCCATGGCAGTAGTAAGTCTCAGCTGGGGAGGTGTCATTGGCCCAAAGAGAGTGGCAGTGTCATCAAACTTGCCTGTGGACTGTCTACTTGGTAATGATTTGGAAATCTCAGCCTGGGCTGAGGTTGAACAGGAAATCCATTCTAGAATGGTAAATTCCAATGGAAAGGTTAGTGGGGCTGTAATGGCTACAGCCCCAATTCAAGATGTCCTTCCTGAAAAGGTTGGTAGGGCTGAGAAACTCTCTGCCCCATCTTTAGCAAAAGCTCTTCCTGAACAGAATAGCAAAGCTGTTATGATAACAGCAGAAACCCAAACTGAGTCTCCTCCTGAAAAGGTTGGTGGGGCTGTGAGGGCCACAGCCCAAACTCAAACTGATATGTGTGTTGTGAAACCTGAAATGATGGATAACTCCACACAAACTGAGAGCATGGAGGAGGAAGAGGAATCTCCCCCTCACCAGACTTTAGGACAGGATCAGCCTCCTCAGGGAACTGATCTTACCCCTGATGAAGGAACTGCCCCAGAGGTGGTTGGGCCTAGCCTGACAGAACCTCTGATGTCAGTGGACCCTTCTCAGGTGGGACCCAGTCTGGAGCAGGTAACCTGCCTCTCTCTACCTTGCCTTAGCCAGCCCAGGGCTGCAGAGGACAAGAAGGACAGTGAGACCCAGAGGGCCCCCTGTCAAATAAAGCACCCCCATCAACAGATTAGGGGCACCAAAACTAGTAGCCCTAGTGAGGTGAAAACTTTAAAAACTCCTGAGGGAGCCCCCTTAAAAACAGTTAGGGACCTCCCACAGATGGATTCTGTTGGGCACAGCCAAACCTGGGACCCAAAGGGCCCAAACCTGAACTGTCCCTCCAGCAAGCCAAACAGAGGGACCCAGCCTCCAGCTTTAGGTAGCCAGAGGTTGACCCTGAGAGCACAGTGCAACTCAGTTAAAGAAAGAAAGGCACACATGGTGGAAGATAATTGGAGGAAGCTAAGCCCTAAATTAGTAGAGCCTCACTTCAATACTCCATATCCAAACCAGCCTTTAACTTTGCATAAACACACCCAAGGTAGTGATTCCCTATGGTGGAGACCCTCTAATACCCCAAGGGTGAGGGACTGCTTAGTGGACCATGAGACAGGGGGTACCCATGCTAGTGCAGGTACTTCCTTATATGGCCACTCAGGCAATATAGGCTTACCTGGCCAAGGATAGCCTTATCTCCTTTCGTTTGGGGGGGGGGGTTATGTAGGAAGGTGGCTACCTGACTATGGTTACCCCGGATTTTTTGCCTGTGTTTAGCTGGTTTTTTGACTTAGTTGACCTGGTTCCCTGCTAATCAGGGCCCCAGGCCATCTGCTTTCTCTGTAAAATGGATTCCATGTACCCTAGGTACATACCACAATTGGAAATGGACTCCTTGTCAGCCCCTGTATAAAGCACTATAGGTGCCCAGGGCATAGGGGCCACCAAAGCCTACCAGGGGCTGCAGCATATCTTTTGCCACCCCTGGCTGGTTCTTAAGTTGACACAACTGGCCGATCACTCAGCTGGGGTAAGGTGGTGTAATCACCCCTTGCTTAGATATAGTATACCTATATCTAAACCTATATCTGGACACATGTAAACCTGTGAGCCACTCCTATAGAAGGCCTCATCAATCCTGGAGGCAGAGTGCGTGGTTTTATGTGAGATGGAGCTCTAGCATGAGCTGAGCCTGTCTGCAGCTGTCGGGAACAACTCCCTAAGCTGTTTCAGGATAATGCCATACCATATACTCTTAAGTGCCTGTAGGAGAGTAGGGTCTGCTATCCTATGGTCACCCCAAATTTTTGCTTTTTGCTTCACTGGTTTTCGACTACTGAGGCTGTGGGCCTGCTGATCAGACCCCCAGCCTGCTGTTCTCTCACTAAATTACTGACACATGTGCTATAGGCACATACCAATTGGAAATGGACTCCTTGTCAGCCCCTGTAGAATGCACTATAGGTGCACAGGGCATAGGAGCCACTAAGGCCTACCAGGGGCTGCAGCATATCTTTTGCCACCCCTGGCTGGTTCTTAAATTGACACAACTGGCTGATCACTCAGCTGGGGTAAGGTGGTGTACACACCCCTTGCTTAGATATAGTATACCTATGTCTAAACCTATATCTGGACACATGTAAACCTGTGAGCCACTCCTATAGTCAGGCCTCATCAATCCTGGAGGCTGAGTGCGTGGTTTTATGTGAGATGGAGCTCTAGCATGAGCTGAGCCTGTCTGCAGCCGTCGGGAACAAATCCCTAAGCTGTTTCAGGATAATGCCATACCATATACTATTAAGTGCCTTATAATCCTCGCGGTTATTTAGCAACTCTGGTTTGGCTTTATCAAAACATGTCGTGTAAGGTGTCATACGCTTTGGAATACCATCCCCTCGCCAGTTCTGGCGACGGGGATGGCATTCCACCCCTCTAGAGGGGTAAGACATGTTACTTTACTTTAATGCGGTTAATTTCTCCAAAGACCTTAAGATCCACAAAATGGATGCCTCTGCCACAGACAAATGTCTGGACCCCTGCAGTCGACCGAAACTCGACCAAATGGGTCCTGGACAAAGGGTTTCCTGTCACAGGAGGGTGTCACCGCCCTCCAGACAGGAGATAGTGTATTGTAGCAGGGAGGTTTGAAAGAAACCAGACACTGCTTGGGGCGCACAAGGCTGCCCCTTGCATAATCCGGCCAAACCGGTTCTGGGGCACTCCAGCCCTCGTGCCAGGGCGGCCTGGATCAAAGGAAGGGGGTGTATCCACCCACTTCCTGGGTCCCACCCATAGGAGGGGACCTAGCAGGTAATCACGCCCACCAGATTCGAATAAGAGTGGGAGCAGTGCCAATGCACATCAGATTTCCTGGAAGAAACATTAGAAACGAAACTCTGGACCCTTCGCCCTCCATCTCAACGTAGAAGCCCGAAGAATCTCCCTTGTGGTCAAGGAGTGACCACCCTGCAGCAGCAGGCACCATCCAGCCCTCGACGTCTACTTAGTTGCAGTTCCCGCCGGAACTCAAGCGACTGAGATCGACGAGATCAAGCCTGCCTGCCTTCTAACAGCCCGATCCACAGTTCCTGCAAAGCTGAGACCCGTGGAGGCAACCGGAAGCGTGGGGCACGCCATCTTGAATTGACCACGAGACGCTGACCGTGCAGCCCACGAGTGACCCTTGAAGCTGTGCACCGGGGTTTGAGAAGCCCCCACCCTGAGCTACTCCTGAGCCGAAGTTCAGCCCTCCACACTCGACGAGTGCTGCGTGGGGCCCTTTGGCACTATTTGGCTCAACGCGTTGGCCCGGTCACTTGCCAGCTGGCTAGTGGTCCCTGTGCCAACGAACTACCTAAGAAGACTCGTGAATCTGGTTGCTCCAGATCCACACCAGCTCCCCTGAAAAGGAGCCCCGACTCTGACCTTCCTGGTCCGAGTGAGAAGCAATCTTCCGATCCCGCGTGGATTGCTCTTGCCAAGGCTTGTTTGCTCCAAACTTGAAGCCGACTGCACCGACGGTGAGAGCCTGCGTGGGACAGATCGTGACCTGCTCCTGGACGTCGCAGATGCCCCAGAGCCCACGTGACAGCGGAGAGAAGCTCCTCGACGACCACCTGATTGCGCCCGACATTGCCTGGTTCCGTCCTGGTTCCACCCTGGTCACTGCTGAGTGACCCAGACTCTGTCCCCTCTGCTTTCAGGTACTCTACAACTTGAGTCCACCCTTGGACTCCACCGGACACTTCATCTTTAACCCGCCTGCAGCCCTTTCAGCTTCAAGCACCAAGAGCCTGCGAGTCAAAACCCGACGCCACTTCGACCCTGTGCACCCACTTCCTGTGGGTGAGGTAACTTTGCTCCGCCGGTGTTCCCACACTGGTGCACACCTCTAGGGTCTGTGTGTTAAGTTTTGTTCCTCTAGGTTCAGCGGAAGTGTCCTTTAACTTTAACTTTACAACTTTTACGCACCATTGGTTAACATTGGTGCGTGCGTGCGCTTTCCGCACATCTCCCGAATCCCGAGGGCCATTCCCGACTTCAGCATTGCTTGTCCTGACTGCTCCCAGCGTATCCTTAGGCCCTAGGCCTAACCACTGCTCGAGTGGCATCTCTTATACCACTTGTTTAGTATATGGTTTGAGCGGCCCCCTGCCCTCATCCATAATTGTGCAACTTTGTATGTTTAAACAGTGCTTTTGATTTATCGCTTGTGCCCCTTTATTCATAAAGAATACTGGGGATTGTTTTTAGTAATAAACACATATATTTTTATAATATATACTTGTGTGGTGTCCTTTCATTTGGTATTACAGGATTGTATGTGGTAAAACAGCTCGCTTAACACAACCTCTTAAGTTAAGCCTTTAGGCTGCTTAGTCCATGCTACCCCTAGGATAGCTTGTCTAATAAGGTTGACTTACAACCAGACACCATAAGGGATTGTTTGGTCAGGTAGTAGGTGGTTCCAGAATTGGAAACATCCCCTACCAGGCCAACTTCTCACATTGGTGAGCAGCGGTGCGGATTTGAGCTTGCTGTTGTTTTACCATTGCAATCTTTATATCAAATTGAAAGATCACATCAAGTACCTCTAGGTACATATAAATCAAAAGCTTAGCATATTAAGTTCTACTGAACTTAGTAGTTGTAGATTAAAGGGATTAGCACACCCTGACTACAACTCACTAGCAAGGTACAGTAGGAAAACACTTAGTGTAGGTAAGTGCACCACTTACATCTCACTAGTAACCATGTCTGACACAGGAAAGGCCTCAGGGTCTAGTCCTGCGACAGTTGACCCTACCCAGGCAACTTTTGGATATGACAAGTTAACCCGCAGAGACTTGATTGCCTTGTGCAAAGCAAGAGGGTTAAAGAGGGGCAGAAGCCCCACCTGCCTAATCCTGGTAGAAATCCTAGAACAGGATGACTTAGAAAAGGCGAAGCAAGCTTCCCTAGACTCAGGAAATGGAGGGAACCCCCCTGTAACTGATCCCCCTGAAGAGGAGGATGATGATGACTTAGATGAGGACTCAGATGTTGAGGACTTAGAAGTTCAGGAACAGGGTAGCCATGTTCCAGTTGGCAGGCTTAGCCAGGCCAACTTGGACCAACTGGGGAATGGAGAGGGCCAGCACCTCCCCAGAACCCAACATGTGATTCTCCCAGGCAACAGAAGAGTTAGATCTCCCTCAGGGGACTCTCATATTTCTAGTGCCTCCAGAGAATCAGAGAGAGGCATGACTGCTTCTCAGAAAGCTGAGCATAGGGCTAGGATGAGGGCTGTCAGACTCCAGATAGAGAGAGAGGAGGTAGCCCTGAGTCAAGCTAAGCTTACCTTAGCTCAAGCTAAACTTGCCTTGGCAAGAGAGCAGAAATTAAGTAGCTTAGATGTCACTGGTGGCAGCAATTTTCCAAGAGAAAAAGACAGGGCCTATGACAATAGAAACCTGACTAAAATTGTGGCCCCCTTCAAAGAAGGGGATGACATCCACAAATGGATGACTGCTCTTGGGAGAGCCTGCATGGTACAGCAGGTTCCTGAGGAACAGTGGGCTGCAATTTTGTGGTACTCCTTTTCTGAGAAAGGGAGGGACAGGCTCCTCACAGTTAGACCTGAGGATGCCAAAAACTACTCTGTTTTGAAGAGTGCTCTCATTGAAGGGTATGACCTAACCACTGAGCAATACAGGTTGTTGTTCAGAGACACACAGAAAGCACAGACTCAAGACTGGACTGATTTTGTTGAGTGTGCCACTAAGGCTTTGGAGGGTTGGTTGCAGGGAAGTAAAGTTTCAGACTATACAGGATTGTACAATCTTATGATGAGAGAACAGATCCTTAATAACTGTACAAACCAGCTGTTGCATCAATACCTTATTGACTCTGATCTGACCTCTCCCCAAGAATTGGGAAAGAAGGCAGACAAATGGGTCAGAACAAGGATTAAGCAGAAACCCCAGAACCAAGGTGGTGACCAGAAGAAAACAGACCAGAAGGGTGGTAATCAGAATCAGAAAGATAAAGAAAAAGACCAGAAGTCTTCAGGCCCCCAAACTAATAGTAAGGAGGGTGGTTCCCAAAATGGTAACAAGAAGAAGAAGAACAAAGGTCCAAAGACACCTTGGTGTAATACCTGCAAATCAGTTTCACACTGGGGCAGTGAGTGCACCAAGGCAAATCCAGTTCCCACCACTACAGCTCCTAAAGCAACTGCAACCCCAAGTACAGTAAGCAGTGGTGGAACACAGTCCAAGGGTGTAGCTGGGTTGACCCTGGGTATTGAAGTAGGATCTGGCCTAGTCAGAATCCCTACACAGGCAGTTCTCCTGTATGATGTGGACATTGAGTTGCCCACTGCAGTAAGCCCCACTAACCTGGGCAAATACAGGCAGACTCCCTTAATTAATGAGAAACTGGCTCAAGCATACAGGGACACATGTGCCAGTGTCACAATGGTGACACCTGACTTTGTGGACCCTGGACAGATTGTACTAGGAGAGAGCTACCTAGTAACCAACGCCAGCAACTCCACTACCTCCCATAGTGTGGCAGTTGTGAACTTCTCCTGGGGAGGGGTTGATGGCCTAAAGAAAGTTGTGGTGAGTGCAGACCTACCAGTAGACTGTCTGTTAGGCAATGACCTTGAAAGCTCAGCATGGTCAGAAGTGGAGTACAGGACTCATGCAGAAATGCTAGGGATTTCAGAGCATGTCCTTGCCATGACAAGGGCTCAGGCTAAGAAGTGCCTTCCTGAACCAGTGGTGGATCTTGAGACAATAGACCAGCCACAACCCAAGAGAAGGAGCAAGAGAGGAAAGGCCTCGCCTTCCACCTTGCCCCAGGTTGAGGATCAGGTTTCAGAGGAAACTGATTCTGCAGTCCAAGAGGAGACTGTCTCTGAGGAGCTTGAACCTGACCAGGTTGAGTTTCTGGGGACAGGGGGACCCTCAAGGGAAGACCTGAGGCAGGCTCAATTAGATTGCCCTTCCCTTGAACCCCTCAGACAGCAGGCTGCTGCTGAGGCTGCTGGGGATGCCCAAGGTACCCATACTGTGTATTGGGATGATGGACTCCTTTACTCAGAGGCTAGAGCCCCCAAGCCTGGCATGACCAGGAGGTTGGTTATACCTCTGCAGTTTAAGGGATTCCTCCTTACCTTGGCCCATGATATTCCCCTTGCAGGACACTTAGGCCAGAACAAGACGTGGGACAGGCTTGTTTCACACTTTCACTGGCCTCACATGTCAGAGGATGTCAAGGAGTTTTGTCGCTCCTGTGTCACTTGCCAAGCCAGTGGTAAGTCAGGTGGCACAACAAAGGCCCCCCTAATACCACTACCTGTGGTGGGGGTCCCCTTTGAGAGAGTTGGAATTGATATTGTGGGTCCAATGGACCCCCAAACAGCATCTGGGAACAGATTCATACTGGTGGTAGTGGATCATGCCACCAGGTATCCAGAGGCTATTCCCCTAAGGACCACCACAGCACCTGTGGTGGCAAAGGCCCTCATTGCAGTTTTCTCAAGAGTGGGCTTTCCTAAGGAGGTACTATCAGATAGAGGCACAAATTTTATGTCTAGCTATCTGAAAGCAATGTGGAAGGAATGTGGAGTAAACTATAAGTTTACCACCCCATATCATCCACAGTGCAATGGGCTTGTGGAGAGATTTAACAAGACCCTTAAAGGCATGATAAAAGGATTACCAGAGAAGCTCAGGCGGAAATGGGACATTCTTTTACCCTGCCTGCTCTTTGCTTACAGAGAGGTCCCACAGAAGGGGGTTGGCTACAGCCCTTTTGAACTTTTGTTTGGCCACCCTGTGAGAGGTCCATTGTGTTTGGTGAAGGAAGGATGGGAGTTACCTCTCAAAAAGCCCAAACTAGACATAGTGGACTATGTACTTGGTCTCCGCTCCAGGATGGCTGAGTACATGGAAAGAGCATCCAAAAACCTGGAGGCCAGCCAAGAGTTACAGAAAGCTTGGCATGACCAAAAGGCTGTGCTGGTAGAGTTCCAACCAGGACAGAAGGTATGGGTACTGGAGCCAGTGGCTCCAGCAGCACTCCAAGACAAATGGAGTGGACCCTATCCTATTATTGAGAAGAAGGGGGAAGTCACCTACTTGGTAGACTTTGGAACACCCAGGAGCCCTCACAGGGTAATCCATGTGAATCGCTTGAAAGCATTTGTGGACAGGGAGGACATGAGCTTGCTCATGGCCACAGATGGGGAACAGGAGGAAGAGAGTGACCCTCTCCCAGACCTGCTTTCTCAGAACCCTGATGATGGTTCAGTTGATGGAGTAGCCTTGGCAGGCAGCCTCACTGACCAGCAACAGATGGACTGCAGACAAGTTTTGCAGGCCCACAGGCATTTGTTTTCACTCACACCCAGCCAGACTGACTGGTGTACCCATGTTGTGGACACTGGTGACAGTCTGCCTGTCAAGAATAAGATCTACAGGCAACCTGACCATGTCAGAGACTGCATCAAGGCTGAGGTGCAAAAGATGTTAGAGCTTGGAGTGATTGAGCCATCTGAGAGCCCATGGGCCAGCCCAGTAGTCCTGGTGCCAAAACCTCATACCCAAGATGGAAAGAGAGAAATGAGGTTTTGCGTGGATTACAGGGGTCTCAATGCTGTCACTAGGACAGATGCTCACCCCATTCCAAGAGCAGATGAGCTCATTGACAGATTGGCTTCTGCCAAGTTTCTGAGCACATTCGACCTGACAGCTGGCTATTGGCAAATCAGACTAGCTGAGGAGTCAAAGGCCAAGACAGCATTCTCTACCCCTAGTGGACATTATCAGTTTGTGGTAATGCCCTTTGGGTTGAAGAATGCACCTGCCACTTTCCAAAGGTTGGTGAACCAAGTCCTTACTGGGTTGGATGACTTTTGTGCAGCTTATCTGGATGATATTGCTGTCTTTAGCTCCACCTGGGAGGATCACCTGATCCACCTGAAGAGAGTTTTGGAGGCCCTGCAAAAGGCAGGCCTAACTATCAAGGCCACTAAGTGCCAGATAGGGCAGAGTAAGGTTGTATACCTGGGCCACCTAGTTGGTGGAGGCCAGGTTCAGCCACTGGAAAGCAAGATCCAGGCCATACAGGACTGGGCTCCTCCAGTTACCCAGACACAAGTCAGAGCCTTCTTGGGCCTGACTGGGTATTACAGGAAGTTTGTGAAGAACTATGGGTCTATAGTGACACCATTAAATGACTTGACATCCAAGAAGATGCCAAAAAAGGTTCAGTGGACAGTTAGCTGTCAGAAGGCATTTGAAGACCTGAAGAAGGCCATGTGCTCTGCACCTATTCTAAAGAGTCCTGCCTACTCCAAACAGTTCATTGTTCAGACAGATGCTTCTGAGTTGGGGGTGGGAGCTGTGCTCTCACAACTTAATCAAGATGGTCAAGACCAGCCTATTGCTTTCATTAGCAGGAGGCGGACTCCCAGGGAGAAACGTTGGTCAGCCATTGAGAGGGAGGCCTTTGCTGTGGTTTGGGCATTAAAGAAGTTGAGGTCCTACTTGTTTGGAACTCACTTCCTGGTGCAAACAGACCATAAGCCCCTCTTGTGGCTTACTCAGATGAAGGGTGAAAATCCCAAACTACTCAGGTGGTCCATTTCCCTACAGGGGATGGACTTTACAGTGGAGCACCGCCCAGGGACTGACCATGGTAATGCAGATGGTCTCTCCAGGTACTTCCACTTAGAACATGAAGACTTATCTGGTCAAGGTTAGTTTAATGTCCCTGCGTTTGGGGGGGGGGTTGTGTAGGAGAGTAGGGTCTGCTATCCTATGGTCACCCCAAATTTTTGCTTTTTGCTTCACTGGTTTTCGACTACTGAGGCTGTGGGCCTGCTGATCAGACCCCCAGCCTGCTGTTCTCTCACTAAATTACTGACACATGTGCTATAGGCACATACCAATTGGAAATGGACTCCTTGTCAGCCCCTGTAGAATGCACTATAGGTGCACAGGGCATAGGAGCCACTAAGGCCTACCAGGGGCTGCAGCATATCTTTTGCCACCCCTGGCTGGTTCTTAAATTGACACAACTGGCTGATCACTCAGCTGGGGTAAGGTGGTGTACACACCCCTTGCTTAGATATAGTATACCTATGTCTAAACCTATATCTGGACACATGTAAACCTGTGAGCCACTCCTATAGTCAGGCCTCATCAATCCTGGAGGCTGAGTGCGTGGTTTTATGTGAGATGGAGCTCTAGCATGAGCTGAGCCTGTCTGCAGCCGTCGGGAACAAATCCCTAAGCTGTTTCAGGATAATGCCATACCATATACTATTAAGTGCCTTATAATCCTCGCGGTTATTTAGCAACTCTGGTTTGGCTTTATCAAAACATGTCGTGTAAGGTGTCATACGCTTTGGAATACCATCCCCTCGCCAGTTCTGGCGATGGGGATGGCATTCCACCCCTCTAGAGGGGTAAGACATGTTACTTTACTTTAATGCGGTTAATTTCTCCAAAGACCTTAAGATCCACAAAATGGATGCCTCTGCCACAGACAAATGTCTGGACCCCTGCAGTCGACCGAAACTCGACCAAATGGGTCCTGGACAAAGGGTTTCCTGTCACAGGAGGGTGTCACCGCCCTCCAGACAGGAGATAGTGTATTGTAGCAGGGAGGTTTGAAAGAAACCAGACACTGCTTGGGGCGCACAAGGCTGCCCCTTGCGTAATCCGGCCAAACCGGTTCTGGGGCACTCCAGCCCTCGTGCCAGGGCGGCCTGGATCAAAGGAAGGGGGTGTATCCACCCACTTCCTGGGTCCCACCCATAGGAGGGGACCTAGCAGGTAATCACGCCCACCAGATTCGAATAAGAGTGGGAGCAGTGCCAATGCACATCAGATTTCCTGGAAGAAACATTAGAAACGAAACTCTGGACCCTTCGCCCTCCATCTCAACGTGGAAGCCCGAAGAATCTCCCTTGTGGTCAAGGAGTGACCACCCTGCAGCAGCAGGCACCATCCAGCCCTCGACGTCTACTTAGTTGCAGTTCCCGCCGGAACTCGAGCGACTGAGATCGACGAGATCAAGCCTGCCTGCCTTCTAACAGCCCGATCCACAGTTCCTGCAAAGCTGAGACCCGTGGAGGCGACCGGAAGCGTGGGGCACGCCATCTTGAATTGACCACGAGACGCTGACCGTGCAGCCCACGAGTGACCCTCGAAGCTGTGCACCGGGGTTTGAGAAGCCCCCACCCTGAGCTACTCCTGAGCCGAAGTTCAGCCCTCCACACTCGACGAGTGCTGCGTGGGGCCCTTTGGCACTATTTGGCTCAACGCGTTGGCCCGGTCACTTGCCAGCTGGCTAGTGGTCCCTGTGCCAACGAACTACCTAAGAAGACTCGTGAATCTGGTTGCTCCAGATCCACACCAGCTCCCCTGAAAAGGAGCCCCGACTCTGACCTTCCTGGTCCGAGTGAGAAGCAATCTTCCGATCCCGCGTGGATTGCTCTTGCCAAGGCTTGTTTGCTCCAAACTTGAAGCCGACTGCACCGACGGTGAGAGCCTGCGTGGGACAGATCGTGACCTGCTCCTGGACGTCGCAGATGCCCCAGAGCCCACGTGACAGCGGAGAGAAGCTCCTTGACGACCACCTGATTGCGCCCGACATTGCCTGGTTCCGTCCTGGTTCCACCCTGGTCACTGCTGAGTGACCCAGACTCTGTCCCCTCTGCTTTCAGGTACTCTACAACTTGAGTCCACCCTTGGACTCCACCGGACACTTCATCTTTAACCCGCCTGCAGCCCTTTCAGCTTCAAGCACCAAGAGCCTGCGAGTCAAAACCCGACGCCACTTCGACCCTGTGCACCCACTTCCTGTGGGTGAGGTAACTTTGCTCCGCCGGTATTCCCACACTGGTGCACACCTCTAGGGTCTGTGTGTTAAGTTTTGTTCCTCTAGGTTCAGCGGAAGTGTCCTTTAACTTTAACTTTACAACTTTTACGCACCATTGGTTAACATTGGTGCGTGCGTGCGCTTTCCGCACATCTCCCGAATCCCGAGGGCCATTCCCGACTTCAGCATTGCTTGTCCTGACTGCTCCCAGCGATTCCCTAGGCCCTAGGCCTAACCACTGCTCGAGTGGCATCTCTTATACCACTTGTTTAGTATATGGTTTGAGCGGCCCCCTGCCCTCATCCATAATTGTGCAACTTTGTATGTTTAAACAGTGCTTTTGATTTATCGCTTGTGCCCCTTTATTCATAAAGAATACTGGGGATTGTTTTTAGTAATAAACACATATATTTTTATAATATATACTTGTGTGGTGTCCTTTCATTTGGTATTACCGGATTGTATGTGGTAAAACAGCTCGCTTAACACGACCTCTTAAGTTAAGCCTTTAGGCTGCTTAGTCCATGCTACCCCTAGGATAGCTTGTCTAATAAGGTTGACTTACAACCAGACACCATAAGGGATTGTTTGGTCAGGTAGTAGGTGGTTCCAGAATTGGAAACATCCCCTACCAGGCCAACTTCTGCCCTCATCCATAATTGTGCAACTTTGTATGTTTAAACAGTGCTTTTGATTTATCGCTTGTGCCCCTTTATTCATAAAGAATACTGGGGATTGTTTTTAGTAATAAACACATATATTTTTATAATATATACTTGTGTGGTGTCCTTTCATTTGGTATTACAGGATTGTATGTGGTAAAACAGCTCGCTTAACACGACCTCTTAAGTTAAGCCTTTAGGCTGCTTAGTCCATGCTACCCCTAGGATAGCTTGTCTAATAAGGTTGACTTACAACCAGACACCATAAGGGATTGTTAGGTCAGGTAGTAGGTGGTTCCAGAATTGGAAACATCCCCTACCAGGCCAACTTCTCACAGTGCCTTATAATCCTCGCGGTTAAATAGCAACTTTGGTTTGGCTTTATCAAAACATGTCGTGTAAGGTGTCATACGATTTGGAATACTATCCCCTCGCCAGTTCTGGCGACGGGGATAGCATTCCACCCCTCTAGAGGGGTAGGACATGTTGCTTTACCTAAATGCGGTTAATTTCTCCAAAGACCTTAGATCCACAAAATGGATGCCTCTGCCACAGACAAATGTCTGGACCCCTGCAGCTGACCGAAACTCGGCCAAATGGGTCCTGGACAAAGGGTTTCCTGTCACAGGAGGGTGTCACCGTCCTCCAGACAGGAGATAGTGGATTGTAGCAGGGAGGTTTGAAAGAAACCAGACACTGCTTGGGGCGCACAAGGCTGCCCCTTGCATAATCCGGCCAAACCGGTTCTGGGGCACTCCAGCCCTCGTGCCAGGGCGGCCTGGATCAAAGGAAGGGGGTGTATCCACCCACTTCCTGGGTCCCACCCATAGGGGGGGACCTAGCAGGTAATCACGCCCCCCAGATTCGAATAAGAGTGGGAGCAGTGCCAATGCACATCAGATTTCCTGGAAGAGACATTAGAAACGAAACTCTGGACCCTTGGACCTCCTTCTCAACGTGGAAGCCCGAAGAATCTCCCTTGTGGTCAAGGAGTGACCACCCTGCAGCAGCAGGCACCATCCAGCCCTCGACGTCTACTTAGTTGCAGTTCCCGCCTGTAGGAGAGTAGGGTCTGCTATCCTATGGTCACCCCAAATTTTTGCTTTTTGCTTCACTGGTTTTCGACTACTGAGGCTGTGGGCCTGCTGATCAGACCCCCAGCCTGCTGTTCTC
The DNA here is from genome assembly GCF_964261635.1 of Lissotriton helveticus. Classification (NCBI taxonomy): domain Eukaryota; kingdom Metazoa; phylum Chordata; class Amphibia; order Caudata; family Salamandridae; genus Lissotriton; species Lissotriton helveticus. Next base: position 438,210,434 of record NC_136058.1, read on the forward strand.
TCACTAAATTACTGACACATGTGCTATAGGCACATACCAATTGGAAATGGACTCCTTGTCAGCCCCTGTATAATGCACTATAGGTGCACAGGGCATAGGGGCCACCAAGGCCTACCAGGGGCTGCAGCATATCTTTTGCCACCCCTGGCTGGTTCTTAAATTGACACAACTGGCTGATCACTCAGCTGGGGTAAGGTGGTGTACACACCCCTTGCTTAGATATAGTATACCTATGTCTAAACCTATATCTGGACACATGTAAACCTGTGAGCCACTCCTATAGAAGGCCTCATCAATCCTGGAGGCTGAGTGCGTGGTTTTATGTGAGATGGAGCTCTAGCATGAGCTGAGCCTGTCTGCAGCTGTCGGGAACAAATCCCTAAGCTGTTTCAGGTTAACGCCATTGTGAGAAGTTGGCCTGGTAGGGGATGTTTCCAATTCTGGAACCACCTACTACCTGACCAAACAATCCCTTATGGTGTCTGGTTGTAAGTCAACCTTATTAGACAAGCTATCCTAGGGGTAGCATGGACTAAGCAGCCTAAAGGCTTAACTTAAGAGGTCGTGTTAAGCGAGCTGTTTTACCACATACAATCCTGTAATACCAAATGAAAGGACACCACACAAGTATATATTATAAAAATATATGTATTTATTACTAAAAACAATCCCCAGTATTCTTTATGAATAAAGGGGCACAAGCGTTAAATCAAAAGCACTGTTTAAACATACAAAGTTGCACAATTATGGATGAGGGCAGGGGGCCACTCAAACCATATACTAAACAAGTGGTATAAGAGGTGCCACTCGAGCAGTGGTTAGGCCTAGGGCCTAGGGAATCGCTGGGAGCAGTCAGGACAAGCAATGCTGAAGTCGGGAATGGCCCTCGGGATTCGGGAGATGTGCGGAAAGCGCACGCACGCACCAATGTTAACCAATGGTGCGTAAAAGTTGTAAAGTTAAAGTTAAAGGACACTTCCGCTGAACCTAGAGGAACAAAACTTAACACACAGACCCTAGAGGTGTGCACCAGTGTGGGAACACCGGCGGAGCAAAGTTACCTCACCCACAGGAAGTGGGTGCACAGGGTCGAAGTGGCGTCGGGTTTTGACTCGCAGGCTCTTGGTGCTTGAAGCTGAAAGGGCTGCAGGCGGGTTAGAGATGAAGTGTCCGGTGGAGTCCAAGGGTGGACTCAAGTTGTAGAGTACCTGAAAGCAGAGGGGACAGAGTCTGGGTCACTCAGCAGTGACCAGGGTGGAACCAGGACGGAACCAGGCAATGTCGGGCGCAATCAGGTGGTCGTCGAGGAGCTTCTCTCTGCTGTCACGTGGGCTCTGGGGCATCTGCGACGTCCAGGAGCAGGTCACGATCTGTCCCACGCAGGCTCTCACCGTCGGTGCAGTCGGCTTCAGGTTTGGAGCAAACAAGCCTTGGCAAGAGCAATCCACGCGGGATCGGAAGATTGCTTCTCACTCGGACCAGGAAGGTCAGAGTCGGGGCTCCTTTTCAGGGGAGCTGCTGTGGATCTGGAGCAACCAGATTCACGAGTCTTCTTAGGTAGTTCGTCGGCACAGGGACCACAAGCCAGCTGGCAAGTGACCGGGCCAACGCGTTGAGCCAAATAGTGCCAAAGGGCCCCACGCAGCACTCGTCGAGTGTGGAGGGCTGAACTTCGGCTCAGGAGTAGCTCAGGGTGGGGGCTTCTCAAACCCCGGTGCACAGCTTCGAGGGTCACTTGTGGGCTGCACGGTCAGCGTCTCGTGGTCAATTCAAGATGGCGTGCCCCACGCTTCCGGTCGCCTCCACGGGTCTCAGCTTTGCAGGGACTGTGGATCGGGCTGTTAGAAGGCAGGCAGGCTTGATCTCGTTGATCTCAGTCGCTCGAGTTCCGGTAGAAACTGCAACTAAGTAGACGTCGAGGGCTGGATGGTGCCTGCTGCTGCAGGGTGGTCACTCCTTGACCACAAGGGAGATTCTTCGGGCTTCCACGTTAAGATGGAGGGCGAAGGGTCCAGAGTTTCGTTTCTAATGTTTCTTCCAGGAAATCTGATGTGCATTGGCACTGCTCCCACTCTTATTCGAATCTGGTGGGCGTGATTACCTGCTAGGTCCCCTCCTATGGGTGGGACCCAGGAAGTGGGTGGATACACCCCCTTCCTTTGATCCAGGCCGCCCTGGCACGAGGGCTGGAGTGCCCCAGAACCGGTTTGGCCGGATTATGCAAGGGGCAGCCTTGTGCGCCCCAAGCAGTGTCTGGTTTCTTTCGAACCTCCCTGCTACAATACACTATCTACTGTCTGGAGGGCGGTGACACCCTCCTGTGACAGGAAACCCTTTGTCCAGGACCCATTTGGTCGAGTTTCGGTCGACTGCAGGGGTCCAGACATTTGTCTGTGGCAGAGGCATCCATTTTGTGGATCTTAAGGCCTTTGGAGAAATCAACCGCATTAAAGTAAAGTAACATGTCTTACCCCTCTAGAGGGGTGGAATGCCATCCCCGTCGCCAGAACTGGCGAGGGGATGGTATTCCAAAGCGTATGACACCTTACACGACATGTTTTGATAAAGCCAAACCAAAGTTGCTAAATAACCGCGAGGATTATAAGGCACTTAATAGTATATGGTATGGCATTATCCTGAAACAGCTTAGGGATTTGTTCCCGACGGCTGCAGACAGGCTCAGCTCATGCTAGAGCTCCATCTCACATAAAACCACGCACTCAGCCTCCAGGATTGATGAGGCCTGACTATAGGAGTGGCTCACAGGTTTACATGTGTCCAGATATAGGTTTAGACATAGGTATACTATATCTAAGCAAGGGGTGTGTACACCACCTTACCCCAGCTGAGTGATCAGCCAGTTGTGTCAATTTAAGAACCAGCCAGGGGTGGCAAAAGATATGCTGCAGCCCCTGGTAGGCCTTAGTGGCTCCTATGCCCTGTGCACCTATAGTGCATTCTACAGGGGCTGACAAGGAGTCCATTTCCAATTGGTATGTGCCTATAGCACATGTGTCAGTAATTTAGTGAGAGAACAGCAGGCTGGGGGTCTGATCAGCAGGCCCACAGCCTCAGTAGTCGAAAACCAGTGAAGCAAAAAGCAAAAATTTGGGGTGACCATAGGATAGCAGACCCTACTCTCCTACACAACCCCCCCCCCAAACGCAGGGACATTAAACTAACCTTGACCAGATAAGTCTTCATGTTCTAAGTGGAAGTACCTGGAGAGACCATCTGCATTACCATGGTCAGTCCCTGGGCGGTGCTCCACTGTAAAGTCCATCCCCTGTAGGGAAATGGACCACCTGAGCAGTTTGGGATTTTCACCCTTCATCTGATTAAGCCACAAGAGGGGCTTATGGTCTGTTTGCACCAGGAAGTGAGTTCCAAACAAGTAGGACCTCAACTTCTTTAATGCCCAAACCACAGCAAAGGCCTCCCTCTCAATGGCTGACCAACGTTTCTCTCTGGGAGTCATCCTCCTGCTAATGAAAGCAATAGGCTGGTCTTGACCATCTTGATTAAGTTGTGAGAGCACAGCTCCCACCCCCAACTCAGAAGCATCTGTCTGAACAATGAACTGTTTGGAGTAGTCAGGACTCTTTAGGATAGGTGCAGAGCACATGGCCTTCTTCAGGTCTTCAAATGCCTTCTGACAGCTAACTGTCCACTGAACCTTTTTTGGCATCTTCTTGGATGTCAAGTCATTTAATGGTGTCACTATAGACCCATAGTTCTTCACAAACTTCCTGTAATACCCAGTCAGGCCCAAGAAGGCTCTGACTTGTGTCTGGGTAACTGGAGGAGCCCAGTCCTGTATGGCCTGGATCTTGCTTTCCAGTGGCTGAACCTGGCCTCCACCAACTAGGTGGCCCAGGTATACAACCTTACTCTGCCCTATCTGGCACTTAGTGGCCTTGATAGTTAGGCCTGCCTTTTGCAGGGCCTCCAAAACTCTCTTCAGGTGGATCAGGTGATCCTCCCAGGTGGAGCTAAAGACAGCAATATCATCCAGATAAGCTGCACAAAAGTCATCCAACCCAGTAAGGACTTGGTTCACCAACCTTTGGAAAGTGGCAGGTGCATTCTTCAACCCAAAGGGCATTACCACAAACTGATAATGTCCACTAGGGGTAGAGAATGCTGTCTTGGCCTTTGACTCCTCAGCTAGTCTGATTTGCCAATAGCCGGCTGTCAGGTCGAATGTGCTCAGAAACTTGGCAGAAGCCAATCTGTCAATGAGCTCATCTGCTCTTGGAATGGGGTGAGCATCTGTCCTAGTGACAGCATTGAGACCCCTGTAATCCACGCAAAACCTCATTTCTCTCTTTCCATCTTGGGTATGAGGTTTTGGCACCAGGACTACTGGGCTGGCCCATGGGCTCTCAGATGGCTCAATCACTCCAAGCTCTAACATCTTTTGCACCTCAGCCTTGATGCAGTCTCTGACATGGTCAGGTTGCCTGTAGATCTTATTCTTGACAGGCAGACTGTCACCAGTGTCCACAACATGGGTACACCAGTCAGTCTGGCTGGGTGTGAGTGAAAACAAGTGCCTGTGGGCCTGCAAAACTTGTCTGCAGTCCATCTGTTGCTGGTCAGTGAGGCTGCCTGCCAAGGCTACTCCATCAACTGAACCATCATCAGGGTTCTGAGAAAGCAGGTCTGGGAGAGGGTCACTCTCTTCCTCCTGTTCCCCATCTGTGGCCATGAGCAAGCTCATGTCCTCCCTGTCCACAAATGCTTTCAAGCGATTCACATGGATTACCCTGTGAGGGCTCCTGGGTATTCCAAAGTCTACCAAGTAGGTGACTTCCCCCTTCTTCTCAATAATAGGATAGGGTCCACTCCATTTGTCTTGGAGTGCTGCTGGAGCCACTGGCTCCAGTACCCATACCTTCTGTCCTGGTTGGAACTCTACCAGCACAGCCTTTTGGTCATGCCAAGCTTTCTGTAATTCTTGGCTGGCCTCCAGGTTTTTGGATGCTCTTTCCATGTACTCAGCCATCCTGGAGCGGAGACCAAGTACATAGTCCACTATGTCTAGTTTGGGCTTTTTGAGAGGTAACTCCCATCCTTCCTTCACCAAACACAATGGACCTCTCACAGGGTGGCCAAACAAAAGTTCAAAAGGGCTGTAGCCAACCCCCTTCTGTGGGACCTCTCTGTAAGCAAAGAGCAGGCAGGGTAAAAGAATGTCCCATTTCCGCCTGAGCTTCTCTGGTAATCCTTTTATCATGCCTTTAAGGGTCTTGTTAAATCTCTCCACAAGCCCATTGCATTGTGGATGATATGGGGTGGTAAACTTATAGTTTACTCCACATTCCTTCCACATTGCTTTCAGATAGCTGGACATAAAATTGGTGCCCCTATCTGATAGTACCTCCTTAGGAAAGCCCACTCTTGAGAAAACTGCAATGAGGGCCTTTGCCACCACAGGTGCTGTGGTGGTCCTTAGGGGAATAGCCTCTGGATACCTGGTGGCATGATCCACTACCACCAGTATGAATCTGTTCCCAGATGCTGTTTGGGGGTCCATTGGACCCACAATATCAATTCCAACTCTCTCAAAGGGGACCCCCACCACAGGTAGTGGTATTAGGGGGGCCTTTGTTGTGCCACCTGACTTACCACTGGCTTGGCAAGTGACACAGGAGCGACAAAACTCCTTGACATCCTCTGACATGTGAGGCCAGTGAAAGTGTGGAACAAGCCTGTCCCACGTCTTGTTCTGGCCTAAGTGTCCTGCAAGGGGAATATCATGGGCCAAGGTAAGGAGGAATCCCCTAAACTGCAGAGGTATCACCAACCTCCTGGTCATGCCAGGCTTGGGGGCTCTAGCCTCTGAGTAAAGGAGTCCCTCATCCCAATACACAGTATGGGTACCTTGGGCATCCCCAGCAGCCTCAGCAGCAGCCTGCTGTCTGAGGGGTTCAAGGGAAGGGCAATCTAATTGAGCCTGCCTCAGGTCTGCCCTTGAGGGTCCCCCTGTCCCCAGAAACTCAACCTGGTCAGGTTCAAGCTCCTCAGAGACAGTCTCCTCTTGGACTGCAGAATCAGTTTCCTCTGAAACCTGATCCTCAACCTGGGGCAAGGTGGAAGGCGAGGCCTTTCCTCTCTTGCTCCTTCTCTTGGGTTGTGGCTGGTCTATTGTCTGAAGATCCACCACTGGTTCAGGAAGGCACTTCTTAGCCTGAGCCCTTGTCATGGCAAGGACATGCTCTGAAATCCCTAGCATTTCTGCATGAGTCCTGTACTCCACTTCTGACCATGCTGAGCTTTCAAGGTCATTGCCTAACAGACAGTCTACTGGTAGGTCTGCACTCACCACAACTTTCTTTAGGCCATCAACCCCTCCCCAGGAGAAGTTCACAACTGCCACACTATGGGAGGTAGTGGAGTTGCTGGCGTTGGTTACTAGGTAGCTCTCTCCTAGTACAATCTGTCCAGGGTCCACAAAGTCAGGTGTCACCATGGTGACACTGGCACATGTGTCCCTGTATGCTTGAGCCAGTTTCTCATTAATTAAGGGAGTCTGCCTGTATTTGCCCAGGTTAGTGGGGCTTACTGCAGTGGGCAACTCAATGTCCACATCATACAGGAGAACTGCCTGTGTAGGGATTCTGACTAGGCCAGATCCTACTTCAATACCCAGGGTCAACCCAGCTACACCCTTGGACTGTGTTCCACCACTGCTTACTGTACTTGGGGTTGCAGTTGCTTTAGGAGCTGTAGTGGTGGGAACTGGATTTGCCTTGGTGCACTCACTGCCCCAGTGTGAAACTGATTTGCAGGTATTACACCAAGGTGTCTTTGGACCTTTGTTCTTCTTCTTCTTGTTACCATTTTGGGAACCACCCTCCTTACTATTAGTTTGGGGGCCTGAAGACTTCTGGTCTTTTTCTTTATCTTTCTGATTCTGATTACCACCCTTCTGGTCTGTTTTCTTCTGGTCACCACCTTGGTTCTGGGGTTTCTGCTTAATCCTTGTTCTGACCCATTTGTCTGCCTTCTTTCCCAATTCTTGGGGAGAGGTCAGATCAGAGTCAATAAGGTATTGATGCAACAGCTGGTTTGTACAGTTATTAAGGATCTGTTCTCTCATCATAAGATTGTACAATCCTGTATAGTCTGAAACTTTACTTCCCTGCAACCAACCCTCCAAAGCCTTAGTGGCACACTCAACGAAATCAGTCCAGTCTTGAGTCTGTGCTTTCTGGGTGTCTCTGAACAACAACCTGTATTGCTCAGTGGTTAGGCCATACCCTTCAATGAGAGCACTCTTTAAAACAGAGTCGTTTTTGGCATCCTCAGGTCTAACTGTGAGGAGCCTGTCCCTCCCTTTCTCAGAAAAGGAGTACCACAAAATTGCAGCCCACTGTTCCTCAGGAACCTGCTGTACCATGCAGGCTCTCTCAAGAGCAGTCATCCATTTGTGGATGTCATCCCCTTCTTTGAAGGGGGCCACAATTTTAGTCAGGTTTCTATTGTCATAGGCCCTGTCTTTTTCTCTTGGAAAATTGCTGCCACCAGTGACATCTAAGCCACTTAATTTCTGCTCTCTTGCCAAGGCAAGTTTAGCTTGAGCTAAGGTAAGTTTAGCTTGACTCAGGGCTACCTCCTCTCTCTCTATCTGGAGTCTGACAGCCCTCATCCTAGCCCTATGCTCAGCTTTCTGAGAAGCAGTCATGCCTCTCTCTGATTCTCTGGAGGCACTAGAAATATGAGAGTCCCCTGAGGGAGATCTCACTCTTCTGTTGCCTGGGAGAATCACATGTTGGGATCTGGGGAGGTGCTGGCCCTCTCCATTCCCCAGTAGGTCCAAGTTGGCCTGGCTAAGCCTACCAACTGGAACCTGGCTACCCTGATCCTGAACTTCCAAGTCCTCAACATCTGAGTCCTCATCTAAGTCATCATCATCCTCCTCTTCAGGGGGATCAGTTACAGGGGGGTTCCCTCCATTTCCTGTGTCTAGGGAAGCTGCTTTTGCCTTCTCTAAGTCATCCTGTTCTAGGATTTCTACCAGGATTAGGCAGGTGGGGCTTCTGCCCCTTTTTAACCCTCTTGCTTTGCACAAGGCAATCAAGTCTCTGCGGGTTAACTTGTCATATCCAAAAGTTGCCTGGGTAGGGTCAACTGTCGCAGGACTAGACCCTGAGGCCTTTCCTGTGTCAGACATGGTTACTAGTGAGGTGTAAGTGGTGCACTTACCTACACTAAGTGTTTTCCTACTGTACCTTGCTAGTGAGTTGTAGTCAGGGTGAGCTAATCCCTTTAATCTACAACTACTAAGTTCAGTAGAACTTAATATGCTAAGCTTTTGATTTATATGTACCTAGAGGTACTTGATGTGATCTTTCAATTTGATATAAAGATTGCAATGGTAAAACAACAGCAAGCTCAAATCCGCACCGCTGCTCACCAATGTGAGAAGTTGGCCTGGTAGGGGATGTTTCCAATTCTGGAACCACCTACTACCTGACCAAACAATCCCTTATGGTGTCTGGTTGTAAGTCAACCTTATTAGACAAGCTATCCTAGGGGTAGCATGGACTAAGCAGCCTAAAGGCTTAACTTAAGAGGTCGTGTTAAGCGAGCTGTTTTACCACATACAATCCTGTAATACCAAATGAAAGGACACCACACAAGTATATATTATAAAAATATATGTATTTATTACTAAAAACAATCCCCAGTATTCTTTATGAATAAAGGGGCACAAGCGTTAAATCAAAAGCACTGTTTAAACATACAAAGTTGCACAATTATGGATGAGGGCAGGGGGCCACTCAAACCATATACTAAACAGGTGGTATAAGAGGTGCCACTCGAGCAGTGGTTAGGCCTAGGGCCTAGGGAATCGCTGGGAGCAGTCAGGACAAGCAATGCTGAAGTCGGGAATGGTCCTCGGGATTCGGGAGATGTGCGGAAAGCGCACGCACGCACCAATGTTAACCAATGGTGCGTAAAAGTTGTAAAGTTAAAGTTAAAGGACACTTCCGCTGAACCTAGAGGAACAAAACTTAACACACAGACCCTAGAGGTGTGCACCAGTGTGGGAACACCGGCGGAGCAAAGTTACCTCACCCACAGGAAGTGGGTGCACAGGGTCGAAGTGGCGTCGGGTTTTGACTCGCAGGCTCTTGGTGCTTGAAGCTGAAAGGGCTGCAGGCGGGTTAGAGATGAAGTGTCCGGTGGAGTCCAAGGGTGGACTCAAGTTGTAGAGTACCTGAAAGCAGAGGGGACAGAGTCTGGGTCACTCAGCAGTGACCAGGGTGGAACCAGGACGGAACCAGGCAATGTCGGGCGCAATCAGGTGGTCGTCGAGGAGCTTCTCTCCGCTGTCACGTGGGCTCTGGGGCATCTGCGACGTCCAGGAGCAGGTCACGATCTGTCCCACGCAGGCTCTCACCGTCGGTGCAGTCGGCTTCAGGTTTGGAGCAAACAAGCCTTGGCAACAGCAATCCACGCGGGATCGGAAGATTGCTTCTCACTCGGACCAGGAAGGTCAGAGTCGGGGCTCCTTTTCAGGGGAGCTGGTGTGGATCTGGAGCAACCAGATTCACGAGTCTTCTTAGGTAGTTCGTTGGCACAGGGACCACAAGCCAGCTGGCAAGTGACCGGGCCAACGCGTTGAGCCAAATAGTGCCAAAGGGCCCCACGCAGCACTCGTCGAGTGTGGAGGGCTGAACTTCGGCTCAGGAGTAGCTCAGGGTGGGGGCTTCTCAAACCCCGGTGCACAGCTTCGAGGGTCACTCGTGGGCTGCACGGTCAGCGTCTCGTGGTCAATTCAAGATGGCGTGCCCCACGCTTCCGGTCACCTCCACGGGTCTCAGCTTTGCAGGGACTGTGGATCGGGCTGTTAGAAGGCAGGCAGGCTTGATCTCATCGATCTCAGTTGCTCGAGTTCCGGCGGGAACTGCAACTAAGTAGACGTCGAGGGCTGGATGGTGCCTGCTGCTGCAGGGTGGTCACTCCTTGACCACAAGGGAGATTCTTCGGGCTTCCACGTTGAGATGGTGGGCGAAGGGTCCAGAGTTTTGTTTCTAATGTTTCTTCCAGGAAATCTGATGTGCATTGGCACTGCTCCCACTCTTATTCGAATCTGGTGGGCGTGATTACCTGCTAGGTCCCCTCCTATGGGTGGGACCCAGGAAGTGGGTGGATACACCCCCTTCCTTTGATCCAGGCCGCCCTGGCACGAGGGCTGGAGTACCCCAGAACCGGTTTGGCCGGATTATGCAAGGGGCAGCCTTGTGCGCCCCAAGCAGTGTCTGGTTTCTTTCAAACCTCCCTGCTACAATACACTATCTCCTGTCTGGAGGGCGGTGACACCCTCCTGTGACAGGAAACCCTTTGTCCAGGACCCATTTGGTCGAGTTTCGGTCGACTGCAGGGGTCCAGACATTTGTCTGTGGCAGAGGCATCCATTTTGTGGATCTTAAGGCCTTTGGAGAAATCAACCGCATTAAAGTAAAGTAACATGTCTTACCCCTCTAGAGGGGTGGAATGCCATCCCCGTCGCCAGAACTGGCGAGGGGATGGTATTCCAAAGCGTATGACACCTTACACGACATGTTTTGATAAAGCCAAACCAAAGTTGCTAAATAACCGCGAGGATTATAAGGCACTTAATAGTGTATGGTATGGCATTATCCTGAAACAGCTTAGGGATTTGTTCCCGACGGCTGCAGACAGGCTCAGCTCATGCTAGAGCTCCATCTCACATAAAACCACGCACTCAGCCTCCAGGATTGATGAGGCCTGACTATAGGAGTGGCTCACAGGTTTACATGTGTCCAGATATAGGTTTAGACATAGGTATACTATATCTAAGCAAGGGGTGTGTACACCACCTTACCCCAGCTGAGTGATCAGCCAGTTGTGTCAATTTAAGAACCAGCCAGGGGTGGCAAAAGATATGCTGCAGCCCCTGGTAGGCCTTAGTGGCTCCTATGCCCTGTGCACCTATAGTGCATTCTACAGGGGCTGACAAGGAGTCCATTTCCAATTGGTATGTGCCTATAGCACATGTGTCAGTAATTTAGTGAGAGAACAGCAGGCTGGGGGTCTGATCAGCAGGCCCACAGCCTCAGTAGTCGAAAACCAGTGAAGCAAAAAGCAAAAATTTGGGGTGACCATAGGATAGCGGACCCTACTCTCCTACAGCCATACCATATACTCTTAAGTGCCTTATAATCCTCGCGGTTAAATAGCAACTTTGGTTTGGCTTTATCAAAACATGTCGTGTAAGGTGTCATACGATTTGGAATACCATCCCCTCGCCAGTTCTGGCGACGGGGATGGCATTCCACCCCTCTAGAGGGGTAAGACATGTTACTTTACTTAAATGCGGTTAATTTCTCCAAAGACCTTAAGATCCACAAAATGGATGCCTCTGCCACAGACAAATGTCTGGACCCCTGCAGTTGACCGAAACTCAACCAAATGGGTCCTGGACAAAGGGTTTCCTGTCACAGGAGGGTGTCACCGCCCTCCAGACAGGAGATAGTGTATTGTAGCAGGGAGGTTTGAAAGAAACCAGACACTGCTTGGGGCGCACAAGGCTGCCCCTTGCATAATCCGGCCAAACCGGTTCTGGGGCACTCCAGCCCTCGTGCCAGGGCGGCCTGGATCAAAGGAAGTGGGTGTATCCACCCACTTCCTGGGTCCCACCCATAGGAGGGGACCTAGCAGGTAATCACGCCCCCCAGATTCGAATAAGAGTGGGAGCAGTGCCAAGGCACATCAGATTTCCTGGAAGAAACATTAGAAACGAAACTCTGGACCCTTCGCCCTCCATCTCAACGTGGAAGCCCGAAGAATCTCCCTTGTGGTCAAGGAGTGACCACCCTGCAGCAGCAGGCACCATCCAGCCCTCGACGTCTACTTAGTTGCAGTTCCTGCCGGAACTCGAGCGACTGAGATCGACGAGATCAAGCCTGGCCGCCTTCTAACAGCCCGATCCACAGTCCCTGCAAAGCTGAGACCCGTGGAGGTGACCGGAAGCGTGGGGCACGCCATCTTGAATTGACCACGAGACGCTGACCGTGCAGCCCACGAGTGATCCTCGAAGCTGTGCACCGGGGTTTGAGAAGCCCCCACCCTGAGCTGCTCCTGAGCCGAAGTTCAGCCCTCCACACTCGACGAGTGCTGCGTGGGGCCCTTTGGCTCTATTTGGCTCAACGCGTTGGCCCGGTCACTTGCCAGCTGGCTAGTGGTCCCTGTGCCGACGAACTACCTAAGAAGACTCGTGAATCTGGTTGCTCCAGATCCACACCAGCTCCCCTGAAAAGGAGCCCCGACTCTGACCTTCCTGGTCCGAGTGAGAAGCAATCTTCCGATCCCGCGTGGATTGCTCTTGCCAAGGCTTGTTTGCTCCAAACTTGAAGCCGACTGCACCGACGGTGAGAGACTGCGTGGGACAGATCGTGACCTTCTCCTGGACGTCGCAGATGCCCCAGAGCCCACGTGACAGCGGAGAGAAGCTCCTCGACGACCACCTGATTGCGCCCGACATTGCCTGGTTCCATCCTGGTTCCACCCTGGTCACTGCTGAGTGACCCAGACTCTGTCCCCTCTGCTTTCAGGTACTCTACAACTTGAGTCCACCCTTGGACTCCACCGGACACTTCATCTTTAACCCGCCTGCAGCCCTTTCAGCTTCAAGCACCAAGAGCCTGCGAGACAGAACCCGACGCCACTTCGACCCTGTGCACCCACTTCCTGTGGGTGAGGTAACTTTGCTCCGCCGGTGTTCCCACACTGGTGCACACCTCTAGGGTCTGTGTGTTAAGTTTTGTTCCTCTAGGTTCAGCGGAAGTGTCCTTTAACTTTAACTTTACAACTTTTACGCACCATTGGTTAACATTGGTGCGTGCGTGCGCTTTCCGCACATCTCCCGAATCCCGAGGGCCATTCCCGACTTCAGCATTGCTTGTCCTGACTGCTCCCAGCGATTCCCTAGGCCCTAGGCCTAACCACTGCTCGAGTGGCATCTCTTATACCACTTGTTTAGTATATGGTTTGAGTGGCCCCCTGCCCTCATCCATAATTGTGCAACTTTGTATGTTTAAACAGTGCTTTTGATTTAACGCTTGTGCCCCTTTATTCATAAAGAATACTGGGGATTGTATTTAGTAATAAACACATATATTTTTATAATATATATGTAGGAGAGTAGGGTCTGCTATCCTATGGTCACCCCAAATTTTTGCTTTTTGCTTCACTGGTTTTCGACTACTTGAGGTTCCGTGACGATTTGACTCGTGTTTTTAAACATTGTCGTAAATACATAATTTTGGTATCAGTGAACCGCAAATGACCCATTTAGTATACCCTGGTATTTTCGCGATGCTACGAGCAAGAGCACTCCTGTTACCAACACATTTGTGATTTACCCATGGCATCCATCTTAGAACACGGAAGCCATTTTGTATTCCTTGCCCTCACATAGTCAATGGACACGCAATGACTTCTTTTTATTTAAGGACACGTAGGCTTTAACCGGCGATTCACCTTGCTAGTGACACGTGCACCTTAGGCCAGCAACGCTGTGGCAGCATGACTCGGCAAGAACTGCCTCCCCAGCCTGAGGCCAGTCCTGCTATACTGGTTCTTGTGTTCGTTGGCCTGATCATGATTAGACTGCCAAAGCTGGTAACCGTGCCCATTTACGACCCACAAACATTTCTTATCCTGTCTTCCTATCTTCTGCACCTGGCTCTGCTCCTTTCCTTCTGGGCCTTTATTAGGGGGAGGTAACGAAATTTACGATGAGGCGGTCCGGGTCTTGAATGAAGAATTGACATGGGATTATGATGGACTAGTGGGAACCCCTCATTTGTAATGTTTTGACATCAGATACTGTTGACGATCCCTGTGCAACGCCAAATATTTATTGTTTAAGACACGAATGTTTAGAACTGTGGTAACATGTAAAGAATTTGCCTGAAGCCCAATATTTAGTATATAAGGAGCAACCCTCTTTGTACAAATCGAACAGGCTCCTAGATACTGCCCATGTGTAGTTTCTGTGACTTCTGTGTCCCTGCAGTAATAAACCTTTGGTCTTTGACGCCACCATCGAGAAGCCCGTGTTTCTGTTTGTTTGTGCACCAAGACAGGTTGAACTCCGGGGTCTTCGGGTGTTGTCCCTGACACCTCTGGACGGAACCAAAAAGTCCAGAACTCCAATTGGCGCCCAACGTGGGGCGACGTCATTCGGTACCGGTCCAAAAGCCTGAAGAGTTCGAGGAGCTTCGTGTGAAGATTTCAGAGGGAGGCGCCCCACTTCATCGATCCCGGCATATCGCAAAAGTGGCCCCGACGTTCTCTTCCACGAGGGTTCCCGTTCAGACGGCTGCAGTGGTCCGTTGCCTTGACCGTCGCCCTGTCTTGGACCCGAGGTGCAGTCCTCAGTACGGCGAAACGTGACGGGTTTCTCCTTGGTGACGTCTTCAGTGCCTCAGTTAAGTATTCAGTGGTTGCTAGTTGGTTATTTTGTAAGGGTTGCTCCTATTTGGATAATCCTTTTAGTTCTCAGTTCAGTTCAGTTCTGTAAGGTTATCACTGGTTATTCTGGTTACGATAATCATTCTGTTCAGTTCAGGTATCGATACATTTGTCAGTTCTGGTAGGCCTAAGTTCTTGGTTCGAGTGCGCATCTTTTCTGTTTGTGTCTTGTTTGTTTTGTGTTCCGGATTATAAAATGGTGAGTCGGAAAAATTGTATGTTGTCTTGTTTTAGTTGCAACAGTGATTCCCAGTTGGAGGACTCGTGTTTGGTTCCTCCGATTGGAACTCCCCTTTATGATCTATATTGCAAATTTGGTGTGGGCCCTATCTCTTATAATGAGATATGGATCCACTACACAGAGAAAGATGGTGTCCTTAGTTGGCCACTACATGGTAGTTTTGAACCTGAAGTTCTCGATAATCTAGAAAGAAGGTTGTTTAAGAAGAAAGCCCGGCCGGCAATGTTTGATTCTTTCCGTTATTGGCGAAAGGAATCTAAACAGAGAGAAATTAAAAAGTTGAAGAAAGAACAGAAAGAGCAAGAGTTGACTTTAGAACATTCTGCTAGGCAGCTGCAACTCAACGAGTCTGAGAAAGCGATGGAGGTGGCCGATAGAGAGCGTAATTTAGCGATAGACAAGTGCTATCCTGCTTTGCCATCGAGTACGGCTAAGATAGTAGAGGACCCTGAAAAGGATCCCCTGTTGTCTTACTTGTTACGATCACCCCCACCGTATGCACAGGGTGCTACGGCTCCACCTATACCGAATGTTCAATTACCGGTTGCTGGACAACCTGGTGTCCCTGTTCCCGCTCCCCTGAATCAAGTTCCTGTACCTCCTGTGGTCAATATTAATGTTCCTTCGACAACCCCTCTTCTAGGGTTGCCGGCTTCTTTACCTATGCCTGTGTCGCTCACACCTGCTACTTCACAAGCTATTTTTCCTGCTACTCCTACTGTTCCTGATCTATCTGTTCCAACTACTACTCTATTCACTGCCTCTGCTAATATTATGACTCCGCTTTCTGTTCGTCGAAGAATCACTGATTCTGTCTCCAATATTCTATCTCCCTTCTATAAAACTCTGATTAAGACTCCTACCTCTGACTCTGTGCAGAGACGTAGTCAGCTTCCCAGTACTGAAGAAAGAGGAATATTAGATTCCACTGCTCTTAGATGGGTTTCGAAAGTTGGAAGATATAATGTACAAGATGTATTAGATACATTTATGCAATGGAACGAACCGACACAACGATATGTGTTCGATGAAATGTGTTTCCTTCTACGTGAGGAATTGGAAGAGGATGACCCTGAATCAAATCTAGGAGAATTAATTAATGTTCAGAAAGAGTTTGCTGCAGGTATGATAGTTGGACAAAATATAAAAGAAGCGATGGAACTGATTTTAAGTTATAGGAATGACCCATCCCTTCGTTCACCAAGAGAATTAGAGAGACGTAGTACGAAACAAAATCGTCAATATCCAATGAGAGAGGTTCCACCAATTTGGCGTGAAGCTGTGCAAGCTAATGCAAACCTTGGTATTGCAGCCGCTCCGGCCCAATTCCAGAGAGTCTGGATACATATTCCATGGAAGCGAGCTGAAGTATTAGCAGTGAAACAGGCCTTGCCAGATCCGCGTAAAAATCCTGCAGGGTACTACAAAGAGTTGGCTCAAACGGTTGACGCTTGTGTATTGAATCTTGCTGACATAGATCTGCTATTTGGTAATGTAGTACCGCAACCAATTTGGGCTAAAATTCGTAAAGAGAATCATCCAGTTGCCCTAGGTGGTGACTGGGCAGCTATAATTGCAGCGGATGGTCAACAAATAGGTGGTTCCAAACCTGAACCTTTAATTGCTAATTTGCCTGGTAGAATAATCGATTTAATGAAAACCTTGATGCCAGCATTGCGCGTTAACTGGGACAAATTGTCCGCGTGCAAACAAAAGAAAGACGAAAGCGTCTCCGACTTTTTCACAAGATTCGAAGAGACTTTTGTGGATCATAGTGGTCAGGATATGAGCACAGAAGGAGGCCAGAGATTATTTGTTGATAAATTTGTGCACAATCTGTTGCCAGAACTTAGTGGTAAATTAAAGAATTCTGAAAGTGCGTGGGCTGTCTCTACGACTGCGCAAATACTTGCGACTGCTCAGTACTATGAAAATAGAGATAAAGAAGAGAAGGAAAAATCAGATAAAAAGACGAAAGATTTAAAAACTAAAGTACTTTTACACCAAGCTTATCCGCCTCGCATGAATCAAACTAATATGCAGCAAGGGTCATATCAAAGAACGGATTATAATTTTCAAAGGCCACAATACCAATGGAATCAATGTGCTTATTGCAAAAAGGAAGGTCATTACAAAAGTGAATGTCCAGTTCGAACGCAAAAGAATGCTGCGGCAGCTCAGAGAGGTCGTGGTAGTTCTATGCAAAACTCTAGAGCTCGAGGACGAGGTGCTATGCCTCCACAGACAAGTGATCGCCCCTCTAATTATTTCGACCAACGAAATGGACAATCTGCCCAACAGAATAGGTCTCCACAGTATCATGTCGAAGACTATTATGAAGCTAGTGAGGAAGTTCAGCAAAGTGAGTACTAGGACAGCCATGGACAAAGAGAGGGAGTAGTATCAGTTCCAGTAGATCAGAGTGGGCCTTATGTCGCGGTAGCAACATCAGGTATAGTCGAACCGTTTCTGTTGGATACTGGTGCAGCAAAAAGTTCTATCATACATGCGAAACTCCCTGGCGCACCTTTGTCTGGCTCAACAAACGTTTCAGTAGGTTTTTCGGGCGCCCCTGTTCACAACCCTGTTTCTGGTCCTTTGTCTATTTCTGTTGGACCCCGTCAATTGAAAGCACCCCTGATTTTGACGACAGGTTGTAACGAAAATCTGCTTGGTTTAGACTTGTTAAAACGCCTGTACGCGACATTGTACTGTTCTCCAGCAGGAGTACAGCTTACGTTGGGTAAAAGAATAATCTCTCCGATGTACTTGTCGATGGATGCGCTCCCACCAGAGCTGCGTTCACTCCCTGATACTGTTTGGGCGACTGGTCCTAATGATGTAGGTCTATTGGAAATTCCACCCTATGTAGTAACTTTGAAAGCAAATGTTAAACTTCCACGAATTCCACAATACAGAATCTCTAGTGAAGGTGAGCGTGCGCTCCTACTGATAGTACAAGACCTGATCAAGAAAGATGTTGTAGAAGAGACTAGAGGAAATGTCTGTAATAGTCCTGTACTGCCTATTTTGAAACGAACTGACCCTACAAAGCCTCCAGTATATAGGTTTGTAATTGATCTTAGAGAGGTTAATAAAATTGTGATCCCACAGTTTCCTGTGGTTCCAGACATTACTGCATTGTTAACGTTGATTCCTGCTACAGCAGCATGGTTTTCAGTTGTCGACTTGAAAAATGCCTTTTTCAGCATTCCGATAGCCGAGGAAAGCAGAGATATCTTCGGTTTCTCTCTAGGAGGACGAAGTTTTAGATTTAAACGCGCTCCACAAGGTTATTGTGAAAGCCCATCCATTTACAGTCAAGCATTAAAAAGCCAGTTAGATTCCTTCGTACTTCCTAGTGGTTCTGCTTTAGTACAGTATGTCGATGATCTTCTAGTGGCTGCCGATGACAAGGAAACTTGCAAAACAGCTACGATTTCTTTATTGCATCATTTGTCAGATTTGAATCACAAGGTGTCACCTTCAAAAATGCAATACTGCTGCCAAGAAGTGACCTACCTAGGTCATCTCTTGTCAAAGGAGGGAAGGAAGTTGACCCCAGAGAGAATAAAAGCAATTACACAGATGAACGTTCCTAGCACGCAGAGAGAAGTAAGTGCCTTTTTGGGTATTACCTCATATTGTAGGCAATGGATCCCAAATTTTTCTCTTCTAGCAAAACCATTGGTAGCCTTGACTGGGAAAGGTGTTCCGAGTCCGGTACCATGGTCTGCTGAATGTCAGCAGAGTTTTTCTGAGTTACGAAATGCACTGTGTTCAGCACCTGTATTGGGTACACCCGACTACAGTAAGCCATTCACGCTCTATGTCCACGAGAGAGAAGGTTGTGCATTGAGTGTTTTGACGCAGAAATTTGGTGATAAACAACGCCCTTGTGCGTATTTTTCATCAACATTAGATCCAGTAGCTAGAGCATTGCCTAGTTGCTTGAGAGCTACAGCCGCAGCTGCAGCTTCCATTCGACAATCTGCTGGTTTAGTAATGAACAACATGCTAGTAGTTATGGTTCCTCATGCTGTGGATACACTCATGAACCGAACCAAGACGCAACACCTTACCAGTGCTAGATTATCAGGTTATGAACTGACACTGTTAGCTAGTCATATTCAGATCAAAAGATGCAATGTATTGAATCCAGCAACATTGTTGCCGACTAGCCAAGAGTCGAGTGATTCCGAACCACACGATTGTTGTTTCAAAACTGAGGAAGAAACAAAAGGACGAATCGATCTAAAAGACACTCCGTTGTCAGATCCAGATGGCACGTTGTATGTTGACGGGTCTTGCTTCAAATTGGAGAATGGTGATGTGACTGCTGCTTATGCAGTAACAACTTTGAGTACGATTGTGGAAACTGCAAGAGTGAGTCAGAATTCTGCCCAGGCTGCAGAATTGATCGCGCTAACAAGAGCGTGCGTTTTAGCTAAGGGAAAGAGAGTGAATGTGTTCACAGATAGTCAGTACGCGTTCGGCGTGGCCCATAGTTTTGGCCGTTTGTGGAAAGAAAGAGGTTTCATTACGTCCCATGGGACTAAGATTCAACATGGTCAGCTAGTTAATGACTTGTTGGAATCTCTAACCTTACCGACTGAAGTTGCGATTGTGAAATGCAGTGCTCATAAAGCAATCACGGATGATGTTGGTCGTGGGAATGCTTTTGCTGATGAGATTGCAAAACAGACAGCTAGAAATATGATGAGTAGAATGTATGTTGCAACGTCTGCAAGATGGATTTCTGAGTCTGGAATGTGTGAGAACACAGTGGAAAGCGTGAAAGAAATTCAGAAAGAGGCGACTGAGGAGGAAAAACTTGCATGGAGAGAGAGCACGGGTAAATTGGACTCGAGTGGGTGTTGGATTGATTTGTCGGAACAACAGCGTTGGATGTTGCCTGATGCGTATGTGCTTGCAGTAGTAACGATGGCACATGGAACAGCGCACATCAGTTCAAAAGGGATTTGTAAGATGTTGGCTCCGGTCTGGAAGAATGACGGGATTAGTAAGTGTGCAGAGAGAGTGGTGAGAAATTGTATGGTATGCTTGATGCATAATCCTGGCAAGGGAATCCCCACACCTGCAGGTCACTTCGCTCCTCCTTCCTGCCCCTTTGAGGTGATCCAGCTAGACTTCATTCACATGGATCGTTGCAATAATCTGAAATACGTCCTAGTGGTAGTTTGTGCTTTCTCCAGATGGATCGAAGCATACCCGCTAAAGGACAATACTGCCTTATCCACTGCCAAAATTCTTCTTAAAGAATACTTCCCCAGATACGGAATGCCACGGATTGTATGGTCAGACAACGGAAGTGAGTTCGTAGGGAAAGTTATGCAGAGTGTGTGTGCCGGCCTAGGGATTAGACAGAAATTTCATAGTGCGAATCATCCCCAGTCCGCGGGTTTAGTCGAGGGTTACAATGGCACCCTTAAACTGAAACTCGCTAAGATACAAGCATCCACGGGTTTGTCCTGGCCAGACGCATTGCCTTTGGCTTTGCTATCAACAAGAGCAACTGTACATTCTAGAGTAGGGCTTAGTCCTTACGAAATAGTTTTTGGCCGCCCTGCAAATGTTTGGGGGGTACCTAGACCGAAAGAATTTAAGCAGCTGGAATACCCAATGTTAATTGATTACCTTTTCGACTTGACTGCTAAATTGAGTCTTATTCACCAACAGGTTTTCGATGCATTGCCAAAGCCACCGGAGAGTCCAGGCCATCAGCTGAAACCGGGTGATCAGGTGGTCATCAGAAATTTTGCAAGAACAAAAAATCTTCAGCCCAGATTCATTGGCCCTTTCCAAGTCCTGCTAGCAACGAGAACTGCTATTCGTGTGGCCGGAAGGAAAAATTGGATCCATACGACACATGCTAAACGTGTGCCTCTGCCACTTCCTTACGACAACTGGGTAAAGAAAGGAATCGGTGCCTCTGAAACGGAACAAATCCCCAGGTTCATACCTTTCAGCGATGCAGAACTAATCACGGATTCACCAAATTCTGACTCTCCTCCTGAAACTGCTCTTTTGAACCCTGAACATTTGTCATCCACACCCAATGAACATTTGCCATCTGCGAACGTGAACATTGCAACGTCA
Organism: Lissotriton helveticus; assembly: GCF_964261635.1. Taxonomy (NCBI): domain Eukaryota; kingdom Metazoa; phylum Chordata; class Amphibia; order Caudata; family Salamandridae; genus Lissotriton; species Lissotriton helveticus. The sequence continues at coordinate 438,231,309 of NC_136058.1, forward strand.
GCTGAAAATACATTGTTTCCAGATCAGACAGCTCCTGCAAAACTGAGATACAACTTACGTTCTCGCAATATGGACAAATAAAGCAGGAAACTGCCTATTTTCAGATTTGAATTTGCTATACATTGCCTCCAGCCAGGAAGTTTGCTAATACTTTGTATTGTTTCTTTTTGTTTTAAATTGCCTTGCCGTCTGGGTAGCCGTAGGGTCGTGGCTGTGTGCCTAGTTGAATCTGCGGGGGTCAGACACAAGGTCGATCTTTCTGTTAGTTCTGGGAACTCCCAGGGCTGATAGAGGCATTTTCATCTACGTACACATCATCAGTGGTCGCGAACGGTCGTAGAAGATGGAGCTTCCTGAGCTACAACGAGAAAATGTAATTTATGTTCGCAGAAATAGACTGTACAGAATACTACACAGCAAATGCTTTCTAATGCAATGTGCAGTTACATTTTTAATTGTTTTGATAACGTTGGTGGGTGGAATCATCTTTGGTGTACATTTGATTTTTATGCCAGTAACTACAGTACCTCCCCTTGATCCTACTACTTCAACTGTTTCTTCTATGCATTCTTTTCACTCATTTCCTGAACACGAACAAGCTCGACGCTCAGAATTTATTAACAATACATTTGTACAGCTCTTGCATCAACACCAACTGATAGTTAATACTACAGACTGCTGGGTGTGTGGCTTGATACCTCACACTATGGATAAAGGCATTCCCTATCTAGTCTTGCCTTTCAGCTATAATGGATCATTTCAGGCCTTTCAGACCATTTTTTCATATGCCCTTGAGACCTATCCTCCGCGTCCACCACGGTCCACTAAATACAACTCAGCCAACAAAGCTTTAGTCCAGGGAATTATTAATATGATTAAAGACGTCAATAATACTCCATCTTATCCTAGAGATGAATTACTGGTGTATTTGAGTTGGAACTCTACAGAGTATCGCCTTAGTTTGGGAGAAAGCAAGCGTAAAAGCTCCACTTCAGTTTGGGTCGTGCCTCACCGAGGTCAGGTCTGTTTGAAAGGAAATGGGAGAAATCCGGGAGCTCAGCTAGGGAGGAGTGAGTGCGTTGAGACTTACGTATTTCCGTCTAACTCCTCCCCTGCCTTTCTGACTGCTAGGGGTACCTACTTCATTTGTCAGGACAGAGCATATACATGGCTGCCTGCTGACTTTTCAGGTTCATGTTATATTGCTCGATTGTTACCCCCGACATACACTGCTTCTTCAGATTATCACAAAACCAGAGTAGCAAGAGGTGTCTTCAGCAAGGAAGATACCGCTGGTCAAGAAGCTGGAGACTTTTTCAAAGGTTTCCTTCCGTTTTGGGGGCCTATGGCCAATAGTAGAAATCTTCGTCAACTAACACGGGTAGTTGAATCTACTATTACAGAAACTGCTGGTGCCCTTAGTAACTTAACAGCTGAGCTTCAGGCGGATCGTCTCATGACGTTGCAGAACCGTATGGTTCTAGACGTAATACTTGCAGATCGAGGTGGGGTATGCAGAATGATCCAATCGAGCTGCTGTGTCTTTATTCCAAATAATGCTCCAACAGTCTATGAAGCAATCTCTAAGCTACATAAGATTTCCGACTCTATACACGTAGATAAGGGAAACTGGTCCTTCATGGAGTGGTTTTGGACTCTGGTATCAGCGTGGGGATGGAAGGTTCTGATGGTCATTGGTGTCATCCTAGTATTTCTGTTCTCGTGCTGTCTTATTATCCAATGTGGTCCCGCTCTGTGTAGCCTCTGTGCTGCAACCTGTTTCAGAAAACCACCTGCATTAGGAGAAAAGGCACGAGACAGGATGATGATACAACAACATGTCACTGACCTAATGAGCATAGAATTAGACTCTGACTCTGATATAGACTGAGTAATTGCCTATGTAAGGGCAAAAGGAGGGTCTGAGGTTCCGTGACGATTTGACTCGTGTTTTTAAACATTGTCGTAAATACATAATTTTGGTATCAGTGAACCGCAAATGACCCATTTAGTATACCCTGGTATTTTCGCGATGCTACGAGCAAGAGCACTCCTGTTACCAACACATTTGTGATTTACCCATGGCATCCATCTTAGAACACGGAAGCCATTTTGTATTCCTTGCCCTCACATAGTCAATGGACACGCAATGACTTCTTTTTATTTAAGGACACGTAGGCTTTAACCGGCGATTCACCTTGCTAGTGACACGTGCACCTTAGGCCAGCAACGCTGTGGCAGCATGACTCGGCAAGAACTGCCTCCCCAGCCTGAGGCCAGTCCTGCTATACTGGTTCTTGTGTTCGTTGGCCTGATCATGATTAGGCGGCCAAAGCTGGTAACCGTGCCCATTTACGACCCACAAACATTTCTTATCCTGTCTTCCTATCTTCTGCACCTGGCTCTGCTCCTTTCCTTCTGGGCCTTTATTAGGGGGAGGTAACGAAATTTACGATGAGGCGGTCCGGGTCTTGAATGAAGAATTGACATGGGATTATGATGGACTAGTGGGAACCCCTCATTTGTAATGTTTTGACATCAGATACTGTTGACGATCCCTGTGCAACGCCAAATATTTATTGTTTAAGACACGAATGTTTAGAACTGTGGTAACATGTAAAGAATTTGCCTGAAGCCCAATATTTAGTATATAAGGAGCAACCCTCTTTGTACAAATCGAACAGGCTCCTAGATACTGCCCATGTGTAGTTTCTGTGACTTCTGTGTCCCTGCAGTAATAAACCTTTGGTCTTTGACGCCACCATCGAGAAGCCCGTGTTTCTGTTTGTTTGTGCACCAAGACAGGTTGAACTCCGGGGTCTTCGGGTGTTGTCCCTGACACCTCTGGACGGAACCAAAAAGTCCAGAACTCCATACTGAGGCTGTGGGCCTGCTGATCAGACCCCCAGCCTGCTGTTCTCTCACTAAATTAATGACACATGTGCTATAGGCACATACCAATTGGAAATGGACTCCTTGTCAGCCCCTGTAGAATGCACTATAGGTGCACAGGGCACAGGAGCCACTAAGGCCTACCAGGGGCTGCAGCATATCTTTTGCCACCCCTGGCTGGTTCTTAAATTGACACAACTGGCTGATCACTCAGCTGGGGTAAGGTGGTGTACACACCCCTTGCTTAGATATAGTATACCTATGTCTAAAACCTATATCTGGACACATGTAAACCTGTGAGCCACTCCTATAGTCAGGCCTCACCAATCCTGGAGGCTGGGTGCATGGTTTTATGTGAGATGGAGCTCTAGCATGAGCTGAGCCTGTCTGCAGCCGTCGGGAACAAATCCCTAAGCTGTTTCAGGATAATGCCATACCATATACTATTAAGTGCCTTATAATCCTCGCGGTTATTTAGCAACTTTGGTTTGGCTTTATCAAAACATGTCGTGTAAGGTGTCATACGCTTTGGAATACCATCCCCTCGCCAGTTCTGGCGACGGGGATGGCATTCCACCCCTCTAGAGGGGTAAGACATGTTACTTCACTTTAATGCGGTTGATTTCTCCAAAGGCCTTAAGATCCACAAAATGGATGCCTCTGCCACAGACAAATGTCTGGACCCCTGGAGCTGACCGAAACTCAGTCAAGGGGGTCCTGGACAAAGGGTTTCCTGTCACAGGAGGGTGTCACCGCCCTCCAGACAGGAGATAGTGTATTGTAGCAGGGAGGTTTGAAAGAAACCAGACACTGCCTGGGGCGCACAAGGCTGCCCCTTGCATAATCCGGCCAAACCGGTTCTGGGGCACTCCAGCCCTCGTGCCAGGGCGGCCTGGATCAAAGGAAGGGGGTGTATCCACCCACTTTCTGGGTCCCACCCATAGGAGGGGACCTAGCAGGTAATCACGCCCACCAGATTCGAATAAGAGTGGGAGCAGTGCCAATGCACATCAGATTTCCTGGAAGAAACATTAGAAATGATATTCTGGACCCTTTGCCCTCCATTTCAACGTGGAAGCCCGAAGAATCTCCCTTGTGGTCAAGGAGTGACCACCCTGCAGCAGCAGGCACCATCCAGCCCTCGACGTCTACTTAGTTGCAGTTCCCGCCGGAACTCGAGCGACTGAGATCAACAAGATCAAGCCTGCCCAGCTTCTAACAGCCCGATCCACAGTCCCTGCAAAGCTGAGACCCGTGGAGGCGACCGGAAGCGTGGGGCATGCCATCTTGAATTGACCACGAGACGCTGACCGTGCAGCCCACGAGTGACCCTCGAAGCTGTGCACCGGGGTTTGAGAAGCCCCCACCATGAGCTACTCCTGAGCCGAAGTTCAGCCCTCCACACTCGACGAGTGCTGCGTGGGGCCCTTTGGCGCGATTTGGCTCAACGCGTTGGCCCGGTCACTTGCCAGCTGGCTTGTGGTCCCTGTGCCGACGAACTACCTAAGAAGACTTGTGATTCTGGTTGCTCCAGATCCACACCAGCTCCCCTGAAAAGGAGCCCCGACTCTGACCTTCCTGGTCCGAGTGAGAAGCAATCTTCCGATCCCGCGTGGATTGCTCTTACCAAGGCTTGTTTGCTCCAAACTTGAAGCCGACTGCACCGACGGTGAGAGCCTGCGTGGGCCAGATCGTGACCTGCTCCTGGACGTCGCAGATGCCCCAGAGCCCACGGGACAGCAGAGAGAAGCTCCTCGATGACCACCTGATTGCGCCCGACATTGCCTGGTTCCGTCCTGGTTCTACCCTGGTCACTGCTGAGTGACCCAGACTCTGTCCCCTCTGCTTTCAGGTACTCTACAACTTGAGTCCACCCTTGGACTCCACCGGACACTTCATCTTTAACCCGCCTGCAGCCCTTTCAGCTCCAAGCACCAAGAGCCTGCGTGTCAAAACCCGACGCCACTTCGACCCTGTGCACCCACTTCCTGTGGGTGAGGTAACTTTGCTCCGCCGGTGTTCCCACACTGGTGCACACCTCTAGAGTCTGTGTGTTAAGTTTTGTTCCTCTAGGTTCAGCGGAAGTGTCCTTAAACTTTAACTCTTTGACTTTTACGCACCATTGGTTAACATTGGTGCATGCGTGCGCTTTCCGCACATCTCCCGAATCCCGAGGGCCATTCCCGACTTCAGCATTGCTTGTCCTGACTGCTCCCAGCGATTCCCTAGGCCCTAGGCCTAACCACTGTTCGAGTGGCATCTCTTATACCACTTGTTTAGTATATGGTTTGAGTGGCCACCCGCCCTCATCCATAATTGTGCAACTTGTATGTTTAAACAGTGCTTTTGATTTAACGCTTGTGCCCCTTTATTCATAAAGAATACTGGGGATTGTTTTTAGTAATAAATACATATATTTTTATAATATATACTTGTGTGGTGTCCTTTCATTTGGTATTACAGGATTGTATGTGGTAAAACAGCTCGCTTAACACGACCTCTTAAGTTAAGCCTTTAGGCTGCTTAGTCCATGCTACCCCTAGGATAGCTTGTCTAATAAGGTTGACTTACAACCAGACACCATAAGGGATTGTTTGGTCAGGTAGTAGGTGGTTCCAGAATTGGAAACATCCCCTACCAGGCCAACTTCTCACATTGGTGAGCAGCGGTGCGGATTTGAGCTTGCTGTTGTTTTACCATTGCAATCTTTATATCAAATTGAAAGATCACATCAAGTACCTCTAGGTACATATAAAATCAAAAGCTTAGCATATTAAGTTCTACTGAACTTAGTAGTTGTAGGTTGAAGGGAGTAGCACACCCCTGACTACAACTCACTAGCAAGGTCCAGTAGGAAAACACTTAGTGTAGGTAAGTGCACCACTTACACCTCACTAGTAACCATGTCTGACACAGGAAAGGCCTCAGGGTCTAGTCCTGTGACAGTTGACCCTACCCAGGCAACTTTTGGATATGACAAACTAACCCGCAGAGACTTGATTGCCTTGTGCAAAGCAAGAGGGTTAAAAAGGGGCAGAAGCCCCACCTGCCTAATCCTGGTTGAAATCCTAGAACAGGATGACTTAGAGAAGGCAAAAGCAGCTTCCCTAGACACAGGAACTGGAGGGAACCCCCCTGCAGTTGATCCCCCTGAAGAGGAGGATGATGATGACTTGGATGAGGACTCAGATGTTGAGGACTTAGAAGTACAGGATCAGGGTAGCCAGGTTCCAGTTGGTAGGCTTAGCCAGGCCAACTTGGACCTACTGGGGAATGGAGAGGGCCAGCACCTCCCCAGAACCCAACATGTTATTCTCCCAGGCAACAGAAGAGTGAGATCCCCCTCAGGGGACTCTCATATTTCTAGTGCCTCCAGAGAATCACAGAGAGGCATGAATGCTTCTCAAAAGCTAGAGCATAGGGCCAGAATGAGGGCTGTCAAACTCCAGATAGAGAGGGAGGAGGTAGCCTTGGCTCAAGCTAGACTTGCCTTGGCAAGAGAGCAGAAATTAAGTGGCTTAGATGTCACTGGTGGCAGCAATTTTCCAAGAGAAAAAGACAGGGCCTATGATAATAGAAACCTGACCAAAATTGTGCCCCCCTTTAAAGAAGGGGATGACATCCACAAATGGATGACTGCTCTTGAGAGAGCCTGCATGGTACAGCAGGTTCCTGAGAATCAGTGGGCTGCAATTTTGTGGTACTCCTTTTCTGAGAAAGGGAGGGACAGGCTCCTCACAGTTAGACCTGAGGATGCCAAAAACTACTCTGTTTTGAAGAGTGCTCTCATTGAAGGGTATGGCCTAACCACTGAGCAATACAGGTTGTTGTTCAGAGACACCCAGAAAGCACAGACTCAAGACTGGACTGATTTTGTGGAGTGTGCCACTAAGGCTTTGGAGGGTTGGTTACAGGGAAGTAAAGTTTCAGACTATACAGGATTGTACAATCTTATGATGAGAGAACAGATCCTTAATAACTGTACAAACCAGCTGTTGCATCAATACCTTATTGACTCTGATCTGACCTCTCCCCAAGAATTGGGAAAGAAGGCAGACAAATGGGTCAGAACAAGGATTAAGCAGAAACCCCAGAACCAAGGTGGTGACCAGAAGAAAACAGACCAGAAGGGTGGTAATCAGAATCAGAAAGATAAAGAAAAAGACCAGAAGTCTTCAGGCCCCCAAACTAATAGTAAGGAGGGTGGTTCCCAAAATGGTAACAAGAAGAAGAAGAACAAAGGTCCAAAGACACCTTGGTGTAATACCTGCAAATCAGTTTCACACTGGGGCAGTGAGTGCACCAAGGCAAATCCAGTTCCCACCACTACAGCTCCTAAAGCAACTGCAACCCCAAGTACAGTAAGCAGTGGTGGAACACAGTCCAAGGGTGTAGCTGGGTTGACCCTGGGTATTGAAGTAGGATCTGGCCTAGTCAGAGTCCCTACACAGGCAGTTCTCCTGTATGATGTGGACATTGAGTTGCCCACTGCAGTAAGCCCCACTAACCTGGGCAAATACAGGCAGACTCCCTTAATAAATGAGAAACTGGCTCAAGCTTACAGGGACACATGTGCTAGTGTCACCATGGTGACCCCTGGCTTTGTGGACCCTGGACAGATTGTACTAGGAGAGAGCTACCTAGTAACCAATGCAAGCAACTCCACTACCTCCCATAGTGTGGCAGTTGTGAACTTCTCCTGGGGAGGGGTTAATGGCCTAAAGAAAGTTGTGGTGAGTGCAGACCTACCAGTAGACTGTCTGTTAGGCAATGACCTTGAAAGCTCAGCATGGTCAGAAGTGGAGTACAGGACTCATGCAGAAATGCTAGGGATTTCAGAGCATGTCCTTGCCATGACAAGGGCTCAGGCTAAGAAGTGCCTTCCTGAACCAGTGGTGGATCTTGAGACAATAGACCAGCCACAACCCAAGAGAAGGAGCAAGAGAGGAAAGGCCTCGCCTTCCACCTTGCCCCAGGTTGAGGATCAGGTTTCAGAGGAAACTGATTCTGCAGTCCAAGAGGAGACTGTCTCTGAGGAGCTTGAACCTGACCAGGTTGAGTTCCTGGGGACAGGGGGACCCTCAAGGGCAGACCTGAGGCAGGCTCAATTAGATTGCCCTTCCCTTGAACCCCTCAGACAGCAGGCTGCTGCTGAGGCTGCTGGGGATGCTAAAGGTACCCATACTGTGTATTGGGATGAGGGACTCCTTTACTCAGAGGCTAGAGACCCCAAGCCTGGCATGACCAGGAGGTTGGTCATACCTCTGCAGTTTAGGGGGTTCCTTCTTACCTTGGCCCATGATATTCCCCTTGCAGGACACTTAGGCCAGAACAAAACGTGGGACAGGCTTGTTCCACACTTTCACTGGCCTCACATGTCAGAGGATGTCAAGGAGTTTTGTCGCTCCTGTGTCACTTGCCAAGCCAGTGGTAAGTCAGGTGGCACAACAAAGGCCCCCCTAATACCACTACCTGTGGTGGGGGTCCCCTTTGAGAGAGTTGGAATTGATATTGTGGGTCCAATGGACCCCCAAACAGCATCTGGGAACAGATTCATACTGGTGGTAGTGGATCATGCCACCAGGTACCCAGAGGCTATTCCCCTAAGGACCACCACAGCACCTGTGGTGGCAAAAGCCCTCATTGCAGTTTTCTCAAGAGTGGGCTTTCCTAAGGAGGTACTATCAGATAGAGGGACAAATTTTATGTCCAGCTATCTAAAAGCAATGTGGAAGGAATGTGGAGTAAACTATAAGTTTACCACCCCATATCATCCACAATGCAATGGGCTTGTGGAGAGATTTAACAAGACCCTTAAAGGCATGATAAAAGGATTACCAGAGAAGCTCAGGCGGAAATGGGACATTCTTTTACCCTGCCTGCTCTTTGCTTACAGAGAGGTCCCACAGAAGGGGGTTGGCTACAGCCCTTTTGAACTTTTGTTTGGCCACCCTGTGAGAGGTCCATTGTGTTTGGTGAAGGAAGGATGGGAGTTACCTCTCAAAAAGCCCAAACTAGACATAGTGGACTATGTACTTGGTCTCCGCTCCAGGATGGCTGAGTACATGGAAAGAGCATCCAAAAACCTGGAGGCCAGCCAAGAATTGCAGAAAGCTTGGCATGACCAAAAGGCTGTGCTGGTAGAGTTCCAACCAGGACAGAAGGTATGGGTACTGGAGCCAGTGGCTCCAGCAGCACTCCAAGACAAATGGAGTGGACCCTATCCTATTATTGAGAAGAAAGGGGAAGTCACCTACTTGGTAGACTTTGGAACACCCAGGAGCCCTCACAGGGTAATCCATGTGAATCGCTTGAAAGCATTTGTAGACAGGGAGGACATGAGCTTGCTCATGGCCACAGATGGGGAACAGGAGGAAGAGAGTGACCCTCTCCCAGACCTGCTTTCTCAGAACCCTGATGATGGTTCAGTTGATGGAGTAGCCTTGGCAGGCAGCCTCACTGACCAGCAACAGAGGGACTGCAGACAAGTTTTGCAGGCTCACAGGCAAATGTTTTCACTCACACCCAGCCAAACTGACTGGTGTACCCATGTTGTGGACACTGGTGACAGTCTGCCTGTCAAGAATAAGATCTACAGGCAACCTGATCATGTCAGGGATTGCATCAAGGCTGAGGTGCAAAAGATGTTGGAGCTTGGAGTGATTGAGCCATCAGAGAGCCCATGGGCCAGCCCAGTAGTCCTGGTGCCAAAACCTCATACCCAAGATGGTAAGAGAGAAATGAGGTTTTGCGTGGATTACAGGGGTCTCAATGCTGTCACTAGGACAGATGCTCACCCCATTCCAAGAGCAGATGAGCTCATTGACAGATTGGCTTCTGCCAAGTTTCTGAGCACATTTGATCTGACAGCTGGCTACTGGCAAATCAGACTAGCTGAGGAGTCAAAAGCCAAAACAGCATTCTCTACCCCTAGTGGACATTATCAGTTTGTGGTAATGCCCTTTGGTTTGAAGAATGCACCTGCCACTTTCCAAAGGTTGGTGAACCAAGTCCTTACTGGGTTGGATGACTTTTGTGCAGCTTATCTAGATGATATTGCTGTCTTTAGCTCCACCTGGGAGGATCACCTGATCCACCTGAAGAAAGTTTTGGAGGCCCTGCAAAAGGCAGGCCTAACTATCAAGGCCACAAAGTGCCAGATAGGGCAGAGTAAGGTTGTATACCTGGGCCACCTAGTAGGTGGAGGCCAGGTTCAGCCACTGGAAAGCAAAATCCAGGCCATACAGGACTGGGCTCCTCCAGTTACCCAGACACAAGTCAGAGCCTTCTTGGGCCTGACTGGGTATTACAGAAAGTTTGTGAAAAACTATGGGTCTATAGTGACACCATTAAATGACTTGACATCCAAGAAGATGCCAAAAAAGGTTCAGTGGACAGTTAGCTGTCAGAAGGCATTTGAAGACCTGAAGAAGGCCATGTGCTCTGCACCTATCCTAAAGAGTCCTGACTACTCCAAACAGTTCATTGTTCAGACAGATGCTTCTGAGTTGGGGGTGGGAGCTGTACTCTCACAACTTAATCAAGATGGTCAAGACCAGCCAATTGCTTTCATTAGCAGGAGGCTAACCCCAAGAGAAAAACGTTGGTCAGCCATTGAGAGGGAGGCCTTTGCTGTGGTTTGGGCATTAAAGAAGTTGAGGTCCTACTTGTTTGGAACTCACTTCCTGGTGCAAACAGACCATAAGCCCCTCTTATGGCTTAATCAGATGAAGGGTGAAAATCCCAAACTGCTCAGGTGGTCCATTTCCCTACAGGGGATGGACTTTACAGTGGAGCACCGCCCAGGGACTGACCATGGTAATGCAGATGGTCTCTCCAGGTACTTCCACTTAGAACATGAAGACTTATCTGGTCAAGGTTAGTTTAATGTCCCTGCGTTTGGGGGGGGTTGTGTAGGAGAGTAGGGTCTGCTATCCTATGGTCACCCCAAATTTTTGCTTTTAGCTTCACTGGTTTTCGACTACTGAGGCTGTGGGCCTGCTGATCAGACCCCCCGCCTGCTGTTCTCTCACTAAATTAATGACACATGTGCTATAGGCACATACCAATTGGAAATGGACTCCTTGTCAGCCCCTGTAGAATGCACTATAGGTGCACAGGGCACAGGAGCCACTAAGGCCTACCAGGGGCTGCAGCATATCTTTTGCCACCCCTGGCTGGTTCTTAAATTGACACAACTGGCTGATCACTCAGCTGGGGTAAGGTGGTGTACACACCCCTTGCTTAGATATAGTATACCTATGTCTAAACCTATATCTGGACACATGTAAACCTGTGAGCCACTCCTATAGTCAGGCCTCACCAATCCTGGAGGCTGGGTGCATGGTTTTATGTGAGATGGAGCTCTAGCATGAGCTGAGCCTGTCTGCAGCCGTCGGGAACAAATCCCTAAGCTGTTTCAGGATAATGCCATACCATATACTATTAAGTGCCTTATAATCCTCGCTGTTATTTAGCAACTTTGGTTTGGCTTTATCAAAACATGTCGTGTAAGGTGTCATACGCTTTGGAATACCATCCCCTCGCCAGTTCTGGCGACGGGGATGGCATTCCACCCCTCTAGAGGGGTAAGACATGTTACTTCACTTTAATGCGGTTGATTTCTCCAAAGGCCTTAAGATCCACAAAATGGATGCCTCTGCCACAGACAAATGTCTGGACCCCTGGAGCTGACCGAAACTCAGTCAAGGGGGTCCTGGACAAAGGGTTTCCTGTCACAGGAGGGTGTCACCGCCCTCCAGACAGGAGATAGTGTATTGTAGCAGGGAGGTTTGAAAGAAACCAGACACTGCCTGGGGCGCACAAGGCTGCCCCTTGCATAATCCGGCCAAACCGTTTCCGGGGCACTCCAGCCCTCGTGCCAGGGCGGCCTGGATCAAAGGAAGGGGGTGTATCCACCCACTTCCTGGGTCCCACCCATAGGAGGGGACCTAGCAGGTAATCACGCCCACCAGATTCGAATAAGAGTGGGAGCAGTGCCAATGCACATCAGATTTCCTGGAAGAAACATTTGAAATGATATTCTGGACCCTTCGCCCTCCATCTCAACGTGGAAGCCCGAAGAATCTCCCTTGTGGTCAAGGAGTGACCACCCTGCAGCAGCAGGCACCATCCAGCCCTCGACGTCTACTTAGTTGCAGTTCCCGCCGGAACTCGAGCGACTGAGATCGACGAGATTAAGCCTGCCCAGCTTCTAACAGCCCGATCCACAGTCCCTGCAAAGCTGAGACCCGTGGAGGCGACCGGAAGCGTGGGGCACGCCATCTTGAAGTGACCACGAGACGCTGACCGTGCAGCCCACGAGTGACCCTCGAAGCTGTACACCGGGGTTTGAGAAGCCCCCACCCTGAGCTACTCCTGAGCCGAAGTTCAGCCCTCCACACTCGACGAGTGCTGCGTGGAGCCCTTTGGCACGATTTGGCTCAACGCGTTGGCCCGGTCACTTGCCAGCTGGCTTGTGGTCCCTGTGCCGACGAACTACCTAAGAAGACTTGTGATTCTGGTTGCTCCAGATCCACACCAGCTCCCCTGAAAAGGAGCCCCGACTCTGACCTTCCTGGTCCGAGTGAGAAGCAATCTTCCGATCCCGCGTGGATTGCTCTTACCAAGGCTTGTTTGCTCCAAACTTGAAGCCGACTGCACCGACGGTGAGAGCCTGCGTGGGACAGATCGTGACCTGCTCCTGGACGTCGCAGATGCCCCAGAGCCCACGTGACAGCGGAGAGAAGCTCCTCGACGACCACCTGATTGCGCCCGACATTGCCTGGTTCCGTCCTGGTTCCACCCTGGTCACTGCTGAGTGACCCAGACTCTGTCCCCTCTGCTTTCAGGTACTCTACAACTTGAGTCCACCCTTGGACTCCACCGGACACTTCATCTTTAACCCGCCTGCAGCCCTTTCAGCTCCAAGCACCAAGAGCCTGCGTGTCAAAACCCGACGCCACTTCGACCCTGTGCACCCACTTCCTGTGGGTGAGGTAACTTTGCTCCGCCGGTGTTCCCACACTGGTGCACACCTCTAGGGTCTGTGTGTTAAGTTTTGTTCCTCTAGGTTCAGCGGAAGTGTCCTTAAACTTTAACTCTTTGACTTTTACGCACCATTGGTTAACATTGGTGCATGCGTGCGCTTTCCGCACATCTCCCGAATCCCGAGGGCCATTCCCGACTTCAGCATTGCTTGTCCTGACTGCTCCCAGCGATTCCCTAGGCCCTAGGCCTAACCACTGCTCGAGTGGCATCTCTTATACCACTTGTTTAGTATATGGTTTGAGTGGCCACCCGCCCTCATCCATAATTGTGCAACTTGTATGTTTAAACAGTGCTTTTTGATTTAACGCTTGTGCCCCTTTATTCATAAAGAATACTGGGGATTGTTTTTAGTAATAAACACATATATTTTTTATAATATATACTTGTGTGGTGTCCTTTCATTTGGTATTACAGGATTGTATGTGGTAAAACAGCTCGCTTAACACGACCTCTTAAGTTAAGCCTTTAGGCTGCTTAGTCCATGCTACCCCTAGGATAGCTTGTCTAATAAGGTTGACTTACAACCAGACACCATAAGGGGATTGTTTGGTCAGGTAGTAGGTGGTTCCAGAATTGGAAACATCCCCTACCAGGCCAACTTCTCACAGTGCCACTAAGGCTTTGGAGGGTTGGTTGCAGGGAAGTAAAATTTCAGACTATACAGGATTGTACAATCTTATGATGAGAGAACAGATCCTTAATAACTGTACAAACCAGCTGTTGCATCAATACCTTATTGACTCTGATCTGACCTCTCCCCAAGAATTGGGAAAGAAGGCAGACAAATGGGTCAGAACAAGGATTAAGCAGAAACCCCAGAACCAAGGTGGTGACCAGAAGAAAACAGACCAGAAGGGTGGTAATCAGAATCAGAAAGATAAAGAAAAAGACCAGAAGTCTTCAGGCCCCCAAACTAATAGTAAGGAGGGTGGTTCCCAAAATGGTAACAAGAAGAAGAAGAAGAACAAAGGTCCAAAGACACCTTGGTGTAATACCTGCAAATCAGTTTCACACTGGGGCAGTGAGTACACCAAGGCAAATCCAGTTCCCACCACTACAGCTCCTAAAGCAACTGCAACCCCAAGTACAGTAAGCAGTGGTGGAACACAGTCCAAGGGTGTAGCTGGGTTGACCCTGGGTATTGAAGTAGGATCTGGCCTAGTCAGAGTCCCTACACAGGCAGTTCTCCTGTATGATGTGGACATTGAGTTGCCCACTGCAGTAAGCCCCACTAACCTGGGCAAATACAGGCAGACTCCCTTAATTAATGAGAAACTGGCTCAAGCATACAGGGACACATGTGCCAGTGTCACCATGGTGACACCTGACTTTGTGGACCCTGGACATATTGTACTAGGAGAGAGCTACCTAGTAACCAACGCCAGCAACTCCACTACCTCCCATAGTGTGGCAGTTGTGAACTTCTCCTGGGGAGGGGTTGATGGCCTAAAGAAAGTTGTGGTGAGTGCAGACCTACCAGTAGACTGTCTGTTAGGCAATGACCTTGAAAGCTCAGCATGGTCAGAAGTGGAGTACAGGACTCATGCAGAAATGCTAGGGATTTCAGAGCATGTCCTTGCCATGACAAGGGCTCAGGCTAAGAAGTGCCTTCCTGAACCAGTGGTGGATCTTGAGACAATAGACCAGCCACAACCCAAGAGAAGGAGCAAGAGAGGAAAGGCCCAGCCTTCCACCTTGCCCCAGGTTGAGGATCAAGTTTCAGAGGAAACTGATTCTGCAGTCCAAGAGGAGACTGTCTCAGAGGAACTTGAACCTGACCAGGTTGAGTTTCTGGGGACAGGGGGACCCTCAAGGGCAGACCTGAGGCAGGCTCAATTAGATTGCCCTTCCCTTGAACCCCTCAGACAGCAGGCTGCTGCTGAGGCTGCTGGGGATGCCCAAGGTACCCATACTGTGTATTGGGATGAGGGACTCCTTTACTCAGAGGCTAGAGACCCCAAGCCTGGCATGACCAGGAGGTTGGTCATACCTCTGCAGTTTAGGGGGTTCCTTCTTACCTTGGCCCATGATATTCCCCTTGCAGGACACTTAGGCCAGAACAAGACGTGGGACAGGCTTGTTCCACACTTTCACTGGCCTCACATGTCAGAGGATGTCAAGGAGTTTTGTCGCTCCTGTGTCACTTGCCAAGCCAGTGGTAAGTCAGGTGGCACAACAAAGGCCCCCCTAATACCACTACCTGTGGTGGGGGTCCCCTTTGAGAGAGTTGGAATTGATATTGTGGGTCCAATGGACCCCCAAACAGCATCTGGGAACAGATTCATACTGGTGGTAGTGGATCATGCCACCAGGTATCCAGAGGCTATTCCCCTAAGGACCACCACAGCACCTGTGGTGGCAAAGGCCCTCATTGCAGTTTTCTCAAGAGTGGGCTTTCCTAAGGAGGTACTATCAGATAGGGGCACCAATTTTATGTCCAGCTATCTGAAAGCAATGTGGAAGGAATGTGGAGTAAACTATAAGTTTACCACCCCATATCATCCACAATGCAATGGGCTTGTGGAGAGATTTAACAAGACCCTTAAAGGCATGATAAAAGGATTACCAGAGAAGCTCAGGCGGAAATGGGACATTCTTTTACCCTGCCTGCTCTTTGCTTACAGAGAGGTCCCACAGAAGGGGGTTGGCTACAGCCCTTTTGAACTTTTGTTTGGCCACCCTGTGAGAGGTCCATTGTGTTTGGTGAAGGAAGGATGGGAGTTACCTCTCAAAAAGCCCAAACTAGACATAGTGGACTATGTACTTGGTCTCCGCTCCAGGATGGCTGAGTACATGGAAAGAGCATCCAAAAACCTGGAGGCCAGCCAAGAAATACAGAAAGCTTGGCATGACCAAAAAGCTGTGCTGGTAGAGTTCCAACCAGGACAGAAGGTATGGGTACTGGAGCCAGTGGCTCCAGCAGCACTCCAAGACAAATGGAGTGGACCCTATCCTATTATTGAGAAGAAGGGGGAAGTCACCTACTTGGTAGACTTTGGAACACCCAGGAGCCCTCACAGGGTAATCCATGTGAATCGCTTGAAAGCATTTGTGGACAGGGAGGACATGAGCTTGCTCATGGCCACAGATGGGGAACAGGAGGAAGAGAGTGACCCTCTCCCAGACCTGCTTTCTCAGAACCCTGATGATGGTTCAGTTGATGGAGTAGCCTTGGCAGGCAGCCTCACTGACCAGCAACAGATGGACTGCAGACACGTTTTGCAGGCCCACAGGCATTTGTTTTCACTCACACCCAGCCAGACTGACTGGTGTACCCATGTTGTGGACACTGGTGACAGTCTGCCTGTCAAGAATAAGATCTACAGGCAACCTGACCATGTCAGAGACTGCATCAAGGCTGAGGTGCAAAAGATGTTAGAGCTTGGAGTGATTGAGCCATCTGAGAGCCCATGGGCCAGCCCAGTAGTCCTGGTGCCAAAACCTCATACCCAAGATGGATAGAGAGAAATGAGGTTTTGCGTGGATTACAGGGGTCTCAATGCTGTCACTAGGACAGATGCTCACCCCATTCCAAGAGCAGATGAGCTCATTGACAGATTGGCTTCTGCCAAGTTTCTGAGCACATTCGACCTGACAGCTGGCTATTGGCAAATCAGACTAGCTGAGGAGTCAAAGGCCAAGACAGCATTCTCTACCCCTAGTGGACATTATCAGTTTGTGGTAATGCCCTTTGGGTTGAAGAATGCACCTGCCACTTTCCAAAGGTTGGTGAACCAAGTCCTTACTGGGTTGGATGACTTTTGTGCAGCTTATCTGGATGATATTGCTGTCTTTAGCTCCACCTGGGAGGATCACCTGATCCACCTGAAGAGAGTTTTGGAGGCCCTGCAAAAGGCAGGCCTAACTATCAAGGCCACTAAGTGCCAGATAGGGCAGAGTAAGGTTGTATACCTGGGCCACCTAGTTGGTGGAGGCCAGGTTCAGCCACTGGAAAGCAAGATCCAGGCCATACAGGACTGGGCTCCTCCAGTTACCCAGACACAAGTCAGAGCCTTCTTGGGCCTGACTGGGTATTACAGGAAGTTTGTGAAGAACTATGGGTCTATAGTGACACCATTAAATGACTTGACATCCAAGAAGATGCCAAAAAAGGTTCAGTGGACAGTTAGCTGTCAGAAGGCATTTGAAGACCTGAAGAAGGCCATGTGCTCTGCACCTATCCTAAAGAGTCCTGACTACTCCAAACAGTTCATTGTTCAGACAGATGCTTCTGAGTTGGGGGTGGGAGCTGTGCTCTCACAACTTAATCAAGATGGTCAAGACCAGCCTATTGCTTTCATTAGCAGGAGGCTGACTCCCAGAGAGAAACGTTGGTCAGCCATTGAGAGGGAGGCCTTTGCTGTGGTTTGGGCATTAAAGAAGTTGAGGTCCTACTTGTTTGGAACTCACTTCCTGGTGCAAACAGACCATAAGCCCCTCTTGTGGCTTAATCAGATGAAGGGTGAAAATCCCAAACTACTCAGGTGGTCCATTTCCCTACAGGGGATGGACTTTACAGTGGAGCACCGCCCAGGGACTGACCATGGTAATGCAGATGGTCTCTCCAGGTACTTCCACTTAGAACATGAAGACTTATCTGGTCAAGGTTAGTTTAATGTCCCTGCGTTTGGGGGGGGGGGTTGTGTAGGAGAGTAGGGTCTGCTATCCTATGGTCACCCCAAATTTTTGCTTTTTGCTTCACTGGTTTTCGACTACTGAGGCTGTGGGCCTGCTGATCAGACCCCCAGCCTGCTGTTCTCTCACTAAATTACTGACACATGTGCTATAGGCACATACCAATTGGAAATGGACTCCTTGTCAGCCCCTGTAGAATGCACTATAGGTGCACAGGGCATAGGAGCCACTAAGGCCTACCAGGGGCTGCAGCATATCTTTTGCCACCCCTGGCTGGTTCTTAAATTGACACAACTGGCTGATCACTCAGCTGGGGTAAGGTGGTGTACACACCCCTTGCTTAGATATAGTATACCTATGTCTAAACCTATATCTGGACACATGTAAACCTGTGAGCCACTCCTATAGTCAGGCCTCATCAATCCTGGAGGCTGAGTGCGTGGTTTTATGTGAGATGGAGCTCTAGCATGAGCTGAGCCTGTCTGCAGCCGTCGGGAACAAATCCCTAAGCTGTTTCAGGATAATGCCATACCATATACTATTAAGTGCCTTATAATCCTCGCGGTTATTTAGCAACTCTGGTTTGGCTTTATCAAAACATGTCGTGTAAGGTGTCATACGCTTTGGAATACCATCCCCTCGCCAGTTCTGGCGACGGGGATGGCATTCCACCCCTCTAGAGGGGTAAGACATGTTACTTTACTTTAATGCGGTTGATTTCTCCAAAGGCCTTAAGATCCACAAAATGGATGCCTCTGCCACAGACAAATGTCTGGACCCCTGCAGTCGACCGAAACTCGACCAAATGGGACCTGGACAAAGGGTTTCCTGTCACAGGAGGGTGTCACCGCCCTCCAGACAGGAGATAGTGTATTGTAGCAGGGAGGTTTGAAAGAAACCAGACACTGCTTGGGGCGCACAAGGCTGCCCCTTGCATAATCCGGCCAAACCGGTTCTGGGGCACTCCAGCCCTCGTGCCAGGGCGGCCTGGATCAAAGGAAGGGGGTGTATCCACCCACTTCCTGGGTCCCACCCATAGGAGGGGACCTAGCAGGTAATCACGCCCACCAGATTCGAATAAGAGTGGGAGCAGTGCCAATGCACATCAGATTTCCTGGAAGAAACATTTGAAACGAAATTCTGGACCCTTCGCCCTCCATCTCAACGTGGAAGCCCGAAGAATCTCCCTTGTGGTCAAGGAGTGACCACCCTGCAGCAGCAGGCACCATCCAGCCCTCGACGTCTACTTAGTTGCAGTTCCCGCCGGAACTCGAGCGACTGAGATCGACGAGATCAAGCCTGCCTGCCTTCTAACAGCCCGA
The DNA here is from genome assembly GCF_964261635.1 of Lissotriton helveticus. Lineage (NCBI taxonomy): Eukaryota > Metazoa > Chordata > Amphibia > Caudata > Salamandridae > Lissotriton > Lissotriton helveticus. Next base: position 438,250,208 of record NC_136058.1, read on the forward strand.
TCCACAGTCCCTGCAAAGCTGAGACCCGTGGAGGCGACCGGAAGCGTGGGGCACGCCATCTTGAATTGACCATGAGACGCTGACCGTGCAGCCCACGAGTGATCCTCGAAGCTGTGCACCGGGGTTTGAGAAGCCCCCACCCTGAGCTGCTCCTGAGCCGAAGTTCAGCCCTCCACACTCGACGAGTGCTGCGTGGGGCCCTTTGGCTCTATTTGGCTCAACGCGTTGGCCCGGTCACTTGCCAGCTGGCTTGTGGTCCCTGTGCTGACAAACTAACTAAGAAGACTCGTGAATCTGGTTGCTCCAGATCCACACCAGCTCCCCTGAAAAGGAGCCCCGACTCTGACCTTCCTGGTCCGAGTGAGAAGCAATCTTCCGATCCCGCGTGGATTGCTCTTGCCAAGGCTTGTTTGCTCCAAACCTGAAGCCGACTGCACCGACGGTGAGAGCCTTCGTGGGACAGATCGTGACCTGCTCCTGGACGTCGCAGATCCCCCAGAGCCCACGTGACAGCGGAGAGAAGCTCCTCGACGACCACCTGATTGCGCCCGACATTGCCTGGTTCCGTCCTGGTTCCACCCTGGTCACTGCTGAGTGACCCAGACTCTGTCCCCTCTGCTTTCAGGTACTTTTCGACTCGAGTCCACCCTTGGACTCCACCGGACACTTCTCTTTCACCCCGCCTGCAGCCCTTTCAGCTTCAAGCACCAAGAGCCTGCGTGACGAAACCCGACTCAACTTCGACCCTGTGCACCCGCTTCCTGTGGGTGAGGTAACTTTGCTCCGCCGGTGTTCCCACACTGGTACACATCTCTAGGGTCTGTGTCTTAAGTTTTGTTCCTCTAGGTTCAGCGGAAGTGTCCTTAAACTTTAACTTTACAACTTTTACGCACCATTGGTTAACATTGGTGCATGCGTGCGCTTTCCGCACTGCACCCGAATCCCGCGGGCTTTTCCCGACTTCAGCACTGCTTGTCCTGACTGCTCCCAGCGATTCTCTAGGCCCTAGGCCTAACCACTGTTCGATTGGTATCTCTTATACCACTTGTTTAGTATATGGTTTGAGTGGCCCCCCGCCCTCATCCATAATTGTGCAACTTTGTATGTTTAAACTGTGCTTTTGATTTAACGCTTGTGCCCCTTTATTCATAAAGAATACTGGGGATTGTTTTTAGTAATAAACACATATATTTTTACAATATGTACTTGTGTGGTGTCCTTTCATTTGATATTACAGGATTGTATGTGGTAAAGCAGCTCGCTTAACACGACCTCTTAAGTTAAGCCTTTAGGCTGCTTAGTCCATGCTACCCCTAGGATAGCTTGTCTAATAAGGTTGACTTACAACCAGACACCATAAGGGATTGTTTGGTCTGATAACCGGTGGTTCCAGAATTGGAAACATCACCTATCAGGCCAATTTCTCACATTGGTGAGCAGGGGTGCGGATTTGAGCTTTCTGTTGTTTTACCATTGCAATCTTTTATCAAATTGAAAGATCACATCAAGTACCTCTAGGTACATATAAATCAAAAGCTTAGCATATTTAAGTTCTACTGAACTTAGTAGTTGTAGATTAAAGGGATTAGCACACCCTGACTACAACTCACTAGCAAGGTACAGTAGGGAAACACTTAGTGTAGGTAGGTGCATCACTTACACCACACTAGAGTCATGTCTGACACAGGAGTGGCCTCAGGGTCTACCCCTGTGACAGTTGACCTTACCAAGGCAACTTCCAGCTATGACAAATTAACCCGAAAGGACTTGATTGCCTTGTGCATCTCAAGAGGGTTAAAAAGGGGCAGAAGTCCCACCTGTCCTATCCTGATAGCCATTCTAGAACAGGATGACGTAGAGAAGGCGAATGAAGTTCCCTTAGAGTCAGGAGATGGAGAGAACCCCCCTGTAACTGGTACCCCTCAGGAGGAAGAAGGAGAGGAGGGGGAGGAGGACTCAGATGTAGAGGACCTCGAGGATCAGGATCAGAGGGGTAGCCAGGTCCAAGTTGCCAGGCTTAACCAGGCCAACTTAGACCTACTGGGGAATGGAGAGGGCCAGCACCTCCCCAGACCCTATGACATTCTCCCAGGCAACAGAAGAGTGAGATCTCCCTCAGGGGACTCTCATATTTCTAGTGCCTCAAGAGAATCACAGAGAGGCATGACTGCTTCTCAAAAGCTAGAGCATAGGGCCAGAATGAGGGCTGTCAAACTCCAAATAGAGAGGGAGGAGGTAGCCTTGGCTCAAGCTAGACTTGCCTTGGCAAGAGAGCAAAAATTGTGTGGCTTAGATGCCACTGGTGGCAGCAATATTCCTAAAGAAGAAACCCAGGTCCTATGATAGTAGAAACCTGACAAAGATTGTGCCCCCCTACAAGGAAGGGGATGACATCCACAAGTGGATAACTGCTCTTGAGAGAGCCTGCATGGTACAGCAGGTTCCTGAGGAACAGTGGGCAGCAATCTTATGGTACTCCTTTTCAGAGAAAGGGAGAGATAAGCTCCTCACTGTCAGACATGAGGATGCAAACAATTACAAAATCCTGAAGAGTGTCCTAATAGATGGGTTTGGCTTAACCACTGAACAGTACAGGTTGAAGTTCAGAGACACCCAGAAGACACAGACTCAGGACTGGACTGATTTTGTTGATTGTGCTACTAAGGCTCTGGAGGGTTGGCTACATGGCAGCAAAGTACATGACTTTACAGGATTGTATAATTTGATTATGAGGGAGCAGATCCTAAGTAATTGTCAATGTGAGAAGTTGGCCTGGTAGGGGATGTTTCCAATTCTGGAACCACCTACTACCTGACCAAACAATCCCTTATGGTGTCTGGTTGTAAGTCAACCTTATTAGACAAGCTATCCTAGGGGTAGCATGGACTAAGCAGCCTAAAGGCTTAACTTAAGAGGTCGTGTTAAGCGAGCTGTTTTACCACATACAATCCTGTAATACCAAATGAAAGGACACCACACAAGTATATATTATAAAAATATATGTGTTTATTACTAAAAACAATCCCCAGTATTCTTTATGAATAAAGGGGCACAAGCGTTAAATCAAAAGCACTGTTTAAACATACAATGTTGCACAATTATGGATGAGGGCAGGGGGCCACTCAAACCATATACTAAACAAGTGGTATAAGAGGTGCCACTCGAGCAGTGGTTAGGCCTAGGGCCTAGGGAATCGCTGGGAGCAGTCAGGACAAGCAATGCTGAAGTCGGGAATGGCCCTCGGGATTCGGGAGATGTGCGGAAAGCGCACGCACGCACCAATGTTAACCAATGGTGCGTAAAAGTTGTAAAGTTAAAGTTAAAGGACACTTCCGCTGAACCTAGAGGAACAAAACTTAACACACAGACCCTAGAGGTGTGCACCAGTGTGGGAACACCGGCGGAGCAAAGTTACCTCACCCACAGGAAGTGGGTGCACAGGGTCGAAGTGGCGTCGGGTTTTGACTCGCAGGCTCTTGGTGCTTGAAGCTGAAAGGGCTGCAGGCGGGTTAAAGATGAAGTGTCCGGTGGAGTCCAAGGGTGGACTCAAGTTGTAGAGTACCTGAAAGCAGAGGGGACAGAGTCTGGGTCACTCAGCAGTGACCAGGGTGGAACCAAGACGGAACCAGGCAATGTCGGGCGCAATCAGGTGGTCGTCGAGGAGCTTCTCTCCGCTGTCACGTGGGCTCTGGGGCATCTGCGATGTCCAGGAGCAGGTCACAATCTGTCCCACGCAGGCTCTCACCGTCGGTGCAGTCGGCTTCAAGTTTGGAGCAAACAAGCCTTGGCAAGAGCAATCCACACGGGATCGGAAGATTGCTTCTCACTCGGACCAGGAAGGTCAGAGTCGGGGCTCCTTTTCAGGGGAGCTGGTGTGGATCTGGAGCAACCAGATTCACGAGTCTTCTTAGTTAGTTCGTCGACACAGGGACCACTAGCCAGCTGGCAAGTGACCGGGCCAATGCGTTGAGCCAAATAGAGCCAAAGGGCCCCACGCAGCACTCGTCGAGTGTGGAGGGCTGAACTTCGGCTCAGGAGCAGCTCAGGGTGGGGGCTTCTCAAACCCCGGTGCACAGCTTCGAGGATCACTCGTGGGCTGCACGGTCAGCGTCTCGTGGTCAATTCAAGATGGCGTGCCCCACGCTTCCGGTCGCCTCCACGGGTCTCAGCTTTGCAGGGACTGTGGATCGGGCTGTTAGAAGGCAGGCAGGCTTGATCTCGTCGATCTCAGTCGCTCGAGTTCCGGCGGGAACTGCAACTAATTAGATGTCGAGGGCTGGATGGTGCCTGCTGCTGCAGGGTGGTCACTCCTTGACCACAAGGGAGATTCTTCGGGCTTCCACGTTGAGATGGAGGGCGAAGGGTCCAGAGTTTCGTTTCAAATGTTTCTTCCAGGAAATCTGATGTGCATTGGCACTGCTCCCACTCTTATTCTAATCTGGGGGGCGTGATTACCTGCTAGGTCCCCTCCTATGGGTGGGACCCAGGAAGTGGGTGGATACACCCCCTTCCTTTGATCCAGGCCGCCCTGGCACGAGGGCTGGAGTGCCCCAGAACCGGTTTGGCCGGATTATGCAAGGGGCAGCCTTGTGCGCCCCAAGCAGTGTCTGGTTTCTTTCAAACCTCCCTGCTACAATACACTATCTCCTGTCTGGAGGGCGGTGACACCCTCCTGTGACAGGAAACCCTTTGTCCAGGACCCATTTGGTTGAGTTTCGGTCAACTGCAGGGGTCCAGACATTTGTCTGTGGCAGAGGCATCCATTTTGTGGATCTTAAGGTCTTTGGAGAAATTAACCGCATTTAAGTAAAGTAACATGTCTTACCCCTCTAGAGGGGTGGAATGCAATCCCCGTCGCCAGAACTGGCGAGGGGATGGTATTCCAAATCGTATGACACCTTACACGACATGTTTTGATAAAGCCAAACCAAAGTTGCTATTTAACCGCGAGGATTATAAGGCACTTAAGAGTATATGGTATGGCATTATCCTGAAACAGCTTAGGGATTTGTTCCCGACAGCTGCAGACAGGCTCAGCTCATGCTAGAGCTCCATCTCACATAAAACCACGCACTCAGCCTCCAGGATTGATGAGGCCTTCTATAGGAGTGGCTCACAGGTTTACATGTGTCCAGATATAGGTTTAGATATAGGTATACTATATCTAAGCAAGGGGTGTTTACACCACCTTACCCCAGCTGAGTGATCAGCCAGTTGTGTCAATTTAAGAACCAGCCAGGGGTGGCAAAAGATATGCTGCAGCCCCTGGTAGGCCTTGGTGGCCCCTATGCCCTGTGCACCTATAGTGCATTATACAGGGGCTGACAAGGAGTCCATTTCCAATTGGTATGTGCCTATAGCACATGTGTCAGTAATTTAGTGAGAGAACAGCAGGCTGGGGGTCTGATCAGCAGGCCCACAGCCTCAGTAGTCGAAAACCAGTGAAGCAAAAAAACAAAAATTTGGGGTGACCATAGGATAGCAGACCCTACTCTCCTACACAACCCCCCCCCCCAAACACAGGGACATTAAACTAACCTTGACCAGATAAGTCTTCATGTTCTAAGTGGAAGTACCGGGAGAGACCATCTGCATTACCATGGTCAGTCCCTGGGCGGTGCTCCACTGTAAAGTCCATCCCCTGTAGGGAAATGGACCACCTGAGCAGTTTGGGATTTTCACCCTTCATCTGATTAAGCCACAAGAGGGGCTTATGGTCTGTTTGCACCAGGAAGTGAGTTCCAAACAAGTAGGACCTCAACTTCTTTAATGCCCAAACCACAGCAAAGGCCTCCCTCTCAATGGCTGACCAACGTTTTTCTCTTGGGGTCAGCCTCCTGCTAATGAAAGCAATAGGCTGGTCTTGACCATCTTGATTAAGTTGTGAGAGCACAGCTCCCACCCCCAACTCAGAAGCATCTGTCTGTACAATGAACTGTTTGGAGTAGTCAGGACTCTTTAGGATAGGTGCAGAGCACATGGCCTTCTTCAGGTCTTCAAATGCCTTCTGACAGCTAACTGTCCACTGAACCTTTTTTGGCATCTTCTTGGATGTCAAGTCATTTAATGGTGTCACTATAGATCCATAGTTCTTCACAAACTTCCTGTAATACCCAGTCAGGCCCAAGAAGGCTCTGACTTGTGTCTGGGTAACTGGAGGAGCCCAGTCCTGTATGGCCTGGATTTTGCTCTCCAGTGGCTGAACCTGGCCTCCACCTACTAGATGGCCCAGGTATACAACCTTACTCTGCCCTATCTGGCACTTAGTGGCCTTGATAGTTAGGCCTGCCTTCTGCAGGGCCTCCAAAACTCTCTTCAGGTGGATCAGGTGATCCTCCCAGGTGGAGCTAAAGACAGCAATATCATCCAGATAAGCTGCACAAAAGTCATCCAACCCAGTAAGGACTTGGTTCACCAACCTTTGGAAAGTGGCAGGTGCATTCTTCAAACCAAAGGGCATTACCACAAACTGATAATGTCCACTAGGGGTAGAGAATGCTGTCTTGGCCTTTGACTCCTCAGCTAGTCTGATTTGCCAGTAGCCAGCTGTCAGATCGAATGTGCTCAGAAACTTGGCAGAAGCCAATCTGTCAATGAGCTCATCTGCTCTTGGAATGGGGTGAGCATCTGTCTTAGTGACAGCATTGAGACCCCTGTAATCCACGCAAAACCTCATTTCTCTCTTTCCATCTTGGGTATGAGGTTTTGGCACCAGGACTACTGGGCTGGCCCATGGGCTCTCTGATGGCTCAATCACTCCAAGCTCCAACATCTTTTGCACCTCAGCCTTGATGCAATCCCTAACATGATCAGGTTGCCTGTAGATCTTATTCTTGACAGGCAGACTGTCACCAGTGTCCACTACATGGGTACACCAGTCAGTCTGGCTGGGTGTGAGCGAAAACAAATGCCTGTGGGCCTGCAAAACTTGTCTGCAGTCCATCTGTTGCTGGTCAGTGAGGCTGCCTGCCAAGGCTACTCCATCAACTGAACCATCATCAGGGTTCTGAGAAAGCAGGTCTGGGAGAGGGTCACTCTCTTCCTCCTGTTCCCCATCTGTGGCCATGAGCAAGCTCATGTCCTCCCTGTCCACAAATGCTTTCAAGCGATTCACATGGATTACCCTGTGAGGGCTCCTGGGTGTTCCAAAGTCTACCAAGTAGGTGACTTCCCCCTTCTTCTCAATAATAGGATAGGGTCCACTCCATTTGTCTTGGAGTGCTGCTGGAGCCACTGGCTCCAGTACCCACACCTTCTGTCCTGGTTGGAACTCTACCAGCACAGCCTTTTGGTCATGCCAAGCTTTCTGTAATTCTTGGATGGCCTCCAGGTTTTTGGATGCTCTTTCCATGTACTCAGCCATCCTGGAGCGGAGACCAAGTACATAGTCCACTATGTCTAGTTTGGGCTTTTTGAGAGGTAACTCCCATCCTTCCTTCACCAAACACAATGGACCCCTCACAGGGTGGCCAAACAAAAGTTCAAAAGGGCTGTAGCCAACCCCCTTCTGTGGGACCTCTCTGTAAGCAAAGAGCAGGCAGGGTAAAAGAATGTCCCATTTCCGCCTGAGCTTCTCTGGTAATCCTTTTATCATGCCTTTAAGGGTCTTGTTAAATCTCTCCACAAGCCCATTGCACTGTGGATGATATGGGGTGGTAAACTTATAGTTTACTCCACATTCCTTCCACATTGCTTTCAGATAGCTAGACATAAAATTCGTGCCTCTATCTGATAGTACCTCCTTAGGAAAGCCCACTCTTGAGAAAACTGCAATGAGGGCCTTTGCCACCACAGGTGCTGTGGTGGTCCTTAGGGGAATAGCCTCTGGATACCTGGTGGCATGATCCACTACCACCAGTATGAATCTGTTCCCAGATGCTGTTTGGGGGTCCATTGGACCCACAATATCAATTCCAACTCTCTCAAAGGGGACCCCCACCACAGGTAGTGGTATTAGGGGGGCCTTTGTTGTGCCACCTGACTTACCACTGGCTTGGCAAGTGACACAGGAGCGATAAAACTCCTTGACATCCTCTGACATGTGAGGCCAGTGAAAGTGTGAAACAAGCCTGTCCCACGTCTTGTTCTGGCCTAAGTGTCCTGCAAGGGGAATATCATGGGCCAAGGTAAGGAGGAATCCCCTAAACTGCAGAGGTATAACCAACCTCCTGGTCATGCCAGGCTTGGGGGCTCTAGCCTCTGAGGAAAAGGAGTCCATCATCCCAATACACAGTATGGGTACCTTGGGCATCCCCAGCAGCCTCAGCAGCAGCCTGCTGTCTGAGGGGTTCAAGGGAAGGGCAATCTAATTGAGCCTGCCTCAGGTCTGCCCTTGAGGGTCCCCCTGTCCCCAGAAACTCAACCTGGTCAGGTTCAAGCTCCTCAGAGACAGTCTCCTCTTGGACTGCAGAATCAGTTTCCTCTGAAACTTGATCCTCAACCTGGGGCAAGGTGGAAGGCTGAGCCTTTCCTCTCTTGCTCCTTCTCTTGGGTTGTGGCTGGTCTATTGTTTCAAGATCCACCACTGGTTCAGGAAGGCACTTCTTAGCCTGAGCCCTTGTCATGGCAAGGACATGCTCTGAAATCCCTAGCATTTCTGCATGAGTCCTGTACTCCACTTCTGACCATGCTGAGCTTTCAAGGTCATTGCCTAACAGACAGTCTACTGGTAGGTCTGCACTCACCACAACTTTCTTTAGGCCATCAACTCCTCCCCAGGAGAAGTTCACAACTGCCACACTATGGGAAGTAGTGGAGTTGCTTGCATTGGTTACTAGGTAGCTCTCTCCTAGTACAATCTGTCCAGGGTCCACAAAGTCAGGTGTCACCATTGTAACACTGGCACATGTGTCCCTGTAGGCTTGAGCCAGTTTCTCATTAATTAAGGGAGTCTGCCTGTATTTGCCCAGGTTAGTGGGGCTTACTGCAGTGGGCAACTCAATGTCCACATCATACAGGAGAACTGCCTGTGTAGGGATTCTGACTAGGCCAGATCCTACTTCAATACCCAGGGTCAACCCAGCTACACCCTTGGACTGTGTTCCACCACTGCTTACTGTACTTGGGGTTGCAGTTGCTTTAGGAGCTGTAGTGGTGGGAACTGGATTTGCCTTGGTGCACTCACTGCCCCAGTGTGAAACTGATTTGCAGGTATTACACCAAGGTGTCTTTGGACCTTTGTTCTTCTTCTTCTTGTTACCATTCTGGGAACCACCCTCCTTACTATTAGTTTGGGGGCCTGAAGACTTCTGGTCTTTTTCTTTATCTTTCTGATTCTGATTACCACCCTTCTGGTCTGTTTTCGTCTGGTCACCACCTTGGTTCTGGGGTTTCTGCTTAATCCTTGTTCTGACCCATTTGTCTGCCTTCTTTCCCAATTCTTGGGGAGAGGTCAGATCAGAGTCAATAAGGTATTGATGCAACAGCTGGTTTGTACAGTTATTAAGGATCTGTTCTCTCATCATAAGATTGTACAATCCTGTATAGTCTGAAACTTTACTTCCCTGCAACCAACCCTCCAAAGCCTTAGTGGCACACTCAACGAAATCAGTCCAGTCTTGAGTCTGTGCTTTTTGGGTGTCTCTGAACAACAACCTGTATTGCTCAGTGGTTAGGCCAAACCCTTCAATAAGAGCACTCTTCAAGACAGTGTAATTTTTGGCATCCTCAGGTCTAACTGTGAGGAGCCTGTCCCTCCCTTTCTCAGAAAAGGAGTACCATAAAATTGCAGCCCACTGATCCTGAGGAACCTGCTGTACCATGCAGGCTCTCTCAAGAGCAGTCATCCATTTGTGGATGTCATCCCCTTCTTTAAAGGGGGGCACAATTTTTGTCAGGTTTCTATTGTCATAGCCCCTGTCTTTTTCTCTTGGAAAATTGCTGCCACCAGTGGCATCTAAGCCACTTAATTGCTGCTCTCTTGCCAAGGCAAGTTTAGCTTGAGCTAAGGTAAGTCTAGCTTGACTCAGGGCCACCTCCCCTCTCTCTATCTGGAGTTTGACAGCCCTCATTCTAGCCCTATGCTCAGCTTTCTGAGAATCAGTCATGCCTCTCTCTGATTCTCTGGAGGCACTAGAAATATGAGAGTCCCCTGAGGGAGATCTCACCCTTCTGTTGCCTGGGAGAATAACATGGTGGGTTCTGGGGAGGTGCTGGCCCTCTCCATTCCCCAGTAGGTCCAAGTTGGCCTGGCTAAGCCTGGCAACTGGAACCTGGCTACCCTGATCCTGAACTTCTAAGTCCTCAACGTCTGAGTCCTCATCTAAGTCATCATCATCCTCCTCCTCCTGAGGGAGATCAGTTACAGGGGGGTTCCCTCCATTTCCTGTTTCTAGGGAAGCTTCCTTCGCCTTCTCTAAGTCATCCTGTTCTAGGATTTCTACCAGGATTTGGCAGGTGGGGCTTCTGCCCCTTTTTAACCCTCATGCTTTGCACAAGGCAATCAAGTCTCTACGGGTTAACTTGTCATATCCAAAAGTTGCCTGGGTAAGGTCAACTGTCACAGGATTAGACCCTGAGGCTTTTCCTGTGTCAGACATGGTTACTAGTGAGGTGTAAGTGGTGCACTTACCTACACTAAGTGTTTTCCTACTGTACCTTGCTAGTGAGTTGTAGTCAGGGTGTGCTAATCCCTTTAATCTACAACTACTAAGTTCAGTAGAACTTAATATGCTGAGCTTTTGATTTATATGTACCTAGAGGTACTTGATGTGATCTTTCAATTTGATATAAAGATTGCAATGGTAAAACAACAGCAAGCTCAAATCCGCACCGCTGCTCACCAATGTGAGAAGTTGGCCTGGTAGGGGATGTTTCCAATTCTGGAACCACCTACTACCTGACCAAACAATCCCTTATGGTGTCTGGTTGTAAGTCAACCTTATTAGACAAGCTATCCTAGGGGTAGCATGGACTAAGCAGCCTAAAGGCTTAACTTAAGAGGTCGTGTTAAGCGAGCTGTTTTACCACATACAATCCTGTAATACCAAATGAAAGGACACCACACAAGTATATATTATAAAAATATATGTGTTTATTACTAAAAACAATCCCCAGTATTCTTTATGAATAAAGGGGCACAAGCGTTAAATCAAAAGCACTGTTTAAACATACAAAGTTGCACAATTATGGATGAGGGCAGGGGGCCACTCAAACCATATACTAAACAAGTGGTATAAGAGATGCCACTCGAGCAGTGGTTAGGCCTATGGCCTAGGGAATCGCTGGGAGCAGTCAGGACAAGCAATGCTGAAGTCGGGAATGGCCCTCGGGATTCGGGAGATGTGCGGAAAGCGCACGCACGCACCAATGTTAACCAATGGTGCGTAAAAGTTGTAAAGTTAAAGTTAAAGGACACTTCCGCTGAACCTAGAGGAACAAAACTTAACACACAGACCCTAGAGGTGTGCACCAGTGTGGGAACACCGGCGGAGCAAAGTTACCTCACCCACAGGAAGTGGGTGCACAGGGTCGAAGTGGCGTCGGGTTCTGTCTCGCAGGCTCTTGGTGCTTGAAGCTGAAAGGGCTGCAGGCGGGTTAAAGATGAAGTGTCCGGTGGAGTCCAAGGGTGGACTCAAGTTGTAGAGTACCTGAAAGCAGAGGGGACAGAGTCTGGGTCACTCAGCAGTGACCAGGGTGGAACCAGGACGGAACCAGGCAATGTCGGGCGCAATCAGGTGGTCGTCGAGGAGCTTCTCTCCGCTGTCACGTGGGCTCTGGGGCATCTGCGACATCCAGGAGCAGGTCACGATCTGTCCCGCGCAGGCTCTCACCGTCGGTGCAGTCGGCTTCAAGTTTGGAGCAAACAAGCCTTGGCAAGAGCAATCCACGCGGGATCGGAAGATTGCTTCTCACTCGGACCAGGAAGGTCAGGGTCGGGGCTCCTTTTCAGGGGAGCTGGTGTGGATCTGGAGCAACCAGATTCACGAGACGTCTTAGTTAGTTCGTCAACACAGGGACCACTAGCCAGCTGGCAAGTGACCGGGCCAATGCGTTGAGCCAAATAGAGCCAAAGGGCCCCACACAGCACTCGTCGAGTGTGGAGGGCTGAACTTCGGCTCAGGAGCAGCTCAGGGTGGGGGCTTCTCAAACCCCGGTGCACAGCTTCGAGGATCACTCGTGGGCTGCACGGTCAGCGTCTCGTGGTCAATTCAAGATGGCGTTCCCCATGCTTCCGGTCGCCTCCACGGGTCTCAGCTTTGCAGGGACTGTGGATCGGGCTGTTAGAAGGCAGGCAGGCTTGATCTCGTCGATCTCAGTCGCTCGAGTTCCGGCGGGAACTGCAACTAAGTAGACGTCGAGGGCTGGATGGTGCCTGCTGCTGCAGGGTGGTCACTCCTTGACCACAAGGGAGATTCTTCGGGCTGCCACGTTGAGATGGAGGGCGAAGGGTCCAGAGTTTCGTTTCAAATGTTTCTTCCAGGAAATCTGATGTGCATTGGCACTGCTCCCACTCTTATTCGAATCTGGGGGGCGTGATTACCTGCTAGGTCCCCTCCTATGGGTGGGACCCAGGAAGTGGGTGGATACACCCCCTTCCTTTGATCCAGGCCGCCCTGGCACGAGGGCTGGAGTGCACCAGAACCGGTTTGGCCGGATTATGCAAGGGGCAGCCTTGTGCTCCCCAAGCAGTGTCTGGTTTCTTTCAAACCTCCCTGCTACAATACACTATCTCCTGTCTGGAGGGCGGTGACACCCTCCTGTGACAGGAAACCCTTTGTCCAGGACCCATTTGGTTGAGTTTCGGTCAACTGCAGGGGTCCAGACATTTGTCTGTGGCAGAGGCATCCATTTTGTGGATCTTAAGGTCTTTGGAGAAATTAACCGCATTTAAGTAAAGTAACATGTCTTACCCCTCTAGAGGGGTGGAATGCCATCCCCGTCGCCAGAACTGGCGAGGGGATGGTATTCCAAATCGTATGACACCTTACACGACATGTTTTGATAAAGCCAAACCAAAGTTGCTATTTAACCGCGAGGATTATAAGGCACTTAAGAGTATATGGTATGGCATTATCCTGAAACAGCTTAGGGATTTGTTCCCGACAGCTGCGGACAGGCTCAGCTCATGCTAGAGCTCCATCTCACATAAAACCACGCACTCAGCCTCCAGGATTGATGAGGCCTTCTATAGGAGTGGCTCACAGGTTTACATGTGTCCAGATATAGGTTTAGATATAGGTATACTATATCTAAGCAAGGGGTGTTTACACCACCTTACCCCAGCTGAGTGATCAGCCAGTTGTGTCAATTTAAGAACCAGCCAGGGGTGGCAAAAGATATGCTGCAGCCCCTGGTAGGCCTTGGTGGCCCCTATGCCCTGTGCACCTATAGTGCATTATACAGGGGCTGACAAGGAGTCCATTTCCAATTGGTATGTGCCTATAGCACATGTGTCAGTAATTTAGTGAGAGAACAGCAGGCTGGGGGTCTGATCAGCAGGCCCACAGCCTCAGTAGTCGAAAACCAGTGAAGCAAAAAGCAAAAATTTGGGGTGACCATAGGATAGCAGACCCTACTTTCCTACAGGTAACAAACATTGATGGCCTCAAAACAAATCATCCCATGGCAGTAGTAAGTCTCAGCTGGGGAGGTGTCATTGGCCCAAAGAGAGTGGCAGTGTCATCAAACTTGCCTGTAGACTGCCTACTTGGTAATGATTTGGAAATCTCAGCCTGGGCGGAGGTTGAACAGGAAACCCATTCTAGAATGGTAAATTCCAATGGAAAGGTTAGTGGGGCTGTAATGGCTACAGCCCCAATTCAAGATGTCCTTCCTGAAAAGGTTGGTAGGGCTGAGAAACTCTCTGCCCCATCTTTAGCAAAAGCTCTTCCTGAACAGAATAGCAAAGCTGTTATGATAACAGCAGAAACCCAAACTGAGTCTCCTCCTGAAAAGGTTGGTGGGGCTGTGATGGCCACAGCCCAAACTCAAACTGATATGTGTGTTGTGAAGCCTGAAATGATGGATAACTCCACACAAACTGAGAGCATGGAGGAGGAAGAGAAATCTCCCCCTCACCAGACTTTAGGACAGGATCAGCCTCCTCAGGGAACTGATCTTACCCATGATGAAGGAACTGCCCCAGAGGTTGTTAGGCCTGGCCTGACAGAGCCTCTGATGGCGGTGGACCCTTCTCAGGTGGGACCCAGTCTGGAGCAGGTAACCTGCCCTTCTCTCCCTTGCCTTAGCCAGCCCAGGGCTGCAGAGGACAAGAAGGACAGTGAGACCCAGAGGGCCCCCTGTCAAATAAAGCACCCCCATCAACAGATTAGGGGCACCAAAACTAGTAGCCCTAGTGAGGTGAAAACTTTAAAAACTCCAGAGGGAGCCCCCTTAAAAACAGTTAGGGACCTCCCCCAGATGGATTCTGTTGGGCACAGCCAAACCTGGGACCCAAAGGGCCCAAACCTGAACTGTCCCTCCAGCAAGCCAAACAGAGGGACCCAGCCTCCAGCTTTAGGTAGCCAGAGGCTGACCCTGAGAGCACAGTGCAACTCAGTTAAAGAAAGAAAGGCACACATGGTGGAAGATAATTGGAGGAAGCTAAGCCCTAAATTAGTAGAGCCTCACTTCAATACTCCATATCCAAACCAGCCTTTAACTTTGCATAAACACACCCAAGGTAGTGATTCCCTATGGTGGAGACCCTCTAATACCCCAAGGGTGAGGGACTGCTTAGTGGACCATGAGACAGGGGGTACCCATGCTAGTGCAGGTACTTCCTTATATGGCCACTCAGGCAATATAGGCTTACCTGGCCAAGGATAGCCTTATCTCCTTTCGTTTGGGGGGGGGGGGTTATGTAGGAAGGTGGCTACCTGACTATGGTTACCCCAGATTTTTTGCCTGTGTTTAGCTGGTTTTTTGACTTAGTTGACCTGGTTCCCTGCTAATCAGGGCCCCAGGCCATCTGCTCTCTCTGTAAAATGGATTCCATGTACCCTAGGTACATACCACAATTGGAAATGGACTCCTTGTCAGCCCCTGTATAATGCACTATAGGTGCCCAGGGCATAGGGGCCACCAAGGCCTACCAGGGGCTGCAGCATATCTTTTGCCACCCCTGGCTGGTTCTTAAATTGACACAACTGGCTGATCACTCAGCTGGGGTAAGGTGGTTGTAGGAGAGTAGGGTCTGCTATCCTATGGTCACCCCAAATTTTTGCTTTTTGCTTCACTGGTTTTCGACTACTGAGGCTGTGGGCCTGCTAATCAGACCCCCAGCCTGCTGTTCTCTCACTAAATTAATGATACATGTGCTATAGGCACATAACCCAATTGGAAATGGACTCCTTGTCAGCCCCTGTATAATGCACTATAGGTGCCCAGGGCATAGGGGCCACCAAGGCCTACCAGGGGCTGCAGCATATCTTTTGCCACCCCTGGCTGGTTCTTAAATTGACACAACTGGCTGATCATTCAGCTGGGGTAAGGTGGTGTAATCACCCCTTGCTTGGATATAGTATACCTATATCTAAACCTATATCTGGACACATATTAACCTGTGAGCCACTCCTATGGAAGGCCTCATCAATCCTGGAGGCAGAGTGCGTGGTTTCATGTGAGATGGAGCTCTAGCATGAGCTGAGCCTGTCTGCAGCTGTCGGGAACAACTCCCTAAGCTGTTTCAGGATAACGCCATACCATATACTCTTAAGTGCCTTATAATCCTCGCGGTTATATAGCATCTTTGGTTTGGCTTTATCAAAACATGTCGTGTAAGGTGTCATACGATTTGGAATACTATCCCCTCGCCAGTTCTGGCGACGGGGATAGCATTCCACCCCTCTAGAGGGGTAAGACATGTTACTTTACTTAAATGCGGTTAATTTCTAAAAGGGCCTTAGATCCACAAAATGGATGCCTCTGCCACAGACACGGGTCTGGACCCCTGCAGCTGACCGAAACTCCGCCAAATGGGGCCTGGACAAAGGGTTTCCTGTCGCAGGGGGGTTTTACCACCCTCCAGACAGGAGATAGTGGATTCTAGCAGGGAGGTCTGAAAGAAACCAGACACTGCTTGGTGCGCACAAGGCTGCCCCTTGCATAATCCGGCCAAACCGGTTCTGGGGCACTCCAGCCCTCGTGCCAGGGCGGCCTGGATCAAAGGAAGGGGGTGTATCCACCCACTTCCTGGGTCCCACCCACAGGGTGGGACCTAGCAGGTAATCACGCCCCCCAGATTCGAATAAGAGTGTGAGCAGTGCCAATGCACTTTAGATTTCCTGACGAAACATAAGAAACGAAACTCTGGACCCTTAGACCTCCTACTCAACGTGGAAGACCGAAGAATCTCCCTTGTGGTCAAGGAGTGACCACCCTGTGTAAACAGGCACCATCCAGCCCTCGACGTCTACTTTGTCGCAGTTCCCGCCGGAACTCGAGCGACTGAGATCGACGAGATTAAGCTTGCCTGCCTTTCTACAGCCCGATCCACAGTCCCTGCAGAGCTGAGACCCGTGGAGGCGACCGGAAGCGTGGGGCACGCCATCTTGAATTGACCACGAGACGCTGACCGTGCAGCCCACGAGTGACCCTCGAAGCTGTACACCGGGGTTTGAGAAGCCCCAACCCTGAGCCACTCTTGCGCCGAAGACCAGCCCTCCACACTCGACGAGTGCTGCGTGGGGCCCTTCTGCTCCATTTGGCTCAACGCGTTGGCCCGGTCACTTGCCAGCTGGCTAGTGGTCCCTGTGCCGATGAAACTACAAATACGACTTGTGAATCTGGTTGCTCCAGATTTACACCAGCTCCCCTGAAAAGGAGCCCCCACTCTGACTCTCCTGGTTCGAGTGAGAAGCAATCTCCCGGTTCCGCGTGGATTGCTTTTGCCAAGTGTTGTTTGCTCCAATCTTGAAGCCGACAGTGCCGACGGCGAGAGCCTGCGTGGGACAGATCGTGACCTGCTCCTGGACGTCGCAGATGCCCCAGAGCCCACGTGACAGCGGAGAGAAGCTCCTCGACGACCACCTGATTGCGCCCGACATTGCCTGGTTCCGTCCTGGTTCCACCCTGGTCACTGCTGAGTGACCCAGACTCTGTCCCCTCTGCTTTCAGGTACTTTTCGACTCGAGTCCACCCTTGGACTCCACCGGACACTTCTCTTTCACCCCGCCTGCAGCCCTTTCAGCTTCAAGCACCAAGAGCCTGCGTGACGAAACCCGACTCAACTTCGACCCTGTGCACCCGCTTCCTGTGGGTGAGGTAACTTTGCTCCGCCGGTGTTCCCACACTGGTACACATCTCTAGGGTCTGTGTCTTAAGTTTTGTTCCTCCAGGTTCAGCGGAAGTGTCCTCAAACTTTAACTTTACAACTTTTACGCACCATTGGTTAACATTGGTGCATGCGTGCGCTTTCCGCACTGCACCCGAATCCCGCGGGCTTTTCCCGACTTCAGCACTGCTTGTCCTGACTGCTCCCAGCGATTCTCTAGGCCCTAGGCCTAACCACTGTTCGATTGGTATCTCTTATACCACTTGTTTAGTATATGGTTTGAGTGGCCCCCCGCCCTCATCCATAATTGTGCAACTTTGTATGTTTAAACTGTGCTTTTGATTTAACGCTTGTGCCCCTTTATTCATAAAGAATACTGTGGCCCTCAGTGGCCGAGGTAGGCTGGGCTGGGCCCGGTTATTTTCATCGATAGTGATTTATATTTTGTGTTTTTTCGCCTATGGGATATATGCCTGACTGTTGGAGGAAGTAACTTTTCATTGAGACTGTTCTGTAGCCTCATTGGCCTTTACTGTCGGGCAGTCATCGTTGCTTCTCCCGGACTATATTTTTTATTTTTAGGAGGACCATATTTTTGTGTGTTTTACTCTTCTGGAGGAAATTCAATTTTATAATATAATTCTGTGGATACATTTGTTTAGAAGATGTCTAAGATATTGCGGTCTGGTAGGGAAGTGGGTGGTATATCTGGTGTAAACAAAGATATTAATCGTACAAGAAATAAATCTGT
Organism: Lissotriton helveticus; assembly: GCF_964261635.1. Lineage (NCBI taxonomy): Eukaryota > Metazoa > Chordata > Amphibia > Caudata > Salamandridae > Lissotriton > Lissotriton helveticus. The sequence goes on from NC_136058.1 coordinate 438,268,174, forward strand.
AAATAACCCCCCTTTGAAGGGCCAATGCCAACTTTTCGAGTTTTGGGATTTGCCCTCCCCTAAGAACGCTAATTTATCTACAAAAAAAGGTCCCTGTGCCATGGCTTTAGGGGTCCATATTCAAGCCACTACATCCCCGCTGCCCCCTCTTGTGCAGCCTGTACTACAACAATCTGTGCCAGTGGTGTCCCCTCCCCGTGTCCATTCGGAGGGGATTGATGAGTGAGTTCGCCTCCTCAATACTTGAGAGGGAACCCACTCATCTACCATCTAATCTACCACCGGCGTCCCAAACCCCGCCGAAGGATCAGCTGGGTGGTGACTCGTTACCAATATCCATTGACTTTGATCTTTGCAGCCGTTATGTAAGTACAGGGAAAGTGGAGTCTCTGGCCCCTATCAAATCTTCGGAGGGTGCTACTCCTTCTGGTCTATTGTTGTATAGTAGTACCCCCTCGTTGAATGGTCAGGATATGTCTGATTTGTTAAACGTTTCTGGACCCCCTGGTCTTGACCTATCTGGTATCTGTCGGCCAGGGGTAGCATGTGAAAAACCAATTTCCGAATCTATGATTGCTTTGGAACAATTACTAGCCTCTATTTTATCTCTCTTAGGGAAATTTGTTGGTATCTCGGATTGTATTTTGGAGTCTGTTACCCAAATACTGAAGTCCTTGTTACAAAAGTCACCTGATATGAGAAGTGTTCCCCCCCCAATTATTGAACATAGCTTGTTATCGAGGGAAAGAAATGTGGCTCCAGTGGAATTTGACAAGAAAGCTGGGACATCGGTTCTGATATCACACACTGTAGTTATTCCCCAAACTGCAGTGCCCAACTGTATTAATAACTCAGTTCTTGAGATTGTGGAGGAAGATAAATCCACACCTGGCCTTAAAGTGGTGCAAGACCTTTTTCCCATCTTCATGTCTGAAATTAACAAAGAACCTATCAATGATAAACAGGAGGTAAAGGTAAAAAATGGTAAACTCAGAAACAATAAGGGGAATAAAAAGAAACCAATTAGAAAATACAAGAAGAAAAGGCAGCGTCGGATAATTTTTCAAAATTCTCTGACCACACTGGAGAATGAAGTGATCGTCTTAGATCCTTCCTCTATACCCGCAAATGCGGATATTGATTTCTACTTTTTTCAAGGTAGAAAGTGAACTGTGTCCGTTAACATCTTTGGAGGGTACTCCACAAACGGGGGGTCCCCTCTCCAGTCTCTTTCTACCGACAGCGACTGGAGGTTCAATTCAATATCAACCGGGGGCTCTTAATCCTTTGGCCGCTCCTTTCTTAGTAGATCCAGAGAGGGGAGATCGCCATCTTTCGGTTCGCCCCTTAACAGCTTTAAAAGCTCCAGTGGAAACTCTTGAGTTAGACTTCTTACCCTTATTTGATGGGGACTTGCCCTTAAATAGAGCCTGGCTTCTTAAGCGTTTTAGTGAGATAGAAAGTCTCCGTCATATCCAAACTAGGGACATTGAGTTAGTTTCCCTATTTGGTGAAGTTAAGGTAACGAGTATAAGGGTTAAATTCTATTCACCTATTATTGTAAATTTGATATTGCAGCAAGCTGAGAATTTTCAACGTACAGGTATTGATATTCTTCCGATTTTCAATCTTGGTAAAATAAACCTGTCTTCTGGGGAGGTATGCAAAGGGGAGGAGCAAAATGGGGTTGCCTCTCCCCTTAGAGACCTGAGGATTTGGGTATCCAAGGGAAAATGCTCGGTCTCCCAAGTGAAGCCACTTCCGCTGACTCAGAATTCCTCTATTTCAGAGGATAATAATCGGTGGAACTGGCTGCATAGTGCCTTATCTACAAAAACAAAAGATAATCCCAGACCTTTTCAACATCTTTAACACCTCATTAAATATTATTTCCTGGAACGCGGCAGGGATTCACAGTAGCCCAGAGAAATTTGATTTTTTATATTCTCTGGGAGCTGACGTGATCTGTTTACAGGAAACGTGGTGTATTAATACGTTGAAGGTTTCTAAGGACTACTATGCCCTGGAAGTTCCTGCTGTCCCTTCTAAGAAAGGTCATGCTAGGGGGGGTATTGCTTGTTTACTATCAAACAAATTGCAATGGAGATTCTCCCATTATATTGATCCTAGCAACTTTTTCCATGCTATAACCATTGAAAACCTGTTTAAAAACGGCATAAAGTCCCCTACTGTGCTTTTGAATGTCTATATTCCTCCAGAGGAGTGTTTTAATGTGATATTAAAGCGGGTATTTCAATATATTGTTTTAATTAAGAATGTCCCTTTGCCACCGGAAATTATGCTGGTGGGAGACTTGAATGGCAAAATCTCCAATGTTAGTTTGGAACTCTTTAGGAATAAACCTAAGGAAGAGGCATATTTTATTCCTCAATCACTCTTCCCTGATAAATCAGTGACGAATAAACGAGGGAAGATTTTGCTAAATGAACTAGCGGCCGTCGACGGACTTATATTAAATGGGAGATTACCGTCTGATGTGCCTGCAAAATTTACTCATAAGTCTCCCTTTGGGTCACGACAGGAAGCCCTACGGGCAGTGACTGAGCTACACACTTCTCCTCCAGCTTCGGACCTGGAACACCAACCACACCTGTTCACCCCCGAGAAGGACCGGGACAGTGATGGCACAATGTCAGGGTTTGGACCGTTTTCATCTCCCCTCATTGCGGTACGCACCACAGACACCACCCGTGCAGGTCAACCAGGCACCTCTTCAGGATGAACAATTGGACGATTGCTGTATCCTCTTTCCTTTTGGCTGTTGACCACGCTATGCGTAGACTGCGCGCCGAAGAGGCATAGTTAGTTGGCTGTACATACACACGCGCGAATGCCATTTTTCCTACAACTGCCCGATCTGCGAACAGCCCAGCAGTAACGCACGCTACCACCCCCACAGAATTCTGTTATATTTCTCCCCTAGAGGGACACTAGTTTGGATATGCCACCTCCGGTGATATATCCCCGGCATTGGGACTGTTCCCCACTTTTGGTTCTACACGTTGTAGCCCCCGTTAGACCCTCCCCCACACATATGGCAGCATGGCGCGCAGGAGCACATACGAGACACAGGCCCACGCGGTCCTTGGGAGGTACAAGGGTCCCCCGCTCGCAAGCACGAAACCACAGCAATGGCGACTCCACGGTCAGATGTTAACGTCCTCACGCTGAACGTACGGGGCCTCCACACACCTAGCAAACGCTATTCCGTCTACTCTTACATTAAACGTATGTCAGCTTGCATAGCACTGTTACAAGAGACACACACCAACGCTACCGAGCTGGCCCGATTACAGGCCAAATGGCGGGGGACCTTTTGCGCCACGACCTACTCAGCATTCGCTCGTGGCGCCTTAGTGTGGGTTAGGCCAGGCACCCCTTTTCGGTCACTTAGACGGGTGGTTGACAGGGAGGGCAGGTACGCATTGTTAGAGGGAATCTTAGACGGGCAAGGGGTCCTCCTGGGCAGCATCTACGCCCCTAACACCGAACAAGATAAATTCTGGGATCACCTCACAGTAGTCCTGGCCCAATTCGCTGCCATTCCATGGATTTTGGGAGGTGATTACAATTGCACGCTGAACCCCGCCCTAGACAGATCACACCCCCCTCCCACAGGCTCCCCAACCCCCCGACAAGCGGAACTCTTCAGGGCTTGGACCACACACTGGGCACTCACCGACGCGTGGCGACACCTACACCCGCTGGCCCGTGTCTACTCGTTCCACTCGATTCCACACAACCTCCGGGTCCGTTTGGACAGGTTCTTATGCTCGGCACCTATCCTCCCGCGGGTCGCGTCCTCGGACTATCTGGGTCGGATCCTCTCGGACCACGATGCCCACATCTTACGCCTGACCTGGCGCCCCCCACGCCCGCCGGTCCCCACCTGGCGCCTCCCTAAGGACTGCTTGTCGGACCAAGTCTTCAGAGACACACACAAAACCAGTATCCAGGATTACTTCCTACACAACGCGGGTACGACATCATCGGCGTTAATGGAATGGGATGCATTCAAAGTGGTGGCGCGGGGGGAATGCAGACAACAAATCGCAGGGGTTCGTCGCACACTAGAACAGACGCTCCTCACATCGGAACGGCGTCTGGCTGCGCTTACGAAACAAACCGAGGACTCGGAAGAGAGCGTTGCGCTCACGGCCGAGGCGAAGTCGATATACCAGGCTGCTTGCGCCGATCTCCGGAAGTATAATTTTCGCGCCTATGCCTCCAGAGTACACAAAGAACGGGACAAAACGGGGGCACTTCTTGCCTGGATGGCACGACCGGACGCCGAGTCCAAGCCGATTACGGATATTATCAATCCGGAAGGCATATTGGTACGATCCCAGGCCGAGATTCTCCTGGCGTTCCAACGCCATTACGCACAGGTATACGAGGCCCCAACCCGCTACGCTCCATCATGCGTGGATTGCTTCCTCGAGTCGCTGACGCTGCCCACGATATCGGACGCTGACAAGCGCGCGGTTGACGCCAAAATAACACCCTCGGATGTCACTCAGGCATTACGTGCCCTCTCCCGGAATAAAGCCCCGGGACTCGACGGCTTCCCACTGGAGTACTACTCGACGTTCTCTGCCCTGTTAGCTCCCCGAATGGCCCGGATGTTCGCAGCGGCTCTCCATCTGGGAGTGCTTCCCCAGTCACTACGGGAATCCGTTATCGTGACCTTCCCCAAACCTCACAGGGACCCGCTCCAACTGGGGTCATATCGTCCTATCACGCTGCTCTCGGCGGACTGCAAGGTCCTCGGGAAGATCCTGGCTGACAGATACACTCAGATCATACGCCCACTGGTCCACCCTGACCAATGTGGGTTTGTACCGGGCAGGAACACATCACAGAACATCCGCCGTGTCTTCCATGTACAGGATCAGGTTCGGGACAGATTCCCGCGCGCCGCTTGCCTGATCATGGACTTGGAAAAGGCGTTTGACACTCTCACCTGGCCATACCTATTCGCGATCCTGAGTCGTCTCAACGTTGGCCCGACACTCATAGCATACACTCGCCTCCTATACACCGACCTAACCTCGCGAGTGCGGATTGGGAAACACATATCCTCTACATTCGAGGTCCGCCGAGGCACGCGACAGGGATGCCCCCTATCACCCCTTTTATTCGCCCTGGCCGTCGAACCGCTGGCGGTTAGACTGCGTCAGGAGGGAACCCACTGGGGCATCCCGCTCGCGGATGATATGCATTGCGTCTCCCTGTACGCAGATGACCTCCTGATATATGTCCGAGATATAGAGGCGGACCTGACCCCCATAGGGGTGGCGCTGACAGAGTTCGCGGACGCCTCAGGACTCCAGGTGAACTGGGACAAGTCCACGGTCTACCCATTCCACCCACGCTTACCACCCCGAGACGTCGAGCTGGGAACCCGCAAGCTCTCGTGGTCCGCGGAGGCCCCTCGGTACCTCGGTGTCCGCCTGTACCACTCACCGGCAGACATCTTCGACGGCAATCACCGAAAGGTGCTTGCTAATCTACGCCCGACTGTAGCCTTCTGGAACAAGCTTCCGTTGGCCCCGATAGGACGGATAGCCCTGGCAAAAATGGTGATGCTCCCCCGACTTCTCTATCACTTCACAAACCTGCCGGTGGTACCACCCAGATCTTTCTTTCGGGACCTCAACTCTCTGCTGGGCACCCTTATCTGGGGCACGAACCGACACAGAGTGGCCCTGAAAACCCTTCAACTTCCCACATCACAAGGCGGACTTGGAGCTCCTTCCTTCGAGTCCTACTTCCTGGCGGCACAGCTCCAATGGTTATCATATTGGACAGCGGACCGCTACACCCTGGAGACCGCTACTTCGACCGGCAGAGTTCCAACCCCGGAGCTCATCCGTCTCCTTATCCCGGGCACCAAACCCCGGCGGACATACCCCCGACAAGTCACGATAGCGCGACAATGTATGATGCGGATCCACCGGATGGCCCCAAGTAGGGCCCCATACTCCCCACTGCTGCCGCTGGTGGGCTGCCCCAGACAAGACTCCTATTTCTCGGCGCCAATGTTAGCTGAGTGGACTCGTTGCACTATCATGGATATGGAGTCGCTCTTCGAGGAAGGACAACTGAAACCAATCACTCAGCTAGCTGCAGAATACGACCTCCCCCCAGGTCAATTCCTTAGGCACCGACAGCTGCTTGAGGGATTCCGTCCCCACCATAATCTTAGGGCAGGGGAACCGGACACGCACCCAGTAGTGCACACTATCCTACACATGGGAGTGGGTCGCCATCTGATCACCTGGTTGTATAAATCTATTCAGGAACTCTCACACGCCCCCCTGGCGGCCTTGCGGGCCACATGGGAGGAAGACATCGGTCGCGCACTACACGACTCAGAGTGGACCAAGGCGCTCGAGGCCCCGAAACGCGTCTCCAGAAATGCCAGATTCAAAAACATTCAATACTATATACTGCACAGGGCATACCTCACGCCGGCGCGCCTACAACGGTTTTACCCATCCACACAATTCCTATGCCCCAGATGTCGTTCCCCCGACGCAGATTTCCGTCACATGTTCTGGGACTGCCCCGGCCTACACTCCCTGTGGAAAACTGTGCACGACACACTGGCGGATCTCACAGGCCTCACAACACTAGCTTCCTGGGAATCCAGCGCACTGGGCATCCTACACATCCCTAAACAGGCACCTGTACACAGGCGGTTCGTGTCCTTGGCGCTGCTGCTGGCAAACAGATGCATAGCTATGCATTGGCGATCCCCGGAAGGTCCCCCTATAGCAGCCTGGACAGGAGCAGTTTGTAAGTGGGCGGCAGCGGAGGAGGACGCCCTTAGGGAGGAAGAGGCCAAGGGCGCGCGTAAACATCCCATTTCCATGGAATGGGCCATGCTCCTACACAGCTTCCGGCAGTCCCTGCGCACAGAAGACCCACCCACGCCCCCCCCCCCCTCTCCCCCACTCCCTCTCCCGAATGAACATATAGCTCCTGTCCAAGGCCCAGGCCCCACACTGTAATCCCGCTAGGCTCTGACATGGACTGCCCCCGCTGTCTGGCTACACTGCCCTGATATAAACGCATTTTGAGGGAACCCTTCGTCTCCCGGCATCCGACACCTGCTCCTCTTCTACCGTGCACCTGCTAACGCCCATATGCTCCCCTCCCCAGTTGTGTTTCCCCAGTTACCAGCAATACAATCATAAGTACTGTACAGACTCTGATACTACGCCAACAAGGCGGGCATTCCTGTATCCTCTAGTATCCACCCTTCTCCCTTATGGAGCACGATAATAGGATCCCAGCCTGAGACTGTATCATGCCAATCTGTACTGTTTCACAGAAGAAATGTCATAAATTCATAAGTTTGCTCACAGAAAAGTTGCGCGCATGGCTGGCCGTGGCTGAATGTTGAAGCCACGCCAGCGGTTGATTCTCTGTGTACCCAAGTATTATGATGCAACAATAAAAATACATTTTAAAAAAAAAATAAAAAAATAAATAAAAAAAAAGTCTCCCTTTGGGTCGTCAGTCTTAGATTATGTAATCGCAGACTATGGTCTGTTTCCCTCTATTCAGGACCTTAAGGTCATAGCTACTTCTCTGAGTGATCATAGCATATTGTTGGTAACCATTTCTTTAAATCCTGTGACAATCGCACTGTGGTCTATGCACGGCAGTGACGCTGCCTTCCATGCTTCTTCTGGAAGGTGCTTTTGGAATCCTTCAGCCATTAACGGGGTGCAGGATTTTTTATCCGACACCCTATTAGTTTAAAATGAGTGGCGTGGGAATGAAATGGTTTACTTTGCAGAATTTGTGCGAAAGATTACTTCTTATGCTAAAAAAACTTCCCGACCCAAAAACAGAGTGGTGGTCCCTAGCATTTTGCGTAGCCTGAATAGGGAAATAAACAAATTAGTCCGTAAACAATATCTAGACAGAGTTTTGGAACGTGGAAAAGAAATTTCCAGGCTAAAAAGAAAGAGAAGTCGACTCCAGCAAAAAATAAAAAAGGAACGGGGGGATAATGTATGGATTAGCTTGAGGGAAGCTGTTGTTCATGGCAGGATTAGAGAATTTTGGGCAATAATCGGTAGGGGGTGTGGTTCTAGAGTAAGCCCATCTCCTATCCCTATAGCGGAAGAGGTATGGACTACCTATATTCGGGATCTTTATGCAGGGAATGGGAGTTTAAATGATGATATTGCCATCGGTGCTATCACTGGTAATGATACTTACATCGGCGCCACTCCTGTGGGTCTTATTAATTACCCCACAGAAAAAGAAATCGAGATGGCTATAAAAAACATGCGAGTCTCAGGGGCAATGGGCCCTGATGAACTCCCCATGACAGTTTTGAAATCTGATCCTGCAAGGTGGAGTAAAATCCTGTATCCTCTATATAGAGCCTGTTTTTTGTCTAATATGGTACCTGCCTCTTGGAGGGGAAGTATCTTGGTCCCTATTTTTAAGAAGGGTTCTAGGGATAGCCCCAGTAACTACCGTCTGATTGCTCTCCTCGACTCTATAGGAAAGGTTTTTGCGAAATGTCTTCTAAAATCTCTCTCCGTTTGGGTTGAGGAGAATAATATCTTGCCATTAGAACAGACTGGTTTCCGTAGGAACCACGGTACGCTAGATAACCTCACAGCCCTTCATGTGGTGACAGATAAGTATGTTCAGGTGAGAGGAGGGGTTGTGTATGCCGCCTTTATTGATTTCTCCACGGCGTTCGACAAAGTCGATCGTGGAACGCTGTGGAGAAAATTGGCAGTGCTTGGGCTCCCACTCTATTTGTTGGAGCTGGTGAAGGCTTTACATACTGAGACGTGGTGTAGGGTTTTGTTGGGGGGCGAAAGGGGGTTATCTGATACAATTTTAACTTCGAATGGCCTTAAACAAGGCTGCTTATTGGCTCCCCTTTTGTTCTCCTTATACACGGCAGACTTACCTGCCGCCTTGGCTGCCAGAGAGGGCATTGCCCCGGTGGTGGGGGGGGTTCCGATTTCCTGCCTGATGTATGCCGATGATGTCCTCATCCTTGATTTAACTCCTAAGGGACTAGCAAATCGGCTTCATGCTCTGCACTCTTTTGCGGTAGCCCATGCCATGAAGATCAATATTACCAAAAGTAAAGTTATGTGTATAGCTGGCAGGAAGAGGTGCCGATCTGTAGATTATGGTTGGTTTATTGGGGATCAAAAACTAGAGGTGGTAAAGTCCTATACTTTTTTAGGGAAAATTGTTACGGCTAACTTGAGTGAGAAGCTCCATATAGAACATTGCTCACGCAAAGCTATTGCCCATGGCAAAGGTTTAAATTCCCTATACCATGCAACGGGGAAACGGCACTTTCCGAGTTTACTGGAAGTATATAGATGCAAAATCCCCGCAACAATACTGTATGGTATCGAACTTATCGAGGTGAAAAAATGGGACTTCTGCCATAAGATTGAGGGGAAGCTCCTAAGATCTCTTACTTCCTTAAATACTGCGTGCTCATTGGCAGCCTGTAGGCTCGACTTCGGTCTTAGGAGTAGTTGGGTCCAGGGATTATGTGCCCTTGTAAGATGGGTGGCTTGCCTTGCTAGAGCAGAAATAGGGACAATGAGAGCTCTCCTCAGAAATGAATTGTTGGGTAATTTTAATGAGTTTTCTCAACTTGTTTGTAACTTTAGAAAAGCTGTAACTCTATTAAATTTAGATGAAACTGCTCTTTTCCTGTATTCTCCTGTACAGTTAAAGTCGGTTTTGAAAGCAGCCTCATGGGACCTATGTTTTCTATCTGATAAAAAATCAATTTGTGAAAAAAGGAATGTAGATCTTCTCCTTGATTCTTATCAGATGAAACAACCACAACCCTATGTTTTATGGACCCTACCGCATGGTATACGTAGATTTTGGTTTCTTCTACGTTACGATTTAATACCTCTTAATCGATTGTTATCTTAAATGGTATGGCTCATCTCCTCTGTGCAATTTATGTAAAGTGAATATTCAGGACTGTATGCATGTGTTATTGATCTGCCCTGCGCTTCGTAAATTGCGCTCTAGATGGTTAAAAGCTATCTGCCTTCGCCTTGGCATTGTAACTTTGAATGGCTTCCTCTCCGCACTTTATTGCCCTCCCAATGGAATGTTCTGCTTCTATATTTTTAACCTTTTTAAAGGTTTCCTAGCTATTTATTAATATGTTCCGGGAGACGTTTTGACGCTCCGACCTTTTGTAGTTTTGGTTCACATGTCAGTATTGTATTTATCCTAGGTTTTTTAAACGGTATATGTGTTGTGTTTCTTTTGTAATGTATTTGCTTTGTGTTGAAGTGTGTATACTTTTATGTGGCCCTCTTCTGAGAGCCAAAACATAATAAATAAATTGGTACCCCTCAGGAGGAAGAAGGAGAGGAGGGGGAGGAGGACTCAGATGTAGAGGACCTCGAGGATCAGGATCAGAGGGGTAGCCAGGTCCAAGTTGCCAGGCTTAACCAGGCCAACTTAGACCTACTGGGGAATGGAGAGGGCCAGCACCTCCCCAGACCCTATGTCAATCTCCCAGGCAACAGAAGAGTGAGATCTCCCTCAGGGGACTCTCATATTTCTAGTGCCTCAAGAGAATCTCAGAGAGGCATGACTGCTTCTCAAAAGCTAGAGCATAGGGCCAGAATGAGGGCTGTCAAACTCCAAATAGAGAGGGAGGAGGTAGCCTTGGCTCAAGCTAGACTTGCCTTGGCAAGAGAGCAAAAATTGTGTGGCTTAGATGCCACTGGTGGCAGCAATATTCCTAAAGAGAAACCCAGGTCCTATGATAGTAGAAACCTGACAAAGATTGTGCCCCCCTACAAGGAAGGGGATGTCATCCACAAGTGGATAACTGCTCTTGAGAGAGCCTGCATGGTACAGCAGGTTCCTGAGGAACAGTGGGCAGCAATCTTATGGTACTCCTTTTCAGAGAAAGGGAGAGATAAGCTCCTCACTGTTAGACATGAAGATGCAAACAATTACAAAGTCCTGAAGAGTGTTCTGATAGATGGGTTTGGCTTAACCACTGAACAGTACAGGTTGAAGTTCAGAGACACCCAGAAGACACAGACTCAGGACTGGACTGATTTTGTTGATTGTGCAACTAAGGCTCTGGAGGGTTGGCTACATGGCAGCAAAGTACATGACTTTACAGGATTGTATAATTTGATTATGAGGGAGCAGATCCTAAGTAATTGTCAGAACCAGCTCTTACACCAGCACCTGGTGGACTCTGATCTGACCTCTCCCCAAGAATTGGGAAAGAAGGCAGACAAGTGGGTCAGAACCAGGATTAGGCCTAAGAATCAGGACAGTAACCAGAAGAAGGAGTCTACCAAGCCTCAAGATAAGGGTGGGGATAAAAATAAAGAAAAGACTTCCCCAGGGCCCCAAAACTCCAAGAATGGGGGTGGGTCCCAAGACACGTCTTCAACTGAGAAAAAGCCTTATTGTTATGCCTGTAAACAGGTTGGGCATTACAAAACAGACAACTGTTGTCCCAAGAATAACAATAAAGAGAATATACCTCCAAAGCCAGCTCCAACACCTCCTGTTACTGTCAGCAGTAATCCCCCAGGAAGTGGGAGCACACCCAGGAATCTGGGTGGGTTTACTTATGGAGCACAGGAGGACCCTGGCCTATCCAGGTCCCCCTCCCCAAATAATCTTGTTTATGAGACTGGCATGGGGTTTGCCAACTTCTCTGATTGCCCAAATACTTTGAGCAAATATAGACAAGAACCCATCATCAATGGTTTGAAAGTTGAAGCTTTTAGAGACACAGGGGCTAGCATCACCATGGTGGCTGATGACATAGTCCCCTCTAAGCAACTTTTACCTGGTGCCACATACCAGGTTACAAACATTGATGGAATTCAAACAAATCATCCCATGGCAGTAGTAAGTCTCAGCTGGGGAGGTGTCATTGGCCCAAAGAGAGTGGCAGTGTCACCAAACTTGCCTGTAGACTGCCTACTTGGTAATGATTTGGAAATCTCAGCCTGGGCTGAGGTTGAACAGGAAATCCATTCTAGAATGGTAAATTCCAATGGAAAGGTTAGTGGGGCTGTAATGGCTACTGCCCCAATCCAAGATGTCCTTCCTGAAAAGGTTGGTAGGGCTGAGAAACTCTCTGCCCCATCTTTAGCAAAAGCTCTTCCTGAACAGAATAGCAAAGCTGTTATGATAACAGCAGAAACCCAAACTGAGTCTCCTCCTGAAAAGGTCGGTGGGGCTGTGATGGCCACAGCCCAAACTCAAACTGATATGTGTGTTGTGAAGCCTGAAATGATGGATAACCACACAAACTGAGAGCATGGAGGAGGAAGAGAAATCTCCCCCTCACCAGACTTTAGGACAGGATCAGCCTCCTCAGGGAACTGATCTTACCCCTGATGAAGGAACTGCCCCAGAGGTGGTTGGGCCTAGCCTGACAGAACCTCTGATGTCAGTGGACCCTTCTCAGGTGGGACCCAGTCTAGAGCAGGTAACCTGCCCCTCTCTACCTTGCCTTAGCCAGCCCAGGGCTGCAGAGGACAAGAAGGACAGTGAGACCCAGAGGGCCCCCTGTCAAATAAAGCACCCCCATCAACAGATTAGGGGCACCAAAACTAGTAGCCCTAGTGAGGTGAAAACTTTAAAAACTCCTGAGGGAGCCCCCTTAAAAACAGTTAGGGACCTCCCACAGATGGATTCTGTTGGGCACAGCCAAACCTGGGACCCAAAGGGCCCAAACCTGAACTGTCCCTCCAGCAAGCCAAACAGAGGGACCCAGCCTCCAGCTTTAGGTAGCCAGAGGTTGACCCTGAGAGCACAGTGCAACTCAGTTAAAGAAAGAAAGGCACACATGGTGGAAGATAATTGGAGGAAGCTAAGCCCTAAATTAGTAGAGCCTCACTTCAATACTCCATATCCAAACCAGCCTTTAACTTTGCATAAACACACCCAAGGTAGTGATTCCCTATGGTGGAGACCCTCTAATACCCCAAGGGTGAGGGACTGCTTAGTGGACCATGAGACAGGGGGTACCCATGCTAGTGCAGGTACTTCCTTATATGGCCACTCAGGCAATATAGGCTTACCTGGCCAAGGATAGCCTTATCTCCTTTCGTTTGGGGGGGGGGTTATGTAGGAAGGTGGCTACCTGACTATGGTTACCCCAGATTTGTTTGCCTGTGTTTAGCTGGTTTTTTGACTTAGTTGACCTGGTTCCCTGCTAATCAGGGCCCCAGGCCCTCTGCTCTCTCTGTAAAATGGATTCCATGTACCCTAGGTACATACCACAATTGGAAATGGACTCCTTGTCAGCCCCTGTATAATGCACTATAGGTGCCCAGGGCATAGGGGCCACCAAGGCCTACCAGGAGATGCAGCATATCTTTTGCCACCCCTGGCTGGTTCTTAAATTGACACAACTGGCTGATCACTCAGCTGGGGTAAGGTGGTGTAATCACCCCTTACTTAGATATAGTATACCTATATCTAAACCTATATCTGGACACATATTAACCTGTGAGCCACTCCTATGGAAGGCCTCATCAATCCTGGAGGCAGAGTGCGTGGTTTAATGTGATATGGAGCTCTAGCATGAGCTGAGCCTGTCTGCAGCTGTCGGGAACAACTCCCTAAGCTGTTTCAGGATAAGGCCATACCATATACTCTTAAGTGCCTTATAATCCTCGCGGTTATATAGCAACTTTGGTTTGGCTTTATCAAAACATGTCGTGTAAGGTGTCATACGATTTGGAATACTATCCCCTCGCCAGTTCTGGCGACGGGGATAGCATTCCACCCCTCTAGAGGGGTAAGACATGTTACTTTACTTAAATGCGGTTAATTTCTAAAAGGGACCTTAGATCCACAAAATGGATGCCTCTGCCACAGACAAGAGTCTGACCCCCTGCAGCTGACCGAAACTCAGCCAAATGGGGCCTGGACAAAGGGTTTCCTGTCGCAGGGGGGTGTTACCACCCTCCAGACAGGATATAGTGGATTGTAGCAGGGAGGTTTGAAAGAAACCAGACACTGCTTGGGGCGCACAAGGCTGCCCCTTGCATAATCCGGCCAAACCGGTTCTGGGGCACTCCAGCCCTCGTGCCAGGGCGGCCTGGATCAAAGGAAGGGGGTGTATCCACCCACTTCCTGGGTTCCACCCATAGGAGGGGACCTAGCAGGTAATCCAGCCCCCAAGATTCGAATAAGAGTGGGAGCAGTGCCAATGCACTTTAGATTTCCTGGAAGAAACATAAGAAACGAAACTCTGGACCCTTGGACCTCCTACTCAACGTGGAAGCCCGAAGAATCTCCCTTGTGGTCAAGGAGTGACCACCCTGCACCAGCAGGCACCATCCAGCCCTCGACGTCTACTTTGTTGCAGTTCCCGCCGGAACTCGAGCGACAGAGATCGACGAGATCAAGCTTGCCTGCCTTCCAACAGCCCGATCCACAGTCCCTGCAGAGCTGAGACCCGTGGAAGCGACCGGAAGCGTGGGTGTAGGAGAGTAGGGTCTGCTATCCTATGGTCACCCCAAATTTTTGCTTTTTGCTTCACTGGTTTTCGACTACTGAGGCTGTGGGCCTGCTGATCAGACCCCCAGCCTGCTGTTCTCTCACTAAATTAATGACACATGTGCTATAGGCACATACCAATTGGAAATGGACTCCTTGTCAGCCCCTGTAGAATGCACTATAGGTGCACAGGGCACAGGAGCCACTAAGGCCTACCAGGGGCTGCAGCATATCTTTTGCCACCCCTGGCTGGTTCTTAAATTGACACAACTGGCTGATCACTCAGCTGGGGTAAGGTGGTGTACACACCCCTTGCTTAGATATAGTATACCTATGTCTAAACCTATATCTGGACACATGTAAACCTGTGAGCCACTCCTATAGTCAGGCCTCACCAATCCTGGAGGCTGGGTGCATGGTTTTATGTGAGATGGAGCTCTAGCATGAGCTGAGCCTGTCTGCAGCCGTCGGGAACAAATCCCTAAGCTGTTTCAGGATAATGCCATACCATATACTATTAAGTGCCTTATAATCCTCGCGGTTATTTAGCAACTTTGTTTTGGCTTTATCAAAACATGTCGTGTAAGGTGTCATACGCTTTGGAATACCATCCCCTCGCCAGTTCTGGCGACGGGGATGGCATTCTACCCCTCTAGAGGGGTAAGACATGTTACTTCACTTTAATGCGGTTGATTTCTCCAAAGGCCTTAAGATCCACAAAATGGATGCCTCTGCCACAGACAAATGTCTGGACCCCTGGAGCTGACCGAAACTCAGTCAAGGGGGTCCTGGACAAAGGGTTTCCTGTCACAGGAGGGTGTCACCGCCCTCCAGACAGGAGATAGTGTATTGTAGCAGGGAGGTTTGAAAGAAACCAGACACTGCTTGGGGCGCACAAGGCTGCCCCTTGCATAATCCGGCCAAACCGGTTCTGGGGCACTCCAGCCCTCGTGCCAGGGCGGCCTGGATCAAAGGAAGGGGGTGTATCCACCCACTTCCTGGGTCCCACCCATAGGAGGGGACCTAGCAGGTAATCACGCCCACCAGATTCGAATAAGAGTGGGAGCAGTGCCAATGCACATCAGATTTCCTGGAAGAAACATTTGAAACGATATTCTGGACCCTTCGCCCTCCATTTCAACGTGGAAGCCCGAAGAATCTCCCTTGTGGTCAAGGAGTGACCACCCTGCAGCAGCAGGCACCATCCAGCCCTCGACGTCTACTTAGTTGCAGTTCCCGCCGGAACTCGAGCAACTGAGATCGACGAGATCAAGCCTGCCCAGCTTCTAACAGCCCGATCCACAGTCCCTGCAAAGCTGAGACCCGTGCAGGCGACCGGAAGCGTGGGGCACGCCATCTTGAATTGACAACGAGACGCTGAAAGTGCAGCCCACGAGTGACCCTCGAAGCTGTGCACCGGGGTTTGAGAAGCCCCCACCCTGAGCTACTCCTGAGCCGAAGTTCAGCCCTCCACACTCGACGAGTGCTGCGTGGGGCCCTTTGGCACGATTTGGCTCAACGCGTTGGCCCGGTCACTTGCCAGCTGGCTTGTGGTCCCTGTGCCGACGAACTACCTAAGAAGACTTGTGATTCTGGTTGCTCCAGATCCACACCAGCTCCCCTGAAAAGGAGCCCCGACTCTGACCTTCCTGGTCCGAGTGAGAAGCAATCTTCCGATCCCGCGTGGATTGCTCTTACCGAGGCTTGTTTGCTCCAAACTTGAAGCCGACTGCACCGACGGTGAGAGACTGCGTGGGACAGATCGTGACCTGCTCCTGGACGTCGCAGATGCCCCAGAGCCCACGTGACAGCGGAGAGAAGCTCCTCGACGACCACCTGATTGCGCCCGACATTGCCTGGTTCCGTCCTGGTTCCACCCTGGTCATGGCTGAGTGACCCAGACTCTGTCCCCTCTGCTTTCAGGTACTCTACAACTTGAGTCCACCCTTGGACTCCACCGGACACTTCATCTTTAACCCGCCTGCAGCCCTTTCAGCTCCAAGCACCAAGAGCCTGCGTGTCAAAACCCGACGCCACTTCGACCCTGTGCACCCACTTCCTGTGGGTGAGGTAACTTTGCTCCGCCGGTGTTCCCACACTGGTGCACACCTCTAGGGTCTGTGTGTTAAGTTTTGTTCCTCTAGGTTCAGCGGAAGTGTCCTTAAACTTTAACTCTTTGACTTTTACGCACCATTGGTTAACATTGTGTGAGAAGTTGGCCTGGTAGGGGATGTTTCCAATTCTGGAACCACCTACTACCTGACCAAACAATCCCTTATGGTGTCTGGTTGTAAGTCAACCTTATTAGACAAGCTATCCTAGGGGTAGCATGGACTAAGCAGCCTAAAGGCTTAACTTAAGAGGTCGTGTTAAGCGAGCTGTTTTACCACATACAATCCTGTAATACCAAATGAAAGGACACCACACAAGTATATATTATAAAAATATATGTGTTTATTACTAAAAACAATCCCCAGTATTCTTTATGAATAAAGGGGCACAAGCGTTAAATCAAAAAGCACTGTTTAAACATACAAGTTGCACAATTATGGATGAGGGCGGGTGGCCACTCAAACCATATACTAAACAAGTGGTATAAGAGATGCCACTCGAGCAGTGGTTAGGCCTAGGGCCTAGGGAATCGCTGGGAGCAGTCAGGACAAGCAATGCTGAAGTCGGGAATGGCCCTCGGGATTCGGGAGATGTGCGGAAAGCGCACGCATGCACCAATGTTAACCAATGGTGCGTAAAAGTCAAAGAGTTAAAGTTTAAGGACACTTCCGCTGAACCTAGAGGAACAAAACTTAACACACAGACCCTAGAGGTGTGCACCAGTGTGGGAACACCGGCGGAGCAAAGTTACCTCACCCACAGGAAGTGGGTGCACAGGGTCGAAGTGGCGTCGGGTTTTGACACGCAGGCTCTTGGTGCTTGGAGCTGAAAGGGCTGCAGGGCAGGCAGGGTGAAGACGAAGTGTCTGGTGGAGTCCAAGGGTGGACTCAAGTTGTAGAGTACCTGAAAGCAGAGGGGACAGAGTCTGGGTCACTCAGCAGTGACCAGGGTGGAACCAGGACGGAACCAGGCAATGTCGGGCGCAATCAGGTGGTCGTTGAGGAGCTTCTCTCCGCTGTCACGTGGGCTCTGGGGCATCTGCGACGTCCAGGAGCAGGTCACGATCGGTCCCACGCAGGCTCTCACCGTTGGTGCAGTCGGCTTCAAGTTTGGAGCAAACAAGCCTTGGTAAGAGCAATCCACGCAGGATCGGAAGATTGCTTCTCACTCGGACCAGGAAGGTCAGAGTCGGGGCTCCTTTTCAGGGGAGCTGGTGTGGATCTGGAGCAACCAGAATCACAAGTCTTTTTAGGTAGTTCGTCGGCACAGGGACCACAAGCCAGCTGGCAAGTGACCGGGCCAACGCGTTGAGCCAACTCGTGCCAAAGGGCCCGACGCAGCACTCGTCGAGTGTGGAGGGCTGAACTTCGGCTCAGGAGTAGCTCAGGGTGGGGGCTTCTCAAACCCCGGTGTACAGCTTCGAGGGTCACTCGTGGGCTGCACGGTCAGCGTCTCGTGGTCACTTCAAGATGGCGTGCCCCGCGCTTCCGGTCGCCTCCACGGGTCTCAGCTTTGCAGGGACTGTGGATCGGGCTGTTAGAAGCTGGGCAGGCTTGATCTCGTTGATCTCAGTCGCTCGAGTTCCGGCGGGAACTGCAACTAAGTAGACGTTGAGGGCTGGATGGTGCCTGCTGCTGCAGGGTGGTCACTCCTTGACCACAAGGGAGATTCTTCGGGCTTCCACGTTGAGATGGAGGGCGAAGGGTCCAGAATATCGTTTCAAATGTTTCTTCCAGGAAATCTGATGTGCATTGGCACTGCTCCCACTCTTATTCGAATCTGGTGGGCGTGATTACCTGCTAGGTCCCCTCCTATGGGTGGGACCCAGGAAGTGGGTGGATACACCCCCTTCCTTTGATCCAGGCCGCCCTGGCACGAGGGCTGGAGTGCCCCAGAACCGGTTTGGCCGGATTATGCAAGGGGCAGCCTTGTGCGCCCCAGGCAGTGTCTGGTTTCTTTCAAACCTCCCTGCTACAATACACTATCTCCTGTCTGGAGGGCGGTGACACCCTCCTGTGACAGGAAACCCTTTGTCCAGGACCCCCTTGACTGAGTTTCGGTCAGCTCCAGGGGTCCAGACATTTGTCTGTGGCAGAGGCATCCATTTTGTGGATCTTAAGGCCTTTGGAGAAATCAACCGCATTAAAGTGAAGTAACATGTCTTACCCCTCTAGAGGGGTGGAATGCCATCCCCGTCGCCAGAACTGGCGAGGGGATGGTATTCCAAAGCGTTTGACACCTTACACGACATGTTTTGATAAAGCCAAACCAAAGTTGCTAAATAACCGCGAGGATTATAAGGCACTTAATAGTATATGGTATGGCATTATCCTGAAACAGCTTAGGGATTTGTTCCCGTCGGCTGCAGACAGGCTCAGCTCATGCTAGAGCTCCATCTCACATAAAACCATGCACCCAGCCTCCAGGATTGGTGAGGCCTGACTATAGGAGTGGCTCACAGGTTTACATGTGTCCAGATATAGGTTTTAGACATAGGTATACTATATCTAAGCAAGGGGTGTGTACACCACCTTACCCCAGCTGAGTGATCAGCCAGTTGTGTCAATTTAAGAACCAGCCAGGGGTGGCAAAAGATATGCTGCAGCCCCTGGTAGGCCTCAGTGGCTCCTGTGCCCTGTGCACCTATAGTGCATTCTACAGGGGCTGACAAGGAGTCCATTTCCAATTGGTATGTGCCTATAGCACATGTGTCATTAATTTAGTGAGAGAACAGCAGGCTGGGGGTCTGATCAGCAGGCCCACAGCCTCAGTAGTCGAAAACCAGTGAAGCAAAAAGCAAAAATTTGGGGTGACCATAGGATAGCAGACCCTACTCTCCTACACAACCCCCCCCCAAACGCAGGGACATTAAACTAACCTTGACCAGATAAGTCTTCATGTTCTAAGTGGAAGTACCTGGAGAGACCATCTGCATTACCATGGTCAGTCCCTGGGCGGTGCTCCACTGTAAAGTCCATCCCCTGTAGGGAAATGGACCACCTGAGCAGTTTGGGATTTTCACCCTTCATCTGATTAAGCCATAAGAAGGGCTTATGGTCTGTTTGCACCAGGAAGTGAGTTCCAAACAAGTAGGACCTCAACTTCTTTAATGCCCAAACCACAGCAAAGGCCTCCCTCTCAATGGCTGACCAACGTTTTTCTCTTGGGGTTAGCCTCCTGCTAATGAAAGCAATTGGCTGGTCTTGACCATCTTGATTAAGTTGTGAGAGTACAGCTCCCACCCCCAACTCAGAAGCATCTGTCTGAACAATGAACTGTTTGGAGTAGTCAGGACTCTTTAGGATAGGTGCAGAGCACATGGCCTTCTTCAGGTCTTCAAATGCCTTCTGACAGCTAACTGTCCACTGAACCTTTTTTGGCATCTTCTTGGATGTCAAGTCATTTAATGGTGTCACTATAGACCCATAGTTTTTCACAAACTTTCTGTAATACCCAGTCAGGCCCAAGAAGGCTCTGACTTGTGTCTGGGTAACTGGAGGAGCCCAGTCCTGTATGGCCTGGATTTTGCTTTCCAGTGGCTGAACCTGGCCTCCACCTACTAGGTGGCCCAGGTATACAACCTTACTCTGCCCTATCTGGCACTTTGTGGCCTTGATAGTTAGGCCTGCCTTTTGCAGGGCCTCCAAAACTTTCTTCAGGTGGATCAGGTGATCCTCCCAGGTGGAGCTAAAGACAGCAATATCATCCAGATAAGCTGCACAAAAGTCATCCAACCCAGTAAGGACTTGGTTCACCAACCTTTGGAAAGTGGCAGGTGCATTCTTCAAACCAAAGGGCATTACCACAAACTGATAATGTCCACTAGGGGTAGAGAATGCTGTCTTGGCCTTTGACTCCTCAGCTAGTCTGATTTGCCAGTAGCCAGCTGTCAGATCAAATGTGCTCAGAAACTTGGCAGAAGCCAATCTGTCAATGAGCTCATCTGCTCTTGGAATGGGGTGAACATCTGTCCTAGTGACAGCATTGAGACCCCTGTAATCCACGCAAAACCTCATTTCTCTCTTACCATCTTGGGTATGAGGTTTTGGCACCAGGACTACTGGGCTGGCCCATGGGCTCTCTGATGGCTCAATCACTCCAAGCTCCAACATCTTTTGCACCTCAGCCTTGATGCAATCCCTGACATGATCAGGTTGCCTGTAGATCTTATTCTTGACAGGCAGACTGTCACCAGTGTCCACAACATGGGTACACCAGTCAGTTTGGCTGGGTGTGAGTGAAAACATTTGCCTGTGAGCCTGCAAAACTTGTCTGCAGTCCCTCTGTTGTTGGTCAGTGAGGCTGCCTGCCAAGGCTACTCCATCAACTGAACCATCATCCGGGTTCTGAGAAAGCAGGTCTGGGAGAGGGTCACTCTCTTCCTCCTGTTCCCCATCTGTGGCCATGAGCAAGCTCATGTCCTCCCTGTCCACAAATGCTTTCAAGCGGTTCACATGGATTACCCTGTGAGGGCTCCTGGGTGTTCCAAAGTCTACCAAGTAGGTGACTTCCCCTTTCTTCTCAATAATAGGATAGGGTCCACTCCATTTGTCTTGGAGTGCTGCTGGAGCCACTGGCTCCAGTACCCATACCTTCTGTCCTGGCTGGAACTCTACCAGTACAGCCTTTTGGTCATGCCAAGCTTTCTGCAATTCTTTGCTGGCCTCCAGGTTTTTGGATGCTCTTTCCATGTACTCAGCCATCCTGGAGCGGAGACCAAGTACATAGTCCACTATGTCTAGTTTGGGCTTTTTGAGAGGTAACTCCCATCCTTCCTTCACCAAACACAATGGACCTCTCACAGGGTGGCCAAACAAAAGTTCAAAAGGGCTGTAGCCAACCCCCTTCTGTGGGACCTCTCTGTAAGCAAAGAGCAGGCAGGGTAAAAGAATGTCCCATTTCCGCCTGAGCTTCTCTGGTAATCCTTTTATCATGCCTTTAAGGGTCTTGTTAAATCTCTCCACAAGCCCATTGCATTGTGGATGATATGGGGTGGTAAACTTATAGTTTACTCCACATTCCTTCCACGTTGCTTTTAGATAGCTGGACATAAAATTCGTCC
The DNA here is from genome assembly GCF_964261635.1 of Lissotriton helveticus. Taxonomy (NCBI): domain Eukaryota; kingdom Metazoa; phylum Chordata; class Amphibia; order Caudata; family Salamandridae; genus Lissotriton; species Lissotriton helveticus. Next base: position 438,289,895 of record NC_136058.1, read on the forward strand.
CTCTATCTGATAGTACCTCCTTAGGAAAGCCCACTCTTGAGAAAACTGCAATGAGGGCTTTTGCCACCACAGGTGCTGTGGTGGTCCTTAGGGGAATAGCCTCTGGGTACCTGGTGGCATGATCCACTACCACCAGTATGAATCTGTTCCCAGATGCTGTTTGGGGGTCCATTGGACCCACAATATCAATTCCAACTCTCTCAAAGGGGACCCCCACCACAGGTAGTGGTATTAGGGGGGCCTTTGTTGTGCCACCTGACTTACCACTGGCTTGGCAAGTGACACAGGAGCGACAAAACTCCTTGACATCCTCTGACATGTGAGGCCAGTGAAAGTGTGGAACAAGCCTGTCCCACGTCTTGTTCTGGCCTAAGTGTCCTGCAAGGGGAATATCATGGGCCAAGGTAAGGAGGAATCCCCTAAACTGCAGAGGTATCACCAACCTCCTGGTCATGCCAGGCTTGGGGGCTCTAGCCTCTGAGTAAAGGAGTCCCTCATCCCAATACACAGTATGGGTACCTTGGGCATCCCCAGCAGCCTCGGCAGCAGCCTGCTGTCTGAGGGGTTCAAGGGAAGGGCAATCTAATTGAGCCTGCCTCAGGTCTGCCCTTGAGGGTCCCCCTGTCCCCAGAAACTCAACCTGGTCAGGTTCAAGCTCCTCAGAGACAGTCTCCTCTTGGACTGCAGAATCAGTTTCCTCTGAAACCTGATCCTCAACCTGGGGCAAGGTGGAAGGCGAGGCCTTTCCTCTCTTGCTCCTTCTCTTGGGTTGTGGCTGGTCTATTGTCTCAAGATCCACCACTGGTTCAGGAAGGCACTTCTTAGCCTGAGCCCTTGTCATGGCAAGGACATGCTCTGAAATCCCTAGCATTTCTGCATGAGTCCTGTACTCCACTTCTGACCATGCTGAGCTTTCAAGGTCATTGCCTAACAGACAGTCTACTGGTAGGTCTGCACTCACCACAACTTTCTTTAGGCCATCAACCCCTCCCCAGGAGAAGTTCACAACTGCCACACTATGGGAGGTAGTGGAGTTGCTTGCATTGGTTACTAGGTAGCTCTCTCCTAGTACAATCTGTCCAGGGTCCACAAAGCCAGGGGTCACCATGGTGACACTAGCACATGTGTCCCTGTAAACTTGAGCCAGTTTCTCATTTATTAAGGGAGTCTGCCTGTATTTGCCCAGGTTAGTGGGGCTTACTGCAGTGGGCAACTCAATGTCCACATCATACAGGAGAACTGCCTGTGTAGGGACTCTGACTAGGCCAGATCCTACTTCAATACCCAGGGTCAACCCAGCTACACCCTTGGACTGTGTTCCACCACTGCTTACTGTACTTGGGGTTGCAGTTGCTTTAGGAGCTGTAGTGGTGGGAACTGGATTTGCCTTGGTGCACTCACTGCCCCAGTGTGAAACTGATTTGCAGGTATTACACCAAGGTGTCTTTGGACCTTTGTTCTTCTTCTTCTTGTTACCATTTTGGGAACCACCCTCCTTACTATTAGTTTGGGGGCCTGAAGACTTCTGGTCTTTTTCTTTATCTTTCTGATTCTGATTACCACCCTTCTGGTCTGTTTTCTTCTGGTCACCACCTTGGTTCTGGGGTTTCTGCTTAATCCTTGTTCTGACCCATTTGTCTGCCTTCTTTCCCAATTCTTGGGGAGAGGTCAGATCAGAGTCAATAAGGTATTGATGCAACAGCTGGTTTGTACAGTTATTAAGGATCTGTTCTCTCATCATAAGATTGTACAATCCTGTATAGTCTGAAACTTTACTTCCCTGTAACCAACCCTCCAAAGCCTTAGTGGCACACTCCACAAAATCAGTCCAGTCTTGAGTCTGTGCTTTCTGGGTGTCTCTGAACAACAACCTGTATTGCTCAGTGGTTAGGCCATACCCTTCAATGAGAGCACTCTTCAAAACAGAGTAGTTTTTGGCATCCTCAGGTCTAACTGTGAGGAGCCTGTCCCTCCCTTTCTCAGAAAAGGAGTACCACAAAATTGCAGCCCACTGATTCTCAGGAACCTGCTGTACCATGCAGGCTCTCTCAAGAGCAGTCATCCATTTGTGGGTGTCATCCCCTTCTTTAAAGGGGGGCACAATTTTGGTCAGGTTTCTATTATCATAGGCCCTGTCTTTTTCTCTTGGAAAATTGCTGCCACCAGTGACATCTAAGCCACTTAATTTCTGCTCTCTTGCCAAGGCAAGTCTAGCTTGAGCCAAGGCTACCTCCTCCCTCTCTATCTGGAGTTTGACAGCCCTCATTCTGGCCCTATGCTCTAGCTTTTGAGAAGCATTCATGCCTCTCTGTGATTCTCTGGAGGCACTAGAAATATGAGAGTCCCCTGAGGGGGATCTCACTCTTCTGTTGCCTGGGAGAATAACATGTTGGGTTCTGGGGAGGTGCTGGCCCTCTCCATTCCCCAGTAGGTCCAAGTTGGCCTGGCTAAGCCTACCAACTGGAACCTGGCTACCCTGATCCTGTACTTCTAAGTCCTCAACATCTGAGTCCTCATCCAAGTCATCATCATCCTCCTCTTCAGGGGGATCAACTGCAGGGGGGTTCCCTCCAGTTCCTGTATCTAGGGAAGCTGCTTTTGCCTTCTCTAAGTCATCCTGTTCTAGGATTTCTACCAGGATTAGGCAGGTGGGGCTTCTGCCCCTTTTTAACCCTCTTGCTTTGCACAAGGCAATCAAGTCTCTGCGGGTTAGTTTGTCATATCCAAAAGTTGCCTGGGTAGGGTCAACTGTCACAGGACTAGACCCTGAGGCCTTTCCTGTGTCAGACATGGTTACTAGTGAGGTGTAAGTGGTGCACTTACCTACACTAAGTGTTTTCCTACTGGACCTTGCTAGTGAGTTGTAGTCAGGGGTGTGCTACTCCCTTCAACCTACAACTACTAAGTTCAGTAGAACTTAATATGCTAAGCTTTTGATTTTATATGTACCTAGAGGTACTTGATGTGATCTTTCAATTTGATATAAAGATTGCAATGGTAAAACAACAGCAAGCTCAAATCCGCACCGCTGCTCACCAATGTGCGAAGTTGGCCTGGTAGGGGATGTTTCCAATTTTGGAACCACCTACTACCTGACCAAACAATCCCTTATGGTGTCTGGTTGTAAGTCAACCTTATTAGACAAGCTATCCTAGGGGTAGCATGGACTAAGCAGCCTAAAGGCTTAACTTAAGAGGTCGTGTTAAGCGAGCTGTTTTACCACATACAATCCTGTAATACCAAATGAAAGGACACCACACAAGTATATATTATAAAAATATATGTGTTTATTACTAAAAACAATCCCCAGTATTCTTTATGAATAAAGGGGCACAAGCGTTAAATCAAAAAGCACTGTTTAAACATACAAGTTGCACAATTATGGATGAGGGCGGGTGGCCACTCAAACCATATACTAAACAAGTGGTATAAGAGATGCCACTCGAGCAGTGGTTAGGCCTAGGGCCTAGGGAATCGCTGGGAGCAGTCAGGACAAGCAATGCTGAAGTCGGGAATGGCCCTCGGGATTCGGGAGATGTGCGGAAAGCGCACGCATGCACCAATGTTAACCAATGGTGCGTAAAAGTCAAAGAGTTAAAGTTTAAGGACACTTCCGCTGAACCTAGAGGAACAAAACTTAACACACAGACCCTAGAGGTGTGCACCAGTGTGGGAACACTGGCGGAGCAAAGTTACCTCACCCACAGGAAGTGGGTGCACAGGGTCGAAGTGGCGTCGGGTTTTGACACGCAGGCTCTTGGTGCTTGGAGCTGAAAGGGCTGCAGGCAGGGTGAAGACGAAGTGTCCGGTGGAGTCCAAGGGTGGACTCAAGTTGTAGAGTACCTGAAAGCAGAGGGGACAGAGTCTGGGTCACTCAGCAGTGACCAGGGTGGAACCAGGACGGAACCAGGCAATGTCGGGCGCAATCAGGTGGTCGTCGAGGAGCTTCTCTCCGCTGTCACGTGGGCTCTGGGGCATCTGCGACGTCCAGGAGCAGGTCACCATCGGTCCCACGCAGGCTCTCACCGTTGGTGCAGTCGGCTTCAAGTTTGGAGCAAACAAGCCTTGGTAAGAGCAATCCACGCAGGATCGAAAGATTGCTTCTCACTCGGACCAGGAAAGTCAGAGTCGGGGCTCCTTTTCAGGGGAGCTGGTGTGGATCTGGAGCAACCAGAATCACAAGTCGTTTTAGGTAGTTCGTCGGCACAGGGACCACAAGCCAGCTGGCAAGTGACCGGGCCAACGCGTTGAGCCAACTCGTGCCAAAGGGCCCCACGCAGCACTCGTCGAGTGTGGAGGGCTGAACTTCGGCTCAGGAGTAGCTCAGGGTGGGGGCTTCTCAAACCCCGGTGTACAGCTTCGAGGGTCACTCGTGGTCTGCACGGTCAGCGTCTCGTGGTCACTTCAAGATGGCGTGCCCCGCGCTTCCGGTCGCCTCCACGGGTCTCAGCTTTGCAGGGACTGTGGATCGGGCTGTTAGAAGCTGGGCAGGCTTGATCTTGTCAATCTCAGTCGCTCGAGTTCCGGCGGGAACTGCAACTAAGTAGACGTCGAGGGCTGGATGGTGCCTGCTGCTGCAGGGTGGTCACTCCTTGACCACAAGGGAGATTCTTCGGGCTTCCACGTTGAGATGGAGGGCGAAGGGTCCAGAATATCGTTTCAAATGTTTCTTCCAGGAAATCTGATGTGCATTGGCACTGCTCCCACTCTTATTCGAATCTGGTGGGCGTGATTACCTGCTAGGTCCCCTCCTATGGGTGGGACCCAGGAAGTGGGTGGATACACCCCCTTCCTTTGATCCAGGCCGCCCTGGCACGAGGGCTGGAGTGCCCCAGAACCGGTTTGGCCGGATTATGCAAGGGGCAGCCTTGTGCGCCCCAGGCAGTGTCTGGTTTCTTTCAAACCTCCCTGCTACAATACACTATCTCCTGTCTGGAGGGCGGTGACACCCTCCTGTGACAGGAAACCCTTTGTCCAGGACCCCCTTGACTGAGTTTCGGTCAGCTCCAGGGGTCCAGACATTTGTCTGTGGCAGAGGCATCCATTTTGTGGATCTTAAGGCCTTTGGAGAAATCAACCGCATTAAAGTGAAGTAACATGTCTTACCCCTCTAGAGGGGTGGAATGCCATCCCCGTCGCCAGAACTGGCGAGGGGATGGTATTCCAAAGCGTAGGACACCTTACACGACATGTTTTGATAAAGCCAAACCAAAGTTGCTAAATAACCGCGAGGATTATAAGGCACTTAATAGTATATGGTATGGCATTATCCTGAAACAGCTTAGGGATTTGTTCCCGTCGGCTGCAGACAGGCTCAGCTCATGCTAGAGCTCCATCTCACATAAAACCATGCACCCAGCCTCCAGGATTGGTGAGGCCTGACTATAGGAGTGGCTCACAGGTTTACATGTGTCCAGATATAGGTTTTAGACATAGGTATACTATATCTAAGCAAGGGGTGTGTACACCACCTTACCCCAGCTGAGTGATCAGCCAGTTGTGTCAATTTAAGAACCAGCCAGGGGTGGCAAACGATATGCTGCAGCCCCTGGTAGGCCTTAGTGGCTCCTGTGCCCTGTGCACCTATAGTGCATTCTACAGGGGCTGACAAGGAGTCCATTTCCAATTGGTATGTGCCTATAGCACATGTGTCATTAATTTAGTGAGAGAACAGCAGGCTGGGGGTCTGATCAGCAGGCCCACAGCCTCAGTAGTCGAAAACCAGTGAAGCAAAAAGCAAAAATTTGGGGTGACCATAGGATAGCAGACCCTACTCTCCTACACATTGGTGCATGCGTGCGCTTTCCGCACATCTCCCGAATCCCGAGGGCCATTCCCGACTTCAGCATTGCTTGTCCTGACTGCTCCCAGCGATTCCCTAGGCCCTAGGCCTAACCACTGTTCGAGTGGCCTCTCTTATACCACTTGTTTAGTATATGGTTTGAGTGGCCACCCGCCCTCATCCATAATTGTGCAACTTGTATGTTTAAACAGTGCTTTTGATTTAACGCTTGTGCCCCTTTATTCATAAAGAATACTGGGGATTGTTTTTAGTAATAAACACATATATTTTTATAATATATACTTGTGTGGTGTCCTTTCATTTGGTATTACAGGATTGTATGTGGTAAAACAGCTCGCTTAACACGACCTCTTAAGTTAAGCCTTTAGGCTGCTTAGTCCATGCTACCCCTAGGATAGCTTGTCTAATAAGGTTGACTTACAACCAGACACCATAAGGGATTGTTTGGTCAGGTAGTAGGTGGTTCCAGAATTGGAAACATCCCCTACCAGGCCAACTTCTCACATTGGTGAGCAGCGGTGCGGATTTGAGCTTGCTGTTGTTTTACCATTGCAATCTTTATATCAAATTGAAAGATCACATCAAGTACCTCTAGGTACATATAAAATCAAAAGCTTAGCATATTAAGTTCTACTGAACTTAGTAGTTGTAGGTTGAAGGGATTAGCACACCCTGACTACAACTAACTAGCAAGGTACAGTAGGAAAACACTTAGTGTAGGTAAGTGCACCACTTACACCTCACTAGTAACCATGTCTGACACAGGAAAAGCCTCAAGGTCTGCTCCTGTGACAGTTGACCCTACCCAGGCAACTTTTGGATATGACAAACTAACCCGCAGAGACTTGATTGCCTTGTGCAAAGCAAGAGGGTTAAAAAGGGGCAGAAGCCCCACCTGCCTAATCCTGGTGGAAATCCTAGAACAGGATGACTTAGAGAAAGCAAAAGCAGCTTCCCTAGACACAGGAAATGGAGAGAACCCCCCTGTAGTTGATCCCCATGAAGAGGAGGATGATGATGACTTGGATGAGGACTCAGATGTTGAGGACTTAGAAGTACAGGATCAGGGTAGCCAGGTTCCAGTTGGTAGGCTTAGCCAGGCCAACTTGGACCTACTGGGGAATGGAGAGGGCCAGCACCTCCCCAGAACCCAACATGTGATTCTCCCAGGCAACAGAAGAGTGAGATCTCCCTCAGGGGACTCTCATCTTTCTAGTGCCTCCAGAGAATCAGAGAGAGGCATGAGTGCTTCTCAGAAAGCTGAGCATAGGGCTAGAATGAGGGCTGTCAGACTCCAGATAGAGAGAGAGGAGGTAGCCCTGAGTCAAGCTAAGCTTACCTTAGCTCAAGCTAAACTTGCCTTGGCAAGAGAGCAGAAATTAAGTGGCTTAGATGTCACTGGTGGCAGCAATTTTCCAAGAGAAAAAGACAGGGCCTATGACAATAGAAACCTGACCAAGATTGTGCCCCCCTTTAAAGAAGGGGATGACATCCACAAATGGATGACTGCTTTTGAGAGAGCCTGCATGGTACAGCAGGTTCCTGAGAATCAGTGGGCTGCAATTTTGTGGTACTCCTTTTCTGAGAAAGGGAGGGACAGGCTCCTCACAGTTAGACCTGAGGATGCCAAAAACTACTCTGTTTTGAAGAGTGCTCTCATTGAAGGGTATGGCCTAACCACTGAGCAATACAGGTTGTTGTTCAGAGACACCCAGAAAGCACAGACTCAAGACTGGACTGATTTTGTGGAGTGTGCCACTAAGGCTTTGGAGGGTTGGTTGCAGGGAAGTAAAGTTTCAGACTATACAGGATTGTACAATCTTATGATGAGAGAACAGATCCTTAATAACTGTACAAACCAGCTGTTGCATCAATACCTTATTGACTCTGATCTGACCTCTCCCCAAGAATTGGGAAAGAAGGCAGACAAATGGGTCAGAACAAGGATTAAGCAGAAACCCCAGAACCAAGGTGGTGACCAGAAGAAAACAGACCAGAAGGGTGGTAACCAGAATCAGAAAGATAAAGAAAAAGACCAGAAGTCTTCAGGCCCCCAAACTAATAGTAAGGAGGGTGGTTCCCAAAATGGTAACAAGAAGAAGAAGAACAAAGGTCCAAAGACACCTTGGTGTAATACCTGCAAATCAGTTTCACACTGGGGCAGTGAGTGCACCAAGGCAAATCCAGTTCCCACCACTACAGCTCCTAAAGCAACTGCAACCCCAAGTACAGTAAGCAGTGGTGGAACACAGTCCAAGGGTGTAGCTGGGTTGACCCTGGGTATTGAAGTAGGATCTGGCCTAGTCAAAGTCCCTACACAGGCAGTTCTCCTGTATGATGTGGACATTGAGTTGCCCACTGCAGTAAGCCCCACTAACCTGGGCAAATACAGGCAGACTCCCTTAATTAATGAGAAACTGGCTCAAGCATACAGGGACACATGTGCCAGTGTCACCATGGTGACACCTGACTTTGTGGACCCTGGACAGATTGTACTAGGAGAGAGCTACCTAGTAACCAACGCCAGCAACTCCACTACCTCCCATAGTGTGGCAGTTGTGAACTTCTCCTGGGGAGGGGTGGATGGCCTAAAGAAAGTTGTGGTGAGTGCAGACCTACCAGTAGACTGTCTGTTAGGCAATTACCTTGAAAGCTCAGCATGGTCAGAAGTGGAGTACAGGACTCATGCAGAAATGCTAGGGATTTCAGAGCATGTCCTTGCCATGACAAGGGCTCAGGCTAAGAAGTGCCTTCCTGAACCAGTGGTGGATCTTGAGACAATAGACCAGCCACAACCCAAGAGAAGGAGCAAGAGAGGAAAGGCCCAGCCTTCCACCTTGCCCCAGGTTGAGGATCAAGTTTCAGAGGAAACTGATTCTGCAGTCCAAGAGGAGACTGTCTCAGAGGAACTTGAACCTGACCAGGTTGAGTTTCTGGGGACAGGGGGACCCTCAAGGGCAGACCTGAGGCAGGCTCAATTAGATTGCCCTTCCCTTGAACCCCTCAGACAGCAGGCAGCTGCTGAGGCTGCTGGGGATGCTAAAGGTACCCATACTGTGTATTGGGATGAGGGACTCCTTTACTCAGAGGCTAGAGACCCCAAGCCTGGCATGACCAGGAGGTTGGTCATACCTCTGCAGTTTAGGGGGTTCCTTCTTACCTTGGCCCATGATATTCCCCTTGCAGGACACTTAGGCCAGAACAAGACGTGGGACAGGCTTGTTCCACACTTTCACTGGCCTCATATGTCAGAGGATGTCAAGGAGTTTTGTCGCTCCTGTGTCACTTGCCAAGCCAGTGGTAAGTCGGGTGGCACAACAAAGGCCCCCCTAATACCACTACCTGTGGTGGGGGTCCCCTTTGAGAGAGTTGGAATTGATATTGTGGGTCCAATGGACCCCCAAACAGCATCTGGGAACAGATTCATACTGGTGGTAGTGGATCATGCCACCAGGTATCCAGAGGCTATTCCCCTAAGGACCACCACAGCACCTGTGGTGGCAAAAGCCCTCATTGCAGTTTTCTCAAGAGTGGGCTTTCCTAAGGAGGTACTATCAGATAGAGGGACGAATTTTATGTCCAGCTATCTAAAAGCAATGCGGAAGGAATGTGGAGTAAACTATAAGTTTACCACCCCATATCATCCACAATGCAATGGGCTTGTGGAGAGATTTAACAAGACCCTTAAAGGCATGATAAAAGGATTACCAGAGAAGCTCAGGCGGAAATGGGACATTCTTTTACCCTGCCTGCTCTTTGCTTACAGAGAGGTCCCACAGAAGGGGGTTGGCTACAGCCCTTTTGAACTTTTGTTTGGCCACCCTGTGAGAGGTCCATTGTGTTTGGTGAAGGAAGGAAGGAAAGCCCAAACTAGACATAGTGGACTATGTACTTGGTCTCCGCTCCAGGATGGCTGAGTACATGGAAAGAGCATCCAAAAACCTGGAGGCCAGCCAAGAATTACAGAAAGCTTGGCATGACCAAAAGGCTGTACTGGTAGAGTTCCAACCAGGACAGAAGGTGTGGGTACTGGAGCCAGTGGCTCCAGCAGCACTCCAAGACAAATGGAGTGGACCCTATCCTATTATTGAGAAGAAGGGGGAAGTCACCTACTTGGTAGACTTTGGAACACCCAGGAGCCCTCACAGGGTAATCCATGTGAACCGCTTGAAAGCATTTGTGGACAGGGAGGACATGAGCTTGCTCATGGCCACAGATGGGGAACAGGAGGAAGAGAGTGACCCTCTCCCAGACCTGCTTTCTCAGAACCCTGATGATGGTTCAGTTGATGGAGTAGCCTTGGCAGGCAGCCTCACTGACCAACAACAGAGGGACTGCAGACAAGTTTTGCAGGCTCACAGGCAAATGTTTTCACTCACACCCAGCCAAACTGACTGGTGTACCCATGTTGTGGACACTGGTGACAGTCTGCCTGTCAAGAATAAGATCTACAGGCAACCTGATCATGTCAGGGATTGCATCAAGGCTGAGGTGCAAAAGATGTTGGAGCTTGGAGTGATTGAGCCATCAGAGAGCCCATGGGCCAGCCCAGTAGTCCTGGTGCCAAAACCTCATACCCAAGATGGTAAGAGAGAAATGAGGTTTTGCGTGGATTACAGGGGTCTCAATGCGGTCACTAGGACAGATGCTCACCCCATTCCAAGAGCAGATGAGCTCATTGACAGATTGGCTTCTGCCAAGTTTCTGAGCACATTTGATCTGACAGCTGGCTACTGGCAAATCAGACTAGCTGAGGAGTCAAAAGCCAAAACAGCATTCTCTACCCCTAGTGGACATTATCAGTTTGTGGTAATGCCCTTTGGTTTTAAGAATGCACCTGCCACTTTCCAAAGGTTGGTGAACCAAGTCCTTACTGGGTTGGATGACTTTTGTGCAGCTTATCTAGATGATATTGCTGTCTTTAGCTCCACCTGGGAGGATCACCTGATCCACCTGAAGAAAGTTTTGGAGGCCCTGCAAAAGGCAGGCCTAACTATCAAGGCCACAAAGTGCCAGATAGGGCAGAGTAAGGTTGTATACCTGGGCCACCTAGTAGGTGGAGGCCAGGTTCAGCCACTGGAGAGCAAAATCCAGGCCATACAGGACTGGGCTCCTCCAGTTACCCAGACACAAGTCAGAGCCTTCTTGGGCCTGACTGGGTATTACAGAAAGTTTGTGAAAAACTATGGGTCTATAGTGACACCATTAAATGACTTGACATCCAAGAAGATGCCAAAAAAGGTTCAGTGGACAGTTAGCTGTCAGAAGGCATTTGAAGACCTGAAGAAGGCCATGTGCTCTGCACCTATCCTAAAGAGTCCTGACTACTCCAAACAGTTCATTGTTCAGACAGATGCTTCTGAGTTGGGGGTGGGAGCTGTGCTCTCACAACTTAATCAAGATGGTCAAGACCAGCCTATTGCTTTCATTAGCAGGAGGCTGACTCCCAGAGAGAAACGTTGGTCAGCCATTGAGAGGGAGGCCTTTGCTGTGGTTTGGGCATTAAAGAAGTTGAGGTCCTACTTGTTTGGAACTCACTTCCTGGTGCAGACAGACCATAAGCCCCTCTTGTGGCTTAATCAGATGAAGGGTGAAAATCCCAAACTACTCAGGTGGTCCATTTCCCTACAGGGGATGGACTTTACAGTGGAGCACCGCCCAGGGACTGACCATGGTAATGCAGATGGTCTCTCCAGGTACTTCCACTTAGAACATGAAGACTTATCTGGTCAAGGTTAGTTTAATGTCCCTGCGTTTGGGGGGGGGTTGTGTAGGAGAGTAGGGTCTGCTATCCTATGGTCACCCCAAATTTTTGCTTTTTGCTTCACTGGTTTTCGACTACTGAGGCTGTGGGCCTGCTGATCAGACCCCCAGCCTGCTGTTCTCTCACTAAATTACTGACACATGTGCTATAGGCACATACCAATTGGAAATGGACTCCTTGTCAGCCCCTGTATAATGCACTATAGGTGCACAGGGCATAGGGGCCACCAAGGCCTACCAGGGGCTGCAGCATATCTTTTGCCACCCCTGGCTGGTTCTTAAATTGACACAACTGGCTGATCACTCAGCTGGGGTAAGGTGGTGTAAACACCCCTTGCTTAGATATAGTATACCTATATCTAAACCTATATCTGGACACATGTAAACCTGTGAGCCACTCCTATAGAAGGCCTCATCAATCCTGGAGGCTGAGTGCGTGGTTTTATGTGAGATGGAGCTCTAGCATGAGCTGAGCCTGTCTGCAGCTGTCGGGAACAAATCCCTAAGCTGTTTCAGGATAATGCCATACCATATACTCTTAAGTGCCTTATAATCCTCGCGGTTAAATAGCAACTTTGGTTTGGCTTTATCAAAACATGTCGTGTAAGGTGTCATACGATTTGGAATACCATCCCCTCGCCAGTTCTGGCGACGGGGATGGCATTCCACCCCTCTAGAGGGGTAAGACATGTTACTTTACTTAAATGCGGTTGATTTCTCCAAAGACCTTAAGATCCACAAAATGGATGCCTCTGCCACAGACAAATGTCTGGACCCCTGCAGTTGACCGAAACTCGACCAAATGGGTCCTGGACAAAGGGTTTCCTGTCACAGGAGGGTGTCACCGCCCTCCAGACAGGAGATAGTGTATTGTAGCAGGGAGGTTTGAAAGAAACCAGACACTGCTTGGGGCGCACAAGGCTGCCCCTTGCATAATCCGGCCAAACCGGTTCTGGGGCACTCCAGCCCTCGTGCCAGGGCGGCCTGGATCAAAGGAAGGGGGTGTATCCACCCACTTCCTGGGTCCCACCCATAGGAGGGGACCTAGCAGGTAATCACGCCCCCCCAGATTCGAATAAGAGTGGGAGCAGTGCCAATGCACATCAGATTTCCTGGAACAAACATTAGAAACGAAACTCTGGACCCTTCGCCCTCCATCTCAACGTGGAAGCCCGAAGAATCTCCCTTGTGGTCAAGGAGTGACCACCCTGCAGCAGCAGGCACCATCCAGCCCTCGACGTCTACTTAGTTGCAGTTCCCGCCGGAACTCGAGCGACTGAGATCGACGAGATTAAGCCTGCCTGCCTTCTAACAGCCCGATCCACAGTCCCTGCAAAGCTGAGACCCGTGGAGGCGACCGGAAGCGTGGGGCACGCCATCTTGAATTGACCACGAGACGCTGACCGTGCAGCCCACGAGTGATCCTCGAAGCTGTGCACCGGGGTTTGAGAAGCCCCCACCCTGAGCTGCTCCTGAGCCGAAGTTCAGCCCTCCACACTCGACGAGTGCTGCGTGGGGCCCTTTGGCTCTATTTGGCTCAACGCGTTGGCCCGGTCACTTGCCTGCTGGCTAGTGGTCCCTGTGCCGACGAACCGACTAAGAAGACTCTTGAATCTGGTTGCTCCAGATCCACACCAGCTTCCCTGAAAAGGAGCCCCGACTCTGACCTTCCTGGTCCGAGTGAGAAGCAATCTTCCGATCCCGCGTGGATTGCTCTTGCCAAGGCTTGTTTGCTCCAAATTTGAAGCCGACTGCACCGACGGTGAGAGCCTGCGTGGGACAGATCGTGACCTGCTCCTGGACGTCGCAGATGCCCCAGAGCCCACGTGACAGCGGAGAGAAGCTCCTCGACGACCACCTGATTGCGCCCGACATTGCCTGGTTCCGTCCTGGTTCCACCCTGGTCACTGCTGAGTGACCCAGACTCTGTCCCCTCTGCTTTCAGGTACTCTACAACTTGAGTCCACCCTTGGACTCCACCGGACACTTCATCTTTAACCCGCCTGCAGCCCTTTCAGCTTCAAGCACCAAGAGCCTGCGAGTCAGAACCCGACGCCACTTCGACCCTGTGCACCCACTTCCTGTGGGTGAGGTAACTTTGCTCCGCCGGTGTTCCCACACTGGTGCACACCTCTAGGGTCTGTGTGTTAAGTTTTGTTCCTAGGTTCAGCGGAAGTGTCCTTTAACTTTAACTTTACAACTTTTACGCACCATTGGTTAACATTGGTGCGTGCGTGCGCTTTCCGCACATCTCCCGAATCCCGAGGGCCATTCCCGACTTCAGCATTGCTTGTCCTGACTGCTCCCAGCGATTCCCTAGGCCCTAGGCCTAACCACTGCTCGAGTGGCATCTCTTATACCACTTGTTTAGTATATGGTTTGAGTGGCCCCCTGCCCTCATCCATAATTGTGCAACTTTGTATGTTTAAACAGTGCTTTTGATTTAACGCTTGTGCCCCTTTATTCATAAAGAATACTGGGGATTGTTTTTAGTAATAAACACATATATTTTTATAATATATACTTGTGTGGTGTCCTTTCATTTGGTATTACAGGATTGTACGTGGTAAAACAGCTCGCTTAACACGACCTCTTAAGTTAAGCCTTTAGGCTGCTTAGTCCATGCTACCCCTAGGATAGCTTGTCTAATAAGGTTGACTTACAACCAGACACCATAAGGGATTGTTTGGTCAGGTAGTAGGTGGTTCCAGAATTGGAAACATCCCCTACCAGGCCAACTTCTCACAACCCCCTATTTTGTCTCGTAATGGAAGGAAATGTTACATAACACATTTTGTATTAATGGGATTGAAAAAAAGTAACGCTTTTGGGGAGGGTGTTAACCTTTTAGATGCTTATTCCATTAAATGCTACACATCTTCTTTTGACAACTGATTAATGCTTGCTTAACGTGCACCATTTTTCTCATTACAGAAAGAAGATTCCATTGCCCTTCAGCCAGACGATTCACCAACTACTACTGAGTCACCACCAGCAGTACTTAAGTACTTTAAAGAAGGTGGGGGCTCACACACAGTTATTCTACTAATTTCCTGTGTCTGTTAGTGTTAACTATTTTTAAGTTTGAGTCATACTAATTTCATTCATGGGAATGTTGTTTAAAGTAAACTTTAACGTCATCTTCATCCATAAGAATACTACGCTATTAAAAAAAAAGAAATAATGTTTTCATTTCTCAATTGAAAATAAAAATTAAAAACTAACAAACACTGTGTGGTTTTTGTTCACGAGTGAGTGAGCGGAATGGTTTGAACTACTGCACTTGGCAGTCATGTTTCAGTAACTCAGATAGGCCAGGACTCGGAGGTAGTCTCTCTTCTTCTGTTCTTCTGGGTCGTAAAATCATTGGTCAGACATTCTAGATAGTCGGTCAGGGGAATGGGGGTTCAACTTCTGTTCGGACTGAGGTATGTCGAAAGTCGAACTGCACCTATCATCAACAATGTCCTATTTATCTTGTTCATACTTCTTTGTGTGAAGAATAGTCCCTGAAACAGTAGCGGTATGGGATGTGCTCCTCTCAAATCAAAAAGGCAACTGCTACCTTTTACTTGGTGTAAACAATGACATTTTGTTGTTGGAAATTGTCAAAGCACTTACATTAAGAAGACTGGAATAGACAGCAAGGGCAACCCAGAGGACTGCACTCAGTGCCTAGAGCTATTGCTGTATCAGAGTTTTGTTTCACACCGTTTGCCGAATGGACAAGCTTAGCTACCTACACAGACCGACTCATAATTGTAAATAGTAGTAGCACAGAGAGTGATGGTAGAGGCAGGATAAGAATGTAGAAAGTAGTCCACATTAGAAGAAGATCAAAGACTATTTTGTAAAACATAGAATTATTAGGAACCAGTTTGTAATGAATAGGAGCTGTAAAAGTTAGGGAAGTATAAGTATTAATATAACAATAGAACAACTTACTGGGGCCAGCAGAAGAGCCTGCAAGGGACTGCTCCTGTTCACCTTCTGCCACCGGAGTCTCTGTCGCCGTCGCCTTGCCCCTGGGAGGTCCTGGTGATCATGAAATAATGAAACACAACATGGATGATTGTTTTTTGGGAAATATTTGATTTCTTTGTACTCAATCTAAAATTATGTCAGGGAAACAAATTGCATCTGATCTGGTCAAGTCCCCCATTCACACCTTCATTCATACTACCGTGCTTCCCATTAGACTCACAGACATTCCGCACCCCGCTCCAGATAGGGGCGGTGCCAGAGTTCTTGGAGCGAAAGGCAAAATTCAATTTGCCTGCAAAGAGAACCCCAGGAATTGCTATTAAAAGTTGTTTACTGCAACTACACGGAACCTCATAAGGCCTTCCCACACCTTATGGAAAGCTCCGTCCCCCCCCACCTCAAAGTGCATCTCTCTGGTGGTCTGCGAGGTGCTGCCTGTTTTCTCCCACTGAACAACCAAACAACACATGGCAGAGGCCTTGAGAGGCAGAACTGCCGCGGCCATCCTGTGAGTCTGATGTTAGCTCAGTGCCCCCAAGTCCCCCATTCACACCTTCATTCATACTACCGTGCTTCCCATTAGACCCACAGACATTCCGCACCCAGCTCCAGATAGGGGCGGTGCCAAAGTTCCTGGCGCTCAAGGCAAAATTCAATTCACCTGCAAAGAGAACCCCAGGAATTGCTATTAAAAGCTGTTTACTGCAACGACAAGGAACCTCATAAGCCCTTACCACACCTTATGGAAGGCTCCGCCCCCACCTCAAAGTGCATCTCTCTGGCGGTCTGCGAGGTGCTGCCTGTTTTCTCCCACTGAACGACCAAACAACACATGGCAGAGGCCACGAGAAGCAAAACTGCCGCGGCCATCCTGTGAGTCTGATGTTAGCTCGGTGCCCCCAAGTCCCCCATTCACCCCTCTTTCACACCATTCATAGCCCAGTCCACAGACTGCACACACACTGCAGGCATCCCCGACTATGCCTCTATATATAGCAAAGAGGTGAATGATGTCATAAAGCCTGCGAGACCCAGGGGTGTGATGTAGTACATGATGTCACAAACCTGCCAGGGTCAGGGGTGTGGTGTAGGAGATGACATCACAACCGATTGATGGGAAATGCTGATAACACTCAAGGCTGCCTTTGGGGACCAGTGATACATTATGTTGGTAGATATAGGTCCATCTTTCGCATAACATCACGGAAGCAGAAGATTGAGCGAAGGAAGTCAGTTACAATAATCTTATTATTAAGGTTTCCTGTTTTCTCTTTATTGCATACATGTTAACAGAATCTGTAAAATCGATGGTGAGATGGGCCTAGTGTACTGCACAGGAATGCACAGCTTGTCATTCTGTTTCTTCCTATCTGCTCTGCCCATTTCACAGGTGTGATTCAGGTATTCAAATGGCAGGGTGGCATCTAAGGGTTAGAAGACACCTTACATCAGTCTTCTGCACTGACTAGCAGAGCCTGGCAGCGGTCTTATGGCTGGGCTCTGAGTCTTCGTCTGTGTTAGCCTGTCTGCTGGCCTGGCCTCCCATAGACTCCTTCTTGTGTAACTATGCACGGCTTCAAGAGCATTGCACACACACATGCATTCAATAGAAGGTAGTTCTGGATACCCTGGGGGGTCAAGGTGCACAAGGAATATGTAGTCTTGGGATGTACTGTTTTCTACTCCCAAAATCAAGATACCACACAAAGCTGCTGGCTGCTTCAACCTTAAAAAAATGAATGTTTTGTGCAAGAGGCATTCCAAATGTAGAATTTGCATTCCATACATAGTTCGAACGTTCCAAATTAGAAGCGCTGTTCCAATCTACATTCTAAAGGAATTCTTTCAATTCCAAATTAGAACTCTCATTCCAAACTTAGAACATCCTTTACAAAATAGAACTGTCAATCTTAGAACTCAAATGTTATTTGAGCAAAAAGCCTGGACATTACATCATGCCTTCATTGTGACACCAAAAACACCTTCATTAACTCTATATATACCAAAGAGGTGAATGATGTCATAAAGCCTGCCAGACCCAGGGGTGTGATGTAGTACATGATGTCACAAACCTGCCAGGGTCAGGGGTGTGGTGTAGGAGATGACATCACAACCGATTGATGGGAAATGCTGATAACACTCAAGGCTGCCTTTGGGGACCATTTATACATTATGTTGGTAGATATAGGTCCATCTTTCGCATAACATCACGGAAGCAGAAGATTGAGCGAAGGAAGTCAGTTACAATAATCGTATTATTAAGGTTTCCTGTTTTCTCTTTATTGCATACATGTTAACAGAATCTGTAAAGGCGATGGTGAGATGGGCCTAGTGTACTGCATAGGAATGCACAGCTTGTCATTCTGTTTCTTCCTATCTGCTCTGCCCATTTCACAGGTGTGATTCAGGTATTCAAATGGCAGGGTGGGATCTAAGGGTTAGAAGACACCTTACATCAGTCTTCTGCACAGACTAGCAGAGCCTGGCAACGGTCTTATGGCTGGGCTCTGAGTCTTCGTCTGTGTTAGCCTTTCTGCTGGCCTGGCCTCCCATAGACTCCTTCTTGTGTAACTACACACGGCTTCAAGAGCATTGCACACACACATCCATTCAATAGAAGGTAGTTCTGGGTACCCTGGGGGGTCATGGTGCCCAAGGAATATGTAGTCTTGGGATGTACTGTTTCCTACTCCCAAAATTAAGATATCACACATAGCTGCTGGCTGCTTCAACCTTAAAAAACATGTATGTTTTGTGCAAGAGGCATTCCAAATGTAGAATTTGCATTCCATACATAGTTCGAACGTTCCAAATTAGAAGCGGTGTTCCAATCTACATTCTAAAGGAATTCTTTCAATTCTAAATTAGAACTCTCATTCCAAACTTAGAACATCCTTTACAAAATAGAACTGTCAATCTTAGAACTCAAATGTTATTTGAGCAAAAAGCCTTGACATTACATCATGCCTTCATTGTGACACCAAAAACACCTTCATTACAAGTTTGTAAATTCGATTTTGCGCAGAAACTGGAGTTTCTGATCTAAGGGGTGTTGCAAAAAGAGTAACAGTACTGCACTTTGTGGGTTTCTCATGGACACATTTGGTCAGGTAAAACCTTATGAAACTTGTCCATGGAAAACAGCTCTGTGCTTGGGAAAAACCCAACAAAATCTGGGCAGAAAGGTGGACATCAGCTATAATTCTCCCGTGCTGAGAGGTAATTGCCTAGCAGTGCAATATTCTGCAACGTTGAATGTTTAAACAATACAGTATCGTCGATTGAAGTTATGACATTTCTGATGAGCTGGGCCTTCCTGCGTGCTGTCTGGGCAAGACTGGTCTAGAGCCAGGCATGAGCACCAACATCATATTTAACCTTGACAGCCTCCATGCTCAATAATGGACCCCATAATATATCTCAGATTATATAAGAAGAGTGGCTAGGGCTCATTTCCAGCCTCCAGGTACATGTCTGACTCCTATTTGTGACATTTTGAGGTGTTTGGTGTCAAATTCTTTTTTTTCCATTATAGCTTCTAGATATCAGAGTCACATCAGATTTCTAGTTCTGGACCCAAGAAGACCATAGTATACCTCAGATGACATACCAAGAGTGTCTAAGACCCATTTCTGGCCTCCAGGGGTGACTTTTTGAAGTTTTTGGGTTTAAGGGGGCAAAGTGACTTTTTCCACCCAGCCCAATGTTCTCAAAATCGGGTACGATATCAGGTGTTTCCCTTGGCTGGTAGCGGAAAAAAAACTTTATATAATATCAAAGTTATATATATCACATGAAAGCATCAGAGCTGACCTTTCTAACAAGTGTATTTGTATCTTGCGCACTCAAACAGTGTCTCTGATATCCATTCTGAGCTATTTGGAAAATTAGCAAATCTTGTCAAAAAAATGTTTTGGACGATTTTTGCTAATTTTCAGTATCAACCCACCTGACTGTTTTTGGGTCCCTGTGGCCACCAGGACCCTATATTATATCTCAGGTGATATAGCAAGAGTGTCTAGGGCTCATTTCCAGCCTCCAGGTACATGTCTGAGTCATATTTCAGACATTTTGAGGTGTTTGGTGTCAAATTCATTTTTTCCATTATAGGCCTTAGATATCAGAGTCACATCACATTTCTAGTTCTGGACCCAAGAACACCATAGTATACCTCAGATGACATACCAAGAGTGTCTAAGACCCATTTCTGGCCTCCAGGGGTGACTTTTTGAAGTTTTTGGGTTTAAGGGGGCAAAGTCACTTTTTCCACACGAGGTCGTGGAACTCGGAGCTGGGTAAAAGTTTAGCTTGAGTGCCCTCCCCATGGAGGTCAAAAATGTTATTGCATCAAAATCATTTAAAAACTATATAGGTGTAATTGTAGTGCCCTGAATTCTATATGGCTGCATTTGCACCGTTCTAGGTATTTACAAAATGAATTTCTAACACTTTTGAAGTCTCCATGAAGTGAAAAATGACCAAGTCCTAAAACTTCACTGGTGCATCAAAGTGGTCAAAAAAGGTCAACATTGGGTTAAAATTAACAAAACATAGTGCTGCAGTGGTCCAATAGCAGGCTAAAGACATAACGAATGACACAGAATGAACAGTTTTACTAAACACTTTGAAAATTCGATTTTCAATTTCAGGGGGACAAGGTCATGGAAGTCATGGAACTCCGAGCTGGGTAAAAGTTCAGCTTAAGGGCCCTCCCCATGGAGGTCAAAAATGTTATTACATCAAAATCTTTTAAAAACTATATAGGTGTAATTGCAGTGTCCTGAATGCTATGTAACTGCATTTGCACTGTTCTGTGTGCCTCCAAAATGAATTTCTAACACTTTTGAAGTCCCCATGAAGTGAAAAATGACGAAGTACAAAGACATCATTGGTGCATGAAAGTGTTTAAAAACGGTCACAAATGCATAAAAATGAAAAAAACAAAGTGCTACACTGGCCCAATAGCAAGCTAAACACACAATGAATGACCCAGAATGAATATATTTACAAATTACTTGGAAAATGCTATTTTAAATTTCAGGGGGACGAGGTCACAGAAGTCATGGAACTCCGAGCGGGGTAAAAGTTCAAACTTTCCACCCCTCATGGAGGTCAAAATTTTTAATCCATCAAAATCATTTAAAAACTATATAGGTGTGATTGGAGTGTCCTGATTGCTATATAGGGGCATTTGCACTGTCCTGTGTGCCTCCAAAGTGACTTTCTAACACTTTTGAAGTCTCCATGAAGCAAAAAGTGACTAAGTCCAAAGACCATTTGGAGCATCAAAGTGTTCAAAAACGGTCAAAAATGCATAAAAATGAAAAAAAACAAGTGCTACAGTGGCCCAATAGCATGCTAAACACACAATGAATGACACAGAATGAATAGTTGTACACATTACTTTGAAAATGCAATTTTAAATTTCAGGGGGACAAGGTCACGAAAGTCATGGAACTCCGAGCGGGGTAAAAGTTCAACCTTTCCCCCCTTAAGGAGGTCAAAATTTTAATACATCAAAATCATTTAAAAACTATATAGGTGTGATTGCAGTGTCTTGGATACATCCCACATGAATTTTAAACACATTAGGAGCATCTCTGATCAAAATAACCATAAAAATCCCAAAGCTGCATCAGTGCTTCAAAGTGCTCCAAAACGGTCAAAAATGGACGAAAATGAAAAATATTCTCCATATCTGAGTTTTTATAACATTCCTTAGATAATGTATATCTTGAATTAGTTTTAAATCCTTTTATTAAAAAGTTTCTTTTCTATGCTGCACTGGTGCAACGCCTCAAGTCTGAGAAGCTGCACCAGTGCAGCCGAAGCAGCACTGGTGCAGCCGAAGCAACAAAAGGAATTTTTCAAATATCTGTTTTTCTCACTTTTTTATTGCTGTTTGAAATTTCTGACTTGACTTTTTGCATCATTGGTGATGCATGTGTTTAACATTGAGCTTGGGAAAATTGAAAAAAAAATAGACTTTGGGGATTGTTTACTAGGGCAAGTGATACATCAAATTAAGACTCATATTAAACTGAACCTCAAGCTGAAAAAAAAAACAAAATAGCATTTACGATCACTTTTTTATAAGCGACTTTAACAATTGTTTTTTAGCTATATTAAAAAACAAGGTAACGCCGTAAATTTTAGAAAAGAGATTTTTTCAAAGTAAAACATAGGTGTGACCTGCCTTCACATTAGGCTTCATAAACAAAAGAAAAAACATCTCTATGTGTTATATTCACTTTTTAATAACACATTTTCGTTTTAGGCACAAGCAAAAAGCAGCATTGGTGATGCATGTGTTTTTCAATGGGGTTTTTTAAAGTCTACCAAAATACGGTTTACCAATACATTTTCATTATTTTCTCTTTGGTATCTCATTATGCACATGTTAATAAACAGGTTCATGCATTATTAGCTAAATAGCATAAAAACACACTGAATTATTAACAATAATCTTTGAGATTCGGGTGACCAGATGGCCGGAAATCGAAAATCGCCTCGTATGGATTCAACTTCCATTTCGTGCACTTTCTATGTGGGCCACATGCATAAGAATTGGTACAATAATGCATACGAATCTTAGCTAGAATCTGCAATTGAAATTAAGTCTTTAACTTATATGCTTCAAGAATTATAGGGCACATTCTGCTATGTATAATATCCTATCCATTTCAATGGGACGACCAGATGGCCGCAAATTGAAAATCGCGTCGTATGGAAAGAAAATTTAGCTTGAAACAACCTGGAAAGAAAGGAATGGGAAACGAAATCAGTAAGCCACTGATGAACACAAACTTTTAATTAACATAACAAGCAAGGAACAATAACGCTAGAAACAAGAACGGTAAACTGTAGAAAATGAAAGTCAACAGAACATTCCTCCACCCCCCCCACCCCCCCCACATTCTGGAACCTTCCAAAGTAGGGCAGGGTTACGGCTACGCCCAACTGGCGGCAACCCATATAAGGCGGGCCCTGCTGCCAACACTTGGTCAGGAAATCTTAACATATGGGGGAGCCGGAGGAGAGGCAGGGGCCAGCGGAGTCCAGCCGCAGCGGCCCTGGGTAGTTGCAGGTAGTCCCGCCACATGTCCACCCGGTCCGACCACCCATGGCCAGGGACCGACGGGGGGCCAACTGAGGCCGGCTGCAGCCGATAACCTAAGGAAGCCCGGTCCAGAGAAGAACGAGACACCTCTTCCTTTTCCCCTCCGTGACAGCCGCAGCAGCTCTGGGCGGCGGGATGTCCTGTCCATACCTCTGCAGAAATTTGTCCAAGTTGGGCTGGGAGGGAGAGGCGACGCGGACGAGCCTCTCCCACCTCCACGGATAGGAGGTCTCCCAGCCCCCGGCCCAACGCCGAACTCCCCCAGCCAGGCGGTGGTGCCATATTTTCGTAGCACCGAACATACCATGGTGGTGCCCCAGTACTTGTGCAGCACCAAACGTGCAACGGTGCCCATATTTTCGGAGCACCGAATATGCAATGACTGCACCGATACTTGCGCAGCACCGAACGTGCGCCGCAGGTGGCCATACCTCCGTAGCACTGGGCATGGGCCTTGTGGAGCACAGGGTGTGGAGAGACCATCGTGCATGCCCATGAAAGAGAACGGCCTAGAGTGCACCGGGAGAAGGAGACGGCGCGAACGAGTCTCCCTTGCCCCCCCCAGGCGGGGGCATCACAGCCGCACCCCAGCCGAATGTCCCGCTTCCACAACACAGAGTTCCACTCCCTATTTTGTCCTCAGAAAGGTCTCTTCCACTCTTGCAGACTCGATGAGAGGGGACTGCTGCAGGGCCTCAAAATGGCGTCTGGGTCCGCTGGAAGGCGGGTCTCGGCCGCTAGAGTAACTTTGAACAGCAATGTAACTCGGTCGCTTGCCCACCGGGACACGAGCCCCCACCTCCGACAACATCTCCACAGCCTTGAAGAGTCTGCAAAGGTACCCGGCGGAGCCCTCGGCCCCTGCAGGCTTCCGGTAAGGGACAACTGCCTTGATCGCCAACAAAATAAACATGACATTGCCACTCCTTCTGTTAGCATGAATTCTTGAACTGCCGAAAAGGACTCTGGTCCAACTGCCGGTTGTAGGAAACTTTTTCCTGATGCTACTTCCGGACTGACCCGGCCCCGCCCAAAATGGCGCCGGTATCAATAGGAACTTACGAACACCTCATGGTGTTTCTTTTTGCTAAATAAAAAAAAACTTGATGTTCTGAGACATGTATATGATCCTTTGTACACTTGACAAGAAGAAAGGAGAGCTCACTCGATGAACATGTAAAAAGGATCCCGTTAAAAATGATGATTACAAATGTACAATGTATTATATTTTTTATATATATATAGCTGATGTATAACCTCGCTTATGACGCACGCACACGGTATGCATATAGGAAATCTGATTGCAACTAGTCTGACTATGCTTCTAAATTATGAAATAAATGCCCCCGAACCCCCCCAGCCAGTTGATAGACATTTTAGTTTGCTACAAATGAATTGATAAAACTTTCTAATGTTTTTTATTGCTGCAAAACAACACCCCCCACTGTACGCACTTTAGCCATTGCCGTGTCCGGCCAAATACGACTGCACCCTCATAAATCCACGTACTATGATTTTGCAAAAATAAAGGTTTTCGAAATTATGAACGGGTATTGCATGCTTTATTTGAAATATGGGATCGGCGGGAGAGTTCTTTTCTGTGCACCCTACCCTGCTCTCTCTTTAAGGTTATTAGAAGATGGTTGCCCAGCCCCGGAGGAAGGATCGGATCTACGACACGATACTCTGCCTTCAAGGTACGCGACTGACTCATGAACTCTCGCGTGGAGAAAAGACCTCGACTTCTGAGGATGGGTAAAACGAAACGGTATAAATAATGGAATGTAAAAGAAGGGTAAAATAAAACGATGTAAATGTTATAAAGTACGACGCTCAAAGGTATTAGGGAACAGAGCTGACCAAAGAACTGAAGAACCTTAGAACGTCACAGCATTGAAGGAGATTTAAGGATCCCGATAGTGAGATACATCTACTAACTAGATACCTCGCACTAGGTACCTCTGGTTTCCTTTTTACGTTTCCCTGCACACGACCTATAAGGACACACTGCCCCCCCCGACTCCAGAAACCATACCCCAGGGATTCTACCCCGAGGAGGAAAGACGAGTATGAGGTAAGTAAAGGACTCTCGAATCCATGTATTTGATATGCGCGAATGTTGTCCCCCTCCCTTCCCCTCTTTTCCCTCCCTCTACAGGTTACATCAGGGGCCGCAACCGAGGTATGGCGAAGATCTGAAGCCTTGCCCCGTCTGATACGCGAAGCGGACCAACGCTGCAAGGTGGCGCCTAAGCACGCCCACAAACTACTCACGTAGCAAACGAGCCCATAAATTTAGTATGATCTGATGAAAAATGATCACCCTTAACCCATGCTGCACGAATGAACCCATGTCACGTATGATTCGAAACTATGAGAGAATGTGTGTGTGTGACTGAAGCGTTGACTCAACTGGTCGAAGGACCAAGAATGCAAGAAAGTGCGACACAGTGGTACCCGTTTTCCTTTTTCTCAAAGCATGTCCCCTCTACCCTGTCTAATGCTCGTCCACCTCAAACTGCATGCTTTCAAGATTCTAACGCAGACCCGTAAATGTCCTTTGCTGTGTAATGCACTAAATAGCCTTTCTTAAATACACTGCCACTCTCCATGTCGCACGTGTACTATTTAGCCTGCTGTTGCACTCTCTCTCTCTCTCTCTCTCTCTCTCTCTCTCTCTCTCTCTCTCTCTCTCTCTCTCTCTCTCTCTCTCTCTCTCTCTCTCTCCTTCACACTCCCACTCTTCCGAGCGATTAGCTCCGAAATTGGCAGACTGCCACCCCTAGCGCACCACCCAATTGGCTCCAAATACCGCCAGTATTTGCACAAAACTTGTCTTTAATAAAATCACCATGAGACCGTGTCACTACCTCTCCTTTCTGCTAAATTGACGAAACCGAGAATTGGCCATAAGGGAAAGGACAGGTAAGACGACTGAGGTTCCCTAATCTGACCCGTAATGAGGGAACTACATGTCAGCGGCTCCTATTATGAGATAAAATGCCTCAGATGACGCGACCCTCCCCGTTCCGAATTGTCGCAATACCCAAACCGTAAAGGTAATCGAAACCTCCCCATCTTCCCAGGACGCACCCAGTATTGCGTTCAGTTGCCCCCGATAAGAGTTTTTAACTATCCTTCACCCCCCGATCGTAAGAGATGGGTCGACTTGCGACTAACGCAGGCCAGCTGTGGTCCCTAGAAATGATTTTTTCGATAGGCAAATTTCAGAGTTTGGAATTCGAGAAATGCCACTGAACGCTTACCAACTGAACTGTGGCCTTCTGCCGATAGTACCCTTATAACCCAAAGTAAGATGATGCCCCCCATCACAGTTTTCTATGTCCCTAGTTATTTTCCCATGAGACCCCTGTCTTTTCTAATTTAGTAATCAGGCCGCGAGAGGCTGCATAGGAACCAGAATGATGTTTTACAAAGTTAAAGATTAGACCGAAGCGAAGAAAACCATTACAATGAACCTTGTCGAAAGCGAAAATGTTTAGTTAAAAGGCAGGATGCATTGATAAAATGAAAGATGTTTAGCCTATGTTCGTCCCTCAGCGAGATACCTATTAGTACCATGTTGATAGCTCACAACACCCTTTTGTAAATATAAACCCCTAGAGAACGGTATAGCTTTGTCAGGCTTGTATTACGAAGGTGGGTCTCCATCAGATGAACTGTCGTGACTATAGTAAACAGTTGTGAAGGAAAGTCATAGTAAATCCAGCAGGCCCACCATCGATCATTTATATGTCAGTTGTGAACCCTAATATAACGGACGTTTCTATTGTCATTTACCTGGAGCTGGGAGAGAAATAGACTTGTGTGATTACCTTCCTCTGCCCATTCTCTAAAGACTGTCTTTTCAAACTCCTTCAAGGGTACAGCTGTCGCAGGAAAGAAGGACCGGATGTGGGAGCACGTGGCCTGACTACAGACTATGGAACGTCTGCGGCATGGGCCAAGGCGAGACCGCGACAGAACGGAGCTGCAGGACGAGGCACTATTTCCGACAAAACAAGAGGAGAGGGCTGACCTGATGCCCCTGTCCAATGTTCAAATGTGTGCCGAAAGGTCCCCGCTCCCTAAACTCGGTCATAAGCCCGCCTACCTGAAATCTCTCGTTCCCCTAGTTTGTTCCCGACCTGGCCATTGCTCCACCCCCCTTTTTCTCCGACCTACCCTATGGACTATTTGTACACTCTTCTTCCACCTGAACTTTTTGACTATCGACTCCGAAAGACACAGGGCGAAAAAGACCTTTTCGACCAGAAACGCGAGGAAAAGGTCGTGCCCTGCAACACGGGACCTAGAATAGAGCTGGACCCTTAGCTCCACCGCCGGTGCTCCACAGCGCCAACAAAGGACTGAGAACTCAGTAACTTCGAACATTGACACCCTCAATCATCGTTTCTGCTACGTCTCGTTTCTCTCCCAGCCACCATTGTATTGATTATGCTCCAACCAAATATATACGGAGCCTGTATATAATAACCTGTATGCAATGTACTGACTGCTCGCTACAGAATCATTTTTTGTATTACCTTACTATGACTTTCCTGCTAACAAGTTTATCAAAGTTTATCAATAGGCCCGCCTCCTAAAACTAGAGATCTTAAATGTAGTGTTTACGACTCCTTCACCTGGGGTCCTACTGCTTTTTCTTATGCCCACCATAATAGACTTGAATAGGAAATAGATCAGCAAGATGTCTTGAATATGTTAAAGGGAGGACTGTGGAAAATTAGTACGGTTTGGTAAACATTATCTGCGCCATCTTGCCTTTTCCCCTGATGCCACACTTTTGTCGTGCGCGCCCGCCATTTTTTTAGGTGCCTCGATCAGGACCATCCCTTTTGCACGCCACTGGCCCCCAACATAGCCCTTCGCCCTCGCCAAGCCTGCACGCTGACCAACCCCCCCTCGCTCGCACATGCTTTGAGTCATAAACCCCTCTTCAGCGCAGTTCTGCCTCAAAGCCCCATCCTGTTCCAAGCGCGACCCCTCCCTTCATTCTTTTCATAGTCCCCGGCCCTTTGATACAAAAAAAACCCCTTTTCCTGTGCCCGTTTGTCTTCCTTGTTCCCAGGCCGACACCTAGCTCTGCCGATACTATTCCTTGCCCCTCCCCGTACAGTTGAAAGCTTCCCTCATCAAAGGACCCCCGAGTTGATCAGAGCCCCCACCCGACGAGATCCGATCGAACCCCCCACACTCCATGAATCGGCGGAATATCCAGCTGCGCGATAACCATCACCTGTTGTGACCGGGGTGGGGACTTCTACTGTAAATGTGTGTGGGAACGGGCCCGAAGGGGAGATTCCGGGAATGTCTTTCCGTACATCAAAGCATTGCCATGAATATGTAAACTGTAATAAAGCCACAAAAACCTGTATATAAGGGGCCAGGCCTCAGAAATAAGTTAGAGCACCTCATGACGATACCTGCTGTCTGATTTGTCGTGTTCTCCTCCGGAGAGAATAAACCTTGTTTCCTGCCTTCCAGTCTCCAGCGCCTGCCTCTTCATTGATTAATGTTTCGTGGGTTAAAGAGGCGATACCGCCGGGCAAATACCGATTGTCCCCGACCTTAGTTTCTACACTAGCACCATTGGTTTTGCAAATGCTTGCTTGATCTTGTTATTAGCTACTGTTGGTAAGAACTCCTGCAGCAAGCTAGAGCCTCGAAGGGCGGCATGAATCGAGGGATTTGTTATTTGTAGACGTGCAATGAAGTCTGTGCTGGCCAGCCTGTGGCATGTTTATGCAGACTCGAGGTGGCGCTTTTCCTATAGTCCCCACTTTGTTTCTGGAACTCAGAGTTTGTTGCTTCGGCCTGCATGGGGGGGCTCTCAGGGGGCACTGTGGATGGTAATCCCCACCCCAGGTGACCCCTAAATGTACATCATTCAAGGTGATCAGTAAAAGGCGATGTTGATGAGATGATGTCTGAAGGGTGTGATCGTAACCTTGGCTTCCCCACTTGACCACGATTGCATGAACCTGTGACACGAATGTCTCGTCCTGCACCTCTCGCTCTCTACCTGGCGAGCACCGGCAGCAGACTGAACCTCAACATCAAGAGTATCTGTTTGGGACCAGCCATGCCTAGAAGTGTCTCCCTTGCCTTATATTGTACTAGTCTCACTATTCACCATCTGGTGAAGTGAGACCACGAGAGCTGTCTCGTCTGCTACAATAATAACCTTTATGAAGTGCTACGCCGGCGTCTAGGCGCTGTTCATCGGGTGAGGTGCATGCTATGTGGAGGCCACGATCATGAAAGGCTTCTGCTGTGTCTTAAGAGGTTGGCGAGATGCTGCTTGCTTGCGCTGCCGCAGTCCACAGGTGACCGGTCACTTCGACATGTACAGTGGAGTTGTAGTCCGTGTGTGCTGTGCGGTGCATCCTGCTTTTTCCTTCCACACCGGCTGTTTTTGAGTGGAGTTGGAGTTGTAGTCCGTGTTTGCTGTGCGGTGCATCCTGCTTTTTCCTTCCACACCGGCTGTTTTTGAGTGGAGTGGGAGTTGTAGTCCATGTGTGCTGTGCGGTGCATCCTGCTTTTTCCTTTCACACTGGCTGTTTTTGAAAGGAGTGGGAGTTGTAGGCCGTGCGTGCTGTACGGTGCATCCTGCTTTTTCCTTCCCCACCGGCTGTTTTTGAGTGGAGTGGGAGTTGTAGGCCGTGTGTGCTGTGCGGTGCATCCTGCTTTTTCCTTCCCCACTGGCTGTTTTGAGTGGAGTGGGAGTTGTAGGCCGTGTGTGCTGTGCAGTGCATCCTGCTTTTTCCTTCCACACCGGCTCTTTTTGAGTGGATTGGGAGTTGTAGTCTGTGTGTATTGTACGGTGCATCCTGCTTTGTCCTTCCACACCCGCTGCTTTTCAGTGGAGTGGGAGTTGTAGTCCGTGTGTGCTGTGCAGTGCATCCTGCTTTTTCCTTCCACACCGGCTGTTTTTGAGTGGAGTGGGAGTTTTAGTCCGTGTGTGCTGTGCAGTGCATCCTGCTTTTTCCTTCCACACCGGCTGCTTTTGAGTAGAGGGGGAGTTGTAGTCCGTGTGTACTGTGCAGTGCATCCTGCTTTTTCCTTCCACACCGGCTGCTTTTGAGTGGAGTGGGAGTTGTAGTCCGTGTGTGCTGTGCGGTGCATCCTGCTTTTTCCTTCACACCGGCTGCTTTTGAGTGGAGTGGGAGTTGTAGTCCGTGTGTGCTGTGCGGTGCATCCTGCTTTTTCCTTCCACACCGGCTGTTTTTGAGTGGAGTGGGTGTTGAAGGCCTTGTAGCTACCTGCTGGTGTCCCTTCTATCCACCTGGCCCACCCCCTCCCATGCATACTGTTTGCACTACGCGCCTGCACCACTGAAATCCTTGCACTGCCCCTACCTGCCCGCCACTGCCAGGGCGTTGAGCTCTGGTGTCTGTTGAATGGCAGAAAGGCAAATTCCTCTTCTTGCCATTACATCTTCGCTGGATGGGGCTTGGAATAAAGCAGATCCTTCTCTGCACCCCTCTTCCAAGTCAGTCATCTATTAAACTTTACTCCTCCCAGAGCAGGGTCTGCTATCCACCCCTGCTAGGGGAGCTCCTGTTGCTCCGGGGTGGACCTTACAAAGCATGTTAACAAATTGCTGTATTTTGTGCATGCCTTCGGGTCCCTCACCTCTGTCCTGAGTAGACTCGGCCTTGGATGCTGTATCCTGTCCTTGCCGTTGGGTGGACAGAGTAGAGAATTTACCGTCTGTAGCCTGTCCCTGTAGAGGGTGCTTCACCGTCACGCCGGTGTGGCCCCGGTACAGCTTTACTGGCTGTCTGTAGTTAGTGTATGACATGGGTTAGTGGAGTTGTTGTTTTTTCTTTACTCCTGGGTGGAGTAAACCGGAGCAATGAAATTCTGACATTCCCATTTCACTTATAATTGGTGATCATAACTAACTCACTCTCAATAACTCACTCGCTAACTCTCTCACTCTCACTAACTAAATCTCACTCACTCTCACTAACTCAATAACTCTCTCTCACTAACTAACTCACTCGCTAACTCTCTCACTCTCACTAACTCTCTCACTAATTTCATCACTCTTACTAACTCTCTCAATCTCTCACTAACTATCTCCCACTAATTAACTCACTAAATCTATCACTCTCAATAACAAAGTAAGTAACCTTCACTCTCCTGTTATTTATACCCACCCCTTTGTGGAAAAGTAAATTTTGCCATGTTGTATGTGCCTACGTGTTCCCTATGTTATGTTATATGTGCATGATCGATATGCATGTATTCCCCTATGATCGATTAAAGACGCAATTATAGTTGTGTCCATCTCTAGTATGCCAGTTTCCAGTTTTCGTGAATACAACGAATATCGGGCCTATGTAAAGCTACGTTGCCACGTTTTACAGTGTGCACGTTAATTCATTGAATTATCCCCGTTTCTAGGCCTCAAAAGGGCCCGGACTTAGATTCAGCGCCTGTTTTCTGAACCCTCTCCAAGGAGCGATACAGCCCCCACCTGTATCCCTGACTCTTAGCTTACTTTCATGCCTCGCAGTGCCCGGCTCGGCCTGGCTCTGCCTCCCAGTCTGCCAAGAATATGTTATGTTTCTAGTTATCAGTCCAGCCCTCCTTCTCTGCATTCCTAAGCTACTGAATCGCATCAATAGTTTCCGTCATGGTCTAGCCTTTATGTCTCCATGTAAGAGAAATACTGTATTAATATTTATAGAATATTCCCCGCACACGCACTACATGTAGAATTATGCATGCACCAGTCTTAATGTCTGTTAGCCTTTACTCTGATAACTTTTGGATTCTATCAACATGTACTCTAAACACCAGATACTAGATATGCCTGGGTACATGTCGCTCTGACACTCCAGACTTTAGTCTCCTCTTCTAGCGCAGAAGTCATAGCCCCCCAGTTCTCCCTGGTAACACGTCATTGTCAGTTTGCGCGCACCACTAGGTTAGAGGTCCCAGCTGCTCAGGTAGCCCCCTCCATGTTTCCGCCCCGTTTATGACATATTCTGTTACGTTTACATCACATGTCTGTGTATACGCCCTGTACACGCCTTCTTGTTACCTCATTTTGCCCTTATCTTTCGCGACTGCTACAAACTCCGCCTACTGCTACGCCTACTGTATTGAATGCAATGTATTTTGTTTAACTATATATACTAATGTTCTGTTATTAAAAGTTATGCGCATCATTCCCAGATCCTGCCCCCGGCAGCTGTCGGGCCCTGCCATCCCATTCCCATGCAGGCTGTCCTGTTCCTGTCCTTTTATGCCTGATTAAAGCCTGTACACTCTAGCTACCTCGAATCTTGACTCTTATTTATTGAGCTATCTGTTTGTATGAGTATCCCGAAAAATAGAACCGGTAATTAATTATTTATTTACCACATAATGGCGCCCGAATAGGGACTTGCCCTTTCCCCACGCGCCGGAGAAGCCACGCAGGCCCCCTGATCCTCTGCAGCCGTGACGGAACCATACCGTGCACGTGCAGATATTTCTGCTTCAAGTATCCCTCAGGCCCACGGAGGAGACGGAGGTTGCGGTCCAGCGTCCAGACGAGGTGGTGGAGGAACGCGGCGAGTCCCGACCAGAGCCCAAGCCGAGAGTCCAAGGTCCGAGGTATCCGGAGGCCCACCTGTAACTAAAGTCCGAGGTTCGTCCGTCCGTCGTCGTAGCAGTCCAGTCCAGTCCGAGGCCTTCCGTTCTTGCTGCCCGGTGAGTACCATTGCTGGGGTAGTATCTAGACAGGGTCAATTGATTTGCCTCTGGTCCGTGGGTTTGGGTACACAGATCCAACACGAAGTGTCCACTTAGGTGGATGCGGGTCCTGACGTGTCTCTTTATGGGACCGGTAAGTTTCGTACTGTTTTAGCAGTGCATCTAGTCATTCTAGTAAGTTTCTGTTCCAGTAAGTTCTGTTTTTGAGAAATTCATGTATTCTGTTTTCAGTATTTCAGGTAATATTCTGTCCAAAATGTTATTTCATGTGTTTTCAATGTCGTGGTATGAATGATTTGTTTTTCAGTTATTATTGTGTTTATCGTGTATTGTATTGTGTCCAGACTCCAGCCTAGTTATGCCTCTGTTCTCAAAGTTACGTCAGTTAAAAACTAGAAAAGGTCTGCTCGAGGAAGCAGTTCCTGTCCCGCCTAGGGACAGTCCAGGTCATTTTATGTATCAAAAGCATGGCATAAGTGCCATATTATATCTAGATTTATGGGTGGAGTACACCAAGGAATTAGAGGAAAAGTATAGATGGCCCGTATCAGGTACGTGGGATGCCGAGTGCATCATGCGAGTAGAAGAAGCATTATGGAAAAAGAAAGCCAGACAGTCCCAGAGAGACGCCATCGAGTTATGGCGCAAAGAATCTCATAAAAGAAAAGAAAAAGAAATCATAAAGTCTGAATTAAGTAGAGAATCCTCAGAAAGAGCCCAAGAAAGGGAATTAATTGAAGTAGGTGAACGAGTTAAAGCCGAACAGTCAGACAGACAGAGAAATGCCCTCATTAAGGGTATGTATCCTCTTCTTTCCGAGGGTTTGCCAAAAGCAACCCCGGAAGCACCATGTAATTTTCCGCCGCCATTAGTTCCGATTAAGCTACGTCACAAACCGACCGCAGCTGATATTTTTCTCTCGTCCTATTTGGACGACACAGTCCCAGAATATGCGAATCCTGCTCCGCCAGCTCCGGTAAATAATGTAATTCCTGTTCCTCCAGCCACCGGGGCACCTGTTACAGCACCTGTTACGGTACCCCCGGTCCAGTCCATAGTACAAGTTCCCGCTACATCGGTCACTCTGCCAGCACGAAGAGTATCAGTCGACGATTCCAGTTTAGGGGCCGCGGGAGGAGGTCCTCCGGGTACCCCGCCGCCACACAAACGTATAACGTTAGTCGAGTTACATGAACGTGCGTTACAGCGTACGCCCAAACATCAGTCCGTTGCAGATATCAGGCGAGCTCTCACCGAATGCCGTTATGATCCAGTCCCAGGCGATGATAATATGGTTATATATTCATTGCGCGCAAGACGGGTGACCGAGTATTTGGACACCCTACCGAATATGAAAGAAGATCTAGACAGAATATATCGTTTCATCCGTACAGGAGAAGATCCAGAAAGTATTGGCGAAATCATGTCTCTAAGGAAAGCTGAGACTCATCTCATGCTATTAAAGTTTCTAATCAATTGTTTAATAAGGGAACAAGATTATCCAGACAAAGATCCAATCGAAATGAAAGTCCTGACAAAGTGGAGTGATCATATAGCCGAGGGAAGACACAAGACACTCAGTAGTATAGACAGTATGTACAAGAAAATTCGTAAGGAAATAATAAGGTTACACGAGAAACGCAAAACAGCACAAGTAAGCGAGAAAGAAGATAACTCTGATACTGAAGAAGTAGAAGACGAGAATACCGCCAGAATAGCGTATGTAGGTAAATCTAGATTTCCAGACCGACATTCACGCCTAGAACACAAGAAAGTCTTTCATCTTCCAGCACCAGAACAATATTCTCTAGAACAAGTATTTCAAGCTACCGATCACATTCTGAAATCACGAATCGGTTATAGTGAACTTAGTACCATGCATGAACAAGAACTAGCCCGATCAGCAGTCCGATGGATTACTGATTCTACCACTTTTCCAGACGAAATAGTGGCACAAATGTTTCTGAAACTGCCCCCAGCCGAGCAACGACTGGTGGGTATGTATATGATCCAGCACCTCATTACACTATATGAAGGACAACATTCTGATCCAGATCCGTTACATGATATTCTGAACGAGTTACTCCAGTATAAATGGAAAGGTTTAGGTACCGATTTAAGTAGTGTCATTCTAGAACAGCGCCACAAATATAGAACGTTTCTGAACCCGCATTTTGTTCACGTCTCACCTCCAGAAAGTAAACCATTTTACATAGATAGACAGCATCCGTTACGAGAAGTACACCCAGTTAGGACACCGGGTGGTGAAATGCAACGAGTATTTGTTTACACCCCTATCACATAGATGGAACTCTTAGAGATGAAGAAATTAATTCCCTGTCACGACAAAGATCCAGCAGGGTTCCATCGAGAATTAAAAGACATGCTCCGTATGGGAGAATACACGTATCCAGATATCATTAAAATGTTAAAGGTCCTGTTGCCCGCAGGGGTATATGAAAAACTCAAGGAAAAGGAATGGGAGGTGGGAGAGAAAAAGATTGATTGGACAGCTCTAGAAGCTGAAGATAAAATACGAGTACCAGGTACCGGTCTTGGGGACAAATGTAAAGAATTGCCCGAGTTATTGATACAAGTTTTGCCAAGGTTATTAGCCACGAAAAAGGAAGATTGGGATGCAATCTCAGCATGTAAACAGAAACAGGATGAAGATACTAGTGATTTTTATTCTAGATTTGAAAAATGTTTTATTATTAACAGTGGTTTGAAGACAGGTAGCGAGTCATACCCTCATCTTTTTGTTACTAAACTAGTCGAGAATTCAAGCCCACAAGTTAAAAATCGAGTTTTGAAAGTCGAAAGTACCTGGCAAGCTAGTACCCCGTCACAAATGTTACAGATGCTCCAGTATCACCAGAATAGAATCAGGGAAGAGCAAGAACACGAAAGGAGACGTATGAAAGACACGAAAATGAAAGTACTAGTTGCACAATCTGTTCCACAAGACAGTCAGAAGAGGGGTCCGAATCAAGCCAGTCATCCTGCAGCTCCCGTTAAAGGGACATGCAATTATTGTAAACAACCAGGTCATTTTATAAACGAGTGTGCAGTTCTGAAACACAACATAGCAACTGGTAAGACTAAAGAAAGACCACGTCCGCCTAGACAAGAACAAGTTTCACAGACTTCCCAGACACCACAGAATGCACAACAGACAGTTCCAGCACCGCAGCCTATTGCTGCAACACAGCATGTTACACAGCAGATGTACCAGTATGCCCAGACAGAGTATCCAGAATATCAACCGTATTCATGAAACAGCCTAGAGAGGGAGGTAGGCTTGCCTCTCATCGAGATACCTGTAGATCAAGAGGGTCCCTATGTACATAGTCAAGTATTGGGGAAAGACAGAAAGTTTTTGATTGATACAGGGGCAAGTAGGACTACTATCAGTCATGACGAGGTTCCAGGGGCTCCGCTCTCAGGCTCTAGAAATGTTTCCCTTGGATTTTCAGGAAAGCCTATTGTTAACGAGATTTCAAAGCCAGTTACTCTAGAAGTTGGTCCATTGTCCCGAACTACTGATTTGTTACTTACGAAGTCATGTCCAGAAAATTTGTTAGGCATTAAAACATTAAAAGAATTAGGTGCAGTTATTTGCTGCTCTCCAGAAGGAATATGATTGTTTTTAAGAGACTTTAAAGGTCATTATGTATTACGTGATTTTGATCCAAGATTGTCCAATGTTCCACAGCATTTATGGGCGCAAGGTCCAACTGATGTAGGTTTTATGCGAATCACACCCCATCGCGTGACCCTCAAGCAAGGTATAGTCTTGCCACGGATCAGACAGTACAGATTGCCACCTGAGGCTGTAGCAGCCTTATCCAAAATTATTGACGAGCTCATTGCTCAAGGAGTAGTCGTAGAAACTGACTCCAATGTATGTAATTATCCTATCATTCCAGTCATGAAACGTACTGATCCAAATGCACCTCCAGTATATCGATTAGTGATTGACCTTCGAGAACTTAATAAATGTATCATACCCCAGTATCCAGTAGTCCCAGATATTTCATCTCTATTGACAGCTATTGATTCTGAAGCTACATTTTTTACTGTTATAGACCTCAAGAATGCATTTTTCAGTGTCCCGATTCATCCAGACAGCCAGTACCTTTTCGGTTTTTGTTTAAATGGAAGGAGCTATAAATTCACACGAGCTCCTCAAGGTTTCACAGAAAGCCCTAGTATTTACAGTCAAGCACTTAAAAGACAACTAGACAATATTCACATGCCAACTGACACTGCCCTGCTCCAGTATGTAGATGATCTACTGATCACAGCCCGTTCTGAACGTGACTGCGAGCGAGCGTCACTTACAGTTCTGTATTTCCTAGCCGAGATGGGGCACAAGGTGTCCCCTTCGAAGCTTCAATTCTGTGTCCAGCAAGTGATCTACTTAGGCCACTTACTGTCCAAGTGGGGTAGGCAGTTGACACCAGACCGTATCCAGTTAATAGCGAGTCTTCCACAGCCCAAGACACAGAAGGAGGTACGTGCTTTTATTGGCCTCACTTCTTATTGCAGACAATGGATTCCTCAGTATGCATTTCTAGCAAAGCCACTGATACAGTTAACGACACAGGAGGCAGCCATATCGACTGTCCTCCCTTGGACATCTGAACATACACTTAGTTTTAATGAGTTAAAGAAAGCTTTATGCCAAGCACCTGTTCTAGCTACACCGAACTACAGTAAGCCTTTTACACTTTTTGTCACAGAACGTGATGGTACTGCATTATCTGTTCTCACACAAGATCAAGCCGGACAGTACAAGCCTTGTGCTTTTTTTTCGAGCACATTAGATCCAGTAGCCCAGACTTTGCCTGCGTGCCTCAAGTCAGTTGCAGCCACAGCTCTAGCAATCAGACAAAGTGATTCCATAGTATTAGGACACTCCCTGACAGTACAAGTTCCACACTCCGTGGAAGTTCTTTTAAACCGAACACAGACTCAGCACTTGACCATTGCACGTTTAACAGGTTATGAACTGACACTGTTCCAGCCACACATAGAAATCAGACGCTGCAACGTTCTAAATCCTGCTACTCTGTTACCGTCAGTTACTTAAAATCCTGCCACACATGACTGTGTGGAAGTCATTAACACTATGACTAAGCCAAGACAAGACCTGACAGACATTGCATTACCTGATCCCGACCTGACACTTTATGTGGATGGTTCATGTATGAGAACGAGTACAGGAGAACTAGTAGCCGCGTATGCAGTGACTACTGACACTGAAGTTATTGAAACACACCGTATTGACTCAAGCAGCAGAGCTAGTTGCTCTGACCCAAGCCTGCATACGTGCCAAGAACCTGAAAGTAAACATATATACAGATTCACGTTACGCATTCGGAGTTGTACACGACTTCGGAGTGCTCTGGCAGGAGAGAGGTTTCATGACTTCTCATGGAACCAAGATTCAGCATGGTCTCCTCATTCAAGCTCTGTTAGATGCAATACATTTACCGACAGCTATCGCTATCATGAAGTGCAAGGCACATACGAAAGTTACTGACATCATTTCCCAAGGTAATGATCTAGCAGACCGAACAGCCAAGCTTACAGCTCAGACACCAGACATTCCAGTTAACAAGACACAGACATCCACTCCAGAACAGATTACTTGTATGACAGTTAAGGACCCTACACAAGATGTCATAGACATACAGTTACATGCTACTCCTGAAGAAATCAAGAAATGGTCCGAACAAGGAGGGGTCCAGACAGATCAGGGATGGTTGACGAAGGGAAAAGCCACATGGTTTCTCCCCGACTCTATGGTTCAAGTCATTATCAATACCGCACATAGTCCAGCACACCTAGGAGAAAAAGCCATGTTAGACAGTATTCAGAACCTTTGGTTTAACAAGCACTTACGAGCTGCAGCCAAGCAGAAAGTCCGTACTTGTATGATATGTTGTCAATTCAATCCAGGTAAAAGTGTCCCGGTGGAACAAGGTGGATTCCAACCTCCTGACCACCCTTTCGAAGTCCTCCAGATGGATTATATTCAGATGGAGCGATGTCGAGGTTTCAAGTATGTCCTTGTAGTTGTATGCGCTTTGTCCAGGTGGACAGAAGCATATCCAGTTCCAGATTACACAGCAGCGACCACTGCCAAGCAGTTGGTTCGTGAATTCTTCCCCCGTTATGGACTCCCTAGGGTCGTGTATTCTGATAACGGCCAGCCATTCTCATCCGAGTTAATGAAACATGTTTCCCTCTTGTTAGGGTACCAGTGGAAGTTCCATTGTGTGCGCCATCCTGAAGCAGCCGGTCTCGTAGAGAGACATAATCAGACCCTGAAAATCCGTATTGCCAAGACATGTAAAGAGAAAGGTGTAGACTGACTAGTTGCCCTGCCAGTTGCTTTATTCTTTATGCGAATGGTCGCACACTCCAGATCAGGTCTGTCCCCTTATGAGGTCGTAT
Source organism: Lissotriton helveticus (assembly GCF_964261635.1). NCBI lineage: Eukaryota > Metazoa > Chordata > Amphibia > Caudata > Salamandridae > Lissotriton > Lissotriton helveticus. The sequence continues at coordinate 438,328,765 of NC_136058.1, forward strand.
TCGGCCGCCCCCCAAACATGTGGGGTACACCTAGACCCCGCAGTATTACAGATGTTTCCAGTAATATGTTGACAGATTACCTAGCTTCCTTGATGTCTGCCCTACACTCTTATCGTTCACAGGTTGCAGCTACATTCCCAGACAATACTGAAGTGAAACCGCATGAGGTCATTCCAGGCGACCTCGTCCTTGTAAGGAATTTTGATCGTTCAAGTCCGCTGGAGCCTCGTTGGAAGGAGCCACGACTTGTCCTTCTGACCACCCGTACGGCCGTGAAGTTGGAGGGCCGCAAGGGTTGGGTCCATCTGTCCCATATCAAGAAGTTCCATGGAGTCCGGAAAAAGACATTTTTAAAGGACATTTCTAAAGACTGTCTGAAAGACTGCCTGAAACCAGACATTGATCTGAATCCTGAACTGAAAGTTCCTCTGTTAGAGAAAACTCCGCAACAGGAGTATAAGTTAAAGCTCCGGTCTAGTAAAATAAGTCAGCCAGTTTAATTGTCTAAGTCCCTCTCGGGTGAAACGGTTAGACAGGTATCTGACATGTATGAGATAGACCCCCATAGTGAGAGAGTTAGTCAAAACTCTATCCGATGTATCGTTTTTCTAAGTTTTCTATTGTTTCTAAGTTTGATGGTTACCTGCACAAGTTATGCATTGCATTTATGTTTTCCAATTTCTCATGTAAATAAGTTTTCTAATGCTACAGTAGAGCACACATTTAGTGATCTGCCTCCTCACGAGTTATCCTATCGTCTTGCTATGAGAAATAACACATTTGTAAGAATGTTGCACTATTCACACCAGACCAGCAATGCTACTAATTGTTGGGTGTGTGGTCGACTCCCCCCTTTCCAGACACCGAAGGGAGTTCTGCCACTCTTTCCTTATCCGTTTTCACATAATGGTTCGTGTGGAGCATGGTCCATGTTAACGTCATCTTCAAATGATGTGTCCCTTCTGAATAGAACATGTTTTCCAGACAAGCAAGGTCTCCCCCATAGAACAGGGTTAGATCTAGAAAATGAAGTTTATAATTTAGGTAATTATTCTTCGAATTTTATGGTCCTGAATGTTCAGTCTCATACTACTCCAGACTTACCTGCTATTTCAGTACTACCAGTCAAAGGCGAATTATGTGTCCGAAAGAATGGTTCCGCACATGTAGGACATAGTGATTGTACTACTACTGTCGAGTATAGTGACAGTGGGAAATCTATTTTCAAAGCTTCACGTCATTCTTATTTTGTTTGTGGTCAGACCGCATATGTTCGTCTGCCCCTCGATTGGGATGGAACATGTTATATTGCCTTCCTACTGCCACCAGTTTTTCTAGCCCCATCTGATTATCACAGAAACACACATCTAGTACACGTCAGAAATAGACGGGAGATTGAGTCCCCAATTGTCGATCAAACTGAAACTGCTCTAGAACAGTATACAGATTTCAATAGAGGTTTCTTTTTCTTTATAGGACCTGTCCAGAATAGTAAGTCAATCCGTAGGTTAACCAGAACCCTTGAAGCAGTAGTGAATGAGACTACTTCTGCTCTAGGTAACTTAACCGAAGAGCAATCTGCTATGAGATTTGTCGTGCTCCAAAATCGTCTCGTTCTTGACGTCATACTGGCCGATAGAGGAGGAGCATGTAGAGTCATCGGATCTAGTTGCTGCATTTTCATTCCTAATAACGCGCCGTCTGTTTATTCAGCTATAACCAGACTTCATAAAAGTGCCCATCAGTTACACCAGAATCCAGGCTCCTGGACATGGTCCGGTTGGCTCTGGAGTATCATATCTGCCTGGGGATGGAAAGTATTGTCATTCCTAGGTATTGCAGTAATGATCATATTCAGTTGCTGCCTCTGTATACAATGTGGCCCTGCGATTTGCGGCATTTGTGCTACCTCTTGTATTCCTAGTCCTAAGTCCCGTTCCAGGACAATTCGAGACGAGCAAATGATGCTGTATGAAATGATAGATGGTATCATGAATATAGATGTTTCCTGATGAAAACGTAGGGCACAAGGAGGGAATGTGGAAAAGTAAATTTTGCCATGTTGTATGTGCCTACGTGTTCCCTATGTTATGTTATATGTGCATGATCGATATGCATGTATTCCCCTATGATCGATTAAAGACGCAATTATAGTTGTGTCCATCTCTAGTATGCCAGTTTCCAGTTTTCGTGAATACAACGAATATCGGGCCTATGTAAAGCTACGTTGCCACGTTTTACAGTGTGCACGTTAATTCATTGAATTATCCCCGTTTCTAGGCCTCAAAAGGGCCCGGACTTAGATTCAGCTCCTGTTTTCTGAACCCTCTCCAAGGAGCGATACAGCCCCCACCTGTATCCCTGACTCTTAGCTTACTTTCATGCCTCGCAGTGCCCGGCTCGGCCTGGCTCTGCCTCCCAGTCTGCCAAGAATATGTTATGTTTCTAGTTATCAGTCCAGCCCTCCTTCTCTGCATTCCTAAGCTACTGAATCGCATCAATAGTTTCCGTCATGGTCTAGCCTTTATGTCTCCATGTAAGAGAAATACTGTATTAATATTTATAGAATATTCCCCGCACACGCACTACATGTAGAATTATGCATGCACCAGTCTTAATGTCTGTTAGCCTTTACTCTGATAACTTTTGGATTCTATCAACATGTACTCTAAACACCAGATACTAGATATGCCTGGGTACATGTCGCTCTGACACTCCAGACTTTAGTCTCCTCTTCTAGCGCAGAAGTCATAGCCCCCCAGTTCTCCCTGGTAACACGTCATTGTCAGTTTGCGCGCACCACTAGGTTAGAGGTCCCAGCTGCTCAGGTAGCCCCCTCCATGTTTCCGCCCCGTTTATGACATATTCTGTTACGTTTACATCACATGTCTGTGTATACGCCCTGTACACGCCTTCTTGTTACCTCATTTTGCCCTTATCTTTCGCGACTGCTACAAACTCCGCCTACTGCTACGCCTACTGTATTGAATGCAATGTATTTTGTTTAACTATATATACTAATGTTCTGTTATTAAAAGTTATGCGCATCATTCCCAGATCCTGCCCCCGGCAGCTGTCGGGCCCTGCCATCCCATTCCCATGCAGGCTGTCCTGTTCCTGTCCTTTTATGCCTGATTAAAGCCTGTACACTCTAGCTACCTCGAATCTTGACTCTTATTTATTGAGCTATCTGTTTGTATGAGTATCCCGAAAAATAGAACCGGTAATTAATTATTTATTTACCACACCTTTAACAATAAACACCATAAATAGGCAACGATTAGAACAGGCAGATACAAGGTGCCAGCATTCAAACATAAAAAAACACAAATCATTACTTCTAATTAATAGTTTTTTATCATCGTCATTTTGTTGTACATTATACATCATAAGTAACAAAAATGCTTCTCACACTTCTTTATTATAACATTTCAGCATACTGCAGACTTCTGCACAACACAGCTTAAAAACAAACACAAACTCAATATCTCTGCCTTAACACTTATTAGTTCCCAAAGGCAAGACCTATTGGCTATGCCAATGCTTGTTTTGTTTATTTCAGCAGGATTACTTTTTGTCACTATTAAATTAGCTTCACACATTCCCTTTATTGCTGGATTTTGAGACCCTTCACCAGGGCTCAAGTCCTAAAAAAAGAAGTGGGGGGACTCATCCGAAAAAGAGGTGCTACAGAGTATGTGACTACGGGCCAGCGATGCAGTAACACTGGCAGTAAAAACTGCTTGCAGTTTGATACCAGTGTTGATTTATATCATCTTGTTTACATACTAATAGGTTAGTTCACAAAATGCTAATTTGGAGTAGGTCCCAATCCTGCCTACCTCATTAATATTTATGAGATTAGTTTCACATTGTGACGCACTCTGACTGGCCACAATCATGGGGCTGGTGGCCTGTGCAAGATTCTTCCTACTTGCTGAAATAAAGCTTGAATTCCGCGGACAGGAGATGTGCACGTGTACGGACAGGAGATGTGCACTCTGTACGCATGCACATCTCCTGTTCCCTCCCCCTGTCGGCTCCACGGAGCCAGCTTGTTCATTTTTGCAATTGTGCAACAATCTTGCTGTAGCATGGACTGAAACAAAAAAATATGTTTGCTCCATTTCATTATTACACAAAAAGCAAAACGATGCTAATGTATTTCACAAGCCAAGTGGAGTTTGCTACCACCAGCAGTAACTGTTCCAGCACGAAGTGTTCTGCACACCACAGACTTTCAGAAATGGGGGCCTAAGTTTTTAAAGGGAAGACTTCTTTACAAAACACGCACAGGTCAAACCTTCAAAGGGACAATACGATGAAGGGAATGATATTATTAATTCCAGTTTCTTGCCTTTGCTTAGACTGCATTCCAGGTCATTGTTTTTCACACACTATGCCATTCCAGACAGAGACCACACATATGCAAAGCAGTCTTGCCAAACACATGTTAGAGGCTAGAATGTTTGACAAAATAATATGTTCAATGAACCTGTCCAGAAGCGACTAAAGCAGAGAGAATATCTAAGATTTTATTTGGGGGCATTGGTGATTAAACTGGTCAGCAGATGTAACTGATCACCGGAAGTCAAGGATGTAAAAATATATTAATATATTTTTTGGGATTTTAGACATCTTGCCAACGGATATAATGGAATTCAATCCAAACTTTTGTAAAATATGTTCCTGTGTTGCATGGTCTAAGTCTTCCTCAAAAGCAAACATACAAGTTTATACTTTGCGAAGTCTAACGTCATTAAACCTGCAAGCTTTAATGACATAAGGAAAGATGGAAGCTTCCTCTTCAGGCAGAGAGACTGTGAAACACAGGGACAGTACTGCACACGTGGGATTTCGGATAAGGGGTAGGGAAAGGGTTGCATGATACTCCCTCCATCAGAACTCCTCACCTGATTGAATAAGACATTATTTGTGAACGAGTCAATTAACGCAATCAATTGTAATATTTTATAAACTTGCACTGTGTATGTATAATTTGCTTTTGAATGTCTGTGGTTGAAGTCTTAGAAAAAAACAGTGTTCAAGTTTGTCACTTTATCAGCTGAGGGCACAGCTACGCAGTCCCCGTCTTTTGTGATATAGACATATTAATACAAAATAATAAGGAACGCGTAATGTTTCACACAGTCGTGTTGTGTTTTAGTCTTAGCGATCCTCGCTCAAAAGGGTATGTGGTAATCTGGATGAGAAGACTGACTTCAAAGAAGTTGTTTTATTATTCAAAGATGCTCCTGGCAAGTACTTTTCTCGAAGATCTTAAAATTGGTCTGGCCAAAGGTTTCAGCTCACTTGACTCCACGAGAAGGCAAGTACTTGGGGTCTCATTTATAAGGCTATGCCTCACTTTTACGCCACCGATGCGTCACTTTTTGTGACGCACCAGTGGCATAAAAAATGCGCCTTGTTGAGTCATATTTACAAAGAGACGCATCTAGGTAGAATCGTCTCTTTGTAAACCCCTGCGCCACATTATACCTGCGCCAGGTATATGTATGCAAGGGTGGTGTATTGACGCAAGGAAGGGTCGTAAAAGTGACGCAGTGAAATTATGAGATTTCACTGCGTCACTTTTAGGACACCGTTGCGTCAAATTCTTGAGCCTGCCTCACAGCAGGCGTAAGACTGACGCAGGCCCTTTCACATGGGGTTTGCCCCATGTGAAAGGACGCATTGCTGGAGTTGCGTCACTTTTGTGACACACTCTAGCAATGCTTCACTTTTGCGCTTACAGATACGTCAGAAATACTGACGTATCTGTAACTCCTTGCGACATGATGCATCATACATTAAATATGACGCATCAGGAATGTCGCAAGGAGTGCGCACTGAAAAGTGACGCATCGCTGCTTTCACGCAGCGTTGCGTCATTTCTCATAAATGAGGCCCCTGCAATGGAACTCAGAATGTACGCAAGACAACAGCAGTATTTCATAGACCCTAAACCTTATCTGCAGATGAACGGGACCCCTCACTGAGTGGTACTGTTCATCTGCAGATAAGGTTTAGGGTCTATGCAACATCCATTGGGCTCACGGGGCTTCAGCCCCCCCCGTCGTGTCTGTCAGCCCGGGCAGAGACAGCTTCGGGGGCTGGTGACCATCTCGTTGCAGCCGCACCCGAGGACTTAACAGGTCTTTAAAAGACCATTTACTTGTAAATGAGGCTTTTGTTGTGTTTTCGCCCCTTCTTTCAGTCACTCTGTCTATGGTTGGAAGAATTAGCCCCCCCCCCTGAAATGTAGCTCTAGTTGCCTGCCTGCCGCTCAGTATCAAGAATATAATTAGGGCTCCTGGTTTATGGTTTTGATATTTTTTAAAGGTAGTAAAAACGAGGTTTGACCAATCCGAGAAAAAAAAGGTGTTTTTTCCCTGGGCCCCTCCCCCAAACGAAAACACATTGACCTGAAGCCTAAGTGTATTCTGAGTCATAAAAAGTTTATTAGATGAAAAAATATTGTACGGGCACTTTTTTGCACAAAAAGTCACTTTTTGGCACTTTTTTGAGAGAAATAAAATAGTTTGCAGATTTTTTTTAAATCGACCGAATTAAAAAAAAAATGCTCTTGTTGGATGGCTTTGGACATAAGGCCGCAGTCCAGGGATGACTTCTGGCCTCCTGGGATGACTTTTTGAAGTTTTGGGGTTTAAGGGGGCATAGTCACTTCTTCCATCCAGGCTACGTTGCTCAAAATCGGGTACGATGTCAGGTTCTTCCCTTGGCTGGAAGCTGAAAAAACAACTTCAGATAATAGCAAAGGTAGATAGATCAAATGAAAGCATCAGATCTGAGCTTTCTAACAAGTATATTTAGGTCATGGGTACTCACGAAGTGACTGTGATATCCATTCTGAGCTATTTGTTAAATTAGCAAATCTTGTCAAAAAAACTTTTTTTGACGATTTTTGCTAATTTTCGGTATCAACCCTCATGACTGTTTTCGGGTCCCTGTAGCCACCAGGACCCCATAATATATCTCAGATGATATAACAAGAGTGGCTAGGGCTCATTTCCAGCCTCCAGGTACATGTCTGACTCCTATTTGTGACATTTCGAGGTGTTTGGGGTCAAACTCATTTTTTCCATTATAGGCCATATAGCTCAGAGTCACATCACATTGAGCTCAGAGTCACATCAAATTTCTAGTTCTGGACCTAAGGACCCCTTAGTATACCTCAGATGACATACCAGGAGTGTCTAAGACCCATTTCTGGCCTCCAGGGATGACTTTTTGAAGTTTTGGGGTTTAAGGGGGCAAAGTCACTTCTTCCATCCAGCCTAAGGTGCTCAAAATCGGGTACAATGTCAGGTTTTTCCCATGGCTGGAAGCTGAAAAAAAAACTTCAGATAATAGCAAAGGTAGATAGATCAAATGAAAGCATCAGATCTGAGCTTTCTAACAAGTATATTTAGGTCCTGGGTACTCACAAAGTGACTGTGATATCCATTCTGAGCTATTTGGAAAATTAGCAAATCTTGTCAAAAAAACTTTTTTGGACGATTTTTGCTAATTTTCGGTATCAACCCTCATGACTGTTTTCAGGTCCCTGTAGCCACCAGGACCCCATAATATATCTCAGATTATATAACAAGAGTGGCTAGGGCTCATTTCCAGCCTCCAGGTACATGTCTGACTCCTATTTGTGACATTTTGAGGTGTTTGGTGTCAAATTCATTTTTTTCCATTATAGCTCCTAGATATCAGAGTCACATCAGATTTCTAGTTCTGGACCCAAGAAGACCATAGTATACCTCAGATGACATACCAAGAGTGTCTAAGACCCATTTCTGGCCTCCAGGGGTGACTTTTTGAAGTTTTTGGGTTTAAGGGGGCAAAGTGACTTTTTCCACCCAGCCCAATGTTCTCAAAATCGGGTACGATATCAGGTGTTTCCCTTGGTTGGTAGCGGAAAAAAAACTTTATATAATATCAAAGTTATATATATCACATGAAAGCATCAGAGCTGACCTTTCTAACAAGTGTATTCATATCTTGCGCACTCAAACAGTGTCTCTGATATCCATTCTGAGCTATTTGGAAAATTAGCAAATCTTGTCAAAAAAAATTTTGGGACGATTTTTGCTAATTTTCAGTATCAACCCACCTGACTGTTTTTGGGTCCCTGTGGCCACCAGGACCCTATATTATATCTCAGGTGATATAGCAAGAGTGTCTAGGGCTCATTTCCAGCCTCCAGGTACATGTCTGAGTCCTATTTCAGACATTTTGAGGTGTTTGGTGTCAAATTCATTTTTTCCATTATAGGCCCTAGATATCAGAGTCACATCACATTTCTAGTTCTGGACCCAAGAACACCATAGTATACCTCAGATGACATACCAAGAGTGTCTAAGACCCGTTTCTGGCCTCCAGGGGTGACTTTTTGAAGTTTTTGGGTTTAAGGGGGCAAAGTCACTTTTTCCACCCGAGGTCGTGGAACTCGGAGCTGGGTAAAAGTTTAGCTTGAGTGCCCTCCCCATGGAGGTCAAAAATGTTATTGCATCAAAATCATTTAAAAACTATATAGGTGTAATTGTAGTGCCCTGAATGCTATATGGCTGCATTTGCACCGTTCTAGGTATTTACAAAATGAATTTCTAACACTTTTGAAGTCTCCATGAAGTGAAAAATGACTAAGTCCAAAAACTTCACTGGTGCATCAAAGTGGTCAAAAAAGGTCAACATTGGGTTAAAATTAACAAAACATAGTGCTGCAGTGGTCCAATAGCAGGCTAAAGACATAATGAATGACACAGAATGAACAGTTTTACTAAACACTTTGAAAATTCGATTTTCAATTTCAGGGGGACAAGGTCATGGAACTCCGAGCTGGGTAAAAGTTCAGCTTAAGGGCCCTCCCCATGGAGGTCAAAAATGTTATTACATCAAAATCTTTTAAAAACTATATAGGTGTAATTGCAGTCTCCTGAATGCTATGTAACTGCATTTGCACTGTTCTGTGTGCCTCCAAAATGAATTTCTAACACTTTTGAAGTCCCCATGAAGTGAAAAATGACGAAGTACAAAGACATCATTGGTGCATGAAAGTGTTTAAAAACGGTCACAAATGCATAAAAATGAAAAAAACAAAGTGCTACACTGGCCCAATAGCAAGCTAAACACACAATGAATGACCCAGAATGAATATATTTACAAATTACTTGGAAAATGCTATTTTAAATTTCAGGGGGACGAGGTCACAGAAGTCATGGAACTCCGAGCGGGGTAAAAGTTCAAACTTTCCACCCCTCATGGAGGTCAAAATGTTTAATTCATCAAAATCATTTAAAAACCATATAGGTGTGATTGGAGTGTCCTGATTGCTATATAGGTGCATTTGCACTGTCCTGTGTGCCTCCAAAGTGACTTTTTAACACTTTTGAAATCTCCATGAAGCAAAAAGTGACTAAGTCCAAAGACCATTTGGAGCATCAAAGTGTTCAAAAACGGTCAAAAATGCATAAAAACAAAAAAAAAACAAGTGCTACAGTGGCCCAATAGCATGCTAAACACACAATGAATGACACAGAATGAATAGTTGTACACATTACTTTGAAAATGCAATTTTAAATTTCAGGGGGACAAGGTCACGAAAGTCATGGAACTCCGAGCGGGGTAAAAGTTCAACCTTTCCCCCCTTATGGAGGTCAAAATTTTAATACATCAAAATCATTTAAAAACTATATAGGTGTGATGGCAGTGTCTTGGATACATCCCACATGAATTTTAAACACATTAGGAGCATCTCTGATCAAAATAACCATAAAAATCCCAAAGCTGCATCAGTGCTTCAAAGTGCTCCAAAACGGTCAAAAATGGACGAAAATGAAAAATATTCTCCATATCTGAGTTTTTATAATATTCCTTAGATAATGTATATCTTGAATTAGTTTTAAATCCTTTTATTAAAAAGTTTCTTTTCTATGCTGCACTGGTGCAATGCCTCAAGTCTGAGAAGCTGCACCAGTGCAGCCGAAGCAGCACTGGTGCAGCCGAAGCATACCTTTGACCAATCCGAGAAAAAAAGGTGTTTTTTTCCCTGGGCCCCTCCCCCAAACGAAAACACATTGACCTGAAGCCTAAGTGTATTCTGAGTCATAAAAAGTTTATTAGATGAAAAAATATTGTACGGGCACTTTTTTGCACAAAAAGTCACTTTTTGGCACTTTTTTGAGAGAAATAAAATAGTTCGCAGATTTTTTTTAAATCGACCGAATAAAAAAAAAATGCTCTTGTTGGATGGCTTTGGACATAAGGCCGCATAAACAAAAGGAATTTTTCAAATATCTGTTTTTCTCACTTTTTTATTGCTGTTTGAAATTTCTGACTTCACTTTTTGCATCATTGGTGATGCATGTGTTTAACATTGAGCTTGGGAAAATTGAAAAAAAATAGACTTTGGGGATTGTTTACTAGGGCAAGTGATACATCAAATTAAGACTCATATTAAACTGAACCTCAAGCTGAAAAAAAAAACAAAATAGCATTTACGATCACTTTTTTATAAGCAACTTTAACAATTGTTTTTTTAGCTGTATTAAAAAACAAGGTAACGCCGTAAATTTTAGAAAAGAGATTTTTTCAAAGTAAAACATAGGTGTGACCTGCCTTCACATTAGGCTTCATAAACAAAAGAAAAAACATCTCTATGTGTTATATTCACTTTTTAATAACACATTTTCGTTTTAGGCACAAGCAAAAAGTTTTTTTTAAAGTCTACCAAAATACGGTTTACCAATACATTTTCATTATTTTCTCTTTGGTATCTCATTATGCACATGTTAATAAACAGGTTCATGCATTATTAGCTAAATAGCATAAAAACACACTGAATTATTAACAATAATCTTTGAGATTTGGGTGACCAGATGGCCGGAAATCGAAAATCGCCTCGTATGGATTCAACTTCCATTTCGTGCACTTTCTATGTGGGCCACATGCATAAGAATTGGTACAATAATGCATACGAATCTTAGCTAGAATCTGCAATTGAAATTAAGTCTTTAACTTATATGCTTCAAGAATTATAGGGCACATTCTGCTATGTATAATATCCTATCCATTTCAATGGGACGACCAGATGGCCGCAAATTGAAAATCGCGTCGTATGGATTCATATTGCGTTGTATGTACCTTACGTGTAAGCCACATGCATTTAAAATGACACAATGTAGTAGGGTATGCTATAGAATGTGTTGCAGTTGGAAATCAAGCTCTATCTAGTATGGATCATGACTGATGACACAATATACGTGACTCATTTTGCAAAAAATGGAGGCAAATTTTATAAAACATGCGTTTAATCACTGAATGATTCTCACCACTTCTAAGCATGGCACAGGCATGACAATGACCACAGGGCAGTGGCATGATGGTAACTGTATGCTGCACTCAGAATTATGGATCCAGATTGTATGGTTTTAGAATTATGGGCCACAACGTAAGGCATATTTTTTCACACATGTGACGTTATTGAAAAACATCATACATTCAACTTCACATTTTGTAGCCAAAAGCATAAAGTGTTCTTCAACACACATGAAAGTGAAAAATAAAAACTTTTCCTGAAGATTACACTTGATTTGTACCTTGTCCCTATAAGCCACAAATATGAGAGTTACCACTATAAAGTGTAGATGTCTTAGCTACATACTGTGATTGAAATTAGGTCAGTACCTCATATGGTTCAAGATTTATAGTGCACCACATACTATGTAATATATCCTATCCATTTCAATGGGTGACCAGATGGCCGCAAATTAAAAATCGCCTCGTATGGATTCAAATTGCTTTGTATGCACCTTGTGTGTGAGCCACATGCATATAAAATGGCACACTGTAGTAGGCTATGTTATAGAATGTGTTGCAGTTGGAAATCAAGCTCTATCTAATATGGATCTTGACTGATGACATAACATACGTGACACATTTTGCAAAAGCTGGAGGAATTTTTAAAAAAATATGTGTTTAATCGCTGAAAGATTCACACCACTTTGAAGCTTTCCACATGCATGAAAATGAACACAGGACAGTGGCATCATGTTAGCTTAATGCTGCACTTCCAATTATGGATCCAGATTGTATGGTTTTAGAAGTATGGGACAAAATGTAAGGCATACTTTTTCGTACATGCGACGGTATTGAAAAACGTCATACATTCAACCTCAAATTTTGACAACTTTACAATACGCCACACACATAATAATTCACATGGGTAAGATGCACATCACTAGGAACAAAGTGCTGTTTAAATTATGTCTCTATAATGTACAGACTATGAATTATAGCCAAAAGTATAAAGTGTTCTACAACACACATGAAAGTGAAAAATAAAAACTTACCTGAAGGTTACACTTGATTTGTACCTTGTCCCTATAAGCCACAACCATGAGAGTTACCACTATGAATTGTAAATGTCTTAGCTACATACTGCAATTGAAATTAAGTCAGTACATCATATGCTTCAAGAAATAGAGTGCACTACATCCTCTGTAGTATATCCTATCCATTTCAAAGGGTGACCAGATGGCCGCAAATTAAAAATTGCCTCGTATGGATTCAAATTGCTTTGTATGACTGTTTTCAGGTCCCTGTAGCCACCAGGACCCCATAATATATCTCAGATGATATAACAAGAGTGGCTAGGGCTCATTTCCAGCCTCCAGGTACATGTCTGACTCCTATTTGTGACATTTCGAGGTGTTTGGGATCAAACTCATTTTTCCCAATATAGGCCATAGAGCTCAGAGTCACATCACATTGAGCTCAGAGTCACATCAAATTTCTAGTTCTGGACCTAAGGACCCCTTAGTATACCTCAGATGACATACCAGGAGTGTCTAAGACCCATTTCTGGCCTCCAGGGATGACTTTTTGAAGTTTTGGGGTTTAAGGGGGCATAGTCACTTCTTCCATCCAGGCTACGTTGCTCAAAATCGGGTACGATGTCAGGTTCTTCCCTTGGCTGGAAGCTGAAAAAAAACCTTCAGATAATAGCAAAGGTAGATAGATCAAATGAAAGCATCAGATCTGAGCTTTCTAACAAGTATATTTAGGTCATGGGTACTCACGAAGTGACTGTGATATCCATTCTGAGCTATTTGTTAAATTAGCAAATCTTGTCAAAAAAACTTTTTTTGACGATTTTTGCTAATTTTCGGTATCAACCCTCATGACTGTTTTCGGGTCCCTGTAGCCACCAGGACCCCATAATATATCTCAGATGATATAACAAGAGTGGCTAGGGCTCATTTCCAGCCTCCAGGTACATGTCTGACTCCTATTTGTGACATTTCGAGGTGTTTGGGGTCAAACTCATTTTTTCCATTATAGGCCATATAGCTCAGAGTCACATCACATTGAGCTCAGAGTCACATCAAATTTCTAGTTCTGGACCTAAGGACCCCTTAGTATACCTCAGATGACATACCAGGAGTGTCTAAGACACATTTCTGGCCTCCAGGGATGACTTTTTGAAGTTTTGGGGTTTAAGGGGGCAAAGTCACTTCTTCCATCCAGCCTAAGGTGCTCAAAATCGGGTACAATGTCAGGTTTTTCCCATGGCTGGAAGCTGAAAAAAAAACTTCAGATAATAGCAAAGGTAGATAGATCAAATGAAAGCATCAGATCTGAGCTTTCTAACAAGTATATTTAGGTCCTGGGTACTCACAAAGTGACTGTGATATCCATTCTGAGCTATTTGGAAAATTAGCAAATCTTGTCAAAAAAACTTTTTTGGACGATTTTTGCTAATTTTCGGTATCAACCCTCATGACTGTTTTCAGGTCCCTGTAGCCACCAGGACCCCATAATATATCTCAGATTATATAACAAGAGTGGCTAGGGCTCATTTCCAGCCTCCAGGTACATGTCTGACTCCTATTTGTGACATTTTGAGGTGTTTGGTGTCAAATTCATTTTTTTCCATTATAGCTCCTAGATATCAGAGTCACATCAGATTTCTAGTTCTGGACCCAAGAAGACCATAGTATACCTCAGATGACATACCAAGAGTGTCTAAGACCCATTTCTGGCCTCCAGGGGTGACTTTTTGAAGTTTTTGGGTTTAAGGGGGCAAAGTGACTTTTTCCACCCAGCCCAATGTTCTCAAAATCGGGTACGATATCAGGTGTTTCCCTTGGTTGGTAGCGGAAAAAAAACTTTATATAATATCAAAGTTATATATATCACATGAAAGCATCAGAGCTGACCTTTCTAACAAGTGTATTCATATCTTGCGCACTCAAACAGTGTCTCTGATATCCATTCTGAGCTATTTGGAAAATTAGCAAATCTTGTCAAAAAAAATTTTGGGACGATTTTTGCTAATTTTCAGTATCAACCCACCTGACTGTTTTTGGGTCCCTGTGGCCACCAGGACCCTATATTATATCTCAGGTGATATAGCAAGAGTGTCTAGGGCTCATTTCCAGCCTCCAGGTACATGTCTGAGTCCTATTTCAGACATTTTGAGGTGTTTGGTGTCAAATTCATTTTTTCCATTATAGGCCCTAGATATCAGAGTCACATCACATTTCTAGTTCTGGACCCAAGAACACCATAGTATACCTCAGATGACATACCAAGAGTGTCTAAGACCCGTTTCTGGCCTCCAGGGGTGACTTTTTGAAGTTTTTGGGTTTAAGGGGGCAAAGTCACTTTTTCCACCCGAGGTCGTGGAACTCGGAGCTGGGTAAAAGTTTAGCTTGAGTGCCCTCCCCATGGAGGTCAAAAATGTTATTGCATCAAAATCATTTAAAAACTATATAGGTGTAATTGTAGTGCCCTGAATGCTATATGGCTGCATTTGCACCGTTCTAGGTATTTACAAAATGAATTTCTAACACTTTTGAAGTCTCCATGAAGTGAAAAATGACTAAGTCCAAAAACTTCACTGGTGCATCAAAGTGGTCAAAAAAGGTCAACATTGGGTTAAAATTAACAAAACATAGTGCTGCAGTGGTCCAATAGCAGGCTAAAGACATAATGAATGACACAGAATGAACAGTTTTACTAAACACTTTGAAAATTCGATTTTCAATTTCAGGGGGACAAGGTCATGGAACTCCGAGCTGGGTAAAAGTTCAGCTTAAGGGCCCTCCCCATGGAGGTCAAAAATGTTATTACATCAAAATCTTTTAAAAACTATATAGGTGTAATTGCAGTCTCCTGAATGCTATGTAACTGCATTTGCACTGTTCTGTGTGCCTCCAAAATGAATTTCTAACACTTTTGAAGTCCCCATGAAGTGAAAAATGACGAAGTACAAAGACATCATTGGTGCATGAAAGTGTTTAAAAACGGTCACAAATGCATAAAAATGAAAAAAACAAAGTGCTACACTGGCCCAATAGCAAGCTAAACACACAATGAATGACCCAGAATGAATATATTTACAAATTACTTGGAAAATGCTATTTTAAATTTCAGGGGGACGAGGTCACAGAAGTCATGGAACTCCGAGCGGGGTAAAAGTTCAAACTTTCCACCCCTCATGGAGGTCAAAATGTTTAATTCATCAAAATCATTTAAAAACCATATAGGTGTGATTGGAGTGTCCTGATTGCTATATAGGTGCATTTGCACTGTCCTGTGTGCCTCCAAAGTGACTTTTTAACACTTTTGAAATCTCCATGAAGCAAAAAGTGACTAAGTCCAAAGACCATTTGGAGCATCAAAGTGTTCAAAAACGGTCAAAAATGCATAAAAACAAAAAAAAAACAAGTGCTACAGTGGCCCAATAGCATGCTAAACACACAATGAATGACACAGAATGAATAGTTGTACACATTACTTTGAAAATGCAATTTTAAATTTCAGGGGGACAAGGTCACGAAAGTCATGGAACTCCGAGCGGGGTAAAAGTTCAACCTTTCCCCCCTTATGGAGGTCAAAATTTTAATACATCAAAATCATTTAAAAACTATATAGGTGTGATGGCAGTGTCTTGGATACATCCCACATGAATTTTAAACACACTAGGAGCATCTCTGATCAAAATAACCATAAAAATCCCAAAGCTGCATCAGTGCTTCAAAGTGCTCCAAAACGGTCAAAAATGGACGAAAATGAAAAATATTCTCCATATCTGAGTTTTTATAATATTCCTTAGATAATGTATATCTTGAATTAGTTTTAAATCCTTTTATTAAAAAGTTTCTTTTCTATGCTGCACTGGTGCAATGCCTCAAGTCTGAGAAGCTGCACCAGTGCAGCCGAAGCAGCACTGGTGCAGCCGAAGCATACCTTTGACCAATCCGAGAAAAAAAGGTGTTTTTTTCCCTGGGCCCCTCCCCCAAACGAAAACACATTGACCTGAAGCCTAAGTGTATTCTGAGTCATAAAAAGTTTATTAGATGAAAAAATATTGTACGGGCACTTTTTTGCACAAAAAGTCACTTTTTGGCACTTTTTTGAGAGAAATAAAATAGTTCGCAGATTTTTTTTAAATCGACCGAATAAAAAAAAAATGCTCTTGTTGGATGGCTTTGGACATAAGGCCGCATAAACAAAAGGAATTTTTCAAATATCTGTTTTTCTCACTTTTTTATTGCTGTTTGAAATTTCTGACTTCACTTTTTGCATCATTGGTGATGCATGTGTTTAACATTGAGCTTGGGAAAATTGAAAAAAAATAGACTTTGGGGATTGTTTACTAGGGCAAGTGATACATCAAATTAAGACTCATATTAAACTGAACCTCAAGCTGAAAAAAACAACAAAATAGCATTTACGATCACTTTTTTATAAGCAACTTTAACAATTGTTTTTTTAGCTGTATTAAAAAACAAGGTAACGCCGTAAATTTTAGAAAAGAGATTTTTTCAAAGTAAAACATAGGTGTGACCTGCCTTCACATTAGGCTTCATAAACAAAAGAAAAAACATCTCTATGTGTTATATTCACTTTTTAATAACACATTTTCGTTTTAGGCACAAGCAAAAAGCAGCATTGGTGATGCATGTGTTTTTCAATGGGGTTTTTTAAAGTCTACCAAAATACGGTTTACCAATACATTTTCATTATTTTCTCTTTGGTATCTCATTATGCACATGTTAATAAACAGGTTCATGCATTATTAGCTAAATAGCATAAAAACACACTGAATTATTAACAATAATCTTTGAGATTTGGGTGACCAGATGGCCGGAAATCGAAAATCGCCTCGTATGGATTCAACTTCCATTTCGTGCACTTTCTATGTGGGCCACATGCATAAGAATTGGTACAATAATGCATACGAATCTTAGCTAGAATCTGCAATTGAAATTAAGTCTTTAACTTATATGCTTCAAGAATTATAGGGCACATTCTGCTATGTATAATATCCTATCCATTTCAATGGGACGACCAGATGGCCGCAAATTGAAAATCGCGTCGTATGGATTCATATTGCGTTGTATGTACCTTACGTGTAAGCCACATGCATTTAAAATGACACAATGTAGTAGGGTATGCTATAGAATGTGTTGCAGTTGGAAATCAAGCTCTATCTAGTATGGATCATGACTGATGACACAATATACGTGACTCATTTTGCAAAAAATGGAGGCAAATTTTATAAAACATGCGTTTAATCACTGAATGATTCTCACCACTTCTAAGCATGGCACAGGCATGACAATGACCACAGGGCAGTGGCATGATGGTAACTGTATGCTGCACTCAGAATTATGGATCCAGATTGTATGGTTTTAGAATTATGGGCCACAACGTAAGGCATATTTTTTCACACATGTGACGTTATTGAAAAACATCATACATTCAACTTCACATTTTGTAGCCAAAAGCATAAAGTGTTCTTCAACACACATGAAAGTGAAAAATAAAAACTTTTCCTGAAGATTACACTTGATTTGTACCTTGTCCCTATAAGCCACAAATATGAGAGTTACCACTATAAAGTGTAGATGTCTTAGCTACATACTGTGATTGAAATTAGGTCAGTACCTCATATGGTTCAAGATTTATAGTGCACCACATACTATGTAATATATCCTATCCATTTCAATGGGTGACCAGATGGCCGCAAATTAAAAATCGCCTCGTATGGATTCAAATTGCTTTGTATGCACCTTGTGTGTGAGCCACATGCATATAAAATGGCACACTGTAGTAGGCTATGTTATAGAATGTGTTGCAGTTGGAAATCAAGCTCTATCTAATATGGATCTTGACTGATGACATAACATACGTGACACATTTTGCAAAAGCTGGAGGAATTTTTAAAAAAATATGTGTTTAATCGCTGAAAGATTCACACCACTTTGAAGCTTTCCACATGCATGAAAATGAACACAGGACAGTGGCATCATGTTAGCTTAATGCTGCACTTCCAATTATGGATCCAGATTGTATGGTTTTAGAAGTATGGGACAAAATGTAAGGCATACTTTTTCGTACATGCGACGGTATTGAAAAACGTCATACATTCAACCTCAAATTTTGACAACTTTACAATACGCCACACACATAATAATTCACATGGGTAAGATGCACATCACTAGGAACAAAGTGCTGTTTAAATTATGTCTCTATAATGTACAGACTATGAATTATAGCCAAAAGTATAAAGTGTTCTACAACACACATGAAAGTGAAAAATAAAAACTTACCTGAAGGTTACATTTGATTTGTACCTTGTCCCTATAAGCCACAACCATGAGAGTTACCACTATGAATTGTAAATGTCTTAGCTACATACTGCAATTGAAATTAAGTCAGTACATCATATGCTTCAAGAAATAGAGTGCACTACATCCTCTGTAGTATATCCTATCCATTTCAAAGGGTGACCAGATGGCCGCAAATTAAAAATTGCCTCGTATGGATTCAAATTGCTTTGTATGACTGTTTTCAGGTCCCTGTAGCCACCAGGACCCCATAATATATCTCAGATGATATAACAAGAGTGGCTAGGGCTCATTTCCAGCCTCCAGGTACATGTCTGACTCCTATTTGTGACATTTCGAGGTGTTTGGGATCAAACTCATTTTTCCCAATATAGGCCATAGAGCTCAGAGTCACATCACATTGAGCTCAGAGTCACATCAAATTTCTAGTTCTGGACCTAAGGACCCCTTAGTATACCTCAGATGACATACCAGGAGTGTCTAAGACCCATTTCTGGCCTCCAGGGATGACTTTTTGAAGTTTTGGGGTTTAAGGGGGCATAGTCACTTCTTCCATCCAGGCTACGTTGCTCAAAATCGGGTACGATGTCAGGTTCTTCCCTTGGCTGGAAGCTGAAAAAAAACCTTCAGATAATAGCAAAGGTAGATAGATCAAATGAAAGCATCAGATCTGAGCTTTCTAACAAGTATATTTAGGTCATGGGTACTCACGAAGTGACTGTGATATCCATTCTGAGCTATTTGTTAAATTAGCAAATCTTGTCAAAAAAACTTTTTTTGACGATTTTTGCTAATTTTCGGTATCAACCCTCATGACTGTTTTCGGGTCCCTGTAGCCACCAGGACCCCATAATATATCTCAGATGATATAACAAGAGTGGCTAGGGCTCATTTCCAGCCTCCAGGTACATGTCTGACTCCTATTTGTGACATTTCGAGGTGTTTGGGGTCAAACTCATTTTTTCCATTATAGGCCATATAGCTCAGAGTCACATCACATTGAGCTCAGAGTCACATCAAATTTCTAGTTCTGGACCTAAGGACCCCTTAGTATACCTCAGATGACATACCAGGAGTGTCTAAGACCCATTTCTGGCCTCCAGGGATGACTTTTTGAAGTTTTGGGGTTTAAGGGGGCAAAGTCACTTCTTCCATCCAGCCTAAGGTGCTCAAAATCGGGTACAATGTCAGGTTTTTCCCATGGCTGGAAGCTGAAAAAAAAACTTCAGATAATAGCAAAGGTAGATAGATCAAATGAAAGCATCAGATCTGAGCTTTCTAACAAGTATATTTAGGTCCTGGGTACTCACAAAGTGACTGTGATATCCATTCTGAGCTATTTGGAAAATTAGCAAATCTTGTCAAAAAAACTTTTTTTGACGATTTTTGCTAATTTTCGGTATCAACCCTCATGACTGTTTTCAGGTCCCTGTAGCCACCAGGACCCCATAATATATCTCAGATTATATAACAAGAGTGGCTAGGGCTCATTTCCAGCCTCCAGGTACATGTCTGACTCCTATTTGTGACATTTTGAGGTGTTTGGTGTCAAATTCATTTTTTTCCATTATAGCTCCTAGATATCAGAGTCACATCAGATTTCTAGTTCTGGACCCAAGAAGACCATAGTATACCTCAGATGACATACCAAGAGTGTCTAAGACCCATTTCTGGCCTCCAGGGGTGACTTTTTGAAGTTTTTGGGTTTAAGGGGGCAAAGTGACTTTTTCCACCCAGCCCAATGTTCTCAAAATCGGGTACGATATCAGGTGTTTCCCTTGGTTGGTAGCGGAAAAAAAACTTTATATAATATCAAAGTTATATATATCACATGAAAGCATCAGAGCTGACCTTTCTAACAAGTGTATTCATATCTTGCGCACTCAAACAGTGTCTCTGATATCCATTCTGAGCTATTTGGAAAATTAGCAAATCTTGTCAAAAAAAATTTTGGGACGATTTTTGCTAATTTTCAGTATCAACCCACCTGACTGTTTTTGGGTCCCTGTGGCCACCAGGACCCTATATTATATCTCAGGTGATATAGCAAGAGTGTCTAGGGCTCATTTCCAGCCTCCAGGTACATGTCTGAGTCCTATTTCAGACATTTTGAGGTGTTTGGTGTCAAATTCATTTTTTCCATTATAGGCCCTAGATATCAGAGTCACATCACATTTCTAGTTCTGGACCCAAGAACACCATAGTATACCTCAGATGACATACCAAGAGTGTCTAAGACCCGTTTCTGGCCTCCAGGGGTGACTTTTTGACGTTTTTGGGTTTAAGGGGGCAAAGTCACTTTTTCCACCCGAGGTCGTGGAACTCGGAGCTGGGTAAAAGTTTAGCTTGAGTGCCCTCCCCATGGAGGTCAAAAATGTTATTGCATCAAAATCATTTAAAAACTATATAGGTGTAATTGTAGTGCCCTGAATGCTATATGGCTGCATTTGCACCGTTCTAGGTATTTACAAAATGAATTTCTAACACTTTTGAAGTCTCCATGAAGTGAAAAATGACTAAGTCCAAAAACTTCACTGGTGCATCAAAGTGGTCAAAAAAGGTCAACATTGGGTTAAAATTAACAAAACATAGTGCTGCAGTGGTCCAATAGCAGGCTAAAGACATAATGAATGACACAGAATGAACAGTTTTACTAAACACTTTGAAAATTCGATTTTCAATTTCAGGGGGACAAGGTCATGGAACTCCGAGCTGGGTAAAAGTTCAGCTTAAGGGCCCTCCCCATGGAGGTCAAAAATGTTATTACATCAAAATCTTTTAAAAACTATATAGGTGTAATTGCAGTCTCCTGAATGCTATGTAACTGCATTTGCACTGTTCTGTGTGCCTCCAAAATGAATTTCTAACACTTTTGAAGTCCCCATGAAGTGAAAAATGACGAAGTACAAAGACATCATTGGTGCATGAAAGTGTTTAAAAACGGTCACAAATGCATAAAAATGAAAAAAAACAAAGTGCTACACTGGCCCAATAGCAAGCTAAACACACAATGAATGACCCAGAATGAATATATTTACAAATTACTTGGAAAATGCTATTTTAAATTTCAGGGGGACGAGGTCACAGAAGTCATGGAACTCCGAGCGGGGTAAAAGTTCAAACTTTCCACCCCTCATGGAGGTCAAAATGTTTAATTCATCAAAATCATTTAAAAACCATATAGGTGTGATTGGAGTGTCCTGATTGCTATATAGGTGCATTTGCACTGTCCTGTGTGCCTCCAAAGTGACTTTTTAACACTTTTGAAATCTCCATGAAGCAAAAAGTGACTAAGTCCAAAGACCATTTGGAGCATCAAAGTGTTCAAAAACGGTCAAAAATGCATAAAAACAAAAAAAAAACAAGTGCTACAGTGGCCCAATAGCATGCTAAACACACAATGAATGACACAGAATGAATAGTTGTACACATTACTTTGAAAATGCAATTTTAAATTTCAGGGGGACAATGTCACGAAAGTCATGGAACTCCGAGCGGGGTAAAAGTTCAACCTTTCCCCCCTTATGGAGGTCAAAATTTTAATACATCAAAATCATTTAAAAACTATATAGGTGTGATGGCAGTGTCTTGGATACATCCCACATGAATTTTAAACACATTAGGAGCATCTCTGATCAAAATAACCATAAAAATCCCAAAGCTGCATCAGTGCTTCAAAGTGCTCCAAAACGGTCAAAAATGGACGAAAATGAAAAATATTCTCCATATCTGAGTTTTTATAATATTCCTTAGATAATGTATATCTTGAATTAGTTTTAAATCCTTTTATTAAAAAGTTTCTTTTCTATGCTGCACTGGTGCAACGCCTCAAGTCTGAGAAGCTGCACCAGTGCAGCCGAAGCAGCACTGGTGCAGCCGAAGCATACCTTTGACCAATCCGAGAAAAAAAGGTGTTTTTTTCCCTGGGCCCCTCCCCCAAACGAAAACACATTGACCTGAAGCCTAAGTGTATTCTGAGTCATAAAAAGTTTATTAGATGAAAAAATATTGTACGGGCACTTTTTTGCACAAAAAGTCACTTTTTGGCACTTTTTTGAGAGAAATAAAATAGTTCGCAGATTTTTTTTAAATCGACCGAATAAAAAAAAAATGCTCTTGTTGGATGGCTTTGGACATAAGGCCGCATAAACAAAAGGAATTTTTCAAATATCTGTTTTTCTCACTTTTTTATTGCTGTTTGAAATTTCTGACTTCACTTTTTGCATCATTGGTGATGCATGTGTTTAACATTGAGCTTGGGAAAATTGAAAAAAAATAGACTTTGGGGATTGTTTACTAGGGCAAGTGATACATCAAATTAAGACTCATATTAAACTGAACCTCAAGCTGAAAAAAAAAACAAAATAGCATTTACGATCACTTTTTTATAAGCGACTTTAACAATTGTTTTTTTAGCTGTATTAAAAAACAAGGTAACGCCGTAAATTTTAGAAAAGAGATTTTTTCAAAGTAAAACATAGGTGTGACCTGCCTTCACATTAGGCTTCATAAACAAAAGAAAAAACATCTCTATGTGTTATATTCACTTTTTAATAACACATTTTCGTTTTAGGCACAAGCAAAAAGCAGCATTGGTGATGCATGTGTTTTTCAATGGGGTTTTTTAAAGTCTACCAAAATACGGTTTACCAATACATTTTCATTATTTTCTCTTTGGTATCTCATTATGCACATGTTAATAAACAGGTTCATGCATTATTAGCTAAATAGCATAAAAACACACTGAATTATTAACAATAATCTTTGAGATTTGGGTGACCAGATGGCCGGAAATCGAAAATCGCCTCGTATGGATTCAACTTCCATTTCGTGCACTTTCTATGTGGGCCACATGCATAAGAATTGGTACAATAATGCATACGAATCTTAGCTAGAATCTGCAATTGAAATTAAGTCTTTAACTTATATGCTTCAAGAATTATAGGGCACATTCTGCTATGTATAATATCCTATCCATTTCAATGGGACGACCAGATGGCCGCAAATTGAAAATCGCGTCGTATGGATTCATATTGCGTTGTATGTACCTTACGTGTAAGCCACATGCATTTAAAATGACACAATGTAGTAGGGTATGCTATAGAATGTGTTGCAGTTGGAAATCAAGCTCTATCTAGTATGGATCATGACTGATGACACAATATACGTGACTCATTTTGCAAAAAATGGAGGCAAATTTTATAAAACATGCGTTTAATCACTGAATGATTCTCACCACTTCTAAGCATGGCACAGGCATGACAATGACCACAGGGCAGTGGCATGATGGTAACTGTATGCTGCACTCAGAATTATGGATCCAGATTGTATGGTTTTAGAATTATGGGCCACAACGTAAGGCATATTTTTTCACACATGTGACGTTATTGAAAAACATCATACATTCAACTTCACATTTTGTAGCCAAAAGCATAAAGTGTTCTTCAACACACATGAAAGTGAAAAATAAAAACTTTTCCTGAAGATTACACTTGATTTGTACCTTGTCCCTATAAGCCACAAATATGAGAGTTACCACTATAAAGTGTAGATGTCTTAGCTACATACTGTGATTGAAATTAGGTCAGTACCTCATATGGTTCAAGATTTATAGTGCACCACATACTATGTAATATATCCTATCCATTTCAATGGGTGACCAGATGGCCGCAAATTAAAAATCGCCTCGTATGGATTCAAATTGCTTTGTATGCACCTTGTGTGTGAGCCACATGCATATAAAATGGCACACTGTAGTAGGCTATGTTATAGAATGTGTTGCAGTTGGAAATCAAGCTCTATCTAATATGGATCTTGACTGATGACATAACATACGTGACACATTTTGCAAAAGCTGGAGGAATTTTTAAAAAAATATGTGTTTAATCGCTGAAAGATTCACACCACTTTGAAGCTTTCCACATGCATGAAAATGAACACAGGACAGTGGCATCATGTTAGCTTAATGCTGCACTTCCAATTATGGATCCAGATTGTATGGTTTTAGAAGTATGGGACAAAATGTAAGGCATACTTTTTCGTACATGCGACGGTATTGAAAAACGTCATCCATTCAACCTCAAATTTTGACAACTTTACAATACGCCACACACATAATAATTCACATGGGTAAGATGCACATCACTAGGAACAAAGTGCTGTTTAAATTATGTCTCTATAATGTACAGACTATGAATTATAGCCAAAAGTATAAAGTGTTCTACAACACACATGAAAGTGAAAAATAAAAACTTACCTGAAGGTTACACTTGATTTGTACCTTGTCCCTATAAGCCACAACCATGAGAGTTACCACTATGAATTGTAAATGTCTTAGCTACATACTGCAATTGAAATTAAGTCAGTACATCATATGCTTCAAGAAATAGAGTGCACTACATCCTCTGTAGTATATCCTATCCATTTCAAAGGGTGACCAGATGGCCGCAAATTAAAAATTGCCTCGTATGGATTCAAATTGCTTTGTATGACTGTTTTCAGGTTCCTGTAGCCACCAGGACCCCATAATATATCTCAGATGATATAACAAGAGTGGCTAGGGCTCATTTCCAGCCTCCAGGTACATGTCTGACTCCTATTTGTGACATTTCGAGGTGTTTGGGATCAAACTCATTTTTCCCAATATAGGCCATAGAGCTCAGAGTCACATCACATTGAGCTCAGAGTCACATCAAATTTCTAGTTCTGGACCTAAGGACCCCTTAGTATACCTCAGATGACATACCAGGAGTGTCTAAGACCCATTTCTGGCCTCCAGGGATGACTTTTTGAAGTTTTGGGGTTTAAGGGGGCATAGTCACTTCTTCCATCCAGGCTACGTTGCTCAAAATCGGGTACGATGTCAGGTTCTTCCCTTGGCTGGAAGCTGAAAAAAAACCTTCAGATAATAGCAAAGGTAGATAGATCAAATGAAAGCATCAGATCTGAGCTTTCTAACAAGTATATTTAGGTCATGGGTACTCACGAAGTGACTGTGATATCCATTCTGAGCTATTTGTTAAATTAGCAAATCTTGTCAAAAAAACTTTTTTTGACGATTTTTGCTAATTTTCGGTATCAACCCTCATGACTGTTTTCGGGTCCCTGTAGCCACCAGGACCCCATAATATATCTCAGATGATATAACAAGAGTGGCTAGGGCTCATTTCCAGCCTCCAGGTACATGTCTGACTCCTATTTGTGACATTTCGAGGTATTTGGGGTCAAACTCATTTTTTCCATTATAGGCCATATAGCTCAGAGTCACATCACATTGAGCTCAGAGTCACATCAAATTTCTAGTTCTGGACCTAAGGACCCCTTAGTATACCTCAGATGACATACCAGGAGTGTCTAAGACCCATTTCTGGCCTCCAGGGATGACTTTTTGAAGTTTTGGGGTTTAAGGGGGCAAAGTCACTTCTTCCATCCAGCCTAAGGTGCTCAAAATCGGGTACAATGTCAGGTTTTTCCCATGGCTGGAAGCTGAAAAAAAAACTTCAGATAATAGCAAAGGTAGATAGATCAAATGAAAGCATCAGATCTGAGCTTTCTAACAAGTATATTTAGGTCCTGGGTACTCACAAAGTGACTGTGATATCCATTCTGAGCTATTTGGAAAATTAGCAAATCTTGTCAAAAAAACTTTTTTTGACGATTTTTGCTAATTTTCGGTATCAACCCTCATGACTGTTTTCAGGTCCCTGTAGCCACCAGGACCCCATAATATATCTCAGATTATATAACAAGAGTGGCTAGGGCTCATTTCCAGCCTCCAGGTACATGTCTGACTCCTATTTGTGACATTTTGAGGTGTTTGGTGTCAAATTCATTTTTTTCCATTATAGCTCCTAGATATCAGAGTCACATCAGATTTCTAGTTCTGGACCCAAGAAGACCATAGTATACCTCAGATGACATACCAAGAGTGTCTAAGACCCATTTCTGGCCTCCAGGGGTGACTTTTTGAAGTTTTTGGGTTTAAGGGGGCAAAGTGACTTTTTCCACCCAGCCCAATGTTCTCAAAATCGGGTACGATATCAGGTGTTTCCCTTGGTTGGTAGCGGAAAAAAAACTTTATATAATATCAAAGTTATATATATCACATGAAAGCATCAGAGCTGACCTTTCTAACAAGTGTATTCATATCTTGCGCACTCAAACAGTGTCTCTGATATCCATTCTGAGCTATTTGGAAAATTAGCAAATCTTGTCAAAAAAAATTTTGGGACGATTTTTGCTAATTTTCAGTATCAACCCACCTGACTGTTTTTGGGTCCCTGTGGCCACCAGGACCCTATATTATATCTCAGGTGATATAGCAAGAGTGTCTAGGGCTCATTTCCAGCCTCCAGGTACATGTCTGAGTCCTATTTCAGACATTTTGAGGTGTTTGGTGTCAAATTCATTTTTTCCATTATAGGCCCTAGATATAAGAGTCACATCACATTTCTAGTTCTGGACCCAAGAACACCATAGTATACCTCAGATGACATACCAAGAGTGTCTAAGACCCGTTTCTGGCCTCCAGGGGTGACTTTTTGACGTTTTTGGGTTTAAGGGGGCAAAGTCACTTTTTCCACCCGAGGTCGTGGAACTCGGAGCTGGGTAAAAGTTTAGCTTGAGTGCCCTCCCCATGGAGGTCAAAAATGTTATTGCATCAAAATCATTTAAAAACTATATAGGTGTAATTGTAGTGCCCTGAATGCTATATGGCTGCATTTGCACCGTTCTAGGTATTTACAAAATGAATTTCTAACACTTTTGAAGTCTCCATGAAGTGAAAAATGACTAAGTCCAAAAACTTCACTGGTGCATCAAAGTGGTCAAAAAAGGTCAACATTGGGTTAAAATTAACAAAACATAGTGCTGCAGTGGTCCAATAGCAGGCTAAAGACATAATGAATGACACAGAATGAACAGTTTTACTAAACACTTTGAAAATTCGATTTTCAATTTCAGGGGGACAAGGTCATGGAACTCCGAGCTGGGTAAAAGTTCAGCTTAAGGGCCCTCCCCATGGAGGTCAAAAATGTTATTACATCAAAATCTTTTAAAAACTATATAGGTGTAATTGCAGTCTCCTGAATGCTATGTAACTGCATTTGCACTGTTCTGTGTGCCTCCAAAATGAATTTCTAACACTTTTGAAGTCCCCATGAAGTGAAAAATGACGAAGTACAAAGACATCATTGGTGCATGAAAGTGTTTAAAAACGGTCACAAATGCATAAAAATGAAAAAAAACAAAGTGCTACACTGGCCCAATAGCAAGCTAAACACACAATGAATGACCCAGAATGAATATATTTACAAATTACTTGGAAAATGCTATTTTAAATTTCAGGGGGACGAGGTCACAGAAGTCATGGAACTCCGAGCGGGGTAAAAGTTCAAACTTTCCACCCCTCATGGAGGTCAAAATGTTTAATTCATCAAAATCATTTAAAAACCATATAGGTGTGATTGGAGTGTCCTGATTGCTATATAGGTGCATTTGCACTGTCCTGTGTGCCTCCAAAGTGACTTTTTAACACTTTTGAAATCTCCATGAAGCAAAAAGTGACTAAGTCCAAAGACCATTTGGAGCATCAAAGTGTTCAAAAACGGTCAAAAATGCATAAAAACAAAAAAAAAACAAGTGCTACAGTGGCCCAATAGCATGCTAAACACACAATGAATGACACAGAATGAATAGTTGTACACATTACTTTGAAAATGCAATTTTAAATTTCAGGGGGACAATGTCACGAAAGTCATGGAACTCCGAGCGGGGTAAAAGTTCAACCTTTCCCCCCTTATGGAGGTCAAAATTTTAATACATCAAAATCATTTAAAAACTATATAGGTGTGATGGCAGTGTCTTGGATACATCCCACATGAATTTTAAACACATTAGGAGCATCTCTGATCAAAATAACCATAAAAATCCCAAAGCTGCATCAGTGCTTCAAAGTGCTCCAAAACGGTCAAAAATGGACGAAAATGAAAAATATTCTCCATATCTGAGTTTTTATAATATTCCTTAGATAATGTATATCTTGAATTAGTTTTAAATCCTTTTATTAAAAAGTTTCTTTTCTATGCTGCACTGGTGCAACGCCTCAAGTCTGAGAAGCTGCACCAGTGCAGCCGAAGCAGCACTGGTGCAGCCGAAGCATACCTTTGACCAATCCGAGAAAAAAAGGTGTTTTTTTCCCTGGGCCCCTCCCCCAAACGAAAACACATTGACCTGAAGCCTAAGTGTATTCTGAGTCATAAAAAGTTTATTAGATGAAAAAATATTGTACGGGCACTTTTTTGCACAAAAAGTCACTTTTTGGCACTTTTTTGAGAGAAATAAAATAGTTCGCAGATTTTTTTTAAATCGACCGAATAAAAAAAAAATGCTCTTGTTGGATGGCTTTGGACATAAGGCCGCATAAACAAAAGGAATTTTTCAAATATCTGTTTTTCTCACTTTTTTATTGCTGTTTGAAATTTCTGACTTCACTTTTTGCATCATTGGTGATGCATGTGTTTAACATTGAGCTTGGGAAAATTGAAAAAAAATAGACTTTGGGGATTGTTTACTAGGGCAAGTGATACATCAAATTAAGACTCATATTAAACTGAACCTCAAGCTGAAAAAAAAAACAAAATAGCATTTACGATCACTTTTTTATAAGCGACTTTAACAATTGTTTTTTTAGCTGTATTAAAAAACAAGGTAACGCCGTAAATTTTAGAAAAGAGATTTTTTCAAAGTAAAACATAGGTGTGACCTGCCTTCACATTAGGCTTCATAAACAAAAGAAAAAACATCTCTATGTGTTATATTCACTTTTTAATAACACATTTTCGTTTTAGGCACAAGCAAAAAGCAGCATTGGTGATGCATGTGTTTTTCAATGGGGTTTTTTAAAGTCTACCAAAATACGGTTTACCAATACATTTTCATTATTTTCTCTTTGGTATCTCATTATGCACATGTTAATAAACAGGTTCATGCATTATTAGCTAAATAGCATAAAAACACACTGAATTATTAACAATAATCTTTGAGATTTGGGTGACCAGATGGCCGGAAATCGAAAATCGCCTCGTATGGATTCAACTTCCATTTCGTGCACTTTCTATGTGGGCCACATGCATAAGAATTGGTACAATAATGCATACGAATCTTAGCTAGAATCTGCAATTGAAATTAAGTCTTTAACTTATATGCTTCAAGAATTATAGGGCACATTCTGCTATGTATAATATCCTATCCATTTCAATGGGACGACCAGATGGCCGCAAATTGAAAATCGCGTCGTATGGATTCATATTGCGTTGTATGTACCTTACGTGTAAGCCACATGCATTTAAAATGACACAATGTAGTAGGGTATGCTATAGAATGTGTTGCAGTTGGAAATCAAGCTCTATCTAGTATGGATCATGACTGATGACACAATATACGTGACTCATTTTGCAAAAAATGGAGGCAAATTTTATAAAACATGCGTTTAATCACTGAATGATTCTCACCACTTCTAAGCATGGCACAGGCATGACAATGACCACAGGGCAGTGGCATGATGGTAACTGTATGCTGCACTCAGAATTATGGATCCAGATTGTATGGTTTTAGAATTATGGGCCACAACGTAAGGCATATTTTTTCACACATGTGACGTTATTGAAAAACATCATACATTCAACTTCACATTTTGTAGCCAAAAGCATAAAGTGTTCTTCAACACACATGAAAGAGAAAAATAAAAACTTTTCCTGAAGATTACACTTGATTTGTACCTTGTCCCTATAAGCCACAAATATGAGAGTTACCACTATAAAGTGTAGATGTCTTAGCTACATACTGTGATTGAAATTAGGTCAGTACCTCATATGGTTCAAGATTTATAGTGCACCACATACTATGTAATATATCCTATCCATTTCAATGGGTGACCAGATGGCCGCAAATTAAAAATCGCCTCGTATGGATTCAAATTGCTTTGTATGCACCTTGTGTGTGAGCCACATGCATATAAAATGGCACACTGTAGTAGGCTATGTTATAGAATGTGTTGCAGTTGGAAATCAAGCTCTATCTAATATGGATCTTGACTGATGACATAACATACGTGACACATTTTGCAAAAGCTGGAGGAATTTTTAAAAAAATATGTGTTTAATCGCTGAAAGATTCACACCACTTTGAAGCTTTCCACATGCATGAAAATGAACACAGGACAGTGGCATCATGTTAGCTTAATGCTGCACTTCCAATTATGGATCCAGATTGTATGGTTTTAGAAGTATGGGACAAAATGTAAGGCATACTTTTTCGTACATGCGACGGTATTGAAAAACGTCATCCATTCAACCTCAAATTTTGACAACTTTACAATACGCCACACACATAATAATTCACATGGGTAAGATGCACATCACTAGGAACAAAGTGCTGTTTAAATTATGTCTCTATAATGTACAGACTATGAATTATAGCCAAAAGTATAAAGTGTTCTACAACACACATGAAAGTGAAAAATAAAAACTTACCTGAAGGTTACACTTGATTTGTACCTTGTCCCTATAAGCCACAACCATGAGAGTTACCACTATGAATTGTAAATGTCTTAGCTACATACTGCAATTGAAATTAAGTCAGTACATCATATGCTTCAAGAAATAGAGTGCACTACATCCTCTGTAGTATATCCTATCCATTTCAAAGGGTGACCAGATGGCCGCAAATTAAAAATTGCCTCGTATGGATTCAAATTGCTTTGTATGACTGTTTTCAGGTTCCTGTAGCCACCAGGACCCCATAATATATCTCAGATGATATAACAAGAGTGGCTAGGGCTCATTTCCAGCCTCCAGGTACATGTCTGACTCCTATTTGTGACATTTCGGGGTGTTTGGGATCAAACTCATTTTTCCCAATATAGGCCATAGAGCTCAGAGTCACATCACATTGAGCTCAGAGTCACATCAAATTTCTAGTTCTGGACCTAAGGACCCCTTAGTATACCTCAGATGACATACCAGGAGTGTCTAAGACCCATTTCTGGCCTCCAGGGATGACTTTTTGAAGTTTTGGGGTTTAAGGGGGCATAGTCACTTCTTCCATCCAGGCTACGTTGCTCAAAATCGGGTACGATGTCAGGTTCTTCCCTTGGCTGGAAGCTGAAAAAAAACCTTCAGATAATAGCAAAGGTAGATAGATCAAATGAAAGCATCAGATCTGAGCTTTCTAACAAGTATATTTAGGTCATGGGTACTCACAAAGTGACTGTGATATCCATTCTGAGCTATTTGGAAAATTAGCAAATCTTGTCAAAAAAACTTTTTTTGACGATTTTTGCTAATTTTCGGTATCAACCCTCATGACTGTTTTCGGGTCCCTGTAGCCACCAGGACCCCATAATATATCTCAGATGATATAACAAGAGTGGCTAGGGCTCATTTCCAGCCTCCAGGTACATGTCTGACTCCTATTTGTGACATTTCGAGGTGTTTGGGGTCAAACTCATTTTTTCCATTATAGTCCATATAGCTCAGAGTCACATCACATTGAGCTCAGAGTCACATCAAATTTCTAGTTCTGGACCTAAGGACCCCTTAGTATACCTCAGATGACATACCAGGAGTGTCTAAGACCCATTTCTGGCCTCCAGGGATGACTTTTTGAAGTTTTGGGGTTTAAGGGGGCAAAGTCACTTCTTCCATCCAGCCTAAGGTGCTCAAAATCGGGTACAATGTCAGGTTTTTCCCATGGCTGGAAGCTGAAAAAAAAACTTCAGATAATAGCAAAGGTAGATAGATCAAATGAAAGCATCAGATCTGAGCTTTCTAACAAGTATATTTAGGTCCTGGGTACTCACAAAGTGACTGTGATATCCATTCTGAGCTATTTGGAAAATTAGCAAATCTTGTCAAAAAAACTTTTTTTGACGATTTTTGCTAATTTTCGGTATCAACCCTCATGACTGTTTTCAGGTCCCTGTAGCCACCAGGACCCCATAATATATCTCAGATTATATAACAAGAGTGGCTAGGGCTCATTTCCAGCCTCCAGGTACATGTCTGACTCCTATTTGTGACATTTTGAGGTGTTTGGTGTCAAATTCATTTTTTTCCATTATAGCTCCTAGATATCAGAGTCACATCAGATTTCTAGTTCTGGACCCAAGAAGACCATAGTATACCTCAGATGACATACCAAGAGTGTCTAAGACCCATTTCTGGCCTCCAGGGGTGACCTTTTGAAGTTTTGGGGTTTAAGGGGGCAAAGTGACTTTTTCCACCCAGCCCAATGTTCTCAAAATCGGGTACGATATCAGGTGTTTCCCTTGGTTGGTAGCAGAAAAAAAACTTTATATAATATCAAAGTTATATATATCACATGAAAGCATCAGAGCTGACCTTTCTGACAAGTGTATTCATATCTTGCGCACTCAGACAGTGTCTCTGATATCCATTCTGAGCTATTTGGAAAATTAGCAAATCTTGTCAAAAAAATTTTTGGGACGATTTTTGCTAATTTTCAGTATCAACCCACCTGACTGTTTTTGGGTCCCTGTGGCCACCAGGACCCTATATTATATCTCAGGTGATATAGCAAGAGTGTCTAGGGCTCATTTCCAGCCTCCAGGTACATGTCTGAGTCCTATTTCAGACATTTTGAGGTGTTTGGTGTCAAATTCATTTTTTCCATTATAGGCCCTAGATATCAGAGTCACATCACATTTCTAGTTCTGGACCCAAGAACACCATAGTATACCTCAGATGACATACCAAGAGTGTCTAAGACCCATTTCTGGCCTCCAGGGGTGACTTTTTGAAGTTTTTGGGTTTAAGGGGGCAAAGTCACTTTTTCCACCCGAGGTCGTGAAACTCGGAGCTAGGTAAAAGTTTAGCTTGAGTGCCCTCCCCATGGAGGTCAAAAATGTTATTGCATCAAAATCATTTAAAAACTATATAGGTGTAATTGTTGTGCCCTAAATGCTATATGGCTGCATGACTCCCTGTGTAAACTGTATTTTCTATATGCTACTTTTATGGTTATTTATGGTTATTTTTGTCTTCTTAACCGAATAAAGTATTTTGAATTGAATATATGGCTGCATTTGCACCGTTCTAGGTATTTACAAAATGAATTTCTAACACTTTTGAAGTCACCATAAAGTGAAAAATGACTAAGTCCAAAAACTTCACTGGTGCATCAAAGTGGTCAAAAAAGGTCAACATTGGGTTAAAATTAACAAAACATAGTGCTGCAGTGGTCCAATAGCAGGCTAAAGACATAATGAATGACACAGAATGAACAGTTTTACTAAACACTTTGAAAATTCGATTTTCAATTTCAGGGGGACAAGGTCATGGAACTCCGAGCTGGGTAAAAGTTCAGCTTAAGGGCCCTCCCCATGGAGGTCAAAAATGTTATTACATCAAAATCTTTTAAAAACTATATAGGTGTAATTGCAGTCTCCTGAATGCTATGTAACTGCATTTGCACTGTTCTGTGTGCCTCCAAAATGAATTTCTAACACTTTTGAAATCTCCATGAAGCAAAAAGTCCAACGACCATTTGGAGCATCAAAGTGTTCAAAAACGGTCAAAAATGCATAAAAACGAAAAAAAACAAGTGCTACAGTGGCCCAATAGCATGCTAAACACACAATGAATGACACAGAATGAATAGTTGTACACATTACTTTGAAAATGCAATTTTAAATTTCAGGGGGACAAGGTCACGAAAGTCATGGAACTCCGAGCGGGGTAAAAGTTCAACCTTTCCCCCCTTATGGAGGTCAAAATTTTAATACATCAAAATCATTTAAAAACTATATAGGTGTGATGGCAGTGTCTTGGATACATCCCACATGAATTTTAAACACATTAGGAGCATCTCTGATCAAAATAACCATAAAAATCCCAAAGCTGCATCAGTGCTTCAAAGTGCTCCAAAACGGTCAAAAATGGACGAAAATGAAAAATATTCTCCATATCTGAGTTTTTATAACATTCCTTAGATAATGTATATCTTGAATTAGTTTTAAATCCTTTTATTAAAAAGTTTCTTTTCTATGCTGCACTGGTGCAACGCCTCAAGTCTGAGAAGCTGCACCAGTGCAGCCGAAGCAGCACTGGTGCAGCCGAAGCCCGAGGGCCATTCCCGACTTCAGCATTGCTTGTCCTGACTGCTCCCAGCGATTCCCTAGGCCCTAGGCCTAACCACTGCTCGAGTGGCATCTCTTATACCACTTGTTTAGTATATGGTTTGAGTGGCCACCCGCCCTCATCCATAATTGTGCAACTTGTATGTTTAAACAGTGCTTTTGATTTAACGCTTGTGCCCCTTTATTCATAAAGAATACTGGGGATTGTCTTTAGTAATAAACACATATATTTTTATAATACATACTTGTGTGATGTCCTTTCATTTGATATTACAGGATTGTATGTGGTAAAACAGCTCGCTTAACACGACCTCTTAAGTTAAGCCTTTAGGCTGCTTAGTCCATGCTACCCCTAGGATAGCTTGTCTAATAAGGTTGACTTACAACCAGACACCATAAGGGATTGTTTGGTCTGATAATAGGTGGTTCCAGAATTGGAAACATCACCTATCAGGCCAACTTCTCACATTAGGCCTTCCATAGGAGTGGCTCACAGGTTGATATGTGTCCAGATATAGGTTTAGATATAGGTATACTATATCTAAGTAAGGGGTGGTTACACCACCTTACCCCAGCTGAGTGATCAGCCAGTTGTGTCAATTTAAGAACCAGCCAGGGGTGGCAAAAGATATGCTGCAGCCCCTGGTAGGCCTTGGTGGCTCCTATGCCCTTGGCACCTATAATGCATTATACAGGGGCTGACAAGGAGTCCATTTCCAATTGTGGTATGTACCTAGGGTACATGGAATCCATTTTACAGAGAGAGCAGATGGCCTGGGGCCCTGATTAGCAGGGAACCAGGTCAACTAAGTCAAAAAACCAGCTAAACACAGGCAAAAAATCTGGGGTAACCATAGTCAGGTAGCCCCCTTCCTACAGTCCCCCAGGCTGTGCTTGGTCCCCCAGGCTGTGCTTGGTCCCCCTGGTTGCTCTTGGTCCCCCAGGCTGTGCTTGGTCCCCCAGGCTGTGCTTGGTCCCCCTGGTTGCTCTTGGTCCCCCTGGCTGTGCTTGGTACCCCTGGCTGTGCTTGGTCCCCCAGGCTGCTTGGTCCCCCAGGCTGTGCTTGGTCCCTGTAGGAGAGTAGGGTCTGCTATCCTATGGTCACCCCAAATTTTTGCTTTTTGCTTCACTGGTTTTCGACTACTGAGGCTGTGGGCCTGCTGATCAGACCCCCAGCCTGCTGTTCTCTCACTAAATTAATGACACATGTGCTATAGGCACATACCAATTGGAAATGGACTCCTTGTCAGCCCCTGTAGAATGCACTATAGGTGCACAGGGCACAGGAGCCACTAAGGCCTACCAGGGGCTGCAGCATATCTTTTGCCACCCCTGGCTGGTTCTTAAATTGACACAACTGGCTGATCACTCAGCTGGGGTAAGGTGGTGTACACACCCCTTGCTTAGATATAGTATACCTATGTCTAAACCTATATCTGGACACATGTAAACCTGTGAGCCACTCCTATAGACAGGCCTCACCAGTCCTGGAGGCTGGGTGCATGGTTTTTATGTGAGATGGAGCTCTAGCATGAGCTGAGCCTGTCTGCAGCCGTCGGGAACAAATCCCTAAGCTGTTTCAGGATAATGCCATACCATATACTATTAAGTGCCTTATAATCCTCGCGGTTATTTAGCAACTTTGGTTTGGCTTTATCAAAACATGTCGTGTAAGGTGTCATACGCTTTGGAATACCATCCCCTCGCCAGTTCTGGCGACGGGGATGGCATTCCACCCCTCTAGAGGGGTAAGACATGTTACTTCACTTTAATGCGGTTGATTTCTCCAAAGGCCTTAAGATCCACAAAATGGATGCCTCTGCCACAGACAAATGTCTGGACCCCTGGAGCTGACCGAAACCCAGTCAAGGGGGTCCTGGACAAAGGGTTTCCTGTCACAGGAGGGTGTCACCGCCCTCCAGACAGGAGATAGTGTATTGTAGCAGGGAGGTTTGAAAGAAACCAGACACTGCCTGGGGCGCACAAGGCTGCCCCTTGCATAATCCGGCCAAACCGGTTCTGGGGCACTCCAGCCCTCGTGCCAGGGCGGCCTGGATCAAAGGAAGGGGGTGTATCCACCCACTTCCTGGGTCCCACCCATAGGAGGGGACCTAGCAGGTAATCACGCCCACCAGATTCGAATAAGAGTGGGAGCAGTGCCAATGCACATCAGATTTCCTGGAAGAAACATTTGAAACGATATTCTGGACCCTTCGCCCTCCATCTCAACGTGGAAGCCCGAAGAATCTCCCTTGTGGTCAAGGAGTGACCACCCTGCAGCAGCAGGCACCATCCAGCCCTCGACGTCTACTTAGTTGCAGTTCCCGCCGGAACTCGAGCGACTGAGATCGACGAGATCAAGCCTGCCCAGCTTCTAACAGCCCGATCCACAGTCCCTGCAAAGCTGAGACCCGTGGAGGCGACCGGAAGCGTGGGGCACGCCATCTTGAAGTGACCACGAGACGCTGACCGTGCAGCCCACGAGTGACCCTCGAAGCTGTACACCGGGGTTTGAGAAGCCCCCACCCTGAGCTACTCCTGAGCCGAAGTTCAGCCCTCCACACTCGACGAGTGCTGCGTGGGGCCCTTTGGCACGATTTGGCTCAACGCGTTGGCCCGGTCACTTGCCAGCTGGCTTGTGGTCCCTGTGCCGACGAACTACAAAAGAAGACTCGTGATTCTGGTTGCTCCAGATCCACACCAGCTCCCCTGAAAGGGAGCCCCGACTCTGACCTTCCTGGTCCGAGTGAGACGCCATCTTCCAATCCCGCGTGGATTGCTCTTACCAAGGCTTGTTTGCTCCAAACCGGAAGCCGACTGCCCCGACGGTGAGAGCCTGCGTGGGACAGATCGTGACCTGCTCCTGGACGTCGCAGATGCCCCAGAGCCCACGTGACAGCGAAGAGAAGCGCCTCGACGACCACCTGATTGCGCCCGACATTGCCTGGTTCCGTCCTGGTTCCACCCTGGTCACTGCTGAGTGACCCAGACTCTGTCCCCTCTGCTTTCAGGTACTCTACAACTTGAGTCCACCCTTGGACTCCACCGGACACTTCGTCTTCACCCTGCCTGCAGCCCTTTCAGCTTCAAGCACCAAGAGCCTGCGTGTCAAAACCCGACGCCACTTCGACCCTGTGCACCCACTTCCTGTGGGTGAGGTAACTTTGCTCCGCCGGTGTTCCCACACTGGTGCACACCTCTAGGGTCTGTGTGTTAAGTTTTGTTCCTCTAGGTTCAGCGGAAGTGTCCTTAAACTTTAACTATTTGACTTTTACGCACCATTGGTTAACATTGGTGTATGCGTGCGCTTTCCGCACATCTCCCGAATCCCGAGGGCCATTCCCGACTTCAGCATTGCTTGTCCTGACTGCTCCCAGCGATTCCCTAGGCCCTAGGCCTAACCACTGTTCGAGTGGCCTCTCTTATACCACTTGTTTAGTATATGGTTTGAGTGGCCCCCTGCCCTCATCCATAATTGTGCAACTTTGTATGTTTAAACAGTGCTTTTGATTTAACGCTTGTGCCCCTTTATTCATAAAGAATACTGGGGATTGTTTTTAGTAATAAACACATATATTTTTATAATATATACTTGTGTGGTGTCCTTTCATTTGGTATTACAGGATTGTATGTGGTAAAACAGCTCGCTTAACACGACCTCTTAAGTTAAGCCTTTAGGCTGCTTAGTCCATGCTACCCCGAGGATAGCTTGTCTAATAAGGTTGACTTACAACCAGACACCATAAGGGGATTGTTTGGTCAGGTAGTAGGTGGTTCCAGAATTGGAAACATCCCCTACCAGGCCAACTTCTCACATTGGTGAGCAGCGGTGCGGATTTGAGCTTGCTGTTGTTTTACCATTGCAATCTTTATATCAAATTGAAAGATCACATCAAGTACCTCTAGGTACATATAAAATCAAAAGCTTAGCATATTAAGTTCTACTGAACTTAGTAGTTGTAGGTTGAAGGGAGTAGCACACCCCTGACTACAACTCACTAGCAAGGTCCAGTAGGAAAACACTTAGTGTAGGTAAGTGCACCACTTACACCTCACTAGTAACCATGTCTGACACAGGAAAAGCCTCAGGGTCTACTCCTGTGACAGTTGACCCTACCCAGGCAACTTTTGGATATGACAAACTAACCCGCAGAGACTTGATTGCCTTGTGCAAAGCAAGAGGGTTAAAAAGGGGCAGAAGCCCCACCTGCCTAATCCTGGTAGAAATCCTAGAACAGGATGACTTAGAGAAGGCAAAAGCAGCTTCCCTAGATACAGGAACTGGAGGGAACCCCCCTGCAGTTGATCCCCTTGAAGAAGAGGATGATGATGACTTGGATGAGGACTCAGATGTTGAGGACTTAGGAGTACAGGATCAGGGTAGCCAGGTTCCAGTGGGTAGGCTTAGCCAGGCCAACTTGGACCTACTGGGGAATGGAGAGGGCCAGCACCTCCCCAGAACCCAACATATGATTCCCCCAGGCAACAGAAGAGTGAGATCTCCCTCAGGGGACTCTCATCTTTCTAGTGCCTCCAGGGAATCACAGAGAGGCATGAATGCTTCTCAAAAGTTAGAGCATAGGGCCAGAATGAGGGCTGTCAAACTCCAGATAGAGAGGGAGGAGGTAGCCTTGGCTCAAGCTAGACTTGCCTTGGCAAGAGAGCAGAAATTAAGTGGCTTAGATGTCACTGGTGGCAGCAATTTTCCAAGAGAAAAAGACAGGGCCTATGATAATAGAAACCTGACCAAAATTGTGCCCCCCTTTAAAGAAGGGGATGACATCCACAAATGGATGACTGCTCTTGAGAGAGCCTGCATGGTACAGCAGGTTCCTGAGAATCAGTGGGCTGCAATTTTGTGGTACTCCTTTTCTGAGAAAGGGAGGGACAGGCTCCTCACAGTTAGACCTGAGGATGCCAAAAACTACTCTGTTTTGAAGAGTGCTCTCATTGAAGGGTATGGCCTAACCACTGAGCAATACAGGTTGTTGTTCAGAGACACCCAGAAAGCACAGACTCAAGACTGGACTGATTTTGTGGAGTGTGCCACTAAGGCTTTGGAGGGTTGGTTACAGGGAAGTAAAGTTTCAGACTATACAGGATTGTACAATCTTATGATGAGAGAACAGATCCTTAATAACTGTACAAACCAGCTGTTGCATCAATACCTTATTGACTCTGATCTGACCTCTCCCCAAGAATTGGGAAAGAAGGCAGACAAATGGGTCAGAACAAGGATTAAGCAGAAACCCCAGAACCAAGGTGGTGACCAGAAGAAAACAGACCAGAAGGGTGGTAATCAGAATCAGAAAGATAAAGAAAAAGACCAGAAGTCTTCAGGCCCCCAAACTAATAGTAAGGAGGGTGGTTCCCACAATGGTAACAAGAAGAAGAAGAACAAAGGTCCAAAGACACCTTGGTGTAATACCTGCAAATCAGTTTCACACTGGGGCAGTGAGTGCACCAAGGCAAATCCAGTTCCCACCACTACAGCTCCTAAAGCAACTGCAACCCCAAGTACAGTAAGCAGTGGTGGAACACAGTCCAAGGGTGTAGCTGGGTTGACCCTGGGTATTGAAGTAGGATCTGGCCTAGTCAGAGTCCCTACACAGGCAGTTCTCCTGTATGATGTGGACATTGAGTTGCCCACTGCAGTAAGCCCCACTAACCTGGGCAAATACAGGCAGACTCCCTTAATAAATGAGAAACTGGCTCAAGCTTACAGGGACACATGTGCTAGTGTCACCATGGTGACCCCTGGCTTTGTGGACCCTGGACAGATTGTACTAGGAGAGAGCTACCTAGTAACCAATGCAAGCAACTCCACTACCTCCCATAGTGTGGCAGTTGTGAACTTCTCCTGGGGAGGGGTTGATGGCCTAAAGAAAGTTGTGGTGAGTGCAGACCTACCAGTAGACTGTCTGTTAG
Source organism: Lissotriton helveticus (assembly GCF_964261635.1). Taxonomy (NCBI): domain Eukaryota; kingdom Metazoa; phylum Chordata; class Amphibia; order Caudata; family Salamandridae; genus Lissotriton; species Lissotriton helveticus. Next base: position 438,369,502 of record NC_136058.1, read on the forward strand.
GCAATGACCTTGAAAGCTCAGCATGGTCAGAAGTGGAGTACAGGACTCATGCAGAAATGCTAGGGATTTCAGAGCATGTCCTTGCCATGACAAGGGCTCAGGCTAAGAAGTGCCTTCCTGAACCAGTGGTGGATCTTGAGACAATAGACCAGCCACAACCCAAGAGAAGGAGCAAGAGAGGAAAGGCCTCGCCTTCCACCTTGCCCCAGGTTGAGGATCAGGTTTCAGAGGAAACTGATTCTGCAGTCCAAGAGGAGACTGTCTCTGAGGAGCTTGAACCTGACCAGGTTGAGTTTCTGGGGACAGGGGGACCCTCAAGGGCAGACCTGAGGCAGGCTCAATTAGATTGCCCTTCCCTTGAACCCCTCAGACAGCAGGCTGCTGCTGAGGCTGCTGGGGATGCCCAAGGTACCCATACTGTGTATTGGGATGAGGGACTCCTTTACTCAGCGGCTAGAGCCCCCAAGCCTGGCATGACCAGGAGGTTGGTGATACCTCTGCAGTTTAGGGGATTCCTCCTTACCTTGGCCCATGATATTCCCCTTGCAGGACACTTAGGCCAGAACAAGACGTGGGACAGGCTTGTTCCACACTTTCACTGGCCTCACATGTCAGAGGATGTCAAGGAGTTTTGTCGCTCCTGTGTCACTTGCCAAGCCAGTGGTAAGTCAGGTGGCACAACAAAGGCCCCCCTAATACCACTACCTGTGGTGGGGGTCCCCTTTGAGAGAGTTGGAATTGATATTGTGGGTCCAATGGACCCCCAAACAGCATCTGGGAACAGATTCATACTGGTGGTAGTGGATCATGCCACCAGGTACCCAGAGGCTATTCCCCTAAGGACCACCACAGCACCTGTGGTGGCAAAAGCCCTCATTGCAGTTTTCTCAAGAGTGGGCTTTCCTAAGGAGGTACTATCAGATAGAGGGACAAATTTTATGTCCAGCTATCTAAAAGCAATGTGGAAGGAATGTGGAGTAAACTATAAGTTTACCACCCCATATCATCCACAATGCAATGGGCTTGTGGAGAGATTTAACAAGACCCTTAAAGGCATGATAAAAGGATTACCAGAGAAGCTCAGGCGGAAATGGGACATTCTTTTACCCTGCCTGCTCTTTGCTTACAGAGAGGTCCCACAGAAGGGGGTTGGCTACAGCCCTTTTGAACTTTTGTTTGGCCACCCTGTGAGAGGCCCATTGTGTTTGGTGAAGGAAGGATGGGAGTTACCTCTCAAAAAGCCCAAACTAGACATAGTGGACTATGTACTTGGTCTCCGCTCCAGGATGGCTGAGTACATGGAAAGAGCATCCAAAAACCTGGAGGCCAGCCAAGAATTGCAGAAGGCTTGGCATGACCAAAAGGCTGTACTGGTAGAGTTCCAACCAGGACAGAAGGTATGGGTACTGGAGCCAGTGGCTCCAGCAGCACTTCAAGACAAATGGAGTGGACCCTATCCTATTATTGAGAAGAAAGGGGAAGTCACCTACTTGGTAGACTTTGGAACACCCAGGAGCCCTCACAGGGTAATCCATGTGAATCGCTTGAAAGCATTTGTAGACAGGGAGGACATGAGCTTGCTCATGGCCACAGATGGGGAACAGGAGGAAGAGAGTGACCCTCTCCCAGACCTGCTTTCCCAGAACCCTGATGATGGTTCAGTTGATGGAGTAGCCTTGGCAGGCAGCCTCACTGACCAGCAACAGAGGGACTGCAGACAAGTTTTGCAGGCTCACAGGCAAATGTTTTCACTCACACCCAGCCAAACTGACTGGTGTACCCATGTTGTGGACACTGGTGACAGTCTGCCTGTCAAGAATAAGATCTACAGGCAACCTGATCATGTCAGGGATTGCATCAAGGCTGAGGTGCAAAAGATGTTGGAGCTTGGAGTGATTGAGCCATCAGAGAGCCCATGGGCCAGCCCAGTAGTCCTGGTGCCAAAACCTCATACCCAAGATGGTAAGAGAGAAATGAGGTTTTGCGTGGATTACAGGGGTCTCAATGCTGTCACTAGGACAGATGCTCACCCCATTCCAAGAGCAGATGAGCTCATTGACAGATTGGCTTCTGCCAAGTTTCTGAGCACATTTGATCTGACAGCTGGCTACTGGCAAATCAGACTAGCTGAGGAGTCAAAGGCCAAGACAGCATTCTCTACCCCTAGTGGGCATTATCAGTTTGTGGTAATGCCCTTTGGTTTGAAGAATGCACCTGCCACTTTTCAAAGGTTGGTGAACCAAGTCCTTACTGGGTTGGATGACTTTTGTGCAGCTTATCTGGATGATATTGCTGTCTTTAGCTCCACCTGGGAGGATCACCTGATCCACCTGAAGAAAGTTTTGGAGGCCCTGCAAAAGGCAGGCCTAACTATCAAGGCCACAAAGTGCCAGATAGGGCAGAGTAAGGTTGTATACCTGGGCCACCTAGTAGGTGGAGGCCAGGTTCAGCCACTGGAAAGCAAAATCCAGGCCATACAGGACTGGGCTCCTCCAGTTACCCAGACACAAGTCAGAGCCTTCTTGGGCCTGACTGGGTATTACAGAAAGTTTGTGAAAAACTATGGGTCTATAGTGACACCATTAAATGACTTGACATCCAAGAAGATGCCAAAAAAGGTTCAGTGGACAGTTAGCTGTCAGAAGGCATTTGAAGACCTGAAGAAGGCCATGTGCTCTGCACCTATCCTAAAGAGTCCTGACTACTCCAAACAGTTCATTGTTCAGACAGATGCTTCTGAGTTGGGGGTGGGAGCTGTACTCTCACAACTTAATCAAGATGGTCAAGACCAGCCAATTGCTTTCATTAGCAGGAGGCTAACCCCAAGAGAAAAACGTTGGTCAGCCATTGAGAGGGAGGCCTTTGCTGTGGTTTGGGCATTAAAGAAGTTGAGGTCCTACTTGTTTGGAACTCACTTCCTGGTGCAAACAGACCATAAGCCCCTCTTATGGCTTAATCAGATGAAGGGTGAAAATCCCAAACTGCTCAGGTGGTCCATTTCCCTACAGGGGATGGACTTTACAGTGGAGCACCGCCCAGGGACTGACCATGGTAATGCAGATGGTCTCTCCAGGTACTTCCACTTAGAACATGAAGACTTATCTGGTCAAGGTTAGTTTAATGTCCCTGCGTTTGGGGGGGGGTTGTGTAGGAGAGTAGGGTCTGCTATCCTATGGTCACCCCAAATTTTTGCTTTTTGCTTCACTGGTTTTCGACTACTGAGGCTGTGGGCCTGCTGATCAGACCCCCAGCCTGCTGTTCTCTCACTAAATTAATGACACATGTGCTATAGGCACATACCAATTGGAAATGGACTCCTTGTCAGCCCCTGTAGAATGCACTATAGGTGCACAGGGCACAGGAGCCACTAAGGCCTACCAGGGGCTGCAGCATATCTTTTGCCACCCCTGGCTGGTTCTTAAATTGACACAACTGGCTGATCACTCAGCTGGGGTAAGGTGGTGTACACACCCCTTGCTTAGATATAGTATACCTATGTCTAAACCTATATCTGGACACATGTAAACCTGTGAGCCACTCCTATAGACAGGCCTCACCAGTCCTGGAGGCTGGGTGCATGGTTTTTATGTGAGATGGAGCTCTAGCATGAGCTGAGCCTGTCTGCAGCCGTCGGGAACAAATCCCTAAGCTGTTTCAGGATAATGCCATACCATATACTATTAAGTGCCTTATAATCCTCGCGGTTATTTAGCAACTTTGGTTTGGCTTTATCAAAACATGTCGTGTAAGGTGTCATACGCTTTGGAATACCATCCCCTCGCCAGTTCTGGCGACGGGGATGGCATTCCACCCCTCTAGAGGGGTAAGACATGTTACTTCACTTTAATGCGGTTGATTTCTCCAAAGGCCTTAAGATCCACAAAATGGATGCCTCTGCCACAGACAAATGTCTGGACCCCTGGAGCTGACCGAAACCCAGTCAAGGGGGTCCTGGACAAAGGGTTTCCTGTCACAGGAGGGTGTCACCGCCCTCCAGACAGGAGATAGTGTATTGTAGCAGGGAGGTTTGAAAGAAACCAGACACTGCCTGGGGCGCACAAGGCTGCCCCTTGCATAATCCGGCCAAACCGGTTCTGGGGCACTCCAGCCCTCGTGCCAGGGCGGCCTGGATCAAAGGAAGGGGGTGTATCCACCCACTTCCTGGGTCCCACCCATAGGAGGGGACCTAGCAGGTAATCACGCCCACCAGATTCGAATAAGAGTGGGAGCAGTGCCAATGCACATCAGATTTCCTGGAAGAAACATTTGAAACGATATTCTGGACCCTTCGCCCTCCATCTCAACGTGGAAGCCCGAAGAATCTCCCTTGTGGTCAAGGAGTGACCACCCTGCAGCAGCAGGCACCATCCAGCCCTCGACGTCTACTTAGTTGCAGTTCCCGCCGGAACTCGAGCGACTGAGATCGACGAGATCAAGCCTGCCCAGCTTCTAACAGCCCGATCCACAGTCCCTGCAAAGCTGAGACCCGTGGAGGCGACCGGAAGCGTGGGGCACGCCATCTTGAAGTGACCACGAGACGCTGACCGTGCAGCCCACGAGTGACCCTCGAAGCTGTACACCGGGGTTTGAGAAGCCCCCACCCTGAGCTACTCCTGAGCCGAAGTTCAGCCCTCCACACTCGACGAGTGCTGCGTGGGGCCCTTTGGCACGATTTGGCTCAACGCGTTGGCCCGGTCACTTGCCAGCTGGCTTGTGGTCCCTGTGCCGACGAACTACAAAAGAAGACTCGTGATTCTGGTTGCTCCAGATCCACACCAGCTCCCCTGAAAGGGAGCCCCGACTCTGACCTTCCTGGTCCGAGTGAGACGCCATCTTCCAATCCCGCGTGGATTGCTCTTACCAAGGCTTGTTTGCTCCAAACCGGAAGCCGACTGCCCCGACGGTGAGAGCCTGCGTGGGACAGATCGTGACCTGCTCCTGGACGTCGCAGATGCCCCAGAGCCCACGTGACAGCGAAGAGAAGCGCCTCGACGACCACCTGATTGCGCCCGACATTGCCTGGTTCCGTCCTGGTTCCACCCTGGTCACTGCTGAGTGACCCAGACTCTGTCCCCTCTGCTTTCAGGTACTCTACAACTTGAGTCCACCCTTGGACTCCACCGGACACTTCGTCTTCACCCTGCCTGCAGCCCTTTCAGCTTCAAGCACCAAGAGCCTGCGTGTCAAAACCCGACGCCACTTCGACCCTGTGCACCCACTTCCTGTGGGTGAGGTAACTTTGCTCCGCCGGTGTTCCCACACTGGTGCACACCTCTAGGGTCTGTGTGTTAAGTTTTGTTCCTCTAGGTTCAGCGGAAGTGTCCTTAAACTTTAACTATTTGACTTTTACGCACCATTGGTTAACATTGGTGTATGCGTGCGCTTTCCGCACATCTCCCGAATCCCGAGGGCCATTCCCGACTTCAGCATTGCTTGTCCTGACTGCTCCCAGCGATTCCCTAGGCCCTAGGCCTAACCACTGTTCGAGTGGCCTCTCTTATACCACTTGTTTAGTATATGGTTTGAGTGGCCCCCTGCCCTCATCCATAATTGTGCAACTTTGTATGTTTAAACAGTGCTTTTGATTTAACGCTTGTGCCCCTTTATTCATAAAGAATACTGGGGATTGTTTTTAGTAATAAACACATATATTTTTATAATATATACTTGTGTGGTGTCCTTTCATTTGGTATTACAGGATTGTATGTGGTAAAACAGCTCGCTTAACACGACCTCTTAAGTTAAGCCTTTAGGCTGCTTAGTCCATGCTACCCCTAGGATAGCTTGTCTAATAAGGTTGACTTACAACCAGACACCATAAGGGGATTGTTTGGTCAGGTAGTAGGTGGTTCCAGAATTGGAAACATCCCCTACCAGGCCAACTTCTCACAGTCCCCCTGGTTGCTCTTGGTCCCCAAGGTGTGCTTGGTCCCCCAGGCTGTGCTTGCTCCCCCTGGTTGCTCTTGGTCCCCCAGGCTGTGTTTGGTCCCCCAGGCTGTGCTTGGTCCCCCAGGCTGTGCTTGGTCCCCCTGGTTGCTCTTGGTCCCCCAGGCTGTGCTTGGTCCCCCAGGCTGTGCTTGGTCCACCTGGTTGCTCTTGGTCCCCCAGGCTGTGCTTGGTACCCCTGGCTGTGCTTGGTCCCCCTGGTTGCTCTTGGTCCCCCAGGCTGTGCTTGGTCCCCCAGGCTGTGCTTGGTCCCCCTGGATGCTCTTGGTCCCCCTGGCTATGCTTGGTCTCCCTGGTTCCTCTTGGTCCCCCTGGCTGTGCTTGGTCCCCCAGGCTGTGCTTGGTCTCCCTGGTTGCTCTTGGACCCCTGGCTGTGCTTGGTACACCTGGCTGTGCTTGGTCCCCAGGCTGTGCTTGGTCCCCCAGGCTGTGCTTGGTCCCCCTGGTTGCTCTTGGTCCCCCAGGCTGTGCTTGGTCCCCCTGGTGCTCTTGGTCCCCCTGGCTGTGCTTGGTCCCCCTGGTTGCTCTTGGTCCCCCTGGCTGTGCTTGGTCCCCCTGGTTGCTCTTGGTCCCCCAGGCTGTGCTTGGTCCCCCAGGCTGTGCTTGGTCCCCCTGGTTGCTCTTGGTCCCCCAGGCTGTGCTTGGTCCCCCTGGTTGCTCTTGGTCCCCCAGGCTGTGCTTGGTCCCCCAGGCTGTGCTTGGACCCCCTGGTTGCTCTTGGTCCTCCAGGCTGTGCTTGGTCCCCCAGGCTGTGCTTGGTCCCCCAGGCTGTGCTTGGTCCCCCTGGTTGCTCTTGGTCCTCCTGGCTGTGCTTGGTACCCCTGGCTGTGCTTGGTCCCCCTGGTTGCTCTTGGTCCCTGTAGGAGAGTAGGGTCTGCTATCCTATGGTCACCCCAAATTTTTGCTTTTTGCTTCACTGGTTTTCGACTACTGAGGCTGTGGGCCTGCTGAACAGACCCCCAGCCTGCTGTTCTCTCACTAAATTAATGACACATGTGCTATAGGCACATACCAATTGGAAATGGACTCCTTGTCAGCCCCTGTAGAATGCACTATAGGTGCACAGGGCACAGGAGCCACTAAGGCCTACCAGGGGCTGCAGCATATCTTTTGCCACCCCTGGCTGGTTCTTAAATTGACACAACTGGCTGATCACTCAGCTGGGGTAAGGTGGTGTACACACCCCTTGCTTAGATATAGTATACCTATGTCTAAACCTATATCTGGACACATGTAAACCTGTGAGCCACTCCTATAGACAGGCCTCACCAATCCTGGAGGCTGGGTGCTTGGTTTTTATGTGAGATGGAGCTCTAGCATGAGCTGAGCCTGTCTGCAGCCGTCGGGAACAAATCCCTAAGCTGTTTCAGGATAATGCCATACCATATACTATTAAGTGCCTTATAATCCTCGCGGTTATTTAGCAACTCTGGTTTGGCTTTATCAAAACATGTCGTGTAAGGTGTCATACGCTTTGGAATACCATCCCCTCGCCAGTTCTGGCGACGGGGATGGCATTCCACCCCTCTAGAGGGGTAAGACATGTTACTTCACTTTAATGCGGTTGATTTCTCCAAAGGCCTTAAGATCCACAAAATGGATGCCTCTGCCACAGACAAATGTCTGGACCCCTGGAGCTGACCGAAACCCAGTCAAGGGGGTCCTGGACAAAGGGTTTCCTGTCACAGGAGGGTGTCACCGCCCTCCAGACAGGAGATAGTGTATTGTAGCAGGGAGGTTTGAAAGAAACCAGACACTGCCTGGGGCGCACAAGGCTGCCCCTTGCATAATCCGGCCAAACCGGTTCTGGGGCACTCCAGCCCTCGTGCCAGGGCGGCCTGGATCAAAGGAAGGGGGTGTATCCACCCACTTCCTGGGTCCCACCCATAGGAGGGGACCTAGCAGGTAATCACGCCCACCAGATTCGAATAAGAGTGGGAGCAGTGCCAATGCACATCAGATTTCCTGGAAGAAACATTTGAAACGATATTCTGGACCCTTCGCCCTCCATCTCAACGTGGAAGCCCGAAGAATCTCCCTTGTGGTCAAGGAGTGACCACCCTGCAGCAGCAGGCACCATCCAGCCCTCGACGTCTACTTAGTTGCAGTTCCCGCCGGAACTCGAGCGACTGAGATCGACGAGATCAAGCCTGCCCAGCTTCTAACAGCCCGATCCACAGTCCCTGCAAAGCTGAGACCCGTGGAGGCGACCGGAAGCGTGGGGCACGCCATCTTGAAGTGACCACGAGACGCTGACCGTGCAGCCCACGAGTGACCCTCGAAGCTGTACACCGGGGTTTGAGAAGCCCCCACCCTGAGCTACTCCTGAGCCGAAGTTCAGCCCTCCACACTCGACGAGTGCTGCGTGGGGCCCTTTGGCACGATTTGGCTCAACGCGTTGGCCCGGTCACTTGCCAGCTGGCTTGTGGTCCCTGTGCCGACGAACTACAAAAGAAGACTCGTGATTCTGGTTGCTCCAGATCCACACCAGCTCCCCTGAAAGGGAGCCCCGACTCTGACCTTCCTGGTCCGAGTGAGACGCCATCTTCCAATCCCGCGTGGATTGCTCTTACCAAGGCTTGTTTGCTCCAAACCGGAAGCCGACTGCACCGACGGTGAGAGCCTGCGTGGGACAGATCGTGACCTGCTCCTGGACGTCGCAGATGCCCCAGAGCCCACGTGACAGCGAAGAGAAGCGCCTCGACGACCACCTGATTGCGCCCGACATTGCCTGGTTCCGTCCTGGTTCCACCCTGGTCACTGCTGAGTGACCCAGACTCTGTCCCCTCTGCTTTCAGGTACTCTACAACTTGAGTCCACCCTTGGACTCCACCGGACACTTCGTCTTCACCCTGCCTGCAGCCCTTTCAGCTTCAAGCACCAAGAGCCTGCGTGTCAAAACCCGACGCCACTTCGACCCTGTGCACCCACTTCCTGTGGGTGAGGTAACTTTGCTCCGCCGGTGTTCCCACACTGGTGCACACCTCTAGGGTCTGTGTGTTAAGTTTTGTTCCTCTAGGTTCAGCGGAAGTGTCCTTAAACTTTAACTATTTGACTTTTACGCACCATTGGTTAACATTGGTGCATGCGTGCGCTTTCCGCACATCTCCCGAATCCCGAGGGCCATTCCCGACTTCAGCATTGCTTGTCCTGACTGCTCCCAGCGATTCCCTAGGCCCTAGGCCTAACCACTGTTCGAGTGGCCTCTCTTATACCACTTGTTTAGTATATGGTTTGAGTGGCCCCCTGCCCTCATCCATAATTGTGCAACTTTGTATGTTTAAACAGTGCTTTTGATTTAACGCTTGTGCCCCTTTATTCATAAAGAATACTGGGGATTGTTTTTAGTAATAAACACATATATTTTTATAATATATACTTGTGTGGTGTCCTTTCATTTGGTATTACAGGATTGTATGTGGTAAAACAGCTCGCTTAACACGACCTCTTAAGTTAAGCCTTTAGGCTGCTTAGTCCATGCTACCCCTAGGATAGCTTGTCTAATAAGGTTGACTTACAACCAGACACCATAAGGGGATTGTTTGGTCAGGTAGTAGGTGGTTCCAGAATTGGAAACATCCCCTACCAGGCCAACTTCTCACATTGGTGAGCAGCGGTGCGGATTTGAGCTTGCTGTTGTTTTACCATTGCAATCTTTATATCAAATTGAAAGATCACATCAAGTACCTCTAGGTACATATAAAATCAAAAGCTTAGCATATTAAGTTCTACTGAACTTAGTAGTTGTAGGTTGAAGGGAGTAGCACACCCCTGACTACAACTCACTAGCAAGGTCCAGTAGGAAAACACTTAGTGTAGGTAAGTGCACCACTTACACCTCACTAGTAACCATGTCCGACACAGGAAAGGCCTCAGGGTCTAGTCCTGTGACAGTTGACCCTACCCAGGCAACTTCTGGATATGACAAACTAACCCGCAGAGACTTGATTGTCTTGTGCAAAGCAAGAGGGTTAAAAAGGGGCAGAAGCCCCACCTGCCTAATTCTGGTAGAACTCCTAGAACAGGATGACTTAGAGAAGGCAAAAGCAGCTTCCCTAGATACAGGAACTGGAGGGAACCCCCCTGCAGTTGATCCCCCTGAAGAGGAGGATGATGATGACTTGGATGAGGACTCAGATGCTGGGGACTTAGAAGTACAGGATCAGGGTAGCCAGGTTCCAGTTGGTAGGCTTAGCCAGGCCAACTTGGACCTACTGGGAAATGGAGAGGGCCAGCACCTCCCCAGATCCCAACAAATGATTCTCCCAGGCAACAGAAGAGTGAGATCTCCCTCAGGGGACTCTCATCTTTCTAGTGCCTCCAGAGAATCAGAGAGAGGCATGAGTGCTTCTCAGAAAGCTGAGCATAGGGCTAGAATGAGGGCTGTCAGACTCCAGATAGAGAGAGAGGAGGTAGCCCTGAGTCAAGCTAAGCTTACCTTAGCTCAAGCTAAACTTGCCTTGGCAAGAGAGCAGAAATTAAGTGGCTTAGATGTCACTGGTGGCAGCAATTTTCCAAGAGAAAAAGACAGGGCCTATGATAATAGAAACCTGACCAAAATTGTGCCCCCCTTTAAAGAAGGGGATGACATCCACAAATGGATGACTGCTCTTGAGAGAGCCTGCATGGTACAGCAGGTTCCTGAGGATCAGTGGGCTGCAATTTTGTGGTACTCCTTTTCTGAGAAAGGGAGGGACAGGCTCCTCACAGTTAGACCTGAGGATGCCAAAAACTACTCTGTTTTGAAGAGTGCTCTCATTGAAGGGTATGGCCTAACCACTGAGCAATACAGGTTGTTGTTCAGAGACACCCAGAAAGCACAGACTCAAGACTGGACTGATTTTGTGGAGTGTGCCACTAAGGCTTTGGAGGGTTGGTTACAGGGAAGTAAAGTTTCAGACTATACAGGATTGTACAATCTTATGATGAGAGAACAGATCCTTAATAACTGTACAAACCAGCTGTTGCATCAATACCTTATTGACTCTGATCTGACCTCTCCCCAAGAATTGGGAAAGAAGGCAGACAAATGGGTCAGAACAAGGATTAAGCAGAAACCCCAGAACCAAGGTGGTGACCAGAAGAAAACAGACCAGAAGGGTGGTAATCAGAATCAGAAAGATAAAGAAAAAGACCAGAAGTCTTCAGGCCCCCAAACTAATAGTAAGGAGGGTGGTTCCCAAAATGGTAACAAGAAGAAGAAGAACAAAGGTCCAAAGACACCTTGGTGTAATACCTGCAAATCAGTTTCACACTGGGGCAGTGAGTGCACCAAGGCAAATCCAGTTCCCACCACTACAGCTCCTAAAGCAACTGCAACCCCAAGTACAGTAAGCAGTGGTGGAACACAGTCCAAGGGTGTAGCTGGGTTGACCCTGGGTATTGAAGTAGGATCTGGCCTAGTCAGAGTCCCTACACAGGCAGTTCTCCTGTATGATGTGGACATTGAGTTGCCCACTGCAGTAAGCCCCACTAACCTGGGCAAATACAGGCAGACTCCCTTAATAAATGAGAAACTGGCTCAAGCTTACAGGGACACATGTGCTAGTGTCACCATGGTGACCCCTGGCTTTGTGGACCCTGGACAGATTGTACTAGGAGAGAGCTACCTAGTAACCAATGCAAGCAACTCCACTACCTCCCATAGTGTGGCAGTTGTGAACTTCTCCTGGGGAGGGGTTGATGGCCTAAAGAAAGTTGTGGTGAGTGCAGACCTACCAGTAGACTGTCTGTTAGGCAATGACCTTGAAAGCTCAGCATGGTCAGAAGTGGAGTACAGGACTCATGCAGAAATGCTAGGGATTTCAGAGCATGTCCTTGCCATGACAAGGGCTCAGGCTAAGAAGTGCCTTCCTGAACCAGTGGTGGATCTTGAGACAATAGACCAGCCACAACCCAAGAGAAGGAGCAAGAGAGGAAAGGCCTCGCCTTCCACCTTGCCCCAGGTTGAGGATCAGGTTTCAGAGGAAACTGATTCTGCAGTCCAAGAGGAGACTGTCTCTGAGGAGCTTGAACCTGACCAGGTTGAGTTTCTGGGGACAGGGGGACCCTCAAGGGCAGACCTGAGGCAGGCTCAATTAGATTGCCCTTCCCTTGAACCCCTCAGACAGCAGGCTGCTGCTGAGGTTGCTGGGGATGCCCAAGGTACCCATACTGTGTATTGGGATGAGGGACTCCTTTACTCAGAGGCTAGAACCCCCAAGCCTGGCATGACCAGGAGGTTGGTGATACCTCTGCAGTTTAGGGGATTCCTCCTTACCTTGGCCCATGATATTCCCCTTGCAGGACACTTAGGCCAGAACAAGACGTGGGACAGGCTTGTTCCACACTTTCACTGGCCTCACATGTCAGAGGATGTCAAGGAGTTTTGTCGCTCCTGTGTCACTTGCCAAGCCAGTGGTAAGTCAGGTGGCACAACAAAGGCCCCCCTAATACCACTACCTGTGGTGGGGGTCCCCTTTGAGAGAGTTGGAATTGATATTGTGGGTCCAATGGACCCCCAAACAGCATCTGGGAACAGATTCATACTGGTGGTAGTGGATCATGCCACCAGGTACCCAGAGGCTATTCCCCTAAGGACCACCACAGCACCTGTGGTGGCAAAAGCCCTCATTGCAGTTTTCTCAAGAGTGGGCTTTCCTAAGGAGGTACTATCAGATAGAGGGACAAATTTTATGTCCAGCTATCTACAAGCAATGTGGAAGGAATGTGGAGTAAACTACAAGTTTACCACCCCATATCATCCACAATGCAATGGGCTTGTGGAGAGATTTAACAAGACCCTTAAAGGCATGATAAAAGGATTACCAGAGAAGCTCAGGCGGAAATGGGACATTCTTTTACCCTGCCTGCTCTTTGCTTACAGAGAGGTCCCACAGAAGGGGGTTGGCTACAGCCCTTTTGAACTTTTGTTTGGCCACCCTGTGAGAGGTCCATTGTGTTTGGTGAAGGAAGGATGGGAGTTACCTCTCAAAAAGCCCAAACTAGACATAGTGGACTATGTACTTGGTCTCCGCTCCAGGATGGCTGAGTACATGGAAAGAGCATCCAAAAACCTGGAGGCCAGCCAAGAATTGCAGAAAGCTTGGCATGACCAAAAGGCTGTGCTGGTAGAGTTCCAACCAGGACAGAAGGTATGGGTACTGGAGCCAGTGGCTCCAGCAGCACTCCAAGACAAATGGAGTGGACCCTATCCTATTATTGAGAAGAAAGGGGAAGTCACCTACTTGGTAGACTTTGGAACACCCAGGAGCCCTCACAGGGTAATCCATGTGAATCGCTTGAAAGCATTTGTAGACAGGGAGGACATGAGCTTGCTCATGGCCACAGATGGGGAACAGGAGGAAGAGAGTGACCCTCTCCCAGACCTGCTTTCCCAGAACCCTGATGATGGTTCAGTTGATGGAGTAGCCTTGGCAGGCAGCCTCACTGACCAGCAACAGAGGGACTGCAGACAAGTTTTGCAGGCTCACAGGCAAATGTTTTCCCTCACACCCAGCCAAACTGACTGGTGTACCCATGTTGTGGACACTGGTGACAGTCTGCCTGTCAAGAATAAGATCTACAGGCAACCTGATCATGTCAGGGATTGCATCAAGGCTGAGGTGCAAAAGATGTTGGAGCTTGGAGTGATTGAGCCATCAGAGAGCCCATGGGCCAGCCCAGTAGTCCTGGTGCCAAAACCTCATACCCAAGATGGTAAGAGAGAAATGAGGTTTTGCGTGGATTACAGGGGTCTCAATGCTGTCACTAGGACAGATGCTCACCCCATTCCAAGAGCAGATGAGCTCATTGACAGATTGGCTTCTGCCAAGTTTCTGAGCACATTTGATCTGACAGCTGGCTACTGGCAAATCAGACTAGCTGAGGAGTCAAAAGCCAAAACAGCATTCTCTACCCCTAGTGGACATTATCAGTTTGTGGTAATGCCCTTTGGTTTGAAGAATGCACCTGCCACTTTTCAAAGGTTGGTGAACCAAGTCCTTACTGGGTTGGATGACTTTTGTGCAGCTTATCTGGATGATATTGCTGTCTTTAGCTCCACCTGGGAGGATCACCTGATCCACCTGAAGAAAGTTTTGGAGGCCCTGCAAAAGGCAGGCCTAACTATCAAGGCCACAAAGTGCCAGATAGGGCAGAGTAAGGTTGTATACCTGGGCCACCTAGTAGGTGGAGGCCAGGTTCAGCCACTGGAAAGCAAAATCCAGGCCATACAGGACTGGGCTCCTCCAGTTACCCAGACACAAGTCAGAGCCTTCTTGGGCCTGACTGGGTATTACAGAAAGTTTGTGAAAAACTATGGGTCTATAGTGACACCATTAAATGACTTGACATCCAAGAAGATGCCAAAAAAGGTTCAGTGGACAGTTAGCTGTCAGAAGGCATTTGAAGACCTGAAGAAGGCCATGTGCTCTGCACCTATCCTAAAGAGTCCTGACTACTCCAAACAGTTCATTGTTCAGACAGATGCTTCTGAGTTGGGGGTGGGAGCTGTACTCTCACAACTTAATCAAGATGGTCAAGACCAGCCAATTGCTTTCATTAGCAGGAGGCTAACCCCAAGAGAAAAACGTTGGTCAGCCATTGAGAGGGAGGCCTTTGCTGTGGTTTGGGCATTAAAGAAGTTGAGGTCCTACTTGTTTGGAACTCACTTCCTGGTGCAAACAGACCATAAGCCCCTCTTATGGCTTAATCAGATGAAGGGTGAAAATCCCAAACTGCTCAGGTGGTCCATTTCCCTACAGGGGATGGACTTTACAGTGGAGCACCGCCCAGGGACTGACCATGGTAATGCAGATGGTCTCTCCAGGTACTTCCACTTAGAACATGAAGACTTATCTGGTCAAGGTTAGTTTAATGTCCCTGCGTTTGGGGGGGGGTTGTGTAGGAGAGTAGGGTCTGCTATCCTATGGTCACCCCAAATTTTTGCTTTTTGCTTCACTGGTTTTCGACTACTGAGGCTGTGGGCCTGCTGAACAGACCCCCAGCCTGCTGTTCTCTCACTAAATTAATGACACATGTGCTATAGGCACATACCAATTGGAAATGGACTCCTTGTCAGCCCCTGTAGAATGCACTATAGGTGCACAGGGCACAGGAGCCACTAAGGCCTACCAGGGGCTGCAGCATATCTTTTGCCACCCCTGGCTGGTTCTTAAATTGACACAACTGGCTGATCACTCAGCTGGGGTAAGGTGGTGTACACACCCCTTGCTTAGATATAGTATACCTATGTCTAAACCTATATCTGGACACATGTAAACCTGTGAGCCACTCCTATAGACAGGCCTCACCAATCCTGGAGGCTGGGTGCTTGGTTTTTATGTGAGATGGAGCTCTAGCATGAGCTGAGCCTGTCTGCAGCCGTCGGGAACAAATCCCTAAGCTGTTTCAGGATAATGCCATACCATATACTATTAAGTGCCTTATAATCCTCGCGGTTATTTAGCAACTCTGGTTTGGCTTTATCAAAACATGTCGTGTAAGGTGTCATACGCTTTGGAATACCATCCCCTCGCCAGTTCTGGCGACGGGGATGGCATTCCACCCCTCTAGAGGGGTAAGACATGTTACTTCACTTTAATGCGGTTGATTTCTCCAAAGGCCTTAAGATCCACAAAATGGATGCCTCTGCCACAGACAAATGTCTGGACCCCTGGAGCTGACCGAAACCCAGTCAAGGGGGTCCTGGACAAAGGGTTTCCTGTCACAGGAGGGTGTCACCGCCCTCCAGACAGGAGATAGTGTATTGTAGCAGGGAGGTTTGAAAGAAACCAGACACTGCCTGGGGCGCACAAGGCTGCCCCTTGCATAATCCGGCCAAACCGGTTCTGGGGCACTCCAGCCCTCGTGCCAGGGCGGCCTGGATCAAAGGAAGGGGGTGTATCCACCCACTTCCTGGGTCCCACCCATAGGAGGGGACCTAGCAGGTAATCACGCCCACCAGATTCGAATAAGAGTGGGAGCAGTGCCAATGCACATCAGATTTCCTGGAAGAAACATTTGAAACGATATTCTGGACCCTTCGCCCTCCATCTCAACGTGGAAGCCCGAAGAATCTCCCTTGTGGTCAAGGAGTGACCACCCTGCAGCAGCAGGCACCATCCAGCCCTCGACGTCTACTTAGTTGCAGTTCCCGCCGGAACTCGAGCGACTGAGATCGACGAGATCAAGCCTGCCCAGCTTCTAACAGCCCGATCCACAGTCCCTGCAAAGCTGAGACCCGTGGAGGCGACCGGAAGCGTGGGGCACACCATCTTGAAGTGACCACGAGACGCTGACCGTGCAGCCCACGAGTGACCCTTGAAGCTGTACACCGGGGTTTGAGAAGCCCCCACCCTGAGCTACTCCTGAGCCGAAGTTCAGCCCTCCACACTCGACGAGTGCTGCGTGGGGCCCTTTGGCACGATTTGGCTCAACGCGTTGGCCCGGTCACTTGCCAGCTGGCTTGTGGTCCCTGTGCCGACGAACTACAAAAGAAGACTCGTGATTCTGGTTGCTCCAGATCCACACCAGCTCCCCTGAAAGGGAGCCCCGACTCTGACCTTCCTGGTCCGAGTGAGACGCCATCTTCCAATCCCGCGTGGATTGCTCTTACCAAGGCTTGTTTGCTCCAAACCGGAAGCCGACTGCACCGACGGTGAGAGCCTGCGTGGGACAGATCGTGACCTGCTCCTGGACGTCGCAGATGCCCCAGAGCCCACGTGACAGCGAAGAGAAGCGCCTCGACGACCACCTGATTGCGCCCGACATTGCCTGGTTCCGTCCTGGTTCCACCCTGGTCACTGCTGAGTGACCCAGACTCTGTCCCCTCTGCTTTCAGGTACTCTACAACTTGAGTCCACCCTTGGACTCCACCGGACACTTCGTCTTCACCCTGCCTGCAGCCCTTTCAGCTTCAAGCACCAAGAGCCTGCGTGTCAAAACCCGACGCCACTTCGACCCTGTGCACCCACTTCCTGTGGGTGAGGTAACTTTGCTCCGCCGGTGTTCCCACACTGGTGCACACCTCTAGGGTCTGTGTGTTAAGTTTTGTTCCTCTAGGTTCAGCGGAAGTGTCCTTAAACTTTAACTATTTGACTTTTACGCACCATTGGTTAACATTGGTGCATGCGTGCGCTTTCCGCACATCTCCCGAATCCCGAGGGCCATTCCCGACTTCAGCATTGCTTGTCCTGACTGCTCCCAGCGATTCCCTAGGCCCTAGGCCTAACCACTGTTCGAGTGGCCTCTCTTATACCACTTGTTTAGTATATGGTTTGAGTGGCCCCCTGCCCTCATCCATAATTGTGCAACTTTGTATGTTTAAACAGTGCTTTTGATTTAACGCTTGTGCCCCTTTATTCATAAAGAATACTGGGGATTGTTTTTAGTAATAAACACATATATTTTTATAATATATACTTGTGTGGTGTCCTTTCATTTGGTATTACAGGATTGTATGTGGTAAAACAGCTCGCTTAACACGACCTCTTAAGTTAAGCCTTTAGGCTGCTTAGTCCATGCTACCCCTAGGATAGCTTGTCTAATAAGGTTGACTTACAACCAGACACCATAAGGGGATTGTTTGGTCAGGTAGTAGGTGGTTCCAGAATTGGAAACATCCCCTACCAGGCCAACTTCTCACAGTCCCCCAGGCTGTGCTTGGTCCCTCTGGTTGCTCTTGGTCCCCCAGGCTGTGCTTGGTCCCTGTAGGAAGGTGGCTACCTGACTATGGTTACCCCAGATTTTTTGCCTGTGTTTAGCTGGTTTTTTGACTTAGTTGACCTGGTTCCCTGCTAATCAGGGCCCCAGGCCATCTGCTCTCTCTGTAAAATGGATTCCATGTACCCTAGTGTAGGAAGGTGGCTACCTGACTATGGTTACCCCAGATTTTTTGCCTGTGTTTAGCTGGTTTTTTGACTTAGTTGACCTGGTTCCCTGCTAATCAGGGCCCCAGGCCATCTGCTCTCTCTGTAAAATGGATTCCATGTACCCTAGGTACATACCAATTGGAAATGGACTCCTTGTCAGCCCCTGTAGAATGCACTATAGGTGCACAGGGCACAGGAGCCACTAAGGCCTACCAGGGGCTGCAGCATATCTTTTGCCACCCCCGGCTGGTTCTTAAATTGACACAACTGGCTGATCACTCAGCTGGGGTAAGGTGGTGTACACACCCCTTGCTTAGATATAGTATACCTATGTCTAAACCTATATCTGGACACATGTAAACCTGTGAGCCACTCCTATAGACAGGCCTCACCAATCCTGGAGGCTGGGTGCATGGTTTTTATGTGAGATGGAGCTCTAGCATGAGCTGAGCCTGTCTGCAGCCGTCGGGAACAAATCCCTAAGCTGTTTCAGGATAATGCCATACCATATACTATTAAGTGCCTTATAATCCTCGCGGTTATTTAGCAACTCTGGTTTGGCTTTATCAAAACATGTCGTGTAAGGTGTCATACGCTTTGGAATACCATCCCCTCGCCAGTTCTGGCGACGGGGATGGCATTCCACCCCTCTAGAGGGGTAAGACATGTTACTTCACTTTAATGCGGTTGATTTCTCCAAAGGCCTTAAGATCCACAAAATGGATGCCTCTGCCACAGACAAATGTCTGGACCCCTGGAGCTGACCGAAACCCAGTCAAGGGGGTCCTGGACAAAGGGTTTCCTGTCACAGGAGGGTGTCACCGCCCTCCAGACAGGAGATAGTGTATTGTAGCAGGGAGGTTTGAAAGAAACCAGACACTGCCTGGGGCGCACAAGGCTGCCCCTTGCATAATCCGGCCAAACCGGTTCTGGGGCACTCCAGCCCTCGTGCCAGGGCAGCCTGGATCAAAGGAAGGGGGTGTATCCACCCACTTCCTGGGTCCCACCCATAGGAGGGGACCTAGCAGGTAATCACGCCCACCTGATTCGAATAAGAGTGGGAGCAGTGCCAATGCACATCAGATTTCCTGGAAGAAACATTTGAAACGATATTCTGGACCCTTCGCCCTCCATCTCAACGTGGAAGCCCGAAGAATCTCCCTTGTGGTCAAGGAGTGACCACCCTGCAGCAGCAGGCACCATCCAGCCCTCGACGTCTACTTGGTTGCAGTTCCCGCCGGAACTCGAGCGACTGAGATCGACGAGATCAAGCCTGCCCAGCTTCTAACAGCCCGATCCACAGTCCCTGCAAAGCTGAGACCCGTGGAGGCGACCGGAAGCGTGGGGCACGCCATCTTGAAGTGACCACGAGACGCTGACCGTGCAGCCCACGAGTGACCCTCGAAGCTGTACACCGGGGTTTGAGAAGCCCCCACCCTGAGCTACTCCTGAGCCGAAGTTCAGCCCTCCACACTCGACGAGTGCTGCGTGGGGCCCTTTGGCACGATTTGGCTCAACGCGTTGGCCCGGTCACTTGCCAGCTGGCTTGTGGTCCCTGTGCCGACGAACTACAAAAGAAGACTCGTGATTCTGGTTGCTCCAGATCCACACCAGCTCCCCTGAAAGGGAGCCCCGACTCTGACCTTCCTGGTCCGAGTGAGACGCCATCTTCCAATCCCGCGTGGATTGCTCTTACCAAGGCTTGTTTGCTCCAAACCGGAAGCCGACTGCACCGACGGTGAGAGCCTGCGTGGGACAGATCGTGACCTGCTCCTGGACGTCGCAGATGCCCCAGAGCCCACGTGACAGCGAAGAGAAGCGCCTCGACGACCACCTGATTGCGCCCGACATTGCCTGGTTCCGTCCTGGTTCCACCCTGGTCACTGCTGAGTGACCCAGACTCTGTCCCCTCTGCTTTCAGGTACTCTACAACTTGAGTCCACCCTTGGACTCCACCGGACACTTCGTCTTCACCCTGCCTGCAGCCCTTTCAGCTTCAAGCACCAAGAGCCTGCGTGTCAAAACCCGACGCCACTTCGACCCTGTGCACCCACTTCCTGTGGGTGAGGTAACTTTGCTCCGCCGGTGTTCCCACACTGGTGCACACCTCTAGGGTCTGTGTGTTAAGTTTTGTTCCTCTAGGTTCAGCGGAAGTGTCCTTAAACTTTAACTATTTGACTTTTACGCACCATTGGTTAACATTGGTGCATGCGTGCGCTTTCCGCACATCTCCCGAATCCCGAGGGCCACTCCCGACTTCAGCATTGCTTGTCCTGACTGCTCCCAGCGATTCCCTAGGCCCTAGGCCTAACCACTGTTCGAGTGGCCTCTCTTATACCACTTGTTTAGTATATGGTTTGAGTGGCCCCCTGCCCTCATCCATAATTGTGCAACTTTGTATGTTTAAACAGTGCTTTTGATTTAACGCTTGTGCCCCTTTATTCATAAAGAATACTGGGGATTGTTTTTAGTAATAAACACATATATTTTTATAATATATACTTGTGTGGTGTCCTTTCATTTGGTATTACAGGATTGTATGTGGTAAAACAGCTCGCTTAACACGACCTCTTAAGTTAAGCCTTTAGGCTGCTTAGTCCATGCTACCCCTAGGATAGCTTGTCTAATAAGGTTGACTTACAACCAGACACCATAAGGGGATTGTTTGGTCAGGTAGTAGGTGGTTCCAGAATTGGAAACATCCCCTACCAGGCCAACTTCTCACATTGGTGGCAGCGGTGGGATTTGAGCTTGCTGTTGTTTTACCATTGCAATCTTTATATCAAATTGAAAGATCACATCAAGTACCTCTAGGTACATATAAAATCAAAAGCTTAGCATATTAAGTTCTACTGAACTTAGTAGTTGTAGGTTGAAGGGAGTAGCACACCCCTGACTACAACTCACTAGCAAGGTCCAGTAGGAAAACACTTAGTGTAGGTAAGTGCACCACTTACACCTCACTAGTAACCATGTCCGACACAGGAAAGGCCTCAGGGTCTAGTCCTGTGACAGTTGACCCTACCCAGGCAACTTCTGGATATGACAAACTAACCCGCAGAGACTTGATTGTCTTGTGCAAAGCAAGAGGGTTAAAAAGGGGCAGAAGCCCCACCTGCCTAATCCTGGTAGAACTCCTAGAACAGGATGACTTAGAGAAGGCAAAAGCAGCTTCCCTAGATACAGGAACTGGAGGGAACCCCCCTGCAGTTGATCCCCCTGAAGAGGAGGATGATGATGACTTGGATGAGGACTCAGAAGTTGAGGACTTAGAAGTACAGGATCAGGGTAGCCAGGTTCCAGTTGGTAGGCTTAGCCAGGCCAACTTGGACCTACTGGGGAATGGAGAGGGCCAGCACCTCCCCAGAACCCAACATGGGATTCTCCCAGGCAACAGAAGAGTGAGATCTCCCTCAGGGGACTCTCATCTTTCTAGTGCCTCCAGAGAATCAGAGAGAGGCATGAGTGCTTCTCAAAAAGCTGAGCATAGGGCTAGAATGAGGGCTGTCAGACTCCAGATAGAGAGAGAGGAGGTAGCCCTGAGTCAAGCTAAGCTTACCTTAGCTCAAGCTAAACTTGCCTTGGCAAGAGAGCAGAAATTGTGTGGCTTAGATGCCACTGGTGGCAGCAATATTCCTAAAGAGAAACCCAGGTCCTATGATAGTAGAAACCTGACAAAGATTGTGCCCCCCTTCAAAGAAGGGGATGACATCCACAAATGGATGACTGCTCTTGAGAGAGCCTGCATGGTACAGCAGGTTCCTGAGGAACAGTGGGCAGCAATCTTATGGTACTCCTTTTCAGAGAAAGGGAGGGACAAGCTCCTCACTGTCAGACATGAGGATGCAAACAATTACAAAGTCCTGAAGAGTGTTCTGATAGATGGGTTTGGCTTAACCACTGAACAGTACAGGTTCAAGTTCAGAGACACCCAGAAGACACAGACTCAGGACTGGACTGATTTTGTAGATTGTGCTACTAAGGCTCTGGAGGGTTGGCTACATGGCAGCAAAGTACATGACTTTACAGGATTGTATAATTTGATTATGAGGGAGCAGATCCTAAGTAATTGTCAGAACCAGCTCTTACACCAGCACCTGGTAGACTCTGATCTGACCTCTCCCCAAGAATTGGGAAAGAAGGCAGACAAATGGGTCAGAACCAGGATTAGGCCTAAGAATCAGGACAGTAACCAGAAGAAGGAGTCTACCAAGCCTCAAGATAAGGGTGGGGATAAAAGTAAAGAAAAGACTTCCCCAGGGCCCCAAAACTCCAAGGATGGGGGTGGGTCCCAAGCCACTTCTTCAACTGAGAAAAAACCCTATTGTTATCCCTGTAAACAGGTGGGGCATTACAAAACAGACAGCTGTTGTCCCAAGAATAACAATAAAGAAAATATACCTCCAAAGCCAGCTTCAACACCTCCTGTTACTGTCAGCAGTAATCCCCCAGGAAGTGGAAGCACACCCAGGAATCTGGGTGGGTTTACTTTTGGAAATCAGGTGGACCCTGGCCTATCCAGGTCCCCATCACCCAATGATCTTGTTTATGAGGCTGGCATGGGGTTTGCCAACTTCTCTGCTTGCCCAAATACTTTGAGCAAGTATAGACAAGAACCCATCATCAATGGTTTAAGAGTTGAAGCTTTTAGAGACACAGGGGCTAGCATCACCATGGTGGCTGATGGCATAGTCCCCTCTAAGCAACTTTTACCTGGTGCCACATACCAGGTAATAAACATTGATGGCATCCAAACAAATCATCCCATGGCAGTAGTAAGTCTCAGCTGGGGAGGTGTCACTGGCCCAAAGAGAGTGGCAGTGTCCCCAAACTTGCCTGTAGACTGTCTACTGGGTAATGATTTAGAAATCTCAGCCTGGGCTGGGGTTGAACAGGAAATCCATTCTAGAATGGTAAATTCCAATGGAAAGGTTAGTGGGGCTGTAATGGCTACAGCCCCAATTCAAGATGTCCTTCCTGAGAAGGTTGGTAGGGCGGAGATACTCCCTGCCCCATCTTTAGCAAAAGCTCTTCCTGAACAGAATAGCAAAGCTGTTATGATAACAGCAGAAACCCAAACTGAGTCTCCTCCTGAAAAGGTTGGTGGGGCTGTGATGGCCACAGCCCAAACTCAAACTGACACGTGTGTTGTGAAACCTGAAATGATGGATAACTCCACACAAACTGAGAGCATGGAGGAGGAAGAGAAATCTCCCCCTCACCAGACTTTAGGACAGGATCAGCCTCCTCAGGGAACTGATCTTACCCCTGATGAAGGAACTGCCCCAGAGGTGGTTGGGCCTAGCCTGACAGAACCTCTGATGTCAGTGGACCCTTCTCAGGTGGGACCCAGTCTGGAGCAGGTAACCTGCCCCTCTCTCCCTTGCCTTAGCCAGCCCAGGGCTGCAGAGGACAAGAAGGACAGTGAGACCCAGAGGGCCCCCTGTCAAATAAAGCACCCCCATCAAAAGATTAGGTGCACCAAAACTAGTAGCCCTAGTAAGGTGAAAACTTTAAAAACTCCTGAGGGAGCCCCCTTAAAAACAGTTAGGGACCTCCCCCAGATGGATTCTGTTGGGCACAGCCAAACCTGGGACCCAAAGGGCCCAAACCTGAACTGTCCCTCCAGCAAGCCAAACAGAGGGACCCAGCCTCCAGCTTTAGGTAGCCAGAGGTTGACCCTGAGAGCACAGTGCAACTCAGTTAAAGAAAGAAAGGCACACATGGTGGAAGATAATTGGAGGAAGCTAAGCCCTAAATTAGTAGAGCCTCACTTCAATACTCCATATCCAAACCAGCCTTTAACTTTGTGTGAGAAGTTGGCCTGGTAGGGGATGTTTCCAATTCTGGAACCACCTACTACCTGACCAAACAATCCCCTTATGGTGTCTGGTTGTAAGTCAACCTTATTAGACAAGCTATCCTAGGGGTAGCATGGACTAAGCAGCCTAAAGGCTTAACTTAAGAGGTCGTGTTAAGCGAGCTGTTTTACCACATACAATCCTGTAATACCAAATGAAAGGACACCACACAAGTATATATTATAAAAATATATGTGTTTATTACTAAAAACAATCCCCAGTATTCTTTATGAATAAAGGGGCACAAGCGTTAAATCAAAAGCACTGTTTAAACATACAAAGTTGCACAATTATGGATGAGGGCAGGGGGCCACTCAAACCATATACTAAACAAGTGGTATAAGAGAGGCCACTCGAACAGTGGTTAGGCCTAGGGCCTAGGGAATCGCTGGGAGCAGTCAGGACAAGCAATGCTGAAGTCGGGAATGGCCCTCGGGATTCGGGAGATGTGCGGAAAGCGCACGCATGCACCAATGTTAACCAATGGTGCGTAAAAGTCAAATAGTTAAAGTTTAAGGACACTTCCGCTGAACCTAGAGGAACAAAACTTAACACACAGACCCTAGAGGTGTGCACCAGTGTGGGAACACCGGCGGAGCAAAGTTACCTCACCCACAGGAAGTGGGTGCACAGGGTCGAAGTGGCGTCGGGTTTTGACACACAGGCTCTTGGTGCTTGAAGCTGAAAGGGCTGCAGGCAGGGTGAAGACGAAGTGTCCGGTGGAGTCCAAGGGTGGACTCAAGTTGTAGAGTACCTGAAAGCAGAGGGGACAGAGTCTGGGTCACTCAGCAGTGACCAGGGTGGAACCAGGACGGAACCAGGCAATGTCGGGCGCAATCAGGTGGTCGTCGAGGCGCTTCTCTTCGCTGTCACGTGGGCTCTGGGGCATCTGCGACGTCCAGGAGCAGGTCACGATCTGTCCCACGCAGGCTCTCACCGTCGGTGCAGTCGGCTTCCGGTTTGGAGCAAACAAGCCTTGGTAAGAGCAATCCACGCGGGATTGGAAGATGGCGTCTCACTCGGACCAGGAAGGTCAGAGTCGGAGCTCCCTTTCAGGGGAGCTGGTGTGGATCTGGAGCAACCAGAATCACGAGTCTTCTTTTGTAGTTCGTCGGCACAGGGACCACAAGCCAGCTGGCAAGTGACCGGGCCAACGCGTTGAGCCAAATCGTGCCAAAGGGCCCCACGCAGCACTCGTCGAGTGTGGAGGGCTGAACTTCGGCTCAGGAGTAGCTCAGGGTGGGGGCTTCTCAAACCCCGGTGTACAGCTTCGAGGGTCACTCGTGGGCTGCACGGTCAGCGTCTCGTGGTCACTTCAAGATGGCGTGCCCCACGCTTCCGGTCGCCTCCACGGGTCTCAGCTTTGCAGGGACTGTGGATCGGGCTGTTAGAAGCTGGGCAGGCTTGATCTCGTCGATCTCAGTCGCTCGAGTTCCGGCGGGAACTGCAACCAAGTAGACGTTGAGGGCTGGATGGTGCCTGCTGGTGCAGGGTGGTCACTCCTTGACCACAAGGGAGATTCTTCGGGCTTCCACGTTGAGATGGAGGGCGAAGGGTCCAGAATATCGTTTCAAATGTTTCTTCCAGGAAATCTGATGTGCATTGGCACTGCTCCCACTCTTATTCGAATCTGGTGGGCGTGATTACCTGCTAGGTCCCCTCCTATGGGTGGGACCCAGGAAGTGGGTGGATACACCCCCTTCCTTTGATCCAGGCCGCCCTGGCACGAGGGCTGGAGTGCCCCAGAACCGGTTTGGCCGGATTATGCAAGGGGCAGCCTTGTGCGCCCCAGGCAGTGTCTGGTTTCTTTCAAACCTCCCTGCTACAATACACTATCTCCTGTCTGGAGGGCGGTGACACCCTCCTGTGACAGGAAACCCTTTGTCCAGGACCCCCTTGACTGGGTTTCGGTCAGCTCCAGGGGTCCAGACATTTGTCTGTGGCAGAGGCATCCATTTTGTGGATCTTAAGGCCTTTGGAGAAATCAACCGCATTAAAGTGAAGTAACATGTCTTACCCCTCTAGAGGGGTGGAATGCCATCCCCGTCGCCAGAACTGGCGAGGGGATGGTATTCCAAAGCGTATGACACCTTACACGACATGTTTTGATAAAGCCAAACCAGAGTTGCTAAATAACCGCGAGGATTATAAGGCACTTAATAGTATATGGTATGGTATTATCCTGAAACAGCTTAGGGATTTGTTCCCGACGGCTGCAGACAGGCTCAGCTCATGCTAGAGCTCCATCTCACATAAAAACCATGCACCCAGCCTCCAGGATTGGTGAGGCCTGTCTATAGGAGTGGCTCACAGGTTTACATGTGTCCAGATATAGGTTTAGACATAGGTATACTATATCTAAGCAAGGGGTGTGTACACCACCTTACCCCAGCTGAGTGATCAGCCAGTTGTGTCAATTTAAGAACCAGCCAGGGGTGGCAAAAGATATGCTGCAGCCCCTGGTAGGCCTTAGTGGCTCCTGTGCCCTGTGCACCTATAGTGCATTCTACAGGGGCTGACAAGGAGTCCATTTCCAATTGGTATGTACCTAGGGTACATGGAATCCATTTTACAGAGAGAGCAGATGGCCTGGGGCCCTGATTAGCAGGGAACCAGGTCAACTAAGTCAAAAAACCAGCTAAACACAGGCAAAAAATCTGGGGTAGCCATAGTCAGGTAGCCACCTTCCTACATAACCCCCCCCCAAACGAAAGGAGATAAGGCTATCCTTGGCCAGGTAAGCCTATATTGCCTGAGTGGCCATATAAGGAAGTACCTGCACTAGCATGGGTACCCCCTGTCTCATGGTCCACTAAGCAGTCCCTCACCCTTTGGGTATTAGAGGGTCTCCACCATAGGGAATCACTACCTTGGGTGTGTTTATGCAAAGTTAAAGGCTGGTTTGGATATGGAGTATTGAAGCGAGGCTCTACTAATTTAGGGCTTAGCTTCCTCCAATTATCTTCCACCATGTGTGCCTTTCTCTCTTTAACTGAGTTGCACTGTGCTCTCAGGGTCAACCTCTGGCTACCTAAAGCTGGAGGCTGGGTCCCTCTGTTTGGCTTGCCGGAGGGACAGTTCAGGTTTGGGCCCCTTGGGTCCCAGGTTTGGCTGTGCCCAACAGAATCCATCTGTGGGAGGTCCCTAACTGTTTTTAAGGGGGCTCCCTCAGGAGTTTTTAAAGTTTTCACCTTACTAGGGCTACTAGTTTTGGTGCACCTAATCTTTTGATGGGGGTGCTTTATTTGACAGGGGGCCCTCTGGGTCTCACTGTCCTTCTTGTCCTCTGCAGCCCTGGGCTGGCTAAGGCAAGGTAGAGAGGGGCAGGTTACCTGCTCCAGACTGGGTCCCACCTGAGAAGGGTCCACTGACATCAGAGGTTCTGTCAGGCTAGGCCCAACCACCTCTGGGGCAGCTCCTTCATCAGGGGTAAGATCAGTTCCCTGAGGAGGCTGATCCTGTCCTAAAGTCTGGTGAGGGGGAGATTTCTCTTCCTCCTCCATGCTCTCAGTTTGTGTGGAGTTATCCATCATTTCAGGTTTCACAACACACATGTCAGTTTGAGTTTGGGCTGTGGCCATCACAGCCCCACCAACCTTTTCAGGAGGAGACTCAGTTTGGGTTTCTGCTGTTATCATAACAGCTTTGCTATTCTGTTCAGGAAGAGTTTTTACTAAAGATGGGGCAGAGAGTTTCTCAGCCCTACCAACCTTTTCAGGAAGGACATCTTGGATTGGGGCTGTAGCCAGTACAGCCTCGCTAACCTTTCCATGGGAATTCACCATTCTAGAATGGGTTTCCTGTTCAACCTCAGCCCAGGCTGAGATTTCTAAATCATTACCCAGTAGACAGTCCACAGGCAAGTTTGGTGACACTGCCACTCTCTTTGGGCCAGTGACACCTCCCCAGCTGAGACTTACTACTGCCATGGGATGATTTGTTTGGATGCCATCAATGTTTATTACCTGGTATGTGGCACCAGGTAAAAGTTGCTTAGAGGGGACTATGCCATCAGCCACCATGGTGATGCTAGCCCCTGTGTCTCTAAAAGCTTCAACTCTTAAACCATTGATGATGGGTTCTTGTCTATACTTGCTCAAAGTATTTGGGCAAGCAGAGAAGTTGGCAAACCCCATGCCAGCCTCATAAACAAGATCATTGGGTGATGGGGACCTGGATAGGCCAGGGTCCACCTGATTTCCAAAAGTAAACCCACCCAGATTCCTGGGTGTGCTCCCACTTCCTGGGGGATTACTGCTGACAGTAACAGGAGGTGTTGAAGCTGGCTTTGGAGGTATATTTTCTTTATTGTTATTCTTGGGACAACAGCTGTCTGTTTTGTAATGCCCCACCTGTTTACAGGGATAACAATAGGGCTTTTTCTCAGTTGAAGAAGTGTCGTGGGACCCACCCCCATCCTTGGAGTTTTGGGGCCCTGGGGAAGTCTTTTCTTTACTTTTATCCCCACCCTTATCTTGAGGCTTGGTAGACTCCTTCTTCTGGTTACTGTCCTGATTCTTAGGCCTAATCCTGGTTCTGACCCATTTGTCTGCCTTCTTTCCCAATTCTTGGGGAGAGGTCAGATCAGAGTCTACCAGGTGCTGGTGTAAGAGCTGGTTCTGACAATTACTTAGGATCTGCTCCCTCATAATCAAATTATACAATCCTGTAAAGTCATGTACTTTGCTGCCATGTAGCCAACCCTCCAGAGCCTTAGTAGCACAATCTACAAAATCAGTCCAGTCCTGAGTCTGTGTCTTCTGGGTATCTCTGAACTTCAACCTGTACTGTTCAGTGGTTAAGCCAAACCCATCTATCAGAACACTCTTCAGGACTTTGTATTTGTTTGCATCCTCATGTCTGACAGTGAGGAGCTTGTCCCTCCCTTTCTCTGAAAAGGAGTACCATAAGATTGCTGCCCACTGTTCCTCAGGAACCTGCTGTACCATGCAGGCTCTCTCAAGAGCAGTCATCCATTTGTGGATGTCATCCCCTTCTTTGAAGGGGGGCACAATCTTTGTCAGGTTTCTACTATCATAGGACCTGGGTTTCTCTTTTGGAATATTGCTGCCACCAGTGGCATCTAAGCCACACAATTTCTGCTCTCTTGCCAAGGCAAGTTTAGCTTGAGCCAAGGCTACCTCCTCCCTCTCTATCTGGAGTTTGACAGCCCTCATTCTGGCCCTATGCTCTAACTTTTGAGAAGCATTCATGCCTCTCTGTGATTCCCTGGAGGCACTAGAAAGATGAGAGTCTCCTGAGGGAGATCTCACTCTTCTGTTGCCTGGGGGAATCATATGTTGGGTTCTGGGGAGGTGCTGGCCCTCTCCATTCCCCAGTAGGTCCAAGTTGGCCTGGCTAAGCCTACCAACTGGAACCTGGCTACCCTGATCCTGTACTTCTAAGTCCTCAACTTCTGAGTCCTCATCCAAGTCATCATCATCCTCCTCTTCAGGGGGATCAACTGCAGGGGGGTTCCCTTCAGTTCCTGTATCTAGGGAAGCTGCTTTTGCCCTCTCTAAGTCATCCTGTTCTAGGAGTCCTATCAGGATTAGGCAGGTGGGGCTTCTGCCCCTTTTTAACCCTCTTGCTTTGCACAAGACAATCAAGTCTCTGCGGGTTAGTTTGTCATATCCAGAAGTTGCCTGGGTAGGGTCAACTGTCACAGGACTAGACCCTGAGGCCTTTCCTGTGTCGGACATGGTTACTAGTGAGGTGTAAGTGGTGCACTTACCTACACTAAGTGTTTTCCTACTGGACCTTGCTAGTGAGTTGTAGTCAGGGGTGTGCTACTCCCTTCAACCTACAACTACTAAGTTCAGTAGAACTTAATATGCTAAGCTTTTGATTTTATATGTACCTAGAGGTACTTGATGTGATCTTTCAATTTGATATAAAGATTGCAATGGTAAAACAACAGCAAGCTCAAATCCGCACCGCTGCTCACCAATGTGAGAAGTTGGCCTGGTAGGGGATGTTTCCAATTCTGGAACCACCTACTACCTGACCAAACAATCCCCTTATGGTGTCTGGTTGTAAGTCAACCTTATTAGACAAGCTATCCTAGGGGTAGCATGGACTAAGCAGCCTAAAGGCTTAACTTAAGAGGTCGTGTTAAGCGAGCTGTTTTACCACATACAATCCTGTAATACCAAATGAAAGGACACCACACAAGTATATATTATAAAAATATATGTGTTTATTACTAAAAACAATCCCCAGTATTCTTTATGAATAAAGGGGCACAAGCGTTAAATCAAAAGCACTGTTTAAACATACAAAGTTGCACAATTATGGATGAGGGCAGGGGGCCACTCAAACCATATACTAAACAAGTGGTATAAGAGAGGCCACTCGAACAGTGGTTAGGCCTAGGGCCTAGGGAATCGCTGGGAGCAGTCAGGACAAGCAATGCTGAAGTCGGGAATGGCCCTCGGGATTCGGGAGATGTGCGGAAAGCGCACGCATGCACCAATGTTAACCAATGGTGCGTAAAAGTCAAATAGTTAAAGTTTAAGGACACTTCCGCTGAACCTAGAGGAACAAAACTTAACACACAGACCCTAGAGGTGTGCACCAGTGTGGGAACACCGGCGGAGCAAAGTTACCTCACCCACAGGAAGTGGGTGCACAGGGTCGAAGTGGCGTCGGGTTTTGACACGCAGGCTCTTGGTGCTTGAAGCTGAAAGGGCTGCAGGCAGGGTGAAGACGAAGTGTCCGGTGGAGTCCAAGGGTGGACTCAAGTTGTAGAGTACCTGAAAGCAGAGGGGACAGAGTCTGGGTCACTCAGCAGTGACCAGGGTGGAACCAGGACGGAACCAGGCAATGTCGGGCGCAATCAGGTGGTCGTCGAGGCGCTTCTCTTCGCTGTCACGTGGGCTCTGGGGCATCTGCGACGTCCAGGAGCAGGTCACGATCTGTCCCACGCAGGCTCTCACCGTCGGTGCAGTCGGCTTCCGGTTTGGAGCAAACAAGCCTTGGTAAGAGCAATCCACGCGGGATTGGAAGATGGCGTCTCACTCGGACCAGGAAGGTCAGAGTCGGAGCTCCCTTTCAGGGGAGCTGGTGTGGATCTGGAGCAACCAGAATCACGAGTCTTCTTTTGTAGTTCGTCGGCACAGGGACCACAAGCCAGCTGGCAAGTGACCGGGCCAACGCGTTGAGCCAAATCGTGCCAAAGGGCCCCACGCAGCACTCGTCGAGTGTGGAGGGCTGAACTTCGGCTCAGGAGTAGCTCAGGGTGGGGGCTTCTCAAACCCCGGTGTACAGCTTCGAGGGTCACTCGTGGGCTGCACGGTCAGCGTCTCGTGGTCACTTCAAGATGGCGTGCCCCACGCTTCCGGTCGCCTCCACGGGTCTCAGCTTTGCAGGGACTGTGGATCGGGCTGTTAGAAGCTGGGCAGGCTTGATCTCGTCGATCTCAGTCGCTCGAGTTCCGGCGGGAACTGCAACCAAGTAGACGTCGAGGGCTGGATGGTGCCTGCTGCTGCAGGGTGGTCACTCCTTGACCACAAGGGAGATTCTTCGGGCTTCCACGTTGAGATGGAGGGCGAAGGGTCCAGAATATCGTTTCAAATGTTTCTTCCAGGAAATCTGATGTGCATTGGCACTGCTCCCACTCTTATTCGAATCTGGTGGGCGTGATTACCTGCTAGGTCCCCTCCTATGGGTGGGACCCAGGAAGTGGGTGGATACACCCCCTTCCTTTGATCCAGGCCGCCCTGGCACGAGGGCTGGAGTGCCCCAGAACCGGTTTGGCCGGATTATGCAAGGGGCAGCCTTGTGCGCCCCAGGCAGTGTCTGGTTTCTTTCAAACCTCCCTGCTACAATACACTATCTCCTGTCTGGAGGGCGGTGACACCCTCCTGTGACAGGAAACCCTTTGTCCAGGACCCCCTTGACTGGGTTTCGGTCAGCTCCAGGGGTCCAGACATTTGTCTGTGGCAGAGGCATCCATTTTGTGGATCTTAAGGCCTTTGGAGAAATCAACCGCATTAAAGTGAAGTAACATGTCTTACCCCTCTAGAGGGGTGGAATGCCATCCCCGTCGCCAGAACTGGCGAGGGGATGGTATTCCAAAGCGTATGACACCTTACACGACATGTTTTGATAAAGCCAAACCAGAGTTGCTAAATAACCGCGAGGATTATAAGGCACTTAATAGTATATGGTATGGTATTATCCTGAAACAGCTTAGGGATTTGTTCCCGACGGCTGCAGACAGGCTCAGCTCATGCTAGAGCTCCATCTCACATAAAAACCATGCACCCAGCCTCCAGGATTGGTGAGGCCTGTCTATAGGAGTGGCTCACAGGTTTACATGTGTCCAGATATAGGTTTAGACATAGGTATACTATATCTAAGCAAGGGGTGTGTACACCACCTTACCCCAGCTGAGTGATCAGCCAGTTGTGTCAATTTAAGAACCAGCCAGGGGTGGCAAAAGATATGC
This sequence comes from Lissotriton helveticus, assembly GCF_964261635.1. NCBI lineage: Eukaryota > Metazoa > Chordata > Amphibia > Caudata > Salamandridae > Lissotriton > Lissotriton helveticus. Next base: position 438,401,613 of record NC_136058.1, read on the forward strand.
TGCAGCCCCTGGTAGGCCTTAGTGGCTCCTGTGCCCTGTGCACCTATAGTGCATTCTACAGGGGCTGACAAGGAGTCCATTTCCAATTGGTATGTACCTAGGGTACATGGAATCCATTTTACAGAGAGAGCAGATGGCCTGGGGCCCTGATTAGCAGGGAACCAGGTCAACTAAGTCAAAAAACCAGCTAAACACAGGCAAAAAATCTGGGGTAGCCATAGTCAGGTAGCCACCTTCCTACACCTAGGGTACATGGAATCCATTTTACAGAGAGAGCAGATGGCCTGGGGCCCTGATTAGCAGGGAACCAGGTCAACTAAGTCAAAAAACCAGCTAAACACAGGCAAAAAATCTGGGGTAACCATAGTCAGGTAGCCACCTTCCTACAGGTACAGTAGGAAAACACTTAGTGTAGGTAGGTGCATCACTTACACCACACTAGAGTCATGTCTGACACAGGAAAAGCCTCAGGGTCTGCTCCTGTGACAGTTGACCTTACCCAGGCAACTTCCAGCTATGACAAACTAACCCGAAGGGACTTGATTGCCTTGTGCAAATCAAGAGGGTTAAAAAGGGGCAGAAGTCCCACCTGCCAAATCCTGATAGACATCCTAGAACAGGATGACTTAGAGAAGGTGAATGGAATTCCCTTACAGTCAGGAAGTGGAGAGAAACCCCCTGTAACTGACACCCCTCAGGAGGAAGATGGAGAGGAGGGGGAGGAGGACTCAGATGTTGAGGACACCGAAGATCAGGATCAGAGGGGTAGCCAGGTCCTAGTTGCCAGGCTTAACCAGGCCAACTTAGACCTACTGGGAAATGGAGAGGGCCAGCACCTCCCCAGATCCCACAGTCTTATTCTCCCAGGCAACAGAAGAGTGAGATCTCCCTCAGGGGACTCTCATATTTCTAGTGCCTCAAGAGAATCTGAGAGAGGTATGACTGCCTCTCAAAAGACTGAGCATAGGGCCAGAATGAGGGCTGTCAGACTCCAAATAGAGAGGGAGGAGGTAGCCCTGGCTCAAGCTAAACTTACCTTGGCTCAAGCTAGATTTACCTTGGCAAGAGAGCAGAAATTAAGTGGCTTAGATGCCACTGGTGGCAGCAATTTTCCAAGAGAAAAAGACAGGGGCTATGACAATAGAAACCTGACAAAAATTGTGCCCCCCTTTAAAGAAGGGGATGACATCCACAAATGGATGACTGCTCTGGAGAGAGCCTGCATGGTACAGCAGGTTCCTCAAGATCAGTGGGCTGCAATTTTATGGTACTCCTTTTCTGAGAAAGGGAGGGACAGGCTCCTCACAGTTAGACCTGAGGATGACAAAAACGACTCTGTTTTGAAGAGTGCTCTTATTGAAGGGTTTGGCCTAACCACTGAGCAATACAGGTTGTTGTTCAGAGACACCCAAAAAGCACAGACTCAAGACTGGACTGATTTCGTTGAGTGTGCCACTAAGGCTTTGGAGGGTTGGTTGCAGGGAAGTAAAGTTTCAGACTATACAGGATTGTACAATCTTATAATGAGAGAACAGATCCTTAATAACTGTACAAACCAGCTGTTGCATCAATACCTTATTGACTCTGATCTGACCTCTCCCCAAGAATTGGGAAAGAAGGCGGACAAATGGGTCAGAACAAGGATTAAGCAGAAACCCCAGAATCAAGGTGGTGACCAGAAGAAAACAGACCAGAAGGGTGGTAATCAGAAAGATAAAGAAAAAGACCAGAAGTCTTCAGGCCCCCAAACTAATAGTAAGGAGGGTGGTTCCCAAAATGGAAACAAGAAGAAGAAGAACAAAGGTCCAAAGACACCTTGGTGTAATACCTGCAAATCAGTTTCACACTGGGGCAGTGAATGCACCAAGGCAAATCCAGTCCCCACCACTCCAGCTCCTAAAGCAACTGCAACCCCAAGTACAGTAAGCAGTGGTGGAACACAGTCCAAGGGTGTAGCTGGGTTGACCCTGGGTATTGAAGTAGGATCTGGCCTAGTCAGAATCCCTACACAGGCAGTTCTCCTGTATGATGTGGACATTGAGTTGCCCACTGCAGTAAGCCCCAGTAACCTGGGCAAATACAGACAGACTCCCTTAATTAATGAGAAACTGGCTCAAGCTTACAGGGACACATGTGCCAGTGTCACAATGGTGACACCTGACTTTGTGGACCCTGGACAGATTGTACTAGGTGAGAGCTACCTAGTAACCAATGCAAGCAACTCCACTACTTCCCATAGTGTGGCAGTTGTGAACTTCTCCTGGGGAGGGGTTGATGGCCTAAAGAAGGTTGTGGTGAGTGCAGACCTACCAGTAGACTGTCTGTTAGGAAATGACCTTGAAAGCTCAGCATGGTCAGAAGTGGAGTACAGGACTCATGCAGAAATGCTAGGGATTTCAGAGCATGTCCTTGCCATGACAAGGGCTCAGGCTAAGAAGTGCCTTCCTGAACCAGTGGTGGATCTTGAAACAATAGACCAGCCACAACCCAAGAGAAGGAGCAAGAGAGGAAAGGCTCAGCCTTCCACCTTGCCCCAGGTTGAGGATCAGGTTTTAGAGGAAACTGATTCTGCAGTCCAAGAGGAGACTGTCTCTGAGGAGCTTGAACCTGACCAGGTTGAGTTTCTGGGGACAGGGGGACCCTCAAGGGCAGACCTGAGGCAGGCTCAATTAGATTGCCCTTCCCTTGAACCCCTCAGACAGCAGGCTGCTGCTGAGGCTGCTGGGGATGCCCAAGGTACCCATACTGTGTATTGGGATGATGGACTCCTTTACTCAGAGGCTAGAGCCCCCATGCCTGGCATGACCAGGAGGTTGGTTATACCTCTGCAGTTTAGGGGGTTCCTCCTTACCTTGGCCCATGATATTCCCCTTGCAGGACACTTAGGCCAGAACAAGACGTGGGACAGGCTTGTTTCACACTTTCACTGGCCTCACATGTCAGAGGATGTCAAGGAGTTTTGTCGCTCCTGTGTCACTTGCCAAGCCAGTGGTAAGTCAGGTGGCACAACAAAGGCCCCCCTAATACCACTACCTGTGGTGGGAGTTCCCTTTGAAAGAGTTGGAATTGATATTGTGGGTCCAATGGACCCCCAAACAGCATCTGGGAACAGATTCATACTGGTGGTAGTGGATCATGCCACCAGGTATCCAGAGGCTATTCCCCTAAGGACCACCACAGCCCCTGTGGTGGCAAAGGCCCTCATTGCAGTTTTCTCAAGAGTGGGCTTTCCTAAGGAGGTACTATCAGATAGAGGCACGAATTTTATGTCTAGCTATCTGAAAGCAATGTGGAAGGAATGTGGAGTAAACTATAAGTTTACCACCCCATATCATCCACAATGCAATGGGCTTGTGGAGAGATTTAACAAGACCCTAAAAGGCACGATAAAAGGATTACCAGAGAAGCTCAGGCGGAAATGGGACATTCTTTTACCCTGCCTGGTCTTTGCTTACAGAGAGGTCCCACAGAAGGGGGTTGGCTACAGGCCTTTTGAACTTGTTGAACCTGTTTACAGACATGACAATAAGGCTTTTTCTCTGTTGAAGAAGTGTCTTGGGACCCACCCCCATTCTTGGAGTTTTGGGGCCCTGTGGAAGTCTTTTCTTTATTTTTATCCCCACCCTTATCTTGAGGCTTGGTAGACTCCTTCTTCTGGTTACTGTCCTGATTCTTATGCCTAATCCTGGTTCTGACCCACTTGTCTGCCTTCTTTCCCAATTCTTGGGGAGAGGTCAGATCAGAGTCCACCAGGTGCTGGTGTAAGAGCTGGTTCTGACAATTACTTAGGATCTGCTCCCTCATAATCAAATTATACAATCCTGTAAAGTCATGTTCTTTGCTGCCATGTAGCCAACCCTCCAGAGCCTTAGTTGCACAATCAACAAAATCAGTCCAGTCCTGAGTCTGTGTCTTCTGGGTGTCTCTGAACTTCAACCTGTACTGTTCAGTGGTTAAGCCAAACCCATCTATTAGGACACTCTTCAGGACTGTGAGAAGTTGGCCTGATAGGTGATGTTTCCAATTCTGGAACCACCGGTTATCAGACCAAACAATCCCTTATGGTGTCTGGTTGCAAGTCAACCTTATTAGACAAGCTATCCTAGGGGTAGCATGGACTAAGCAGTCTAAAGGCTTAACTTAAGAGGTCGTGTTAAGCGAGCTGTTTTACCACATACAATCCTGTAATATCAAATGAAAGGACACCACACAAGTATATATTATAAAAATATATGTATTTATTACTAAAAACAATCCCCAGTATTCTTTATGAATAAAGGGGCACAAGCGTTAAATCAAAAGCACAGTTTAAACATACAAAGTTGACAATTATGGATGAGGGCGGGGGGCCACTCAAACCATATACTAAACAAGTGGTATAAGAGATACCAATCGAACAGTGGTTAGGCCTAGGGCCTAGGGAATCGCTGGGAGCAGTCGGGACAAGCAGTGCTGAAGTCGGGAAAAGCCCGCGGGATTCGGGTGCAGTGCGGAAAGCGCACGCATGCACCAATGTTAACCAATGGTGCGTAAAAGTTGTAGAGTTAAAGTTTAAGGACACTTCCGCTGAACCTAGAGGAACAAAACTTAAGACACAGACCCTAGAGATGTGTACCAGTGTGGGAACACCGGCGGAGCAAAGTTACCTCACCCACAGGAAGCGGGTGCACAGGGTCGAAGTTGAGTCGGGTTTCGTCACGCAGGCTCTTGGTGCTTGAAGCTGAAAGGGCTGCAGGCGGGGTGAAAGAGAAGTGTCCGGTGGAGTCCAAGGGTGGACTCGAGTCGAAAAGTACCTGAAAGCAGAGGGGACAGAGTCTGGGTCACTCAGCAGTGACCAGGGGGGAACCAGGACGGAACCAGGCAATGTCGGGCGCAATCAGGTGGTCGTCGAGGAGCTTCTCTCCGCTGTCACGTGGGCTCTGGGGCATCTGCGACGTCCAGGAGCGGGTCACGATCTGTCCCACGAGGGCTCTCACCGTCGGCGCAGTCGGCTTCAAGTTTGGAGCAAACAACACTTGGCAAGAGCAATCCACGCGGAACCGGGAGATTGCTTCTCACTCGAACCAGGAGGGTCAGAGTGGGGGCTCCTTTTCAGGGGAGCTGGTGCAGATCTGGAGCAACCAGAGTTGCAGGTCGAATTTCAAAGTTCGTCGGTACAGGGGCCACTAGCCGGCTGGCAAGTGACCGGGCCAACGTGTTGAGCCAAATGGAGCAGAAGGGCCCCACGCAGCACTCGTCGAGTGTGGAGGGCTGAACTTCGGTGCAAGAGTGGCTCAGGGTTGGGGCTTCTCAAACCCCGGTGTACAGCTTCGAGGGTCACTCGTGGGCTGCACGGTCAGCGTCTTGAGGTCAATTCAAGATGGCATGCCCCACGCTTCTGGTCGCCTCCACGGGTCTCAGCTCTGCAGGGACTGTGGATCGGGCTGTTGGAAGGCAGGCAAGCTTGATCTCGTCGATCTCTGTCGCTTGAGTTCCGGCAGGAACTGCGACAAAGCAGACGTCGATGGCTGGATGGTGCCTGTTTGCACAGGGTGGTCACTCCTTGACCACAAGGGAGATTCTTCAGTCTTCTACGTTGAGTAGGATGTCGAAGGGTCCAGAGTTTCGTTTCTTATGTTTCATCAGGAAATCTGAAGTGCATTGGCACTGCTCCCAGTCTTATACTAATTTTGGGGGCTGGATTACCTGCTAGGTCCCCTCCTATGGGTGGGACCCAGGAAGTGGGTGGATACACCCCCTTCCTTTGATCCAGGCCGCCCTGGCATGAGGGCTGGAGTGCCCCAGAACCGGTTTGGCCTGATTATACAAGGGGCAGCCTTGTGCGCCCCAGGCAGTGTCTGGTTTCTTTCAGACCTCCCTGCTACAATCCACTATCTCCTGTCTGGAGGGTGGTAACACCCCCCTGCGACAGGAAACCCTTTGTCCAGGCCCCATTTGGCTGAGTTTCGGTCAGCTTCAGGGGGTCAGACTCTTGTCTGTGGCAGAGGCATCCATTTTGTGGATCTAAGGTCCTTTTAGAAATTAACCGCATTTAAGTAAAGTAACATGTCTTACTCCTCTAGAGGGGTGGAATGCTATCCCCATCGCCAGAACTGGCGAGGGGATAGTATTCCAAATCGTATTACACCTTACACGACATGTTTTGATAAAGCCAAACCAGAGTTGCTATATAACCGCAAGGATTATAATGCACTTAAGAGTATATGGTATGGCATTATCCTGAAACAGCTTAGGGAGTTGTTCCCGACAGCTGCAGACAGGCTCAGCTCATGCTAGAGCTCCATCTCACATTAAACCACGCACTCTGCCTCCAGGATTGATGAGGCCTTCCATAGGAGTGGCTCACAGGTTTATATGTGTCCAGATATAGGTTTAGATATAGGTATACTATATCTAAGTAAGGGGTGATTACACCACCTTACCCCAGCTGAGTGATCAGCCAGTTGTGTCAATTTAAGAACCAGCCAGGGGTGGCAAAATATATGCTGCAGCCCCTGGTAGGCCTTGGTGGCCCCTATGCCCTGGGCACCTATAGTGCATTATACAGGGGCTGACAAGGAGTCCATTTCCAATTGTGGTATGTACCTAGGGTACATGGAATCCATTTTACAGAGAGAGCAGATGGCCTGGGGCCCTGATTAGCAGGGAACCAGGTCAACTAAGTCAAAAAACCAGCTAAACACAGGCAACAAATCTGGGGTAACCATAGTCAGGTAGCCACCTTCCTACAAGGACTTTGTAATTGTTTGCATCCTCATGTCTAACAGTGAGGAGCTTATCTCTCCCTTTCTCTGAAAAGGAGTACCATAAGATTGCTGCCCACTGTTCCTCAGGAACCTGCTGTACCATGCAGGCTCTCTCAAGAGCAGTTATCCACTTGTGGATGTCATCCCCTTCCTTGTAGGGGGGCACAATCTTTGTCAGGTTTCTACTATCATAGGACCTGGGTTTCTCTTTAGGAATATTGCTGCCACCAGTGGCATCTAAGCCACACAATTTTTGCTCTCTTGCCAAGGCAAGTCTAGCTTGAGCCAAGGCTACCTCCTCCCTCTCTATTTGGAGTTTGACAGCCCTCATTCTGGACCTATGCTCTATCTTCTGAGAGGCAGTCATACCTCTCTGAGATTCTCTTGAGGCACTAGAAATATGAGAGTCCCCTGAGGGAGATCTCACTCTTCTGTTGCCTGGGAGAATGATATGGTGGGATCTGGGGAGGTGCTGGCCCTCTCCATTTCCCAGTAGGTCTAAGTTGGCCTGGTTAAGCCTGGCAACTAGGACCTGGCTACCCCTCTGATCCTGATCTTCTGGGTCCTCTACATCTGAGTCCTCCTCCTCCTCTTCTTCCTCCTCTTCTCCTTCCTCTGGAGGGGTATCAGTTACAGGGGGGTTCACTCCATCTCCTGACTCTAAGGGAACTTCATTCGCCTTCTCTAAGTCATCCTGTTCTAGAATGGCTATCAGGATAGGACATGTGGGACTTCTGCCCCTTTTTAACCCTCTTGATATGCACAAGGCAATCAAGTCCTTTCGGGTTAATTTGTCATAGCTGGAAGTTGCCTTGGTAAGGTCAACTGTCACAGGAGCAGACCCTGAGGCTTTTCCTGTGTCAGACATGACTACTAGTGAGGTGTAAGTGGTGCACTTACCTACACTAAGTGTTTTCCTACTGTACCTTGCTAGTGAGTTGTAGTCAGGGTGTGCTAATCCCTTTAATCTACAACTACTAAGTTCAGTAGAACTTAAATATGCTAAGCTTTTGATTTATATGTACCTTGAGGTACTTGATGTGATATTTCAATTTGATAAAAGATTGCAATGGTAAAACAACAGCAAGCTCAAATCCCACCGCTGCCACCAATGTGAGAAGTTGGCCTGATAGGTGATGTTTCCAATTCTGGAACCACCGGTTATCAGACCAAACAATCCCTTATGGTGTCTGGTTGTAAGTCAACCTTGTTAGACAAGCTATCCTAGGGGTAGCATGGACTAAGCAGCCTAAAGGCTTAACTTAAGAGGTCGTGTTAAGCGAGCTGTTTTACCACATACAATCCTGTAATATCAAATGAAAGGACACCACACAAGTATATATTATAAAAATATATGTATTTATTACTAAAAACAATCCCCAGTATTCTTTATGAATAAAGGGGCACAAGCGTTAAATCAAAAGCACAGTTTAAACATACAAAGTTGCACAATTATGGATGAGGGCGGGGGGCCACTCTAACCATATACTAAACAAGTGGTATAAGAGATACCAATCGAACAGTGGTTAGGCCTAGGGCCTAGGGAATCGCTGGGAGCAGTCGAGACAAGCAATGCTGAAGTCGGGAGAGGCCCACGGGATTCGGGAGCAGTGCGGAAAGCGCACGCGTGCACCAATGTTAACCAATGGTGCGTAAAAGTTGTAAAGTTAAAGTTTAAGGACACTTCCGCTGAACCTAGAGGAACAAAACTTAAGACACAGACCCTAGAGATGTGTACCAGTGTGGGAACACCGGCGGAGCAAAGTTACCTCACCCACAGGAAGCGGGTGCACAGGGTCGAAGTTGAGTCGGGTTTCGTCACGCAGGCTCTTGGTGCTTGGAGCTGAAAGGGCTGCAGGCGGGGTGAAAGAGAAGTGTCCGGTGGAGTCCAAGGGTGGACTCGAGTCGAAAAGTACCTGAAAGCAGAGGGGACAGAGTCTGGGTCACTCAGCAGTGACCAGGGTGGAACCAGGACGGAACCAGGCAATGTCGGGCGCAATCAGGTGGTCGTTGAGGAGCTTCTCTCCGCTGTCACGTGGGCTCTGGGGCATCTGCGACGTCCAGGAGCGGGTCACGATCTGTCCCACAAGGGCTCTCACCGTCGGCGCAGTCGGCTTCAAGTTTAGAGCAAACAACACTTGGCAAGAGCAATCCATGCGGAACCGGGAGATTGCTTCTCACTCGAACCAGGAGGGTCAGAGTGGGGGCTCCTTTTCAGGGGAGCTGGTGCAGATCTGGAGCAACCAGATTTGCAGGTCGAATTTCAAAGTTCGTCGGTACAGGGGCCACTAGCCGGCTGGCAAGTGACCGGGCCAACGCGTTGAGCCAAATGGAGCAGAAGGGCCCCACGCAGCACTCGTCGAGTGTGGAGGGCTGAACTTCAGTGCAAGAGTGGCTCAGGGTTGGGGCTTCTCAAACCCCGGTGTACAGCTTCGAGGGTCACTCACAGGCTGCACGGTCAGCGTCTCGTGGTCAATTAAAGATGGCGTGCCCCACGCTTCCGGTCGCCTCCACGGGTCTCTGCTCTGCAGGGACTGTGGATCGGGCTGTTGGAAGGCAGGCAAGCTTGATCTCGTCGATCTCTGTCGCTCGGGTTCCGGCGGGAACTGCGACAAAGCAGATGTCGATGGCTGGATGGTGCCTGTTTGCACAGGGTGGTCACTCCTTGACCACAAGGGAGATTCTTCAGTCTTCTACGTTGAGTAGGATGTCGAAGGGTCCAGAGTTTCGTTTCTTATGTTTCATCAGGAAATCTAAAGTGCATTGGCACTGCTCCCAGTCTTATACTAATTTGGGGGGCTGGATTACCTGCTAGGTCCCCTCCTATGGGTGGGACCCAGGAAGTGGGTGGATACACCCCCTTCCTTTGATCCAGGCCGCCCTGGCACGAGGGCTGGAGTGCCCCAGAACTGGTTTGACCGGATTATGCAAGGGGCAGCCTTGTGCGCCCCAAGCAGTGTCTGGTTTCTTTCAAACCTCCCTGCTACAATCCACTATCTCCTGTCTGGAGGGTGGTAACACCCCCCTGCGACAGGAAACCCTTTGTCCAGGCCCCATTTGGCTGAGTTTCGGTCAGCTGCAGGGGGTCAGACTCTTGTCTGTGGCAGAGGCATCCATTTTGTGGATCTAAGGTCCTTTTAGAAATTAACCGCATTTAAGTAAAGTAACATGTCTTACCCCTCTAGAGGGGTGGAATGCTATCCCCGTCGCCAGAACACCTTACACAACATGTTTTGATAAAGCCAAACCAGAGTTGCTATATAACCGCGAGGATTATAAGGCACTTAAGAGTATATGGTATGGCATTATCCTGAAACAGCTTAGGGAAATGAAATGAAATGAAAAAAAGAACTTCTAGAGCGCACTGCGGCCAAGCGGCTTCCTGGCGCTGAGGAACACAACCGTATCTGCCAGGAGTCCAAGGGATTTAGCCAGGGAAAGCCTGAAGAAAAAGGAACGTTTTGAGAGCTTTACGAAAGTGTGAAAAGATAGGAATGGAACGAATAGAGAGAGGGAGGGTATTCAAGATCTGGGGAGCCCACACCGAGAAGCGGGTGCCTCCGGTGCGGGATTTGCGGAAGCGGGGAACGTGAAGAAGAGAGAGAGAAGACGAACGAAGAGAACGGCAAGGGACGTGAGAAGAGATTAGAGAATTGATAAAGAGAGGAGCAGAGCGGGCATGCGCCCGAAAAGCCAAACAGGCAAGTTTAAATTGGGATCTAAAATGAACGGGGAGCCAGTGAAGGGATTTAAGGACAGGGGTGATGTGGGAAAACTTAGGGAGACGAAGGACAAGACGGGCCGCCTGGTTCTGGATGGCCTGGAGCCGGCGAGTTTCGTAGGCCGGAATGCCTACGTACAGGCCATTTCCATAATCCAGGCGGGATGTAATAAGGGCAGAAATGATGGCTTTGAGGGCATCAACAGAAAAAAAACGGGAAATTTTTTGAATGAGGCGGAGGGAAAGAAAACAAGAGGAGACGACAGAACTGATGTGCGCATGCATGGAGAGATCATTACTGATCTTGATGCCCAAGGTCCGGACAGAAGAAACTGGGGAGGGGGGAGGACCAAAGGAAAGGGGCCAGTGAACAGAGGACCAGGGGTTAGAGGGACCACCGGTGAGAACAAGCTCTGTCTTGTCAGGATTGAGCTTCAAATGATTGAAGCTCATCCATTGCGAGATAAAGACAAGAGTAGAGCTGAGCTTGGGGAGAGAGTGAGTAGGAGAAGATAGGTCAAAGACGAGCTGGAGGTCATCTGCGTAGTTATACACCGAGACCCCCAGCTCAAGAAGAGAGGAAATGAGGGGGCGGATATAGAGATTGAAGAGAAGAGGGGAAAGAGAAGAGCCTTGGGGTACCCCACAAGTGACCGGGAGGGGGGGTGCAGAGAAATCAGAGAGGTGAACTGCCTGTGATCTGCCCTGAAGAAAGGACGCGATCCAAGAGAGGGCGGTGCCCTGGATGCCCGCTGCGCTGACACGGTCGAGAAGAATGGCATGGTCGACCGTATCAAACGCAGCGGACAAATCCAGGAGGACTAAGGCCTGGGGGAGATTGCTGTCAGCCTTCCCTTTCAGTTCATCCAGGACCGCAAGGACCACACTCTCAGTAGAGTGGCCAGGTCGAAAGCCGGCCTGGTGAGAGGCCAGGATGTTATTCTCCTCGATGTAATTGGAGAGACAAGATGTCACGTAGCTCTCAAGAATCTTCCCAAGATAGGGAAGAAGGGAGATCGGCCTGAAATTAGATGGAAGGGAGGGGTCCAGGCCAGCTTTCTTCAGGATAGGAAGCACAATGGCAGTTTTAAAGAGAGAGGGGACAGAACCCAGAGCTAAACAAGAATTGAGAAGGGTTAAGGGAGGGGTAGGGCAGCTGGTGTATAGGGTTCTAAGGATCCGAGCGGGTGCACAATCCGCCGGAGAACCGGACTTGACCTTAACAAGAAGGTTGCGGAAGAGCTCAGGTGAAATAGGCTTGAAGCAATCCAAGACAGAGGAGGAAGAGAGGGAATGATCCGGCAAGTTAGGTAGGAGCACGATTGGAATGTTAGCCTTGATGGTGATTAATAGGGAGTTGTTCCCGACAGCTGCAGACAGGCTCAGCTCATGCTAGAGCTCCATCTCACATTAAACCACGCACTCTGCCTCCAGGATTGATGAGGCCTTCCATAGGAGTGGCTCACAGGTTTATATGTGTCCAGATATAGGTTTAGATATAGGTATACTATATCTAAGTAAGGGGTGATTACACCACCTTACCCCAGCTGAGTGATCAGCCAGTTGTGTAAATTTAAGAACCAGCCAGGGGTGGCAAAAGATATGCTGCAGCCCCTGGTAGGCCTTGGTGGCTCCTATGCCCTGGGCACCTATAGTGCATTATACAGGGGCTGACAAGGAGTCCATTTTCAATTGTGGTATGTACCTAGGGTACATGGAATCCATTTTACAGAGAGAGCAGATGGCCTGGGGCCCTGATTAGCAGGGAACCAGGTCAACTAAGTCAAAAAACCAGCTAAACACAGGCAACAAATCTGGGGTAACCATAGTCAGGTAGCCACCTTCCTACAGTGTCTAGTGGGGAAGTACCACTTCTAGACATGGCTGTACGTGTGCTGTTATGTTATGTTATGTTGTTATGTTAAGTAGCTTTTATATAGCGTACGGCTACATCCAGCAATTTGGCCGCAACAGGGTCGTCCGCCGTGTCAAGGTGGAAGTTGAAATCACCGGCCACAACACAATGCTGTGTGGTCAGCGCCAGCTCAGAGACGGCTGTCTGCAGATCCTCCAAAAAGGAACCCACCGGGCCTGGTGGTCTATAAACCAACAACCCCTTCAAGGCCTGACCTGGGGACAGTCTGAGCGTGAAGGCGAGCGACTCGGCATTCCCAATGGAGTTCAGGGGAAGCACCGAGCAGGAGACGCTCTTTTTCACCACAACCGCCACTCCCCCTCCCCTGCCCTTAACTCTGTCCTGCCGGAAGATATTGTACGCAGGAGGAATGGCTGAGAAGACGTCCGGATTGGAAGCCTCTCCCAGCCAAGTTTCGGTCAGTAGCAAGCACAGGGGATTTTCCCTGACCAGAAGATCGTAAATGTGCAGGGCGTGGCGCCCTACCGACCTCGTGTTCAGCAGCAGGCAAAGATGCTTCACGCCAGCTGTTGCCGGGTGAGGAACCGTAGCACAAATCCAGGAAGGCGTCCAACCACAGCCCGGACAGCGTCGTTTGCCCCTAAACCGCCCCGGGAAAATGGAGCGGCAAGAGCTAGAATGGCCCCGCATGTCCCGCAATGACGCAGAGGAATAGCAAATCATCTCAGCCAGAGTATTGCCGGACCGGGGTCCCCCGCCGCCCCGACGCCTCCGGGACGCTGACGGGCGCAGACGGGCAGGACTCCGGCACGACTCAGGCTAAGCGAGGGCGTCCACCTGCGCGTCACGCTGCGCGTGAGGGAGCGACTTTAAGTAGGCGCTCCAATCAAGCCTGAGCGTGCGAGTCCGCTCCAAGATGGCGGCCGCCGCTGGCTGAAGTAGCCCAAACAAAGATGGCGCCCAAAATGACCCCCAGGACCCGGACCCACCAAAGTGGTGGTGCTTGGCAGGCAGAAAATGCCGTTTTTAAGGTGCAGGTAAGGGGAGAAGGGGGCGCTGGCAGCAAGCAGGCAGGCTAAAATCAGGGAAGAATGAAACAGAAAAACGAACCCAAATGCAAAACAGGATGTTTTAAAAAGTACTCGGCGCTAGTAGCAGCGCGAGCGCGGCGAAGTGGTAGATGGTCTAACCAGCACCATGCTAGAGCCTGCCTTAAGTAGGCGCTCCAATCAAGCCTGAGCGTGCGAGTCCGCTCCAAGATGGCGGCCGCCGCTGGCTGAAGTAGCCCAAACAAAGATGGCGCCCAAAATGACCCCCAGGACCCGGACCCACCAAAGTGGTGGTGCTTGGCAGGCAGAAAATGCCGTTTTTAAGGTGCAGGTAAGGGGAGAAGGGGGCGCTGGCAGCAAGCAGGCAGGCTAAAATCAGGGAAGAATGAAACAGAAAAACGAACCCAAATGCAAAACAGGAAGTTTTAAAAAGTACTCGGCGCTAGTAGCAGCGCGAGCGCGGCGAAGTGGTAGATGGTCTAACCAGCACCACGCTAGAGCCCGCCTTAAGTAGGCGCTCCAATCAAGCCTGAGCGTGCGAGTCCGCTCCAAGATGGCGGCCGCCGCTGGCTGAAGTAGCCCAAACAAATATGGCGCCCAAAATGACCCCCAGGACCCGGACCCACCAAAGTGGTGGTGCTTGGCAGGCAGAAAATGCCGTTTTTAAGGTGCAGGTAAGGGGAGAAGGGGGCGCTGGCAGCAAGCAGGCAGGCTAAAATCAGGGAAGAATGAAACAGAAAAACGAACCCAAATGCAAAACAGGAAGTTTTAAAAAGTACTCGGCGCTAGTAGCAGCGCTAGTAGCAGCGCCAGCGCGGCGAAGTGGTAGATGGCTGTGAGGGTGCTGGTGTGTGATTGGCTGGAGTTGGCTGGGATACCAGGATCCAGGATGTCTGGATGGGTCTGCCCAGTGGTGAGTGCTCATATCAGCATGCTGATGTGAGGGGAGGGCTGCACCTGGTTCCTGATGGGGCTGGGCTTTCCCCACACAATGCTGGCCCCGCCCCCTGTGGTGCGTCTAACGACCCTAGCCCTGCCAGTGAATAGAGTGAGGTGATGAGCACATCAAGGGTGCTCCAAAACCAGCTGTGACTGTTTTCTCCCCCACCCTGCACCTACAGACAAAGGAATGTGGTGCATAAAAATGGGGCTGTGTCGCCACACAAACTGTTCTCTGCCAGGATCCTGCCTGAGGGGGCTGCTGCTGTTGCTGGGGCCAGGAAGACCGCCACTTGGATTATCTCCCTGCCTGGAGACCCAGTGAGCTGGCTCTGGGCCCAGCCTTGCCCCCTGCCTGCTTTAAGGAACTTTGCTGTGCCCCTAGCGCTTGGGAGCGCTGTGCCTGCACCCCTAGCGCTGCGAATCGTCTTTGAGCGCTGGGAGCGCTTTACTTTCCCTTTTCGTGGCTGCCCACGCCACTTTTTGCCGATTTGACAGTCCCCTGGCAGGTGCCCACCCTGCCAAGGACCTTGTGCTTTACCCTGTCACGAGCGCTTTGGGAGCGCTTTATTGAGCTTAAGGCCGGTGCCCACCCGGCATTGCCCTGTGAAGTTTTCCCCGTCGCCGCCCGGCCGTACAGGAAGTCAGGCAGGCCGTGACCTCATTCCCCAGGCCGCGCTCTGATTGGCTGCCAGCCCGGGACAGGAAGGAGGGAGCCGGAAGCTACCGGGAGCCGACCCTGGGATCCGGTGCACTCACCCAGGAGAGAGAGAAGCCTTCTGTCCAGCAGCGGGGCAACCGTGGTGTGGGGAGAGCCCCGCAGCTGCCGAGGAAGAGAAGGAGCCTGGAGACCCTGGGAGCGCCCACCAGAAACCGGGTAAGTGGGGCTCGGTGTTCCCGTCTAGGGAGGAGGGCGTCGGGGCACATTGCCGGCGCCCGCCCTCCCCTCCAGTACCAGGGCTTTGTTGTCAAAGAGCCTGAGAGGCCCCGGGGGGGCCTCCCTGCAGATTTGAGCCCTGGGCGGGCTCCTACGTTACTGGGGCATTTCTTCAGGGCCGCGAGAGGCTCTGGGTGGCATCATTTCCTTTCGAGTCCCCCGAAGAGGGACTCCAACGCCCAGAGCCATTTGTTCTCTTGAGTCCCGGAGGGACTCCAACGGCCGTATTTTGTGTATGAGCCTGAAAGGCTCAAGGGGGCATTTTGATTTACTGAGAGCCCACGAGGGGCTCAGGCGCCACAACTATCTTTGAGAGCCCAGAGATTCTCAGGGGCCATTTGTTTATTCAGAGCCCAGCGAGGCTCCAAAAAGGGGACAGTCATTTCTACAGAGCCTGTGACACTCAGTAACACCAGCAAGTAGCAAACACAGTAAAACATTTTGGCCTGTATCTTTCCGCCGTCTTTGTAAGCCTGTGACACTGTGAGTTTCAGGAATTCCACAAGCAGCACTATAGGTGGACTCACTACTAGTACATACATAGTCAGATAGTACTAAAAAATGCCTTTTTACTTTTTTCTCTTGTTTTGCAAAAGAAATTACTGGTACGTGAACTTGTGGTAGCCGCCATAATGGCAGCTCACTCAGCTTTAACCCAAGAAATACAGACACAGGCCATGATGATGCAGACTCGCAGTACTTTAAGCAGTACATGCAGGTGGGAATAGGAATGTCTTACTTTTCTATAGGGGTGGCACTGTCACTGGCCATACTTCATCCACTCAGCGTCTGCGCTACTACATCATACACCTCTGCTATCGACGAGGAGGATAAAGAAGATAACATCCAGGCTTACAAAGTACGTCTATGATTCTTCTTAATGTCTCAAATGTACCAAAATTTCTTTTTGTTAACAACCAACTTACACCCTTTTCATTATATTTTGGAAACCGCTGTATTCTTTCTTATGTTGAATTGCATTCAACAAAACCATTTTTTACAGTCATAAATAAATATTAAGACTCGCTCGTCCTTCGTTTCACTCTTCTTTAGCTTTTCGTTCTTCACATCCCTAAACTACATCTGATCTGATATGACTTGGCTTTAAAATAAAAATTGGCCAGCTGAGTTCAAGTGAAATAGAGGGGACCATTGGTTACCAGAGAAGTACAGCCACTAATGCTATTACAAGTCAAGGTTGACTGTCTTCTCCGTGATAGCCCAAAAAGTAGTTATAAATTAGTAAATGTTCTTGACAGTACAGTGTACTTATACTAGTGTACTGTGTACTACTGTACAGTACATCATACACTCCTTTACGAGCCTACTCAAAAAAAATATAATAAGTAAGTAGTATAATAACTTACCACCATCCGCCGCCGCTGAGCCTTCCCCCCCAGCTCCTCCTGTTGGCACCGCCGCATCCAGAGTGGACCCCTCCGCACTGCTGGCCCCAGCACGGATGGTCATCTGTGCCGCATCAGATGTTGTGACGTCTAGGAAAAACATGTCATATTTTCAGATGCCATACACAACCCCCTATTTTGTCTCGTAATGGAAGGAAATGTTACATAACACATTTTGTATTACTGGGATTGAAAAAATGTTACGGTTTTGGGGAGGGTGTTAACCTTTTAGATGCTTATTCCATTAAATGCTACACTTCTTCTTTTGACAACTGATTAATGCTTGCTTAACGTGCACCATTTTTCTCATTACAGAAAGAAGATTCCATTGCCCTTCAGCCAGACGATTCACCAACTACTACTGAGTCACCACCAGCAGTACTTAAGTACTTTAAAGAAGGTGGGGGCTCACACACAGTTATTCTACTAATTTCCTGTGTCTGTTAGTGTTAACTATTTTTAAGTTTGAGTCATACTAATTTCATTCATGGGAATGTTGTTTAAAGTAAACTTTAACGTCATCTTCATCCATAAGAATACTACGCTATTAAAAAAAAAGAAATAATGTTTTCATTTCTCAATTGAAAATAAAAATTAAAAACTAACAAACACTGTGTGGTTTTTGTTCACGAGTGAGTGAGCGGAATGGTTTGAACTACTGCACTTGGCAGTCATGTTTCAGTAACTCAGATAGGCCAGGACTCGGAGGTAGTCTCTCTTCTTCTGTTCTTCTGGGTCGTAAAATCATTGGTCAGACATTCTAGATAGTCGGTCAGGGGAATGGGGGTTCAACTTCTGTTCGGACTGAGGTATGTCGAAAGTCGAACTGCACCTATCATCAACAATGTCCTATTTATCTTGTTCATACTTCTTTGTGTGAAGAATAGTCCCTGAAACAGTAGCGGTATGGGATGTGCTCCTCTCAAATCAAAAAGGCAACTGCTACCTTTTACTTGGTGTAAACAATGACATTTTGTTGTTGGAAATTGTCAAAGCACTTACATTAAGAAGACTGGAATAGACAGCAAGGGCAACCCAGAGGACTGCACTCAGTGCCTAGAGCTATTGCTGTATCAGAGTTTTGTTTCACACCGTTTGCCGAATGGACAAGCTTAGCTACCTACACAGACCGACTCATAATTGTAAATAGTAGTAGCACAGAGAGTGATGGTAGAGGCAGGATAAGAATGTAGAAAGTAGTCCACATTAGAAGAAGATCAAAGACTATTTTGTAAAACATAGAATTATTAGGAACCAGTTTGTAATGAATAGGAGCTGTAAAAGTTAGGGAAGTATAAGTATTAATAGAACAACTTACTGGGGCCAGCAGAAGAGCCTGCAAGGGACTGCTCCTGTTCACCTTCTGCCACCGGAGTCTCTGTCGCCGTCGCCTTGCCCCTGGGAGGTCCTGGTGATCATGAAATAATGAAACACAACATGGATGATTGTTTTTTGGGAAATATTTGATTTCTTTGTACTCAATCTAAAATTATGTCAGGGAAACAAATTGCATCTGATCTGGTCAAGTCCCCCATTCACACCTTCATTCATACTACCGTGCTTCCCATTAGACTCACAGACATTCCGCACCCCGCTCCAGATAGGGGCGGTGCCAGAGTTCTTGGAGCGAAAGGCAAAATTCAATTTGCCTGCAAAGAGAACCCCAGGAATTGCTATTAAAAGTTGTTTACTGCAACTACACGGAACCTCATAAGGCCTTCCCACACCTTATGGAAAGCTCCGTCCCCCCCCACCTCAAAGTGCATCTCTCTGGTGGTCTGCGAGGTGCTGCCTGTTTTCTCCCACTGAACAACCAAACAACACATGGCAGAGGCCTTGAGAGGCAGAACTGCCGCGGCCATCCTGTGAGTCTGATGTTAGCTCAGTGCCCCCAAGTCCCCCATTCACACCTTCATTCATACTACCGTGCTTCCCATTAGACCCACAGACATTCCGCACCCAGCTCCAGATAGGGGCGGTGCCAAAGTTCCTGGCGCTCAAGGCAAAATTCAATTCACCTGCAAAGAGAACCCCAGGAATTGCTATTAAAAGCTGTTTACTGCAACGACAAGGAACCTCATAAGCCCTTACCACACCTTATGGAAGGCTCCGCCCCCACCTCAAAGTGCATCTCTCTGGCGGTCTGCGAGGTGCTGCCTGTTTTCTCCCACTGAACGACCAAACAACACATGGCAGAGGCCACGAGAAGCAAAACTGCCGCGGCCATCCTGTGAGTCTGATGTTAGCTCGGTGCCCCCAAGTCCCCCATTCACCCCTCTTTCACACCATTCATAGCCCAGTCCACAGACTGCACACACACTGCAGGCATCCCCGACTATGCCTCTATATATAGCAAAGAGGTGAATGATGTCATAAAGCCTGCGAGACCCAGGGGTGTGATGTAGTACATGATGTCACAAACCTGCCAGGGTCAGGGGTGTGGTGTAGGAGATGACATCACAACCGATTGATGGGAAATGCTGATAACACTCAAGGCTGCCTTTGGGGACCAGTGATACATTATGTTGGTAGATATAGGTCCATCTTTCGCATAACATCACGGAAGCAGAAGATTGAGCGAAGGAAGTCAGTTACAATAATCGTATTATTAAGGTTTCCTGTTTTCTCTTTATTGCATACATGTTAACAGAATCTGTAAAGGCGATGGTGAGATGGGCCTAGTGTACTGCACAGGAATGCACAGCTTGTCATTCTGTTTCTTCCTATCTGCTCTGCCCATTTCACAGGTGTGATTCAGGTATTCAAATGGCAGGGTGGCATCTAAGGGTTAGAAGACACCTTACATCAGTCTTCTGCACTGACTAGCAGAGCCTGGCAGCGGTCTTATGGCTGGGCTCTGAGTCTTCGTCTGTGTTAGCCTGTCTGCTGGCCTGGCCTCCCATAGACTCCTTCTTGTGTAACTATGCACGGCTTCAAGAGCATTGCACACACACATGCATTCAATAGAAGGTAGTTCTGGATACCCTGGGGGGTCAAGGTGCACAAGGAATATGTAGGCTTGGGATGTACTGTTTTCTACTCCCAAAATCAAGATACCACACAAAGCTGCTGGTTGCTTCAACCTTAAAAAAATGAATGTTTTGTGCAAGAGGCATTCCAAATGTAGAATTTGCATTCCATACATAGTTCGAACGTTCCAAATTAGAAGCGCTGTTCCAATCTACATTCTAAAGGAATTCTTTCAATTCCAAATTAGAACTCTCATTCCAAACTTAGAACATCCTTTACAAAATAGAACTGTCAATCTTAGAACTCAAATGTTATTTGAGCAAAAAGCCTGGACATTACATCATGCCTTCATTGTGACACCAAAAACACCTTCATTAACTCTATATATACCAAAGAGGTGAATGATGTCATAAAGCCTGCCAGACCCAGGGGTGTGATGTAGTACATGATGTCACAAACCTGCCAGGGTCAGGGGTGTGGTGTAGGAGATGACATCACAACCGATTGATGGGAAATGCTGATAACACTCAAGGCTGCCTTTGGGGACCAGTGATACATTATGTTGGTAGATATAGGTCCATCTTTCGCATAACATCACGGAAGCAGAAGATTGAGCGAAGGAAGTCAGTTACAATAATCGTATTATTAAGGTTTCCTGTTTTCTCTTTATTGCATACATGTTAACAGAATCTGTAAAGGCGATGGTGAGATGGGCCTAGTGTACTGCACAGGAATGCACAGCTTGTCATTCTGTTTCTTCCTATCTGCTCTGCCCATTTCACAGGTGTGATTCAGGTATTCAAATGGCAGGGTGGGATCTAAGGGTTAGAAGACACCTTACATCAGTCTTCTGCACAGACTAGCAGAGCCTGGCAACGGTCTTATGGCTGGGCTCTGAGTCTTCGTCTGTGTTAGCCTTTCTGCTGGCCTGGCCTCCCATAGACTCCTTCTTGTGTAACTACACACGGCTTCAAGAGCATTGCACACACACATCCATTCAATAGAAGGTAGTTCTGGGTACCCTGGGGGGTCATGGTGCCCAAGGAATATGTAGTCTTGGGATGTACTGTTTCCTACTCCCAAAATTAAGATATCACACATAGCTGCTGGCTGCTTCAACCTTAAAAAAACATGTACGTTTTGTGCAAGAGGCATTCCAAATGTAGAATTTGCATTCCATACATAGTTCGAACGTTCCAAATTAGAAGCGGTGTTCCAATCTACATTCTAAAGGAATTCTTTCAATTCTAAATTAGAACTCTCATTCCAAACTTAGAACATCCTTTACAAAATAGAACTGTCAATCTTAGAACTCAAATGTTATTTGAGCAGAAAGCCTTGACATTACATCATGCATTCATTGTGACACCAAAAACACCTTCATTACAAGTTTGTAAATTCGATTTTGCGCAGAAACTGGAGTTTCTGATCTAAGGGGTGTTGCAAAAAGAGTAACAGTACTGCACTTTGTGGGTTTCTCATGGACACATTTGGTCAGGTAAAACCTTATGAAACTTGTCCATGGAAAACAGCTCTGTGCTTGGGAAAAACCCAACAAAATCTGGGCAGAAAGGTGGACATCAGCTATAATTCTCCCGTGCTGAGAGGTAATTGCCTAGCAGTGCAATATTCTGCAACGTTGAATGTTTAAACACTACAGTATCGTCGATTGAAGTTATGACATTTCTGATGAGCTGGGCCTTCCTGCGTGCTGTCTGGGCAAGACTGGTCTAGAGCCAGGCATGAGCACCAACATCATATTTAACCTTGACAGCCTCCATGCTCAATAATGGACCCCATAATATATCTCAGATTATATAAGAAGAGTGGCTAGGGCTCATTTCCAGCCTCCAGGTACATGTCTGACTCCTATTTGTGACATTTTGAGGTGTTTGGTGTCAAATTCTTTTTTTTCCATTATAGCTTCTAGATATCAGAGTCACATCAGATTTCTAGTTCTGGACCCAAGAAGACCATAGTATACCTCAGATGACATACCAAGAGTGTCTAAGACCCATTTCTGGCCTCCAGGGGTGACTTTTTGAAGTTTTTGGGTTTAAGGGGGCAAAGTGACTTTTTCCACCCAGCCCAATGTTCTCAAAATCGGGTACGATATCAGGTGTTTCCCTTGGCTGGTAGCGGAAAAAAAACTTTATATAATATCAAAGTTATATATATCACATGAAAGCATCAGAGCTGACCTTTCTAACAAGTGTATTCGTATCTTGCGCACTCAAACAGTGTCTCTGATATCCATTCTGAGCTATTTGGAAAATTAGCAAATCTTGTCAAAAAAATGTTTTGGACGATTTTTGCTAATTTTCAGTATCAACCCACCTGACTGTTTTTGGGTCCCTGTGGCCACCAGGACCCTATATTATATCTCAGGTGATATAGCAAGAGTGTCTAGGGCTCATTTCCAGCCTCCAGGTACATGTCTGAGTCCTATTTCAGACATTTTGAGGTGTTTGGTGTCAAATTCATTTTTTCCATTATAGGCCTTAGATATCAGAGTCACATCACATTTCTAGTTCTGGACCCAAGAACACCATAGTATACCTCAGATGACATACCAAGAGTGTCTAAGACCCATTTCTGGCCTCCAGGGGTGACTTTTTGAAGTTTTTGGGTTTAAGGGGGCAAAGTCACTTTTTCCACACGAGGTCGTGGAACTCGGAGCTGGGTAAAAGTTTAGCTTGAGTGCCCTCCCCATGGAGGTCAAAAATGTTATTGCATCAAAATCATTTAAAAACTATATAGGTGTAATTGTAGTGCCCTGAATTCTATATGGCTGCATTTGCACCGTTCTAGGTATTTACAAAATGAATTTCTAACACTTTTGAAGTCTCCATGAAGTGAAAAATGACCAAGTCCTAAAACTTCACTGGTGCATCAAAGTGGTCAAAAAAGGTCAACATTGGGTTAAAATTAACAAAACATAGTGCTGCAGTGGTCCAATAGCAGGCTAAAGACATAACGAATGACACAGAATGAACAGTTTTACTAAACACTTTGAAAATTCGATTTTCAATTTCAGGGGGACAAGGTCATGGAAGTCATGGAACTCCGAGCTGGGTAAAAGTTCAGCTTAAGGGCCCTCCCCATGGAGGTCAAAAATGTTATTAAATCAAAATCTTTTAAAAACTATATAGGTGTAATTGCAGTGTCCTGAATGCTATGTAACTGCATTTGCACTGTTCTGTGTGCCTCCAAAATGAATTTCTAACACTTTTGAAGTCTCCATGAAGCAAAAAGTGACTAAGTCCAAAGACCATTTGGAGCATCAAAGTGTTCAAAAACGGTCAAAAATGCATAAAAACGAAAAAAAACAAGTGCTACACTGGCCCAATAGCAAGCTAAACACACAATGAATGACCCAGAATGAATATATTTACAAATTACTTGGAAAATGCTATTTTAAATTTCAGGGGGACGAGGTCACAGAAGTCATGGAACTCCGAGCGGGGTAAAAGTTCAAACTTTCCACCCCTCATGGAGGTCAAAATTTTTAATCCATCAAAATCATTTAAAAACTATATAGGTGTGATTGGAGTGTCCTGATTGCTATATAGGTGCATTTGCACTGTCCTGTGTGCCTCCAAAGTGACTTTCTAACACTTTTGAAGTCTCCATGAAGCAAAAAGTGACTAAGTCCAAAGGCCATTTGGAGCATCAAAGTGTTCAAAAACGGTCAAAAATGCATAAAAACGAAAAAAAACAAGTGCTACAGTGGCCCAATAGCATGCTAAACACACAATGAATGACACAGAATGAATAGTTGTACACATTACTTTGAAAATGCAATTTTAAATTTCAGGGGGACAAGGTCACGAAAGTCATGGAACTCCGAGCGGGGTAAAAGTTCAACCTTTCCCCCCTTAAGGAGGTCAAAATTTTAATACATCAAAATCATTTAAAAACTATATAGGTGTGATTGCAGTGTCTTGGATACATCCCACATGAATTTTAAACACATTAGGAGCATCTCTGATCAAAATAACCATAAAAATCCCAAAGCTGCATCAGTGCTTCAAAGTGCTCCAAAACGGTCAAAAATGGACGAAAATGAAAAATATTCTCCATATCTGAGTTTTTATAACATTCCTTAGATAATGTATATCTTGAATTAGTTTTAAATCCTTTTATTAAAAAGTTTCTTTTCTATGCTGCACTGGTGCAACGCCTCAAGTCTGAGAAGCTGCACCAGTGCAGCCGAAGCAGCACTGGTCAGCCGAAGCAGCACTGGTGCAACAAGAGTCAAGCTGGTAGCCTGACCTTTGACCAATCCGAGAAAAAAAAAGGTGTTTTTTTCCCTGGGCCCCTCCCCCAAACGAAAACACATTGACCTGAAGCCTAAGTGTATTCTGAGTCATAAAAAGTTTATTAGATGAAAAAATATTGTACAGGCACTTTTTTGCACAAAAAGTCACTTTTTGGCACTTTTTTGAGAGAAATAAAATAGTTCGCAGATTTTTTTTAAATCGACCGAATTAAAAAAAAATGCTCTTGTTGGATGGCTTTGGACATAAGGCCGCATAAACAAAAGGAATTTTTCAAAGATCTGTTTTTCTCACTTTTTTATTGCTGTTTGAAATTTCTGACTTGACTTTTTGCATCATTGGTGATGCATGTGTTTAACATTGAGCTTGGGAAAATTGAAAAAAAAATAGACTTTGGGGATTGTTTACTAGGGCAAGTGATACATCAAATTAAGACTCATATTAAACTGAACCTCAAGCTGAAAAAAAAAACAAAATAGCATTTACGATCACTTTTTTATAAGCGACTTTAACAATTGTTTTTTAGCTATATTAAAAAACAAGGTAACGCCGTAAATTTTAGAAAAGAGATTTTTTCAAAGTAAAACATAGGTGTGACCTGCCTTCACATTAGGCTTCATAAACAAAAGAAAAAACATCTCTATGTGTTATATTCACTTTTTAATAACACATTTTCGTTTTAGGCACAAGCAAAAAGCAGCATTGGTGATGCATGTGTTTTTCAATGGGGTTTTTTAAAGTCTACCAAAATACGGTTTACCAATACATTTTCATTATTTTCTCTTTGGTATCTCATTATGCACATGTTAATAAACAGGTTCATGCATTATTAGCTAAATAGCATAAAAACACACTGAATTATTAACAATAATCTTTGAGATTCGGGTGACCAGATGGCCGGAAATCGAAAATCGCCTCGTATGGATTCAACTTCCATTTCGTGCACTTTCTATGTGGGCCACATGCATAAGAATTGGTACAATAATGCATACGAATCTTAGCTAGAATCTGCAATTGAAATTAAGTCTTTAACTTATATGCTTCAAGAATTATAGGGCACATTCTGCTATGTATAATATCCTATCCATTTCAATGGGACGACCAGATGGCCGCAAATTGAAAATCGCGTCGTATGGAAAGAAAATTTAGCTTGAAACAACCTGGAAAGAAAGGAATGGGAAACGAAATCAGTAAGCCACTGATGAACACAAACTTTTAATTAACATAACAAGCAAGGAACAATAACGCTAGAAACAAGAACGGTAAACTGTAGAAAATGAAAGTCAACAGAACATTCCTCCCCCCCCCCACCCCCCCCCCACATTCTGGAACCTTCCAAAGTAGGGCAGGGTTACGGCTACGCCCAACTGGCGGCAACCCATATAAGGCGGGCCCTGCTGCCAACACTTGGTCAGGAAATCTTAACATATGGGGGAGCCGGAGGAGAGGCAGGGGCCAGCGGAGTCCAGCCGCAGCGGCCCTGGGTAGTTGCAGGTAGTCCCGCCACATGTCCACCCGGTCCGACCACCCATGGCCAGGGACCGACGGGGGGCCAACTGAGGCCGGCTGCAGCCGATAACCTAAGGAAGCCCGGTCCAGAGAAGAACGAGACACCTCTTCCTTTTCCCCTCCGTGACAGCCGCAGCAGCTCTGGGCGGCGGGATGTCCTGTCCATACCTCTGCAGAAATGTGTCCAAGTTGGGCTGGGAGGGAGAGGCGACGCGGACGAGCCTCTCCCACCTCCACGGATAGGAGGTCTCCCAGCCCCCGGCCCAACGCCGAACTCCCCCAGCCAGGCGGTGGTGCCATATTTTCATAGCACCGAACATACCATGGTGGTGCCCCAGTACTTGCGCAGCACCGAACGTGCAACGGTGCCCATATTTTCGGAGCACCGAATATGCAATGACTGCACCGATACTTGCGCAGCACCGAACGTGCGCCGCAGGTGGCCATACCTCTGTAGCACTGGGCATGGGCCTTGTGGAGCACAGGGTGTGGAGAGACCATCGTGCATGCCCATGAAAGAGAACGGCCTAGAGTGCACCGGGAGAAGGAGACGGCGCGAACGAGTCTCCCTTGCCCCCCCCAGGCGGGGGCATCACAGCCGCACCCCAGCCGAATGTCCCGCTTCCACAACACAGAGTTCCACTCCCTATTTTGTCCTCAGAAAGGTCTCTTCCACTCTTGCAGACTCGATGAGAGGGGACTGCTGCAGGGCCTCAAAATGGCGTCTGGGTCCGCTGGAAGGCGGGTCTCGGCCGCTAGAGTAACTTTGAACAGCAATGTAACTCGGTCGCTTGCCCACCGGGACACGAGCCCCCACCTCCGACAACATCTCCACAGCCTTGAAGAGTCTGCAAAGGTACCCGGCGGAGCCCTCGGCCCCTGCAGGCTTCCGGTAAGGGACAACTGCCTTGATCGCCAACAAAATAAACATGACATTGCCACTCCTTCTGTTAGCATGAATTCTTGAACTGCCGAAAAGGACTCTGGTCCGACTGCCGGTTGTAGGAAACTTTTTCCTGATGCTACTTCCGGACTGACCCGGCCCCGCCCAAAATGGCGCCGGTATCAATAGGAACTTACGAACACCTCGTGGTGTTTCTTTTTGCTAAATAAAAAAAAACTTGATGTTCTGAGACATGTATATGATCCTTTGTACACTTGACAAGAAGAAAGGAGAGCTCACTCGACGAACATGTAAAAAGGATCCCGTTAAAAATGATGATTACAAATGTACAATGTATTATATTTTTTATATATATATAGCTGATGTATAACCTCGCTTATGACGCACGCACACGGTATGCATATAGGAAATCTGATTGCAACTAGTCTGACTATGCTTCTAAATTATGAAATAAATGCCCCCGAACCCCCCCAGCCAGTTGATAGACGTTTTAGTTTGCTACAAATGAATTGATAAAACTTTCTAATGTTTTTTATTGCTGCAAAACAACACCCCCCACTGTACGCACTTTAGCCATTGCCGTGTCCGGCCAAATACGACTGCACCCTCATAAATCCACGTACTATGATTTTGCAAAAATAAAGGTTTTCGAAATTATGAACGGGTATTGCATGCTTTATTTGAAATATGGGATCGGCGGGAGAGTTCTTTTCTGTGCACCCTACCCTGC
This sequence comes from Lissotriton helveticus, assembly GCF_964261635.1. Classification (NCBI taxonomy): domain Eukaryota; kingdom Metazoa; phylum Chordata; class Amphibia; order Caudata; family Salamandridae; genus Lissotriton; species Lissotriton helveticus. Next base: position 438,428,680 of record NC_136058.1, read on the forward strand.
TCTCTCTTTAAGGTTATTAGAAGATGGTTGCCCAGCCCCGGAGGAAGGATCGGATCTACGACACGATACTCTGCCTTCAAGGTACGCGACTGACTCATGAACTCTCGCGTGGAGAAAAGACCTCGACTTCTGAGGATGGGTAAAACGAAACGGTATAAATAATGGAATGTAAAAGAAGGGTAAAATAAAACGATGTAAATGTTATAAAGTACGACGCTCAAAGGTATTAGGGAACAGAGCTGACCAAAGAACTGAAGAACCTTAGAACGTCACAGCATTGAAGGAGATTTAAGGATCCCGATAGTGAGATACATCTACTAACTAGATACCTCGCACTAGGTACCTCTGGTTTCCTTTTTACGTTTCCCTGCACACGACCTATAAGGACACACTGCCCCCCCCCGACTCCAGAAACCATACCCCAGGGATTCTACCCCGAGGAGGAAAGACGAGTATGAGGTAAGTAAAGGACTCTCGAATCCATGTATTTGATATGCGCGAATGTTGTCCCCCTCCCTTCCCCTCTTTTCCCTCCCTCTACAGGTTACATCAGGGGCCGCAACCGAGGTATGGCGAAGATCTGAAGCCTTGCCCCGTCTGATACGCGAAGCGGACCAACGCTGCAAGGTGGCGCCTAAGCACGCCCACAAACTACTCACGTAGCAAACGAGCCCATAAATTTAGTATGATCTGATGAAAAATGATCACCCTTAACCCATGCTGCACGAATGAACCCATGTCACGTATGATTCGAAACTATGAGAGAATGTGTGTGTGTGACTGAAGCGTTGACTCAACTGGTCGAAGGACCAAGAATGCAAGAAAGTGCGACACAGTGGTACCCGTTTTCCTTTTTCTCAAAGCATGTCCCCTCTACCCTGTCTAATGCTCGTCCACCTCAAACTGCATGCTTTCAAGATTCTAACGCAGACCCGTAAATGTCCTTTGCTGTGTAATGCACTAAATAGCCTTTCTTAAATACACTGCCACTCTCCATGTCGCACGTGTACTATTTAGCCTGCTGTTGCACTCTCTCTCTCTCTCTCTCTCTCTCTCTCTCTCTCTCTCTCTCTCTCTCTCTCTCTCTCTCTCTCTCTCTCTCTCTCCTTCACACTCCCACTCTTCCGAGCGATTAGCTCCGAAATTGGCAGACTGCCACCCCTAGCGCACCACCCAATTGGCTCCAAATACCGCCAGTATTTGCACAAAACTTGTCTTTAATAAAATCACCATGAGACCGTGTCACTACCTCTCCTTTCTGCTAAATTGACGAAACCGAGAATTGGCCATAAGGGAAAGGACAGGTAAGACGACTGAGGTTCCCTAATCTGACCCGTAATGAGGGAACTACATGTCAGCGGCTCCTATTATGAGATAAAATGCCTCAGATGACGCGACCTTCCCCGTTCCGAATTGTCGCAATACCCAAACCGTAAAGGTAATCGAAACCTCCCCATCTTCCCAGGACGCACCCAGTATTGCGTTCAGTTGCCCCCGATAAGAGTTTTTAACTATCCTTCACCCCCCGATCGTAAGAGATGGGTCGACTTGCGACTAACGCAGGCCAGCTGTGGTCCCTAGAAATGATTTTTTCGATAGGCAAATTTCAGAGTTTGGAATTCGAGAAATGCCACTGAACGCTCACCAACTGAACTGTGGCCTTCTGCCGATAGTACCCTTATAACCCAAAGTAAGATGATGCCCCCCCATCACAGTTTTCTATGTCCCTAGTTATTTTCCCATGAGACCCCTGTCTTTTCTAATTTAGTAATCAGGCCGCGAGAGGCTGCATAGGAACCAGAATGATGTTTTACAAAGTTAAAGATTAGACCGAAGCGAAGAAAACCATTACAATGAACCTTGTCGAAAGTGAAAATGTTTAGTTAAAAGGCAGGATGCATTGATAAAATGAAAGATGTTTAGCCTATGTTCGTCCCTCAGCGAGATACCTATTAGTACCATGTTGATAGCTCACAACACCCTTTTGTAAATATAAACCCCTAGAGAACGGTATAGCTTTGTCAGGCTTGTATTACGAAGGTGGGTCTCCATCAGATGAACTGTCGTGACTATAGTAAACAGTTGTGAAGGAAAGTCATAGTAAATCCAGCAGGCCCACCATCGATCATTTATATGTCAGTTGTGAACCCTAATATAACGGACGTTTCTATTGTCATTTACCTGGAGCTGGGAGAGAAATAGACTTGTGTGATTACCTTCCTCTGCCCATTCTCTAAAGACTGTCTTTTCAAACTCCTTCAAGGGTACAGCTGTCGGAGGAAAGAAGGACCGGATGTGGGAGCACGTGGCCTGACTACAGACTATGGAACGTCTGCGGCATGGGCCAAGGCGAGACCGCGACAGAACGGAGCTGCAGGACGAGGCACTATTTCCGACAAAACAAGAGGAGAGGGCTGACCTGATGCCCCTGTCCAATGTTCAAATGTGTGCCGAAAGGTCCCCGCTCCCTAAACTCGGTCATAAGCCCGCCTACCTGAAATCTCTCGTTCCCCTAGTTTGTTCCCGACCTGGCCATTGCTCCACCCCCCTTTTTCTCCGACCTACCCTATGGACTATTTGTACACTCTTCTTCCACCTGAACTTTTTGACTATCGACTCCGAAAGACACAGGGCGAAAAAGACCTTTTCGACCAGAAACGCGAGGAAAAGGTCGTGCCCTGCAACACGGGACCTAGAATAGAGCTGGACCCTTAGCTCCACCGCCGTTGCTCCACAGCGCCAACAAAGGACTGAGAACTCAGTAACTTCGAACATTGACACCCTCAATCATCGTTTCTGCTACGTCTCGTTTCTCTCCCAGCCACCATTGTATTGATTATGCTCCAACCAAATATATACGGAGCCTGTATATAATAACCTGTATGCAATGTACTGACTGCTCGCTACAGAATCATTTTTTGTATTACCTTACTATGACTTTCCTGCTAACAAGTTTATCAAAGTTTTTCAATAGGCCCGCCTCCTAAAACTAGAGATCTTAAATGTAGTGTTTACGACTCCTTCACCTGGGGTCCTACTGCTTTTTCTTATGCCCACCATAATAGACTTGAATAGGAAATAGATCAGCAAGATGTCTTGAATATGTTAAAGGGAGGACTGTGGAAAATTAGTACGGTTTGGTAAACATTATCTGCGCCATCTTGCCTTTTCCCCTGATGCCACACTTTTGTCGTGCGCGCCCGCCATTTTTTTAGGTGCCTCGATCAGGACCATCCCTTTTGCACGCCACTGGCCCCCAACATAGCCCTTCGCCCTCGCCAAGCCTGCACGCTGACCAACCCCCCCTCGCTCGCACATGCTTTGAGTCATAAACCCCTCTTCAGCGCAGTTCTGCCTCAAAGCCCCATCCTGTTCCCAGCGCGACCCCTCCCTTCATTCTTTTCATAGTCCCCGGCCCTTTGATACAAAAAAACCCCCTTTTCCTGTGCCCGTTTGTCTTCCTTGTTCCCAGGCCGACACCTAGCTCTGCCGATACTATTCCTTGCCCCTCCCCGTACAGTTGAAAGCTTCCCTCATCAAAGGACCCCCGAGTTGATCAGAGCCCCCACCCCACGAGATCCGATCGAACCCCCCACACTCCATGAATCGGCGGAATATACAGCTGCGCGATAACCATCACCTGTTGTGACCGGGGTGGGGACTTCTACTGTAAATGTGTGTGGGAACGGGCCCGAAGGGGAGATTCCGGGAATGTCTTTCCGTACATCAAAGCATTGCCATGAATATGTAAACTGTAATAAAGCCACAAAAACCTGTATATAAGGGGCCAGGCCTCAGAAATAAGTTAGAGCACCTCATGACGATACCTGCTGTCTGATTTGTCGTGTTCTCCTCCGGAGAGAATAAACCTTGTTTCCTGCCTTCCAGTCTCCAGCGCCTGCCTCTTCATTGATTAATGTTTCGTGGGTTAAAGAGGCGATACCGCCGGGCAAATACCGATTGTCCCCGACCTTAGTTTCTACACTAGCACCATTGGTTTTGCAAATGCTTGCTTGATCTTGTTATTAGCTACTGTTGGTAAGAACTCCTGCAGCAAGCTAGAGCCTCGAAGGGCGGCATGAATCGAGGGATTTGTTATTTGTAGACGTGCAATGAAGTCTGTGCTGGCCAGCCTGTGGCATGTTTATGCAGACTCGAGGTGGCGCTTTTCCTATAGTCCCCACTTTGTTTCTGGAACTCAGAGTTTGTTGCTTCGGCCTGCATGGGGGGGCTCTCAGGGGGCACTGTGGATGGTAATCCCCACCCCAGGTGACCCCTAAATGTACATCATTCAAGGTGATCAGTAAAAGGCGATGTTGATGAGATGATGTCTGAAGGGTGTGATCGTAACCTTGGCTTCCCCACTTGACCACGATTGCATGAACCTGTGACACGAATGTCTCGTCCTGCACCTCTCGCTCTCTACCTGGCGAGCACCGGCAGCAGACTGAACCTCAACATCAAGAGTATCTGTTTGGGACCAGCCATGCCTAGAAGTGTCTCCCTTGCCTTATATTGTACTAGTCTCACTATTCACCATCTGGTGAAGTGAGACCACGAGAGCTGTCTCGTCTGCTACAATAATAACCTTTATGAAGTGCTACGCCGGCGTCTAGGCGCTGTTCATCGGGTGAGGTGCATGCTATGTGGAGGCCACGATCATGAAAGGCTTCTGCTGTGTCTTAAGAGGTTGGCGAGATGCTGCTTGCTTGCGCTGCCGCAGTCCACAGGTGACCGGTCACTTCGACATGTACAGTGGAGTTGTAGTCCGTGTGTGCTGTGCGGTGCATCCTGCTTTTTCCTTCCACACCGGCTGTTTTTGAGTGGAGTTGGAGTTGTAGTCCGTGTTTGCTGTGCGGTGCATCCTGCTTTTTCCTTCCACACCGGCTGTTTTTGAGTGGAGTGGGAGTTGTAGTCCATGTGTGCTGTGCGGTGCATCCTGCTTTTTCCTTTCACACTGGCTGTTTTTGAAAGGAGTGGGAGTTGTAGGCCGTGCGTGCTGTACGGTGCATCCTGCTTTTTCCTTCCCCACCGGCTGTTTTTGAGTGGAGTGGGAGTTGTAGGCCGTGTGTGCTGTGCGGTGCATCCTGCTTTTTCCTTCCCCACTGGCTGTTTTGAGTGGAGTGGGAGTTGTAGGCCGTGTGTGCTGTGCAGTGCATCCTGCTTTTTCCTTCCACACCGGCTCTTTTTGAGTGGATTGGGAGTTGTAGTCTGTGTGTATTGTACGGTGCATCCTGCTTTGTCCTTCCACACCCGCTGCTTTTCAGTGGAGTGGGAGTTGTAGTCCGTGTGTGCTGTGCAGTGCATCCTGCTTTTTCCTTCCACACCGGCTGTTTTTGAGTGGAGTGGGAGTTGTAGTCCGTGTGTGCTGTGCAGTGCATCCTGCTTTTTCCTTCCACACCGGCTGCTTTTGAGTAGAGGGGGAGTTGTAGTCCGTGTGTACTGTGCAGTGCATCCTGCTTTTTCCTTCCACACCGGCTGCTTTTGAGTGGAGTGGGAGTTGTAGTCCGTGTGTGCTGTGCGGTGCATCCTGCTTTTTCCTTCACACCGGCTGCTTTTGAGTGGAGTGGGAGTTGTAGTCCGTGTGTGCTGTGCGGTGCATCCTGCTTTTTCCTTCCACACCGGCTGTTTTTGAGTGGAGTGGGTGTTGAAGGCCTTGTAGCTACCTGCTGGTGTCCCTTCTATCCACCTGGCCCACCCCCTCCCATGCATACTGTTTGCACTACGCGCCTGCACCACTGAAATCCTTGCACTGCCCCTACCTGCCCGCCACTGCCAGGGCGTTGAGCTCTGGTGTCTGTTGAATGGCAGAAAGGCAAATTCCTCTTCTTGCCATTACATCTTCGCTGGATGGGGCTTGGAATAAAGCAGATCCTTCTCTGCACCCCTCTTCCAAGTCAGTCATCTATTAAACTTTACTCCTCCCAGAGCAGGGTCTGCTATCCACCCCTGCTAGGGGAGCTCCTGTTGCTACCGGGGTGGACCTTACAAAGCATGTTAACAAATTGCTGTATTTTGTGCATGCCTTCGGGTCCCTCACCTCTGTCCTGAGTAGACTCGGCCTTGGATGCTGTATCCTGTCCTTGCCGTTGGGTGGACAGAGTAGAGAATTTACCGTCTGTAGCCTGTCCCTGTAGAGGGTGCTTCACCGTCACGCCGGTGTGGCCCCGGTACAGCTTTACTGGCTGTCTGTAGTTAGTGTATGACATGGGTTAGTGGAGTTGTTGTTTTTTCTTTACTCCTGGGTGGAGTAAACCGGAGCAATGAAATTCTGACATTCCCATTTCACTTATAATTGGTGATCATAACTAACTCACTCTCAATAACTCACTCGCTAACTCTCTCACTCTCACTAACTAAATCTCACTCACTCTCACTAACTCAATAACTCTCTCTCACTAACTAACTCACTCGCTAACTCTCTCACTCTCACTAACTCTCTCACTAATTTCATCACTCTTACTAACTCTCTCAATCTCTCACTAACTATCTCCCACTAATTAACTCACTAAATCTATCACTCTCAATAACAAAGTAAGTAACCTTCACTCTCCTGTTATTTATACCCACCCCTTTGTGGAAAAGTAAATTTTGCCATGTTGTATGTGCCTACGTGTTCCCTATGTTATGTTATATGTGCATGATCGATATGCATGTATTCCCCTATGATCGATTAAAGACGCAATTATAGTTGTGTCCATCTCTAGTATGCCAGTTTCCAGTTTTCGTGAATACAACGAATATCGGGCCTATGTAAAGCTACGTTGCCACGTTTTACAGTGTGCACGTTAATTCATTGAATTATCCCCGTTTCTAGGCCTCAAAAGGGCCCGGACTTAGATTCAGCGCCTGTTTTCTGAACCCTCTCCAAGGAGCGATACAGCCCCCACCTGTATCCCTGACTCTTAGCTTACTTTCATGCCTCGCAGTGCCCGGCTCGGCCTGGCTCTGCCTCCCAGTCTGCCAAGAATATGTTATGTTTCTAGTTATCAGTCCAGCCCTCCTTCTCTGCATTCCTAAGCTACTGAATCGCATCAATAGTTTCCGTCATGGTCTAGCCTTTATGTCTCCATGTAAGAGAAATACTGTATTAATATTTATAGAATATTCCCCGCACACGCACTACATGTAGAATTATGCATGCACCAGTCTTAATGTCTGTTAGCCTTTACTCTGATAACTTTTGGATTCTATCAACATGTACTCTAAACACCAGATACTAGATATGCCTGGGTACATGTCGCTCTGACACTCCAGACTTTAGTCTCCTCTTCTAGCGCAGAAATCATAGCCCCCCAGTTCTCCCTGGTAACACGTCATTGTCAGTTTGCGCGCACCACTAGGTTAGAGGTCCCAGCTGCTCAGGTAGCCCCCTCCATGTTTCCGCCCCGTTTATGACATATTCTGTTACGTTTACATCACATGTCTGTGTATACGCCCTGTACACGCCTTCTTGTTACCTCATTTTGCCCTTATCTTTCGTGACTGCTACAAACTCCGCCTACTGCTACGCCTACTGTATTGAATGCAATGTATTTTGTTTAAATATATATACTAATGTTCTGTTATTAAAAGTTATGCGCATCATTCCCAGATCCTGCCCCCGGCAGCTGTCGGGCCCTGCCATCCCATTCCCATGCAGGCTGTCCTGTTCCTGTCCTTTTATGCCTGATTAAAGCCTGTACACTCTAGCTACCTCGAATCTTGACTCTTATTTATTGAGCTATCTGTTTGTATGAGTATCCCGAAAAATAGAACCGGTAATTAATTATTTATTTACCACATAATGGCGCCCGAATAGGGACTTGCCCTTTCCCCACGCGCCGGAGAAGCCACACAGGCCCCCTGATCCTCTGCAGCCGTGACGGAACCATACCGTGCACGTGCAGATATTTCTGCTTCAAGTATCCCTCAGGCCCACGGAGGAGACGGAGGTTGCGGTCCAGCGTCCAGACGAGGTGGTGGAGGAACGCGGCGAGTCCCGACCAGAGCCCAAGCCGAGAGTCCAAGGTCCGAGGTATCCGGAGGCCCACCTGTAACTAAAGTCCGAGGTTCGTCCGTCCGTCGTCGTAGCAGTCCAGTCCAGTCCGAGGCCTTCCGTTCTTGCTGCCCGGTGAGTACCATTGCTGGGGTAGTATCTAGACAGGGTCAATTGATTTGTCTCTGGTCCGTGGGTTTGGGTACACAGATCCAACACGAAGTGTCCACTTAGGTGGATGCGGGTCCTGACGTGTCTCTTTATGGGACCGGTAAGTTTCGTACTGTTTTAGCAGTGCATCTAGTCATTCTAGTAAGTTTCTGTTCCAGTAAGTTCTGTTTTTGAGAAATTCATGTATTCTGTTTTCAGTATTTCAGGTAATATTCTGTCCAAAATGTTATTTCATGTGTTTTCAATGTCGTGGTATGAATGATTCGTTTTTCAGTTATTATTGTGTTTATCGTGTATTGTATTGTGTCCAGACTCCAGCCTAGTTATGCCTCTGTTCTCAAAGTTACGTCAGTTAAAAACTAGAAAAGGTCTGCTCGAGGAAGCAGTTCCTGTCCCGCCTAGGGACAGTCCAGGTCATTTTATGTATCAAAAGCATGGCATAAGTGCCATATTATATCTAGATTTATGGGTGGAGTACACCAAGGAATTAGAGGAAAAGTATAGATGGCCCGTATCAGGTACGTGGGATGCCGAGTGCATCATGCGAGTAGAAGAAGCATTATGGAAAAAGAAAGCCAGACAGTCCCAGAGAGACGCCATCGAGTTATGGCGCAAAGAATCTCATAAAAGAACAGAAAAAGAAATCATAAAGTCTGAATTAAGTAGAGAATCCTCAGAAAGAGCCCAAGAAAGGGAATTAATTGAAGTAGGTGAACGAGTTAAAGCCGAACAGTCAGACAGACAGAGAAATGCCCTCATTAAGGGTATGTATCCTCTTCTTGCCGAGGGTTTGCCAAAAGCAACCCCGGAAGCACCATGTAATTTTCCGCCGCCATTAGTTCCGATTAAGCTACGTCACAAACCGACCGCAGCTGATATTTTTCTCTCGTCCTATTTGGACGACACAGTCCCAGAATATGCGAATCCTGCTCCGCCAGCTCCGGTAAATAATGTAATTCCTGTTCCTCCAGCCACCGGGGCACCTGTTACAGCACCTGTTACGGTACCCCCGGTCCAGTCCATAGTACAAGTTCCCGCTACATCGGTCACTCTGCCAGCACGAAGAGTATCAGTCGACGATTCCAGTTTAGGGGCCGCGGGAGGTGGTCCTCCGGGTACCCCGCCGCCACACAAACGTATAACGTTAGTCGAGTTACATGAACGTGCGTTACAGCGTACGCCCAAACATCAGTCCGTTGCAGATATCAGGCGAGCTCTCACCGAATGCCGTTATGATCCAGTCCCAGGCGATGATAATATGGTTATATATTCATTGCGCGCAAGACGGGTGACCGAGTATTTGGACACCCTACCGAATATGAAAGAAGATCTAGACAGAATATATCGTTTCATCCGTACAGGAGAAGATCCAGAAAGTATTGGCGAAATCATGTCTCTAAGGAAAGCTGAGACTCAGCTCATGCTATTAAAGTTTCTAATCAATTGTTTAATAAGGGAACAAGATTATCCAGACAAAGATCCAATCGAAATGAAAGTCCTGACAAAGTGGAGTGATCATATAGCCGAGGGAAGACACAAGACACTCAGTAGTATAGACAGTATGTACAAGAAAATTCGTAAGGAAATAATAAGGTTACACGAGAAACGCAAAACAGCACAAGTAAGCGAGAAAGAAGATAACTCTGATACTGAAGAAGTAGAAGACGAGAATACCGCCAGAATAGCGTATGTAGGTAAATCTAGATTTCCAGACCGACATTCACGCCTAGAACACAAGAAAGTCTTTCATCTTCCAGCACCAGAACAATATTCTCTAGAACAAGTATTTCAAGCTACCGATCACATTCTGAAATCACGAATCGGTTATAGTGAACTTAGTACCATGCATGAACAAGAACTAGCCCGATCAGCAGTCCGATGGATTACTGATTCTACCACTTTTCCAGACGAAATAGTGGCACAAATGTTTCTGAAACTGCCCCCAGCCGAGCAACGACTGGTGGGTATGTATATGATCCAGCACCTCATTACACTATATGAAGGACAACATTCTGATCCAGATCCGTTACATGATATTCTGAACGAGTTACTCCAGTATAAATGGAAAGGTTTAGGTACCGATTTAAGTAGTGTCATTCTAGAACAGCGCCACAAATATAGAACGTTTCTGAACCCGCATTTTGTTCACGTCTCACCTCCAGAAAGTAAACCATTTTACATAGATAGACAGCATCCGTTACGAGAAGTACACCCAGTTAGGACACCGGGTGGTGAAATGCAACGAGTATTTGTTTACACCCCTATCACATAGATGGAACTCTTAGAGATGAAGAAATTAATTCCCTGTCACGACAAAGATCCAGCAGGGTTCCATCGAGAATTAAAAGACATGCTCCGTATGGGAGAATACACGTATCCAGATATCATTAAAATGTTAAAGGTCCTGTTGCCCGCAGGGGTATATGAAAAACTCAAGGAAAAGGAATGGGAGGTGGGAGAGAAAAAGATTGATTGGACAACTCTAGAAGCTGAAGATAAAATACGAGTACCAGGTACCGGTCTTGGGGACAAATGTAAAGAATTGCCCGAGTTATTGATACAAGTTTTGCCAAGGTTATTAGCCACGAAAAAGGAAGATTGGGATGCAATCTCAGCATGTAAACAGAAACAGGATGAAGATACTAGTGATTTTTATTCTAGATTTGAAAAATGTTTTATTATTAACAGTGGTTTGAAGACAGGTAGCGAGTCATACCCTCATCTTTTTGTTACTAAACTAGTCGAGAATTCAAGCCCACAAGTTAAAAATCGAGTTTTGAAAGTCGAAAGTACCTGGCAAGCTAGTACCCCGTCACAAATGTTACAGATGCTCCAGTATCACCAGAATAGAATCAGGGAAGAGCAAGAACACGAAAGGAGACGTATGAAAGACACGAAAATGAAAGTACTAGTTGCACAATCTGTTCCACAAGACAGTCAGAAGAGGGGTCCGAATCAAGCCAGTCATCCTGCAGCTCCCGTTAAAGGGACATGCAATTATTGTAAACAACCAGGTCATTTTATAAACGAGTGTGCAGTTCTGAAACACAACATAGCAACTGGTAAGACTAAAGAAAGACCACGTCCGCCTAGACAAGAACAAGTTTCACAGACTTCCCAGACACCACAGAATGCACAACAGACAGTTCCAGCACCGCAGCCTATTGCTGCAACACAGCATGTTACACAGCAGATGTACCAGTATGCCCAGACAGAGTATCCAGAGTATCAACCGTATTCATGAAACAGCCTAGAGAGGGAGGTAGGCTTGCCTCTCATCGAGATACCTGTAGATCAAGAGGGTCCCTATGTACATAGTCAAGTATTGGGGAAAGACAGAAAGTTTTTGATTGATACAGGGGCAAGTAGGACTACTATCAGTCATGTCGAGGTTCCAGGGGCTCCGCTCTCAGGCTCTAGAAATGTTTCCCTTGGATTTTCAGGAAAGCCTATTGTTAACGAGATTTCAAAGCCAGTTACTCTAGAAGTTGGTCCATTGTCCCGAACTACTGATTTGTTACTTACGAAGTCATGTCCAGAAAATTTGTTAGGCATTAAAACATTAAAAGAATTAGGTGCAGTTATTTGCTGCTCTCCAGAAGGAATACGATTGTTTTTAAGAGACTTTAAAGGTCATTATGTATTACGTGATTTTGATCCAAGATTTTCCAATGTTCCACAGCATTTATGGGCGCAAGGTCCAACTGATGTAGGTTTTATGCGAATCACACCCCATCGTGTGACCCTCAAGCAAGGTATAGTCTTGCCACGGATCAGACAGTACAGATTGCCACCTGAGGCTGTAGCAGCCTTATCCAAAATTATTGACGAGCTCATTGCTCAAGGAGTAGTCGTAGAAACTGACTCCAATGTATGTAATTATCCTATCATTCCAGTCATGAAACGTACTGATCCAAATGCACCTCCAGTATATCGATTAGTGATTGACCTTCGAGAACTTAATAAATGTATCATACCCCAGTATCCAGTAGTCCCAGATATTTCATCTCTATTGACAGCTATTGATTCTGAAGCTACATTTTTTACTGTTATAGACCTCAAGAATGCATTTTTCAGTGTCCCGATTCATCCAGACAGCCAGTACCTTTTCGGTTTTTGTTTAAATGGAAGGAGCTATAAATTCACACGAGCTCCTCAAGGTTTCACAGAAAGCCCTAGTATTTACAGTCAAGCACTTAAAAGACAACTAGACAATATTCACATGCCAACTGACACTGCCCTGCTCCAGTATGTAGATGATCTACTGATCACAGCCCGTTCTGAACGTGACTGCGAGCGAGCGTCACTTACAGTTCTGTATTTCCTAGCCGAGATGGGGCACAAGGTGTCCCCTTCGAAGCTTCAATTCTGTGTCCAGCAAGTGATCTACTTAGGCCACTTACTGTCCAAGTGGGGTAGGCAGTTGACACCAGACCGTATCCAGTTAATAGCGAGTCTTCCACAGCCCAAGACACAGAAGGAGGTACGTGCTTTTATTGGCCTCACTTCTTATTGCAGACAATGGATTCCTCAGTATGCATTTCTAGCAAAGCCACTGATACAGTTAACGACACAGGAGGCAGCCATATCGACTGTCCTCCCTTGGACATCTGAACATACACTTAGTTTTAATGAGTTAAAGAAAGCTTTATGCCAAGCACCTGTTCTAGCTACACCGAACTACAGTAAGCCTTTTACACTTTTTGTCACAGAACGTGATGGTACTGCATTATCTGTTCTCACACAAGATCAAGCCGGACAGTACAAGCCTTGTGCTTTTTTTTCGAGCACATTAGATCCAGTAGCCCAGACTTTGCCTGCGTGCCTCAAGTCAGTTGCAGCCACAGCTCTAGCAATCAGACAAAGTGATTCCATAGTATTAGGACACTCCCTGACAGTACAAGTTCCACACTCCGTGGAAGTTCTTTTAAACCGAACACAGACTCAGCACTTGACCATTGCACGTTTAACAGGTTATGAACTGACACTGTTCCAGCCACACATAGAAATCAGACGCTGCAACGTTCTAAATCCTGCTACTCTGTTACCGTCAGTTACTTAAAATCCTGCCACACATGACTGTGTGGAAGTCATTAACACTATGACTAAGCCAAGACAAGACCTGACAGACATTGCATTACCTGATCCCGACCTGACACTTTATGTGGATGGTTCATGTATGAGAACGAGTACAGGAGAACTAGTAGCCGCGTATGCAGTGACTACTGACACTGAAGTTATTGAAACACACCGTATTGACACACTGTCTGCTCAAGCAGCAGAGCTAGTTGCTCTGACCCAAGCCTGCATACGTGCCAAGAACCTGAAAGTAAACATATATACAGATTCACGTTACGCATTCGGAGTTGTACACGACTTCGGAGTGCTCTGGCAGGAGAGAGGTTTCATGACTTCTCATGGAACCAAGATTCAGCATGGTCTCCTCATTCAAGCTCTGTTAGATGCAATACATTTACCGACAGCTATCGCTATCATGAAGTGCAAGGCACATACGAAAGTTACTGACATCATTTCCCAAGGTAATGATCTAGCAGACCGAACAGCCAAGCTTACAGCTCAGACACCAGACATTCCAGTTAACAAGACACAGACATCCACTCCAGAACAGATTACTTGTATGACAGTTAAGGACCCTACACAAGATGTCATAGACATACAGTTACATGCTACTCCTGAAGAAATCAAGAAATGGTCCGAACAAGGAGGGGTCCAGACAGATCAGGGATGGTTGACGAAGGGAAAAGCCACATGGTTTCTCCCCGACTCTATGGTTCAAGTCATTATCAATACCGCACATAGTCCAGCACACCTAGGAGAAAAAGCCATGTTAGACAGTATTCAGAACCTTTGGTTTAACAAGCACTTACGAGCTGCAGCCAAGCAGAAAGTCCGTACTTGTATGATATGTTGTCAATTCAATCCAGGTAAAAGTGTCCCGGTGGAACAAGGTGGATTCCAACCTCCTGACCACCCTTTCGAAGTCCTCCAGATGGATTATATTCAGATGGAGCGATGTCGAGGTTTCAAGTATGTCCTTGTAGTTGTATGCGCTTTGTCCAGGTGGACAGAAGCATATCCAGTTCCAGATTACACAGCAGCGACCACTGCCAAGCAGTTGGTTCGTGAATTCTTCCCCCGTTATGGACTCCCTAGGGTCGTGTATTCTGATAACGGCCAGCCATTCTCATCCGAGTTAATGAAACATGTTTCCCTCTTGTTAGGGTACCAGTGGAAGTTCCATTGTGTGCGCCATCCTGAAGCAGCCGGTCTCGTAGAGAGACATAATCAGACCCTGAAAATCCGTATTGCCAAGACATGTAAAGAGAAAGGTGTAGACTGGCTAGTTGCCCTGCCAGTTGCTTTATTCTTTATGCGAATGGTCGCACACTCCAGATCAGGTCTGTCCCCTTATGAGGTCGTATTCGGCCGCCCCCCAAACATGTGGGGTACACCTAGACCCCGCAGTATTACAGATGTTTCCAGTAATATGTTGACAGATTACCTAGCTTCCTTGATGTCTGCCCTACACTCTTGTCGTTCACAGGTTGCCGCTACATTCCCAGACAATACTGAAGTGAAACCGCATGAGGTCATTCCAGGCGACCTCGTCCTTGTAAGGAATTTTGATCGTTCAAGTCTGCTGGAGCCTCGTTGGAAGGAGCCACGACTTGTCCTTCTGACCACCCGTACGGCCGTGAAGTTGGAGGGCCGCAAGGGTTGGGTCCATCTGTCCCATATCAAGAAGTTCCATGGAGTCCGGAAAAAGAAATTTTTAAAGGACATTTCTAAAGACTGTCTGAAAGACTGCCTGAAACCAGACATTGATCTGAATCCTGAACTGAAAGTTCCTCTGTTAGAGAAAACTCCGCAACAGGAGTATAAGTTAAAGCTCCGGTCTAGTAAAATAAGTCAGCCAGTTTAATTGTCTAAGTCCCTCTCGGGTGAAACGGTTAGACAGGTATCTGACATGTATGAGATAGACCCCCATAGTGAGAGAGTTAGTCAAAACTCTATCCGATGTATCGTTTTTCTAAGTTTTCTATTGTTTCTAAGTTTGATGGTTACCTGCACAAGTTATGCATTGCATTTATGTTTTCCAATTTCTCATGTAAATAAGTTTTCTAATGCTACAGTAGAGCACACATTTAGTGATCTGCCTCCTCACGAGTTATCCTATCGTCTTGCTATGAGAAATAACACATTTGTAAGAATGTTGCACTATTCACACCAGACCAGCAATGCTACTAATTGTTGGGTGTGTGGTCGACTCCCCCCTTTCCAGACACCGAAGGGAGTTCTGCCACTCTTTCCTTATCCGTTTTCACATAATGATTCGTGTGGAGCATGGTCCATGTTAACGTCATCTTCAAATGATGTGTCCCTTCTGAATAGAACATGTTTTCCAGACAAGCAAGGTCTCCCCCATAGAACAGGGTTAGATCTAGAAAATGAAGTTTACAATTTAGGTAATTATTCTTCGAATTTTATGGTCCTGAATGTTCAGTCTGATACTACTCCAGACTTACCTGCTATTTCAGTACTACCAGTCAAAGGCGAATTATGTGTCCGAAAGAATGGTTCCGCACATGTAGGACATAGTGATTGTACTACTACTGTCGAGTATAGTGACAGTGGGAAATCTATTTTCAAAGCTTCACGTCATTCTTATTTTGTTTGTGGTCAGACCGCATATGTTCGTCTGCCCCTCGATTGGGATGGAACATGTTATATTGCCTTCCTACTGCCACCAGTTTTTCTAGCCCCATCTGATTATCACAGAAACACACATCTAGTACACGTCAGAAATAGACGGGAGATTGAGTCCCCAATTGTCGATCAAACTGAAACTGCTCTAGAACAGTATACAGATTTCAATAGAGGTTTCTTTTTCTTTATAGGACCTGTCCAGAATAGTAAGTCAATCCGTAGGTTAACCAGAACCCTTGAAGCAGTAGTGAATGAGACTACTTCTGCTCTAGGTAACTTAACCGAAGAGCAATCTGCTATGAGATTTGTCGTGCTCCAAAATCGTCTCGTTCTTGACGTCATACTGGCCGATAGAGGAGGAGCATGTAGAGTCATCGGATCTAGTTGCTGCATTTTCATTCCTAATAACGCGCCGTCTGTTTATTCAGCTATAACCAGACTTCATAAAAGTGCCCATCAGTTACACCAGAATCCAGGCTCCTGGACATGGTCCGGTTGGCTCTGGAGTATCATATCTGCCTGGGGATGGAAAGTATTGTCATTCCTAGGTATTGCAGTAATGATCATATTCAGTTGCTGCCTCTGTATACAATGTGGCCCTGCGATTTGCGGCATTTGTGCTACCTCTTGTATTCCTAGTCCTAAGTCCCGTTCCAGGACAATTCGAGACGAGCAAATGATGCTGTATGAAATGATAGATGGTATCATGAATATAGATGTTTCCTGATGGAAACGTAGGGCACAAGGAGGGAATGTGGAAAAGTAAATTTTGCCATGTTGTATGTGCCTACGTGTTCCCTATGTTATGTTATATGTGCATGATCGATATGCATGTATTCCCCTATGATCGATTAAAGACGCAATTATAGTTGTGTCCATCTCTAGTATGCCAGTTTCCAGTTTTCGTGAATACAACGAATATCGGGCCTATGTAAAGCTACGTTGCCACGTTTTACAGTGTGCACGTTAATTCATTGAATTATCCCCGTTTCTAGGCCTCAAAAGGGCCCGGACTTAGATTCAGCTCCTGTTTTCTGAACCCTCTCCAAGGAGCGATACAGCCCCCACCTGTATCCCTGACTCTTAGCTTACTTTCATGCCTCGCAGTGCCCGGCTCGGCCTGGCTCTGCCTCCCAGTCTGCCAAGAATATGTTATGTTTCTAGTTATCAGTCCAGCCCTCCTTCTCTGCATTCCTAAGCTACTGAATCGCATCAATAGTTTCCGTCATGGTCTAGCCTTTATGTCTCCATGTAAGAGAAATACTGTATTAATATTTATAGAATATTCCCCGCACACGCACTACATGTAGAATTATGCATGCACCAGTCTTAATGTCTGTTAGCCTTTACTCTGATAACTTTTGGATTCTATCAACATGTACTCTAAACACCAGATACTAGATATGCCTGGGTACATGTCGCTCTGACACTCCAGACTTTAGTCTCCTCTTCTAGCGCAGAAGTCATAGCCCCCCAGTTCTCCCTGGTAACACGTCATTGTCAGTTTGCGCGCACCACTAGGTTAGAGGTCCGAGCTGCTCAGGTAGCCCCCTCCATGTTTCCGCCCCGTTTATGACATATTCTGTTACGTTTACATCACATGTCTGTGTATACGCCCTGTACACGCCTTCTTGTTACCTCATTTTGCCCTTATCTTTCGCGACTGCTACAAACTCCGCCTACTGCTACGCCTACTGTATTGAATGCAATGTATTTTGTTTAACTATATATACTAATGTTCTGTTATTAAAAGTTATGCGCATCATTCCCAGATCCTGCCCCCGGCAGCTGTCGGGCCCTGCCATCCCATTCCCATGCAGGCTGTCCTGTTCCTGTCCTTTTATGCCTGATTAAAGCCTGTACACTCTAGCTACCTCGAATCTTGACTCTTATTTATTGAGCTATCTGTTTGTATGAGTATCCCCAAAAATAGAACCGGTAATTCATTATTTATTTACCACACCTTTAACAATAAACACCATAAAAAGGCAACGATTAGAACAGGCAGATACAAGGTGCCAGCATTCAAACATAAAAAAACACAAATCATTACTTCTAATTAATAGTTTTTTATCATCGTCATTTTGTTGTACATTATACATCATAAGTAACAAAAATGCTTCTCACACTTCTTTATTATAACATTTCAGCATACTGCAGACTTCTGCACAACACAGCTTAAAAACAAACACAAACTCAATATCTCTGCCTTAACACTTATTAGTTCCCAAAGGCAAGACCTATTGGCTATGCCAATGCTTGTTTTGTTTATTTCAGCAGGATTACTTTTTGTCACTATTAAATTAGCTTCACACATTCCCTTTATTGCTGGATTTTGAGACCCTTCACCAGGGCTCAAGTCCTAAAAAAAGAAGTGGGGGGACTCATCCGAAAAAGAGGTGCTACAGAGTATGTGACTACGGGCCAGCGATGCAGTAACACTGGCAGTAAAAACTGCTTGCAGTTTGATACCAGTGTTGATTTATATCATCTTGTTTACATACTAATAGGTTAGTTCACAAAATGCTAATTTGGAGTAGGTCCCAATCCTGCCTACCTCATTAATATTTATGAGATTAGTTTCACATTGTGACGCACTCTGACTGGCCACAATCATAGGGCTGGTGGCCTGTGCAAGATTCTTCCTACTAGCTGAAATAAAGCTTGAATTCCGCGGACAGGAGATGTGCACGTGTACGGACAGGAGATGTGCACTCTGTACGCATGCACATCTCCTGTTCCCTCCCCCTGTCGGCTCCACGGAGCCAGCTTGTTCATTTTTGCAATTGTGCAACAATCTTGCTGTAGCATGGACTGAAACAAAAAAATATGTTTGCTCCATTTCATTATTACACAAAAAGCAAAACGATGCTAATGTATTTCACAAGCCAAGTGGAGTTTGCTACCACCAGCAGTAACTGTTCCAGCACGAAGTGTTCTGCACACCACAGACTTTCAGAAATGGGGGCCTAAGTTTTTAAAGGGAAGACTTCTTTACAAAACACGCACAGGTCAAACCTTCAAAGGGACAATACGATGAAGGGAATGATATTATTAATTCCAGTTTCTTGCCTTTGCTTAGACTGCATTCCAGGTCATTGTTTTTCACACACTATGCCATTCCAGACAGAGACCACACATATGCAAAGCAGTCTTGCCAAACACATGTTAGAGGCTAGAATGTTTGACAAAATAATATGTTCAATGAACCTGTCCAGAAGCGACTAAAGCAGAGAGAATATCTAAGATTTTATTTGGGGGCATTGGTGATTAAACTGGTCAGCAGATGTAACTGATCACCGGAAGTCAAGGATGTAAAAATATATTAATATATTTTTTGGGATTTTAGACATCTTGCCAACGGATATAATGGAATTCAATCCAAACTTTTGTAAAATATGTTCCTGTGTTGCATGGTCTAAGTCTTCCTCAAAAGCAAACATACAAGTTTATACTTTGCGAAGTCTAACGTCATTAAACCTGCAAGCTTTAATGACATAAGGAAAGATGGAAGCTTCCTCTTCAGGCAGAGAGACTGTGAAACACAGGGACAGTACTGCACACGTGGGATTTCGGATAAGGGGTAGGGAAAGGGTTGCATGATACTCCCTCCATCAGAACTCCTCACCTGATTGAATAAGACATTATTTGTGAACGAGTCAATTAACGCAATCAATTGTAATATTTTATAAACTTGCACTGTGTATGTATAATTTGCTTTTGAATGTCTGTGGTTGAAGTCTTAGAAAAAAACAGTGTTCAAGTTTGTCACTTTATCAGCTGAGGGCACAGCTACGCAGTCCCCGTCTTTTGTGATATAGACATATTAATACAAAATAATAAGGAACGCGTAATGTTTCACACAGTCGTGTTGTGTTTTAGTCTTAGCGATCCTCGTTCAAAAGGGTATGTGGTAATCTGGATGAGAAGGCTGACTTCAAAGAAGTTGTTTTATTATTCAAAGATGCTCCTGGCAAGTACTGTTCTCGAAGATCTTAAAATTGGTCTGGCCAAAGGTTTCAGCTCACTTGACTCCACGAGAAGGCAAGTACTTGGGGTCTCATTTATAAGGCTATGCCTCACTTTTACGCCACCGATGCGTCACTTTTTGTGACGCACCAGTGGCATAAAAAATGCGCCTTGTTGAGTCATATTTACAAAGAGACGCATCTAGGTAGAATCGTCTCTTTGTAAACCCCTGCGCCACATTATACCTGCGCCAGGTATATGTATGCAAGGGTGGTGTATTGACGCAAGGAAGGGTCGTAAAAGTGACGCAGTGAAATTATGAGATTTCACTGCGTCACTTTTAGGACACCGTTGCGTCAAATTCTTGAGCCTGCCTCACAGCAGGCGTAAGACTGACGCAGGCCCTTTCACATGGGGTTTGCCCCATGTGAAAGGACGCATTGCTGGAGTTGCGTCACTTTTGTGACACACTCTAGCAATGCTTCACTTTTGCGCTTACAGATACGTCAGAAATACTGACGTATCTGTAACTCCTTGCGACATGATGCATCATACATTAAATATGACGCATCAGGAATGTCGCAAGGAGTGCGCACTGAAAAGTGACGCATCGCTGCTTTCACGCAGCGTTGCGTCATTTCTCATAAATGAGGCCCCTGCAATGGAACTCAGAATGTACGCAAGACAACAGCAGTATTTCATAGACCCTAAACCTTATCTGCAGATGAACGGGACCCCTCACTGAGTGGTACTGTTCATCTGCAGATAAGGTTTAGGGTCTATGCAACATCCATTGGGCTCACGGGGCTTCAGCCCCCCCCGTCGTGTCTGTCAGCCCGGGCAGAGACAGCTTCGGGGGCTGGTGACCATCTCGTTGCAGCCGCACCCGAGGACTTAACAGGTCTTTAAAAGACCATTTACTTGTAAATGAGGCTTTTGTTGTGTTTTCGCCCCTTCTTTCAGTCACTCTGTCTATGGTTGGAAGAATTAGCCCCCCCCCTGAAATGTAGCTCTAGTTGCCTGCCTGCCGCTCAGTATCAAGAATATAATTAGGGCTCCTGGTTTATGGTTTTGATATTTTTTAAAGGTAGTAAAAACGAGGTTTGACCAATCCGAGAAAAAAAAGGTGTTTTTTTCCCTGGGCCCCTCCCCCAAACGAAAACACATTGACCTGAAGCCTAAGTGTATTCTGAGTCATAAAAAGTTTATTAGATGAAAAAATATTGTACGGGCACTTTTTTGCACAAAAAGTCACTTTTTGGCACTTTTTTGAGAGAAATAAAATAGTTCGCAGATTTTTTTTAAATCGACCGAATTAAAAAAAAAATGCTCTTGTTGGATGGCTTTGGACATAAGGCCGCAGTCCAGGGATGACTTCTGGCCTCCTGGGATGACTTTTTGAAGTTTTGGGGTTTAAGGGGGCATAGTCACTTCTTCCATCCAGGCTACGTTGCTCAAAATCAGGTACGATGTCAGGTTCTTCCCTTGGCTGGAAGCTGAAAAAAAACCTTCAGATAATAGCAAAGGTAGATAGATCAAATGAAAGCATCAGATCTGAGCTTTCTAACAAGTATATTTAGGTCATGGGTACTCACAAAGTGACTGTGATATCCATTCTGAGCTATTTGGAAAATTAGCAAATCTTGTCAAAAAAACTTTTTTTGACGATTTTTGCTAATTTTCGGTATCAACCCTCATGACTGTTTTCGGGTCCCTGTAGCCACCAGGACCCCATAATATATCTCAGATGATATAACAAGAGTGGCTAGGGCTCATTTCCAGCCTCCAGGTACATGTCTGACTCCTATTTGTGACATTTCGAGGTGTTTGGGGTCAAACTCATTTTTTCCATTATAGGCCATATAGCTCAGAGTCACATCACATTGAGCTCAGAGTCACATCAAATTTCTAGTTCTGGACCTAAGGACCCCTTAGTATACCTCAGATGACATACCAGGAGTGTCTAAGACCCATTTCTGGCCTCCAGGGATGACCTTTTGAAGTTTTGGGGTTTAAGGGGGCAAAGTCACTTCTTCCATCCAGCCTAAGGTGCTCAAAATCGGGTACAATGTCAGGTTTTTCCCATGGCTGGAAGCTGAAAAAAAACCTTCAGATAATAGCAAAGGTAGATAGATCAAATGAAAGCATCAGATCTGAGCTTTCTAACAAGTATATTTAGGTCCTGGGTACTCACAAAGTGACTGTGATATCCATTCTGAGCTATTTGGAAAATTAGCAAATCTTGTCAAAAAAACTTTTTTTGACGATTTTTGCTAATTTTCGGTATCAACCCTCATGACTGTTTTCAGGTCCCTGTAGCCACCAGGACCCCATAATATATCTCAGATTATATAACAAGAGTGGCTAGGGCTCATTTCCAGCCTCCAGGTACATGTCTGACTCCTATTTGTGACATTTTGAGGTGTTTGGTGTCAAATTCATTTTTTTCCATTATAGCTCCTAGATATCAGAGTCACATCAGATTTCTAGTTCTGGACCCAAGAAGACCATAGTATACCTCAGATGACATACCAAGAGTGTCTAAGACCCATTTCTGGCCTCCAGGGGTGACCTTTTGAAGTTTTTGGGTTTAAGGGGGCAAAGTGACTTTTTCCACCCAGCCCAATGTTCTCAAAATCGGGTACGATATCAGGTGTTTCCCTTGGTTGGTAGCGGAAAAAAAACTTTATATAATATCAAAGTTATATATATCACATGAAAGCATCAGAGCTGACCTTTCTGACAAGTGTATTCATATCTTGCGCACTCAGACAGTGTCTCTGATATCCATTCTGAGCTATTTGGAAAATTAGCAAATCTTGTCAAAAAAAATTTTGGGACGATTTTTGCTAATTTTCAGTATCAACCGACCTGACTGTTTTTGGGTCCCTGTGGCCACCAGGACCCTATATTATATCTCAGGTGATATAGCAAGAGTGTCTAGGGCTCATTTCCAGCCTCCAGGTACATGTCTGAGTCCTATTTCAGACATTTTGAGGTGTTTGGTGTCAAATTCATTTTTTCCATTATAGGCCCTAGATATCAGAGTCACATCACATTTCTAGTTCTGGACCCAAGAACACCATAGTATACCTCAGATGACATACCAAGAGTGTCTAAGACCCATTTCTGGCCTCCAGGGGTGACTTTTTGAAGTTTTTGGGTTTAAGGGGGCAAAGTCACTTTTTCCACGCGAGGTCGTGGAACTCGGAGCTGGGTAAAAGTTTAGCTTGAGTGCCCTCCCCATGGAGGTCAAAAATGTTATTGCATCAAAATCATTTAAAAACTATATAGGTGTAATTGTAGTGCCCTGAATGCTATATGGCTGCATTTGCACCGTTCTAGGTATTTACAAAATGAATTTCTAACACTTTTGAAGTCTCCATGAAGTGAAAAATGACTAAGTCCAAAAACTTCACTGGTGCATCAAAGTGGACAAAAAAGGTCAACATTGGGTTAAAATTAACAAAACATAGTGCTGCAGTGGTCCAATAGCAGGCTAAAGACATAATGAATGACACAGAATGAACAGTTTTACTGAACACTTTGAAAATTCGATTTTCAATTTCAGGGGGACAAGGTCATGGAACTCCGAGCTGGGTAAAAGTTCAGCTTAAGGGCCCTCCCCATGGAGGTCAAAAATGTTATTACATCAAAATCTTTTAAAAACTATATAGGTGTAATTGCAGTGTCCTGAATGCTATGTAACTGCATTTGCACTGTTCTGTGTGCCTCCAAAATGAATTTCTAACACTTTTGAAGTCCCCATGAAGTGAAAAATGACGAAGTACAAAGACATCATTGGTGCATGAAAGTGTTTAAAAACGGTCACAAATGCATAAAAATGAAAAAAACAAAGTGCTACACTGGCCCAATAGCAAGCTAAACACACAATGAATGACCCAGAATGAATATATTTACAAATTACTTGGAAAATGCTATTTTAAATTTCAGGGGGACGAGGTCACAGAAGTCATGGAACTCCGAGCGGGGTAAAAGTTCAAACTTTCCACCCCTCATGGAGGTCAAAATTTTTAATTCATCAAAATCATTTAAAAACTATATAGGTGTGATTGGAGTGTCCTGATTGCTATATAGGTGCATTTGCACTGTCCTGTGTGCCTCCAAAGTGACTTTCTAACACTTTTGAAATCTCCATGAAGCAAAAAGTGACTAAGTCCAAAGACCATTTGTAGCATCAAAGTGTTCAAAAACGGTCAAAAATGCATAAAAACGAAAAAAAAACAAGTGCTACAGTGGCCCAATAGCATGCTAAACACACAATGAATGACACAGAATGAATAGTTGTACACATTACTTTGAAAATGCAATTTTAAATTTCAGGGGGACAAGGTCACGAAAGTCATGGAACTCCGAGCGGGGTAAAAGTTCAACCTTTCCCCCCTTATGGAGGTCAAAATTTTAATACATCAAAATCATTTAAAAACTATATAGGTGTGATGGCAGTGTCTTGGATACATCCCACATGAATTTTAAACACATTAGGAGCATCTCTGATCAAAATAACCATAAAAATCCCAAAGCTGCATCAGTGCTTCAAAGTGCTCCAAAACGGTCAAAAATGGACGAAAATGAAAAATATTCTCCATATCTGAGTTTTTATAACATTCCTTAGATAATGTATATCTTAAATTAGTTTTAAATCCTTTTATTAAAAAGTTTCTTTTCTATGCTGCACTGGTGCAACGCCTCAAGTCTGAGAAGCTGCACCAGTGCAGCCGAAGCAGCACTGGTGCAGCCGAAGCAGCACTGATGCAACAAGAGTCAAGCTGGTAGCCTGACCTTTGACCAATCCGAGAAAAAAAAAGGTGTTTTTTTCCCTGGGCCCCTCCCCCAAACGAAAACACATTGACCTGAAGCCTAAGTGTATTCTGAGTCATAAAAAGTTTATTAGATGAAAAAATATTGTACGGGCACTTTTTTGCACAAAAAGTCACCTTTTGGCACTTTTTTGAGAGAAATAAAATAGTTCGCAGATTTTTTTTAAATCGACCGAATAAAAAAAAATGCTCTTGTTGGATGGCTTTGGACATAAGGCCGCATAAACAAAAGGAATTTTTCAAATATCTGTTTTTCTCACTTTTTTATTGCTGTTTGAAATTTCTGACTTGACTTTTTGCATCATTGGTGATGCATGTGTTTAACATTGAGCTTGGGAAAATTGAAAAAAAATAGACTTTGGGGATTGTTTACTAGGGCAAGTGATACATCAAATTAAGACTCATATTAAACTGAACCTCAAGCTGAAAAAAAAACAAAATAGCATTTACGATCACTTTTTTATAAGCGACTTTAACAATTGTTTTTTTAGCTATATTAAAAAACAAGGTAACGCCGTAAATTTTAGAAAAGAGATTTTTTCAAAGTAAAACATAGGTGTGACCTGCCTTCAGATTAGGCTTCATAAACAAAAGAAAAAACATCTCTATGTGTTATATTCACTTTTTAATAACACATTTTCGTTTTAGGCACAAGCAAAAAGCAGCATTGGTGATGCATGTGTTTTTCAATGGGGTTTTTAAAGTCTACCAAAATACGGTTTACCAATACATTTTCATTATTTTCTCTTTGGTATCTCATTATGCACATGTTAATAAACAGGTTCATGCATTATTAGCTAAATAGCATAAAAACACACTGAATTATTAACAATAATCTTTGAGATTTGGGTGACCAGATGGCCGGAAATCGAAAATCGCCTCGTATGGATTCAACTTCCATTTCGTGCACTTTCTATGTGGGCCACATGCATAAGAATTGGTACAATAATGCATACGAATCTTAGCTAGAATCTGCAATTGAAATTAAGTCTTTAACTTATATGCTTCAAGAATTATAGGGCACATTCTGCTATGTATAATATCCTATCCATTTCAAGGGACGACCAGATGGCCGCAAATTGAAAATCGCGTCGTATGGATTCATATTGCGTTGTATGTACCTTACGTGTAAGCCACATGCATTTAAAATGACACAATGTAGTAGGGTATGCTATAGAATGTGTTGCAGTTGGAAATCAAGCTCTATCTAGTATGGATCATGACTGATGACACAATATACGTGACTCATTTTGCAAAAAATGGAGGCAAATTTTATAAAACCTGCGTTTAATCACTGAATGATTCTCACCACTTCTAAGCATGGCACAGGCATGACAATGACCACAGGGCAGTGGCATGATGGTAACTGTATGCTGCACTCAGAATTATGGATCCAGATTGTATGGTTTTAGAATTATGGGCCACAACGTAAGGCATATTTTTTCACACATGTGACGTTATTGAAAAACATCATACATTCAACTTCACATTTTGTAGCCAAAAGCATAAAGTGTTCTTCAACACACATGAAAGTGAAAAATAAAAACTTTTCCTGAAGATTACACTTGATTTGTACCTTGTCCCTATAAGCCACAAATATGAGAGTTACCACTATAAAGTGTAGATGTCTTAGCTACATACTGTGATTGAAATTAGGTAAGTACCTCATATGGTTCAAGATTTATAGTGCACCACATACTATGTAATATATCCTATCCATTTCAATGGGTGACCAGATGGCCGCAAATTAAAAATCGCCTCGTATGGATTCAAATTGCTTTGTATGCACCTTGTGTGTGAGCCACATGCATATAAAATGGCACACTCTAGTAGGCTATGTTATAGAATGTGTTGCAGTTGGAAATCAAGCTCTATCTAATATGGATCTTGACTGATGACATAACATACGTGACACATTTTGCAAAAGCTGGAGGAATTTTTTTTAAAATATGTGTTTAATCGCTGAAAGATTCACACCACTTTGAAGCTTTCCACATGCATGAAAATGAACACAGGACAGTGGCATCATGTTAGCTTAATGCTGCACTTCCAATTATGGATCAAGATTGTATGGTTTTAGAAGTATGGGACAAAATGTAAGGCATACTTTTTAGTACATGCGACGGTATTGAAAAACGTCATACATTCAACCTCAAATTTTGACAACTTTACAATACGCCACACACATAATAATTCACATGGGTAAGATGCACATCACTAGGAACAAATTGCTGTTTGAATTATGTCTCTATAATGTACAGACTATGAATTATAGCCAAAAGTATAAAGTGTTCTACAACACACATGAAAGTGAAAAATAAAAACTTACCTGAAGGTAACACTTGATTTGTACCTTGTCCCTATAAGCCACAACCATGAGAGTTACCACTATGAATTGTAAATGTCTTAGCTACATACTGCAATTGAAATTAAGTCAGTACATCATATGCTTCAAGAAATAGAGTGCACTACATCCTCTGTAGTATATCCTATCCATTTCAAAGGGTGACCAGATGGCCGCAAATTAAAAATTGCCTCGTATGGATTCAAATTGCTTTGTATGACTGTTTTCAGGTCCCTGTAGCCACCAGGACCCCATAATATATCTCAGATGATATAACAAGCGTGGGTAGGGCTCATTTCCAGCCTCCAGGTACATGTCTGACTCCTATTTGTGACATTTCGAGGTGTTTGGGATCAAACTCATTTTTCCCAATATAGGCCATTGAGCTCAGAGTCACATCAAATTTCTAGTTCTGGACCTAAGGACCCCTTAGTATACCTCAGATGACATACCAGGAGTGTCTAAGACCCATTTCTGGCCTCCAGGGATGACTTTTTGAAGTTTTAGGGTTTAAGGGGGCATAGTCACTTCTTCCATCCAGGCTACGTTGCTCAAAATCGGGTACGATGTCAGGTTCTTCCCTTGGCTGGAAGCTGAAAAAAAAACTTCAGATAATAGCAAAGGTAGATAGATCAAACGAAAGCATCAGATCTGAGCTTTCTAACAAGTATATTTAGGTCATGGGTACTCACAAAGTGACTGTGATATCCATTCTGAGCTATTTGGAAAATTAGCAAATCTTGTCAAACTTTTTTTGACGATTTTTGCTAATTTTCGGTATCAACCCTCATGACTGTTTTCGGGTCCCTGTAGCCACCAGGACCCCATAATATATCTCAGATGATATAACAAGAGTGGCTAGGGCTCATTTCCAGCCTCCAGGTACATGTCTGACTCCTATTTGTGACATTTCGAGGTGTTTGGGATCAAACTCATTTTTCCCAATATAGGCCATAGAGCTCAGAGTCACATCACATTGAGCTCAGAGTCACATCAAATTTCTAGTTCTGGACCTAAGGACCCCTTAGTATACCTCAGATGACATACCAGGAGTGTCTAAGATCCATTTCTGGCCTCCAGGGATGACTTTTTGAAGTTTTGGGGTTTAAGGGGGCATAGTCACTTCTTCCATCCAGGCTACGTTGCTCAAAATCGGGTACGATGTCAGGTTCTTCCCTTGGCTGGAAGCTGAAAAAAAAACTTCAGATAATAGCAAAGGTAGATAGATCAAATGAAAGCATCAGATCTGAGCTTTCTAACAAGTATATTTAGGTCATGGGTACTCACATAGTGACTGTGATATCCATTCTGAGCTATTTGGAAAATTAGCAAATCTTGTCAAAAAAACTTTTTTTGACGATTTTTGCTAATTTTCGGTATCAACCCTCATGACTGTTTTCGGGTCCCTGTAGCCACCAGGACCCCATAATATATCTCAGATGATATAACAAGAGTGGCTAGGGCTCATTTCGAGCCACCAGGTACATGTCTGACTCCTATTTGTGACATTTCGAGGTGTTTGGGGTCAAACTAATTTTTTCCATTATAGGCCATATAGCTCAGAGTCACATCACATTGAGCTCAGAGTCACATCAAATTTCTAGTTCTGGACCTAAGGACCCCTTAGTATACCTCAGATGACATACCAGGAGTGTCTAAGACCCATTTCTGGCCTCCAGGGATGACTTTTTGAAGTTTTGGGGTTTAAGGGGGCAAAGTCACTTCTTCCATCCAGCCTAAGGTGCTCAAAATCGGGTACAATGTCAGGTTTTTCCCATGGCTGGTAGCTGAAAAAAAAACTTCAGATAATAGCAAAGGTAGATAGATCAAATGAAAGCATCAGATCTGAGCTTTCTAACAAGTATATTTAGGTCCTGGGTACTCACAAAGTGACTGTGATATCCATTCTGAGCTATTTGGAAAATTAGCAAATCTTGTCAAAAAAACTTTTTTTGACGATTTTTGCTAATTTTCGGTATCAACCCTCATGACTGTTTTCAGGTCCCTGTAGCCACCAGGACCACATAATATATCTCAGATTATATAACAAGAGTGGCTAGGGCTCATTTCCAGCCTCCAGGTACATGTCTGACTCCTATTTGTGACATTTTGAGGTGTTTGGTGTCAAATTCATTTTTTTCCATTATAGCTCCTTGATATCAGAGTCACATCAGATTTCTAGTTCTGGACCCAAGAAGACCATAGTATACCTCAGATGACATACCAAGAGTGTCTAAGACCCATTTCTGGCCTCCAGGGGTGACTTTTTGAAGTTTTTGTGTTTAAGGGGGCAAAGTGACTTTTTCCACCCAGCCCAATGTTCTCAAAATCAATCAATCAATCAATCAATCAGGTCATTTATAGAGCGCACTACTCACCCGTAGGGTCTCAAGGCGCTGGGTGGGGGGGGGGTGCCGCCACTGCTCGAACAGCCAGGTCTTGAGCTTCTTCCTGAAGGAGAGGTGGTCCTGGGTCAGGCGCAGGTTGGTCGGGAGTGAGTTCCAGGTCTTGGCGGCCAGGTAGGAGAAGGATCTTCCTCCTTCTCCTACCTGGGTACGATATCAGGTGTTTCCCTTGGTTGGTAGCGGAAAAAAAACTTTATATAATATCAAAGTTATATATATCACATGAAAGCATCAGAGCTGACCTTTCTAACAAGTGTATTCATATCTTGCGCACTCAAACAGTGTCTCTGATATCCATTCTGAGCTATTTGGAAAATTAGCAAATCTTGTCAAAAACATTTTTGGGACGATTTTTGCTAATTTTCAGTATCAACCCACCTGACTGTTTTTGGGTCCCTGTGGCCACCAGGACCCTATATTATATCTCAGGTGATATAGCAAGAGTGTCTAGGGCTCATTTCCAGCCTCCAGGTACATGTCTGAGTCCTATTTCAGACATTTTGAGGTGTTTGGTGTCAAATTCATTTTTTCCATTATAGGCCCTAGATATCAGAGTCACATCACATTTCTAGTTCTGGACCCAAGAACACCATAGTATACCTCAGATGACATACCAAGAGTGTCTAAGACCCATTTCTGGCCTCCAGGGGTGACTTTTTGAAGTTTTTGGGTTTAAGGGGGCAAAGTCACTTTTTCCACCCGAGGTCGTGGAACTCGGAGCTGGGTAAAAGTTTAGCTTGAGTGCCCTCCCCATGGAGGTCAAAAATGTTATTGCATCAAAATCATTTAAAAACTATATAGGTGTAATTGTAGTGCCCTGAATGCTATATGGCTGCATTTGCACCGTTCTAGGTATTTACAAAATGAATTTCTAACACTTTTGAAGTCTCCATGAAGTGAAAAATGACTAAGTCCAAAAACTTCACTGGTGCATCAAAGTGGTCAAAAAAGGTCAACATTGGGTTAAAATTAACAAAACATAGTGCTGCAGTGGTCCAATAGCAGGCTAAAGACATAATGAATGACACAGAATGAACAGTTTTACTTAACACTTTGAAAATTCGATTTTCAATTTCAGGGGGACAAGGTCATGGAACTCCGAGCTGGGTAAAAGTTCAGCTTAAGGGCCCTCCCCATGGAGGTCAAAAATGTTATTACATCAAAATCTTTTAAAAACTATATAGGTGTAATTGCAGTGTCCTGAATGCTATGTAACTGCATTTGCACTGTTCTGTGTGCCTCCAAAATGAATTTCTAACACTTTTGAAGTCCCCATGAAGTGAAAAATGACGAAGTACAAAGACATCATTGGTGCATAAAAGTGTTTAAAAACGGTCACAAATGCATAAAAATGAAAAAAACAAAGTGCTACACTGGCCCAATAGCAAGCTAAACACACAATGAATGACCCAGAATGAATATATTTACAAATTACTTGGAAAATGCTATTTTAAATTTCAGGGGGACGAGGTCACAGAAGTCATGGAACTCCGAGCGGGGTAAAAGTTCAAACTTTCCACCCCTCATGGAGGTCAACATTTTTAATTCATCAAAATCAATTAAAAACTATATAGGTGTGATTGGAGTGTCCTGATTGCTATATAGGTGCATTTGCACTGTCCTGTGTGCCTCCAAAGTGACTTTCTAACACTTTTGAAGTCTCCATGAAGCAAAAAGTGACTAAGTCCAAAGACCATTTGGAGCATCAAAGTGTTCAAAAACGGTCAAAAATGCATAAAAACGAAAAAAAACAAGTGCTACAGTGGCCCAATAGCATGCTAAACACACAATGAATGACACAGAATGAATAGTTGTACACATTACTTTGAAAATGCAATTTTAAATTTCAGGGGGACAAGGTCACGAAAGTCATGGAACTCCGAGCGGGGTAAAAGTTCAACCTTTCCCCCCTTATGGAGGTCAAAATTTTAATACATCAAAATCATTTAAAAACTATATAGGTGTGATGGCAGTGTCTTGGATACATCCCACATGAATTTTAAACACATTAGGAGCATCTCTGATCAAAATAACCATAAAAACCCCAAAGCTGCATCAGTGCTTCAAAGTGATCCAAAACGGTCAAAAATGGACGAAAATGAAAAATATTCTCCATATCTGAGTTTTTATAACATTCCTTAGATAATGTATATCTTAAATTAGTTTTAAATCCTTTTATTAAAAAGTTTCTTTTCTATGCTGCACTGGTGCAACGCCTCAAGTCTGAGAAGCTGCACCAGTGCAGCCGAAGCAGCACTGGTGCAGCCGAAGCAGCACTGATGCAACAAGAGTCAAGCTGGTAGCCTGACCTTTGACCAATCCGAGAAAAAAAAAGGTGTTTTTTTCCCTGGGCCCCTCCCCCAAACGAAAACACATTGACCTGAAGCCTAAGTGTATTCTGAGTCATAAAAAGTTTATTAGATGAAAAAATATTGTACGGGCACTTTTTTGCACAAAAAGTCACTTTTTGGCCTTTTTTTTTAGAGAAATAAAATAGTTCGCAGATTTTTTTTAAATCGACCGAATAAAAAAAAAAATGCTCTTGTTGGATGGCTTTGGACATAAGGCCGCATAAACAAAAGGAATTTTTCAAATATCTGTTTTTCTCACTTTTTTATTGCTGTTTGAAATTTCTGACTTCACTTTTTGCATCATTGGTGATGCATGTGTTTAACATTGAGCTTGGGAAAATTGAAAAAAAATAGACTTTGGGGATTGTTTACTAGGGCAAGTGATACATCAAATTAAGACTCATATTAAACTGAACCTCAAGCTGAAAAAAAAAACAAAATAGCATTTACGATCACTTTTTTATAAGCGACTTTAACAATTGTTTTTTTAGCTGTATTAAAAAACAAGGTAACGCCGTAAATTTTAGAAAAGAGATTTTTTCAAAGTAAAACATAGGTGTGACCTGCCTTCACATTAGGCTTCATAAACAAAAGAAAAAACATCTCTATGTGTTATATTCACTTTTTAATAACACATTTTCGTTTTAGGCACAAGCAAAAAGCAGCATTGGTGATGCATGTGTTTTTCAATGGGGTTTTTTCAAGTCTACCAAAATACGGTTTACCAATACATTTTCATTATTTTCTCTTTGGTATCTCATTATGCACATGTTAATAAACAGGTTCATGCATTATTAGCTAAATAGCATAAAAACACACTGAATTATTAACAATAATCTTTGAGATTTGGGTGACCAGATGGCCGGAAATCGAAAATCGCCTCGTATGGATTCAACTTCCATTTCATGCACTTTCTATGTGGACCACATGCATAAGAATTGGTACAATAATGCATACGAATCTTAGCTAGAATCTGCAATTGAAATTATGTCTTTAACTTATATGCTTCAAGAATTATAGGGCACATTCTGCTATGTATAATATTCTATCCATTTCAATGGGACGACCAGATGGCCGCAAATTGAAAATCGCGTCGTATGGATTCATATTGCGTTGTATGTACCTTACGTGTAAGCCACATGCATTTAAAATGACACAATGTAGTAGGGTATGCTATAGAATGTGTTGCAGTTGGAAATCAAGCTCTATCTAGTATGGATCATGACTGATGACACAATATACGTGACTCATTTTGCAAAAAATGGAGGCAAATTTTATAAAACATGCGTTTAATCACTGAATGATTCTCACCACTTCTAAGCATGGCACAGGCATGACAATGACCACAGGGCAGTGGCATGATGGTAACTGTATGCTGCACTCAGAATTATGGATCCAGATTGTATGGTTTTAGAATTATGGGCCACAACGTAAGGCATATTTTTTCACACATGTGACGTTATTGAAAAACATCATACATTCAACTTCACATTTTGTAGCCAAAAGCATAAAGTGTTCTTCAACACACATGAAAGTGAAAAATAAAACCTTTTCCTGAAGATTACACTTGATTTGTACCTTGTCCCTATAAGCCACAAATATGAGAGTTACCACTATAAAGTGTAGATGTCTTAGCTACATACTGTGATTGAAATTAGGTCAGTACCTCATATGGTTCAAGATTTATAGTGCACCACATACTATGTAATATATCCTATCCATTTCAATGGGTGACCAGATGGCCGCAAATTAAAAATCGCCTCGTATGGATTCAAATTGCTTTGTATGCACCTTGTGTGTGAGCCACATGCATATAAAATGGCACACTGTAGTAGGCTATGTTATAGAATGTGTTGCAGTTGGAAGTCAAGCTCTATCTAATATGGATCTTGACTGATGACATAACATACGTGACACATTTTGCAAAAGCTGAAGGAATTTTTTAAAAAATATGTGTTTAATCGCTGAAAGATTCACACCACTTTGAAGCTTTCCACATGCATGAAAATGAACACAGGACAGTGGCATCATGTTAGCTTAATGCTGCACTTCCAATTATGGATCCAGATTGTATGGTTTTAGAAGTATGGGACTAAATGTAAGGCATACTTTTTCGTACATGCGACGGTATTGAAAAACGTCATACATTCAACCTCAAATTTTGACAACTTTACAATACGCCACACACATAATAATTCACATGGGTAAGATGCACATCACTAGGAACAAAGTGCTGTTTAAATTATGTCTCTATAATGTACAGACTATGAATTATAGCCAAAAGTATAAAGTGTTCTACAACACATATGAAAGTGAAAAATAAAAACTTACCTGAAGGTTACACTTGATTTGTACCTTGTCCCTATAAGCCACAACCATGAGAGTTACCACTATGAATTGTAAATGTCTTAGCTACATACTGCAATTGAAATTAAGTCAGTACATCATATGCTTCAAGAAATAGAGTGCACTACATCCTCTGTAGTATATCCTATCCATTTCAAAGGGTGACCAGATGGCCGCAAATTAAAAATTGCCTCGTATGGATTCAAATTGCTTTGTATGACTGTTTTCAGGTCCCTGTAGCCACCAGGACCCCATAATATATCTCAGATGATATAACAAGAGTGGCTAGGGCTCATTTCCAGCCTCCAGGTACATGTCTGACTCCTATTTGTGACATTTCAAGGTGTTTGGGATCAAACTAATTTTTCCCAATATAGGCCATAGAGCTCAGAGTCACATCACATTGAGCTCAGAGTCACATCAAATTTCTAGTTCTGGACCTAAGGACCCCTTAGTATACCTCAGATGACATACCAGGAGTGTCTAAGACCCATTTCTGGCCTCCAGGGATGACTTTTTGAAGTTTTGGGGTTTAAGGGGGCATAGTCACTTCTTCCATCCAGGCTACGTTGCTCAAAATCGGGTACGATGTCAGGTTCTTCCCTTGGCTGGAAGCTGAAAAAAAAACTTCAGATAATAGCAAAGGTAGATAGATCAAATGAAAGCATCAGATCTGAGCTTTCTAACAAGTATATTTAGGTCATGGGTACTCACAAAGTGACTGTGATATCCATTCTGAGCTATTTGGAAAATTAGCAAATCTTGTCAAAAAAACTTTTTTTGACGATTTTTGCTAATTTTCGGTATCAACCCTCATGACTGTTTTCGGGTCCCTGTAGCCACCAGGACCCCATAATATATCTCAGATGATATAACAAGAGTGGCTAGGGCTCATTTCCAGCCTCCAGGTACATGTCTGACTCCTATTTGTGACATTTCGAGGTGTTTGGGGTCAAACTCATTTTTTCCATTATAGGCCATATAGCTCAGAGTCACATCACATTGAGCTCAGAGTCACATCAAATTTCTAGTTCTGGACCTAAGGACCCCTTAGTATACCTCAGATGACATACCAGGAGTGTCTAAGACCCATTTCTGGCCTCCAGGGATGACTTTTTGAAGTTTTGGGGTTTAAGGGGGCAAAGTCACTTCTTCCATCCAGCCTAAGGTGCTCAAAATCGGGTACAATGTCAGGTTTTTCCCATGGCTGGAAGCTGAAAAAAAAACTTCAGATAATAGCAAAGGTAGATAGATCAAATGAAAGCATCAGATCTGAGCTTTCTGACAAGTATATTTAGGTCCTGGGTACTCACAAAGTGACTGTGATATCCATTCTGAGCTATTTGGAAAATTAGCAAATCTTGTCAAAAAAACTTTTTTTGACGATTTTTGCTAATTTTCGGTATCAACCCTCATGACTGTTTTCAGGTCCCTGTAGCCACCAGGACCCCATAATATATCTCAGATTATATAACAAGAGTGGCTAGGGCTCATTTCCAGCCTCCAGGTACATGTCTGACTCCTATTTGTGACATTTTGAGGTGTTTGGTGTCAAATTCATTTTTTTCCATTATAGCTCCTAGATATCAGAGTCACATCAGATTTCTAGTTCTGGACCCAAGAAGACCATAGTATACCTCAGATGACATACCAAGAGTGTCTAAGACCCATTTCTGGCCTCCAGGGGTGACTTTTTGAAGTTTTTGGGTTTAAGGGGGCAAAGTGACTTTTTCCACCCAGCCCAATGTTCTCAAAATCGGGTACGATATCAGGTGTTTCCCTTGGTTGGTAGCGGAAAAAAAACTTTATATAATATCAAAGTTATATATATCACATGAAAGCATCAGAGCTGACCTTTCTAACAAGTGTATTCATATCTTGCGCACTCAAACAGTGTCTCTGATATCCATTCTGAGCTATTTGGAAAATTAGCAAATCTTGTCAAAAACATTTTTGGGACGATTTTTGCTAATTTTCAGTATCAACCCACCTGACTGTTTTTGGGTCCCTGTGGCCACCAGGACCCTATATTATATCTCAGGTGATATAGCAAGAGTGTCTAGGGCTCATTTCCAGCCTCCAGGTACATGTCTGAGTCCTATTTCAGACATTTTGAGGTGTTTGGTGTCAAATTCATTTTTTCCATTATAGGCCCTAGATATCAGAGTCACATCACATTTCTAGTTCTGGACCCAAGAACACCATAGTATACCTCAGATGACATACCAAGAGTGTCTAAGACCCATTTCTGGCCTCCAGGGGTGACTTTTTGAAGTTTTTGGGTTTAAGGGGGCAAAGTCACTTTTTCCACCCGAGGTCGTGGAACTCGGAGCTGGGTAAAAGTTTAGCTTGAGTGCCCTCCCCATGGAGGTCAAAAATGTTATTGCATCAAAATCATTTAAAAACTATATAGGTGTAATTGTAGTGCCCTGAATGCTATATGGCTGCATTTGCACCGTTCTAGGTATTTACAAAATGAATTTCTAACACTTTTGAAGTCTCCATGAAGTGAAAAATGACTAAGTCCAAAAACTTCACTGGTGCATCAAAGTGGTCAAAAAAGGTCAACATTGGGTTAAAATTAACAAAACATAGTGCTGCAGTGGTCCAATAGCAGGCTAAAGACATAATGAATGACACAGAATGAACAGTTTTACTAAACACTTTGAAAATTCGATTTTCAATTTCAGGGGGACAAGGTCATGGAACTCCGAGCTGGGTAAAAGTTCAGCTTAAGGGCCCTCCCCATGGAGGTCAAAAATGTTATTACATCAAAATCTTTTAAAAACTATATAGGTGTAATTGCAGTCTCCTGGATGCTATGTAACTGCATTTGCACTGTTCTGTGTGCCTCCAAAATGAATTTCTAACACTTTTGAAGTCCCCATGAAGTGAAAAATGACGAAGTACAAAGACATCATTGGTGCATGAAAGTGTTTAAAAACGGTCACAAATGCATAAAAATGAAAAAAACAAAGTGCTACACTGGCCCAATAGCAAGCTAAACACACAATGAATGACCCAGAATGAATATATTTACAAATTACTTGGAAAATGCTATTTTAAATTTCAGGGGGACGAGGTCACAGAAGTCATGGAACTCCGAGCGGGGTAAAAGTTAAAACTTTCCACCCCTCATGGAGGTCAAAATGTTTAATTCATCAAAATCATTTAAAAACTATATAGGTGTGATTGGAGTGTCCTGATTGCTATATAGGTGCATTTGCACTGTCCTGTGTGCCTCCAAAGTGACTTTCTAACACTTTTGGAATCTCCATGAAGCAAAAAGTGACTAAGTCCAAAGACCATTTGGAGCATCAAAGTGTTCAAAAACGGTCAAAAATGCATAAAAACGAAAAAAAAACAAGTGCTACAGTGGCCCAATAGCATGCTAAACACACAATGAATGACACAGAATGAATAGTTGTACACATTACTTTGAAAATGCAATTTTAAATTTCAGGGGGACAAGGTCACGAAAGTCATGGAACTCCGAGCGGGGTAAAAGTTCAACCTTTCCCCCCTTATGGAGGTCAAAATTTTAATACATCAAAATCATTTAAAAACTATATAGGTGTGATGGCAGTGTCTTGGATACATCCCACATGAATTTTAAACACATTAGGAGCATCTCTGATCAAAATAACCATAAAAATCCCAAAGCTGCATCAGTGCTTCAAAGTGCTCCAAAACGGTCAAAAATGGACGAAAATGAAAAATATTCTCCATATCTGAGTTTTTATAACATTCCTTAGATAATGTATATCTTGAATTAGTTTTAAATCCTTTTATTAAAAAGTTTCTTTTCTATGCTGCACTGGTGCAACGCCTCAAGTCTGAGAAGCTGCACCAGTGCAGCCGAAGCAGCACTGGTGCAGCCGAAGCAGCACTGGTGCAACAAGAGTCAAGCCTCCCTGACCTGACCTTTGACCAATCCGAGAAAAAAAAAGGTGTTTTTTTCCCTGGGCCCCTCCCCCAAACGAAAACACATTGACCTGAAGCCTAAGTGTATTCTGAGTCATAAAAAGTTTATTAGATGAAAAAATATTGTACGGGCACTTTTTTGCACAAAAAGTCACTTTTTGGCACTTTTTTGAGAGAAATAAAATAGTTTGCAGATTTTTGTTAAATCGACCGAATAAAAAAAAAATGCTCTTGTTGGATGGCTTTGGACATAAGGCCGCATAAACAAAAGGAATTTTTCAAATATCTGTTTTTCTCACTTTTTTATTGCTGTTTGAAATTTCTGACTTGACTTTTTGCATCATTGGTGATGCATGTGTTTAACATTGAGCTTGGGAAAATTGAAAAAAAATAGACTTTGGGGATTGTTTACTAGGGCAAGTGATACATCAAATTAAGACTCATATTAAACTGAACCTCAAGCTGAAAAAAAAAACAAAATAGCATTTACGATCACTTTTTTATAAGCGACTTTAACAATTGTTTTTTTAGCTATATTAAAAAACAAGGTAACGCCGTAAATTTTAGAAAAGAGATTTTTTCAAAGTAAAACATAGGTGTGACCTGCCTTCACATTAGGCTTCATAAACAAAAGAAAAAACATCTCCATGTGTTATATTCACTTTTTAATAACACATTTTCGTTTTAGGCACAAGCAAAAAGCAGCATTGGTGATGCATGTGTTTTTCAATGGGGTTTTTTAAAGTCTACCAAAATACGGTTTACCAATACATTTTCATTATTTTCTCTTTGGTATCTCATTATGCACATGTTAATAAACAGGTTCATGCATTATTAGCTAAATAGCATAAAAACACACTGAATTATTAACAATAATCTTTGAGATTTGGGTGACCAGATGGCCGGAAATCGAAAATCGCCTCCTATGGATTCAACTTCCATTTCGTGCACTTTCTATGTGGGCCACATGCATAAGAATTGGTACAATAATGCATACAAATCTTAGCTAGAATCTGCAATTGAAATTAAGTCTTTAACTTATATGCTTCAAGAATTATAGGGCACATTCTGCTATGTATAATATCCTATCCATTTCAATGGGACGACCAGATGGCCGCAAATTGAAAATCGCGTCGTATGGATTCATATTGCGTTGTATGTACCTTACGTGTAAGCCACATGCATTTAAAATGACACAATGTAGTAGGGTATGCTATAGAATGTGTTGCAGTTGGAAATCAAGCTCTATCTAGTATGGATCATGACTGATGACACAATATACGTGACTCATTTTGCAAAAAATGGAGGCAAATTTTATAAAACATGCGTTTAATCACTGAATGATTCTCACCACTTCTAAGCATGGCACAGGCATGACAATGACCACAGGGCAGTGGCATGATGGTAACTGTATGCTGCACTCAGAATTATGGATCCAGATTGTATGGTTTTAGAATTATGGGCCACAACGTAAGGCATATTTTTTCACACATGTGACGTTATTGAAAAACATCATACATTCAACTTCACATTTTGTAGCCAAAAGCATAAAGTGTTCTTCAACACACATGAAAGTGAAAAATAAAAACTTTTCCTGAAGATTACACTTGATTTGTACCTTGTCCCTATAAGCCACAAATATGAGAGTTACCACTATAAAGTGTAGATGTCTTAGCTACATACTGTGATTGAAATTAGGTCAGTACCTCATATGGTTCAAGATTTATAGTGCACCACATACTATGTAATATATCCTATCCATTTCAATGGGTGACCAGATGGCCGCAAATTAAAAATCGCCTCGTATGGATTCAAACTGCTTTGTATGCACCTTGTGTGTGAGCCACATGCATATAAAATGGCACACTGTAGTAGGCTATGTTATAGAATGTGTTGCAGTTGGAAATCAAGCTCTATCTAATATGGATCTTGACTGATGACATAACATACGTGACACATTTTGCAAAAGCTGGAGGAATTTTTTTAAAAATATGTGTTTAATCGCTGAAAGATTCACACCACTTTGAAGCTTTCCACATGCATGAAAATGAACACAGGACAGTGGCATCATGTTAGCTTAATGCTGCACTTCCAATTATGGATCCAGATTGTATGGTTTTAGAAGTATGGGACAAAATGTAAGGCATACTTTTTCGTACATGCGACGGTATTGAAAAACGTCATACATTCAACCTCAAATTTTGACAACTTTACAATACGCCACACACATAATAATTCACATGGGTAAGATGCACATCACTAGGAACAAAGTGCTGTTTAAATTATGTCTCTATAATGTACAGACTATGAATTATAGCCAAAAGTATAAAGTGTTCTACAACACACATGAAAGTGAAAAATAAAAACTTACCTGAAGGTTACACTTGATTTGTACCTTGTCCCTATAAGCCACAACCATGAGAGTTACCACTATGAATTGTAAATGTCTTAGCTACATACTGCAATTGAAATTAAGTCAGTACATCATATGCTTCAAGAAATAGAGTGCACTACATCCTCTGTAGTATATCCTATCCATTTCAAAGGGTGACCAGATGGCCGCAAATTAAAAATTGCCTCGTATGGATTCAAATTGCTTTGTATGACTGTTTTCAGGTCCCTGTAGCCACCAGGACCCCATAATATATCTCAGATGATATAACAAGAGTGGCTAGGGCTCATTTCCAGCCTCCAGGTACATGTCTGACTCCTATTTGTGACATTTCGAGGTGTTTGGGATCAAACTCATTTTTCCCAATATAGGCCATAGAGCTCAGAGTCACATCACATTGAGCTCAGAGTCACATCAAATTTCTAGTTCTGGACCTAAGGACCCCTTAGTATACCTCAGATGACATACCAGGAGTGTCTAAGACCCATTTCTGGCCTCCAGGGATGACTTTTTGAAGTTTTGGGGTTTAAGGGGGCATAGTCACTTCTTCCATCCAGGCTACGTTGCTCAAAATCGGGTACGATGTCAGGTTCTTCCCTTGGCTGGAAGCTGAAAAAAAAACTTCAGATAATAGCAAAGGTAGATAGATCAAATGAAAGCATCAGATCTGAGCTTTCTAACAAGTATATTTAGGTCATGGGTACTCACAAAGTGACTGTGATATCCATTCTGAGCTATTTGGAAAATTAGCAAATCTTGTCAAAAAAACTTTTTTTGACGATTTTTGCTAATTTTCGGTATCAACCCTCATGACTGTTTTCGGGTCCCTGTAGCCACCAGGACCCCATAATATATCTCAGATGATATAACAAGAGTGGCTAGGGCTCATTTCCAGCCTCCAGGTACATGTCTGACTCCTATTTGTGACATTTCGAGGTGTTTGGGGTCAAACTCATTTTTTCCATTATAGGCCATATAGCTCAGAGTCACATCACATTGAGCTCAGAGTCACATCAAATTTCTAGTTCTGGACCTAAGGACCCCTTAGTATACCTCAGATGACATACCAGGAGTGTCTAAGACCCATTTCTGGCCTCCAGGGATGACTTTTTGAAGTTTTGGGGTTTAAGGGGGCAAAGTCACTTCTTCCATCCAGCCTAAGGTGCTCAAAATCGGGTACAATGTCAGGTTTTTCCCATGGCTGGAAGCTGAAAAAAAAACTTCAGATAATAGCAAAGGTAGATAGATCAAATGAAAGCATCAGATCTGAGCTTTCTAACAAGTATATTTAGGTCCTGGGTACTCACAAAGTGACTGTGATATCCATTCTGAGCTATTTGGAAAATTAGCAAATCTTGTCAAAAAAACTTTTTTTGACGATTTTTGCTAATTTTCGGTATCAACCCTCATGACTGTTTTCGGGTCCCTGTAGCCACCAGGACCCCATAATATATCTCAGATGATATAACAAGAGTGGCTAGGGCTCATTTCCAGCCTCCAGGTACATGTCTGACTCCTATTTGTGACATTTCGAGGTGTTTGGGGTCAAACTCATTTTTTCCATTATAGGCCATATAGCTCAGAGTCACATCACATTGAGCTCAGAGTCACATCAAATTTCTAGTTCTGGACCTAAGGACCCCTTAGTATACCTCAGATGACATACCAGGAGTGTCTAAGACCCATTTCTGGCCTCCAGGGATGACTTTTTGAAGTTTTGGGGTTTAAGGGGGCAAAGTCACTTCTTCCATCCAGCCTAAGGTGTTCAAAATCGGGTACAATGTCAGGTTTTTCCCATGGCTGGAAGCTGAAAAAAAAACTTCAGATAATAGCAAAGGTAGATAGATCAAATGAAAGCATCAGATCTGAGCTTTCTAACAAGTATATTTAGGTCCTGGGTACTCACAAAGTGACTGTGATATCCATTCTGAGCTATTTGGAAAATTAGCAAATCTTGTCAAAAAAACTTTTTTTGACGATTTTTGCTAATTTTCGGTATCAACCCTCATGACTGTTTTCAGGTCCCTGTAGCCACCAGGACCCCATAATATATCTCAGATTATATAACAAGAGTGGCTAGGGCTCATTTCCAGCCTCCAGATACATGTCTGACTCCTATTTGTGACATTTTGAGGTGTTTGGTGTCAAATTCATTTTTTTCCATTATAGCTCCTAGATATCAGAGTCACATCAGATTTCTAGTTCTGGACCCAAGAAGACCATAGTATACCTCAGATGACATACCAAGAGTGTCTAAGACCCATTTCTGGCCTTCATGGGTGACTTTTTGAAGTTTTTGGGTTTAAGGGGGCAAAGTGACTTTTTCCACCCAGCCCAATGTTCTCAAAATCGGGTACGATATCAGGTGTTTCCCTTGGTTGGTAGCGGAAAAAAAACTTTATATAATATCAAAGTTATATATATCACATGAAAGCATCAGAGCTGACCTTTCTAACAAGTGTATTCATATCTTGCGCACTCAAACAGTGTCTCTGATATCCATTCTGAGCTATTTGGAAAATTAGCAAATCTTGTCCAAAAAATTTTTGGGACGATTTTTGCTAATTTTCAGTATCAACCCACCTGACTGTTTTTGGGTCCCTGTGGCCACCAGGACCCTATATTATATCTCAGGTGATATAGCAAGAGTGTCTAGGGCTCATTTCCAGCCTCCAGGTACATGTCTGAGTCCTATTTCAGACATTTTGAGGTGTTTGGTGTCAAATTCATTTTTTCCATTATAGGCCCTAGATATCAGAGTCACATCACATTTCTAGTTCTGGACCCAAGAACACCATAGTATACCTCAGATGACATACCAAGAGTGTCTAAGACCCATTTCTGGCCTCCAGGGGTGACTTTTTGAAGTTTTTGGGTTTAAGGGGGCAAAGTCACTTTTTCCACCCGAGGTCGTGGAACTCGGAGCTGGGTAAATGTTTAGCTTGAGTGCCCTCCCCATGGAGGTCAAAAATGTTATTGCATCAAAATCATTTAAAAACTATATAGGTGTAATTGTAGTGCCCTGAATGCTATATGGCTGCATTTGCACCGTTCTAGGTATTTACAAAATGAATTTCTAACACTTTTGAAGTCTCCATGAAGTGAAAAATGACTAAGTCCAAAAACTTCTCTGGTGCATCAAAGTGGTCAAAAAAGGTCAACATTGGGTTAAAATTAACAAAACATAGTGCTGCAGTGGTCCAATAGCAGGCTAAAGACATAATGAATGACACAGAATGAACAGTTTTACTAAACACTTTGAAAATTCGATTTTCAATTTCAGGGGGACAAGGTCATGGAACTCCGAGCTGGGTAAAAGTTCAGCTTAAGGGCCCTCCCCATGGAGGTCAAAAATGTTATTACATCAAAATCTTTTAAAAACTATATAGCTGTAATTGCAGTGTCCTGAATGCTATGTAACTGCATTTGCACTGTTCTGTGTGCCTCCAAATTGAATTTCTAACACTTTTGAAGTCCCCATGAAGTGAAAAATGACGAAGTACAAAGACATCATTGGTGCATGAAAGTGTTTAAATACAGTCACAAATGCATAAAAATGATAAAAACAAAGTGCTACACTGGCCCAATAGCAAGCTAAACACACAATGAATGACCCAGAATGAATATATTTACAAATTACTTGGAAAATGCTATTTTAAATTTCAGGGGGAGGAGGTCACAGAAGTCATGGAACTCCGAGCGGGGTAAAAGTTCAAACTTTCCACCCCTCATGGAGGTCAAAATTTTTAATTTATCAAAATCATTTAAAAACTATATAGGTGTGATTGGAGTGTCCTGATTGCTATATAGGTGCATTTGCACTGTCCTGTGTGCCTCCAAAGTGACTTTCTAACACTTTTGAAATCTCCATGAAGCAAAAAGTGACTAAGTCCAAAGACCATTTGGAGCATCAAAGTGTTCAAAAACAGTCAAAAATGCATAAAAACGAAAAAAAAACAAGTGCTACAGTGGCCCAATAGCATGCTAAACACACAATGAATGACACAGAATGAATAGTTGTACACATTACTTTGAAAATGCAATTTTAAATTTCAGGGGGACAAGGTCACGAAAGTCATGGAACTCCGAGCGGGGTAAAAGTTCAACCTTTCCCCCCTTATGGAGGTCAAAATTTTAATACATCAAAATCATTTAAAAACTATATAGGTGTGATGGCAGTGTCTTGGATACATCCCACATGAATTTTAAACACATTAGGAGCATCTCTGATCAAAATAACCGTAAACGAAAACACATTGACCTGAAGCCTAAGTGTATTCTGAGTCATAAAAAGTTTACTTCTCAGACTTGAGGCGTTGCACCAGTGCAGCATAGAAAAGAAACTTTTTAATAAAAGGATTTAAAACTAATTCAAGATATACATTATCTAAGGAATGTTATAAAAA
The DNA here is from genome assembly GCF_964261635.1 of Lissotriton helveticus. Lineage (NCBI taxonomy): Eukaryota > Metazoa > Chordata > Amphibia > Caudata > Salamandridae > Lissotriton > Lissotriton helveticus. The sequence continues at coordinate 438,473,535 of NC_136058.1, forward strand.
CTCAGATATGGAGAATATTTTTCATTTTCGTCCATTTTTGACCGTTTGGAGCACTTTGAAGCACTGATGCAGCTTTGGGATTTTTATGGTTATTTTGATCAGAGATGCTCCTAATGTGTTTAAAATTCATGTGGGATGTATCCAAGACACTGCAATCACACCTATATAGTTTTTAAATGATTTTGATGTATTAAAATGTTGACCTCCATAAGGGGGGAAAGGTTGAACTTTTACCCCGCTCGGAGTTCCATGACTTTCGTGACCTTGTCCCCCTGAAATTTAAAATTGCATTTTCAAAGTAATGTGTACAACTATTCATTCTGTGTCATTCATTGTGTGTTTGGCATGCTATTGGGCCATTGTAGCACTTGTTTTTTTTCGTTTTTATGCATTTTTGACCGTTTTTGAACACTTTGATGCTCCAAATGGTCTTTGGACTTAGTCACTTTTTGCTTCATGGAGACTTCAAAAGTGTTAGAAAGTCACTTTGGAGGCACACAGGACAGTGCAAATGCACCTATATAGCAATCAGGACACTCCAATCACACCTATATAGTTTTTAAATGATTTTGATGAATTAAAAATGTTGACCTCCAAGAGGGGTGGAAAGTTTGAACTTTTACCCCGCTCGGAGTTCCATGACTTCTGTGACCTCGTCCCCCTGAAATTTAAAATAGCATTTTCCAAGTAATTTGTAAATATATTCATTCTGGGTCATTCATTGTGTGTTTAGCTTGCTATTGGGCCAGTGTAGCACTTTGTTTTTTTCATTTTTATGCATTTGTTACCGTTTTTAAACACTTTCATGCACCAATGATGTCTTTGTACTTCGTCATTTTTCACTTCATGGAGACTTCAAAAGTGTTAGAAATTCATTTTGGAGGCACACAGAACAGTGCAAATGCAGTTACATAGCATTCAGGACACTGCAATTACACCTATATAGTTTTTAAAAGATTTTGATGTAATAAAATTTTTGACCTCCATGGGGAGGGCCCTTAAGCTGAACTTTTACCCAGATCGGAGTTCCATGACTTCCATGACCTTGTCCCCCTGAAATTGAAAATCGAATTTTCAAAGTGTTTAGTAAAACTGTTCATTCTGTGTCATTCATTATGTCTTTAGCCTGCTATTGGACCACTGCAGCACTATGTTTTGTTAATTTTAACCCAATGTTGACCTTTTTTGACCACTTTGATGCACCAGTGAAGTTTTTGGACTTGTCAATTTTTAACTTCATGGAGACTTCAAAAGTGTTAGAAATTCATTTTGTAAATACCTAGAACGGTGCAAATGCAGCCATATAGAATTCAGGGCACTACAATTACACCTATATAGTTTTTAAATGATTTTGATGCAATAACATTTTTGACGTCCATGGGGAGGGCACTCAAGCTAAACTTTTACCCAGCTCCGAGTTCCACGACCTCGGGTGGAAAAAGTGACTTTGCCCCCTTAAACCCAAAAACTTCAAAAAGTCACCCCTGGAGGCCAGACATGGGTCTTAGACACTCTTGGTATGTCATCTGAGGTATACTATGGTGTTCTTTGGTCCAGAACTAGAAATGTGATGTGACTCTGATATCTAAGGCCTATAATGGAAAAAATGAATTTGACACCAAACACCTCAAAATGTCTGAAATAGGACTCAGACATGTACCTGGAGGCTGGAAATGAGCCCTAGACACTCTTGCTATATCACCTGAGATATAATATAGGGTCCTGGTGGCCACAGGGACCCAAAAACAGTCAGGTGGGTTGATACTGAAAATTAGCAAAAATCGTCCAAAAATTTTTTTTGACAAGATTTGCTAATTTTCCAAATAGCTCAGAATGGATATCAGAGACACTGTTTGAGTGCGCAAGATACGAATACACTTGTTAGAAAGGTCAGCTCTGATGCTTTCATGTGATATATATAACTTTGATATTATATAAAGTTTTTCTTCCGCTACCAGCCAAGGGAAACACCTGATATCGTACCCGATTTTGAGAACATTGGGCTGGGTGGAAAAAGTCACTTTGCCCCCTTAAACCCAAAAACTTCAAAAAGTCACCCCTGGAGGCCAGAAATGGGTCTTAGACACTCTTGGTATGTCATCTGAGGTATACTATGGTCTTCTTGGGTCCAGAACTAGAAATCTGATGTGACTCTGATATCTAGGAGCTATAATGGAAAAAAAGAATTTGACACCAAACACCTCAAAATGTCACAAATAGGAGTCAGACATGTACCTGGAGGCTGGAAATGAGCCCTAGCCACTCTTGTTATATAATCTGAGATATATTATGGGGTCCTGGTGGCTACAGGGACCTGAAAACAGTCATGAGGGTTGATACAGAAAATTAGCAAAAATCGTCAATAAAAGTTTTTTTGACAAGATTTGCTAATTTTCCAAATAGCTCAGAATGGATATCACAGTCACTTTGTGAGTACCCAGGACCTAAATATACTTGTTAGAAAGCTCAGATCTGATGCTTTCATTTGATCTATCTACCTTTGCTATTATCTGAAGTTTTTTTTTCAGCTTCCAGCCATGGGAAAAACCTGACATTGTACCCGATTTTGAGCACCTTAGGCTGGATGGAAGAAGTGACTTTGCCCCCTTAAACCCCAAAACTTCAAAAAGTCATCCCTGGAGGCCAGAAATGGGTCTTAGACACTCCTGGTATGTCATCTGAGGTATACTAAGGGGTCCTTAGGTCCAGAACTAGAAATTTGATGTGACTCTGAGCTCAATGTGATGTGACTCTGAGCTATATGGCCTATAATGGAAAAAATGAGTTTGACCCCAAACACCTCGAAATGTCACAAATAGGAGTCAGACCTGGAGGCTGGAAATGAGCCCTAGCCACTCTTGTTATATCATCTGAGATATATTATGGGGTCCTGGTGGCTACAGGGACCCGAAAACAGTCATGAGGGTTGATACCGAAAATTTGCAAAAATCGTCAAAAGAAGTTTTTTTGACAAGATTTGCTAATTTTCCAAATAGCTCAGAATGGATATCACAGTCACTTTGTGAGTACCCATGACCTAAATATACTTGTTAGAAAGCTCAGATCTGATGCTTTCATTTGATCTATCTACCTTTGCTATTATCTGAAGTTTTTTTTTCAGCTTCCAGCCAAGGGAAGAACCTGACATCGTACCCGATTTTGAGCAACGTAGCCTGGATGGAAGAAGTGACTATGCCCCCTTAAACCCCAAAACTTCAAAAAGTCATCTCTGGAGGCCAGAAATGGGTCTTAGACACTCCTGGTATGTCATCTGAGGTATACTAAGGGGTCCTTAGGTCCAGAACTAGAAATTTGATGTGACTCTGAGCTCAATGTGATGTGACTCTGAGCTCTATGGCCAATATTGGGAAAAATGAGTTTGATCCCAAACACCTCGAAATGTCACAAATAGGAGTCAGACATGTACCTGGAGGCTGGAAATGAGCCCTAGCCACTCTTGTTATATCATCTGAGATATATTATGGGGTCCTGGTGGCTACAGGGACCTGAAAACAGTCATACAAAGCAATTTGAATCCATACGAGGCAATTTTTAATTTGCGGCCATCTGGTCACCCTTTGAAATGGATAGGATATACTACAGAGGATGTAGTGCACTCTATTTCTTGAAGCATATGATGTACTGACTTAATTTCAATTGCAGTATGTAGCTAAGACATTTACAATTCATAGTGGTAACTCTCATGGTTGTGGCTTATAGGGATAAGGTACAAATCAAGTGTAACCTTCAGGTAAGTTTTTATTTTTCACTTTCATGTGTGTTGTAGAACACTTTATACTTTTGGCTATAATTCATAGTCTGTACATTATAGAGACATAATTTAAACAGCACTTTGTTTCTAGTGATGTGCATCTTACCCATGTGAATTATTATGTGTGTGGCGTATTGTAAAGTTGTCAAAATTTGAGGTTGAATGTATGACGTTTTTCAATACCGTCGCATGTACGAAAAAGTATGCCTTACATTTTGTCCCATACTTCTAAAACCATACAATCTGGATCCATAATTGGAAGTGCAGCATTAAGCTAACATGATGCCACTGTCCTGTGTTCATTTTCATGCATGTGGAAAGCTTCAAAGGGGTGTGAATCTTTCAGCGATTAAACACATATTTTAAAAAAAAATCCTCCAGCTTTTGCAAAATGTGTCGCGTATGTTATGTCATCAGTCAAGATCCATATTAGATAGAGCTTGATTTCCAACTGCAACACATTCTATAGCATAGCCTACTACAGTGTGCCATTTTATATGCATGTGGCTCACACACAAGGTGCATACAAAGCAATTTGAATCCATACGAGGCGATTTTTAATTTGCGGCCATCTGGTCACCCATTGAAATGGATAGGATATATTACATAGTATGTGGTGCACTATAAATCTTGAACCATATGAGGTACTGACCTAATTTCAATCACAGTATGTAGCTAAGACATCTACACTTTATAGTGGTAACTCTCATATTTGTGGCTTATAGGGACAAGGTACAAATCAAGTGTAATCTTCAGGAAAAGTTTTTATTTTTCACTTTCATGTGTGTTGAAGAACACTTTATGCTTTTGGCTACAAAATGTGAAGTTGAATGTATGATGTTTTTCAATAACGTCACATGTGTGAAAAAATATGCCTTACGTTGTGGCCCATAATTCTAAAACCATACAATCTGGATCCATAATTCTGAGTGCAGCATACAGTTACCATCATGCCACTGCCCTGTGGTCATTGTCATGCCTGTGCCATGCTTAGAAGTGGTGAGAATCATTCAGTGATTAAACGCATGTTTTATAAAATTTGCCTCCATTTTTTGCAAAATGAGTCACGTATATTGTGTCATCAGTCATGATCCATACTAGATAGAGCTTGATTTCCAACTGCAACACATTCTATAGCATACCCTACTACATTGTGTCATTTTAAATGCATGTGGCTTACACGTAAGGTACATACAACGCAATATGAATCCATACGACGCGATTTTCAATTTGCGGCCATCTGGTCGTCCCATTGAAATGGATAGGATATTATACATAGCAGAATGTGCCCTATAATTCTTGAAGCATATAAGTTAAAGACTTAATTTCAATTGCAGATTCTAGCTAAGATTCGTATGCATTATTGTACCAATTCTTATGCATGTGGCCCACATAGAAAGTGCACGAAATGGAAGTTGAATCCATACGAGGCGATTTTCGATTTCCGGCCATCTGGTCACCCGAATCTCAAAGATTATTGTTAATAATTCAGTGTGTTTTTATGCTATTTAGCTAATAATGCATGAACCTGTTTATTAACATGTGCATAATGAGATACCAAAGAGAAAATAATGAAAATGTATTGGTAAACCGTATTTTGGTAGACTTTAAAAAACCCCATTGAAAAACACATGCATCACCAATGCTGCTTTTTGCTTGTGCCTAAAACGAAAATGTGTTATTAAAAAGTGAATATAACACATAGAGATGTTTTTTCTTTTGTTTATGAAGCCTAATGTGAAGGCAGGTCACACCTATGTTTTACTTTGAAAAAATCTCTTTTCTAAAATTTACGGCGTTACCTTGTTTTTTAATATAGCTAAAAAACAATTGTTAAAGTCGCTTATAAAAAAGTGATCGTAAATGCTATTTTGTTTTTTTTTTCAGCTTGAGGTTCAGTTTAATATGAGTCTTAATTTGATGTATCACTTGCCCTAGTAAACAATCCCCAAAGTCTATTTTTTTTCAATTTTCCCAAGCTCAATGTTAAACACATGCATCACCAATGATGCAAAAAGTCAAGTCAGAAATTTCAAACAGCAATAAAAAAGTGAGAAAAACAGATATTTGAAAAATTCCTTTTGTTTATGCGGCCTTATGTCCAAAGCCATCCAACAAGAGCATTTTTTTTTAATTCGGTCGATTTAAAAAAAATCTGCGAACTATTTTATTTCTCTCAAAAAAGTGCCAAAAAGTGACTTTTTGTGCAAAAAAGTGCCCGTACAATATTTTTTCATCTAATAAACTTTTTATGACTCAGAATACACTTAGGCTTCAGGTCAATGTGTTTTCGTTTGGGGGAGGGGCCCAGGGAAAAAAACACTTTTTTTTTCTCGGATTGGTCAAAGGTCAGGCTACCAGCTTGACTCTTGTTGCACCAGTGCTGCTTCGGCTGCACCAGTGCTGCTTCGGCTGCACTGGTGCAGCTTCTCAGACTTGAGGCGTTGCACCAGTGCAGCATAGAAAAGAAACTTTTTAATAAAAGGATTTAAAACTAATTCAAGATATACATTATCTAAGGAATGTTATAAAAACTCAGATATGGAGAATATTTTTCATTTTCGTCCATTTTTGACCGTTTGGAGCACTTTGAAGCACTGATGCAGCTTTGGGATTTTTATGGTTATTTTGATCAGAGATGCTCCTAATGTGTTTAAAATTCATGTGGGATGTATCCAAGACACTGCAATCACACCTATATAGTTTTTAAATGATTTTGGTGTATTAAAATGTTGACCTCCATAAGGGGGGAAAGGTTGAACTTTTACCCCGCTCGGAGTTCCATGACTTTCGTGACCTTGTCCCCCTGAAATTTAAAATTGCATTTTCAAAGTAATGTGTACAACTATTCATTCTGTGTCATTCATTGTGTGTTTAGCATGCTATTGGGCCATTGTAGCACTTGTTTTTTTTCGTTTTTATGCATTTTTGACCGTTTTTGAACACTTTGATGCTCCAAATGGTCTTTGGACTTAGTCACTTTTTGCTTCATGGAGACTTCAAAAGTGTTAGAAAGTCACTTTGGAGGCACACAGGACAGTGCAAATGCACCTATATAGCAATCAGGACACTCCAATCACACCTATATAGTTTTTAAATGATTTTGATGAATTAAAAATTTTGACCTCCAAGAGGGGTGGAAAGTTTGAACTTTTACCCCGCTCGGAGTTCCATGACTTCTGTGACCTCGTCCCCCTGAAATTTAAAATAGCATTTTCCAAGTAATTTGTAAATATATTCATTCTGGGTCATTCATTGTGTGTTTAGCTTGCTATTGGGCCAGTGTAGCACTTTGTTTTTTTCATTTTTATGCATTTGTGACCGTTTTTAAACACTTTCATGCACCAATGATGTCTTTGTACTTCGTCATTTTTCACTTCATGGAGACTTCAAAAGTGTTAGAAATTCATTTTGGAGGCACACAGAACAGTGCAAATGCAGTTACATAGCATTCAGGACACTGCAATTACACCTATAAAGTTTTTAAAAGATTTTGATGTAATACAATTTTTGACCTCCATGGGGAGGGCCCTTAAGCTGAACTTTTACCCAGATCGGAGTTCCATGACTTCCATGACCTTGTCCCCCTGAAATTGAAAATCGAATTTTCAAAGTGTTTAGTAAAACTGTTCATTCTGTGTCATTCATTATGTCTTTAGCCTGCTATTGGACCACTGCAGCACTATGTTTTGTTAATTTTAACCCAATGTTGACCTTTTTTGACCACTTTGATGCACCAGTGAAGTTTTTGGACTTGGTCATTTTTCACTTCATGGAGACTTCAAAAGTGTTAGAAATTCATTTTGTAAATACCTAGAACGGTGCAAATGCAGCCATATAGAATTCAGGGCACTACAATTACACCTATATAGTTTTTAAATGATTTTGATGCAATAACATTTTTGACGTCCATGGGGAGGGCACTCAAGCTAAACTTTTACCCAGCTCCGAGTTCCACGACCTCGTGTGGAAAAAGTGACTTTGCCCCCTTAAACCCAAAAACTTCAAAAAGTCACCCCTGGAGGCCAGAAATGGGTCTTAGACACTCTTGGTATGTCATCTGAGGTATACTATGGTGTTCTTGGGTCCAGAACTAGAAATGTGATGTGACTCTGATATCTAAGGCCTATAATGGAAAAAATGAATTTGACACCAAACACCTCAAAATGTCTGAAATAGGACTCAGACATGTACCTGGAGGCTGGAAATGAGCCCTAGACACTCTTGCTATATCACCTGAGATATAATATAGGGTCCTGGTGGCCACAGGGACCCAAAAACAGTCAGGTGGGTTGATACTGAAAATTAGCAAAAATCGTCCAAAATTTTTTTTTGACAAGATTTGCTAATTTTCCAAATAGCTCAGAATGGATATCAGAGACACTGTTTGAGTGCGCAAGATACGAATACACTTGTTAGAAAGGTCAGCTCTGATGCTTTCATGTGATATATATAACTTTGATATTATATAAAGTTTTTTTTCCGCTACCAGCCAAGGGAAACACCTGATATCGTACCCGATTTTGAGAACATTGGGCTGGGTGGAAAAAGTCACTTTGCCCCCTTAAACCCAAAAACTTCAAAAAGTCACCCCTGGAGGCCAGAAATGGGTCTTAGACACTCTTGGTATGTCATCTGAGGTATACTATGGTCTTCTTGGGTCCAGAACTAGAAATCTGATGTGACTCTGATATCTAGGAGCTATAATGGAAAAAAAAGAATTTGACACCAAACACCTCAAAATGTCACAAATAGGAGTCAGACATGTACCTGGAGGCTGGAAATGAGCCCTAGCCACTCTTGTTATATAATCTGAGATATATTATGGGGTCCTGGTGGCTACAGGGACCTGAAAACAGTCATGAGGGTTGATACAGAAAATTAGCAAAAATCGTCAATAAAAGTTTTTTTGACAAGATTTGCTAATTTTCCAAATAGCTCAGAATGGATATCACAGTCACTTTGTGAGTACCCAGGACCTAAATATACTTGTTAGAAAGCTCAGATCTGATGCTTTCATTTGATCTATCTACCTTTGCTATTATCTGAAGTTTTTTTTTCAGCTTCCAGCCATGGGAAAAACCTGACATTGTACCCGATTTTGAGCACCTTAGGCTGGATGGAAGAAGTGACTTTGCCCCCTTAACACCTTAGGAGCTCGTAAACATACCTCCCCAGTGCTGCGCTGTCCATTATCCAGTGCTGAACTGGACGTCCAACGGTCGCACGCAGCACTGGGGAGGTAGTGCCCGTGACGACCGTTGGCCGACGGCAACACCTAAAGGGTTAAACCCCAAAACTTCAAAAAGTCATCCCTGGAGGCCAGAAATGGGTCTTAGACACTCCTGGTATGTCATCTGAGGTATACTAAGGGGTCCTTAGGTCCAGAACTAGAAATTTGATGTGACTCTGAGCTCAATGTGATGTGACTCTGAGCTATATGGCCTATAATGGAAAAAATGAGTTTGACCCCAAACACCTCGAAATGTCACAAATAGGAGTCAGACCTGGAGGCTGGAAATGAGCCCTAGCCACTCTTGTTATATCATCTGAGATATATTATGGGGTCCTGGTGGCTACAGGGACCCGAAAACAGTCATGAGGGTTGATACCGAAAATTAGCAAAAATCGTCAAAAGAAGTTTTTTTGACAAGATTTGCTAATTTTCCAAATAGCTCAGAATGGATATCACAGTCACTTTGTGAGTACCCATGACCTAAATATACTTGTTAGAAAGCTCAGATCTGATGCTTTCATTTGATCTATCTACCTTTGCTATTAGCTGAAGTTTTTTTTTCAGCTTCCAGCCAAGGGAAGAACCTGACATCGTACCCGATTTTGAGCAACGTAGCCTGGATGGAAGAAGTGACTATGCCCCCTTAAACCCCAAAACTTCAAAAAGTCATCTCTGGAGGCCAGAAATGGGTCTTAGACACTCCTGGTATGTCATCTGAGGTATACTAAGGGGTCCTTAGGTCCAGAACTAGAAATTTGATGTGACTCTGAGCTCAATGTGATGTGACTCTGAGCTCTATGGCCTATATTGGGAAAAATGAGTTTGATCCCAAACACCTCGAAATGTCACAAATAGGAGTCAGACATGTACCTGGAGGCTGGAAATGAGCCCTAGCCACTCTTGTTATATCATCTGAGATATATTATGGGGTCCTGGTGGCTACAGGGACCTGAAAACAGTCATACAAAGCAATTTGAATCCATACGAGGCAATTTTTAATTTGCGGCCATCTGGTCACCCTTTGAAATGGATAGGATATACTACAGAGGATGTAGTGCACTCTATTTCTTGAAGCATATGATGTACTGACTTAATTTCAATTGCAGTATGTAGCTAAGACATTTACAATTCATAGTGGTAACTCTCATGGTTGTGGCTTATAGGGATAAGGTACAAATCAAGTGTAACCTTCAGGTAAGTTTTTATTTTTCACTTTCATGTGTGTTGTAGAACACTTTATACTTTTGGCTATAATTCATAGTCTGTACATTATAGAGACATAATTTAAACAGCACTTTGTTCCTAGTGATGTGCATCTTACCCATGTGAATTATTATGTGTGTGGCGTATTGTAAAGTTGTCAAAATTTGAGGTTGAATGTATGACGTTTTTCAATACCGTCGCATGTACGAAAAAGTATGCCTTACATTTTGTCCCATACTTCTAAAACCATACAATCTGGATCCATAATTGGAAGTGCAGCATTAAGCTAACATGATGCCACTGTCCTGTGTTCATTTTCATGCATGTGGAAAGCTTCAAAGGGGTGTGAATCTTTCAGCGATTAAACACATATTTTAAAAAAAATTCCTCCAGCTTTTGCAAAATGTGTCGCGTATGTTATGTCATCAGTCAAGATCCATATTAGATAGAGCTTGATTTCCAACTGCAACACATTCTATAACATAGCCTACTACAGTGTGCCATTTTATATGCATGTGGCTCACACACAAGGTGCATACAAAGCAATTTGAATCCATACGAGGCGATTTTTAATTTGCGGCCATCTGGTCACCCATTGAAATGGATAGGATATATTACATAGTATGTGGTGCACTATAAATCTTGAACCATATGAGGTACTGACCTAATTTCAATCACAGTATGTAGCTAAGACATCTACACTTTATAGTGGTAACTCTCATATTTGTGGCTTATAGGGACAAGGTACAAATCAAGTGTAATCTTCAGGAAAAGTTTTTATTTTTCACTTTCATGTGTGTTGAAGAACACTTTATGCTTTTGGCTACAAAATGTGAAGTTGAATGTATGATGTTTTTCAATAACGTCACATGTGTGAAAAAATATGCCTTACGTTGTGGCCCATAATTCTAAAACCATACAATCTGGATCCATAATTCTGAGTGCAGCATACAGTTACCATCATGCCACTGCCCTGTGGTCATTGTCATGCCTGTGCCATGCTTAGAAGTGGTGAGAATCATTCAGTGATTAAACGCATGTTTTATAAAATTTGCCTCAATTTTTTGCAAAATGAGTCACATATATTGTGTCATCAGTCATGATCCATACTAGATAGAGCTTGATTTCCAACTGCAACACATTCTATAGCATACCCTACTACATTGAGTTATTTTAAATGCATGTGGCTTACACGTAAGGTACATACAAGGCAATATGAATCCATACGACGCGATTTTCAATTTGCGGCCATCTGGTCGTCCCATTGAAATGGATAGGATATTATACATAGCAGAATGTGCCCTATAATTCTTGAAGCATATAAGTTAAAGACTTAATTTCAATTGCAGATTCTAGCTAAGATTCGTATGCATTATTGTACCAATTCTTATGCATGTGGCCCACATAGAAAGTGCACGAAATGGAAGTTGAATCCATACGAGGCGATTTTCGATTTCCGGCCATCTGGTCACCCGAATCTCAAAGATTATTGTTAATAATTCAGTGTGTTTTTATGCTATTTAGCTAATAATGCATGAACCTGTTTATGAACATGTGCATAATGAGATACCAAAGAGAAAATAATGAAAATGTATTGGTAAACCGTATTTTGGTAGACTTTAAAAAACCCCATTGAAAAACACATGCATCACCAATGCTGCTTTTTGCTTGTGCCTAAAACGAAAATGTGTTATTAAAAAGTGAATATAACACATAGAGATGTTTTTTCTTTTGTTTATGAAGCCTAATGTGAAGGCAGGTCACACCTATGTTTTACTTTGAAAAAATCTCTTTTCTAAAATTTACGGCGTTACCTTGTTTTTTAATATAGCTAAAAAACAATTGTTAAAGTCGCTTATAAAAAAGTGATCGTAAATGCTATTTTGTTTTTTTTTTCAGCTTGAGGTTCAGTTTAATATGAGTCTTAATTTGATGTATCACTTGCCCTAGTAAACAATCCCCAAAGTCTAATTTTTTTTTCAATTTTCCCAAGCTCAATGTTAAACACATGCATCACCAATGATGCAAAAAGTCAAGTCAGAAATTTCAAACAGCAAAAAAAAAGTGAGAAAAACAGATATTTGAAAAATTCCTTTTGTTTATGCGGCCTTATGTCCAAAGCCACCCAACAAGAGCATTTTTTTTTTAATTCGGTCGATTTAAAAAAAATCTGCGAACTATTTTATTTCTCTCAAAAAAGTGCCAAAAAGTGACTTTTTGTGCAAAAAAGTGCCCGTACAATATTTTTTCATCTAATAAACTTTTTATGACTCAGAATACACTTAGGCTTCAGGTCAATGTGTTTTCGTTTGGGGGAGGGCCCCAGGGAAAAAAACACCTTTTTTTTTCTCGGATTGGTCAAAGGTCAGGCTACCAGCTTGACTCTTGTTGCACCAGTGCTGCTTCGGCTGCACCAGTGCTGCTTCGGCTGCACTGGTGCAGCTTCTCAGACTTGAGGCGTTGCACCAGTGCAGCATAGAAAAGAAACTTTTTAATAAAAGGATTTAAAACTAATTCAAGATATACATTATCTAAGGAATGTTATAAAAACTCAGATATGGAGAATATTTTTCATTTTCGTCCATTTTTGACCGTTTTGGAGCACTTTGAAGCACTGATGCAGCTTTGGGATTTTTATGGTTATTTTGATCAGAGATGCTCCTAATGTGTTTAAAATTCATGTGGGATGTATCCAAGACACTGCAATCACACCTATATAGTTTTAAAATGATTTTGATGTATTAAAATTTTGACCTCCATAAGGGGGGAAAGGTTGAACTTTTACCCCGCTCGGAGTTCCATGACTTTCGTGACCTTGTCCCCCTGAAATTTAAAATTGCATTTTCAAAGTAATGTGTACAACTATTCATTCTGTGTCATTCATTGTGTGTTTAGCATGCTATTGGGCCAGTGTAGAACTTTGTTTTTTTCATTTTTATGCATTTGTGACCGTTTTTAAACACTTTCATGCACCAATGATGTCTTTGTACTTCGTCATTTTTCACTTCATGGAGACTTCAAAAGTGTTAGAAATTCATTTTGGAGGCACACAGAACAGTGCAAATGCAGTTACATAGCATTCAGGACACTGCAATTACACCTATATAGTTTTTAAATGATTTTGATGAATTAAAAATTTTGACCTCCATGAGGGGTGGAAAGTTTGAACTTTTACCACGCTCGGAGTTCCATGACTTCTGTGACCTCGTCCCCCTGAAATTTAAAATAGCATTTTCCAAGTAATTTGTAAATATATTCATTCTGGGTCATTCATTGTGTGTTTAGCTTGCTATTGGGCCAGTGTAGAACTTAGTTTTTTCCATTTTTATGCATTTGTGGCCGTTTTTAAACACTTTCATGCACCAATGATGTCTTTGTACTTCGTCATTTTTCACTTCATGGAGACTTCAAAAGTGTTAGAAATTCATTTTGGAGGCACACAGAACAGTGCAAATGCAGTTACATAGCATTCAGGACACTGCAATTACACCTATATAGTTTCTAAAAGATTTTGATGTAATAACATTTTTGACCTCCATGGGGAGGGCCCTTAAGCTGAACTTTTACCCAGCTCGGAGTTCCATGACTTCCATGACCTTGTCCCCCTGAAATTGAAAATCGAATTTTCAAAGTGTTTAGTAAAACTGTTCATTCTGTGTCATTCATTATGTCTTTAGCCTGCTATTGGACCACTGCAGCACTATGTTTTGTTAATTTTAACCCAATGTTGACCTTTTTTGACCACTTTGATGCACCAGTGAAGTTTTTGGACTTGGTCATTTTTCACTTCATGGAGACTTCAAACGTGTTAGAAATTCATTTTGTAAATACCTAGAACGGTGCAAATGCAGCCATATAGAATTCAGGGCACTACAATTACACCTATATAGTTTTTAAATGATTTTGATGCAATAACATGTTTGACCTCCATGGAGAGGGCACTCAAGCTAAACTTTTACCCAGCTCCGAGTTCCACGACCTCGGGTGGAAAAAGTGACTTTGCCCCCTTAAACCCAAAAACTTCAAAAAGTCACCCCTGGAGGCCAGAAATGGGTCTTAGACACTCTTGGTATGTCATCTGAGGTATACTATGGTGTTCTTGGGTCCAGAACTAGAAATGTGATGTGACTCTGATATCTAAGGCCTATAATGGAAAAAATGAATTTGACACCAAACACCTCAAAATGTCTGAAATAGGACTCAGACATGTACCTGGAGGCTGGAAATGAGCCCTAGACACTCTTGCTATATCACCTGAGATATAATATAGGGTCCTGGTGGCCACAGGGACCCAAAAACAGTCAGGTGGGTTGATACTGAAAATTAGCAAAAATCGTCCAAATTTCTTTTTTGACAACATTTGCTAATTTTCCAAATAGCTCAGAATGGATATCAGAGACACTGTTTGAGCGCGCAAGATACGAATACACTTGTTAGAAAGGTCAGCTCTGATGCTTTCATGTGATATATATAACTTTGATATTATCTAAAGTTTTTTTTCCGCTACCAGCCAAGTGAAACACCTGATATCGTACCCGATTTTGAGAACATTGGGCTGGGTGGAAAAAGTCACTTTGCCCCCTTAAACCCAAAAACTTCAAAAAGTCACCCCTGGAGGCCAGAAATGGGTCTTAGACACTCTTGGTATGTCATCTGAGGTATACTATGGTGTTCTTGGGTCCAGAACTAGAAATGTGATGTGACTCTGATATCTAAGGCCTATAATGGAAAAAATGAATTTGACACCAAACACCTCAAAATGTCTGAAATAGGACTCAGACATGTACCTGGAGGCTGGAAATGAGCCCTAGATACTCTTGCTATATCACCTGAGATATAATATAGGGTCCTGGTGGCCACAGGGACCCAAAAACAGTCAGGTGGGTTGATACTG
The DNA here is from genome assembly GCF_964261635.1 of Lissotriton helveticus. Taxonomy (NCBI): domain Eukaryota; kingdom Metazoa; phylum Chordata; class Amphibia; order Caudata; family Salamandridae; genus Lissotriton; species Lissotriton helveticus. The sequence goes on from NC_136058.1 coordinate 438,488,640, forward strand.
AAAATTAGCAAAAATCGTCCCAAAAATATTTTTGACAAGATTTGCTAATTTTCCAAATAGCTCAGAATGGATATCAGAGACACTGTTTGAGTGCGCAAGATACGAATACACTTGTTAGAAAGGTCAGCTCTGATGCTTTCATGTGATATATATAACTTTGATATTATATAAAGTTTTTTTCCCGCTACCAGCCAAGGGAAACACCTGATATCGTACCCGATTTTGAGAACATTGGGCTGGGTGGAAAAAGTCACTTTGCCCCCTTAAACCCAAAAACTTCAAAAAGTCACCCCTGGAGGCCAGAAATGGGTCTTAGACACTCTTGGTATGTCATCTGAGGTATACTATGGTCTTCTTGGGTCCAGAACTAGAAATCTGATGTGACTCTGATATCTAGGAGCTATAATGGAAAAAAAAGAATTTGACACCAAACACCTCGAAATGTCACAAATAGGAGTCAGACATGTACCTGGAGGCTGGAAATGAGCCCTAGCCACTCTTGATATATCATCTGAGATATATTATGGGGTCCTGGTGGCTACAGGGACCCGAAAACAGTCATGAGGGTTGATACCGAAAATTAGCAAAAATCGTCAAAAGAAGTTTTTTTGACAAGATTTGCTAATTTTCCAAATAGCTCAGAATGGATATCACAGTCACTTTGTGAGTACCCATGACCTAAATATACTTGTTAGAAAGCTCAGATCTGATGCTTTCATTTGATCTATCTACCTTTGCTATTATCTGAAGTTTTTTTTTCAGCTTCCAGCCAAGGGAAGAACCTGACATCGTACCCGATTTTGAGCAACGTAGCCTGGATGGAAGAAGTGACTATGCCCCCTTAAACCCCAAAACTTCAAAAAGTCATCCCTGGAGGCCAGAAATGGGTCTTAGACACTCCTGGTATGTCATCTGAGGTATACTAAGGGGTCCTTAGGTCCAGAACTAGAAATTTGATGTGACTCTGAGCTCAATGTGATGTGACTCTGAGCTCTATGGCCTATATTGGGAAAAATGAGTTTGATCCCAAACACCTCGAAATGTCACAAATAGGAGTCAGACATGTACCTGGAGGCTGGAAATGAGCCCTAGCCACTCTTGTTATATCATCTGAGATATATTATGGGGTCCTGGTGGCTACAGGGACCTGAAAACAGTCATACAAAGCAATTTGAATCCATACGAGGCAATTTTTAATTTGCGGCCATCTGGTCACCCTTTGAAATGGATAGGATATACTACAGAGGATGTAGTGCACTCTATTTCTTGAAGCATATGATGTACTGACTTAATTTCAATTGCAGTATGTAGCTAAGACATTTACAATTCATAGTGGTAACTCTCATGGTTGTGGCTTATAGGGACAAGGTACAAATCAAGTGTAACCTTCAGGTAAGTTTTTATTTTTCACTTTCATGTGTGTTGTAGAACACTTTATACTTTTGGCTATAATTCATAGTCTGTACATTATAGAGACATATTTTAAACAGCAGTTTGTTCCTAGTGATGTGCATCTTACCCATGTGAATTATTATGTGTGTGGCGTATTGTAAAGTTGTCAAAATTTGAGGTTGAATGTATGACGTTTTTCAATACCGTCGCATGTACGAAAAAGTATGCCTTACATTTTGTCCCATACTTCAAAAACCATACAATCTGGATCCATAATTGGAAGTGCAGCATTAAGCTAACATAATGCCACTGTCCTGTGTTCATTTTCATGCATGTGGAAAGCTTCAAAGTGGTGTGAATCTTCCAGCGATTAAACACATATTTTAAAAAAAAATCCTCCAGCTTTTGCAAAATGTGTCACGTATGTTATGTCATCAGTCAAGATCCATATTAGATAGAGCTTGATTTCCAACTGCAACACATTCTATAACATAGCCTACTACAGTGTGCCATTTTATATGCATGTGGCTCACACACAAGGTGCAGACAAAGCAATTTGAATCCATACGAGGCGATTTTTAATTTGCGGCCATCTGGTCACCCATTGAAATGGATAGGATATATTACATAGTATGTGGTGCACTATAAATCTTGAACCATATGAGGTACTGACCTAATTTCAATCACAGTATGTAGCTAAGACATCTACACTTTATAGTGGTAACTCTCATATTTGTGGCTTATAGGGACAAGGTACAAATCAAGTGTAATCTTCAGGAAAAGTTTTTATTTTTCACTTTCATGTGTGTTGAAGAACACTTTATGCTTTTGGCTACAAAATGTGAAGTTGAATGTATGATGTTTTTCAATAACGTCACATGTGTGAAAAAATATGCCTTACGTTGTGGCCCATAATTCTAAAACCATACAATCTGGATCCATAATTCTGAGTGCAGCATACAGTTACCATCATGCAACTGCCCTGTGGTCATTGTCATGCCTGTGCCATGCTTAGAAGTGGTGAGAATCATTCAGTGATTAAACGCATGTTTTATAAAATTTGCCTCCATTTTTTGCAAAATGAGTCACGTATATTGTGTCATCAGTCATGATCCATACTAGATAGAGCTTGATTTCCAACTGCAACACATTCTATAGCATACCCTACTACATTGAGTCATTTTAAATGCATGTGGCTTACACGTAAGGTACATACAAGGCAATATGAATCCATACGACGCGATTTTCAATTTGCGGCCATCTGGTCGTCCCATTGAAATGGATAGGATATTATACATAGCAGAATGTGCCCTATAATTCTTGAAGCATATAAGTTAAAGACTTAATTTCAATTGCAGATTCTAGCTAAGATTCGTATGCATTATTGTACCAATTCTTATGCATGTGGCCCACATAGAACGTGCACGAAATGGAAGTTGAATCCATACGAGGCGATTTTCGATTTCCGGCCATCTGGTCACCCGAATCTCAAAGATTATTGTTAATAATTCAGTGTGTTTTTATGCTATTTAGCTAATAATGCATGAACCTGTTTATGAACATGTGCATAATGAGATACCAAAGAGAAAATAATGAAAATGTATTGGTAAACCGTATTTTGGTAGACTTTAAAAAACCCCATTGAAAAACACATGCATCACCAATGCTGCTTTTTGCTTGTGCCTAAAACGAAAATGTGTTATTAAAAAGTGAATATAACACATAGAGATGTTTTTTCTTTTGTTTATGAAGCCTAATGTGAAGGCAGGTCACACCTATGTTTTACTTTGAAAAAATCTCTTTTCTAAAATTTACGGCGTTACCTTGTTTTTTAATATAGCTAAAAAACAATTGTTAAAGTCGCTTATAAAAAAGTGATCGTAAATGCTATTTTGTTTTTTTTTTCAGCTTGAGGTTCAGTTTAATATGAGTCTTAATTTGATGTATCACTTGCCCTAGTAAACAATCCCCAAAGTCGAATTTTTTTTTCAATTTTCCCAAGCTCAATGTTAAACACATGCATCACCAATGATGCAAAAAGTCAAGTCAGAAATTTCAAACAGCAAAAAAAAAGTGAGAAAAACAGATATTTGAAAAATTCCTTTTGTTTATGCGGCCTTATGTCCAATGCCACCCAACAAGAGCATTTTTTTTTTAATTCGGTCGATTTAAAAAAAATCTGCGAACTATTTTATTTCTCTCAAAAAAGTGCCAAAAAGTGACTTTTTGTGCAAAAAAGTGCCCGTACAATATTTTTTCATCTAATAAACTTTTTATGACTCAGAATACACTTAGGCTTCAGGTCAATGTGTTTTCGTTTGGGGGAGGGCCCCAGGGAAAAAAACACCTTTTTTTTTCTCGGATTGGTCAAAGGTCAGGCTACCACTTGACTCTTGTTGCACCAGTGCTGCTTCGGCTGCACCAGTGCTGCTTCGGCTGCACTGGTGCAGCTTCTCAGACTTGAGGCGTTGCACCAGTGCAGCATAGAAAAGAAACTTTTTAATAAAAGGATTTAAAACTAATTCAAGATATACATTATCTAAGGAATGTTATAAAAACTCAGATATGGAGAATATTTTTCATTTTCGTCCATTTTTGACCGTTTTGGAGCACTTTGAAGCACTGATGCAGCTTTGGGATTTTTATGGTTATTTTGATCAGAGATGCTCCTAATGTGTTTAAAATTCATGTGGGATGTATCCAAGACACTGCAATCACACCTATATAGTTTTAAAATGATTTTGATGTATTAAAATTTTGACCTCCATAAGGGGGGAAAGGTTGAACTTTTACCACGCTCGGAGTTCCATGACTTTCGTGACCTTGTCCCCCTGAAATTTAAAATTGCATTTTCAAAGTAATGTGTACAACTATTCATTCTGTGTCATTCATTGTGTGTTTAGCATGCTATTGGGCCAGTGTAGAACTTTGTTTTTTTCATTTTTATGCATTTGTGACCGTTTTTAAACACTTTCATGCACCAATGATGTCTTTGTACTTCGTCATTTTTCACTTCATGGAGACTTCAAAAGTGTTAGAAATTCATTTTGGAGGCACACAGAACAGTGCAAATGCAGTTACATAGCATTCAGGACACTGCAATTACACCTATATAGTTTTTAAATGATTTTGATGAATTAAAAATTTTGACCTCCATGAGGGGTGGAAAGTTTGAACTTTTACCACGCTCGGAGTTCCATGACTTCTGTGACCTCGTCCCCCTGAAATTTAAAATAGCATTTTCCAAGTAATTTGTAAATATATTCATTCTGGGTCATTCATTGTGTGTTTAGCATGCTATTGGGCCAGTGTAGAACTTTGTTTTTTTCATTTTTATGCATTTGTGACCGTTTTTAAACACTTTCATGCACCAATGATGTCTTTGTACTTCGTCATTTTTCACTTCATGGAGACTTCAAAAGTGTTAGAAATTCATTTTGGAGGCACACAGAACAGTGCAAATGCAGTTACATAGCATTCAGGACACTGCAATTACACCTATATAGTTTTTAAATGATTTTGATGAATTAAAAATTTTGACCTCCATGAGGGGTGGAAAGTTTGAACTTTTACCACGCTCGGAGTTCCATGACTTCTGTGACCTCGTCCCCCTGAAATTTAAAATAGCATTTTCCAAGTAATTTGTAAATATATTCATTCTGGGTCATTCATTGTGTGTTTAGCTTGCTATTGGGCCAGTGTAGAACTTAGTTTTTTCCATTTTTATGCATTTGTGGCCGTTTTTAAACACTTTCATGCACCAATGATGTCTTTGTACTTCGTCATTTTTCACTTCATGGAGACTTCAAAAGTGTTAGAAATTCATTTTGGAGGCACACAGAACAGTGCAAATGCAGTTACATAGCATTCAGGACACTGCAATTACACCTATATAGTTTCTAAAAGATTTTGATGTAATAACATTTTTGACCTCCATGGGGAGGGCCCTTAAGCTGAACTTTTACCCAGCTCGGAGTTCCATGACTTCCATGACCTTGTCCCCCTGAAATTGAAAATCGAATTTTCAAAGTGTTTAGTAAAACTGTTCATTCTGTGTCATTCATTATGTCTTTAGCCTGCTATTGGACCACTGCAGCACTATGTTTTGTTAATTTTAACCCAATGTTGACCTTTTTTGACCACTTTGATGCACCAGTGAAGTTTTTGGACTTGGTCATTTTTCACTTCATGGAGACTTCAAACGTGTTAGAAATTCATTTTGTAAATACCTAGAACGGTGCAAATGCAGCCATATAGAATTCAGGGCACTACAATTACACCTATATAGTTTTTAAATGATTTTGATGCAATAACATGTTTGACCTCCATGGAGAGGGCACTCAAGCTAAACTTTTACCCAGCTCCGAGTTCCACGACCTCGGGTGGAAAAAGTGACTTTGCCCCCTTAAACCCAAAAACTTCAAAAAGTCACCCCTGGAGGCCAGAAATGGGTCTTAGACATTCTTGGTATGTCATCTGAGGTATACTATGGTGTTCTTGGGTCCAGAACTAGAAATGTGATGTGACTCTGATATCTAAGGCCTATAATGGAAAAAATGAATTTGACACCAAACACCTCAAAATTTCTGAAATAGGACTCAGACATGTACCTGGAGGCTGGAAATGAGCCCTAGACACTCTTGCTATATCACCTGAGATATAATATAGGGTCCTGGTGGCCACAGGGACCCAAAAACAGTCAGGTGGGTTGATACTGAAAATTAGCAAAAATCGTCCAAATTTCTTTTTTGACAACATTTGCTAATTTTCCAAATAGCTCAGAATGGATATCAGAGACACTGTTTGAGCGCGCAAGATACGAATACACTTGTTAGAAAGGTCAGCTCTGATGCTTTCATGTGATATATATAACTTTGATATTATCTAAAGTTTTTTTTCCGCTACCAGCCAAGTGAAACACCTGATATCGTACCCGATTTTGAGAACATTGGGCTGGGTGGAAAAAGTCACTTTGCCCCCTTAAACCCAAAAACTTCAAAAAGTCACCCCTGGAGGCCAGAAATGGGTCTTAGACACTCTTGGTATGTCATCTGAGGTATACTATGGTGTTCTTGGGTCCAGAACTAGAAATGTGATGTGACTCTGATATCTAAGGCCTATAATGGAAAAAATGAATTTGACACCAAACACCTCAAAATGTCTGAAATAGGACTCAGACATGTACCTGGAGGCTGGAAATGAGCCCTAGATACTCTTGCTATATCACCTGAGATATAATATAGGGTCCTGGTGGCCACAGGGACCCAAAAACAGTCAGGTGGGTTGATACTAAAAATTAGCAAAAATCGTCCCAAAAATATTTTTGACAAGATTTGCTAATTTTCCAAATAGCTCAGAATGGATATCAGAGACACTGTTTGAGTGCGCAAGATACGAATACACTTGTTAGAAAGGTCAGCTCTGATGCTTTCATGTGATATATATAACTTTGATATTATATAAAGTTTTTTTTCCGCTACCAGCCAAGGGAAACACCTGATATCGTACCCGATTTTGAGAACATTGGGCTGGGTGGAAAAAGTCACTTTGCCCCCTTAAACCCAAAAACTTCAAAAAGTCACCCCTGGAGGCCAGAAATGGGTCTTAGACACTCTTGGTATGTCATCTGAGGTATACTATGGTCTTCTTGGGTCCAGAACTAGAAATCTGATGTGACTCTGATATCTAGGAGCTATAATGGAAAAAAAAGAATTTGACACCAAACACCTCGAAATGTCACAAATAGGAGTCAGACATGTACCTGGAGGCTGGAAATGAGCCCTAGCCACTCTTGATATATCATCTGAGATATATTATGGGGTCCTGGTGGCTACAGGGACCCGAAAACAGTCATGAGGGTTGATACCGAAAATTAGCAAAAATCGTCAAAAGAAGTTTTTTTGACAAGATTTGCTAATTTTCCAAATAGCTCAGAATGGATATCACAGTCACTTTGTGAGTACCCATGACCTAAATATACTTGTTAGAAAGCTCAGATCTGATGCTTTCATTTGATCTATCTACCTTTGCTATTATCTGAAGTTTTTTTTTCAGCTTCCAGCCAAGGGAAGAACCTGACATCGTACCCGATTTTGAGCAACGTAGCCTGGATGGAAGAAGTGACTATGCCCCCTTAAACCCCAAAACTTCAAAAAGTCATCCCTGGAGGCCAGAAATGGGTCTTAGACACTCCTGGTATGTCATCTGAGGTATACTAAGGGGTCCTTAGGTCCAGAACTAGAAATTTGATGTGACTCTGAGCTCAATGTGATGTGACTCTGAGCTCTATGGCCTATATTGGGAAAAATGAGTTTGATCCCAAACACCTCGAAATGTCACAAATAGGAGTCAGACATGTACCTGGAGGCTGGAAATGAGCCCTAGCCACTCTTGTTATATCATCTGAGATATATTATGGGGTCCTGGTGGCTACAGGGACCTGAAAACAGTCATACAAAGCAATTTGAATCCATACGAGGCAATTTTTAATTTGCGGCCATCTGGTCACCCTTTGAAATGGATAGGATATACTACAGAGGATGTAGTGCACTCTATTTCTTGAAGCATATGATGTACTGACTTAATTTCAATTGCAGTATGTAGCTAAGACATTTACAATTCATAGTGGTAACTCTCATGGTTGTGGCTTATAGGGACAAGGTACAAATCAAGTGTAACCTTCAGGTAAGTTTTTATTTTTCACTTTCATGTGTGTTGTAGAACACTTTATACTTTTGGCTATAATTCATAGTCTGTACATTATAGAGACATATTGTAAACAGCAGTTTGTTCCTAGTGATGTGCATCTTACCCATGTGAATTATTATGTGTGTGGCGTATTGTAAAGTTGTCAAAATTTGAGGTTGAATGTATGACGTTTTTCAATACCGTCGCATGTACGAAAAAGTATGCCTTACATTTTGTCCCATACTTCAAAAACCATACAATCTGGATCCATAATTGGAAGTGCAGCATTAAGCTAACATAATGCCACTGTCCTGTGTTCATTTTCATGCATGTGGAAAGCTTCAAAGTGGTGTGAATCTTCCAGCGATTAAACACATATTTTAAAAAAAAATCCTCCAGCTTTTGCAAAATGTGTCACGTATGTTATGTCATCAGTCAAGATCCATATTAGATAGAGCTTGATTTCCAACTGCAACACATTCTATAACATAGCCTACTACAGTGTGCCATTTTATATGCATGTGGCTCACACACAAGGTGCAGACAAAGCAATTTGAATCCATACGAGGCGATTTTTAATTTGCGGCCATCTGGTCACCCATTGAAATGGATAGGATATATTACATAGTATGTGGTGCACTATAAATCTTGAACCATATGAGGTACTGACCTAATTTCAATCACAGTATGTAGCTAAGACATCTACACTTTATAGTGGTAACTCTCATATTTGTGGCTTATAGGGACAAGGTACAAATCAAGTGTAATCTTCAGGAAAAGTTTTTATTTTTCACTTTCATGTGTGTTGAAGAACACTTTATGCTTTTGGCTACAAAATGTGAAGTTGAATGTATGATGTTTTTCAATAACGTCACATGTGTGAAAAAATATGCCTTACGTTGTGGCCCATAATTCTAAAACCATACAATCTGGATCCATAATTCTGAGTGCAGCATACAGTTACCATCATGCAACTGCCCTGTGGTCATTGTCATGCCTGTGCCATGCTTAGAAGTGGTGAGAATCATTCAGTGATTAAACGCATGTTTTATAAAATTTGCCTCCATTTTTTGCAAAATGAGTCACGTATATTGTGTCATCAGTCATGATCCATACTAGATAGAGCTTGATTTCCAACTGCAACACATTCTATAGCATACCCTACTACATTGAGTCATTTTAAATGCATGTGGCTTACACGTAAGGTACATACAAGGCAATATGAATCCATACGACGCGATTTTCAATTTGCGGCCATCTGGTCGTCCCATTGAAATGGATAGGATATTATACATAGCAGAATGTGCCCTATAATTCTTGAAGCATATAAGTTAAAGACTTAATTTCAATTGCAGATTCTAGCTAAGATTCGTATGCATTATTGTACCAATTCTTATGCATGTGGCCCACATAGAAAGTGCACGAAATGGAAGTTGAATCCATACGAGGCGATTTTCGATTTCCGGCCATCTGGTCACCCGAATCTCAAAGATTATTGTTAATAATTCAGTGTGTTTTTATGCTATTTAGCTAATAATGCATGAACCTGTTTATGAACATGTGCATAATGAGATACCAAAGAGAAAATAATGAAAATGTATTGGTAAACCGTATTTTGGTAGACTTTAAAAAACCCCATTGAAAAACACATGCATCACCAATGCTGCTTTTTGCTTGTGCCTAAAACGAAAATGTGTTATTAAAAAGTGAATATAACACATAGAGATGTTTTTTCTTTTGTTTATGAAGCCTAATGTGAAGGCAGGTCACACCTATGTTTTACTTTGAAAAAATCTCTTTTCAAAAATTTACGGCGTTACCTTGTTTTTTAATATAGCTAAAAAACAATTGTTAAAGTCGCTTATAAAAAAGTGATCGTAAATGCTATTTTGTTTTTTTTTTCAGCTTGAGGTTCAGTTTAATATGAGTCTTAATTTGATGTATCACTTGCCCTAGTAAACAATCCCCAAAGTCGAATTTTTTTTTCAATTTTCCCAAGCTCAATGTTAAACACATGCATCACCAATGATGCAAAAAGTCAAGTCAGAAATTTCAAACAGCAAAAAAAAAGTGAGAAAAACAGATATTTGAAAAATTCCTTTTGTTTATGCGGCCTTATGTCCAATGCCACCCAACAAGAGCATTTTTTTTTTAATTCGGTCGATTTAAAAAAAATCTGCGAACTATTTTATTTCTCTCAAAAAAGTGCCAAAAAGTGACTTTTTGTGCAAAAAAGTGCCCGTACAATATTTTTTCATCTAATAAACTTTTTATGACTCAGAATACACTTAGGCTTCAGGTCAATGTGTTTTCGTTTGGGGGAGGGGCCCAGGGAAAAAAACACCTTTTTTTTCTCGGATTGGTCAAAGGTCAGGCTACCAGCTTGACTCTTGTTGCACCAGTGCTGCTTCGGCTGCACCAGTGCTGCTTCGGCTGCACTGGTGCAGCTTCTCAGACTTGAGGCGTTGCACCAGTGCAGCATAGAAAAGAAACTTTTTAATAAAAGGATTTAAAACTAATTCAAGATATACATTATCTAAGGAATGTTATAAAAACTCAGATATGGAGAATATTTTTCATTTTCGTCCATTTTTGACCGTTTTGGAGCACTTTGAAGCACTGATGCAGCTTTGGGATTTTTATGGTTATTTTGATCAGAGATGCTCCTAATGTGTTTAAAATTCATGTGGGATGTATCCAAGACACTGCAATCACACCTATATAGTTTTAAAATGATTTTGATGTATTAAAATTTTGACCTCCATAAGGGGGGAAAGGTTGAACTTTTACCCCGCTCGGAGTTCCATGACTTTCGTGACCTTGTCCCCCTGAAATTTAAAATTGCATTTTCAAAGTAATGTGTACAACTATTCATTCTGTGTCATTCATTGTGTGTTTAGCATGCTATTGGGCCAGTGTAGAACTTTGTTTTTTCCATTTTTATGCATTTGTGACCGTTTTTAAACACTTTCATGCACCAATGATGTCTTTGTACTTCGTCATTTTTCACTTCATGGAGACTTCAAAAGTGTTAGAAATTCATTTTGGAGGCACACAGAACAGTGCAAATGCAGTTACATAGCATTCAGGACACTGCAATTACACCTATATAGTTTTTAAATGATTTTGATGAATTAAAAATTTTGACCTCCATGAGGGGTGGAAAGTTTGAACTTTTACCACGCTCGGAGTTCCATGACTTCTGTGACCTCGTCCCCCTGAAATTTAAAATAGCATTTTCCAAGTAATTTGTAAATATATTCATTCTGGGTCATTCATTGTGTGTTTAGCTTGCTATTGGGCCAGTGTAGAACTTAGTTTTTTCCATTTTTATGCATTTGTGGCCGTTTTTAAACACTTTCATGCACCAATGATGTCTTTGTACTTCGTCATTTTTCACTTCATGGAGACTTCAAAAGTGTTAGAAATTCATTTTGGAGGCACACAGAACAGTGCAAATGCAGTTACATAGCATTCAGGACACTGCAATTACACCTATATAGTTTCTAAAAGATTTTGATGTAATAACATTTTTGACCTCCATGGGGAGGGCCCTTAAGCTGAACTTTTACCCAGCTCGGAGTTCCATGACTTCCATGACCTTGTCCCCCTGAAATTGAAAATCGAATTTTCAAAGTGTTTAGTAAAACTGTTCATTCTGTGTCATTCATTATGTCTTTAGCCTGCTATTGGACCACTGCAGCACTATGTTTTGTTAATTTTAACCCAATGTTGACCTTTTTTGACCACTTTGATGCACCAGTGAAGTTTTTGGACTTGGTCATTTTTCACTTCATGGAGACTTCAAACGTGTTAGAAATTCATTTTGTAAATACCTAGAACGGTGCAAATGCAGCCATATAGAATTCAGGGCACTACAATTACACCTATATAGTTTTTAAATGATTTTGATGCAATAACATGTTTGACCTCCATGGAGAGGGCACTCAAGCTAAACTTTTACCCAGCTCCGAGTTCCACGACCTCGGGTGGAAAAAGTGACTTTGCCCCCTTAAACCCAAAAACTTCAAAAAGTCACCCCTGGAGGCCAGAAATGGGTCTTAGACACTCTTGGTATGTCATCTGAGGTATACTATGGTGTTCTTGGGTCCAGAACTAGAAATGTGATGTGACTCTGATATCTAAGGCCTATAATGGAAAAAATGAATTTGACACCAAACACCTCAAAATGTCTGAAATAGGACTCAGACATGTACCTGGAGGCTGGAAATGAGCCCTAGACACTCTTGCTATATCACCTGAGATATAATATAGGGTCCTGGTGGCCACAGGGACCCAAAAACAGTCAGGTAGGTTGATACTGAAAATTAGCAAAAATCGTCCAAATTTCTTTTTTGACAACATTTGCTAATTTTCCAAATAGCTCAGAATGGATATCAGAGACACTGTTTGAGCGCGCAAGATACGAATACACTTGTTAGAAAGGTCAGCTCTGATGCTTTCATGTGATATATATAACTTTGATATTATCTAAAGTTTTTTTTCCGCTACCAGCCAAGTGAAACACCTGATATCGTACCCGATTTTGAGAACATTGGGCTGGGTGGAAAAAGTCACTTTGCCCCCTTAAACCCAAAAACTTCAAAAAGTCACCCCTGGAGGCCAGAAATGGGTCTTAGACACTCTTGGTATGTCATCTGAGGTATACTATGGTGTTCTTGGGTCCAGAACTAGAAATGTGATGTGACTCTGATATCTAAGGCCTATAATGGAAAAAATGAATTTGACACCAAACACCTCAAAATGTCTGAAATAGGACTCAGACATGTACCTGGAGGCTGGAAATGAGCCCTAGATACTCTTGCTATATCACCTGAGATATAATATAGGGTCCTGGTGGCCACAGGGACCCAAAAACAGTCAGGTGGGTTGATACTGAAAATTAGCAAAAATCGTGCCAAAAATATTTTTGACAAGATTTGCTAATTTTCCAAATAGCTCAGAATGGATATCAGAGACACTGTTTGAGTGCGCAAGATACGAATACACTTGTTAGAAAGGTCAGCTCTGATGCTTTCATGTGATATATATAACTTTGATATTATATAAAGTTTTTTTTCCGCTACCAGCCAAGGGAAACACCTGATATCGTACCCGATTTTGAGAACATTGGGCTGGGTGGAAAAAGTCACTTTGCCCCCTTAAACCCAAAAACTTCAAAAAGTCACCCCTGGAGGCCAGAAATGGGTCTTAGACACTCTTGGTATGTCATCTGAGGTATACTATGGTCTTCTTGGGTCCAGAACTAGAAATCTGATGTGACTCTGATATCTAGGAGCTATAATGGAAAAAAAAGAATTTGACACCAAACACCTCGAAATGTCACAAATAGGAGTCAGACATGTACCTGGAGGCTGGAAATGAGCCCTAGCCACTCTTGATATATCATCTGAGATATATTATGGGGTCCTGGTGGCTACAGGGACCCGAAAACAGTCATGAGGGTTGATACCGAAAATTAGCAAAAATCGTCAAAAGAAGTTTTTTTGACAAGATTTGCTAATTTTCCAAATAGCTCAGAATGGATATCACAGTCACTTTGTGAGTACCCATGACCTAAATATACTTGTTAGAAAGCTCAGATCTGATGCTTTCATTTGATCTATCTACCTTTGCTATTATCTGAAGTTTTTTTTTCAGCTTCCAGCCAAGGGAAGAACCTGACATCGTACCCGATTTTGAGCAACGTAGCCTGGATGGAAGAAGTGACTATGCCCCCTTAAACCCCAAAACTTCAAAAAGTCATCCCTGGAGGCCAGAAATGGGTCTTAGACACTCCTGGTATGTCATCTGAGGTATACTAAGGGGTCCTTAGGTCCAGAACTAGAAATTTGATGTGACTCTGAGCTCAATGTGATGTGACTCTGAGCTCTATGGCCTATATTGGGAAAAATGAGTTTGATCCCAAACACCTCGAAATGTCACAAATAGGAGTCAGACATGTACCTGGAGGCTGGAAATGAGCCCTAGCCACTCTTGTTATATCATCTGAGATATATTATGGGGTCCTGGTGGCTACAGGGACCTGAAAACAGTCATACAAAGCAATTTGAATCCATACGAGGCAATTTTTAATTTGCGGCCATCTGGTCACCCTTTGAAATGGATAGGATATACTACAGAGGATGTAGTGCACTCTATTTCTTGAAGCATATGATGTACTGACTTAATTTCAATTGCAGTATGTAGCTAAGACATTTACAATTCATAGTGGTAACTCTCATGGTTGTGGCTTATAGGGACAAGGTACAAATCAAGTGTAACCTTCAGGTAAGTTTTTATTTTTCACTTTCATGTGTGTTGTAGAACACTTTATACTTTTGGCTATAATTCATAGTCTGTACATTATAGAGACATATTTTAAACAGCAGTTTGTTCCTAGTGATGTGCATCTTACCCATGTGAATTATTATGTGTGTGGCGTATTGTAAAGTTGTCAAAATTTGAGGTTGAATGTATGACGTTTTTCAATACCGTCGCATGTACGAAAAAGTATGCCTTACATTTTGTCCCATACTTCAAAAACCATACAATCTGGATCCATAATTGGAAGTGCAGCATTAAGCTAACATAATGCCACTGTCCTGTGTTCATTTTCATGCATGTGGAAAGCTTCAAAGTGGTGTGAATCTTCCAGCGATTAAACACATATTTTAAAAAAAAATCCTCCAGCTTTTGCAAAATGTGTCACGTATGTTATGTCATCAGTCAAGATCCATATTAGATAGAGCTTGATTTCCAACTGCAACACATTCTATAACATAGCCTACTACAGTGTGCCATTTTATATGCATGTGGCTCACACACAAGGTGCAGACAAAGCAATTTGAATCCATACGAGGCGATTTTTAATTTGCGGCCATCTGGTCACCCATTGAAATGGATAGGATATATTACATAGTATGTGGTGCACTATAAATCTTGAACCATATGAGGTACTGACCTAATTTCAATCACAGTATGTAGCTAAGACATCTACACTTTATAGTGGTAACTCTCATATTTGTGGCTTATAGGGACAAGGTACAAATCAAGTGTAATCTTCAGGAAAAGTTTTTATTTTTCACTTTCATGTGTGTTGAAGAACACTTTATGCTTTTGGCTACAAAATGTGAAGTTGAATGTATGATGTTTTTCAATAACGTCACATGTGTGAAAAAATATGCCTTACGTTGTGGCCCATAATTCTAAAACCATACAATCTGGATCCATAATTCTGAGTGCAGCATACAGTTACCATCATGCAACTGCCCTGTGGTCATTGTCATGCCTGTGCCATGCTTAGAAGTGGTGAGAATCATTCAGTGATTAAACGCATGTTTTATAAAATTTGCCTCCATTTTTTGCAAAATGAGTCACGTATATTGTGTCATCAGTCATGATCCATACTAGATAGAGCTTGATTTCCAACTGCAACACATTCTATAGCATACCCTACTACATTGTGTCATTTTAAATGCATGTGGCTTACACGTAAGGTACATACAACGCAATATGAATCCATACGACGCGATTTTCAATTTGCGGCCATCTGGTCGTCCCATTGAAATGGATAGGATATTATACATAGCAGAATGTGCCCTATAATTCTTGAAGCATATAAGTTAAAGACTTAATTTCAATTGCAGATTCTAGCTAAGATTCGTATGCATTATTGTACCAATTCTTATGCATGTGGCCCACATAGAAAGTGCATGAAATGGAAGTTGAATCCATACGAGGCGATTTTCGATTTCCGGCCATCTGGTCACCCGAATCTCAAAGATTATTGTTAATAATTCAGTGTGTTTTTATGCTATTTAGCTAATAATGCATGAACCTGTTTATTAACATGTGCATAATGAGATACCAAAGAGAAAATAATGAAAATGTATTGGTAAACCGTATTTTGGTAGACTTTAAAAAACCCCATTGAAAAACACATGCATCACCAATGCTGCTTTTTGCTTGTGCCTAAAACGAAAATGTGTTATTAAAAAGTGAATATAACACATAGAGATGTTTTTTCTTTTGTTTATGAAGCCTAATGTGAAGGCAGGTCACACCTATGTTTTACTTTGAAAAAATCTCTTTTCTAAAATTTACGGCGTTACCTTGTTTTTTAATATAGCTAAAAAACAATTGTTAAAGTCGCTTATAAAAAAGTGATCGTAAATGCTATTTTGTTTTTTTTTTCAGCTTGAGGATCAGTTTAATATGAGTCTTAATTTGATGTATCACTTGCCCTAGTAAACAATCCCCAAAGTCTATTTTTGTTTCAATTATCCCAAGCTCAATGTTAAACACATGCATCACCAATGATGCAAAAAGTCAAGTCAGAAATTTCAAACAGCAATAAAAAAGTGAGAAAAACAGATATTTGAAAAATTCCTTTTGTTTATGCGGCCTTATGTCCAAAGCCATCCAACAAGAGCATTTTTTTTTAATTCGGTCGATTAAAAAAAAATCTGCGAACTATTTTATTTCTCTCAAAAAAGTGCCAAAAAGTGACTTTTTGTGCAAAAAAGTGCCCGTACAATATTTTTTCATCTAATAAACTTTTTATGACTCAGAATACACTTAGGCTTCAGGTCAATGTGTTTTCGTTTGGGGGAGGGGCCCAGGGAAAAAAACACCTTTTTTTTTCTCGGATTGGTCAAAGGTCAGGCTACCAGCTTGACTCTTGTTGCACCAGTGCTGCTTCGGCTACACCAGTGCTGCTTCGGCTGCACTGGTGCAGCTTCTCAGACTTGAGGCGTTGCACCAGTGCAGCATAGAAAAGAAACTTTTTAATAAAAGGATTTAAAACTAATTCAAGATATACATTATCTAAGGAATGTTATAAAAACTCAGATATGGAGAATATTTGTCATTTTCGTCCATTTTTGACCGTTTTGGAGCACTTTGAAGCACTGATGCAGCTTTGGGATTTTTATGGTTATTTTGATCAGAGATGCTCCTAATGTGTTTAAAATTCATGTGGGATGTATCCAAGACACTGCAATCACACCTATATAGTTTTTAAATGATTTTGATGTATTAAAATTTTGACCTCCATAAGGGGGGAAAGGTTGAACTTTTACCCCGCTCGGAGTTCCATGACTTTCGTGACCTTGTCCCCCTGAAATTTAAAATTGCATTTTCAAAGTAATGTGTACAACTATTCATTCTGTGTCATTCATTGTGTGTTTAGCATGCTATTGGGCCACTGTAGCACTTGTTTTTTTTCGTTTTTATGCATTTTTGACCGTTTTTGAACACTTTGATGCTCCAAATGGTCTTTGGACTTAGTCACTTTTTGCTTCATGGAGACTTCAAAAGTGTTAGAAAGTCACTTTGGAGGCACACAGGACAGTGCAAATGCACCTATATAGCAATCAGGGCACTCCAATCACACCTATATAGTTTTTAAATGATTTTGATGAATTAAAAATTTTGACCTCCATGAGGGGTGGAAAGTTTGAACTTTTACCCCGCTCGGAGTTCCATGACTTCTGTGACCTCGTCCCCCTGAAATTTAAAATAGCATTTTCCAAGTAATTTGTAAATATATTCATTCTGGGTCATTCATTGTGTGTTTAGCTTGCTATTGGGCCAGTGTAGCACTTTGTTTTTTTCATTTTTATGCATTTGTGACCGTTTTTAAACACTTTCATGCACCAATGATGTCTTTGTACTTCGTCATTTTTCACTTCATGGAGACTTCAAAAGTGTTAGAAATTCATTTTGGAGGCACACAGAACAGTGCAAATGCAGTTACATAGAATTCAGGACACTGCAATTACACCTATATAGTTTTTAAAAGATTTTGATGTAATACAATTTTTGACCTCCATGGGGAGGGCCCTTAAGCTGAACTTTTACCCAGCTCGGAGTTCCATGACTTCCATGACCTTGTCCCCCTGAAATTGAAAATCGAATTTTCAAAGTGTTTAGTAAAACTGTTCATTCTGTGTCATTCATTATGTCTTTAGCCTGCTATTGGACCACTGCAGCACTATGTTATGTTAATTTTAACCCAATGTTGACCTTTTTTGACCACTTTGATGCACCAGTGAAGTTTTTGGACTTGGTCATTTTTCACTTCATGGAGACTTCAAACGTGTTAGAAATTCATTTTGTAAATACCTAGAACGGTGCAAATGCAGCCATATAGAATTCAGGGCACTACAATTACACCTATATAGTTTTTAAATGATTTTGATGCAATAACATTTTTGACCTCCATGGGGAGGGCACTCAAGCTAAACTTTTACCCGGGTTCCACGACCTCGGGTGGAAAAAGTGACTTTGCCCCCTTAAACCCAAAAACTTCAAAAAGTCACCCCTGGAGGCCAGAAATGGGTCTTAGACACTCTTGGTATGTCATCTGAGGTATACTATGGTGTTCTTGGGTCCAGAACTAGAAATGTGATGTGACTCTGATATCTAAGGCCTATAATGGAAAAAATGAATTTGAAACCAAACACCTCAAAATGTCTGAAATAGGACTCAGACATGTACCTGGAGGCTGGAAATGAGCCCTAGATACTCTTGCTATATCACCTGAGATATAATATAGGGTCCTGGTGGCCACAGGGACCCAAAAACAGTCAGGTGGGTTGATACTGAAAATTAGCAAAAATCGTCCCAAAATTTTTTTTGACAAGATTTGCTAATTTTCCAAATAGCTCAGAATGGATATCAGAGACACTGTTTGAGTGCGCAAGATACGAATACACTTGTTAGAAAGGTCAGCTCTGATGCTTTCATGTGATATATATAACTTTGATATTATATAAAGTTTTATTTCCGCTACCAGCCAAGGGAAACACCTGATATCGTACCCGATTTTGAGAACATTGGGCTGGGTGGAAAAAGTCACTTTGCCCCCTTAAACCCAAAAACTTCAAAAAGTCACCCCTGGAGGCCAGAAATGGGTCTTAGACACTCTTGGTATGTCATCTGAGGTATACTATGGTCTTCTTGGGTCCAGAACTAGAAATCTGATGTGACTCTGATATCTAGGAGCTATAATGGAAAAAAAAGAATTTGACACCAAACACCTCAAAATGTCACAAATAGGAGTCAGACATGTACCTGGAGGCTGGAAATGAGCCCTAGCCACTCTTGTTATATCATCTGAGATATATTATGGGGTCCTGGTGGCTACAGGGACCTGAAAACAGTCATGAGGGTTGATACCGAAAATTAGCAAAAATCGTCAAAAAAAGTTTTTTTGACAAGATTTGCTAATTTTCCAAATAGCTCAGAATGGATATCACAGTCACTTTGTGAGTACCCAGGACCTAAATATACTTGTTAGAAAGCTCAGATCTGATGCTTTCATTTGATCTATCTACCTTTGCTATTATCTGAAGTTTTTTTTTCAGCTTCCAGCCATGGGAAAAACCTGACATTGTACCCGATTTTGAGCACCTTAGGCTGGATGGAAGAAGTGACTTTGCCCCCTTAAACCCCAAAACTTCAAAAAGTCATCCCTGGAGGCCAGAAATGGGTCTTAGACACTCCTGGTATGTCATCTGAGGTATACTAAGTGGTCCTTAGGTCCAGAACTAGAAATTTGATGTGACTCTGAGCTCAATGTGATGTGACTCTGAGCTATATGGCCTATAATGGAAAAAATGAGTTTGACCCCAAACACCTCGAAATGTCACAAATAGGAGTCAGACATGTACCTGGAGGCTGGAAATGAGCCCTAGCCACTCTTGTTATAGCATCTGAGATATATTATGGGGTCCTGGTGGCTACAGGGACCCGAAAACAGTCATGAGGGTTGATACCGAAAATTAGCAAAAATCGTCAAAAAAAGTTTTTTTGACAAGATTTGCTAATTTTCCAAATAGCTCAGAATGGATATCACAGTCACTTTGTGAGTACCCATGACCTAAATATACTTGTTAGAAAGCTCAGATCTGATGCTTTCATTTGATCTATCTACCTTTGCTATTATCTGAAGTTTTTTTTTCAGCTTCCAGCCAAGGGAAGAACCTGACATCGTACCCGATTTTGAGCAACGTAGCCTGGATGGAAGAAGTGACTATGCCCCCTTAAACCCCAAAACTTCAAAAAGTCATCCCTGGAGGCCAGAAATGGGTCTTAGACACTCCTGGTATGTCATCTGAGGTATACTAAGGGGTCCTTAGGTCCAGAACTAGAAATTTGATGTGACTCTGAGCTCAATGTGATGTGACTCTGAGCTCTATGGCCTATATTGGGAAAAATGAGTTTGATCCCAAACACCTCGAAATGTCACAAATAGGAGTCAGACATGTACCTGGAGGCTGGAAATGAGCCCTAGCCACTCTTGTTATATCATCTGAGATATATTATGGGGTCCTGGTGGCTACAGGGACCTGAAAACAGTCATACAAAGCAATTTGAATCCATACGAGGCAATTTTTAATTTGAGGCCATCTGGTCACCCTTTGAAATGGATAGGATATACTACAGAGGATGTAGTGCACTCTATTTCTTGAAGCATATGATGTACTGACTTAATTTCAATTGCAGTATGTAGCTAAGACATTTACAATTCATAGTGGTAACTCTCATGGTTGTGGCTTATAGGGACAAGGTACAAATCAAGTGTAACCTTCAGGTAAGTTTTTATTTTTCACTTTCATGTGTGTTGTAGAACACTTTATACTTTTGGCTATAATTCATAGTCTGTACATTATAGAGACATAATTTAAACAGCACTTTGTTCCTAGTGATGTGCATCTTACCCATGTGAATTATTATGTGTGTGGCGTATTGTAAAGTTGTCAAAATTTGAGGTTGAATGTATGACGTTTTTCAATACCGTCGCATGTACGAAAAAGTATGCCTTACATTTTGTCCCAATACTTCTAAAACCATACAATCTGGATCCATTATTGGAAGTGCAGCATTAAGCAAACATGATGCCACTGTCCTGTGTTCATTTTCATGCATGTGGAAAGCTTCAAAGTGGTGTGAATCTTTCAGCGATTAAACACATATTTTTAAAAAAATTCCTCCAGCTTTTGCAAAATGTGTCACGTATGTTATGTCATCAGTCAAGATCCATATTAGATAGAGCTTGATTTCCAACTGCAACACATTCTATAACATAGCCTACTACAGTGTGCCATTTTATATGCATGTGGCTCACACACAAGGTGCATACAAAGCAATTTGAATCCATACGAGGCGATTTTTAATTTGCGGCCATCTGGTCACCCATTGAAATGGATAGGATATATTACATAGTATGTGGTGCACTATAAATCTTGAACCATATGAGGTACTGACCTAATTTCAATCACAGTATGTAGCTAAGACATCTACACTTTATAGTGGTAACTCTCATATTTGTGGCTTATAGGGACAAAGTACAAATCAAGTGTAATCTTCAGGAAAAGTTTTTATTTTTCACTTTCATGTGTGTTGAAGAACACTTTATGCTTTTGGCTACAAAATGTGAAGTTGAATGTATGATGTTTTTCAATAACGTCACATGTGTGAAAAAATATGCCTTACGTTGTGGCCCATAATTCTAAAACCATACAATCTGGATCCATAATTCTGAGTGCAGCATACAGTTACCATCATGCCACTGCCCTGTGGTCATTGTCATGCCTGTGCCATGCTTAGAAGTGGTGAGAATCATTCAGTGATTAAACGCATGTTTTATCAAATTTGCCTCAATTTTTTGCAAAATGAGTCACGTATATTGTGTCATCAGTCATGATCCATACTAGATAGAGCTTGATTTCCAACTGCAACACATTCTATAGCATACCCTACTACATTGAGTCATTTTAAATGCATGTGGCTTACACGTAAGGTACATACAACGCAATATGAATCCATACGACGCGATTTTCAATTTGCGGCCATCTGGTCGTCCCATTGAAATGGATAGGATATTATACATAGCAGAATGTGCCCTATAATTCTTGAAGCATATAAGTTAAAGACTTAATTTCAATTGTAGATTCTAGCTAAGATTCGTATGCATTATTGTACCAATTCTTATGCATGTGGCCCACATAGAAAGTGCACGAAGCGGAAGTTGAATCCATACGAGGCGATTTTCGATTTCCGGCCATCTGGTCACCCGAATCTCAAAGATTATTGTTAATAATTCAGTGTGTTTTTATGCTATTTAGCTAATAATGCATGAACCTGTTTATTAACATGTGCATAATGAGATACCAAAGAGAAAATAATGAAAATGTATTGGTAAACCGTATTTTGGTAGACTTTAAAAAACCCCATTGAAAAACACATGCATCACCAATGCTGCTTTTTGCTTGTGCCTAAAACGAAAATGTGTTATTAAAAAGTGAATATAACACATAGAGATGTTTTTTCTTTTGTTTATGAAGCCTAATGTGAAGGCAGGTCACACCTATGTTTTACTTTGAAAAAATCTCTTTTCTAAAATTTACGGCGTTACCTTGTTTTTTAATATAGCTAAAAAACAATTGTTAAAGTCGCTTATAAAAAAGTGATCGTAAATGCTATTTTGTTTTTTTTTTCAGCTTGAGGTTCAGTTTAATATGAGTCTTAATTTGATGTATCACTTGCCCTAGTAAACAATCCCCAAAGTCTATTTTTTTTTCAATTTTCCCAAGCTCAATGTTAAACACATGCATCACCAATGATGCAAAAAGTCAAGTCAGAAATTTCAAACAGCAATAAAAAAGTGAGAAAAACAGATATTTGAAAAATTCCTTTTGTTTATGCGGCCTTATGTCCAAAGCCATCCAACAAGAGCATTTTTTTTTTAATTCGGTCGATTTAAAAAAAATCTGCGAACTATTTTATTTCTCTCAAAAAAGTGCCAAAAAGTGACTTTTTGTGCAAAAAAGTGCCCGTACAATATTTTTTCATCTAATAAACTTTTTATGACTCAGAATACACTTAGGCTTCAGGTCAATGTGTTTTCGTTTGGGGGAGGGGCCCAGGGAAAAAAACACCTTTTTTTTCTCGGATTGGTCAAAGGTCAGGCTACCAGCTTGACTCTTGTTGCACCAGTGCTGCTTCGGCTGCACCAGTGCTGCTTCGGCTGCACTGGTGCAGCTTCTCAGACTTGAGGCGTTGCACCAGTGCAGCATAGAAAAGAAACTTTTTAATAAAAGGATTTAAAACTAATTCAAGATATACATTATCTAAGGAATGTTATAAAAACTCAGATATGGAGAATATTTTTCATTTTCGTCCATTTTTGACCGTTTTGGAGCACTTTGAAGCACTGATGCAGCTTTGGGATTTTTATGGTTATTTTGATCAGAGATGCTCCTAATGTGTTTAAAATTCATGTGGGATGTATCCAAGACACTGCAATCACACCTATATAGTTTTTAAATGATTTTGATGTATTAAAATTTTGACCTCCATAAGGGGGGAAAGGTTGAACTTTTACCACGCTCGGAGTTCCATGACTTTCGTGACCTTGTCCCCCTGAAATTTAAAATTGCATTTTCAAAGTAATGTGTACAACTATTCATGCACCAATGATGTCTTTGTACTTCGTCATTTTTCACTTCATGGAGACTTCAAAAGTGTTAGAAATTCATTTTGGAGGCACACAGAACAGTGCAAATGCAGTTACATAGCATTCAGGACACTGCAATTACACCTATATAGTTTTTAAAAGATTTTGATGTAATAAAATTTTTGACCTCCATGGGGAGGGCCCTTAAGCTGAACTTTTACCCAGCTCGGAGTTCCATGACTTCCATGACCTTGTCCCCCTGAAATTGAAAATCGAATTTTCAAAGTGTTTAGTAAAACTGTTCATTCTGTGTCATTCATTATGTCTTTAGCCTGCTATTGGACCACTGCAGCACTATGTTTTGTAAATTTTAACCCAATGTTGACCTTTTTTGACCACTTTGATGCACCAGTGAAGTTTTTGGACTTGGTCATTTTTCACTTCATGGAGACTTCAAAAGTGTTAGAAATTCATTTTGTAAATACCTTGAACGGTGCAAATGCAGCCATATAGAATTCAGGGCACTACAATTACACCTATATAGTTTTTAAATGATTTTGATGCAATAACATTTTTGACCTCCATGGGGAGGGCACTCAAGCTAAACTTTTACACAGCTCCGAGTTCCACGACCTCGGGTGGAAAAAGTGACTTTGCCCCCTTAAACCCAAAAACTTCAAAAAGTCACCCCTGGAGGCCAGAAATGGGTCTTAGACACTCTTGGTATGTCATCTGAGGTATACTATGGTGTTCTTGGGTCCAGAACTAGAAATGTGATGTGACTCTGATATCTAAGGCCTATAATGGAAAAAATGAATTTGACACCAAACACCTCAAAATGTCTGAAATAGGACTCAGACATGTACCTGGAGGCTGGAAATGAGCCCTAGACACTCTTGCTATATCACCTGAGATATAATATAGGGTCCTGGTGGCTACAGGGACCTGAAAACAGTCATGAGGGTTGATACCGAAAATTAGCAAAAATCGTCAAAAAAAGTTTTTTTGACAAGATTTGCTAATTTTCCAAATAGCTCAGAATGGATATCACAGTCACTTTGTGAGTACCCAGGACCTAAATATACTTGTTAGAAAGCTCAGATCTGATGCTTTCATTTGATCTATCTACCTTTGCTATTATCTGAAGGTTTTTTTTCAGCTTCCAGCCATGGGAAAAACCTGACATTGTACCCGATTTTGAGCACCTTAGGCTGGATGGAAGAAGTGACTTTGCCCCCTTAAACCCCAAAACTTCAAAAAGTCATCCCTGGAGGCCAGAAATGGGTCTTAGACACTCCTGGTATGTCATCTGAGGTATACTAAGGGGTCCTTAGGTCCAGAACTAGAAATTTGATGTGACTCTGAGCTCAATGTGATGTGACTCTGAGCTATATGGCCTATAATGGAAAAAATGAGTTTGACCCCAAACACCTCGAAATGTCACAAATAGGAGTCAGACATGTACCTGGAGGCTGGAAATGAGCCCTAGCCACTCTTGTTATAGCATCTGAGATATATTATGGGGTCCTGGTGGCTACAGGGACCCGAAAACAGTCATGAGGGTTGATACTGAAAATTTGCAAAAATCGTCAAAAAAAGTTTTTTTGACAAGATTTGCTAATTTTCCAAATAGCTCAGAATGGATATCACAGTCACTTTGTGAGTACCCATGACCTAAATATACTTGTTAGAAAGCTCAGATCTGATGCTTTCATTTGATCTATCTACCTTTGCTATTACCTGAAGTTTTTTTTTCAGCTTCCAGCCAAGGGAAGAACCTGACATCGTACCCGATTTTGAGCAACGTAGCCTGGATGGAAGAAGTGACTATGCCCCCTTAAACCCCAAAACTTCAAAAAGTCATCCCTGGAGGCCAGAAATGGGTCTTAGACACTCCTGGTATGTCATCTGAGGTATACTAAGGGGTCCTTAGGTCCAGAACTAGAAATTTGATGTGACTCTGAGCTCAATGTGATGTGACTCTGAGCTCTATGGCCTATATTGGGAAAAATGAGTTTGATCCCAAACACCTCGAAATGTCACAAATAGGAGTCAGACATGTACCTGGAGGCTGGAAATGAGCCCTAGCCACTCTTGTTATATCATCTGAGATATATTATGGGGTCCTGGTGGCTACAGGGACCTGAAAACAGTCATACAAAGCAATTTGAATCCATACGAGGCAATTTTTAATTTGAGGCCATCTGGTCACCCTTTGAAATGGATAGGATATACTACAGAGGATGTAGTGCACTCTATTTCTTGAAGCATATGATGTACTGACTTAATTTCAATTGCAGTATGTAGCTAAGACATTTACAATTCATAGTGGTAACTCTCATGGTTGTGGCTTATAGGGACAAGGTACAAATCAAGTGTAACCTTCAGGTAAGTTTTTATTTTTCACTTTCATGTGTGTTGTAGAACACTTTATACTTTTGGCTATAATTCATAGTCTGTACATTATAGAGACATAATTTAAACAGCACTTTGTTCCTAGTGATGTGCATCTTACCCATGTGAATTATTATGTGTGTGGCGTATTGTAAAGTTGTCAAAATTTGAGGTTGAATGTATGACGTTTTTCAATACCGTCGCATGTACGAAAAAGTATGCCTTACATTTTGTCCCAATACTTCTAAAACCATACAATCTGGATCCATTATTGGAAGTGCAGCATTAAGCAAACATGATGCCACTGTCCTGTGTTCATTTTCATGCATGTGGAAAGCTTCAAAGTGGTGTGAATCTTTCAGCGATTAAACACATATTTTTAAAAAAATTCCTCCAGCTTTTGCAAAATGTGTCACGTATGTTATGTCATCAGTCAAGATCCATATTAGATAGAGCTTGATTTCCAACTGCAACACATTCTATAACATAGCCTACTACAGTGTGCCATTTTATATGCATGTGGCTCACACACAAGGTGCATACAAAGCAATTTGAATCCATACGAGGCGATTTTTAATTTGCGGCCATCTGGTCACCCATTGAAATGGATAGGATATATTACATAGTATGTGGTGCACTATAAATCTTGAACCATATGAGGTACTGACCTAATTTCAATCACAGTATGTAGCTAAGACATCTACACTTTATAGTGGTAACTCTCATATTTGTGGCTTATAGGGACAAAGTACAAATCAAGTGTAATCTTCAGGAAAAGTTTTTATTTTTCACTTTCATGTGTGTTGAAGAACACTTTATGCTTTTGGCTACAAAATGTGAAGTTGAATGTATGATGTTTTTCAATAACGTCACATGTGTGAAAAAATATGCCTTACGTTGTGGCCCATAATTCTAAAACCATACAATCTGGATCCATAATTCTGAGTGCAGCATACAGTTACCATCATGCCACTGCCCTGTGGTCATTGTCATGCCTGTGCCATGCTTAGAAGTGGTGAGAATCATTCAGTGATTAAACGCATGTTTTATCAAATTTGCCTCAATTTTTTGCAAAATGAGTCACGTATATTGTGTCATCAGTCATGATCCATACTAGATAGAGCTTGATTTCCAACTGCAACACATTCTATAGCATACCCTACTACATTGAGTCATTTTAAATGCATGTGGCTTACACGTAAGGTACATACAACGCAATATGAATCCATACGACGCGATTTTCAATTTGCGGCCATCTGGTCGTCCCATTGAAATGGATAGGATATTATACATAGCAGAATGTGCCCTATAATTCTTGAAGCATATAAGTTAAAGACTTAATTTCAATTGTAGATTCTAGCTAAGATTCGTATGCATTATTGTACCAATTCTTATGCATGTGGCCCACATAGAAAGTGCACGAAGCGGAAGTTGAATCCATACGAGGCGATTTTCGATTTCCGGCCATCTGGTCACCCGAATCTCAAAGATTATTGTTAATAATTCAGTGTGTTTTTATGCTATTTAGCTAATAATGCATGAACCTGTTTATTAACATGTGCATAATGAGATACCAAAGAGAAAATAATGAAAATGTATTGGTAAACCGTATTTTGGTAGACTTTAAAAAACCCCATTGAAAAACACATGCATCACCAATGCTGCTTTTTGCTTGTGCCTAAAACGAAAATGTGTTATTAAAAAGTGAATATAACACATAGAGATGTTTTTTCTTTTGTTTATGAAGCCTAATGTGAAGGCAGGTCACACCTATGTTTTACTTTGAAAAAATCTCTTTTCTAAAATTTACGGCGTTACCTTGTTTTTTAATATAGCTAAAAAACAATTGTTAAAGTCGCTTATAAAAAAGTGATCGTAAATGCTATTTTGTTTTTTTTTTCAGCTTGAGGTTCAGTTTAATATGAGTCTTAATTTGATGTATCACTTGCCCTAGTAAACAATCCCCAAAGTCTATTTTTTTTTCAATTTTCCCAAGCTCAATGTTAAACACATGCATCACCAATGATGCAAAAAGTCAAGTCAGAAATTTCAAACAGCAATAAAAAAGTGAGAAAAACAGATATTTGAAAAATTCCTTTTGTTTATGCGGCCTTATGTCCAAAGCCATCCAACAAGAGCATTTTTTTTTAATTCGGTCGATTTAAAAAAAATCTGCGAACTATTTTATTTCTCTCAAAAAAGTGCCAAAAAGTGACTTTTTGTGCAAAAAAGTGCCCGTACAATATTTTTTCATCTAATAAACTTTTTATGACTCAGAATACACTTAGGCTTCAGGTCAATGTGTTATCGTTTGGGGGAGGGGCCCAGGGAAAAAAACACCTTTTTTTTCTCGGATTGGTCAAAGGTCAGGCTACCAGCTTGACTCTTGTTGCACCAGTGCTGCTTCGGCTGCACCAGTGCTGCTTCGGCTGCACTGGTGCAGCTTCTCAGACTTGAGGCGTTGCACCAGTGCAGCATAGAAAAGAAACTTTTTAATAAAAGGATTTAAAACTAATTCAAGATATACATTATCTAAGGAATGTTATAAAAACTCAGATATGGAGAATATTTTTCATTTTCGTCCATTTTTGACCGTTTTGGAGCACTTTGAAGCACTGATGCAGCTTTGGGATTTTTATGGTTATTTTGATCAGAGATGCTCCTAATGTGTTTAAAATTCATGTGGGATGTATCCAAGACACTGCAATCACACCTATATAGTTTTTAAATGATTTTGATGTATTAAAATTTTGACCTCCATAAGGGGGGAAAGGTTGAACTTTTACCACGCTCGGAGTTCCATGACTTTCGTGACCTTGTCCCCCTGAAATTTAAAATTGCATTTTCAAAGTAATGTGTACAACTATTCATGCACCAATGATGTCTTTGTACTTCGTCATTTTTCACTTCATGGAGACTTCAAAAGTGTTAGAAATTCATTTTGGAGGCACACAGAACAGTGCAAATGCAGTTACATAGCATTCAGGACACTGCAATTACACCTATATAGTTTTTAAAAGATTTTGATGTAATAAAATTTTTGACCTCCATGGGGAGGGCCCTTAAGCTGAACTTTTACCCAGCTCGGAGTTCCATGACTTCCATGACCTTGTCCCCCTGAAATTGAAAATCGAATTTTCAAAGTGTTTAGTAAAACTGTTCATTCTGTGTCATTCATTATGTCTTTAGCCTGCTATTGGACCACTGCAGCACTATGTTTTGTAAATTTTAACCCAATGTTGACCTTTTTTGACCACTTTGATGCACCAGTGAAGTTTTTGGACTTGGTCATTTTTCACTTCATGGAGACTTCAAAAGTGTTAGAAATTCATTTTGTAAATACCTTGAACGGTGCAAATGCAGCCATATAGAATTCAGGGCACTACAATTACACCTATATAGTTTTTAAATGATTTTGATGCAATAACATTTTTGACCTCCATGGGGAGGGCACTCAAGCTAAACTTTTACACAGCTCCGAGTTCCACGACCTCGGGTGGAAAAAGTGACTTTGCCCCCTTAAACCCAAAAACTTCAAAAAGTCACCCCTGGAGGCCAGAAATGGGTCTTAGACACTCTTGGTATGTCATCTGAGGTATACTATGGTGTTCTTGGGTCCAGAACTAGAAATGTGATGTGACTCTGATATCTAAGGCCTATAATGGAAAAAATGAATTTGACACCAAACACCTCAAAATGTCTGAAATAGGACTCAGACATGTACCTGGAGGCTGGAAATGAGCCCTAGACACTCTTGCTATATCACCTGAGATATAATATAGGGTCCTGGTGGCCACAGGGACCCAAAAACAGTCAGGTGGGTTGATACTGAAAATTAGCAAAAATCGTCCCAAAAATTTTTTGGACAAGATTTGCTAATTTTCCAAATAGCTCAGAATGGATATCAGAGACACTGTTTGAGTGCGCAAGATACGAATACACTTGTTAGAAAGGTCAGCTCTGATGCTTTCATGTGATATATATAACTTTGATATTATATAAAGTTTTTTTTCCGCTACCAGCCAAGGGAAACACCTGATATCGTACCCGATTTTGAGAACATTGGGCTGGGTGGAAAAAGTCACTTTGCCCCCTTAAACCCAAAAACTTCAAAAAGTCACCCCTGGAGGCCAGAAATGGGTCTTAGACACTCTTGGTATGTCATCTGAGGTATACTATGGTCTTCTTGGGTCCAGAACTAGAAATCTGATGTGACTCTGATATCTAGGAGCTATAATGGAAAAAAAAGAATTTGACACCAAACACCTCAAAATGTCACAAATAGGAGTCAGACATGTACCTGGAGGCTGGAAATGAGCCCTAGCCACTCTTGTTATATAATCTGAGATATATTATGGGGTCCTGGTGGCTACAGGGACCTGAAAACAGTCATGAGGGTTGATACCGAAAATTAGCAAAAATCGTCAAAAAAAGTTTTTTTGACAAGATTTGCTAATTTTCCAAATAGCTCAGAATGGATATCACAGTCACTTTGTGAGTACCCAGGACCTAAATATACTTGTTAGAAAGCTCAGATCTGATGCTTTCATTTGATCTATCTACCTTTGCTATTATCTGAAGTTTTTTTTTCAGCTTCCAGCCATGGGAAAAACCTGACATTGTACCCGATTTTGAGCACCTTAGGCTGGATGGAAGAAGTGACTTTGCCCCCTTAAACCCCAAAACTTCAAAAAGTCATCCCTGGAGGCCAGAAATGGGTCTTAGACACTCCTGGTATGTCATCTGAGGTATACTAAGGGGTCCTTAGGTCCAGAACTAGAAATTTGATGTGACTCTGAGCTCAATGTGATGTGACTCTGAGCTATATGGCCTATAATGGAAAAAATGAGTTTGACCCCAAACACCTCGAAATGTCACAAATAGGAGTCAGACATGTACCTGGAGGCTGGAAATGAGCCCTAGCCACTCTTGTTATATAATCTGAGATATATTATGGGGTCCTGGTGGCTACAGGGACCTGAAAACAGTCATGAGGGTTGATACCGAAAATTAGCAAAAATCGTCAAAAAAAGTTTTTTTGACAAGATTTGCTAATTTTCCAAATAGCTCAGAATGGATATCACAGTCACTTTGTGAGTACCCAGGACCTAAATATACTTGTTAGAAAGCTCAGATCTGATGCTTTCATTTGATCTATCTACCTTTGCTATTATCTGAAGTTTTTTTTTCAGCTTCCAGCCAAGGGAAGAACCTGACATCGTACCCGATTTTGAGCAACGTAGCCTGGATGGAAGAAGTGACTATGCCCCCTTAAACACCAAAACTTCAAAAAGTCATCCCTGGAGGCCAGAAATGGGTCTTAGACACTCGTGGTATGTCATCTGAGGTATACTAAGGGGTCCTTAGGTCCAGAACTAGAAATTTGATGTGACTCTGAGCTCAATGTGATGTGACTCTGAGCTCTATGGCCTATATTGGGAAAAATGAGTTTGATCCCAAACACCTCAAAATGTCACAAATAGGAGTCAGACATGTACCTGGAGGCTGGAAATGAGCCCTAGCCACTCTTGTTATATCATCTGAGATGTATTATGGGGTCCTGGTGGCTACAGGGACCTGAAAACAGTCATACAAAGCAATTTGAATCCATACGAGGCAATTTTTAATTTGCGGCCATCTGGTCACCCTTTGAAATGGATAGGATATACTACAGAGGATGTAGTGCACTCTATTTCTTGAAGCATATGATGTACTGACTTAATTTCAATTGCAGTATGTAGCTAAGACATTTACAATTCATAGTGGTAACTCTCATGGTTGTGGCTTATAGGGACAAGGTACAAATCAAGTGTAACCTTCAGGTAAGTTTTTATTTTTCACTTTCATGTGTGTTGTAGAACACTTTATACTTTTGGCTATAATTCATAGTCTGTACATTATAGAGACATAATTTAAACAGCACTTTGTTTATAGTGATGTGCATCTTACCCATGTGAATTATTATGTGTGTGGCGTATTGTAAAGTTGTCAAAATTTGAGGTTGAATGTATGACGTTTTTCAATACCGTCGCATGTACGAAAAAGTATGCCTTACATTTTGTCCCATACTTCTAAAACCATACAATCTGGATCCATAATTGGAAGTGCAGCATTAAGCTAACATGATGCCACTGTCCTGTGTTCATTTTCATGCATGTGGAAAGCTTCAAAGTGGTGTGAATCTTTCAGCGATTAAACACATATTTTAAAAAAAATTCCTCCAGCTTTTGCAAAATGTGTCACGTATGTTATGTCATCAGTCAAGATCCATATTAGATAGAGCTTGATTTCCAACTGCGACACATTCTATAACATAGCCTACTACAGTGTGCCATTTTATATGCATGTGGCTCACACACAAGGTGCATACAAAGCAATTTGAATCCATACGAGGCGATTTTTAATTTGCGGCCATCTGGTCACCCATTGAAATGGATAGGATATATTACATAGTATGTGGTGCACTATAAATCTTGAACCATATGAGGTACTGACCTAATTTCAATCACAGTATGTAGCTAAGACATCTACACTTTATAGTGGTAACTCTCATATTTGTGGCTTATAGGGACAAGGTACAAATCAAGTGTAATCTTCAGGAAAAGTTTTTATTTTTCACTTTCATGTGTGTTGAAGAACACTTTATGCTTTTGGCTACAAAATGTGAAGTTGAATGTATGATGTTTTTCAATAACGTCACATGTGTGAAAAAATATGCCTTACGTTGTGGCCCATAATTCTAAAACCATACAATCTGGATCCATATTTCTGAGTGCAGCATACAGTTACCATCATGCCACTGCCCTGTGGTCATTGTCATGCCTGTGCCATGCTTAGAAGTGGTGAGAATCATTCAGTGATTAAACGCATGTTTTATAAAATTTGCCTCAATTTTTTGCAAAATGAGTCACGTATATTGTGTCATCAGTCATGATCCATACTAGATAGAGCTTGATTTCCAACTGCAACACATTCTATAGCATACCCTACTACATTGAGTCATTTTAAATGCATGTGGCTTACACGTAAGGTACATACAACGCAATATGAATCCATACGACGCGATTTTCAATTTGCGGCCATCTGGTCGTCCCATTGAAATGGATAGGATATTATACATAGCAGAATCTGCCCTATAATTCTTGAAGCATATAAGTTAAAGACTTAATTTCAATTGCAGATTCTAGCTAAGATTCGTATGCATTATTGTACCAATTCTTATGCATGTGGCCCACATAAAAAGTGCACGAAATGGAAGTTGAATCCATACGAGGCGATTTTCGATTTCCGGCCATCTGGTCACCCGAATCTCAAAGATTATTGTTAATAATTCAGTGTGTTTTTATGCTATTTAGCTAATAATGCATGAACCTGTTTATTAACATGTGCATAATGAGATACCAAAGAGAAAATAATGAAAATGTATTGGTAAACCGTATTTTGGTAGACTTTAAAAAACCCCATTGAAAAACACATGCATCACCAATGCTGCTTTTTGCTTGTGCCTAAAACGAAAATGTGTTATTAAAAAGTGAATATAACACATAGAGATGTTTTTTCTTTTGTTTATGAAGCCTAATGTGAAGGCAGGTCACACCTATGTTTTACTTTGAAAAAATCTCTTTTCTAAAATTTACGGCGTTACCTTGTTTTTTAATATAGCTAAAAAACAATTGTTAAAGTCGCTTATAAAAAAGTGATCGTAAATGCTATTTTGTTTTTTTTTTCAGCTTGAGGTTCAGTTTAATATGAGTCTTAATTTGATGTATCACTTGCCCTAGTAAACAATCCCCAAAGTTTCATTTTTTTTTCAATTTTCCCAAGCTCAATGTTAAACACATGCATCACCAATGATGCAAAAAGTCAAGTCAGAAATTTCAAACAGCAATAAAAAAGTGAGAAAAACAGATATTTGAAAAATTCCTTTTGTTTATGCGGCCTTATGTCCAAAGCCATCCAACAAGAGCATTTTTTTTTTAATTCGGTCGATTTAAAAAAAATCTGCGAACTATTTTATTTCTCTCAAAAAAGTGCCAAAAAGTGACTTTTTGTGCAAAAAAGTGCCCGTACAATATTTTTTCATCTAATAAACTTTTTATGACTCAGAATACACCTAGGCTTCAGGTCAATGTGTTTTCGTTTGGGGGAGGGGCCCAGGGAAAAAAACACCTTTTTTTTTCTCGGATTGGTCAAAGGTCAGGCTACCAGCTTGACTCTTGTTGCACCAGTGCTGCTTCGGCTGCACCAGTGCTGCTTCGGCTGCACTGGTGCAGCATCTCAGACTTGAGGCGTTGCACCAGTGCAGCATAGAAAAGAAACTTTTTAATAAAAGGATTTAAAACTAATTCAAGATATACATTATCTAAGGAATGTTATAAAAACTCAGATATGGAGAATATTTTTCATTTTCGTCCATTTTTGACCGTTTTGGAGCACTTTGAAGCACTGATGCAGCTTTGGGATTTTTATGGTTATTTTGATCAGAGATGCTCCTAATGTGTTTAAAATTCATGTGGGA
Organism: Lissotriton helveticus; assembly: GCF_964261635.1. Taxonomy (NCBI): domain Eukaryota; kingdom Metazoa; phylum Chordata; class Amphibia; order Caudata; family Salamandridae; genus Lissotriton; species Lissotriton helveticus. The sequence goes on from NC_136058.1 coordinate 438,523,097, forward strand.
TGTATCCAAGACACTGCAATCACACCTATATAGTTTTAAAATGATTTTGATGTATTAAAATTTTGACCTCCATAAGGGGGGAAAGGTTGAACTTTTACCCCGCTCGGAGTTCCATGACTTTCGTGACCTTGTCCCCCTGAAATTTAAAATTGCATTTTCAAAGTAATGTGTACAACTATTCATTCTGTGTCATTCATTGTGTGTTTAGCATGCTATTGGGCCACTGTAGCACTTGTTTTTTTTCGTTTTTATGCATGTTTGACCGTTTTTGAACACTTTGATGCTCCAAATGGTCTTTGGACTTAGTCACTTTTTGCTTCATGGAGACTTCAAAAGTGTTAGAAAGTCACTTTGGAGGCACACAGGACAGTGCAAATGCACCTATATAGCAATCAGGACACACCTATATAGTTTTTAAACGATTTTGATGAATTAAAAATGTTGACCTCCATGAGGGGTGGAAAGTTTGAACTTTTACCACGCTCGGAGTTCCATGACTTCTGTGACCTCGTCCCCCTGAAATTTAAAATAGCATTTTCCAAGTAATTTGTAAATATATTCATTCTGGGTCATTCATTGTGTGTTTAGCATGCTATTGGGCCAGTGTAGCACTTTGTTTTTTTCATTTTTATGCATTTGTGACCGTTTTTAAACACTTTCATGCACCAATGATGTCTTTGTACTTCGTCATTTTTCACTTCATGGAGACTTCAAAAGTGTTAGAAATTCATTTTGGAGGCACACAGAACAGTGCAAATGCAGTTACATAGCATTCAGGACACTGCAATTACACCTATATAGTTTTTAAAAGATTTTGATGTAATAAAATTTTTGACCTCCATGGGGAGGGCCCTTAAGCTGAACTTTTACCCAGCTCGGAGTTCCATGACTTCCATGACCTTGTCCCCCTGAAATTGAAAATCGAATTTTCAAAGTGTTTAGTAAAACTGTTCATTCTGTGTCATTCATTATGTCTTTAGCCTGCTATTGGACCACTGCAGCACTATGTTTTGTTAATTTTAACCCAATGTTGACCTTTTTTGACCACTTTGATGCACCAGGGAAGTTTTTGGACTTGGTTATTTTTCACTTCATGGAGACTTCAAAAGTGTTAGAAATTCATTTTGTAAATACCTAGAACGGTGCAAATGCAGCCATATAGAATTCAGGGCACTACAATTACACCTATATAGTTTTTAAATGATTTTGATGCAATAACATGTTTGACCTCCATGGGGAGGGCACTCAAGCTAAACTTTTACCCAGCTCCGAGTTCCACGACCTCGGGTGGAAAAAGTGACTTTGCCCCCTTAAACCCAAAAACTTCAAAAAGTCACCCCTGGAGGCCAGAAATGGGTCTTAGACACTCTTGGTATGTCATCTGAGGTATACTATGGTGTTCTTGGGTCCAGAACTAGAAATGTGATGTGACTCTGATATCTAAGGCCTATAATGGAAAAAATGAATTTGACACCAAACACCTCAAAATGTCTGAAATAGGACTCAGACATGTACCTGGAGGCTGGAAATGAGCCCTAGACACTCTTGCTATATCACCTGAGATATAATATAGGGTCCTGGTGGCCACAGGGACCCAAAAACAGTCAGGTGGGTTGATACTGAAAATTAGCAAAAATCGTCCCAAAATTTTTTTTGACAAGATTTGCTAATTTTCCAAATAGCTCAGAATGGATATCAGAGACACTGTTTGAGTGCGCAAGATACGAATACACTTGTTAGAAAGGTCAGCTCTGATGCTTTCATGTGATATATATAACTTTGATATTATATAAAGTTTTTTTTCCGCTACCAGCCAAGGGAAACACCTGATATCGTACCCGATTTTGAGAACATTGGGCTGGGTGGAAAAAGTCACTTTGCCCCCTTAAACCCAAAAACTTCAAAAAGTCACCCCTGGAGGCCAGAAATGGATCTTAGACACTCTTGGTATGTCATCTGAGGTATACTATGGTCTTCTTGGGTCCAGAACTAGAAATCTGATGTGACTCTGATATCTAGGAGCTATAATGGAAAAAAAAGAATTTGACACCAAACACCTCAAAATGTCACAAATAGGAGTCAGACATGTACCTGGAGGCTGGAAATGAGCCCTAGCCACTCTTGTTATATAATCTGAGATATATTATGGGGTCCTGGTGGCTACAGGGACCTGAAAACAGTCATGAGGGTTGATACCGAAAATTAGCAAAAATCGTCAAAAAAAGTTTTTTTGACAAGATTTGCTAATTTTCCAAATAGCTCAGAATGGATATCACAGTCACTTTGTGAGTACCCAGGACCTAAATATACTTGTTAGAAAGCTCAGATCTGATGCTTTCATTTGATCTATCTACCTTTGCTATTATCTGAAGTTTTTTTTTCAGCTTCCAGCCATGGGAAAAACCTGACATTGTACCCGATTTTGAGCACCTTAGGCTGGATGGAAGAAGTGACTTTGCCCCCTTAAACCCCAAAACTTCAAAAAGTCATCCCTGGAGGCCAGAAATGGGTCTTAGACACTCCTGGTATGTCATCTGAGGTATACTAAGGGGTCCTTAGGTCCAGAACTAGAAATTTGATGTGACTCTGAGCTCAATGTGATGTGATTCTGAGCTATATGGCCTATAATGGAAAAAATGAGTTTGACCCCAAACACCTCGAAATGTCACAAATAGGAGTCAGACATGTACCTGGAGGCTGGAAATGAGCCCTAGCCACTCTTGTTATATCATCTGAGATATATTATGGGGTCCTGGTGGCTACAGGGACCCGAAAACAGTCATGAGGGTTGATACCGAAAATTAGCAAAAATCGTCAAAAAAAGTTTTTTGGACAAGATTTGCCAATTTTCCAAATAGCTCAGAATGGATATCACAGTCACTTTGTGAGTACCCATGACCTAAATATACTTGTTAGAAAGCTCAGATCTGATGCTTTCATTTGATCTATCTACCTTTGCTATTATCTGAAGTTTTTTTTTCAGCTTCCAGCCAAGGGAAGAACCTGACATCGTACCTGATTTTGAGCAACGTAGCCTGGATGGAAGAAGTGACTATGCCCCCTTAAACCCTAAAACTTCAAAAAGTCATCCCTGGAGGCCAGAAATGGGTCTTAGACACTCCTGGTATGTCATCTGAGGTATACTAAGGGGTCCTTAGGTCCAGAACTAGAAATTTGATGTGACTCTGAGCTCAATGTGATGTGACTCTGAGCTCTATGGCCTATATTGGGAAAAATGAGTTTGATCCCAAACACCTCGAAATGTCACAAATAGGAGTCAGACATGTACCTGGAGGCTGGAAATGAGCCCTAGCCACTCTTGTTATATCATCTGAGATATATTATGGGGTCCTGGTGGCTACAGGAACCTGAAAACAGTCATACAAAGCAATTTGAATCCATACGAGGCAATTTTTAATTTGCGGCCATCTGGTCACCCTTTGAAATGGATAGGATATACTACAGAGGATGTAGTGCACTCTATTTCTTGAAGCATATGATGTACTGACTTAATTTCAATTGCAGTATGTAGCTAAGACATTTACAATTCATAGTGGTAACTCTCATGGTTGTGGCTTATAGGGACAAGGTACAAATCAAGTGCAACCTTCAGGTAAGTTTTTATTTTTCACTTTCATGTGTGTTGTAGAACACTTTATACTTTTGGCTATAATTCATAGTCTGTACATTATAGAGACATAATTTAAACAGCACTTTGTTCCTAGTGATGTGCATCTTACCCATGTGAATTATTATGTGTGTGGCGTATTGTAAAGTTGTCAAAATTTGAGGTTGAATGTATGACGTTTTTCAATACCGTCGCATGTACGAAAAAGTATGCCTTACATTTTGTCCCATACTTCTAAAACCATACAATCTGGATCCATAATTGGAAGTGCAGCATTAAGCTAACATGATGCCACTGTCCTGTGTTCATTTTCATGCATGTGGAAAGCTTCAAAGTGGTGTGAATCTTTCAGCGATTAAACACATATTTTAAAAAAAATTCCTCCAGCTTTTGCAAAATGTGTCACGTATGTTATGTCATCAGTCAAGATCCATATTAGATAGAGCTTGATTTCCAACTGCAACACATTCTATAACATAGCCTACTACAGTGTGCCATTTTATATGCATGTGGCTCACACACAAGGTGCATACAAAGCAATTTGAATCCATACGAGGCGATTTTTAATTTGCGGCCATCTGGTCACCCATTGAAATGGATAGGATATATTACATAGTATGTGGTGCACTATAAATCTTGAACCATATGAGGTACTGACCTAATTTCAATCACAGTATGTAGCTAAGACATCTACACTTTATAGTGGTAACTCTCATATTTGTGGCTTATAGGGACAAGGTACAAATCAAGTGTAATCTTCAGGAAAAGTTTTTATTTTTCACTTTCATGTGTGTTGAAGAACACTTTATGCTTTTGGCTACAAAATGTGAAGTTGAATGTATGATGTTTTTCAATAACGTCACATGTGTGAAAAAATATGCCTTACGTTGTGGCCCATAATTCTAAAACCATACAATCTGGATCCATAATTCTGAGTGCAGCATACAGTTACCATCATGCCACTGCCCTGTGGTCATTGTCATGCCTGTGCCATGCTTAGAAGTGGTGAGAATCATTCAGTGATTAAACGCATGTTTTATAAAATTTGCCTCAATTTTTTGCAAAATGAGTCACGTATATTGTGTCATCAGTCATGATCCATACTAGATAGAGCTTGATTTCCAACTGCAACACATTCTATAGCATACCCTACTACATTGTGTCATTTTAAATGCATGTGGCTTACACGTAAGGTACATACAACGCAATATGAATCCATACGACGAGATTTTCAATTTGCGGCCATCTGGTCGTCCCATTGAAATGGATAGGATATTATACATAGCAGAATGTGCCCTATAATTCTTGAAGCATATAAGTTAAAGACTTAATTTCAATTGCAGATTCTAGCTAAGATTCGTATGCATTATTGTACCAATTCTTATGCATGTGGCCCACGTAGAAAGTGCACGAAATGGAAGTTGAATCCATACGAGGCGATTTTCGATTTCCGGCCATCTGGTCACCCGAATCTCAAAGATTATTGTTAATAATTCAGTGTGTTTTTATGCTATTTAGCTAATAATGCATGAACCTGTTTATTAACATGTGCATAATGAGATACCAAAGAGAAAATAATGAAAATGTATTGGTAAACCGTATTTTGGTAGACTTTAACAAACCCCATTGAAAAACACCTGCATCACCAATGCTCCCCCAAACGAAAACACATTGACCTGAAGCCTAAGTGTATTCTGAGTCATAAAAAGTTTATTAGATGAAAAAATATTGTACGGGCACTTTTTTGCACAAAAAGTCACTTTTTGGCACTTTTTTGAGAGAAATAAAATAGTTCGCAGATTTTTTTTAAATCGACCGAATTAAAAAAAAATGCTCTTGTTGGATGGCTTTGGACATAAGGCCGCATAAACAAAAGGAATTTTTCAAATATCTGTTTTTCTCACTTTTTTATTGCTGTTTGAAATTTCTGACTTGACTTTTTGCATCATTGGTGATGCATGTGTTTAACATGAGCTTGGGAAAATTGAAAAAAAAATAGACTTTGGGGATTGTTTACTAGGGCAAGTGATACATCAAATTAAGACTCATATTAAACTGAACCTCAAGCTGAAAAAAAAAACAAAATAGCATTTACGATCACTTTTTTATAAGCGACTTTAACAATTGTTTTTTAGCTATATTAAAAAACAAGGTAACGCCGTAAATTTTAGAAAAGAGATTTTTTCAAAGTAAAACATAGGTGTGACCTGCCTTCACATTAGGCTTCATAAACAAAAGAAAAAACATCTCTATGTGTTATATTCACTTTTTAATAACACATTTTCGTTTTAGGCACAAGCAAAAAGCAGCATTGGTGATGCATGTGTTTTTCAATGGGGTTTTTTAGAGTCTACCAAAATACAGTTTACCAATACATTTTCATTATTTTCTCTTTGGTATCTCATTATGCACATGTTAATAAACAGGTTCATGCATTATTAGCTAAATAGCATAAAAACACACTGAATTATTAACAATAATCTTTGAGATTCGGGTGACCAGATGGCCGGAAATCGAAAATCGCCTCGTATGGATTCAACTTCCGTTCCGTGCACTTTCTATGTGGGCCACATGCATAAGAATTGGTACAATAATGCATACGAATCTTAGCTAGAATCTGCAATTGAAATTAAGTCTTTAACTTATATGCTTCAAGAATTATAGGGCACATTCTGCTATGTATAATATCCTATCCATTTCAATGGGACGACCAGATGGCCGCAAATTGAAAATCGCGTCGTATGGATTCATATTGCGTTGTATGTACCTTACGTGTAAGCCACATGCATTTAAAATGACTCAATGTAGTAGGGTATGCTATAGAATGTGTTGCAGTTGGAAATCAAGCTCTATCTAGTATGGATCATGACTGATGACACAATATACGTGACTCATTTTGCAAAAAATTTAGGCAAATTTTATAAAACATGCGTTTAATCACTGAATGATTCTCACCACTTCTAAGCATGGCACAGGCATGACAATGACCACAGGGCAGTGGCATGATGGTAACTGTATGCTGCACTCAGAATTATGGATCCAGATTGTATGGTTTTAGAATTATGGGCCACAACGTAAGGCATATTTTTTGACACATGTGACGTTATTGAAAAACATCATACATTCAACTTCACATTTTGTAGCCAAAAGCATAAAGTGTTCTTCAACACACATGAAAGTGAAAAATAAAAACTTTTCCTGAAGATTACACTTGATTTGTACTTTGTCCCTATAAGCCACAAATATGAGAGTTACCACTATAAAGTGTAGATGTCTTAGCTACATACTGTGATTGAAATTAGGTCAGTACCTCATATGGTTCAAGATTTATAGTGCACCACATACTATGTAATATATCCTATCCATTTCAATGGGTGACCAGATGGCCGCAAATTAAAAATCGCCTCGTATGGATTCAAATTGCTTTGTATGCACCTTGTGTGTGAGCCACATGCATATAAAATGGCACACTGTAGTAGGCTATGTGATAGAATGTGTTGCAGTTGGAAATCAAGCTCTATCTAATATGGATCTTGACTGATGACATAACATACGTGACACATTTTGCAAAAGCTGGAGGAATTTTTTTTTAAATATGTGTTTAATCGCTGAAAGATTCACACCACTTTGAAGCTTTCCACATGCATGAAAATGAACACAGGACAGTGGCATCATGTTAGCTTAATGCTGCACTTCCAATTATGGATCCAGATTGTATGGTTTTAGAAGTATGGGACAAAATGTACGGCATACTTTTTCGTACATGCGACGGTATTGAAAAACGTCATACATTCAACCTCAAATTTTGACAACTTTACAATACGCCACACACATAATAATTCACATGGGTAAGATGCACATCACTAGGAACAAAGTGCTGTTTAAATTATGTCTCTATAATGTACAGACTATGAATTATAGCCAAAAGTATAAAGTGTTCTACAACACACATGAAAGTGAAAAATAAAAACTTACCTGAAGGTTACACTTGATTTGTACCTTGTCCCTATAAGCCACAACCATGAGAGTTACCACTATGAATTGTAAATGTCTTAGCTACATACTGCAATTGAAATTAAGTCAGTACATCATATGCTTCAAGAAATAGAGTGCACTACATCCTCTGTAGTATATCCTATCCATTTCAAAGGGTGACCAGATGGCCTCAAATTAAAAATTGCCTCGTATGGATTCAAATTGCTTTGTATGACTGTTTTCAGGTCCCTGTAGCCACCAGGACCCCATAATATATCTCAGATGATATAACAAGAGTGGCTAGGGCTCATTTCCAGCCTCCAGGTACATGTCTGACTCCTATTTGTGACATTTCGAGGTGTTTGGGATCAAACTCATTTTTCCCAATATAGGCCATAGAGCTCAGAGTCACATCACATTGAGCTCAGAGTCACATCAAATTTCTAGTTCTGGACCTAAGGACCCCTTAGTATACCTCAGATGACATACCAGGAGGGTCTAAGACCCATTTCTGGCCTCCAGGGATGACTTTTTGAAGTTTTGGGGTTTAAGGGGGCATAGTCACTTCTTCCATCCAGGCTACGTTGCTCAAAATCGGGTACGATGTCAGGTTCTTCCCTTGGCTGGAAGCTGAAAAAAAAACTTCAGATAATAGCAAAGGTAGATAGATCAAATGAAAGCATCAGATCTGAGCTTTCTAACAAGTATATTTAGGTCATGGGTACTCACAAAGTGACTGTGATATCCATTCTGAGCTATTTGGAAAATTAGCAAATCTTGTCAAAAAAACTTTTTTTGACGATTTTTGCTAATTTTCGGTATCAACCCTCATGACTGTTTTCGGGTCCCTGTAGCCACCAGGACCCCATAATATATCTCAGATGCTATAACAAGAGTGGCTAGGGCTCATTTCCAGCCTCCAGGTACATGTCTGACTCCTATTTGTGACATTTCGAGGTGTTTGGGGTCAAACTCATTTTTTCCATTATAGGCCATATAGCTCAGAGTCACATCACATTGAGCTCAGAGTCACATCAAATTTCTAGTTCTGGACCTAAGGACCCCTTAGTATACCTCAGATGACATACCAGGAGTGTCTAAGACCCATTTCTGGCCTCCAGGGATGACTTTTTGAAGTTTTGGGGTTTAAGGGGGCAAAGTCACTTCTTCCATCCAGCCTAAGGTGCTCAAAATCGGGTACAATGTCAGGTTTTTCCGATGGCTGGAAGCTGAAAAAAAAACTTCAGATAATAGCAAAGGTAGATAGATCAAATGAAAGCATCAGATCTGAGCTTTCTAACAAGTATATTTAGGTCCTGGGTACTCACAAAGTGACTGTGATATCCATTCTGAGCTATTTGGAAAATTAGCAAATCTTGTCCAAAAAACTTTTTTTGACGATTTTTGCTAATTTTCGGTATCAACCCTCATGACTGTTTTCAGGTCCCTGTAGCCACCAGGACCCCATAATATATCTCAGATTATATAACAAGAGTGGCTAGGGCTCATTTCCAGCCTCCAGGTACATGTCTGACTCCTATTTGTGACATTTTGAGGTGTTTGGTGTCAAATTCTTTTTTTTCCATTATAGCTCCTAGATATCAGAGTCACATCAGATTTCTAGTTCTGGACCCAAGAAGACCATAGTATACCTCAGATGACATACCAAGAGTGTCTAAGAGCCATTTCTGGCCTCCAGGGGTGACTTTTTGAAGTATTTGGGTTTAAGGGGGCAAAGTGACTTTTTCCACCCAGCCCAATGTTCTCAAAATCGGGTACGATATCAGGTGTTTCCCTTGGCTGGTAGCGGAAAAAAAACTTTATATAATATCAAAGTTATATATATCACATGAAAGCATCAGAGCTGACCTTTCTAACAAGTGTATTCGTATCTTGCGCACTCAAACAGTGTCTCTGATATCCATTCTGAGCTATTTGGAAAATTAGCAAATCTTGTCAAAAAAATTTTTGGGACGATTTTTGCTAATTTTCAGTATCAACCCACCTGACTGTTTTTGGGTCCCTGTGGCCACCAGGACCCTATATTATATCTCAGGTGATATAGCAAGAGTGTCTAGGGCTCATTTCCAGCCTCCAGGTACATGTCTGAGTCCTATTTCAGACATTTTGAGGTGTTTGGTGTCAAATTCATTTTTTCCATTATAGGCCTTAGATATCAGAGTCACATCACATTTCTAGTTCTGGACCAAAGAACACCATAGTATACCTCAGATGACATACCAAGAGTGTCTAAGACCCATTTCTGGCCTCCAGGGGTGACTTTTTGAAGTTTTTGGGTTTAAGGGGGCAAAGTCACTTTTTCCACCCGAGGTCGTGGAACTTGGAGCTGGGTAAAAGTTTAGCTTGAGTGCCCTCCCCATGGAGGTCAAAAATGTTATTGCATCAAAATCATTTAAAAACTATATAGGTGTAATTGTAGTGCCCTGAATTCTATATGGCTGCATTTGCACCGTTCTAGGTATTTACAAAATGAATTTCTAACACGTTTGAAGTCTCCATGAAGTGAAAAATGACCAAGTCCAAAAACTTCACTGGTGCATCAAAGTGGTCAAAAAAGTTCAACATTGGGTTAAAATTAACAAAACATAGTGCTGCAGTGGTCCAATAGCAGGCTAAAGACATAATGAATGACAAAGAATGAACAGTTTTAATAAACACTTTGAAAATTCGATTTTCAATTTCAGGGGGACAAGGTCATGGAAGTCATGGAACTCCGAGCTGGGTAAAAGTTCAGCTTAAGGGCCCTCCCCATGGAGGTCAAAAATTGTATTACATCAAAATCTTTTAAAAACTATATAGGTGTAATTGCAGTGTCCTGAATGCTATGTAACTGTGTGAGAAGTTGGCCTGGTAGGGGATGTTTCCAATTCTGGAACCACCTACTACCTGACCAAACAATCCCCTTATGGTGTCTGGTTGTAAGTCAACCTTATTAGACAAGCTATCCTAGGGGTAGCATGGACTAAGCAGCCTAAAGGCTTAACTTAAGAGGTCGTGTTAAGCGAGCTGTTTTACCACATACAATCCTGTAATACCAAATGAAAGGACACCACACAAGTATATATTATAAAAATATATGTGTTTATTACTAAAAACAATCCCCAGTATTCTTTATGAATAAAGGGGCACAAGCGTTAAATCAAAAAGCACTGTTTAAACATACAAGTTGCACAATTATGGATGAGGGCAGGGGGCCACTCAAACCATATACTAAACAAGTGGTATAAGAGAGGCCACTCGAACAGTGGTTAGGCCTAGGGCCTAGGGAATCGCTGGGAGCAGTCAGGACAAGCAATGCTGAAGTCGGGAATGGCCCTCGGGATTCGGGAGATGTGCGGAAAGCGCACGCATGCACCAATGTTAACCAATGGTGCGTAAAAGTCAAATAGTTAAAGTTTAAGGACACTTCCGCTGAACCTAGAGGAACAAAACTTAACACACAGACCCTAGAGGTGTGCACCAGTGTGGGAACACCGGCGGAGCAAAGTTACCTCACCCACAGGAAGTGGGTGCACAGGGTCGAAGTGGCGTCGGGTTTTGACACGCAGGCTCTTGGTGCTTGAAGCTGAAAGGGCTGCAGGCAGGGTGAAGACGAAGTGTCCGGTGGAGTCCAAGGGTGGACTCAAGTTGTAGAGTACCTGAAAGCAGAGGGGACAGAGTCTGGGTCACTCAGCAGTGACCAGGGTGGAACCAGGACGGAACCAGGCAATGTCGGGCGCAATCAGGTGGTCGTCGAGGCGCTTCTCTTCGCTGTCACGTGGGCTCTGGGGCATCTGCGACGTCCAGGAGCAGGTCACGATCTGTCCCACGCAGGCTCTCACCGTCGGTGCAGTCGGCTTCCGGTTTGGAGCAAACAAGCCTTGGTAAGAGCAATCCACGCGGGATTGGAAGATGGCGTCTCACTCGGACCAGGAAGGTCAGAGTCGGGGCTCCCTTTCAGGGGAGCTGGTGTGGATCTGGAGCAACCAGAATCACGAGTCTTCTTTTGTAGTTCGTCGGCACAGGGACCACAAGCCAGCTGGCAAGTGACCGGGCCAATGCGTTGAGCCAAATCGTGCCAAAGGGCCCCACGCAGCACTCGTCGAGTGTGGAGGGCTGAACTTCGGCTCAGGAGTAGCTCAGGGTGGGGGCTTCTCAAACCCCGGTGTACAGCTTCGAGGGTCACTCGTGGGCTGCACGGTCAGCGTCTCGTGGTCACTTCAAGATGGCGTGCCCCACGCTTCCGGTCGCCTCCACGGGTCTCAGCTTTGCAGGGACTGTGGATCGGGCTGTTAGAAGCTGGGCAGGCTTGATCTCGTCGATCTCAGTCGCTCGAGTTCCGGCGGGAACTGCAACCAAGTAGACGTCGAGGGCTGGATGGTGCCTGCTGCTGCAGGGTGGTCACTCCTTGACCACAAGGGAGATTCTTCGGGCTTCCACGTTGAGATGGAGGGCGAAGGGTCCAGAATATCGTTTCAAATGTTTCTTCCAGGAAATCTGATGTGCATTGGCACTGCTCCCACTCTTATTCGAATCTGGTGGGCGTGATTACCTGCTAGGTCCCCTCCTATGGGTGGGACCCAGGAAGTGGGTGGATACACCCCCTTCCTTTGATCCAGGCCGCCCTGGCACGAGGGCTGGAGTGCCCCAGAACCGGTTTGGCCGGATTATGCAAGGGGCAGCCTTGTGCGCCCCAGGCAGTGTCTGGTTTCTTTCAAACCTCCCTGCTACAATACACTATCTCCTGTCTGGAGGGCGGTGACACCCTCCTGTGACAGGAAACCCTTTGTCCAGGACCCCCTTGACTGGGTTTCGGTCAGCTCCAGGGGTCCAGACATTTGTCTGTGGCAGAGGCATCCATTTTGTGGATCTTAAGGCCTTTGGAGAAATCAACCGCATTAAAGTGAAGTAACATGTCTTACCCCTCTAGAGGGGTGGAATGCCATCCCCGTCGCCAGAACTGGCGAGGGGATGGTATTCCAAAGCGTATGACACCTTACACGACATGTTTTGATAAAGCCAAACCAAAGTTGCTAAATAACCGCGAGGATTATAAGGCACTTAATAGTATATGGTATGGCATTATCCTGAAACAGCTTAGGGATTTGTTCCCGACGGCTGCAGACAGGCTCAGCTCATGCTAGAGCTCCATCTCACATAAAAACCATGCACCCAGCCTCCAGGATTGGTGAGGCCTGTCTATAGGAGTGGCTCACAGGTTTACATGTGTCCAGATATAGGTTTAGACATAGGTATACTATATCTAAGCAAGGGGTGTGTACACCACCTTACCCCAGCTGAGTGATCAGCCAGTTGTGTCAATTTAAGAACCAGCCAGGGGTGGCAAAAGATATGCTGCAGCCCCTGGTAGGCCTTAGTGGCTCCTGTGCCCTGTGCACCTATAGTGCATTCTACAGGGGCTGACAAGGAGTCCATTTCCAATTGGTATGTGCCTATAGCACATGTGTCATTAATTTAGTGAGAGAACAGCAGGCTGGGGGTCTGATCAGCAGGCCCACAGCCTCAGTAGTCGAAAACCAGTGAAGCAAAAAGCAAAAATTTGGGGTGACCATAGGATAGCAGACCCTACTCTCCTACACAACCCCCCCCCAAACGCAGGGACATTAAACTAACCTTGACCAGATAAGTCTTCATGTTCTAAGTGGAAGTACCTGGAGAGACCATCTGCATTACCATGGTCAGTCCCTGGGCGGTGCTCCACTGTAAAGTCCATCCCCTGTAGGGAAATGGACCACCTGAGCAGTTTGGGATTTTCACCCTTCATCTGATTAAGCCATAAGAGGGGCTTATGGTCTGTTTGCACCAGGAAGTGAGTTCCAAACAAGTAGGACCTCAACTTCTTTAATGCCCAAACCACAGCAAAGGCCTCCCTCTCAATGGCTGACCAACGTTTTTCTCTTGGGGTTAGCCTCCTGCTAATGAAAGCAATTGGCTGGTCTTGACCATCTTGATTAAGTTGTGAGAGTACAGCTCCCACCCCCAACTCAGAAGCATCTGTCTGAACAATGAACTGTTTGGAGTAGTCAGGACTCTTTAGGATAGGTGCAGAGCACATGGCCTTCTTCAGGTCTTCAAATGCCTTCTGACAGCTAACTGTCCACTGAACCTTTTTTGGCATCTTCTTGGATGTCAAGTCATTTAATGGTGTCACTATAGACCCATAGTTTTTCACAAACTTTCTGTAATACCCAGTCAGGCCCAAGAAGGCTCTGACTTGTGTCTGGGTAACTGGAGGAGCCCAGTCCTGTATGGCCTGGATTTTGCTTTCCAGTGGCTGAACCTGGCCTCCACCTACTAGGTGGCCCAGGTATACAACCTTACTCTGCCCTATCTGGCACTTTGTGGCCTTGATAGTTAGGCCTGCCTTTTGCAGGGCCTCCAAAACTTTCTTCAGGTGGATCAGGTGATCCTCCCAGGTGGAGCTAAAGACAGCAATATCATCCAGATAAGCTGCACAAAAGTCATCCAACCCAGTAAGGACTTGGTTCACCAACCTTTGAAAAGTGGCAGGTGCATTCTTCAAACCAAAGGGCATTACCACAAACTGATAATGTCCACTAGGGGTAGAGAATGCTGTTTTGGCTTTTGACTCCTCAGCTAGTCTGATTTGCCAGTAGCCAGCTGTCAGATCAAATGTGCTCAGAAACTTGGCAGAAGCCAATCTGTCAATGAGCTCATCTGCTCTTGGAATGGGGTGAGCATCTGTCCTAGTGACAGCATTGAGACCCCTGTAATCCACGCAAAACCTCATTTCTCTCTTACCATCTTGGGTATGAGGTTTTGGCACCAGGACTACTGGGCTGGCCCATGGGCTCTCTGATGGCTCAATCACTCCAAGCTCCAACATCTTTTGCACCTCAGCCTTGATGCAATCCCTGACATGATCAGGTTGCCTGTAGATCTTATTCTTGACAGGCAGACTGTCACCAGTGTCCACAACATGGGTACACCAGTCAGTTTGGCTGGGTGTGAGTGAAAACATTTGCCTGTGAGCCTGCAAAACTTGTCTGCAGTCCCTCTGTTGCTGGTCAGTGAGGCTGCCTGCCAAGGCTACTCCATCAACTGAACCATCATCAGGGTTCTGGGAAAGCAGGTCTGGGAGAGGGTCACTCTCTTCCTCCTGTTCCCCATCTGTGGCCATGAGCAAGCTCATGTCCTCCCTGTCTACAAATGCTTTCAAGCGATTCACATGGATTACCCTGTGGGGGCTCCTGGGTGTTCCAAAGTCTACCAAGTAGGTGACTTCCCCTTTCTTCTCAATAATAGGATAGGGTCCACTCCATTTGTCTTGGAGTGCTGCTGGAGCCACTGGCTCCAGTACCCATACCTTCTGTCCTGGTTGGAACTCTACCAGTACAGCCTTTTGGTCATGCCAAGCTTTCTGCAATTCTTGGCTGGCCTCCAGGTTTTTGGATGCTCTTTCCATGTACTCAGCCATCCTGGAGCGGAGACCAAGTACATAGTCCACTATGTCTAGTTTGGGCTTTTTGAGAGGTAACTCCCATCCTTCCTTCACCAAACACAATGGACCTCTCACAGGGTGGCCAAACAAAAGTTCAAAAGGGCTGTAGCCAACCCCCTTCTGTGGGACCTCTCTGTAAGCAAAGAGCAGGCAGGGTAAAAGAATGTCCCATTTCCGCCTGAGCTTCTCTGGTAATCCTTTTATCATGCCTTTAAGGGTCTTGTTAAATCTCTCCACAAGCCCATTGCATTGTGGATGATATGGGGTGGTAAACTTATAGTTTACTCCACATTCCTTCCACATTGCTTTTAGATAGCTGGACATAAAATTTGTCCCTCTATCTGATAGTACCTCCTTAGGAAAGCCCACTCTTGAGAAAACTGCAATGAGGGCTTTTGCCACCACAGGTGCTGTGGTGGTCCTTAGGGGAATAGCCTCTGGGTACCTGGTGGCATGATCCACTACCACCAGTATGAATCTGTTCCCAGATGCTGTTTGGGGGTCCATTGGACCCACAATATCAATTCCAACTCTCTCAAAGGGGACCCCCACCACAGGTAGTGGTATTAGGGGGGCCTTTGTTGTGCCACCTGACTTACCACTGGCTTGGCAAGTGACACAGGAGCGACAAAACTCCTTGACATCCTCTGACATGTGAGGCCAGTGAAAGTGTGGAACAAGCCTGTCCCACGTCTTGTTCTGGCCTAAGTGTCCTGCAAGGGGAATATCATGGGCCAAGGTAAGGAGGAATCCCCTAAACTGCAGAGGTATCACCAACCTCCTGGTCATGCCAGGCTTGGGGGCTCTAGCCTCTGAGTAAAGGAGTCCCTCATCCCAATACACAGTATGGGTACCTTGGGCATCCCCAGCAGCCTCAGCAGCAGCCTGCTGTCTGAGGGGTTCAAGGGAAGGGCAATCTAATTGAGCCTGCCTCAGGTCTGCCCTTGAGGGTCCCCCTGTCCCCAGAAACTCAACCTGGTCAGGTTCAAGCTCCTCAGAGACAGTCTCCTCTTGGACTGCAGAATCAGTTTCCTCTGAAACCTGATCCTCAACCTGGGGCAAGGTGGAAGGCGAGGCCTTTCCTCTCTTGCTCCTTCTCTTGGGTTGTGGCTGGTCTATTGTCTCAAGATCCACCACTGGTTCAGGAAGGCACTTCTTAGCCTGAGCCCTTGTCATGGCAAGGACATGCTCTGAAATCCCTAGCATTTCTGCATGAGTCCTGTACTCCACTTCTGACCATGCTGAGCTTTCAAGGTCATTGCCTAACAGACAGTCTACTGGTAGGTCTGCACTCACCACAACTTTCTTTAGGCCATCAACCCCTCCCCAGGAGAAGTTCACAACTGCCACACTATGGGAGGTAGTGGAGTTGCTTGCATTGGTTACTAGGTAGCTCTCTCCTAGTACAATCTGTCCAGGGTCCACAAAGCCAGGGGTCACCATGGTGACACTAGCACATGTGTCCCTGTAAGCTTGAGCCAGTTTCTCATTTATTAAGGGAGTCTGCCTGTATTTGCCCAGGTTAGTGGGGCTTACTGCAGTGGGCAACTCAATGTCCACATCATACAGGAGAACTGCCTGTGTAGGGACTCTGACTAGGCCAGATCCTACTTCAATACCCAGGGTCAACCCAGCTACACCCTTGGACTGTGTTCCACCACTGCTTACTGTACTTGGGGTTGCAGTTGCTTTAGGAGCTGTAGTGGTGGGAACTGGATTTGCCTTGGTGCACTCACTGCCCCAGTGTGAAACTGATTTGCAGGTATTACACCAAGGTGTCTTTGGACCTTTGTTCTTCTTCTTCTTGTTACCATTTTGGGAACCACCCTCCTTACTATTAGTTTGGGGGCCTGAAGACTTCTGGTCTTTTTCTTTATCTTTCTGATTCTGATTACCACCCTTCTGGTCTGTTTTCTTCTGGTCACCACCTTGGTTCTGGGGTTTCTGCTTAATCCTTGTTCTGACCCATTTGTCTGCCTTCTTTCCCAATTCTTGGGGAGAGGTCAGATCAGAGTCAATAAGGTATTGATGCAACAGCTGGTTTGTACAGTTATTAAGGATCTGTTCTCTCATCATAAGATTGTACAATCCTGTATAGTCTGAAACTTTACTTCCCTGTAACCAACCCTCCAAAGCCTTAGTGGCACACTCCACAAAATCAGTCCAGTCTTGAGTCTGTGCTTTCTGGGTGTCTCTGAACAACAACCTGTATTGCTCAGTGGTTAGGCCATACCCTTCAATGAGAGCACTCTTCAAAACAGAGTAGTTTTTGGCATCCTCAGGTCTAACTGTGAGGAGCCTGTCCCTCCCTTTCTCAGAAAAGGAGTACCACAAAATTGCAGCCCACTGATTCTCAGGAACCTGCTGTACCATGCAGGCTCTCTCAAGAGCAGTCATCCATTTGTGGATGTCATCCCCTTCTTTAAAGGGGGGCACAATTTTGGTCAGGTTTCTATTATCATAGGCCCTGTCTTTTTCTCTTGGAAAATTGCTGCCACCAGTGACATCTAAGCCACTTAATTTCTGCTCTCTTGCCAAGGCAAGTTTAGCTTGAGCTAAGGTAAGCTTAGCTTGACTCAGGGCTACCTCCTCTCTCTCTATCTGGAGTCTGACAGCCCTCATTCTAGCCCTATGCTCAGCTTTCTGAGAAGCACTCATGCCTCTCTCTGATTCTCTGGAGGCACTAGAAAGATGAGAGTCCCCTGAGGGAGATCTCACTCTTCTGTTGCCTGGGAGAATCGTATGTTGGGTCCTGGGGAGGTGCTGGCCCTCTCCATTCCCCAGTAGGTCCAAGTTGGCCTGGCTAAGCCTACCAACTGGAACCTGGCTACCCTGATCCTGTACCTCTAAGTCCTCAACCTCTGAGTCCTCATCCAAGTCATCATCATCCTCCTCTTCAGGGGGATCAACTGCAGGGGGGTTCCCTCCAGTTCCTGTATCTAGGGAAGCTGCTTTTGCCTTCTCTAAGTCATCCTGTTCTAGGATTTCTACCAGGATTAGGCAGGTGGGGCTTCTGCCCCTTTTTAACCCTCTTGCTTTGCACAAGGCAATCAAGTCTCTGCGGGTTAACTTGTCATATCCAAAAGTTGCCTGGGTAGGGTCAACTGTCACAGGACTAGACCCTGAGGCCTTTCCTGTGTCAGACATGGTTACTAGTGAGGTGTAAGTGGTGCACTTACCTACACTAAGTGTTTTCCTACTGGACCTTGCTAGTGAGTTGTAGTCAGGGGTGTGCTACTCCCTTCAACCTACAACTACTAAGTTCAGTAGAACTTAATATGCTAAGCTTTTGATTTTATATGTACCTAGAGGTACTTGATGTGATCTTTCAATTTGATATAAAGATTGCAATGGTAAAACAACAGCAAGCTCAAATCCGCACCGCTGCTCACCAATGTGAGAAGTTGGCCTGGTAGGGGATGTTTCCAATTCTGGAACCACCTACTACCTGACCAAACAATCCCCTTATGGTGTCTGGTTGTAAGTCAACCTTATTAGACAAGCTATCCTAGGGGTAGCATGGACTAAGCAGCCTAAAGGCTTAACTTAAGAGGTCGTGTTAAGCGAGCTGTTTTACCACATACAATCCTGTAATACCAAATGAAAGGACACCACACAAGTATATATTATAAAAATATATGTGTTTATTACTAAAAACAATCCCCAGTATTCTTTATGAATAAAGGGGCACAAGCGTTAAATCAAAAAGCACTGTTTAAACATACAAGTTGCACAATTATGGATGAGGGCAGGGGGCCACTCAAACCATATACTAAACAAGTGGTATAAGAGAGGCCACTCGAACAGTGGTTAGGCCTAGGGCCTAGGGAATCGCTGGGAGCAGTCAGGACAAGCAATGCTGAAGTCGGGAATGGCCCTCGGGATTCGGGAGATGTGCGGAAAGCGCACGCATGCACCAATGTTAACCAATGGTGCGTAAAAGTCAAATAGTTAAAGTTTAAGGACACTTCCGCTGAACCTAGAGGAACAAAACTTAACACACAGACCCTAGAGGTGTGCACCAGTGTGGGAACACCGGCGGAGCAAAGTTACCTCACCCACAGGAAGTGGGTGCACAGGGTCGAAGTGGCGTCGGGTTTTGACACGCAGGCTCTTGGTGCTTGAAGCTGAAAGGGCTGCAGGCAGGGTGAAGACGAAGTGTCCGGTGGAGTCCAAGGGTGGACTCAAGTTGTAGAGTACCTGAAAGCAGAGGGGACAGAGTCTGGGTCACTCAGCAGTGACCAGGGTGGAACCAGGACGGAACCAGGCAATGTCGGGCGCAATCAGGTGGTCGTCGAGGCGCTTCTCTTCGCTGTCACGTGGGCTCTGGGGCATCTGCGACGTCCAGGAGCAGGTCACGATCTGTCCCACGCAGGCTCTCACCGTCGGTGCAGTCGGCTTCCGGTTTGGAGCAAACAAGCCTTGGTAAGAGCAATCCACGCGGGATTGGAAGATGGCGTCTCACTCGGACCAGGAAGGTCAGAGTCGGGGCTCCCTTTCAGGGGAGCTGGTGTGGATCTGGAGCAACCAGAATCACGAGTCTTCTTTTGTAGTTCGTCGGCACAGGGACCACAAGCCAGCTGGCAAGTGACCGGGCCAACGCGTTGAGCCAAATCGTGCCAAAGGGCCCCACGCAGCACTCGTCGAGTGTGGAGGGCTGAACTTCGGCTCAGGAGTAGCTCAGGGTGGGGGCTTCTCAAACCCCGGTGTACAGCTTCGAGGGTCACTCGTGGGCTGCACGGTCAGCGTCTCGTGGTCACTTCAAGATGGCGTGCCCCACGCTTCCGGTCGCCTCCACGGGTCTCAGCTTTGCAGGGACTGTGGATCGGGCTGTTAGAAGCTGGGCAGGCTTGATCTCGTCGATCTCAGTCGCTCGAGTTCCGGCGGGAACTGCAACCAAGTAGACGTCGAGGGCTGGATGGTGCCTGCTGCTGCAGGGTGGTCACTCCTTGACCACAAGGGAGATTCTTCGGGCTTCCACGTTGAGATGGAGGGCGAAGGGTCCAGAATATCGTTTCAAATGTTTCTTCCAGGAAATCTGATGTGCATTGGCACTGCTCCCACTCTTATTCGAATCTGGTGGGCGTGATTACCTGCTAGGTCCCCTCCTATGGGTGGGACCCAGGAAGTGGGTGGATACACCCCCTTCCTTTGATCCAGGCCGCCCTGGCACGAGGGCTGGAGTGCCCCAGAACCGGTTTGGCCGGATTATGCAAGGGGCAGCCTTGTGCGCCCCAGGCAGTGTCTGGTTTCTTTCAAACCTCCCTGCTACAATACACTATCTCCTGTCTGGAGGGCGGTGACACCCTCCTGTGACAGGAAACCCTTTGTCCAGGACCCCCTTGACTGGGTTTCGGTCAGCTCCAGGGGTCCAGACATTTGTCTGTGGCAGAGGCATCCATTTTGTGGATCTTAAGGCCTTTGGAGAAATCAACCGCATTAAAGTGAAGTAACATGTCTTACCCCTCTAGAGGGGTGGAATGCCATCCCCGTCGCCAGAACTGGCGAGGGGATGGTATTCCAAAGCGTATGACACCTTACACGACATGTTTTGATAAAGCCAAACCAAAGTTGCTAAATAACCGCGAGGATTATAAGGCACTTAATAGTATATGGTATGGCATTATCCTGAAACAGCTTAGGGATTTGTTCCCGACGGCTGCAGACAGGCTCAGCTCATGCTAGAGCTCCATCTCACATAAAAACCATGCACCCAGCCTCCAGGATTGGTGAGGCCTGTCTATAGGAGTGGCTCACAGGTTTACATGTGTCCAGATATAGGTTTAGACATAGGTATACTATATCTAAGCAAGGGGTGTGTACACCACCTTACCCCAGCTGAGTGATCAGCCAGTTGTGTCAATTTAAGAACCAGCCAGGGGTGGCAAAAGATATGCTGCAGCCCCTGGTAGGCCTTAGTGGCTCCTGTGCCCTGTGCACCTATAGTGCATTCTACAGGGGCTGACAAGGAGTCCATTTCCAATTGGTATGTGCCTATAGCACATGTGTCATTAATTTAGTGAGAGAACAGCAGGCTGGGGGTCTGATCAGCAGGCCCACAGCCTCAGTAGTCGAAAACCAGTGAAGCAAAAAGCAAAAATTTGGGGTGACCATAGGATAGCAGACCCTACTCTCCTACAAACTGCATTTGCACTGTTCTGTGTGCCTCCAAAATGAATTTCTAACACTTTTGAAGTCTCCATGAAGTGAAAAATGACGAAGTACAAAGACATCATTGGTGCATGAAAGTGTTTAAAAACGGTCACAAATGCATAAAAATGAAAAAAAACAAAGTGCTACACTGGCCCAATAGCAAGCTAAACACACAATGAATGACCCAGAATGAATATATTTACAAATTACTTGGAAAATGCTATTTTAAATTTCAGGGGGACGAGGTCACAGAAGTCATGGAACTCCGAGCGGGGTAAAAGTTCAAACTTTCCACCCCTCATAGAGGTCAAAATTTTTAATTCATCAAAATCATTTAAAATCTATATAGGTGTGATTGGAGTGCCCTGATTGCTATATAGGTGCATTTGCACTGTCCTGTGTGCCTCCAAAGTGACTTTCTAACACTTTTGAAGTCTCCATGAAGCAAAAAATGACTAAGTCCAAAGACCATTTGGAGCATCAAAGTGTTCAAAAACGGTCAAAAATGCATAAAAACGAAAAAAAACAAGTGCTACAGTGGCCCAATAGCATGCTAAACACACAATGAATGACACAGAATGAATAGTTGTACACATTACTTTGAAAATGCAATTTTAAATTTCAGGGGGACAAGGTCACGAAAGTCATGGAACTCCGAGCGGGGTAAAAGTTCAACCTTTCCCCCCTTATGGAGGTCAAAATTTTAATACATCAAAATCATTTAAAAACTATATAGGTGTGATTGCAGTGTCTTGGATACATCCCACATGAATTTTAAACACATTAGGAGCATCTCTGATCAAAATAACCATAAAAATCCAAAAGCTGCATCAGTGCTTCAAAGTGCTCCAAAACGGTCAAAAATGGACGAAAATGAAAAATATTCTCCATATCTGAGTTTTTATAACATTCCTTAGATAATGTATATCTTGAATTAGTTTTAAATCCTTTTATTAAAAAGTTTCTTTTCTATGCTGCACTGGTGCAACGCCTCAAGTCTGAGAAGCTGCACCAGTGTAGCCGAAGCAGCACTGGTGCAGCCGAAGCAGCACTGGTGCAACAAGAGTCAAGCCTGACCTTTGACCAATCCGAGAAAAAAAAGGTATTTTTTTCCCTGGGCCCCTCCCCCAAACGAAAACACATTGACCTGAAGCCTAAGTGTATTCTGAGTCATAAAAAGTTTATTAGATGAAAAAATATTGTACGGGCACTTTTTTGCACAAAAAGTCACTTTTTGGCACTTTTTTGAGAGAAATAAAATAGTTCGCAGATTTTTTTTAAATCGACCGAATTAAAAAAAAAATGCTCTTGTTGGATGGCTTTGGACATAAGGCCGCATAAACAAAAGGAATTTTTCAAATATCTGTTTTTCTCACTTTTTTATTGCTGTTTGAAATTTCTGACTTGACTTTTTGCATCATTGGTGATGCATGTGTTTAACATTGAGCTTGGGAAAATTGAAAAAAAAATAGACTTTGGGGATTGTTTACTAGGGCAACTGATACATCAAATTAAGACTCATATTAAACTGAACCTCAAGCTGAAAAAAAAAACAAAATAGCATTTACGATCACTTTTTTATAAGCGACTTTAACAATAGTTTTTTAGCTATATTAAAAAACAAGGTAACGCCGTAAATTTTAGAAAAGAGATTTTTTCAAAGTAAAACATAGGTGTGACCTGCCTTCACATTAGGCTTCATAAACAAAAGAAAAAACATCTCTATGTGTTATATTCACTTTTTAATAACACATTTTCGTTTTAGGCACAAGCAAAAAGCAGCATTGGTGATGCATGTGTTTTTCAATGGGCTTTTTTAAAGTCTACCAAAATACGGTTTACCAATACATTTTCATTATTTTCTCTTTGGTATCTCATTATGCACATGTTAATAAACAGGTTCATGCATTATTAGCTAAAGAGCATAAAAACACACTGAATTATTAACAATAATCTTTGAGATTCGGGTGACCAGATGGCCGGAAATCGAAAATCGCCTCGTATGGATTCAACTTCCATTTCGTGCACTTTCTATGTGGGCTACATGCATAAGAATTGGTACAATAATGCATACGAATCTTAGCTAGAATCTGCAATTGAAATTAAGTCTTTAACTTATATGCTTCAAGAATTATAGGGCACATTCTGCTATGTATAATATCCTATCCATTTCAATGGGACGACCAGATGGCCGCAAATTGAAAATCGCGTCGTATGGATTCATATTGCGTTGTATGTACCTTACGTGTAAGCCACATGCATTTAAAATGACTCAATGTAGTAGGGTATGCTATAGAATGTGTTGCAGTTGGAAATCAAGCTCTATCTAGTATGGATCATGACTGATGACACAATATACGTGACTCATTTTGCAAAAAATGGAGGCAAATTTTATAAAACATGCGTTTAATCACTGAATGATTCTCACCACTTCTAAGCATGGCACAGGCATGACAATGACCACAGGGCAGTGGCATGATGGTAACTGTATGCTGCACTCAGAATTATGGATCCAGATTGTATGGTTTTAGAATTATGGGCCACAACGTAAGGCATATTTTTTCACACATGTGACGTTATTGAAAAACATCATACATTCAACTTCACATTTTGTAGCCAAAAGCATAAAGTGTTCTTCAACACACATGAAAGTGAAAAAAAAAAACTTTTCCTGAAGATTACACTTGATTTGTACCTTGTCCCTATAAGCCACAAATATGAGAGTTACCACTATAAAGTGTAGATGTCTTAGCTACATACTGTGATTGAAATTAGGTCAGTACCTCATATGGTTCAAGATTTATAGTGCACCACATACTATGTAATATATCCTATCCATTTCAATGGGTGACCAGATGGCCGCAAATTAAAAATCGCCTCGTATGGATTCAAATTGCTTTGTATGCACCTTGTGTGTGAGCCACATGCATATAAAATGGCACACTGTAGTAGGCTATGTTATAGAATGTGTTGCAGTTGGAAATCAAGCTCTATCTAATATGGATCTTGACTGATGACATAACATACGTGACACATTTTGCAAAAGCTGGAGGAATTTTTTTTAAAATATGTGTTTAATCGCTGAAAGATTCACACCACTTTGAAGCTTTCCACATGCATGAAAATGAACACAGGACAGTGGCATCATGTTAGCTTAATGCTGCACTTCCAATTATGGATCCAGATTGTATGGTTTTAGAAGTATGGGACAAAATGTAAGGCATACTTTTTCGTACATGCGACGGTATTGAAAAACGTCATACATTCAACCTCAAATTTTGACAACTTTACAATACGCCACACACATAATAATTCACATGGGTAAGATGCACATCACTAGGAACAAAGTGCTGTTTAAATTATGTCTCTATAATGTACAGACTATGAATTATAGCCAAAAGTATAAAGTGTTCTACAACACAGATGAAAGTGAAAAATAAAAACTTACCTGAAGGTTACACTTGATTTGTACCTTGTCCCTATAAGCCACAACCATGAGAGTTACCACTATGAATTGTAAATGTCTTAGCTACATACTGCAATTGAAATTAAGTCAGTAAATCATATGCTTCAAGAAATAGAGTGCACTACATCCTCTGTAGTATATCCTATCCATTTCAAAGGGTGACCAGATGGCCGCAAATTAAAAATTGCCTCGTATGGATTCAAATTGCTTTGTATGACTGTTTTCAGGTCCCTGTAGCCACCAGGACCCCATAATATATCTCAGATGATATAACAAGAGTGGCTAGGGCTCATTTCCAGCCTCCAGGTACATGTCTGACTCCTATTTATGACATTTCGAGGTGTTTGGGATCAAACTCATTTTTCCCAATATAGGCCATAGAGCTCAGAGTCACATCACATTGAGCTCAGAGTCACATCAAATTTCTAGTTCTGGACCTAAGGACCCCTTAGTATACCTCAGATGACATACCAGGAGTGTCTAAGACCCATTTCTGGCCTCCAGGGATGACTTTTTGAAGTTTTGGGGTTTAAGGGGGCATAGTCACTTCTTCCATCCAGGCTACGTTGCTCAAAATCGGGTACGATGTCAGGTTCTTCCCTTGGCTGGAAGCTGAAAAAAAAACTTCAGATAATAGCAAAGGTAGATAGATCAAATGAAAGCATCAGATCTGAGCTTTCTAACAAGTATATTTAGGTCATGGGTACTCACAAAGTGACTGTGATATCCATTCTGAGCTATTTGGAAAATTAGCAAATCTTGTCAAAAAAACTTTTTTTGACGATTTTTGCTAATTTTCGGTATCAACCCTCATGACTGTTTTCGGGTCCCTGTAGCCACCAGGACCCCATAATATATCTCAGATGATATAACAAGAGTGGCTAGGGCTCATTTCCAGCCTCCAGGTACATGTATGACTCCTATTTGTGACATTTCGAGGTGTTTGGGGTCAAACTCATTTTTTCCATTATAGGCCATATAGCTCAGAGTCACATCACATTGAGCTCAGAGTCACATCAAATTTCTAGTTCTGGACCTAAGGACCCCTTAGTATACCTCAGATGACATACCAGGAGTGTCTAAGACCCATTTCTGGCCTCCAGGGATGACTTTTTGAAGTTTTGGGGTTTAAGGGGGCAAAGTCACTTCTTCCATCCAGCCTAAGGTGCTCAAAATCGGGTACAATGTCAGGTTTTTCCCATGGCTGGAAGCTGAAAAAAAAACTTCAGATAATAGCAAAGGTAGATAGATCAAATGAAAGCATCAGATCTGAGCTTTCTAACAAGTATATTTAGGTCCTGGGTACTCACAAAGTGACTGTGATATCCATTCTGAGCTATTTGGAAAATTAGCAAATCTTGTCAAAAAAACTTTTTTTGACGATTTTTGCTAATTTTCGGTATCAACCCTCATGACTGTTTTCAGGTCCCTGTAGCCACCAGGACCCCATAATATATCTCAGATTATATAACAAGAGTGGCTAGGGCTCATTTCCAGCCTCCAGGTACATGTCTGACTCCTATTTGTGACATTTTGAGGTGTTTGGTGTCAAATTCTTTTTTTTCCATTATAGCTCCTAGATATCAGTCACATCAGATTTCTAGTTCTAGACCCAAGAAGACCATAGTATACCTCAGATGACATACCAAAAGTGTCTAAGACCCATTTCTGGCCTCCAGGGGTGACTTTTTGAAGTTTTTGGGTTTAAGGGGGCAAAGTGACTTTTTCAACCCAGCCCAATGTTCTCAAAATCGGGTACGATATCAGGTGTTTCCCTTGGCTGGTAGCGGAAAAAAAACTTTATATAATATCAAAGTTATATATATCACATGAAAGCATCAGAGCTGACCTTTCTAACAAGTGTATTCGTATCTTGCGCACTCAAACAGTGTCTCTGATATCCATTCTGAGCTATTTGGAAAATTAGCAAATCTTGTCCCAAAAAATTTTTTGACGATTTTTGCTAATTTTCAGTATCAACCCACCTGACTGTTTTTGGGTCCTGTGGCCACCAGGACCCTATATTATATCTCAGGTGATATAACAAGAGTGTCTAGGGCTCATTTCCAGCCTCCAGGTACATGTCTGAGTCCTATTTCAGACATTTTGAGGTGTTTGGTGTCAAATTAATTTTTTCCATTATAGGCCTTAGATATCAGAGTCACATCACATTTCTAGTTCTGGACCCAAGAACACCATAGTATACCTCAGATGACATACCAAGAGTGTCTAAGACCCATTTCTGGCCTCCAGGGGTGACTTTTTGAAGTTTTTGGGTTTAAGGGGGCAAAGTCACTTTTTCCACACGAGGTCGTGGAACTCGGAGCTGGGTAAAAGTTTAGCTTGAGTGCCCTCCCCATGGAGGTCAAAAATGTTATTGCATCAAAATCATTTAAAAACTATATAGGTGTAATTGTAGTGCCCTGAATTCTATATGGCTGCATTTGCACCGTTCTAGGTATTTATAAAATGAATTTCTAACACTTTTGAAGTCTCCATGAAGTGAAAAATGACCAAGTCCAAAAACTTCCCTGGTGCATCAAAGTGGTCAAAAAAGGTCTACATTGGGTTAAAATTAACAAAACATAGTGCTGCAGTGGTCCAATAGCAGGCTAAAGACATAATGAATGACACAGAATGAACAGTTTTACTAAACACTTTGAAAATTCGATTTTCAATTTCAGGGGGACAAGGTCATGGAAGTCATGGAACTCCGAGCTGGGTAAAAGTTCAGCTTAAGGGCCCTCCCCATGGAGGTCAAAAATTTTATTACGTCAAAATATTTTAAAAACTATATAGGTGTAAATGCAGTGTCCTGAATGCTATGTAACTGCATTTGCACTGTTCTGTGTGCCTCCAAAATGAATTTCTAACACTTTTGAAGTCTCCATGAAGTGAAAAATGACGAAGTACAAAGACATCATTGGTGCATGAAAGTGTTTAAAAACGGTCACAAATGCATAAAAATGAAAAAAACAAAGTGCTACACTGGCCCAATAGCAAGCTAAACACACAATGAATGACCCAGAATGAATATATTTACAAATTACTTGGAAAATGCTATTTTAAATTTCAGGGGGACGAGGTCACAGAAGTCATGGAACTCCGAGCGTGGTAAGAGTTCAAACTTTCCACCCCTCATGGAGGTCAAAATTTTTAATTCATCAAAATCATTTAAAAACTATATAGGTGTGATTGGAGTGTCCCGATTGCTATATAGGTGCATTTGCACTGTCCTGTGTGCCTCCAAAGTGACTTTCTAACACTTTTGAAGTCTCCATGAAGCAAAAAGTGACTAAGTCCAAAGACCATTTGGAGCATCAAAGTGTTCAAAAACGGTCAAAAATGCATAAAAACGAAAAAAAACAAGTGCTACAATGGCCCAATAGCATGCTAAACACACAATGAATGACACAGAATGAATAGTTGTACACATTACTTTGAAAATGCAATTTTAAATTTCAGGGGGACAAGGTCACGAAAGTCATGGAACTCCGAGCGGGGTAAAAGTTCAACCTTTCCCCCCTTATGGAGGTCAACATTTTAATACATCAAAATCATTTAAAAACTATATAGGTGTGATTGCAGTGTCTTGGATACATCCCACATGAATTTTAAACACATTAGGAGCATCTCTGATCAAAATAACCATAAAAATCCCAAAGCTGCATCAATGCTTCAAAGTGCTCCAAAACTGTCAAAAATGGACGAAAATGAAAAATATTCTCCATATCTGAGTTTTTATAACATTCCTTAGATAATGTATATCTTGAATTAGTTTTAAATCCTTTTATTAAAAAGTTTCTTTTCTATGCTGCACTGGTGAAACGCCTCAAGTCTGAGAAGCTGCACCAGTGCAGCCGAAGCAGCACTGGTGCAGCCGAAGCAGCACTGGTGCAACAAGAGTCAAGCTGGTAGCCTGACCTTTGACCAATCCGAGAAAAAAAAAGTGTTTTTTTCCCTGGGCCCCTCCCCCAAACGAAAACACATCGACCTGAAGCCTAAGTGTATTCTGAGTCATAAAAAGTTTATTAGATGAAAAAATATTGTACGGGCACTTTTTTGCACAAAAAGTCACTTTTTGGCACTTTTTTGAGAGAAATAAAATAGTTCGCAGATTTTTTTAAATCGACCGAATTAAAAAAAAATGCTCTTGTTGGATGGCTTTGGACATAAGGCCGCATAAACAAAAGGAATTTTTCAAATATCTGTTTTTCTCACTTTTTTATTGCTGTTTGAAATTTCTGACTTGACTTTTTGCATCATTGGTGATGCATGTGTTTAACATTGAGCTTGGGAAAATTGAAAAAAAATAGACTTTGGGGATTGTTTACTAGGGCAAGTGATACATCAAATTAAGACTCATATTAAACTGAACCTAAAGCTGAAAAAAAAAAAAATAGCATTTACGATCACTTTTTTATAAGCGACTTTAACAATTGTTTTTTAGCTATATTAAAAAACAAGGTAACGCCGTAAATTTTAGAAAAGAGATTTTTTTCAAAGTAAAACATAGGTGTGACCTGCCTTCACATTAGGCTTCATAAACAAAAGAAAAAACATCTCTATGTGTTATATTCACTTTTTAATAACACATTTTCGTTTTAGGCACAAGCAAAAAGCAGCATTGGTGATGCATGTGTTTTTCAATGGGGTTTTTTAAAGTCTACCAAAATACGTTTACCAATACATTTTCATTATTTTCTCTTTGGTATCTCATTATGCACATGTTAATAAACAGGTTCATGCATTATTAGCTAAATAGCATAAAAACACACTGAATTATTAACAATAATCTTTGAGATTCGGGTGACCAGATGGCCGGAAATCGAAAATCGCCTCGTATGGATTCAACTTCCATTTCGTGCACTTTCTATGTGGGCCACATGCATAAGAATTGGTACAATAATGCATACGAATCTTAGCTAGAATCTGCAATTGAAATTAAGTCTTTAACTTATATGCTTCAAGAATTATAGGGCACATTCTGCTATGTATAATATCCTATCCATTTCAATGGGACGACCAGATGGCCGCAAATTGAAAATCGCGTCGTATGGATTCATATTGCGTTGTATGTACCTTACGTGTAAGCCACATGCATTTAAAATGACACAATGTAGTAGGGTATGCTATAGAATGTGTTGCAGTTGGAAATCAAGCTCTATCTAGTATGGATCATGACTGATGACACAATATACGTGACTCATTTTGCAAAAAATGGAGGCAAATTTTATAAAACATGCGTTTAATCACTGAATGATTCTCACCACTTCTAAGCATGGCACAGGCATGACAATGACCACAGGGCAGTGGCATGATGGTAACTGTATGCTGCACTCAGAATTATGGATCCAGATTGTATGGTTTTAGAATTATGGGCCACAACGTAAGGCATGTTTTTCACACATGTGACGTTATTGAAAAACATCATACATTCAACTTCACATTTTGTAGCCAAAAGCATAAAGTGTTCTTCAACACACATGAAAGTGAAAAATAAAAACTTTTCCTGAAGATTACACTTGATTTGTACCTTGTCCCTATAAGCCACAAATATGAGAGTTACCACTATAAAGTGTAGATGTCTTAGCTACATACTGTGATTGAAATTAGGTCAGTACCTCATATGGTTCAAGATTTATAGTGCACCACATACTATGTAATATATCCTATCCATTTCAATGGGTGACCAGATGGCCGCAAATTAAAAATCGCCTCGTATGGATTCAAATTGCTTTGTATGCACCTTGTGTGTGAGCCACATGCATATACAATGGCACACTGTAGTAGGCTATGTTATAGAATGTGTTGCAGTTGGAAATCAAGCTCTATCTAATATGGATCTTGACTGATGACATAACATACGTGACACATTTTGCAAAAGCTGGAGGAATTTTTTTAAAAATATGTGTTTAATGGCTGAAAGATTCACACCACATTGAAGCTTTCCACATGCATGAAAATGAACACAGGACAGTGGCATCATGTTAGCTTAATGCTGCACTTCCAATTATGGATCCAGATTGTATGGTTTTAGAAGTATGGGACAAAATGTAAGGCATACCTTTTCGTACATGCGACGGTATTGAAAAACGTCATACATTCAACCTCAAATTTTGACAACTTTACAATACGCCACACACATAATAATTCACATGGGTAAGATGCACATCACTAGGAACAAAGTGCTGTTTAAATTATGTCTCTATAATGTACAGACTATGAATTATAGCCAAAAGTGTAAAGTGTTCTACAACACACATGAAAGTGAAAAATAAAAACTTACCTGAAGGTTACACTTGATTTGTACCTTGTCCCTATAAGCCACAACCATGAGAGTTACCACTATGAATTATAAATGTCTTAGCTACATACTGCAATTGAAATTAAGTCAGTACATCATATGCTTCAAGAAATAGAGTGCACTACATCCTCTGTAGTATATCCTATCCATTTCAAAGGGTGACCAGATGGCCGCAAATTAAAAATTGCCTCGTATGGATTCAAATTGCTTTGTATGACTGTTTTCAGGTCCCTGTAGCCACCAGGACCCCATAATATATCTCAGATGATATAACAAGAGTGGCTAGGGCTCATTTCCAGCCTCCAGGTACATGTCTGACTCCTATTTGTGACATTTCGAGGTGTTTGGGATCAAACTCATTTTTCCCAATATAGGCCATAGAGCTCAGAGTCACATCACATTGAGCTCAGAGTCACATCAAATTTCTAGTTCTGGACCTAAGGACCCCTTAGTATACCTCAGATGACATACCAGGAGTGTCTAAGACCCATTTCTGGCCTCCAGGGATGACTTTTTGAAGTTTTGGGGTTTAAGGGGGCATAGTCACTTCTTCCATCCAGGCTACGTTGCTCAAAATCGGGTACGATGTCAGGTTCTTCCCTTGGCTGGAAGCTGAAAAAAAAACTTCAGATAATAGCAAAGGTAGATAGATCAAATGAAAGCATCAGATCTGAGCTTTCTAACAAGTATATTTAGGTCATGGGTACTCACAAAGTGACTGTGATATCCATTCTGAGCTATTTGGAAAATTAGCAAATCTTGTCAAAAAAACTTTTTTTGATGATTTTTGCTAATTTTCGGTATCAACCCTCATGACTGTTTTCCGGTCCCTGTAGCCACCAGGACCCCATAATATATCTCAGATGATATAACAAGAGTGGCTAGGGCTCATTTCCAGCCTCCAGGTACATGTCTGACTCCTATTTGTGACATTTCAAGGTGTTTGGGGTCAAACTCATTTTTTCCATTATAGGCCATATAGCTCAGAGTCACATCACATTGAGCTCAGAGTCACATCAAATTTCTAGTTCTGGGCCTAAGGACCCCTTAGTATACCTCAGATGACATACCAGGAGTGTCTAAGACCCATTTCTGGCCTCCAGGGATGACTTTTTGAAGTTTTGGGGTTTAAGGGGGCAAAGTCACTTCTTCCATCCAGCCTAAGGTGCTCAAAATCGGGTACAATGTCAGGTTTTTCCCATGGCTGGAAGCTGAAAAAAAAACTTCAGATAATAGCAAAGGTAGATAGATCAAATCAAAGCATCAGATCTGAGCTTTCTAACAAGTATATTTAGGTCCTGGGTACTCACAAAGTGACTGTGATATCCATTCTGAGCTATTTGGAAAATTAGCAAATCTTGTCAAAAAAACTTTTATTGACAATTTTTGCTAATTTTCGGTATCAACCCTCATGACTGTTTTCAGGTCCCTGTAGCCACCAGGACCCCATAATATATCTCAGATGATATAACAAGAGTGGCTAGGGCTCATTTCCAGCCTCCAGGTACATGTCTGACTCCTATTTGTGACATTTTGAGGTGTTTGGTGTCAAAATCTTTTTTTTCCATTATAGCTCCTAGATATCAGAGTCACATCAGATTTCTAGTTCTGGACCCAAGAAGACCATAGTATACCTCAGATGACATACCAAGAGTGTCTAAGACCCATTTCTGGCCTCCAGGGGTGACTTTTTGAAGTTTTTGGGTTTAAGGGGGCAAAGTGACTTTTTCCACCCAGCCCAATGTTCTCAAAATCGGGTACGATATCAGGTGTTTCCCTTGGCTGGTAGCGGAAAAAAACCTTTATATAATATCAAAGTTATATATATCACATGAAAGCATCAGAGCTGACCTTTCTAACAAGTGTATTCGTATCTTGCGCACTCAAACAGTGTCTCTGATATCCATTCTGAGCTATTTGGAAAATTAGCAAATCTTGTCCAAAAAATTTTTGGGACGATTTTTGCTAATTTTCAGTATAAACCCACCTGACTGTTTTTGGGTCCCTGTGGCCACCAGGACCCTATATTATATCTCAGGTGATATAGCAAGAGTGTCTAGAGCTCATTTCCAGCCTCCAGGTACATGTCTGAGTCCTATTTCAGACATTTTGAGGTGTTTGGTGTCAAATTAATTTTTTCCATTATAGGCCTTAGATATCAGAGTCACATCACATTTCTAGTTCTGGACCCAAGAACACCATAGTATACCTCAGATGACATACCAAGAGTGTCTAAGACCCATTTCTGGCCTCCAGGGGTGACTTTTTGAAGTTTTTGGGTTTAAGGGGGCAAAGTCACTTTTTCCACCCGAGGTCGTGGAACTCGGAGCTGGGTAAAAGTTTAGCTTGAGTGCCCTCCCCATGGAGGTCAAAAATGTTATTGCATCAAAATCATTTAAAAACTATATAGGTGTAATTGTAGTGCCCTGAATTCTATATGGCTGCATTTGCACCGTTCTAGGTATTTACAAAATGAATTTCTAACACTTCTGAAGTCTCCATGAAGTGAAAAATGACCAAGTCCAAAAACTTCACTGGTGCATCAAAGTGGTCAAAAAAGGTCAACATTGGGTTAAAATTAACAAAACATAGTGCTGCAGTGGTCCAATAGCAGCCTAAAGACATAATGAATGACACAGAATGAACAGTTTTACTAAACACTTTGAAAATTCGATTTTCAATTTCAGGGGGACAAGGTCATGGAAGTCATGGAACTCCGAGCTGGGTAAAAGTTCAGCTTAAGGGCCCTCCCCATGGAGGTCAAAAATTTTATTACATCAAAATATTTTAAAAACTATATAGGTGTAATTGGAGTGTCCTGATTGCTATATAGGTGCATTTGCACTGTCCTGTGTGCCTCCAAAGTGACTTTCTAACACTTTTGAAGTCTCCATGAAGCAAAAAGTGACTAAGTCCAAAGACCATTTGGAGCATCAAAGTGTTCAAAAACGGTCAAAAATGCATAAAAACGAAAAAAAAACAAGTGCTACAGTGGCCCAATAGCATGCTAAACACACAATGAATGACACAGAATGAATAGTTGTACACATTACTTTGAAAATGCAATTTTAAATTTCAGGGGACAAGGTCACGAAAGTCATGGAACTCTGAGCGGGGTAAAAGTTCAACCTTTCCCCCCTTATGGAGGTCAACATTTTAATACATCAAAATCATTTAAAAACTATATAGGTGTGATTGCAGTGTCTTGGATACATCCCACATGAATTTTAAACACATTAGGAGCATCTCTGATCAAAATAACCATAAAAATCCAAAAGCTGCATCAGTGCTTCAAGGTGCTCCAAAACGGTCAAAAATGGACGAAAATGAAAAATATTCTCCATATCTGAGTTTTTATAACATTCCTTAGATAATGTATATCTTGAATTAGTTTTAAATCCTTTTATTAAAAAGTTTCTTTTCTATGCTGCACTGGTGCAACGCCTCAAGTCTGAGAAGCTGTACCAGTGCAGCCGAAGCAGCACTGGTGCAGCCGAAGCAGCACTGGTGCAACAAGAGCCTGACCTTTGACCAATCCGAGAAAAAAAAAGGTGTTTTTTTCCCTGGGCCCCTCCCCCAAACGAAAACACATTGACCTGAAGCCTAAGTGTATTCTGAGTCATACAAAGTTTATTAGATGAAAAAATATTGTACGGGCACTTTTTTGCACAAAAAGTGACTTTTTGGCACTTTTTTGAGAGAAATAAAATAGTTCGCAGATTTTTTTTAAATCGACCGAATTAAAAAAAAAATGCTCTTGTTGGATGGCTTTGGACATAAGGCCGCATAAACAAAAGGAATTTTTCAAATATCTGTTTTTCTCACTTTTTTATTGCTGTTTGAAATTTCTGACTTGACTTTTTGCATCATTGGTGATGCATGTGTTTAACATTGAGCTTGGGAAAATTGAAAAAAAAATAGACTTTGGGGATTGTTTACTAGGGCAAGTGATACATCAAATTAAGACTCATATTAAACTGAACCTCAAGCTGAAAAAAAAAACAAAATAGCATTTACGATCACTTTTTTATAAGCGACTTTAACAATTGTTTTTTAGCTATATTAAAAAACAAGGTAACGCCGTAAATTTTAGAAAAGAGATTTTTTCAAAGTAAAACATAGGTGTGACCTGCCTTCACATTAGGCTTCATAAACAAAAGAAAAAACATCTCTATGTGTTATATTCACTTTTTAATAACACATTTTCGTTTTAGGCACAAGCAAAAAGCAGCATTGGTGATGCATGTGTTTTTCAATGGGCTTTTTTAAAGTCTACCAAAATACGGTTTACCAATACATTTTCATTATTTTCTCTTTGGTATCTCATTATGCACATGTTAATAAACAGGTTCATGCATTATTAGCTAAATAGCATAAAAACACACTGAATTATTAACAATAATCTTTGAGATTCGGGTGACCAGATGGCCGGAAATTGAAAATCGCCTCGTATGGATTCAACTTCCATTTCGTGCACTTTCTATGTAGGCTACATGCATAAGAATTGGTTCAATAATGCATACGAATCTTAGCTAGAATCTGCAATTGAAATTAAGTCTTTAACTTATATGCTTCAAGAATTATAGGGCACATTCTGCTATGTATAATATCCTATCCATTTCAATGGGACGACCAGATGGCCGCAAATTGAAAATCGCGTCGTATGGATTCATATTGCGTTGTATGTACCTTACGTGTAAGCCACATGCATTTAAAATGACTCAATGTAGTAGGGTATGCTATAGAATGTGTTGCAGTTGGAAATCAAGCTCTATCTAGTATGGATCATGACTGATGACACAATATACGTGACTCATTTTGCAAAAAATGGAGGCAAATTTTATAAAACATGCGTTTAATCACTGAATGATTCTCACCACTTCTAAGCATGGCACAGGCATGACAATGACCACAGGGCAGTGGCATGTTGGTAACTGTATGCTGCACTCAGAATTATGGATCCAGATTGTATGGTTTTAGAATTATGGGCCACAACGTAAGGCATATTTTTTCACACATGTGACGTTATTGAAAAACATCATACATTCAACTTCACATTTTGTAGCCAAAAGCATAAAGTGTTCTTCAACACACATGAAAGTGAAAAATAAAAACTTTTCCTGAAGATTACACTTGATTTGTACCTTGTCCCTATAAGCCACAAATATGAGAGTTACCACTATAAAGTGTAGATGTCTTGGCTACATACTGTGATTGAAATTAGGTCAGTACCTCATATGGTTCAAGATTTATAGTGCACCACATACTATGTAATATATCCTATCCATTTCAATGGGTGACCAGATGGCCGCAAATTAAAAATCGCCTTGTATGGATTCAAATTGCTTTGTATGCACCTTGTGTGTGAGCCACATGCATATAAAATGGCACACTGTAGTAGGCTATGTTATAGAATGTGTTGCAGTTGGAAATCAAGCTCTATCTAATATGGATCTTGACTGATGACATAACATACGTGACACATTTTGCAAAAGCTGGAGGAATTTTTTTTAAAATATGTGTTTAATCGCTGAAAGATTCACACCACTTTGAAGCTTTCCACATGCATGAAAATGAACACAGGACAGTGGCATCATGTTAGCTTAATGCTGCACTTCCAATTATGGATCCAGATTGTATGGTTTTAGAAGTATGGGACAAAATGTAAGGCATACTTTTTTGTACATGCGACGGTATTGAAAAACGTCATACATTCAACCTCAAATTTTGACAACTTTACAATACGCCACACACATAATAATTCACATGGGTAAGATGCACATCACTAGGAACAAAGTGCTGTTTAAATTATGTCTCTATAATGTACAGACTATGAATTATAGCCAAAAGTATAAAGTGTTCTACAACACACATGAAAGTGAAAAATAAAAACTTACCTGAAGGTTACACTTGATTTGTACCTTGTCCCTATAAGCCACAACCATGAGAGTTACCACTATGAATTGTAAATGTCTTAGCTACATACTGCAATTGAAATTAAGTCAGTACATTATATGCTTCAAGAAATAGAGTGCACTACATCCTCTGTAGTATATCCTATCCATTTCAAAGGGTGACCAGATGGCCGCAAATTAAAAATTGCCTCGTATGGATTCAAATTGCTTTGTATGACTGTTTTCAGGTCCCTGTAGCCACCAGGACCCCATAATATATCTCAGATGATATAACAAGAGTGGCTAGGGCTCATTTCCAGCCTCCAGGTACATGTCTGACTCCTATTTGTGACATTTCGAGGTGTTTGGGATCAAACTCATTTTTCCCAATATAGGCCATAGAGCTCAGAGTCACATCACATTGAGCTCAGAGTCACATCAAATTTCTAGTTCTGGACCTAAGGACCCCTTAGTATACCTCAGATGACATACCAGGAGTGTCTAAGACCCATTTCTGGCCTCCAGGGATGACTTTTTGAAGTTTTGGGGTTTAAGGGGGCAAAGTCACTTCTTCCATCCAGGCTACGTTGCTCAAAATCGGGTACGATGTCAGGTTCTTCCCTTGGCTGGAAGCTGGAAAAAAAACTTCAGATAATAGCAAAGGTAGATAGATCAAATGAAAGCATCAGATCTGAGCTTTCTAACAAGTATATTTAGGTCATGGGTACTCACAAAGTGACTGTGATATCCATTCTGAGCTATTTGGAAAATTAGCAAATCTTGTCAAAAAAACTTTTTTTGACGATTTTTGCTAATTTTCGGTATCAACCCTCATGACTGTTTTCGGGTCCCTGTAGCCACCAGGACCCCATAATATATCTCAGATGATATAACAAGAGTGGCTAGGGCTCATTTCCAGCCTCCAGGTACATGTCTGACTCCTAATTGTGACATTTCGAGGTGTTTGGGGTCAAACTCATTTTTTCCATTATAGGCCATATAGCTCAGAGTCACATCACATTGAGCTCAGAGTCACATCAAATTTCTAGTTCTGGACCTAAGGACCCCTTAGTATACCTCAGATGACATACCAGGAGTGTCTAAGACCCATTTCTGGCCTCCAGGGATGACTTTTTGAAGTTTTGGGGTTTAAGGGGGCAAAGTCACTTCTTCCATCCAGCCTAAGGTGCTCAAAATCGGGTACAATGTCAGGTTTTTCCCATGGCTGGAAGCTGAAAAAAAAACTTTAGATAATAGCAAAGGTAGATAGATCAAATGAAAGCATCAGATCTGAGCTTTCTAACAAGTATATTTAGGTCCTGGGTACTCACAAAGTGACTGTGATATCCATTCTGAGCTATTTGGAAAATTAGCAAATCTTGTCAAAAAAACTTTTTTTGACGATTTTTGCTAATTTTCGGTATCAACCCTCATGACTGTTTTCAGGTCCCTGTAGCCACCAGGACCCCATAATATATCTCAGATTATATAACAAGAGTGGCTAGGGCTCATTTCCAGCCTCCAGGTACATGTCTGACTCCTATTTGTGACATTTTGAGGTGTTTGGTGTCAAATTCTTTTTTTTCCATTATAGCTCCTAGATATCAGAGTCACATCAGATTTCTAGTTCTAGACCCAAGAAGACCATAGTATACCTCAGATGACATACCAAGAGTGTCTAAGACCCATTTCTGGCCTCCAGGGGTGACTTTTTGAAGTTTTGGGGTTTAAGGGGGCAAAGTGACTTTTTCCACCCAGCCCAATGTTCTCAAAATCGGGTACGATATCAGGTGTTTCCCTTGGCTGGTAGCGGAAAAAAAACTTCATATAATATCAAAGTTATATATATCACATGAAAGCATCAGAGCTGACCTTTCTAACAAGTGTATTCGTATCTTGCGCACTCAAACAGTGTCTCTGATATCCATTCTGAGCTATTTGGAAAATTAGCAAATCTTGTCAAAAAAAATTTTTGGACGATTTTTGCTAATTTTCAGTATCAACCCACCTGACTGTTTTTGGGTCCCTGTGGCCACCAGGACCCTATATTATATCTCAGGTGATATAGCAAGAGTGTCTAGGGCTCATTTCCAGCCTCCAGGTACATGTCTGAGTCCTATTTCAGACATTTTGAGGTGTTTGGTGTCAAATTAATTTTTTCCATTATAGGCCTTAGATATCAGAGTCACATCACATTTCTAGTTCTGGACCCAAGAACACCATAGTATACCTCAGATGACATACCAAGAGTGTCTAAGACCCATTTATGGC
Source organism: Lissotriton helveticus (assembly GCF_964261635.1). NCBI lineage: Eukaryota > Metazoa > Chordata > Amphibia > Caudata > Salamandridae > Lissotriton > Lissotriton helveticus. The sequence continues at coordinate 438,562,274 of NC_136058.1, forward strand.
CTCCAGGGGTGACTTTTTGAAGTTTTTGGGTTTAAGGGGGCAAAGTCACTTTTTCCACCCGAGGTCGTGGAACTCGGAGCTGTGTAAAAGTTTAGCTTGAGTGCCCTCCCCATGGAGGTCAAAAATGTTATTGCATCAAAATCATTTAAAAACTATATAGGTGTAATTGTAGTGCCCTGAATTCTATATGGCTGCATTTGCACCGTTCTAGGTATTTACAAAATGAATTTCTAACACTTTTGAAGTCTCCATGAAGTGAAAAATGACCAAGTCCAAAAACTTCCCTGGTGCATCAAAGTGGTCAAAAAAGGTCAACATTGGGTTAAAATTAACAAAACATAGTGCTGCAGTGGTCCAATAGCAGGCTAAAGACATAATGAATGACACAGAATGAACAGTTTTACTAAACACTTTGAAAATTCGATTTTCAATTTCAGGGGGACAATGTTATGGAAGTCATGGAACTCCGAGCTGTGTAAAAGTTCAGCTTAAGGGCCCTCCCCATGGAGGTCAAAAATTTTATTACATCAAAATATTTTAAAAACTATATAGGTGTAATTGCAGTGTCCTGAATGCTATGTAACTGCATTTGCACTGTTCTGTGTGCCTCCAAAATGAATTTCTAACACTTTTGAAGTCTCCATGAAGTGAAAAATGACGAAGTACAAAGACATCATTGGTGCATGAAAGTGTTTAAAAACGGTCACAAATGCATAAAAATGAAAAAAACAAAGTGCTACACTGGCCCAATAGCAAGCTAAACACACAATGAATGACCCAGAATGAATATATTTACAAATTACTTGGAAAATGCTATTTTAAATTTCAGGGGGACGAGGTCACAGAAGTCATGGAACTCCGAGCGGGGTAAAAGTTCAAACTTTCCACCCCTCATGGAGGTCAACATTTTTAATTCATCAAAATCATTTAAAAACTATATAGGTGTGATTGGAGTGTCCTGATTGCCATATAGGTGCATTTGCACTGTCCTGTGTGCCTCCAAAGTGACTTTCTAACACTTTTGAAGTCTCCATGAAGCAAAAAGTGACTAAGTCCAAAGACCATTTGGAGCATCAAAGTGTTCAAAAACGGTCAAAAATGCATAAAAACGAAAAAAAACAAGTGCTACAGTGGCCCAATAGCACGCTAAACACACAATGAATGACACAGAATGAATAGTTGTACACATTACTTTGAAAATGCAATTTTAAATTTCAGGGGGACAAGGTCACGAAAGTCATGGAACTCCGAGCGGGGTAAAAGTTCAACCTTTCCCCCCTTATGGAGGTCAACATTTTAATACATCAAAATCATTTAAAAACTATATAGGTGTGATTGCAGTGTCTTGGATACATCCCACATGAATTTTAAACACATTAGGAGCATCTCTGATCAAAATAACCATAAAAATCCCAAAGCTGCATCAATGCTTCAAAGTGCTCCAAAACTGTCAAAAATGGACGAAAATGAAAAATATTCTCCATATCTGAGTTTTTATAACATTCCTTAGATAATGTATATCTTGAATTAGTTTTAAATCCTTTTATTAAAAAGTTTCTTTTCTATGCTGCACTGGTGCAACGCCTCAAGTCTGAGAAGCTGCACCAGTGCAGCCGAAGCAGCACTGGTGCAGCCGAAGCAGCACTGGTGCAACAAGAGTCAAGCTGGTAGCCTGACCTTTGACCAATCCGAGATAAAAAAACTGTTTTTTTCCCTGGGCCCCTCCCCCAAACGAAAACACATTGACCTGAAGCCTAAGTGTATTCTGAGTCATAAAAAGTTTATTAGATGAAAAAATATTGTACGGGCACTTTTTTGCACAAAAAGTCACTTTTTGGCACTTTTTTGAGAGAAATAAAATAGTTCGCAGATTTTTTTTAAATCGACCGAATAAAAAAAAAATGCTCTTGTTGGATGGCTTTGGACATAAGGCCGCATAAACAAAAGGAATTTTTCAAATATCTGTTTTTCTCACTTTTTTATTGCTGTTTGAAATTTCTGACTTGACTTTTTGCATCATTGGTGATGCATGTGTTTAACATTGAGCTTGGGAAAATTGAAAAAAATAGACTTTGGGGATTGTTTACTAGGGCAAGTGATACATCAAATTAAGACTCATATTAAACTGAACCTCAAGCTGAAAAAAAAAACAAAATAGCATTTACGATCACTTTTTTATAAGCGACTTTAACAATTGTTTTTTAGCTATATTAAAAAACAAGGTAACGCCGTAAATTTTAGAAAAGAGATTTTTTCAAAGTAAAACATAGGTGTGACCTGCCTTCACATTAGGCTTCATAAACAAAAGAAAAAACATCTCTATGTGTTATATTCACTTTTTAATAACACATTTTCGTTTTAGGCACAAGCAAAAAGCAGCATTGGTGATGCATGTGTTTTTCAATGGGGTTTTTTAAAGTCTACCAAAATACGGTTTACCAATACATTTTCATTATTTTCTCTTTGGTATCTCATTATGCACATGTTAATAAACAGGTTCATGCATTATTAGCTAAATAGCATAAAAACACACTGAATTATTAACAATAATCTTTGAGATTCGGGTGACCAGATGGCCGGAAATCGAAAATCGCCTCGTATGGATTCAACTTCCATTTCGTGCACTTTCTATGTGGGCCACATGCATAAGAATTGGTACAATAATGCATACGAATCTTAGCTAGAATCTGCAATTGAAATTAAGTCTTTAACTTATATGCTTCAAGAATTATAGGGCACATTCTGCTATGTATAATATCCTATCCATTTCAATGGGACGACCAGATGGCCGCAAATTGAAAATCGCGTCGTATGGATTCATATTGCGTTGTATGTACCTTACGTGTAAGCCACATGCATTTAAAATGACACAATGTAGTAGGGTATGCTATAGAATGTGTTGCAGTTGGAAATCAAGCTCTATCTAGTATGGATCATGACTGATGACACAATATACGTGACTCATTTTGCAAAAAATGGAGGCAAATTTTATAAAACATGCGTTTAATCACTGAATGATTCTCACCACTTCTAAGCATGGCACAGGCATGACAATGACCACAGGGCAGTGGCATGATGGTAACTGTATGCTGCACTCAGAATTATGGATCCAGATTGTATGGTTTTAGAATTATGGGCCACAACGTAAGGCATATTTTTCACACATGTGACGTTATTGAAAAACATCATACATTCAACTTCACATTTTGTAGCCAAAAGCATAAAGTGTTCTTCAACACACATGAAAGTGAAAAATAAAAACTTTTCCTGAAGATTACACTTGATTTGTACCTTGTCCCTATAAGCCACAAATATGAGAGTTACCACTATAAAGTGTAGATGTCTTAGCTACATACTGTGATTGAAATTAGGTCAGTACCTCATATGGTTCAAGATTTATAGTGCACCACATACTATGTAATATATCCTATCCATTTCAATGGGTGACCAGATGGCCGCAAATTAAAAATCGCCTCGTATGGATTCAAATTGCTTTGTATGCACCTTGTGTGTGAGCCACATGCATATACAATGGCACACTGTAGTAGGCTATGTTATAGAATGTGTTGCAGTTGGAAATCAAGCTCTATCTAATATGGATCTTGACTGATGACATAACATACGTGACACATTTTGCAAAAGCTGGAGGAATTTTTTTAAAAATATGTGTTTAATGGCTGAAAGATTCACACCACTTTGAAGCTTTCCACATGCATGAAAATGAACACAGGACAGTGGCATCATGTTAGCTTAATGCTGCACTTCCAATTATGGATCCAGATTGTATGGTTTTAGAAGTATGGGACAAAATGTAAGGCATACCTTTTCGTACATGCGACGGTATTGAAAAACGTCATACATTCAACCTCAAATTTTGACAACTTTACAATACGCCATACACATAATAATTCACATGGGTAAGATGCACATCACTAGGAACAAAGTGCTGTTTAAATTATGTCTCTATAATGTACAGACTATGAATTATAGCCAAAAGTATAAAGTGTTCTACAACACACATGAAAGTGAAAAATAAAAACTTACCTGAAGGTTACACTTGATTTGTACCTTGTCCCTATAAGCCACAACCATGAGAGTTACCACTATGAATTATAAATGTCTTAGCTACATACTGCAATTGAAATTAAGTCAGTACATCATATGCTTCAAGAAATAGAGTGCACTACATCCTCTGTAGTATATCCTATCCATTTCAAAGGGTGACCAGATGGCCGCAAATTAAAAATTGCCTCGTATGGATTCAAATTGCTTTGTATGACTGTTTTCAGGTCCCTGTAGCCACCAGGACCCCATAATATATCTCAGATGATATAACAAGAGTGGCTAGGGCTCATTTCCAGCCTCCAGGTACATGTCTGACTCCTATTTGTGACATTTCGAGGTGTTTGGGATCAAACTCATTTTTCCCAATATAGGCCATAGAGCTCAGAGTCACATCACATTGAGCTCAGAGTCACATCAAATTTCTAGTTCTGGACCTAAGGACCCCTTAGTATACCTCAGATGACATACCAGGAGTGTCTAAGACCCATTTCTGGCCTCCAGGGATGACTTTTTGAAGTTTTGGGGTTTAAGGGGGCATAGTCACTTCTTCCATCCAGGCTACGTTGCTCAAAATCGGGTACGATGTCAGGTTCTTCCCTTGGCTGGAAGCTGAAAAAAAAACTTCAGATAATAGCAAAGGTAGATAGATCAAATGAAAGCATCAGATCTGAGCTTTCTAACAAGTATATTTAGGTCATGGGTACTCACAAAGTGACTGTGATATCCATTCTGAGCTATTTGGAAAATTAGCAAATCTTGTCAAAAAAACTTTTTTTGACGATTTTTGCTAATTTTCGGTATCAACCCTCATGACTGTTTTCCGGTCCCTGTAGCCACCAGGACCCCATAATATATCTCAGATGATATAACAAGAGTGGCTAGGGCTCATTTCCAGCCTCCAGGTACATGTCTGACTCCTATTTGTGACATTTCAAGGTGTTTGGGGTCAAACTCATTTTTTCCATTATAGGCCATATAGCTCAGAGTCACATCACATTGAGCTCAGAGTCACATCAAATTTCTAGTTCTGGGCCTAGGGACCCCTTAGTATACCTCAGATGACATACCAGGAGTGTCTAAGACCCATTTCTGGCCTCCAGGGATGACTTTTTGAAGTTTTGGGGTTTAAGGGGGCAAAGTCACTTCTTCCATCCAGCCTAAGGTGCTCAAAATCGGGTACAATGTCAGGTTTTTCCCATGGCTGGAAGCTGAAAAAAAAACTTCAGATAATAGCAAAGGTAGATAGATCAAATCAAAGCATCAGATCTGAGCTTTCTAACAAGTATATTTAGGTCCTGGGTACTCACAAAGTGACTGTGATATCCATTCTGAGCTATTTGGAAAATTAGCAAATCTTGTCAAAAAAACTTTTATTGACAATTTTTGCTAATTTTCGGTATCAACCCTCATGACTGTTTTCAGGTCCCTGTAGCCACCAGGACCCCATAATATATCTCAGATGATATAACAAGAGTGGCTAGGGCTCATTTCCAGCCTCCAGGTACATGTCTGACTCCTATTTGTGACATTTTGAGGTGTTTGGTGTCAAAATCTTTTTTTTCCATTATAGCTCCTAGATATCAGAGTCACATCAGATTTCTAGTTCTGGACCCAAGAAGACCATAGTATACCTCAGATGACATACCAAGAGTGTCTAAGACCCATTTCTGGCCTCCAGGGGTGACTTTTTGAAGTTTTTGGGTTTAAGGGGGCAAAGTGACTTTTTCCACCCAGCCCAATGTTCTCAAAATCGGGTACGATATCAGGTGTTTCCCTTGGCTGGTAGCGGAAAAAAACCTTTATATAATATCAAAGTTATATATATCACATGAAAGCATCAGAGCTGACCTTTCTAACAAGTGTATTCGTATCTTGCGCACTCAAACAGTGTCTCTGATATCCATTCTGAGCTATTTGGAAAATTAGCAAATCTTGTCCAAAAAATTTTTGGGACGATTTTTGCTAATTTTCAGTATCAACCCACCTGACTGTTTTTGGGTCCCTGTGGCCACCAGGACCCTATATTATATCTCAGGTGATATAGCAAGAGTGTCTAGGGCTCATTTCCAGCCTCCAGGTACATGTCTGAGTCCTATTTCAGACATTTTGAGGTGTTTGGTGTCAAATTAATTTTTTCCATTATAGGCCTTAGATATCAGAGTCACATCACATTTCTAGTTCTGGACCCAAGAACACCATAGTATACCTCAGATGACATACCAAGAGTGTCTAAGACCCATTTCTGGCCTCCAGGGGTGACTTTTTGAAGTTTTTGGGTTTAAGGGGGCAAAGTCACTTTTTCCACCCGAGGTCGTGGAACTCGGAGCTGGGTAAAAGTTTAGCTTGAGTGCCCTCCCCATGGAGGTCAAAAATGTTATTGCATCAAAATCATTTAAAAACTATATAGGTGTAATTGTAGTGCCCTGAATTCTATATGGCTGCATTTGCACCGTTCTAGGTATTTACAAAATGAATTTCTAACACTTTTGAAGTCTCCATGAAGTGAAAAATGACCAAGTCCAAAAACTTCACTGGTGCATCAAAGTGGTCAAAAAAGGTCAACATTGGGTTAAAATTAACAAAACATAGTGCTGCAGTGGTCCAATAGCAGCCTAAAGACATAATGAATGACACAGAATGAACAGTTTTACTAAACACTTTGAAAATTCGATTTTCAATTTCAGGGGGACAAGGTCATGGAAGTCATGGAACTCCGAGCTGGGTAAAAGTTCAGCTTAAGGGCCCTCCCCATGGAGGTCAAAAATTTTATTACATCAAAATATTTTAAAAACTATATAGGTGTAATTGGAGTGTCCTGATTGCTATATAGGTGCATTTGCACTGTCCTGTGTGCCTCCAAAGTGACTTTCTAACACTTTTGAAGTCTCCATGAAGCAAAAAGTGACTAAGTCCAAAGACCATTTGGAGCATCAAAGTGTTCAAAAACGGTCAAAAATGCATAAAAACGAAAAAAAAACAAGTGCTACAGTGGCCCAATAGCATGCTAAACACACAATGAATGACACAGAATGAATAGTTGTACACATTACTTTGAAAATGCAATTTTAAATTTCAGGGGGACAAGGTCACGAAAGTCATGGAACTCCGAGCGGGGTAAAAGTTCAACCTTTCCCCCCTTATGGAGGTCAACATTTTAATACATCAAAATCATTTAAAAACTATATAGGTGTGATTGCAGTGTCTTGGATACATCCCACATGAATTTTAAACACATTAGGAGCATCTCTGATCAAAATAACCATAAAAATCCAAAAGCTGCATCAGTGCTTCAAAGTGCTCCAAAACGGTCAAAAATGGACGAAAATGAAAAATATTCTCCATATCTGAGTTTTTATAACATTCCTTAGATAATGTATATCTTGAATTAGTTTTAAATCCTTTTATTAAAAAGTTTCTTTTCTATGCTGCACTGGTGCAACGCCTCAAGTCTGAGAAGCTGTACCAGTGCAGCCGAAGCAGCACTGGTGCAGCCGAAGCAGCACTGGTGCAACAAGAGTCAAGCTGGTAGCCTGACCTTTGACCAATCCGAGAAAAAAAAAGGTGTTTTTTTCCCTGGGCCCCTCCCCCAAACGAAAACACATTGACCTGAAGCCTAAGTGTATTCTGAGTCATACAAAGTTTATTAGATGAAAAAATATTGTACGGGCACTTTTTTGCACAAAAAGTCACTTTTTGGCACTTTTTTGAGAGAAATAAAATAGTTCGCAGATTTTTTTTAAATCGACCGAATTAAAAAAAAAATGCTCTTGTTGGATGGCTTTGGACATAAGGCCGCATAAACAAAAGGAATTTTTCAAATATCTGTTTTTCTCACTTTTTTATTGCTGTTTGAAATTTCTGACTTGACTTTTTGCATCATTGGTGATGCATGTGTTTAACATTGAGCTTGGGAAAATTGAAAAAAAAATAGACTTTGGGGATTGTTTACTAGGGCAAGTGATACATCAAATTAAGACTCATATTAAACTGAACCTCAAGCTGAAAAAAAAAAAAAAATAGCATTTACGATCACTTTTTTATAAGCGACTTTAACAATAGTTTTTTAGCTATATTAAAAAACAAGGTAACGCCGTAAATTTTAGAAAAGAGATTTTTTCAAAGTAAAACATAGGTGTGACCTGCCTTCACATTAGGCTTCATAAACAAAAGAAAAAACATCTCTATGTGTTATATTCACTTTTTAATAACACATTTTCGTTTTAGGCACAAGCAAAAAGCAGCATTGGTGATGCATGTGTTTTTCAATGGGGTTTTTTAAAGTCTACCAAAATACGGTTTACCAATACATTTTCATTATTTTCTCTTTGGTATCTCATTATGCACATGTTAATAAACAGGTTCATGCATTATTAGCTAAATAGCATAAAAACACACTGAATTATTAACAATAATCTTTGAGATTCGGGTGACCAGATGGCCGGAAATTGAAAATCGCCTCGTATGGATTCAACTTCCATTTCGTGCACTTTCTATGTAGGCTACATGCATAAGAATTGGTTCAATAATGCATACGAATCTTAGCTAGAATCTGCAATTGAAATTAAGTCTTTAACTTATATGCTTCAAGAATTATAGGGCACATTCTGCTATGTATAATATCCTATCCATTTCAATGGGACGACCAGATGGCCGCAAATTGAAAATCGCGTCGTATGGATTCATATTGCGTTGTATGTACCTTACGTGTAAGCCACATGCATTTAAAATGACTCAATGTAGTAGGGTATGCTATAGAATGTGTTGCAGTTGGAAATCAAGCTCTATCTAGTATGGATCATGACTGATGACACAATATACGTGACTCATTTTGCAAAAAATGGAGGCAAATTTTATAAAACATGCGTTTAATCACTGAATGATTCTCACCACTTCTAAGCATGGCACAGGCATGACAATGACCACAGGGCAGTGGCATGATGGTAACTGTATGCTGCACTCAGAATTATGGATCCAGATTGTATGGTTTTAGAATTATGGGCCACAACGTAAGGCATATTTTTTCACACATGTGACGTTATTGAAAAACATCATACATTCAACTTCACATTTTGTAGCCAAAAGCATAAAGTGTTCTTCAACACACATGAAAGTGAAAAATAAAAACTTTTCCTGAAGATTACACTTGATTTGTACCTTGTCCCTATAAGCCACAAATATGAGAGTTACCACTATAAAGTGTAGATGTCTTGGCTACATACTGTGATTGAAATTAGGTCAGTACCTCATATGGTTCAAGATTTATAGTGCACCACATACTATGTAATATATCCTATCCATTTCAATGGGTGACCAGATGGCCGCAAATTAAAAATCGCCTTGTATGGATTCAAATTGCTTTGTATGCACCTTGTGTGTGAGCCACATGCATATAAAATGGCACACTGTAGTAGGCTATGTTATAGAATGTGTTGCAGTTGGAAATCAAGCTCTATCTAATATGGATCTTGACTGATGACATAACATACGTGACACATTTTGCAAAAGCTGGAGGAATTTTTTTTAAAATATGTGTTTAATCGCTGAAAGATTCACACCACTTTGAAGCTTTCCACATGCATGAAAATGAACACAGGACAGTGGCATCATGTTAGCTTAATGCTGCACTTCCAATTATGGATCCAGATTGTATGGTTTTAGAAGTATGGGACAAAATGTAAGGCATACTTTTTCGTACATGCGACGGTATTGAAAAACGTCATACATTCAACCTCAAATTTTGACAACTTTACAATACGCCACACACATAATAATTCACATGGGTAAGATGCACATCACTAGGAACAAAGTGCTGTTTAAATTATGTCTCTATAATGTACAGACTATGAATTATAGCCAAAAGTATAAAGTGTTCTACAACACACATGAAAGTGAAAAATAAAAACTTACCTGAAGGTTACACTTGATTTGTACCTTGTCCCTATAAGCCACAACCATGAGAGTTACCACTATGAATTGTAAATGTCTTAGCTACATACTGCAATTGAAATTAAGTCAGTACATTATATGCTTCAAGAAATAGAGTGCACTACATCCTCTGTAGTATATCCTATCCATTTCAAAGGGTGACCAGATGGCCGCAAATTAAAAATTGCCTCGTATGGATTCAAATTGCTTTGTATGACTGTTTTCAGGTCCCTGTAGCCACCAGGACCCCATAATATATCTCAGATGATATAACAAGAGTGGCTAGGGCTCATTTCCAGCCTCCAGGTACATGTCTGACTCCTATTTGTGACATTTCGAGGTGTTTGGGATCAAACTCATTTTTCCCAATATAGGCCATAGAGCTCAGAGTCACATCACATTGAGCTCAGAGTCACATCAAATTTCTAGTTCTGGACCTAAGGACCCCTTAGTATACCTCAGATGACATACCAGGAGTGTCTAAGACCCATTTCTGGCCTCCAGGGATGACTTTTTGAAGTTTTGGGGTTTAAGGGGGCAAAGTCACTTCTTCCATCCAGGCTACGTTGCTCAAAATCGGGTACGATGTCAGGTTCTTCCCTTGGCTGGAAGCTGAAAAAAAAACTTCAGATAATAGCAAAGGTAGATAGATCAAATGAAAGCATCAGATCTGAGCTTTCTAACAAGTATATTTAGGTCATGGGTACTCACAAAGTGACTGTGATATCCATTCTGAGCTATTTGGAAAATTAGCAAATCTTGTCCAAAAAACTTTTTTTGACGATTTTTGCTAATTTTCGGTATCAACCCTCATGACTGTTTTCGGGTCCCTGTAGCCACCAGGACCCCATAATATATCTCAGATGATATAACAAGAGTGGCTAGGGCTCATTTCCAGCCTCCAGGTACATGTCTGACTCCTAATTGTGACATTTCGAGGTGTTTGGGGTCAAACTCATTTTTTCCATTATAGGCCATATAGCTCAGAGTCACATCACATTGAGCTCAGAGTCACATCAAATTTCTAGTTCTGGACCTAAGGACCCCTTAGTATACCTCAGATGACATACCAGGAGTGTCTAAGACCCATTTCTGGCCTCCAGGGATGACTTTTTGAAGTTTTGGGGTTTAAGGGGGCAAAGTCACTTCTTCCATCCAGCCTAAGGTGCTCAAAATCGGGTACAATGTCAGGTTTTTCCCATGGCTGGAAGCTGAAAAAAAAACTTTAGATAATAGCAAAGGTAGATAGATCAAATGAAAGCATCAGATCTGAGCTTTCTAACAAGTATATTTAGGTCCTGGGTACTCACAAAGTGACTGTGATATCCATTCTGAGCTATTTGGAAAATTAGCAAATCTTGTCAAAAAAACTTTTTTTGACGATTTTTGCTAATTTTCGGTATCAACCCTCATGACTGTTTTCAGGTCCCTGTAGCCACCAGGACCCCATAATATATCTCAGATTATATAACAAGAGTGGCTAGGGCTCATTTCCAGCCTCCAGGTACATGTCTGACTCCTATTTGTGACATTTTGAGGTGTTTGGTGTCAAATTCTTTTTTTTCCATTATAGCTCCTAGATATCAGAGTCACATCAGATTTCTAGTTCTAGACCCAAGAAGACCATAGTATACCTCAGATGACATACCAAGAGTGTCTAAGACCCATTTCTGGCCTCCAGGGGTGACTTTTTGAAGTTTTGGGGTTTAAGGGGGCAAAGTGACTTTTTCCACCCAGCCCAATGTTCTCAAAATCGGGTACGATATCAGGTGTTTCCCTTGGCTGGTAGCGGAAAAAAAACTTCATATAATATCAAAGTTATATATATCACATGAAAGCATCAGAGCTGACCTTTCTAACAAGTGTATTCGTATCTTGCGCACTCAAACAGTGTCTCTGATATCCATTCTGAGCTATTTGGAAAATTAGCAAATCTTGTCAAAAAATATTTTTGGACGATTTTTGCTAATTTTCAGTATCAACCCACCTGACTGTTTTTGGGTCCCTGTGGCCACCAGGACCCTATATTATATCTCAGGTGATATAGCAAGAGTGTCTAGGGCTCATTTCCAGCCTCCAGGTACATGTCTGAGTCCTATTTCAGACATTTTGAGGTGTTTGGTGTCAAATTAATTTTTTCCATTATAGGCCTTAGATATCAGAGTCACATCACATTTCTAGTTCTGGACCCAAGAACACCATAGTATACCTCAGATGACATACCAAGAGTGTCTAAGACCCATTTCTGGCCTCCAGGGGTGACTTTTTGAAGTTTTTGGGTTTAAGGGGGCAAAGTCACTTTTTCCACCCGAGGTCGTGGAACTCGGAGCTGTGTAAAAGTTTAGCTTGAGTGCCCTCCCCATGGAGGTCAAAAATGTTATTGCATCAAAATCATTTAAAAACTATATAGGTGTAATTGTAGTGCCCTGAATTCTATATGGCTGCATTTGCACCGTTCTAGGTATTTACAAAATGAATTTCTAACACTTTTGAAGTCTCCATGAAGTGAAAAATGACCAAGTCCAAAAACTTCACTGGTGCATCAAAGTGGTCAAAAAAGGTCAACATTGGGTTCAAATTAACAAAACATAGTGCTGCAGTGGTCCAATAGCAGGCTAAAGACATAATGAATGACACAGAATGAACAGTTTTACTAAACACTTTGAAAATTCGATTTTCAATTTCAGGGGGACAAGGTCATGGAAGTCATGGAACTCCGAGCTGTGTAAAAGTTCAGCTTAAGGGCCCTCCCCATGGAGGTCAAACATTTTATTACATCAAAATCTTTTAAAAACTATATAGGTGTAATTGCAGTGTCCTGAATGCTATGTAACTGCATTTGCACTGTTCTGTGTGCCTCCAAAATGAATTTCTAACACTTTTGAAGTCTCCATGAAGTGAAAAATGACGAAGTACAAAGACATCATTGGTGCATGAAAGTGTTTAAAAACGGTCACAAATGCATAAAAATGAAAAAAAACAAAGTGCTACACTGGCCCAATAGCAAGCTAAACACACAATGAATGACCCAGAATGAATATATTTACAAATTACTTGGAAAATGCTATTTTAAATTTCAGGGGGACGAGGTCACAGAAGTCATGGAACTCCGAGCGGGGTAAAAGTTCAAACTTTCCACCCCTCATGGAGGTCAAAATTTTTAATTCATCAAAATCATTTAAGAACTATATAGGTGTGATTGGAGTGTCCTGGTTGCTATATAGGTGCATTTGCACTGTCCTGTGTGCCTCCAAAGTGACTTTCTAACACTTTTGAAATCTCCATGAAGCAAAAAGTGACTAAGTCCAAAGACCATTTGGAGCACCAAAGTGTTCAAAAACGGTCAAAAATGCATAAAAACGAAAAAAAACAAGTGCTACAGTGGCCCAATAGCATGCTAAACACACAATGAATGACACAGAATGAATAGTTGTACACATTACTTTGAAAATGCAATTTTAAATTTCAGGGGGACAAGGTCACGAAAGTCATGGAACTCCGAGCGGGGTAAAAGTTCAACTTTTCCCCCCTTATCGAGGTCAAAATTTCAATACATCAAAATCATTTAAAAACTATATAGGTGTGATTGCAGTGTCTTGGATACATCCCACATGAATTTTCAACACATTAGGAGCATCTCTGATCAAAATAACCATAAAAATCCCAAAGCTGCATCAGTGCTTCAAAGTGCTCCAAAACGGTCAAAAATGGACGAAAATGAAAAATATTCTCCATATGTGAGTTTTTATAACATTCCTTAGATAATGTATATCTTGAATTAGTTTTAAATCCTTTTATTAAAAAGTTTCTTTTCTATGCTGCACTGGTGCAACGCCTCAAGTCTGAGAAGCTGCACCAGTGCAGCCGAAGCAGCACTGGTGCAGCCGAAGCAGCACTGGTGCAACAAGAGTCAAGCTGGTAGCCTGACCTTTGACCAATCCGAGAAAAAAAAGGTGTTTTTTTCCCTGGGCCCCTCCCCCAAACGAAAACACATTGACCTGAAGCCTAAGTGTATTCTGAGTCATAAAAAGTTTATTAGATGAAAAAATATTATACGGGCACTTTTTTGCACAAAAAGTCACTTTTTGGCACTTTTTTGAGAGAAATAAAATAGTTCGCAGATTTTTTTTAAATCGACCGAATTAAAAAAAATGCTCTTGTTGGATGGCTTTGGACATAAGGCCGCATAAACAAAAGGAATTTTTCAAATATCTGTTTTTCTCACTTTTTTATTGCTGTTTGAAATTTCTGACTTGACTTTTTGCATCATTGGTGATGCATGTGTTTAACATTGAGCTTGGGAAAATTGAAAAAAAAATAGACTTTGGGGATTGTTTACTAGGGCAAGTGATACATCAAATTAAGACTCATATTAAACTGAACCTCAAGCTGAAAAAAAAAAAAAATAGCATTTACGATCACTTTTTTATAAGCGACTTTAACAATAGTTTTTTAGCTATATTAAAAAACAAGGTAACGCCGTAAATTTTAGAAAAGAGATTTTTTCAAAGTAAAACATAGGTGTGACCTGCCTTCACATTAGGCTTCATAAACAAAAGAAAAAACATCTCTATGTGTTATATTCACTTTTTAATAACACATTTTCGTTTTAGGCACAAGCAAAAAGCAGCATTGGTGATGCATGTGTTTTTCAATGGGGTTTTTTAAAGTCTACCAAAATACGGTTTACCAATACATTTTCATTATTTTCTCTTTGGTATCTCATTATGCACATGTTAATAAACAGGTTCATGCATTATTAGCTAAATAGCATAAAAACACACTGAATTATTAACAATAATCTTTGAGATTCAGGTGACCAGATGGCCGGAAATTGAAAATCGCCTCGTATGGATTCAACTTCCATTTCGTGCACTTTCTATGTGGGCTACATGCATAAGAATTGGTTCAATAATGCATACGAATCTTAGCTAGAATCTGCAATTGAAATTAAGTCTTTAACTTATATGCTTCAAGAATTATAGGGCACATTCTGCTATGTATAATATCCTATCCATTTCAATGGGACGACCAGATGGCCGCAAATTGAAAATCGCGTCGTATGGATTCATATTGCGTTGTATGTACCTTACGTGTAAGCCACATGCATTTAAAATGACTCAATGTAGTAGGGTATGCTATAGAATGTGTTGCAGTTGGAAATCAAGCTCTATCTAGTATGGATCATGACTGATGACACAATATACGTGACTCATTTTGCAAAAAATGGAGGCAAATTTTATAAAACATGCGTTTAATCACTGAATGATTCTCACCACTTCTAAGCATGGCACAGGCATGACAATGACCACAGGGCAGTGGCATGATGGTAACTGTATGCTGCACTCAGAATTATGGATCCAGATTGTATGGTTTTAGAATTATGGGCCACAACGTAAGGAATATTTTTTCACACATGTGACGTTATTGAAAAACATCATACATTCAACTTCACATTTTGTAGCCAAAAGCATAAAGTGTTCTTCAACACACATGAAAGTGAAAAATAAAAACTTTTCCTGAAGATTACACTTGATTTGTACCTTGTCCCTATAAGCCACAAATATGAGAGTTACCACTATAAAGTGTAGATGTCTTGGCTACATACTGTGATTGAAATTAGGTCAGTACCTCATATGGTTCAAGATTTATAGTGCACCACATACTATGTAATATATCCTATCCATTTCAATGGGTGACCAGATGGCCGCAAATTAAAAATCGCCTTGTATGGATTCAAATTGCTTTGTATGCACCTTGTGTGTGAGCCACATGCATATAAAATGGCACACTGTAGTAGGCTATGTTATAGAATGTGTTGCAGTTGGAAATCAAGCTCTATCTAATATGGATCTTGACTGATGACATAACATACGTGACACATTTTGCAAAAGCTGGAGGAATTTTTTTTAAAATATGTGTTTAATCGCTGAAAGATTCACACCACTTTGAAGCTTTCCACATGCATGAAAATGAACACAGGACAGTGGCATCATGTTAGCTTAATGCTGCACTTCCAATTATGGATCCAGATTGTATGGTTTTAGAAGTATGGGACAAAATGTAAGGCATACTTTTTCGTACATGCGACGGTATTGAAAAACGTCATACATTCAACCTCAAATTTTGACAACTTTACAATACGCCACACACATAATAATTCACATGGGTAAGATGCACATCACTAGGAACAAAGTGCTGTTTAAATTATGTCTCTATAATGTACAGACTATGAATTATAGCCAAAAGTATAAAGTGTTCTACAACACACATGAAAGTGAAAAATAAAAACTTACCTGAAGGTTACACTTGATTTGTACCTTGTCCCTATAAGCCACAACCATGAGAGTTACCACTATGAATTGTAAATGTCTTAGCTACATACTGCAATTGAAATTAAGTCAGTACATCATATGCTTCAAGAAATAGAGTGCACTACATCCTCTGTAGTATATCCTATCCATTTCAAAGGGTGACCAGATGGCCGCAAATTAAAAATTGCCTCGTATGGATTCAAATTGCTTTGTATGACTGTTTTCAGGTCCCTGTAGCCACCAGGACCCCATAATATATCTCAGATGATATAACAAGAGTGGCTAGGGCTCATTTCCAGCCTCCAGGTACATGTCTGACTCCTATTTGTGACATTTCGAGGTGTTTGGGATCAAACTCATTTTTCCCAATATAGGCCATAGAGCTCAGAGTCACATCACATTGAGCTCAGAGTCACATCAAATTTCTAGTTCTGGACCTAAGGACCCCTTAGTATACCTCAGATGACATACCAGGAGTGTCTAAGACCCATTTCTGGCCTCCAGGGATGACTTTTTGAAGTTTTGGGGTTTAAGGGGGCATAGTCACTTCTTCCATCCAGGCTACGTTGCTCAAAATCGGGTACGATGTCAGGTTCTTCCCTTGGCTGGAAGCTGAAAAAAAAACTTCAGATAATAGCAAAGGTAGATAGATCAAATGAAAGCATCAGATCTGAGCTTTCTAACAAGTATATTTAGGTCATGGGTACTCACAAAGTGACTGTGATATCCATTCTGAGCTATTTGGAAAATTAGCAAATCTTGTCCCAAAAACTTTTTTTGACGATTTTTGCTAATTTTCGGTATCAACCCTCATGACTGTTTTCGGGTCCCTGTAGCCACCAGGACCCCATAATATATCTCAGATGATATAACAAGAGTGGCTAGGGCTCATTTCCAGCCTCCAGGTACATGTCTGACTCCTATTTGTGACATTTCGAGGTGTTTGGGGTCAAACTCATTTTTTCCATTATAGGCCATATAGCTCAGAGTCACATCACATTGAGCTCAGAGTCACATCAAATTTCTAGTTCTGGACCTAAGGACCCCTTAGTATACCTCAGATGACATACCAGGAGTGTCTAAGACCCATTTCTGGCCTCCAGGGATGACTTTTTGAAGTTTTGGGGTTTAAGGGGGCAAAGTCACTTCTTCCATCCAGCCGCAGGTGCTCAAAATCGGGTACAATGTCAGGTTTTTCCCATGGCTGAAAGCTGAAAAAAAAACTTCAGATAATAGCAAAGGTAGATAGATCAAATGAAAGCATCAGATCTGAGCTTTCTAACAAGTATATTTAGGTCCTGGGTACTCACAAAGTGACTGTGATATCCATTCTGAGCTATTTGGAAAATTAGCAATTCTTGTCAAAAAAACTTTTTTTGACGATTTTTGCTAATTTTCGGTATCAACCCTCATGACTGTTTTCAGGTCCCTGTAGCCACCAGGACCCCATAATATATCTCAGATTATATAACAAGAGTGGCTAGGGCTCATTTCCAGCCTCCAGGTACATGTCTGACTCCTATTTGTGACATTTTGAGGTGTTTGGTGTCAAATTCATTTTTTTCCATTATAGCTCCTAGATATCAGAGTCACATCAGATTTCTAGTTCTGGACCCAAGAAGACCATAGTATACCTCAGATGACATACCAAGAGTGTCTAAGACCCATTTCTGGCCTCCAGGGGTGACTTTTTGAAGTTTTTGGGTTTAAGGGGGCAAAGTGACTTTTTCCACCCAGCCCAATGTTCTCAAAATCGGGTACGATATCAGGTGTTTCCCTTGGCTGGTAGCGGAAAAAAAACTTTATATAATATCAAAGTTATATATATCACATGAAAGCATCAGAGCTGACCTTTCTAACAAGTGTATTCATATCTTGCGCACTCAAACAGTGTCTCTGATATCCATTCTGAGCTATTTGGAAAATTAGCAAATCTTGTCCAAAAAAATTTTTGGACGATTTTTGCTAATTTTCAGTATCAACCCACCTGACTGTTTTTGGGTCCCTGTGGCCACCAGGACCCTATATTATTTCTCAGGTGATATAGCAAGAGTGTCTAGGGCTCATTTCCAGCCTCCAGGTACATGTCTGAGTACTATTTCAGACATTTTGAGGTGTTTGGTGTCAAATTCATTTTTTCCATTATAGGCCCTAGATATCAGAGTCACATCACATTTCTAGTTCTGGACCCAAGAACACCATAGTATACCTCAGATGACATACCAAGAGTGTCTAAGACCCATTTCTGGCCTCCAGGGGTGACTTTTTGAAGTTTTTGGGTTTAAGGGGGCAAAGTCACTTTTTCCACCCGAGGTCGTGGAACTCGGAATGGGGTAAAAGTTTGGCTTGAGTGCCCTCCCCATGGAGGTCAAAAATGTTATTGCATCAAAATCATTTAAAAACTATATAGGTGTAATTGTAGTGCCCTGAATGCTATATGGCTGCATTTGCACCGTTCTAGGTATTTACAAAATGAATTTCTAACACTTTTGAAGTCTCCATGAAGTGAAAAATGACTAAGTCCAAAAACTTCACTGGTGCATCAAAGTGGTCAAAAAAGGTCAACATTGGGTTAAAATTAACAAAACATAGTGCTGCAGTGGTCCAATAGCAGGCTAAAGACATAATGAATGACACAGAATGAACAGTTTTACTAAACACTTTGAAAATTCGATTTTCAATTTCAGGGGGACAAGGTCATGGAAGTCATGGAACTCCGAGCTGGGTAAAAGTTCAGCTTAAGGGCCCTCCCCATGGAGGTCAAAAATTGTATTACATCAAAATCTTTTAAAAACTATATAGGTGTAATTGCAGTGTCCTGAATGCTATGTAACTGCATTTGCACTGTTCTGTGTGCCTCCAAAATGAATTTCTAACACTTTTGAAGTCTCCATGAAGTGAAAAATGACGAAGTACAAAGACATCATTGGTGCATGAAAGTGTTTAAAAACGGTCACAAATGCATAAAAATGAAAAAAACTAAGTGCTACACTGGCCCAATAGCAAGCTAAACACACAATGAATGACCCAGAATGAATATATTTACAAATTACTTGGAAAATGCTATTTTAAATTTCAGGGGGACGAGGTCACAGAAGTCATGGAACTCCGAGCGGGGTAAAAGTTCAAACTTTCCACCCCTCATCGAGGTCAAAATTTTTAATTCATCAAAATCATTTAAAAACTATATAGGTGTGATTGGAGTGTCCTGGTTGCTTTATAGGTGCATTTGCACTGTCCTGTGTGCCTCCAAAATGACTTTCTAACACTTTTGAAGTCTCCATGAAGCAAAAAGTGACTAAGTCCAAAGACCATTTGGAGCATCAAAGTGTTCAAAAACGGTCAAAACGGCATAAAAATGAAAAAAAACAAGTGCTACAGTGGCTCAATAGCATGCTAAACACACAATGAATGACACAGAATGAATAGTTGTACACATTACTTTGAAAATGCAATTTTAAATTTCAGGGGGACAAGGTCACGAAAGTCATGGAACTCCGAGCGGGGTAAAAGTTCAACCTTTCCCCCCTTATGGAGGTCAAAATTTTAATACATCAAAATCATTAAAAAAACTATATAGGTGTGATGGCAGTGTCTTGGATACATCCCACATGAATTTTAAACACATTAGGAGCATCTCTGATCAAAATAACCATAAAAATCCCAAAGCTGCATCAGTGCTTCAAAGTGCTCCAAAACGGTCAAAAATGGACGAAAATGAAAATTATTCTCCATATCTGAGTTTTTATAACATTCCTTAGATAATGTATATCTTGAATTAGTTTTAAATCCTTTTATTAAAAAGTTTCTTTTCTATGCTGCACTGGTGCAACGCCTCAAGTCTGAGAAGCTGCACCAGTGCAGCCGAAGCAGCACTGGTGCAGCCGAAGCAGCACTGGTGCAACAAGAGTCAAGCTGGTAGCCTGACCTTTGACCAATCCGAGAAAAAAAAAGGTGTTTTTTTCCCTGGGCCCCTCCCCCAAACGAAAACACATTGACCTGAAGCCTAAGTGTATTCTGAGTCATAAAAAGTTTATTAGATGAAAAAATATTGTACGGGCACGATGTGCAAGGACAGGATGGCCCGCGCTTCGCAGCCCAACACCATCACCCAATATACCACACCGCGCCTCACTTCGCAGCGCATCACGCGTCAGACCGGCCAGGAGGACGGGGGGCACATGTCCGGTGGACCCGCCGAATCCACCAGGGCGGAACTGCTGATAGCCATACCGGGATCCCACACCGCCCTGGAACGGCAGATCGAGACAGTGTCGATAGACGTAAATTTGCTGAGGGCGGATCTCCGCAAAGTTACCGATAAGGTTACTGAGGCGGAGGGGAACATAGCTCAGTTGCAAGAGGAGGTGGCATCTCTTAAGCAGACCGTGATGCGTCTCTCGGCCACCACGGGGGAGCTGGAGCGCAGGGCGGAGGATGCCAAAGGAAGGGCGTTCCGCAGCAACATCAGAGTCCTCGGCATCCCGGAACGGGCGGAGATGGGGAATGCGGAGCTCTTCTTGGAACACTGGATCCACTCAACGCTCTGCCCGACTGGACTTTCAGACGTATTCGTGATCGAGCGTGCCCATAGAGCGCTGGTACCACCGCCGCGGCCTGGGGCTCCACCACGAGCCCTCATCGCGAAGATCTTGGATTATCGCGACAGAGACTGTATCCTGAGGGCGGCTAGAGAAACGGCAGACGTCACATATGAAAACTCTAAGGTGTCTGTCTATCCGGACTACACCCGCCAGGTCCAGGAACAGAGTAAATCGTTCTTGGTAGTTAAACAGAAGCTACGAACCATGGGCCTCCAATACATGTTATTGTATCCCGCAAAACTTAAGGTCCTCTCCCAAGGCGAAGCTCACTTTTTTGAGAGGCCTGAAGAGGTATGGGAGTGGCTTGAAATCAGGGGCGACGCAATCCCGCCGGAGGAAAGAGGTCGATCCAGGACTGTGTGGGGGACGCGCCTCGCGAGGAAACGACGGTCCACACGAAGGCGATCCACTGGCGCCTCTGGCGGTGCAGAACTACGACGAGTCATGGTGGGGGACGACGGAGCCCTCCACCTGGAATCTAGGGAAGCCGAGGATCTTTTGGCGGCCAGTTCGGACAACCCACAGGGCGATGTGCTGGTGCCGGTCACCTTGATGCCGCCTCTGGATGCTCTCCCGCCTACAGTCGACACGATAACGGAGACCCTTGGCGAAGCACCCGCTGAGGCGGGGATCCGGCCCTGAAGGACATATCCTTGTTTGCTGGCTGGTCCTTGTATCTGTATTTGTTTAAGGGCATTGGGTGCCGTGTCTGGTCTGGAATGATTGTGTGGGGGGTGGCCTTCGGGAGGGGTTGAGGTTCAGCTGGGCGACAGTCCTTAATACCTGGAAGTCTGAGTGGCGCAAGGTATGCTCAATGGGCTGACTGTGGTGGGGGCTGCTGGGGGGGAGTGGGTTTTCCCTTAGTATTGTTGGGGTGGCAATTCGGCATGTTTAGTTGTTGAAGGAATATTGCTCGTGGAGGGGGCTGTTGGAGGGATCTGTTTCAGGCATCAGTTGTATGACAGTTCGGGCACAGACGGGGAGGGTTGCAGGACGTGGAGCTGGGGTCCTGGAGGGGCCTGATGACTGGTCATGGGATATAAGTTTTTAACATGGAATTTGAGGGGGCTGGGCATGTGCGCAAAACGGCATAGAGTCCTCTCATTCCTCCGTAGAAACGGGGTCTCTATTGCATGCCTCCAGGAGACCCATTTAGATGATGAATTGGGGAGAAAGTGGCGGGCCAACTGTTTCATTTTTCCTTCTCTACCTATGCTAGGGGGGTACTTATTTGGGTGGCGCCCGGGGTCCCCTTTGCTATTCAGATATACAGGGTAGATACCTGCTACTGAGGGCGAAGCTTGATGGGAGAGACCTCACAATATTGAATTCATACGCCCCTAACGTAGATGACCCCGGGTTCTTCTTGACCCTCTAGGAGGTTCTGATTCCGGATATGGAGGCCCCTCTGTTTTGGCTGGGGGACTTAATTGCGTCTTGGACCCCGTAATGGATAGATACCCGCCCCGCGTGGGCACGAAGCCGCGTATGACAAAGCAGCTCAGCGAGCTAATGAGGAACCTGGGGGTGATAGATATTTGGCGCCAGCGACACCCGACCCTAAAACTATACACGTTTCTCCCCGACTCATAACACACATAGAAGGCTAGACAGGGTTTTGGTCTCCAGTATAGATGCTTCCATCTCACTGGCGTTCACTCATCAGGTTTGCTTTATGTCTGACCACTCCCCGGTGGCGTGCACGGTAATGTGGGAGGGGCGACCCTCCCGCCCCCGAACCTGGAGGATGCCGGGGGACCTTTTGCAGGACCGGATAGCGAGAGACCATGTGCAAAATGCACTCAACAGCTACTTAGAGTTGAACTGGCAGGAGGGGTCCCTTACCTATTCCACCAAGTGGGATGCCCTGAAGGCGGTCATACGGGGTGAGTGTATGGGCCTCATCTATGGGGTCAGAAGGCAGCTTCTCCGAGACCTACGGGAAGCTGAGGGTAATTTATTATAGCTGTAAACATTGCCAGACCCGGATGAGGCACAGCGGGAGACGGAACGGGCGTCCCCAGCCTGTGTTCATGACATCTTAGATCGGCTCGATAAATACACATTAGGCCAATTCAGGCAGCGTCTCCATGGAGAGGGTGATAAGGCGGGTCGGATGTTGGCCTGGATTCTGCGGCGGGAAATCGCCCCGGAGAGGATAGTAGCACTACGGGACGCTGCGGGGCATGTGGTACACTCTGAGGAGGACATCCTCCAGGTCCTCCAGTCACACTTGCGGACGGTATATGCGGCCGACCCCGCAATCACCGAAAACTCTTACCTGCCGTACTTGCAGGATTTACCCTTGCAGACCCTGTCCAGGGATGCAGTGGAGGACTTGGATGCAGCGTTGACGTTGGGGGAGGTGCGAGTTGCTATGGCCGGCCTTCCGAGGGCCAAATCCCCGGGGAGCGATGGTTTTCCATCGGAATTTTACTAGGCATTCAGTGATACCGTTGCCCCATGCCCGTTGCAAGTGTATCTTGAAGCTTTTGAGAGGGGTGCCCTGCCGCCTAGTATGAATCAGGGCGAGATCTGCATGATTTTACAGCCGGGTGGAGACAAATGTGACCCGGCGGCATACAGACCCATCACCATGATTAACACTGATGTCAAGATTTTGACAAAACTTTTGGCGGCCAGGTTGGCGCCGCATATGATAAACCTGGTACACTCTGACCAGTGTCGGTTTATCCCGGGACGCAATACTGCCATGAATTTGCGGCGGTTGAACCACATTCTTCATGAAGTCCGTGATCGGGAGGAGCACTTGGTTATAGTGTCTATTGATATAGCCAAAGCGTTCGACACTGTTGATTGGGGGTACCTCCTGAGGTCCTCCGCGTGGTGGGCATGGGTCCCAATTTTTGTCGTTGGGTCCGCCTACTGTATGCGGCCCCCTGTACCAGAGTGAGGTTGGTTGCAGGGCGCTCGGAGGAGTGGCATGTGGGGTCAGGGGATACGGCAGGGGTGTCCCCTCTCGCCGCTCCTCTTTGCCCTGGCGATTGAGCCTTTGGCAGTCCGTGTCCGTGCGGAGATGGCGCAATGGGGTATCCAGGTGGGGGACACGTGTAATGTGGTCTGTCTGTACGCGGAAGATTCCCTCTTCTATTTGAGGACGCCAGGTGATTCGTTACCCATATTGTTGCACCACCTCGACCGCTTCGGGGAAGCCTCGGGACTGAGGATCAATCGCAGTAAGTCCTTGGTCTTTCCCCTGGCGGGCTACGGAGTGGGACCGGTATCGGACTTCCCGGACCTTAGACTGCGCTGGGAACGGGAGGCCTTCCGGTATCTTGGAATTCAGGTGGCCCCGTCAGATTCGCAGGTGCTGGCTTGGAACTTTGATCGGATCCTTACGTCTCTTCAGCGCTCGGTATCCTTTTGGAATACCTTGCCGCTCTCCCTCATGGGACGGCTCGCTGTCGCAAAGATGGTGATGCTTCCCAGGACGCTTTATGTCCTACAAAATTCACTCTGTCCTATTCCCCCGCGAATAGTTTGCACGCTCAATACGCTGCTAACGTCACTGCTTTGGGCGGGACGTCATAGCCGGGTTGCGTTACATACTTTGGTTCCGAGCTGGGAGGAAGGTGGTCTGGAAGCTCCGAGGTTTGATTTATATTATTACGCAGCGCATCTGCTGCCGGCTGTGAGGTGGTTCGCGGACGCGGACGGGTGGGAGATGCAACTCTTGGCTGGGAGGGCCACCGAACGTATGCTACAGGTAGCATTGATGAAGGGGAGGGGAGCGGATTCGACCCTACCGTATGTGGTGCGCCACACAGCTGAAATCTGGCAGAGGTTTGTGGAACGGGTGATGAGACAGGCCCCCTTTCATAGGGAGTTACCGGTTTGGATCCTGGCACCCATAGTAGCCATGGAGGAGCACATGTCCTTTAGGGACTGGAGGTCTGGAGGCTGCACGACTTTGGCTGACGTCTACCCAGGCGATTTGTTTGTCTCATATGAAGAGGCTACGGAGGCCTTTGGGCTGGGAGGGGGACAATACTTACACTACTGTGGCATTCAGGAGGTGGTGAGGGAGACATGGCCCCAATTCCCCGAGACGCCCAAGACTTCCCATACACTGAACATCATTCTCTCCTGTGGTAGGGGTCGTAGATTGATTTCCTTGCTTTATTCTGCCATGCGTCAGGACTCAGTTCCCCCGGTCCAGCCCGCTTGGAGCGCTTGGGAGACAGATCTGGGGCGGCCCTGGAAGCCGGTCAGCGCAAGCGTATAGGGAGCCTAACTCGTAAAGTATCATCCAATGCAAGCTTCAAGCTCACACACTTTAATTTGATGCATCGCACCTACTTGACCCAAGTTTCGTTGCAGAGCATTTCACCTGATAGGGAGGACACCTGTCCCAGATGCGGGGCAGAAAGGGTGGGGTTCTTGCACTTGGCATGGGATTGCACCTTAGTGAGGAGTTTCTGGGCGGTGTGGTGGGATGTATAGCCGCCGCTACCGCCCTTAGGATAGACTTGACAACGATCCACTGTCTGTTGGCTCTGGTTCCTAGGCCTAAGAAAAGGAACCTCTCCTACAAACTATTGCAGCTTATGTTGGTCCTGGCGCGACCTAGGGTGGCCATTACCTGGATGAGGCGGAGGGCTCCAGAGATTGCCACATGGCTAAGGGCTGTTCGGGAGTGGTCACTGGCGGAGGAGACTCATATGCAACATGCGCGAAGGGATGAGAGACTGCAGGAAGACTTACTGGCCTGGAGAGTCATGTGTACCGCCGGTTTGACCTTGAGTGATTCTGAGGGGACTAGTGAGGAACTGTTCAGGGCCGAGGGATCAGGAGCCGATGGGGAGGGGGAGGGTGACGGGGACTGTTAGATCTGAATTGTCGGTGGCAATCGGCTACTTCCTCATGTTCATTTTCGTTATCTCCTGATTGCAATGTATGTTTTTTATTGTATTCCTCATGGCCGATTCTCGCCCTGTGATACTTGTAACCCGACAGTGCCTTAATGAGGTTATCGTTCTGTATGCAACAGTTTTTATATGGTGCCATCTGTGGGGGGAATGTTCATATTTTGTAATAACAAAAATAAAGTTAAATAAATAAATAAATAAAAGTGTGGAGTTTTGAAACCTCAAAATAGTCTTTAAAAATTGCACTAATAACCAAAACGTGTTTACTTACCTGTTTCTAGGGAATGTCCCAGTGCTGAATCTAGGTATCGAGCATTGAGTTAGAAAAGTAATGCGACAAGTAACTTACCTGCAATTTATCGTAGAAGCCCATTCATTTCAATGTGCTGCTCCAAAAAGTTTCCAAGTGTAGAGTTTTGAAAACTGAAAATATTCTTTAAAAATCATGTGAATATCCAAAACATAATTACTTACCTGTTTCTAAGAAATGTACCTGTTCTGAATCTAGGTATCCAGCAATGAGTTAGAAAAGCAACGTAAAAAGTAACTTACCTGCAATTTACTGAAAAAGCCTATTCATTTCAATGTACTGTATTTGCTAAGTGTTAGATACTACTGCTCCCCTGTAAATCAAACAAAGAACAATTTCTACTGCATACTTGAACTGTGTTCATACAAGTAAATTATTACTGCAAAGTATTTTTATGCTTACCTGTGCCAGGCTTGCTTGGTTCTAGAAATAAAACAACAGTATATTTTGTTATACAAAAACAATTGGCCTAGAGTTCAGTTCTTGAGTGTGAATCCATTTGCTGACTGAGTGTGTACATCAAATGCTTAACACTGTCCTCTGATACTGCCTCACTACTCGACCAAGCTACCACTTTAGAGAGTAAGGTTCTATCTAACTTTAACCTCTGCCTACCTCAGGAGACCCTTGGACTCTATACACACTGTACCTCACTTTGGTGCAGTATACAGAGCCAGTTTCTTACACTACCTCACTATGGGCCAGATGTAGGTAATCTCGATTAACCTACTCTTAAATACCGAATCATACCGATTCGGTATTTAAGAATTGGTAAATGGGATGTAGGTAATTTGTATTTTAAAGTAAGTGTCGGTAATTACCGAATCGGTATTTACCGATTCGGTAATTGCCATTCATTCCTATGGGCCTGGAGGCCCATAGGAATGAATGCCAATTACCGAATCGGTAAATACTCATTCGGTAAAAGGGGGAAACATTGAAGGGTGGCAGAGTGTCACTTTGACACCCTGTTGCACCCCTCAATTGTGTATGTGTGCACCTGTTGCAGACATATATGCCCTACGGGTATGTATGCCTGCAACATGGCACTGTTGGAAAAGCAAAAAATATGCTTTTTCAAAGGTTTTCATTATTTACCACCAACTTGTAGTTGGTGGTAAATAACGAATCTCAAATAGGGGAAAGCACTCATTTGAGTGCTCCCTACATTGCTAATTCGGTAATTTACCAATTCGGTATTTTAAGGAATCGGTAATTTACCGATTCCTTAAAATACCGAATCTGTAAATTACCGAATTAGTAATTTGGGCCACCTACAGCTCAGTAGCCTAATTCCGGTCGGTAACGACCGAAATTCGGTAATTTCGGCCGATACCAACCGGAATTAGGCTACCTACTTCTGGCTCTATATGTCTCTCCCAATTTAAATGTGATGTTGTTGTCCAGTGGAAAGAGCAAGCTACTTCTGGGTAAACGTTTACAACGCGGGAGTTACACACCCGATGAGGGCAATATAACTCTGCTGGGGTCTGTACTTCAGGATAGCATCTTGAAGGGTCAGAGTTATCACAAAAAAACTTTAACAGGGGATTTTAACACTCATATGTGTGGGGACATCAGGAAAGGTGGAGTGGAAGCTATGGGCTGTGCACGACAAGCAGGCTTACACATGGAAAATACTCCCCAGGGTATTGAGCTTAACTCCATCTTGCTTGAAATTGATTTAACATCTGTAATGAATAAGCTGCCTCCGGGGAGAGGGTGTGAGACCTTTATTGATTTCACCTTTGTATCTATTCCCTTTTACTCTCTGGTTACCGATTTTTCTGTGCAGGCGAGTGAATGTAGTGACCACAACCCCATTTGTGTCTTAACAGGCTAGACCCGAACACACGGACACACCAAGGTGGGCGGGGGGGCTGGTGTCCCCCTTAAAGAGGTGGAAGCGGGAAGGAGCGTAAAGTGAGGGTGTATTGTCCCAGAGCTACTCCACGAGTCCCTTTTAACTCGGTGTCGCAGCGAGTTAGCCACCTGCCTCGACGATGAGGCAAGTGCTCTGGACATCATGGGTGCATTTGGATCCATGTCTACTGTCATAAGGAAGTTTCTACGGGGCCCGTTAGCAACCAGGTCCATGATGGTTTGACTCGGCGTGCTCCCAGGCTTCCAGGAACCTGAGACATGCCTTGGGTGTTAAACCCCGAGACCGGGTGGCGGTCAAAGGCCTACGAAGAGGATATAAGACTGCTCTAGCAACTCGCGAGTCTGTCCTGAAGGAGGAGGCCTGGATCGATTTAGTGGAGCGTAATAGCTCAAAGTTCTGGGGCATTATTAATAGCCCATTTCTATCTGGAAATAATGCTAACTTACTGGATGCCCAAATCACAGAGGACGATTGGGTACATCATTTCGAGGGTATCTACCAGTCGGATACCCCTCCAATTGAGGGGCAGGAAAGGGTGGAAGGCAAGTCGAAACTTATTTTCACCACGCAAGAGGTGAGTGCCGGTAGTCTGGGTCTATCTAAAAACAAGGCCCCTGTGCCAGATGGGATCCCACCAGATCCCTACATCGCCCACTTAAAAACCTGGGTGCCTGTCCTCACAGCTGTCATCAATACTGCAGTCCAGATTGGCCGCACAGATTCTTGGGCTTTATCGATTATAGTACCAGCATTTAAAAAGGGATAACAGGACAGTACCTACTGTTATAGGCCCATTTCTCTGCTGGACTCTGTGGTGAAGGTTGTCGGCCACATGGTACTTGACACACTTGCATCATGGGTTGATGAAAACAACTTTTTATCCGATATCCAAAACGGCATTCGCCCAGGTCGTTCCACTGTGGAACAGTGTTTAAACCTGCACATGGTTCTGAACAAATACACTGTGGCTCGTTCCAGCCCCATATAATTAGCCTTCATGGACCTGTCCTCAGCATTCAACTGTGTCAATAGGTCCAAGCTGTGGCAGTTGATGTCCTCCATTGGCATTGACAGTAACATCATTTTATTCACTATGTACAAAGTAGGATGATTATGT
This sequence comes from Lissotriton helveticus, assembly GCF_964261635.1. Taxonomy (NCBI): domain Eukaryota; kingdom Metazoa; phylum Chordata; class Amphibia; order Caudata; family Salamandridae; genus Lissotriton; species Lissotriton helveticus. The sequence continues at coordinate 438,591,383 of NC_136058.1, forward strand.
CCTGGATAGCTGTGGCGCTTCACGTTATTCAGGTGGTAGTTCTGCAGTAATATATTTGTATTGGGTGCCTAGAGTAGGGTTAATCATCCAAATTACCCCAGATATGATCATGGATCATTAGCAATTTCTACAAATCTCTATCACACCAATATAAAATATTGATATACAGTTTGCATGTACAGTTATATCGTAATAATAACAAAATAGATGGTTCCAAAGGTCTTTAATGTGTGGTATCTTGGAATACTTCACGCCAACACTTGTTTCGTTGTACTGGGAATACCCATGACTTCTTCAGGGCTTGCAAATATCGAAGATTGTCAATAAGCCTTCTGACTGGTTATAATTCCGTCCCAGCCTTATGGTGGCTGGGTATAAGATGTAGTGTATTCGTCAGTACTGAATATCAAACGGAAGCCTCCTTATCTGTGTATGTCGCTGCTTGTTGACAGTAGGTTAAGAGCAGGAAGCATCAGTAAATGCCATCCCAGATCGACAATTATGTCCGAATGAACGATGCTTATGATTTTCGCACCGTAAGAGGTCCACTCGCCATATCCGCCTTTTATTTCATTTTATTCACCGTAATTAAACTGCGGTTGTCCGCTATTCAAAGGACCTGAAAGTGACCAGTCAGCTTGACATCAAGAGAGGGGTGCATCAGGGGTGCATTTTAGCACCCTTTCTTTTTAACCTATCTATTAATTGCTTAGAGAAAGCCCTTTTGGCCACAAATGCGGATTGTCCCCAGGTAGGCAAGCATAGCCTGCCAGTCCTATACGCGGACAACGCAATCCTCTTGGCAAGGACAGCTAGGGGCCTACAACTTCTTCTGAATTCTTTTGCCCTTTTTATGGAGGACTTGGATCTGTTGTTTCATCATGCCAAGTCGTTCATTATGCAGGTGGGACCTCGTAAAGCTAAGCAGTTCACTATTAAACTCTGACTTTCATCAATACCGAAGACCAATGTTTTCTCCTATTTGGGAGTTTGACAATTCCTTGAGTTGGTGCCCTTTGCTTACTTTGAAGAAAGGGGATCTAGTGAAAGCTTTTTCAGCTTTTTTTAACTTTACCAGCAGAGGGGAAGGGAAGCCAATGGGGCTCTTTTGAAGACATATGAAGACAAATATATCTCAAAGGTTAGTTATGGGAGTGAGATTTTGGGCCACATTGGGGTAGGAGCAGTGCAAAGTACTGGGAACTCTTTCCTCCAAATGGCGCTTTCTGTCCCACAAAGCACTTTGTTTTATGTCGTGCACAAAGAGTTGAGAATGCCTTTCCTCTAAAATGTACTGGCTTTCCGTCCCCTGGTTTTGTGGCTTAATATTTGGGCTAAGCAAGAAAATACACTTCGCAAAGACATCCTACGGGAATGCCTTTCACTTGACTGTGTCTCACGCATCCGATAGCTCCAGTATATAAGAGTTGGCCTCTCCAGGGTAGGTAGGAACTATTCGCTAACCCTGAGCGCAGATGTAAGAGTGACTTTTCTCTGGTCAAAGAGTGTTTTTTAGGAATAAGCCACTGTGATAGAGAGGGAAATGAGCTGTGTAAGCCTAGTGTGCGTATGTACATCGTGTTAAAAACCGTACCAACCAGCGAACCTTATCTTCTAGGGCTTAAAAGCATCCATAATCATTTTCAATGACCCGGTTTTGGCTCAGCCTCTTCCATTACCACATGGCACACCCTCGCGTCCTCCACAGAGGCCAGTGCCTCATGTCCTGTAGCTGCAACAGTGAGGCTCGTCAGGACATGATGCACTTTATAATGTTTTGTAGTTTTTATGCTGTCCCTAGAAAGTTATTTATTATTCCCATTCTCAAAAAAACAGGTTTTAGGAGGGTGAGACCAGCTCTTATCTTTTTACAACTGCTCTCTAATGACACTGTTTTGCATACGCTTTACTTTTTATGGTTCGCTGTTAGACTCAGGTCAAGCAGCGATTAACTTCTGTACTGTACTTCATGAATTTTTATCTTGTGTTTTGATTAACTTGTACATATTATATTTGTCAATCTGTAACTTGGAAAATGTTTTATCATTTTATGTATGACTTTTATGGTTTTCTTTCATAAAACCGAATAAAGTTTGTTGATAATAATCACTAGGGGATTCATTTACAGGGTAGCATGGTATCCCTCACAATTACTCTAGGAGTCACAGTCCACACAATGTACATGCTTTGTTCCCCCTACTCCAACCTTACATATACCCCCAATCACCTGCCCAAAACTCTGCCTGCTGATGCCAATGTGGTACTCCGTCAACCCGCAGACAATATTTTTGGCCCCTTTGAAAGTGCCCATACAATAAAAATGCTGCAGTTGTAAACACATGTCAACTACCATTTGTTGTGTTTGAAACATTTTATTGAATAATAAAACCTAATAAACATAAGCTGATTATTAAAGCAAAACAGAACATCAGTTGCCATACACATAAGAGACGAAAGGTGTACATAAAAATCAACAAACTGTAACTTAGCAAAGTTAGGAACAGCACAATTCTTAATTTCGGGCGGTCTTTAACCACTTGAATGCTATGGGAATTCCCCTGCTGTGCTGGGATTCCGGGATCCTCATGCATTCATGACGAGCTGGGCTCGTCATCAGTGTAGCAGCAGGCTACTTCATGACGAGCCCAGCTCGTCATGAGCGTGGAAGGGGTTAAAGTTCAACAATAGAAACATTCATAAAGAACAGGAAAGGAAAGAAAGAAGGTGGGATACAGTGGTTTCATTAATGTAATGCTTGCTACATATAGAAAAATAAATACTAATTATTTTCCTTAAGCAATAAAGTCCTCACATTAAAATACTAAGAGAGATATATTGAACAATGAACATTTCATGTGTAATTAGAATTCAATTTGAATATTTTAACCTTCTCAGCATTATTTGATTACAACCTGAATGCTTTCTTGAAAGGACCCACCTCATGGGGTTCAAAATTACATCTTTTCTAACAATAGGATTAAAATAATAAACTTGAATTTCAATTCGATTTTTTGATTTAAGCCTTTTTAGAGATCAACAATTTTAAATATATACAAAATCCATACACTTTTGTAAATTTGTCACCTAAACTTGAATTCAATCCACCTTTTGATTAAACACTTCCCATTCCAGCAAGCATCACAGGACCACTTGTTGTTATCTTCCCAATTAGTGATCATGTTTCAGATGGCAACAACAATAAATATGTTTAGAACTTTACCTCCGAAAGCAAAAACATGCTATTTCTGAATCATGGTGCACAATAAAATGTAGGAACAAAAGGGCATCTTTAGGTATAGCATTCATTAAGGTTTGACCAGGCTTGAAACTAGAATTCCTAAACTTTTGGACATTTAAATGTCATATTTTAAAAGAATTCACACAGACACAGCATGAGCTCCGTGAAAAATTGAAGATGAGTGAATTGTACTTAGACAACATGTGCTGATTAGTAATCTATTGATGTAAATAAAATACAGTGGTCAGGCAATGCTTGTGGAACTAATCTATTCAGATTTTAACTCCATAGTTTGTTCAATAAATTGAATTTGAAGGTCCATCTCTCAGATCAGTTCTATTCCAGTTTTAGTTGCAATAACACTAAAAGAGATCAATAATAATTAGGTTTTAAAAGCCATGGGTGGAATAGATCCTTGGTCTAAATCTAGATTATTGTCTGCAATAGAAACCTGTACAAACAGATCAAATATAAAAGCATTGAAAATGTTTATTATAGTGGTTTAGAGTAAACACAGATAACACACATTGTTCCTGGAACTCAGAAAATGTATCGAAAGATTATGATTACAACCTATTTTATGTCCAGAGACCGGTTTAGATGCTTTCCTGTTTAAGTGACAACATTTGCAAATATATTTAAGAAAACATTAAAGCTGGATGTCAGAAATTCTGTCTTTAAGCATTGTGTAAGAGTTATGTGTGATTGTTTTTATTTGATCTGAAGCAACACTAACACTAAATAGGTACGTGCACCGGTTATCATTCAACTAACATTATTAGCAAACTTAATTTGGAGGGAATTGAGAACAATTGACTCATGTACCAAGGGTTTTATTGTTAAAAAATCCACTGGTTCGGTAATTCCCAGAGTTTGCAAATGCTAAACCGCTTTTTGAAATGTACTAAGCCCATTTAACAATTAAGAATTTGGAAGGGGAATGTTAATAGTGTCCCTTCTAAATACGTAATACATCCTTAAGGTATGTATTAAGCTTTGAAACCATACGTGGGCTGAAAAACAGTAACAGGAGGTAGTAACCCAAGGGGACATTTGTGTACCTGAAAGTAAAATGGGGTGCATTAAAATGCCTTTATTTAAAAGCCATCACAGACACAGTAGTGTGCTGACTCTACAAGCAACTACTTTTACCAAATGGATTATTAATACATGAACCTCAGTATTTCCTATATATTGTTGAAATGTAATCTCTAATGTTTTTGTCATGTGGTGTAAATATTTGTTTCTATTATTTTATTTTCCATTTCCATATTGTCATGAAATGTACCTATTCTTTTTGTCAAACATACTGAAATATCTTTGTCACAATTTTTGGGGCATTCTAAAAAGTGTTTTCACTCTCTAACTTAAAGCTTCCTAAGAAAAATACTGACGCGCAGTCCTGGTTTCTCCTAGATCATTTAGCTTTCTCACTAAACCAAGCACAATATTGCTTTGAGAGAGGTGGTTATTGTAGTTAAACGCACTGGAGTTAGTTTAGAAAAGACAAATATAGAATTTCCTTTATCTTTAGAAATAATACTTGCAAAAGTATATGTGCAATAATTTCAGATAATTTACTGATAAAGATATCAGATAAAGATCCCCTAATTTCTTATACCTTGTGGTATTAAAAATCTGCATGAATTAACAGACTTCTCTTCTAGATAAATCCAGGTATGAGAAGGTATTAAATGCAATTATCAACTTTCCGTTATTTTAACACATTTTCTCAGTGCACAGAGTATTTTTCCTACATTGATCACAACATTTCAAGCAATGATCTATGCTTAAACGTACAATGAAGGGGTAAAAATGTATTTCCACCACAATCAAGAAACCCTTGGGTCTATGAGGATTACTGTTGCAAATGAAAACCTAGCTAAGATGAAATATCCCTTTAAAGGGAAGATTTCCCTCACCCACCATAGTTGGCATGCTTCCTCATTCAGAACCTCCTCCCACCATTATACCTAGTTAAAGTACAGGGTACAGCCCCCTCACTGAGAGGGAGGAGTTCAGGCATGTTTTGTTATAGAGAATGGTATACGAAATACCACAAAAATGAGCTCAGGGTAGTGGGGGCAGCAGAGTGAAAGTTAATAAGAGGTCAACATGTTTCAGCCTATTAACCCTCCAAAGAGGTGTTTGCGGCTTTCTTCGGGACCTAATCAAAAGTGCTGCTGCTCACTGTACTCAATCAATAACAAGCATTGGCATAGCCAATAGGTCTCGCCTTTGGGACCTTATAAGTGTTTAGCCATGCAGATCCAGTAACAATGTGAAATAATTTCTCTTAAAAAGAAGACTATAAAATAACTAAGCTAGACGTGACTTTATAACTGGTTAATCCAATGTTTCTGGAGGTTTAGTATAGATAAAGAACTCCTTTTTTTTATAAAAACAACAATGATGGACAGAATGTGGATCAATGTCACACATTCACCCCAGTCAAAAGATCTGGGCCCAAATCCATCGTTTTTCCACTCCACTCCACACCACCCTGGGTTAGACAATGGCGATATGCAAATCAGCGCTGACCCTGTGCCCCATGGGAACAGTCCAGTCCGAACTACAAAAGCCATGTCCTTCCCAGAACGGAAACAAGCATCCGAGGACCGGCCCGGTTTCGAGGTAACACCTCTCATCAGCCCGGCTAGCTTGCTTCCAGTGGTGTGGAGTGCCTGGGACTCACGTCTGAGCATCCCCAGTACACTTAGAGCGGTTACTGCAAAAACAACAATGATGGACAGAATGTGGATCAATGTCACACATTCACCCCAGTCAAAAGATCTGGGCCCAAATCCATCGTTTTTCCACTCCACACCACCCTGGGTTAGACAATGGCGATATGCAAATCAGCGCTGACCCTGTGCCCCATGGGAACAGTCCAGTCCGAACTACAAAAGCCATGTCCTTCCCAGAACGGAAACAAGCATCCGAGGACCGGCCCGGTTTCGAGGTAACACCTCTCATCAGCCCGGCTAGCTTGCTTCCAGTGGTGTGGAGTGCCTGGGACTCACGTCTGAGCATCCCCAGTACACTTAGAGCGGTTACTGCAAAAACAACAATGATGGACAGAATGTGGATCAATGTCACACATTCACCCCAGTCAAAAGATCTGGGCCCAAATCCATCGTTTTTCCACTCCACACCACCCTGGGTTAGACAATGGCGATATGCAAATCAGCGCTGACCCTGTGCCCCATGGGAACAGTCCAGTCCGAACTACAAAAGCCATGTCCTTCCCAGAACGGAAACAAGCATCCGAGGACCGGCCCGGTTTCGAGGTAACACCTCTCATCAGCCCGGCTAGCTTGCTTCCAGTGGTGTGGAGTGCCTGGGACTCACGTCTGAGCATCCCCAGTACACTTAGAGCGGTTACTGCAAAAACAACAATGATGGACAGAATTTGGATCAATGTCACACATTCACCCCAGTCAAAAGATCTGAGCCCAAATCCGTCGTTTTTCCACTCCACACCACTGGAAGCAAGCGCTCTAAATGCTGAAGGCTTCTTGCCTCTGTCACACACAGCCACTTTTTCACGTGGAATAGAATCACTAAAGACGGGCCTCCATCGAAGTTAAATGCAAATACCACGATGTACTGGCATGTGTTTTTAAAGGGTCAGCGCTGTATACCCAAGGGCGAAAGAACCATTAGGAAAATCAGCACACCCGAAAACCAGATTGCCCATAGTAGAAATGAGTGATGGGTGTGTAAACCATGTCCCTTGTACTACGCATGTATCCTGTTGCAAGCGGTCAGTCCCATATGTATACGGGTATAGAGAGGTCAGTGCACCTGAATCAGAGTGCCCAATCTTGTATGGATAAGTGTAGGATGTTTGGACCATGTCCAACGAACAGTCTGTTACAGGAATCTGGTGGAGGTGAACACCTGCACAACTCTTCCTTTGAAAGAAAGAAGGAATGCCTTCAATGCAAGACGAATCGCCCGGAGCTCCAGAGGGTTGATGTGGTGCCTGGACTCCGCCATTCCCATATGGCTGCCCCAACCCAGGAGTGACGCAGGTTGGAGAAGGGTGAGGGATCTCCGCATAGGCTTAATCTTATCATGAATATATAGATATCAGTCATATGTTAAGAAACAAGGGTGAGTAGAAACCTTTTGGGTGGAGTAAAATTTAAGACATTATTATTGTGATTTGTTGGGCAATTAGTTGATTTTTGCAAGCACTAACACTTCTCTGTGTTAAGTAAAGACCTTGAGAGTTTTGTAACTTTCAGATACTCAAATTGTGGATTCTGTTGCAATTAAAAATATTTCCAGGCCTGAAATTTCTTTGGAGGTTGCATGCGGGCAGCCTAAGTTATCCTGCAAGAGTTTCTTGATGAATTCTATTGAAACTACAATATGTGCTCTCTCAATGTGTTTTCGTTTGGGGGAGGGGCCCAGGGAAAAAAACACTTTTTTTTTCTCGGATTGGTCAAAGGTCAGGCTACCAGCTTGACTCTTGTTGCACCAGTGCTGCTTCGGCTGCACCAGTGCTGCTTCGGCTGCACTGGTGCAGCTTCTCAGACTTGAGGCGTTGCACCAGTGCAGCATAGAAAAGAAACTTTTTAATAAAAGGATTTAAAACTAATTCAAGATATACATTATCTAAGGAATGTTATAAAAACTCAGATATGGAGAATATTTTTCATTTTCGTCCATTTTTGACCGTTTTGGAGCACTTTGAAGCACTGATGCAGCTTTGGGATTTTTATGGTTATTTTGATCAGAGATGCTCCTAATGTGTTTAAAATTCATGTGGGATGTATCCAAGACACTGCAATCACACCTATATAGTTTTAAAATGATTTTGATGTATTAAAATTTTGACCTCCATAAGGGGGGAAAGGTTGAACTTTTACCCCGCTCGGAGTTCCATGACTTTCGTGACCTTGTCCCCCTGAAATTTAAAATTGCATTTTCAAAGTAATGTGTACAACTATTCATTCTGTGTCATTCATTGTGTGTTTAGCATGCTATTGGGCCAGTGTAGAACTTTGTTTTTTTCATTTTTATGCATTTGTGACCGTTTTTAAACACTTTCATGCACCAATGATGTCTTTGTACTTCGTCATTTTTCACTTCATGGAGACTTCAAAAGTGTTAGAAATTCATTTTGGAGGCACACAGAACAGTGCAAATGCAGTTACATAGCATTCAGGACACTGCAATTACACCTATATAGTTTTTAAATGATTTTGATGAATTAAAAATTTTGACCTCCATGAGGGGTGGAAAGTTTGAACTTTTACCACGCTCGGAGTTCCATGACTTCTGTGACCTCGTCCCCCTGAAATTTAAAATAGCATTTTCCAAGTAATTTGTAAATATATTCATTCTGGGTCATTCATTGTGTGTTTAGCTTGCTATTGGGCCAGTGTAGAACTTAGTTTTTTCCATTTTTATGCATTTGTGGCCGTTTTTAAACACTTTCATGCACCAATGATGTCTTTGTACTTCGTCATTTTTCACTTCATGGAGACTTCAAAAGTGTTAGAAATTCATTTTGGAGGCACACAGAACAGTGCAAATGCAGTTACATAGCATTCAGGACACTGCAATTACACCTATATAGTTTCTAAAAGATTTTGATGTAATAACATTTTTGACCTCCATGGGGAGGGCCCTTAAGCTGAACTTTTACCCAGCTCGGAGTTCCATGACTTCCATGACCTTGTCCCCCTGAAATTGAAAATCGAATTTTCAAAGTGTTTAGTAAAACTGTTCATTCTGTGTCATTCATTATGTCTTTAGCCTGCTATTGGACCACTGCAGCACTATGTTTTGTTAATTTTAACCCAATGTTGACCTTTTTTGACCACTTTGATGCACCAGTGAAGTTTTTGGACTTGGTCATTTTTCACTTCATGGAGACTTCAAACGTGTTAGAAATTCATTTTGTAAATACCTAGAACGGTGCAAATGCAGCCATATAGAATTCAGGGCACTACAATTACACCTATATAGTTTTTAAATGATTTTGATGCAATAACATGTTTGACCTCCATGGAGAGGGCACTCAAGCTAAACTTTTACCCAGCTCCGAGTTCCACGACCTCGGGTGGAAAAAGTGACTTTGCCCCCTTAAACCCAAAAACTTCAAAAAGTCACCCCTGGAGGCCAGAAATGGGTCTTAGACACTCTTGGTATGTCATCTGAGGTATACTATGGTGTTCTTGGGTCCAGAACTAGAAATGTGATGTGACTCTGATATCTAAGGCCTATAATGGAAAAAATGAATTTGACACCAAACACCTCAAAATGTCTGAAATAGGACTCAGACATGTACCTGGAGGCTGGAAATGAGCCCTAGACACTCTTGCTATATCACCTGAGATATAATATAGGGTCCTGGTGGCCACAGGGACCCAAAAACAGTCAGGTGGGTTGATACTGAAAATTAGCAAAAATCGTCCAAATTTCTTTTTTGACAACATTTGCTAATTTTCCAAATAGCTCAGAATGGATATCAGAGACACTGTTTGAGCGCGCAAGATACGAATACACTTGTTAGAAAGGTCAGCTCTGATGCTTTCATGTGATATATATAACTTTGATATTATCTAAAGTTTTTTTTCCGCTACCAGCCAAGTGAAACACCTGATATCGTACCCGATTTTGAGAACATTGGGCTGGGTGGAAAAAGTCACTTTGCCCCCTTAAACCCAAAAACTTCAAAAAGTCACCCCTGGAGGCCAGAAATGGGTCTTAGACACTCTTGGTATGTCATCTGAGGTATACTATGGTGTTCTTGGGTCCAGAACTAGAAATGTGATGTGACTCTGATATCTAAGGCCTATAATGGAAAAAATGAATTTGACACCAAACACCTCAAAATGTCTGAAATAGGACTCAGACATGTACCTGGAGGCTGGAAATGAGCCCTAGATACTCTTGCTATATCACCTGAGATATAATATAGGGTCCTGGTGGCCACAGGGACCCAAAAACAGTCAGGTGGGTTGATACTGAAAATTAGCAAAAATCGTCCCAAAAATATTTTTGACAAGATTTGCTAATTTTCCAAATAGCTCAGAATGGATATCAGAGACACTGTTTGAGTGCGCAAGATACGAATACACTTGTTAGAAAGGTCAGCTCTGATGCTTTCATGTGATATATATAACTTTGATATTATATAAAGTTTTTTTTCCGCTACCAGCCAAGGGAAACACCTGATATCGTACCCGATTTTGAGAACATTGGGCTGGGTGGAAAAAGTCACTTTGCCCCCTTAAACCCAAAAACTTCAAAAAGTCACCCCTGGAGGCCAGAAATGGGTCTTAGACACTCTTGGTATGTCATCTGAGGTATACTATGGTCTTCTTGGGTCCAGAACTAGAAATCTGATGTGACTCTGATATCTAGGAGCTATAATGGAAAAAAAAGAATTTGACACCAAACACCTCGAAATGTCACAAATAGGAGTCAGACATGTACCTGGAGGCTGGAAATGAGCCCTAGCCACTCTTGATATATCATCTGAGATATATTATGGGGTCCTGGTGGCTACAGGGACCCGAAAACAGTCATGAGGGTTGATACCGAAAATTAGCAAAAATCGTCAAAAGAAGTTTTTTTGACAAGATTTGCTAATTTTCCAAATAGCTCAGAATGGATATCACAGTCACTTTGTGAGTACCCATGACCTAAATATACTTGTTAGAAAGCTCAGATCTGATGCTTTCATTTGATCTATCTACCTTTGCTATTATCTGAAGTTTTTTTTTCAGCTTCCAGCCAAGGGAAGAACCTGACATCGTACCCGATTTTGAGCAACGTAGCCTGGATGGAAGAAGTGACTATGCCCCCTTAAACCCCAAAACTTCAAAAAGTCATCCCTGGAGGCCAGAAATGGGTCTTAGACACTCCTGGTATGTCATCTGAGGTATACTAAGGGGTCCTTAGGTCCAGAACTAGAAATTTGATGTGACTCTGAGCTCAATGTGATGTGACTCTGAGCTCTATGGCCTATATTGGGAAAAATGAGTTTGATCCCAAACACCTCGAAATGTCACAAATAGGAGTCAGACATGTACCTGGAGGCTGGAAATGAGCCCTAGCCACTCTTGTTATATCATCTGAGATATATTATGGGGTCCTGGTGGCTACAGGGACCTGAAAACAGTCATACAAAGCAATTTGAATCCATACGAGGCAATTTTTAATTTGCGGCCATCTGGTCACCCTTTGAAATGGATAGGATATACTACAGAGGATGTAGTGCACTCTATTTCTTGAAGCATATGATGTACTGACTTAATTTCAATTGCAGTATGTAGCTAAGACATTTACAATTCATAGTGGTAACTCTCATGGTTGTGGCTTATAGGGACAAGGTACAAATCAAGTGTAACCTTCAGGTAAGTTTTTATTTTTCACTTTCATGTGTGTTGTAGAACACTTTATACTTTTGGCTATAATTCATAGTCTGTACATTATAGAGACATATTTTAAACAGCAGTTTGTTCCTAGTGATGTGCATCTTACCCATGTGAATTATTATGTGTGTGGCGTATTGTAAAGTTGTCAAAATTTGAGGTTGAATGTATGACGTTTTTCAATACCGTCGCATGTACGAAAAAGTATGCCTTACATTTTGTCCCATACTTCAAAAACCATACAATCTGGATCCATAATTGGAAGTGCAGCATTAAGCTAACATAATGCCACTGTCCTGTGTTCATTTTCATGCATGTGGAAAGCTTCAAAGTGGTGTGAATCTTCCAGCGATTAAACACATATTTTAAAAAAAAATCCTCCAGCTTTTGCAAAATGTGTCACGTATGTTATGTCATCAGTCAAGATCCATATTAGATAGAGCTTGATTTCCAACTGCAACACATTCTATAACATAGCCTACTACAGTGTGCCATTTTATATGCATGTGGCTCACACACAAGGTGCAGACAAAGCAATTTGAATCCATACGAGGCGATTTTTAATTTGCGGCCATCTGGTCACCCATTGAAATGGATAGGATATATTACATAGTATGTGGTGCACTATAAATCTTGAACCATATGAGGTACTGACCTAATTTCAATCACAGTATGTAGCTAAGACATCTACACTTTATAGTGGTAACTCTCATATTTGTGGCTTATAGGGACAAGGTACAAATCAAGTGTAATCTTCAGGAAAAGTTTTTATTTTTCACTTTCATGTGTGTTGAAGAACACTTTATGCTTTTGGCTACAAAATGTGAAGTTGAATGTATGATGTTTTTCAATAACGTCACATGTGTGAAAAAATATGCCTTACGTTGTGGCCCATAATTCTAAAACCATACAATCTGGATCCATAATTCTGAGTGCAGCATACAGTTACCATCATGCAACTGCCCTGTGGTCATTGTCATGCCTGTGCCATGCTTAGAAGTGGTGAGAATCATTCAGTGATTAAACGCATGTTTTATAAAATTTGCCTCCATTTTTTGCAAAATGAGTCACGTATATTGTGTCATCAGTCATGATCCATACTAGATAGAGCTTGATTTCCAACTGCAACACATTCTATAGCATACCCTACTACATTGAGTCATTTTAAATGCATGTGGCTTACACGTAAGGTACATACAAGGCAATATGAATCCATACGACGCGATTTTCAATTTGCGGCCATCTGGTCGTCCCATTGAAATGGATAGGATATTATACATAGCAGAATGTGCCCTATAATTCTTGAAGCATATAAGTTAAAGACTTAATTTCAATTGCAGATTCTAGCTAAGATTCGTATGCATTATTGTACCAATTCTTATGCATGTGGCCCACATAGAAAGTGCACGAAATGGAAGTTGAATCCATACGAGGCGATTTTCGATTTCCGGCCATCTGGTCACCCGAATCTCAAAGATTATTGTTAATAATTCAGTGTGTTTTTATGCTATTTAGCTAATAATGCATGAACCTGTTTATGAACATGTGCATAATGAGATACCAAAGAGAAAATAATGAAAATGTATTGGTAAACCGTATTTTGGTAGACTTTAAAAAACCCCATTGAAAAACACATGCATCACCAATGCTGCTTTTTGCTTGTGCCTAAAACGAAAATGTGTTATTAAAAAGTGAATATAACACATAGAGATGTTTTTTCTTTTGTTTATGAAGCCTAATGTGAAGGCAGGTCACACCTATGTTTTACTTTGAAAAAATCTCTTTTCTAAAATTTACGGCGTTACCTTGTTTTTTAATATAGCTAAAAAACAATTGTTAAAGTCGCTTATAAAAAAGTGATCGTAAATGCTATTTTGTTTTTTTTTTCAGCTTGAGGTTCAGTTTAATATGAGTCTTAATTTGATGTATCACTTGCCCTAGTAAACAATCCCCAAAGTCGAATTTTTTTTTCAATTTTCCCAAGCTCAATGTTAAACACATGCATCACCAATGATGCAAAAAGTCAAGTCAGAAATTTCAAACAGCAAAAAAAAAGTGAGAAAAACAGATATTTGAAAAATTCCTTTTGTTTATGCGGCCTTATGTCCAATGCCACCCAACAAGAGCATTTTTTTTTTAATTCGGTCGATTTAAAAAAAATCTGCGAACTATTTTATTTCTCTCAAAAAAGTGCCAAAAAGTGACTTTTTGTGCAAAAAAGTGCCCGTACAATATTTTTTTATCTAATAAACTTTTTATGACTCAGAATACACTTAGGCTTCAGGTCAATGTGTTTTCGTTTGGGGGAGGGGCCCAGGGAAAAAAACACCTTTTTTTTCTCGGATTGGTCAAAGGTCAGGCTACCAGCTTGACTCTTGTTGCACCAGTGCTGCTTCGGCTGCACCAGTGCTGCTTCGGCTGCACTGGTGCAGCTTCTCAGACTTGAGGCGTTGCACCAGTGCAGCATAGAAAAGAAACTTTTTAATAAAAGGATTTAAAACTAATTCAAGATATACATTATCTAAGGAATGTTATAAAAACTCAGATATGGAGAATATTTTTCATTTTCGTCCATTTTTGACCGTTTTGGAGCACTTTGAAGCACTGATGCAGCTTTGGGATTTTTATGGTTATTTTGATCAGAGATGCTCCTAATGTGTTTAAAATTCATGTGGGATGTATCCAAGACACTGCAATCACACCTATATAGTTTTAAAATGATTTTGATGTATTAAAATTTTGACCTCCATAAGGGGGGAAAGGTTGAACTTTTACCCCGCTCGGAGTTCCATGACTTTCGTGACCTTGTCCCCCTGAAATTTAAAATTGCATTTTCAAAGTAATGTGTACAACTATTCATTCTGTGTCATTCATTGTGTGTTTAGCATGCTATTGGGCCAGTGTAGAACTTTGTTTTTTCCATTTTTATGCATTTGTGACCGTTTTTAAACACTTTCATGCACCAATGATGTCTTTGTACTTCGTCATTTTTCACTTCATGGAGACTTCAAAAGTGTTAGAAATTCATTTTGGAGGCACACAGAACAGTGCAAATGCAGTTACATAGCATTCAGGACACTGCAATTACACCTATATAGTTTTTAAATGATTTTGATGAATTAAAAATTTTGACCTCCATGAGGGGTGGAAAGTTTGAACTTTTACCACGCTCGGAGTTCCATGACTTCTGTGACCTCGTCCCCCTGAAATTTAAAATAGCATTTTCCAAGTAATTTGTAAATATATTCATTCTGGGTCATTCATTGTGTGTTTAGCTTGCTATTGGGCCAGTGTAGAACTTAGTTTTTTCCATTTTTATGCATTTGTGGCCGTTTTTAAACACTTTCATGCACCAATGATGTCTTTGTACTTCGTCATTTTTCACTTCATGGAGACTTCAAAAGTGTTAGAAATTCATTTTGGAGGCACACAGAACAGTGCAAATGCAGTTACATAGCATTCAGGACACTGCAATTACACCTATATAGTTTCTAAAAGATTTTGATGTAATAACATTTTTGACCTCCATGGGGAGGGCCCTTAAGCTGAACTTTTACCCAGCTCGGAGTTCCATGACTTCCATGACCTTGTCCCCCTGAAATTGAAAATCGAATTTTCAAAGTGTTTAGTAAAACTGTTCATTCTGTGTCATTCATTATGTCTTTAGCCTGCTATTGGACCACTGCAGCACTATGTTTTGTTAATTTTAACCCAATGTTGACCTTTTTTGACCACTTTGATGCACCAGTGAAGTTTTTGGACTTGGTCATTTTTCACTTCATGGAGACTTCAAACGTGTTAGAAATTCATTTTGTAAATACCTAGAACGGTGCAAATGCAGCCATATAGAATTCAGGGCACTACAATTACACCTATATAGTTTTTAAATGATTTTGATGCAATAACATGTTTGACCTCCATGGAGAGGGCACTCAAGCTAAACTTTTACCCAGCTCCGAGTTCCACGACCTCGGGTGGAAAAAGTGACTTTGCCCCCTTAAACCCAAAAACTTCAAAAAGTCACCCCTGGAGGCCAGAAATGGGTCTTAGACATTCTTGGTATGTCATCTGAGGTATACTATGGTGTTCTTGGGTCCAGAACTAGAAATGTGATGTGACTCTGATATCTAAGGCCTATAATGGAAAAAATGAATTTGACACCAAACACCTCAAAATGTCTGAAATAGGACTCAGACATGTACCTGGAGGCTGGAAATGAGCCCTAGACACTCTTGCTATATCACCTGAGATATAATATAGGGTCCTGGTGGCCACAGGGACCCAAAAACAGTCAGGTGGGTTGATACTGAAAATTAGCAAAAATCGTCCAAATTTCTTTTTTGACAACATTTGCTAATTTTCCAAATAGCTCAGAATGGATATCAGAGACACTGTTTGAGCGCGCAAGATACGAATACACTTGTTAGAAAGGTCAGCTCTGATGCTTTCATGTGATATATATAACTTTGATATTATCTAAAGTTTTTTTTCCGCTACCAGCCAAGTGAAACACCTGATATCGTACCCGATTTTGAGAACATTGGGCTGGGTGGAAAAAGTCACTTTGCCCCCTTAAACCCAAAAACTTCAAAAAGTCACCCCTGGAGGCCAGAAATGGGTCTTAGACACTCTTGGTATGTCATCTGAGGTATACTATGGTGTTCTTGGGTCCAGAACTAGAAATGTGATGTGACTCTGATATCTAAGGCCTATAATGGAAAAAATGAATTTGACACCAAACACCTCAAAATGTCTGAAATAGGACTCAGACATGTACCTGGAGGCTGGAAATGAGCCCTAGATACTCTTGCTATATCACCTGAGATATAATATAGGGTCCTGGTGGCCACAGGGACCCAAAAACAGTCAGGTGGGTTGATACTGAAAATTAGCAAAAATCGTGCCAAAAATATTTTTGACAAGATTTGCTAATTTTCCAAATAGCTCAGAATGGATATCAGAGACACTGTTTGAGTGCGCAAGATACGAATACACTTGTTAGAAAGGTCAGCTCTGATGCTTTCATGTGATATATATAACTTTGATATTATATAAAGTTTTTTTTCCGCTACCAGCCAAGGGAAACACCTGATATCGTACCCGATTTTGAGAACATTGGGCTGGGTGGAAAAAGTCACTTTGCCCCCTTAAACCCAAAAACTTCAAAAAGTCACCCCTGGAGGCCAGAAATGGGTCTTAGACACTCTTGGTATGTCATCTGAGGTATACTATGGTCTTCTTGGGTCCAGAACTAGAAATCTGATGTGACTCTGATATCTAGGAGCTATAATGGAAAAAAAAGAATTTGACACCAAACACCTCGAAATGTCACAAATAGGAGTCAGACATGTACCTGGAGGCTGGAAATGAGCCCTAGCCACTCTTGATATATCATCTGAGATATATTATGGGGTCCTGGTGGCTACAGGGACCCGAAAACAGTCATGAGGGTTGATACCGAAAATTAGCAAAAATCGTCAAAAGAAGTTTTTTTGACAAGATTTGCTAATTTTCCAAATAGCTCAGAATGGATATCACAGTCACTTTGTGAGTACCCATGACCTAAATATACTTGTTAGAAAGCTCAGATCTGATGCTTTCATTTGATCTATCTACCTTTGCTATTATCTGAAGTTTTTTTTTCAGCTTCCAGCCAAGGGAAGAACCTGACATCGTACCCGATTTTGAGCAACGTAGCCTGGATGGAAGAAGTGACTATGCCCCCTTAAACCCCAAAACTTCAAAAAGTCATCCCTGGAGGCCAGAAATGGGTCTTAGACACTCCTGGTATGTCATCTGAGGTATACTAAGGGGTCCTTAGGTCCAGAACTAGAAATTTGATGTGACTCTGAGCTCAATGTGATGTGACTCTGAGCTCTATGGCCTATATTGGGAAAAATGAGTTTGATCCCAAACACCTCGAAATGTCACAAATAGGAGTCAGACATGTACCTGGAGGCTGGAAATGAGCCCTAGCCACTCTTGTTATATCATCTGAGATATATTATGGGGTCCTGGTGGCTACAGGGACCTGAAAACAGTCATACAAAGCAATTTGAATCCATACGAGGCAATTTTTAATTTGCGGCCATCTGGTCACCCTTTGAAATGGATAGGATATACTACAGAGGATGTAGTGCACTCTATTTCTTGAAGCATATGATGTACTGACTTAATTTCAATTGCAGTATGTAGCTAAGACATTTACAATTCATAGTGGTAACTCTCATGGTTGTGGCTTATAGGGACAAGGTACAAATCAAGTGTAACCTTCAGGTAAGTTTTTATTTTTCACTTTCATGTGTGTTGTAGAACACTTTATACTTTTGGCTATAATTCATAGTCTGTACATTATAGAGACATATTTTAAACAGCAGTTTGTTCCTAGTGATGTGCATCTTACCCATGTGAATTATTATGTGTGTGGCGTATTGTAAAGTTGTCAAAATTTGAGGTTGAATGTATGACGTTTTTCAATACCGTCGCATGTACGAAAAAGTATGCCTTACATTTTGTCCCATACTTCAAAAACCATACAATCTGGATCCATAATTGGAAGTGCAGCATTAAGCTAACATAATGCCACTGTCCTGTGTTCATTTTCATGCATGTGGAAAGCTTCAAAGTGGTGTGAATCTTCCAGCGATTAAACACATATTTTAAAAAAAAATCCTCCAGCTTTTGCAAAATGTGTCACGTATGTTATGTCATCAGTCAAGATCCATATTAGATAGAGCTTGATTTCCAACTGCAACACATTCTATAACATAGCCTACTACAGTGTGCCATTTTATATGCATGTGGCTCACACACAAGGTGCAGACAAAGCAATTTGAATCCATACGAGGCGATTTTTAATTTGCGGCCATCTGGTCACCCATTGAAATGGATAGGATATATTACATAGTATGTGGTGCACTATAAATCTTGAACCATATGAGGTACTGACCTAATTTCAATCACAGTATGTAGCTAAGACATCTACACTTTATAGTGGTAACTCTCATATTTGTGGCTTATAGGGACAAGGTACAAATCAAGTGTAATCTTCAGGAAAAGTTTTTATTTTTCACTTTCATGTGTGTTGAAGAACACTTTATGCTTTTGGCTACAAAATGTGAAGTTGAATGTATGATGTTTTTCAATAACGTCACATGTGTGAAAAAATATGCCTTACGTTGTGGCCCATAATTCTAAAACCATACAATCTGGATCCATAATTCTGAGTGCAGCATACAGTTACCATCATGCAACTGCCCTGTGGTCATTGTCATGCCTGTGCCATGCTTAGAAGTGGTGAGAATCATTCAGTGATTAAACGCATGTTTTATAAAATTTGCCTCCATTTTTTGCAAAATGAGTCACGTATATTGTGTCATCAGTCATGATCCATACTAGATAGAGCTTGATTTCCAACTGCAACACATTCTATAGCATACCCTACTACATTGTGTCATTTTAAATGCATGTGGCTTACACGTAAGGTACATACAACGCAATATGAATCCATACGACGCGATTTTCAATTTGCGGCCATCTGGTCGTCCCATTGAAATGGATAGGATATTATACATAGCAGAATGTGCCCTATAATTCTTGAAGCATATAAGTTAAAGACTTAATTTCAATTGCAGATTCTAGCTAAGATTCGTATGCATTATTGTACCAATTCTTATGCATGTGGCCCACATAGAAAGTGCATGAAATGGAAGTTGAATCCATACGAGGCGATTTTCGATTTCCGGCCATCTGGTCACCCGAATCTCAAAGATTATTGTTAATAATTCAGTGTGTTTTTATGCTATTTAGCTAATAATGCATGAACCTGTTTATTAACATGTGCATAATGAGATACCAAAGAGAAAATAATGAAAATGTATTGGTAAACCGTATTTTGGTAGACTTTAAAAAACCCCATTGAAAAACACATGCATCACCAATGCTGCTTTTTGCTTGTGCCTAAAACGAAAATGTGTTATTAAAAAGTGAATATAACACATAGAGATGTTTTTTCTTTTGTTTATGAAGCCTAATGTGAAGGCAGGTCACACCTATGTTTTACTTTGAAAAAATCTCTTTTCTAAAATTTACGGCGTTACCTTGTTTTTTAATATAGCTAAAAAACAATTGTTAAAGTCGCTTATAAAAAAGTGATCGTAAATGCTATTTTGTTTTTTTTTTCAGCTTGAGGATCAGTTTAATATGAGTCTTAATTTGATGTATCACTTGCCCTAGTAAACAATCCCCAAAGTCTATTTTTGTTTCAATTATCCCAAGCTCAATGTTAAACACATGCATCACCAATGATGCAAAAAGTCAAGTCAGAAATTTCAAACAGCAATAAAAAAGTGAGAAAAACAGATATTTGAAAAATTCCTTTTGTTTATGCGGCCTTATGTCCAAAGCCATCCAACAAGAGCATTTTTTTTTAATTCGGTCGATTAAAAAAAAATCTGCGAACTATTTTATTTCTCTCAAAAAAGTGCCAAAAAGTGACTTTTTGTGCAAAAAAGTGCCCGTACAATATTTTTTCATCTAATAAACTTTTTATGACTCAGAATACACTTAGGCTTCAGGTCAATGTGTTTTCGTTTGGGGGAGGGGCCCAGGGAAAAAAACACCTTTTTTTTTCTCGGATTGGTCAAAGGTCAGGCTACCAGCTTGACTCTTGTTGCACCAGTGCTGCTTCGGCTACACCAGTGCTGCTTCGGCTGCACTGGTGCAGCTTCTCAGACTTGAGGCGTTGCACCAGTGCAGCATAGAAAAGAAACTTTTTAATAAAAGGATTTAAAACTAATTCAAGATATACATTATCTAAGGAATGTTATAAAAACTCAGATATGGAGAATATTTTTCATTTTCGTCCATTTTTGACCGTTTTGGAGCACTTTGAAGCACTGATGCAGCTTTGGGATTTTTATGGTTATTTTGATCAGAGATGCTCCTAATGTGTTTAAAATTCATGTGGGATGTATCCAAGACACTGCAATCACACCTATATAGTTTTTAAATGATTTTGATGTATTAAAATTTTGACCTCCATAAGGGGGGAAAGGTTGAACTTTTACGCCGCTCGGAGTTCCATGACTTTCGTGACCTTGTCCCCCTGAAATTTAAAATTGCATTTTCAAAGTAATGTGTACAACTATTCATTCTGTGTCATTCATTGTGTGTTTAGCATGCTATTGGGCCACTGTAGCACTTGTTTTTTTTCGTTTTTATGCATTTTTGACCGTTTTTGAACACTTTGATGCTCCAAATGGTCTTTGGACTTAGTCACTTTTTGCTTCATGGAGACTTCAAAAGTGTTAGAAAGTCACTTTGGAGGCACACAGGACAGTGCAAATGCACCTATATAGCAATCAGGGCACTCCAATCACACCTATATAGTTTTTAAATGATTTTGATGAATTAAAAATTTTGACCTCCATGAGGGGTGGAAAGTTTGAACTTTTACCCCGCTCGGAGTTCCATGACTTCTGTGACCTCGTCCCCCTGAAATTTAAAATAGCATTTTCCAAGTAATTTGTAAATATATTCATTCTGGGTCATTCATTGTGTGTTTAGCTTGCTATTGGGCCAGTGTAGCACTTTGTTTTTTTCATTTTTATGCATTTGTGACCGTTTTTAAACACTTTCATGCACCAATGATGTCTTTGTACTTCGTCATTTTTCACTTCATGGAGACTTCAAAAGTGTTAGAAATTCATTTTGGAGGCACACAGAACAGTGCAAATGCAGTTACATAGAATTCAGGACACTGCAATTACACCTATATAGTTTTTAAAAGATTTTGATGTAATACAATTTTTGACCTCCATGGGGAGGGCCCTTAAGCTGAACTTTTACCCAGCTCGGAGTTCCATGACTTCCATGACCTTGTCCCCCTGAAATTGAAAATCGAATTTTCAAAGTGTTTAGTAAAACTGTTCATTCTGTGTCATTCATTATGTCTTTAGCCTGCTATTGGACCACTGCAGCACTATGTTATGTTAATTTTAACCCAATGTTGACCTTTTTTGACCACTTTGATGCACCAGTGAAGTTTTTGGACTTGGTCATTTTTCACTTCATGGAGACTTCAAACGTGTTAGAAATTCATTTTGTAAATACCTAGAACGGTGCAAATGCAGCCATATAGAATTCAGGGCACTACAATTACACCTATATAGTTTTTAAATGATTTTGATGCAATAACATTTTTGACCTCCATGGGGAGGGCACTCAAGCTAAACTTTTACCCGGGTTCCACGACCTCGGGTGGAAAAAGTGACTTTGCCCCCTTAAACCCAAAAACTTCAAAAAGTCACCCCTGGAGGCCAGAAATGGGTCTTAGACACTCTTGGTATGTCATCTGAGGTATACTATGGTGTTCTTGGGTCCAGAACTAGAAATGTGATGTGACTCTGATATCTAAGGCCTATAATGGAAAAAATGAATTTGAAACCAAACACCTCAAAATGTCTGAAATAGGACTCAGACATGTACCTGGAGGCTGGAAATGAGCCCTAGATACTCTTGCTATATCACCTGAGATATAATATAGGGTCCTGGTGGCCACAGGGACCCAAAAACAGTCAGGTGGGTTGATACTGAAAATTAGCAAAAATCGTCCCAAAAATTTTTTTGACAAGATTTGCTAATTTTCCAAATAGCTCAGAATGGATATCAGAGACACTGTTTGAGTGCGCAAGATACGAATACACTTGTTAGAAAGGTCAGCTCTGATGCTTTCATGTGATATATATAACTTTGATATTATATAAAGTTTTATTTCCGCTACCAGCCAAGGGAAACACCTGATATCGTACCCGATTTTGAGAACATTGGGCTGGGTGGAAAAAGTCACTTTGCCCCCTTAAACCCAAAAACTTCAAAAAGTCACCCCTGGAGGCCAGAAATGGGTCTTAGACACTCTTGGTATGTCATCTGAGGTATACTATGGTCTTCTTGGGTCCAGAACTAGAAATCTGATGTGACTCTGATATCTAGGAGCTATAATGGAAAAAAAAGAATTTGACACCAAACACCTCAAAATGTCACAAATAGGAGTCAGACATGTACCTGGAGGCTGGAAATGAGCCCTAGCCACTCTTGTTATATCATCTGAGATATATTATGGGGTCCTGGTGGCTACAGGGACCTGAAAACAGTCATGAGGGTTGATACCGAAAATTAGCAAAAATCGTCAAAAAAAGTTTTTGGGACAAGATTTGCTAATTTTCCAAATAGCTCAGAATGGATATCACAGTCACTTTGTGAGTACCCAGGACCTAAATATACTTGTTAGAAAGCTCAGATCTGATGCTTTCATTTGATCTATCTACCTTTGCTATTATCTGAAGTTTTTTTTTCAGCTTCCAGCCATGGGAAAAACCTGACATTGTACCCGATTTTGAGCACCTTAGGCTGGATGGAAGAAGTGACTTTGCCCCCTTAAACCCCAAAACTTCAAAAAGTCATCCCTGGAGGCCAGAAATGGGTCTTAGACACTCCTGGTATGTCATCTGAGGTATACTAAGGGGTCCTTAGGTCCAGAACTAGAAATTTGATGTGACTCTGAGCTCAATGTGATGTGACTCTGAGCTATATGGCCTATAATGGAAAAAATGAGTTTGACCCCAAACACCTCGAAATGTCACAAATAGGAGTCAGACATGTACCTGGAGGCTGGAAATGAGCCCTAGCCACTCTTGTTATAGCATCTGAGATATATTATGGGGTCCTGGTGGCTACAGGGACCCGAAAACAGTCATGAGGGTTGATACCGAAAATTAGCAAAAATCGTCAAAAAAAGTTTTTTTGACAAGATTTGCTAATTTTCCAAATAGCTCAGAATGGATATCACAGTCACTTTGTGAGTACCCATGACCTAAATATACTTGTTAGAAAGCTCAGATCTGATGCTTTCATTTGATCTATCTACCTTTGCTATTATCTGAAGTTTTTTTTTCAGCTTCCAGCCAAGGGAAGAACCTGACATCGTACCCGATTTTGAGCAACGTAGCCTGGATGGAAGAAGTGACTATGCCCCCTTAAACCCCAAAACTTCAAAAAGTCATCCCTGGAGGCCAGAAATGGGTCTTAGACACTCCTGGTATGTCATCTGAGGTATACTAAGGGGTCCTTAGGTCCAGAACTAGAAATTTGATGTGACTCTGAGCTCAATGTGATGTGACTCTGAGCTCTATGGCCTATATTGGGAAAAATGAGTTTGATCCCAAACACCTCGAAATGTCACAAATAGGAGTCAGACATGTACCTGGAGGCTGGAAATGAGCCCTAGCCACTCTTGTTATATCATCTGAGATATATTATGGGGTCCTGGTGGCTACAGGGACCTGAAAACAGTCATACAAAGCAATTTGAATCCATACAAGGCAATTTTTAATTTGAGGCCATCTGGTCACCCTTTGAAATGGATAGGATATACTACAGAGGATGTAGTGCACTCTATTTCTTGAAGCATATGATGTACTGACTTAATTTCAATTGCAGTATGTAGCTAAGACATTTACAATTCATAGTGGTAACTCTCATGGTTGTGGCTTATAGGGACAAGGTACAAATCAAGTGTAACCTTCAGGTAAGTTTTTATTTTTCACTTTCATGTGTGTTGTAGAACACTTTATACTTTTGGCTATAATTCATAGTCTGTACATTATAGAGACATAATTTAAACAGCACTTTGTTCCTAGTGATGTGCATCTTACCCATGTGAATTATTATGTGTGTGGCGTATTGTAAAGTTGTCAAAATTTGAGGTTGAATGTATGACGTTTTTCAATACCGTCGCATGTACGAAAAAGTATGCCTTACATTTTGTCCCAATACTTCTAAAACCATACAATCTGGATCCATTATTGGAAGTGCAGCATTAAGCAAACATGATGCCACTGTCCTGTGTTCATTTTCATGCATGTGGAAAGCTTCAAAGTGGTGTGAATCTTTCAGCGATTAAACACATATTTTTAAAAAAATTCCTCCAGCTTTTGCAAAATGTGTCACGTATGTTATGTCATCAGTCAAGATCCATATTAGATAGAGCTTGATTTCCAACTGCAACACATTCTATAACATAGCCTACTACAGTGTGCCATTTTATATGCATGTGGCTCACACACAAGGTGCATACAAAGCAATTTGAATCCATACGAGGCGATTTTTAATTTGCGGCCATCTGGTCACCCATTGAAATGGATAGGATATATTACATAGTATGTGGTGCACTATAAATCTTGAACCATATGAGGTACTGACCTAATTTCAATCACAGTATGTAGCTAAGACATCTACACTTTATAGTGGTAACTCTCATATTTGTGGCTTATAGGGACAAAGTACAAATCAAGTGTAATCTTCAGGAAAAGTTTTTATTTTTCACTTTCATGTGTGTTGAAGAACACTTTATGCTTTTGGCTACAAAATGTGAAGTTGAATGTATGATGTTTTTCAATAACGTCACATGTGTGAAAAAATATGCCTTACGTTGTGGCCCATAATTCTAAAACCATACAATCTGGATCCATAATTCTGAGTGCAGCATACAGTTACCATCATGCCACTGCCCTGTGGTCATTGTCATGCCTGTGCCATGCTTAGAAGTGGTGAGAATCATTCAGTGATTAAACGCATGTTTTATAAAATTTGCCTCAATTTTTTGCAAAATGAGTCACGTATATTGTGTCATCAGTCATGATCCATACTAGATAGAGCTTGATTTCCAACTGCAACACATTCTATAGCATACCCTACTACATTGAGTCATTTTAAATGCATGTGGCTTACACGTAAGGTACATACAACGCAATATGAATCCATACGACGCGATTTTCAATTTGCGGCCATCTGGTCGTCCCATTGAAATGGATAGGATATTATACATAGCAGAATGTGCCCTATAATTCTTGAAGCATATAAGTTAAAGACTTAATTTCAATTGTAGATTCTAGCTAAGATTCGTATGCATTATTGTACCAATTCTTATGCATGTGGCCCACATAGAAAGTGCACGAAGCGGAAGTTGAATCCATACGAGGCGATTTTCGATTTCCGGCCATCTGGTCACCCGAATCTCAAAGATTATTGTTAATAATTCAGTGTGTTTTTATGCTATTTAGCTAATAATGCATGAACCTGTTTATTAACATGTGCATAATGAGATACCAAAGAGAAAATAATGAAAATGTATTGGTAAACCGTATTTTGGTAGACTTTAAAAAACCCCATTGAAAAACACATGCATCACCAATGCTGCTTTTTGCTTGTGCCTAAAACGAAAATGTGTTATTAAAAAGTGAATATAACACATAGAGATGTTTTTTCTTTTGTTTATGAAGCCTAATGTGAAGGCAGGTCACACCTATGTTTTACTTTGAAAAAATCTCTTTTCTAAAATTTACGGCGTTACCTTGTTTTTTAATATAGCTAAAAAACAATTGTTAAAGTCGCTTATAAAAAAGTGATCGTAAATGCTATTTTGTTTTTTTTTTCAGCTTGAGGTTCAGTTTAATATGAGTCTTAATTTGATGTATCACTTGCCCTAGTAAACAATCCCCAAAGTCTATTTTTTTTTCAATTTTCCCAAGCTCAATGTTAAACACATGCATCACCAATGATGCAAAAAGTCAAGTCAGAAATTTCAAACAGCAATAAAAAAGTGAGAAAAACAGATATTTGAAAAATTCCTTTTGTTTATGCGGCCTTATGTCCAAAGCCATCCAACAAGAGCATTTTTTTTTTAATTCGGTCGATTTAAAAAAAATCTGCGAACTATTTTATTTCTCTCAAAAAAGTGCCAAAAAGTGACTTTTTGTGCAAAAAAGTGCCCGTACAATATTTTTTCATCTAATAAACTTTTTATGACTCAGAATACACTTAGGCTTCAGGTCAATGTGTTTTCGTTTGGGGGAGGGGCCCAGGGAAAAAAACACCTTTTTTTTCTCGGATTGGTCAAAGGTCAGGCTACCAGCTTGACTCTTGTTGCACCAGTGCTGCTTCGGCTGCACCAGTGCTGCTTCGGCTGCACTGGTGCAGCTTCTCAGACTTGAGGCGTTGCACCAGTGCAGCATAGGAAAGAAACTTTTTAATAAAAGGATTTAAAACTAATTCAAGATATACATTATCTAAGGAATGTTATAAAAACTCAGATATGGAGAATATTTTTCATTTTCGTCCATTTTTGACCGTTTTGGAGCACTTTGAAGCACTGATGCAGCTTTGGGATTTTTATGGTTATTTTGATCAGAGATGCTCCTAATGTGTTTAAAATTCATGTGGGATGTATCCAAGACACTGCAATCACACCTATATAGTTTTTAAATGATTTTGATGTATTAAAATTTTGACCTCCATAAGGGGGGAAAGGTTGAACTTTTACCACGCTCGGAGTTCCATGACTTTCGTGACCTTGTCCCCCTGAAATTTAAAATTGCATTTTCAAAGTAATGTGTACAACTATTCATGCACCAATGATGTCTTTGTACTTCGTCATTTTTCACTTCATGGAGACTTCAAAAGTGTTAGAAATTCATTTTGGAGGCACACAGAACAGTGCAAATGCAGTTACATAGCATTCAGGACACTGCAATTACACCTATATAGTTTTTAAAAGATTTTGATGTAATAAAATTTTTGACCTCCATGGGGAGGGCCCTTAAGCTGAACTTTTACCCAGCTCGGAGTTCCATGACTTCCATGACCTTGTCCCCCTGAAATTGAAAATCGAATTTTCAAAGTGTTTAGTAAAACTGTTCATTCTGTGTCATTCATTATGTCTTTAGCCTGCTATTGGACCACTGCAGCACTATGTTTTGTAAATTTTAACCCAATGTTGACCTTTTTTGACCACTTTGATGCACCAGTGAAGTTTTTGGACTTGGTCATTTTTCACTTCATGGAGACTTCAAAAGTGTTAGAAATTCATTTTGTAAATACCTTGAACGGTGCAAATGCAGCCATATAGAATTCAGGGCACTACAATTACACCTATATAGTTTTTAAATGATTTTGATGCAATAACATTTTTGACCTCCATGGGGAGGGCACTCAAGCTAAACTTTTACACAGCTCCGAGTTCCACGACCTCGGGTGGAAAAAGTGACTTTGCCCCCTTAAACCCAAAAACTTCAAAAAGTCACCCCTGGAGGCCAGAAATGGGTCTTAGACACTCTTGGTATGTCATCTGAGGTATACTATGGTGTTCTTGGGTCCAGAACTAGAAATGTGATGTGACTCTGATATCTAAGGCCTATAATGGAAAAAATGAATTTGACACCAAACACCTCAAAATGTCTGAAATAGGACTCAGACATGTACCTGGAGGCTGGAAATGAGCCCTAGACACTCTTGCTATATCACCTGAGATATAATATAGGGTCCTGGTGGCTACAGGGACCTGAAAACAGTCATGAGGGTTGATACCGAAAATTAGCAAAAATCGTCAAAAAAAGTTTTTTTGACAAGATTTGCTAATTTTCCAAATAGCTCAGAATGGATATCACAGTCACTTTGTGAGTACCCAGGACCTAAATATACTTGTTAGAAAGCTCAGATCTGATGCTTTCATTTGATCTATCTACCTTTGCTATTATCTGAAGGTTTTTTTTCAGCTTCCAGCCATGGGAAAAACCTGACATTGTACCCGATTTTGAGCACCTTAGGCTGGATGGAAGAAGTGACTTTGCCCCCTTAAACCCCAAAACTTCAAAAAGTCATCCCTGGAGGCCAGAAATGGGTCTTAGACACTCCTGGTATGTCATCTGAGGTATACTAAGGGGTCCTTAGGTCCAGAACTAGAAATTTGATGTGACTCTGAGCTCAATGTGATGTGACTCTGAGCTATATGGCCTATAATGGAAAAAATGAGTTTGACCCCAAACACCTCGAAATGTCACAAATAGGAGTCAGACATGTACCTGGAGGCTGGAAATGAGCCCTAGCCACTCTTGTTATAGCATCTGAGATATATTATGGGGTCCTGGTGGCTACAGGGACCCGAAAACAGTCATGAGGGTTGATACTGAAAATTTGCAAAAATCGTCAAAAAAAGTTTTTTTGACAAGATTTGCTAATTTTCCAAATAGCTCAGAATGGATATCACAGTCACTTTGTGAGTACCCATGACCTAAATATACTTGTTAGAAAGCTCAGATCTGATGCTTTCATTTGATCTATCTACCTTTGCTATTATCTGAAGTTTTTTTTTCAGCTTCCAGCCAAGGGAAGAACCTGACATCGTACCCGATTTTGAGCAACGTAGCCTGGATGGAAGAAGTGACTATGCCCCCTTAAACCCCAAAACTTCAAAAAGTCATCCCTGGAGGCCAGAAATGGGTCTTAGACACTCCTGGTATGTCATCTGAGGTATACTAAGGGGTCCTTAGGTCCAGAGCTAGAAATTTGATGTGACTCTGAGCTCAATGTGATGTGACTCTGAGCTCTATGGCCTATATTGGGAAAAATGAGTTTGATCCCAAACACCTCGAAATGTCACAAATAGGAGTCAGACATGTACCTGGAGGCTGGAAATGAGCCCTAGCCACTCTTGTTATATCATCTGAGATATATTATGGGGTCCTGGTGGCTACAGGGACCTGAAAACAGTCATACAAAGCAATTTGAATCCATACGAGGCAATTTTTAATTTGAGGCCATCTGGTCACCCTTTGAAATGGATAGGATATACTACAGAGGATGTAGTGCACTCTATTTCTTGAAGCATATGATGTACTGACTTAATTTCAATTGCAGTATGTAGCTAAGACATTTACAATTCATAGTGGTAACTCTCATGGTTGTGGCTTATAGGGACAAGGTACAAATCAAGTGTAACCTTCAGGTAAGTTTTTATTTTTCACTTTCATGTGTGTTGTAGAACACTTTATACTTTTGGCTATAATTCATAGTCTGTACATTATAGAGACATAATTTAAACAGCACTTTGTTCCTAGTGATGTGCATCTTACCCATGTGAATTATTATGTGTGTGGCGTATTGTAAAGTTGTCAAAATTTGAGGTTGAATGTATGACGTTTTTCAATACCGTCGCATGTACGAAAAAGTATGCCTTACATTTTGTCCCAATACTTCTAAAACCATACAATCTGGATCCATTATTGGAAGTGCAGCATTAAGCAAACATGATGCCACTGTCCTGTGTTCATTTTCATGCATGTGGAAAGCTTCAAAGTGGTGTGAATCTTTCAGCGATTAAACACATATTTTTAAAAAAATTCCTCCAGCTTTTGCAAAATGTGTCACGTATGTTATGTCATCAGTCAAGATCCATATTAGATAGAGCTTGATTTCCAACTGCAACACATTCTATAACATAGCCTACTACAGTGTGCCATTTTATATGCATGTGGCTCACACACAAGGTGCATACAAAGCAATTTGAATCCATACGAGGCGATTTTTAATTTGCGGCCATCTGGTCACCCATTGAAATGGATAGGATATATTACATAGTATGTGGTGCACTATAAATCTTGAACCATATGAGGTACTGACCTAATTTCAATCACAGTATGTAGCTAAGACATCTACACTTTATAGTGGTAACTCTCATATTTGTGGCTTATAGGGACAAAGTACAAATCAAGTGTAATCTTCAGGAAAAGTTTTTATTTTTCACTTTCATGTGTGTTGAAGAACACTTTATGCTTTTGGCTACAAAATGTGAAGTTGAATGTATGATGTTTTTCAATAACGTCACATGTGTGAAAAAATATGCCTTACGTTGTGGCCCATAATTCTAAAACCATACAATCTGGATCCATAATTCTGAGTGCAGCATACAGTTACCATCATGCCACTGCCCTGTGGTCATTGTCATGCCTGTGCCATGCTTAGAAGTGGTGAGAATCATTCAGTGATTAAACGCATGTTTTATCAAATCTGCCTCAATTTTTTGCAAAATGAGTCACGTATATTGTGTCATCAGTCATGATCCATACTAGATAGAGCTTGATTTCCAACTGCAACACATTCTATAGCATACCCTACTACATTGAGTCATTTTAAATGCATGTGGCTTACACGTAAGGTACATACAACGCAATATGAATCCATACGACGCGATTTTCAATTTGCGGCCATCTGGTCGTCCCATTGAAATGGATAGGATATTATACATAGCAGAATGTGCCCTATAATTCTTGAAGCATATAAGTTAAAGACTTAATTTCAATTGTAGATTCTAGCTAAGATTCGTATGCATTATTGTACCAATTCTTATGCATGTGGCCCACATAGAAAGTGCACGAAGCGGAAGTTGAATCCATACGAGGCGATTTTCGATTTCCGGCCATCTGGTCACCCGAATCTCAAAGATTATTGTTAATAATTCAGTGTGTTTTTATGCTATTTAGCTAATAATGCATGAACCTGTTTATTAACATGTGCATAATGAGATACCAAAGAGAAAATAATGAAAATGTATTGGTAAACCGTATTTTGGTAGACTTTAAAAAACCCCATTGAAAAACACATGCATCACCAATGCTGCTTTTTGCTTGTGCCTAAAACGAAAATGTGTTATTAAAAAGTGAATATAACACATAGAGATGTTTTTTCTTTTGTTTATGAAGCCTAATGTGAAGGCAGGTCACACCTATGTTTTACTTTGAAAAAATCTCTTTTCTAAAATTTACGGCGTTACCTTGTTTTTTAATATAGCTAAAAAACAATTGTTAAAGTCGCTTATAAAAAAGTGATCGTAAATGCTATTTTGTTTTTTTTTTCAGCTTGAGGTTCAGTTTAATATGAGTCTTAATTTGATGTATCACTTGCCCTAGTAAACAATCCCCAAAGTCTATTTTTTTTTCAATTTTCCCAAGCTCAATGTTAAACACATGCATCACCAATGATGCAAAAAGTCAAGTCAGAAATTTCAAACAGCAATAAAAAAGTGAGAAAAACAGATATTTGAAAAATTCCTTTTGTTTATGCGGCCTTATGTCCAAAGCCATCCAACAAGAGCATTTTTTTTTTAATTCGGTCGATTTAAAAAAAATCTGCGAACTATTTTATTTCTCTCAAAAAAGTGCCAAAAAGTGACTTTTTGTGCAAAAAAGTGCCCGTACAATATTTTTTCATCTAATAAACTTTTTATGACTCAGAATACACTTAGGCTTCAGGTCAATGTGTTTTCGTTTGGGGGAGGGGCCCAGGGAAAAAAACACCTTTTTTTTCTCGGATTGGTCAAAGGTCAGGCTACCAGCTTGACTCTTGTTGCACCAGTGCTGCTTCGGCTGCACCAGTGCTGCTTCGGCTGCACTGGTGCAGCTTCTCAGACTTGAGGCGTTGCACCAGTGCAGCATAGAAAAGAAACTTTTTAATAAAAGGATTTAAAACTAATTCAAGATATACATTATCTAAGGAATGTTATAAAAACTCAGATATGGAGAATATTTTTCATTTTCGTCCATTTTTGACCGTTTTGGAGCACTTTGAAGCACTGATGCAGCTTTGGGATTTTTATGGTTATTTTGATCAGAGATGCTCCTAATGTGTTTAAAATTCATGTGGGATGTATCCAAGACACTGCAATCACACCTATATAGTTTTTAAATGATTTTGATGTATTAAAATTTTGACCTCCATAAGGGGGGAAAGGTTGAACTTTTACCACGCTCGGAGTTCCATGACTTTCGTGACCTTGTCCCCCTGAAATTTAAAATTGCATTTTCAAAGTAATGTGTACAACTATTCATGCACCAATGATGTCTTTGTACTTCGTCATTTTTCACTTCATGGAGACTTCAAAAGTGTTAGAAATTCATTTTGGAGGCACACAGAACAGTGCAAATGCAGTTACATAGCATTCAGGACACTGCAATTACACCTATATAGTTTTTAAAAGATTTTGATGTAATAAAATTTTTGACCTCCATGGGGAGGGCCCTTAAGCTGAACTTTTACCCAGCTCGGAGTTCCATGACTTCCATGACCTTGTCCCCCTGAAATTGAAAATCGAATTTTCAAAGTGTTTAGTAAAACTGTTCATTCTGTGTCATTCATTATGTCTTTAGCCTGCTATTGGACCACTGCAGCACTATGTTTTGTAAATTTTAACCCAATGTTGACCTTTTTTGACCACTTTGATGCACCAGTGAAGTTTTTGGACTTGGTCATTTTTCACTTCATGGAGACTTCAAAAGTGTTAGAAATTCATTTTGTAAATACCTTGAACGGTGCAAATGCAGCCATATAGAATTCAGGGCACTACAATTACACCTATATAGTTTTTAAATGATTTTGATGCAATAACATTTTTGACCTCCATGGGGAGGGCACTCAAGCTAAACTTTTACACAGCTCCGAGTTCCACGACCTCGGGTGGAAAAAGTGACTTTGCCCCCTTAAACCCAAAAACTTCAAAAAGTCACCCCTGGAGGCCAGAAATGGGTCTTAGACACTCTTGGTATGTCATCTGAGGTATACTATGGTGTTCTTGGGTCCAGAACTAGAAATGTGATGTGACTCTGATATCTAAGGCCTATAATGGAAAAAATGAATTTGACACCAAACACCTCAAAATGTCTGAAATAGGACTCAGACATGTACCTGGAGGCTGGAAATGAGCCCTAGACACTCTTGCTATATCACCTGAGATATAATATAGGGTCCTGGTGGCCACAGGGACCCAAAAACAGTCAGGTGGGTTGATACTGAAAATTAGCAAAAATCGTCCCAAAAATTTTTTGGACAAGATTTGCTAATTTTCCAAATAGCTCAGAATGGATATCAGAGACACTGTTTGAGTGCGCAAGATACGAATACACTTGTTAGAAAGGTCAGCTCTGATGCTTTCATGTGATATATATAACTTTGATATTATATAAAGTTTTTTTTCCGCTACCAGCCAAGGGAAACACCTGATATCGTACCCGATTTTGAGAACATTGGGCTGGGTGGAAAAAGTCACTTTGCCCCCTTAAACCCAAAAACTTCAAAAAGTCACCCCTGGAGGCCAGAAATGGGTCTTAGACACTCTTGGTATGTCATCTGAGGTATACTATGGTCTTCTTGGGTCCAGAACTAGAAATCTGATGTGACTCTGATATCTAGGAGCTATAATGGAAAAAAAAGAATTTGACACCAAACACCTCAAAATGTCACAAATAGGAGTCAGACATGTACCTGGAGGCTGGAAATGAGCCCTAGCCACTCTTGTTATATAATCTGAGATATATTATGGGGTCCTGGTGGCTACAGGGACCTGAAAACAGTCATGAGGGTTGATACCGAAAATTAGCAAAAATCGTCAAAAAAAGTTTTTTTGACAAGATTTGCTAATTTTCCAAATAGCTCAGAATGGATATCACAGTCACTTTGTGAGTACCCAGGACCTAAATATACTTGTTAGAAAGCTCAGATCTGATGCTTTCATTTGATCTATCTACCTTTGCTATTATCTGAAGTTTTTTTTTCAGCTTCCAGCCATGGGAAAAACCTGACATTGTACCCGATTTTGAGCACCTTAGGCTGGATGGAAGAAGTGACTTTGCCCCCTTAAACCCCAAAACTTCAAAAAGTCATCCCTGGAGGCCAGAAATGGGTCTTAGACACTCCTGGTATGTCATCTGAGGTATACTAAGGGGTCCTTAGGTCCAGAACTAGAAATTTGATGTGACTCTGAGCTCAATGTGATGTGACTCTGAGCTATATGGCCTATAATGGAAAAAATGAGTTTGACCCCAAACACCTCGAAATGTCACAAATAGGAGTCAGACATGTACCTGGAGGCTGGAAATGAGCCCTAGCCACTCTTGTTATATAATCTGAGATATATTATGGGGTCCTGGTGGCTACAGGGACCTGAAAACAGTCATGAGGGTTGATACCGAAAATTAGCAAAAATCGTCAAAAAAAGTTTTTTTGACAAGATTTGCTAATTTTCCAAATAGCTCAGAATGGATATCACAGTCACTTTGTGAGTACCCAGGACCTAAATATACTTGTTAGAAAGCTCAGATCTGATGCTTTCATTTGATCTATCTACCTTTGCTATTATCTGAAGTTTTTTTTTCAGCTTCCAGCCAAGGGAAGAACCTGACATCGTACCCGATTTTGAGCAACGTAGCCTGGATGGAAGAAGTGACTATGCCCCCTTAAACACCAAAACTTCAAAAAGTCATCCCTGGAGGCCAGAAATGGGTCTTAGACACTCGTGGTATGTCATCTGAGGTATACTAAGGGGTCCTTAGGTCCAGAACTAGAAATTTGATGTGACTCTGAGCTCAATGTGATGTGACTCTGAGCTCTATGGCCTATATTGGGAAAAATGAGTTTGATCCCAAACACCTCAAAATGTCACAAATAGGAGTCAGACATGTACCTGGAGGCTGGAAATGAGCCCTAGCCACTCTTGTTATATCATCTGAGATGTATTATGGGGTCCTGGTGGCTACAGGGACCTGAAAACAGTCATACAAAGCAATTTGAATCCATACGAGGCAATTTTTAATTTGCGGCCATCTGGTCACCCTTTGAAATGGATAGGATATACTACAGAGGATGTAGTGCACTCTATTTCTTGAAGCATATGATGTACTGACTTAATTTCAATTGCAGTATGTAGCTAAGACATTTACAATTCATAGTGGTAACTCTCATGGTTGTGGCTTATAGGGACAAGGTACAAATCAAGTGTAACCTTCAGGTAAGTTTTTATTTTTCACTTTCATGTGTGTTGTAGAACACTTTATACTTTTGGCTATAATTCATAGTCTGTACATTATAGAGACATAATTTAAACAGCACTTTGTTCCTAGTGATGTGCATCTTACCCATGTGAATTATTATGTGTGTGGCGTATTGTAAAGTTGTCAAAATTTATGGTTGAATGTATGACGTTTTTCAATACCGTCGCATGTACGAAAAAGTATGCCTTACATTTTGTCCCATACTTCTAAAACCATACAATCTGGATCCATAATTGGAAGTGCAGCATTAAGCTAACATGATGCCACTGTCCTGTGTTCATTTTCATGCATGTGGAAAGCTTCAAAGTGGTGTGAATCTTTCAGCGATTAAACACATATTTTAAAAAAAATTCCTCCAGCTTTTGCAAAATGTGTCACGTATGTTATGTCATCAGTCAAGATCCATATTAGATAGAGCTTGATTTCCAACTGCGACACATTCTATAACATAGCCTACTACAGTGTGCCATTTTATATGCATGTGGCTCACACACAAGGTGCATACAAAGCAATTTGAATCCATACGAGGCGATTTTTAATTTGCGGCCATCTGGTCACCCATTGAAATGGATAGGATATATTACATAGTATGTGGTGCACTATAAATCTTGAACCATATGAGGTACTGACCTAATTTCAATCACAGTATGTAGCTAAGACATCTACACTTTATAGTGGTAACTCTCATATTTGTGGCTTATAGGGACAAGGTACAAATCAAGTGTAATCTTCAGGAAAAGTTTTTATTTTTCACTTTCATGTGTGTTGAAGAACACTTTATGCTTTTGGCTACAAAATGTGAAGTTGAATGTATGATGTTTTTCAATAACGTCACATGTGTGAAAAAATATGCCTTACGTTGTGGCCCATAATTCTAAAACCATACAATCTGGATCCATATTTCTGAGTGCAGCATACAGTTACCATCATGCCACTGCCCTGTGGTCATTGTCATGCCTGTGCCATGCTTAGAAGTGGTGAGAATCATTCAGTGATTAAACGCATGTTTTATAAAATTTGCCTCAATTTTTTGCAAAATGAGTCACGTATATTGTGTCATCAGTCATGATCCATACTAGATAGAGCTTGATTTCCAACTGCAACACATTCTATAGCATACCCTACTACATTGAGTCATTTTAAATGCATGTGGCTTACACGTAAGGTACATACAACGCAATATGAATCCATACGACGCGATTTTCAATTTGCGGCCATCTGGTCGTCCCATTGAAATGGATAGGATATTATACATAGCAGAATCTGCCCTATAATTCTTGAAGCATATAAGTTAAAGACTTAATTTCAATTGCAGATTCTAGCTAAGATTCGTATGCATTATTGTACCAATTCTTATGCATGTGGCCCACATAAAAAGTGCACGAAATGGAAGTTGAATCCATACGAGGCAATTTTCGATTTCCGGCCATCTGGTCACCCGAATCTCAAAGATTATTGTTAATAATTCAGTGTGTTTTTATGCTATTTAGCTAATAATGCATGAACCTGTTTATTAACATGTGCATAATGAGATACCAAAGAGAAAATAATGAAAATGTATTGGTAAACCGTATTTTGGTAGACTTTAAAAAACCCCATTGAAAAACACATGCATCACCAATGCTGCTTTTTGCTTGTGCCTAAAACGAAAATGTGTTATTAAAAAGTGAATATAACACATAGAGATGTTTTTTCTTTTGTTTATGAAGCCTAATGTGAAGGCAGGTCACACCTATGTTTTACTTTGAAAAAATCTCTTTTCTAAAATTTACGGCGTTACCTTGTTTTTTAATATAGCTAAAAAACAATTGTTAAAGTCGCTTATAAAAAAGTGATCGTAAATGCTATTTTGTTTTTTTTTTCAGCTTGAGGTTCAGTTTAATATGAGTCTTAATTTGATGTATCACTTGCCCTAGTAAACAATCCCCAAAGTTTCATTTTTTTTTCAATTTTCCCAAGCTCAATGTTAAACACATGCATCACCAATGATGCAAAAAGTCAAGTCAGAAATTTCAAACAGCAATAAAAAAGTGAGAAAAACAGATATTTGAAAAATTCCTTTTGTTTATGCGGCCTTATGTCCAAAGCCATCCAACAAGAGCATTTTTTTTTTAATTCGGTCGATTTAAAAAAAATCTGCGAACTATTTTATTTCTCTCAAAAAAGTGCCAAAAAGTGACTTTTTGTGCAAAAAAGTGCCCGTACAATATTTTTTCATCTAATAAACTTTTTATGACTCAGAATACACCTAGGCTTCAGGTCAATGTGTTTTCGTTTGGGGGAGGGGCCCAGGGAAAAAAACACCTTTTTTTTTCTCGGATTGGTCAAAGGTCAGGCTACCAGCTTGACTCTTGTTGCACCAGTGCTGCTTCGGCTGCACCAGTGCTGCTTCGGCTGCACTGGTGCAGCATCTCAGACTTGAGGCGTTGCACCAGTGCAGCATAGAAAAGAAACTTTTTAATAAAAGGATTTAAAACTAATTCAAGATATACATTATCTAAGGAATGTTATAAAAACTCAGATATGGAGAATATTTTTCATTTTCGTCCATTTTTGACCGTTTTGGAGCACTTTGAAGCACTGATGCAGCTTTGGGATTTGTATGGTTATTTTGATCAGAGATGCTCCTAATGTGTTTAAAATTCATGTGGGATGTATCCAAGACACTGCAATCACACCTATATAGTTTTAAAATGATTTTGATGTATTAAAATTTTGACCTCCATAAGGGGGGAAAGGTTGAACTTTTACCCCGCTCGGAGTTCCATGACTTTCGTGACCTTGTCCCCCTGAAATTTAAAATTGCATTTTCAAAGTAATGTGTACAACTATTCATTCTGTGTCATTCATTGTGTGTTTAGCATGCTATTGGGCCACTGTAGCACTTGTTTTTTTTCGTTTTTATGCATGTTTGACCGTTTTTGAACACTTTGATGCTCCAAATGGTCTTTGGACTTAGTCACTTTTTGCTTCATGGAGACTTCAAAAGTGTTAGAAAGTCACTTTGGAGGCACACAGGACAGTGCAAATGCACCTATATAGCAATCAGGACACTCCAATCACACCTATATAGTTTTTAAACGGAGGTTTCCAGGCTTCAAACACTTCTCTGCACCAGCGTTCCTGTGCACTTTTTGGACTAGCCCACGAGGCTCCCTGCTCCAGCTGCAAGAACTCCTCGCCGCACCCGCTTCGCGGGTGCCGCATCGCCGGAGGGATTGTGCGTCTGCAGCAGCGCGGGAGGACAGGCAAGGCGGCAAGGCGGTAAGGGGCGCGAGGCACCGGCGGGGCTGCGAGCGTGCAGGGACTTCGATTCCCAGAAGTCCCTGCGAGACCAAGGAAGAGCTTCCGGTCCGCTCTCCCCGCCGGCCCGCCCCCCGCCCACCAAGGGGTTTTAAAAATCTCCCTGCAACCCCCACTTTGTGTCTCACTCACTTTGTAAACGGAGGTTTCCAGGCTTCAAACACTTCTCTGCACCAGCGTTCCTGTGCACTTTTTGGACTAGCCCACGAGGCTCCCTGCTCCAGCTGCAAGAACTCCTCGCCGCACCCGCTTCGCGGGTGCCGCATCGCCGGAGGGATTGTGCGTCTGCAGCAGCGCGGGAGGACAGGCAAGGCGGCAAGGCGGTAAGGGGCGCGAGGCACCGGCGGGGCTGCGAGCGTGCAGGGACTTCGATTCCCAGAAGTCCCTGCGAGACCAAGGAAGAGCTTCCGGTCCGCTCTCCCCGCCGGCCCGCCCCCCGCCCACCAAGGGGTTTTAAAAATCTCCCTGCAACCCCCACTTTGTGTCTCACTCACTTTGTAAACGGAGGTTTCCAGGCTTCAAACACTTCTCTGCACCAGCGTTCCTGTGCACTTTTTGGACTAGCCCACGAGGCTCCCTGCTCCAGCTGCAAGAACTCCTCGCCGCACCCGCTTCGCGGGTGCCGCATCGCCGGAGGGATTGTGCGTCTGCAGCAGCGCGGGAGGACAGGCAAGGCGGCAAGGCGGTAAGGGGCGCGAGGCACCGGCGGGGCTGCGAGCGTGCAGGGACTTCGATTCCCAGAAGTCCCTGCGAGACCAAGGAAGAGCTTCCGGTCCGCTCTCCCCGCCGGCCCGCCCCCCGCCCCAATCACCAACTACATAACGCCATACTACTCCCGCAGCGCGGGACGCAGCCCGGACGAAGACAGGACAAAGACTGGGCCGTTTTAGGCCGTTAGAGGCTGGAAGAGACTGGACTGGGCCACCCCCCTTGGTTCCATATAGGTTTGTCTGCCCTCAGACTGTAATTGTAGTGAGCACCACACAGCAACTGTAACTATCACGCATTATGTGTACTCGGGGGAGTCGTAGTAAGACTGCGATGGGGTTAACTAAGCCAAAAGGCACTCTGGACGACTTTCTCGTTAAGACGAATTTGGCAATAGACGCCGAGATCAATAAAATGCAGAAGAGGGTTTCAATGGAGTTAGATGCTGCACGCAGGCTTTCCCAAACATTTGCAAACTCAAAAAAATCCTCCCTGGGAAATATTGCGTTCGCTGCATCTCCCCAACAGGTGGAACGTCCGCCACCTCTGTTGATCCAAGTTGATGTTCATCATTCTCCCACTCTCCCTTCTCCACCACTAATAGACTCCTCATTTATTTTTTCCCCTATGACCGCCCAACCTAGTGAGGGTGATCCACCTAACGAACAGGGAAATCCCACCATTTTGTTGCTTAAAAGTGTCCCCTCCTTCTCGGTAACAAAAAGTACAAACCAGGGTAGTCAAGCCTTGAAGAAGAAAAACAGAATAAAATCCGCCTTTGCTCGGAAAAAAGCCAAAGTTGCTAGGCAGCAGTTTTTCAACCGTAGAAGATTTTTACACAACGAAGGGGATCCCAAACGAATATCACCCCCAGTTATCCATCAAATAGGTGGTGATAGTAATCTCATTACTGTCCCTATGGGAGAGAACCTTATCATCCCTGGAGATAACCTTACACTGGGAGGGCCAAATGAAGCAGGGAGGGATAAGGATAAACTGGGCAACGATGAAGACTTTCTTCAGACAGTCTGGGTCACCTTAAAACAATTATTGACACCTTTCGAACTCAGACTGTCACGCATTGAGAACCACCTATTGGAAATGGACAAAACATTAGTATCTCTAGCCACGCTCAGCTTAAAACAGCTAGAAGTAACACATCCTCATATTAATGAGAGTCCATCACTGGCTAGAAATGATGTTATCCAATCTCCTTTAGCCTCTAACATTGGCACTAAAACAGCGACAGCATTTAAGGAGGTCCATCCTGCCCCGTTGATCTCGACTGCAATTTTACCCCCTACTACACCCAAACCCACTCCGATCCCTAAACCTAGGACACTTGTCAACGCTGCTGACAATCCCCCAAAAATAGAGGAAAAACCACCCAAAAAATATTTCCAGCCCAAACCCCCCTCTAGAGTTGAGCAGAAGGTTAATAATCCCATTACCCCTCTATTAGAACATACCCCAAAATTATTCCTGAACCATCAGAATTTTCGAGGAGGTTACATTGATCTTCCCCCTGAGGTTGGGCCCTATGTGGCTATTTTGGCAGGGGCACCTCCGCTTGCCCCTGAGACTGTGGAAACCCAGTGGTCCTTAAAAAACAAAGTGATCCACTGGCTAAACACTAATAGGCAATTTCCTCATACCAACAAGAGCAGGGTATTAATGGTCAGGAGAGTCCCCTGGGTGGGCCGTACCTACAAATCGATACCAGGAGATTGCATCGTGGTGTCTTTTGCGGACCCTCATACGGCCCATCTTATTACCACATGGGACCAACACATGAACGTTGAACAAGCTATCGTCACTAAACCCCTAACCTTTTTCTACCCTCCAAAACAGCTAGCA
The DNA here is from genome assembly GCF_964261635.1 of Lissotriton helveticus. Taxonomy (NCBI): domain Eukaryota; kingdom Metazoa; phylum Chordata; class Amphibia; order Caudata; family Salamandridae; genus Lissotriton; species Lissotriton helveticus. The sequence continues at coordinate 438,632,599 of NC_136058.1, forward strand.
GAGTGTCCTGGGGCTTGGACCATAGTCCACAACCATAACTGGAGGGGACAGGGGCAGCGATGGCAACCTCCTAATAATTGGTGGGAGGGCGCACCCACCATGAATAGGTTTGGATGCCTAGACCAGGTAGATTGACTGGGAACAGTCGATCAAACACTCCGATCAAGTGATCAAAACCATGCAAAGATTGATAGTAATAGTAACACATCCCTACCCATCGTTAACAACCTGCCCCACTTGATGGCGGCTTCACCACCCTCTTACCAGCACCCGCCCCCTGTGCGAGTCACACAACACCTAGACATGGTTGCTTTGCAAGATCAGGTAGAGGTAATGGAGAGTGAGGGCCATACACAGCAGGTAGAAAATGAAAAGAAACATTCATTACTATCATGGAATGTAGCAGGACTGGGCAACAAGATCAACCATATACCTTGGCTGGAGACTGTCCAGAAGCACGGTATACTCTGTCTACAAGAAACCTGGCTTGTAGAAGAAAAGCATATCATGGGGTATCAAACATTTCATACACCTGCTGCTCCCTCTATCCATGGCCGCAACAAAGGGGGTCTGTGTATATACATGTCAAATGTGGGGGATATAAAAGTGCTTAATTTCCACTCTGACCAATATTTTCAAATTTTGTCTTGTAAATGGGGCTCCACACTAAAGGTCATATTGGTGAACTTTTATAATAACATGCCATTACATGAAATGGAATCTACTCTAAATAAAATGTTAAACTGCATCCATAAAGTGAGGGATCGAAATATAGGAGACCATACAGTTATATGGGTGGGAGACTTTAATTGTGCGGTCTGCCCACTTTCTGAGTTAGGTTTGTGCGGCCTTGCAGATCGTGATGAGGACTGTCCTTTTCATTTCTCACACACTAAGCTGGGGTCTCTTCTTAACAGTATTATGTTCACTTTGGACCTCACTTTTGTTAATCAGGCATGTTCTCCTCCTGTTCCCTTTGCCCCAACATACAATGGAAGAGGTTGCGAAACTACAATAGATTTTGCACTGATATCCCCCATTTCGCCCAATTTTATAACTTTTTGGGAGATAGGGGATGATCCAATGAGCGACCACTACCCGATTATTTTTGGGGTTAGACTTCAACTGGAGAAAATAAAGGAATTTAGTGGCCGACCGTATCCATTGGAGGTGACCTTAACAAAGAGAAATGGTTACGTCCTTAAGTGGGAGAAGTTGAACCCCACAATCTTCTTCCATAATTTAATATCATCCTGTTTTGCAGATATCTTTGTCTGCTTGGAAGAAGATGTGGAACCTAAGGTGATTATGGCAGCTTTCACTAAAATACAGGAGTACATAAAAAGTGCTCTAACTAAGGTCCACAAAAACAAGGGGAAATGTGCTTCGGGGTGGTTTGACTCTGGGTGCACAGCTGCCTTGAAGAAACTGAAGAAAGTCTCAAACGCCATGCCGAAAAATAGGGCCCAGATCTCCGAGGCTAGAAGAGAGTACAAGAGACAAATTAACCGCAGGAAATTAATGATGAAAAAAGAAGCCTGGGAAGCACTGCGAGAAGCTGCCAGGAATAAGGACACTAATCTTTTCTGGAAAGTGATCAGATCAGTATATAATGATAAACACACTGATAACTGTATAGATGTGGCTATCACAGCAGACCTTTGGGTGGAACACTACGGGAAACTTTATAGTAACCTACAGGGAAACAATACGAATCAACAAAAGGCGCTTTTACTCCCAAATAATCCCAATCGAGAAAAGCAGCCAAGTGATCCCCCAGCCTTGCCGTATCCAATTGATCTGGTCTTCACCACCCTAGAAGTTGAACATGCAATCAGGGAAAGTCCTTCAGGGAAAGCTCCTGGTCCTGATTATACACCAGTGGATGCCTATAAAACAAATTTGGAATTCTGGGTACCCCTTTTAACGAACGTCCTGAATATGGGAAACAAATGTGGCCTAATTAACACCTGGTCAGATGCCATTGTAGTCCCCATTTTTAAAAAGGGAAACAGGGACGATCCGGCTTGCTACCGTCCCATATCCTTGTTGGACGGTCTTATGAAAATTGCAGGAAGGATCGTACTAAAAAGGATACAGCACTGGGAGACGGAAAACAAGGTTATTTCGGATTTCCAATATGGATTCCGAAAGGGATTGGGAACCCAGGAGCAATGCCTAAACCTGTCCTTATTAATGTCAAAATACATTGAGGCTAAAAAAGGGGACTTGTATGTTACATTTGTTGACCTCAGCTCAGCATTTGATTGTGTGGATCATTTGCAGCTTTGGTCAACTTTGGAGCATATTGGGGTGGATCCCACTATTGTGACATTCATCAAGGAACTTTATAGAGATGCTGGTGCTAGGGTGAGGTTCGGGACCCAGGGGCAATGTACACAGAAATTTTCTATAAATAGAGGGGTCAGACAAGGCTGTATACTTGCGCCCCTTCTATTTAGTTTCTATATAAATTCTGTGGTAGACCATTTGATAAAGCTCCAGATTGACTATCCAGCCGTCAATGGTAGGCCTGTACCCATCCTATTATACGCCGATGATGCGGCTATTATGTCGAGGACTAGGCTAGGGTTGCAGAGAGCGGTAAGAGAATTTACGTCTTATATGGGGCAAAGACACTTGAAAGTAAACATCTCAAAAACTTTCTCTATGCCGTGTACCAGAAAGAGCAAAAGGCCACAATGCTCGATATACCTTGACGGACAAAGAATTGAGACCACAGACACCTTTTGTTATCTGGGGGTTGTCTTCGACAGAAAAGGAGCCTGGAAAAATGCAGTTTCGGCTAGGAGGCTTGCTTTCACTCGTGCTATTGGTGCCCTGAGATCTTTTGCAACGAAAATTGGGGGCAAACCGACCGCTGAAATGATACAGATTTATCAAGCAAAGTGTGTAGCGACAGTTACCTATGGAGCAGGCTTATGGGGCTTTGAAGATGTGACCTCACTCCAGATTTGTGAGAATCTTTTTATTCGTTATTTATTGGGGGTGAGTAAATCCACTTCAACCTTTATTACTCACATTGAGACTGGCCTCAAATACCTCAGTGATTCGATAAAGCTGTCACCGTGTTTACTTTGGCATAAAATTTGGACCACCAGGGAATGCCAACTTAACAGAGAACTTATCACGGACTGCATGAACTTGGACGCTGTATCAAAAATAAAATGGTTGTGTCATGTACGATGGATGTTTGCCAAGATTGGCCGTCCTGAATATTATGATGCCCCAGAGTCTTTAGAAAACCTGTCTAGGTCGTCCCTCAAAAAACTTCTAATTACCCACCTGGAGGGCGTTAGATGGGATGCAGAGAAACTCAAAAATACCACCTTGAGTTATCAAAGAATTACTCCCACTGAAGGTCTGCAATTGTATCTCAGGACCGAAACGTCACCTTATTGTCGCATGCTTCTTACCAGGCTGCGTCTCGGCACCTTTTTCCGCATGGTTACTTTCCCAAAACAAAATGAATGGACTGTCCCGAACCTAATTTGCCCATGTGATGACCACTCATCACAAAGCAATATCCATATTATGTTCTTTTGTGCCTTTTACTCTGCCCCAAGAAAATTGTACTTATTACCACTTTTAAAACATTGGGGCATAAGAACATGTAAAAACGCCTATGAAAAACTCCTACTGTTAGATGAGGTATATGTCACTTTTGTTGTTTCCCGTTTTTTAATGTCAGTGATGAAACATAGAAGTTCTATGACGTAACCCTTACATGTTTTTAACTTTTCCATACGTTTTTATACGAGATCTATTATTGTAATTTCACCATTGACTTTTATTACTTGTAAAATTGCTTTATTGAGTCCTATAAATTCGTTGGGGATAAATTTCTAAAAAATTTGATGTGAAAATGTATTTGTTTGCTTTTATGATTTTATCAAAAAATCGAATAAAGCTATATTTGAATTTGAATTTGAATTTGAAACGATTTTGATGAATTAAAAATTTTGACCTCCATGAGGGGTGGAAAGTTTGAACTTTTACCACGCTCGGAGTTCCATGACTTCTGTGACCTCGTCCCCCTGAAATTTAAAATAGCATTTTCCAAGTAATTTGTAAATATATTCATTCTGGGTCATTCATTGTGTGTTTAGCATGCTATTGGGCCAGTGTAGCACTTTGTTTTTTTCATTTTTATGCATTTGTGACCGTTTTTAAACACTTTCATGCACCAATGATGTCTTTGTACTTCGTCATTTTTCACTTCATGGAGACTTCAAAAGTGTTAGAAATTCATTTTGGAGGCACACAGAACAGTGCAAATGCAGTTACATAGCATTCAGGACACTGCAATTACACCTATATAGTTTTTAAAAGATTTTGATGTAATAAAATTTTTGACCTCCATGGGGAGGGCCCTTAAGCTGAACTTTTACCCAGCTCGGAGTTCCATGACTTCCATGACCTTGTCCCCCTGAAATTGAAAATCGAATTTTCAAAGTGTTTAGTAAAACTGTTCATTCTGTGTCATTCATTATGTCTTTAGCCTGCTATTGGACCACTGCAGCACTATGTTTTGTTAATTTTAACCCAATGTTGACCTTTTTTGACCACTTTGATGCACCAGGGAAGTTTTTGGACTTGGTTATTTTTCACTTCATGGAGACTTCAAAAGTGTTAGAAATTCATTTTGTAAATACCTAGAACGGTGCAAATGCAGCCATATAGAATTCAGGGCACTACAATTACACCTATATAGTTTTTAAATGATTTTGATGCAATAACATGTTTGACCTCCATGGGGAGGGCACTCAAGCTAAACTTTTACCCAGCTCCGAGTTCCACGACCTCGGGTGGAAAAAGTGACTTTGCCCCCTTAAACCCAAAAACTTCAAAAAGTCACCCCTGGAGGCCAGAAATGGGTCTTAGACACTCTTGGTATGTCATCTGAGGTATACTATGGTGTTCTTGGGTCCAGAACTAGAAATGTGATGTGACTCTGATATCTAAGGCCTATAATGGAAAAAATGAATTTGACACCAAACACCTCAAAATGTCTGAAATAGGACTCAGACATGTACCTGGAGGCTGGAAATGAGCCCTAGACACTCTTGCTATATCACCTGAGATATAATATAGGGTCCTGGTGGCCACAGGGACCCAAAAACAGTCAGGTGGGTTGATACTGAAAATTAGCAAAAATCGTCCCAAAATTTTTTTTGACAAGATTTGCTAATTTTCCAAATAGCTCAGAATGGATATCAGAGACACTGTTTGAGTGCGCAAGATACGAATACACTTGTTAGAAAGGTCAGCTCTGATGCTTTCATGTGATATATATAACTTTGATATTATATAAAGTTTTTTTTCCGCTACCAGCCAAGGGAAACACCTGATATCGTACCCGATTTTGAGAACATTGGGCTGGGTGGAAAAAGTCACTTTGCCCCCTTAAACCCAAAAACTTCAAAAAGTCACCCCTGGAGGCCAGAAATGGATCTTAGACACTCTTGGTATGTCATCTGAGGTATACTATGGTCTTCTTGGGTCCAGAACTAGAAATCTGATGTGACTCTGATATCTAGGAGCTATAATGGAAAAAAAAGAATTTGACACCAAACACCTCAAAATGTCACAAATAGGAGTCAGACATGTACCTGGAGGCTGGAAATGAGCCCTAGCCACTCTTGTTATATAATCTGAGATATATTATGGGGTCCTGGTGGCTACAGGGACCTGAAAACAGTCATGAGGGTTGATACCGAAAATTAGCAAAAATCGTCAAAAAAAGTTTTTTTGACAAGATTTGCTAATTTTCCAAATAGCTCAGAATGGATATCACAGTCACTTTGTGAGTACCCAGGACCTAAATATACTTGTTAGAAAGCTCAGATCTGATGCTTTCATTTGATCTATCTACCTTTGCTATTATCTGAAGTTTTTTTTTCAGCTTCCAGCCAAGGGAAGAACCTGACATCGTACCCGATTTTGAGCAACGTAGCCTGGATGGAAGAAGTGACTATGCCCCCTTAAACACCAAAACTTCAAAAAGTCATCCCTGGAGGCCAGAAATGGGTCTTAGACACTCGTGGTATGTCATCTGAGGTATACTAAGGGGTCCTTAGGTCCAGAACTAGAAATTTGATGTGACTCTGAGCTCAATGTGATGTGACTCTGAGCTCTATGGCCTATATTGGGAAAAATGAGTTTGATCCCAAACACCTCAAAATGTCACAAATAGGAGTCAGACATGTACCTGGAGGCTGGAAATGAGCCCTAGCCACTCTTGTTATATCATCTGAGATGTATTATGGGGTCCTGGTGGCTACAGGGACCTGAAAACAGTCATACAAAGCAATTTGAATCCATACGAGGCAATTTTTAATTTGCGGCCATCTGGTCACCCTTTGAAATGGATAGGATATACTACAGAGGATGTAGTGCACTCTATTTCTTGAAGCATATGATGTACTGACTTAATTTCAATTGCAGTATGTAGCTAAGACATTTACAATTCATAGTGGTAACTCTCATGGTTGTGGCTTATAGGGACAAGGTACAAATCAAGTGTAACCTTCAGGTAAGTTTTTATTTTTCACTTTCATGTGTGTTGTAGAACACTTTATACTTTTGGCTATAATTCATAGTCTGTACATTATAGAGACATAATTTAAACAGCACTTTGTTCCTAGTGATGTGCATCTTACCCATGTGAATTATTATGTGTGTGGCGTATTGTAAAGTTGTCAAAATTTGAGGTTGAATGTATGACGTTTTTCAATACCGTCGCATGTACGAAAAAGTATGCCTTACATTTTGTCCCATACTTCTAAAACCATACAATCTGGATCCATAATTGGAAGTGCAGCATTAAGCTAACATGATGCCACTGTCCTGTGTTCATTTTCATGCATGTGGAAAGCTTCAAAGTGGTGTGAATCTTTCAGCGATTAAACACATATTTTAAAAAAAATTCCTCCAGCTTTTGCAAAATGTGTCACGTATGTTATGTCATCAGTCAAGATCCATATTAGATAGAGCTTGATTTCCAACTGCGACACATTCTATAACATAGCCTACTACAGTGTGCCATTTTATATGCATGTGGCTCACACACAAGGTGCATACAAAGCAATTTGAATCCATACGAGGCGATTTTTAATTTGCGGCCATCTGGTCACCCATTGAAATGGATAGGATATATTACATAGTATGTGGTGCACTATAAATCTTGAACCATATGAGGTACTGACCTAATTTCAATCACAGTATGTAGCTAAGACATCTACACTTTATAGTGGTAACTCTCATATTTGTGGCTTATAGGGACAAGGTACAAATCAAGTGTAATCTTCAGGAAAAGTTTTTATTTTTCACTTTCATGTGTGTTGAAGAACACTTTATGCTTTTGGCTACAAAATGTGAAGTTGAATGTATGATGTTTTTCAATAACGTCACATGTGTGAAAAAATATGCCTTACGTTGTGGCCCATAATTCTAAAACCATACAATCTGGATCCATATTTCTGAGTGCAGCATACAGTTACCATCATGCCACTGCCCTGTGGTCATTGTCATGCCTGTGCCATGCTTAGAAGTGGTGAGAATCATTCAGTGATTAAACGCATGTTTTATAAAATTTGCCTCAATTTTTTGCAAAATGAGTCACGTATATTGTGTCATCAGTCATGATCCATACTAGATAGAGCTTGATTTCCAACTGCAACACATTCTATAGCATACCCTACTACATTGAGTCATTTTAAATGCATGTGGCTTACACGTAAGGTACATACAACGCAATATGAATCCATACGACACGATTTTCAATTTGCGGCCATCTGGTCGTCCCATTGAAATGGATAGGATATTATACATAGCAGAATCTGCCCTATAATTCTTGAAGCATATAAGTTAAAGACTTAATTTCAATTGCAGATTCTAGCTAAGATTCGTATGCATTATTGTACCAATTCTTATGCATGTGGCCCACATAAAAAGTGCACGAAATGGAAGTTGAATCCATACGAGGCGATTTTCGATTTCCGGCCATCTGGTCACCCGAATCTCAAAGATTATTGTTAATAATTCAGTGTGTTTTTATGCTATTTAGCTAATAATGCATGAACCTGTTTATTAACATGTGCATAATGAGATACCAAAGAGAAAATAATGAAAATGTATTGGTAAACCGTATTTTGGTAGACTTTAAAAAACCCCATTGAAAAACACATGCATCACCAATGCTGCTTTTTGCTTGTGCCTAAAACGAAAATGTGTTATTAAAAAGTGAATATAACACATAGAGATGTTTTTTCTTTTGTTTATGAAGCCTAATGTGAAGGCAGGTCACACCTATGTTTTACTTTGAAAAAATCTCTTTTCTAAAATTTACGGCGTTACCTTGTTTTTTAATATAGCTAAAAAACAATTGTTAAAGTCGCTTATAAAAAAGTGATCGTAAATGCTATTTTGTTTTTTTTTTCAGCTTGAGGTTCAGTTTAATATGAGTCTTAATTTGATGTATCACTTGCCCTAGTAAACAATCCCCAAAGTTTCATTTTTTTTTCAATTTTCCCAAGCTCAATGTTAAACACATGCATCACCAATGATGCAAAAAGTCAAGTCAGAAATTTCAAACAGCAATAAAAAAGTGAGAAAAACAGATATTTGAAAAATTCCTTTTGTTTATGCGGCCTTATGTCCAAAGCCATCCAACAAGAGCATTTTTTTTTTAATTCGGTCGATTTAAAAAAAATCTGCGAACTATTTTATTTCTCTCAAAAAAGTGCCAAAAAGTGACTTTTTGTGCAAAAAAGTGCCCGTACAATATTTTTTCATCTAATAAACTTTTTATGACTCAGAATACACCTAGGCTTCAGGTCAATGTGTTTTCGTTTGGGGGAGGGGCCCAGGGAAAAAAACACCTTTTTTTTTCTCGGATTGGTCAAAGGTCAGGCTACCAGCTTGACTCTTGTTGCACCAGTGCTGCTTCGGCTGCACCAGTGCTGCTTCGGCTGCACTGGTGCAGCATCTCAGACTTGAGGCGTTGCACCAGTGCAGCATAGAAAAGAAACTTTTTAATAAAAGGATTTAAAACTAATTCAAGATATACATTATCTAAGGAATGTTATAAAAACTCAGATATGGAGAATATTTTTCATTTTCGTCCATTTTTGACCGTTTTGGAGCACTTTGAAGCACTGATGCAGCTTTGGGATTTTTATGGTTATTTTGATCAGAGATGCTCCTAATGTGTTTAAAATTCATGTGGGATGTATCCAAGACACTGCAATCACACCTATATAGTTTTAAAATGATTTTGATGTATTAAAATTTTGACCTCCATAAGGGGGGAAAGGTTGAACTTTTACCCCGCTCGGAGTTCCATGACTTTCGTGACCTTGTCCCCCTGAAATTTAAAATTGCATTTTCAAAGTAATGTGTACAACTATTCATTCTGTGTCATTCATTGTGTGTTTAGCATGCTATTGGGCCACTGTAGCACTTGTTTTTTTTTCGTTTTTATGCATGTTTGACCGTTTTTGAACACTTTGATGCTCCAAATGGTCTTTGGACTTAGTCACTTTTTGCTTCATGGAGACTTCAAAAGTGTTAGAAAGTCACTTTGGAGGCACACAGGACAGTGCAAATGCACCTATATAGCAATCAGGACACTCCAATCACACCTATATAGTTTTTAAACGATTTTGATGAATTAAAAATTTTGACCTCCATGAGGGGTGGAAAGTTTGAACTTTTACCACGCTCGGAGTTCCATGACTTCTGTGACCTCGTCCCCCTGAAATTTAAAATAGCATTTTCCAAGTAATTTGTAAATATATTCATTCTGGGTCATTCATTGTGTGTTTAGCATGCTATTGGGCCAGTGTAGCACTTTGTTTTTTTCATTTTTATGCATTTGTGACCGTTTTTAAACACTTTCATGCACCAATGATGTCTTTGTACTTCGTCATTTTTCACTTCATGGAGACTTCAAAAGTGTTAGAAATTCATTTTGGAGGCACACAGAACAGTGCAAATGCAGTTACATAGCATTCAGGACACTGCAATTACACCTATATAGTTTTTAAAAGATTTTGATGTAATAAAATTTTTGACCTCCATGGGGAGGGCCCTTAAGCTGAACTTTTACCCAGCTCGGAGTTCCATGACTTCCATGACCTTGTCCCCCTGAAATTGAAAATCGAATTTTCAAAGTGTTTAGTAAAACTGTTCATTCTGTGTCATTCATTATGTCTTTAGCCTGCTATTGGACCACTGCAGCACTATGTTTTGTTAATTTTAACCCAATGTTGACCTTTTTTGACCACTTTGATGCACCAGGGAAGTTTTTGGACTTGGTTATTTTTCACTTCATGGAGACTTCAAAAGTGTTAGAAATTCATTTTGTAAATACCTAGAACGGTGCAAATGCAGCCATATAGAATTCAGGGCACTACAATTACACCTATATAGTTTTTAAATGATTTTGATGCAATAACATGTTTGACCTCCATGGGGAGGGCACTCAAGCTAAACTTTTACTCAGCTCCGAGTTCCACGACCTCGGGTGGAAAAAGTGACTTTGCCCCCTTAAACCCAAAAACTTCAAAAAGTCACCCCTGGAGGCCAGAAATGGGTCTTAGACACTCTTGGTATGTCATCTGAGGTATACTATGGTGTTCTTGGGTCCAGAACTAGAAATGTGATGTGACTCTGATATCTAAGGCCTATAATGGAAAAAATGAATTTGACACCAAACACCTCAAAATGTCTGAAATAGGACTCAGACATGTACCTGGAGGCTGGAAATGAGCCCTAGACACTCTTGCTATATCACCTGAGATATAATATAGGGTCCTGGTGGCCACAGGGACCCAAAAACAGTCAGGTGGGTTGATACTGAAAATTAGCAAAAATCGTCCCAAAATTTTTTTTGACAAGATTTGCTAATTTTCCAAATAGCTCAGAATGGATATCAGAGACACTGTTTGAGTGCGCAAGATACGAATACACTTGTTAGAAAGGTCAGCTCTGATGCTTTCATGTGATATATATAACTTTGATATTATATAAAGTTTTTTTTCCGCTACCAGCCAAGGGAAACACCTGATATCGTACCCGATTTTGAGAACATTGGGCTGGGTGGAAAAAGTCACTTTGCCCCCTTAAACCCAAAAACTTCAAAAAGTCACCCCTGGAGGCCAGAAATGGATCTTAGACACTCTTGGTATGTCATCTGAGGTATACTATGGTCTTCTTGGGTCCAGAACTAGAAATCTGATGTGACTCTGATATCTAGGAGCTATAATGGAAAAAAAAGAATTTGACACCAAACACCTCAAAATGTCACAAATAGGAGTCAGACATGTACCTGGAGGCTGGAAATGAGCCCTAGCCACTCTTGTTATATAATCTGAGATATATTATGGGGTCCTGGTGGCTACAGGGACCTGAAAACAGTCATGAGGGTTGATACCGAAAATTAGCAAAAATCGTCAAAAAAAGTTTTTTTGACAAGATTTGCTAATTTTCCAAATAGCTCAGAATGGATATCACAGTCACTTTGTGAGTACCCAGGACCTAAATATACTTGTTAGAAAGCTCAGATCTGATGCTTTCATTTGATCTATCTACCTTTGCTATTATCTGAAGTTTTTTTTTCAGCTTCCAGCCAAGGGAAGAACCTGACATCGTACCCGATTTTGAGCAACGTAGCCTGGATGGAAGAAGTGACTATGCCCCCTTAAACACCAAAACTTCAAAAAGTCATCCCTGGAGGCCAGAAATGGGTCTTAGACACTCGTGGTATGTCATCTGAGGTATACTAAGGGGTCCTTAGGTCCAGAACTAGAAATTTGATGTGACTCTGAGCTCAATGTGATGTGACTCTGAGCTCTATGGCCTATATTGGGAAAAATGAGTTTGATCCCAAACACCTCAAAATGTCACAAATAGGAGTCAGACATGTACCTGGAGGCTGGAAATGAGCCCTAGCCACTCTTGTTATATCATCTGAGATGTATTATGGGGTCCTGGTGGCTACAGGGACCTGAAAACAGTCATACAAAGCAATTTGAATCCATACGAGGCAATTTTTAATTTGCGGCCATCTGGTCACCCTTTGAAATGGATAGGATATACTACAGAGGATGTAGTGCACTCTATTTCTTGAAGCATATGATGTACTGACTTAATTTCAATTGCAGTATGTAGCTAAGACATTTACAATTCATAGTGGTAACTCTCATGGTTGTGGCTTATAGGGACAAGGTACAAATCAAGTGTAACCTTCAGGTAAGTTTTTATTTTTCACTTTCATGTGTGTTGTAGAACACTTTATACTTTTGGCTATAATTCATAGTCTGTACATTATAGAGACATAATTTAAACAGCACTTTGTTCCTAGTGATGTGCATCTTACCCATGTGAATTATTATGTGTGTGGCGTATTGTAAAGTTGTCAAAATTTGAGGTTGAATGTATGACGTTTTTCAATACCGTCGCATGTACGAAAAAGTATGCCTTACATTTTGTCCCATACTTCTAAAACCATACAATCTGGATCCATAATTGGAAGTGCAGCATTAAGCTAACATGATGCCACTGTCCTGTGTTCATTTTCATGCATGTGGAAAGCTTCAAAGTGGTGTGAATCTTTCAGCGATTAAACACATATTTTAAAAAAAATTCCTCCAGCTTTTGCAAAATGTGTCACGTATGTTATGTCATCAGTCAAGATCCATATTAGATAGAGCTTGATTTCCAACTGCGACACATTCTATAACATAGCCTACTACAGTGTGCCATTTTATATGCATGTGGCTCACACACAAGGTGCATACAAAGCAATTTGAATCCATACGAGGCGATTTTTAATTTGCGGCCATCTGGTCACCCATTGAAATGGATAGGATATATTACATAGTATGTGGTGCACTATAAATCTTGAACCATATGAGGTACTGACCTAATTTCAATCACAGTATGTAGCTAAGACATCTACACTTTATAGTGGTAACTCTCATATTTGTGGCTTATAGGGACAAGGTACAAATCAAGTGTAATCTTCAGGAAAAGTTTTTATTTTTCACTTTCATGTGTGTTGAAGAACACTTTATGCTTTTGGCTACAAAATGTGAAGTTGAATGTATGATGTTTTTCAATAACGTCACATGTGTGAAAAAATATGCCTTACGTTGTGGCCCATAATTCTAAAACCATACAATCTGGATCCATATTTCTGAGTGCAGCATACAGTTACCATCATGCCACTGCCCTGTGGTCATTGTCATGCCTGTGCCATGCTTAGAAGTGGTGAGAATCATTCAGTGATTAAACGCATGTTTTATAAAATTTGCCTCAATTTTTTGCAAAATGAGTCACGTATATTGTGTCATCAGTCATGATCCATACTAGATAGAGCTTGATTTCCAACTGCAACACATTCTATAGCATACCCTACTACATTGAGTCATTTTAAATGCATGTGGCTTACACGTAAGGTACATACAACGCAATATGAATCCATACGACGCGATTTTCAATTTGCGGCCATCTGGTCGTCCCATTGAAATGGATAGGATATTATACATAGCAGAATCTGCCCTATAATTCTTGAAGCATATAAGTTAAAGACTTAATTTCAATTGCAGATTCTAGCTAAGATTCGTATGCATTATTGTACCAATTCTTATGCATGTGGCCCACATAAAAAGTGCACGAAATGGAAGTTGAATCCATACGAGGCGATTTTCGATTTCCGGCCATCTGGTCACCCGAATCTCAAAGATTATTGTTAATAATTCAGTGTGTTTTTATGCTATTTAGCTAATAATGCATGAACCTGTTTATTAACATGTGCATAATGAGATACCAAAGAGAAAATAATGAAAATGTATTGGTAAACCGTATTTTGGTAGACTTTAAAAAACCCCATTGAAAAACACATGCATCACCAATGCTGCTTTTTGCTTGTGCCTAAAACGAAAATGTGTTATTAAAAAGTGAATATAACACATAGAGATGTTTTTTCTTTTGTTTATGAAGCCTAATGTGAAGGCAGGTCACACCTATGTTTTACTTTGAAAAAATCTCTTTTCTAAAATTTACGGCGTTACCTTGTTTTTTAATATAGCTAAAAAACAATTGTTAAAGTCGCTTATAAAAAAGTGATCGTAAATGCTATTTTGTTTTTTTTTTCAGCTTGAGGTTCAGTTTAATATGAGTCTTAATTTGATGTATCACTTGCCCTAGTAAACAATCCCCAAAGTTTCATTTTTTTTTCAATTTTCCCAAGCTCAATGTTAAACACATGCATCACCAATGATGCAAAAAGTCAAGTCAGAAATTTCAAACAGCAATAAAAAAGTGAGAAAAACAGATATTTGAAAAATTCCTTTTGTTTATGCGGCCTTATGTCCAAAGCCATCCAACAAGAGCATTTTTTTTTTAATTCGGTCGATTTAAAAAAAATCTGCGAACTATTTTATTTCTCTCAAAAAAGTGCCAAAAAGTGACTTTTTGTGCAAAAAAGTGCCCGTACAATATTTTTTCATCTAATAAACTTTTTATGACTCAGAATACACCTAGGCTTCAGGTCAATGTGTTTTCGTTTGGGGGAGGGGCCCAGGGAAAAAAACACCTTTTTTTTTCTCGGATTGGTCAAAGGTCAGGCTACCAGCTTGACTCTTGTTGCACCAGTGCTGCTTCGGCTGCACCAGTGCTGCTTCGGCTGCACTGGTGCAGCATCTCAGACTTGAGGCGTTGCACCAGTGCAGCATAGAAAAGAAACTTTTTAATAAAAGGATTTAAAACTAATTCAAGATATACATTATCTAAGGAATGTTATAAAAACTCAGATATGGAGAATATTTTTCATTTTCGTCCATTTTTGACCGTTTTGGAGCACTTTGAAGCACTGATGCAGCTTTGGGATTTTTATGGTTATTTTGATCAGAGATGCTCCTAATGTGTTTAAAATTCATGTGGGATGTATCCAAGACACTGCAATCACACCTATATAGTTTTAAAATGATTTTGATGTATTAAAATTTTGACCTCCATAAGGGGGGAAAGGTTGAACTTTTACCCCGCTCGGAGTTCCATGACTTTCGTGACCTTGTCCCCCTGAAATTTAAAATTGCATTTTCAAAGTAATGTGTACAACTATTCATTCTGTGTCATTCATTGTGTGTTTAGCATGCTATTGGGCCACTGTAGCACTTGTTTTTTTTCGTTTTTATGCATGTTTGACCGTTTTTGAACACTTTGATGCTCCAAATGGTCTTTGGACTTAGTCACTTTTTGCTTCATGGAGACTTCAAAAGTGTTAGAAAGTCACTTTGGAGGCACACAGGACAGTGCAAATGCACCTATATAGCAATCAGGACACTCCAATCACACCTATATAGTTTTTAAACGATTTTGATGAATTAAAAATTTTGACCTCCATGAGGGGTGGAAAGTTTGAACTTTTACCACGCTCGGAGTTCCATGACTTCTGTGACCTCGTCCCCCTGAAATTTAAAATAGCATTTTCCAAGTAATTTGTAAATATATTCATTCTGGGTCATTCATTGTGTGTTTAGCATGCTATTGGGCCAGTGTAGCACTTTGTTTTTTTCATTTTTATGCATTTGTGACCGTTTTTAAACACTTTCATGCACCAATGATGTCTTTGTACTTCGTCATTTTTCACTTCATGGAGACTTCAAAAGTGTTAGAAATTCATTTTGGAGGCACACAGAACAGTGCAAATGCAGTTACATAGCATTCAGGACACTGCAATTACACCTATATAGTTTTTAAAAGATTTTGATGTAATAAAATTTTTGACCTCCATGGGGAGGGCCCTTAAGCTGAACTTTTACCCAGCTCGGAGTTCCATGACTTCCATGACCTTGTCCCCCTGAAATTGAAAATCGAATTTTCAAAGTGTTTAGTAAAACTGTTCATTCTGTGTCATTCATTATGTCTTTAGCCTGCTATTGGACCACTGCAGCACTATGTTTTGTTAATTTTAACCCAATGTTGACCTTTTTTGACCACTTTGATGCACCAGGGAAGTTTTTGGACTTGGTTATTTTTCACTTCATGGAGACTTCAAAAGTGTTAGAAATTCATTTTGTAAATACCTAGAACGGTGCAAATGCAGCCATATAGAATTCAGGGCACTACAATTACACCTATATAGTTTTTAAATGATTTTGATGCAATAACATGTTTGACCTCCATGGGGAGGGCACTCAAGCTAAACTTTTACCCAGCTCCGAGTTCCACGACCTCGGGTGGAAAAAGTGACTTTGCCCCCTTAAACCCAAAAACTTCAAAAAGTCACCCCTGGAGGCCAGAAATGGGTCTTAGACACTCTTGGTATGTCATCTGAGGTATACTATGGTGTTCTTGGGTCCAGAACTAGAAATGTGATGTGACTCTGATATCTAAGGCCTATAATGGAAAAAATGAATTTGACACCAAACACCTCAAAATGTCTGAAATAGGACTCAGACATGTACCTGGAGGCTGGAAATGAGCCCTAGACACTCTTGCTATATCACCTGAGATATAATATAGGGTCCTGGTGGCCACAGGGACCCAAAAACAGTCAGGTGGGTTGATACTGAAAATTAGCAAAAATCGTCCCAAAATTTTTTTTGACAAGATTTGCTAATTTTCCAAATAGCTCAGAATGGATATCAGAGACACTGTTTGAGTGCGCAAGATACGAATACACTTGTTAGAAAGGTCAGCTCTGATGCTTTCATGTGATATATATAACTTTGATATTATATAAAGTTTTTTTTCCGCTACCAGCCAAGGGAAACACCTGATATCGTACCCGATTTTGAGAACATTGGGCTGGGTGGAAAAAGTCACTTTGCCCCCTTAAACCCAAAAACTTCAAAAAGTCACCCCTGGAGGCCAGAAATGGATCTTAGACACTCTTGGTATGTCATCTGAGGTATACTATGGTCTTCTTGGGTCCAGAACTAGAAATCTGATGTGACTCTGATATCTAGGAGCTATAATGGAAAAAAAAGAATTTGACACCAAACACCTCAAAATGTCACAAATAGGAGTCAGACATGTACCTGGAGGCTGGAAATGAGCCCTAGCCACTCTTGTTATATAATCTGAGATATATTATGGGGTCCTGGTGGCTACAGGGACCTGAAAACAGTCATGAGGGTTGATACCGAAAATTAGCAAAAATCGTCAAAAAAAGTTTTTTTGACAAGATTTGCTAATTTTCCAAATAGCTCAGAATGGATATCACAGTCACTTTGTGAGTACCCAGGACCTAAATATACTTGTTAGAAAGCTCAGATCTGATGCTTTCATTTGATCTATCTACCTTTGCTATTATCTGAAGTTTTTTTTTCAGCTTCCAGCCATGGGAAAAACCTGACATTGTACCCGATTTTGAGCACCTTAGGCTGGATGGAAGAAGTGACTTTGCCCCCTTAAACCCCAAAACTTCAAAAAGTCATCCCTGGAGGCCAGAAATGGGTCTTAGACACTCCTGGTATGTCATCTGAGGTATACTAAGGGGTCCTTAGGTCCAGAACTAGAAATTTGATGTGACTCTGAGCTCAATGTGATGTGATTCTGAGCTATATGGCCTATAATGGAAAAAATGAGTTTGACCCCAAACACCTCGAAATGTCACAAATAGGAGTCAGACATGTACCTGGAGGCTGGAAATGAGCCCTAGCCACTCTTGTTATATCATCTGAGATATATTATGGGGTCCTGGTGGCTACAGGGACCCGAAAACAGTCATGAGGGTTGATACCGAAAATTAGCAAAAATCGTCAAAAAAAGTTTTTGGGACAAGATTTGCCAATTTTCCAAATAGCTCAGAATGGATATCACAGTCACTTTGTGAGTACCCATGACCTAAATATACTTGTTAGAAAGCTCAGATCTGATGCTTTCATTTGATCTATCTACCTTTGCTATTATCTGAAGTTTTTTTTTCAGCTTCCAGCCAAGGGAAGAACCTGACATCGTACCTGATTTTGAGCAACGTAGCCTGGATGGAAGAAGTGACTATGCCCCCTTAAACCCTAAAACTTCAAAAAGTCATCCCTGGAGGCCAGAAATGGGTCTTAGACACTCCTGGTATGTCATCTGAGGTATACTAAGGGGTCCTTAGGTCCAGAACTAGAAATTTGATGTGACTCTGAGCTCAATGTGATGTGACTCTGAGCTCTATGGCCTATATTGGGAAAAATGAGTTTGATCCCAAACACCTCGAAATGTCACAAATAGGAGTCAGACATGTACCTGGAGGCTGGAAATGAGCCCTAGCCACTCTTGTTATATCATCTGAGATATATTATGGGGTCCTGGTGGCTACAGGAACCTGAAAACAGTCATACAAAGCAATTTGAATCCATACGAGGCAATTTTTAATTTGCGGCCATCTGGTCACCCTTTGAAATGGATAGGATATACTACAGAGGATGTAGTGCACTCTATTTCTTGAAGCATATGATGTACTGACTTAATTTCAATTGCAGTATGTAGCTAAGACATTTACAATTCATAGTGGTAACTCTCATGGTTGTGGCTTATAGGGACAAGGTACAAATCAAGTGCAACCTTCAGGTAAGTTTTTATTTTTCACTTTCATGTGTGTTGTAGAACACTTTATACTTTTGGCTATAATTCATAGTCTGTACATTATAGAGACATAATTTAAACAGCACTTTGTTCCTAGTGATGTGCATCTTACCCATGTGAATTATTATGTGTGTGGCGTATTGTAAAGTTGTCAAAATTTGAGGTTGAATGTATGACGTTTTTCAATACCGTCGCATGTACGAAAAAGTATGCCTTACATTTTGTCCCATACTTCTAAAACCATACAATCTGGATCCATAATTGGAAGTGCAGCATTAAGCTAACATGATGCCACTGTCCTGTGTTCATTTTCATGCATGTGGAAAGCTTCAAAGTGGTGTGAATCTTTCAGCGATTAAACACATATTTTAAAAAAAAATCATCCAGCTTTTGCAAAATGTGTCACGTATGTTATGTCATCAGTCAAGATCCATATTAGATAGAGCTTGATTTCCAACTGCAACACATTCTATAACATAGCCTACTACAGTGTGCCATTTTATATGCATGTGGCTCACACACAAGGTGCATACAAAGCAATTTGAATCCATACGAGGCGATTTTTAATTTGCGGCCATCTGGTCACCCATTGAAATGGATAGGATATATTACATAGTATGTGGTGCACTATAAATCTTGAACCATATGAGGTACTGACCTAATTTCAATCACAGTATGTAGCTAAGACATCTACACTTTATAGTGGTAACTCTCATATTTGTGGCTTATAGGGACAAGGTACAAATCAAGTGTAATCTTCAGGAAAAGTTTTTATTTTTCACTTTCATGTGTGTTGAAGAACACTTTATGCTTTTGGCTACAAAATGTGAAGTTGAATGTATGATGTTTTTCAATAACGTCACATGTGTGAAAAAATATGCCTTACGTTGTGGCCCATAATTCTAAAACCATACAATCTGGATCCATAATTCTGAGTGCAGCATACAGTTACCATCATGCCACTGCCCTGTGGTCATTGTCATGCCTGTGCCATGCTTAGAAGTGGTGAGAATCATTCAGTGATTAAACGCATGTTTTATAAAATTTGCCTCAATTTTTTGCAAAATGAGTCACGTATATTGTGTCATCAGTCATGATCCATACTAGATAGAGCTTGATTTCCAACTGCAACACATTCTATAGCATACCCTACTACATTGTGTCATTTTAAATGCATGTGGCTTACACGTAAGGTACATACAACGCAATATGAATCCATACGACGAGATTTTCAATTTGCGGCCATCTGGTCGTCCCATTGAAATGGATAGGATATTATACATAGCAGAATGTGCCCTATAATTCTTGAAGCATATAAGTTAAAGACTTAATTTCAATTGCAGATTCTAGCTAAGATTCGTATGCATTATTGTACCAATTCTTATGCATGTGGCCCACGTAGAAAGTGCACGAAATGGAAGTTGAATCCATACGAGGCGATTTTCGATTTCCGGCCATCTGGTCACCCGAATCTCAAAGATTATTGTTAATAATTCAGTGTGTTTTTATGCTATTTAGCTAATAATGCATGAACCTGTTTATTAACATGTGCATAATGAGATACCAAAGAGAAAATAATGAAAATGTATTGGTAAACCGTATTTTGGTAGACTTTAACAAACCCCATTGAAAAACACCTGCATCACCAATGCTCCCCCAAACGAAAACACATTGACCTGAAGCCTAAGTGTATTCTGAGTCATAAAAAGTTTATTAGATGAAAAAATATTGTACGGGCACTTTTTTGCACAAAAAGTCACTTTTTGGCACTTTTTTGAGAGAAATAAAATAGTTCGCAGATTTTTTTTAAATCGACCGAATTAAAAAAAAATGCTCTTGTTGGATGGCTTTGGACATAAGGCCGCATAAACAAAAGGAATTTTTCAAATATCTGTTTTTCTCACTTTTTTATTGCTGTTTGAAATTTCTGACTTGACTTTTTGCATCATTGGTGATGCATGTGTTTAACATGAGCTTGGGAAAATTGAAAAAAAAATAGACTTTGGGGATTGTTTACTAGGGCAAGTGATACATCAAATTAAGACTCATATTAAACTGAACCTCAAGCTGAAAAAAAAAACAAAATAGCATTTACGATCACTTTTTTATAAGCGACTTTAACAATTGTTTTTTAGCTATATTAAAAAACAAGGTAACGCCGTAAATTTTAGAAAAGAGATTTTTTCAAAGTAAAACATAGGTGTGACCTGCCTTCACATTAGGCTTCATAAACAAAAGAAAAAACATCTCTATGTGTTATATTCACTTTTTAATAACACATTTTCGTTTTAGGCACAAGCAAAAAGCAGCATTGGTGATGCATGTGTTTTTCAATGGGGTTTTTTAGAGTCTACCAAAATACAGTTTACCAATACATTTTCATTATTTTCTCTTTGGTATCTCATTATGCACATGTTAATAAACAGGTTCATGCATTATTAGCTAAATAGCATAAAAACACACTGAATTATTAACAATAATCTTTGAGATTCGGGTGACCAGATGGCCGGAAATCGAAAATCGCCTCGTATGGATTCAACTTCCGTTCCGTGCACTTTCTATGTGGGCCACATGCATAAGAATTGGTACAATAATGCATACGAATCTTAGCTAGAATCTGCAATTGAAATTAAGTCTTTAACTTATATGCTTCAAGAATTATAGGGCACATTCTGCTATGTATAATATCCTATCCATTTCAATGGGACGACCAGATGGCCGCAAATTGAAAATCGCGTCGTATGGATTCATATTGCGTTGTATGTACCTTACGTGTAAGCCACATGCATTTAAAATGACTCAATGTAGTAGGGTATGCTATAGAATGTGTTGCAGTTGGAAATCAAGCTCTATCTAGTATGGATCATGACTGATGACACAATATACGTGACTCATTTTGCAAAAAATTGAGGCAAATTTTATAAAACATGCGTTTAATCACTGAATGATTCTCACCACTTCTAAGCATGGCACAGGCATGACAATGACCACAGGGCAGTGGCATGATGGTAACTGTATGCTGCACTCAGAATTATGGATCCAGATTGTATGGTTTTAGAATTATGGGCCACAACGTAAGGCATATTTTTTGACACATGTGACGTTATTGAAAAACATCATACATTCAACTTCACATTTTGTAGCCAAAAGCATAAAGTGTTCTTCAACACACATGAAAGTGAAAAATAAAAACTTTTCCTGAAGATTACACTTGATTTGTACTTTGTCCCTATAAGCCACAAATATGAGAGTTACCACTATAAAGTGTAGATGTCTTAGCTACATACTGTGATTGAAATTAGGTCAGTACCTCATATGGTTCAAGATTTATAGTGCACCACATACTATGTAATATATCCTATCCATTTCAATGGGTGACCAGATGGCCGCAAATTAAAAATCGCCTCGTATGGATTCAAATTGCTTTGTATGCACCTTGTGTGTGAGCCACATGCATATAAAATGGCACACTGTAGTAGGCTATGTGATAGAATGTGTTGCAGTTGGAAATCAAGCTCTATCTAATATGGATCTTGACTGATGACATAACATACGTGACACATTTTGCAAAAGCTGGAGGAATTTTTTTTTAAATATGTGTTTAATCGCTGAAAGATTCACACCACTTTGAAGCTTTCCACATGCATGAAAATGAACACAGGACAGTGGCATCATGTTAGCTTAATGCTGCACTTCCAATTATGGATCCAGATTGTATGGTTTTAGAAGTATGGGACAAAATGTACGGCATACTTTTTCGTACATGCGACGGTATTGAAAAACGTCATACATTCAACCTCAAATTTTGACAACTTTACAATACGCCACACACATAATAATTCACATGGGTAAGATGCACATCACTAGGAACAAAGTGCTGTTTAAATTATGTCTCTATAATGTACAGACTATGAATTATAGCCAAAAGTATAAAGTGTTCTACAACACACATGAAAGTGAAAAATAAAAACTTACCTGAAGGTTACACTTGATTTGTACCTTGTCCCTATAAGCCACAACCATGAGAGTTACCACTATGAATTGTAAATGTCTTAGCTACATACTGCAATTGAAATTAAGTCAGTACATCATATGCTTCAAGAAATAGAGTGCACTACATCCTCTGTAGTATATCCTATCCATTTCAAAGGGTGACCAGATGGCCTCAAATTAAAAATTGCCTCGTATGGATTCAAATTGCTTTGTATGACTGTTTTCAGGTCCCTGTAGCCACCAGGACCCCATAATATATCTCAGATGATATAACAAGAGTGGCTAGGGCTCATTTCCAGCCTCCAGGTACATGTCTGACTCCTATTTGTGACATTTCGAGGTGTTTGGGATCAAACTCATTTTTCCCAATATAGGCCATAGAGCTCAGAGTCACATCACATTGAGCTCAGAGTCACATCAAATTTCTAGTTCTGGACCTAAGGACCCCTTAGTATACCTCAGATGACATACCAGGAGTGTCTAAGACCCATTTCTGGCCTCCAGGGATGACTTTTTGAAGTTTTGGGGTTTAAGGGGGCATAGTCACTTCTTCCATCCAGGCTACGTTGCTCAAAATCGGGTACGATGTCAGGTTCTTCCCTTGGCTGGAAGCTGAAAAAAAAACTTCAGATAATAGCAAAGGTAGATAGATCAAATGAAAGCATCAGATCTGAGCTTTCTAACAAGTATATTTAGGTCATGGGTACTCACAAAGTGACTGTGATATCCATTCTGAGCTATTTGGAAAATTAGCAAATCTTGTCAAAAAAACTTTTTTTGACGATTTTTGCTAATTTTCGGTATCAACCCTCATGACTGTTTTCGGGTCCCTGTAGCCACCAGGACCCCATAATATATCTCAGATGCTATAACAAGAGTGGCTAGGGCTCATTTCCAGCCTCCAGGTACATGTCTGACTCCTATTTGTGACATTTCGAGGTGTTTGGGGTCAAACTCATTTTTTCCATTATAGGCCATATAGCTCAGAGTCACATCACATTGAGCTCAGAGTCACATCAAATTTCTAGTTCTGGACCTAAGGACCCCTTAGTATACCTCAGATGACATACCAGGAGTGTCTAAGACCCATTTCTGGCCTCCAGGGATGACTTTTTGAAGTTTTGGGGTTTAAGGGGGCAAAGTCACTTCTTCCATCCAGCCTAAGGTGCTCAAAATCGGGTACAATGTCAGGTTTTTCCGATGGCTGGAAGCTGAAAAAAAAACTTCAGATAATAGCAAAGGTAGATAGATCAAATGAAAGCATCAGATCTGAGCTTTCTAACAAGTATATTTAGGTCCTGGGTACTCACAAAGTGACTGTGATATCCATTCTGAGCTATTTGGAAAATTAGCAAATCTTGTCAAAAAAACTTTTTTTGACGATTTTTGCTAATTTTCGGTATCAACCCTCATGACTGTTTTCAGGTCCCTGTAGCCACCAGGACCCCATAATATATCTCAGATTATATAACAAGAGTGGCTAGGGCTCATTTCCAGCCTCCAGGTACATGTCTGACTCCTATTTGTGACATTTTGAGGTGTTTGGTGTCAAATTCTTTTTTTTCCATTATAGCTCCTAGATATCAGAGTCACATCAGATTTCTAGTTCTGGACCCAAGAAGACCATAGTATACCTCAGATGACATACCAAGAGTGTCTAAGACCCATTTCTGGCCTCCAGGGGTGACTTTTTGAAGTATTTGGGTTTAAGGGGGCAAAGTGACTTTTTCCACCCAGCCCAATGTTCTCAAAATCGGGTACGATATCAGGTGTTTCCCTTGGCTGGTAGCGGAAAAAAAACTTTATATAATATCAAAGTTATATATATCACATGAAAGCATCAGAGCTGACCTTTCTAACAAGTGTATTCGTATCTTGCGCACTCAAACAGTGTCTCTGATATCCATTCTGAGCTATTTGGAAAATTAGCAAATCTTGTCAAAAAAATTTTTGGGACGATTTTTGCTAAATTTCAGTATCAACCCACCTGACTGTTTTTGGGTCCCTGTGGCCACCAGGACCCTATATTATATCTCAGGTGATATAGCAAGAGTGTCTAGGGCTCATTTCCAGCCTCCAGGTACATGTCTGAGTCCTATTTCAGACATTTTGAGGTGTTTGGTGTCAAATTCATTTTTTCCATTATAGGCCTTAGATATCAGAGTCACATCACATTTCTAGTTCTGGACCAAAGAACACCATAGTATACCTCAGATGACATACCAAGAGTGTCTAAGACCCATTTCTGGCCTCCAGGGGTGACTTTTTGAAGTTTTTGGGTTTAAGGGGGCAAAGTCACTTTTTCCACCCGAGGTCGTGGAACTTGGAGCTGGGTAAAAGTTTAGCTTGAGTGCCCTCCCCATGGAGGTCAAAAATGTTATTGCATCAAAATCATTTAAAAACTATATAGGTGTAATTGTAGTGCCCTGAATTCTATATGGCTGCATTTGCACCGTTCTAGGTATTTACAAAATGAATTTCTAACACGTTTGAAGTCTCCATGAAGTGAAAAATGACCAAGTCCAAAAACTTCACTGGTGCATCAAAGTGGTCAAAAAAGTTCAACATTGGGTTAAAATTAACAAAACATAGTGCTGCAGTGGTCCAATAGCAGGCTAAAGACATAATGAATGACAAAGAATGAACAGTTTTAATAAACACTTTGAAAATTCGATTTTCAATTTCAGGGGGACAAGGTCATGGAAGTCATGGAACTCCGAGCTGGGTAAAAGTTCAGCTTAAGGGCCCTCCCCATGGAGGTCAAAAATTGTATTACATCAAAATCTTTTAAAAACTATATAGGTGTAATTGCAGTGTCCTGAATGCTATGTAACTGCATTTGCACTGTTCTGTGTGCCTCCAAAATGAATTTCTAACACTTTTGAAGTCTCCATGAAGTGAAAAATGACGAAGTACAAAGACATCATT
This sequence comes from Lissotriton helveticus, assembly GCF_964261635.1. Lineage (NCBI taxonomy): Eukaryota > Metazoa > Chordata > Amphibia > Caudata > Salamandridae > Lissotriton > Lissotriton helveticus. The sequence continues at coordinate 438,658,129 of NC_136058.1, forward strand.
GGTGCATGAAAGTGTTTAAAAACGGTCACAAATGCATAAAAATGAAAAAAAACAAAGTGCTACACTGGCCCAATAGCAAGCTAAACACACAATGAATGACCCAGAATGAATATATTTACAAATTACTTGGAAAATGCTATTTTAAATTTCAGGGGGACGAGGTCACAGAAGTCATGGAACTCCGAGCGGGGTAAAAGTTCAAACTTTCCACCCCTCATAGAGGTCAAAATTTTTAATTCATCAAAATCATTTAAAATCTATATAGGTGTGATTGGAGTGCCCTGATTGCTATATAGGTGCATTTGCACTGTCCTGTGTGCCTCCAAAGTGACTTTCTAACACTTTTGAAGTCTCCATGAAGCAAAAAATGACTAAGTCCAAAGACCATTTGGAGCATCAAAGTGTTCAAAAACGGTCAAAAATGCATAAAAACGAAAAAAAACAAGTGCTACAGTGGCCCAATAGCATGCTAAACACACAATGAATGACACAGAATGAATAGTTGTACACATTACTTTGAAAATGCAATTTTAAATTTCAGGGGGACAAGGTCACGAAAGTCATGGAACTCCGAGCGGGGTAAAAGTTCAACCTTTCCCCCCTTATGGAGGTCAAAATTTTAATACATCAAAATCATTTAAAAACTATATAGGTGTGATTGCAGTGTCTTGGATACATCCCACATGAATTTTAAACACATTAGGAGCATCTCTGATCAAAATAACCATAAAAATCCAAAAGCTGCATCAGTGCTTCAAAGTGCTCCAAAACGGTCAAAAATGGACGAAAATGAAAAATATTCTCCATATCTGAGTTTTTATAACATTCCTTAGATAATGTATATCTTGAATTAGTTTTAAATCCTTTTATTAAAAAGTTTCTTTTCTATGCTGCACTGGTGCAACGCCTCAAGTCTGAGAAGCTGCACCAGTGCAGCCGAAGCAGCACTGGTGCAGCCGAAGCAGCACTGGTGCAACAAGAGTCAAGCCTGACCTTTGACCAATCCGAGAAAAAAAAGGTATTTTTTTCCCTGGGCCCCTCCCCCAAACGAAAACACATTGACCTGAAGCCTAAGTGTATTCTGAGTCATAAAAAGTTTATTAGATGAAAAAATATTGTACGGGCACTTTTTTGCACAAAAAGTCACTTTTTGGCACTTTTTTGAGAGAAATAAAATAGTTCGCAGATTTTTTTTAAATCGACCGAATTAAAAAAAAAATGCTCTTGTTGGATGGCTTTGGACATAAGGCCGCATAAACAAAAGGAATTTTTCAAATATCTGTTTTTCTCACTTTTTTATTGCTGTTTGAAATTTCTGACTTGACTTTTTGCATCATTGGTGATGCATGTGTTTAACATTGAGCTTGGGAAAATTGAAAAAAAAATAGACTTTGGGGATTGTTTACTAGGGCAACTGATACATCAAATTAAGACTCATATTAAACTGAACCTCAAGCTGAAAAAAAAAACAAAATAGCATTTACGATCACTTTTTTATAAGCGACTTTAACAATAGTTTTTTAGCTATATTAAAAAACAAGGTAACGCCGTAAATTTTAGAAAAGAGATTTTTTCAAAGTAAAACATAGGTGTGACCTGCCTTCACATTAGGCTTCATAAACAAAAGAAAAAACATCTCTATGTGTTATATTCACTTTTTAATAACACATTTTCGTTTTAGGCACAAGCAAAAAGCAGCATTGGTGATGCATGTGTTTTTCAATGGGCTTTTTTAAAGTCTACCAAAATACGGTTTACCAATACATTTTCATTATTTTCTCTTTGGTATCTCATTATGCACATGTTAATAAACAGGTTCATGCATTATTAGCTAAAGAGCATAAAAACACACTGAATTATTAACAATAATCTTTGAGATTCGGGTGACCAGATGGCCGGAAATCGAAAATCGCCTCGTATGGATTCAACTTCCATTTCGTGCACTTTCTATGTGGGCTACATGCATAAGAATTGGTACAATAATGCATACGAATCTTAGCTAGAATCTGCAATTGAAATTAAGTCTTTAACTTATATGCTTCAAGAATTATAGGGCACATTCTGCTATGTATAATATCCTATCCATTTCAATGGGACGACCAGATGGCCGCAAATTGAAAATCGCGTCGTATGGATTCATATTGCGTTGTATGTACCTTACGTGTAAGCCACATGCATTTAAAATGACTCAATGTAGTAGGGTATGCTATAGAATGTGTTGCAGTTGGAAATCAAGCTCTATCTAGTATGGATCATGACTGATGACACAATATACGTGACTCATTTTGCAAAAAATGGAGGCAAATTTTATAAAACATGCGTTTAATCACTGAATGATTCTCACCACTTCTAAGCATGGCACAGGCATGACAATGACCACAGGGCAGTGGCATGATGGTAACTGTATGCTGCACTCAGAATTATGGATCCAGATTGTATGGTTTTAGAATTATGGGCCACAACGTAAGGCATATTTTTTCACACATGTGACGTTATTGAAAAACATCATACATTCAACTTCACATTTTGTAGCCAAAAGCATAAAGTGTTCTTCAACACACATGAAAGTGAAAAAAAAAAACTTTTCCTGAAGATTACACTTGATTTGTACCTTGTCCCTATAAGCCACAAATATGAGAGTTACCACTATAAAGTGTAGATGTCTTAGCTACATACTGTGATTGAAATTAGGTCAGTACCTCATATGGTTCAAGATTTATAGTGCACCACATACTATGTAATATATCCTATCCATTTCAATGGGTGACCAGATGGCCGCAAATTAAAAATCGCCTCGTATGGATTCAAATTGCTTTGTATGCACCTTGTGTGTGAGCCACATGCATATAAAATGGCACACTGTAGTAGGCTATGTTATAGAATGTGTTGCAGTTGGAAATCAAGCTCTATCTAATATGGATCTTGACTGATGACATAACATACGTGACACATTTTGCAAAAGCTGGAGGAATTTTTTTTAAAATATGTGTTTAATCGCTGAAAGATTCACACCACTTTGAAGCTTTCCACATGCATGAAAATGAACACAGGACAGTGGCATCATGTTAGCTTAATGCTGCACTTCCAATTATGGATCCAGATTGTATGGTTTTAGAAGTATGGGACAAAATGTAAGGCATACTTTTTCGTACATGCGACGGTATTGAAAAACGTCATACATTCAACCTCAAATTTTGACAACTTTACAATACGCCACACACATAATAATTCACATGGGTAAGATGCACATCACTAGGAACAAAGTGCTGTTTAAATTATGTCTCTATAATGTACAGACTATGAATTATAGCCAAAAGTATAAAGTGTTCTACAACACAGATGAAAGTGAAAAATAAAAACTTACCTGAAGGTTACACTTGATTTGTACCTTGTCCCTATAAGCCACAACCATGAGAGTTACCACTATGAATTGTAAATGTCTTAGCTACATACTGCAATTGAAATTAAGTCAGTAAATCATATGCTTCAAGAAATAGAGTGCACTACATCCTCTGTAGTATATCCTATCCATTTCAAAGGGTGACCAGATGGCCGCAAATTAAAAATTGCCTCGTATGGATTCAAATTGCTTTGTATGACTGTTTTCAGGTCCCTGTAGCCACCAGGACCCCATAATATATCTCAGATGATATAACAAGAGTGGCTAGGGCTCATTTCCAGCCTCCAGGTACATGTCTGACTCCTATTTATGACATTTCGAGGTGTTTGGGATCAAACTCATTTTTCCCAATATAGGCCATAGAGCTCAGAGTCACATCACATTGAGCTCAGAGTCACATCAAATTTCTAGTTCTGGACCTAAGGACCCCTTAGTATACCTCAGATGACATACCAGGAGTGTCTAAGACCCATTTCTGGCCTCCAGGGATGACTTTTTGAAGTTTTGGGGTTTAAGGGGGCATAGTCACTTCTTCCATCCAGGCTACGTTGCTCAAAATCGGGTACGATGTCAGGTTCTTCCCTTGGCTGGAAGCTGAAAAAAAAACTTCAGATAATAGCAAAGGTAGATAGATCAAATGAAAGCATCAGATCTGAGCTTTCTAACAAGTATATTTAGGTCATGGGTACTCACAAAGTGACTGTGATATCCATTCTGAGCTATTTGGAAAATTAGCAAATCTTGTCAAAAAAACTTTTTTTGACGATTTTTGCTAATTTTCGGTATCAACCCTCATGACTGTTTTCGGGTCCCTGTAGCCACCAGGACCCCATAATATATCTCAGATGATATAACAAGAGTGGCTAGGGCTCATTTCCAGCCTCCAGGTACATGTATGACTCCTATTTGTGACATTTCGAGGTGTTTGGGGTCAAACTCATTTTTTCCATTATAGGCCATATAGCTCAGAGTCACATCACATTGAGCTCAGAGTCACATCAAATTTCTAGTTCTGGACCTAAGGACCCCTTAGTATACCTCAGATGACATACCAGGAGTGTCTAAGACCCATTTCTGGCCTCCAGGGATGACTTTTTGAAGTTTTGGGGTTTAAGGGGGCAAAGTCACTTCTTCCATCCAGCCTAAGGTGCTCAAAATCGGGTACAATGTCAGGTTTTTCCCATGGCTGGAAGCTGAAAAAAAAACTTCAGATAATAGCAAAGGTAGATAGATCAAATGAAAGCATCAGATCTGAGCTTTCTAACAAGTATATTTAGGTCCTGGGTACTCACAAAGTGACTGTGATATCCATTCTGAGCTATTTGGAAAATTAGCAAATCTTGTCAAAAAAACTTTTTTTGACGATTTTTGCTAATTTTCGGTATCAACCCTCATGACTGTTTTCAGGTCCCTGTAGCCACCAGGACCCCATAATATATCTCAGATTATATAACAAGAGTGGCTAGGGCTCATTTCCAGCCTCCAGGTACATGTCTGACTCCTATTTGTGACATTTTGAGGTGTTTGGTGTCAAATTCTTTTTTTTCCATTATAGCTCCTAGATATCAGTCACATCAGATTTCTAGTTCTAGACCCAAGAAGACCATAGTATACCTCAGATGACATACCAAGAGTGTCTAAGACCCATTTCTGGCCTCCAGGGGTGACTTTTTGAAGTTTTTGGGTTTAAGGGGGCAAAGTGACTTTTTCAACCCAGCCCAATGTTCTCAAAATCGGGTACGATATCAGGTGTTTCCCTTGGCTGGTAGCGGAAAAAAAACTTTATATAATATCAAAGTTATATATATCACATGAAAGCATCAGAGCTGACCTTTCTAACAAGTGTATTCGTATCTTGCGCACTCAAACAGTGTCTCTGATATCCATTCTGAGCTATTTGGAAAATTAGCAAATCTTGTCCCAAAAAATTTTTTGACGATTTTTGCTAATTTTCAGTATCAACCCACCTGACTGTTTTTGGGTCCTGTGGCCACCAGGACCCTATATTATATCTCAGGTGATATAACAAGAGTGTCTAGGGCTCATTTCCAGCCTCCAGGTACATGTCTGAGTCCTATTTCAGACATTTTGAGGTGTTTGGTGTCAAATTAATTTTTTCCATTATAGGCCTTAGATATCAGAGTCACATCACATTTCTAGTTCTGGACCCAAGAACACCATAGTATACCTCAGATGACATACCAAGAGTGTCTAAGACCCATTTCTGGCCTCCAGGGGTGACTTTTTGAAGTTTTTGGGTTTAAGGGGGCAAAGTCACTTTTTCCACACGAGGTCGTGGAACTCGGAGCTGGGTAAAAGTTTAGCTTGAGTGCCCTCCCCATGGAGGTCAAAAATGTTATTGCATCAAAATCATTTAAAAACTATATAGGTGTAATTGTAGTGCCCTGAATTCTATATGGCTGCATTTGCACCGTTCTAGGTATTTATAAAATGAATTTCTAACACTTTTGAAGTCTCCATGAAGTGAAAAATGACCAAGTCCAAAAACTTCCCTGGTGCATCAAAGTGGTCAAAAAAGGTCTACATTGGGTTAAAATTAACAAAACATAGTGCTGCAGTGGTCCAATAGCAGGCTAAAGACATAATGAATGACACAGAATGAACAGTTTTACTAAACACTTTGAAAATTCGATTTTCAATTTCAGGGGGACAAGGTCATGGAAGTCATGGAACTCCGAGCTGGGTAAAAGTTCAGCTTAAGGGCCCTCCCCATGGAGGTCAAAAATTTTATTACATCAAAATATTTTAAAAACTATATAGGTGTAAATGCAGTGTCCTGAATGCTATGTAACTGCATTTGCACTGTTCTGTGTGCCTCCAAAATGAATTTCTAACACTTTTGAAGTCTCCATGAAGTGAAAAATGACGAAGTACAAAGACATCATTGGTGCATGAAAGTGTTTAAAAACGGTCACAAATGCATAAAAATGAAAAAAACAAAGTGCTACACTGGCCCAATAGCAAGCTAAACACACAATGAATGACCCAGAATGAATATATTTACAAATTACTTGGAAAATGCTATTTTAAATTTCAGGGGGACGAGGTCACAGAAGTCATGGAACTCCGAGCGTGGTAAGAGTTCAAACTTTCCACCCCTCATGGAGGTCAAAATTTTTAATTCATCAAAATCATTTAAAAACTATATAGGTGTGATTGGAGTGTCCTGATTGCTATATAGGTGCATTTGCACTGTCCTGTGTGCCTCCAAAGTGACTTTCTAACACTTTTGAAGTCTCCATGAAGCAAAAAGTGACTAAGTCCAAAGACCATTTGGAGCATCAAAGTGTTCAAAAACGGTCAAAAATGCATAAAAACGAAAAAAAACAAGTGCTACAATGGCCCAATAGCATGCTAAACACACAATGAATGACACAGAATGAATAGTTGTACACATTACTTAGAAAATGCAATTTTAAATTTCAGGGGGACAAGGTCACGAAAGTCATGGAACTCCGAGCGGGGTAAAAGTTCAACCTTTCCCCCCTTATGGAGGTCAACATTTTAATACATCAAAATCATTTAAAAACTATATAGGTGTGATTGCAGTGTCTTGGATACATCCCACATGAATTTTAAACACATTAGGAGCATCTCTGATCAAAATAACCATAAAAATCCCAAAGCTGCATCAATGCTTCAAAGTGCTCCAAAACTGTCAAAAATGGACGAAAATGAAAAATATTCTCCATATCTGAGTTTTTATAACATTCCTTAGATAATGTATATCTTGAATTAGTTTTAAATCCTTTTATTAAAAAGTTTCTTTTCTATGCTGCACTGGTGAAACGCCTCAAGTCTGAGAAGCTGCACCAGTGCAGCCGAAGCAGCACTGGTGCAGCCGAAGCAGCACTGGTGCAACAAGAGTCAAGCTGGTAGCCTGACCTTTGACCAATCCGAGAAAAAAAAAGTGTTTTTTTCCCTGGGCCCCTCCCCCAAACGAAAACACATCGACCTGAAGCCTAAGTGTATTCTGAGTCATAAAAAGTTTATTAGATGAAAAAATATTGTACGGGCACTTTTTTGCACAAAAAGTCACTTTTTGGCACTTTTTTGAGAGAAATAAAATAGTTCGCAGATTTTTTTAAATCGACCGAATTAAAAAAAAATGCTCTTGTTGGATGGCTTTGGACATAAGGCCGCATAAACAAAAGGAATTTTTCAAATATCTGTTTTTCTCACTTTTTTATTGCTGTTTGAAATTTCTGACTTGACTTTTTGCATCATTGGTGATGCATGTGTTTAACATTGAGCTTGGGAAAATTGAAAAAAAATAGACTTTGGGGATTGTTTACTAGGGCAAGTGATACATCAAATTAAGACTCATATTAAACTGAACCTAAAGCTGAAAAAAAAAAAAATAGCATTTACGATCACTTTTTTATAAGCGACTTTAACAATTGTTTTTTAGCTATATTAAAAAACAAGGTAACGCCGTAAATTTTAGAAAAGAGATTTTTTTCAAAGTAAAACATAGGTGTGACCTGCCTTCACATTAGGCTTCATAAACAAAAGAAAAAACATCTCTATGTGTTATATTCACTTTTTAATAACACATTTTCGTTTTAGGCACAAGCAAAAAGCAGCATTGGTGATGCATGTGTTTTTCAATGGGGTTTTTTAAAGTCTACCAAAATACGTTTACCAATACATTTTCATTATTTTCTCTTTGGTATCTCATTATGCACATGTTAATAAACAGGTTCATGCATTATTAGCTAAATAGCATAAAAACACACTGAATTATTAACAATAATCTTTGAGATTCGGGTGACCAGATGGCCGGAAATCGAAAATCGCCTCGTATGGATTCAACTTCCATTTCGTGCACTTTCTATGTGGGCCACATGCATAAGAATTGGTACAATAATGCATACGAATCTTAGCTAGAATCTGCAATTGAAATTAAGTCTTTAACTTATATGCTTCAAGAATTATAGGGCACATTCTGCTATGTATAATATCCTATCCATTTCAATGGGACGACCAGATGGCCGCAAATTGAAAATCGCGTCGTATGGATTCATATTGCGTTGTATGTACCTTATGTGTAAGCCACATGCATTTAAAATGACACAATGTAGTAGGGTATGCTATAGAATGTGTTGCAGTTGGAAATCAAGCTCTATCTAGTATGGATCATGACTGATGACACCATATACGTGACTCATTTTGCAAAAAATGGAGGCAAATTTTATAAAACATGCGTTTAATCACTGAATGATTCTCACCACTTCTAAGCATGGCACAGGCATGACAATGACCACAGGGCAGTGGCATGATGGTAACTGTATGCTGCACTCAGAATTATGGATCCAGATTGTATGGTTTTAGAATTATGGGCCACAACGTAAGGCATGTTTTTCACACATGTGACGTTATTGAAAAACATCATACATTCAACTTCACATTTTGTAGCCAAAAGCATAAAGTGTTCTTCAACACACATGAAAGTGAAAAATAAAAACTTTTCCTGAAGATTACACTTGATTTGTACCTTGTCCCTATAAGCCACAAATATGAGAGTTACCACTATAAAGTGTAGATGTCTTAGCTACATACTGTGATTGAAATTAGGTCAGTACCTCATATGGTTCAAGATTTATAGTGCACCACATACTATGTAATATATCCTATCCATTTCAATGGGTGACCAGATGGCCGCAAATTAAAAATCGCCTCGTATGGATTCAAATTGCTTTGTATGCACCTTGTGTGTGAGCCACATGCATATACAATGGCACACTGTAGTAGGCTATGTTATAGAATGTGTTGCAGTTGGAAATCAAGCTCTATCTAATATGGATCTTGACTGATGACATAACATACGTGACACATTTTGCAAAAGCTGGAGGAATTTTTTTAAAAATATGTGTTTAATGGCTGAAAGATTCACACCACTTTGAAGCTTTCCACATGCATGAAAATGAACACAGGACAGTGGCATCATGTTAGCTTAATGCTGCACTTCCAATTATGGATCCAGATTGTATGGTTTTAGAAGTATGGGACAAAATGTAAGGCATACCTTTTCGTACATGCGACGGTATTGAAAAACGTCATACATTCAACCTCAAATTTTGACAACTTTACAATACGCCACACACATAATAATTCACATGGGTAAGATGCACATCACTAGGAACAAAGTGCTGTTTAAATTATGTCTCTATAATGTACAGACTATGAATTATACCCAAAAGTGTAAAGTGTTCTACAACACACATGAAAGTGAAAAATAAAAACTTACCTGAAGGTTACACTTGATTTGTACCTTGTCCCTATAAGCCACAACCATGAGAGTTACCACTATGAATTATAAATGTCTTAGCTACATACTGCAATTGAAATTAAGTCAGTACATCATATGCTTCAAGAAATAGAGTGCACTACATCCTCTGTAGTATATCCTATCCATTTCAAAGGGTGACCAGATGGCCGCAAATTAAAAATTGCCTCGTATGGATTCAAATTGCTTTGTATGACTGTTTTCAGGTCCCTGTAGCCACCAGGACCCCATAATATATCTCAGATGATATAACAAGAGTGGCTAGGGCTCATTTCCAGCCTCCAGGTACATGTCTGACTCCTATTTGTGACATTTCGAGGTGTTTGGGATCAAACTCATTTTTCCCAATATAGGCCATAGAGCTCAGAGTCACATCACATTGAGCTCAGAGTCACATCAAATTTCTAGTTCTGGACCTAAGGACCCCTTAGTATACCTCAGATGACATACCAGGAGTGTCTAAGACCCATTTCTGGCCTCCAGGGATGACTTTTTAAAGTTTTGGGGTTTAAGGGGGCATAGTCACTTCTTCCATCCAGGCTACGTTGCTCAAAATCGGGTACGATGTCAGGTTCTTCCCTTGGCTGGAAGCTGAAAAAAAAACTTCAGATAATAGCAAAGGTAGATAGATCAAATGAAAGCATCAGATCTGAGCTTTCTAACAAGTATATTTAGGTCATGGGTACTCACAAAGTGACTGTGATATCCATTCTGAGCTATTTGGAAAATTAGCAAATCTTGTCAAAAAAACTTTTTTTGATGATTTTTGCTAATTTTCGGTATCAACCCTCATGACTGTTTTCCGGTCCCTGTAGCCACCAGGACCCCATAATATATCTCAGATGATATAACAAGAGTGGCTAGGGCTCATTTCCAGCCTCCAGGTACATGTCTGACTCCTATTTGTGACATTTCAAGGTGTTTGGGGTCAAACTCATTTTTTCCATTATAGGCCATATAGCTCAGAGTCACATCACATTGAGCTCAGAGTCACATCAAATTTCTAGTTCTGGGCCTAAGGACCCCTTAGTATACCTCAGATGACATACCAGGAGTGTCTAAGACCCATTTCTGGCCTCCAGGGATGACTTTTTGAAGTTTTGGGGTTTAAGGGGGCAAAGTCACTTCTTCCATCCAGCCTAAGGTGCTCAAAATCGGGTACAATGTCAGGTTTTTCCCATGGCTGGAAGCTGAAAAAAAAACTTCAGATAATAGCAAAGGTAGATAGATCAAATCAAAGCATCAGATCTGAGCTTTCTAACAAGTATATTTAGGTCCTGGGTACTCACAAAGTGACTGTGATATCCATTCTGAGCTATTTGGAAAATTAGCAAATCTTGTCAAAAAAACTTTTATTGACAATTTTTGCTAATTTTCGGTATCAACCCTCATGACTGTTTTCAGGTCCCTGTAGCCACCAGGACCCCATAATATATCTCAGATGATATAACAAGAGTGGCTAGGGCTCATTTCCAGCCTCCAGGTACATGTCTGACTCCTATTTGTGACATTTTGAGGTGTTTGGTGTCAAAATCTTTTTTTTCCATTATAGCTCCTAGATATCAGAGTCACATCAGATTTCTAGTTCTGGACCCAAGAAGACCATAGTATACCTCAGATGACATACCAAGAGTGTCTAAGACCCATTTCTGGCCTCCAGGGGTGACTTTTTGAAGTTTTTGGGTTTAAGGGGGCAAAGTGACTTTTTCCACCCAGCCCAATGTTCTCAAAATCGGGTACGATATCAGGTGTTTCCCTTGGCTGGTAGCGGAAAAAAACCTTTATATAATATCAAAGTTATATATATCACATGAAAGCATCAGAGCTGACCTTTCTAACAAGTGTATTCGTATCTTGCGCACTCAAACAGTGTCTCTGATATCCATTCTGAGCTATTTGGAAAATTAGCAAATCTTGTCCAAAAAATTTTTGGGACGATTTTTGCTAATTTTCAGTATCAACCCACCTGACTGTTTTTGGGTCCCTGTGGCCACCAGGACCCTATATTATATCTCAGGTGATATAGCAAGAGTGTCTAGGGCTCATTTCCAGCCTCCAGGTACATGTCTGAGTCCTATTTCAGACATTTTGAGGTGTTTGGTGTCAAATTAATTTTTTCCATTATAGGCCTTAGATATCAGAGTCACATCACATTTCTAGTTCTGGACCCAAGAACACCATAGTATACCTCAGATGACATACCAAGAGTGTCTAAGACCCATTTCTGGCCTCCAGGGGTGACTTTTTGAAGTTTTTGGGTTTAAGGGGGCAAAGTGACTTTTTCCACCCAGCCCAATGTTCTCAAAATCGGGTACGATATCAGGTGTTTCCCTTGGCTGGTAGCGGAAAAAAACCTTTATATAATATCAAAGTTATATATATCACATGAAAGCATCAGAGCTGACCTTTCTAACAAGTGTATTCGTATCTTGCGCACTCAAACAGTGTCTCTGATATCCATTCTGAGCTATTTGGAAAATTAGCAAATCTTGTCCAAAAAATTTTTGGGACGATTTTTGCTAATTTTCAGTATCAACCCACCTGACTGTTTTTGGGTCCCTGTGGCCACCAGGACCCTATATTATATCTCAGGTGATATAGCAAGAGTGTCTAGAGCTCATTTCCAGCCTCCAGGTACATGTCTGAGTCCTATTTCAGACATTTTGAGGTGTTTGGTGTCAAATTAATTTTTTCCATTATAGGCCTTAGATATCAGAGTCACATCACATTTCTAGTTCTGGACCCAAGAACACCATAGTATACCTCAGATGACATACCAAGAGTGTCTAAGACCCATTTCTGGCCTCCAGGGGTGACTTTTTGAAGTTTTTGGGTTTAAGGGGGCAAAGTCACTTTTTCCACCCGAGGTCGTGGAACTCGGAGCTGGGTAAAAGTTTAGCTTGAGTGCCCTCCCCATGGAGGTCAAAAATGTTATTGCATCAAAATCATTTAAAAACTATATAGGTGTAATTGTAGTGCCCTGAATTCTATATGGCTGCATTTGCACCGTTCTAGGTATTTACAAAATGAATTTCTAACACTTTTGAAGTCTCCATGAAGTGAAAAATGACCAAGTCCAAAAACTTCACTGGTGCATCAAAGTGGTCAAAAAAGGTCAACATTGGGTTAAAATTAACAAAACATAGTGCTGCAGTGGTCCAATAGCAGCCTAAAGACATAATGAATGACACAGAATGAACAGTTTTACTAAACACTTTGAAAATTCGATTTTCAATTTCAGGGGGACAAGGTCATGGAAGTCATGGAACTCCGAGCTGGGTAAAAGTTCAGCTTAAGGGCCCTCCCCATGGAGGTCAAAAATTTTATTACATCAAAATATTTTAAAAACTATATAGGTGTAATTGGAGTGTCCTGATTGCTATATAGGTGCATTTGCACTGTCCTGTGTGCCTCCAAAGTGACTTTCTAACACTTTTGAAGTCTCCATGAAGCAAAAAGTGACTAAGTCCAAAGACCATTTGGAGCATCAAAGTGTTCAAAAACGGTCAAAAATGCATAAAAACGAAAAAAAAACAAGTGCTACAGTGGCCCAATAGCATGCTAAACACACAATGAATGACACAGAATGAATAGTTGTACACATTACTTTGAAAATGCAATTTTAAATTTCAGGGGACAAGGTCACGAAAGTCATGGAACTCCGAGCTGGGTAAAAGTTCAGCTTAAGGGCCCTCCCCATGGAGGTCAAAAATTTTATTACATCAAAATATTTTAAAAACTATATAGGTGTAATTGGAGTGTCCTGATTGCTATATAGGTGCATTTGCACTGTCCTGTGTGCCTCCAAAGTGACTTTCTAACACTTTTGAAGTCTCCATGAAGCAAAAAGTGACTAAGTCCAAAGACCATTTGGAGCATCAAAGTGTTCAAAAACGGTCAAAAATGCATAAAAACGAAAAAAAAACAAGTGCTACAGTGGCCCAATAGCATGCTAAACACACAATGAATGACACAGAATGAATAGTTGTACACATTACTTTGAAAATGCAATTTTAAATTTCAGGGGACAAGGTCACGAAAGTCATGGAACTCTGAGCGGGGTAAAAGTTCAACCTTTCCCCCCTTATGGAGGTCAACATTTTAATACATCAAAATCATTTAAAAACTATATAGGTGTGATTGCAGTGTCTTGGATACATCCCACATGAATTTTAAACACATTAGGAGCATCTCTGATCAAAATAACCATAAAAATCCAAAAGCTGCATCAGTGCTTCAAAGTGCTCCAAAACGGTCAAAAATGGACGAAAATGAAAAATATTCTCCATATCTGAGTTTTTATAACATTCCTTAGATAATGTATATCTTGAATTAGTTTTAAATCCTTTTATTAAAAAGTTTCTTTTCTATGCTGCACTGGTGCAACGCCTCAAGTCTGAGAAGCTGTACCAGTGCAGCCGAAGCAGCACTGGTGCAGCCGAAGCAGCACTGGTGCAACAAGAGTCAAGCTGGTAGCCTGACCTTTGACCAATCCGAGAAAAAAAAAGGTGTTTTTTTCCCTGGGCCCCTCCCCCAAACGAAAACACATTGACCTGAAGCCTAAGTGTATTCTGAGTCATACAAAGTTTATTAGATGAAAAAATATTGTACGGGCACTTTTTTGCACAAAAAGTCACTTTTTGGCACTTTTTTGAGAGAAATAAAATAGTTCGCAGATTTTTTTTAAATCGACCGAATTAAAAAAAAAATGCTCTTGTTGGATGGCTTTGGACATAAGGCCGCATAAACAAAAGGAATTTTTCAAATATCTGTTTTTCTCACTTTTTTATTGCTGTTTGAAATTTCTGACTTGACTTTTTGCATCATTGGTGATGCATGTGTTTAACATTGAGCTTGGGAAAATTGAAAAAAAAATAGACTTTGGGGATTGTTTACTAGGGCAAGTGATACATCAAATTAAGACTCATATTAAACTGAACCTCAAGCTGAAAAAAAAAACAAAATAGCATTTACGATCACTTTTTTATAAGCGACTTTAACAATTGTTTTTTAGCTATATTAAAAAACAAGGTAACGCCGTAAATTTTAGAAAAGAGATTTTTTCAAAGTAAAACATAGGTGTGACCTGCCTTCACATTAGGCTTCATAAACAAAAGAAAAAACATCTCTATGTGTTATATTCACTTTTTAATAACACATTTTCGTTTTAGGCACAAGCAAAAAGCAGCATTGGTGATGCATGTGTTTTTCAATGGGCTTTTTTAAAGTCTACCAAAATACGGTTTACCAATACATTTTCATTATTTTCTCTTTGGTATCTCATTATGCACATGTTAATAAACAGGTTCATGCATTATTAGCTAAATAGCATAAAAACACACTGAATTATTAACAATAATCTTTGAGATTCGGGTGACCAGATGGCCGGAAATTGAAAATCGCCTCGTATGGATTCAACTTCCATTTCGTGCACTTTCTATGTAGGCTACATGCATAAGAATTGGTTCAATAATGCATACGAATCTTAGCTAGAATCTGCAATTGAAATTAAGTCTTTAACTTATATGCTTCAAGAATTATAGGGCACATTCTGCTATGTATAATATCCTATCCATTTCAATGGGACGACCAGATGGCCGCAAATTGAAAATCGCGTCGTATGGATTCATATTGCGTTGTATGTACCTTACGTGTAAGCCACATGCATTTAAAATGACTCAATGTAGTAGGGTATGCTATAGAATGTGTTGCAGTTGGAAATCAAGCTCTATCTAGTATGGATCATGACTGATGACACAATATACGTGACTCATTTTGCAAAAAATGGAGGCAAATTTTATAAAACATGCGTTTAATCACTGAATGATTCTCACCACTTCTAAGCATGGCACAGGCATGACAATGACCACAGGGCAGTGGCATGTTGGTAACTGTATGCTGCACTCAGAATTATGGATCCAGATTGTATGGTTTTAGAATTATGGGCCACAACGTAAGGCATATTTTTTCACACATGTGACGTTATTGAAAAACATCATACATTCAACTTCACATTTTGTAGCCAAAAGCATAAAGTGTTCTTCAACACACATGAAAGTGAAAAATAAAAACTTTTCCTGAAGATTACACTTGATTTGTACCTTGTCCCTATAAGCCACAAATATGAGAGTTACCACTATAAAGTGTAGATGTCTTGGCTACATACTGTGATTGAAATTAGGTCAGTACCTCATATGGTTCAAGATTTATAGTGCACCACATACTATGTAATATATCCTATCCATTTCAATGGGTGACCAGATGGCCGCAAATTAAAAATCGCCTTGTATGGATTCAAATTGCTTTGTATGCACCTTGTGTGTGAGCCACATGCATATAAAATGGCACACTGTAGTAGGCTATGTTATAGAATGTGTTGCAGTTGGAAATCAAGCTCTATCTAATATGGATCTTGACTGATGACATAACATACGTGACACATTTTGCAAAAGCTGGAGGAATTTTTTTTAAAATATGTGTTTAATCGCTGAAAGATTCACACCACTTTGAAGCTTTCCACATGCATGAAAATGAACACAGGACAGTGGCATCATGTTAGCTTAATGCTGCACTTCCAATTATGGATCCAGATTGTATGGTTTTAGAAGTATGGGACAAAATGTAAGGCATACTTTTTTGTACATGCGACGGTATTGAAAAACGTCATACATTCAACCTCAAATGTTGACAACTTTACAATACGCCACACACATAATAATTCACATGGGTAAGATGCACATCACTAGGAACAAAGTGCTGTTTAAATTATGTCTCTATAATGTACAGACTATGAATTATAGCCAAAAGTATAAAGTGTTCTACAACACACATGAAAGTGAAAAATAAAAACTTACCTGAAGGTTACACTTGATTTGTACCTTGTCCCTATAAGCCACAACCATGAGAGTTACCACTATGAATTGTAAATGTCTTAGCTACATACTGCAATTGAAATTAAGTCAGTACATTATATGCTTCAAGAAATAGAGTGCACTACATCCTCTGTAGTATATCCTATCCATTTCAAAGGGTGACCAGATGGCCGCAAATTAAAAATTGCCTCGTATGGATTCAAATTGCTTTGTATGACTGTTTTCAGGTCCCTGTAGCCACCAGGACCCCATAATATATCTCAGATGATATAACAAGAGTGGCTAGGGCTCATTTCCAGCCTCCAGGTACATGTCTGACTCCTATTTGTGACATTTCGAGGTGTTTGGGATCAAACTCATTTTTCCCAATATAGGCCATAGAGCTCAGAGTCACATCACATTGAGCTCAGAGTCACATCAAATTTCTAGTTCTGGACCTAAGGACCCCTTAGTATACCTCAGATGACATACCAGGAGTGTCTAAGACCCATTTCTGGCCTCCAGGGATGACTTTTTGAAGTTTTGGGGTTTAAGGGGGCAAAGTCACTTCTTCCATCCAGGCTACGTTGCTCAAAATCGGGTACGATGTCAGGTTCTTCCCTTGGCTGGAAGCTGGAAAAAAAACTTCAGATAATAGCAAAGGTAGATAGATCAAATGAAAGCATCAGATCTGAGCTTTCTAACAAGTATATTTAGGTCATGGGTACTCACAAAGTGACTGTGATATCCATTCTGAGCTATTTGGAAAATTAGCAAATCTTGTCAAAAAAACTTTTTTTGACGATTTTTGCTAATTTTCGGTATCAACCCTCATGACTGTTTTCGGGTCCCTGTAGCCACCAGGACCCCATAATATATCTCAGATGATATAACAAGAGTGGCTAGGGCTCATTTCCAGCCTCCAGGTACATGTCTGACTCCTAATTGTGACATTTCGAGGTGTTTGGGGTCAAACTCATTTTTTCCATTATAGGCCATATAGCTCAGAGTCACATCACATTGAGCTCAGAGTCACATCAAATTTCTAGTTCTGGACCTAAGGACCCCTTAGTATACCTCAGATGACATACCAGGAGTGTCTAAGACCCATTTCTGGCCTCCAGGGATGACTTTTTGAAGTTTTGGGGTTTAAGGGGGCAAAGTCACTTCTTCCATCCAGCCTAAGGTGCTCAAAATCGGGTACAATGTCAGGTTTTTCCCATGGCTGGAAGCTGAAAAAAAAACTTTAGATAATAGCAAAGGTAGATAGATCAAATGAAAGCATCAGATCTGAGCTTTCTAACAAGTATATTTAGGTCCTGGGTACTCACAAAGTGACTGTGATATCCATTCTGAGCTATTTGGAAAATTAGCAAATCTTGTCAAAAAAACTTTTTTGGACGATTTTTGCTAATTTTCGGTATCAACCCTCATGACTGTTTTCAGGTCCCTGTAGCCACCAGGACCCCATAATATATCTCAGATTATATAACAAGAGTGGCTAGGGCTCATTTCCAGCCTCCAGGTACATGTCTGACTCCTATTTGTGACATTTTGAGGTGTTTGGTGTCAAATTCTTTTTTTTCCATTATAGCTCCTAGATATCAGAGTCACATCAGATTTCTAGTTCTAGACCCAAGAAGACCATAGTATACCTCAGATGACATACCAAGAGTGTCTAAGACCCATTTCTGGCCTCCAGGGGTGACTTTTTGAAGTTTTGGGGTTTAAGGGGGCAAAGTGACTTTTTCCACCCAGCCCAATGTTCTCAAAATCGGGTACGATATCAGGTGTTTCCCTTGGCTGGTAGCGGAAAAAAAACTTCATATAATATCAAAGTTATATATATCACATGAAAGCATCAGAGCTGACCTTTCTAACAAGTGTATTCGTATCTTGCGCACTCAAACAGTGTCTCTGATATCCATTCTGAGCTATTTGGAAAATTAGCAAATCTTGTCAAAAAAAATTTTTGGACGATTTTTGCTAATTTTCAGTATCAACCCACCTGACTGTTTTTGGGTCCCTGTGGCCACCAGGACCCTATATTATATCTCAGGTGATATAGCAAGAGTGTCTAGGGCTCATTTCCAGCCTCCAGGTACATGTCTGAGTCCTATTTCAGACATTTTGAGGTGTTTGGTGTCAAATTAATTTTTTCCATTATAGGCCTTAGATATCAGAGTCACATCACATTTCTAGTTCTGGACCCAAGAACACCATAGTATACCTCAGATGACATACCAAGAGTGTCTAAGACCCATTTATGGCCTCCAGGGGTGACTTTTTGAAGTTTTTGGGTTTAAGGGGGCAAAGTCACTTTTTCCACCCGAGGTCGTGGAACTCGGAGCTGTGTAAAAGTTTAGCTTGAGTGCCCTCCCCATGGAGGTCAAAAATGTTAGTGCATCAAAATCATTTAAAAACTATATAGGTGTAATTGTAGTGCCCTGAATTCTATATGGCTGCATTTGCACCGTTCTAGGTATTTACAAAATTAATTTCTAACACTTTTGAAGTCTCCATGAAGTGAAAAATGACCAAGTCCAAAAACTTCCCTGGTGCATCAAAGTGGTCAAAAAAGGTCAACATTGGGTTAAAATTAACAAAACATAGTGCTGCAGTGGTCCAATAGCAGGCTAAAGACATAATGAATGACACAGAATGAACAGTTTTACTAAACACTTTGAAAATTCGATTTTCAATTTCAGGGGGACAAGGTTATGGAAGTCATGGAACTCCGAGCTGTGTAAAAGTTCAGCTTAAGGGCCCTCCCCATGGAGGTCAAAAATTTTATTACATCAAAATATTTTAAAAACTATATAGGTGTAATTGCAGTGTCCTGAATGCTATGTAACTGCATTTGCACTGTTCTGTGTGCCTCCAAAATGAATTTCTAACACTTTTGAAGTCTCCATGAAGTGAAAAATGACGAAGTACAAAGACATCATTGGTGCATGAAAGTGTTTAAAAACGGTCACAAATGCATAAAAATGAAAAAAACAAAGTGCTACACTGGCCCAATAGCAAGCTAAACACACAATGAATGACCCAGAATGAATATATTTACAAATTACTTGGAAAATGCTATTTTAAATTTCAGGGGGACGAGGTCACAGAAGTCATGGAACTCCGAGCGGGGTAAAAGTTCAAACTTTCCACCCCTCATGGAGGTCAACATTTTTAATTCATCAAAATCATTTAAAAACTATATAGGTGTGATTGGAGTGTCCTGATTGCCATATAGGTGCATTTGCACTGTCCTGTGTGCCTCCAAAGTGACTTTCTAACACTTTTGAAGTCTCCATGAAGCAAAAAGTGACTAAGTCCAAAGACCATTTGGAGCATCAAAGTGTTCAAAAACGGTCAAAAATGCATAAAAACGAAAAAAAAACAAGTGCTACAGTGGCCCAATAGCACGCTAAACACACAATGAATGACACAGAATGAATAGTTGTACACATTACTTTGAAAATGCAATTTTAAATTTCAGGGGGACAAGGTCACGAAAGTCATGGAACTCCGAGCGGGGTAAAAGTTCAACCTTTCCCCCCTTATGGAGGTCAACATTTTAATACATCAAAATCATTTAAAAACTATATAGGTGTGATTGCAGTGTCTTGGATACATCCCACATGAATTTTAAACACATTAGGAGCATCTCTGATCAAAATAACCATAAAAATCCCAAAGCTGCATCAATGCTTCAAAGTGCTCCAAAACTGTCAAAAATGGACGAAAATGAAAAATATTCTCCATATCTGAGTTTTTATAACATTCCTTAGATAATGTATATCTTGAATTAGTTTTAAATCCTTTTATTAAAAAGTTTCTTTTCTATGCTGCACTGGTGCAACGCCTCAAGTCTGAGAAGCTGCACCAGTGCAGCCGAAGCAGCACTGGTGCAGCCGAAGCAGCACTGGTGCAACAAGAGTCAAGCTGGTAGCCTGACCTTTGACCAATCCGAGATAAAAAAACTGTTTTTTTCCCTGGGCCCCTCCCCCAAACGAAAACACATTGACCTGAAGCCTAAGTGTATTCTGAGTCATAAAAAGTTTATTAGATGAAAAAATATTGTACGGGCACTTTTTTGCACAAAAAGTCACTTTTTGGCACTTTTTTGAGAGAAATAAAATAGTTCGCAGATTTTTTTTAAATCGACCGAATAAAAAAAAAATGCTCTTGTTGGATGGCTTTGGACATAAGGCCGCATAAACAAAAGGAATTTTTCAAATATCTGTTTTTCTCACTTTTTTATTGCTGTTTGAAATTTCTGACTTGACTTTTTGCATCATTGGTGATGCATGTGTTTAACATTGAGCTTGGGAAAATTGAAAAAAATAGACTTTGGGGATTGTTTACTAGGGCAAGTGATACATCAAATTAAGACTCATATTAAACTGAACCTCAAGCTGAAAAAAAAAACAAAATAGCATTTACGATCACTTTTTTATAAGCGACTTTAACAATTGTTTTTTAGCTATATTAAAAAACAAGGTAACGCCGTAAATTTTAGAAAAGAGATTTTTTCAAAGTAAAACATAGGTGTGACCTGCCTTCACATTAGGCTTCATAAACAAAAGAAAAAACATCTCTATGTGTTATATTCACTTTTTAATAACACATTTTCGTTTTAGGCACAAGCAAAAAGCAGCATTGGTGATGCATGTGTTTTTCAATGGGGTTTTTTAAAGTCTACCAAAATACGGTTTACCAATACATTTTCATTATTTTCTCTTTGGTATCTCATTATGCACATGTTAATAAACAGGTTCATGCATTATTAGCTAAATAGCATAAAAACACACTGAATTATTAACAATAATCTTTGAGATTCGGGTGACCAGATGGCCGGAAATCGAAAATCGCCTCGTATGGATTCAACTTCCATTTCGTGCACTTTCTATGTGGGCCACATGCATAAGAATTGGTACAATAATGCATACGAATCTTAGCTAGAATCTGCAATTGAAATTAAGTCTTTAACTTATATGCTTCAAGAATTATAGGGCACATTCTGCTATGTATAATATCCTATCCATTTCAATGGGACGACCAGATGGCCGCAAATTGAAAATCGCGTCGTATGGATTCATATTGCGTTGTATGTACCTTACGTGTAAGCCACATGCATTTAAAATGACACAATGTAGTAGGGTATGCTATAGAATGTGTTGCAGTTGGAAATCAAGCTCTATCTAGTATGGATCATGACTGATGACACAATATACGTGACTCATTTTGCAAAAAATGGAGGCAAATTTTATAAAACATGCGTTTAATCACTGAATGATTCTCACCACTTCTAAGCATGGCACAGGCATGACAATGACCACAGGGCAGTGGCATGATGGTAACTGTATGCTGCACTCAGAATTATGGATCCAGATTGTATGGTTTTAGAATTATGGGCCACAACGTAAGGCATATTTTTCACACATGTGACGTTATTGAAAAACATCATACATTCAACTTCACATTTTGTAGCCAAAAGCATAAAGTGTTCTTCAACACACATGAAAGTGAAAAATAAAAACTTTTCCTGAAGATTACACTTGATTTGTACCTTGTCCCTATAAGCCACAAATATGAGAGTTACCACTATAAAGTGTAGATGTCTTAGCTACATACTGTGATTGAAATTAGGTCAGTACCTCATATGGTTCAAGATTTATAGTGCACCACATACTATGTAATATATCCTATCCATTTCAATGGGTGACCAGATGGCCGCAAATTAAAAATCGCCTCGTATGGATTCAAATTGCTTTGTATGCACCTTGTGTGTGAGCCACATGCATATACAATGGCACACTGTAGTAGGCTATGTTATAGAATGTGTTGCAGTTGGAAATCAAGCTCTATCTAATATGGATCTTGACTGATGACATAACATACGTGACACATTTTGCAAAAGCTGGAGGAATTTTTTTAAAAATATGTGTTTAATGGCTGAAAGATTCACACCACTTTGAAGCTTTCCACATGCATGAAAATGAACACAGGACAGTGGCATCATGTTAGCTTAATGCTGCACTTCCAATTATGGATCCAGATTGTATGGTTTTAGAAGTATGGGACAAAATGTAAGGCATACCTTTTCGTACATGCGACGGTATTGAAAAACGTCATACATTCAACCTCAAATTTTGACAACTTTACAATACGCCATACACATAATAATTCACATGGGTAAGATGCACATCACTAGGAACAAAGTGCTGTTTAAATTATGTCTCTATAATGTACAGACTATGAATTATAGCCAAAAGTATAAAGTGTTCTACAACACACATGAAAGTGAAAAATAAAAACTTACCTGAAGGTTACACTTGATTTGTACCTTGTCCCTATAAGCCACAACCATGAGAGTTACCACTATGAATTATAAATGTCTTAGCTACATACTGCAATTGAAATTAAGTCAGTACATCATATGCTTCAAGAAATAGAGTGCACTACATCCTCTGTAGTATATCCTATCCATTTCAAAGGGTGACCAGATGGCCGCAAATTAAAAATTGCCTCGTATGGATTCAAATTGCTTTGTATGACTGTTTTCAGGTCCCTGTAGCCACCAGGACCCCATAATATATCTCAGATGATATAACAAGAGTGGCTAGGGCTCATTTCCAGCCTCCAGGTACATGTCTGACTCCTATTTGTGACATTTCGAGGTGTTTGGGATCAAACTCATTTTTCCCAATATAGGCCATAGAGCTCAGAGTCACATCACATTGAGCTCAGAGTCACATCAAATTTCTAGTTCTGGACCTAAGGACCCCTTAGTATACCTCAGATGACATACCAGGAGTGTCTAAGACCCATTTCTGGCCTCCAGGGATGACTTTTTGAAGTTTTGGGGTTTAAGGGGGCATAGTCACTTCTTCCATCCAGGCTACGTTGCTCAAAATCGGGTACGATGTCAGGTTCTTCCCTTGGCTGGAAGCTGAAAAAAAAACTTCAGATAATAGCAAAGGTAGATAGATCAAATGAAAGCATCAGATCTGAGCTTTCTAACAAGTATATTTAGGTCATGGGTACTCACAAAGTGACTGTGATATCCATTCTGAGCTATTTGGAAAATTAGCAAATCTTGTCAAAAAAACTTTTTTTGACGATTTTTGCTAATTTTCGGTATCAACCCTCATGACTGTTTTCCGGTCCCTGTAGCCACCAGGACCCCATAATATATCTCAGATGATATAACAAGAGTGGCTAGGGCTCATTTCCAGCCTCCAGGTACATGTCTGACTCCTATTTGTGACATTTCAAGGTGTTTGGGGTCAAACTCATTTTTTCCATTATAGGCCATATAGCTCAGAGTCACATCACATTGAGCTCAGAGTCACATCAAATTTCTAGTTCTGGGCCTAAGGACCCCTTAGTATACCTCAGATGACATACCAGGAGTGTCTAAGACCCATTTCTGGCCTCCAGGGATGACTTTTTGAAGTTTTGGGGTTTAAGGGGGCAAAGTCACTTCTTCCATCCAGCCTAAGGTGCTCAAAATCGGGTACAATGTCAGGTTTTTCCCATGGCTGGAAGCTGAAAAAAAAACTTCAGATAATAGCAAAGGTAGATAGATCAAATCAAAGCATCAGATCTGAGCTTTCTAACAAGTATATTTAGGTCCTGGGTACTCACAAAGTGACTGTGATATCCATTCTGAGCTATTTGGAAAATTAGCAAATCTTGTCAAAAAAACTTTTATTGACAATTTTTGCTAATTTTCGGTATCAACCCTCATGACTGTTTTCAGGTCCCTGTAGCCACCAGGACCCCATAATATATCTCAGATGATATAACAAGAGTGGCTAGGGCTCATTTCCAGCCTCCAGGTACATGTCTGACTCCTATTTGTGACATTTTGAGGTGTTTGGTGTCAAAATCTTTTTTTTCCATTATAGCTCCTAGATATCAGAGTCACATCAGATTTCTAGTTCTGGACCCAAGAAGACCATAGTATACCTCAGATGACATACCAAGAGTGTCTAAGACCCATTTCTGGCCTCCAGGGGTGACTTTTTGAAGTTTTTGGGTTTAAGGGGGCAAAGTGACTTTTTCCACCCAGCCCAATGTTCTCAAAATCGGGTACGATATCAGGTGTTTCCCTTGGCTGGTAGCGGAAAAAAACCTTTATATAATATCAAAGTTATATATATCACATGAAAGCATCAGAGCTGACCTTTCTAACAAGTGTATTCGTATCTTGCGCACTCAAACAGTGTCTCTGATATCCATTCTGAGCTATTTGGAAAATTAGCAAATCTTGTCCAAAAAATTTTTGGGACGATTTTTGCTAATTTTCAGTATCAACCCACCTGACTGTTTTTGGGTCCCTGTGGCCACCAGGACCCTATATTATATCTCAGGTGATATAGCAAGAGTGTCTAGGGCTCATTTCCAGCCTCCAGGTACATGTCTGAGTCCTATTTCAGACATTTTGAGGTGTTTGGTGTCAAATTAATTTTTTCCATTATAGGCCTTAGATATCAGAGTCACATCACATTTCTAGTTCTGGACCCAAGAACACCATAGTATACCTCAGATGACATACCAAGAGTGTCTAAGACCCATTTCTGGCCTCCAGGGGTGACTTTTTGAAGTTTTTGGGTTTAAGGGGGCAAAGTCACTTTTTCCACCCGAGGTCGTGGAACTCGGAGCTGGGTAAAAGTTTAGCTTGAGTGCCCTCCCCATGGAGGTCAAAAATGTTATTGCATCAAAATCATTTAAAAACTATATAGGTGTAATTGTAGTGCCCTGAATTCTATATGGCTGCATTTGCACCGTTCTAGGTATTTACAAAATGAATTTCTAACACTTTTGAAGTCTCCATGAAGTGAAAAATGACCAAGTCCAAAAACTTCACTGGTGCATCAAAGTGGTCAAAAAAGGTCAACATTGGGTTAAAATTAACAAAACATAGTGCTGCAGTGGTCCAATAGCAGCCTAAAGACATAATGAATGACACAGAATGAACAGTTTTACTAAACACTTTGAAAATTCGATTTTCAATTTCAGGGGGACAAGGTCATGGAAGTCATGGAACTCCGAGCTGGGTAAAAGTTCAGCTTAAGGGCCCTCCCCATGGAGGTCAAAAATTTTATTACATCAAAATATTTTAAAAACTATATAGGTGTAATTGGAGTGTCCTGATTGCTATATAGGTGCATTTGCACTGTCCTGTGTGCCTCCAAAGTGACTTTCTAACACTTTTGAAGTCTCCATGAAGCAAAAAGTGACTAAGTCCAAAGACCATTTGGAGCATCAAAGTGTTCAAAAACGGTCAAAAATGCATAAAAACGAAAAAAAAACAAGTGCTACAGTGGCCCAATAGCATGCTAAACACACAATGAATGACACAGAATGAATAGTTGTACACATTACTTTGAAAATGCAATTTTAAATTTCAGGGGGACAAGGTCACGAAAGTCATGGAACTCCGAGCGGGGTAAAAGTTCAACCTTTCCCCCCTTATGGAGGTCAACATTTTAATACATCAAAATCATTTAAAAACTATATAGGTGTGATTGCAGTGTCTTGGATACATCCCACATGAATTTTAAACACATTAGGAGCATCTCTGATCAAAATAACCATAAAAATCCAAAAGCTGCATCAGTGCTTCAAAGTGCTCCAAAACGGTCAAAAATGGACGAAAATGAAAAATATTCTCCATATCTGAGTTTTTATAACATTCCTTAGATAATGTATATCTTGAATTAGTTTTAAATCCTTTTATTAAAAAGTTTCTTTTCTATGCTGCACTGGTGCAACGCCTCAAGTCTGAGAAGCTGTACCAGTGCAGCCGAAGCAGCACTGGTGCAGCCGAAGCAGCACTGGTGCAACAAGAGTCAAGCTGGTAGCCTGACCTTTGACCAATCCGAGAAAAAAAAAGGTGTTTTTTTCCCTGGGCCCCTCCCCCAAACGAAAACACATTGACCTGAAGCCTAAGTGTATTCTGAGTCATACAAAGTTTATTAGATGAAAAAATATTGTACGGGCACTTTTTTGCACAAAAAGTCACTTTTTGGCACTTTTTTGAGAGAAATAAAATAGTTCGCAGATTTTTTTTAAATCGACCGAATTAAAAAAAAAATGCTCTTGTTGGATGGCTTTGGACATAAGGCCGCATAAACAAAAGGAATTTTTCAAATATCTGTTTTTCTCACTTTTTTATTGCTGTTTGAAATTTCTGACTTGACTTTTTGCATCATTGGTGATGCATGTGTTTAACATTGAGCTTGGGAAAATTGAAAAAAAAATAGACTTTGGGGATTGTTTACTAGGGCAAGTGATACATCAAATTAAGACTCATATTAAACTGAACCTCAAGCTGAAAAAAAAAAAAAAATAGCATTTACGATCACTTTTTTATAAGCGACTTTAACAATAGTTTTTTAGCTATATTAAAAAACAAGGTAACGCCGTAAATTTTAGAAAAGAGATTTTTTCAAAGTAAAACATAGGTGTGACCTGCCTTCACATTAGGCTTCATAAACAAAAGAAAAAACATCTCTATGTGTTATATTCACTTTTTAATAACACATTTTCGTTTTAGGCACAAGCAAAAAGCAGCATTGGTGATGCATGTGTTTTTCAATGGGGTTTTTTAAAGTCTACCAAAATACGGTTTACCAATACATTTTCATTATTTTCTCTTTGGTATCTCATTATGCACATGTTAATAAACAGGTTCATGCATTATTAGCTAAATAGCATAAAAACACACTGAATTATTAACAATAATCTTTGAGATTCGGGTGACCAGATGGCCGGAAATTGAAAATCGCCTCGTATGGATTCAACTTCCATTTCGTGCACTTTCTATGTAGGCTACATGCATAAGAATTGGTTCAATAATGCATACGAATCTTAGCTAGAATCTGCAATTGAAATTAAGTCTTTAACTTATATGCTTCAAGAATTATAGGGCACATTCTGCTATGTATAATATCCTATCCATTTCAATGGGACGACCAGATGGCCGCAAATTGAAAATCGCGTCGTATGGATTCATATTGCGTTGTATGTACCTTACGTGTAAGCCACATGCATTTAAAATGACTCAATGTAGTAGGGTATGCTATAGAATGTGTTGCAGTTGGAAATCAAGCTCTATCTAGTATGGATCATGACTGATGACACAATATACGTGACTCATTTTGCAAAAAATTGAGGCAAATTTTATAAAACATGCGTTTAATCACTGAATGATTCTCACCACTTCTAAGCATGGCACAGGCATGACAATGACCACAGGGCAGTGGCATGATGGTAACTGTATGCTGCACTCAGAATTATGGATCCAGATTGTATGGTTTTAGAATTATGGGCCACAACGTAAGGCATATTTTTTCACACATGTGACGTTATTGAAAAACATCATACATTCAACTTCACATTTTGTAGCCAAAAGCATAAAGTGTTCTTCAACACACATGAAAGTGAAAAATAAAAACTTTTCCTGAAGATTACACTTGATTTGTACCTTGTCCCTATAAGCCACAAATATGAGAGTTACCACTATAAAGTGTAGATGTCTTGGCTACATACTGTGATTGAAATTAGGTCAGTACCTCATATGGTTCAAGATTTATAGTGCACCACATACTATGTAATATATCCTATCCATTTCAATGGGTGACCAGATGGCCGCAAATTAAAAATCGCCTTGTATGGATTCAAATTGCTTTGTATGCACCTTGTGTGTGAGCCACATGCATATAAAATGGCACACTGTAGTAGGCTATGTTATAGAATGTGTTGCAGTTGGAAATCAAGCTCTATCTAATATGGATCTTGACTGATGACATAACATACGTGACACATTTTGCAAAAGCTGGAGGAATTTTTTTTAAAATATGTGTTTAATCGCTGAAAGATTCACACCACTTTGAAGCTTTCCACATGCATGAAAATGAACACAGGACAGTGGCATCATGTTAGCTTAATGCTGCACTTCCAATTATGGATCCAGATTGTATGGTTTTAGAAGTATGGGACAAAATGTAAGGCATACTTTTTCGTACATGCGACGGTATTGAAAAACGTCATACATTCAACCTCAAATTTTGACAACTTTACAATACGCCACACACATAATAATTCACATGGGTAAGATGCACATCACTAGGAACAAAGTGATGTTTAAATTATGTCTCTATAATGTACAGACTATGAATTATAGCCAAAAGTATAAAGTGTTCTACAACACACATGAAAGTGAAAAATAAAAACTTACCTGAAGGTTACACTTGATTTGTACCTTGTCCCTATAAGCCACAACCATGAGAGTTACCACTATGAATTGTAAATGTCTTAGCTACATACTGCAATTGAAATTAAGTCAGTACATTATATGCTTCAAGAAATAGAGTGCACTACATCCTCTGTAGTATATCCTATCCATTTCAAAGGGTGACCAGATGGCCGCAAATTAAAAATTGCCTCGTATGGATTCAAATTGCTTTGTATGACTGTTTTCAGGTCCCTGTAGCCACCAGGACCCCATAATATATCTCAGATGATATAACAAGAGTGGCTAGGGCTCATTTCCAGCCTCCAGGTACATGTCTGACTCCTATTTGTGACATTTCGAGGTGTTTGGGATCAAACTCATTTTTCCCAATATAGGCCATAGAGCTCAGAGTCACATCACATTGAGCTCAGAGTCACATCAAATTTCTAGTTCTGGACCTAAGGACCCCTTAGTATACCTCAGATGACATACCAGGAGTGTCTAAGACCCATTTCTGGCCTCCAGGGATGACTTTTTGAAGTTTTGGGGTTTAAGGGGGCAAAGTCACTTCTTCCATCCAGGCTACGTTGCTCAAAATCGGGTACGATGTCAGGTTCTTCCCTTGGCTGGAAGCTGAAAAAAAAACTTCAGATAATAGCAAAGGTAGATAGATCAAATGAAAGCATCAGATCTGAGCTTTCTAACAAGTATATTTAGGTCATGGGTACTCACAAAGTGACTGTGATATCCATTCTGAGCTATTTGGAAAATTAGCAAATCTTGTCAAAAAAACTTTTTTTGACGATTTTTGCTAATTTTCGGTATCAACCCTCATGACTGTTTTCGGGTCCCTGTAGCCACCAGGACCCCATAATATATCTCAGATGATATAACAAGAGTGGCTAGGGCTCATTTCCAGCCTCCAGGTACATGTCTGACTCCTAATTGTGACATTTCGAGGTGTTTGGGGTCAAACTCATTTTTTCCATTATAGGCCATATAGCTCAGAGTCACATCACATTGAGCTCAGAGTCACATCAAATTTCTAGTTCTGGACCTAAGGACCCCTTAGTATACCTCAGATGACATACCAGGAGTGTCTAAGACCCATTTCTGGCCTCCAGGGATGACTTTTTGAAGTTTTGGGGTTTAAGGGGGCAAAGTCACTTCTTCCATCCAGCCTAAGGTGCTCAAAATCGGGTACAATGTCAGGTTTTTCCCATGGCTGGAAGCTGAAAAAAAAACTTTAGATAATAGCAAAGGTAGATAGATCAAATGAAAGCATCAGATCTGAGCTTTCTAACAAGTATATTTAGGTCCTGGGTACTCACAAAGTGACTGTGATATCCATTCTGAGCTATTTGGAAAATTAGCAAATCTTGTCAAAAAAACTTTTTTTGACGATTTTTGCTAATTTTCGGTATCAACCCTCATGACTGTTTTCAGGTCCCTGTAGCCACCAGGACCCCATAATATATCTCAGATTATATAACAAGAGTGGCTAGGGCTCATTTCCAGCCTCCAGGTACATGTCTGACTCCTATTTGTGACATTTTGAGGTGTTTGGTGTCAAATTCTTTTTTTTCCATTATAGCTCCTAGATATCAGAGTCACATCAGATTTCTAGTTCTAGACCCAAGAAGACCATAGTATACCTCAGATGACATACCAAGAGTGTCTAAGACCCATTTCTGGCCTCCAGGGGTGACTTTTTGAAGTTTTGGGGTTTAAGGGGGCAAAGTGACTTTTTCCACCCAGCCCAATGTTCTCAAAATCGGGTACGATATCAGGTGTTTCCCTTGGCTGGTAGCGGAAAAAAAACTTCATATAATATCAAAGTTATATATATCACATGAAAGCATAAGAGCTGACCTTTCTAACAAGTGTATTCGTATCTTGCGCACTCAAACAGTGTCTCTGATATCCATTCTGAGCTATTTGGAAAATTAGCAAATCTTGTCAAAAAATATTTTTGGACGATTTTTGCTAATTTTCAGTATCAACCCACCTGACTGTTTTTGGGTCCCTGTGGCCACCAGGACCCTATATTATATCTCAGGTGATATAGCAAGAGTGTCTAGGGCTCATTTCCAGCCTCCAGGTACATGTCTGAGTCCTATTTCAGACATTTTGAGGTGTTTGGTGTCAAATTAATTTTTTCCATTATAGGCCTTAGATATCAGAGTCACATCACATTTCTAGTTCTGGACCCAAGAACACCATAGTATACCTCAGATGACATACCAAGAGTGTCTAAGACCCATTTCTGGCCTCCAGGGGTGACTTTTTGAAGTTTTTGGGTTTAAGGGGGCAAAGTCACTTTTTCCACCCGAGGTCGTGGAACTCGGAGCTGTGTAAAAGTTTAGCTTGAGTGCCCTCCCCATGGAGGTCAAAAATGTTATTGCATCAAAATCATTTAAAAACTATATAGGTGTAATTGTAGTGCCCTGAATTCTATATGGCTGCATTTGCACCGTTCTAGGTATTTACAAAATGAATTTCTAACACTTTTGAAGTCTCCATGAAGTGAAAAATGACCAAGTCCAAAAACTTCACTGGTGCATCAAAGTGGTCAAAAAAGGTCAACATTGGGTTCAAATTAACAAAACATAGTGCTGCAGTGGTCCAATAGCAGGCTAAAGACATAATGAATGACACAGAATGAACAGTTTTACTAAACACTTTGAAAATTCGATTTTCAATTTCAGGGGGACAAGGTCATGGAAGTCATGGAACTCCGAGCTGTGTAAAAGTTCAGCTTAAGGGCCCTCCCCATGGAGGTCAAACATTTTATTACATCAAAATCTTTTAAAAACTATATAGGTGTAATTGCAGTGTCCTGAATGCTATGTAACTGCATTTGCACTGTTCTGTGTGCCTCCAAAATGAATTTCTAACACTTTTGAAGTCTCCATGAAGTGAAAAATGACGAAGTACAAAGACATCATTGGTGCATGAAAGTGTTTAAAAACGGTCACAAATGCATAAAAATGAAAAAAAACAAAGTGCTACACTGGCCCAATAGCAAGCTAAACACACAATGAATGACCCAGAATGAATATATTTACAAATTACTTGGAAAATGCTATTTTAAATTTCAGGGGGACGAGGTCACAGAAGTCATGGAACTCCGAGCGGGGTAAAAGTTCAAACTTTCCACCCCTCATGGAGGTCAAAATTTTTAATTCATCAAAATCATTTAAGAACTATATAGGTGTGATTGGAGTGTCCTGGTTGCTATATAGGTGCATTTGCACTGTCCTGTGTGCCTCCAAAGTGACTTTCTAACACTTTTGAAATCTCCATGAAGCAAAAAGTGACTAAGTCCAAAGACCATTTGGAGCACCAAAGTGTTCAAAAACGGTCAAAAATGCATAAAAACGAAAAAAAACAAGTGCTACAGTGGCCCAATAGCATGCTAAACACACAATGAATGACACAGAATGAATAGTTGTACACATTACTTTGAAAATGCAATTTTAAATTTCAGGGGGACAAGGTCACGAAAGTCATGGAACTCCGAGCGGGGTAAAAGTTCAACTTTTCCCCCCTTATCGAGGTCAACATTTCAATACATCAAAATCATTTAAAAACTATATAGGTGTGATTGCAGTGTCTTGGATACATCCCACATGAATTTTCAACACATTAGGAGCATCTCTGATCAAAATAACCATAAAAATCCCAAAGCTGCATCAGTGCTTCAAAGTGCTCCAAAACGGTCAAAAATGGACGAAAATGAAAAATATTCTCCATATGTGAGTTTTTATAACATTCCTTAGATAATGTATATCTTGAATTAGTTTTAAATCCTTTTATTAAAAAGTTTCTTTTCTATGCTGCACTGGTGCAACGCCTCAAGTCTGAGAAGCTGCACCAGTGCAGCCGAAGCAGCACTGGTGCAGCCGAAGCAGCACTGGTGCAACAAGAGTCAAGCTGGTAGCCTGACCTTTGACCAATCCGAGAAAAAAAAGGTGTTTTTTTCCCTGGGCCCCTCCCCCAAACGAAAACACATTGACCTGAAGCCTAAGTGTATTCTGAGTCATAAAAAGTTTATTAGATGAAAAAATATTATACGGGCACTTTTTTGCACAAAAAGTCACTTTTTGGCACTTTTTTGAGAGAAATAAAATAGTTCGCAGATTTTTTTTAAATCGACCGAATTAAAAAAAATGCTCTTGTTGGATGGCTTTGGACATAAGGCCGCATAAACAAAAGGAATTTTTCAAATATCTGTTTTTCTCACTTTTTTATTGCTGTTTGAAATTTCTGACTTGACTTTTTGCATCATTGGTGATGCATGTGTTTAACATTGAGCTTGGGAAAATTGAAAAAAAAATAGACTTTGGGGATTGTTTACTAGGGCAAGTGATACATCAAATTAAGACTCATATTAAACTGAACCTCAAGCTGAAAAAAAAAAAAAAATAGCATTTACGATCACTTTTTTATAAGCGACTTTAACAATAGTTTTTTAGCTATATTAAAAAACAAGGTAACGCCGTAAATTTTAGAAAAGAGATTTTTTCAAAGTAAAACATAGGTGTGACCTGCCTTCACATTAGGCTTCATAAACAAAAGAAAAAACATCTCTATGTGTTATATTCACTTTTTAATAACACATTTTCGTTTTAGGCACAAGCAAAAAGCAGCATTGGTGATGCATGTGTTTTTCAATGGGGTTTTTTAAAGTCTACCAAAATACGGTTTACCAATACATTTTCATTATTTTCTCTTTGGTATCTCATTATGCACATGTTAATAAACAGGTTCATGCATTATTAGCTAAATAGCATAAAAACACACTGAATTATTAACAATAATCTTTGAGATTCAGGTGACCAGATGGCCGGAAATTGAAAATCGCCTCGTATGGATTCAACTTCCATTTCGTGCACTTTCTATGTGGGCTACATGCATAAGAATTGGTTCAATAATGCATACGAATCTTAGCTAGAATCTGCAATTGAAATTAAGTCTTTAACTTATATGCTTCAAGAATTATAGGGCACATTCTGCTATGTATAATATCCTATCCATTTCAATGGGACGACCAGATGGCCGCAAATTGAAAATCGCGTCGTATGGATTCATATTGCGTTGTATGTACCTTACGTGTAAGCCACATGCATTTAAAATGACTCAATGTAGTAGGGTATGCTATAGAATGTGTTGCAGTTGGAAATCAAGCTCTATCTAGTATGGATCATGACTGATGACACAATATACGTGACTCATTTTGCAAAAAATGGAGGCAAATTTTATAAAACATGCGTTTAATCACTGAATGATTCTCACCACTTCTAAGCATGGCACAGGCATGACAATGACCACAGGGCAGTGGCATGATGGTAACTGTATGCTGCACTCAGAATTATGGATCCAGATTGTATGGTTTTAGAATTATGGGCCACAACGTAAGGCATATTTTTTCACACATGTGACGTTATTGAAAAACATCATACATTCAACTTCACATTTTGTAGCCAAAAGCATAAAGTGTTCTTCAACACACATGAAAGTGAAAAATAAAAACTTTTCCTGAAGATTACACTTGATTTGTACCTTGTCCCTATAAGCCACAAATATGAGAGTTACCACTATAAAGTGTAGATGTCTTGGCTACATACTGTGATTGAAATTAGGTCAGTACCTCATATGGTTCAAGATTTATAGTGCACCACATACTATGTAATATATCCTATCCATTTCAATGGGTGACCAGATGGCCGCAAATTAAAAATCGCCTTGTATGGATTCAAATTGCTTTGTATGCACCTTGTGTGTGAGCCACATGCATATAAAATGGCACACTGTAGTAGGCTATGTTATAGAATGTGTTGCAGTTGGAAATCAAGCTCTATCTAATATGGATCTTGACTGATGACATAACATACGTGACACATTTTGCAAAAGCTGGAGGAATTTTTTTTAAAATATGTGTTTAATCGCTGAAAGATTCACACCACTTTGAAGCTTTCCACATGCATGAAAATGAACACAGGACAGTGGCATCATGTTAGCTTAATGCTGCACTTCCAATTATGGATCCAGATTGTATGGTTTTAGAAGTATGGGACAAAATGTAAGGCATACTTTTTCGTACATGCGACGGTATTGAAAAACGTCATACATTCAACCTCAAATTTTGACAACTTTACAATACGCCACACACATAATAATTCACATGGGTAAGATGCACATCACTAGGAACAAAGTGCTGTTTAAATTATGTCTCTATAATGTACAGACTATGAATTATAGCCAAAAGTATAAAGTGTTCTACAACACACATGAAAGTGAAAAATAAAAACTTACCTGAAGGTTACACTTGATTTGTACCTTGTCCCTATAAGCCACAACCATGAGAGTTACCACTATGAATTGTAAATGTCTTAGCTACATACTGCAATTGAAATTAAGTCAGTACATCATATGCTTCAAGAAATAGAGTGCACTACATCCTCTGTAGTATATCCTATCCATTTCAAAGGGTGACCAGATGGCCGCAAATTAAAAATTGCCTCGTATGGATTCAAATTGCTTTGTATGACTGTTTTCAGGTCCCTGTAGCCACCAGGACCCCATAATATATCTCAGATGATATAACAAGAGTGGCTAGGGCTCATTTCCAGCCTCCAGGTACATGTCTGACTCCTATTTGTGACATTTCGAGGTGTTTGGGATCAAACTCATTTTTCCCAATATAGGCCATAGAGCTCAGAGTCACATCACATTGAGCTCAGAGTCACATCAAATTTCTAGTTCTGGACCTAAGGACCCCTTAGTATACCTCAGATGACATACCAGGAGTGTCTAAGACCCATTTCTGGCCTCCAGGGATGACTTTTTGAAGTTTTGGGGTTTAAGGGGGCATAGTCACTTCTTCCATCCAGGCTACGTTGCTCAAAATCGGGTACGATGTCAGGTTCTTCCCTTGGCTGGAAGCTGAAAAAAAAACTTCAGATAATAGCAAAGGTAGATAGATCAAATGAAAGCATCAGATCTGAGCTTTCTAACAAGTATATTTAGGTCATGGGTACTCACAAAGTGACTGTGATATCCATTCTGAGCTATTTGGAAAATTAGCAAATCTTGTCCCAAAAACTTTTTTTGACGATTTTTGCTAATTTTCGGTATCAACCCTCATGACTGTTTTCGGGTCCCTGTAGCCACCAGGACCCCATAATATATCTCAGATGATATAACAAGAGTGGCTAGGGCTCATTTCCAGCCTCCAGGTACATGTCTGACTCCTATTTGTGACATTTCGAGGTGTTTGGGGTCAAACTCATTTTTTCCATTATAGGCCATATAGCTCAGAGTCACATCACATTGAGCTCAGAGTCACATCAAATTTCTAGTTCTGGACCTAAGGACCCCTTAGTATACCTCAGATGACATACCAGGAGTGTCTAAGACCCATTTCTGGCCTCCAGGGATGACTTTTTGAAGTTTTGGGGTTTAAGGGGGCAAAGTCACTTCTTCCATCCAGCCGCAGGTGCTCAAAATCGGGTACAATGTCAGGTTTTTCCCATGGCTGAAAGCTGAAAAAAAAACTTCAGATAATAGCAAAGGTAGATAGATCAAATGAAAGCATCAGATCTGAGCTTTCTAACAAGTATATTTAGGTCCTGGGTACTCACAAAGTGACTGTGATATCCATTCTGAGCTATTTGGAAAATTAGCAATTCTTGTCAAAAAAACTTTTTTTGACGATTTTTGCTAATTTTCGGTATCAACCCTCATGACTGTTTTCAGGTCCCTGTAGCCACCAGGACCCCATAATATATCTCAGATTATATAACAAGAGTGGCTAGGGCTCATTTCCAGCCTCCAGGTACATGTCTGACTCCTATTTGTGACATTTTGAGGTGTTTGG
Organism: Lissotriton helveticus; assembly: GCF_964261635.1. Lineage (NCBI taxonomy): Eukaryota > Metazoa > Chordata > Amphibia > Caudata > Salamandridae > Lissotriton > Lissotriton helveticus. The sequence continues at coordinate 438,694,813 of NC_136058.1, forward strand.
TGTCAAATTCATTTTTTTCCATTATAGCTCCTAGATATCAGAGTCACATCAGATTTCTAGTTCTGGACCCAAGAAGACCATAGTATACCTCAGATGACATACCAAGAGTGTCTAAGACCCATTTCTGGCCTCCAGGGGTGACTTTTTGAAGTTTTTGGGTTTAAGGGGGCAAAGTGACTTTTTCCACCCAGCCCAATGTTCTCAAAATCGGGTACGATATCAGGTGTTTCCCTTGGCTGGTAGCGGAAAAAAAACTTTATATAATATCAAAGTTATATATATCACATGAAAGCATCAGAGCTGACCTTTCTAACAAGTGTATTCATATCTTGCGCACTCAAACAGTGTCTCTGATATCCATTCTGAGCTATTTGGAAAATTAGCAAATCTTGTCCAAAAAAATTTTTGGACGATTTTTGCTAATTTTCAGTATCAACCCACCTGACTGTTTTTGGGTCCCTGTGGCCACCAGGACCCTATATTATTTCTCAGGTGATATAGCAAGAGTGTCTAGGGCTCATTTCCAGCCTCCAGGTACATGTCTGAGTACTATTTCAGACATTTTGAGGTGTTTGGTGTCAAATTCATTTTTTCCATTATAGGCCCTAGATATCAGAGTCACATCACATTTCTAGTTCTGGACCCAAGAACACCATAGTATACCTCAGATGACATACCAAGAGTGTCTAAGACCCATTTCTGGCCTCCAGGGGTGACTTTTTGAAGTTTTTGGGTTTAAGGGGGCAAAGTCACTTTTTCCACCCGAGGTCGTGGAACTCGGAATGGGGTAAAAGTTTGGCTTGAGTGCCCTCCCCATGGAGGTCAAAAATGTTATTGCATCAAAATCATTTAAAAACTATATAGGTGTAATTGTAGTGCCCTGAATGCTATATGGCTGCATTTGCACCGTTCTAGGTATTTACAAAATGAATTTCTAACACTTTTGAAGTCTCCATGAAGTGAAAAATGACTAAGTCCAAAAACTTCACTGGTGCATCAAAGTGGTCAAAAAAGGTCAACATTGGGTTAAAATTAACAAAACATAGTGCTGCAGTGGTCCAATAGCAGGCTAAAGACATAATGAATGACACAGAATGAACAGTTTTACTAAACACTTTGAAAATTCGATTTTCAATTTCAGGGGGACAAGGTCATGGAAGTCATGGAACTCCGAGCTGGGTAAAAGTTCAGCTTAAGGGCCCTCCCCATGGAGGTCAAAAATTGTATTACATCAAAATCTTTTAAAAACTATATAGGTGTAATTGCAGTGTCCTGAATGCTATGTAACTGCATTTGCACTGTTCTGTGTGCCTCCAAAATGAATTTCTAACACTTTTGAAGTCTCCATGAAGTGAAAAATGACGAAGTACAAAGACATCATTGGTGCATGAAAGTGTTTAAAAACGGTCACAAATGCATAAAAATGAAAAAAACTAAGTGCTACACTGGCCCAATAGCAAGCTAAACACACAATGAATGACCCAGAATGAATATATTTACAAATTACTTGGAAAATGCTATTTTAAATTTCAGGGGGACGAGGTCACAGAAGTCATGGAACTCCGAGCGGGGTAAAAGTTCAAACTTTCCACCCCTCATCGAGGTCAAAATTTTTAATTCATCAAAATCATTTAAAAACTATATAGGTGTGATTGGAGTGTCCTGGTTGCTTTATAGGTGCATTTGCACTGTCCTGTGTGCCTCCAAAATGACTTTCTAACACTTTTGAAGTCTCCATGAAGCAAAAAGTGACTAAGTCCAAAGACCATTTGGAGCATCAAAGTGTTCAAAAACGGTCAAAACGGCATAAAAATGAAAAAAAACAAGTGCTACAGTGGCTCAATAGCATGCTAAACACACAATGAATGACACAGAATGAATAGTTGTACACATTACTTTGAAAATGCAATTTTAAATTTCAGGGGGACAAGGTCACGAAAGTCATGGAACTCCGAGCGGGGTAAAAGTTCAACCTTTCCCCCCTTATGGAGGTCAAAATTTTAATACATCAAAATCATTAAAAAAACTATATAGGTGTGATGGCAGTGTCCTGGATACATCCCACATGAATTTTAAACACATTAGGAGCATCTCTGATCAAAATAACCATAAAAATCCCAAAGCTGCATCAGTGCTTCAAAGTGCTCCAAAACGGTCAAAAATGGACGAAAATGAAAATTATTCTCCATATCTGAGTTTTTATAACATTCCTTAGATAATGTATATCTTGAATTAGTTTTAAATCCTTTTATTAAAAAGTTTCTTTTCTATGCTGCACTGGTGCAACGCCTCAAGTCTGAGAAGCTGCACCAGTGCAGCCGAAGCAGCACTGGTGCAGCCGAAGCAGCACTGGTGCAACAAGAGTCAAGCTGGTAGCCTGACCTTTGACCAATCCGAGAAAAAAAAAGGTGTTTTTTTCCCTGGGCCCCTCCCCCAAACGAAAACACATTGACCTGAAGCCTAAGTGTATTCTGAGTCATAAAAAGTTTATTAGATGAAAAAATATTGTACGGGCACGATGTGCAAGGACAGGATGGCCCGCGCTTCGCAGCCCAACACCATCACCCAATATACCACACCGCGCCTCACTTCGCAGCGCATCACGCGTCAGACCGGCCAGGAGGACGGGGGGCACATGTCCGGTGGACCCGCCGAATCCACCAGGGCGGAACTGCTGATAGCCATACCGGGATCCCACACCGCCCTGGAACGGCAGATCGAGACAGTGTCGATAGACGTAAATTTGCTGAGGGCGGATCTCCGCAAAGTTACCGATAAGGTTACTGAGGCGGAGGGGAACATAGCTCAGTTGCAAGAGGAGGTGGCATCTCTTAAGCAGACCGTGATGCGTCTCTCGGCCACCACGGGGGAGCTGGAGCGCAGGGCGGAGGATGCCAAAGGAAGGGCGTTCCGCAGCAACATCAGAGTCCTCGGCATCCCGGAACGGGCGGAGATGGGGAATGCGGAGCTCTTCTTGGAACACTGGATCCACTCAACGCTCTGCCCGACTGGACTTTCAGACGTATTCGTGATCGAGCGTGCCCATAGAGCGCTGGTACCACCGCCGCGGCCTGGGGCTCCACCACGAGCCCTCATCGCGAAGATCTTGGATTATCGCGACAGAGACTGTATCCTGAGGGCGGCTAGAGAAACGGCAGACGTCACATATGAAAACTCTAAGGTGTCTGTCTATCCGGACTACACCCGCCAGGTCCAGGAACAGAGTAAATCGTTCTTGGTAGTTAAACAGAAGCTACGAACCATGGGCCTCCAATACATGTTATTGTATCCCGCAAAACTTAAGGTCCTCTCCCAAGGCGAAGCTCACTTTTTTGAGAGGCCTGAAGAGGTATGGGAGTGGCTTGAAATCAGGGGCGACGCAATCCCGCCGGAGGAAAGAGGTCGATCCAGGACTGTGTGGGGGACGCGCCTCGCGAGGAAACGACGGTCCACACGAAGGCGATCCACTGGCGCCTCTGGCGGTGCAGAACTACGACGAGTCATGGTGGGGGACGACGGAGCCCTCCACCTGGAATCTAGGGAAGCCGAGGATCTTTTGGCGGCCAGTTCGGACAACCCACAGGGCGATGTGCTGGTGCCGGTCACCTTGATGCCGCCTCTGGATGCTCTCCCGCCTACAGTCGACACGATAACGGAGACCCTTGGCGAAGCACCCGCTGAGGCGGGGATCCGGCCCTGAAGGACATATCCTTGTTTGCTGGCTGGTCCTTGTATCTGTATTTGTTTAAGGGCATTGGGTGCCGTGTCTGGTCTGGAATGATTGTGTGGGGGGTGGCCTTCGGGAGGGGTTGAGGTTCAGCTGGGCGCCAGTCCTTAATACCTGGAAGTCTGAGTGGCGCAAGGTATGCTCAATGGGCTGACTGTGGTGGGGGCTGCTGGGGGGGAGTGGGTTTTCCCTTAGTATTGTTGGGGTGGCAATTCGGCATGTTTAGTTGTTGAAGGAATATTGCTCGTGGAGGGGGCTGTTGGAGGGATCTGTTTCAGGCATCAGTTGTATGACAGTTCGGGCACAGACGGGGAGGGTTGCAGGACGTGGAGCTGGGGTCCTGGAGGGGCCTGATGACTGGTCATGGGATATAAGTTTTTAACATGGAATTTGAGGGGGCTGGGCATGTGCGCAAAACGGCATAGAGTCCTCTCATTCCTCCGTAGAAACGGGGTCTCTATTGCATGCCTCCAGGAGACCCATTTAGATGATGAATTGGGGAGAAAGTGGCGGGCCAACTGTTTCATTTTTCCTTCTCTACCTATGCTAGGGGGGTACTTATTTGGGTGGCGCCCGGGGTCCCCTTTGCTATTCAGATATACAGGGTAGATACCTGCTACTGAGGGCGAAGCTTGATGGGAGAGACCTCACAATATTGAATTCATACGCCCCTAACGTAGATGACCCCGGGTTCTTCTTGACCCTCTAGGAGGTTCTGATTCCGGATATGGAGGCCCCTCTGTTTTGGCTGGGGGACTTAATTGCGTCTTGGACCCCGTAATGGATAGATACCCGCCCCGCGTGGGCACGAAGCCGCGTATGACAAAGCAGCTCAGCGAGCTAATGAGGAACCTGGGGGTGATAGATATTTGGCGCCAGCGACACCCGACCCTAAAACTATACACGTTTCTCCCCGACTCATAACACACATAGAAGGCTAGACAGGGTTTTGGTCTCCAGAATAGATGCTTCCATCTCACTGGCGTTCACTCATCAGGTTTGCTTTATGTCTGACCACTCCCCGGTGGCGTGCACGGTAATGTGGGAGGGGCGACCCTCCCGCCCCCGAACCTGGAGGATGCCGGGGGACCTTTTGCAGGACCGGATAGCGAGAGACCATGTGCAAAATGCACTCAACAGCTACTTAGAGTTGAACTGGCAGGAGGGGTCCCTTACCTATTCCACCAAGTGGGATGCCCTGAAGGCGGTCATACGGGGTGAGTGTATGGGCCTCATCTATGGGGTCAGAAGGCAGCTTCTCCGAGACCTACGGGAAGCTGAGGGTAATTTATTATAGCTGTAAACATTGCCAGACCCGGATGAGGCACAGCGGGAGACGGAACGGGCGTCCCCAGCCTGTGTTCATGACATCTTAGATCGGCTCGATAAATACACATTAGGCCAATTCAGGCAGCGTCTCCATGGAGAGGGTGATAAGGCGGGTCGGATGTTGGCCTGGATTCTGCGGCGGGAAATCGCCCCGGAGAGGATAGTAGCACTACGGGACGCTGCGGGGCATGTGGTACACTCTGAGGAGGACATCCTCCAGGTCCTCCAGTCACACTTGCGGACGGTATATGCGGCCGACCCCGCAATCACCGAAAACTCTTACCTGCCGTACTTGCAGGATTTACCCTTGCAGACCCTGTCCAGGGATGCAGTGGAGGACTTGGATGCAGCGTTGACGTTGGGGGAGGTGCGAGTTGCTATGGCCGGCCTTCCGAGGGCCAAATCCCCGGGGAGCGATGGTTTTCCATCGGAATTTTACTAGGCATTCAGTGATACCGTTGCCCCATGCCCGTTGCAAGTGTATCTTGAAGCTTTTGAGAGGGGTGCCCTGCCGCCTAGTATGAATCAGGGCGAGATCTGCATGATTTTACAGCCGGGTGGAGACAAATGTGACCCGGCGGCATACAGACCCATCACCATGATTAACACTGATGTCAAGATTTTGACAAAACTTTTGGCGGCCAGGTTGGCGCCGCATATGATAAACCTGGTACACTCTGACCAGTGTCGGTTTATCCCGGGACGCAATACTGCCATGAATTTGCGGCGGTTGAACCACATTCTTCATGAAGTCCGTGATCGGGAGGAGCACTTGGTTATAGTGTCTATTGATATAGCCAAAGCGTTCGACACTGTTGATTGGGGGTACCTCCTGAGGTCCTCCGCGTGGTGGGCATGGGTCCCAATTTTTGTCGTTGGGTCCGCCTACTGTATGCGGCCCCCTGTACCAGAGTGAGGTTGGTTGCAGGGCGCTCGGAGGAGTGGCATGTGGGGTCAGGGGATACGGCAGGGGTGTCCCCTCTCGCCGCTCCTCTTTGCCCTGGCGATTGAGCCTTTGGCAGTCCGTGTCCGTGCGGAGATGGCGCAATGGGGTATCCAGGTGGGGGACACGTGTAATGTGGTCTGTCTGTACGCGGAAGATTCCCTCTTCTATTTGAGGACGCCAGGTGATTCGTTACCCATATTGTTGCACCACCTCGACCGCTTCGGGGAAGCCTCGGGACTGAGGATCAATCGCAGTAAGTCCTTGGTCTTTCCCCTGGCGGGCTACGGAGTGGGACCGGTATCGGACTTCCCGGACCTTAGACTGCGCTGGGAACGGGAGGCCTTCCGGTATCTTGGAATTCAGGTGGCCCCGTCAGATTCGCAGGTGCTGGCTTGGAACTTTGATCGGATCCTTACGTCTCTTCAGCGCTCGGTATCCTTTTGGAATACCTTGCCGCTCTCCCTCATGGGACGGCTCGCTGTCGCAAAGATGGTGATGCTTCCCAGGACGCTTTATGTCCTACAAAATTCACTCTGTCCTATTCCCCCGCGAATAGTTTGCACGCTCAATACGCTGCTAACGTCACTGCTTTGGGCGGGACGTCATAGCCGGGTTGCGTTACATACTTTGGTTCCGAGCTGGGAGGAAGGTGGTCTGGAAGCTCCGAGGTTTGATTTATATTATTACGCAGCGCATCTGCTGCCGGCTGTGAGGTGGTTCGCGGACGCGGACGGGTGGGAGATGCAACTCTTGGCTGGGAGGGCCACCGAACGTATGCTACAGGTAGCATTGATGAAGGGGAGGGGAGCGGATTCGACCCTACCGTATGTGGTGCGCCACACAGCTGAAATCTGGCAGAGGTTTGTGGAACGGGTGATGAGACAGGCCCCCTTTCATAGGGAGTTACCGGTTTGGATCCTGGCACCCATAGTAGCCATGGAGGAGCACATGTCCTTTAGGGACTGGAGGTCTGGAGGCTGCACGACTTTGGCTGACGTCTACCCAGGCGATTTGTTTGTCTCATATGAAGAGGCTACGGAGGCCTTTGGGCTGGGAGGGGGACAATACTTACACTACTGTGGCATTCAGGAGGTGGTGAGGGAGACATGGCCCCAATTCCCCGAGACGCCCAAGACTTCCCATACACTGAACATCATTCTCTCCTGTGGTAGGGGTCGTAGATTGATTTCCTTGCTTTATTCTGCCATGCGTCAGGACTCAGTTCCCCCGGTCCAGCCCGCTTGGAGCGCTTGGGAGACAGATCTGGGGCGGCCCTGGAAGCCGGTCAGCGCAAGCGTATAGGGAGCCTAACTCGTAAAGTATCATGCAATGCAAGCTTCAAGCTCACACACTTTAATTTGATGCATCGCACCTACTTGACCCAAGTTTCGTTGCAGAGCATTTCACCTGATAGGGAGGACACCTGTCCCAGATGCGGGGCAGAAAGGGTGGGGTTCTTGCACTTGGCATGGGATTGCACCTTAGTGAGGAGTTTCTGGGCGGTGTGGTGGGATGTATAGCCGCCGCTACCGCCCTTAGGATAGACTTGACAACGATCCACTGTCTGTTGGCTCTGGTTCCTAGGCCTAAGAAAAGGAACCTCTCCTACAAACTATTGCAGCTTATGTTGGTCCTGGCGCGACCTAGGGTGGCCATTACCTGGATGAGGCGGAGGGCTCCAGAGATTGCCACATGGCTAAGGGCTGTTCGGGAGTGGTCACTGGCGGAGGAGACTCATATGCAACATGCACGAAGGGATGAGAGACTGCAGGAAGACTTACTGGCCTGGAGAGTCATGTGTACCGCCGGTTTTACCTTGAGTGATTCTGAGGGGACTAGTGAGGAACTGTTCAGGGCCGAGGGATCAGGAGCCGATGGGGAGGGGGAGGGTGACGGGGACTGTTAGATCTGAATTGTCGGTGGCAATCGGCTACTTCCTCATGTTCATTTTCGTTATCTCCTGATTGCAATGTATGTTTTTTATTGTATTCCTCATGGCCGATTCTCGCCCTGTGATACTTGTAACCCGACAGTGCCTTAATGAGGTTATCGTTCTGTATGCAACAGTTTTTATATGGTGCCATCTGTGGGGGGAATGTTCATATTTTGTAATAACAAAAATAAAGTTAAATAAATAAATAAATAAAAGTGTGGAGTTTTGAAACCTCAAAATAGTCTTTAAAAATTGCACTAATAACCAAAACGTGTTTACTTACCTGTTTCTAGGGAATGTCCCAGTGCTGAATCTAGGTATCGAGCATTGAGTTAGAAAAGTAATGCGACAAGTAACTTACCTGCAATTTATCGTAGAAGCCCATTCATTTCAATGTGCTGCTCCAAAAAGTTTCCAAGTGTAGAGTTTTGAAAACTGAAAATATTCTTTAAAAATCATGTGAATATCCAAAACATAATTACTTACCTGTTTCTAAGAAATGTACCTGTTCTGAATCTAGGTATCCAGCAATGAGTTAGAAAAGCAACGTAAAAAGTAACTTACCTGCAATTTACTGAAAAAGCCTATTCATTTCAATGTACTGTATTTGCTAAGTGTTAGATACTACTGCTCCCCTGTAAATCAAACAAAGAACAATTTCTACTGCATACTTGAACTGTGTTCATACAAGTAAATTATTACTGCAAAGTATTTTTATGCTTACCTGTGCCAGGCTTGCTTGGTTCTAGAAATAAAACAACAGTATATTTTGTTATACAAAAACAATTGGCCTAGAGTTCAGTTCTTGAGTGTGAATCCATTTGCTGACTGAGTGTGTACATCAAATGCTTAACACTGTCCTCTGATACTGCCTCACTACTCGACCAAGCTACCACTTTAGAGAGTAAGGTTCTATCTAACTTTAACCTCTGCCTACCTCAGGAGACCCTTGGACTCTATACACACTGTACCTCACTTTGGTGCAGTATACAGAGCCAGTTTCTTACACTACCTCACTATGGGCCAGATGTAGGTAATCTCGATTAACCTACTCTTAAATACCGAATCATACCGATTCGGTATTTAAGAATTGGTAAATGGGATGTAGGTAATTTGTATTTTAAAGTAAGTGTCGGTAATTACCGAATCGGTATTTACCGATTCGGTAATTGCCATTCATTCCTATGGGCCTGGAGGCCCATAGGAATGAATGCCAATTACCGAATCGGTAAATACTCATTCGGTAAAAGGGGGAAACATTGAAGGGTGGCAGAGTGTCACTTTGACACCCTGTTGCACCCCTCAATTGTGTATGTGTGCACCTGTTGCAGACATATATGCCCTACGGGTATGTATGCCTGCAACATGGCACTGTTGGAAAAGCAAAAAATATGCTTTTTCAAAGGTTTTCATTATTTACCACCAACTTGTAGTTGGTGGTAAATAACGAATCTCAAATAGGGGAAAGCACTCATTTGAGTGCTCCCTACATTGCTAATTCGGTAATTTACCAATTCGGTATTTTAAGGAATCGGTAATTTACCGATTCCTTAAAATACCGAATCTGTAAATTACCGAATTAGTAATTTGGGCCACCTACAGCTCAGTAGCCTAATTCCGGTCGGTAACGACCGAAATTCGGTAATTTCGGCCGATACCAACCGGAATTAGGCTACCTACTTCTGGCTCTATATGTCTCTCCCAATTTAAATGTGATGTTGTTGTCCAGTGGAAAGAGCAAGCTACTTCTGGGTAAACGTTTACAACGCGGGAGTTACACACCCGATGAGGGCAATATAACTCTGCTGGGGTCTGTACTTCAGGATAGCATCTTGAAGGGTCAGAGTTATCACAAAAAAACTTTAACAGGGGATTTTAACACTCATATGTGTGGGGACATCAGGAAAGGTGGAGTGGAAGCTATGGGCTGTGCACGACAAGCAGGCTTACACATGGAAAATACTCCCCAGGGTATTGAGCTTAACTCCATCTTGCTTGAAATTGATTTAACATCTGTAATGAATAAGCTGCCTCCGGGGAGAGGGTGTGAGACCTTTATTGATTTCACCTTTGTATCTATTCCCTTTTACTCTCTGGTTACCGATTTTTCTGTGCAGGCGAGTGAATGTAGTGACCACAACCCCATTTGTGTCTTAACAGGCTAGACCCGAACACACGGACACACCAAGGTGGGCGGGGGGGCTGGTGTCCCCCTTAAAGAGGTGGAAGCGGGAAGGAGCGTAAAGTGAGGGTGTATTGTCCCAGAGCTACTCCACGAGTCCCTTTTAACTCGGTGTCGCAGCGAGTTAGCCACCTGCCTCGACGATGAGGCAAGTGCTCTGGACATCATGGGTGCATTTGGATCCATGTCTACTGTCATAAGGAAGTTTCTACGGGGCCCGTTAGCAACCAGGTCCATGATGGTTTGACTCGGCGTGCTCCCAGGCTTCCAGGAACCTGAGACATGCCTTGGGTGTTAAACCCCGAGACCGGGTGGCGGTCAAAGGCCTACGAAGAGGATATAAGACTGCTCTAGCAACTCGCGAGTCTGTCCTGAAGGAGGAGGCCTGGATCGATTTAGTGGAGCGTAATAGCTCAAAGTTCTGGGGCATTATTAATAGCCCATTTCTATCTGGAAATAATGCTAACTTACTGGATGCCCAAATCACAGAGGACGATTGGGTACATCATTTCGAGGGTATCTACCAGTCGGATACCCCTCCAATTGAGGGGCAGGAAAGGGTGGAAGGCAAGTCGAAACTTATTTTCACCACGCAAGAGGTGAGTGCCGGTAGTCTGGGTCTATCTAAAAACAAGGCCCCTGTGCCAGATGGGATCCCACCAGATCCCTACATCGCCCACTTAAAAACCTGGGTGCCTGTCCTCACAGCTGTCATCAATACTGCAGTCCAGATTGGCCGCACAGATTCTTGGGCTTTATCGATTATAGTACCAGCATTTAAAAAGGGATAACAGGACAGTACCTACTGTTATAGGCCCATTTCTCTGCTGGACTCTGTGGTGAAGGTTGTCGGCCACATGGTACTTGACACACTTGCATCATGGGTTGATGAAAACAACTTTTTATCCGATATCCAAAACGGCATTCGCCCAGGTCGTTCCACTGTGGAACAGTGTTTAAACCTGCACATGGTTCTGAACAAATACACTGTGGCTCGTTCCAGCCCCATATAATTAGCCTTCATGGACCTGTCCTCAGCATTCAACTGTGTCAATAGGTCCAAGCTGTGGCAGTTGATGTCCTCCATTGGCATTGACAGTAACATCATTTTATTCACTATGTACAAAGTAGGATGATTATGTCCTGGATAGCTGTGGCGCTTCACGTTATTCAGGTGGTAGTTCTGCAGTAATATATTTGTATTGGGTGCCTAGAGTAGGGTTAATCATCCAAATTACCCCAGATATGATCATGGATCATTAGCAATTTCTACAAATCTCTATCACACCAATATAAAATATTGATATACAGTTTGCATGTACAGTTATATCGTAATAATAACAAAATAGATGGTTCCAAAGGTCTTTAATGTGTGGTATCTTGGAATACTTCACGCCAACACTTGTTTCGTTGTACTGGGAATACCCATGACTTCTTCAGGGCTTGCAAATATCGAAGATTGTCAATAAGCCTTCTGACTGGTTATAATTCCGTCCCAGCCTTATGGTGGCTGGGTATAAGATGTAGTGTATTCGTCAGTACTGAATATCAAACGGAAGCCTCCTTATCTGTGTATGTCGCTGCTTGTTGACAGTAGGTTAAGAGCAGGAAGCATCAGTAAATGCCATCCCAGATCGACAATTATGTCCGAATGAACGATGCTTATGATTTTCGCACCGTAAGAGGTCCACTCGCCATATCCGCCTTTTATTTCATTTTATTCACCGTAATTAAACTGCGGTTGTCCGCTATTCAAAGGACCTGAAAGTGACCAGTCAGCTTGACATCAAGAGAGGGGTGCATCAGGGGTGCATTTTAGCACCCTTTCTTTTTAACCTATCTATTAATTGCTTAGAGAAAGCCCTTTTGGCCACAAATGCGGATTGTCCCCAGGTAGGCAAGCATAGCCTGCCAGTCCTATACGCGGACAACGCAATCCTCTTGGCAAGGACAGCTAGGGGCCTACAACTTCTTCTGAATTCTTTTGCCCTTTTTATGGAGGACTTGGATCTGTTGTTTCATCATGCCAAGTCGTTCATTATGCAGGTGGGACCTCGTAAAGCTAAGCAGTTCACTATTAAACTCTGACTTTCATCAATACCGAAGACCAATGTTTTCTCCTATTTGGGAGTTTGACAATTCCTTGAGTTGGTGCCCTTTGCTTACTTTGAAGAAAGGGGATCTAGTGAAAGCTTTTTCAGCTTTTTTTAACTTTACCAGCAGAGGGGAAGGGAAGCCAATGGGGCTCTTTTGAAGACATATGAAGACAAATATATCTCAAAGGTTAGTTATGGGAGTGAGATTTTGGGCCACATTGGGGTAGGAGCAGTGCAAAGTACTGGGAACTCTTTCCTCCAAATGGCGCTTTCTGTCCCACAAAGCACTTTGTTTTATGTCGTGCACAAAGAGTTGAGAATGCCTTTCCTCTAAAATGTACTGGCTTTCCGTCCCCTGGTTTTGTGGCTTAATATTTGGGCTAAGCAAGAAAATACACTTCGCAAAGACATCCTACGGGAATGCCTTTCACTTGACTGTGTCTCACGCATCCGATAGCTCCAGTATATAAGAGTTGGCCTCTCCAGGGTAGGTAGGAACTATTCGCTAACCCTGAGCGCAGATGTAAGAGTGACTTTTCTCTGGTCAAAGAGTGTTTTTTAGGAATAAGCCACTGTGATAGAGAGGGAAATGAGCTGTGTAAGCCTAGTGTGCGTATGTACATCGTGTTAAAAACCGTACCAACCAGCGAACCTTATCTTCTAGGGCTTAAAAGCATCCATAATCATTTTCAATGACCCGGTTTTGGCTCAGCCTCTTCCATTACCACATGGCACACCCTCGCGTCCTCCACAGAGGCCAGTGCCTCATGTCCTGTAGCTGCAACAGTGAGGCTCGTCAGGACATGATGCACTTTATAATGTTTTGTAGTTTTTATGCTGTCCCTAGAAAGTTATTTATTATTCCCATTCTCAAAAAAACAGGTTTTAGGAGGGTGAGACCAGCTCTTATCTTTTTACAACTGCTCTCTAATGACACTGTTTTGCATACGCTTTACTTTTTATGGTTCGCTGTTAGACTCAGGTCAAGCAGCGATTAACTTCTGTACTGTACTTCATGAATTTTTATCTTGTGTTTTGATTAACTTGTACATATTATATTTGTCAATCTGTAACTTGGAAAATGTTTTATCATTTTATGTATGACTTTTATGGTTTTCTTTCATAAAACCGAATAAAGTTTGTTGATAATAATCACTAGGGGATTCATTTACAGGGTAGCATGGTATCCCTCACAATTACTCTAGGAGTCACAGTCCACACAATGTACATGCTTTGTTCCCCCTACTCCAACCTTACATATACCCCCAATCACCTGCCCAAAACTCTGCCTGCTGATGCCAATGTGGTACTCCGTCAACCCGCAGACAATATTTTTGGCCCCTTTGAAAGTGCCCATACAATAAAAATGCTGCAGTTGTAAACACATGTCAACTACCATTTGTTGTGTTTGAAACATTTTATTGAATAATAAAACCTAATAAACATAAGCTGATTATTAAAGCAAAACAGAACATCAGTTGCCATACACATAAGAGACGAAAGGTGTACATAAAAATCAACAAACTGTAACTTAGCAAAGTTAGGAACAGCACAATTCTTAATTTCGGGCGGTCTTTAACCACTTGAATGCTATGGGAATTCCCCTGCTGTGCTGGGATTCCGGGATCCTCATGCATTCATGACGAGCTGGGCTCGTCATCAGTGTAGCAGCAGGCTACTTCATGACGAGCCCAGCTCGTCATGAGCGTGGAAGGGGTTAAAGTTCAACAATAGAAACATTCATAAAGAACAGGAAAGGAAAGAAAGAAGGTGGGATACAGTGGTTTCATTAATGTAATGCTTGCTACATATAGAAAAATAAATACTAATTATTTTCCTTAAGCAATAAAGTCCTCACATTAAAATACTAAGAGAGATATATTGAACAATGAACATTTCATGTGTAATTAGAATTCAATTTGAATATTTTAACCTTCTCAGCATTATTTGATTACAACCTGAATGCTTTCTTGAAAGGACCCACCTCATGGGGTTCAAAATTACATCTTTTCTAACAATAGGATTAAAATAATAAACTTGAATTTCAATTCGATTTTTTGATTTAAGCCTTTTTAGAGATCAACAATTTTAAATATATACAAAATCCATACACTTTTGTAAAATTGTCACCTAAACTTGAATTCAATCCACCTTTTGATTAAACACTTCCCATTCCAGCAAGCATCACAGGACCACTTGTTGTTATCTTCCCAATTAGTGATCATGTTTCAGATGGCAACAACAATAAATATGTTTAGAACTTTACCTCCGAAAGCAAAAACATGCTATTTCTGAATCATGGTGCACAATAAAATGTAGGAACAGAAGGGCATCTTTAGGTATAGCATTCATTAAGGTTTGACCAGGCTTGAAACTAGAATTCCTAAACTTTTGGACATTTAAATGTCATATTTTAAAAGAATTCACACAGACACAGCATGAGCTCCGTGAAAAATTGAAGATGAGTGAATTGTACTTAGACAACATGTGCTGATTAGTAATCTATTGATGTAAATAAAATACAGTGGTCAGGCAATGCTTGTGGAACTAATCTATTCAGATTTTAACTCCATAGTTTGTTCAATAAATTGAATTTGAAGGTCCATCTCTCAGATCAGTTCTATTCCAGTTTTAGTTGCAATAACACTAAAAGAGATCAATAATAATTAGGTTTTAAAAGCCATGGGTGGAATAGATCCTTGGTCTAAATCTAGATTATTGTCTGCAATAGAAACCTGTACAAACAGATCAAATATAAAAGCATTGAAAATGTTTATTATAGTGGTTTAGAGTAAACACAGATAACACACATTGTTCCTGGAACTCAGAAAATGTATCGAAAGATTATGATTACAACCTATTTTATGTCCAGAGACCGGTTTAGATGCTTTCCTGTTTAAGTGACAACATTTGCAAATATATTTAAGAAAACATTAAAGCTGGATGTCAGAAATTCTGTCTTTAAGCATTGTGTAAGAGTTATGTGTGATTGTTTTTATTTGATCTGAAGCAACACTAACACTAAATAGGTACGTGCACCGGTTATCATTCAACTAACATTATTAGCAAACTTAATTTGGAGGGAATTGAGAACAATTGACTCATGTACCAAGGGTTTTATTGTTAAAAAATCCACTGGTTCGGTAATTCCCAGAGTTTGCAAATGCTAAACCGCTTTTTGAAATGTACTAAGCCCATTTAACAATTAAGAATTTGGAAGGGGAATGTTAATAGTGTCCCTTCTAAATACGTAATACATCCTTAAGGTATGTATTAAGCTTTGAAACCATACGTGGGCTGAAAAACAGTAACAGGAGGTAGTAACCCAAGGGGACATTTGTGTACCTGAAAGTAAAATGGGGTGCATTAAAATGCCTTTATTTAAAAGCCATCACAGACACAGTAGTGTGCTGACTCTACAAGCAACTACTTTTACCAAATGGATTATTAATACATGAACCTCAGTATTTCCTATATATTGTTGAAATGTAATCTCTAATGTTTTTGTCATGTGGTGTAAATATTTGTTTCTATTATTTTATTTTCCATTTCCATATTGTCATGAAATGTACCTATTCTTTTTGTCAAACATACTGAAATATCTTTGTCACAATTTTTGGGGCATTCTAAAAAGTGTTTTCACTCTCTAACTTAAAGCTTCCTAAGAAAAATACTGACGCGCAGTCCTGGTTTCTCCTAGATCATTTAGCTTTCTCACTAAACCAAGCACAATATTGCTTTGAGAGAGGTGGTTATTGTAGTTAAACGCACTGGAGTTAGTTTAGAAAAGACAAATATAGAATTTCCTTTATCTTTAGAAATAATACTTGCAAAAGTATATGTGCAATAATTTCAGATAATTTACTGATAAAGATATCAGATAAAGATCCCCTAATTTCTTATACCTTGTGGTATTAAAAATCTGCATGAATTAACAGACTTCTCTTCTAGATAAATCCAGGTATGAGAAGGTATTAAATGCAATTATCAACTTTCCGTTATTTTAACACATTTTCTCAGTGCACAGAGTATTTTTCCTACATTGATCACAACATTTCAAGCAATGATCTATGCTTAAACGTACAATGAAGGGGTAAAAATGTATTTCCACCACAATCAAGAAACCCTTGGGTCTATGAGGATTACTGTTGCAAATGAAAACCTAGCTAAGATGAAATATCCCTTTAAAGGGAAGATTTCCCTCACCCACCATAGTTGGCATGCTTCCTCATTCAGAACCTCCTCCCACCATTATACCTAGTTAAAGTACAGGGTACAGCCCCCTCACTGAGAGGGAGGAGTTCAGGCATGTTTTGTTATAGAGAATGGTATACGAAATACCACAAAAATGAGCTCAGGGTAGTGGGGGCAGCAGAGTGAAAGTTAATAAGAGGTCAACATGTTTCAGCCTATTAACCCTCCAAAGAGGTGTTTGCGGCTTTCTTCGGGACCTAATCAAAAGTGCTGCTGCTCACTGTACTCAATCAATAACAAGCATTGGCATAGCCAATAGGTCTCGCCTTTGGGACCTTATAAGTGTTTAGCCATGCAGATCCAGTAACAATGTGAAATAATTTCTCTTAAAAAGAAGACTATAAAATAACTAAGCTAGACGTGACTTTATAACTGGTTAATCCAATGTTTCTGGAGGTTTAGTATAGATAAAGAACTCCTTTTTTTTATAAAAACAACAATGATGGACAGAATGTGGATCAATGTCACACATTCACCCCAGTCAAAAGATCTGGGCCCAAATCCATCGTTTTTCCACTCCACTCCACACCACCCTGGGTTAGACAATGGCGATATGCAAATCAGCGCTGACCCTGTGCCCCATGGGAACAGTCCAGTCCGAACTACAAAAGCCATGTCCTTCCCAGAACGGAAACAAGCATCCGAGGACCGGCCCGGTTTCGAGGTAACACCTCTCATCAGCCCGGCTAGCTTGCTTCCAGTGGTGTGGAGTGCCTGGGACTCACGTCTGAGCATCCCCAGTACACTTAGAGCGGTTACTGCAAAAACAACAATGATGGACAGAATGTGGATCAATGTCACACATTCACCCCAGTCAAAAGATCTGGGCCCAAATCCATCGTTTTTCCACTCCACACCACCCTGGGTTAGACAATGGCGATATGCAAATCAGCGCTGACCCTGTGCCCCATGGGAACAGTCCAGTCCGAACTACAAAAGCCATGTCCTTCCCAGAACGGAAACAAGCATCCGAGGACCGGCCCGGTTTCGAGGTAACACCTCTCATCAGCCCGGCTAGCTTGCTTCCAGTGGTGTGGAGTGCCTGGGACTCACGTCTGAGCATCCCCAGTACACTTAGAGCGGTTACTGCAAAAACAACAATGATGGACAGAATGTGGATCAATGTCACACATTCACCCCAGTCAAAAGATCTGGGCCCAAATCCATCGTTTTTCCACTCCACACCACCCTGGGATAGACAATGGCGATATGCAAATCAGCGCTGACCCTGTGCCCCATGGGAACAGTCCAGTCCGAACTACAAAAGCCATGTCCTTCCCAGAACGGAAACAAGCATCCGAGGACCGGCCCGGTTTCGAGGTAACACCTCTCATCAGCCCGGCTAGCTTGCTTCCAGTGGTGTGGAGTGCCTGGGACTCACGTCTGAGCATCCCCAGTACACTTAGAGCGGTTACTGCAAAAACAACAATGATGGACAGAATGTGGATCAATGTCACACATTCACCCCAGTCAAAAGATCTGGGCCCAAATCCATCGTTTTTCCACTCCACACCACCCTGGGTTAGACAATGGCGATATGCAAATCAGCGCTGACCCTGTGCCCCATGGGAACAGTCCAGTCCGAACTACAAAAGCCATGTCCTTCCCAGAACGGAAACAAGCATCCGAGGACCGGCCCGGTTTCGAGGTAACACCTCTCATCAGCCCGGCTAGCTTGCTTCCAGTGGTGTGGAGTGCCTGGGACTCACGTCTGAGCATCCCCAGTACACTTAGAGCGGTTACTGCAAAAACAACAATGATGGACAGAATTTGGATCAATGTCACACATTCACCCCAGTCAAAAGATCTGAGCCCAAATCCATCGTTTTTCCACTCCACACCACTGGAAGCAAGCTAGCCGGGCTGATGAGAGGTGTTACCTCGAAACCGGGCCGGTCCTCGGATGCTTG
Source organism: Lissotriton helveticus (assembly GCF_964261635.1). Taxonomy (NCBI): domain Eukaryota; kingdom Metazoa; phylum Chordata; class Amphibia; order Caudata; family Salamandridae; genus Lissotriton; species Lissotriton helveticus. The sequence goes on from NC_136058.1 coordinate 438,713,190, forward strand.
TTTCCGTTCTGGGAAGGACATGGCTTTTGTAGTTCGGACTGGACTGTTCCCATGGGGCACAGGGTCAGCGCTGATTTGCATATCGCCATTGTCTAACCCAGGGTGGTGTGGAGTGGAAAAACGATGGATTTGGGCCCAGATCTTTTGACTGGGGTGAATGTGTGACATTGATCCACATTCTGTCCATCATTGTTGTTTTTGCAGTAACCGCTCTAAGTGTACTGGGGATGCTCAGACGTGAGTCCCAGGCACTCCACACCACTGGAAGCAAGCTAGCCGGGCTGATGAGAGGTGTTACCTCGAAACCGGGCCGGTCCTCGGATGCTTGTTTCCGTTCTGGGAAGGACATGGCTTTTGTAGTTCGGACTGGACTGTTCCCATGGGGCACAGGGTCAGCGCTGATTTGCATATCGCCATTGTCTAACCCAGGGTGGTGTGGAGTGGAAAAACGATGGATTTGGGCCCAGATCTTTTGACTGGGGTGAATGTGTGACATTGATCCACATTCTGTCCATCATTGTTGTTTTTGCAGTAACCGCTCCTTTTTTCTATGGCGTGTCATATAAAATTGATACTCTAAATTTTGGTAAGAGTACACAATGTCAAAAAATTCAATACTGCTTTTATATCAATTTACTTTTGAAAGCTTGAAGTGAAAGAGAATTCTAAATGTCATTTGCTTATAAGTAGGCGCTAATGACTATTTCCAGATGACAATGTAGTTAACATTTTTTTGTATAAGATGTGTTAAAAGTATGGGTAGGGAAAATGGCTATTTTGGCCAAAGGCTCCCCTTTCTATATGCATGCTAGTTTTAATTTGTAAACAGAATCACAATTTTTTATCTGGTAAACTGTAATGTTAGATGAATCTATTTTACTCTTCTGATAAGCAAGAGATGACGATGAACTGTTTTTTCGTCCCTGGTTTTAAATGGATTCAGGTTGGAACAGACGAGGTGTTGGTTGACTTTGCCTCAGAAAATGGTTGTTTCCCGCATGCTGCTTTCATGCAACTTAAATCCCTTCAGAGGAAGAGGCGGCTGCATGCCTGCATAAATGGCCAGATCAGTACTTGGCTGTTTCGGATCTACAGTGGGGCTAGAATAGAAGCTGTTAAGGGCTTCCCATTGGAGCAGCAAGTACAGTGGCACCAGCTCCCAGATGCCTTAAAGACCCACTGAACTCTGATATCTGCTGTTTGTCACAGTTCAAAGAGAGGCCTGAGGGGCCAACAGAACAATGATTATTGCTGTTTTCCACAGTCCAAACAGAGGGACAGAGGGCAGGGGTCACATTTCCTTTCTTGCCTTGGGGCCCAAGGCACACTGGCTAGGCCACTGGTTAAGGATGCAGTGGGGAAGAAGTGGCGAGACAGGTGGATTATCTAAACAGCTCGACGATGACTTCATGCCTTTGTATTAAAGTATTCATTACAATTAAAGACTTAAGCAGGAATAAATATCATAATATAGGAAGGCCTATGTACAAATGCAGCTCGATTAGCGGCTGCCTTTAACTTCTGATTTATCACCTCTCCTAATTTACAGTTTTATATTAGATGCAGACTTAAATCGTGACCTATGAATATGTTTATCTATCTTTAGGTTCCAAATGACCCATCTTTTCCATATGCAAGTATCAGACAGGTCGGAAACGCCTAATGGCTTTAAACTTGATAAAGCCACATTAATCACTGGTCTTGAAATACAAATGGCAGCATTAGGCACGCAGAGGTGTATTCTACGTAATCTCATTATGTTCAGGGTACGGGAGAGAATTTAGGGCATAAAGCACTTTGACAAAAACATTTCTGCCACCATAGAAATTCAATCTTCCTTGTCCTACCCTAGTATACAAGTAGTACCACATTCTTTGTATACCTGAATTAAATAGGCACACAAAATAGTACAGTATTTAAAGGCCCAGTTCAGAATTACATGGAAGATGCACTGTCCCAGACTACACAACTGTGCAGTTTTCAGTGGGTGTTATCATCCCACACAGGGGCGAGCACACCAGATTATGCTGGAAAAAACATGTGGTGCCCCAACGTAGGCGCAGTTGTAAACCACCAGTCTGCTTACATAGTAAAGCGTCTGGCAGCTATTAAGTGAGGTGGCACGTTTCCCCTGCAGGTGGTTGGGGTCTGTCACCATCCTGTCAGGTGGGGGGTATACAATCAATGCGCCTCTTGACTGCTTGTTTGCCTTTTCGCCCGTGTCAATAATACAGTGCAGTCCTTGGAGGAGGAGTCAATTTGTATTCATGAAAGACACTTGTGTTTCTCGGATGTTTAATCCCCAGATGATGCCTGAACTGTTCCCCAATGGGCTATTTGTACATGGTATTGAATTGTATGGTTTTATGAGGACTATTAATAATAAAAAAGAAAGATTTAGTGAGTGTTTATTGCCCTCTAGGTCACTCTACTTCTAAGCACCTAATACGGCTTGTACAGTGGTTTCTGTCATCTGCTCACCTACATTATGCTTAATATAAATAGTGCACAATTTAGGCGTTTGTGTCTGCCTACAACGTGGACCTGATACAAATAGCAGTACCTACAAGGTGGATGGTACAATTCAACAAGAGTCTAAGATACTCCAGCACAGATGACTTTGCATCAACATTACGGGGCATCAGTCTTGATGGCAAGCCAACTTAAAACTTATCAGTATTGTATACATTATTATCAGAGACTATACTTGCCTCTTGGATACAACTTTACAACGGAATTGTATTAATTTTTGTACAGTTGTAAGTATACAGTAAAACAACCTACCCATCATAAATGATCTGTCTATTCATCTTTTTGGGAACTGGAGTAGCATGCTACTCGCCGAAAAGCACTTCAACACTTCATCAGGGGTAGCAAGCGCTATATAAATGCAAAACCCTCCCTCTTCTATCCCCCACTATCTTTTTTAACCCAACTAACAGACCAACATGTCCAGCTCTCAAATACATTTTATATTTCCCTATACTAACTCACCACTAATCATTTTTGGATCCTGGAGTAGCGTGCTACTCGCCGAAAAAGCGCTTCAAAATTCGTCAGGGGTAGTAGCGTTATATAAATCTAAATACATTATAATTACTGTTTACATCGGGCTGCACTAACACGAGGATAAAAGTAGGGTGGGGCTTAGAGTTTATCTGCCCAGAACGAAGCATACTACAGAAAGTGTGTGAACAGTCTATATGTTGTGCGCCTGGCAGAGAAAAACACAGCATACAATATTTATCGAAGAGTCTATTGGCTCAGTCAAGGCTTCTATTTTTAATACAATTCATGTTTGCAAGCACAAGGATAGGAAAAAAGCTTTCTAAATATACAAAAGAAAATTGGATGTGTTTGAAAAACGTTCCGGCCCACATCCATCTCCCATATACCAGGAAGGATACACTGTGAATGCAATATCTTCTGTGGAAATGTGCGCCTTTACAGCAGGTACATTTGAATTATCACAAACATACCTCCTTCCAAAAAGAAAATGTTACTGGGCAAACTGGAAAGTAAATGTAAAGGAATAAATCGGCACTTTATCAATACTGAAGGCATTTTGGACAAACCGGGGTTAAATATTTCAGAAGGCAACAATTTGATGAACCAGGCTACCAAGGCACAGGAATGTGGCGGGAGCATCCAGCTCTGGGTCGGATTCTTGGAATGAGGCACACGCCGCAGGGATCAGATGCAAGGGGCACGCATCGTTCTGGTAAACTACCTTGACCTATATGGTGCAGAAATCTAGGCTCTTTCATTATTTGGTATTAAAACGCATAGATATAGAAGACAGACCCCATGCTCTGGACCTCAAAAGAATGGATTCTTAGGCATTCTGAACTTTTTTGTGCAAGGAGGGATTTAAAATGAACTATGTTGCCTGCAAAAGGTCAGATGGCATGGCATGCATGATTTGGTTCCCATAATTCCTTGCAAGAAGGAGCTCGTGAATTTGTGTCGCCACAGAGCTGCCATGGGATCTCTGACTGGTCAGTTCATCTCTCCAAGCTATCACAGAATACATTTCTCCTTGGTTAATGCTTAGAAACGGGCAGACCAGGTCCATTTTTCAGGGGTTATTCGTACTCCAATCTGCCTCAGCTTCCAGGCACAGGGTGATTAAAAAAAACGCTTTATTAAAAGTACAAAGATCGGTCAGCAGGTTTTACAGCTTTTTGTTAAACATTGAAAAGGTCCCAAAGCAAGAGAGGGAAAGGCAGAAAAGGGGAAGGTGATAAAGAGAGACAGCAAGGATAAATAAGCACACGCGCAAGAGTGTGTTCAGAGTTTAAAGCCCTTACTAAAAGCCTCGCAGAGCAACGCATGCGGCCTGGCTCAGGCGAGACCTAAAAATGGTGTATGAACCAATATAAGTATAAAGAAGGGTTTTAATATACAAAACCATCCAGTGATCATATTAATCTTCATAGAATGGTTAATTCACTGGTGGTACCAAAAAGAATACATACATGGGAAATATAAGAATGGTTTGAAAAAATCGAGGTCAGACATTTGAACAACTGTGCTAGCGTTACATTTCAAAGCTATTCAGTCCAAGACATACATATAAACGGGACACAACCATATACTGTATAGTCAATGTCTGTTATTCTTAGTATAGGTGAAAAATAAAATAATTTATAGACAACAAGATTCACTACAATAATAATATACTGTAAAAAAAGTTAGTCCGCCGACGTCGGGAAATGTGCCTCAACTCACCATGGCATGCGGCTCAGGGTGACTCTCCGCCCTAATAAAGAATTATAGGAAGGTGAGCATGGTAAGAAAATAAGTCTTCTGGAAGGCTGTAACAGTTCTAGGCATTTCAGAACAAGCGTAAGGAAAAAGTGTGCCCATGTAGATTAAAAACTGTCCATATACTCATAGACGGTGTCTGCAATAGTGACTGAGGTATTTTCGTATGGCTGTGAAGTCCCTAATACGTTCTCCGAGCATGTATTCAGATGTCACTAATGTTTATCGAGACAAGCGGGCAGCGTAATGGTGGTTAACACTAGGGGGAGACACGCCACGATCAAGGAGGCAGTCGTGTGTCTGCCTTGAAGTTTGTGTATCAATGTTTTTGATGGCTCGTGCCTCATAACAAGCTTGTGTTGCGGCAGCACAGGGTGAACAAAGGCAATACCTAGTGCAGTAACTTCCAAAGGAAACATGTGGTGTTGTGGGGCAAAAAGAGACACTTAGAGCTAGTTGGCCCAACACACAAGAACAGCATGCTTAGATTCCAGAAGCAACTGCTCCATTGAAATATGCAGCGGTAAGGCACATGATAACACTGCCTAGTTTAAACATAGATGCAGCATTCTTCAAGTTGAAAACAGCGGACGTGTTTGATGTGCACTGCAATAACAAGGCTGCGATGCAATGGAGTAAATGGGCTTTAAATAGTTGACCTCTGCATGGGGGCAGCGTGCTTTGTTTTCAAGACACAACACCTGCCACATGTGCACTGAGAACTTTCCTATGACATGAGAGAGTGTGCTTTGACACTTCCATATCTTTAACAGGAATGCAGCATTCTTTACGTTTTCATAACAATAAAAAAATGAAAAGACGCGCTTGATGCACAAAAGATTCAAGTTAAACATAAAGGTAGGTTCAGGGACCCATTTCTATATACAGGGAACTCGATGATGAAAAAATTACAGATATAACAAACGTAGGGTCAGAGACCCATAACTGTATACGGTGTGCCAGCAATCCGTTATACCACAGCAGATGGAGGACGGTGTCCAGAGTAATCGCTGTTGCTCGAATAGAGGATCCGGAGCTAGCTAAAGCCGAATTTGGTGTGTGGCAACTGACTCAGGTTGTATAATCGCATTGCTCTGATGCAGTCACGTGACCACGAGTACTTGGGAAATGTAGTCCCATGCCGGCAGCATGAATCTGAATGAACGCGCTCTAAATGCTGAAGGCTTCTTGCCTCTGTCACACACAGCCACTTTTTCACGTGGAATAGAATCACTAAAGACGGGCCTCCATCGAAGTTAAATGCAAATACCACGATGTACTGGCATGTGTTTTTAAAGGGTCAGCGCTGTATACCCAAGGGCGAAAGAACCATTAGGAAAATCAGCACACCCGAAAACCAGATTGCCCATAGTAGAAATGAGTGATGGGTGTGTAAACCATGTCCCTTGTACTACGCATGTATCCTGTTGCAAGCGGTCAGTCCCATATGTATACGGGTATAGAGAGGTCAGTGCACCTGAATCAGAGTGCCCAATCTTGTATGGATAAGTGTAGGATGTTTGGACCATGTCCAACGAACAGTCTGTTACAGGAATCTGGTGGAGGTGAACACCTGCACAACTCTTCCTTTGAAAGAAAGAAGGAATGCCTTCAATGCAAGACGAATCGCCCGGAGCTCCAGAGGGTTGATGTGGTGCCTGGACTCCGCCATTCCCATATGGCTGCCCCAACCCAGGAGTGACGCAGGTTGGAGAAGGGTGAGGGATCTCCGCATAGGCTTAATCTTATCATGAATATATAGATATCAGTCATATGTTAAGAAACAAGGGTGAGTAGAAACCTTTTGGGTGGAGTAAAATTTAAGACATTATTATTGTGATTTGTTGGGCAATTAGTTGATTTTTGCAAGCACTAACACTTCTCTGTGTTAAGTAAAGACCTTGAGAGTTTTGTAACTTTCAGATACTCAAATTGTGGATTCTGTTGCAATTAAAAATATTTCCAGGCCTGAAATTTCTTTGGAGGTTGCATGCGGGCAGCCTAAGTTATCCTGCAAGAGTTTCTTGATGAATTCTATTGAAACTACAATATGTGCTCTCTCATGTAAAGTCAGATTGCTAGAAGCTTTTCTGCAACTCAAGATACGCCTGACTTTACACCTGGTGTGGATGCATTTCTCATGTTTAGAGAGATCTCCTTTCTGAGTATAACGTTTCTGGCTTTCCCCTCCTGTATATGGCTTTAGTCCAGTGTGAATTCTCTCATGTGAAATGACATTGTATTCAAGACTGAACCTTATCTCACATTCAGAACACACATAAGGCTTTTTTCCCCCGTGTGAGTTCGCTCATGTCAAGTGAGAAGTAATTTGTAGCCAAAACATTGCTTGCATTTCGAGCACTCATAAGGTTTTTCCCCAGAGTGAGATCGCTCATAAAGCATAACACTGTCTTTCAGATTCAACCTTTTATGGCATAAGGATTTTCTCTAGTGTGGAGCTTCGCATGGTGAAATAGCGTTTTTTCTGCAGCTTTTCTGGCATTCAGAGCACTCTTAAGGTTTTTCATCAGTATGGAGTCGCTTATGGTTAGTGAGGCTGTGCCTATCAAATAGAAATTTCTGGCATTCACAGAAATTGGTAATGTTTTTCCCCCGTGTGCGTCTGCTCATGTAGAGTGAGATTGAGTTTAAAATGTATGCTTTTCTGGCATTCGGAGAACTGATTATTCTGATGGTGTGTTTTCTTATGGCGCTTGTAACCATCTCTACCTCTGAATCTTTCCTGACATTTAGAGCACTGATACATTTTTTTCTCTTGTGTGGATTTTCACATGACCAGTGAGATGAGATTTTTGGCTGAAACATTTTTGGCATTCAGAGCACTGATAAGGCTTTTCTCCAGTGTGGATTCTTATATGCATAGTGAGACTGCTTTTTACACTGAAACATTTCTGGCATTCAGAGCACTGAAAAGGTTTTTCCCCAGTGTGGATTCTTGTATGTTGAGTGAGTCTTATTTTGTCACTGAAACATTTCTGGCATTCAGAGCACTGATAAGGTTTTTCCCCAGTGTGGATTCTTATATGCTTAGTGAGACTGCATTTGTTTATGAAACATTTCTGACATTCAGAGCACTGATACGGTTTTTCCCCTGTGTGGATTCTTATATGCACCGTGAGAGAGCGTTTTTCACTGAAACATTTCTGGCATTCAGAGCACTGATAACGGTTTTCCCCAGTGTGGATTCGTATGTGCCGTGTGAGACTATTTTTTGTACTGAAACATTGCTGGCATTCAGAGCACTGATAAGGTTTTTCCACAGAGTGGGTAAATGCATGTTGATAAAGAGTCGCTTTGAAACTAAACCTTTTCTGGCATTCAGTGCATTGATAAGGTTTTTCCCCAGTGTGGAATCTCAAATGTGCAGTTAGAATAGATTTACGGTTGAAATGTTTTGGGCATTCAGAGCACTGATAAGGTTTTTCCCCAGTGTGGAATCTCAAATGTGCAGTTAGAAGTGATTTAAGTTTGAAATGTTTTGGGCATTCAGAACACTGATAAGGGTTTTCCCCAGTGTGGATTCTTGTATGTTCAGTGAGTGTGCTTTTGTAATTGAAACATTTCTGGCATTCAGAGCACTTAAAAGGTTTATACCCAGTGTGGGTTCTTATATGCCGAGTGAGACTGCTTTGGACACTGAAACATTTCTGGCATTCAGAGCACTGAAAAGATTTTTCCCTAATGTGGGTTCTTATATGCAGAGTGAGACTCCTTTGGTCACTGAAAGATTTCTGGCATTCAGAGCACTGATAAGGTTTTTCCACACAGTGGGTTAATGCATGTCGAAATAGGCTTGGTTTGTTACAAAAACTTTCCTGGCATTCAGAGCACTGATAAGGGTTTTCCTCAGAGTGGATTCTCATATGTTCAGTGAGTTTAGATTTACGGCAGAAACTTTTTTGGCATTCATCGCACTGGTAAGGTTTTTCCGCAGAGTGGGTTAAAGCATGTTCATATAGAGTCGCTTTGACACTAAACCTTTTCTGGCATTCAGAGCACTGATAAGGTTTTTCCCCAGTGTGGATTCTCATATGCTCAGTGAGATAAGATTTACGCCTGAAAGTTTTTTGGCATACTTTGCACGGAGAGTGGTTTTCCCCAGTGTGGATTCTCATATGCTCAGTGAGATAAGATTTACGCTTGAAACTTTTTTGGCATACTTTGCACTGAGAGTGGATTCCCCCAGTGTGCATTATGTCAAATTCTGTGAGATAAGATTTATGGCTGTGTCTATTTTGGCACATGTAACTTTTCCCCCCAAATTAGGTTATTTTGCTTTGATTGAGGCGGTTTTGAACACTGAATTTGTTCTCACAGCCAGTGTTTTTATAAGGTGTATTCCTAGAGTTAATATCTCTACATTTAGTTTTCTCTTGCTTATATGCCACGGTAAGAGGGAACCCGATTTTAGAGTCAGGCTTGTTTAGATAATGTTCAGCATTTATCTCTAAAAGAAATTGTGTGTATTCTTCTTAACACTTCAATTGAGCAAACTATGTCTGGAAGCAGCCCTGTAACACCTGTCGAAATGTTTCTAGCAGATAATAGTCTTTAGGTTATGGCCTCTCCGGCAGCAACTTATTTTGTGACTGAAGACTTTCTCAAATTTATTTGTATAGGTTCTTAATAATGCAGTGATAAGGTGTTAGTCTGATATTTAATAATTAAGCTGATAAGTACCTTTTTGCACTGACGTAATGGCAGTAACTGAGGGCATTAGAACGTGCACAGTACTATTGTGGATCACGAGTCTCAGAACATCAGTTCCTTTTACCCTTTCTATGTTTGGTGTAAGGTTAAGGTTTGTAGTTCTGAAGACGAAGATTTATTTACATTAGCTATAGCGCAACTGTGCTCATTTAATCCATTTTTATCTTTAACAGTTTTACATATCACTCACGCACAGCAGATAATGTTGAGGCGATTTACATAGAATTACAGAACAGTACACAATAAAAAGGAAACAATCTTAGATTGTTATGAACACAATAAGGTGGTGACTTTTTAAGGTTTTCGCAAGAGTGAGCAGAGTGGGTCGTGGTTTTCTACCCAGAGGCAGATAGTCTCAAACTTGCGTAACTGGTTAAAAACGGTGTTGAACAAAGGTGATTTTCCAATATTTCGGTTGTTAACGTGTCAGCTTCGGAGTCTTCTTTCAGCGTCTTTTCTTTGATGGTCTTCAGAAGAAACCTTTTGTTATAACTTTCTTTTATGCAGTGTGTGCTTCCTCTCTGGGATTACATGATGTTTTAGATGAACGTTATTCTGTGCACAGATATGGCTTTGTTCTGGGTTAATGAAATACTAAATTAGAGATATCACTTACAGTATAGTACTTTACTCAGCTCCCACTTCCTCGCCACACCTAGATTTTGGAAATTGTTTAAACGTAGAAGGCAGGATGACCTTCAGTTTTTCAAAATAATCCTTCTTATGGCACTGACTTCAGTTGCCTGGTGCTAAATCTTGCTTTCTTCGTCAGTAATTTCAATCACCTATAGTATTAAAATTAAATAGTTAATACATGAAAATTTCCAAAAATATAATTTACAAGCCATATCAATGCAGAGTTGCAGAATTTTGAAAATGTTGAGCTGTTTTTCAGACAGAGCAGAGTGTAGAAAGGTAGCCTGAGAGTACTTGGATGTAGGAGTGAGGATTTATAGAATTTTCAACATTTTATTAAGCTCACAAAGGATACATGTACCCTATGGAGTTGCAACATAGAATCCCAAAGGCAGATATGAAAGTCATATGGACTGGCACCAAACAGATATTAAAAACATATACACTATTAATTAATTTGTAATGCATATTTCTGGGAAGGGAATGACTCCTCCACGGACAACAGGCATTTTCCCCTGCCCTGAGTTACCACCTACTTGTATCTGGTATCCTGACTTTTGAGTTTGGCCTCTGCCGCACGCAAATCTATTGTGTATTGCGAGGACTATGCCTAGACATATCCCTCAACTATAGTCCAGAGTATGAATCAAGTGCAATGAAATTAAGGCGTACTTTCATGTGTTCATTTTATTCCATCTGATTATCCTTTGTTAGGTTTTTCGGCACCTGGATGTACCGGGTGCAGAAAAACAGGACACCATTTTTTTCCAGACAGGAAAATTAGACTGAATTTTTCTGCCACCCCAGTATTGTGCAACTTCTAACAAGGGACTATGAGAGGTCTTGGACCGGTCCTGTGACCTGGAGGGTCACACCAAGTGTGCCCTTATTTAAGCTAGAGGACTGTCATGGGTTTACCAGATAGAGCGGTGGTGGCAATGCACCCTGTTGTAAGGATCAATAGCCTGATGAGATCTTTGCATCATGGTCAGTGTAGTGGCTTCCTACTGACACACCCATGTAATGTTCCATTTCTATACCTGTGCCCAGATTTTGCGCTAACATCAAGTGTGTGTTTAGGGTGTTGGTGTGCGTAGTATAAATGCAATGTGAGAGTGCGACAGAGTAAACCGCATCTCCTGCCTGCCATTTGTGTATACAAGTGGGACCATCTATCCCTTTTTATACCCTAGTTCAAAGTCCTCTGTTACCAAGGAATAAAATGCTCTACAACGTATTCAGGTGCCTGCTGTGACACCAGGGATGGTGTCAGCCTGACAGTTTATCTAAGTTGAAGGGACATCACCTGCAGGCTGAATTACTTAATGGAGAAGCTGTGTACCTGTCCTGAAGAGCCTAGAAGTCAGTCTGCCTAGAAGCCTGGCTGTCTGGTAAGAAAGGGAAGGGAGGACAAGGCTGTCCTGGAAGAGGCAAGGTTCGACACATCCTCGTTATCTGTAGGGCAGGCCGGAAAGCCATCCAGCAGGACCAGCTAGTCTGAGGGACTCCCCCCCCAGCCCCGCCAAGACTCTCCCAACAGTTCAAGCCAAAAAATAAAACTCTACGACAAAGTGATTGTTGAGGCCCAGTTGGACGATTGTGTGCTGCCAACAGGCCCATTCAAGGTTGCATTTGCCAAATTCCTAACACAACAGGGTCTAAATCTACTGGAGAGCATGTGTTGGGCCTTTAGCTGCTGAATTTATGACTACTCTGTGTCAGAGGCCCATGAGGGACTACAACTGCTCCAGTGTCGAACACCCTGTCTGAGCTTACGCCTGTGGTCCAGCCGGCCACAGTGTGGGCTTAATTGCTGACGGTCGGGCCTCCAGAGGGCTTGCACTTACCGACAGGCCAGGTGTGACTGCTACCTTGGGACTGCTGATCTTCAGGCAAAGGCAAAGAAAAGACAGAGTGGGTGCCCTACTGTATGCAGCCCTACATCCAGGACAAAAGCGCTCCACAAAAGCCTGCTGGTGGGTCACAGCTCTCTCGAGTGTTCGGGCGTGCCAGTCAAGTGCCGGGAAACAGGAAAGAGACCCAAGCAAGACTGACTCATCCTGTGGAAGGATAAGACGCTTACGACAGAGCATGTACGCATTGGGGTGACAGAACTGCACATATACTATATTCATGATACTCCTAAATGCCCCTAGAGGGGAAGAGGGTATCAGAACCGGATGCACCTGTCTACAGCACATAGTAGTCTGGCATGCCTGCACCATCCTTTCACCCAGACTGTCCATAAAGTTGATTTTAGAGCTGCTACGCACATAGCAGGGGGAATCTCAGACCATTCGCTGGTGGAGGTGCAACTCGATGGGCCGATTGTGGACTTCATCCTACCCCCAAGGGTTGATCCGAGATATTTAAAAGACAAGACGTTCAAAGGTCGTATGAGAGATAGAGCAGAATTCTATTTTAAGGAGAACGGGCGGCCTGTTGAATCAGCTTGCATGCTATAGGGTGAATTTAAGGCAGTGATTCGAGGCCAGACACAAGCCTTGATTGGGAGAATGTCGAAGGAACGTAAATTGAAGTGCGAGGCTCAGGACAAGGAATGTGCTTTCCTGGAGGTTCGGTTGGCAAGTGGGGAATCAATTTCTCTCCCATTACACCATCAACTGAAGCAGCACACATTAAGAGCACTAATGGAAAATAGTGTGCACTCATGCGCTGGCTACCCAGTATTGTCTCTATGATGTCGGTGATAAAGCCAATGAGTTGCTTACATGGTTAGAGAGACAAGACAAAGGACGGAACTGGATCCTTGAGGACACTGACAACAAGGGGACGGAAATACTGGGAGAGACTTCATGAAAGACCTGACCCTGCCAATGCTAACGAATGAGGACCGAGACGCACTAGACCAAGACCTGACAGTAGACTAAATAAATAAGACAATAGGAACCTTGCAAACAGGGCAAGCGACAGGGCCTGATGAGCTCCCCTTAGAATTATATAAAAGCATGAAGGATAAAATCAGGTAGTACCTCCAGAGTAGGTTTCAGACTGCCTGAAAATAAGGGTGTCTCCCGGAGGACCAAAGAACGTCTGTGGTGGTGGTCATCCCAAAAAGGACGAACCAGCAACTGAGTGTGGGTCTTATAGACTTATCTCCCCGCTTAATATTGAGACTAAGGTCCTTGCGAACGCCCTGGCGATCTGCCTGCGGACAGTAATTGCAACAGTGGTTCATCCGGATCATTCAGGCTTTATGCCACACCAGGGAACGCGCTTAAATCTCCGACACCTTAATAGAGTACCATATGCAATAGGGGATTCCTTTGCTGAACCAGTGGCGCTGCTGTTAAGCTCTTGTATGTGGCCCCTCTAGCGTGCATGCGCCTCAATAATACAGTCTACCGAGTCTTTGCCATCTGAAAGGGATGTTCCTTGTCTCCTATGCTCTTCACACATGTTTGGGTTCACCAGGACCTCTCATATGGGGTATTCCAGTTGATCAGGAGTGGGATGTGAGAATCTCCGTCTACTCAGACGTTTTGTTATATGACACGTAGCCAGCCTTCTCGAGTGAACAAATCCTATACATTTTTCACATACTTGGAGATTATTCAGGAGATAATATCAACTGGAAGAAGTCCTTAATATTCCTGCTGGTGGCAGGGACCCTGCGGCTGCACTCTAGGTGCACAGTTAGGGTGGCACTACATGGCTTTAAATATTTGGTTGTGTTAATTACAAGAGAGCACAGGCAGGAACATACTCCCGAAATTAGACCGTCTTCGCTGGGATCCCCCACACTTGCGGGTTCTCCCGCTTTCCTTACTGGGCCAGGTGGTCCTATTTAAAGTGATGACCCTCCAGGGCCTCCTGTACATTGTGCAAAAAACGTCCTTTAAGATACCACCAGACATTTTTTTTCAAAAGGTAGTCTGAGAACTTCGGCTCCTGTTGTGGGATGGTGGCACTTCACGCTGAGTAAGGTGCAGAGGGGAGTTTATTAAGGTGGACTGGCGGTCCGGAGCATTCACAAGTTTACTGGGCCACGCAGCTGGTGGCAGTCAACAACTGGGTTTTTGCGGACTGTGAGGATCCTGCTTACCGGGTAGATAGATTGGCCATGGGCAAGAGAGGTTACCCCACCCCGGTGCTGTATCAAACAAAGTATGAGTGCACCCTGCCTACTCATACCCAAACATTGGTAAAGGTGTGGAAAGAGGGTACCAGGTATTTAGGCTGGGAAGGTAAGCTGACTGAAATTACTCCACTGTATGATGGTGATCTCTTAAGTGCAGTGGGAGGATTGCAGGGCTTCACAAAATGGGGATTGATTAGCTTAGAACGGCCGGGCGATGTGTGGAGGGGACAGGCGCTTGTGACCTTCATGATCCTACAACAAAAGTATGAATTAGGTGACTAAAAACGGTTCTGATATTTGCAGGTGGATCACGTTCTGCAAAGTCACATCCGGGAAGGGGGTCAGTTGCCTGAAGAATCCCCACTGGAGGACCAGCTACTAACTAATCCCCTGACCGAAAAAGCCCATCTATAGGAAGTTGATCTACAGTTCTCTGGATCCCTTGGGGACGCGGAGAGCTGTGTGGTAGAGGGATCTAGGCACGCTTGGAGATGGCGATTGGGTTGAGGCCATTCAGGGTGCCAGGGAGGTGGCAATTAGAACTCGTTTTGGTCTAATTTAACTACAGATCCTACATAGGACCTACTACTCCAGAACTTTGTTGCACCGAATAGGGTGGGCGGCCACCTCTCTGTGTAAGGGAATGTTAGGGGGGGGCTTTTTTAATGCGGTGTGGAGTTGTCCGGTAATTCAATGCTACTGGGTAGAGATCATGAGAATAAAGTCCCAGGTCATGGGCCTAGCGATCCCCATGGGGGCCAAATGGCACCTCCTGAATATCACGAGTGAGGTGACATGGCATAGTATTCGCAGAATATGACTGGCCCTGGCTTCAGCGGTTGGCAAGCGTAACATTGCACGGGGTTGGGGAGCCAGCCAACCACCACACCCCCACACCCCCCACTCCCACCCAGGGTGGAGGATTGGGAAGCAGATCTTGATTGCTGTCAACGGGTGGACACAGGGTGTATCTCAGCAGGGGCTGCCCTTGTAAATGGGATAAGATATGGGAGGGATGGTAGAGCTACCGGGCCATGTGACGCGCCATGAAGTAGTGAAAGTTAAATATGTACCATCCTTGCGATCTAGTTTTATGTAGTGGGATTTGGCCAGGGAGTATCAGGAAAAGCCAAGCTATGTTACTCACTCCATTTTTGCAGACTTTGCCCTTTCGTTCTAATCACTCTTACTAATGTGCACCGTATTTTCGTTGTCAACACCATCGATTGAGCACAAGTTCAATAAAAATAGTTTTTAAAAGTACCTGTGTCTTGGCAAGATAAGCAGCGTGCTGGTCATTTATTAAATCAAGTCTGTTGATCTATTGTTGAGCTCTGAGTTCAAGCTGGTCGACATTACAAGGCTGAGAATATTGTGACTGCTCGCCCTCGCTAACTTGAGAGTCACATGACATCAAAGGAAAGTGACCTCAACCCAGTAGCCGTTGCCTATCCCGTGGCCCCGGAACTCCACTGAACATAGAGGCGGCACTGAAACTGCCTTGCTTTGTCAAGCTGAAGCGTTTGGTCCTTGTAAGTTCTCTAGACCACAATCCAGTATGACATAATTTAAGATAACCAGCAACTTGCTCAGCTGACATTGCGGAGATAAACCAATGCGACATATATAGCAGGTTTTTAAAAAAAAGTCTGCGTTAAGGTAAGGAACACAGCAGCGTCTTGTCATTTACTTATTCACATACAAGAAATCACATATCGGCAGCATTCTAATTAACTCTCTATTTTCTCCACTCCTCTATTTGTCATTTGTCAAAGCTATGGGTTTGATTTAAAGTCCAAAGGGTCACCCGACTTGTTAGAGATCTCTGCTGGCCCTGTGGCGCTCTCTGGCCCTTCAGAGCAGCAGCAGCCATGGTGGCTCCTCTGAAGGCACTGCAGGGGTGGTGAGCGGCTGCCATGTTTCAGGCGGCTATTCACCAACTTGTGTTTTTCAAAAACAAGCTTCCAAAGCTGGAGTTTGATTTTGAAAACCAATAACTAATCACCCTCACACCCTTGGAACTTTCTCCCTGATTAATTTTATCCCAGGAAGTGGGGTTCATTTAAAAAAAGATTCTCATCACGACTGCCAGGTATTCTCTGGTGGTCCTGAATAAGAGAAAAATACATCAGACTGTTTGATCTAAAAAGGAATGGCCGTCTGATGTATTTACACCGACGGCACCCGAGTAAGGCTGCACACATGACAATCCACCTGACTTGCACTAGGTCAGGCAGACCATCCGTTTGTTGGACAGGATACTCCAACGCGCTTGTGAAGGAGTACCCTGCTCATCAAACTCTAAATCAAGACCTCTATATTTTCTGTGTTATGCATATATCTCTAGGTCCGCTTCAATATGTCCATCAGTCTTTCTATGATGTACCTGTTGTACGAGTTACTTACCTTCGGTAACGATGTATCTGGTAGAGATGATTCTAGCCGCAGAATCCTTAACGTAGAATTATCCTCAGGCGTGAAACTGGATCTGGAAAACATTTTGCCACAGCATCCCTGTGCGCCGGGGGGACAGCATCACGCGACTCTGACCAGGCGTCGTCCGCGTACGTGACGTCAGCGAGGTCACATAAGTCCCACCCCGGCGCGCCAACGCCAGTTTTGTTCGGAGAACTTTTCCGCACCACAACGTGGAGCCAGCAGAGAAACTGTGGGAGCATGGGACCAGTGTGTGAAACAGCAGAAAAATGGAAAAGAAGGAATGGTGTCGAAGAACACCATAAGGACCAGTGCCAACACTGCAGTACCCAAAACAGGGAAAGAAGAAAGAACAGAGCACAGCCCTGAGCAGCCACCCTGCCAGTATGAAAACAGTACCCCCCTTAAGACAAGGAAAATATGCAAAATGTCATGACAACATGCAGCAGGACTACAACCCCGACCAAGACCCATGAAGGGGAGCAAGTTCCAAGACAAACAGGGAACGACAGACGTCCAAAGCAACCCCAGCATAGAGTGCGACAACCCCCCCAAGGGAGCCAGGGCAGGGCACGGCCAAATGACCCAAACCCAGAGGGTAGCAGAGTGGCCAGGACCCTCAGGAACAAGAGGGACGAAAGAACGCCAGCCTCAATCCTAGAGCAACCAGAGCAGAGGGGCACAGGAGTACCTATAGACCCAGTCTCTACATTGCCAAGGAAGAGGAAGGAACAAAGCAAGACAACGTCTTGGCGAGAGATCGAAAGAATGCACTCACTCATCATAGCCATCCACCGGGAGGCGAGTGCAGAAGGGCAAGCCAAAGGGTCCTCGCAGAACGGGGAGGAAGGGCGGGCCGTGAAGGAATCTGCCGCTAGAATCGTCTCTACCAGATACATCGTTACCAAAGGTAAGTAACTCGTACATCTGATAGAGACTACTAGCCACAGATTCCTTAACGTAGAATAGATACCCTAGCCATACCCAAGGGAAAGGAGGGTCTGCGGAAGGACCCCACCAGCCTGGACAAGACAGAGGGTCCCACAGGGGACTAATCCAATGGACAGGGCAAAGAGCCCCGTCTTCCCAGCCCCCCACAAGCAGAACACCACCGAACCCAAGAGCGGTGTGGGAAGAAGAAAAAAGAAGAAGAAAGCCTGTTCACTCTCAACGGAGGAACCAAGGGCAAGGCCAGGGAGGCCGAAGCACCCCACGCCCCTACAAGGCAACAGAGCTTCCATCCAATGCCAAGGCAAGGAAGAGGAAGAAGAAAAGCCTAGAGGGCCCAAGGAAACGAGGAAAAAGAAGGCAAGCCCACCATAGACGGAAGGCAACAGATCAGACAGAGCGGTGCCAGCACTAATGAGCCACCAGAAGCAGGAAGAACAGCCCGGGGCCCCAGGAGGACCGGGCAGGCTACGCCTGACAAAGGGAGAAACACAGAACCAACCCAGCCTCCAGGATAGGAGCATGAAGGCAAGGAAATGCCACGCACACGACCTAAAGAAGCATCAGCAACATACATAAATGCCATGGAGAGCAGAGGTCCGAAGGCGACCATAGCTCCCTAGTAGAGCACAAGCTATATAACAGCTACTACTACCCCACATAGGGTACGTTAAGCCCCAAGACATGGGATCCCTCTTTGGAAGAAACTTCCGCAGCAGAGGAAAAAACGAGGGGAAAAGAAAAGCTCGCAGAAGCTTGTCAAGCAGCCCAAGAGAAAAACAGAAGGCCTAATCTCAGGGCCAATTCTGTGCAGATAACAGTCTCAGCAAGGAGGACTCGAGTGGCCATAAAACCCACTTCACAGCCAGGGCAACCTGCCCAAAAGAAGGTCCAAGAACCAGATCAACTCAGCAGTCACTGAGGGGGAGAAGGAGAAGGAGGAGGAGAAGGAGGAGGAGGAGGAAGCCCTGCCAAGAACCTCTGGATGGCGGAGTCTGCCGGGGCATGGAATAACAGAGTGCCATCGAATGGAAGATCAACCAGCCGCTCCTGAACATTTTCAGGGAACACACTGTCCCGAAGCAAAGCATGCCGATGGAGGGCGACCGAGGTAGCCATGGCATGGCCCAGCACTTCCGAGATGTCCAGAGCGGAGCGGAGAATAAACGCTGCTAGCTCCCGGCCATCCAACGCATGATGCCGTAAGTCGACCTAAACAGTCTCCTGTGAAGCGACGAATCCCATGGACTCAGCTGAGTCCCAAAAAGAAGAGGTGGCCCTAACCAACACACATAAGGTGTTAAGGGCCCGCAAAGCATCGCTGGTCGAGACGAACATGTTGTGTCCCCAAGAGTCCAGCCAGCAGGCCTCCCGCGATGGCGGAGACAACAGTAGCGGCAAGGAGGGAAAAGAAGTCCGCAAAAGTGGACTGGAGGCAGAGGGGTGGAGGGAAAGACATGCCAGGTCACATGGCGCTGGAAGGTGCCGGTGCAGGAGGTGTTGGAGCACCGGATCGCCTGTGGCGGGACGCCCCCAGGTCTCCATCAGGGAAGAAAGGAGCGAACCCTCAAAGGGTAGCAATAGCCCACTCCCACCAGAGCCCTGGTGGAGAACCTCCAAAAGATGGTCTGCCAGGAAATGAGCAACCGGGTCACCCATGCGCAGAAAGCCCAGAGCTGTGGACACTGCGTGAGCGAAGGCCGCACCCGCCTCCGTAGGGCCCCACAGTGGAGAAAGCAGGTCCTCTGTGGGCGACGGCTGTAAACTAAGGCGGCCGTCACCGAAGCCAAGCGGGGCGGGCAAAGGTCAGACCTGGAAGTTAGAAGGAGGAACCGAAGAGTGGGGGACCTGTTGCTCCTCCGGGAAACACCGCGGCCTCAGGAATGGCGGGGAGCCAAAGAGGTTTGACCTAAACTTCTCAAGGGACCAAACCATAGCAAAGGCGTCCATCTAAATGGCACTTCAACGCTGTTACCTGGGGATTAGCCTTCTACTGATGAAAGCCAGTGGCTGATCTTGACTGTGGTCATGTTTTTGGGATAGCACTGCTCCTATACCATGTTCAGAGGCATCAGTCTGCACAATTAATTGCTTGACATAATCCAGGGAAGCCAAGGAAGGCCCTCACTTGAGTCTGGGTAGTTGGAGCCACCCAGTCCAGAATGGTCTAGATCTTGGGTTGCAAAGGTTGAACCTGGCCTCCACTCACAAAGTGACCCAAGTATGCAACCATTCCCTGCCTTATCTGGCACTTGAATGCCTTGATAACGAGGCCTGCACTTCTCAGAGTCCCCGGTGCTTTCCTAAGGTGAATCAGGTGATCCTGTCAGGTGGAGCAAAAGACAGCAATATTGTGTAGATATGCTGCACTCAAGGATTCCAATCCAGCAAGGGCTTAGTCCAACAACCTTTGAAAAGTGGCAGATGCATTTTTCAAACCAAAGGGCATTACAGTGAACTGATAATACCCATCTGGGGTTGGAAATGCAGATATTTATTTTGCTCCTGGAGTCGTCAGACCTATCAGCCAGTACTCTGATGTGAGATCAAACTAGCTGTCAAAGAATTGGTGCATGCCACACAACTAAGTATTGAGATGACACCCAAATGCTTTTTATTAGGCCTGTTTAGATGTCAGAAGGGCGCAAGATAACCTATACATTTGGTCAGCCGCCTATGGTAATGGTATGACATAGAAGTGCAATCACATGGCTGCCCCAGCATGCCCCAGCGATTGCGCTCTGGCATAGAGATGGGCCTCTTCTTCTACGGCGGACGCTTCTATCTCGTGTTGGTCAGATTCTTCCCCGAAGATATCCAGAGTGTGTTGAATGCTTTGACGCGGTCTCTCTCATCATCGAGCCTGATGATCGTGTAGAGTCCTCTTGGACCGAAACGACTTGCAAGCGTCGCAGTCTTCCTTCTTGTGCTCCGGAGAGATGCACAAGTTACAAACTTGATGTCGGTCGGTGCGAGGGTACTTGGTGCGGCACCCAGGACAGAAATAGAATGGAGTCCGTTCCATTTGCAGATGGCTGGCCCTACGCAGCAAGGCCCGACGGTTGCCCACGAGGTTTTCTATCAAAAATGGAGAGTTTGCCAATTGATTTGAAACGCGGAGAACAGGGAAACGTGTACTGAAACAATACCGTTGAGGGTAGAGTGGACTGCGCACTGAGGGGCACCTGAAGAGCGGTTTCACAGCGCAGTAATACACATCCAAACCCGTTTGGGGTAAAAAACAATCTAACAATGCAGTGATGCCCATGCGCACTATCACCGAAAGGTGGAGCCACCTTACCTCGTGACTGAAAAGACTTCTTCAAAGGAAAATAACTTGCAAACATCCGAACCCAACACAAGATGGCAGGAGTATGTAAAGCATGTGCATCTTCAGCACACAAGCCTCGAAAAGAGGATTAATGGCCCCAAATCCCTGCCGTGGTATCTTGTCATGTTGTGGATGAGTGTGCCATGTGATGTGGCAGGCTATAGTGCTTGGTGTGATTTGGTCATTTTTGACAAGGTGGAGTGCTGAACAATTAGGCAAATTTTGATTTACTTTGTTTGTGGGATCGCATGATATAGTGCGGTACCTACCGTATGATGTAAATAAATTACATTGCTATTATACGGTAAGGATGTGGGGGTGAGTGTTATTAGGGCCAAAGCCTTCCTGATTATATGCAGAATAACAGGTCTGGGAGGTCACTACTGACTAGGGCAGGTTAGCAGCTGCACAGGCCTTGGGCATTGATCCTATTGAGGATAATATGTGACGGGCACTGGTGACTGGAGCTGGCTAGCAACAACGCTAGCCTCTGGTATTCATTACAGGCAGGGTAACAATACATGTCAATATTGACTGGAACTGGTTGGCAGTAGAGTTAACCTCTGGTTTTGAATATTTGTAGGATATAAGGTACAGGGGTCACTACTGACTGGAGTTACTTACCAGGATAATAGGTCTCAGGGAGCCAATACTGACTGAAGCTGGTTAGTATGATCATTAGTCCTACTAATGACTCAAGTTGGCTAGAATGATAACCTGCAAAGTTACATGATTCTATTAGGGCCCAGAACCCTTTTATTTAGTGATGTCCATCTGCACACTTTCCTGCATCTTGTAGTAAATTGAACATTGACAAACAGAAGTGTTATTTCCAGAAACAGTGAATTCTGCAGCTTGTCTGTGTATCTTTTATCTGCACCTCACAGACTCCTCACATTCCTCTCGAGAGAAGATCCTGCCTCCTACTCATTAGTGTCGTTTCAGTAACTGTTTCTATCACGTGTTCATGTTTCATTGACTTGTATTAGGAGAAAAGTGTATAAAAATACATTGTGTAGCATTAGCATTATATACTCCAACTTGCTTTAGGGTGGATGCTCTCGTCCATTGCAAAGACAATTGTGACTTGTTAGTTTGCTTGGCCTTTTGCTATTTTTGCATTAAATTCATAATAGACTTGTTGGCCTCCCGGTGTGTTGTATTTTATTTTACATATCACAAGAGATGACGAGGAAAATGACAGTCCAGTATACACATTCTTCATATAATTCAACTCACAGTATACTGTTCTGGAGGTTCAGTCCCACAGACATTATCTCTAACTGAACGCAGGCACCCTAGGAAGCATGGGCTTTTCAAACCAGTTGCCCTCTGATGCGGCGTCCTTGCTATTGGATAAGTCAGTATGTCCTGAATTTTAGGAAGGTTACCGTATCTAGTGCACTCTGTTAAACAGTGCTCACCTGTGGTAGTAAGATGTTAATAGGCACCTTATCACCAATGCACGGGGCAGGGCTTTGAGTTACAGAGCTCCTCACGCGGTGGAGAAGATTAGGTCACATTTACCCGTTTTCCCATATTTGGTCCTGATGAAATGCCAACAGATTGCTCCATGACTACACAAAGTATGAAAAAAGTTGACCTGAAGTATAGACCCCAACTTACCAGCAGGTCCATAGGGGATCGACACTTTCACACAGTGATACGGGCCATTAGTTCCTCAATTTCTCTGCCACTGTTTTTAATCTCAACATGGACCAGGATGATCACATTAACTATATTGTGGCAACTGGTCGATAGTTGATCTTATATTCAGACTTTCACCAATCTCACATCTTATGACACACCATCCTCTGTCCTACTATGCTCCTCCGGCGTACTTAATAAAAGATCTCCGACAAAGTGCCCGCTTGTGGTGCCCGCCAGGCATTGTAGCGCCGGCCTGGTGAGGAGTATAGCCCAATGAGGAAGCATGTCACCTTCAGGTGAGTGAACGCAACTTGTCTTAAAAGCACATGCTTCCTAGGGTGTCTGCGTTTAGTTACAGATAATGACTCTGGGACTGAACCGCCGGAACAGTATACTGTGATATGATTGTGTTTTATTTTAACAAATGTACATAGCAGATATTGGCCCTTCCTTGTTTCACAAAAATGATCGGATACCTGCCTCAGAGCGTACTTCTTACAGACGAGTATGGGGTTATCATATTGCTGCTACAAAGTCCTTACCTGTGCGAGGTATCGGGAACGATGCAGGGGGTAGACCCAAACCAGCCACATGTGGAGATCAATGACA
Organism: Lissotriton helveticus; assembly: GCF_964261635.1. Lineage (NCBI taxonomy): Eukaryota > Metazoa > Chordata > Amphibia > Caudata > Salamandridae > Lissotriton > Lissotriton helveticus. The sequence continues at coordinate 438,736,400 of NC_136058.1, forward strand.
AATACTGAAGAATTAACAGAGCTTCCAAGCTGGTGACCATTACTTAATTGACCTTCAAAATAAAAGACACGCTTTTAGTATTCTGGTGACTCATGACCATAAAAAACAAATGTTATACATTCAATATTGTGTCAAATACTTATAAAATGAAACTGGATATGCTGAATCGGATGTTGCGCCAGGTCATGTGTGACACCCTCCACCACTATTGCTTATTGGACTTGTAGTTTTGTTTTTCTCATTCAAAGGATGGGCTCTAAAGTCCCAGTGTTCTAAGCGATGTTGGTCAAAATCAGAGGCCTGACGGAGGATGAAGCATGACACTGCTCTGCTTAGCAGTGAGATGACTATCAGTTCCCCAGCCCTTCCATTCTTTGACAGACAGAGGCTCGTCGGCCTTTCATATTTTTTTGCAACGACAAAGAAACTTTTATTGCAGCTTCTGTCAACTGAAGAGATAAAACGCCTAGGCATGTTTCATTAACTACATGAACAATCAAGAACATGAGTTTCTGGAAAACTATCAAGCACCCAATCGGAATCAGCCGCCCTTCACACCCAGGAAATCCTACTCTATGGCAGGGTGCTGCCTGCCACTATATTGCAGGTTACTTCCAACATAATCTGATTTATACATACATACTCCAGGGTGCTGCCAGCTATCGGGGCTGCACACAGCAGTCTGGAGCCACTCAGGAAGGAGGTAAGCTCTTCATTTCATCTTAAGCCCGTAGGGTACATTCACAGCGAGATGGGTCCGGAGAACTTTATCCGCACTTTAACTGCGCCGAGCAGATAGACGTAGCACATCATAGGCTGTGTTGTGTGCTGGGTGATGCCTGGCATCTTATTATCATTGGCGGGAGGATGAAGCTCTGATAAGAGCTACTACAAGGAGAGCAGAGAAACAGGACCACAGATCGCCACAGAGTGACAACAGCCCAGAAGCTGAAGAAAGAACTCTGGAACAGCAAAACTCCTCCACCCTGGAGATTCTCCTGGGTAAGCAAATGATGGTAATGAAATGCAAACTGCAGCATTAAGGTCACACACCTCAAAATCATTCCCTTTAAACAAAAGGTAACAGCCTACAAGAAAAAACGAAACAAAAAGCAACAAAACTAGAAAATGCATTTCCAAATGCTGCAAAAGAGAAACAGTTAATACAATTGAAAAAATATTAAACTTTGTTGGTACCTTAGTAATGTGCTTACTTCTTGGCTTCACTCCTTCTGCAGCAATAATGCTCTGAAAGGAGAAATTACTGCTGTGAGTCTCAAGAGTCTTCAGTATTACTGGTCTCAGTCACGAAGACTGTGATGTCGGAAGATAACTTTCTCTTATTTGGCTTCATAGATCCACCAGTCACACCATTGCTTTTAGCAGACACGCTACTATCAGCAGCATCACAACTTCAGGCAGATCAGCAAAGCGGATCTCACCACTCACATTGGGTGAATATTAATAAGTACGGTCTCGGCTTACCAAGCAGAACAAAAGAATCGGGTCTCATAACCATACCCAGAGTCACAGTTAGCTCTGCCGCCACTTGAGCACACCCAAACACCTCAGCACTTAAGCACCAGTCCCAGGGGAGACCATGTGTGAAGTCCTTGTTAACTTGCACCACTCCTGGGTCAGCACAAACAACATCATGGAAAGCGTCTAACACCGCTACCACAAACATTCATCAACATCCAAATCCTCGTCACCCAAACTACCCAAAAGTGGCTTTCTAGATAAGCAGCCAGCCCTGTAGTGTCTGTCTCTGTGTACTAATTTGATGCCAAAGTTGTAATTTTAAAAACAGCCTTAGCAACCTTACAGGGGCCTTACTGACACCATTAAGGGTTCAAAGCAAAGGGCTGTGGTCTGTGAACTTTAAAAGATGCATGCCCCCAGACCTCTTCTGGACAATAAAAACTGGCAAAACCATTCAGAGGAATTGGTATCATAAATCATGTAAGAGTTCAGTAAGCTCACTCTCTACCCTCAGAAAAACAGAGCGCACTCTATGAATGAGAGGTACTGCCTGAGCTTTAAGTTTGATACAATGCTCAACCCATTCACTGCTCCCACTCGGTAAACATCAGGAGAATGTAGTAAAGTATTCTTAATGTCATTGGCATCAAAATCTACATTCGATACAGGCATGTCACTCAACACCGCTGGATTATCAGGAACCGGCCTCATAGCGAAACCAACTTAGTCTGATTCTGCCATCTCGACCCTTACCTTCCATTGATAGATACATACATTTTTGAGTGAATCTTTTTACCCAATCATTCCAGCAGACTAACAAAGTAATCCAGTATATATCGATATCCTGCTCACCTAAGGCTTTAGGATTTATATTTGAGCTGGTCAGCTGTTTCTCCCAGCTCGAGTTTTATCAAAGGCTACATCACACAAAATCTTGATGGGTAGTCCTGAATCCGCCATTCCATTTAACAACACCGTACCAGCATGAACCATACACAAGGGACACATTACCTGTCGCATGAAGGTGGAACGAATTATGGAATCAATTGCTAAAACTAAGTTATTCCCTCTGGGGACGTTCTTCCTCATTAACATCAATTGTGCAGACTTTTACAGTAGTGCATACACTCATACTGCTTGAAAATGCCCCAACACTGCCACACTGTCCTTGATCCGGGCATTTCCCATTACTTCCCACGTGTGCCTTAAACCCACACCTGTAACAACTGCCATGATGACCTTTCTCAGCCCAATTCCTTTTTGTTTGGTCTCTGGAGTTCACAGAACAACCCAGAGCAGTGCCAAGAATGCGACTCACTGGTGATGCGCCCTCCTCAGAGGTCAGTGTTCTAGATGGAAGAGTGGAGCACTCTATGCATTTAGGAATGTTCACCTCTCGGGGAGAGTTGGGTTCCTGCAGCTCAGTAATCTCTCCTGCAAATTCTTAGATAAACAGTTAAACACAAACTCGTCTCTGCTACATACATCCAATCTGTTCTCAAATTTGCTTGGGGCTGTCAAAATGCAAAGAGCTGCAATATATTTGTTTTAAAAAGTTGTGACGTTCAAGCGTGAAGCTTGGTTTATCTCTAAACTGAATTTTGTAGAGGTTCTGTTCCCGCACAATACTCGTCCCATATTCCAGGTGCTTCAACCCTGGTAGGTTATCAACTGCCTATTTGCAGATAATTTCTAAAAACTCTCTGCTAGTTTCTGCAAGAAACTGAATTATTATTTGTGGTGAAAGAGGAAAAATCACAACCCCTGTCAGAGTGAATTCTCAATGTCATTAAAAGTAACCTGGAGTCAACCCCCTGGTACCTAAGGCACGGAATAGGCAGGCTTAACATAGGACAATATGTAAAATAGGTATGCAGAAACCAAAACAGTAAAAGTCAAAATGCAAAACAATAAAAATAAAAACACGAAATAGAAAAATAATGTAAAATGTAATGAACAAAATAACACTAAAATGACAAAACCCAATAAGCGGAATCTGAGATATGAAATGTAACGCTTCAAGTAGCGATAGTGCCAAGAATCACAAGGTGCCAATGATACTCCATTGTTGCGGAAGACCTAGGCATAAATTGATGGTGACCACGATGGAAGTCAGGTCAGATACATCAACCAGGTTCGTGCTGGTCAAAGATTTTACCTATTGACTTTAGTCCTTTAAGTCTTGTTCCATAATAGGAGTGCACTTCTACAGCCTCCCAGGACCTCATGGGAAGCACTTAGAGCCTCATATGGGCTCAGTCAAGGACCAACAGCCGGGACCAGTCCAGTCCATGCCTCTGGTCAGCTGGACAGTTGCAGCAAAGGCCTTTTTAGTGTTCTGTATCCTTGTAGGTTGAACACTACACAGCACATGGGCACATCTATTGTTAGTGCAGCAGGCACAGTAGCACCAGGGCTGAAGACGGGGTAAGAGATCACGGAAGCCTACCCTATGCCCACACAGGAGCAGCAATCATTAGTGAAGCAGGTGCAGGGAAGCTCACCAAGGTGCTATTTCCGTAATCAGATGTAGGATAGATATATAGGCAATCACCCAGCATACCCGACGAGACTACACGCTAGTACTTATCAAAAGCAATAATCCTTTCAAGATTTTATCTGACTGGATGCGATGGTGATTACCAGCTTATTGATATTGCATCTCTTAATAAGAATAAGCGACTTGGTGTTCTTCAATAAGACTATTTCAATATGGGTCGAAGGCATTAAATCAATCATGAATGTACCAAACTGATGCTACGTTGATTGCCTATATATCAATACTACATCTGATTACATGCTTAGGTAAAAGAGCATGGACAGTGGCCCTCTACTTCAGAGGCACTCATCAGTTCTATGCCCCTTTGAACTCAGTTGGATACCTCTATCTACACTCTCCTGAGACACTGAACTGGCCTACGGGAAACTCTTCTCCTCACCTGTGCAGCAGCTAACCGTAACTTGTTCACAGATACATCCCAGGTGGCAGACAGTACCATCATGGCAAACAAAAGTGATCTGGCTCCTTATATCCTTCGGATCAGACTTTTGTTCTCAACCCAAGGTAAACTCTGTGAATTAAGACAGCAACCAACAGAGGCTCCTGACAGCTGTCAGCTAACAAAAACATCGAAGACAAACTGGTACGTGCCAATACATAGGTGACAAGACCAAAGGTTTCCATACAGACAATTGCTAGCACTACCTCACATTAAAGGACACCATCAATGTGGAAATTGCATCTCATGCTTGAGTACCATCGAAGGAGATAAATTTGAATACAGAGGCAAAAGTATCATACATGAAGAATTCACAAATTACAATAGTACCAACGTAATATATTGTGTAATATGCCCATGCCTCCTTGCGTACGTAGGTAAAACAACTCAGGCAGTAAAAAAGAGGATCACTCAAGACAGATCAAGAATTAAATGCAAAGTCCAGAATGCACCCATGGTACAACATTACGAAGAAAAAAAGACATGGGACACAAGACATAAAATGGACAGTCCTAAAACACGTAAAAGGATGTTGCACTGATTCCATACTATCGTGCTTCGAAGGAAAAACTATCCTACGTCTGGGCACAACCGACAATGGACTCAACGAGAAGAGCTAAATAATGCATAAGCCAACTACATACCACACAGCACAATATGAATGTAACATACAAACTGATAGTTTTTCACTAGGTCCTGGTGAATTGCCACTGATCCTCCAGACTATGAGGCAACAAACATGTCGACCCCTCAGGAGTAGAGCGCAGTTATCCCGAACCATTAGTTCAGATAGTCGCCACTCTTCCTTTTAACCAGGTGGGGAGCCAAACTCAATAAAAGTCATTCTTTGGACTACCCAACCTGTTTTAATCACTTTCCATTACACCACATCCACACTTTATAGGTCCCTTACCTCCACTGCACCAAACGGCAAAGGACAAAAGATCTCTGCCAAAGAGTCCATCTTTGGGGGCCCGTCAGGTATTGCAGCGCCGACCTAACGAGGAGCAGGCTCAAATGATGAAGCATGGCACCTAGCTGGCTGGGTGCGTGAGGGCCCTAGTTCCGAAAGGAGGAATTCCCCTCCCGCCGATTATTTTAGGACTGTCATTTCTCTTTGTGGCAATACACATTGTTGACCTCTCTTTACTTCTCTTGACCCACCTAATCACTCAATCCAGACATGCCAACCCTCCCGATTTAGGCGTGAGACTACCGATTTGAAGGCTAGTCTACCGCCTCCCGATTCCTACAAGCAACAAGCATTTGCAATGCAATAGATCTCGCATTCGGAAAGTTTGAGCTATTGGTATTGTAAATGACAATTTTTTTTATTTATGTTTTGTTTTTGAAAATAGCGAAATTATTAGCTTTGTCAGTGACCACTGTGCCTTTAACTAGGCCGGGTCACCCCTCCTGCTGCCGTCACCTTCCTGCCTGCTGCCGCTGTACCGAGCGACCCAGCCGCCGTTGAGCCGCCCGGCTGTGCCGATTTCCCGCCGCTGCCTCCCTGCGGCCCCGCCGACCACCAGCCCATTGGACGCCCCGCTCCCGCCTCCCAGCTGACCCGCCCTCCCGGCTCCAGATTTATGACGCCCCCAGAGCGACCGCGCAGCGGACGCGCGCAGCGGGAGCACCGACTGAGCGCCGAAGGTGCGCCAAAGGTAAGCCCGTCTGCGCCCATCCGCGCCTGGACCGCGCCCAGTGCCAGGACCCCTGGCCCCCACCGACGAAAGCCGACCCGACGGACCTACGACGCCACCGAACTCAACGCACTCAACACCGGCCGTACCCTGGGTTGCTACCGAGCCACACCGAGACGCACCCACGGACCCTTCAGCTGCCACTCCTGCAAGTTCACCTGCAACCGGACCCACGCCACACCAGCAGCCGGACCCACCAAGCCGAACACCAACAGCACCCACTTGAAGGGCATCCTGCTCAACACCCGCTCCGTCCACAGACACGCCGTCGAGCTCTGGAACCTGCTCGACACCACAGCCCCAGACGTCGCCTTCCTCACGGAAACCTGGATGAACGCCTCCTCAGCGCCCGACATCGCCATCGCCATTCCGGACGGCTACAAGATCATCCGGAGGGACCGCGTCAACCAGACAGGAGGAGGCATCGCCATCATCCACAGGAACACATCCGCATCACGACCAACGCCGACAACACCCTCGCACCCGCCGAACACCTGCACTTCCAGATCCACATCAACCCCAAGACCAGCCTCAGAGGCACCCTCATCTACAGACCCCCGGGACCACGCACACAATTCAGCGAGGACATCGCCGACTTCATCAGCCCGCACGCCCTCCTCTCCGCTGACTACATCCTCCTCGGGGACCTCAACTTCCACCTGGAGAACAACAACGACCGCAACACCACCACCCTGCTGGACAACCTCGCCAACCTCGGACTCAAGCAGCTGGTGACCTCCCCCACCCACTACGTCGGACACTCACTCGACCCGGTCTTCTCTTCCAGCAAGGACATCGCCTTCAGCCACGCCACGGGACTCCACTGGACGGACCACAGCTGCGTCCACTTCAGCTTCAGAAGGACCACGCTCCACCATCACCAGCAACAGGTTCCCCGCAGAAGCTGGAACAAGATCACTGCAGACCAGCTCGCTACTTCCCTGAGCAAGAACCCTCCCACCAGCACAACGAACCCCAGCCAAGCGGCCACCAACCTCACGAAATGGATCAGCGACTGCGCAGACGACCTCGCCCCTCTGAAGACCCCGCCGAGCAGATCCGGCAGCAAGAAAGCCCCATGGTTTAACGACGAACTCAAGAGCTCCAAGAAGAACTGCAGAGCACTCGAGAAAACCCGGCGCAGAGACCCAACACCGGACAACATGACTGCCCTCAAGCTCGCCACCCGAAAACACCACCAACTGATCCACGCCACCAAGAAAACCGCATTCAAGGAACGACTGGACAACAACGCACACAACAGCAAGGAACTCTTCAACATCGTGAAAGAGCTCTCCAACCCCAACGCCGGTAACAACTACATCACCCCTTCGCAAGACCTCTGCAACTCCCTCGCCTCCTACTTCCACAACAAGATCGCAGACATCCACAACAGCTTCAGCACTCAACCGACGCACGCCACGACCGAACCACCGCCCCCCACCACCACCCTCCGCGCCTGGACCCCGATCAGCACCGAAGACACCATCCGCACGATGAACTCCATCCACTCCGGATCTCCGACAGACCCCTGCCCTCACCACGTCTTCAACAAGGCCGACGCTGTCATCGCACCCCACCTGCGGGACATCATCAACACCTCCTTCGACATCGCCACCTTCCCGGAGAGCTGGAAGCACGCCGAACTCAGCGCTCTACTCAAGAAACCATCAGCCGACCCCACCGACCTCAAGAACTACCGCCCCATCTCGCTGCTCCCGTTTCCGGCAAAAGTCATCGAGAAGACCGTCAACAAGCAACTGGCCGCCTTCCTCGAGTCTAACGGTTCCCTCGACCTCTCGCAGTCTGGCTTCCGGGCCAACCACAGCACCGAGACCGCCCTGATCGCAGCTACCGATGACATCCGAGCCCTGCTCGACAACGGAGAAACAGCGGCCCTCATCCTCCTGGACCTCTCCGCGGCCTTCGACACTGTCTGCCACCGTACCCTAGTACAGCGCCTCAGCAACGTCGGAATCCAGGAGAAGGGAGTGGATCATCTCCTTCCTCGCCGGAAGGACACAGAGAGTCCGCCTCTCCCCGTTCAGATCGGAGGCCACCGAAGTCATCTGCGGCATTCCTCAAGGCTCCTCGCTCAGCCCAACACTCTTCAACGTCTACATGAGCCCCCTCGCAGCCATCGCACGCCAGCACAACCTCAACTTCATCTCCTACGCCGACGACACCCAGCTGATCCTCTCCCTCACCAACGACCCCGCCACCGCCAGAGCCAACCTTCACGAAGGGATGAAAGAGGTAGCCGAATGGATGAAGAACAGCCGCCTGAAACTGAACTCGGACAAGACGGAAGTCCTCATCCTAGGATCCTCACCCCCCGCCTGGGACGACTCCTGGTGGCCCTGGGCAGCGCACCCAAACCAACAGACCACGCACGCAACCTGGGCTTCATCCTGGACTCCTCCCTCTCCATGACCAGACAAGTCAACGCCGTCTCCTCCTCGTGCTTCAACATCCTACGCATGCTACGCAAGATATTCCGATGGATCCCCTCCGAGACCAGGAAGACGGTCACCCAGGCCCTCGTCACCAGCCGTCTGGACTACGGCAACTCCCTCTACGCCGGAACCACCGCCAAACTCCAGAAGAGACTCCAGCGGATCCAGAACACCTCAGCACGACTCATCCTGGACATCCCCCGCCGCAGCCACATCTCCGGACACCTGAGAGACCTGCACTGGCTCCCGGTCAACAAGAGAATCACCTTCCGGCTCCTGACCCACGCACACAAAGCCCTACACAACCAAGGCCCAGGATACCTAAACAGCCGCCTCAACTTCTACGCTCCCAAATGCCAGCTTCGATCGACCAGCCACGCCCTCGCCGCCGTCCCCCGCATCCGAAGAGCCACCACAGGAGGAAGGTCCTTCTCCTACCTGGCCGCCAAGACTTGGAACTCCCTTCCGACCCACCTCCGACTGACCCAAGACCACCTCGCCTTCAGGAAGCAGCTCAAGACCTGGCTGTTCGAGCAGTAGCGGACCCCCTCCCCCCAGCGCCTTGAGACCCTCCGGGTGAGTAGTGCGCTATATAAATGCTTTGATTGTTTGATTGATTAATTGATTTACCATGCCAATAGTTATAAATTTTGCAAAATGTGACACATATAGCATTTGTAATGCAATATGTGTTGTATTTACAAGACTTTCATGTATTGATATTACAAATAACAATAGTTTTTATTTTTTTTAATAATTAATAGTTAAATAAAAGTTATTGTAATTCAATTCCATTCAATAATGTTTAGCAATGTGTTGAATTTTGGTGATCTCACATATGTTCACCCACGTGACTTTGCTTCAATGGGAATCTCGAGCGGCATTCGAAACTTTGAGCACATTTCGGAAGTGTTTAAACGACGTATACATGAGCCCATTAATTACTTCTTACTTTATCGTCACCCCGCGCGCAGTGGGTACTTCCGGGCAGCCTACACACCCCATATGGCGACTTCTGTCCACACATCAGTTACTTTGTCATGACACGCCCAACATCTGCCCTCCCGTCATTATCGCCTGCTGATATTACCCCTCCCTGCTGCGGTGATCGGCTTCACAAAACATCTCACAACCAGCAAAGCTTCAACACTATCACTTGCTCCGCGGCGCTTACCGCCTCGCAGTGACAAGTTCTAACATCCACAGTCTCGGAGATCACTGAAACCCTCTCCAGCCTGAGGCCACCTTGACCCGATGAAGCCCGGGCTCTCTGCCCGTCACACCGACCCAACTTTGGATTCGCCAGTGTTCGCTCTCTTTAGGAGCTCAACCTCCCAAGTCTGCTTCCACCTCAACGTCAGCCCCAGGAAACACCTAGGCCGTGCCCTGGGCGTACGTACGTCAGCGCCGTAGTAGATCAGAAGAAGAAACAAGCGTGAGGGAAGCCCCGCGTATGGTGATGCACCGAAGAAAACACCAGAGGAGTGCGGAGCCTGGAGAGCACAGCGAGGCGACGTGACAAAAGAACACGGTGAGTGGAGGGGGGATATGTGTGTGTGTCTGTGTGCGTGTGTATGTGTGCGCGAGAGCCCGTGAGTGGAGGGGGGTGTACGCGCGTGTCTGTGTGTGTTCGAGTGCGCCTGTGCGTGTGTCTGTCTGTGTGCGCGGGGGTCTGTTTAAGGGGGGGTGCGTGTGTGTATGCAGTGTGTGTGTGCCTGTGTATGCGTGTGGCTGTGTATGTGCGCATGCGTGAGTGTGGCTGTGTGAGTGTCTTTGCGCATGGGAATATGAGGCACGAGAGGGGCACGGCGTTGTGCTCGCCCACGAGGTGAAATCTGCGCTTGTGCCCCTCTCGTGTCTACATTCCCAAATACGGGCAGCAATAGGTCTCGTGCAGACTATGTCTGCTCGACCTAAAAACCCGATTCCTCGGGGTTTCAGCTCACAGGGCTTGGTATTGTTAAAAGTTCTAATTCTTCCAGCAAAGAGTGGCGATGCAGGGGTTCTCGAAAGGGGGAAAAAACCAACAAAGCGTCATTAACAAGGGGATCGCCTTTTAAAGACCTGCGAAGTACTGGGGCAGGGGGACTGTTTCAGCCCGGGCTGCCACAGGGGGGTGGAACAGGGGCGTAACACAGGCCCCCACAGCCCCCGCATTGCAGGGGGGCCCTGCGCTCCAGGGGCCCCAGGGGGCCCCTCAGTCTCAGAAGAGCCAGCTGCAAGCCTAAACGGTGCGCACGCGCCCTCCAAGTCACCATAAATTAAATGGTGCTGCACCATGGGCGTAAGAAAGGCCCCCGCAGTGCGGGGGCCCCTAGCTCCAAGGGGCCCCCTCAGCCCAGTACGCTCATTGACTGGATTTAGGATCCGTTCGTTTTACAGTTACGCTCCTGCGCACACGTACAAGCGATGTGCGCCATGAAAGTCACATGAGTCTTTACACGTGGTGCAGTGCGCGCCACTGCGTGGTCTTCAGGGCGGGGCGGAGGCCAGGGTGTGACTATATTGAGCCATGTTCAATGTAAACTGCACATGTGCGGCGCAAAGCAGCCTGCTCCTGAAACCGAAGCTGCAGGTCACAGGTGAGACGAGTAAAATGAACTAGCAGTCACGATACCACAGTCACATGTCGTGCAGTGCGGGCTGCTGTATTCAGGGACCCCAGGGTGCGAGATAAGAGCAATTGCTCCTGTGAGCCTGAGCCCCACGATTGCCTTATGTTATTGGTAATGCACGCGCTCGTCGGAATGGATCGCTCCCAGCAGGCTTTCAGTTTACTGGCATACATTTCAAAATCTCGGCCACTTCTGTGATATTCTCTCCTCAATAGATAGCTAGACATGGGATATCTGCCGAGTGAACTTAAGGAGGCGCGGGTAAGACCCTTATTGAAAAAACCGGGGTCGGATCCTGCAGTGTTAAAGAATTACAGACCCATCTCCCAGCTGCCCTTTCTCTCAAAAATCCTTGAGCAGCATGTTCTACAGTCCCTGTCGTGTTATCTGGAATCTCACCACCTACTCCATGATAGACAGGCAGGTTTTCAAGCCCATCACAGCACCGAGTTGGTGATGCTCTCGGTGCTGGACGAACTAAGAGGCAGGGCTGACTGTAAGAAAGCGAGCGCCCTGATTTTATTAGATCTATCAGCGGCGTTCGATACTGTCAGCCACACCCTGCTCTTAGATAGATTAAAGAACTTTGGGATTAAGGGCTTGGCTTTTCAGTGGTTGGAATCCTTCCTTACAGGAAGGACCCAAAAGATACAACTGGGGGACGAAACATCTGAGATGGGGATTTTAGAGTGTGGGGTACCGCAGGGGTCTGCCCTGTCCCCGCTTCTATTTAATCTGTACCTGCAACCACTGATTGCTTCGCTGGCTGCGATGGACTGTAAAGTCTTTAACTACGCGGATGATACGCAGTTGCTGCTAAGTATAAACGACACCACGGCTGCACAACTCCAATCCCAGAACATCTTGAGGTTCACGGTGCAATGGATGACGAATAACCTTTTAAAAGTCAACCCTGACAAAACTGAGATCTTAGTTATCCCATCCACCTCTTCACCTTGGAGTGATCTCTACTGGCCTATGGAGTTGGGCCCTGCCCCAAAACCAAGCCTGGCTGTAAAAAGCTTGGGGATTAGGTTGGACGGTGACCTGTCGATGGCTCCTCAGATCTCATCGGTTGTAGGCAGCTGCACAAATATCATTCGGCAACTGCGGAAGTTATCCCCTATCCTCTCACAGCCCATGATGCGATCAATAGTGGCTGCCACTATCATTTCCAGAATTGATTATGGGAATGCTCTCTATCTTGGCCTACCCAAAACTCTTACCAACAGGCTCCAGGTCTTAATGAATGACGCTGCCCGATTGATCTTTAGACTCCCGAGGAGGTCTAAAGCCACTCCTTTATTACGAAGCCTACATTGGCTTCCAATTAAAGATAGAGTGGAATTTAAGAGTTTGTGTACAGCTCATAAGGCAATCTATGGTAAGGCTCCAGCCTATATCAAAGAGCGCCTGCAGCTGTACTGTCCGGTGAGAACACTTCGGTCTTCGGACTCGCAGCTGCTGACTTGTCCTCGCTACAGGCTAGCGACGAAGGGAGGGAGAGCCTTCTCAGTGTTGGTTCCCCAGCTGTGGAACAGCTTGCCTGGAGGGCTGCGTGAGGAAGGAAACCTCTTAAGATTTAGAAGGAGCCTAAAAACGCTATTGTTCAGGAGAAGCCTGAGCATGGTATAATTTAGTGTTCTTTTCTGCTCTGATTCCGTTGTCTTATTGTCTTGTACCATTTTGTTTCCTGGCGCTTAGAGACCTGCAGGTGATTAGGCGCGGTATAAAATTAAAATAACAATAACAATAACAATATGTAACCCAGTAAAAGAACACCTCCTTATTAGCGGCATCACAGCATTAATCACTGCTCGGATTTCACACCAACTACTCAGGGCACAAGTCCTAAAAAAAGAAGTGGGGGGACGCTGACGCCACGTCAGGAAGTGACATCACAAAAGGTGGCTTGCACCATCAGACTTATTGCCTCCCTTCGCTCACCCCTTAGATGCGATTGCATCAGAGAAGACAGCGTGTGAGCTCCGATCTCGTCCCGGAGAGGCCAAAGGTGAATGTGTGGCTCCATTTGCTCCAGTAATCGAGCTCCCGGTAAAATAAGTGGGGGGACGCCGTCCACCCGCGTGGTACCCCGACTTGAGCCCTGCAACTACTGGTGGAACTTTGGGCGTTTTACTGCAAAGGAGGTGTTAAAAACCGTCCACCCAAAGAGCAACAGTGCTTGAATCAGCCCCATTTGTAAAAATAAAAGCATCGTATCTGCTGATCTCCGCAGCCCTTCTTCCCACCCCATGTACTGGCGCACGAAGGTTAGTTAGCAGCTTCTAGAGGCCACCACCTCTGTGTGTGTAAATTATTTTTGGTATTGGATTTATAATATTATGACAGTAGTTTGAAATCCTTCATTAGCCAGTGCCGGGTTTAGAGCTAGGCATTTTAGGCGCCCCCAATAACCTCACTCTACACGGATGTCCTCACTACCACACTCAAACAGGGCCCCGTCTCCCTATAGCTCCTGTCTCTCACATGCATTTAATTTGATTTATAGTGCTATTCATACCAATGAGGAGTGTAAGAGCACTATACGTCAAACACACACACATTCTACAGAAACAATGTGAATCGGCGTTACGGGAAATGTTACATAAGACAATGGGGATTATATTGTGAAGGAGTCGCAGGACATCGGAACCAGTAGCCAGTATATTTTAAGAGTTTGGTCTGGAAAAGCACAAATTCACAATTTGAAATGCACCACAGGGTTGGCTTTAGTAATAGTAAGAATACATTTCTCCCCAAACAAACCAATGTTTAGCTACATTAGTATAATGAAAGACTAGGGAAAAAAATGATATTCTAACCTATATCACGCAGTCTGAAAGCATCTAAACTCTTGGAGGACAGATCATAGCTCTCTGAGCTATACTAGAATTGCAACTTATGAGCAGCAAGTAACAGAAGAATCTCTCTGACACATGCAGTGACCCACTGAGCTATCCAAATAAAATACAGTTATGTGATCTGCAGGGTACCTGTTCTTTTCAGCAGGCACATTAAACCTCTGCGCTACTTTATAGCGAGCAAAAGCAAATGACATTTCTGCTGGCTTAAACTTTGTGTGACAGTAGCATCTTCCATTTATTAGTAATATCAGTGATTTCTGTCAATTTTTATGAGGGCAATTTTGTATTCTACTGTTTGAGGATAGTAAAAATAATCCTCAGGAAGCACATTTTATTGGCGCTGTGGGAGGTCACATTTTATTAAATATTTTCTAAATCAGTGGAGGCCAAAACTTGATGTCACTGTTACACATCATCCATCAAAACAAAATTTCTTTAAACTTTTTTGTACAGTTATGTAATTGCAATTTGACTTTTTTGTAGCTTTAATGCACAGCTTGGATAACCTCTGAAAACTGCGCCAACTAAAACATAACTTTCAAGAAAGCCTTTTTCGAGCTTCCATTTGAGACTTATAGAAATGGAATTCAAGCAAGGTGTTGGATGTCACGTAAACACTCTGATGGGAGTAGGGCTAATTCATGGGACCAAACTGACCTTTAATGCAGTGTCGAGAGCATAGCTACCTGTGCGTGTCACTGCTAATATTATCATGGAAAGGGACACAGCTTGAATTAAGCAGGTGCTCTCTGATTTTGTAAGGGCACAGCAATTGTGGGACGCGGGCCAACACTAAAGCTATTTCATCCAAGATGACGTGAACGCTTGTGCCCGTCTTTTATTTCCTCGAGGATCAACGTTGTGGAAATCAAAGATCCAGGGTTTTGGCGCCCCCTCCCCATAGCACCCGGTGTAGTGGCACCGGTCGCACCACCCTAAAGCCGGCACTGTCTCCAGCCCCTCTGTAAGGTATATAGAGAAGCATTCAGAATTATGTACATACATACAACTAATTAAGCAGTCGGATGTTAAACAGGTGGTTAAATCTGCATGCATGAGACGTAGTGGTTAATTTTGCATGAGGCATGGGTGTCAATCATTGGAGGTTGGCAATTTCTGGTTTGAGGAAATAGTTATTGTATATGCAGTTTTGTGCATCTGACAATTCACCTGCGTGTACTGTGCTCCGCACGCGCCCCGCCGCCTGTCCATTTGCTTTGCAGCCACTTGCAATGCGTGATGCCTATTACAGCATAGCTGTGGCTTTCAGTAACTAAATTGCCCTCATTCCTCCTCTCTCCTTCTTTTACCCTCATTCCTTCTCTCTCCTTCTTTTACCCTCATTCCTTTTCTCTCCTTCTTTTACCCTCATTCCTTCTCTCTCCTTCTTTTACCCTCATTCCTTCTCTCTCCTTCTTTTACCCTCATTCCTTCTCTCTCCTTCCTCTGCCCTCATTCCTGCTCCCTCCTTCTTTTACCCTCATTCCTTCTCTCTCCTTCCTCTGCCCTCATTCCTTCTTTCTCCTTCTTTTACCCTCATTCCTGCTCCCTCCTTCTTTTACCCTCATTCCTTCTCTCTCCTTCTTTTACCCTCATTCCTTCTCTCTCCTTCTTTTACCCTCATTCCTTCTCTCTCCTTCTTTTACCCTCATTCCTTCTCTCTCCTTCTTTTACCCTCATTCCTCCTCCCTCCTTCTTTTACCCTCATTCCTTCTCTCTCCTTCTTTTACCCTCATTCCTTCTCTCTCCTTCTTTTACCCTCATTCCTTCTCTCTCCTTCCTCTGCCCCCAGTCAGAGCGACGGTAGAAGGTGGGGAGAGACGAGGGGTGTCTATGAAGATAAGATTACTTCGGATTGCAGCGACTGAAGGGACTTCCAGTTCAGATGAGTGTGACGTAGCCTGGTTTTGGGCTGGAGGTGGCGAGGAAGGGTGAAGTTGGGAATGGAGAAAAGGTTTGGGTGTGATATGAAACCAGGGGGGTGAGGCGTAGGAGGATAGAGAATAAAAGGGCCGGAGAGCAAAGGAGATGTGGTCTTAGACTCAAGTTAGAAACATCCAGTGGAAGGGAGACCGCAGCATCCAGACTGGAAGAGCCATCGAGCTGCACGTGGAGAGAAGAATGATCACTCCACACACACTGCAATATTACAGAAGATTTTGTGTCCTACTGTCCCTTAGTGGCATTCCAGGGCAATCTGTGGCAATCGAAATACTTTTTTAGGTGCACACTTAAACTGGGAATCATGTGAAAAGAAATATGATTTAATCAATGTTTTAAAGTAAGGTTTGGGGTTCCCAAGAACATTAGAGCCAAAGTAGGATTAAACGCTGCATTCTGAAGCACGTTCCACCAGAAACATTGGTGAAATCTAGATTAGACTGAAAGACAAAGTCAAGGAAGATTTATGGCATGCCCCAAGGGATTTTGATAAAAAGTATGAGGCAAAAATACCACATTACAAGGACCCCTGATCTAAAGCATTTATGAAAATTAATAATATTGAAGGTGGATCTAAAATACGTGAATCTGTCTCTGTGCAGTGGCATAACATTAGCTCCTGCGGGGTAGCCGCTGCCGGCACTGCGCATGTGCAGCAGACCCCTGGCTTGAGAGCTCCTGACTGGGCCCAACGTTATGTTATGTTATTATAGGTCTTCTATAGCGCACGGCTACTCCAATGGAGTGTCCCGGCGCTTTATGCTCCAGGCCAGAAAAGAAGGAGAACATACACAACAAGTGTGGGGGCCCCCCTATGTTCTTTGCAGGGGGGCCCCCTCAAGTTTCGGTACGCCACTGGGGTGGGAGGAGGGGGGGGGTGCATGTTCTGCCAACAACCTGCCAGGCCAGTGCACGACACTTGCAGCACCCCCTCTCTGCCTGCCAATATGCTCCATGCTTCTGAAAGGTAAGAAATAAAACTTGCATTTGTGTTTCGAATGTCCAATCTACAGCAGCCACTTCTAAAGCCCATACATGCCAGTGACCCCATACATGCCAGTGTCCCCATACAAAGCCCAGACATGGAAGTAACCCCATACATGCCAGTGACCCCATACAAAGCCCATACATGCCAGTAACCCCATACATGCCAGTGACCCCATACAAAGCCCACACATGCCAGTGACCCCATACAGAGCCCATACATGCCAGTGACCCCATACATGCCAGTGACCCCATACATGCCAGTGACCCCATACAAAGCCCATACATGCCAGTAACCCGACTCAAGGCCCCATTCTCCCGACTTTTTTTTTTTAATCTCCCACTTTGCTCTCCTGAAATGTTGGCATGTATGCTCAATCATTCATTCATTTTTAAAGTTGACTGCATACATAGCAGAAGGTAAACATGACGCCAGAGGAGCGTGGAAGCGGGGCCTGCTGCGGCCAGGCTCACGCGCCTTGTTTTGTGGCTCTCACGGGCTGGATGTGGCAGAACGGCCGGAGTGCGCGAGGCCCAAACAAACACCAGGAATCAGATACCAGGATCACCACGAACACACCCACGGGGACGGGATTATATGGCACTGTTTGACTATGGCGATGTCACGGTCTCTCTTTAGTTCTTCATAAATAACAAAATATTTATTTTTAAAGCATAAAAGCCAATACAAATTATTACTACCTCACACACACATGGTTGGGCGCTTTGAGGTCCCCTCACCTCTCCTTGAGCTCCGGTCAGTGGGGGCTGCAGGGCCTGGGGAGAGGGGGGGCGCCGGGCTCGGCCGCCTGAGAGGAGTGGGGCCCGGTGTGTTATTCCCCGCGCGCGCGCGCTCACGCCGCTGCCACGAGCCACAAGCGCGCGCGCGAACAAAACATGCCGTCTCACGGCAGGGCACGCGCAGGACCGCGCGTCACAGCTACCCATGTGCGGAGCAAAGACACTACTCGTAAGGCAGAGCTAGGAACTTGCACGGGGTACAGATTGTGAAGTGCCCTGGACAGAGGGTTCTCAGTCTCACTGCGCATGCGCAGAGTGTAATCACGCAGTCTCACTGCGCCTGCGCAGAGAAAAGACACGCCCCCACAGAGAAGCCGAACCGAGGAGCCTCGCACTGAAATAACTTCTCACCCTGTGCTGTGGCGCGGGGCGCCTCGTGCTCCCTGGCGCGAGGCAGCTGTTGTATCTCATTCATCGTGTCCCCGTGCGGACACTGTCATTCTTGTGCTTCTTTGTGTGCCCGCGCGGACCCCGTCCCACCTGTGGTGGCTCTGACGTGGAGCCCTTCACTACTCTCCGTGCTGTCGGGGCCTGTGTTGTGAATTAAATCAAGAAATCTTTCTTGCAACGACTTCTGGAGTTGGATTGTCTTAACAGTACTATCTCTCCCCAGCGCATGCGCAGTTGTTAATTCAAAGCCTTCCTTAACTCGCACTCCGCTGTAGGAGGCAGTGTTTGTCCTCAGCGCGTGCGCAGTTCACCCCGCGCTCATGGTGCAGTCCTGGCCTCAGTCTCAGCAGGGACCTCAGCACCCGCATGAAACCCCAGGTGAGGCCAAGAGATACAAAGACTGTCTGGAGCTGGAGGGTCTCGAGCCTGCTGCCGGGCTTCATCTGTTGTTGTTGTTATTGTCTGCATCGATCGATGATTATTTTGTATCAACAATCCTCATTGGCCCTCATTGCTAGAGTTGGGTCACTCTTTTCAAGGCCTCAGCAAACGGGGACATTTTTTTCACCTTAAAAGTCTGTGTGATGAGAAGATCGACTTGAATCCCATGTGTGGCTTTCACCAGAGTCAAGGGGGGCAGCCCCGTCAATCGAAAGTGAAAGAAAGTAAAGTAAAGTAAAGTCCACATTTGTAAAGCGCACAATCACCCGTAAGGGTCTCTAGGCGCTGGGGGCCGTCGGGAAGATTAAGTGAGCTATTGCCCAGAGTCACATGGTGCTGGGCTAACTTGCCGCCGGAGCCGGGGATCGAACCCTGATCCCCAGATTCCAGCGTCAGTCGCCCTGGCCGCGGCGCCACACCTCTCCCCAGAGAACGCACTCCCAGGGCCTTATTTATGAAGGCCTTGCGCCGCCGGTGCGTCACTTTTAACATGGGAAAAAGTGACGCACCGGCGGCGCAAAGGCCTTCATAAATAAGGCCCCCAGGCAGCACCGACTGCGCCTCATTGTACCTGGGCCTGCACAGCATCACTTTAGGGTGACCAACCGTCCGTAAATTTCACGGACAGTCCGTAATTTTGGCCGTCTGTCCGTTAAGGATTCTTTAACGTACGCCATTTGTCCGTAATTTTAACGGGGCACAACTTCCACCCGCCTCCCTCTTTAACTCCGATGCTGTTCCAAAGCTCACATACTCAGCAGCATTAGAGACGCACAGCGGGATGTCAACCCTCACACCTTCAGCCCTTGAGCTGTTAAGAGGTGCTTGAAGGTGACAGAGGGAGGGGCTGCAGCTTCAAGAGCAGGGGCATCAGATTCAGATGCAAACAGCCCTGAATGCACCATGTCTGCAATTTAGATGGGCCTCACACATTCCATTTCTATCCAGGGCCCCAAACATCCTAGACTCGGCCCTGATTACACTGTGCAGCACTGGTTCTCTTCACAGAGCTTAATTACTGTCACTAAATTGTAAGCAACCCTCGGTTCTTCAAACATGCAGCCTATAAAATTAAGAAATGGTACAATCGCACCCCCACTGATTAACAAAGTATGGAGGACAATCAGTTAAACCAGTTCTCTTAGAGTATCTCCTGTAAGTTCTGTACATCGCAGTGGGGGATGGCATTTTGGACAGAGAGCCTGTCTTCTTGTTGTCTTGTGCAGGAGGGGGCGAGGAGCCCAAGATGATACTAGAATACTGCATGCCCACCCCTGTGCCCACCCTGGTGGATCCTGTTCCCCCTCCTGTGATGGCTCCTGTCCCCCCTCCCCCCGCCTGTGATGCTGGCTCCTGTCCCCCCTTCTGATGGCTTCTGTCCCCCCACTGTGGTGGATCCTGTCCCCCCCCCCCTTTGATGGCTCCTGCCCCCTCCCCCCCCTGTGATGGCTCCTGCCCCCCCCCGGCCTGTGATGGCTCCTGCCCCCCCTGTGGTGAATCCTGTCTCCGCCCTGGGTGTCTTCTGTCCCAGTCCTGGAATGGCTCCTGCAGCGAGGGTGAAGTTCCTGATGTGCCTCTTCTCAGAAGGGCTCAGCTCAAAATTAATATGGAAAGGTGGGCGAGTAAGTAAGTGAAGGAATGTGTGGATGGCAGGATGAATTAGTGAAAGGGTGAATGGATGAATGAAAGAGTGAATACATGGATAATGAGAGAGGATGGATGGATTGATGAGTGAGGGGAAGGATGGATGAGGAAAAATGTAAATAGCTGGATGTATGGGTGGAAGGGTAGCCGGATGATGGATGAGGGAAAAGATGGATGAATGAGTGGAAGGATGGATGGATGAGGGGAAGGATGGATGGAGGGGAAGGATGGATGGATGGATGGAGGGGAACGATGGATGGATGAGGGGAAGGATGGATGGATGGAGGGGAAGGATGGATGGATGGATGGAGGGGAAGGATGGATGGATGGATGGAGGGGAAGGATGGATGGATGAGGGGAAGGATGGATGGGTGAGGGGATGGATGGATGAGTGGAAGGATGGATGGATGAGGGGAAGGTTGGATGGAGGGGAAGGATGGATGGATGAGGGGAAGGTTGGATAGAGGGGAAGGATGGATGGATGAGGGCAAGGATAAATGGATGGGATGGATGGATGAGGGGAAGGATGGATGGATGAGGGGAAGGATGAATGGATGAGGGGAAGGATGGACAGATGAGGGGAAGGAAGGATGGATGATGAGGGGGAGGATGGATGGATGATGAGGGGGAGGATGGATGGATGATGAGGGGGAGGATGGATGGATGGATGATGAGGGGGAGGATGGATGGATGGATGATGAGGGGGATGAGGGGGAGGATGGATGGATGGATGATGAGGAGGAGGATGGATAGATGGATGATGAGGGGGAGGATGGATGGATGGATGATGAGGGGGAGGATGGATGGATGATGAGGGGGAGGATGGATGGATGACGAGGGGGAGTATGGATGGATGATGAGGGGATGGATGGATGGATGATGAGGGGGTGGGTGAAAGGATGGATGATGAGGGGAAGGATGGATGGATGGTGAGGGGATGGATGGATGATGAGGGGATGGATGGATGATGAGGGGGTGGGTGAAAGGATGGATGATGAGGGGGTGGGTGAAAGGATGGATGGAGAGTGGGTGGGTGAAAGGGTGGATGGATGGATGATGAGTGGGTGGGTAGAAGGATGGATGGATGAAGAGGGGAAGGATGGATGGATGATTGGGTGGATGGATGATGAGTGGGTGGATGGTGGGTGGGTGAAAGGATGGATGAGTGGATTGGATGGTGGGTTGGTGAAAGGATGGATGAGTGGGTGGGTGGATGGTTGGGTGGATGATGGGTGGGTGGATAAGTGAAATGATGGATGGATTGATGGATTGATAAGTGCAAGGGTGAATGAATATACGTATGAGTGAAAGTGTGGATGTAAGGATGGATGAGTGAGTGAAAGGGAGGGTAGATGGACAAAAGGATGAATAGATGTGTGAAGGAGTGAAATGATAGATGGATGAGTGAGGGGGTCAATGGATGGATTCATGAGTGGATGAGTAGATGGGTGGGTGGGTGGATGGATGGAAGGAAGGATGGCTAAGTGAAAGGGTCGATGGAGAGAGAACGGGAGGATGGATGGATGACTAAAAAAGTGGATTGTGGAAGGATTAGTAAGTGAAAGGATGGCTGGATTGGTGAAAGGGTAAATGGCTGTATGGATGAGTGAATGGATGGATGGGATGAAGAGTGGATGGATAAGTGTACTGATGGATAGGGTGAAAGGGTGGATGGATGGATAATGGATGCATGAGTGAAAGGATGGATGAAGGGATGGATGAAGGGATGGATGAATTAAATGATAGATGGAAGGATACATGATGGATAGGTTTGCAAATGGTTGAATATGTTTGGAAATGGCTGGGCTTAATTATATACTATTGCGCGACCTCTGATGTGTCTGTAAAACGTACCTATTGTCCTGAAGTTTTGTCCTGAATTTTGACCTCCTCTCCTGAATTTGTGTCCTGAATTTTGACCCTTTGTCCTGAATTTTTACACTCACCGTCCTGAATTTGCACCAATGCCAGTTGGTCACCCTAATCACTGATGAGGCTAAAACTCCCCCAAATATGTCTCAACCTCACTAGGGCCTCAGCAACCAGGCAGCGGTCAGCCAATGCCCACCAGGTAAACAAGCATTGGCATAGCCAGTAGGTCTCACCTCTGGGACCTTATAAGTGTTCAGTTATCCAGCACAATATCCTTGGGGCAACAACATCAACTGTTGCATGGCTAAACACTTACAAGGTCCCAAAGGCGCGACCTATTGGCTATGCCAATGCTTATTTTCATTGGTTCCTGTGTGAGCCTTTTAGAGATGCATGCTTCTGTTTCATCCTCCTATCTAACTACTCCCGCCTTTTGATGATCTAGGTCACGGGTACTCACAAACATTTTCCCGGGGGCCGCAAAAGTTTGGTCTATGGTGTGACCCAGGTCCGTACTGATGCCAGTGGGGTGTAAAGTAGGGGTAGGGAAACAAAGCATGTATATCTAATGGCTGCCTTTAATAATGAAGGTGTTCCTGAAGTTAAAGGCCTAGTTACCTCCTTTTCCTAACTGCAATTAACCTTTAAATAAGTGTTTGCTGTATACGTACGTTTTTTTTTCATGTT
Source organism: Lissotriton helveticus (assembly GCF_964261635.1). Lineage (NCBI taxonomy): Eukaryota > Metazoa > Chordata > Amphibia > Caudata > Salamandridae > Lissotriton > Lissotriton helveticus. The sequence continues at coordinate 438,759,282 of NC_136058.1, forward strand.
AGTGCTGAGTCGATTAAACGACAGCCCAGTGTTGCTGCTGCCGAGGGTTCCGCATGTAAAGACCTGGAGGGCTTTATGCGGCCCCCGGGCCGTACTTTGAGTATCACAGATCTAGATCCTCCCGGCGACCGCCGCAGCTACATGTGTATTTCAATGTTCTTCAAAAGCTGGTCGGGGTTGAGCCGGGGCCGCTGTATCTCCTTTGCTCTCGGTGATCCCATGGGAGTAGAAGCCGCTCATTCTTCTAATCCTTCCCTAACTTTCCAGAAGTGTCATAGCAGACAGGCTCGCTGAGTCATTCTTGGTTACTGAGTGAGTCTGTTACATTTTTGCAACATTTATTCAGCAAGTCTGTTTATTCCTAATGTATGGTGACAAGAGGCTCAGATCAGATTCTTCCTGTTTCTCTTGCTAAGCCATAGCGCGTTCATTGGGGGGAGTGGGAGGGGTAGAGCTGGGGCTGTGGTTCTAGAAAATCCACATACTCCTACTCAGGGGTCTTACCAATAGGTAGTCCATTCAAAAAGCAGAAAAGGAATTGACAGAGAATCTGAAATATGAAAAGACATCTTTATTACATACAACAGTGAGGCTACGTCGCCCAGCCACGCCTAAAAGCGACTGAATGAGATAGCCTGCCTTCATGGACTCCGCACAGTCCTTTTATACAGATTTTTATGCCTTAGGCACATATTTAAAATACATTCCCAGAACGTGCACACAGATGCAAAACCCACTTTCAAGATAAGTCCAGGCCATAAACAATGTCCACATAATGAATACATTCTTTAGCTGACAAGGCCGGGTAAACCCAAAACAGTAAGGTCACAGCCCATGGCGTGAATAGCTCGTGGAGGCAGGAACAGGGACAGATGGAAGTGAGATAGGCAGGGTGCGTGCGCGATGAAAAGGTTTATGGCATGTTGGGCCTAGATGCTATCTTGCTCGGCCACTGGGAGAGGAACTGACCAAACAGGCTCGGCCTGGGGCAATGGTTTCACCTGGTCCAGGTCAGGAAAAAGTCAAACAAGGTGTACGTGGCTTTTTGGGATCGAATTTAGCTGTGTGTTATAGCCTATGTAAAGGGCAACACACAACATGGCTGCTTGTACACAAAATGGGTGCCAAGGGTTCAAAACGAAAATGACAATCTCGAGGTGAAATTGTTACTGGAACAGAATGAAAATGCTTGTACATAGTGTACTGGCCATTCTCGGTCTTTTGATATAAAAATTGTCATGCTATGACAAAGTTCAAAAGGGATTTATCAGTAAACTCTGATCTCCTAACTATCCGTGTTCGGGTAACATCTGGAAAGATGAAAAGAAGTAGAAGTAGGAAAAGACATAGGTTTGGGAGGTGGGTGCAGATGTGAATTGGGCAGAAAAAAAACAATCCCACCCATAAAAGACAACGCCATGTTTAAAACACACTAGAAAACACGTCATTAGGAACATATAAACAAAGCAGTGACCGCTATTACAAATGAATCATAATTTTCCACAACCCTAAGCAAGCGTAAATCCTAAAATTATCTAGTACATTTTAGGTCTTCTCATGCATTTCTGTAATTCATTATATGTTCAAGTGAAACAGTGGTGACTCTCATTAATGCTCTGAGGTGAAAAGGGAATACTCTTTCACAAAAAATGGACGTTATTCTGCTTCTACTCAAGGGCAAAAATTAGTTTCCAAACTCCAATTCTATACAAGTTCACAGAAAATACCCAGAGTCCGTCAAAGCCTCTACTGGCAGGCTTCTATTGTCCATCAAATCCGCTTCCAGTGTCTTCTTCGCGTTGGGCCTCTTCATTCAGGCTCTTCATGACTCAGTGTCCGTTGGAGTGCCCTCCTGGCAAACACTCATAGCTCAATTACAAAGTCTCAATGTCTCAAGGCAGTGCACCAGTGTCTCTTCTTCGTGGCAGATACTACAGATGATGCGCCCTTCATTGATCAAGGGCACAAAGCATTTCATGCAGATCCAAGCACTATTGAGAACCAACCCAGCAAGATCAGCAGCACTTTCAGACTCCAACACTCATTATTTAGTGTCAGAGGACGCTCAAGCTGCTCTCTCACGGGCACCAGAATGTAGTGCCTTTTTCCAAACGTGGATCCTTGGGTGCACTGCCTTTCCATTGGAGCAAAGGGAAAAGAGGTGTGTGGGGGGCCAAAAACTCAGGCCAAGGGGATCAGGGGACCGCGCGCTGTCAGAGGTTCAAGCACATGACAGTTGAACAAACTGAACAAACTGGATGACAGCCCTGCCATCAACAACAGGGATCCTTCGCATCTTTGAAACCGGCTCCTCTTTTCATTTTCTGTTTACAACGCCTTCTGATGAAACAAATGGCTTGCTTGGGAGGTACCATTGGGGGGATACGCTGATGATCGCGGTCACGCTGATAATTGGTGTCACACTACTTGGTTGCAGGAATTGTAGGGCCAAGAAGTCTGTCTTTCATCTGTCACTGATGGAGAGTGTGCTTAGTCTCGATCACAGGTCTGCAGGGTATCACTCTTCCTTTGACTCTGGAAGATTCCCGCAGAACCTAGTGATATAGGAAATGTGACAACTGTTAGTTTCCTTTAAATCAAGCACAAAAACAGTTCATGGGTTTTGACAAGGGGACTGAAAGCAAGTGGCCTGCAATCTGCAAAGGAGTGGCCACGCGCCATGGGACAATGTTGGTCTAGAATGCACTGTCATTTTCAAAAAGCAATTTCAAACATAAAGGCAGTAGGCAAACGGTGTCTCTGGGCTTTTCAATTGGGTTTTCGTGTGAGAGCATATCCTTCATCATCTAAGGGTAAATAACTACATGAAAATTCTATCTAAATGGATGTTTTTACATATCGTGGCATTGTCTAATGGTGCAAATACATATTTTCCTCAATGATTAAGTGCTCCTAAATTCCTTATCTAGAACATCTCAAATAGAGAAATGACATAATACAGAATATCAAGGACATCACAGAAAAATCCCTTTAGAAATGTGCATTAAGTGCACTATGCAATACAAAGGCTAATGATCAAATGTGCAGACAACAAGACCAGAACTGGAGAGTCCCGCTATTTGCATGATTAAAACACATCTGATCCCACCACAAATTAAAGCAGCAGGAATAAAAGAGAACTGAGGAATTAAAATACGTCATGTTAAAAAGGTAAACTTAAGATATCTCCTATTGAGATGGAAAACGTGTCTTACTATAACATTGGGTCAGTTAACCAGCCTGTCACTACCCCGACAATCAGTCTGAAAAAACATTTTACATAACATGGGGGATCCCTGATACATCACTCTAGTCTAAAAGTGTGCACATAAACAATACACCCATAATAATAAATGGGCTGACTGGTGAAAGGAATATGGAAAAGGGAAATGGAAATAGGACACAACTAAAATCCCCAATAACTAAGCATGATGCGGCATCGGTCAGGGGAGAAACAACAAAAGAAAAAATCTATAGGAAGAACAAAAATTCTTGGGTGATAGTCAAGTTTGTGACATAATACCAAAAAAACATGGACACAAAAGTCACAAATAGTGCAGAAATTTGGACTCTACCACGCCCTTACACCATATACGGTAATGTCAGTTAATGGTCCAGTTCCTTCTGCAGGGAAAAAAATGAAAAGTTTAGGTCACCTTTAACAAGAGCCACAAATCCATAATTTCATCCTTAGGTCCAATCAAGGATACATCAATTTAGAATTACCTGGTCCATAAGGGAGAGGGCAATATCATGACTCATGTATATCTCTTTTATTTTACTTCAATACTATTATGGCCAAATTTTGACATACATTGGTGAGATGTTGTCTAATCGTGTCAACAGCATGCAAACATCATGTCTGTGAAATTTAGTATCAATACAAATTTTACCCAATTATTGTAAAAGTGACACATATCGTCATACATGCCTCCTTGCAATAAAGGCAAACTTGTAATAATTTCTTAAGTAGCAACATAAAACACAGCCAACATATACCAAGCCGTCAAATATACATGCAGTATAGCAAGCACAAAAAGGCATGGGCAAATCACAATAACATAAGCAGTGACGCATGTATTCACGCAGCCCAAAACCCATCAATGCAGGCCTGCTTAATTTGTCAGGTTTAGAATCAAAAATCAAAATTGCACACTTTCATTTAATCTCAAAATTTACACTTTCACTTACTCCCACCCTTTTGACAGATCATCACCAGCACTGGAGATTGAACTGTCAAATAAAACTTACAGTGTCGACCATCAGGAACGATTCATAAAGGGAAAATGCTAAATCATGAAAAAAACACGAACATTTCCTTGCAAAGAAGTCATAATAAAAACCCATCTCTTTTCAACATACTGCTGACTTGCCATAACATACAAAATACCAACTGTAATTAACCATCTTCCAAAAACATACTAATTCCAACTTCTCAAAAAGCAGAACTCATTCACAGACACTCTACATCCCCTGCGCCAAAATGCCCTGAGGTCCGAAAGGCCCTCAGCAGAACATCTGGTTTCACTTACTCCTAACCCCCACCTCACTGACCTTCAGGTCAAACTCTGCCTGACATACTTCGTGCGTTCCTTGACCATCCCCCTATTCGCCCCTGGAGCTGACAAATGCAAAAACTGTCCCACTCTTTTTAACCCTCCAATAATCAACCCTATTGAAAAACCACATATTATAAATGACTTCTTTAAAGCGTTAAAAGTCATTTAGTCTTAGAATTTTTAAAACATTCACTGTGAAGAATTTGCTGAGCACAACAACACAGCATACCAGCTTAAAACAACTGCTTGTTACCACCCTATGCAAAGATACCCCTTTTCACCAACCCTAAACATGAATGTCCAAGTAGGCCCTGCCAAGGCTAGAACCTTCAATCCTGATACAAAACAAAACCTGTGCATCATTCACATTGGCTCACTGAGGCAGCATAGCACCCCAAATAAGAATAACTGGCAAACTTATATGATACCTAAATGTATGTATTTACTAAAGCTTAAGACCCTGTAAATGTTACTCTAATGGCAAGAATGCCTCTTTAAATAGTCTAATTTACCCATTTTCGACTTTGGCATTCAGGGAACTTAAAAGTTAATATCCTATGATTGCTTTACATATTAATCATCCTCAGAATGTCCTTTACACATGACAGAGGTTGAACATTGGGCATCTCTCATGTAAATCCTAGAAAAAAGTCTTTTACGCCTGCGCCAAGCGAAAACCAACATGCAAATTACCTAATTATTCAGTAACACATAACTTAAATCGAATTTTAATGCTAGGGAGTCATAGCATGAGTACTAAGCTTTATAAATATCAAAAAAAGATATTGAAAAGCACTTATTTTTTTTCAGATAATTTTTCCATAATTAATAATTTTTCTTTCAAAGAAAACAATTATCTTTTTATGAGAATTCCACATATAAAGGTAAGTTGCATCCCTTGCCTATAATTTTAGATGAGTTCATTTATGCGCCGAAGCACAAAAGCTTAACTTTAAACATGACATTTTTCTGCGTCACATTTCTGCGCCACTTTTTTAAAAGGCCATCAGTATTTAGCATAAGAACCAAAAATATACTTTTTAAAATTTGCTTAAAGAGAATAAAACCACATTTGGATGTTTTCCAGTGATACACAGAACCGTATTTTGTAACCCTCTAAAACACTAATCTAAAATTAAAAAGATCCAACTGTGCTAAAAACGTTCCAATGCAATTTATGGCCCTCGAAAAACAACATCTGCTGCCTTAAGGCAGGAAAGGCTGAAGACCTGAAAGAAATGCTGAAACCTGAGCACGCTTTTAGTTTTACTGAAAACAGACATTTTAAGTTTTAAAAATGCACGTGCAAAAAGATGCATTTAAATCTGGCAAGGAAAAATGTACTTTAGCTGAAATGTTTGCCTTTCAAAACCGCTACAAATTCGTTTTGCTACCAAAGGCACAATTATTTTTGAGGCCCTTCATATTCCTAGTGAATGTGAATTAACTTATCTAATTTAAGCCTTTAACATTTTGCACATATGCGTTTTGCTTAATGTATAAATTAAATAGCAACATATAGCGATTTTAGCATGTCGCATGGTAAACTGCTTCATGCTCATGTAATTTTCGACCTAATATTAATTAATCCAACATTTCACTCAACAAACCGAAAAACATCAAGAAACTCTTAATACACACATGAGCTAATTTCAAACAGAAACAGAAAGTGTTGAAACATTCAGGACACACAATACAGCGCTTTTAGGCATTTTGTTTCATAAATTCGCGCCAACGCTATTCACAACAGAAGTTGCAGTAACGGCAAAAACCATATTTAAACACACATGGAACCCACAGGTCACAATACATAGGACTGAAACAGAAGACAGCTACAAAGATTGTACCTAAACCAAATCATTTTGTAAATACTAAATGTAAGTCATATTTACAAGAACCGCTTCTCAATACTGGCAGAACACCAAAAATCGTTCTGCATCTCCATTCATAAAATTACACAGAACAAAGGATCCTTACATGTATTATGTCATATTTTAATTCCCTGGGGATACAAAGTCATCAAGGAAGAAATATGTTTTTAAATCTAAACCTATTTAGATATTTAGCCGGCTAATCCTAAACGCGCAAAGTTGGCCAACACAAAACTCCAAATTTGCTAAGATCAGGCATCTTATAGCTCACTAATCTAGCTTCCAAACTTCAAGGGCGCTATCTCTATCGATACACTCGTAAATTTACAAGACCCTCGGTTATTGAAAATTGCAATGTTCAAATAAACTAAGGACCAAAATACCAAAGAACTAAGGAATGGGCGCGACCCACAAATACTTCAACTGGAGCAGATGGAGAAAAGTCTCTTCATTATCCGCCTATACAAATTGCAATTCGCATATCCAAACCTATACAAATCTATCAAAGCTATAGCAAACAAATAGTTGTCCAAATTCTAACTGCCAATTCCCAACCGTCCTAACAGTCTCTTTTAAAATACTTACGCCACAAAAAGAAAGGGTTTCTAAATCAAGAGTGGCATCTTTTGGAGATTCTGAGTCAGAAAAAATCAAAAACATACTGAGCCGCAAAGACAGAGAATCCCCCAGAACCTCTGTGCACAGAGTACCTTTTCTGTAGATTTCTGTCTTGCCTTCCCCAGCAGTTTTTCCATCCTTCTGACACAGTTACTCCTCAGATAGCCACTGGACGATTGAGCCGCGAGTTGGGCGCCAATTGTGGTACCTAAAATCCACATACTCCTACTCAGGGGTCTTACCAATAGGTAGTCCATTCAAAAGCAGCAAAGGAATTGACAGAGAATCTGAAATATGAAAAGACATCTTTATTACATACAACTGTGAGGCTACGTCGCCCAGCCACGCCTAAAAGCGACTGAATGAGATAGCCTGCCTTCATGGACTCCGCACAGTCCTTTTATACAAATTATTATGCCTTAGGCACATATTTGAAATACATTCCCAGAACGTGCACACAGATGCAAAACCCACTTTCAAGATAAGTCCAGGCCATAAACAATGTCCAAATAATGAATACATTCTTTAGCTGACAAGGCCGGATAACCCCAAAACAGTAAGATCACAGCCCATGGCATAAATAGCTCGTGGAGGCAGGAGCAGGAACAGATGGAAGTAAGATAGGCAGGGTGTGTATGCGATGAAAAGGTTTATGGCATGTTGGGCCTTGATGCCATCTTGCTCGGCCACTGGGAGAGGAACTGACCAAACAGGTTCGGCCTGGGGCAATGGTTTCACCTGGTCCAGGTCAGGAGAAAGTCAATCAAGGTGTACGTGGCCTTTTGGAATCGAATTTAGCTGTGTGTTATAGCCTATGTAAAGGGCAACACACAACATGGCTGCTGTACACAAAATGGAAGCCAAGGGTTCAAAACAAAAATGACAATTTCGAGGTGAAATTGTTACTGGAATATAACGAAAATGCTTGTACATAGTGTACTAGCCATTCTCGGTCTTTTGATATAAAAATCGTCATGCTACGACAAAGTTTATTACATGAGTCCAGAATTTTCAGTACAACAATTCCCCTTCCAAATTCTTAATTGTTAAATGGGCTTAGTACATTTCAAAAAGCGGTTTAGCATTTGCAAACTCTGTGAATTACCGAACCAGTGGATTTTTTAACAATAAAACCCTTGGTACATGAGTCAATTGTTCTCAATTCCCTCCAAATTAAGTTTGCTAATAATGTTAGTTGAATGATAACCGGTGCACGTACCTATTTAGTGTTAGTTTTGCTTCAGATCAAATAAAAACAATCACACATAACTCTTACACAATACTTAAAGACAGAATTTCTGACATCCAGCTTTAATGTTTTCTTAAATATATTTGCAAATGTTGTCACTTAAACAGGAAAGCATCTAAACCAGTCTCTGGACATAAAATAGGTTGTAATCATAATCTTTCGATAAATTTTCTGAGTTCCAGGAACAATGTGTGTTATCTGTGTTTACTCTAAACCACTATAATAAACATTTTCAATGCTTTTATATTTGATCTGTTTGTACTGGTTTCTATTGCAGACAATAATCTAGATTTAGACCAAGGGTCTATTCCACCCATGGCTTTTAAAACCTATTTATCATTGATCTCTTTTAGTGTTATCGCAATTAAAACTGTAATAGAACTGATCTGAGAGATGGACCTTCAAAGTCAATTTATTGAACAACCTATGGAGTTAAAATCTGAATAGATTAGATCCACAAGCATTGCCTGACCACTGTATTTTACATCAATAGATTACTAATCAGCACATGGTGTCTAAGTACAATTCACTCATCTTCAATTTTTCACGGAGCTCATGCTGTGTCTGTGTGAATTCTTTTAAAATATGACATTTAAATGTCCAAAAGTTTAGGAATTCTAGTTTCAAGCCTGGTCAAACCTTAATGAATGCTATGCCTAAAGATGCCCTTCTGTTCCTACATTTTATTGTGCACCATGATTCAAAAATGGCATGTTTTTGCTTTCAGAGGTAAAATTCTAAACATATTTATTGTTGTTGCCATCTGAAACATGATCACTAATTGGGAAGATAACAACAAGTGGTCCTGTGATGCTTGCTGGAATGGGAAGTCTTTAATCAAAAGGTGGATTGAATTCAAGTTTAGGTGACAATTTTACAAAAGTGTATGGATTTTGTATGTATTTAAAATTGTTGATCTCTAAAAAGGCTTAAATCAAAAAATCGAATTAAAATTCAAGTTTATCATTTTAATCCGTGTAGGAGAGTAGGGTCTGCTATCCTATGGTCACCCCAAATTTTTGCTTTTTGCTTCACTGGTTTTCGACTACTGAGGCTGTGGGCCTGCTGATCAGACCCCCAGCCTGCTGTTCTCTCACTAAATTAATGACACATGTGCTATAGGCACATACCAATTGGAAATGGACTCCTTGTCAGCCCCTGTAGAATGCACTATAGGTGCACAGGGCACAGGAGCCACTAAGGCCTACCAGGGGCTGCAGCATATCTTTTGCCACCCCTGGCTGGTTCTTAAATTGACACAACTGGCTGATCACTCAGCTGGGGTAAGGTGGTGTACACACCCCTTGCTTAGATATAGTATACCTATGTCTAAAACCTATATCTGGACACATGTAAACCTATGAGCCACTCCTATAGTCAGGCCTCACCAATCCTGGAGGCTGGGTGCATGGTTTTATGTGAGATGGAGCTCTAGCATGAGCTGAGCCTGTCTGCAGCCGTCGGGAACAAATCCCTAAGCTGTTTCAGGATAATGCCATACCATATACTATTAAGTGCCTTATAATCCTCGCGGTTATTTAGCAACTTTGGTTTGGCTTTATCAAAACATGTCGTGTAAGGTGTCATACGCTTTGGAATACCATCCCCTCGCCAGTTCTGGCGACGGGGATGGCATTCCACCCCTCTAGAGGGGTAAGACATGTTACTTCACTTTAATGCAGTTGATTTCTCCAAAGGCCTTAAGATCCACAAAATGGATGCCTCTGCCACAGACAAATGTCTGGACCCCTGGAGCTGACCGAAACTCAGTCAAGGGGGTCCTGGACAAAGGGTTTCCTGTCACAGGAGGGTGTCACCACCCTCCAGACAGGAGATAGTGTATTGTAGCAGGGAGGTTTGAAAGAAACCAGACACTGCCTGGGGCGCACAAGGCTGCCCCTTGCATAATCCGGCCAAACCGGTTCTGGGGCACTACAGCCCTCGTGCCAGGGCGGCCTGGATCAAAGGAAGGGGGTGTATCCACCCACTTCCTGGGTCCCACCCATAGGAGGGGACCTAGCAGGTAATCACGCCCACCAGATTCGAATAAGAGTGGGAGCAGTGCCAATGCACATCAGATTTCCTGGAAGAAACATTTGAAACGATATTCTGGACCCTTCGCCCTCCATCTCAACGTGGAAGCCCGAAGAATCTCCCTTGTGGTCAAGGAGTGACCACCCTGCAGCAGCAGGCACCATCCAGCCCTCGACGTCTACTTAGTTGCAGTTCCTGCCGGAACTCGAGCAACTGAGATCGACGAGATCAAGCCTGCCCAGCTTCTAACAGCCCGATCCACAGTCCCTGCAAAGCTGAGACCCGTGGAGGCGACCGGAAGCGTGGGGCACGCCATCTTGAAGTGACCACAAGACGCTGACCGTGCAGCCCACGAGTGACCCTCGAAGCTGTGCACCGGGGTTTGAGAAGCCCCCACCCTGAGCTACCCCTGAGCCGAAGTTCAGCCCTCCACACTCGACGAGTGCTGCGTGGGGCCCTTTGGCACGATTTGGCTCAACGCGTTGGCCCGGTCACTTGCCAGCTGGCTTGTGGTCCCTGTGCCGACGAACTACCTAAGAAGACTCGTGAATCTGGTTGCTCCAGATCCACACCAGCTCCCCTGAAAAGGAGCCCCGACTCTGACCTTCCTGGTCCGAGTGAGAAGCAATCTTCCGATCCTGCGTGGATTGCTCTTACCAAGGCTTGTTTGCTCCAAACTTGAAGCCGACTGCACCGACGGTGAGAGCCTGCGTGGGACAGATCGTGACCTGCTCCTGGACGTCGCAGATGCCCCAGAGCCCACGTGACAGCAGAGAGAAGCTCCTCGACGACCACCTGATTGCGCCCGACATTGCCTGGTTCCGTCCTGGTTCCACCCTGGTCACTGCTGAGTGACCCAGACTCTGTCCCCTCTGCTTTCAGGTACTCTACAACTTGAGTCCACCCTTGGACTCCACCGGACACTTCGTCTTCACCCTGCCTGCAGCCCTTTCAGCTCCAAGCACCAAGAGCCTGCGTGTCAAAACCCGACGCCACTTCGACCCTGTGCACCCACTTCCTGTGGGTGAGGTAACTTTGCTCCGCCGGTGTTCCCACACTGGTGCACACCTCTAGGGTCTGTGTGTTAAGTTTTGTTCCTCTAGGTTCAGCGGAAGTGTCCTTAAACTTTAACTCTTTGACTTTTACGCACCATTGGTTAACATTGGTGCATGCGTGCGCTTTCCGCACATCTCCCGAATCCCGAGGGCCATTCCCGACTTCAGCATTGCTTGTCCTGACTGCTCCCAGCAATTCCCTAGGCCCTAGGCCTAACCACTGCTCGAGTGGCATCTCTTATACCACTTGTTTAGTATATGGTTTGAGTGGCCACCCGCCCTCATCCATAATTGTGCAACTTGTATGTTTAAACAGTGCTTTTTGATTTAACGCTTGTGCCCCTTTATTCATAAAGAATACTGGGGATTGTTTTTAGTAATAAACACATATATTTTTATAATATATACTTGTGTGGTGTCCTTTCATTTGGTATTACAGGATTGTATGTGGTAAAACAGCTCGCTTAACACGACCTCTTAAGTTAAGCCTTTAGGCTGCTTAGTCCATGCTACCCCTAGGATAGCTTGTCTAATAAGGTTGACTTACAACCAGACACCATAAGGGGATTGTTTGGTCAGGTAGTAGGTGGTTCCAGAATTGGAAACATCCCCTACCAGGCCAACTTCTCACATTGGTGAGCAGCGGTGCGGATTTGAGCTTGCTGTTGTTTTACCATTGCAATCTTTATATCAAATTGAAAGATCACATCAAGTACCTCTAGGTACATATAAAATCAAAAGCTTAGCATATTAAGTTCTACTGAACTTAGTAGTTGTAGGTTGAAGGGAGTAGCACACCCCTGACTACAACTCACTAGCAAGGTCCAGTAGGAAAACACTTAGTGTAGGTAAGTGCACCACTTACACCTCACTAGTAACCATGTCTGACACAGGAAAGGCCTCAGGGTCTAGTCCTGTGACAGTTGACCCTACCCAGGCAACTTTTGGATATGACAAACTAACCCGCAGAGACTTGATTGCCTTGTGCAAAGCAAGAGGGTTAAAAAGGGGCAGAAGCCCCACCTGCCTAATCCTGGTAGAAATCCTAGAACAGGATGACTTAGAGAAGGCAAAAGCAGCTTCCCTAGATACAGGAACTGGAGGGAACCCCCCTGCAGTTGATCCCCTTGAAGAGGAGGATGATGATGACTTGGATGAGGACTCAGATGTTGAGGACTTAGGAGTACAGGATCAGGGTAGCCAGGTTCCAGTTGGTAGGCTTAGCCAGGCCAACTTGGACCTACTGGGGAATGGAGAGGGCCAGCACCTCCCCAGAACCCAACATATGACTCTCCCAGGCAACAGAAGAGTGAGATCTCCCTCAGGGGACTCTCATCTTTCTAGTGCCTCCAGAGAATCACAGAGAGGCATGAATGCTTCTCAAAAGTTAGAGCATAGGGCCAGAATGAGGGCTGTCAAACTCCAGATAGAGAGGGAGGAGGTAGCCTTGGCTCAAGCTAGACTTGCCTTGGCAAGAGAGCAGAAATTAAGTGGCTTAGATGTCACTGGTGGCAGCAATTTTCCAAGAGAAAAAGACAGGGCCTATGACAATAGAAACCTGACCAAAATTGTGCCCCCCTTTAAAGAAGGGGATGACATCCACAAATGGATGACTGCTCTTGAGAGAGCCTGCATGGTACAGCAGGTTCCTGAGAATCAGTGGGCTGCAATTTTGTGGTACTCCTTTTCTGAGAAAGGGAGGGACAGGCTCCTCACAGTTAGACCTGAGGATGCCAAAAACTACTCTGTTTTGAAGAGTGCTCTCATTGAAGGGTATGGCCTAACCACTGAGCAATACAGGTTGTTGTTCAGAGACACCCAGAAAGCACAGACTCAAGACTGGACTGATTTTGTGGAGTGTGCCACTAAGGCTTTGGAGGGTTGATTGCAGGGAAGTAAAGTTTCTGACTATGCAGGATTGTACAATCTTATGATGAGAGAACAGATCCTTAATAACTGTACAAACCAGCTGTTGCATCAATACCTTATTGACTCTGATCTGACCTCTCCCCAAGAATTGGGAAAGAAGGCAGACAAATGGGTCAGAACAAGGATTAAGCAGAAACCCCAGAACCAAGGTGGTGACCAGAAGAAAACAGACCAGAAGGGTGGTAATCAGAATCAGAAAGATAAAGAAAAAGACCAGAAGTCTTCAGGCCCCCAAACTAATAGTAAGGAGGGTGGTTCCCAAACCGGTAACAAGAAGAAGAAGAACAAAGGTCCAAAGACACCTTGGTGCAATACCTGCAAATCAGTTTCACACTGGGGCAGTGAGTGCACCAAGGCAAATCCAGTTCCCACCACTACAGCTCCTAAAGCAACTGCAACCCCAAGTACAGTAAGCAGTGGTGGAACACAGTCCAAGGGTGTAGCTGGGTTGACCCTGGGTATTGAAGTAGGATCTGGCCTAGTCAGAGTCCCTACACAGGCAGTTCTCCTGTATGATGTGGACATTGAGTTGCCCACTGCAGTAAGCCCCACTAACCTGGGCAAATACAGACAGACTCCCTTAATAAATGAGAAACTGGCTCAAGCTTACAGGGACACATGTGCTAGTGTCACCATGGTGACCCCTGGCTTTGTGGACCCTGGACAGATTGTACTAGGAGAGAGCTACCTAGTAACCAATGCAAGCAACTCCACTACCTCCCATAGTGTGGCAGTTGTGAACTTCTCCTGGGGAGGGGTTGATGGCCTAAAGAAAGTTGTGGTGAGTGCAGACCTACCAGTAGACTGTCTGTTAGGCAATGACCTTGAAAGCTCAGCATGGTCAGAAGTGGAGTACAGGACTCATGCAGAAATGCTAGGGATTTCAGAGCATGTCCTTGCCATGACAAGGGCTCAGGCTAAGAAGTGCCTTCCTGAACCAGTGGTGGATCTTGAGACAATAGACCAGCCACAACCCAAGAGAAGGAGCAAGAGAGGAAAGGCCTCGCCTTCCACCTTGCCCCAGGTTGAGGATCAGGTTTCAGAGGAAACTGATTCTGCAGTCCAAGAGGAGACTGTCTCTGAGGAGCTTGAACCTGACCAGGTTGAGTTTCTGGGGACAGGGGGACCCTCAAGGGCAGACCTGAGGCAGGCTCAATTAGATTGCCCTTCCCTTGAACCCCTCAGACAGCAGGCTGCTGCTGAGGCTGCTGGGGATGCCCAAGGTACCCATACTGTGTATTGGGATGAGGGACTCCTTTACTCAGAGGCTAGAGCCCCCAAGCCTGGCATGACCAGGAGGTTGGTGATACCTCTGCAGTTTAGGGGATTCCTCCTTACCTTGGCCCATGATATTCCCCTTGCAGGACACTTAGGCCAGAACAAGACGTGGGACAGGCTTGTTCCACACTTTCACTGGCCTCACATGTCAGAGGATGTCAAGGAGTTTTGTCGCTCCTGTGTCACTTGCCAAGCCAGTGGTAAGTCAGGTGGCACAACAAAGGCCCCCCTAATACCACTACCTGTGGTGGGGGTCCCCTTTGAGAGAGTTGGAATTGATATTGTGGGTCCAATGGACCCCCAAACAGCATCTGGGAACAGATTCATACTGGTGGTAGTGGATCATGCCACCAGGTACCCAGAGGCTATTCCCCTAAGGACCACCACAGCACCTGTGGTGGCAAAAGCCCTCATTGCAGTTTTCTCAAGAGTGGGCTTTCCTAAGGAGGTACTATCAGATAGAGGGACAAATTTCATGTCCAGCTATCTAAAAGCAATGTGGAAGGAATGTGGAGTAAACTATAAGTTTACCACCCCATATCATCCACAATGCAATGGGCTTGTGGAGAGATTTAACAAGACCCTTAAAGGCATGATAAAAGGATTACCAGAGAAGCTCAGGCGGAAATGGGACATTCTTTTACCCTGCCTGCTCTTTGCTTACAGAGAGGTCCCACAGAAGGGGGTTGGCTACAGCCCTTTTGAACTTTTGTTTGGCCACCCTGTGAGAGGTCCATTGTGTTTGGTGAAGGAAGGATGGGAGTTACCTCTCAAAAAGCCCAAACTAGACATAGTGGACTATGTACTTGGTCTCCGCTCCAGGATGGCTGAGTACATGGAAAGAGCATCCAAAAACCTGGAGGCCAGCCAAGAATTGCAGAAAGCTTGGCATGACCAAAAGGCTGTGCTGGTAGAGTTCCAACCAGGACAGAAGGTATGGGTACTGGAGCCAGTGGCTCCAGCAGCACTCCAAGACAAGTGGAGTGGACCCTATCCTATTATTGAGAAGAAAGGGGAAGTCACCTACTTGGTAGACTTTGGAACACCCAGGAGCCCTCACAGGGTAATCCATGTGAATCGCTTGAAAGCATTTGTAGACAGGGAGGACATGAGCTTGCTCATGGCCACAGATGGGGAACAGGAGGAAGAGAGTGACCCTCTCCCAGACCTGCTTTCTCAGAACCCTGATGATGGTTCAGTTGATGGAGTAGCCTTGGCAGGCAGCCTCACTGACCAGCAACAGAGGGACTGCAGACAAGTTTTGCAGGCTCACAGGCAAATGTTTTCACTCACACCCAGCCAAACTGACTGGTGTACCCATGTTGTGGACACTGGTGACAGTCTGCCTGTCAAGAATAAGATCTACAGGCAACCTGATCATGTCAGGGATTGCATCAGGGCTGAGGTGCAAAAGATGTTGGAGCTTGGAGTGATTGAGCCATCAGAGAGCCCATGGGCCAGCCCAGTAGTCCTGGTGCCAAAACCTCATACCCAAGATGGTAAGAGAGAAATGAGGTTTTGCGTGGATTACAGGGGTCTCAATGCTGTCACTAGGACAGATGCTCACCCCATTCCAAGAGCAGATGAGCTCATTGACAGATTGGCTTCTGCCAAGTTTCTGAGCACATTTGATCTGACAGCTGGCTACTGGCAAATCAGACTAGCTGAGGAGTCAAAGGCCAAGACAGCATTCTCTACCCCTAGTGGACATTATCAGTTTGTGGTAATGCCCTTTGGTTTGAAGAATGCACCTGCCACTTTCCAAAGGTTGGTGAACCAAGTCCTTACTGGGTTGGATGACTTTTGTGCAGCTTATCTGGATGATATTGCTGTCTTTAGCTCCACCTGGGAGGATCACCTGATCCACCTGAAGAAAGTTTTGGAGGCCCTGCAAAAGGCAGGCCTAACTATCAAGGCCACAAAGTGCCAGATAGGGCAGAGTAAGGTTGTATACCTGGGCCACCTAGTAGGTGGAGGCCAGGTTCAGCCACTGGAAAGCAAAATCCAGGCCATACAGGACTGGGCTCCTCCAGTTACCCAGACACAAGTCAGAGCCTTCTTGGGCCTGACTGGGTATTACAGAAAGTTTGTGAAAAACTATGGGTCTATAGTGACACCATTAAATGACTTGACATCCAAGAAGATGCCAAAAAAGGTTCAGTGGACAGTTAGCTGTCAGAAGGCATTTGAAGACCTGAAGAAGGCCATGTGCTCTGCACCTATCCTAAAGAGTCCTGACTACTCCAAACAGTTCATTGTTCAGACAGATGCTTCTGAGTTGGGGGTGGGAGCTGTACTCTCACAACTTAATCAAGATGGTCAAGACCAGCCAATTGCTTTCATTAGCAGGAGACTAACCCCAAGAGAAAAACGTTGGTCAGCCATTGAGAGGGAGGCCTTTGCTGTGGTTTGGGCATTAAAGAAGTTGAGGTCCTACTTGTTTGGAACTCACTTCCTGGTGCAAACAGACCATAAGCCCCTCTTATGGCTTAATCAGATGAAGGGTGAAAATCCCAAACTACTCAGGTGGTCCATTTCCCTACAGGGGATGGACTTTACAGTGGAGCACCGCCCAGGGACTGACCATGGTAATGCAGATGGTCTCTCCAGGTACTTCCACTTAGAACATGAAGACTTATCTGGTCAAGGTTAGTTTAATGTCCCTGCGTTTGGGGGGGGGTTGTGTAGGAGAGTAGGGTCTGCTATCCTATGGTCACCCCAAATTTTTGCTTTTTGCTTCACTGGTTTTCGACTACTGAGGCTGTGGGCCTGCTGATCAGACCCCCAGCCTGCTGTTCTCTCACTAAATTAATGACACATGTGCTATAGGCACATACCAATTGGAAATGGACTCCTTGTCAGCCCCTGTAGAATGCACTATAGGTGCACAGGAGCCACTAAGGCCTACCAGGGGCTGCAGCATATCTTTTGCCACCCCTGGCTGGTTCTTAAATTGACACAACTGGCTGATCACTCAGCTGGGGTAAGGTGGTGTACACACCCCTTGCTTAGATATAGTATACCTATGTCTAAAACCTGTATCTGGACACATGTAAACCTATGAGCCACTCCTATAGTCAGGCCTCACCAATCCTGGAGGCTGGGTGCATGGTTTTATGTGAGATGGAGCTCTAGCATGAGCTGAGCCTGTCTGCAGCCGTCGGGAACAAATCCCTAAGCTGTTTCAGGATAATGACATACCATATACTATTAAGTGCCTTATAATCCTCGCGGTTATTTAGCAACTTTGGTTTGGCTTTATCAAAACATGTCGTGTAAGGTGTCATACGCTTTGGAATACCATCCCCTCGCCAGTTCTGGCGACGGGGATGGCATTCCACCCCTCTAGAGGGGTAAGACATGTTACTTCACTTTAATGCGGTTGATTTCTCCAAAGGCCTTAAGATCCACAAAATGGATGCCTCTGCCACAGACAAATGTCTGGACCCCTGGAGCTGACCGAAACTCAGTCAAGGGGGTCCTGGACAAAGGGTTTCCTGTCACAGGAGGGTGTCACCGCCCTCCAGACAGGAGATAGTGTATTGTAGCAGGGAGGTTTGAAAGAAACCAGACACTGCCTGGGGCGCACAAGGCTGCCCCTTGCATAATCCGGCCAAACCGGTTCTGGGGCACTACAGCCCTCGTGCCAGGGCGGCCTGGATCAAAGGAAGGGGGTGTATCCACCCACT
This sequence comes from Lissotriton helveticus, assembly GCF_964261635.1. Lineage (NCBI taxonomy): Eukaryota > Metazoa > Chordata > Amphibia > Caudata > Salamandridae > Lissotriton > Lissotriton helveticus. The sequence goes on from NC_136058.1 coordinate 438,777,564, forward strand.
TCCTGGGTCCCACCCATAGGAGGGGACCTAGCAGGTAATCACGCCCACCAGATTCGAATAAGAGTGGGAGCAGTGCCAATGCACATCAGATTTCCTGGAAGAAACATTTGAAACGATATTCTGGACCCTTCGCCCTCCATCTCAACGTGGAAGCCCGAAGAATCTCCCTTGTGGTCAAGGAGTGACCACCCTGCAGCAGCAGGCACCATCCAGCCCTCGACGTCTACTTAGTTGCAGTTCCCGCCGGAACTCGAGCGACTGAGATCGACGAGATCAAGCCTGCCCAGCTTCTAACAGCCCGATCCACAGTCCCTGCAAAGCTGAGACCCGTGGAGGCGACCGGAAGCGTGGGGCACGCCATCTTGAAGTGACCACGAGACGCTGACCGTGCAGCCCACGAGTGACCCTCGAAGCTGTGCACCGGGGTTTGAGAAGCCCCCACCCTGAGCTACCCCTGAGCCGAAGTTCAGCCCTCCACACTCGACGAGTGCTGCGTGGGGCCCTTTGGCACGATTTGGCTCAACGCGTTGGCCCGGTCACTTGCCAGCTGGCTTGTGGTCCCTGTGCCGACGAACTACCTAAGAAGACTCGTGAATCTGGTTGCTCCAGATCCACACCAGCTCCCCTGAAAAGGAGCCCCGACTCTGACCTTCCTGGTCTGAGTGAGAAGCAATCTTCCGATCCTGCGTGGATTGCTCTTACCAAGGCTTGTTTGCTCCAAACTTGAAGCCGACTGCACCGACGGTGAGAGCCTGCGTGGGACAGATCGTGACCTGCTCCTGGACGTCGCAGATGCCCCAGAGCCCACGTGACAGCGGAGAGAAGCTCCTCGACGACCACCTGATTGCGCCCGACATTGCCTGGTTCCGTCCTGGTTCCACCCTGGTCACTGCTGAGTGACCCAGACTCTGTCCCCTCTGCTTTCAGGTACTCTACAACTTGAGTCCACCCTTGGACTCCACCGGACACTTCGTCTTCACCCTGCCTGCAGCCCTTTCAGCTCCAAGCACCAAGAGCCTGCGTGTCAAAACCCGACGCCACTTCGACCCTGTGCACCCACTTCCTGTGGGTGAGGTAACTTTGCTCCGCCGGTGTTCCCACACTGGTGCACACCTCTAGGGTCTGTGTGTTAAGTTTTGTTCCTCTAGGTTCAGCGGAAGTGCCCTTAAACTTTAACTCTTTGACTTTTACGCACCATTGGTTAACATTGGTGCATGCGTGCGCTTTCCGCACATCTCCCGAATCCCGAGGGCCATTCCCGACTTCAGCATTGCTTGTCCTGACTGCTCCCAGCGATTCCCTAGGCCCTAGGCCTAACCACTGCTCGAGTGGCATCTCTTATACCACTTGTTTAGTATATGGTTTGAGTGGCCACCCGCCCTCATCCATAATTGTGCAACTTGTATGTTTAAACAGTGCTTTTTGATTTAACGCTTGTGCCCCTTTATTCATAAAGAATACTGGGGATTGTTTTTAGTAATAAACACATATATTTTTATAATATATACTTGTGTGGTGTCCTTTCATTTGGTATTACAGGATTGTATGTGGTAAAACAGCTCGCTTAACACGACCTCTTAAGTTAAGCCTTTAGGCTGCTTAGTCCATGCTACCCCTAGGATAGCTTGTCTAATAAGGTTGACTTACAACCAGACACCATAAGGGGATTGTTTGGTCAGGTAGTAGGTGGTTCCAGAATTGGAAACATCCCCTACCAGGCCAACTTCTCACAATCCTATTGTTAGAAAAGATGTAATTTTGAACCCCATGAGGTGGGTCCTTTCCAGAAAGCATTCGGGTTGTAATCATGAGTCAAATAATGCTGAGAAGGTTAAAATATTCAAATTGAATTCTAATTACACATGAAATGTTCATTGTTCAATATCTCTCTCTTAGTATTTTAATGTGAGGACTTTATTGCTTAAGGAAAATAATTAGTATTTGTTTTTCTATATGTAGCAAGCATTACATTAATGAAACCACTGTATCCCACCCTCTTTCTTTCCCTTCCTGTTCTTTATGAACGTTTCTATGGTTGAACTTTAAAGACTGCCCGAAATTAAGAATTGTGCTGTTCCTAACTTTGCTAAGTTACAGTTTGTTGATTTTTATGTACAACTTTCGTCTCATATGTGTATGGCAACTGATGTTCTGTTTTGCTTTAATAATCAGCTTATGTTTATTAGATTTTATTATTCAATAAAATGTTTCAAACACATCAAATGGTAGTTGATATGTGTTTACAACTGCAGCATTTTTATTGTATGGGCACTTTCAAAGGGGACAAAAATATTGTCTGCGGGTTGACGGAGTACCACATTGGCATCAGCAGGGAGAGGTTTGGGCAGGTGATTGGGGGTATATGTAAGGTTGGAGTAGGGGGAACAAAGCATGTACATTGTGTGGACTTTGACTCCTGGAGTTATTGTGAGGGATACCATGCTACCCTGTAAATGAATCCCCTAGTGATTATTATCAACAAACTTTATTCGGTTTTATGAAAGAAAACCATAAAAGTCATACATAAAATGATAAAACATTTTCCAAGTTACAGATTGACAAATATAGTATGTACAAGTAAATCAAAACACAAGATAAAAATTCATGAAGTACAGTACAGAAATGAATCGCAGCCTGACCTGAGTCTAACAGCGAACCGTAAAAAGTAAAGCGTATGCAAAACAGTGTCATTAGAGAGCAGTTGTAAAAAGATAAGAGCTGATCTCACCTTCCTAAAACCTGTTTCTTTGAGAATGGGAATAATAAATAACTTTCTAGGGACAGCATAAAAACTACAAAACATTATAAAGTGCATCATGTCCTGACGAGACTCACCGTTGCAGCCACAGGGCATGAGGCACTGGCCTCTGTGGAAGCCGAGAGGGTGTGCCAAGAGGTAATGGAAGAGGTTGAGCCAAAACCGCGTCATTGAAAATGATTATGGATGCTTTTAAGCCCTAGAAGATAAGGTTCGCTGGTTGGTACGGTTTTTAACACGATGTACATACGCACACTAGGCTTACACAGCTCATTTCCCTCTCTATCACAGTGGCTTATTCCTAAAAAAACACTCTTTGACCAGAGAAAAGTCACTCTTACATCTGCGCTCAGGGTTAGCGAATAGTTCCTACCTACCCTGGAGAGGCCAACTCTTATATACTGGAGCTATCGGATGCGTGAGACACAGTCAAGTGAAAGGCATTCCCGTAGGATGTCTTTGCGTAGTGTATTTTCTTGCTTAGCCCAAATATTAAGCCACAAAACCAGGGGACGGAAAGCCAGTACATTTTAGAGGAAAGGCATTCTCAACTCTTTGTGCACGACATAAAACAAAGTGCTTTGTGGGACAGAAAGCGCCATTTGGAGGAAAGAGTTCCCAGTACTTTGCACTGCTCCTACCCCAATGTGGCCCAAAATCTCACTCCCATAACTAACCTTTGAGATATATTTGTCTTCATATGTCTTCAAAAGAGCCCCATTGGCTTCCCTTTCCCTCTGCTGGTAAAGTTAAAAACAGCTGCAAAAGCTTTCACTAGATCCCCTTTCTTCCAAGTAAGCAAAGGGCACCAACTCAAGGAATCGTCAAACACAACTCCCAAATAGGAGAAAACATTGGTCTTCGGTATTGATGAAAGTCAGAGTTTAATAGTGAACTGCTTAGCTTTACGAGGTCCCACCTGCATAATGAACGACTTGGCATGATGAAACAACAGATCCAAGTCCTCCATAAAAAGGGCGAAAGAATTCAGAAGAAGTTGTAGGCCCCTAGCTGTCCTTGCCAAGAGGATTGCGTTGTCCGCTTATAGGACTGGCAGGCTATGCTTGCCTACCTGGGGACAATCCGCGTTTGTGGCCAAAAGGGCTTTCTCTAAGCAATTAATAGATAGGTTAAAAAGAAAGGGTGCTAAAATGCACCCCTGATGCACCCCTCTCTTGATGTCAAGCTGACTGGTCACTTTCAGGTCCTTTGAATAGCGGACAACCGCAGTTTAATTACGGTGAATAAAATGAAATAAAAGGCGGATATGGCGAGTGGACCTCTTACGGTGCGAAAATCATAAGCTTCGTTCATTCGGACATAATTGTCGATCTGGGATGGCATTTACTGATGCTTCCTGCTCTTAACCTATTGTCAACAAGCAGCGACATACACAGATAAGGAGGCTTCCGTTTGATATTCAGTACTGACGAATACACTACATCTTATACCCAGCCACCATAAGGCTGGGACGGAATTATAACCAGTCAGAAGGCTTATTGACAATCTTCGATATTTGCAAGCCCTGAAGAAGTCATGGGTATTCCCAGTACGACGAAACAAGTGTTGGCGTGAAGTATTCCAAGATACCACACATTAAAGACCTTTGGAACCATCTATTTTGTTATTATTACGATATAACTGTACATGCAAACTGTATATCAATATTTTATATTGGTGTGATAGAGATTTGTAGAAATTGCTAATGATCCATGATCATATCTGGGGTAATTTGGATGATTAACCCTACTCTAGGCACCCAATACAAATATATTATTGCAGAACTACCACCTGACTAACGTGAAGCGCCACAGCTATCCAGGACATAATCATCCTACTTTGTACATAGTGAATAAAATGATGTTACTGTCAATGCCAATGGAGGACATCAACTGCCACAGCTTGGACCTATTGACACAGTTGAATGCTGAGGACAGGTCCATGAAGGCTAGGTATATGGGGCTGGAACGAGCCACAGTGTATTTGTTCAGAACCATGTACAGGTTTAAACACTGTTCCACAGTGGAACGACCTGGGCGAATGCCGTTTTGGATATCGGATAAAAAGTTGTTTTCATCAACCCATGATGCAAGTGTGTCAAGTACCATGTGGCCCACAACCTTCACCACAGAGTCCAGCAGAGAAATGGGCCTATAACAGTAGGTACTGTCCCGTTATCCCTTTTTAAATGCTGGTACTATAATCGATAAAGCCCAAGAATCTGTGCGGCCAATCTGGACTGCAGTATTGATGACAGCTGTGAGGACAGGCACCCAGGTTTTTAAGTGGGCGATGTAGAGATCTGGTGGGATCCCATCTGGCACAGGGGCCTTGTTTTTAGATAGACCCAGACTACCGGCGCTCACCTCTTGCGTGGTGAAAATAAGTTCCGACTTGCCTTCCACCCTTTCCTGCCCCTCAATTGGAGGGGTATCCGACTGGTAGATACCCTCGAAATGATGTACCCAATCGTCCTCTGTGATTTGGGCATCCAGTAAGTTAGCATTATTTCCAGATAGAAATGGGCTATTAATAATGCCCCAGAACTTTGAGCTATTACGCAGTGTACCGGCCTCCACTAAATCGATCCAGGCCTCTTCCTTCAGGACAGACTCGCGAGTTGCTAGAGAAGTCTTATATCCTCTTCGTAGGCCTTTGACCGCCACCCGGTCTCGGGGTTTAACACCCAAGGCATGTCTCATGTTCCTGGAAGCCTGGGAGCACGCCGAGTCAAACCATCGTGGACCTGGTTGCTAACGGGCCCCGTAGAAACTTCCTTATGACAGTAGACATGGATCCAAATGCACCCATGATGTCCAGAGCACTTGCCTCATCGTCGAGGCAGGTGGCTAACTCGCTGCGACACCGAGTTAAAAGGGACTCGTGGAGTAGCTCTGGGACAATACACCCACACTTTACGCTCCTTCCCGCTTCCACCTCTTTAAGGGGGACACCAGCCCCCCCGTCCACCTTGGTATGTCCGAGTGTTCGGGTCTAGCCTGTTAAGATACAAATGGGGTTGTGGTCACTACATTCACTCGCCTGCACAGAAAAATCGGTAACCAGAGAGTAAAAGGGAATAGATACAATGGTGAAATCAATAAAGGTCTCACACCCTCTCCCCGGAGGCAGCTTATTCATTACAGATGTTAAATCAAATTCAAGCAAGATGGAGTTAAGCTCAATGCCCTGGGGAGTATTTTCCATGTGTAAGCCTGCTTGTCGTGCACAGCCCATAGCTTCCACTCCTCCTTTCCTGATGTCCCCACACATATGAGTGTTAAAATCCCCTGTTAAAGTTTTTTTGTGATAACTCTGACCCTTCAAGATGCTATCCTGAAGTACAGACCCCAGCAGAGTTATATTGCCCTCATCGGGTGTGTAACTCCTGCGTTGTAAAAGTTTACCCAGAAGTAGCTTGCTCTTTCCACTGGACAACAACATCACATTTAAATTGGGAGAGACATATAGAGCCAGAAGTAGGTAGCCTAATTCCGGTTGGTAACGGCCGAAATTACCGAATTTCGGTCGTTACCGACCGGAATTAGGCTACTGAGCTGTAGGTGGCCCAAATTGCTAATTCGGTAATTTACCGATTCGGTATTTTAAGGAATCGGTAAATTACCGATTCCTTAAAATACCGAATTGGTAAATTACCGAATTAGCAATGTAGGGAGCACTCAAATGAGTGCTTTCCCCTATTTGAGATTCGTTATTTACCACCAACTACAAGTTGGTGGTAAATAATGAAAACCTTTGAAAAAGCATATTTTTTGCTTTTCCAACAGTGCCATGCTGCAGGCATACATACCCTTAGGGCATATATGTCTGCAACAGGTGCACACATACACAATTGAGGGGTGCAACAGGGTGTCAAAGTGACACCCTGCCACCCTTCAATGTTTCCCCCTTTTACCGAATCAGTATTTACCGATTCGGTAATTGGCCTTCATTCCTATGGGCCTCCAGGCCCATAGGAATGAATGGCAATTACCGAATCGGTAAATACCGATTCGGTAATTACCGACACTTACTTTAAAATACAAATTACCTACATCCCATTTACCAATTCTTAAATACCGAATCGGTATGATTCGGTATTTAAGAGTAGGTTAATCGAGATTACCTACATCTGGCCCATAGTGAGGTAGTGTAAGAAACTGGCTCTGTATACTGCACCAAAGTGAGGTACAGTGTGTATAGAGTCCAAGGGTCTCCTGAGGTAGGCAGAGGTTAAAGTTAGATAGAACCTTACTCTCTAAAGTGGTAGCTTGGTCGAGTAGTGAGGCAGTATCAGAGGACAGTGTTAAGCATTTGATGTACACACTCAGTCAGCAAATGGATTCACACTCAAGAACTGAACTCTAGGCCAATTGTTTTTGTATAACAAAATATACTGTTGTTTTATTTCTAGAACCAAGCAAGCCTGGCACAGGTAAGCATAAAAATACTTTGCAGTAATAATTTACTTGTATGAACACAGTTCAAGTATGCAGTAGAAATTGTTCTTTGTTTGATTTACAGGGGAGCAGTAGTATCTAACACTTAGCAAATACAGTACATTGAAATGAATAGGCTTTTTCAGTAAATTGCAGGTAAGTTACTTTTTACGTTGCTTTTCTAACTCATTGCTGGATACCTAGATTCAGAACAGGTACATTTCTTAGAAACAGGTAAGTAATTATGTTTTGGATATTCACATGATTTTTAAAGAATATTTTCAGTTTTCAAAACTCTACACTTGGAAACTTTTTGGAGCAGCACATTGAAATGAATGGTCTTCTACGATAAATTGCAGGTAAGTTACTTGTCGCATTACTTTTCTAACTCAATGCTCGATACCTAGATTCAGCACTGGGACATTCCCTAGAAACAGGTAAGTAAACACGTTTTGGTTATTAGTGCAATTTTTAAAGACTATTTTGAGGTTTCAAAACTCCACACTTTTATTTATTTATTTAACTTTATTTTTGTTATTACAAAATATGAACATTCCCCCCCACAGATGGCACCATATAAAAACTGTTGCATACAGAACGATAACCTCATTAAGGCACTGTCGGGTTACAGGTATCACAGGGCGAGAATCGGTCATGAGGAATACAATAAAAAACATACATTGCAATCAGGAGATAACGAAAATGAACATGAGGAAGTAGCCGATTGCCCCCGACAATTCAGATCTAACAGTCCCCGTCACCCTCCCTCTCCCCATCGACTCCTGATCCCTCGGCCCTTAACAGTTCCTCACTAGTCCCCTCAGAATCACTCAAGGTCAAACCGGCGGTACACATGACTCTCCAGGCCAGTAAGTCTTCCTGCAGTCTCTCATCCCTTCGCGCATGTTGCATATGAGTCTCCTCCGCCAGTGACCACTCCCGAACAGCCCTTAGCCATGTGGCAATCTCTGGAGCCCTCCGCCTCATCCAGGTAATGGCCACCCTAGGTCGCGCCAGGACCAACATAAGCTGCAATAGTTTGTAGGAGAGGTTCCTTTTCTTAGGCCTAGGAACCAGAGCCAACAGACAGTGGATCGTTGTCAAGTCTATCCTAAGGGCGGTAGCGGCGGCTATACATCCCACCACACCGCCCAGAAACTCCTCACTAAGGTGCAATCCCATGCCAAGTGCAAGAACCCCGCCCTTTCCGCCCCGCATCTGGGACAGGTGTCCTCCCTATCAGGTGAAATGCTCTGCAACGAAACTTGGGTCAAGTAGGTGCGATGCATCAAATTAAAGTGTGTGAGCTTGAACCTTGCATTGCATGATACTTTACGAGTTAGGCTCCCTATATGCTTGCGCTGACCGGCTTCCAGGGCCGCCCCAGATCTGTCTCCCAAGCGCTCCAAGCGGGCTGGACCGGGGGAACTGAGTCCTGACGCATGGCAGAATAAAGCAAGGAAATCAATCTACGACCCCTACCACAGGAGAGAATGATGTTCAGTGTATGGGAAGTCTGGGGCGTCTCGGGGAATTGGGGCCATGTCTCCCTCACCACCTCCTGAATGCCACAGTAGTGTAAGTATTGTCCCCCTCCCAGCCCAAAGGCCTCCGTAGCCTCTTCGTATGAGACAAACAAATCGCCTGGGTAGACGTCAGCCAAAATCGTGCAGCCTCCAGACCTCCAGTCCCTAAAGGACATGTGCTCCTCCATGGCTACTATGGGTGCCAGGATCCAAACCGGTAACTTCCTATGAAAGGGGGCCTGTCTCATCACCCGTTCCACAAACCTCTGCCAGATTTCAGCTGTGTGGCGCACCACATACGGTAGGGTCGAATCCGCTCCCCTCCCCTTCATCAACGCTACCTGTAGCATACGTTCGGTGGCCCTCCCAGCCAAGAGTTGCATCTCCCACCCGTCCGCGTCCACGAACCACCTCACAGCCGGCAGCAGATGCGCTGCATAATAATATAAATCAAACCTCGGAGCTTCCAGACCACCTTCCTCCCAGCTCGGAACCAAAGTATGTAACGCAACCCGGCTACGACGTCCCGCCCAAAGCAGTGACGTTAGCAGCGTATTGAGCGTGCAAACTATTAGCGGGGGAATAGGACAGAGTGAATTTTGTAGGACATAAAGCGTCCTGGGAAGCATCACCATCTTTGCGACAGCGAGCCGTCCCATGAGGGAGAGCGGCAAGGTATTCCAAAAGGATACCGAGCGCTGAAGAGACGTAAGGATCCGATCAAAGTTCCAAGCCAGCACCTGCGAATCTGACGGGGCCACCTGAATTCCAAGATACCGGAAGGCCTCCCGTTCCCAGCGCAGTCTAAGGTCCGGGAGGTCCGATACCGGTCCCACTCCGTAGCCCGCCAGGGGAAAGACCAAGGACTTACTGCGATTGATCCTCAGTCCCGAGGCTTCCCCGAAGCGGTCGAGGTGGTGCAACCAACCTCACTCTGGTACAGGGGGCGGCATACAGTAGGCGGACCCAACGACAAAAATTGGGACCCATGCCCACCACGCGGAGGACCTCAGGAGGTACCCCCAATCAACAGTGTCGAACGCTTTGGCTATATCAATAGACACTATAACCAAGTGCTCCTCCCGATCACGGACTTCATGAAGAATGTGGTTCAACCGCCGCAAATTCATGGCAGTATTGCGTCCCGGGATAAACCGACACTGGTCAGAGTGTACCAGGTTTATCATATGCGGCGCCAACCTGGCCGCCAAAAGTTTTGTCAAAATCTTGACATCAGTGTTAATCATGGTGATGGGTCTGTATGCCGCCGGGTCACATTTGTCTCCACCCGGCTGTAAAATCATGCAGATCTCGCCCTGATTCATACTAGGCGGCAGGGCACCCCTCTCAAAAGCTTCAAGATACACTTGCAACGGGCATGGGGCAACGGTATCACTGAATGCCTAGTAAAATTCCGATGGAAAACCATCGCTCCCCGGGGATTTGGCCCTCGGAAGGCCGGCCATAGCAACTCGCACCTCCCCCAACGTCAACGCTGCATCCAAGTCCTCCACTGCATCCCTGGACAGGGTCTGCAAGGGTAAATCCTGCAAGTACGGCAGGTAAGAGTTTCCGGTGATTGCGGGGTCGGCCGTATATACCGTCCGCAAGTGTGACTGGACCTGGAGGATGTCCTCCTCAGAGTGTACAACACGCCCCGCAGCGTCCCGTAGTGCTACTATCCTCTCCGGGGCGATTTCCCGCCGCAGAATCCAGGCCAACATCCGACCCGCCTTATCACCCTCTCCATGGAGACGCTGCCTGAATTGGCCTAATGTGTATTTATCGAGCCGATCTAAGATGTCATGAACACAGGCTGGGGACGCCCGTTCCGTCTCCCGCTGTGCCTCATCCGGGTCTGGCAATGTTTACAGCTATAATAAATTACCCTCAGCTTCCCGTAGGTCTCGGAGAAGCTGCCTCCTGACCCCATAGGTGAGGCCCATACACTCACCCCGTATGACCGCCTTCAGGGCATCCCACTTGGTGGAATAGGTAAGGGACCCCTCCTGCCAGTTCAACTCTAAGTAGCTGTTGAGTGCATTTGGCACATGGTCTCTCGCTATCCGGTCCTGCAAAAGGTCCCCCGGCATCCTCCAGGTTCGGGGGCGGGAGGGTCGCCCCTCCCACATTACCGTGCACGCCACCGGGGAGTGGTCAGACATAAAGCAAGCCTGATGAGTGAACGCCAGTGAGATGGAAGCATCTATACTGGAGACCAAAACCCTGTCTAGCCTTCTATGTGTGTTATGAGTCGGGGAGAAACGTGTATAGTTTTAGGGTCGGGTGTCGCTGGCGCCAAATATCTATCACCCCCAGGTTCCTCATTAGCTCGCTGAGCTGCTTTGTCATACGCGGCTTCGTGCCCACGCGGGGCGGGTATCTATCCATTACGGGGTCCAAGACGCAATTAAAGTCCCCCAGCCAAAACAGAGGGGCCTCCATATCCGGAATCAGAACCTCCTAGAGGGTCAAGAAGAACCCGGGGTCATCTACGTTAGGGGCGTATGAATTCAATATTGTGAGGTCTCTCCCATCAAGCTTCGCCCTCAGAAGCAGGTATCTACCCTGTATATCTGAATAGCAAAGGGGACCCCGGGCGCCACCCAAATAAGTACCCCCCTAACATAGGTAGAGAAGGAAAAATGAAACAGTTGGCCCGCCACTTTCTCCCCAATTCATCATCTAAATGGGTCTCCTGGAGGCATGCAATAGAGACCCCGTTTCTACGGAGGAATGAGAGGACTCTATGCCATTTTGCGCACATGCCCAGCCCCCTCAAATTCCATGTTAAAAACTTATATCCCATGACCAGTCATCAGGCCCCTCCAGGACCCCAGCTCCACGTCCTGCAACCCTCCCCGTCTGTGCCCGAACTGTCATACAACTGATGCCTGAAACAGATCCCTCCAACAGCCCCCTCCACGAGCAATATTCCTTCAACAACTAAACATGCCGAATTGCCACCCCAACAATACTAAGGGAAAACCCACTCCCCCCCAGCAGCCCCCACCACAGTCAGCCCATTGAGCATACCTTGCGCCACTCAGACTTCCAGGTATTAAGGACTGGCGCCCAGCTGAACCTCAACCCCTCCCGAAGGCCACCCCCCACACAATCATTCCAGACCAGACACGGCACCCAATGCCCTTAAACAAATACAGATACAAGGACCAGCCAGCAAACAAGGATATGTCCTTCAGGGCCGGATCCCCGCCTCAGCGGGTGCTTCGCCAAGGGTCTCCGTTATCGTGTCGACTGTAGGCGGGAGAGCATCCAGAGGCGGCATCAAGGTGACCGGCACCAGCACATCGCCCTGTGGGTTGTCCGAACTGGCCGCCAAAAGATCCTCGGCTTCCCTAGATTCCAGGTGGAGGGCTCCGTCGTCCCCCACCATGACTCGTCGTAGTTCTGCACCGCCAGAGGCGCCAGTGGATCGCCTTCGTGTGGACCGTCGTTTCCTCGCGAGGCGCGTCCCCCACACAGTCCTGGATCGACCTCTTTCCTCCGGCGGGATTGCATCGCCCCTGATTTCAAGCCACTCCCATACCTCTTCAGGCCTCTCAAAAAAGTGAGCTTCGCCTTGGGAGAGGACCTTAAGTTTTGCGGGATACAATAACATGTATTGGAGGCCCATGGTTCGTAGCTTCTGTTTAACTACCAAGAACGATTTACTCTGTTCCTGGACCTGGCGGGTGTAGTCCGGATAGACAGACACCTTAGAGTTTTCATATGTGACGTCTGCCGTTTCTCTAGCCGCCCTCAGGATACAGTCTCTGTCGCGATAATCCAAGATCTTCGCGATGAGGGCTCGTGGTGGAGCCCCAGGCCGCGGCAGTGGTACCAGCGCTCTATGGGCACGCTCGATCACGAATACGTCTGAAAGTCCAGTCGGGCAGAGCGTTGAGTGGATCCAGTGTTCCAAGAAGAGCTCCGCATTCCCCATCTCCGCCCGTTCCGGGATGCCGAGGACTCTGATGTTGCTGCGGAACGCCCTTCCTTCGGCATCCTCCGCCCTGCGCTCCAGCTCCCCCGTGGTGGCCGAGAGACGCATCACCGTCTGCTTAAGAGATGCCACCTCCTCTTGCAACTGAGCTATGTTCCCCTCCGCCTCAGTAACCTTATCGGTAACTTTGCGGAGATCCGCCCTCAGCAAATTTACGTCTATCGACACTGTCTCGATCTGCCGTTCCAGGGCGGTGTGGGATCCCTGTATGGCTATCAGCAGCTCCGCCCTGGTGGATTCGGCGGGTCCACCGGACATGTGCCCCCCGTCCTCCTGGCCGGTCTGACGCGTGATGCGCTGCGAAGTGAGGCACGGTGTGGTATATTGGGTGATGGTGTTGGGCTGTGAAGCGCGGGCCATCCTGTCCTTGCACATCGTAAATGCCCCTGAGAAGCTTCCTCAGGCGCCCTCCCAGCAACGCGCCCTCCAGCGAGTTCCAATTCGGGTATGGACCCCGGCAACCCCAGGAGAGGATCCACAGGATCCTGTAGAGCAGTAGGCCACACTTACCACCACTCCAAAGGCCCAGCGTCCATCTCACAGTGTGGCCCCCATCTCCGTGTCCAGCCTCCCAGGGCCACCGCTCCGGGGCTAGACAGGTCCGTGGGACTAAGCGATCCTTCCTCAATGCGGCCGCTACGATGGTGCGGCAGCGGTGCGGCCAAAGGGAACCCACCGGGCAATGTCCTTGCGGGGGACCGCCGTCTCCCCACCTCCAGCCGCCCCAGGCGAAGCAGACCCCCGCAGGCCACGAGGGCCAGAGCAGAGCGCCAAGGGCTGACAGCGCCCGGTCCCGGGCAGCTACCCCCACTCACAGGCTCCAACACTCAGGGGCGGGGGCCACGGGCCGCCAGTCCACGCACCGCCCAGGCACCTCTCCAGGGCAGGAGCTCCTCAACAATCCCAGCAAGAAAGGGGGCCACAGGCCAGAATCAGTGCCTCCAGGCGCCCCCGCACCCGTCCGCAATCAGCTGTGCCACGCCGATCACCTCACCTCCGGGGCGGCTCCATCTCTCCCCAGTACACAGCAAGGGCACAACAAGGGCTCCCGGGAGAACCTCCGCCGCAGCGCCAATGTCCGTATCTCGGGGTATTCAGCGCAAAGTCCTCTCCGGCCTCCTCAGGGCCCACAGGTGCTCCGCTCCGGGTCCCGGGCCACTGCGCCCCCTCTAGGACCCTCAATGGTCTTGAGGCATGCCGCGCGGTCCCGCAGCTCCTCCCCCCACTTCCAGCAACAAGGGGGGGCAGGCGGTCACCTCGCCAGGTAGGCAGCGTGTATCGGGCTCAGCGGGAGGCCCCCGATGGCAATAGGGGCCCCCGTACTCTCCAGCTCTTTCCAGGCCTATTCGGCGCTTCTCCGACAGCCGCGCCAGGCCTCACCGTGTCCGCCGCTCCTCCGTGCGGCAGGGCCGACTAAGTCCCGGGTCTCGGAGGAAGAAACCGCCACCAACGCTGCAAGCTCCCGGCCCCCGGGACGTATAGCCCTCAAGTCGCCGCGGCCCAGGAAGATGCCACGGCCTCAGGGATCCTCCGGCAGTGGCTCGCAATTAAGGCCGCAGCACCGGCCTCATGCAGTCAGGGTGCCGGGCGCCCGCACCCCTGGGGCTGGATGCCTCCTGCCGCATTCAGCTGCCCTAAGCTCGACACCGGAGCGTGCCCCAGGGTATCGGGGCTCCGGATCCACAATTTTCTCCGTCGAGCGGCCACAGGATCAGCGCTAAAACAGGATATTTGGGCTAGGCCGTCCGGGAGCTGCAGGAGCTCACGTCATGCTGCTTGGCCACCAACTCCACACTTAAAAACATTTTGGAGTAAAAGTGTCCATGTTATCCTGTGGAGGGAAAACAGGTTAACGGTTCTCATGTAAGTAATCAACTGTGGGAGTTAAGGTTCTGGGGTTAGACTCAGGGGTTCCCCAGGGTCAGTGATGCACTGTTGTTGCACCCTCAGAGGCACTAGGACAGCCGGGTGAAAAATGTTGATGCCCAATGTTATCCTATGGAGGATAGGGGGGCTCCGGTTGGTGGCGGTTGGCAAGCAGGCCATGGGATTGTGGGAGAAAAGCTCTTAGGGTTTAGCTCCGGGGAAGTTGGGGACCAAAGGTGCACCCTCAGCGGCACTAATGCGGCCGGGCGCAGGGGGCTGTTTTGAGGTCGGGTGCCCAGTTGATTTCAATGGAGATTCTCCGGGACAAACAAAACACTGCAGGCTCGGGGAGTATCTTCGAGGAGCGACCACCACTTTGAGGGGTAAGTTGAGATGTTGAGGGTTGGTTAGGCACCGCTGGGTTGGGCACACAAGGCTGTGGGGTGTTGAGTTCAGGGCGGCCTTTGGACGTCAGTTTTTCTTACCCGCTCTGGTCGCGGTAGGGGGGTCCTCTGGATTGAGGCTGCAGGCGTCGTCTGGAGGCTTGAGGCAGGTCAGGGGTCGCTGGATCTCGGGTCAGGATTGCTGGGGGGACCTCCTCGTGGTATTTTTCCACTCGAGCTCGTGCCAGGTTCGGCGGGTGCACATTGGGCTGGATTCGCGGTTTCTGGCTGGCACCAGAAGCTGCAGTTTAAACATGTCCTGTGTTCAAGGGAGAAGCAGCCTTGAAAGTGGAGGCAGCTCCTCTGGGGTTTGTGAGGTTGCTTGCTACTGGACACGCCAGGGTTTTGCAGGAGCAGGTTCAAGGGTAGACAGGCCTGTAGGGCTGGGGCCAAGTCAGTGGGCGTCGTCCTCTTATTAGCTCTGCGCGGATTCCCGTCCTTCTCTTCTTTTCTTTTGTTGCAGGATCTGAGGAAGGAAGGTTCAGGGTGCCCCTAAATACTAAATTTAGGAGCATTACAGGTAGGTAAAGGGCAGGGACTGATGGGTCCCTTCCCTGGGATAGGACCTATTCAGCCACTGTCCAGTGGGAGTGGGGCTGAAGCCTGTCCCTGGTTGACTGGGTCCCCCCATCTTCAAGATGGCAGGGACTCGAGGTAGTGCTTCACCTCGCCTCCCCCACCTTAGGGGTGGAGTTGGCAGAGGTGGGGGGTAGAACCAGAGGGGAACAGTTGCTGAAAGAGGCAAATGGTCTGGAGAGGCTCACAAAGGCAGCATGGCATGCCTTTGAAGCTTCCCCTTCATGAACCCTGCCCATCCTGGGGGTGGAGACATGGTACCTCGTCTTAGGATGTGCATTGTTTCAGGCCCCCGAGAGCATCAAGCTCTCGACCCGGGGGGCCAGAAACATGTCTGGTGGTGGCAGCCTAAGCAGCCACTCAGTCAGGTCACTAGGAGTTGGTTGATGCCCTCTGTTGTGCATTTTACATTAAATCCCACACTGGCATCAGTGTGGGTTTAATATGCTGAGAAGTTTGATATCAAACTTCCCAGTCTTCAGTGTAGCCATTATGGTGTTGTGGAGTTCGTAATGACAAAGTCAAAGCACCATGTACTCTTAATGGCAGCACTGCACTTACAATGCCCGGGAATAGACATGGGCACTGTAGGGGTACAGGGCTGATGCACCTGTACCCTCACCACTGGCATTGGATGTATGCCAGGGCAGTGGTTTGTGGGCATGGCACACAAGGATTTGTAAGGAAATGTTGTGAGTAGCGTCCCCTACTCACCAATCTGTGCGCTCAATGAACTGTGAAACACTACGGTTTCTTCAACAAAATAAAGTTTATTTATAAGGAGTCTTGTAGTTTTTCAAAATAAAGTTTTGTTGAAAGATTCTCATGAATTCTTTTCATTAGATCATAATATCCATCTTATGATACAAATTGCGACATGCGACATGATTGAAAGCCTTCACATCCACCCAATGCATTTCGGGTCATAAGAATAAGACCCTTCGTCAGGGGTCTGTAAATAAGGGTCAAAACAGGACCAAATTAGTTACTCCTCTGAGGTAATACAATACAATAAGTCTAGAGTAAGCAAATGCGCAGAGGTTATAAAGTTACATGCTGGGTGAGAAACTAGTGAAGGATAGGGCACCCGTATATTCGCATTACCATATTCGCATTACCATGTGACATGCCTGAAACTAATATACAGTGTGCGTGTTAGCAGTCAACACAAAAGCGATACAAGAAGACCACAGAAGGAAAACTATCACCCAAACGTGATGGTGTTGAAATAAAAGAAGGGAGATTTAGAAGTTAAAGCGTAAAACAGATTTCCACAAACACTCACGTTCGTTGCCCACCTCTTGGAGCTCCTCGCTCTGGGACCGTAGTTGGTAATAATTGAGTCTGTAGAAGTATCTCCGCAGGAGTGTCAAGATTGCTGAGTTCCAACTCCTATAGTTAGACTGGGCAACCGTGGTTAAGGTTCGGTTTACCATGACTGGATTGTTAAAATTAATGATAATGCAGTCCCCCAGCCAGGATTTCTTGGTACTACCAACCCACTGTGTCCGGTGCACCATGAGAATTTGGTTTTCCTCCCTAAGCCCAGGGGCAATGTTGGAATTGAGCCAGTGCACCACCTTTTTGTTCAGCTGGTAAAAGTCTTGGTCGCAGGGTTGAGGCATGGTACTCTAGTTAACACCACAACAAGCGGAGTGGACTCAGATAGGAGATGAACAGAGCCCAAACTAGGATAATAGTTATTCTAGTCCCCGGGGGCATGGCTTCCACCCCTTCCCACCTATCATCGGTACTGTAAAATCCGCCCACTTTGAAACCCTGCGATTGCAGAGACTGAGAAGAAACTGGGTTAAGGGTAACCCCGCCCCCCTCCGGTTGGCTGCACGGTCTTTAGGGTCATTCCTGGGCATAATAGGTGGCGTTGTATCTCCTACCATGTGACTAGGCTGTTTCTGTGCCACTTCCACTGGGACTGGAAATGGTGGTCGAGATCGTAGGCCTTGTAGGTGGGATACTTGTGGAGAGAAGGGCATGGTCTCTTTGCAAGGAGCTATCAGTGCAGACAGGTTACTTTCCAGTGCAGAAGGTCGGAGTAGGATGTGGTCCAATTTAGTTCCAAGTGCTGACAGCAAGGCTGCTTTGGGCATGTCTAAAAAATCCTTGTGAACCCCCCAACAAGGTATTTAGCGCACTGAGTTGGGCAGCCACAAACCTCACTCATTTATTCCTGGCTTGACCTCTTTGCCAAAATATTGTGGTTGAGAACTCTCTATTAAAGGTCTGGGCAGGTTGCACTCAGTGGCATTTACTTGATAAGAACAGTCCGGGTCTCACCATCACAGACAGTGACATCCACGTTGTATAACAAAGAAGATGGAATCTATAAAACCAGGAGATTTGTTTTTCTTAATTCTCAGCCTACCCTTGTGACAAATTGTTCTCTAGCTCTATCTCTTAGTTTTTAACAGTGAAGTAAGTTTGTGATAGAAAAACAGGACTGTAACCTTGGGTAGTCTTAGATGCATCCTTCGTATAATCCCACTTGTACCATACAGCAATCTGCAGCTAAACCGCCACCCAACTGATTGGCCATCTCACTCGAGGCCTTTGAAAACTGCACAAACGTGCATGTACACTCTGCAGCTGCCAGCTGCATCCCACTTATGTTGTAGGTCTTCTCTGACATGTTTCGTTAACCAGAAGCGCAGAGAGAAGCCACAATGATTTATTCGCTCTTCAGAAATCAAACATGGAGTTTTGAAACTTCTAATGAATATATGAATCCCTCTCTTTTACTTATACTTTAAGTTCTTTGACTCTAAGTTCTCAGACTGTCCTTATAGAATCGTAAAGAAGTGCCGCACTCAGCGCGACTTCCTGCAAATTCGTTTTTCTACTGCCCGGCACTGAAAAACTAGGAAAGATTGTATCAAAGATGCCAATATGAACTTTGGCACTGCATCTTATATAGCGATCCTAATTTAATTAATTTTCCTAATTAGGTTACCTTGCCCCGTGGATAAAACATTGATCCACAGTTTTCATCTTATCCCGGCTGGGGATTGAGTCTTAACATGCTTTCTACATTTGACTAGCCTCCAGATTTAAATAACATTAGGCCAACAAGGACTTTTATTGCCATTCAGGGGCTTTTTTAGGTCTCGCTTAGATGGCGCTTGCGCTGTCCCTTTGAGACATGCTGTATTCAGGATATGGGAGTGAAGCTCCACCCACTTTCTGCCCATCATTTTGATTGTCTCCTGTTACTGTCATTAGTAAATGGTGGCTTTTCATTGGTTAATAGAATGTACCCAGTATATGGAATGCACTAACTAGAGACCTCCGATGCCACCGCTCCTTCTCCAACTTCAAAGGGAACTTGAAACTCTTTCTCCTTAACAAATACCTTACCACACACCAACTGAACTAGGATCCAATAGCTCACTCTCTCCATGACTCGACCGTTTGGGGTAGTTAGTTATTTGATTGTTTCAGCTGTCTAGTATGTCATTCACGTCTATAATTTATGCTGTTCTAATTAGTCCGCACACTGTAAACACACCTTTTTTTGCCTGATTCTCTCTATCTATGTTAATTCTTGCTTGTTAATCTGTAGTATAGCATCCTACGCAGAACTAAGTTATTCTATTTCTCATTTTATGCATCCTATGTAAAGCTGCGTTAGGCTATTTCTTTTTATGTAAAGCGCTCTGATACCTTAGCCTATAGCTTGTGCTATATAAAATTTATAAATAAATAGGCTTAGTACTCCCTTAGAGTCACCTTTTCTCATGTTGTAAACTCCCACTGGGACTGCCCCCTTACATGTGTTGCTTTGCTGTATGTTTTATTTACAATCTGGAGCACTATTTTCTTAAAAGACTTTCTCCAACCTGCTGTTACAGGCATGATACGCTCACCCGCAACGAAATGACTTTTTCTTTTGCAATGCAGCATGCTCTGCTTGGACTTTAATAATGGCGGCCAGCTCGACTTTTCTTATGTCGTGCATGTCTCCTCCAACTTTATTTTTGAAACATGTATGTTTTTACTCTCAGCGACGCACAATGCTAATGGAGCCCAAGTGTCTTCTTTTTAAAATGTGCGGCTCTACTGACTTGCCCCTCTCATGAAACTTGATACTTTATCAAAAAACATATATATATATATATATATATATATATATATATATATGTATATATATATATATATATATAATATATATGGATACAATCCTGTATTCAATCCTTTCAGAAAGCAGGCACCGCCTCCGTGGGAATCTTAATCAAGGGTATTTATTGACAAGAAAAACGACCAGACGCGTTTCGGCGGACAAGTCCGCCTTGCTCACTACATCTGGGTTCACCAAGTGCAAATGACATATTTATAGTGCTACAATGTAACCCATTGGTTGTGAAAAAAACGACAAACATGCCATGTAACAAACCATAGACATAGAGGGTTAAAAAGCATACATTTTGTATCCGGAGCCCTCTCCGTACGAATCTTACCCGTCTGTCCGAGTCGCGAAGTACGATTCGTATTCCGTGAATCCGTCCGAATCGTTGCGATCCGTACGTATTGCAAGGCTGAAACCGCGAACCGTACGACTCGTACACATACCGTACGACTCGTACACATGCCGTATGACCCGACGAGTACGATCCAGGCCGGGGTATGAGGACGCGATTCGTACGGTCCACGTCAGGTAAGGGCGAGTAGTACGGAAAAGCACACAAACACATTCACACCGTACGGTCCGTACACCCCATGATCGCAGTGGTACGCACCGTACCCCTGCGATCATGGGATGTACGAGCCATACCCCCATTGTACGATGGGTGTACGAGTCGTACCCCCATTGTACGATGGGTGTACGAGCCGTACCCCCATTGTACGATGGGTGTACGAGCCGTACCCCATGTACGATGGGTGTACGAGCCATACCCCCATTGTACGATGAGTGTACGAGCCGTACCCCCATTGTATGATGGGTATACGAGCCGTACCCCCATTGTACGATGGGTGTAGAAGCCGTACCCCATGTACGATGTTTGTATGAGCCGTACCCCCATTGTATGATGGGTATACGAGCCGTACCCCCATCGTACAATGGGGGTATGGCTCGTACACCCATCGTACAATGGTGGTGCAGCTCATACACCCATCGTACAATGGGGGTATGGCTCGTACACCCCATGATCGCAGGGGTACGGTGTGTATACCTGCGATCATGTGGGGTACGCACCGAACCCGGGGGGGCCGTTCCGTACCTGTTTCGGCGCAAACTCTGCTTTTACGGCTATTTTCAGGTCCTGTAGAAAAAGGGTCGTACGGTGGGTACCCGACACGTATCGTACTTGCTGGGTCGTAAAAACCAGCCGCGAACCATAGAGATGTCGCGTACAGCGGGTTCCGAGGGTGAATTGTACGGAGATTAGAGTCGTACGGTCTCTGTACGACTCGTACGGAGTACGGCTCTAGGTAGGAATCGTACTTCGTCGTACATACGGGGGACGTTGCAGGGTACGATTCCTACGGGAAAAATTCTCTGAGCGGCTATTCAGAGCGGTTTTTCCCGAATCGGAATCGACCCCATAGTGTGTGATTCGTATTACTGCGTCCAATCTTACAATGAATACTTGCAAGATTGGGTTCAAAACGGTTTCAAAGACGCAAAAGGTGGCACAATCAAGCATAAATTGCTTTGGGAACAAGTATTACAGCAAGAACTACAAAAGACTCATGTGATCCATACACTGAATCATCAGCGGGATGGCGTTCACGTTGCAGGGAATTCATTGGCTGATGAAGCCGTGAAGGCAGCAGTGCAAACGGTTTCCGTAGCTGCAATCACTCGTTCAAAAACAAAAGTAGACAGCGAAATAATGCAAGCTGTCACTGCTTCAATAAAAGACAGTGGTAAAACACTTCCAAAAGGCTTTCTACTCAAGTACTCATATATAACTGGCGCAAATAATGTTCCTTTTGCTCGAATCCCTGGAGTGGGGGATAGAGTAATTCCAAACATAGAACACAGATTACGACTAAGCTTAGCAGCACATGAAGGACTTGCTTCTGCCCACTCAGGTGTTTCCGCCACAGTGTCATTATTAAAGCAAAGATACTGGTGGCCGCGCATGTGGAAACAGACCTGAAACTATGTTTTGGAATGTGAAATCTGCCAGAAAGTGAAAGTTTCAACAGTGAAGCGCCCGGCGCAGACGCTCCTTCTAATTTCAGATAAACCATAAGCAATTGTTTACCTGGACCACTGTGGTCCCTTATAAAGGGATGGTAACTATAAATATATTATGGTCGCAGTGGATTCCTGCTCAAGACTCATTTGGATGTGGCCTCAGCGCTCGGCTGACGCCCGAACTGTTATAAAAGATTTGCGAGTCTTTATCGGCACATACCCAATCAGCACGCTACATTCTGACCAGGGTCCGGCGTTTAGCTCTAGAGCTTACAAGGAGGCTACGGCCAGCTTGGGCGTTGCATTGCGGTACTCTAGCTCATTCCATCCTGAGGGAAAGTCAGTTGTGGAAAGAAAAAACCGTGACATAAAGCAATCTATAACAGCTAGGGTATAAGGCTCGGGTGACGGGTGGGTCAAACATTTAATAAGTGCCCAACGTAGTCTTAACACCTGCCAAGAAATTCTCTCGGTGGAATCACTCCATATGAAATCCTTTTTGGTTCTAGAATGATGGTCGAAGACCTTGACCGTCATACTTCAGTGGTAGAACAAAAACCCTTTAATATCAAAGACCGTTTGGCTGTTTTGCAGGACTTAAATGAAACAAGAATAAGTCTAAGCAACACCATACAGAAGCCAATGACCACTGAAGAAAAACCACCTGTCCCAGCAAGATCTGCCTGAATTCCAAAGATTGGGGATCTGCTCAGAGAGAAAATTGTGGATAAGAAGGAATTTGGGCCTTCTTACAGAAAACCAGTACCTGTCCTAGCAATCCACGGATCAAGAACAGTGTTACTGCCGCCCCTTGCTGGAAGAAAGGAGAACGGGTTTGTATCAATTGACCTGGCAAAACCACACCATGTGGCCGATAATAAGTAGTAGGCCCATTGGATTCCAAAGGTGTAGCAGACAACCAAATCTTGCTACTATCCAAGAGGTTCAAACTGAAAGACTCATCACCTTTGAAGAATCTGCAGTGAGAAAAGAAGGTCTATGCAATAAAGCCATGGAACTTATACGTCTTGACACCCAAATAACAGTCAAGAAACTCCCGTCTACAGTGATGTAGCATCTGACTATACTAATATGTCAGAGAGATTTTGAATAATCCGGATGCAATACCAACAATTGACAGAACTGCCTCTGGCTATTTAATCAATTTTGAGGATCCAAGTGAGCCAGAAACAACGCCAGTAAATAAAACTTTCAAGGAACAAGTAACAGAATTTTTTCACCAACTTGCAAATACATATCTGGTTTCACCATGGGTTGAATTTTGGATTGTGTTAGGTGTACTTTTTCTCCTACTATGGCTCATTCTTGTTTTAAGTTTGGGAAAGCTGAAAGATGGAAAATATAGTAAAATGGACACAGCAAGTAAGAACATCAACATGCTCCTGAAGACACACAAATCATCTCATCGTGAACAAAGAAACCTGTCATCAGTAAACATCACAGCCGCTCCTCTACCAGGTGGTATAGCATGGGACAGAACTGACTATGACATTTATGGTCAGGTCGAGCTGTTGAAGATTCCACACCAATTTAAGGTTTCCTTGAGTGTTTTTGTTTCACCCAGTACATTTTCTGATGATTGGGACTTTGAGACTGTTAATAACATGATTGCAGACTTAGAAATGTCAGCAAAATTTACAATATTTACAACAAGGGGTGGTGAGGGACAGAGTCTCTGAATTAAGCAGAATACTCTCACCCAGTCAAGAGATCAGGGCTAGATCCAACACCGTTTTTTAGCTCAGCCTCGACCCTGTGCCTCATGGGAACAGTCCAGCCCGAACTGCCAAGAGATGTCTTTCCTGGACCGGAATCAAGCATCCAATGACCGGTTTCTGGCTATCAGCCTTCATCAGCCTGGATAGCTTGACTCCAGTGGTGTGGAGAGCATGGGACTCACGTCTGAGCATACCCATCCCACTCGGGGTGACAAATGCAAAAACAACAATTGATGGACAGAATGCAGAACAATGTCATACATTCACCCCAGTACAGAGATCTGGGCCTAAATCTATCGTTTTTTTGCACTCCACACCACCCCAGGACAGACATGGCTATATGCAAATCAGCCTCGACCCTGTGCCACATGGGAACAGTCCAGCCCGAACTGCCAAGCCATGTCTTTCCTGGACCGGAATCAAGCATCTAAGGACTGGTTTCTGGCTTTCAGCCTTCATCAGCCTGGATAGCTTGACTCCAGTGGTGTGGAGAGTATGGGACTCACGTCTGAGCATACCCATCCCACTCAGAGTGACAAATGCAAAAACAACAATTGATGGACAGAATGCAGAACAATGTCATACATTCACCCCAGTACAGAGATCTGGGCCTAAATCCATCGTTTTTTTGCACTCCACACCACCCTAGGTCAGACATGGCTATATGCAAATCATCCTCGACCCTGTGCCTCATGGGAACAGTCCAGCCCGAACTGCCAAGCCATGTCTTTCCTGGACCGGAATCAAGCATCCAAGGACCGGTTTCTGGCTATCAGCCTTCATCAGCCTGGATAGCTTGACTCCAGTGGTGTGGAGAGCATGGGACTCACGTCTGAGCATATCCTTCCCACTCGGGGTGACAAATGCAAAAACAACAATTGATGGACAGAATGCAGAACAATGTCATACATTCACCCCAGTACAGAGATCTGGGTCTAAATCCATTGTTTTTTTGCACTCCACACCACCCCAGGTCAGACATGGCTATATGCAAATCAGCCTCGACCCTGTTCCTCATGGGAACAGTCCAGCCAGAACTGCCAAGCCATGTCTTTCCTGGACCGGAATCAAGCATCCAAGGACCGGTTTCTGGCTATCAGCCTTCATCAGCCTGGATAGCTTGACTCCAGTGGTGTGGAGAGCATGGGACTCACGTCTGAGCATACCCATCCCACTCGGGGTGACAAATGCAAAAACAACAATTGATGGACAGAATGCAGAACAATGTCATACATTCACTCCAGTACAGAGATCTGGGTCTAAATCCATCGTTTGTTTGCACCCCACACCACCCAAGGTCAGACATGGCGATATGCAAATCAGCATCAACCCTGTGCCTCATGGCAACAGTCCAGCCCAAACTGCCAAGCCATGTCTTTCCTGGACTTAAATCAAGCATCCAAGGACCGGTTTCTGGCTATCAGCCTTCATCAGCCTGGATAGCTTGAGTCCAGTGGTGTGGAGAGCATGGGAATCACGTCTGAGCATACCCATCCCACTCGGGGTGACAAATGCAAAAACAACAATTGATGGACAGAATGCAGAACAATGTCATACATTCACCCCAGTACAGAGATCTGGGCCTAAATCCATCGTTTTTTGCACTCCACACCACTCCAGGTCAGACATGGCTATATGCAAATCAGCCTCCACCCTGTGCCTCATGTGAACAGTCCAGCACGAACTGCCAAGCCATGTCTTTCCTGGACCGGAATCAAGCATCCAAGGACCGGTTTCTGGCTATCAGCCTTCATCAGCCTGGATAGCTTGACTCCAGTGGTGTGGAGAGCATGGGACTCACGTCTGAGCATACCCATCCCACTCGGGGTGACAAATGCAAAAACAATTGATGAACAGAATGCAGAACAATGTCATACATTCACCCCAGTACAGAGATCTGGGCCTAAATCCATTGTTTTTTTGCACTCCACACCACCCCAGGTCAGACGTGGCATAAATGCAAATCAGCCTCGACCATGTGTCTCATGGGAACAGTCCAGCCCGAACTGCCAAGCCATGTCTTTCCTGGACTGGAATCAAGCATCCAAGGACCGGTTTATGGCTATCAGCCTTCATCAGCCTGGATAGCTTGACTCCAGTGGTGTGGAGAGCATGGGACTCACGTTTGAGCATATCCTTCCCACTCGGGGTGACAAATGCAAAAACAACAATTCATAGACAGAATGCAGAACAATGTCATACATTCACCCCACTACAGAGATCTGGGCCTAAATCCATCGTTTTTTTGCACTCCACACCACCCCAGGTCAGACATGGCTGTATGCAAATCAGCCTCGACCCTGTGCCTCATGGGAACAGTCCAGCCCGAGCTGCCAAGCCATGTCTTTCCTGGACCGGAATCAAGCATCCAAGGACCGGTTTCTGGCTATCAGCCTTCATCAGCCTGGATAGCTTGACTCCAGTGGTGTGGAGAGCATGGGACTCACGTCTGAGCATATCCTTCCCACTCGGGGTGACAAATGCAAAGACAACAATTGATGGACAGAATGCAGAACAATGTCATACATTCACCCCAGTACAGAGATCTGGGCCTAAATCCATCTTTTTTTGCACTCCACGCCACCTCAGGTCAGACATGGCTATATGCAAATCAGCCTCGACCCTGTGCCTCATGGGAACAGTCCAGCCCGAACTGCCAAGCCATGTCTTTCCTGGACCGGAATCAAGCATCCAAGGACCGGTTTCTGGCTATCAGCCTTCATCAGCCTGGATAGCTTGAGTCCAGTGGTGTGGAGAGCATGGGACTCACGTCTGAGCATACCCATCCCACTCGGGGTGACAAATGCAAAAACAACAATTGATGGACAGAATGCAGAACAATGTCATACATTCACCCCAGTACAGAGATCTGGGCCTAAATCCTTCGTTTTTTGCACTCCACACCACCCCAGGTCAGACATGGCTATATGCAAATCAGCCTCCACCCTGTGCCTCATGTGAACAGTCCAGCACGAACTGCCAAGCCATGTCTTTCCTGGACCGGAATCAAGCATCCAAGGACTGGTTTCTGGCTATCAGCCTTCATCAGCCTGGATAGCTTGACTCCAGTGGTGTGAAGAGCATGGGACTCACGTCTGAGCATACCCATCCCACTCGGGGTGACAAATGCAAAAACAACAATTGATGGACAGAATGCAGAACAATGTCATACATTCACTCCAGTACAGAGATCTGGGTCTAAATCCATCGTTTGTTTGCACCCCACACCACCCCAGGTCAGACATGGCTATATGCAAATCAGCCTCGACCCTGTGCCTCATGGGAACAGTCCAGCCCGAACTGTCAAGCCATGTCTTACCTGGACCGGAATCAAGCATCCAAGGACCGGTTTCTGGCTATCAGCCTTCATCAGCCTGGATAGCTTGACTCCAGTGGTGTGGAGAGCATGGGACTCACGTCTGAGCATACCCATTCCACCCGGGGTGAGAAATGCAAAAACAACAATTGATGGACAGAATGCAGAACAATGTCCTACATTCACCCCAGTACAGAGATCTGGGCCTAAATCCATCGTTTTTTGCACTCCACACCACCCCAGGTCAGACATGGCTATATGCAAATCAGCCTCCACCCTGTGCCTCATGTGAACAGTCCAGCACGAACTGCCAAGCCATGTCTTTCCTGGACCGGAATCAAGCATCCAAGGACCGGTTTCTGGCTATCAGCCTTCATCAGCATGGATAGCTTGACTTCAGTGGTGTGAAGAGCATGGGACTCACGTCTGAGCATACCCATCCCACTCGGGGTGACAAATGCAAAAACAACAATTGATGGACAGAATGCAGAACAATGTCATACATTCACTCCAGTACAGAGATCTGGGTCTAAATCCATCGTTTGTTTGCACCCCACACCACCCCAGGTCAGACATGGCTATATGCAAATCAGCCTCGACCCAGTGCCTCATGGGAAAAGTCCAGGCCGAACTGTCAAGCCATGTCTTTCCTGGATCGGAATCAAGCATCCAAGGACCGGTTTCTGGCTATCAGCCTTTTTCAGCCTGGATAGCTTGACTCCAGTGGTGTGGAGAGCATGGGACTCACGTCTGAGCATACCCATTCCACTCGGGTGAGAAATGCAAAAACAACAATTGATGGACAGAATGCAGATCAATGTCATACATTCACCCCAGTACAGAGATCTGGGCCTAAATCCATCATTTTTTTGCACTCCACGCCACCCCAGGTCAGACATGGCTATATGCAAATCAGCCTCGACCCTTTGCCTCATGGGAACAGTCCAGCCCGAACTGCCAAGCCATGTCTTTCCTGGACCGGAATCAAGCATCCAAGGATCGGTTTCTGGCTATCAGCCTTCATCAGCCTGGATAGCTTGACTCCAGTGGTGTGGAGAGCATGGGACTCGCGTCTGAGCATACCCATCCCACTCGGGGTGACAAATGCAATAACAATTGATGGACAGAATGCAGAACAATGTCATACATTCACCCCAGTACAGAGATCTAGGTCTAAATCCATCGTTTTTTTGAACTCCACACCACCCCAGGTCAGACATGGCTATATGCAAATCAGCCCCGACCCAGTGCCTCATGGGATCAGTCCAGCCCGAACTGCCAAGCCATGTCTTTCCTGGACCGGAATCAAGCATCCAAGGACCGGTTTCTGGCTATCAGCCTTCATCAGCCTGGATAGCTTGAGTCCAGTGGTGTGGAGAGCATGGGACTCACGTCTGAGCATACCCATCCCACTCGGGGTGACAAATGCAAAAACAACAATTGATGGACAGAATGCAGAACAATGTCCTACATTCACCCCAGTACAGAGATCTGGGCCTAAATCCATCGTTTTTTGCACTCCACACCACCCCAGGTCAGACATGGCTATATGCAAATCAGCCTCCACCCTGTGCCTCATGTGAACAGTCCAGCACAAACTACCAAGCCATGTCTTTCCTGGACCGGAATCAAGCATCCAAGGACCGGTTTCTGGCTATCAGCCTTCATCAGCATGGATAGCTTGACTTCAGTGGTGTGAAGAGCATGGGACTCACGTCTGAGCATACCCATCCCACTCGGGGTGACAAATGCAAAAACAACAATTGATGGACAGAATGCAGGACAATGTCATACATTCACTCCAGTACAGAGATCTGGGTCTAAATCCATCGTTTGTTTGCACCCCACACCACCCCAGGTCAGACATGGCTATATGCAAATCAGCCTCGACCCAGTGCCTCATGGGAAAAGTCCAGGCCGAACTGTCAAGCCATGTCTTTCCTGGATCGGAATCAAGCATCCAAGGACCGGTTTCTGGCTATCAGCCTTTTTCAGCCTGGATAGCTTGACTCCAGTGGTGTGGAGAGCATGGGACTCACGTCTGAGCATACCCATTCCACTCGGGTGAGAAATGCAAAAACAACAATTGATGGACAGAATGCAGATCAATGTCATACATTCACCCCAGTACAGAGATCTGGGCCTAAATCCATCATTTTTTTGCACTCCACGCCACCCCAGGTCAGACATGGCTATATGCAAATCAGCCTCGACCCTTTGCCTCATGGGAACAGTCCAGCCCGAACTGCCAAGCCATGTCTTTCCTGGACCGGAATCAAGCATCCAAGGACCGGTTTCTGGCTATCAGCCTTCATCAGCCTGGATAGCTTGACTCCAGTGGTGTGGAGAGCATGGGACTCACGTCTGAGCATACCCATTCCACCCGGGGTGAGAAATGCAAAAACAACAATTGATGGACAGAATGCAGAACAATGTCCTACATTCACCCCAGTACAGAGATCTGGGCCTAAATCCATCGTTTTTTGCACTCCACACCACCCCAGGTCAGACATGGCTATATGCAAATCAGCCTCCACCCTGTGCCTCATGTGAACAGTCCAGCACGTACTGCCAAGCCATGTCTTTCCTGGACCGGAATCAAGCATCCAAGGACCGGTTTCTGGCTATCAGCCTTCATCAGCATGGATAGCTTGACTTCAGTGGTGTGAAGAGCATGGGACTCACGTCTGAGCATACCCATCCCACTCGGGGTGACAAATGCAAAAACAACAATTGATGGACAGAATGCAGAACAATGTCATACATTCACTCCAGTACAGAGATCTGGGTCTAAATCCATCGTTTGTTTGCACCCCACACCACCCCAGGTCAGACATGGCTATATGCAAATCAGCCTCGACCCAGTGCCTCATGGGAAAAGTCCAGGCCGAACTGTCAAGCCATGTCTTTCCTGGATCGGAATCAAGCATCCAAGGACCGGTTTCTGGCTATCAGCCTTTTTCAGCCTGGATAGCTTGACTCCAGTGGTGTGGAGAGCATGGGACTCACGTCTGAGCATACCCATTCCACTCGGGTGAGAAATGCAAAAACAACAATTGATGGACAGAATGCAGATCAATGTCATACATTCACCCCAGTACAGAGATCTGGGCCTAAATCCATCATTTTTTTGCACTCCACGCCACCCCAGGTCAGACATGGCTATATGCAAATCAGCCTCGACCCTTTGCCTCATGGGAACAGTCCAGCCCGAACTGCCAAGCCATGTCTTTCCTGGACCGGAATCAAGCATCCAAGGATCGGTTTCTGGCTATCAGCCTTCATCAGCCTGGATAGCTTGACTCCAGTGGTGTGGAGAGCATGGGACTCGCGTCTGAGCATACCCATCCCACTCGGGGTGACAAATGCAATAACAATTGATGGACAGAATGCAGAACAATGTCATACATTCACCCCAGTACAGAGATCTAGGTCTAAATCCATCGTTTTTTTGAACTCCACACCACCCCAGTTCAGACATGGCTATATGCAAATCAGCCCCGACCCAGTGCCTCATGGGATCAGTCCAGCCCGAACTGCCAAGCCATGTCTTTCCTGGACCGGAATCAAGCATCCAAGGACCGGTTTCTGGCTATCAGCCTTCATCAGCCTGGATAGCTTGAGTCCAGTGGTGTGGAGAGCATGGGACTCACGTCTGAGCATACCCATCCCACTCGGGGTGACAAATGCAAAAACAACAATTGATGGACAGAATGCAGAACAATGTCCTACATTCACCCCAGTACAGAGATCTGGGTCTAAATCCATCGTTTGTTTGCACCCCACACCACCCCAGGTCAGACATGGCTATATGCAAATCAGCCTCGACCCAGTGCCTCATGGGAACAGTCCAGGCCGAACTGTCAAGCCATGTCTTTCCTGGACCGGAATCAAGCATCCAAGGACCGGTTTCTGGCTATCAGCCTTTTTCAGCCTGGATAGCTTGACTCCAGTGGTGTGGAGAGCATGGGACTCACGTCTGAGCATACCCATTCCACTCGGGTGAGAAATGCAAAAACAACAATTGATGGACAGAATGCAGATCAATGTCATACATTCACCCCAGTACAGAGATCTGGGCCTAAATCCATCATTTTTTTGCACTCCACGCCACCCCAGGTCAGACATGGCTATATGCAAATCAGCCTCGACCCTTTGCCTCATGGGAACAGTCCAGCCCGAACTGCCAAGCCATGTCTTTCCTGGACCGGAATCAAGCATCTAAGGACTGGTTTCTGGCTTTCAGCCTTCATCAGCCTGGATAGCTTGACTCCAGTGGTGTGGAGAGTATGGGACTCACGTCTGAGCATACCCATCCCACTCAGAGTGACAAATGCAAAAACAACAATTGATGGACAGAATGCAGAACAATGTCATACATTCACCCCAGTACAGAGATCTGGGCCTAAATCCATCGTTTTTTTGCACTCCACACCACCCTAGGTCAGACATGGCTATATGCAAATCATCCTCGACCCTGTGCCTCATGGGAACAGTCCAGCCCGAACTGCCAAGCCATGTCTTTCCTGGACCGGAATCAAGCATCCAAGGACCGGTTTCTGGCTATCAGCCTTCATCAGCCTGGATAGCTTGACTCCAGTGGTGTGGAGAGCATGGGACTCACGTCTGAGCATATCCTTCCCACTCGGGGTGACAAATGCAAAAACAACAATTGATGGACAGAATGCAGAACAATGTCATACATTCACCCCAGTACAGAGATCTGGGTCTAAATCCATTGTTTTTTTGCACTCCACACCACCCCAGGTCAGACATGGCTATATGCAAATCAGCCTCGACCCTGTTCCTCATGGGAACAGTCCAGCCAGAACTGCCAAGCCATGTCTTTCCTGGACCGGAATCAAGCATCCAAGGACCGGTTTCTGGCTATCAGCCTTCATCAGCCTGGATAGCTTGACTCCAGTGGTGTGGAGAGCATGGGACTCGCGTCTGAGCATACCCATCCCACTCGGGGTGACAAATGCAATAACAATTGATGGACAGAATGCAGAACAATGTCATACATTCACCCCAGTACAGAGATCTAGGCCTAAATCCATCGTTTTTTTGAACTCCACACCACCCCAGGTCAGACATGGCTATATGCAAATCAGCCCCGACCCTGTGCCTCATGGGATCAGTCCAGCCCGAACTGCCAAGCCATGTCTTTCCTGGACCGGAATCAAGCATCCAAGGACCGGTTTCTGGCTATCAGCCTTCATCAGCCTGGATAGCTTGACTCCAGTGGTGTGGAGAGCATGGGACTCACGTCTGAGCATACCCATCCCACTCGGGGTGACAAATGCAAAAACAATTGATGAACAGAATGCAGAACAATGTCATACATTCACCCCAGTACAGAGATCTGGGCCTAAATCCATTGTTTTTTTGCACTCCACACCACCCCAGGTCAGACGTGGCATAAATGCAAATCAGCCTCGACCATGTGTCTCATGGGAACAGTCCAGCCCGAACTGCCAAGCCATGTCTTTCCTGGACTGGAATCAAGCATCCAAGGACCGGTTTATGGCTATCAGCCTTCATCAGCCTGGATAGCTTGACTCCAGTGGTGTGGAGAGCATGGGACTCACGTTTGAGCATATCCTTCCCACTCGGGGTGACAAATGCAAAAACAACAATTCATGGACAGAATGCAGAACAATGTCATACATTCACCCCAGTACAGAGATCTGGGCCTAAATCCATCGTTTTTTTGCACTCCACACCACCCCAGGTCAGACATGGCTATATGCAAATCAGCCTCCACCCTGTGCCTCATGTGGACAGTCCAGCACGAACTGCCAAGCCATGTCTTTCCTGGACCGGAATCAAGCATCCAAGGACCGGTTTCTGGCTATCAGCCTTCATCAGCATGGATAGCTTGACTTCAGTGGTGTGAAGAGCATGGGACTCACGTCTGAGCATACCCATCCCACTCGGGGTGACAAATGCAAAAACAACAATTGATGGACAGAATGCAGAACAATGTCATACATTCACTCCAGTACAGAGATCTGGGTCTAAATCCATCGTTTGTTTGCACCCCACACCACCCCAGGTCAGACATGGCTATATGCAAATCAGCCTCGACCCAGTGCCTCATGGGAACAGTCCAGGCCGAACTGTCAAGCCATGTCTTTCCTGGACCGGAATCAAGCATCCAAGGACCGGTTACTGGCTATCAGCCTTTTTCAGCCTGGATAGCTTGACTCCAGTGGTGTGGAGAGCATGGGACTCACGTCTGAGCATACCCATTCCACTCGGGTGAGAAATGCAAAAACAACAATTGATGGACAGAATGCAGATCAATGTCATACATTCACCCCAGTACAGAGATCTGGGCCTAAATCCATCATTTTTTTGCACTCCACGCCACCCCAGGTCAGACATGGCTATATGCAAATCAGCCTCGACCCTTTGCCTCATGGGAACAGTCCAGCCCGAACTGCCAAGCCATGTCTTTCCTGGACCGGAATCAAGCATCCAAGGATCGGTTTCTGGCTATCAGCCTTCATCAGCCTGGATAGCTTGACTCCAGTGGTGTGGAGAGCATGGGACTCGCGTCTGAGCATACCCATCCCACTCGGGGTGACAAATGCAATAACAATTGATGGACAGAATGCAGAACAATGTCATACATTCACCCCAGTACAGAGATCTAGGCCTAAATCCATCGTTTTTTTGAACTCCACACCACCCCAGGTCAGACATGGCTATATGCAAATCAGCCTCGACCCTGTGCCTCATGGGATCAGTCCAGCCCGAACTGCCAAGCCATGTCTTTCCTGGACCGGAATCAAGCATCCAAGGACCGGTTTCTGGCTATCAGCCTTCATCAGCCTGGATAGCTTGACTCCAGTGGTGTGGAGAGCATGGGACTCACGTCTGAGCATACCCATCCCACTCGGGGTGACAAATGCAAAAACAATTGATGGACAGAATGCAGAACAATGTCATACATTCACCCCAGTACAGAGATCTGGGCCTAAATCCATTGTTTTTTTGCACTCCACACCACCCCAGGTCAGACGTGGCATAAATGCAAATCAGCCTCGACCATGTGTCTCATGGGAACAGTCCAGCCCGAACTGCCAAGCCATGTCTTTCCTGGACCGGAATCAAGCATCCAAGGACCGGTTTCTGGCTATCAGCCTTCATCAGCCTGGATAGCTTGACTCCAGTGGTGTGGAGAGCATGGGACTCACGTTTGAGCATATCCTTCCCACTCGGGGTGACAAATGCAAAAACAACAATTCATGGACAGAATGCAGAACAATGTCATACATTCACCCCAGTACAGAGATCTGGGCCTAAATCCATCGTTTTTTTGCACTCCACACCACCCCAGGTCAGACATGGCTATATGCAAATCAGCCTCGACCCTTTGCCTCATGGGAACAGTCCAGCCCGAACTGCCAAGCCATGTCTTTCCTGGACCGGAATCAAGCATCCAAGGACTGGTTTCTGGCTATCAGCCTTCATCAGCCTGGATAGCTTGACTCCAGTGGTGTGGAGAGCATGGGACTCACGTCTGAGCATACCCATCCCACTCGGGGTGACAAATGCAAAAACAACCATTGATGGACAGAATGCAGAACAATGTCATACATTCACCCCACTACAGAGATCTGGGCCTAAATCCATCGGTTTTTTTGCACTCCACACCACCCCAGGTCAGACATGGCTATATGCAAATCAGCCTCGACCCTGTGCCTCATGGGAACAGTCCAGCCCGAACTGCCAAGAGATGTCTTACCTGGACCGGAATCAAGCATCCAAGGACCGGTTTCTGGCTATCAGCCTTCATCAGCCTGGATAGTTTGACTCCAGTGGTGTGGAGAGCATGGGACTCACGTCTGAGCATACCCATCCCACTCGGGGTGACAAATGCAAAAACAACAATTGATGGACAGAATGTAGAACAATGTCATACATTCACCCCAGTACAGAGATCTGGGTCTAAATCCATCGTTTGTTTGCACCCCACACCACCCCAGGTCAGACATGGCTATATGCAAATCAGCCTCGACCCTGTGCCTCATGGGAACAGTCCAGCCCGAACTGTCAAGCCATGTCTTACCTGGACCGGAATCAAGCATCCAAGGACCGGTTTCTGGCTATCAGCCTTCATCAGCCTGGATAGCTTGACTCCAGTGGTGTGGAGAGCATGGGACTCACGTCTGAGCATACCCATTCCACCCGGGGTGAGAAATGCAAAAACAACAATTGATGGACAGGATGCAGATCAATGTCATACATTCACCCCAGTACAGAGATCTGGGCCTAAATCCATCCTTTTTTTGCACTCCACGCCACCTCAGGTCAGACATGGCTATATGCAAATCAGCCACGACCCTGTGCCTCATGGGAACAGTCCAGCCTGAACTGCCAAGCCATGTCTTTCCTGGACCGGAATCAAGCATCCAAGGACCGGTTTCTGGCTATCAGCCTTCATCAGCCTGGATAGCTTGAGTCCAGTGGTGTGGAGAGCATGGGACTCACGTCTGAGCATACCCATCCCACTCGGGGTGACAAATGCAAAAACAACAATTGATGGACAGAATGCAGAACAATGTCCTACATTCACCCCAGTACAGAGATCTGGGCCTAAATCCATCGTTTTTTGCACTCCACACCACCCCAGGTCAGACATGGCTATATGCAAATCAGCCTCCACCCTGTGCCTCATGTGAACAGTCCAGCACGAACTGCCAAGCCATGTCTTTCCTGGACCGGAATCAAGCATCCAAGGACCGGTTTCTGGCTATCAGCCTTCATCAGCATGGATAGCTTGACTTCTGTGGTGTGAAGAGCATGGGACTCACGTCTGAGCATACCCATCCCACTCGGGGTGACAAATGCAAAAACAACAATTGATGGACAGAATGCAGAACAATGTCATACATTCACTCCAGTACAGAGATCTGGGTCTAAATCCATCGTTTGTTTGAACTCCACACCACCCCAGGTCAGACATGGCTATATGCAAATCAGCCCCGACCCTGTGCCTCATGGGAACAGTCCAGGCCGAACTGTCAAGCCATGTCTTTCCTGGACCGGAATCAAGCATCCAAGGACCGGTTTCTGGCTATCAGCCTTTTTCAGCCTGGATAGCTTGACTCCAGTGGTGTGGAGAGCATGGGACTCACGTCTGAGCATACCCATTCCACTCGGGTGAGAAATGCAAAAACAACAATTGATGGACAGAATGCAGATCAATGTCATACATTCACCCCAGTACAGAGATCTGGGCCTAAATCCATCATTTTTTTGCACTCCACGCCACCCCAGGTCAGACATGGCTATATGCAAATCAGCCTCGACCCTTTGCCTCATGGGAACAGTCCAGCCCGAACTGCCAAGCCATGTCTTTCCTGGACCGGAATCAAGCATCCAAGGATCGGTTTCTGGCTATCAGCCTTCATCAGCCTGGATAGCTTGACTCCAGTGGTGTGGAGAGCATGGGACTCGCGTCTGAGCATACCCATCCCACTCGGGGTGACAAATGCAATAACAATTGATGGACAGAATGCAGAACAATGTCATACATTCACCCCAGTACAGAGATCTAGGCCTAAATCCATCGTTTTTTTGAACTCCACACCACCCCAGGTCAGACATGGCTATATGCAAATCAGCCCCGACCCTGTGCCTCATGGGATCAGTCCAGCCCGAACTGCCAAGCCATGTCTTTCCTGGACCGGAATCAAGCATCCAAGGACCGGTTTCTGGCTATCAGCCTTCATCAGCCTGGATAGCTTGACTCCAGTGGTGTGGAGAGCATGGGACTCACGTCTGAGCATACCCATCCCACTCGGGGTGACAAATGCAAAAACAATTGATGAACAGAATGCAGAACAATGTCATACATTCACCCCAGTACAGAGATCTGGGCCTAAATCCATTGTTTTTTTGCACTCCACACCACCCCAGGTCAGACGTGGCATAAATGCAAATCAGCCTCGACCATGTGTCTCATGGGAACAGTCCAGCCCGAACTGCCAAGCCATGTCTTTCCTGGACTGGAATCAAGCATCCAAGGACCGGTTTATGGCTATCAGCCTTCATCAGCCTGGATAGCTTGACTCCAGTGGTGTGGAGAGCATGGGACTCACGTTTGAGCATATCCTTCCCACTCGGGGTGACAAATGCAAAAACAACAATTCATGGACAGAATGCAGAACAATGTCATACATTCACCCCAGTACAGAGATCTGGGCCTAAATCCATCGTTTTTTTGCACTCCACACCACCCCAGGTCAGACATGGCTATATGCAAATCAGCCTCCACCCTGTGCCTCATGTGAACAGTCCAGCACGAACTGCCAAGCCATGTCTTTCCTGGACCGGAATCAAGCATCCAAGGACCGGTTTCTGGCTATCAGCCTTCATCAGCATGGATAGCTTGACTTCAGTGGTGTGAAGAGCATGGGACTCACGTCTGAGCATACCCATCCCACTCGGGGTGACAAATGCAAAAACAACAATTGATGGACAGAATGCAGAACAATGTCATACATTCACTCCAGTACAGAGATCTGGGTCTAAATCCATCGTTTGTTTGCACCCCACACCACCCCAGGTCAGACATGGCTATATGCAAATCAGCCTCGACCCAGTGCCTCATGGGAACAGTACAGGCCGAACTGTCAAGCCATGTCTTTCCTGGACCGGAATCAAGCATCCAAGGACCGGTTACTGGCTATCAGCCTTTTTCAGCCTGGATAGCTTGACTCCAGTGGTGTGGAGAGCATGGGACTCACGTCTGAGCATACCCATTCCACTCGGGTGAGAAATGCAAAAACAACAATTGATGGACAGAATGCAGATCAATGTCATACATTCACCCCAGTACAGAGATCTGGGCCTAAATCCATCATTTTTTTGCACTCCACGCCACCCCAGGTCAGACATGGCTATATGCAAATCAGCCTCGACCCTTTGCCTCATGGGAACAGTCCAGCCCGAACTGCCAAGCCATGTCTTTCCTGGACCGGAATCAAGCATCCAAGGATCGGTTTCTGGCTATCAGCCTTCATCAGCCTGGATAGCTTGACTCCAGTGGTGTGGAGAGCATGGGACTCGCGTCTGAGCATACCCATCCCACTCGGGGTGACAAATGCAATAACAATTGATGGACAGAATGCAGAACAATGTCATACATTCACCCCAGTACAGAGATCTAGGCCTAAATCCATCGTTTTTTTGAACTCCACACCACCCCAGGTCAGACATGGCTATATGCAAATCAGCCTCGACCCTGTGCCTCATGGGAACAGTCCAGCCCGAACTGCCAAGCCATGTCTTTCCTGGACCGGAATCAAGCATCCAAGGACTGGTTTCTGGCTATCAGCCTTCATCAGCCTGGATAGCTTGACTCCAGTGGTGTGGAGAGCATGGGACTCACGTCTGAGCATACCCATCCCACTCGGGGTGACAAATGCAAAAACAACCATTGATGGACAGAATGCAGAACAATGTCATACATTCACCCCACTACAGAGATCTGGGCCTAAATCCATCGGTTTTTTTGCACTCCACACCACCCCAGGTCAGACATGGCTATATGCAAATCAGCCTCGACCCTGTGCCTCATGGGAACAGTCCAGCCCGAACTGTCAAGCCATGTCTTACCTGGACCGGAATCAAGCATCCAAGGACCGGTTTCTGGCTATCAGCCTTCATCAGCCTGGATAGCTTGACTCCAGTGGTGTGGAGAGCATGGGACTCACGTCTGAGCATACCCATTCCACCCGGGGTGAGAAATGCAAAAACAACAATTGATGGACAGAATGCAGAACAATGTCCTACATTCACCCCAGTACAGAGATCTGGGCCTAAATCCATCGTTTTTTGCACTCCACACCACCCCAGGTCAGACATGGCTATATGCAAATCAGCCACGACCCTGTGCCTCATGGGAACAGTCCAGCCTGAACTGCCAAGCCATGTCTTTCCTGGACCGGAATCAAGCATCCAAGGACCGGTTTCTGGCTATCAGCCTTCATCAGCCTGGATAGCTTGAGTCCAGTGGTGTGGAGAGCATGGGACTCACGTCTGAGCATACCCATCCCACTCGGGGTGACAAATGCAAAAACAACAATTGATGGACAGAATGCAGAACAATGTCCTACATTCACCCCAGTACAGAGATCTGGGCCTAAATCCATCGTTTTTTGCACTCCACACCACCCCAGGTCAGACATGGCTATATGCAAATCAGCCTCCACCCTGTGCCTCATGTGAACAGTCCAGCACGAACTGCCAAGCCATGTCTTTCCTGGACCGGAATCAAGCATCCAAGGACCGGTTTCTGGCTATCAGCCTTCATCAGCATGGATAGCTTGACTTCTGTGGTGTGAAGAGCATGGGACTCACGTCTGAGCATACCCATCCCACTCGGGGTGACAAATGCAAAAACAACAATTGATGGACAGAATGCAGAACAATGTCATACATTCACTCCAGTACAGAGATCTGGGTCTAAATCCATCGTTTGTTTGCACCCCACACCACCCCAGGTCAGACATGGCTATATGCAAATCAGCCTCGACCCAGTGCCTCATGGGAACAGTCCAGGCCGAACTGTCAAGCCATGTCTTTCCTGGACCGGAATCAAGCATCCAAGGACCGGTTTCTGGCTATCAGCCTTTTTCAGCCTGGATAGCTTGACTCCAGTGGTGTGGAGAGCATGGGACTCACGTCTGAGCATACCCATCCCACTCGGGGTGACAAATGCAATAACAATTGATGGACAGAATGCAGAACAATGTCATACATTCACCCCAGTACAGAGATCTAGGCCTAAATCCATCGTTTTTTTGCACTCCACACCACCCCAGGTCAGACATGGCTATATGCAAATCAGCCTCGACCCTGTGCCTCATGGGATCAGTCCAGCCCGAACTGCCAGGCCATGTCTTTCCTGGACCGGAATCAAGCATCCAAGGACCGGTTTCTGGCTATCAGCCTTCATCAGCCTGGATAGCTTGACTCCAGTGGTGTGGAGAGCATGGGACTCACGTCTGAGCATACCCATCCCACTCGGGGTGACAAATGCAAAAACAATTGATGGACAGAATGCAGAACAATGTCATACATTCAACCCAGTACAGAGATCTGGGCCTAAATCCATTGTTTTTTTGCACTCCACACCACCCCAGGTCAGACGTGGCATAAATGCAAATCAGCCTCGACCATGTGTCTCATGGGAACAGTCCAGCCCGAACTGCCAAGCCATGTCTTTCCTGGACCGGAATCAAGCATCCAAGGACCGGTTTCTGGCTATCAGCCTTCATCAGCCTGGATAGCTTGACTCCAGTGGTGTGGAGAGCATGGGACTCACGTTTGAGCATATCCTTCCCACTCGGGGTGACAAATGCAAAAACAACAATTCATGGACAGAATGCAGAACAATGTCATACATTCACCCCAGTACAGAGATCTGGGCCTAAATCCATCGTTTTTTTGCACTCCACACCACCCCAGGTCAGACATGGCTATATGCAAATCAGCCTCGACCCTTTGCCTCATGGGAACAGTCCAGCCCGAACTGCCAAGCCATGTCTTTCCTGGACCGGAATCAAGCATCCAAGGACTGGTTTCTGGCTATCAGCCTTCATCAGCCTGGATAGCTTGACTCCAGTGGTGTGGAGAGCATGGGACTCACGTCTGAGCATACCCATCCCACTCGGGGTGACAAATGCAAAAACAACCATTGATGGACAGAATGCAGAACAATGTCATACATTCACCCCACTACAGAGATCTGGGCCTAAATCCATAGTTTTTTTTGCACTCTACACCACCCCAGGTCAGACATGGCTATATGCAAATGAGCCTCAACCCTGTGCCTCATGGGAACAGTCAAGCCCGAACTGCCAAGCCATGTCTTTCCTGGACCGGAATCAAGCATCCAAGGACTGGTTTCTGGCTATCAGCCTTCATCAGCCTAGATAGCTTGACACCAGTGGTGTGGAGAGCATGGGACTCAGGTCTGAGCATACCCATCCCACTAGGGGTGACAAATGCAAATACAGTGATTCTTGGACAGAATGCAGAACAATGTCATACATTCACCCCAGTACAGAGATCTGGGCCTAAATCCATTGTTTTTTTGCACTCCACACCACCCCAGGCCAGACATGGCTATATGCAAATGAGCCTCAACCCTGTGCCTCATGGGAACAGTCAAGCCCGAACTGCCAAGCCATGTCTTTCCTGGACCGGAATCAAGCATCCAAGGACTGGTTTCTGGCTATCAGCCTTCATCAGCCTAGATAGCTTGACACCAGTGGTGTGGAGAGCATGGGACTCAGGTCTGAGCATACCCATCCCACTAGGGGTGACAAATGCAAAAACAACCATTGATGGACAGAATGCAGAACAATGTCATCCATTCACCCCACTCCGGAAATCTGGGCCTAAATCCATCGTTTGTTTGCACTCCACACTACCCCAGGTCAGACATGGCTATATGCAAATCAGCCTCAAGCCTGTGCCTCGTGGGAACAGTCCAGCCCGAACCGCCAAGCCATGTCTTTCCTGGACCGGAATCAAGCATCCAAGGACCGGTTTCTGGCTATCAGCCTTCATCAGCCTGGATAGCTTGACTCCAGTGGTGTGGAGAACATGGGACTCACGTCTGAGCATACCCATCCCACTCGGGGTGACAAATGCAAAACAAACATTGATGGACAGAATGCAGAACAATGTCATATATTCACCCCAGTACAGAGATCAGGGCCTAAATCCATCGTTTTTGTGTACTCCACACCACCCCATGTCAGACATGGCTATATGCAAATCAGCCTCGGCCCTGTGCCTCATGGGAACAGTCCAGCCCGAACTGCCAAGCCATGTCTTTCCTGGACCGGAATCAAGCATCCAAGGACTGGTTTCTGGCTATCAGCCTTCATCAGCCTGGATAGCTTGACTCCAGTGGTGTGGAGAGCATGGGACTCACGACTGAGCATACCCATCCCACTCGGGGTGACAAATGCAAATACAGTGATTCTTGGACAGAATGCAGAACAATGTCATACATTCACCCCAGTACAGAGATCTGGGCCTAAATCCATTGTTTTTTTGCACTCCAGACCACCCCAGGCCAGACATGGCTATATGCAAATGAGCCTCAACCCTGTGCCTCATGTGAACAGTCAAGCCCGAACTGCCAAGCCATGTCTTTCCTGGACCGGAATCAAGCATCCAAGGACCGGTTTCTGGCTATCAGCCTTCATCAGCCTGGAAAGCTTGACTCCAGTGGTGTGGAGAGCATGGGACTCACGTTTGAGCATATCCTTCCCACTCGGGGTGACAAATGCAAAAACAACAATTCATAGACAGAATGCAGAACAATGTCATACATTCACCCCAGTACAGAGATCTGGGCCTAAATCCATTGTTTTTTTGCACTCCACACCACCCCAGGTCAGACATGGCTATATGCAAATCAGCCTCGACCCTTTGCCTCATGGGAACAGTCCAGCCCGAACTGCCAAGCCATGTCTTTCCTGGACCGGAATCAAGCATCCAAGGACTGGTTTCTGGCTATCAGCCTTCATCAGCCTGGATAGCTTGACTCCAGTGGTGTGGAGAGAATGGGACTCACGTTTGAGCATACCCATCCCACTCGGGGTGACAAATGCAAAAACAACCATTGATGGACAGAATGCAGAACAATGTCATACATTCACCCCAGTACAGAGATCTGGGCCTAAATCCATCGTTTTTGTGCACTCCACACCACCCCAGGTCAGACATGGCTATATGCAAATCAGCCTCGACCCTGTGCCTCATGGGAACAGTCCAGCCCGAACTGCCAAGAGATGTCTTTCCTGGACCGGAATCAAGCATGCAATGACCGGTTTCTGGCTATCAGCCTTCATCAGCCTGGATAGCTTGACTCCAGTGGTGTGGAGAGCATGGGACTCACGTCTGAGCATACCCATCCCACTCGGGGTGACAAATGCAAAAACAACAATTGATGGACAGAATGCAGAACAATGTCATACATTCACCCCACTACAGAGATCTGGGCCTAAATCCATAGTTTTTTTTGCACTCTACACCACCCCA
Source organism: Lissotriton helveticus (assembly GCF_964261635.1). Lineage (NCBI taxonomy): Eukaryota > Metazoa > Chordata > Amphibia > Caudata > Salamandridae > Lissotriton > Lissotriton helveticus. Next base: position 438,820,473 of record NC_136058.1, read on the forward strand.
GGTCAGACATGGCTATATGCAAATCAGCCTCGACCCTGTGCCTCATGGGAACAGTCCAGCCCGAACTGCCAAGAGATGTCTTACCTGGACCGGAATCAAGCATCCAAGGACCGGTTTCTGGCTATCAGCCTTCATCAGCCTGGATAGCTTGACTCCAGTGGTGTGGAGAGCATGGGACTCACGTCTGAGCATACCCATCCCACTCGGGGTGACAAATGCAAAAACAACAATTGATGGACAGAATGTAGAACAATGTCATACATTCACCCAGGGAAAGAGATATGGGCCTAAATCTATCATTTTTTTGCACTCCACACCACCCCAGGTCAGACAAGGCTGTATGCAAATCAGCCTCGACCCTGTGCCTCATGGGAACAGTCCAGCCCGAACTGCCAAGCCATGTCTTTCCTGGACCGGAATCAAGCATCCAAGGACCGGTTTCTGGCTATCAGCCTTCATCAGCCTGGATAGCTTGACTCCAGTGGTGTGGAGAGGATGGGACTCACGTCTGAGCATATCCTTCCCATTTGGGGTGACAAATGCAAAAAGAACAATTGATGGACAGAATGCAGCACAATGTCATCCATTCACCCCACTACAGAGATCTGGGCCTAAATCCATTGTTTGTTGGCACTCCACACCACCCCAGGTCAGACATGGCTATATGCAAATCAGCCTCGACCCTGTGCCTCATGGGAACAGTCCACCACGAACTGTAAAGCCATGTCTTTCCTGGACCGGAATCAAGCATCCAAGGACTGGTTTCTGGCAAACAGCCTTCATCAGCCTGAGTAGCTTGACTCCAGTGGTGTGGAGAGCATGGGACTCACGTCTGAGCATACCCATCCCACTCGGGGTGACAAATGCAAAAACAACAATTGATGGACAGAATGCAGACCAATGTCATACATTCACCCCAGTACAGAGATCTGGGCCTAAATCCATAGTTTTTTTGCACTCAACACCACCCCAGGTCAGACATGGCTATATGCAAATCAGCCTCGACCCTGTGCCTCATGGGAACAGTCCAGCCCGAACTGCCAAGCCATGTCTTTCCTGGACCGGAATCAAGCATCCAAGGACCGATTTCTGGCTATCAGCCTTCATCAGCCTGGATAGCTTGACTCCAGTGGTGTGGAGAGCATGGGACTCACGTCTGAGCATACCCATATCACTCGGGGTGACAAATGCAAAAACAACAAATGATGGACAGAATGCAGAACAATGTCATACATTCACCCCAGTACAGAGATCTGGGCCTAAATCCATCGTTTTTTTGCACTCCACACCACCCCAGGTCAGACATGGCTATATGCAAATCAGCCTCGACCCTGTGCCTCATGGGAACAGTCCAGCCCGAACTGCCAAGCCATGTCTTTCCTGGACCGGAATCAAGCATCCAAGGACCGGTTTCTGGCTATCAGCCTTCATCAGCCTGGATAGCTTGACTCCAGTGACAAATGCAAAAACAACAATTGATGGACAGAATGCAGAACAATGTCATACATTCACCCCAGTACAGAGATCTGGGCCTAAATCCATTGTTTTTTTGCACTCCACACCACCCCAGGCCAGACATGGCTATATGCAAATCAGCCTCGACCCTGTGCCTCATGGGAACAGTCAAGCCCGAACTGCCAAGCCATGTCTTTCCTGGACCGGAATCAAGCATCCAAGGACTGGTTTCTGGCTATAAGCCTTCATCAGCCTGGATAGCTTGACTCCAGTGGTGTGGAGAGCATGGGACTCACTTCTGAGCGTACCCATTCCACTCGGGTGAGAAATGCAAAAACAACAATTGATGGACAGAATGCAGATCAATGTCATACATTCACCCCAGTACAGAGATCTGGGCATAAATCCATCGTTTTTTTGCACTCCACACCACCCCAGGTCAGACATGGCTATATGCAAATCAGCCTCGACCCTGTGCCTCATGGGAACAGTCCAGCCCGAACTGCCAAGCCATGTCTTTCCTGGACCGGAATCAAGCATCCAAGGACCGGTTTCTGGCTATCAGCCTTCATCAGCCTGGATAGCTTGACTCCAGTGGTGTGGAAAGCATGGGACTCACGTCTGAGCATACCCATCCCACTCGGGGTGACGAATGCAAAAACAACAATTGATAGACAGAATGCAGAACAATGTCATACATTCACCCCAGTACAGAGATCTGGGCCTAAATCCATCGTTTTTTTGCACTCTACACCACCCCAGGTCAGACATGGCTATATGCAAATCAGCCTCAACCCTGTGCCTTCATGGGAACAGTCCAGCCCGAACTGCCAAGCCATGTCTTTCCTGGACCGGAATCAAGCATCCAAGGACTGGTTTCTCGCCTTTAGCCTTCATCAGCTTGGATAGCTTGACTGCAGTGGTGTGGAGAGCATGGGACTCACGTCTGAGCATACCCATCCCACTCGGGGTGACAAATGCAAAACAAACATTGATGGACAGAATGCAGAACAATGTCATACATTCACCCCAGTACAGAGATCAGGGCCTAAATCCATCGTTTTTGTGCACTCCACACCACCCCATGTCAGACATGGCTATATGCAAATCAGCCTCGACCCTGTGCCTCATGGGAACAGTCCAGCCCGAACTGCCAAGCCATGTCTTTCCTGGACCGGAATCAAGCATCCAAGGACTGGTTTCTGGCTATCAGCCATCATCAGCCTGGATAGCTTGACTCCAGGGGTGTGGAGAGCATGGGACTCACGACTGAGCATACCCATCCCACTCGGGGTGACAAATGCAAATACAGTGATTCTTGGACAGAATGCAGAACAATGTCATACATTCACCCCAGTACAGAGATCTGGGCCTAAATCCATTGTTTTTTTGCACTCCACACCACCCCAGGCCAGACATGGCTATATGCAAATGAGCCTCAACCCTGTGCCTCATGGGAACAGTCAAGCCCGAACTGCCAAGCCATGTCTTTCCTGGACCGGAATCAAGCATCCAAGGACTGGTTTCTGGCTATCAGCCTTCATCAGCCTAGATAGCTTGACACCAGTGGTGTGGAGAGCATGGGACTCAGGTCTGAGCATACCCATCCCACTAGGGGTGACAAATGCAAAAACAACCATTGATGGACAGAATGCAGAACAATGTCATCCATTCACCCCACTCCGGAAATCTGGGCCTAAATCCATCATTTGTTTGCACTCCACACTACCCCAGGTCAGACATGGCTATATGCAAATCAGCCTCAAGCCTGTGCCTCGTGGGAACAGTCCAGCCCGAACCGCCAAGCCATGTCTTTCCTGGACCGGAATCAAGCATCCAAGGACCGGTTTCTGGCTATCAGCCTTCATCAGCCTGGATAGCTTGACTCCAGTGGTGTGGAGAACATGGGACTCACGTCTGAGCATACCCATCCCACTCGGGGTGACAAATGCAAAACAAACATTGATGGACAGAATGCAGAACAATGTCATATATTCACCCCAGTACAGAGATCAGGGCCTAAATCCATCGTTTTTGTGTACTCCACACCACCCCATGTCAGACATGGCTATATGCAAATCAGCCTCGGCCCTGTGCCTCATGGGAACAGTCCAGCCCGAACTGCCAAGCCATGTCTTTCCTGGACCGGAATCAAGCATCCAAGGACTGGTTTCTGGCTATCAGCCTTCATCAGCCTGGATAGCTTGACTCCAGTGGTGTGGAGAGCATGGGACTCACGACTGAGCATACCCATCCCACTCGGGGTGACAAATGCAAATACAGTGATTCTTGGACAGAATGCAGAACAATGTCATACATTCACCCCAGTACAGAGATCTGGGCCTAAATCCATTGTTTTTTTGCACTCCAGACCACCCCAGGCCAGACATGGCTATGTGCAAATGAGCCTCAACCCTGTGCCTCATGTGAACAGTCAAGCCCGAACTGCCAAGCCATGTCTTTCCTGGACCGGAATCAAGCATCCAAGGACCGGTTTCTGGCTATCAGCCTTCATCAGCCTGGAAAGCTTGACTCCAGTGGTGTGGAGAGCATGGGACTCACGTTTGAGCATATCCTTCCCACTCGGGGTGACAAATGCAAAAACAACAATTCATAGACAGAATGCAGAACAATGTCATACATTCACCCCAGTACAGAGATCTGGGCCTAAATCCATTGTTTTTTTGCACTCCACACCACCCCAGGTCAGACATGGCTATATGCAAATCAGCCTCGACCCTTTGCCTCATGGGAACAGTCCAGCCCGAACTGCCAAGCCATGTCTTTCCTGGACCGGAATCAAGCATCCAAGGACTGGTTTCTGGCTATCAGCCTTCATCAGCCTGGATAGCTTGACTCCAGTGGTGTGGAGAGAATGGGACTCACGTTTGAGCATACCCATCCCACTCGGGGTGACAAATGCAAAAACAACCATTGATGGACAGAATGCAGAACAATGTCATACATTCACCCCAGTACAGAGATCTGGGCCTAAATCCATCGTTTTTGTGCACTCCACACCACCCCAGGTCAGACATGGCTATATGCAAATCAGCCTCGACCCTGTGCCTCATGGGAACAGTCCAGCCCGAACTGCCAAGAGATGTCTTTCCTGGACCGGAATCAAGCATCCAATGACCGGTTTCTGGCTATCAGCCTTCATCAGCCTGGATAGCTTGACTCCAGTGGTGTGGAGAGCATGGGACTCACGTCTGAGCATACCCATCCCACTCGGCGTGACAAATGCAAAAACAACAATTGATGGACAGAATGCAGAACAATGTCATACATTCACCCCAGTACAGAGATCTGGGCCTAAATCTATCGTTTTTTTGCACTCCACACCACCCCAGGTCAGACAAGGCTATATGCAAATCAGCCTCGACCCTGTGCCTCATGGGAACAGTCCAGCCGAACTGCCAAGCCATGTCTTTCCTGGACCGGAATCAAAAATCCAAGGACCGGTTTCTGGCTATCAGCCTTCATCAGCCTGGATAGCTTGACTCCAGTGGTGTGGAGAGCATGGGACTCACGTCTGAGCATATCCTTCCCATTTGGGGTGACAAATGCAAAAAGAACAATTGATGGACAGAATGCAGAACAATGTCATACATTCACCCCAGTACAGAGATCTGGGTCTAAATCCACTGTTTTTTTGCACTCCGCACCACCCCAGGTCAGACATGGCTATATGCAAATCAGCCTCGACCCTGTGCCTCATGGGAACAGTCCAGCCCGAACTGCCAAGCCATGACTTTCCTGGACCGGAATCAAGCATCCAAGGACCGGTTTCTGGCTATCAGCCTTCATCAGCCTGGATAGCTTGACTCCAGTGGTGTGAAGAGCATGGGACTCACGTCTGAGCATACCCATCCCACTCGGGGTGACAAATGCAAAAACAACAATTGATGGACAGAATGCAGAACAATGTCATACATTCACTCCAGTACAGAGATCTGGGTCTAAATCCATCGTTTGTTTGCACCCCACACCACCCAAGGTCAGACATGGCGATATGCAAATCAGCATCAACCCTGTGCCTCATGGCAACAGTCCAGCCCAAACTGCCAAGCCATGTCTTTCCTGGACTTAAATCAAGCATCCAAGGACCGGTTTCTGGCTATCAGCCTTCATCAGCCTGGATAGCTTGAGTCCAGTGGTGTGGAGAGCATGGGAATCACGTCTGAGCATACCCATCCCACTCGGGGTGACAAATGCAAAAACAACAATTGATGGACAGAATGCAGAACAATGTCATACATTCACCCCAGTACAGAGATCTGGGCCTAAATCCATCGTTTTTTGCACTCCACACCACTCCAGGTCAGACATGGCTTTATGCAAATCAGCCTCCACCCTGTGCCTCATGTGAACAGTCCAGCACGAACTGCCAAGCCATGTCTTTCCTGGACCGGAATCAAGCATCCAAGGACCGGTTTCTGGCTATCAGCCTTCATCAGCCTGGATAGCTTGACTCCAGTGGTGTGAAAAGCATGGGACTCACGTCTGAGCATACCCATCCCACTCGGGGTGACAAATGCAAAAACAACAATTGATGGACAGAATGCAGAACAATGTCATACATTCACTCCAGTACAGAGATCTGGGCCTAAATCCATCGTTTGTTTGCACCCCACACCACCCCAGGTCAGACATGGCTATATGCAAATCAGCCTCGACCCTGTGCCTCATGGGAACAGTCCAGCCCGAACTGTCAAGCCATGTCTTTCCTGGACCGGAATCAAGCATCCAAGGATCGGTTTCTGGCTATCAGCCTTTTTCAGCCTGGATAGCTTGACTCCAGTGGTGTGGAGAGTATGGGACTCACATCTGAGCATACCCATTCCACTCGGGTGAGAAATGCAAAAACAACAATTGATGGACAGAATGCAGATCAATGTCATACATTCACCCCAGTACAGAGATCTGGGCCTAAATCCATCGTTTTTTTGCACTCCACACCACCCCAGGTCAGACATGGCTATATGCAAATCAGCCTCGACCCTGTGCCTCATGGGAACAGTCCAGCCCGAACTGCCAAGCCATGTCTTTCCTGGACCGGAATCAAGCATCCAAGGACCGGTTTCTGGCTATCAGCCTTAATCAGCCTGGATAGCTTGACTCCAGTGGTGTGGAAAGCATGGGACTCGTGTCTGAGCATGCCCATCCCACTCGGGGTGACAAATGCATAAACAACAATTGATGGACAGAATGCAGAACAATGTCATACATTCACCCCAGTACAGAGATCTGGCCTAAATCCATCGTTTTTTTGCACTCCACACCACCCCAGGTCAGACGTGGCTATATGCAAATCAGCCTCGACCCTGTGTCTCATGGGAACAGTCCAGCCCGAAGTGCCAAGCCATGTCTTTCCTGGACCGGAATCAAGCATCCAAGGACCGGTTTCTGGCTATCAGCCTTCATCAGCCTGGATAGCTTGACTCCAGTGGTGTGGAGAGCATGGGACTCACGTCTGAGCATACCCATTCCACTCGGGTGAGAAATGCAAAAACAACAATTGATGGACAGAATGCAGATCAATGTCATACATTCACCCCAGTACAGAGATCTGTGCCTAAATCCATTGTTTTTTTGCACTCCACACCACCCCAGGTCAGACATGGCTATATGCAAATCAGCCTCGACCCGGTGCCTCATGGGAACAGTCCAGCCCGAACTGCCAAGCCATGTCTTTCCTGGACCGGAATCAAGCATCCAAGGACCGGTTTCTGGCTATCAGCCTTCATCAGCCTGGATAGCTTGACTCCAGTGGTGTGGAAAGCATGGGACTCACGTCTGAGCATACCCATCCCACTCGGGGTGACGAATGCAAAAACAACAATTGATGGACAGAATGCAGAACAATGTCATACATTCACCCCAGTACAGAGATCTGGGCCTAAATCCATCGTTTTTTTGCACTCCACACCACCCCAGGTCAGACATGGCTATATGCAAATCAGCCTCAACCCTGTGCCTTCATGGGAACAGTCCAGCCCGAACTGCCAAGCCATGTCTTTCCTGGAGCGGAATCAAGCATCCAAGGACTGGTTTCTCGCCTTCAGCCTTCATCAGCCTGGATAGCTTGACTCCAGTGGTGTGGAGAGCATGGGACTCACGTCTGAGCATACCCATCCCACTCGGGGTGACAAATGCAAAACAAACATTGATGGACAGAATGCAGAACAATGTCATACATTCACCCCAGTACAGAGATCAGGGCCTAAATCCATCGTTTTTGTGCACTCCACACCACCCCATGTCAGACATGGCTATATGCAAATCATCCTCGACCCTGTGCCTCATGGGAACAGTCCAGCCCGAACTGCCAAGCCATGTCTTTCCTGGACCGGAATCAAGCATCCAAGGACTGGTTTCTGGCTATCAGCCTTCATCAGCCTGGATAGCTTGACTCCAGTGGTGTGGAGAGCATGGGTCTCACGACTGAGCATACCCATCCCACTCGGGGTGACAAATGCAAATACAGTGATTCTTGGACAGAATGCAGAACAATGTCATACATTCACCCCAGTACAGAGATCTGGGCCTAAATCCATTGTTTTTTTGCACTCCACACCACCCCAGGCCAGACATGGCTATATGCAAATGAGCCTCAACCCTGTGCCTCATGGGAACAGTCAAGCCCGAACTGCCAAGCCATGTCTTTCCTGGACCGGAATCAAGCATCCAAGGACTGGTTTCTGGCTATCAGCCTTCATCAGCCTGGATAGCTTGACTCCAGTGGTGTGGAGAGCATGGGACTCACGTCTGAGCATACCCATCCCACTCGGGGTGACAAATGCAAAAAGAACCATTGATGGACAGAATGCAGAACAATGTCATACATTCACCCCAGTACAGAGATCTGGGCCTAAATCCATCGTTTTTGTGCACTCCACACCACCCCAGGTCAGACATGGCTATATGCAAATCAGCCTCGACCCTGTGCCTCATGGGAACAGTCAAGCCCGAACTGCCAAGCCATGTCTTTCCTGGACCGGAATCAAGCATCCAAGGACTGGTTTCTGGCTATCAGCCTTCATCAGCCTGGATAGCTTGACTCCAGTGGTGTGGAGAGCATGGGACTCACGTCTGAGCATACCCATCCCACTCGGGGTGACGAATGCAAAAACAACCATTGATGGACAGAATGCAGAACAATGTCATCCATTCACCCCACTACAGAGATCTGGGCCTAAATCCATCGTTTGTTTGCACTCCACACTACCCCAGGTCAGACATGGCTATATGCAAATCAGCCTCAAGCCTGTGCCTCATGGGAACAGTCCAGCCCGAACTGCCAAGCCATGTCTTTCCTGGACCGGAATCAAGCATCCAAGGACTGGTTTCTGGCTATCAGCCTTCATCAGCCTGGATAGCTTGACTCCAGTGGTGTGGAGAGCATGGGACTCACGTCTGAGCATACCCATCCCACTCGGGGTGACAAATGCAAAAACAACCATTGATGGACAGAATGCAGAACAATGTCATCCCTTCACCCCACTACAGAGATCTGGGCCTAAATCCATCGTTTGTTTGCACTCCACACTACCCCAGGTCAGACATGGCTATATGCAAATCAGCCTCAAGCCCTTGCCTCATGGGAACAGTCCAGCCCGAACTGCCAAGCCATGTCTTTCCTGGACCGGAATCAAGCATCCAAGGACTGGTTTCTGGCAATCAGCCTTCATCAGCCTGGATAGCTTGACTCCAGTGGTGTGGAGAGCATGGGACTCATGTCTGAGCATACCCATTCCACTCGGGTGAGAAATGCAAAAACAACCATTGATGGACAGAATGCAGAACAATGTCATCCATTCACCCCACTACAGAGATCTGGGCCTAAATCCATCGTTTTTTTGCACTCCACACTACCCCAGGTCAGACATGGCTATATGCAAATCAGCCTCGAGCCTGTGCCTCATGGGAACAGTCCAGCCCGAACTGCCAAGCCATGTCTTTCCTGGACCGGAATCAAGCATCCAAGGACCGGTTTCTGGCTATCAGCCTTCATCATCCTGGATAGCTTGACTCCAGTGGTGTGGAGAGCATGGGACTCACGTCTGAGCATACCCATCCCACTCGGGGTAATAAATGCAAATACAGTGATTTTTGGACAGAATGCAGAACAATGTCATACATCCACCCCTGTACAGAGATCTGGGGCTAAAACTATCGTTTGTTTGCACTCCACACCACCCCAGGTCAGACATGGCTGTATGCAAATCAGCCTCGACCCTGTGCCTCATGGGAACAGTCCAGCCCGAACTGCCTGGCCATGTCTTTCCTGGACCGGAATCAAGCATCCAAGGACCGGTTTCTGGCTATCAGCCTTCATCAGCCTGGATAGCTTGACTCCAGTGGTGTGGAGAGCATGGGACTCACGTCTTAGCATACCCATCCCACTCGGGGTGACAAATGCAAAAACAACAATTGATGGACAGAATGCAGAACAATGTCATACATTCACCCCAGTACAGAGATCTGGGCCTAAATCCATCGTTTGTTTGCACTCCACACCACCCCAGGTCAGCCATGGCTATATGCAAATCAGCCTCGACCCTGTGCCTCATGTGAACCGCCCAGCACGAACTGTAAAGCCATGTCTTTCCTGGACCGGAATCAAGCATCCAAGTACCGGTTTCTGGCAAACAGCCTTCATCAGCCTGGGTAGCTTGACTCCAGTGGTGTGGAGAGCATGGGACTCACGTCTGGGCATACCCATCCCACTCGGGGTGACAAATGCAAAAACAACAATTGATGGACAGAATGCAGACCATTGTCATACATTCACCCCAGTACAGAGATCTGGGCCTAAATCCATCGTTTTTTTGCACTCCACACCACCCCAGGACAGACATGGCTATATGCAAATCAGCCTCGACCCTGTGCCACATGGGAACAGTCCAGCCCGAACTGCCAAGCCATGTCTTTCCTGGACCGGAATCAAGCATCTAAGGACTGGTTTCTGGCTTTCAGCCTTCATCAGCCTGGATAGCTTGACTCCAGTGGTGTGGAGAGTATGGGACTCACGTCTGAGCATACCCATCCCACTCAGAGTGACAAATGCAAAAACAACAATTGATGGACAGAATGCAGAACAATGTCATACATTCACCCCAGTACAGAGATCTGGGCCTAAATCCATCGTTTTTTTGCAATCCACACCACCCTAGGTCAGACATGGCTATATGCAAATCATCCTCGACCCTGTGCCTCATGGGAACAGTCCAGCCCGAACTGCCAAGCCATGTCTTTCCTGGACCGGAATCAAGCATCCAAGGACCGGTTTCTGGCTATCAGCCTTCATCAGCCTGGATAGCTTGACTCCAGTGGTGTGGAGAGCATGGGACTCACGTCTGAGCATATCCTTCCCACTCGGGGTGACAAATGCAAAAACAACAATTGATGGACAGAATGCAGAACAATGTCATACATTCACCCCAGTACAGAGATCTGGGTCTAAATCCATTGTTTTTTTGCACTCCACACCACCCCAGGTCAGACATGGCTATATGCAAATCAGCCTCGACCCTGGTCCTCATGGGAACAGTCCAGCCAGAACTGCCAAGCCATGTCTTTCCTGGACCGGAATCAAGCATCCAAGGACCGGTTTCTGGCTATCAGCCTTCATCAGCCTGGATAGCTTGACTCCAGTGGTGTGGAGAGCATGGGACTCACGTCTGAGCATACCCATCCCACTCGGGGTGACAAATGCAAATACAACAATTCTTGGACAGAATGCAGAACAATGTCATACATTCACCCCAGTACAGAGATCTGGGCCTAAATCCATTGTTTTTTTGCACTCCACACCACACCACCCCAGGCCAGACATGGCTATATGCAAATCAGCCTCGACCCTGTGCCTCATGGGAACAGTCCAGCACGAACTGTAAAGCCATGTCTTTCCTGGACCGGAATAAAGCATCCAAGGACCGGTTTCTGGCAAACAGCCTTCATCAGCCTGGGTAGCTTGACTCCAGTGGTGTGGAGAGCATGGGACTCACGTCTGAGCATACCCATCCCACTCGGGTGACAAATGCAAAAACAACAATTGATGGACAGAATGCAGAACAATGTCATACATTCACCCCAGTACAGAGATCTGGGCCTAAATCCATCGTTTTATTTGCACTCCACACCACCCCAGGTCAGGCATAGCTATATGCAAATCAGCCTCGACCCTGTGCCTCATGGGAACAGTCCAGCCCGAACTGCCAAGCCATGTCTTTCCTGGACCGGAATCAAGCATCCAAGGACCGGTTTCTGGCTATCAGCCTTCATCAGCCTGGATAGCTTGACTCCAGTGGTGTGGAGAGCATGGGACTCACGTCTGAGCATATCCTTCCCACTCGGGGTGACAAATGCAAAAACAACAATTGATGGACAGAATGCAGAACAATGTCATACATTCACCCCAGTACAGAGATCTGGGTCTAAATCCATTGTTTTTTTGCACTCCACACCACCCCAGGTCAGACATGGCTATATGCAAATCAGCCTCGACCCTGTGCCTTCATGGGAACAATCCAGCCCGTACTGCCAAGCCATGTCTTTCCTGGACCGGAATCAAGCATCCAGGGACTGGTTTCCCGCTATCAGCCTTCATCAGCCTGGATAGCTTGACTCCAGTGGTGTGGAGAGCATGGGACTCACGTCTGAGCATACCCATCCCACTCGGGGTGACAAGTGCAAAAACAACAGTTGATGGACAGAATGCAGAACAATGTCATACATTCACCCCAGTACAGAGATCTGGGCCTAAATCCATCATTTTTTTGCACTCCACACCACCCCAGGACAGACATGGCTATATGCAAATCAGCCTCGACCCTCTGCCTCATGGGAACAGTCCAGCCCGAACTGCCAAGCCATGTCTTTCCTGGACCGGAATCAAGCATCCAAGGACCGGTTTCTGGCTATCAGCCTTCATCAGCCTGGATAGCTTGACTCCAGTGGTGTGGAGAGCATGGGACTCACGTCTGAGCATACCCATCCCACTCGGGGTGACAAATGCAAAAAGAACCATTGATGGACAGAATGCAGAACAATGTCATACATTCACCCCAGTACAGAGATCTGGGCCTAAATCCATCGTTTTTGTGCACTCCACACCACCCCAGGTCAGACATGGCTATATGCAAATCAGCCTCGACCCTGTGCCTCATGGGAACAGTCAAGCCCGAACTGCCAAGCCATGTCTTTCCTGGACCGGAATCAAGCATCCAAGGACTGGTTTCTGGCTATCAGCCTTCATCAGCCTGGATAGCTTGACTCCAGTGGTGTGGAGAGCATGGGACTCACGTCTGAGCATACCCATCCCACTCGGGGTGACGAATGCAAAAACAACCATTGATGGACAGAATGCAGAACAATGTCATCCATTCACCCCACTACAGAGATCTGGGCCTAAATCCATCGTTTGTTTGCACTCCACACTACCCCAGGTCAGACATGGCTATATGCAAATCAGCCTCAAGCCTGTGCCTCATGGGAACAGTCCAGCCCGAACTGCCAAGCCATGTCTTTCCTGGACCGGAATCAAGCATCCAAGGACTGGTTTCTGGCTATCAGCCTTCATCAGCCTGGATAGCTTGACTCCAGTGGTGTGGAGAGCATGGGACTCACGTCTGAGCATACCCATCCCACTCGGGGTGACAAATGCAAAAACAACCATTGATGGACAGAATGCAGAACAATGTCATCCATTCACCCCACTACAGAGATCTGGGCCTAAATCCATCGTTTGTTTGCACTCCACACTACCCCAGGTCAGACATGGCTATATGCAAATCAGCCTCAAGCCCTTGCCTCATGGGAACAGTCCAGCCCGAACTGCCAACCATGTCTTTCCTGGACCGGAATCAAGCATCCAAGGACTGGTTTCTGGCTATCAGCCTTCATCAGCCTGGATAGCTTGACTCCAGTGGTGTGGAGAGCATGGGACTCATGTCTGAGCATACCCATTCCACTCGGGTGAGAAATGCAAAAACAACCATTGATGGACAGAATGCAGAACAATGTCATCCATTCACCCCACTACAGAGATCTGGGCCTAAATCCATCGTTTTTTTGCACTCCACACTACCCCAGGTCAGACATGGCTATATGCAAATCAGCCTCGAGCCTGTGCCTCATGGGAACAGTCCAGCCCGAACTGCCAAGCCATGTCTTTCCTGGACCGGAATCAAGCATCCAAGGACCGGTTTCTGGCTATCAGCCTTCATCATCCTGGATAGCTTGACTCCAGTGGTGTGGAGAGCATGGGACTCACGTCTGAGCATACCCATCCCACTCGGGGTAACAAATGCAAATACAGTGATTTTTGGACAGAATGCAGAACAATGTCATACATTCACCCCAGTACAGAGATCTGGGGCTAAAACTATCGTTTGTTTGCACTCCACACCACCCCAGGTCAGACATGGCTGTATGTAAATCAGCCTCGACCCTGTGCCTCATGGGAACAGTCCAGCCCGAACTGCCTGGCCATGTCTTTCCTGGACCGGAATCAAGCATCCAAGGACCGGTTTCTGGCTATCAGCCTTCATCAGCCTGGATAGCTTGACTCCAGTGGTGTGGAGAGCATGGGACTCAAGTCTTAGCATACCCATCCCACTCGGGGTGACAAATGCAAAAACAACAATTGATGGACAGAATGCAGAACAATGTCATACATTCACCCCAGTACAGAGATCTGGGCCTAAATCCATCGTTTGTTTGCACTCCACACCACCCCAAGTCAGCCATGGCTATATGCAAATCAGCCTCGACCCTGTGCCTCATGTGAACCGCCCAGCACGAACTGTAAAGCCATGTCTTTCCTGGACCGGAATCAAGCATCCAAGTACCGGTTTCTGGCAAACAGCCTTCATCAGCCTGGGTAGCTTGACTCCAGTGGTGTGGAGAGCATGGGACTCACGTCTGGGCATACCCATCCCACTCGGGGTGACAAATGCAAAAACAACAATTGATGGACAGAATGCAGACCATTGTCATACATTCACCCCAGTACAGAGATCTGGGCCTAAATCCATCGTTTTTTTGCACTCCACACCACCCCAGGACAGACATGGCTATATGCAAATCAGCCTCGACCCTGTGCCACATGGGAACAGTCCAGCCCGAACTGCCAAGCCATGTCTTTCCTGGACCGGAATCAAGCATCTAAGGACTGGTTTCTGGCTTTCAGCCTTCATCAGCCTGGATAGCTTGACTCCAGTGGTGTGGAGAGTATGGGACTCACGTCTGAGCATACCCATCCCACTCAGAGTGACAAATGCAAAAACAACAATTGATGGACAGAATGCAGAACAATGTCATACATTCACCCCAGTACAGAGATCTGGGCCTAAATCCATCGTTTTTTTGCACTCCACACCACCCTAGGTCAGACATGGCTATATGCAAATCATCCTCGACCCTGTGCCTCATGGGAACAGTCCAGCCCGAACTGCCAAGCCATGTCTTTCCTGGACCGGAATCAAGCATCCAAGGACCGGTTTCTGGCTATCAGCCTTCATCAGCCTGGATAGCTTGACTCCAGTGGTGTGGAGAGCATGGGACTCACGTCTGAGCATATCCTTCCCACTCGGGGTGACAAATGCAAAAACAACAATTGATGGACAGAATGCAGAACAATGTCATACATTCACCCCAGTACAGAGATCTGGGTCTAAATCCATTGTTTTTTTGCACTCCACACCACCCCAGGTCAGACATGGCTATATGCAAATCAGCCTCGACCCTGTTCCTCATGGGAACAGTCCAGCCAGAACTGCCAAGCCATGTCTTTCCTGGACCGGAATCAAGCATTCAAGGACCGGTTTCTGGCTATCAGCCTTCATCAGCCTGGATAGCTTGACTCCAGTGGTGTGGAGAGCATGGGACTCACGTCTGAGCATACCCATCCCACTCGGGGTGACAAATGCAAATACAACAATTCTTGGACAGAATGCAGAACAATGTCATACATTCACCCCAGTACAGAGATCTGGGCCTAAATCCATTGTTTTTTTGCACTCCACACCAAACCACCCCAGGCCAGACATGGCTATATGCAAATCAGCCTCGACCCTGTGCCTCATGGGAACAGTCCAGCACGAACTGTAAAGCCATGTCCTTCCTGGACCGGAATAAAGCATCCAAGGACCGGTTTCTGGCAAACAGCCTTCATCAGCCTGGGTAGCTTGACTCCAGTGGTGTGGAGAGCATGGGACTCACGTCTGAGCATACCCATCCCACTCGGGTGACAAATGCAAAAACAACAATTGATGGACAGAATGCAGAACAATGTCATACATTCACCCCAGTACAGAGATCTGGGCCTAAATCCATCGTTTTATTTGCACTCCACACCACCCCAGGTCAGGCATAGCTATATGCAAATCAGCCTCGACCCTGTGCCTCATGGGAACAGTCCAGCCCGAACTGCCAAGCCATGTCTTTCCTGGACCGGAATCAAGCATCCAAGGACCGGTTTCTGGCTATCAGCCCTTATCAGCCTGGATAGCTTGACTCCAGTGGTGTGGAGAGCATGGGACTCACGTCTGAGCATATCCTTCCCACTCGGGGTGACAAATGCAAAAACAACAATTGATGGACAGAATGCAGAACAATGTCATACATTCACCCCAGTACAGAGATCTGGGTCTAAATCCATTGTTTTTTTGCACTCCACACCACCCCAGGTCAGACATGGCTATATGCAAATCAGCCTCGACCCTGTGCCTTCATGGGAACAATCCAGCCCGTACTGCCAAGCCATGTCTTTCCTGGACCGGAATCAAGCATCCAGGGACTGGTTTCCCGCTATCAGCCTTCATCAGCCTGGATAGCTTGACTCCAGTGGTGTGGAGAGCATGGGACTCACGTCTGAGCATACCCATCCCACTCGGGGTGACAAGTGCAAAAACAACAGTTGATGGACAGAATGCAGAACAATGTCATACATTCACCCCAGTACAGAGATCTGGGCCTAAATCCATCATTTTTTTGCACTCCACACCACCCCAGGACAGACATGGCTATATGCAAATCAGCCTCGAC
Organism: Lissotriton helveticus; assembly: GCF_964261635.1. NCBI lineage: Eukaryota > Metazoa > Chordata > Amphibia > Caudata > Salamandridae > Lissotriton > Lissotriton helveticus. Next base: position 438,836,982 of record NC_136058.1, read on the forward strand.
CCTCTGCCTCATGGGAACAGTCCAGCCCGAACTGCCAAGCCATGTCTTTCCTGGACCGGAATCAAGCATCCAAGGACCGGTTTCTGGCTATCAGCCTTCATCAGCCTGGATAGCTTGACTCCAGTGGTGTGGAGAGCATGGGACTAACGTCTGAGCATACCCATCCCACTCGGGGTGACAAATGCAAAAACAACCATTGATGGACAGAATGCAGAACAATGTCATACATTCACCCCACTACAGAGATCTGGGCTTAAATCCATCGTTTTTTTGCACTCCACACCACTCCAGGTCAGACATGGCTATATGCAAATCAGCCTCGACCCTGTGCCTCATGGTAACAGTCCAGCCTGAACTGTCAAGCCATGTCTGTCCTGGACCGGAATCAAGCATCCAAGGACCGGTTTCTGGCTATCAGCCTTCATCGGCCTGGATAGCTTGACTCCACTGGTGTGGAGAGCATGGGACTCACGTCTGAGCATACCCATTCCACTCGGGGTGACAAATGCAAAAACAACAATTGATGGACAGAATGCAGAACAATGTCATACATTCACCCCAGTACAGAGATCTGGGCCTAAATCCATCGTTTTTTTTGCACTCCACACCACCACAGGTCAGAAATGGCTATATGCAAATCAGCCCCGACCCTGTGCCTCATGGGAACAGTCCAGCCCGAACTGCAAAGCCATGTCTTTCCTGGACCGGAATCAAGCATCCAAGGACCGGTTTCTGGCTATCAGCCTTCATCAGCCTGGATAGCTTGACTCCAGTGGTGTGGAGAGCATGGGACTCACGTCTGAGCATATCCTTACCACTCGGGGTGACAAAAGCAAAAACAACAATTGATGGACAGAATGCAGAACAATGTCATACATTCACCCCAGTACAGAGATCTGGGTCTAAATCCATTGTTTTTTTGCACTCCACGCCATCCCAGGTCAGACATGGCTATATGCAAATCAGCCTCAACCCTGTGCCTCATGGGAACAGTCCAGCCAGAACTGCCAAGCCATGTCTTTCCTGGACCGGAATCAAGCATCCAAGGACCGGTTTCTGGCTATCAGCCTTCATCAGCCTGGATAGCTTGAGTCCAGTGGTGTGGAGAGCATGGGACTCACGTCTGAGCATACCCATCCCGCTCGGGGTGACAAATGCAAAAACAACAATTGATGGACAGAATGCAGAACAATGTCATACATTCACCCCAGTACAGAGATCTGGGCCTAAATCCATCGTTTTTTTTGCACTCCACACCACCCCAGGTCAGACATGGCTATATGCAAATCAGCCTCGACCCTGTGCCTCATGGGAACAGTCCAGCCCGAACTGCCAAGCCATGTCTTTCTTGGACCGGAATCAAGCATCCAAGGACTGGTTTTGGCTATCAGCCTTCATCAGCCTGGATAGCTTGACTCCAGTGGTGAGGAGAGCATAGGACTCACGTCTGAGCATACCCATCCCACTCCGGGTGACAAATGCAAATACAACAATTCTTGGACAGAATGCAGAACAATGTCATACATTCACTCCAGTACAGAGATCTGGGCCTAAATCCATTGTTTTTTTGCACTCCACACCACCCCAGGCCAGACATGGCTATATGCAAATCAGCCTCGACCCTGTGCCTCATGGGAACAGTCAAGCCCGAACTGCCAAGCCATGTCTTTCTTGGACCGGAATCAAGCATCCAAGGACTGGTTTCTGGCTATCAGTCTTCATCAGCCTGGATAGCTTGACTCCAGTGGTGTGGAGAGCATGGGACTAACGTCTGAGCATACCCATCCCACTCGGGGTGACAAATGCAAAAACAACCATTGATGGACAGAATGCAGAACAATGTCATACATTCACCCCACTACAGAGATCTGGGCCTAAATCCATCGTTTTTTTGCACTCCACACCACCCCAGGTCAGACATGGCTATATGCAAATCAGCCTCGACCCTGTGCCTCATGGGAACAGTCCAGCACGAACTGTAAAACCATGTCTTTCCTGGACCGGAATCAAGCATCCAAGGATCGGTTTCGGGCTATCAGCCTTTATCAGCCTGGATAGCTTGACTCCAGTGGTGTGGAGAGCATGGGACTCGCGTCTGAGCATACCCATCCCACTCGGGGTGACAAATGCAAAAACAACAATTGATGGACAGAATGCAGAACAATGTCATACATTCACCCCAGTACAGAGATCTGGGCCTAAATCCATCGTTTTTTTGCACTCCACACCACCCCAGGTCAGACATGGCTATATGCAAATCAGCCTCGACCCTGTGTCTCATGGGAACAGTCCAGCCCGAACTGCCAGGCCATGTCTTTCCTGGACCGGAATCAAGCATCCAAGTACCGGTTTCTGGCTATTAGCCTTCATCAGCCTGGATAGCTTGACTCCAGTGGTGTGGAGAGCATGGGACTCACGTCTGAGCATACCCATTCCACTCGGGGTGACAAATGCAAAAACAACAATTGATGGACAGAATGCAGATCAATGTCATACATTCACCACAGTACAGAGATCTGGGCCTAAATCCATCGTTTTTTTGCACTCCACGCCACCCCAGGTCAGACATGGCTATATGCAAATCAGCCTCGACCCTGTGCCTCATGGGAACAGTCCAGCCCGAACTGCAAAGCCATGTCTTTCCTGGACCGGAATCAAGCATCCAAGGATCGGTTTCTGGCTATCAGCCTTCATCAGCCTGGATAGCTTGACTCCAGTGGTGTGGAGAGCATGGGACTCACGTCTGAGCATATCCTTACCACTCGGGGTGACAAATGCAAAAACAACAATTGATGGACAGAATGCAGAACAATGTCATACATTCACCCCAGTACAGAGATCTGGGTCTAAATCCATTGTTTTTTTGCACTCCACGCCATCCCAGGTCAGACATGGCTATATGCAAATCAGCCTCAACCCTGTGCCTCATGGGAACAGTCCAGCCAGAACTGCCAAGCCATGTCTTTCCTGGACCGGAATCAAGCATCCAAGGACCGGTTTCTGGCTATCAGCCTTCATCAGCCTGGATAGCTTGAGTCCAGTGGTGTGGAGAGCATGGGACTCACGTCTGAGCATACCCATCCCGCTCGGGGTGACAAATGCAAAAACAACAATTGATGGACAGAATGCAGAACAATGTCATACATTCACCCCAGTACAGAGATCTGGGCCTAAATCCATTGTTTTTTTTGCACTCCACACCACCCCAGGTCAGACATGGCTATATGCAAATCAGCCTCGACCCTGTGCCTCATGGGAACAGTCCAGCCCGAACTGCCAAGCCATGTCTTTCTTGGACCGGAATCAAGCATCCAAGGACTGGTTTTGGCTATCAGCCTTCATCAGCCTGGATAGCTTGACTCCAGTGGTGAGGAGAGCATAGGACTCACGTCTGAGCATACCCATCCCACTCCGGGTGACAAATGCAAATACAACAATTCTTGGACAGAATGCAGAACAATGTCATACATTCACTCCAGTACAGAGATCTGGGCCTAAATCCATTGTTTTTTTGCACTCCACACCACCCCAGGCCAGACATGGCTATATGCAAATCAGCCTCGACCCTGTGCCTCATGGGAACAGTCAAGCCCGAACTGCCAAGCCATGTCTTTCTTGGACCGGAATCAAGCATCCAAGGACTGGTTTCTGGCTATCAGTCTTCATCAGCCTGGATAGCTTGACTCCAGTGGTGTGGAGAGCATGGGACTAACGTCTGAGCATACCCATCCCACTCGGGGTGACAAATGCAAAAACAACCATTGATGGACAGAATGCAGAACAATGTCATACATTCACCCCACTACAGAGATCTGGGCCTAAATCCATCGTTTTTTTGCACTCCACACCACCCCAGGTCAGACATGGCTATATGCAAATCAGCCTCGACCCTGTGCCTCATGGGAACAGTCCAGCACGAACTGTAAAACCATGTCTTTCCTGGACCGGAATCAAGCATCCATGGATCGGTTTCGGGCTATCAGCCTTTATCAGCCTGGATAGCTTGACTCCAGTGGTGTGGAGAGCATGGGACTCGCGTCTGAGCATACCCATCCCACTCGGGGTGACAAATGCAAAAACAACAATTGATGGACAGAATGCAGAACAATGTCATACATTCACCCCAGTACAGAGATCTGGGCCTAAATCCATCGTTTTTTTGCACTCCACACCACCCCAGGTCAGACATGGCTATATGCAAATCAGCCTCGACCCTGTGTCTCATGGGAACAGTCCAGCCCGAACTGCCAGGCCATGTCTTTCCTGGACCGGAATCAAGCATCCAAGTACCGGTTTCTGGCTATTAGCCTTCATCAGCCTGGATAGCTTGACTCCAGTGGTGTGGAGAGCATGGGACTCACGTCTGAGCATACCCATTCCACTCGGGGTGACAAATGCAAAAACAACAATTGATGGACAGAATGCAGATCAATGTCATACATTCACCACAGTACAGAGATCTGGGCCTAAATCCATCGTTTTTTTGCACTCCACGCCACCCCAGGTCAGACATGGCTATATGCAAATCAGCCTCGACCCTGTGCCTCATGGGAACAGTCCAGCCCGAACTGCCAAGCCATGTCTTTCCTGGACCGGAATCAAGCATCCAAGGATCGGTTTCTGGCTATCAGCCTTCATCAGCCTGGATAGCTTGACTCCAGTGGTGTGGAGAGCATGGGACTCGCGTCTGAGCATACCCATCCCACTCGGGGTGACAAATGCAAAAACAACAATTGATGGACAGAATGCAGAACAATGTCATACATTCACCCCAGTACAGAGATCTGGGCCTAAATCCATCGTTTTTTTGCACTCCACACCACCCCAGGTCAGACATGGCTATATGCAAATCAGCCTCGACCCTGTCTCTCATGGGAACAGTCCAGCCCGAACTGCCAAGCCATGTCTTTCCTGGACCGGAATCAAGCATCCAAGGACCGGTTTCTGGCTATCAGCCTTCATCAGCCTGGATAGCTTGACTCCAGTGGTGTGGAGAGCATGGGACTCAGGTTTGAGCATATACTTCCCACTCTGGGTGACAAATGCAAAAACAACAATTGATGGACAGAATGCAGAACAATGTCATACATTCACCCCAGTACAGAGATCTGGGCCTAAATCCATCGTTTTTTTGCACTCCACACCACCCCAGGTCAGACATGGCTATATGCAAATCAGCCTCGACCCTTTGCCTCGTGTGAACAGTCCATCCCGAACTGCCAAGCCATGTCTTTCCTGGACCAGAATCAAGCATCCAAGGACCGGTTTCTGGCTATCAGCCTTCATCATCCTGTATAGCTTGACTCCAGTGGTGTGGAAAGCATGGGACTCACGTCTGAGCATACCCATCCTACTCGGGGTGACAAATGCAAAAACAACAATTGATGGACAGAATGCAGAACAATGTCATACATTCACCCCTGTACAGAGATCTGGGCCTAAATCCATCGTTTCTTTGCACTCCACACCACCCCAGGTCAGACATGGCTATATGCAAATCAACCTCGACCCTTTGCCTCATGGGAACAGTCCAGTCCGAACTGCCAAGCCATGTCTTTCCTGGACCGGAATCAAGCGTCCCGTTCCCTGTCCGCCCCGCTCCCTACACGACCCCACCAATCAACGACCAGCCCTGCATTCCACCATACTCCTTCCCGGTACCGGGCACCCAGAACCTGCATCACCCCACAAGGCCCCGGCCGCCATTTCCCTTCCCGAGGTCCCTGACTCCCTAGGCCTTGCCTGACCCCGGCCCCAGCGAAACTTAGGCTCCAGACGCACCCTGCCCGGCTGGGGGGGTAAAGGGCTCCCTGAGTGAGATAAGACAAGGAGTTTCGATTGCACCTCCGGCCTCCCCTGGGAGACTGGTTTCTCTCACACCTCTGGCCTTCCCCTGTGGGCCGGTTTTGATCGCAGCTCTGGCCTCCCCGAGAGCTGGCTCCAGACCCTGCTGGGCGTCTGGGAATTCCCGGACGCATCTTCGAAAGGATCAAAGGGCCAACCGACGGAACACTCCAACGACCAGCCCCGAGGCATGAGATCTCCGCCTGCGAGGGTCCGGACATCAAAGGGCCACAGCGCTTTATCAAGGCCCGCCCAAGGGCAGTTGTATCCTGGACAAGAGAGTCCTGCTGATCTGATCGCGGCTCAACCCTTGGGGAGAAGACTGAAACTTGGAACTTATCGAGCCCTGCTGACGCTGTCGCGGCTCATCCTCGTAAAGATGGAACTGGAACCTCGGAGCCCTGCTGACCTCGTCGCGGGTCATCCTTGAACTCTAAGGACATTCGTTGAACACCCTGATCCCTGCTGACGTGGTCGCGGCTCCTCAAGAACTGGCAGAGACTCTGTTCACTCCGGATCGAGCCCTGCTGACCTCGTCGCGGCTCGAGGAGTACTCTGGTCCGGCTTGACCATCGATGCTACCAACCCAACCTGGTTCGAGAAGAAGTGAGTGGAGCAGCCAGTACGATCGCCATCTTCCGTATCCCCCGGCTCGAGGATTGAGAGCTGTGCGCAGGGTACGTTTTGTGCTGGCCTAAAGATTGAGACTGTTCCGCTTCCCTCTTCCTAATCACTGAGACTTTACAATCCCTCGATCGCTTGTAAATACGTGTGCATTTTGCCTAAAATCTCTACTGTTGATAAAGAACTTGCTTACTGAACTCCACGGTGTGGTGTCCGTTCATAAGTGTGGTGTGAGCTCAGTGTGTACAATCCTAGACTCAAAGTCCTCCCCGGTGAGGACCTCACGTTAAGACTCGTCATTATTTGTGGGAGAGGTGGGTCACGGAGTGGTCGGGAGAGCATAGACTGGCCCTCTAGGATTGCCCCTACTAACATTGGTGGCAAGCAACGGGATAAGAGCCTACGTCTAGAGATCGTACAGTAAAACGACTGACACACTACCTGAATGAAGAACAACCATGAGCTCCACCGGAACAAGCGAGAAGCCCACATTCCAATAGGACCGTGTGGCAGAGTATACCCACAAAGAACTAAAACAATTCTGCAAGGAACTTCACATCGCTACCGCTGGTTTAAAAACCAAAGGGGACTTCCAAAAAGCCCTTACAGCCTGGGTAGAGGCCGGGGCCCCCCTTCCCCCACTAGAAGAAGACGGCGGAGAGGGGGCGCCACAGACCGAAACCAGCCAAGAAGGTGAGAGAACTGACACGTAGTCCCAGCGCGGAAAGGGGTCTGTCGCCAGAGGAGATGACAGACCGAGAACGAACCCGAATCCACGAGCTGGAGCTAGCACGTCTCAAAATAGAAGGAGAGATCAAGTTGGCCGAGAAAAAACTGGCCGTAGAACAATTACGGTTACAAGAGGAACTAGAACAAAAGAAGCTCCAGAGGGAGCATGAGGGAAAGAAACTCCAGCTCGAACATGAGAGCAGCTTAAAAGAACTTGAACTAAAAGCCAGAAGCGAAGACACCCGACCCCCGGGGAACCGAGAAACCCCTTCCCCGGTGGAGGCCAAAGTACACATCCCCAAGGATGTAGTAAAAGAGTACTACAAGGGAGACGACATCCAGCAGTGGTTCAAAGCGTACGAGGTCGCCATGACCTCCCACCGAGTGCCCGAGAAGGATTGGGGGGCCGGATTGTGGGGCCGCTTCCTCAGTGAGGGAAGAGACACCATGCTGGGCCTGCCCTCCACAGTCATGAATTCCTACACCCATATGAAGGACGCTCTGCTATCCCGTTATGGGCTCACCCCGGAGATGTATCAGCAGTGATTCCGAGACTGCAAAAAGATCCCCGGCACCACATGGGTAGAATATGTGAATTTCTACGGCCGGGCCTTGGAAGGGTGGATCAAAGGCAGCAAGGTGACCACCTTTGAAGGACTATTCGACCTCATCGCATACAAACACTTATCCACAAACTGCTTTGTGGAACTGAGACAGCACCTTCTGGACAGCAAATTGGCAGACCCCCGGAAGCTTGCTGTCGAGGCAGATCGCTGGGTGAGCACCCGAGTCCCGAGGGGGCTTGTGGGAGACTATGGCCAAAACGAACATGGATCGTCCCGCCAGAGAGGAGGGGGGGGTCAAGGTAGGCAGCGGGGGTCCCAGTCCGGGCCCCAGCGTAGCCCCCCCCGAAACCAGTCAGGAAGCTCTCCTCCCGTGACTAGAGCAGGACACCCCTCAGGTAGACAGGGACCCCGAGTCAGCATAGCCTGCTTCAGATGTCAGCAAACAGGGCATTATGCCAGTGACCCCCAATGCCCCCTGCTCAAGAAACCCACTGCTGCAAGTCCCCCCGCGCGCCAGCTAGCCACAGTGGCCCTAGAAGAGGAAGAGATAGAGGACACAGAGGGGTGGGAACCAGCAGCCATGTTGTTAGTCTCCCTTGGGGATAGAGAAATAGTCCCAGGAGCCCCCCTACCCGACAACAATGAGAAGTACCGACAACAGGTAACCATCAACGGGCACCGCATAGGGGCCCTCCGAGACACAAGAGCCAGCATCACCGCAGTGCACTGTCACCTGGTCACAGAAGACCAAATTATACCCCACGCCTCCTGCAGGGTGATCTCAGCCGACAATTCCGTCCGCACCTGCCGAATAGCTCAGGTCCCGTTTGAGTGGGAGGGAGTCTCCGGTGACTTACGGGTAGCGGTCCGCACCGACATGCCCGTGGACTGTCTACTGGGTAACGATCTGGAGAGCTCCCCATGGAAGCAGGTGGAGCGGAGAACTCACCTAGAGATGGTGGGCCTGCCCGAATGGGCCTGCGTGAGCACACCATCCATGACCGCCCGAGTGTCCACCCCCGGGGGGGGTGGAACCCGAGACCCCTCGCCCGGTCTCTGATGACCCGGAGGGCAGCGAGCGACCCGAGGTCCCCGAGCTGCCCCCCGGTGAAGACATTGACCCCGACGCAGGTCCCCTAGGCCCTTCCGTCGAACAGACCCCGAACTTGGACGACCTCCCTGAGTTAGCCCAGTGGCGCCAGGAAGGAGGACCTTCCCGAGAGGAGTTCTGCCTGGAACAGACCTCCTGCCCTTCTCTAGTTGGACCGCGGCAGCAGGCCGCCGCCCAGGCTGCTGGTGACCAGTCCGGCTCCCACTCTGTCTATTGGGAAAATGGCCTCTTATACAGTGAACAGAAGTCTGCCGAACTAGGGTCAGCCCGGGTGCTTGTGGTACCCCTACGTTTCCACGGCTTCCTCCTGAACCTGGCCCATGATGTGCCCCTGGCGGGACACTTGGGACAGGACAAAACCTTTCACCGTCTGGTCACTCATTTTTACTGGCCCCGTATGCGCGCCGATGTGGAAGCCCACTGCAAATCCTGCCCCACGTGCCAGGCCAGCGGGAAGAGCGGAGGGAGGCGCAAGGCTCCCCTCCAACCCTTCCCCATTGTCTTAACCCCCTTTGAACGGGTGGGAATAGATATCGTGGGGCCCCTGGACCCCCGGACCTCCTTAGGCCACCGGTTCATCCTCGTCCTGGTAGACCATGCCACCCGGTACCCTGAGGCCATTCCCCTGCGAGCGGTGACGGCCCCCGTAGTGGGGCGGGCCCTCATGGGGATCTTCTCCCAGGTGGGATTTTCGCGAGAAGTGGTGAGCGACCGAGGAACGAACTTTATCTCCAAGTACATGAAGTCCCTGTGGCAACAGTGTGGGGTGACGTACAAGTTCACCACCCCATATCACCCCCAAGGTAACAGCCTGGTTGAGCGATTCAACCGTACTCTCAAGGGGATGATCATGGGTCTCGAGGAGCCCCTGAGGCGCAAGTGGGATGCCTCCTACCCTGCCTCCTGTTCGCCTACTGAGAAGTTCCCCAGAGATGCTTGGGGTTTAGCCCCTTCGAGCTGCTCTACGGGCACCCCGTCCGGGGGCCCCTCAGCCTGGTCAAGGAAGGTTGGGAAGCGGCACCCCAGGATCCACCCCCAGATGTATTCCGATACATCCTGGCCCTCCGAAACCAGACTCGGAGGTTCCGGGAGCTTGCCGAGGTAAACCTCGAGGCAAGCCAAGAAGAAATGAAACGTTGGTAAGACCAGAATGCCACTCTGGTCGAGTTTCAGCCGGCCAGCACGTCTGGGTGATGGCCCCAGTGGAACCTTGTGCCCTTCAGGACAAGTGGACCGGGCCCTTAAAAGTGGTGGAAGGCAAGACTCAAGTGACCTACCTCATAGATGTGCAGTCCCCCAGGAACCCCTTGAGGGTCCTCCATGTGAACCGCCTCAAACCCCACTTCGTGCGGTCCGAGTTGAGTCTGCTCCTCGCCACCGAAGACGGAGCAGAAAAGGACACGGAGCCTCTCCCCGATCTCCTATGTGCGAAGGAAAAAGATGGCTCCGTAGAGGGAGTGAGTCTCTCCTCCTCCCTCACCCCCGAGCAACGCGAGGACTGTCGCCAGTTACTGGGACAGTTCGCTGACCTTTTCTCCCTCGTCCCCGGCGTCACCGGTTGATGCGTCCACAATGTGGACACCAGGGACAGCCCACCAGTATGGCACAGAGCCTACCGCATCCCTGACAGAGTCCGGGCCTGCATCAAGGCCAAAGTATCCAAGATGCTAGCCCTGGGAGTGGTCGAGGCCTCTGACAGCCCATGGGCCAACCCCGTGGTCCTGGTTCCGAAGGCGGCCGCCCCCGGTGCTGTTCCCGAGCTGAGGTTCTGTGTGGACTACCGTGGGCTCAACGCAGTCACCAGGACCGACGCTCATCCCATTCCACAAGCAGACGAGCTCATTGACCACCTAGGGTGTGCTCGCTATCTCAGCACCTTCGACTTGACCTGCAGGTACTGGCAAATCGCCCTCACGGAGGGGGCCAGAGAGAGATCCGCCTTCTCCACCCCGGATGGCCACTACCATTTCCGGGTGATGCCCTTCGGAATGAAAAATGCCCCCGCCACCTTCCAGAGGCTGGTTAACCAGGTACTGGCTGGATTGGAAGGATTCAGCGCCGCGTATCTAGATGATATCGCGGTATTCAGCTCCCACTGGACCGAACACCTCCAACACCTCTGGGAGGTATTGATGGCCCTGCGTCGAGTGGGCCTCACCATCAAAGCCAGCAAATGTCAAATCGGACAAGGGTCAGTGGTCTACCTGGGGCACCAGGTCGGGAGCGGCCTAGTGGTACCCCTCAGACCAAGATCGATGCGATCATTGCCTGGGAGGCCCCCACGACCCAGACGGAAGTGCGGGCTTTCCTGGGGCTCACAGGATACTACCGAAGGTTCATAAAGGGGTATGGCAGCATCGTAGTCCCCCTCACAGAGTTTACCTCCAAAAAGCAGCCGAAGAGAGTTAGCTGGACCCCCACCAGCCAGGAGGCATTTGAAGCATTGAAAGTTGCCATGTGCACTGCCCCCGTACTGCAGGCCCCCGACTACTCCCGAGAGTTCGTGGTCCAAACGGACGCGTTCGAGCATGGCATTGGAGCAGTCCTGTCTCAGATGAATGAAAAAGGCCTAGACCAGCCCGTGGCATTCATTAGCCGGAGGTTACTCCCTCGAGAGCAAAGGTGGAGCACCATCGAGCCGGAGGCCTTTGCGGTGGTTTGGACCCTGAAGAAGCTGAGGCCCTACCTGTTCGGTACTCACTTCCGGATCCAAACTGACCATCGACCCCTCCGGTGGCTAATGCAAATGAGAGGGGAGAACCCCAAACTGTTGCGATGGTCCATTTCCCTCCAGGGGATGGATTTCACTGTTGAGCAGCGGCCCGGTGCTGACCACGCCAACGCGGACGGCCTGTCCCGGTTCTTCCGCCTCAGTGAAGAGAACCCCCAAGGGGATGGGTAGTTCTCTCTGCCTTTCAGCTGGGGGGGACGCATGTTGGACCTGGCCTCGTGGCGTGGTTCCCCCCATTCCTCAGCACCCCGTTAGCCTGGCTCTGCACCCAGAAACCCCTGGTCGTCCCGTTCCCTGTCCGCCCCACTCTCTACACGACCCCACCAACCAACAACCAGCCCTGCATTCCACCATCCTCCTTCCAGGTACCGGGCGCCCAGAACCTGCATCACCCCACAAGGCCCCGGTCGCCATTTCCCTTCCCAAGGTCCCTGACTCCCTAGGCCTTGCCTGACCCCGGCCCCAGCGAAACTTAGGCTCCAGACGCGCCCTGTCCGGCTGGGGGGGGTAAAGGGCTCCCTGAGTGAGATAAGACAAGGAGTTTCGATTGCACCTCCAGCCTCCCCTGGGAGACTGGTTTCTCTCACACCTCTGGCCTTCCCCTGTGGGCCGGTTTCGATCGTACCTCTGGCCTCCCCGAGAGCTGGCTCCAGACCCTGCTGGGCGTCTGGGAATTCCCGGACGCATCTTCAAAAGGATCAAAGGGCCAACCGACGGAACACTCCAACGACCAGCCCCGAGGTATGAGATCTCCGCCTGCGAGGGTCCGGACATCAAAGGGCCACAGCGCTATATCAAGGCCCGCCCAAGAACTAGCGGGAAGTTGTATCCTGGACAAGAGAGCCCTGCTGATCTGATCGCGGCTCAACCGTTGGGGAGAAGACTGAAACTTGGAACTTATCGAGCTCTACTGACGCTGTCGCAGCTCATGCTCATGAAGAAGGAACTGGAACCTCAGAGCCCTGCTGACCTCGTCGCGGCTCATCCTTGAACTCTAAGGACATTCGTTGAACACCCTGAGCCCTGCTGACGTTGCGGCTCCTCAAGAACTGACAGACACTCTGTTCACTCCGGATCGAGCCCTGCTGACCTCGTCGTGGCTCGAGGAGTACTCTGGTCCGGCTGGACCATCGACGCTACCAACCCGACCTGTTTCGAGAAGAAGTGAGTGGAGCAGCCAGTACGATCTCCATCTTCCGTATCCCCCGGTTCGAGGATTGAGAGCTGTGCGCAGGGTACGTTTCGTGCTGGCCTAAAGATTGAGACTGTCCCGCTTTCCTCTTCCTAATCACTGAGACTTTACGATCCCTCGATCGCTTGTAAATACGTGTGCATTTTGCCTAACATCTCTACTGTTGATAAAGAACTTGCTTACTGAACTCCACGGTGTGGTGTCCGTTCATAAGTGTGGTGTGAGCTCAGTGTGTACGATCCTAGACTCGAAGTCCTCCCCGGTGCGGACCTCACGTTAAGACTCGGCATTATTTGTGGGAGAGGTGGGTCACAGAGTGGTCGGGAGACCATATCCTGTCCCTCTGGGATCGCCCCTTCTAGCACCTCCGTTGAGGAGCTACACCTTAATGCCACCATCAAACCCTAAGGTACGTCCCAACTGGGGGGAGGGCACACCTCGCAGACTTAAGCAGGGAGACCTCGCTGGGTCTCCAGCATGCAATAAAAACAAGTGTAGCCACACACGATCATGTTGTGCAGGTGCTAAGCACACAAGACAGAAGTCAGCAGGGAGACCTCCCTGGATCCTCCCCCCAAGTAGTGGAATACATCATCCTGCTCATACACTGCTGCTGGCTGAGACAAGCTGCCAGATGTCAGCCCCCACTCCCGTCCTTATCTCCTGCAGCAAGAACCTTGAATGAGGCAAAGGGCCAGGTAAGTCTCCCACAGTGCTGGCCTTCAATACGGGACTCCCACCATGGCGATTCTCCAATCCTGCCTCTCAAATCAGAGCAAGTGGTGCCATTGTGCAGTGTTGGCAGCGTTGGCAGCCGGCACTATTAGGACCTTACCCTTTGCTGGCGATCCGGGAAGGGCTTACTTCACAGCACTTGTAGTCCCTGGGTATCACGGCACAGGCACTACTAGCAAATCTTCCTTTGGAGTGGCCTGGTTACTTGCACAGCCCTAGGTTCCCAGTATTGACAGAGGCATCTGTACCTCAGTACTTCCCAGGGCATTCTGGGAACCTGACAGGAGTTGTCGATAGAGAGCAAGCCTGGCTGACACTATCCGATGGCTGATCTCATGGCAGGAGCATGGCACAGTCTTTTGTGACCCTGAGACAGGGGGCTAAGCCAACTAGCCCCTTGAGAACTCTAGCAGGGCACCGGAGCAGAGAACAGGCAGAAGGCAAGCACATACATGCAGTTTGTAAAGTGGCAGTTTCTCCAGCAGCCTAACAGGCAGGCCAGCACAACAAAGCAAGTAGTCCCAATGGCGGTCCCTCCTGGCAGCACAGCAATCCTCTGGCAATGTGCTGATTGTAGAGACAGCAGCATTTGGTTACAAGCTCCATATATTATCTAAGAACATGAGGTCAGAGTCCCTGTACTCAAAATTGTATTTGTTCAAGGGGGAACTTGAAAAGAAGCTTTAAAAGTGTGAACAATCCCTTTCAACCCAGCACTGGCTCTTGTAATCAGTAGGGGGAGTAAATCAGCCCATTGTGTGAGGGCAGGACACAACCTATACAATTGTAATGTCTGAACGCCCTCTCCCTCTCCCAGCCCAAGAAGATCATCAGTATGCAGAAGAATGCAGATGTAACCCCTGTCACACCCAACCCTTCCTATGTGATGGCTGTCTGGAAAGTATGCACAAAGTGTAGCTGTCACCCAGGCCCAGACGTGGATTGGAGTCAGGCTGCATAGCACAAAGAGTCATAAGTAGAGAAATGCCTACTTTCTAAAAGTGAATACAAACAAATACAGTCTGATACAGTTGTAAAGGATAACAGTAAACAAAATCAACCATATACACCACAAGTAATAACTTACTGTGCGCACCGTCAGAGGAGGTTCCGACCAAGCCTCCTTATACACAAATTGAAACAAAACCTAGGAGATTGTCCTAGATATTGGGTACACTACAAAGGAGTCACTCTACATGAGACTCAAACTTAAGACAGACTTAAGACAAACTTAAGACAGACTTAAGACAGACTTAAGTTAGGATTTTGTCTTAAGTCTGTCTTAAGTCTGTCTTAAGTCTGTCTTAAGTTTGTCTAAGTCTGTTTTAAGTCTGTCTTAAGTCTGTCTTAAGTTTGTCTTAAGACAAACTTAGGACAAAATCCTAACTTCTGTGAATACCAAAAGTAGTCAGTTGATTCTGTGAATGCCAAAAGTAGTAAGTGCATTCTGTGAATACCAAAATAGTAGTAAGTTTAGGATTAAGTTCGTTCTGTGAATCGGGCCCTTTGAGAGGAAATGTAACAAAATAATCGAGGATACATGCTTTTTTTCAACTGTAGTGTTAAAAGACGGACTAGTAGAAGAAACGAAAAGCCATGAAAGCATAGAATATGAAAGAACATGCAAAGCACCAGGTTCCATAATAACCCGTTGCGGGAAAAAGGGCCACTGTAAAAAAAGAGAGAAATACAGTGAATACAGTGAACGCGGCGTGGGGGGTGTCCCAGGACACCCCCCACGCCGCGCGGCTCACCAGCTGTAGAGCGTCCCCGCCCTGTGCCACAGGTTCGTCCCTGGCCTCGGTGCTGCTCGTTTCCTTTCTGCCCCGCTGTTGCCCTCATTGTGTACTTCACCATTTGTACTTTTTTTTAACCATATTTTTTGTGCCTTCTTGATTCTGTTATTGTCCATGTGCCTTCTTGCTGATATAATTCTCTATCTTTTTGCCTCGTGATACCGTTACCCCTGGTGTGCCCCCTCCCCGCTCCCCGCTTCCCGCCGCTGCTCCCTCGCGGGCCGCCCCCTTTTTCTTCTGCTCCCAATTGGCCGCCCGCTCCCGCCTCCCAGCTGCTCCTCCCTCCCACTTCGCCTCATATGGAGCCCGCGCCCACGCGCAGCGGTCACGCGCAGCGGGCGCGCAGATTGTGCGCCGAAGGCGCGCTAAAGGCAAGCCCATCTGCGCCCGTCCGCGCCTGGACCGCGCCAAGCGCCAGGACCCCTGGTCCCCGTCAATGCCAGCCCACACGACGGACCTACGACACCGCCACCCTCAACGCACTCAAACCTGACCGAAACCCTGCCTGCTACTGAGCCACCCCGAAACGCACCCACGGACACTTCAGCTACCAAGCCTGCAAGTTCACCTGCCTCCGGACCTGCACCACACCCAAAAGGCCAGGCACCAGCAACAACCACCTCAAGTGCATCCTGCTCAACACCCGCTCCGTCCACAGACACGCCGTCGAACTCTGGTACCTGCTCGACACAACATCACCAGACATCGCCTTCCTCATGGAAACCTGGATGAACGCCTCCTCAGCACCTGACATCGCCATAGCCATCCAGGATGGATACAAGATCACCCGGAGGGACCACGTCAACAAGACCGGAGGAGGCATCGCCATCGTCTACAGGAACACCATCCGCATCACGACCAACTCCGACGACACCTTCTCCGCCATCGAGCACCTCCACTTCCAGATTCACACCGACCCCAAGACTACCCTCAGAGGCACCCTCATCTACAGACCCCTGGGACCACGCACCCAATTCAGCGACGACATCGCAGACTTCATCAGCCCGCACGCCCTGCCCTCCGCTGACTACATCCTCCTAGGGGACCTCAACTTCCACCTGGAGAAAAACAACGACCCCAACACCACCACCCTGCTGGACAACCTCGCCAACCTCGGACTCAAGCAACTGGTGAACACCCCCACCCACTACACTGGCCACACGCTTGACCCCGTCTTCTCCTCCAGCAAGCACATCTCCTTCAGCCACTCTACCGGACTTCATTGGACGGATCACAGCTGCGTCCACTTCAGCTTCAAAAGAACCACGACCCACCACCACCCGCAACAGGTGCCTCGCAGGAGCTGGAGCAAGATCACCGCCGACCAACTCACCACCTTCCTCAGCCTGAACCCTCCCGCCAGCACAACGGACCCCAACGAAGCAGCCCGCACCTTCACACAGTGGCTCACCAACTGCGCCGACGACCTCGCACCACTAAAGAATCCTCCCAGCAGACCCGGCAGCAAGAAAGCCTCCTGGTTCACCGACGAACTCAAAACATCCAAGAAAAACTGCCGCACCCTTGAAAAAGCCTGGCTCCACCACCAGACCACAGAAAACATGACTGCCCTCAAGAACGCCACCCGCAAACACCACCAGCTGATCCGCACCACCAAAAGGACAACATTCAAAGAACGACTGGACAACAACACCCACAACAGGAACTTTTCAGCATCGTCAAAGAGTTCTCCAACCCCAACGCCAGAAACAACGACATCACCCCCGCGCAAGACCTCTGCGACTCACTCGCCACCTTCTTCCACCGCAAGATCTCCAACATACACAACAGCTTCGGTGCACAGACCACGCACCCAACCACCGAACCAATGCCCCCACCACCACCCTCTGCAACTGGACCCCGGTCAGCACCGAAGACAACACCCGCACGATGAACACCATCCACTCCGGATCACCAACTGACCCCTGACCCCACCCCGTCTTCAACAAGGCCGACTCCATCATCGCACCCCAACTCCGGGACATCATCAACATCTCCTTCAACACCGCCACCTTCCCGGAGAGCAGGAAGCACGCCGAGCTCAGAGCCCTCCTGAAGAAACCAACAGCGGACCCCACTGACCTCAAGAACTTCCGCCCCATCTCGCTCCTCCCTTTTCCTGCCAAAGTCATCGAGAAGATCGTCAACAGACAGCTCGCCGCCTTCCTCGAGACAAACGGATTCCTCAACCCTTCGCAGTCCGGCTTCCGAGCCAACCACAGCACCGAGACCGCCCTCATCACAGCCACCGACGACATCAGATCCCTGCTCGACAATGGGGAAACAGCGGCCCTCATCCTCCTGGACATATCTGCGGCGTTCGACACTGTCTGCCACCACACCCTAGTACAGCGCCTCAGCAACATCGGAATCCAAGGGAAGGCTCTGGATTGGATCATCTTGTTCCTCGCCGGAAGAACCCAGAGAGTCCGCCTCCCCCGTTCAGATCCGAGGCCACCAAAGTCATCTGCGGTGTACCACAAGGATCCTCACTCAGCCCCACCCTCTTCAACGTCTCATGAGCCCCCTCGCAGCCATCGCACGCCAACACAACCTCAACATCATCTCCTATGCCGATTACACCCAACTGATCCTCTCCCTCTCCAACGACCCCGCCACCGCCAGAGCCAGCCTTCACGAAGGGATGAAAGACGTCGCCGAGTGGATGAAGAACAACCGCCTGGGTCGACTCCTGGTGGCCCCCTGCCCTGGGCACCACCCCCAAGCCAACGGACCACGCACGTAACCTGGGCTTCATCCTGGACTCCTCCCTCTCGATGACCAGACAAGTCAACGCCGTATCGTCATCGTGCTTCAACACCCTGCGCATGCTCGGTAAGATCTTCCGATGGATCCCCACCGAAACCAGGAACTCGTCACCAGCCGACTGGACTACGGGAACACCCTCTACGCAGGAACCACTGCCATTCTACAGAAAAGACTCCAGCGCATACAGAACGCCTCCGCACGACTCATCCTGGACATCCCTCGCCACAGCCACATCTCGACCCACCTGAGAGACCTGCACTGGCTCCCCGTCAACAAGAGGTTCACGTTCAGACTCCTCACCCATGCATACAAGGCTCTCCACGACATGGGCCCGAAGTACCTCAACAGAAGCCGCCAGGAACTCGCCCTCGCCGCCGTACCACGCATTCGTAGAGCCACCGCTGGAGGAAGATCCTTCTCCTACCTGGCGGCCAAAACTTGGAACTCCCTCCCCATCCACCTACGGCTGACCCAGGACCACCTCTCCTTCAGGAAGTAACTCAAGACCTGGCTTTTCGAGCAGTAACGGACCCCTCCCCCCAGCGCCTTGAGACCCTACTGGGTGAGTAGCCCGCTATACAAATTGCTGATTGATTGATTGATGCTCAGGTGAAAAAGTGCAGCCCTGCCGTTCCATGATGCTTCTTGAAAAACAAATGTGACATACAATATATGCAAAACATTGAGGGGTTCAACTAACTCAAATACCCATTGAAAAAGTAACAAAAAACAGTGAATTAAAAAGGCATACCTTCCAACAAGAAAAACGTTTCATGATGACAGGTAATCGAAGCCGGTCCAAACACTAACTCCGTACTGCACATAAATAAAGTTGAACATGTGAAACTGAAAACAGCGTGTGTCAGATGTAACTACATGCACCAGAGTGAAAACTTACCAGCCGTAAGGTGCTAAGCAACATAGAGAGTTGAAGGAAACCGCAAAACCGCAAAAGCATCTCCCTGTTCAAGTAACCTGACGTTCAATTGACGAAGTCGCGCTAGCACATACAAATAACCATGAAGCATGCATGACCCGGAAGTGGATATAGATCGGACTTGCCGATCAAATGAGAAATGTGAATAACATGACCCGGAATTGAATATCGATCGGACTACCTGATCTGAAGAAAAGTGTGAATTATATGAATACAGTAGTACAAAAAAGAGCGTTAAAAAATACTTTAAAAAAGAGAGTGATTCCTGATTATGTGAAGCAGTATTGAAAAGAGGAAACAGTGCCAGAACCCCAAATATGTGATGACAAGTGGCAAAGATCAAAATGAAAGAAACATGACATTCACGAATACTAATGACATATCACTGAAAACATATTGAAGATATGTTGCTGAGAACACATTAAAGATGGCACAGTACACAACATAGCGCTCAAAACATATTGAAGATAGCATGCTATCTCACACTTAACAAATGCAAAAGTTAGTGGCATATGAATGATCAGTCAACAACAAATAAACAGGCACATGCATCAATGTATGTTTTTGCAATTCCTTAATTGCGATTATTAAGGAATAGCAATTAGGAATTGCAAAAACCTATGAATGTTGGAATCGCTATAAAATTAGCTATGATTCCAAAACATTCCTTAATTGCGACTCACAAATTGCGAGTCACAATAAAGGAATGCCTTCCCATTCATTCCTATGGGCCGGAATGAATGGGAGATTGCATGCGCAATTTACAAATACCAATAGGTACTTGCAAATTGCGCATGCAATTTCAAGGGTGCAAGGGTGTCAAAAGGATACCCTGTTGCACCCCTGAAATTGCTCTATGCACACATGTTGCGCACACACATGCCTCAAGGGCATGTGTATGTGTAACCTACAACTTTGAAAAATGCACTTCAGTGCATTTTTCAAAGTTTTTGCAAATTACCATCAAGCTGAATTTGATGATAATTTGCGCCCTCTAGTAGCGAAATCGCTTTTTTAAAGTGGTTCTTGCATTGCATTTAAGGAATCGTAATTTGCGATTTCTTAAATGCAATCACAATTTGAGAAATCACAATTCTGCCTTTAACCTTGATGCATCACAAATGCCCATTTTGCGGGCACAAACGGCCGATTTTTGTGATTCACACCGTTTGCGCTCACAAAAATGGATGACGCATGTGCCTGAAAGTAATTAGAAAAAGTGATTAAAAATGCATCCATTGACAAACCAGATACACATGGTGGAGCTAACATATAGAAAAAGTTACTAAAGTACCAGATGTGCCCCTCAAATTCACAAGAGGCTATGGAAGCTGTTTGCTATAGATTATAAATTAACAAAATAACCACAAAAGCTGGTTTTGTGAAATCATGAACCTTCACAAATATAAAAGAATCACCATAAGAAAATACGAGCAACTGGTGTGTGCTCCAAACCACACTCGTCATGAGGTAAAACTTTCTAAAAGTGGCATTTCTGAAAGAGCAAAATAAAATCCAACGACACCAGTAAGCAGGATTTATCATCACTATTCCAAACATACCAAGCATGGCAACACTACTCCTTTCAGATCAGGAATGACTACTTAAAAGTACATTTGGGAATTACACCGGTAGCTTATGAGAGGAGTAGGCCTCCCAGCAGTGAGAAACCAACCAGGACATGCCACACAATAAAGGCACATGCCCTACCATTTACTTACACCGCATCCTGCCCATAGGGCTACCTAGGGCCTACCTTTGGGGTGACCTATGTGTAACAAAAGGGGGGTTGAAGGTTGGGCAAGTTATTTTAAATGTTAAGCCAGAGTGGTTGTAAACTGTGCACACAGGCCTTGCAGTAGTAGAACTGAGACAGATTTGAATGGTTATATCTGTGGGTGGCCCAAGCGGTGCTACAAGCCCACTAGTAGCATTCAATTTACAGGCACTTGGTATATAGTATACCACTGTATAAGTGACTTACATGTAAATCAAGTATGCCAAACAGGTGTAAACCAATCATACCATGTTTCAGAGAAGAAAGCACATGCAGTAGTGCACTGATTAGCAATGGTAATATGCCCAGAGTCCTAAAACCAGCAAAAAGAGGGTCAGGAAACTAGGTGGAGGAAGGCAAAACGTTAGGGGACAACCCTGCAAAAAGGGCCAGGTCCAACATCTGCATTAATGTCTATTGTAATATCAAAGAATGTACATTTTGGAGTGCTATATGGGAGAGATATATGAGATAAAGGATCCCGCCTGTTGTGTTCATCGATTAATGTTTGAATCTGTATAAGCAGGTTCATTGGATTATTTATCCTCATCTGTTGCATAATTGATTCCAACAGGCTTCATAATTCAGTCCTTGGGAGCTGGTTTTCAATTAGTAAATCCAGCGTTTTTCAAAACAAAGCAACCTAGATCCTGTATTTTTCACACAATTGTTGATCTTATTGATTATATGCCATTTGAAAATATTCTTCTGTTTCTCCATTATGTACTTTTATATATAGTATATAAACGTATGATATTTGTGTCTTTTTTTCACTCAGGAAAATCTACTTCTTGCTTTGTAATCTAGTCTTTCTTCTGCATTCTTGACCATGTATACCATGTGGGATTTCTTTCAAGGATTTTGTAATTTCTTGAATTAAATAGAAGTCTTTTACATTCATCTCAGTATGTCTGTATTGAAATCACAATAGGACCTCCTTTATCTGCTGGTTTTATTATTACAGATTGGAGGGTGCATAACTCTCTTAACTACTCCAGTTCTGTTTTTTCAAGATCATGAAATGCTTGGGTAGGTTCATCATTTAGTTGATCAATTTCCCTTTCTACTGCTTGTTCAAAAGCTAGTAATTTATATGGCATAGTTCCTACAAGAGGGTTAAATCTTGATTATTTCTTCAAACCAGTGTTTGTGTCGTCATCACTTTCTTTGGGTTCCTTGCCTTCAGTGACTGGGAGTTTCCATTCTAAAGCCCGGGAGAAGGTGCAAAACAACATATTTACCAGTCAATGAGGTCACAGAGGGTCAGGATCTCGCAATGGCACAGACCGCCAAGGTACACGTGCGGCACAACCTTATCCTTTTCATGTGCCGTATCTAAATTACTTTTTAAACTAAAATGAATATTCCCGATGTTATTTTGGCTTAAACAGTCAGTTGGTTTGTCTTGATGCTGGTTCTTTCCCTTCTTATTGAAAGTAAACGTTATCTGGAAATGCAATGACAGTGCAGGCCTTTTAGCTGAGCTTCTCTGCTACGCAGCCAAGGTTTAGTGTTTTAATTGCAAATGGAACGCATTCACTCCAATCCCCCCGGCAATGGTCCCTCAATTCATGGGCAGGGGTTTGCACTAGGATGGATGCATTTTTAAGAAAATAACTGCCAGGACAAGGTCCCTTGTGCCTTAATCTTTGGTTACACTGTTCTGGTCTGGAGGTGAGTGTCGCTCTAACGTTTGAGGTACATGAACATGTAAGACCAAGAAACGAATGCATCTCACTTTCATGGTTGGTAGAAATATAAATGTTTGTTATAAAAAAACACAAATCTTGTGCTTTTATGATAAGCACTTTAAACAGAGCTTTTCAGAATGTGATTTGTATTCTTTTAGTTCCTTTCCTTCACCCTTGGTGACTGAAATCAAACGTGGAACCTGCAGAGGTGAGTGATTAATCCACGGAGTTAGATTGAAAGGAAGTGCTAAAAATGATATGGGATCACAAGGAAAACTTTTTGATTATTTTGCCGTAGTGTAATCAATAGCATTTCCACTGATTTCACTAAAGCACAAGACAGCAATGGCCTGGGCAGGAATAGTGGAAGCCTCCTTAGCACAAGGGGCAGGCACTATACAAGTAGCAAGTGAAACATGAGGATGCAGAAGACACAATGTCCCTCTGTGCTGTCTTCTTGGAATGGATCATGACAGTTTACACACAGATGTAGGTAACAGATAGTAGCCCATCAGCTATTTTATTGAGATTTATCATGTGACCATGCTGGTCTCTGAAATGTTTTCAAATGAGCTATTACTAACTCCTTCTCTCAGAGCTGAGCGCGCTCTGACGCCGGTCAGTAGAATGGATCAACACAAGAGCACACTATCTCAGTAATAAACATATCAGTGCAAAGTTTAGATCAACCCATTCCAATGTCTCACTCATTGGATGTCATTGCTTGGTGTATCTTCGGATAAAGGTGCAATGTAACTCTTAAGTGGGAGTATTCAGGGTTCAAGACCTTGTAACTTTGGGAATTTAATATTTAAACTTCACCAGTTTTGCTAAGCAAAGAACTCACAAAGTTTAAAAAAACGAGGGGCGGAGGAAGCACCATCTGTTAAAGAAAAAAAGGGATAAAGGGAGGTACCCTATAATGCAATCGGGCCAGAATGCAGTGTTACAAAGCAGTAATAGTCCCTAATCCAAATTGCCAGTGTCCACATATCATATGATTGGGGTGTTCCTGAGCATGTTATTGACACTATACTTATCTTTTTGAAAGACTGCCAATCTTCCTGGGGAACTTTCACAAAGGTAACTCTGCCAAACACTATAGTAAGTAAGCACCTCTAGACTAGGTGGCTGGACAACCACAATTGGAAGAGCAGATGGTGGAGCTGGCCTGGCCTGATAGTTCAGGCTGTACTGTTCCAATTGGAGTGATTTGCATAAGGGTGAGTCCAAACTGAGGCCGCAAGGTGGGTTAGGAACATTGGACTGGGATGGGGCCTGGGCAATTGTCAGTGGCTGAGATTAATGCATGCATCCCATCCTTCACCTGGTTGTTGTTGTTGCAGTTGATTCCCTAAGTGCGTTGGGTATGCCCAGACATGGATCCCTTGCTCGCTGGAACTAAGCTATACCTGACTGATGAGCACTATTTAGGCCAAAACTGGAGCTGGGTTGCTTGTGTTCTGGTTCAGAGGGGACCTGGCCAGGGCAGTTTGGACTAGGCAGCTTTCCCATTGAAGCAGGGTCAAAACTGATTTACATATGGCTGAGTCCAAACTAATGTGGCGGAAAAACACTGGGCTGTGTCCAGAGCATTTGCCAGTGGGTCTCCCTGGGCTCCTGCCTTAGCCCCACCCTGTTTAATATCTATGTGGCCCTCCCTGCAAAAATCATCAAAGAATATGGGTGTACTCCCTATTCCTATGCAGACGACATCCAACTGCCCCTCTCCTTCAACAATGAGATAGATTCAACTAAATCTCTCTTCACTGAGGGCATGTTAGCCATATCCGGTTGGATGACGGAGAATTTCCTCCAGTTGAATGCTGCCAAAACCGAGATTCTGCTATTTGGCACCGCTCAAACGAATTGGTCCTCCGACTGGTGGCCACCTGCGCTGGAACCTGATCTTATTCCAAAGCGGATGGCTAAAAACCTGGGTGTTCAATCGGACATTCACCACTTCTAGGATCAAGTCATGGCCACCTCAGGCACTTGCTACCATATGCTGAGTCTTCTCCGTAAAGTGTTCCAGATGCTTCCTTTATCAGTCCGTAGAACCCTGAGTCAGGCCTTGGTTGTTAGTCATCTTGATTATTGCAATGCTCTCCTTGCCTCGGCCAATGAAACCCTTCTGAATAGAAGGCAGGAAATTCAGAATACAGCAGCTCGCCTCGCTCTCAATATGCCTCCTAGATCCTCCTCTCGCCCATTGCTGAGGAAGATGCATTGGCTCCCCATCCGCCAGAGAATTAAGTTTAAGGTTTGCTGTTTAGCACACAAACACATCATGGAGGAAGCCCTAGCTATCTGGAGGATAAACTTCAGTTCTACCCTCCAGGCAGATCTCTCCATTCTGAGGGAAAAGGTCTGTGTGTTGTCCCCCACTATAGAAAACATTCACACTGGGGGCAAGTCCCTTGCCTACCTCCCTCCCCCGGTCCATTCCCAGGGAAGCCTTCCTCCTCCCTGCCCGCTTCTCCACTCTGGTTGTTCAAGGGTCAGGCGGGTCTCTTCCTGTCTTCTTCCTGGATCCCAAAGGACCACCCTTACATTGGTGCAGGTCCCCCTTGCTGGACTCCCCCCCCACCGACCCCTGGGCTCCCCAAAATCATAGTGATTTTCCTCTTATTTCCGGTCCTACTTTATGGTCTTATGCATGTAGTTATTATGTGCTCACAGCTTGTGTCATTCATGTTTCTTTCAATAAAGAAAGTTAAAAAAAGAATGCGTTTCCTTCATTCCAGTAAACACATGGAGCAAAATATGGTTTTCTTTGTGTTTGTCCTATTAAAAATCATTTATGGAATATTTGAGCATCTTGTTTCCTTCTGTCCCATAAATTCATACAGCAAAATCATTGCAAATTTCATGTGCTCCATGTTTTGCAACAGTGAAAAAGTGATGTGGAAATATATAGTAGTGCTAAACTTAGCAGGTTTTGGATGTCTTCTTGTAAATCCAAGCAAATTGCATCATATTAAATTAACCTGTTGAATCTGAGCACTGTTTGGTACAAGGAACATGATCCCTTCTCTTCACCCCCTCTCAAGGAAGGGAAGTCTTGATATGTTACCTTAAACCAACACGTCCTAGAAGAGGTGAATGTGTTGCTGCGAATGGATTGTGAAAGCGACTAAAGGAAAGGACAGATGTTCTCGAAGTAGTCTACTACTTACCGCAATCTTTTGAGTTTTGCAGTGCTTTTTTCCAGTACAAACACCTGTGCTAAACTATCTGTGCACTTTATTGCCTCAGAAGAAATACAATTTTGCAATTTGTAAGAAACAGCATTCGTCTGCTGACGGACATCAGGGGTCAGCTTTAACCATTTTTTAAGTGACAGGTGGCGTGCACCCCAAAGGCGGCATTTTTTTAAAAATGTTTTGTTTTTATATTTTATATTATTCTGAATGATATGAAACATAAAGGCATTTATAAAGGTATACTATAAATGTGTAGGAGGAAGAAGCCAAAGACATACGTGGCTGAAAAATGTATAAAAAAAATCTTTTAAAAACTCGATTTCTAAAGCATTGATATTTACATTTATTCTGACATGGTTAGGTAGTTACTGTTTTTGACTGTAATTTGCAACTTGAAAAAGACATCATCTGAAGGGGAATTTTGCCCTCATTAAATCTTCTAATTTTATTAGGTCTGGTTAGGATTTTCATTAAATAAATATGTGGTGTTTTTTTTTAAAGACCTTGGCAGATGTACCAACAATTTGCACTGGGTTTGCTTCACAAAAGTGATGCAACCCAGTACATGATGTTTATTTTTAATTTACTATCTAGCTCAAAATATGATTTGCACTGGAAAGTTGCCTGAAAGTAACGCAAAGCATCACTTTGCATCGAGTGTGCATACCATGGACAGTACATGAACATTCGCATGCAACCCCCCATGGTTTTTGATGTAAACCCCTATCTGATAACAGTAGTAGACAGGGTTTTGCACCCAAAAATAATCTGCGAGGAAGGTGTGAAAAAGAGAAATGCATTTATTTCTCCAAACCTTTACTGCGCAGCACACATCTAAAGTGGCAAAAGTTTTAAAGTTTGTTTCGGCAAAGTATTTTGTACTAGAAGGGTATCCTCCCAGTAAAAAACCCATGCAAGACATGACACAGACACCTTTGTACTATTGTGGAAAGCTGTGTATCTGACTGTAGGCAGCCTGATTGTGTGCCAGTTTCAGTTGCTGTGCAAACAGTAACTTAGTTAAATGATTGGCAGTTTTAATACAAGTTGAAGTTTGAAAGTGCATCATAGGAAGCTAATTCTCTCCATGGCTTGCCTTCTGTGTATGATTGCCATTATGACAAAGCAGTGCATTGTTGAAGTCGGGCTGAACATAAACCAATCAACATCTTTTAGCCCTATTTTGCATGGAATCAAAACAGTTCCTACAAAAGAAACTCATAATTTTCACAATCCTTACACATACAGATTAGTTCTAAAACTACCCAGAAAATCTTCAATATCAGCTGCCCTAAAAACTCTCCATTGGCTCCCTTTGCACAAAATTCTAATTGTCGCATTCCGGGCATTCAATAACACAGGCCCTAAATATCTCATCAGGCGCTACCCCCACTACAACCCTACTAGAAATCTACGGTCCTCCAATGAAAACTTAATACAGCTAGCTAAGTTCAATCTCAAAACCAAAGGTGGCAAAACCTTGGCCTATCTGTCTTCCAAAGCCTGGAACTCTATGACCAAAAGTCTTAGGTCCCAAACCCTTGAATCTAAGTTCCGAAAATTACTAAAAACCTGGATTTTTAATCTCCCAGATGAATATACCATGGCTGCCATCTAACCTGTTTTTTTGTAACTGAAAGCTTACCCTCATACAGCGCCAAGATGCTCCTTTCGGAGCGAACGTTGCGCTTTACAAATACCACTACAAATTACAAATTACAAATGTAAAGGCAGGAATTCAAAGATTCTCTTTAACTCGATAGTCATTAAGAATGATGTTCGGGTGTGGTGACCTGCTTACTTCAAAGGTATCAAACCACTTACACTGTGGTAAATGGCACCTCCCACACTGTCCCTCGTCACGGATTTTTGGTGCACACTCATTTCTCTGTATATTATTCTGCTCTTTAGATCAGTCAAAATAAATAGTATCACAATACACACAAATACCAACACAATGTGCAGGGGGTGTGGGAGCAGCAAGGAAACAATCGAGCATGTGGTATGTTTTTGTCCTGCACTCCTTGGCGATCAAAAGATCTTGCTAAAGAGCGAATGGAACAAACTTGGCATCCGCACTTGTCGACAAGCCATCCTTGCATCAATGAATCCGGATAACCCACTGCTTAACATCTGGTTCACCAAGTTCGTCACAAGAATAATAAAAAGACTTATAAACAGTGAGAGCCAGCCAGCCAACAATTGTTATCCATAATAGGGAGAAATAAGTCTGATGTTGTTTGGTCGATTTACTCACCTCACCGTACCACCTAACTGCAGTGGAGTACGACATTTTGCACATGGTTTACTTGCTGTTCCCTGCCTTGTGCGACCCTGGAAACTTTAAATTTTTGTATGTAGGGATTTTACTTTACAAATGGAACTGCACTATTAGTGGTATTAGTCATCAGCTTTTAATAAGGACTAATGTCTTGTCCTGTGCCTTAGCTGATGCCATATGCCTCTTTATCTGTGATGCATGCTCACCTTTGTAATGATTTATGTTAATCAAACAATAAAGTATTCTATTGGTATCACGATATTTGAATATACCTTCTAAGAAGTTCCCTAATTTTATAAGAGCATCTCTCTTCCGCTAAAAATATACTTCCCCATGGGCTCTGTCTGCAAGAATGTAGCCGTTAACTCAATGAGGAGACAGTCACTTACTCATCCAGCTATTATCTAGAAGAACATATTCCATAGTGCATATTAGTATGTGAACAAAGGCAAAGCAACATAAAAAAATCTAAATTCCTGATACATGCTTTAAAATGCAATAATAGGCATTAATGCCTCAAGGTAATTTGCAAAAAACGATCAGATCAGTTTATATCCTATCTTAGCGCAGTGCAATATATCCTGTCTCAGTGCAGTTACATTCTTTAATTGTAGATAAGGATCAAAAGGATAAATATAAGTATTCTGGGTTTAGAAGAGACCCTAATTGCTTTTAGCAATATTTATAAAACCACAAACAATTTTCAGACACAAAAAGACTAAATTAAATATTTTTATGTAAATAAAACTTATTTTAATAAATAGTAAAAAGGTTAATTTTCATAAAAATATTTGTATAAATACAGGATTGTGCAGCTTCCCCTTTGAAATGTCTGTCCTTTTTGCTGCTAGCATGAGATTCTGGTGAGCAAAGTGTGTTTAAGCCTGCAGTACCACCTCCTGTTTCCGGGGGCAGAGCGAGCAAACATATAAACACACTTGATGAAACACAGGTCTCCACAAGGCATTTTTTTTAAAAGTTGTAAAAATTGACACAGATGTTCCTGGTGCGATTTTTTATGATTTAGAAGACATTGCCTTGTGGGGACCTGGGTTCAAGTCCCCACAGTGCAATCAAGTCCCCACTGCGTGAGTGTGTTATCACACCCAAGTCCCCACAAGGATAGTAACACAAACCCTGAGGTATACACACTCACACACACACTGAGGTTTACACACACACACGCTCTGAGGTATACACACACACACACTGAGGTTTACACACACAGACACACACTCTGAGGTTTACACACACAAACACACACTCTGAGGTTTACACACACACGCACACTCTGAGGTATACACTGTTAGACCTGGCCCCCTTGGCGTCAGTCTCTTTACATTACTCTCCTGGGCCCCCCCACAGTAGCCCGGTATGCAGCCCCCTTTATGTAACCCAGGCATCTGCCCTCACCAACCCTGGGGAAGTAAGAAACACCCCAGTATAGCACCCCCGATTCCCCCAGACTCCTGAAGCCTAGCCATAGAACAAAACAGTATAAAGCCTACTTAGACTTCACCCGTCCTAAGACCCCTGACTCTGAAAACCCCCCACGCAAGGCCCCGAACCAAGAAGAACAGGGGTGCCAAATGCCCATGCCAGGCCGAGAGTGGCGAGCCTTTCAAAAATGAGGGGGGTGAAGGAGTTTCGATCCCACCTCCTTTCTCCCTCAGAGATGGCCCGCTCCCCGCCGGTCGTCGGGGAATTGGGCGGCAAGTCTTCAAAGAAGCAAGACACCAGCTGGCAGGAAGCCCTCAATCAACACCGGAGCACCAGAGATCCGCCTATGACTGCTCCGGAATTCAAAGGAGAAATGGACTATAACTGGCCCCCGAGCAGCTGCCAAAGGTTGTTCTGATGCTGTTGTCTGAGAGAGCCCTGCTGACCTGGTCGCGGCTCTCCAGGTGATTGGAATCGAAAGAAGAACCCTAGAACCTGTAGCAAGCCCAGCTGACCTGGTCGCGGCTCTCCCGGTGATTGGAATCAAAAGAAGAACCCTAGAACCTGGAGCAAGCCCAGCTGACCTGGTCACGGCTCTCCCGGTGATTGGAATCAAAAGAAGAACCCTAGAACCTGGAGCAAGCCCAGCTGACCTGGTCACGGCTCTCCCGGTGATTGGAATCGAAAGAAGAACCCTAGAACCCGGAGCAAGCCCAACTGACCTGGCCGCGGCTCTCCTGGTGATTGGAATCGAAAGATGAACCCTAGAACCTGGAGCAAGCCCAGCTGACCTGGTTGCGGCCCTCCTGGTGATTGGAATCGAAAGAAGAACCCTGGAACCTGGAGCAAGCCCAGCTGACTTGGTCGCGGCTCCTCTAACTTCAAAGAACCCACTGTGTCCCCCACTTGAGCCCTGCTTATGTGATCATGGCTCGAGCCTGGCACTGGCCCGCGTTTGTGCGCAGAAGGAACCCCGCCAATCTCCGAGTGCGAATGGTACATTTGGTACGTGGCGCACTGTCTCTCTCATTGTATCCGCCGCTCGAGGGATCCGAGACGAGCCCACGGTGCAACACTGACTGGGAGCCATAATAAGAGCGTGGCTGTTGGACTTGGCCCTTCTGGCAGATTCACCCCTGAACTTTTTGCCTTTTAATGTTACATCAGTATAGTGATTTCTGGTCTTTGCGCACTTTAGCACTGGGGCGCAGTGTAAAGTGCGTGCGCTCTCTGAGTGCGTATGTGAGATTGGCCTGCCCTCCCATAGGAATGCATGGGGGATATGTGTGTCCATGGTAGTTCCTGATGTGTAGGGAAAGCAGGGTCGAGTTTAGTATGTGCGGACTCGTGTGATTAAATGCTGTGCGATGATGTGTGCGGCGTTAATGTGCCTAGTGTGGAAGTGCCACTTCTAGAAGTTGGCATGTCTGTGTAATAAGGGTGAAATGACTACCTGGCTTGTGATTGGCTGGAGCTGGATGGTGTGCCTGGCTCCAGGAGTCAGAATGGGTCTGCCCTGGTGGTGAATAGAGAGATTGACAGCTAGGGTGGGAGGGGTGCACCTGGGACCTGAATAGGACTGGGCTTTCCCTCCAAAATGCTGGCTCCGCCCCCTGTGGTGCGACTGATGACCCTAACCTGTCCTCTGAATGGGGAGAGGGGCTGAGCATAACAGAGTGCTCCAAAACCAGCAGCGTCTGGTTTTCCCTTAACCCTGCACCCTAGAGAAAAAGGGATTTGGTGTATAAAAAGAGGCTGGGACCTCATTTTAAATGTTCTTGTTTTGCTGACTAGAATCTACCAGGGGCGTGCTGCAGCTGGAGCCCAGGGGAAGGCCTGCCTCCTTGGGCCCTCTCCAGCCCCTGGCTGCCCGCTAGACTGTGTTGCTGGGACCCCTTTGCTCTGGGAGTCCTTCCTTGGGGGCTTGATGGTCTCTGTGCCCCCTAGCGCCTGGGAAGCACTTTATTTCAAATTGCTGTGTTACTGAGGGAGCCTACCCCTCATGGCTGCCTTGATTAATTTGCAGCACGGGTGCCCACCCCGCTTATTTTTATTATTTCTGGAGCGGGTGCCCACCCCGCTATTAATGCACGTTAACGGGTGCCCACCCCGTTTCTACTTTTATTTTGTGTTTCGAGGGTGTGGAAAGAATCACGGCCGCGGCCCTCGCGCCACAAACAGGAAGTCAGGCACCATAGTGCCTGACGAGGGGCGAGACTTCCGGTTCTCTGTATGCTCTCACTACAAGAGGTACGCCCTTGCTTTAAAGTTACAGCACTGCCCGAGTGCCGAAGACCCAGCACGCTGTTATTATCTCCCTAAAGATACTCGGACATACCTTTTATTCGTTCTTCACGCTCTGGACAAAGCGCACACTACCTAGTGCCCCCAGGGCACAAGCAGGGAAACTCTTGAGTGCATTCGACATCGTGTTCACTCCACTGTACCCGGGGC
The DNA here is from genome assembly GCF_964261635.1 of Lissotriton helveticus. Classification (NCBI taxonomy): domain Eukaryota; kingdom Metazoa; phylum Chordata; class Amphibia; order Caudata; family Salamandridae; genus Lissotriton; species Lissotriton helveticus. The sequence continues at coordinate 438,868,865 of NC_136058.1, forward strand.
ACAAGTAGGCATCCATCTTGCAAGGGCGCTGTATTGAACAGCCCTTTGACGACTCTGCTCCTGTGTATCCCACTTCAACCGAACATGACTTTGTTATATCAACCAAACTGCAAGCTCAATTCTATGAAACCTTCTTCCAACTATAACATACCCCTAAAAGAATAGCCAAATGGAGCACAGGTAAGGGGACGCAATGTCCTAGATGGGCGTTGCCTGAAGTAGATATAACCCATCTGCTCGCCACATGTAGGGAACTTTGTACCATCAGACGTGAGATCTCTATCTTTCTTTCAAGAATCTTTGAAACAAGCATAGAGATAACAACTACTGAAATAATACTGGGGGCAGACGGCGATACTCAACCGAACTTAATGGAGGGACTTGTGTTTGTTGCAATGGCAGTGCTTAGAATATGTCTGGCATCGGCTTGGCTTGACCCTCATCCACCTTCGTTTCAACAATGGCGAGCACGACTGTTAGCAACACATAGTCTGGAGAAAGCCCGGCGCCGGGAAACCCTTTGTGGGTAGCTGCGCGCCTTATAAATGCAAAAAATAAATAAATCTACAGTAGGAAGGGTAGGAATAAGAAAAAGAATAAGAAAAAGAGAGGATTAGCAATATGGGACCCCCTTATACAGTTGATTAATCAGATCTTTAAATTTACCAATATCATTTCTTGGTATCATATATGAATTTGTACAACTTTATATTCTCATCCACCAATGTATGTGTATATATTTATCAATTTAAAATGCCTGTATGGGGGTGGGGAGGAGGGGGGGCGGGGTGGGTTGGTAAAAAAAAATTACATTCAATAAAGAACAGTTTTTTTAAAAAATAGTGGCAGGGGTTGCTTCACAAAAAAGATTCGATGTAAAGACAAACATGCCTCCTGTTAAAGAGTTGTGATAGAGACACACAGCTGTGTGCTGCTGGTCGGATTTCACAGGGGGGGGGGGTGCTTCTCCTTCACGCTTCTGATGCAGGCCTTTCTTCAGAGCGCATCTATCCAGACGAATGGCCTTTTCTTCCATAAGGATTTTTGCATATTGATGGATGTTATCCCAGTTTTAAATACATTCAATACATATAATAAGCACTGGAACGCCAAATGATGGCATCGCTTTAGAAGGCAGTGAATTCACGTGATACACAACAGCCACCTCTGCGGCAGGTGTGCAGTCCTTACGGCCGGCTCACCTGAACATCTGTTTAGAGTCAGATGCTTCATGATCCCTCACTTTTCCGGCGTTATTAAAAGTGTCTCCTCTTTTCCATCTACCCAGTGGAAGGCGCTGGAGCTTAAGTTGGACTTTCAGCGCATATATCACTAGCCCCAGCTGCTCAAGGCCATTCACTCCAAACACTACTACCAACCCCTGTCAGCTCCACCATTCTCCATCCAATACGCCACTCCCCATCCCATTCCACCTCCATCACCCGAGCCTCATCTCCTCCACGCTGTAGGCCCCTTCCGTCCCTTGCAGCTGATGAGATGTGAATCTTAGTTATGGTAATCCCAGTGCAACTAGTACCAGTGGGTGTAAACCTTAGTCACCCATGCATATAAAGCTCTATAGATTTTGATTGGCTAGTGAGGCGCAGCATAAGAAGGTTAAGTGTGGCTGGAAAAATTGTGCTGCGCCGTCACCGGGAGTCCTTAAGCAAACCTCTGTTCCAACAACTGAAATGCACTGAACGGTATTTTTGTGGTGAAAACTAATAACAACAGAATAACGGAGCCTTTTCCCACCATGTACTTTAAGCAGCCCACCATAGAAAACCCCATTGAGTGGGTGTCGCACATATTTATGCCAGAGAAAATGTATGTGGCACGTTATTTAGAGCAAATGTATTACCAAACATGCATTTATTATTACATCAAAGGTTACATTTGGGTTATTACCTCCGTACAGCAAAATTAACAGAAGAAAACGACTGTTTGTACTGCTTCACAGAATACATGTAGCAATTAATTTACGCATTAAAACAAGACTTCTAGTACAGTGTGTAGCAGTGAGAGTTTTTCTTTTGCACATGAGAATGAATTGAAGCAACCACAAATCCATCTACGTCAATAACAGCGCTCATGGACACAATAGGAGAGTACGCAGAAGCCTCAGGGTACAAACTCAACAAAGACAAATCGGAGTGCAAACCAATGAACGTCCACACTACAAGAGAGGTCCTCGGGACTCAGGCCTGGCTTGGCAGATAAAACCACTCAAATACCTAGGACTACACTTTGGGAGAGACCTAACATCCACGCTACAACATAATGAGGACTTACTGCTGAAAAAAATAAAAGAAAGACTAGAACTATGGTCGCCAAAATACATAAGCTGGTGGGGAAGGATAGAAACGATCAAAATGATGATAACGCCGGCGATAAACTACACGCTAAACATGCTGCCACTCCCAATGACAGAAGGCTTCCACAAGAGACTGGACAAACTGATAAACATCTTCCTATGGAAAAACAAAAGACCCAGAATCAGCCTACTCAAACTGAGACTAACCAAAGACCTCGGGGGCCTCAACCTGGCAAACTTCAAAACATACCAAACAGCATGCCTGGCAAGACAAGGGATGGCCTGGATAGATGACACCCATACCTACAAACCAGTCTGGCTAGAGGTGGAGAAAGACTTCCTGGGAGGCCTCAACCCGACAGCTCTTCTAACAGCAAACAGACACCCCCTAAGGTCCAACCCAATACTGAAACACACCAGGGAAACGCTGATGAAAATAGACAGGCGAATGATGCAGAAGTTGAGAGGCACAACATGGGAATCTATCTGGTTCAACACAAAAATAACATACCAAGGGGCAACAATGAACAACGGCACATGGATCGAGAAAGGAATCAGCCTCCCCAAACAGATGGAAACCAAGCAAAAGCCGCTGACATTTCAAAACATACAACAACTACATGGCCTTCCAAACCAAGAGCTCTACAACTTCCTCAAGATCAAAACTGCCATAACCAGAGCAAACCTACACAGAGAAGAACCAGGCATCATCAAATACATGAAAACCCTAAACTCAACAGGCCACCAAACTGCAAAGATCTACAAGCTCCTGAGCCCATCCACACTGTCCCAAAACAAGAAAACAACAAACTCATGGGAAACACTCCTGGGCAGGCAGCTAAATGAAAAAGAACGAGCAAAAATGTGGAGCTCAGCAACAACAAAGTCACCCCACAACTAGCACAAACCAAATACTGGCTCCTCCACAGGGCCTACTGGACCCCGTCCAGGCTCCACAAGGTCGGCATCACAGAATCAGGCAACTGCTGGAACTGCCAGAAGGAGGAAGGAACCCTCGAACACCTCATCTTCGAATGCGTGAAAGTCAAGAAGTTCTGGACGCAGATCAACGCATTCCTAAACGACATGCTCAAAGCAGACCTAACAATCAGCTTTGCAAGCCTGGCAACAGAACACCTGACCGCAAACCTAAACAGCAGAGAAGAGAGAGACCTACTAGACCTGCTGCTCACAGCAGCCCTAAAAATAATCCTGACTAACTGGAAGAACACTGCCAAAGCAAATTTTAAAACATGGATTAATTGGGTCACCTTCCTGAGAGGAGCAGACAACATCACTGGCAACTTCTCTAAGGAGCATAACGCCAAAGTACACATGTGGAGCACACTCGACGAGCACCTGAACAAACCCCCCCCCCTCTCTCTCCTTTTTCTCTCTTTCTCTCCACCCCCCTTCTTACCTGGGGTAAGCCAAGAAAAAGCAAGCACAAATGGACTGTATATAAAGGAAATGCCAAATGTATATTCCACTTATATTTTTTATCAATAAAAATGTATTAAATAAAAAAAAAAAGAATTGAAGCATTCTGAAAAGTGTAATGATTAAAAATACAAAAAAAGTGTTGCATAAAAGGAAACTTAACACGTCTCCATAGTGAGGAAAAGTGTGTTTAAAAGTGGCGCTTTCGGACGGGTGAATTGTCTCAGTCCTAAGTTTAAGCTTCGCGCTGCTATTCGTCCTATCTTAGCCACTGAAATTAATTAATTTGTCAGTCAATTACAAATTAGTTTCCTTTTGTCAGTCAATTACAATGAACTTACTTATTATGATTTGGAGCTCCGAAGAGTTCCACATAAAAACATATATCAAATTTGGCAAATCAATCAACACTTAAAAACTAGATAATAAAATCACAAAGAATCAAAAATTGGATTTTCATAAAATAATATAACATTATTAGTTGCATGTTAAATGCAGAGAGGAGGGTAAATACGAGAGGTAACTAGAGTCAAGGGAAATAGGGTTAACTAACCAGTGAAATAAGGTGTTCCCTTGAGCATAAATGAGTGGGAGAAGCCAAAGGGTCAAGGAAAAAATAATTACAAAATACAAATAAATATAAAGAATTCTTACAATTTATTTGAAAATACAAATGTTAACATTTGTATTTTCAAATAAATTGTAAGAATTCTTTATATATATTTGTATTTTGTAATTATTTTTTCCTTGACCCTTTGGCTTCTCCCACTCATTTACGCTCAAGGGAACACCTTATTTCAAACGCAGAGAGGAGCCATGGGGGCGCTAAATCAAGTTCAGAGTCGATTCAAATACAAAACTAACAAGGGCTGGCCGAAGAGAGTTACACCCTTCGATTCTAAGATGACTTTGAGTATGCAATCACGAGGAAGCTAAAAATATGTTTGTATTTGTAAAGCGCACTTATCACCCAGGGGTGTCAAGGCAGATGTTTATTGTTACCCAACTCAATGGTACTCATTTTATCAACCTTAAATGGATGAAAGGCTGAGTTGGCCCACCCGGATTTGAACCTGTGACCATGAGGTCAAACACAGGCCCCTTCATTGGATGCATTAGCCCTCTAAGACACCAGACCCAGGAACAATGCATTTAATTCAACAAGTATTAAGAATTGAAAAGCAAATGGAATAAAAAGTTCTACATTTCAGTAATACCAAAATCCTCTACATTTCGGTATACAGGACACAGCAACTAACAGCATGAGGGGCGAATGCTCGAACATAATAAGGATTATTCTGTTTACATGCTAAAGTCCTAACGGATACAATTTTCATGGCGAATAGATATTGAATTGTACATGACGATATTTGTAGCACCATCCAAAGAGGTGAAAGTGCAAGCGGGCCACTATAGCACCGACTTCAAAACCACTTTAAAATGCAACTATAGCGTAGTTAATATAAAACGTATCATACCGTTATCTCTCTAACGATTATATCATTCAGATCTAAATTATATTTAAAAATTGTTTAAAAAAGGTTAAAAAAAATAAATAAACTGGTTCAGGGGGGTGGGGGGCAGAAGATAGTTTTGGGCCTACTCAGCTGTGGCAATTTTATACTTCAGGAAAATAGGTCTTAGATACCGATGTCATAAATATTGTAATAGGGGACAGACAAATAGGACATGATTTAAGTCCTGCACACCGGACCCACATAGGTGACAAAGCCTTCCCTGACTTGGAATACCCTCCCAAGCTCCTGTTAAAATTCTTAGGAGCAAATTCAGCCAGGGCAACAAGATTGTTCTGCGCGCGCCATGGGGGAGATTCCATATAACATAGGTTTGGGGCTGTTTATAAATACCACTCCCCACTATGACGTTATTGTTGGAATGCGCTGCCCACAGTGCAGCATCTCTTTTGCGAGGGACGTCGTAAATTGTTTTTAAAATTTTAGTTTTCTAAACTTGTTTAGGAAGAACAGGCGTACAGGTATTCTCAAAGTCAAACAAATGTATGGCTTTCTCGTAATTCCTAAAGAGAACACTTATTCTCTTCAAGGTGTGAAAAATGTCCTCTCGCAATGCTACCCGTGAAGGTTTCCCAACACTGTTCAATAGTGCATTGCTCCATCTTAAGCATGCAGCAATAGAGAACACGTAGGTGGGAAGTAGTCCAAATTTGAGGCGCATTGCCGCTTTGAGGGCTGCGTGATTCAGATTACCAATTTGGCGCCAAATACGCCCCTCTGCTTTCTCAAAAGTATCCCACCGTTGTTCATCTACTGTTTCAAAACCAAAACTAAACATGGGAGGGATTTAGTGCCTATTCCCGCAATATTTATGTTATGTTAACAGTTTGTGTAAGCACGACAGCTGCCCCAGCAAAGAGACGTCCCGGCGCTGAAGATCAACAAGTGCACTACCAATAGAGGTGAATGGAAAGGGGCGACCGCTCGGTCCCCCCGAACGTATGGATGGGTGCCCCGAACCTCCCGGGAAACCATTTTGGGCGGGGTGGGCGTAGCCCGGCTGGTATGCCCGAAGCGGCGTAGCCAGGGCGCGCCTTCCCCCGCCCGAGAGGGGTTGTTCTAGACACCTCGACGGAAGACCACGCCCCGTAGGCGTATCGGGGACGGGTACACGCCCTCCCGCAGAAGAATAAAGGAGCGGGAATCCAGAAGATCGTCCTCTTGTTCCTCGGATCAGAAGGCTGCACCCACTCGTTGCTCGTGAGCCCTCGACGGAACAAGCAGCAATTTTGAACGTGGTAATCCTGTTTTTTCTCTTTCAGTTCGACACAGATTTCAGGACCTCGTGGATCGACCAAAGGCGGAGGACTCGAAACCATGCCTAGCAAGAAAACAGGAAAGGGTTCCGAGACGGAAAGGGTGTTACGCCTGTTGTCGAACCGGATGGCTTGTATGGACCGAAAGCTCGGTCAAGTCCAATCGCTCGGTAGAGGTTTGGCGGAGGTGAAGAAGCAATTGGCCGCATTGAACGACCCAGGTCAGCCGAAAAAGGTAATAGGCCCGGCCTTGCCGGGAGTTGTCCCCAGGGTTAGAGGGAAGGGGGTCAAGGAGAGGGCGGTTTTGGGGGGGGTCCCGGTCTCAGAGGTACCCCCCATCAACCCCCTCGTACCGGCTGAGAACCCAGATTTAGGCCAGCCGATCCCGGTGGTGATAACCCCGGCCGAGGATGATGAGATGCCCCCAGAATTGGCCGCACAGTTGACGGCATGGCTCAAGACAAAGGTGGGGGGCACAGTGACCCCGGGAGATCCGGCCGAAGAAGCCAGAGTACTAATAAAGCAGTTACGGCAATCGAGAGATGTCGCAAAGGCGAGTGTTCCTCTTGTTCCCCCACAGGTGGCACCTGGAGTACCAGCAGCTGGTCAAAAGAAGACGGCGGCAGCAACGGCCGATCCGGGTAAGCTCGCATTGCCGATGGTGGGGGAGGGCTCAATACCCTCAAGGCGGGAAAAGGTTGCACAGCACATTCCCATGGCCACGAAAGAGTTAATATGGGGAGACAAGTATGTCAACATGTTTTCATTGTTAACTGACCATCGCGAGATGGAGTATGCTAAAACGCAGAAAGATTTGTGGCACCCGAGTGTCTGGCGCGCCAAGATGGCCGAGTTCAGGGTGGACGAGACAGTGACGAACTGGGTTAAGGCCTTCTCTATATTTACCGCAGTCATGGGGGAACGTAAACCTGAGGTTATGACTGAGTTGGTTTGCTATCAGAATCGCATTATGGATTTTTATTCAATGTATGAGGGAGAAGAATGGAAAGGCTATGACATGAAGTTCCGTAAAGCAAAAGAATATGATGCTTCTTTGTCTTGGGATTGTTTGGACTCGGTGTCATGGCACAAGCAACTCCTGCCAGGGGCGACAGGTACGTCCTCGCCAGGCGGGAGCGGGTCCGGAGTGGTCCGCCAAAAGCCCGGGGTGCCCTTTCGAGCAGGCACAGGTGGGGGCTACCAGCCTAGAGTTGGCGGGAATGGCGGAAAAGGGGGGGTCTGTTGGGGCTTCAATCGAGGCAACTGTAACAGACCGCAGGGGACATGCAAGTTTAAGCATGTGTGTGCCGGCTGTGGGAATTCCTCACACCCGGAAAGTGCATGTAGATCAAAAAATGGCGGGACGGGGGGAAAAGGTGGGTCTAAGCAGGAGTGAGGTAGACCTTTGTGACCGATTGCCGACACCCGTTGATCTCATGGTTATGATTCCGTGGTTAAACAAATACCCTGATCATGTATCCGCTGGGGTGTTGAGGAAGGGATTCTTACATGGCTTCCACATCCCGGCGGGGGATTTTCGGGGGAACTCCTTTTGTAGAAACCAGTTATCGGTACAGCACAACCCAGGCGTGGCAGAAAAGAAAATAGCAAAAGAAGTCAGTCTAGGGTGAGTGGCTGGGCCCTTTCATCGCCCACCGGTGGCCGAGTTCATCTGTTCCCCGTTAGGGGTTGTCCCGAAGAAAGATCCCGGGGAGTTTAGACTCATACATAACCTTTCTGCTCCTAGGGGTTCCTCAGTGAATGATGCCATTGACCCAGAAGTTTGTTCAGTACGATATGCATCGTTCGACGATGCCGTGGCCATGTTGAACCACCTAGGCCCTGGGGCGCTGATGGCGAAATGTGATATCGAATCAGCGTTCCGGTTGCTTCCGGTGCGCCCGCAGGATCAGCGCCTGCTAGGTTTTGCATTTCAGGGAAGTTATTACATGGACAAATGCATGCCCATGGGTTGCTCCATTTCTTGTGCATATTTTGAAATGTTTAGCTGTTTTTTGGAATGGGTATTCACCGAGGCTACAGGGCATAGACATGTTATGCATTATCTGGATGACTTCCTGTTCTTGGGGGCAGCCGGTGATACGAACTGCGCACAGGCGCTGTATGATTTCTGCATCCTCGTGAGTGAATTTGGGGTCCCATTGGCACCAGGTAAGACGGTTGGACCATCTACTTCACTGGAGTTTCTGGGAATTGAACTCGATTCTGTGGAGGGGTGTTTCCGATTACCAATGGAAAAAGTGGTCAAGTTCCAAGCTTCCTTGATGCAATGCCTGGGTGTGGAGAAAGTGACCCTGCACCAGTTACAACAAACAGTGGGTCAGCTTAATTTTGCCTTGAGGGTGATGCCTATGGCCCGCCCCTTTTCGCGCTCTATCGCGCAAGCTATGGTAGGTCTCAAAGAGGGTCACCACCGTACGAGACTGTCAGGGGAGGTTCGCCAGGATATGCAGATTTGGTTGGCATTTCTGGCGGACTTCAACGGTCGAGTCGTGTGGAACTCCCCGCCAGAGTCTTCGGATGAACTAGGTCTATGGACCGACTCGGCAGGGAGCGTGGGTTTTGGCGCCATCTTAGGTAATCGATGGTCGGCACAAACATGGCCAACATGGTGGCACTCCAACGGTCTCACAGGTAACATTGGGTTCCTGGAGTTATTCCCCATCTGGGTTGCTCTGATGACATGGACTGACGACTTCAGGGACCGCTCAGTGGTGTTTTGGTCTGATAATATGACTGTTGTTGAATGCATTAACCAACAGGCAGCACGCTGCAAATTGATCTTGAGATTGTTGAAAGAAATTGTGCTGCTTTGCATGAAATGGAATGTACAGTTCAGGGCAAAACATGTGCCAGGTGTACTGAATCATGCGGCTGATGCACTCTCTCGTTCACATATGCAGGCTTTCAGGGGTTATCTGCCTACAGCGGACCTAGAGGCAGCACCATTTGCCGAAGCAATGTGGCTGATCGGTGCCCCGGATTACAAGACCTCGTGGCAGCGAGTCTAGCCCCCAGGACAAGGAAAGCATACGAAGGAGCGTTTCGTTCCTATTGCACATATTTGGGTCCCACAGAGAGTCAGAATTGGGGTCAGGAGGAATCCTTCCTGGGGTACCTGGTAGCACTGCACAGAGAGGGCCGATCAGTGGCAACGGCCAGTAGGCATAGGGCGGCCATTTCCTTCATGGCCCAGGTACACGGCATAAAAGACCCTACAGGTTCCTTTTTGGTGAAGAAAGCCCTTCGCGGCTGGCAGCGCCTCGAGGGTTGCAAGCAAGATACGAGGCACCCGATTGGCTTAGACAGACTGTCTCTGCTTTTAGCAAAGCTGGATGAGACGTGTTCCTCCCATTTCGAAGCAGTTCTGTTCCGGGCAGCGTTCACATTGGCATTCCATGGGGCCATGAGGGTGAGCGAACTTGTCGCAAGGAACAAGAGAGATATGGAGGGAGGCTTGTGCAGGGATCACATCCAAATAAGGGGTGATTCGATGGTAATCGTGATAGCCAGGTCCAAGACTGACCAGTGGACTATGGGAAATAGTGTTGTCGTGCAGCGCAAACGTGGGTCCCCCATCTGCCCGTTGAAGTGTGTGGAAGACTATTTGGCGCTAAGAGCGGCCGCATGGGGGGGGAGTTTGCTCCGACACAAGGATGGCACCCCACTGACGAGATTTCAGTTTCAGAGGGTGCTGGCACTGTCAATCGCTGACGCGGGCATGGACCCGTGCGATTTTGGGACCCACTCCTTTAGGATAGGGGCTGCTACTGAGGCTACAGCCAGGGGTCAGAGTGCTGAGGAAGTGAAACAATTGGGCCGTTGGTCCTCGAATTGCTTCAGGAGGTATGTGCGATTGCACATGTTGTGAGTGATCAATTGACATGCACTCACGTTTTCTGTCTTTGTTTACTTTGCAGTTTCGCGAGCCTGCCACGCGGGGCGGAATCTGAGGTCGACCCAGCATCAGGAGACCAGCGGTCAGAGGCCACCGACTGGAGAGAGGATGGTATGGGTCGTGGGCCACTCATACGTGAGGCGCGCCGGCGACGTATTCAAGGAAGGTGACGCGATTCACGCACCTGGGGAATACGGGTTCAGAGTTACCTTCCATGTGAAGGGTGGGCTCGTTTTTGACAACTTTGAGTCATTTTTCGAGGGGCTTCTAGGGCGGCATAGGTCACCGCCATCTGTAGTCATAGTACACCTGGGAGGCAACGACTTGGTGACACTGGGTAGACGAGTGTTACTTGAACGAATCTTGTCGGCTGTTAGCTGGTTGGCTAAAAGAGTCCCGGGGTGCACGATTGCCTGGTCCCACATGATTCCTAGAAGGGTGTGGCAGGGGGGCCTTTCGGTGTCAGCACTGAACAATTCAGTTAAACGGGTCAATAATAAAATTGGTAGATTGTTCCGTTCTGCACAGTTGCATAACATTCCTCATGGGTGTATTCGGGGTGACCATATGTATCTGAACGATGGGGTTCACCTGTCCAGGGAGGGGAATAACTTACTCATAGGAGACTTTGTTGCATGGCTAAGGGGTTTGAGGAAGCATGACCTATAGGAGGAGTAGGGGGGACCGGATAGTCGGTCAACTATCCGGTCTGTGGCGGTAAGGTCATGATCGGTGAGCAGTAATTTCAAGGTCCCTAGAGTGGGGCGCCACCCACAATGGATGGGAGCGCCCGGGGGAAGACGGCCATTGGCCCCTTCCACGGGGAGGCGGCACCCACTAAGGATGGGGCGCCTATGGGGAGATGGCCATGGGCCCCTCCCAGGGGGGGAGGCGGTTAGATGCCCCTCCTACTAATTTCCCGGGGGCCGGATATCCGCGACGGCGGATAGAGAGTGTGGGGATGGGGGGAGAGTCCACGCTGTCCTTCCTACAGAGACCTCATACGGGAACTCGGACGATCCTTAAGATGGCGTCGAGTAGAAAGGGGGCCCCCACCACGACAAGGGAAGTTACAGTTGGCAATGAGGGTAGAGCCCTCTGCGCATGCGCCGCTCACACCGTGAGGGCGGGAGTCTGGTAGTAGGGATCTGACACCGGTTAAGACCTTGCCGTTGGCCCTTAATGCTAGGATGTACAATTTGAGTTAGAGTGTATGCATTTTCAGGATGTTAGCCAAAAGTACATGACTGCATCGAAATGTAATAAATGACAAATTGTACATAATGCATAATGATGAAACTTTTATTTAATGTTTTAAATTTTGTTTCATATTTTAATAAATACGGCCGGGAGGGTGACTCCCTCCCGCCTTCCAAAAGTTCAACTATTGTCCGACTTCCCATCCTTGGGGATATGTGTTGGGAGGGGGTGGCGGGCATCCCGGCCATAAGAACTGGGACAGGCAATCCTAATGAGGGGGAAACAGATGGGTCTTAACGGCTTTCCGGAACGCCTATCAATTGCAGAGGCTTGGGAGATGGCCTCACCTCTGCATTGGTCAATGTGATCATCACTGGAGCAATTACTTGTGAAAATTCTCCCTAAATATGGGTATAATTTCACCCCAGCAAGTTTGTCTTTCCCTAGGTACCAGTGCAAATCTTTCCTGACTCGGCATCTCCAATATCTAAAAAACATAAAATATATTTTTTTTTTCTTTTTTTTTTTTTAAAGTAGTCCTCTGAATAAAATGCTAACTCGATGAGTTGCCATTGAAGTATGATTGGAGTGAGGTCTACCAGAACGGCAGCGTCTGCATATAGCAGACAACTCAGCTTCATAGTTCCTAATTTTGGTAGTCCCCTTAGTAAAGCCCTACCCTACTCGGCACATCAATAATGTAAAGAGAAAAGAGAAGGGGGGCCAATACGCTCCCTTGCTTCAGCCCTTTGTGAGTCTCAATTTTACTTGACAGAACCTGGGTTCCACCCATCAGCACCTGAGTCCAACTGGAGGAGTGGAATGTGATGATTAATCTAGCAGGTGCGTGGGAATCCCCATAGCGGACAATATTCTCCACAGTGTGCCCCGGTCAACCCGGTCGGAAGCCGTGGAGAAATCTATAAAGGCCACATATAACGGCATGCCCCTGCTCATTGGATATTTTTCAATTAAAGTTTGCAGGGCTGTAATATTGTCTAGGGTACCACTGTGATTTGATTGTGGAACCGAGCTTGCTCTGCAGGGACAAAACTGTTTCCAAAGACTCAGTCTTGAAGGTGGAGGAATATGCGCTTGGAAAAAAATTCCTGGTTGCACCCAATAGTGCAATCTGCCTCAAGCTAGCAGGGGAATAGCTTGGTCCTTTTTAGGTTTTGCCTTAGCCATGCGTACGAAGTACGCATGCGCTAGCAAAACCTCTTGATTTCTATCTGGGGTGATGACCCGCCTCTGCCTATCATTGGCTAGCTCCATAAATGGAGGCTAGCCATTGGGAGGCAGAGGCTGTCAATCGCGTTTTCTCTCGAAAACGCGATTCGGGGGCGTTTCTGGTGCTTTTTTTAAGCCCCGCCCCTTTGTCCCGGGCCGCGCTGCGATTGGCTGCCGGCCCGGGACACCCCCGTGACGTCATTCCCGGGCCGCGCTGTGATTGGCTGCCGGCCGGGACACCCCCGTGACGTTAGCCAATCACAGCGCGGCCCGGGACCTGACTTGTTTTCTTAGTTGCTGCCTTTCCGCTAAATGACTGGCAGCTGATGGTGCAAATCACAAACATCATGAGACTGGTGATAAAACACTAGTATAAATGCATTCGTTTTCAAACAAACAGTAGGATTTTCACATTTCTTTGAAATCAGAGACGTGGCTACTTTTGATGTGGCGGCACCGGTACACAGAGGCGTGCTTGGTTGGCACGGTACTGTCTGAAACGAGTGTCATTTTGGGACTACGCGAACACACCATGGGTGGGAGGGCCTCCCTCTCAAATGCGTAATACTCACTTCTAGTGAGTGGCGGATGAGCGCGTGGGTAGGGCACTGTCTGGCTGTGGTGAGGTGTGCGCGGGCTCCTTGGTTCTCCCTCCCGGGCTCACAGCATCTGCTCAGTGCCGCTGCAGGGTCGGCCCCCGTGTTTCTGTTTCCCGCCCACAGCGCGAGAGGAGGAGCCACGGGGAGCGCTGGAAGTCTGCGCTGCTCCCGGGTGACAGCAGACTGGGAGCCCAGAGAGGAACTCCCGCAGCACCCGGGTGAAGCAAGGCGGGACTGGCCTGCAGTGCTGCCACTCCGGCCGCCTCACTTGGAAGTAGGGAGCAGCGGGCGAGGGTGGAGGGCTTACGGGAGCAGGAGCGGAGGACCGGCTAAAAGTTAGCACTGGAGGAGCCTGGGAGAGGAGGAAGGAGCCGGCGCTTGAGGAACATGCTGCGGCCGCCGGGGAGCCAGGAAGCCGGCCGGGGCTCCCTCCTCCTGCTGCTGGTGCTGGGCGTGCTGCCGCTGCACTGCCTGCTGGCTGACACCCCAGGTGAGTGCGTCCAGGGTCTGGTGGAGGTGGGGGTGGGGGTGCAGTACTGGCAGTGTCGTTGGAGCAAAGTGCCATAGAGCGCGAAGTGCTGCAAAGTGCTTACCGGGCATACAGCGCTAAGGGGCACCAGAGAAGGCGAGTGCTCTCTGTGCACTTGTCGAGCCTTTAGGATTGGGGGGCTAGTGCCTGTAATGGGGCAGTGGCAAAGCACGCCTTGCTGGGGGCAGATACAGTGTTAAAGGTGCACATGCGTTCTTGTAAGTGCAGTGCATTAAGTGCCGGGTGCAAAGGGGTAGCGTGAATGCACAGTGTGTGCAGTGTGTGTCTGCCCCATGGGGGTGCAAACAACGGCGGGTGTGATGCCCGAACGGTCCTCTTTTGGGGGCGGCGGGCACATGTGTGGCGGCTGGTGCTGAGCAGCCAGTAGTACGCACGTGTATGAATGTGAAAGTGCTTGCAAAAAAAATCCGGCGCCCCCTAGCATAGTGGTTTCAGACGCCACTGACTAAGACTTTTACCGGACCCGGCAGTACAGAAACCTCGTCGATTCAGCGCCTTGTGCCCGGCTGCCCAATGACGCCGCAGACTTCGAATGTCTGCGGCGCGAACAGGTGACATGTTTTGGAGTTTACACTAGTGGGCAATCATGGCGCTGAAGCATTTATGATCCCGCAAGCGGGATTATCATTACTACCGGCGGCAGTCTTCGCTTGTGAAAGTGCTAGCAAAATTGAGAGGCCCTCGCACAGTGGCAGTATTTGTTGATTACATTTATCCAGGCTCCACGACCGGATTGACCTGACCCCACACTTGAGGCGAGGCTGAGAAAGAGCCTTGGACCGCGGCAGCCGCAGGAGTGGTTGTCCTCAGCTGCTGCAGAGTGCATCGATTCATGAAGCAGCAGTGCACTCACGACCTGGGAACTTCAGAGACTCTGAACTCTACAAAAGGGTGAACAATTTCATATATTTTCAATGAGATGAGAGGCTGATTAAACTGCTGTTATCGATAATATTTGCAATTGCTGCCACGTCCTACGAAGTGAACCTTTATAGGTTAATTATGACTCGGAATATTCCAATTGTGTTAGTCACTCCTTCGAGGTGCAACGTAGTACGTCAGCTGAGCTCATAAATGACCTTCACTTACAAGCGTGCGTGCGCCTACGAGCAGGTTTTCCTATTTCCCATTGTTTTCTTTAACTTTCCATTCTTGTCCATATGTGCGAATCTGTGTATAGTGTGTGTGTGCATCTGTGTGTGTGCCTGCCTGGCCTGCTTGGGTGTGTGCGCATCTGTGTATGTGTGCGCCTGTGTATGTGTGCACATCTGTGTGTGTGCGTTCCTGGGCGTATGTGCGCATCTGTGTGTGTGTGCGTGCCTGGATGTGTGTGCATCTGTGAGTGTGTGTGCCTGTGCGCATCTGTGTGTGTGTGCGCCTGTGTATGTGTGAGCATCTGTGTGGGGGTGCGTGCCTGGATGTGTGCATCTGTGAGTGTGTGTGCCTCTGTATGTGCGCATCTGTGTGTGTGTGTGCGCGCCTGTGTATGTGTGCGCATCTGTGTGGGGGTGCGTGCCTGGGTGTGTGTGCATCTGTGCTGTAAATAACGGGTGCCAGGCTACATATTGTATAGTTGATGCAGTGCACAGGGTTAGTACAAGAGCGATGTGCACTAATGAACAGGTGTTAAAAAAAAAAAGACCTATATGTCTACCATGGGCAAACATTTTTGGACTTGTCGGTGGGTGCAAAAGTGGACAGTGCCAATCTTCCACTGGCTGATAGGTCCTTAAATTAATGAGATGATTGTGTCACTTATCCTATTATCAAACTCGCTTGGGTCAATGTGGGCCAGTTGATCATAACTCAGCCCAGCACTAAAAACGACGTTTTAGAGGCATTCTAAAGCAAATAAAATATAAGATGGGATGGGATGAAAACTGAAGTTTATCTTGATTGAGACAAGTTGCCAGTCGGATAACACCAAGGGAAATGCATTACATCTAGTCTTCCGGTCTAGCTTAAATGCCACTTTATTGCCATGTATGGCACATCTAGATTATATCTCCAAGAGGGACAACAGGCTTGGGGTTAGGATGTAAAATTGTAGGCTTTCTAATTGTTGCTGACAAAAATGAAATGTGATGTTTAGATGCTGATCTGTTAGTTTTTTTTCCTTATGTCACTGCTGTCATATGTTTTTATTTATTATTTTAAAGTGACTGTATTTATCCAGTCCATAATGGAGTCTGTCAATCATTGTAATTCCCTTTGTACAAATGTAGCAAAGTCTTTACTCAATTTAATGAATTTGGCAATATGAAGGGCTGAGTTGGCCCTGCCATAAGGGCACAAGAGATTTCAGCAGCAGTCACTTAATGTGAAGAATGAGCTTACCAGTTGAGATAAAAATTTGTCATAAACAATGTCAATAGCTCTAACTTTTTAAAAGGCGAAACCGTTGCATTGTAAATGCTTGTTTATATAATGGGACCATGATACTTCCTTTCCAGGATGACGGAATAGTCCCATGTACAATACCGGATACAACAAGTGTGCCCATGCTGCGCAGTCCTGTTTAACTATAGCAATTCGTACATCATCAGGGCCCATCGCACCTGCATAACTTACCCCTTTAATGAAACCCTCTATTTCATTACACGAGTGGGGGGGCCGTAATCGCTACCCATCAAGGAATCAAAGGCAAAATCTGGATTTAACCCAGCCAATGGATTTGATGCATATAGCTGAGATATGTATGTGGTCCATCCTTCATCAGATTTCAAAATGCGTTGTGCTTTAGATCTGCCATCGCAAAATTTGCCACTCAAAAAGGCCAATATTTACGCGCATCACCAGACTGGTCAACCTCTCTTAATTTTATCCAAAAAGCATCTTCCACCCTTCTACGCTCCAACGCCAGTTTTCTTTTTCTTGCCTGTTTTAATCTATTAGTTTCCCTATGTCTGGACATTGAAGACTGCTTAGGTTGTTCCCTTATTAGGACATTGATCTCGCTATTTAGTGGTATTACCTCCCATGATCAAGCCAATAAAAGCTTAGAGCTGCCAACATGCTTTTTGCTTCCCCGCGATCTAATTAGGGCCAGAATCTTCTCAAATCTAGAGATGGGATTTACCTGACCAGAGCCAGGATACACATTTTCAACTATCCTCCTAAGACATGGGAGATATGTATTGGACCAAAATGTACGCCCATTAGTTCTGTTATATAAAATGCTATCATCCCTTCGATTCCAAGGTTTGGGCAACCTAAGTTCCATGTTAACATCCACTGACAGAACTCTATGATCGCTGATGTTTGTTGGCAGTACCTTAAATGTTGTCAGTTTTGCGCTTCCGATGCGTCACTTTTCGTGACGCATCGGCGGCGTAAAACATGCCTCCTGTTGCGCACTATTTACAAAGTGACGCATCTAAGCAGATGCGTCACTTTGTAAACCCCTGCGCTACATTATACCTGCGTCAGGTATATTGTATGCAGGGGGGGCGTTCCCCCGCAAAAAGCCTCGTAATAGTGACGCAGTGAAATCTATGAGATTTCACTGCGTCACTTTTAGGACACTGTTGCGTCAAAATCTTGCGCCTGCCTCACAGCAGGCATAACACTCACGCAGACCCTTTCCCATGGGGCTTTCCCCATGTGAAAGGGCGCATTGCTGGAGTTGCGTCACTTTTGTGACACATTCCAGCAATGCGTGACTTTTGCGCTTACAGATACGTCAGAAATACTGACGTATCTGTAACTCCTTGCGACATGATGCGTCATACTGTAAATATGACGCATCATTGGTCTCGCAAGGAGAGCGCAGTGAAAAGTGACGCATTGCTGTTTTCACGCAGCGATGCGTCACTTTTCATAAATGAGGCCCCCTGTTGGCATCCACTGACAGAACGCTATGATCGCTGATGTTTGTTGGCAGTACCTTAAATTTCGTACATGCACCAAAGAGTTGATATGATACCACAATACAGTCCATCACCGAGTGCCTGTGTGGACCGTGAAAGGTAAACCTGTGTTTCGTGGCCCTTTGAACCTCAGGTCCTATAATATTAATCTCTCTTTTTCCTGAGGAGCTACCCACCGAAATGTTAATATCTTTCAGATTTACGACACCCCTTATATTGGAAAGTGTTCTACCCGGCTCCTGGCAATCTTTCCTGTGGGATTCGAAAGGGCCACGAAAGAGTCCACATATGGAAACACACCTATCCCTCTTTTTCTAAAATAATCAAAGTTAGCCAGCACTAGCATTGCAACTATCCCTGAACTAAATGTGACGCCAGTATTTGGGGGACCACTACTAAAATCAGCCCAATATCTTTACTTATTACAAATTTTAAGCCCTCTATAACTGATAGCAACTGCAATAGCGACTGCAGCAGAGAGCTTCCCTTAACTCCATCGGTGCCGCGCATTTTCCCACTGTGCGCTGAAGATTCGAAAATCCCGCGGTTCATGACGAGCTCAGCTCGTCATGAGCGTACGAGAGGTGTACTTCATGACGAGCTGAGCTCGTCATCAGCGTCGAAGGGGTTATTAAGAGCTGATTCTGTATCAATCAGGGAGGCAAAGATCAGAATTTTAGTTGATTGCCCAGAATTATTTCTTGCACATTTATTATTGCTTAAACTTAGGTCAGACCCCAACACGGACATCTGCCTTGTACGGGAAGCAAGGTCGGGACGCCCTTCCAAGAACCTCCCTTGGCCGGGATCAATCCGTACTGAGAGAGCACCCCGGCCAGAAAGGATGGAGGGGTCATTATCCATAACCTGTCCAAAATCTTGCACAGTGGCATAAGTTTGTACTGTTAAGCTCACAAAATCTTGGTTTTTCATGATTCCTCTGGGCGCTACATCCGGGTCAATTTGTTCTGTAAAACTCTCCCATGTATTTCCCATCCCCCCTTATTTAATTTGGGTATCCCTCTATCTTCCTGCCCTTCCAACTCCCCTAAGCCCTTCCATGAAGGATCAACTGCCATGGTAGTGGGGATGGGTGGATTTATCTCCGAACACCTCAAATTTTGGCCGTCATCAGAGACTGGAGGTCTAGAATCATTGCTACTTTGAGGCAGATTTTAAATATCTGACTCCTCAATTAGCATAGGAAACCTCAATTTTTGGGGCTTACGCCTTGGAATGCCCCGGATCCTGTTCTACTTCTCCCACCAACCTTTTAATCCATTACTTACTTTCGGAGGGGCACGCAACCCTCCCCAAGGGGAACGGCATCTAAACTATCCATGGGCCGTTTAACATGGAGGGGGTCGGTTAATAATTCGGTCGGACAGGACAAGGCACTACTGTAATGGATTCGAAGATACGGTTACATTTGTGCTGCTTTCGGGACTGAGGTACGAAACATCCCAAGTCCATTGTTTTTTAAGTGCAGAGCTGACCGTGGAACTACCTCTAAACAGTGAGGTGGAGGAAACCCCCTTATCTTCCGGAACCCTAACCTGAATTCGAAGCCCGACACCCCTATACATGTCTGGCATGCCTGGGATTTAACTTCCATGACCTTTTCTGGCTTACTTATACTGGGATGGACAGAAATGAGCTTCTGAACCCCCATTAAAATTGGTGAAAGGACATCCAGTATATGACCAGAATTAGTGGTGGATTCCTCCAACAAGGATAAAATAGAGGAGAGAATCCTCTCTAAAACATAAAATATCTCAAGAAAGCCCCTCCCCCAATCAATTGTCTACTACGTTTAATATTTGAAGAAAATCACGTACCCCTTTATCTGGCGATGCCTCTGACGCCTCCAGGTTGGTCAAATCTGATGAATGCACACGGGACACACTGGTGGAGGTGCTACTGTACAGAGTTGGCGTACGGGAGGAACTACCGTGAGTATCCGATGACGGTCTGTACCAGCTCCCTAGCGATCGGCGTTTTCAAGTTGGCCTCCAATACTTTTTTTTCCCATCAGTATGGCAATGTCTGGCATTGTATAATCCTCCAAGCCCCCAGGTTCAAGGCTGCAGTCTAGTGTCTGTGGCATGTGGGGGGACATTTTAAGGCAAAGATGACCAGGAGATTGCACAGCGTAGATCGGAGGACTACATTTATCAGTAGTGAATACCAGCGACTTTTCAGCAGAATTTATTTCAGGTTGAATCTCAACATTTTCCACAGGCGTGTCCATTTCCATCTCTGTATCTTCCACCAGAAATGGTGGAGAGCACTCATCAATGGCCTGTATTAATTAAGGTATTGGGGTTACGCTTCCAATATTTTGATTTTAAAACTTAGGGAAATGTGGAGCAGTCAGCTCAGAGAGACTGGGGCAGAGACCCACCTCGTCCACACAAACTACCCCAGAGGCCAATCCCAGTCCCAGGACCTTATCCTGACCCACTGTGCCCCTTGCGCCCTTCGAGAACATCGACATCACCGTGGGATGGAATTTCAGATGTAACAAGTGGCCCTGGGGTTTCCTTCGCTGGATGGTTTTTAGTAACTTGAGAGGACTAGCGTGCTCAGAGGTGTGACTAGCTGGCCCGAATGTGGGCCCTGGCGATCCTGGGGGGATCCTAAAGATGCAATTGAGCGCCCTGAGGGTAAACACTTTGAAGGCATTACCAGCTAATTATATTAGTTTGTGGCTTGAAAACTAAAATGCCCTGGCCCCAACCAGCCCTCGGCACCCTGCAATGACACCAGTGACTTTTTGGCAGGGGCACCAGGTTCAGCAGTAACTCTAAGTTTGGAGAAGGCTGTGGTACTGCGGGGAATACAAGGCACTGCTGAGGAAGTCTCAAGTAGCTACAATGGTATGATCTGAGGGGAGGGGGTTTAGTGGCTGCTCGCATCCCCTTGTAGAGCTTCTCGGGGCTCCGTAAATGCTCCATAAATGCAAACAGCAGTAGAACAGGTCAACGACTAATGCGGCAGCACAAAAAAACATACAAGGAAAAGAAACTGAGACTGACCGGCTGAGCAGGGGAACAGAAAAACAGTGGAGAACACGTGGGCCAACACGCGAGCATAATGGGTGAACCGAGACTGGGCAGAGCTCACCAGGCCATCACACCAATCGCACCCAGTCCCAGCTGGGCCGTCTCCGTGGGAGAGGCCGGGCTTTGCTCTACACAGAGGGAGACACTACGCCCTCCACACTCAGCCTCCTCAGCTCTTCTACTTACAGGCTGATCCTATGATCCTTCGGTCCCTTGTCCAGGAAGCTTAGAGGTGACAGGTGCTCTGCCTGTTGCTCAGACTAAGCATGGTGATGGGGTCAGTGCTCCTAGGTCCTGATTCGGGCCGACTCCAACGGAGGGCGGGTGGGGCTGGGGGACAGGCGCAGGGGCCAGCAAGGATCCCCTGACTCCGCAGCCCACAGCAACAAAGATGGCAGAGCAGCAGATGACCAGAAGAACGGTCCCCGTGGTCATCTGGAGTCTAATGGGTTGATGGGCGTAGGCTGTGGTAGCAAGCCTGCACCTGCCTGCGCCCGCCTGCGCCTGCCTGCGCCTGCCTGCGCCTGCCTGCGCCTGCCTGCGCTTGCCTGCGCCTGCCTGCGCCTGCCTGCACCTGCCTGCGCCTGCACCTGCCTGCGCCTGCCTGCGCCTGCCTGCGCCTGCACCTGCCTGCACCTGCCTGCACCTGCCTGCGCCTGCCTGCACCTGCCTGCACCTGCCTGCGCCTGCCTGCGCCTGCCTGCACCTGCCTGCGCCTGCACCTGCCTGCGCCTGCTTGCACCTGCCTGCGCCTGCCTGCACCTGCCTGCGCCTGCCTGCGCCTGCCTGCACCTGCCTGCGTCTGCCTGCACCTGCCTGCACCTGCCTGCACCTGCCTGCACCTGCCTGCGCCTGCACCTGCCTGCGCCTGCCTGCGCCTGCCTGCACCTGCCTGCACCTGCCTGCGCCGGCACCTGCCTGCACCTGCCTGCGCCTGCACCTGCCTGCGCCTGCCTGCGCCTGCCTGCACCTGCCTGCGCCTGCCTGCACCTGCAACTCCTTTGTAACTCACGGTAGGAATGGCGGGAAGGGAGACTGCAGGGTTGGGGGGTAGCTACAGTCACCCACGCCCTGGACTGTGAAAGAGTCGGATGCTGGGACCGGGAAATCGAAGATGGAGGGGCAGGGAGCTCAGTCATCACACGTCACCTCAGTCGCAACTGAATTATCTGGCCCGTAAAAAAAGAGAGTCCTAATTCTAACATGTTGTACAGTGTCACTATAGTGCATAACTTTATTTACCCGCATCTATAGATGTAGCTCATCTTACATCGGATAGAGGCGATATGAAAGTACCTTTAATATAAAAATATATTATTTCGGGCACTACTGAAAATGTGGCCTAGTCCACCACACATGAATGAATGTGTTCTCGGCCTATAAATAATTACTTGGTTTTCCATTGCGCCTCATACCACGCTTGGGCTTCTGTACAGGGCAGCAACGCACTCTATAAATTCCATTGATATTATAAAGCGCAGTTCTGTCATATCTAGACAACATGCATAACTAGATTTCTTATATCACATTTAATTGTGCTAATTTCACCATTCATATGCCGCATAGTACTAAGCCGTCTGTACTGCAGTCTACTCGCCACCGGTTATGTTTTTGCTGTGTTTCCAATGCCCACCTCACTGAGTTTTCAGGAACGTTTGAACCGTTTGAGCTACAAACTGTATTTTTTTAATCAGCAGATTATGCATCTGACCATGGATTAAATGACAAATGCGGCAAATCCATATTTGTGTGGAAAAGGCTGTCACCGCACTGATTGCCTTTCTCAAGAAAGAAGTCTTAACTTTTACGAAGTTTCAGTAGCTTGCATGACACAGCTGCCCACCGAGCTAAAATATACATTAAAAAAACCCGTATTAGTGATCACATAGGCAAAACCGAATGCATTTACCAAAGCTTGTTTAAAACGGCAGAGGCTTGAAATAGTAGAGGATGTTGATTAATTTCAGAAACGCACCCCTCCTCAAAAATACCGAAAAGGGAGAAGGTGGTGATGATTTCGAAACGTTGAAATAAAAATAATGCTCAACAAATGCACTTGTACTGGGCGCTCAGCTCTGAATAACTCGTGAGGGTGTCTTAGCTGCTGACCCTTTGTTAGTGTTGCGTGACCTTGATTGACCCAAGGACATTGCGGCGCGTGCCTGTTTTTATTCCAAGGCTCAGACGGATGAAGTGATGTGCCCATAATCACAGGAGGATCAGCAAACGCCAGGATTTGAACCCCGTTTCCAATGTCGGCTGCTCTAGCCTTCATAGGAATACCGCTGCCCAGTATTTACTGAAGGGATAGAAGTGTTTGCTGTGAGCGCAGGCACAAAGCGCCTTGTCCAGATGTGAGCCTCTCAAGGAGCGCAGCTGCTTCTCCTGCTCCGGGCCTCGGGCTCAAAGGCAGGCAGTGAGCTCCACTAGGGTGGCCTCTCTCGACAGCTTTCAGTGTGTATTTAAAACACTGATTGCTTCTGCAACAAAGCGCACATTGCAATAAAAACAAGCCTTGGCATAGCCAATAGATCGCGCCTTTGGGTCATTATAAGTGTTCAGCCATGCAACACTTGATGTTGTTGCGCCAAGGATATTGTGCTGCATAGCTAAACACCTATAAGGTCCCAAAGTCGAGACCTATTGGCTATGTTTCATTTATTCTTCTTCACCCTGACAATTGCTGAAATGTGTTTCTATTATCTTTTAGTTCTGCAGTGCTAATGCTACAAAATATATTGATTTCTATGCAGGTCCGTCGTTTAAAATAAAGACCCCTAGTTACTTTTTGCTAAGATGATAAAGTTATTGGAGTGGGTTGAAAGCAGATGTATTTGTTTATGTTATGACTTGCCTGACTGCTCTCTGCACATGAGCTAACTATGCAGAGATATTCAACTTGAAGGGTAGTTGAACAGCACAGTGTATTGACAATAACAAACCACCCCTCCCCCACCAACTGGCCGAGGCGTTCCTGCGCTCGTCAAGCAAAGACGCCAGGTAAAACGGCGATCATTTTAAGGAGGTTCCTTGCTAACATCCCCCTTAGATTTGAACTGTGTGACCTCTGGAGAGCCGCTGTCCCAGGCCCCCCCTCCAGAAAGGACTGAGCTCCAGAGATGCCAACATGTGCACGTGCACCAACTGAGCACGTGAAGATGCTGCTAGGCACCTTTGACACCACCCCTTGGAGCTGGATCTATGACGTTACAACGCAGGGTATTACAACGCGGTTTTTACAACGCATACCATTACAACGCATAATGCTTTTAGGCGCTGGATAGTGAATTATTTAATTTACTATTCCAACTCCAGTCCCTGTGGATAGTAGGGAAGGTGTTGGATAGTAAATTAAATATATTCCCTATCCTAGAGCGCCCCCCCAGCGCAATGCGTTGTAATGGTTTGCGTTGTAATGGTTGCGATGTAATGGTAGTGCGTTGTAATGAATGCGTTGTAAGTGATGTTCCCCCTTGGAGCTCTTTCATCGCCTGCCTCTTCCACTGCACAGGAACCTTGGCCCTGAAGGGCTCACCGCCCCAGAACCCTGTATAATGAACCTCAGGCACATACAAGACCTGGCTATACTCAAATACAAGATGTTATTGTAGCAGGTTGTGCTCTCAGTAGATAAGATAATGTTTCTGGTAATCACAAATATATTATGAAAGTATCAACTTGGGTTGTGCCTGTGCCAACATGCAACGCTTTGCTCAATGCAAAAACACTAAAAATGATTATTTGCCCTATAAGGTTAGTTTCACTACGGTTGCCTTGGCTTTACTTGGAGATACCCCTCCTGGTGTAATGTCAAGAATGGTCCTGGTGAGGTTAGTTTCACTACGGTTGCCTTGGCTTTAGTTGGAGATACCCCTCCTGGTGCAATGTCAAGGATGGTCCTGGTGAGGTTAGTTTCACTACGGTTGCCTTGGCTTTAGTTGGAGATAACCCTCCTGGTGCAATGTCAAGGATGGTTCTGGTAAGGTTAGTTTCACTACGGTTGCCTTGGCTTTAGTTGGAGATACCCCTCCTGGTGCAATGTCAAGGATGGTTCTGGTAAGGTTAGTTTCACTACGGTTGCCTTGGCTTTAGTTGGAGATGCCCCTCCTGGTGCAATGTCAAGAATGGTTCTGGTAAGGTTAGTTTCACTACGGTTGCCTTGGCTTTAGTTGGAGATACCCCTCCTGGTGCAATGTCAAGGATGGTTCTGGTAAGGTTAGTTTCACTACGGTTGCCTTGGCTTTAGTTGGAGATACCCCTCCTGGTGCAATGTCAAGGATGGTTCTGTTAAGGTTAGTTTCACTACGGTTGCCTTGGCTTTAGTTGGAGATACCCCTCCTGGTGCAATGTCAAGGATGGTTCTGGTAAGGTCAGTTTCACTACGGTTGCCTTGGCTTTAGTTGGAGATACCCCTCCTGGTGCAATGTCAAGGATGGTCCTGGTGAGGTTAGTTTCACTACGTTTGCCTTGGCTTTAGTTGGAGATACCCCTCCTGGTGCAATGTCAAGGATGGTTCTGGTAAGGTTAGTTTCACTACGTTTGCCTTGGCTTTAGTTGGAGATACCCCTCCTGGTGCGATGTCAAGAATGGTTCTGGTAAGGTTAGTTTCACTACGGTTGCCTTGGCTTTAGTTGGAGATACCCCTCCTGGTGCGATGTCAAGAATGGTCCTGGTGAGGTTAGTTTCACTACGGTTGCCTTGGCTTTAGTTGGAGATACCCCTCCTGGTGCAATGTCAAGAATGGTCCTGGTGAGGTTAGTTTCACTACGGTAGCCTTGGCTTTAGTTGGAGATACCCCTCCTGGTGCAATGTCAAGGATGGTCCTGGTGAGGTTAGTTTCACTACGGTTGCCTTGGCTTTAGTTGGAGATACCCCTCCTGGTGCAATGTCAAGGATGGTTCTGGTAAGGTTAGTTTCACTACGGTTGCCTTGGCTTTAGTTGGAGATACCCCTCCTGGTGCAATGTCAAGGATGGTTCTGGTAAGGTTAGTTTCACTACGGTTGCCTTGGCTTTAGTTGGAGATGCCCCTCCTGGTGCGATGTCAAGAATGGTCCTGGTGAGGTTAGTTTCACTACGGTTGCCTTGGCTTTAGTTGGAGATACCCCTCCTGGTGCGATGTCAAGAATGGTCCTGGTGAGGTTAGTTTCACTACGATTGCCTTGGCTTTAGTTGGAGATACCCCTCCTGGTGCAATGTCAAGGATGGTTCTGGTAAGGTTAGTTTCACTACGGTTGCCTTGGCTTTAGTTGGAGATACCCCTCCTGGTGCGATGTCAAGAATGGTTCTGGTAAGGTTAGTTTCACTACGGTTGCCTTGGCTTTACTTGGAGATACCCCTCCTGGTGCAATGTCATGAATGGTTCTGGTAAGGTTAGTTTCACTACAGTTGCCTTGGCTTTAGTTGGAGATACCCCTCCTGGTGCAATGTCAATGACCGGTGACTGACCCTCTTATGATCCCTCGGAGGGTCTGTACAAGGAGTGACCGGTGACTGACCCTCTTATGCTCCCTCGGAGGGTCTGTACAAGGAGTGACCGGTGACTGACCCTCTTATGCTCCCTCGGAGGGTGTGTACAAGGAGTGACCGATGACTGACCCTCTTATGATCCCTCGGGGGGGTCTGTACAAGGAGTGACCGGTGACTGACCCTCTTATGCTCCCTCGGAGGGTCTGTACAAGGAGTGACCGGTGACTGACCCTCTTATGATCCCTCGGAGGGTCTGTACAAGGAGTGACCGGTGACTGACCCTCTTATGATCCCTCGGAGGGTCTGTACAAGGGGTGACCGGTGACTGACCCTCTTATGATCCCTCGGAGGGTCTGTACAAGGAGTGACCGGTGACTGACCCTCTTATGCTCCCTCGGAGGGTGTGTACAAGGAGTGACCGATGACTGACCCTCTTATGATCCCTCGGGGGGGTCTGTACAAGGAGTGACCGGTGACTGACCCTCTTATGCTCCCTCGGAGGGTCTGTACAAGGAGTGACCGGTGACTGACCCTCTTATGATCCCTCGGAGGGTCTGTACATGGAGTGACCGGTGACTGACCCTCTTATGATCCCTCGGGGGTCTGTACAAGGGGTGACCGGTGACTGACCCTCTTATGCTCCCTCGGAGGGTGTGTACAAGGAGTGACCGATGACTGACCCTCTTATGATCCCTCGGGGGGGTCTGTACAAGGAGTGACCGGTGACTGACCCTCTTATGATCCCTCGGAGGGTCTGTACAAGGGGTGACCGGTGACTGACCCTCTTATGATCCCTCGGAGGGTCTGTACAAGGAGTGACCGGTGACTGACCCTCTTATGATCCCTCGGGGGGGTCTGTACAAGGAGTGACCGGTGACTGACCCTCTTATGATCCCTCGGAGGGTCTGTACAAGGGGTGACCGGTGACTGACCCTCTTATGATCCCTCGGGGGGGTCTGTACAAGGAGTGACCGGTGACTGACCCTCTTATGATCCCTCGGAGGGTCTGTACAAGTAGTGACCGATGACTGACTCAGCTTCTTCAACACTTCAATGCTCCCCCCGCCCGTCCCATGACCACACTGGGAGCCTGGCAGCTCCAAGCTTCTCCCAGCCCCAGTGTCTGTTTAATGTCCCAGATACAAAGCGTCAATGCGCCTTAGAAACGGGGGTTGCTGCAGCCAGGCTTAGAATGGTCAGTCTCACGCGCCGGGCAACTGCGCATGCGTAGAAAACAGACACTGTCTCCAGCACGCGCAAAAATGACAGTCCCAATGGAGCTTGGAAACTGGGATTAGAGTGCCTCACCTCTCCTTGTGCACCGCTCAGTGGGGGCAGCAGGGCCTGGGGGAGAGGCTAAGTCCGGCACCGGGGGCCCGGCTGCCTGTGAGGAGTGGGGCCCGGTGTGTTTATTGCCCCAGGAGTGACGCGCGCGCTCACGCCGAGCGACAGGCGCGCGAACAAAACAATGCGTCTCACTGCTGCGCACGCGCAGGACCGCTCGTCACTGCTGCGCATGTGTGGAGCGAAGACATTCCTTTCTATCGCCGAGTCGGGACCTTGCACGAAGTGCAGCCTGTGAACTACCCTGGACAGAAGACACTGAGTCTCACTAAGACACTGAGTCTCACTGCGCCTGCGCAGAGGCGAGACTATCCCCGCTCATAGCGCCTGCGCAGAGGAGAGACACTTCCCCCACAGAGGAGCCGAACCGCGGGGCTCCTTGGTGGAGTTACCCCGCGCTCATGGTTCAGTCCTGGCCTCAGGCTCAACAGGAGGAGGCCCGACCCCAGCAGGGAGCACAGGACCAGGTGAGGTCAAGAGATACAAATACTGCCTGGTGCTGGAGGGTCTCGAGCCTGCTCTCCGGGGTTCATCTGTTGTTGCATCGATCGGTGATTATTTTGTCTCAACAATGCTCATTGACCCTCTCTGCTGGGGTTGGGTCTCTTTTCAAGGCCTCAGCAAACGGTGACAAGTCTGTGATGAGAAGATCGACTTGAATCCCGTTTGTGGCTCTCCCCAGAGTGAAGGGGGGCCGCCCCGTCAATCGAAAGTGAAAGAACGCACTCCCAGGCAGCACCGACTGCGCCTCATTGCACCTGGGCCTGGGCCTGGGCCTGCACAGCATCATCTGATGAGGCTAAAACTCCCCCAAATATGACTCAACCTCACTAGGCCCTCAGAAACCAGGCAGCGGTCAGCCAATGCCCATCAGGTAAACAAGCATTGGCAACGCACTCCCAGGCAGCACCGACTGCGCCTCATTGTACCTGGGCCTGGGCCTGGGCCTGCACAGCATCATCTGATGAGGATAAAACTCCCCCAAATATGACTCAACCTCACTAGGCCCTCAGTAACCAAGCAGCACCGACTGCGCCTCATTGCACCTGGGCTGGGCCTGCACAGCATCATCTGATGAGGCTAAAACTCCCCCAAATATGACTCAACCTCACTAGGGCCTCAGTAACCAAGCAGCACCGACTGCGCCTCATTGCACCTGGGCTGGGCCTGCACAGCATCATCTGATGAGGCTAAAACTCCCCCAAATATGACTCTACCTCACTAGGGCCTCAGTGACCAGGTAGCAGTCAGCCAATGCCCATCAGGTAAACAAGCATTGGCATCGCCAGTAGGTCTCGTCTCTGGGGCCTTACAAGTGTTTAGTTATCCAGCACAATTTCCTTGGTGCAACAACATCAACTGTTGCATGGCTAAACACTTATAAGGTCCCAAAGGCGAGACCTATTGGCTATGCCAATGCTTGTTTTAATTGGTTCCTGTTTGTGCCTTTTAGAGATGCATGCTTCTGTTTCGTCCTCGTGTCTAACTACTCCCGCATTTTGTTGATCTAGGTCAGTTTTTTTTTCCAAACTGGGGTCCGCGGACCCCCAGGGATCCGTGATACATTCCCAGGGGGTCCGTAGGAAGTAGTTTTAAAAACACAGAAAAGTTTCCTGTATAATTAGCAGCTTTCGAGCAACAATAAAAGTGTCAAGATAATGCCAGTGATTTATGTACCTGCTGGAGAGAGATGAGAGTTTTTTCAGAGGCAGCTTTGACTTAACTAATGTAGCACAGAGGGTTAATGTGCCTACTGCAAAGTAAGTGTAACATGCATTTTTAAAAGCAGTCTTTTATGTGCATAGGTCCGTGGTTACTGCTTTTGTTACTGTGAACTTCATAAGTGACAAACGTAATCTAGCAGAGGGACCTATAAACTGTCATCAAAGAGCTGCTTGCAAACTGCATGGTACCAGTTAGTAACTTATATTTTGGCCCAGTTATTCATTATCCTGATTCTGCTAAAAAGATTTATTTGGGTGGAAATACATTGTTAATGCTAAAGTTAGTGCTAGCCACTGTGTTATGTTCTGAATTTTGAGTTTGTGCTTTTCCAGACCAAGCACTATTTAAAAATGCCTACCAGTATAAATGACATGTTAATACTACACCTTGTAGTCCCCTTTACCTTATGTAACATTTTCTATACACTGATTTACATGTATGATTCATTGTCTCTATATATGTGTGATGTAAAGTGCTCTGACATCCTAGAATGGTATGAGAGATGCTATAAAACAAATGAAATACATGTGAGAGGGGCTATTTCTTCGATATAAAATACTAAGGGCCAGATGTACGACCAGTTTATATATGCGCAAACGGATTCGCAATCCCGCTTGAGCATGCAAAAACCTATTGGGCCATGTACATAGCCTATTTCGTGAGTCGCAATTTTTTTGCGACTCGATAAATAGGTTTTGCAACTTGCTATTTGGAAGGGGCATTCCCTTCCAAATAGCGAGTCTCAAAACCATATACACATTTTTTGCGACTGTAATAGCGGACGCAAAACACTTGCAATTACCACCTACTTCAAGTAGATGGTAATGCATTCGCAAATGGGAAGGGGTCCCCAGGGAAATGCATGCAAAATTATTTTTTAATGGCAGGCAGTGGTCCCAGGGACCACTGCCTGCCCATGAAAAATGTAACGAAAACGTTTCATTTACTTTTTTTTAAAATGCATGGAAAACGAGCTGCATTTTTAAAAAGAAAACTGCTTTATTGAAAAGCAGTCCCAGACATGGTGGTCTGCTGAGCCTAGCAGGCCACCATCCCTGGAAGGTC
The DNA here is from genome assembly GCF_964261635.1 of Lissotriton helveticus. Classification (NCBI taxonomy): domain Eukaryota; kingdom Metazoa; phylum Chordata; class Amphibia; order Caudata; family Salamandridae; genus Lissotriton; species Lissotriton helveticus. Next base: position 438,899,443 of record NC_136058.1, read on the forward strand.
TGGCATTCCCAATGGGCTCGCAAATTGCGAGAGGCTCATTAATATTAATGAGCCTCGCAATTTGCGACCTCCTTGGGAATCCCAAACAGTTTTAAACACACTGTTGTACAGTTCATTTAGCGACTCACAATTAGCCACTCGCAATGTGTCGCCAATTGCGAGGCGCTAAATTAAATGGTTGTACATCTGGCCCCAAAATCCTTAGTACTTTGAGTATTTGTTTTCTGTGCACATGTGTTTTTTTTAATTACTGTTTTAATATTTGAAATTTAACTCATACAAATTGCTTGGGGGTCCCCGGCTTCCAGTGGTGACTCAATGGGGCTCCTCAGGACTCAAAAGTTTGGGAACCACTGATCTAGGTCATGGGTACTCACAAACATTTTCTCGGGGCCGCAAAGTTTGGTCTGTGGTGTGACCGAGTGCCGCACTGATGCCAGCGGGGTGTAAAGTCGGGGTAGGGAAACAAAGCATGTATATCTAGTGGCTGCCTTTAAGAATGAAGGTGGTCCTAAAGTTAAAGGCCTAGTCACTTCATTTTCCTAACTGCAATTAACCTTTAAATAAGTGTTTGCTGTATATGTACGTTTCTTTTTCATGTTAGTTCTGAGTCGAGTAAACGGCAGCCCAGTGCTGCTGCTGCCCAGGAGTCCGCATGTAAAGGCCTGGAGGGCCTTATGCGGCCCCCGGGCCGTACTTTGAGTATCAGTGATCTAGATCCTCCCGGCGACCACCCCAGCTACATGTGTATTTCAGTGTTCTTCAAAAAGAGGTCGCAGTTGAGCAGACAGCCTTGTCACGTCTTCAAGGAAATGTGAGTGTGACGAGGCTGGTGTATTTATTCACCACTTGTGTCCCTCCGTCCTCACGTAAGCCACAATTTGTGACACATTTGCTATTTTAAGGATTGTAATAACATCACTTTTGTATATTTAAGTCCATACAGATACTCAAAACAGCAAACCGCAAGTACAAAAATGAAAAGTACAGGGGGCACGAGCCCTAAACAAAACAAAAAATAGGTTTCAGAGGGGCAGGGTTTGTTAATTAGCATAGGCAGTGTGCAGTAATGTCACAGAGAGGGACATTGCAAATCTATAATGCCTCTCTTTAATGGTAATGAACCGTCATTCACGTAATATAAGCACGCACATGAGCAGCGTATACCCTCATGTACATGAATAAAGAAGTCTTAAATGTATTTTGGTACAACAATGTGGGAGAGTTTTAATGAAACGTGGGGAAACATGTTAACATTGACTTTTATTGGGCAGAGCAAGTTTCCAGTGGGAGAAAGCTAAAATATTGTAATGCATGATATAGAATGAATATAGTGCTCTCTGAATCTGACTTTCATATCTATGTACTTTTTTTACTGCATTGCACAGATATTCTATGCAGTAGTCTATTATTATTTTCCTTTTGCATGATAGCTGTGCATTACAGTTAGCTTATAGATGCCACTTCTTCAGCTATTCACTAATGGTGAGCATTTTTATTTTGGTGCCCGTAAACATTCTCTATCTCAGTGCGACCCTGACAGTTGGCAGCCCACTGGCGATTCATTTGATTTTTTTTTTTTAAACAGTTTTTATTGCAGACTTATGATATACAGAGTACATGTATTTAGGTATCGTTCTCCTGCTGTCAGCGCCCCTCAGCATTCGCTGACTGTTGTACACGGCCTTCAAGCCCACAACCCGGAGGTCGGGCGGCGTCATGCAACGTAACTCTAATCTCAGTGGTGCAGTGACAGTTGCAGCCGTTTCGCAGGGAATTCTCTTGTCCACATTTACTTTTCTCCCCTCTCAAACCCCCCCACATCAATTTAACATTCCAACTCCCCTCCCATCCCCCTATTAGTCCCTCCACCTACGCCTGAGCTCGCGGTTAGCCTGCGTTCATGAATGTAGTCAGGAGTCGATATATGTCTAAGTGATAGATGTATCCTGTGTGTTGTCGGGGGCTGTAGTATGTAAGTTGTGAGTGCCCTCTCTGTCTAGGGATGTGCTGTCAAGTAAGGCTTGCACAAGCGTTTCCCATGCAGCTGCTGCCTCTAACGCTTTGTCATCTGCTTTGCGGCGAGCTTGTTGATATCGGAGCGTGCTCTCACAAGCTGCCCATTTCAGGAACTCATTAACCCATCGCCTGTATAAAGGGCCCGTTCTCGATTTCCAGTTTCTCGTTATTTCTCATTTGGCCAAGAGAAGGCCCATATCTATAAATTTACTTGTGATCTTATTTTTTGGCGTGTGAGGGAACCAGTGCAATATACTAATGGCATTATCATAATGTAACCCTCAGTCTGTTATTTCGTTAAGCGTCTCGCCAATCTCCTGCCAGTATTCTCGCAGGTGAGGACAATCCCATAGCATGTGGCCCAGTTCCACTCGCCCCGCAGTGCATCTGGGGCATGCCGCGTCAGCCACCCCAAAATATTTCCCAATTTTACCAGGTGTTAATTAAGCTCTATGGAGAACATAAAAGTGTATTAGCTGGAAGCGTGCATTTCTTGTGCTCTTTCGCGCTCGCCTCACTATTTGTGTCCAAGTTGTGTCGGGGATCTCCGTGTTGAGGTCCGATTCCCATTTAGCTTTCAATACCATCAGCGGCTGTAAAGTCTCCCGGAGCATCCTAGAGTAGAGGCATGTCACCGCTTTATAAGTGCCTGCTGCCATCATGGTATATTGGCAGGCCATGGATGTCGTGGGTTCCAAGAGCCCTTCCCTCCAGTGTGCCTGCATGGCCCTGGTCACCGCGGCGTGCAGTAAGTATCCCCCCCCTCGGCAGGTCGTAACAGTCTTGTAAAGACTGATACGGTAGTAGCACACCATCTTCGTACAGGTCGCCAATCATTTGTAACCCTGCGTCCTCCCAGATATGAAACCGTGACCAGTCTCCGCCGTGGTGGAGCGCCGTCACCATTCCCAGCGGTATCTCAGGCGCGTACCGATGACTCACGCCCGCTCGGCGCTGTGAACGGTTCCAGCAAAGCCTGAACGTTTGCTCTTCCAGGGACAAGTCTCTGAGGGAGAGCTTCTGCTGCAGTGTGATATAAGCCAAGATATGGCGTGGGTTGCCTATGTCCCTCTCTTGTTCCGGGCCTCGGAACACCCTCGCTACCTCCTGCGTAAAAATCTGCAATTGTGCAGCTATATAATAAAGCTCGAAGTCAGGGACCGCCAGTCCCCCTTCGTCCGTTTGGCACTAGCGATTCATTTGATGTTTACTAAATACCAAGCAGTTGGGGTATACCTGCTACTTGCTACCAAATGAGTGTTTGGACACACAACAAACTGGAACAAGCATTTGCAATGCAATTGGTCTCACATTTACGCAAGTTTGAGCTATTGGCATTGTAAATGATAATGCCTTTTATTTATGTTTTGGGTTTCAAAACATAAATAAAATGCTTTGTTATTTACAATCTCAATAGCTTAAACTCGTGTAAATGCGCTACCTGTTGCATTGCAAATGCTTGTTATCTTCAGTCTCATGGTCTTTTTAGTAACATTAGAAAACTTAAATTTGAAGCTTTTGTGTGGGCTCTTATGGCCTAGGGCGCTGTACACACAACCATACATTTCTAATTTGTTGTCAACAAAGTTTGAATTTGAATGATTCTGCCCCGGTTTAACCAAAAGCTGTCAGTTACTGAAACATTTTGCATAGTGTATTTTCCTGTCAACAAATAAACATGTGTGTGGCATAAATGCCTCAGTGGCCGCTTACTTCCTTGAAGTACTATTTTCCTTACAGTAAAGTCCCCAATTTAATTATATTCAAATGGCATTATATTTATGGAATTCCCCTTTCCCACCCCACAACAGAAGCAATCCTATCGATTACCTAGATACTTGTGTGTGTGGTTTGATTGCCACAGTTGTCCTTGAGGACTCCGGTTCTGGTGTGCATTACTGGGTCAATGGTGAAGCTGGACATATACTGTTTGAAGAAGTTATGTCCAGTGGTCCTTTTTGCAGCGGCTATAAACCACTCGCACCTCTTTGTCCCATGCTCCACTGGCATCCCACGGATTTTTCATGGAAGATTAAATCTGCCCCTGTAAGTGTATCCCGCCCCTGGGAAGCCAGTGGGATCTATTCAAAGCCAATGGCCTGTTACATTAAACCACGCGAGCTACCGAGGCAGAACCCACAGATGGCCGCCGCGGTGCGTGCATCTGCGGCGCGGCGGCCGTGCTCTCAGGGCTTCTACGCGCTTGGTTTCTTGGCCGCCAGGTATAAAATTACTGTAGCACCAAGGCCGCAGGCCACAGCTCTCATTCAGTCAATTTTTTCGTAAATGTATTGTTTGGGTGAGGGATTAAGTTTCTCTTAATTTCCAACAAGAAGAGGACTTTTCTGCAGATGCGCCACTGAAAAATCTGTTAACGTTATTCATTGCATAGGAAATTAAGGTGGTGGACATGGTGGTGGTGGATGCGGTGGTGGTGTACATGGTGGTGGTGGTGGATGTGGTGGTGGACATAGTGGTGGTGGTAAACTTGGTGGTGGTGGATGTGGTGGTGGTGGATATGCTGGTGGTGGGGGTGGTGGTGGACATTGTGGTGGACATGGTGGTGGTAGACGTGGTGGTGGTGGACGTGGTGGTGATTGACGAGGTGGTGATGGACGCGTTGGTGTTGGACACAGTGGTGGTGGACGCGGTGGTGGACGTGGTGGTGGTGGACGTGGTGGTGGTGGCGTGGTGGTGGTGGATGTGGGGGTGGATGTGGTGGTGGACATGGTGGTGGACATGGTGGACGTGGATGTGGTGTTGATGGACATGGTGGTGATGGATGTGGTGGTGGTAGACGTGGTGGTGGCCTCGTGGTGAACGTGGTGGTGGACATGGTGGTGGTGGTGGTGGAGGTGGTGGTTGTGGACGTGGTGGTGGTGGGGGTGGATGTGGTGGTGGATGTGGTTGTTGTGGATGTGGTGGTGGTGTATGTTATGGTGGTGGACGTGATGGTGGTGGATGTAGTGGTGGACGTGGTGGTGGACATGGTGTTGTTAGTGGTTGTGGTGGTGGATGTGGTGGACATGGTGGTGGTGGACGTGGTGGTGGTAGATGTGGTGGTGGTGGTGGACGCAGTGGTGGTGGATGCGGTGGTGGTGGACGTAGTGGTGGTGGACATAGTGGTGGTGGACGTAGTGGTGATGGACGTGGTGGTGGACATAGTGGTGGTGGACATAGTGGTGGTGGACATGGTGGTGGTGGACGTGATGGTGGTGGATGTGGTGGTGGTGGACGTGGTAGTAGTGGACATGGTGGTGGTGGACGTGGTAGTGGTGGACGTGGTGGTGGATGTGGTGGTTGTAGTGGATGTGGTGGAGTGGATGTGATGGTGGTGGTGGTGGATGTGGTGGTGATGGTAGTGGTGGTGGACGTGGTGGTGGTGGGTGTGGTGCTGGTTGACGTGGTGGTGGTGGAGGTGGGTGTCGTGGTGGTGGTGGTGGTGGACATGGTGGTGGGGAACGTGGTGGATGTGGTGGTGGTGTACGAGGTGGTGGTGGTGGAAATCGTGGTGGTGGATGTGGTGGTGTTGATGGAGGTGGTGGTGGATGCGGTGGTGGTGGACATGGTGGTGGTGGTGGACGGGGTGGTGGATGTGGTGGTGGTGGACATGGTGGTGGACATGGCGGTGGTGGACGTGGTGGTGGTGGACATGGTGATGGTGGTAGACATGGTGGTGGTGGACGTGGTGGACATGGTGGTGGTGGACGTGGTGGTGGTGGTAGATGTGGTGGATGTGGTGGACATGGTGGTGGTGGACGTGGTAGTGGTGGACGTGGTGATGGTGGTGGACATGGTGGTGGTGGACGTGGTGGACATGGTGGTAGTGGTGGTGGTGGACATGGTGGAGGTGGTGGTGGTGGACGTGGTGATGGTGGTGGACATGGTGGTGGTGGACATGGTGGTGGTGGTAGTGGTGGTGGTGGACATGGTGGAGGTGGTGGTGATGGATGTGGTGGTGATGGACATGGTGGTGGTTGTGGTGGTTGTGGTTGAGTTGGTGGTGGTGGATGTGGTGGTGGTGGACGTGGTGGTGATGGATGCAGTGGTGTTGAACGCGGTGGTGGATGTGGGGGTGGACGTGGTGGTGGATGTGGATGTGGTGGTGGTGGACGTGGTGGTGGCCTCGTGGTGGCCATGGTGGCGGTGATGGACATGGTGGTGGTGGACATGGTGGTATTGATGGATGTGGTGGACATTGTGGTGGTGGATGTAGTGGTGGTGGATGTGGTGGTGGACGTGGATGTGGTGGTGGTCTCATGGTGGATGTGGTGCCGTGTTGGTGGTGGTGGACATGGTGGTGGTGGATGTGGTGGACCTGGTGGTGGTAGACGTAGTAGTGGTGGATATGGTGGTGGAGGAGGTGGTGGTTGTGGACGTGGTGGTGGTGGTGGTGGATGTGGCGGTGGTGGATGTGGTGCTGGTCGACATGGTGGTGATGCACGCAGTGGTGGTGGACGCGGTGGTAGTGGATGTGGGGGTGGACGTCGTGGTGGATGTGGTGGTGGTGGACGTGGTGGTGGTAAATGTGGTGATGGACTCGTGATGGCCGTGGTGGTGGTGGTGGACATGGTGGTGGTGTGATGCACATGGTGGTGGTGGGCGCGGTGGTGGATGTGGTGGACATGGTGGTGATGGACGTAGTGGTGGTGGATGTGGTGGTGGTGGTGGAGGTGGTGGTGGTAGTGGATGTGGTGGTGGTGGACATGGTGGTGGAGGATGTGGTGGTGGACGTGGTGGTGGAGGTGATGTTGTTAGTGGATGTGGTTGTGGTGGACGTGGTGGTGGACATGGTGGTGGTGGTCATGGTGGTGGTGGATGTGGTGGACCTGGTGGAGGTGGTGGTTGTGGACGTGGTGGTGGTGGTGGGGTTGGTGTTGGATGTGGTGGTGGTGGTGGATGTGGTGGTGGACGTGGTGGTGGAGGTGATGTTGTTAGTGGATGTGGATGTGGTGGTGGTGGTGGACGTGGTGGACACGGTGGTGGTGGACGTGGTGGTAGTGGACATGGTGGTGGTGGACGTGGTGGTGGATGTGGTGGACCTGGTGGTGGTGGATGTGGTGGTGCTATATGTGGTGGTGGTTGACACGGTGGTGGTGGACGTGGTGGACGCGGTGGTGGTGGACGTGGTGGTAATGGACGTGGTGGTGGTGGACGTGGAGGTGGACATGGTGGTGGTGGACATGATAGTGGTGGACGTGGTGGTGGACGTGGTTGGTGGTAGTAGGGGACGTGGTGGATGTAGTGGTGGACGTGGTGGTGGACGTGTTGGTGGTAGTGGACATGGTGATGGTGGACGTGGTGGTGGATGTTGTGGTGGTGGTAGTGGTGTTGGACGTGGTGGTGGTGGGTGTGTGGGTGGTGTACGTGGTGGTGGTGTAAGTGGGTGTTGTGGTGGTGGTGGACATGGTGGTGGTGAATGTGGTGGATGTGGTGGTGGTGGACGTGTTGGTGGTGGTTGTGGATGTGGTGGTGGTGTTGGACATGGTGGTGGTGGTGGACATGGTGGTGGACGCGGTGATGGTGGACATGGTGGTGGTGGACGGGTTGGTGGTGGTGGTGGACGTGGTGGTGGTGGTGGACGTGATGGTGGTGGACGTATTGGACGTGGTGATGGTGGTGGACGTGGTGGTGGTGGATGTGGTGATGGTAGTGGACATGGTGGTGGATGTGGTGGACATGGTGGTGGTGGACGTGGTGGTGGTGGATGTGGTGCTGGTGGTAGATGTGGTGGAGGTGGGTGTGGTGGTGGTGGATATACGTGGTGGTGGTGGACATGGTGGTGGTGGACATAGTAGTGGTGAATGTGGTGGTGGTGGATCTGGTGGTCACGTGGTGGTGGTGGTAGGTGTGGTGGTGATGGATGTGGTGGTGGTGGACGTGGTGGTTGTGGACATGGTGGTGATGGACGTGGTGGTGATGGACGTGGTGGTGGTAGACGTGATGGTGGACATGGTGGTGGTGGACGTGGTGGTGTATGTGGTGGACATGGTTGTAGTGGATGTGGTGGTGGTGGACATGGTGGTGGAGGTGGGTGTGGTGGTGGACGTGGTGGTGGTGGACATGGTGGTGGTGGACGTAGTGGTGGTGGATGTGGTATGATAGACGTGGTCGTGGTGGTGGTGGACATGGTGGTGGGGGATGTGGTGGATGTGGTGGTGGTGGATGTGGTGGTGGTGTTGGATGTGGTGGTGGTAGAGGATGTGGTGGTGTTGGACATGGTAGTGTTGGATGTGGTGGTGGTGGACATGGTAGTGGTGGATGTGGACATGGTGGTGGTGGTGGACGTGGTGATGGTGGTGGACATGGTGGTGGTGGACATGATGGTGGTGGATGTGATTGTGGTGGATGTGGTGGTGGTGATGGACGTGGTGGACATGGTGGTGGTGGACATGTAGCACAGAATTCCCGGGAGCTATAAATACACGCTGAAGTCAAAATCCTTGCTTTATATTGATTTTACGCGTGGACGATCCCGTCCCACGCAGTGCAAACCCTGTGCGCAGCCAGTATTTTGTGTGGGACAGGCGGTTCAGCGTTACTTGCATCTCGGAGTGTGCCAGATGTTTACTACCAGATATAAGTTTTATGGACATCACGAATATTGGCCTTTTCATAGATCAGGTTTTTCCCCAATGTACAACTTGAACACAGCAATCCGCCACAAACAAACAATATTTCCTCGAAAAAGAGCTACTTTCTCGCAAGTTCCCATTAAAAATGCTTTCCTTCCCATTATCAAACCCTGTGCTGGTTAATGATCTTTTCATATCGGAACAAATTAAAAGGAGCAGCATTTAAAATGTTAACATAATAACCCACAAGCAGATATCTTCGCAGACTAGGGTCCTTAAGCGCAGTATTGGCGAAAATTACAGAAAATCTGTGAAGGAACACAGACATTGACATTTTACTCTAGGGCAATCCCCACACACGCATGTAAGCACGTACACACGCACCATTCTCTGTTCTTGATCACAGAGCTATCTATGGGACATGTCAAATTAAAGTGGTATTCATAGTGTGCGGCCTGCTGTGTTTTTCTGAGTGATTACACCCCTGTGCGTGTGGATTACCCATACCTTAGAATACTCATGAGCGGCAGGAGTAAACAGCTGCGGAATAACTGCCCCCTGCTGACTCATGGCATGCAATCCTACTCGGAGCCTCGTATACCACACATGTAATAATACAGAACAGAGCACCCTTTCGAGTGGATGGCAGTGTAGGCCACATAACTTTCAACCCAGTAACCCCCCCATGCATGCACTCATCCTGCACACACTTTCCTTAAAGCGACTTCCTAGCTGGTGACCCGCATGCATGCACTCACCCTGCAAACACTTTCCTTAAAGCGACTTCCTAGCTGGTGACCCCCATGCATGCCTTCACCCTGCACACACTTTTGTTGCAATAACTTCCTAGCCAGTGACCCCCCATGCACGCACTTACCTTGCACACACTTTCCTTGCGGTGACTTCCTAGCTGGTATTCACCATGCACGCACTCACCCTGCACACACTCACCCTGCAGTGGCTAGTGGCTACCTAGCTGGTGACCCCCTTTGCACACACTTTTCTTGCAGTGACTTCCTAATCGGCTGTGGTGACTTCCTAGCTGGTGACCCTCATACACGCACTCCCCCTGCACACACTTTGTTGTAATGACTTTCTGCAAGAAGCCTCTCTATGCACAATCTCACTGACACACTCCCTCTGATATAACGTCTGCACAATGGTTCCCGGTGCACACATTTCTTGGAAGACACACGCCTTGCACGCACTTTCCATGAGGGGTGTCACAGCGATATATATACCGCCAGCGCGTTTTCAGGGCATCAGTGATGTATCACGCACTGCTGGCAGACAGTTGTTCTCAGACACTACCTGCACTCACAGTCCCCTCACAATCACGCTGCACACACCTTCAACGAGCAGCCCTTCATCGCTGCACACATTCCTCCAGCAGACAGTCATTACACACACTGGTTCACCCTCTCCTTGCTTCCTCACCACCTGCACGGATGCAACTTTCACACTATGATTCCATACACTCACTATCACCCGTACACACATCCACTCTCCCCACAGTGACTTCTTGCAGTGTGCGCCCTATTCACACCTCAACCACACGCGTGCACACACAGTCCCGGTAGACAGGGACTTCCCCTCCCATACAAACTCACTCCTTTCAAGATCTCCCTGTGACGGCTCACTACCAGACGCGCACCTCTGATCACTCCCCGAGTTACACCTTCAACTAGTGACGCGCTGATCGGCCTCCCTCCGTGGGGCATCCAATCTCACACCAGAGGAGCGCCCGTTTACACTCTTATCACACTATCTGCTCCATCCTTTTGTTGTTGTTAGCCACTGCCATGGCACTCCTCACTGTAGTAGTGCCCCCAGCCTCCCCTCTTCAATGCCCTCGATGAAGTCTGCAGCGATCCCCTCCCGTGCACAGCTCCCAGGTACACGTCAGTGTCCTTCTCCCACCAGCAATGTCCCCTCTCCCCCTTGCAAGGCATCCCTTGCCCCCTGCAGCCCCTGTCCCTGAACCTTATGTTACCCTTCTAACCCCCGAATTACTGCTTGTCTACTACTGCCCTTTCGCTCCCTCTTCAGCATATCTGTTACCCCCACCAGGCCCTCTCTCGCTCAAGCAGTGCAGCTTTCACACCACCTGGAGTTCTTTCTCACCTCTAGCAGAGCCCCTCTCACCCTTAGTAGCGCCACTCTCATCCCCAGCAGCACCCCTCAGAGCGTCCTCTCACCACCCCACAGCGCCTCTCACACCCTCGCAGCGCCCATCACACCCGCAGCGCCCATCACACCCTCGCAGCGCCCATCACACCCTCACAGCACCCATTACACCCTTGCAGCGCTGCTCTCACACCAGCTATAGTAATCTCACCTCTTGCAGCCCCCTCTCACCCTTAGCAGCCCCCCTCAAGCTTTGAAGCCATCGCTGTTGCATATTTATCTTATGCAACTAACAACCATTGACAAAGCCAATAGTCCTGGCTTGTAGTAGATGTAATGTTATATATGGATGGAATGGCGAAGCAGCAAAATACCAGTGGGGCGACACACTATGCCGAGCATGTATTTTCAGTTTGGGTTTTTAAGCCACGCCCTTCATTACATCGACCACGTCCCTCTGGGAGCCATCACAAGGTTTTTCATTCCACTTAAAGCCCTTTCTCCGTATAGTGACTTCCTGCTGAACTGGGAGAACAAGTTCACTCAGACTTGGCAGTCAGCTCCAGAGAGACTAATCCATGCCCGGGCCCCTCATCCATTGCCACCTTGTGATTCTTACAGCGTTACAGTTCATATCTCATTCCCCTTATTGGATTTTGTCATTTTAGTGTCATTTTGTTCAATACATTTTACTTTTTTTTTCTATTTTGGTTTGGTTTTTTATTGTTTTTCATTTTGACTTTTACTTTTTTGGTTTCTGCATACATATTTTACATATTACCTTAAGTTAAGCCTGCCTGTTCCGTGCTTAGGTACCAGGGGGTTGATCCTAGGTTAATTGAATGGCTTTGAAAGTTCACTCTGACAACGGTTGTGATTGTTCCTCATCTACCGTAAATAATAATTCAGTTTCTTACAGAAACTATGTGAAATTATCTGCAAAACAGGCAGGTGATAACCTACCAGACTTGAAGCACCCTGTGGACAAACTGGAATATGGGAATAGTATTGTGTGGCAATAGAACCTCTAAAAAAATTCAGCTTGGATATGAACCAAGAATCACGCTTGAATATCACAACTTTTTAAAACAAGGTAGTCAGGAAAGATTGGCGTATATATTGCAGCTCTTTGCATTTTGGCAGCCCCAAGCAAATTTGAGAACAGAGTGGATGTATGTAGCAGAGGCGAGTCTGTTCACCCAATGTGAGTGGTGATATCCGCTTTGCTGATCTGCCTGAAGTTATGATGCTGCTGACAGTGGCCTGTCTGCTAATAGCGATGGCGTGACTGGTGGATCTATGAAGCCAAATAAGAGAAAGTTATCTTCCGGCACCACAGTCTTCGTCACTGAGACCAGTAATACTGAAGACTCTGAGACTCACAGCAGTAATTTCTCCTTTCAGAGCGTTATTGCTGGAGATGGAGTGAAGCTTAGAAGTAAGCACATTACTAAGGTACCAACATAGTTTAATATTGTTCATTTGTATTAACTGTTTCTCTTTTGAAGCATTTGGAAATGCATTTTCTAGTTTTGTAGTTTTTATTGTAGGCTGTTATCTTCGGTTTAAAGGGAATGGTGTTGTAGTGTGTGACCTTAATGCTGCAGTTTGCATTTCATTACCATCATTTGCTTACCCTGGAGAATCTCCGGGGTGCAGGAGGTTTGCTGTTTCAGAGTTCTTTCTTCAGCTTCTGGGCAGTTGTTGCTCTGTGGGGATCTGTGATCCTGTTTCTCTGCTCTTCTTGTAGCAGCTCCTATCAGAGCTTCATCCTCCCGCCAAAGATAATAAGATGCCAGGCATCACCCAGCACAAAACACAGCCTATGATGGGCTACGTCTATCTGCTCGGCGCAGTTAGAGCGTGGATATAGTTCTCCGGACCCATCAGGCTGTGAATGTAACCTAAGGGCTTAAGATGAAATGTAGAGCTTACCTCCTTCCTGAGTGGCTCAAGACTGCTGTGTGCAGACCCGATAGCTGGCAGCACCCTGGAGTATGTATGTATAAATCAGATTATGTTGGAAGTAACCTGCAATATAGTGGCAGGCAGCACCCTGCCATAGAGTAGGATTTCTCATAGTATTTTATTTCCTGACACATTAATGGAGATTGTTTTTTAACAGGCAGAAGACCAACACTGACCGTACATTTTTCTGGGTTTGTCTTTAAAATGACGTACACATTAGGAATGGCATTTCGTTCTGCTGGAATAATAACACAAGTTATCTTGCACTCTGCTATGATGTTGCATAGTATGTTGGCTGCAATGCATTCCATGTTTCATTCAAACATGGTTTCTAAAGGCCACACACATGATTTGCTGCTGTAGAGAAATAATGCTCCTGTGTACTGTGGCAGACTCAGAAATATTGAAAAACTTAATGATTTTCTTTCAGCACTTCATGTAAAGCCTTTCACATTTTGACTCAGTCATTTGGCAGAAACATAACTTAGGACCATTAAAATAGTTGTGATGGGGAACATTTGTGTGGGGTTAGGACTGGCTCGACCAGAGTGCTTGCTGTCTTGGAAGAGTATGGAGTTGACCACCTTGCCTGGTCCGGTGTGGAACCAAGCCAGCGATGCTTTGCTGCAGGCTCAATTGGCCTGATAGCTGGTTAACAGTTTGAGGAGGAGGAGGTGAAGAGCTGGCTAAGTGTGCCATGAGGCTGGCATTTCAGTACATCCCTGAGAAGTGAGCTTTGAGTCGATGTAGTGTTTCTCTTATACCACGTGCAATTCATCCTCTCCAAAGCCTCAAGAATTCCTGGGTGTGAAGGGCGGCTGATTCTGATTGGGTGCTTGATAGTTTTCCAGTTTTCTCATGTTCTTGATTGTTCATGTTTGTCAGTAGTTAATTAAACACGCCCAGGTGTTTTATCTCTTCAGTTGGCACAAGCTGCAATAAAAGTTTCTTTGTCATTGCAAAAAAATATGAATGGCCGACGAGCCTCTGTGGGTCAAAGAATGGAAGGGCTGGGGAACTGTCATTCATCCCACTGCTAAGCAGAGCAGTGTCATGCTTCATCCTCCGTCAGGCCTCTGATTTTGACCAACATCGCTTAGAACACTGAGACTTTAGAGACCATCCTTTTAATGAGAAAAACAAAACTACAAGTCCCATAAGCAATAGTGGTGGAAGGTGTCATGCATGACCTGGGACAACATCCGATTCAGCACTTCCAGTTCCATTTTTTAAGTATTTGAGACAATATTGAATTTATAACCTTTGTTTTTTATGGTCATGAGTCACCAGAATACTAAAAACCTGTCTTTTATTTTCAGGGTCAATTAAGTAATGGTCACCAGCTTGGAAGCTCTGTTAATTCTTCAGTATTTGTCATTGATCTCCATATGTGACTGGTTTGGGTCTGCCCCTGCATCGTTCCCGATAACTCGCACAGGTAAGGAGCTTGTAGCAGCAACGTGATAACCCCATACTCGTCTGTAAGAAGTGCACTCGGAGGCAGGTGTCCGATCATTTTTGTGAAACAAGCAAGCGCGAATATCTGCTATGTACATTTGTTAAAATAAAACAGTCAAATCACAGTATATTGTTCCGGAGGTTCGTCCCAGAGACATTATCTGTAACTGAACGCAGACACCCTAGGAAGCAGGTGCTTTTAAGACAAGTTGCGTTCACTCACCTGAAGGTGACATGCTTCATCATTGGGCTCTACTCTTCACCAGGCCCTCGCTACAATGCCTGGTGGGCACCACCAGAAGGCACTTTGTCGCAGATCTTTTAATAAGTACGCCGGATGAGTATAGTAGGACAGAGGGTGTTGTGTCATAAGATGTGAGATTGGTGAAGTCTGAATAAAAGATCAACTATTGACCAGTTGCCGCAATATAGTTAATGTGATCTTCCTGGTCTATGTTGAGATTAAAAACAGTGGCAGAGAAATTGAGGAACTAATGGCCCCTATCACTGTGTGAAAGTGTCGATCACCTATGGACCTGCTGGTAAGCTGGGGTCTATACTTTAGGTCAACGTTTTACATGCCTTGTGTAGTCATGGAGCAATCTGTTGGCATTTCATCAGGACCAAATATTGGAAAATGGGTAAATGTGACCTAATCTTCTCCACAGCGTGAGGAGCTCTGTAACTCAAAGCCCTGCACCATGCATAGGTGATAAGGTGCCTATTACCATCGTACTACCACAGGTGAGCGCTGTCTAACAGGGTGCACTAGATACTGTAACCCTCCTAAAATTCAGGGCATATTGACTTATCCAATAGCAAGGACGCCGCATCAGAGGGCAACTGGTTTGAAAAGCACATGCTTCCTAGGGTGCCTGTGTTCAGTTAGAGATAATGTCTATGGGACTGAACCTCCAGAACAGTATACTGTGAGTTGAATTATATGAAGAATGTGTATATTGGACTGTCATTTTCCTCGTCATCTCTTGTGATATGTAAAATAAAACACAACACACCTGGAGGCCAACAAATCTATTATGAATTTAATGCAAAAATAGCAAAAGGCCAAGCAAACTAACAAGTCACAATTGTCTTTGCAATGGACGAGAGCATCCACCCTAAAGCAAGTTGGAGTATATAATGCTAATGCTACACAATGTATTTTTATACACTTTTCTCCTAATACAAGTCAATGAAACCTGAACACATGATAGAAACAGTTACTGAAACGACACTAATGAGTAGGAGGCAGGATCTTCTCTCGAGAGGAATGTGAGGAGTCTGTGAGTTGCAGATAAAAGATACACAGACAAGCTGCAGAATTCACTGTTTCTGGAAATAACACTTCTGTTTGTCAATATTCAATTCATTACAAGATGCAGGAAAGTGTGCAGATGGACATCACTAAATAAAAGGGTTCTGGGCCCTAATAGAATCATGTAACTTTGCAGGTTATCATTCTATCCGACTTGAGCCATTAGTAGCACCTTGGGACTAGTGATCATACTAACCAGCTTCAGTCAGTATTGGCTACCTGAGACCTATTATCCTGCTAAGTAACTCCAGTCAGTAGTGACCCCTGTACCTTAAATCCTGCAAATATTCAAAACCAGAGGTCAACTCTACTGCCAACCAGTTCCGGTCAATATTGACATATATTGTTACCCTGCCTGTAATGAATTCCAGAGGCCAGCGTTGTTGCTAGCCAGCTCCAGTCACCAGTGGCCCGTCACATATTATCCTCAATAGGATCAATGCCCAAGGCCTGTGCAGCTGCTAACCTGCCCTAGTCAGTAGTGTCCTCCCAGACCTGTTATTCTGCATATAATCAGCAAGGCTTTGGCCCTAATAACACTCACCCCCACATCCTTACCGTATAATAGCAATGTAATTTATTTACTTACATCATACGGTAGGTACCGCACTTTTTCACACGATCCCAAAAACAAAGAAAATCACAATTTGCCTAATTGTTCAGCACTCCACCATGTCAAAAATGACCAAATCACACCAAGCACTATAGCCTGCCACATCACATGGCACACTCAGCCACAACATGACAAGATACCACGGCTGGGATTTGGGGCCATTAATCCTCTTTTCGAGGCTTGTGTGCTGTAGATGCACATGCTTTACATACTCCTGCCATCTTGTGTTGGGTGCGGATGTTTGCAAGTTATTTTCCTTTGAAGAAGTCTTTCCAGTCACGAGGTAAGGTGACTCCACCTTTCGGTGATAGTGTGCATGGGCATCGACTGCATTGTTAGATTGTTTTTTACCCCAAACGGGTTTGGATGTGTATTACTGCACTCCGAAACCGCTCTTCAGGTTCCCCTCAGTGCGCAGTCCACGCTACCCTCAACTGTATTGTTTCAGTACACGTTTCCCTGTTCTCCGCATTTCAAATCAATTGGCAAACTCTCCATTTTGTGGGCAACCGTCGGGCCTTGCTGTGTAGATCAAGTTTGTAACTTGTGCATCTCTCCGGGGCACAAGAAGGAAGACTGCGACGCTTGTAAGTCGTTTCGGTCCAAGAGGACTCTACACGATTATCAGGCTCGATGATGAGAGAGACAGCGTCAAAGCATTCAACACACTCTGGATATCTTCAGGGAAGAATCTGACCAAGACGAGATAGAAGCGTCCGCCGTAGAAGAAGAGGCCCATCTCTATGCTAGAGCGCAATCGCTGGGGCATGCTGGGGCAGCCATGTGATTGCAATTCTACGTCATACCATTACCATAGGCGACTGACCCAATGTATAGGTTATCTTGCGCCCTTCTGACATCTAAACAGGTCTAATAAAAAGCATTTGGGTGTCAGCTCAATACTTAGTTGTGTGGCATGCACTATTTCTTCGACAGCTAGTTTGATCACACATCAGAGTACTGGCTGATAGGTCTGACGACTCCAGGAGCAAAATAAATATCTGCATTTCCAACCACAGATTGGTATTATCAGTTGACTGTAATGCCCTTTGGTTTGAAAAATGCATCTGCCACTTTTCAAAGGTTGGTGAACTAAGCCCTTGCTGGATTGGAATCCTTGAGTGCAGCATATCTACACAATATTGCTGTCTTTAGCTCCACCTGACAGGATCACCTGATTCACCTTAGGAAAGCACCGGGGGCTCTGAGAAGTGCAGGCCTCGTTATCAAGGCATTCAAGTGCCAGATAAGGCAGGGAAAGGTTGCATACTTGGGTCACTTTGTTAGTGGAGGCCAGGTTCAACCTTGGCAACCCAAGATCTAGACCATTCTGGACTGGATGGCTCCAACTACCCAGACTCAAGTGAGGGCCTTCCTTGGCTTCCCTGGATTATGTCAAGCAATTCATTGTGCAGACCGATGCCTCTGAACATGGTATAGGAGCAGTGCTATCCCAAAAACATGACCACGGTCAAGATCAGCCACTGGCTTTCATCAGTAGAAGGCTAATCCCCAGGTAACAGCGTTGAAGTGCAATTTAGATGGACGCCTTTGCTGTGGGTTGGTCCCTTGAGAAGTTTAGGTCAAACCTCTTTGGCTCCCCACCATTCCTGAGGCAGTGGTGTTTGCCGGAGGTGCAACAGGTCCCCCATTCTTCGGTTCCTGCTTCTAACTTCCAGGTCTGGCCTTTGCCCGCCCCGCTTGGCTTCGGTGCCGGCCGCCTTAGTTTACAGCCGTCCCCCACAGAGGACCTGTTTTCTCCACTGTGGGGCCCTACGGAGGCGGGTGCGGCCTTCGCTCACGCAGTGTCCACGGCTCTGGGTTCACTGCGCATGGGGACCCGGTTGCTCATTTCCCGGCAGACCATCTTTTGGAGGTTCTCCACCAGGGCTCTGGTGGGAGGGAGCTATTGCTACCCTTTGAGGGTTCGCTCGTTTCTTCCCTGATGGAGACCTGGGGGCGTCCCACCACAGGCGATCCGGTGCTCCAACACCTCCTGCACCGGCACCTTCCAGCGCCACGTGACCTAGCATGTCTTTCCCTCCAACCCTCTGCTTCCAGTCCACTTTTGCGGACTTCTTTTCCCTCCTTGCCGCCACTGTTGTCTCCGCCATCGCGGGAGGCCCACTGGCTGGACTCTTGGGGACACAACATGTTCGTCTCGACCAGCGATGCTTTGCGGGCCCTTAACACCTTATGCGTGTTGGCTAGGGCCACCTCTTCTTTTTGGGACTCGGCTGAGTCCATGGGATTCGCCGCGTCACAGGAGACTGTTTAGGTCGACTTACGGCATCATGCGTTTGATGGCCGGGAGCTAGCAGCGTTTATTCTCCGCTCCGCTCTGGACATCTCGGAAGTGCTGGGCCATGCCATGGCTACCTCGGTCGCCCTCCGTCGGCATGCTTGGTTTCAGGACAGTGTGTTCCCTGAAAATGTTCGGGAGCGGCTGGTTGATCTTCCATTCGATGGCACTCTGTTATACCATGCCCAGGCAGACTCCGCCATCCAGAGGTTCTTGGCAGGGCTCCATCCTCCTCCTTCTCCTCCTCCTCCTCCTTCTCCTCCTCCTTCTCCTTCTCCCCCTCAGTGACTGCTGAGTTGATCTGGTTCTTGGACTTACTTTTGGGCAGGTTGCCCTGGCTGTGAGGTGGGTTTTATGGCCACTCGAGTCCTCCTTGCTGAGACTGTGGCTTTGTTGGCTGCTGGACTGCCCTGTGTTGACTGTGTGTGTTTTTGCTTGAGTTATCTGCACAGAATTGGCCCTGAGATTAGGCCTTCTGTTTCTCTCTTGGGCTGCTTGACAAGCCTTCTGCGGGTTTTTCTTTTCCCCTCGTTTTTTCCTCTGCTGCGGAAGTTTCTTCCAAAGAGGGATCCCATGTCTTGGGACTTAACGTACCCTATGTGGAGTAGTAGTAGCTGTTATATAGCTTGCGCTCTACTAGGGAGTTATGGTCGCCTTCGGGCCTCTGCTCTCCATGGCGTTTCTGTATGTTGCTGATGCTTCTTTAGGTCGTGTGCGTGGACCCCTCGTAGTAGTGTGTCCGGGCATTTCCTTGCCTTCATGCTCCTGTCTTGGAGGCTGGGTTGGTTCTGTGTTTCTTCTTCTTTTTTCTTCTTCCCACACCACTCTTGGGTTCTGTGGTGTTCTGCTTGTGGGGGGCTAGGAAGACGGGGCTCTTCGCCCTGTCCATTGGATTAGTCCCCTGTGGGACCCTCTGTCTTGTCCTGGCTGGTGGGGTCCTTCCGCAGACTCTCCTTTCCCTTGGGTATGGCTAGGGTATCTATTCTACGTTAAGGAATCTGTGGCTAGTAGTCTCTATCAGATGTACGAGTGACTTTCCTTTGGTAACGATGTATCTGGTAGAGACGATTCTAGCCCCAGATTCCTTCACGGCCCGCCCTTCCTCCCCGTTCTGCGAGGACCCTTTGGCTTGCCCTTCTGCACTCGCCTCCCGGTGGATGGCTATGATGAGTGAGTGCATTATTTCGCTCTCTCGCCAAGACATTGTCTTGCTTTGTTCCTTCCTCTTCCTTGGCAATGTAGAGACTGGGTCTATAGGTACTCCTGTGCCCCTCTGCTCTGGTTGCTCCAGGATTGAGGCTGGCGTTCTTTTGTCCCTCTTGTTCCTGAGAGTCCTGGCCCCTCTGCTACCCTCTGGGTTTGGGTAATTTGGCCGTGCCCTGCCTCCTTTGGGGGGGGTTGTCGCACTCTGTGCTGGGGTTGCCTTGGACGTCTGTCGTTCCCTTTTTTTCTTGGAACTTGCTCCCCTTCATGGGTCTTGGTCGGGGTTGAAGTCCTGCTGCATGTTGTCATGACGTTTTGCATATTTTCCATGTCTTAAGGTGGTACTGTTTTCATACTAGCAGGGTGGCTGCTCAGGGCTGTGCTCTGTTCTTTCTTCTTTCCCTGCTTTTGGGTACTGCAGTGTTGGCACTGATCCTTATGGTGTTCTTCATCACCATTCCTTCTTTTCCATTTTTCTGCTGTTTCACACACTGGTCCCATGCTCCCACAGTTTCTCTGCTGGCTCCACTTTGTGGTGCGGAAAAGTTCTCCGAACAAAACTGACGTAGGCGCGCCGGGGTGGGACTTATGTGACCTCGCTGACATCACGTACGCGGACGACGCCTGGTCGGAGTCGCGTGATGCTGTACCCCCGGCGCACAGGGATGCTGTGGCAAAAAGTTTTCCAGATCCAGTTTCACGCCTGAGGATAATTCTACGTTAAGGAGTCTGCGGCTAGAATCGTCTCTACCAGATACATCGTTACCGAAGGTAAGTAACTCGTACAACAGGTACATCATAGAAAGACTGATGGACATATTGAAGCGGACCTAGAGATATATGCATAACACAGAAAATATAGAGGTCTTGATTTAGAGTTTGGTGAGCAGGGTACTCCTTCACAAGCGTGTTGGGAGTACCCTGTCCAACAAACAGATGGTCTGCCTGACCTAGTGCAAGTCAGGTGGATTGTCATATGTCCAGCCTTTCTTGGGTGCCGTCGGTGTAAATACATCGGACGGCCATTCCTTTTCAGATCAAGCAGTCTGATGTATTTTTCTCTTATTCAGCACCACCAGGGAATACCTGGCAGTCGTGATGAGAATCTTTTTTTTAAATGAACCCCACTTCCTGGGAGAAAAATAATCAGGGAGAAAGTTCCTAAGGTGCGAGGGTGATTAGTTATTGTTTTTAAAAACAAACTACGGCTTTCAAAGCTTGTTTTAGAAAAACACACAAGTTGGTGAATGGCCGCCTGAAACATGGCAGCCGCTCACCACCCCTGCAGTGCCTTCAGAGGAGCCACCATGGCTGCTGCTCCTCTGAAGGGACAGAGAGCGCCACAGGGCCAGCAGAGATCTCTAACAAGTCAGGTGACCCTTTGGACTTTAAATCAAACCCATAGACTTGATGATTGACAAATAGAAGAGTGAAGAAAAGAGAGAGTTAATTAGAATGCTGCCGATATGTGATGTCTTGTATGTGAATAAGTAAATGACAAGACGCTGCTGTGTTCCTTACCTTAACGCAGCCTTTTTTTTAAAAACCTGCTATATATGTCACATTGGTTTATCTCTGCAAGTTCAGCTGAACAAGTTACTGGTTATGTTAAATTATGTCATACTGGATTGCTGTCTAGAAAACATACAAGGACCAAACGCTTCAGCTTGACAAAGCAAGGGAGTTTCAGTGCCGCCTCTCTGTTCAGTCTAGTTCCGGGGCAACGGGATAGGTAGCGGCTACTGGGTTGAGATCACTTTCCTTTGATGTCATGTGACCTATCCTAGTAATGCTGCGCAAACTGACCAAGTAAACCCTTTTTTGTACTTGACTCTCAAGTTAGCGAGGGCGCGCAGTCACAATATTCTCAGCTGTGTAATGTCGACCAGCTTGAACTCCGAGCTCAACAATAGATCAACAGACTTGATTTAATAAATGACCAGCACGCTGCTTATCTTGCCAAGACACAGGTACTTTTAAAAGCTCTTTTTATTGAACTTGTGCTGAATCGATGGTGTTGACAACGAAAGTACGGTGCACATTAGCGAGAGTAATTAGACCAAAAAGGCAAAGTCTGAAAAAATGGAGTGAGTAACATAGCTTGGCTTGTCCTGAAACTCCCTGGCCAAATCCCACTACATAAAACTAGATCGCAAAGATGGTACATATTTAACTTTCACTACTTCATGGCGCGTCACATGGCCCGGTAGCTCTACCATCCCTCCCATATCTTTTACCATTTACAAGGGCAGCCCCTGCTGAGATACAACCTGTGTCCACCTGTTGACACCAATCAAGATCTGCTTCCCAATCCTCCACCCTAAGGGGGAGGGTGGCTGGCTCCCCAACCGCTGCAATATTACGCTTGCCAACCGCCGAAGCCAGGGCCAGTCATATTCTGCTAAAACTTTGCCATGTCACCTCACTCGTGATATTCATTGAATTACCGGACAACTCCACACCACATTAAAAAAAGCCCCCCCTAACATTCCCTCACACAGAGAGGTGGCCGCCCACCCTATTCGGTGCACAAAGCTCTGGAGTAGTAGGTCCTATGTAGATCTGTAGTTAAATTAGACCAAAACAAGTTCTAATTGCCACCTCCCTGGCACCCTGAATGGCCTCAACCCAATCGCCATCGCCAAGTGTGCCTAGATCCCTCTGCCACACAGCTCTCCGCGTCCCCAAGGGATTCGGAGAACTGTAGATCAACTTCCTATAGATGGGCTTTTTCAGTCAGGGGATTAGTTAGTAGCTGGTCCTCCAGTGGGGATGCATCAGGCAACTGCCCCCTTCCCGGATGTGACTTTGCAGAGCATGACCCACCTGCAAATGTCAGAACCGTTTTTAGTCACCTAATTTATACTTTTGTTGTAGGATCGTGAAGGACACACGCACCTGTCCCCTCCACACATCGCCCGGCGTTCTAAGCTAATCAATCCCCATTTTGTGAAGCCCTGCAATCCTCCCACTGCACTTAAGAGATCACTATCATACAGTGGAGTCATTTCAGTCCATTTACCTTCTCAGCCTAAACACTTGGTAGCCTCTCTCCACACACTTACCACTGTTTGGCTACGAGTAGGTAGGGTGCTCCCAAGCTTTCTTCGATAGAGCACCGGGGTGGGGTAACCTCTCTTGCCCATGGCCAATCTATCTACCTGGTAAGCAGGATCCTTACGGTCCGCAAAAACCCAGTTGTTGACTGCCACCAGCTGCGTGACCCAGTAATACTTCTGAATGCTCCGGACCGCCAGTCCACCTTAATGAACTCCCCTCTGCACCTTACTCAGCGCGAAGTGCCACCATCCCACAACAGCAGCCGAAGTTCTCGGTCTACCCTTGAAAGAAAATGTTTGGTGGGATCTTAAAGGGCGTTTTTTTCATGATGTACAGGAGATCCTGGAGGGTCGTCACTTTAAATAGGACCACCCGGCCCAGTAAGGAAAGCGGAAGCGCCCGCAAGTGTGGGGCATCCCAGCAAAGCTGGTCTAATTTCAGAAGTATGTTCCTGCCTGTGGCTCTCTTGTAATAAACACGCCCAAATATTTAAAGCCATGTAGTGCCTCCCGAACTGTGCATCTAAAGTGCAGCCGCAGGGTCCCTGCCTGCAGCAGGAATATTAAGGACTTCTTCCAGTTGATCTTATATCCTGAATAATCTCTAAATATGTGAAAAATGTGTAGGATTCGTTCACTCGAGAAGGCTGATTACGTGTCCTAGAGCAAAACGTCAGCATAGAGGGAGATTCTCTCATCCCACTCCTGATCAACTGGAATACCCCATACGAGAAGTCCTGGTGAACCTACGCACGTGAGAAGAACATAGGAGATAAGGAACATCCCTGTCGACGGCAAAGACTCGGGAGACTGTTTTATTGACGCGCATGCTAGAGGGGCCACATACAAGAGCTTGACAGCAGCTCCACTGGTTCAGCAAAGGATTCCCCTGTTGCATGTGGTATGCCATTAAGGTGTCGGAGGTATAAGCGCGTTCCCTGGTGTGGCATGAATCCCGAATGATCAGGATGAACCACTGTTGCAATTACTGTCCGCAGGCAGATCGCCAGAGCCTACGCAAGGACCTTAGTCTCAAAATTAAGCAGGGAGAAAGGTCTATAAGACCCACACTCAGTTGCTGCTTCGTCTTTTTTTGGGATGACCACCACCTCAGACCATCTTTGGTCCTCTGGAAGACGCCCTTATTTTCAGGCAGTCTGAAACCTCCTCTGGAGGCACTCCCTGATTTTATCCATCATGCTTTTATATAATTCTATGGGGAGCTCATTAGGCCCCGTCGCTGGCCTTGTTTGCAAGGCTCCTATTGTCTTATTTATTTAGTCTACTGTCAGGTCTTGGTCTAGTGCGTCTCAGTCCTCATTCGTTAGCATTGGCAGGGTCAGGTCTTTCAGGCAGTCTCTCCCAGTATTTCCGTCCCCTTGTTGTCAGTGTCCTCAAGGATCACTGGCTTGAATTCACCCTATTGTTTGAGAAAAACAGTCCTAGGCAATCTGAGATATAGACCTCCCAATAGACAATAAAATAGAACAGTACAGTATGTAAACTAAAGACAGTGGAGAGGCAAAAAGTGCAAAATGTAGATTGAAATTTTAATAGTTTTGTTTAAAAAATCTCCAAAAAATGGAGACAACATAATATATTACAATTCATACATATAAATCCACATAATTAGTATACAATCAATGAAAAATAAAAAACATATAATAAAAAGTGGCACTAAGGTCGTAATTTTGTCTCGACACGCGTTTCAGCGTGTAAAACGCCTTCTTCAGGAGTAACCACAAAGTTTGCTTTCTTCTGTAGAAAGAACCTTCCGAAAATGTCTGAAGAAGGAATAGTTTGTATATACCTGTGTGAATAGAAACAATAGTCCACAGTGGAGTCTAATCAGAAGGTTGTTCGAAATTCATTGGTAGTAAAAAAGCGTTGTTTTCCTAGTCGCATTTGATTGTAGTTAGAAGCTCTAGTAGCAAGGGACTTATTTCTATTTTTAAAATACCCTGATAAAGTCAGTCGTTGCTGACGAGAATCAATCTCGGAAACGATTTCTAGGACGATATGTGTGGGACCTCAAAATCTGGTAAACTTTCTTTAAGATATATCACGTAGGCCCGGCAGGAAATGGCCGGCGGTCGTCACTGCATGCGGTAAATAATGCCCCGAAGTGTTCAGAGTGGGGTGATTATAATACACGCAACAGGATAAAGTGCAATGTATAGTGGACCTCACGCTCTGATAAACTTCTTTCGAATTTTCAGCAAGCGCCCGTCAAGAAGATGGCCGTCAGCGTCTCTAGATAAATTAGGCCTATAGCACGCAAGCTGATTCAACAGGCCGCCCCTTCTCCTTAACCACTTCCATGTTAATGACAAGGTCAGCTCGTCATGCAGTGCCCATTCATTTCAATGGAAATTAGAGTAAATTACTAGAATTGCCTTAGCACCAAGGGGTTAAAATAGAAGTCTGCTCCATCTCTGATACAAGCTTTGAACGTCTTGTCTTTTAAATATCACGGATCAACCCTTGGGGGTAGCATGAAGTCCACAACTGGACCATCGAGTTGCAACTCCACCAGTGAATGGTCTGAGATTCCCCCTTCTATGTGTGCAGCGGCTCTAAAATCATCTTTATGGACAGTCTGGGTGAAAGGATGGTGCAGGCATGCCAGACTACCATGTGCTGTAGACAGGTGCGTCCGGTTCTGATACCCTCTTCCCCTCTAGGGGCATTTAGGAGTATCATGAATATAGTATAGGTGCAGTTCTGTCACTCCAGTCACCCCGATGCGTGTATGCTCTGTTGTAAGTGTCTTACCCTTTCACAGGATGAGTCAGTCTTGTCTGGGTCTCTTTCCTGTTTCCCAACACTTGAATGGCACGCCCGAAGACTCGAGAGAGCAGTGACCCACCAGCAGGTTTTGTGGAGTGCTTTTGTCCTGGATATAAGGCTGCATTCAGTAGGGCACCCACTCTGTCTTTTCATTGCAGTTGCCTGAAGATCAGCAGTCCCAAGGTAGCAGTCACACCTGGCCTGTCTGTAAGTGCAGCCCCTCTGGAGGCCCGACCATCAGCAATTGAGCCCACACTGTGGCCAGCTGGACCACAGGCGTAAGCTCAGACAGGGTGTTCGACACTGGAATAGTTGTAGTCCCTCATGGGCCTCTGACACAGAGTAGTCAGAAATTCAGCAGCTAAAAGCCCAACACAGGCTCTCCAGGAAGTCAGTAGATTCAGACCCTGTTGTGTTAGGAATTTGGCAAATGCAACCTTGAATGGGCCTGTTGGCAGCACACAATCGTCCTACTGGGCCTCAACAATCATGTTGTCGTTAAGTTTTATTTTCTGCCTTGAACTGTTGGGAGAGTCTTGGCATCCCTCAGACTAGCTAGTCCTGCTGGATGGCTTTCCGGCTCGCCCTACAGATAACGAGGATGTGTCGGACCTTGCTTCTTCCAGGACAGCCTTGTCCTCCTGCTGGATAGTCAAACTCCCTTCCCTTTCTTACCAGACAGGCAGGCTTCTAGGCTCCTCAGTACAGGTACATAGCTTCTCCATTAAGTAATACAACCTGCCGGTGATGTCCCTTCAACTTAGATAGACTGTCAGGCTGACACCATCCCTGGTGGCACAGCAGGCACCTGAGTACTTTGTAGAGCACATTATTCCTTGGTAACAGAGGACTTTGAACTGGAGTATAAAAGAGGGTTAGATGGTCCCACTTGTATACACAACTGGAAGGCAGGAGATGCAGTTTAATCTGTCGCACTCTAACATTGCATTTATGCTATGCACACCAACACCCTAAACATGCACTTGATGTTAGCGCAAAGTCTGGGCACAGGAATAGAAATGGAGCATAACATGGGTGTGTCAGTAGGAAGCCCCTCCACTGACCATGATGCAAAGATCTCATCAGGCTATTGATCCTTACAACAGGGTGCATTGCCACCACCGCTCTAGCTAGTAAACCCATGACAGTCCTCTGCCTTAAATAAGGGCACACTTGGCGTGACCCTCCAGGTCACAGGACCGGTCCAAGACGTCTCATAGTCCCTTGTTCGAGGTTGCAGAGTACTGGGGTGGCAGAAAATTCTCACGTAATTGTTTTGTGGTAGATTTACCCCAGTAACGTGCAGTCACAAGTTTGGCGCCATGGACTGGGGAGTTGCCACAAGGAACAGATTCTCCTGCCTGTCATACCACATGCCATTCACTATTTCATTGTGTTTTTCTTCTTTTATTTACCACTTGTTTTAAGCAGGTGGTATATATATATATAAATATATATGCATGTGGTTGGTTGGGGGGATATGGGTGAAGAAGCAGGGAAGGAAGGAGGAAAGCATTTTCTAACAGAGGGAAGAATTGTGGGTTTCCCCCAGTTAGTAAAAAAACAGGATAAGTCTTGGCTGCTTCTGCTGCACCCAGAGTCTTGTGCGTCTTTTCAGTCTAATTTTTCTGTCTGGAAAAAAATTGTGTCCTGTTTTTCTGCACCCGATTACATCCAGGTGCAGAAAAACCTAACAACTGATTTTTTCTTTTTTGTAAAACCTTTTTATTGATTTTTGGAAATAATGTTCACAGTAAATAATAATGCGACGAAGGTGATACAATAGTACAGACATGCCCGTTAGATGTATACAATATTCCACAGGCGCGTGGAGTAGGGGCATGGACCGCTTAGAACTGATGTAGCTTGAGCGCAAGGAGAATTTGGTGGAAAGAAACAGGGGGACTACGTGTGGGGTGAGAGAAATTGGTAAAGAAAGCAGTGTCCCTGCGAAGGGAGGGAGAGAGGAAAGAGAAAAGAGAGAGCCCCGTAGGGGAATTAACTAACTGGGGAGGAGGGGGGGGGAGAGGGATGTGGACTGAGCCAAGGGAGCTGGGCAGGCGAATTGCACTGAGCGCATCTACGGAGTAAAACAATTGTGGGGGGGAAGAGTGGAGTAGAACAGAGCAGAGGCCGGAGGGGTGGATTCGGAAATGGGTGGGGTGGGGGCGGCATGTCGATTATTCCCTATGAGGGCATCGATGCCGTCCGGGGCGCGGGGCATGTTGGGAGGGGCTTGGGGTATCACGCTGGTGATCTGACAGAGATTCGTGGGATAGGGTGGCCCATTCTAGGGAGATAGGACGCTTGCGCGGACCTGTAGCTTCCTCCTCCCGAAGGGCATCCTCTTCCGCTGCAGTCCGCTTTCTCACTGCGCCCGCCCACGTCTCTAGTGAGGGTCCAGCTGGCGCGCGCCATTGCATGGCTATGTTCCTTTTGGCTAGAAGCAAGGATAGCGCAGCATATCTGAACTGCACCTTGTGTGTTTTTGGCCTGTGGAATGTCCCCAGGGGGACTGCCACCCAGGAATGCAGGTCGGTGAGGCCTGTGAGGGTGCTAATGAAGTCAAGTATGGCTGACCAGTAAGGCTGAAGGGTTGGGCAGTCCTAGAACATGTCGTGGAAGTGTGCGTACGGGGAGTGACATCTGGGGCATAAGAACTGAGTGTCAGGATAGAAACGCTGGAAGCGTGCCGGGGTCTGGTAAGCCCTATGTAAAATGTAGTATTGTATGTTTTTGAACTGCACGTTTCTCTACACCATCTTTGGGAATTCCAGTGCTCTGTCCCACTCCCGGTCATGTAATTGTCTCCCAATCTCGTTGTGAGAAGTTGGCCTGGTAGGGGATGTTTCCAATTCTGGAACCACCTACTACCTGACCAAACAATCCCTTATGGTGTCTGGTTGTAAGTCAACCTTATTAGACAAGCTATCCTAGGGGTAGCATGGACTAAGCAGCCTAAAGGCTTACCTTAAGAGGTCGTGTTAAGCGAGCTGTTTTACCACATACAATCCTGTAATACCAAATGAAAGGACACCACACAAGTATATATTATAAAAATATACGTGTTTATTACTAAAAACAATCCCCAGTATTCTTTATGAATAAAGGGGCACAAGCGTTAAATCAAAAGCACTGTTTAAACATACAAGTTGCACAATTATGGATGAGGGCGGGGGGCCACTCAAACCATATACTAAACAAGTGGTATAAGAGAGGCCACTCGAACAGTGGTTAGGCCTAGGGCCTAGGGAATCGCTGGGAGCAGTCAGGACAAGCAATGCTGAAGTCGGGAATGGCCCTCGGGATTCGGGAGATGTGCGGAAAGCGCACGCATGCACCAATGTTAACCAATGGTGCGTAAAAGTCAAATAGTTAAAGTTTAAGGACACTTCCGCTGAACCTAGAGGAACAAAACTTAACACACAGACCCTAGAGGTGTGCACCAGTGTGGGAACACCGGCGGAGCAAAGTTACCTCACCCACAGGAAGTGGGTGCACAGGGTCGAAGTGGCGTCGGGTTTTGACACGCAGGCTCTTGGTGCTTGGAGCTGAAAGGGCTGCAGGCAGGGTGAAGACGAAGTGTCCGGTGGAGTCCAAGGGTGGACTCAAGTTGTAGAGTACCTGAAAGCAGAGGGGACAGAGTCTGGGTCACTCAGCAGTGACCAGGGTGGAACCAGGACGGAACCAGGCAATGTCGGGCGCAATCAGGTGGTCGTCGAGGAGCTTCTCTCCGCTGTCACGTGGGCTCTGGGGCATCTGCGATGTCCAGGAGCAGGTCACGATCTGTCCCACGCAGGCTCTCACCGTCGGTGCAGTCGGCTTCAGGTTTGGAGCAAACAAGCCTTGGTAAGAGCAATCCACGCAGGATCGGAAGATTGCTTCTCACTCGGACCAGGAAGGTCAGAGTCGGGGCTCCTTTTCAGGGGAGCTGGTGTGGATCTGGAGCAACCAGATTCACGAGTCTTCTTTGGTAGTTCGTCGGCACAGGGACCACAAGCCAGCTGGCAAGTGACCGGGCCAACGCGTTGAGCCAAATCGTGCCAAAGGGCCCCACGCAGCACTCGTCGAGTGTGGAGGGCTGAACTTCGGCTCAGGAGTAGCTCAGGGTGGGGGCTTCTCAAACCCCGGTGTACAGCTTCGAGGGTCACTCGTGGGCTGCACGGTCAGCGTCTCGTGGTCACTTCAAGATGGCGTGCCCCACGCTTCCGGTCGCCTCCATGGGTCTCAGCTTTGCAGGGACTGTGGATCGGGCTGTTAGAAGCTGGGCAGGCTTGATCTCGTCGATCTCAGTTGCTCGAGTTCCGGCGGGAACTGCAACTAAGTAGACGTCGAGGGCTGGATGGTGCCTGCTGCTGCAGGGTGGTCACTCCTTGACCACAAGGGAGATTCTTCGGGCTTCCACGTTGAGATGGAGGGCGAAGGGTCCAGAATATCGTTTCAAATGTTTCTTCCAGGAAATCTGATGTGCATTGGCACTGCTCCCACTCTTATTCGAATCTGGTGGGCGTGATTACCTGCTAGGTCCCCTCCTATGGGTGGGACCCAGGAAGTGGGTGGATACACCCCCTTCCTTTGATCCAGGCCGCCCTGGCACGAGGGCTGGAGTGCCCCAGAACCGGTTTGGCCGGATTATGCAAGGGGCAGCCTTGTGCGCCCCAGGCAGTGTCTGGTTTCTTTCAAACCTCCCTGCTACAATACACTATCTCCTGTCTGGAGGGCGGTGACACCCTCCTGTGACAGGAAACCCTTTGTCCAGGACCCCCTTGACTGGGTTTCGGTCAGCTCCAGGGGTCCAGACATTTGTCTGTGGCAGAGGCATCCATTTTGTGGATCTTAAGGCCTTTGGAGAAATCAACCGCATTAAAGTGAAGTAACATGTCTTACCCCTCTAGAGGGGTGGAATGCCATCCCCGTCGCCAGAACTGGCGAGGGGATGGTATTCCAAAGCGTATGACACCTTACACGACATGTTTTGATAAAGCCAAACCAGAGTTGCTAAATAACCGCGAGGATTATAAGGCACTTAATAGTATATGGTATGGCATTATCCTGAAACAGCTTAGGGATTTGTTCCCGACGGCTGCAGACAGGCTCAGCTCATGCTAGAGCTCCATCTCACATAAAAACCATGCACCCAGCCTCCAGGATTGGTGAGGCCTGTCTATAGGAGTGGCTCACAGGTTTACATGTGTCCAGATATAGGTTTAGACATAGGTATACTATATCTAAGCAAGGGGTGTGTACACCACCTTACCCCAGCTGAGTGATCAGCCAGTTGTGTCAATTTAAGAACCAGCCAGGGGTGGCAAAAGATATGCTGCAGCCCCTGGTAGGCCTTAGTGGCTCCTGTGCCCTGTGCACCTATAGTGCATTCTACAGGGGCTGACAAGGAGTCCATTTCCAATTGGTATGTGCCTATAGCACATGTGTCATTAATTTAGTGAGAGAACAGCAGGCTGGGAGTCTGATCAGCAGGCCCACAGCCTCAGTAGTCGAAAACCAGTGAAGCAAAAAGCAAAAATTTGGGGTGACCATAGGATAGCAGACCCTACTCTCCTACACAACCCCCCCCCAAACGCAGGGACATTAAACTAACCTTGACCAGATAAGTCTTCATGTTCTAAGTGGAAGTACCTGGAGAGACCATCTGCATTACCATGGTCAGTCCCTGGGCGGTGCTCCACTGTAAAGTCCATCCCCTGTAGGGAAATGGACCACCTGAGCAGTTTGGGATTTTCACCCTTCATCTGATTAAGCCATAAGAGGGGCTTATGGTCTGTTTGCACCAGGAAGTGAGTTCCAAACAAGTAGGACCTCAACTTCTTTAATGCCCAAACCACAGCAAAGGCCTCCCTCTCAATGGCTGACCAACGTTTTTCTCTTGGGGTTAGCCTCCTGCTAATGAAAGCAATTGGCTGGTCTTGACCATCTTGATTAAGTTGTGAGAGTACAGCTCCCACCCCCAACTCAGAAGCATCTGTCTGAACAATGAACTGTTTGGAGTAGTCAGGACTCTTTAGGATAGGTGCAGAGCACATGGCCTTTTTCAGGTCTTCAAATGCCTTCTGACAGCTAACTGTCCACTGAACCTTTTTTGGCATCTTCTTGGATGTCAAGTCATTTAATGGTGTCACTATAGACCCATAGTTTTTCACAAACTTTCTGTAATACCCAGTCAGGCCCAAGAAGGCTCTGACTTGTGTCTGGGTAACTGGAGGAGCCCAGTCCTGTATGGCCTGGATTTTGCTTTCCAGTGGCTGAACCTGGCCTCCACCTACTAGGTGGCCCAGGTATACAACCTTACTCTGCCCTATCTGGCACTTTGTGGCCTTGATAGTTAGGCCTGCCTTTTGCAGGGCCTCCAAAACTTTCTTCAGGTGGATCAGGTGATCCTCCCAGGTGGAGCTAAAGACAGCAATATCATCTAGATAAGCTGCACAAAAGTCATCCAACCCAGTAAGGACTTGGTTCACCAACCTTTGGAAAGTGGCAGGTGCATTCTTCAAACCAAAGGGCATTACCACAAACTGATAATGTCCACTAGGGGTAGAGAATGCTGTTTTGGCTTTTGACTCCTCAGCTAGTCTGATTTGCCAGTAGCCAGCTGTCAGATCAAATGTGCTCAGAAACTTGGCAGAAGCCAATCTGTCAATGAGCTCATCTGCTCTTGGAATGGGGTGAGCATCTGTCCTAGTGACAGCATTGAGACCCCTGTAATCCACGCAAAACCTCATTTCTCTCTTACCATCTTGGGTATGAGGTTTTGGCACCAGGACTACTGGGCTGGCCCATGGGCTCTCTGATGGCTCAATCACTCCAAGCTCCAACATCTTTTGCACCTCAGCCTTGATGCAATCCCTGACATGATCAGGTTGCCTGTAGATCTTATTCTTGACAGGCAGACTGTCACCAGTGTCCACAACATGGGTACACCAGTCAGTTTGGCTGGGTGTGAGTGAAAACATTTGCCTGTGAGCCTGCAAAACTTGTCTGCAGTCCCTCTGTTGCTGGTCAGTGAGGCTGCCTGCCAAGGCTACTCCATCAACTGAACCATCATCAGGGTTCTGAGAAAGCAGGTCTGGGAGAGGGTCACTCTCTTCCTCCTGTTCCCCATCTGTGGCCATGAGCAAGCTCATGTCCTCCCTGTCCACAAATGCTTTCAAGCGGTTCACATGGATTACCCTGTGAGGGCTCCTGGGTGTTCCAAAGTCTACCAAGTAGGTGACTTCCCCTTTCTTCTCAATAATAGGATAGGGTCCACTCCATTTGTCTTGGAGTGCTGCTGGAGCCACTGGCTCCAGTACCCATACCTTCTGTCCTGGTTGGAACTCTACCAGCACAGCCTTTTGGTCATGCCAAGCTTTCTGCAATTCTTGGCTGGCCTCCAGGTTTTTGGATGCTCTTTCCATGTACTCAGCCATCCTGGAGCGGAGACCAAGTACATAGTCCACTATGTCTAGTTTGGGCTTTTTGAGAGGTAACTCCCATCCTTCCTTCACCAAACACAATGGACCTCTCACAGGGTGGCCAAACAAAAGTTCAAAAGGGCTGTAGCCAACCCCCTTCTGTGGGACCTCTCTGTAAGCAAAGAGCAGGCAGGGTAAAAGAATGTCCCATTTCCGCCTGAGCTTCTCTGGTAATCCCTTTATCATGCCTTTAAGGGTCTTGTTAAATCTCTCCACAAGCCCATTGCATTGTGGATGATATGGGGTGGTAAACTTATAGTTTACTCCACATTCCTTCCACATTGCTTTTAGATAGCTGGACATAAAATGTGTCCCTCTATCTGATAGTACCTCCTTAGGAAAGCCCACTCTTGAGAAAACTGCAATGAGGGCTTTTGCCACCACAGGTGCTGTGGTGGTCCT
This sequence comes from Lissotriton helveticus, assembly GCF_964261635.1. NCBI lineage: Eukaryota > Metazoa > Chordata > Amphibia > Caudata > Salamandridae > Lissotriton > Lissotriton helveticus. Next base: position 438,932,743 of record NC_136058.1, read on the forward strand.
TAGGGGAATAGCCTCTGGGTACCTGGTGGCATGATCCACTACCACCAGTATGAATCTGTTCCCAGATGCTGTTTGGGGGTCCATTGGACCCACAATATCAATTCCAACTCTCTCAAAGGGGACCCCCACCACCGGTAGTGGTATTAGGGGGGCCTTTGTTGTGCCACCTGACTTACCACTGGCTTGGCAAGTGACACAGGAGCGACAAAACTCCTTGACATCCTCTGACATGTGAGGCCAGTGAAAGTGTGGAACAAGCCTGTCCCACGTCTTGTTCTGGCCTAAGTGTCCTGCAAGGGGAATATCATGGGCCAAGGTAAGGAGGAATCCCCTAAACTGCAGAGGTATCACCAACCTCCTGGTCATGCCAGGCTTGGGGGCTCTAGCCTCTGAGTAAAGGAGTCCCTCATCCCAATACACAGTATGGGTACCTTGGGCATCCCCAGCAGCCTCAGCAGCAGCCTGCTGTCTGAGGGGTTCAAGGGAAGGGCAATCTAATTGAGCCTGCCTCAGGTCTGCCCTTGAGGGTCCCCCTGTCCCCAGAAACTCAACCTGGTCAGGTTCAAGCTCCTCAGAGACAGTCTCCTCTTGGACTGCAGAATCAGTTTCCTCTGAAACCTGATCCTCAACCTGGGGCAAGGTGGAAGGCGAGGCCTTTCCTCTCTTGCTCCTTCTCTTGGGTTGTGGCTGGTCTATTGTCTCAAGATCCACCACTGGTTCAGGAAGGCACTTCTTAGCCTGAGCCCTTGTCATGGCAAGGACATGCTCTGAAATCCCTAGCATTTCTGCATGAGTCCTGTACTCCACTTCTGACCATGCTGAGCTTTCAAGGTCATTGCCTAACAGACAGTCTACTGGTAGGTCTGCACTCACCACAACTTTCTTTAGGCCATCAACCCCTCCCCAGGAGAAGTTCACAACTGCCACACTATGGGAGGTAGTGGAGTTGCTTGCATTGGTTACTAGGTAGCTCTCTCCTAGTACAATCTGTCCAGGGTCCACAAAGCCAGGGGTCACCATGGTGACACTAGCACATGTGTCCCTGTAAGCTTGAGCCAGTTTCTCATTTATTAAGGGAGTCTGCCTGTATTTGCCCAGGTTAGTGGGGCTTACTGCAGTGGGCAACTCAATGTCCACATCATACAGGAGAACTGCCTGTGTAGGGACTCTGACTAGGCCAGATCCTACTTCAATACCCAGGGTCAACCCAGCTACACCCTTGGACTGTGTTCCACCACTGCTTACTGTACTTGGGGTTGCAGTTGCTTTAGGAGCTGTAGTGGTGGGAACTGGATTTGCCTTGGTGCACTCACTGCCCCAGTGTGAAACTGATTTGCAGGTATTACACCAAGGTGTCTTTGGACCTTTGTTCTTCTTCTTCTTGTTACCATTTTGGGAACCACCCTCCTTACTATTAGTTTGGGGGCCTGAAGACTTCTGGTCTTTTTCTTTATCTTTCTGATTCTGATTACCACCCTTCTGGTCTGTTTTCTTCTGGTCACCACCTTGGTTCTGGGGTTTCTGCTTAATCCTTGTTCTGACCCATTTGTCTGCCTTCTTTCCCAATTCTTGGGGAGAGGTCAGATCAGAGTCAATAAGGTATTGATGCAACAGCTGGTTTGTACAGTTATTAAGGATCTGTTCTCTCATCATAAGATTGTACAATCCTGTATAGTCTGAAACTTTACTTCCCTGTAACCAACCCTCCAAAGCCTTAGTGGCACACTCCACAAAATCAGTCCAGTCTTGAGTCTGTGCTTTCTGGGTGTCTCTGAACAACAACCTGTATTGCTCAGTGGTTAGGCCATACCCTTCAATGAGAGCACTCTTCAAAACAGAGTAGTTTTTGGCATCCTCAGGTCTAACTGTGAGGAGCCTGTCCCTCCCTTTCTCAGAAAAGGAGTACCACAAAATTGCAGCCCACTGATTCTCAGGAACCTGCTGTACCATGCAGGCTCTCTCAAGAGCAGTCATCCATTTGTGGATGTCATCCCCTTCTTTAAAGGGGGGCACAATCTTGGTCAGGTTTCTATTGTCATAGGCCCTGTCTTTTTCTCTTGGAAAATTGCTGCCACCAGTGACATCTAAGCCACTTAATTTCTGCTCTCTTGCCAAGGCTACCTCCTCTCTCTCTATCTGGAGTCTGACAGCCCTCATTCTCGCCCTATGCTCAGCTTTCTGAGAAGCACTCATGCCTCTCTCTGATTCTCTGGAGGCACTAGAAAGATGAGAGTCCCCTGAGGGAGATCTCACTCTTCTGTTGCCTGGGAGAATCATATGTTGGGTTCTGGGGAGGTGCTGGCCCTCTCCATTCCCCAGTAGGTCCAAGTTGGCCTGGCTAAGCCTACCAACTGGAACCTGGCTACCCTGATCCTGTACTCCTAAGTCCTCAACATCTGAGTCCTCATCCAAGTCATCATCATCCTCCTCTTCAAGGGGATCAACTGCAGGGGGGTTCCCTCCAGTTCCTGTATCTAGGGAAGCTGCTTTTGCCTTCTCTAAGTCATCCTGTTCTAGGATTTCTACCAGGATTAGGCAGGTGGGGCTTCTGCCCCTTTTTAACCCTCTTGCTTTGCACAAGGCAATCAAGTCTCTGCGGGTTAGTTTGTCATATCCAAAAGTTGCCTGGGTAGGGTCAACTGTCACAGGACTAGACCCTGAGGCCTTTCCTGTGTCAGACATGGTTACTAGTGAGGTGTAAGTGGTGCACTTACCTACACTAAGTGTTTTCCTACTGGACCTTGCTAGTGAGTTGTAGTCAGGGGTGTGCTACTCCCTTCAACCTACAACTACTAAGTTCAGTAGAACTTAATATGCTAAGCTTTTGATTTTATATGTACCTAGAGGTACTTGATGTGATCTTTCAATTTGATATAAAGATTGCAATGGTAAAACAACAGCAAGCTCAAATCCGCACCGCTGCTCACCAATGTGAGAAGTTGGCCTGGTAGGGGATGTTTCCAATTCTGGAACCACCTACTACCTGACCAAACAATCCCTTATGGTGTCTGGTTGTAAGTCAACCTTATTAGACAAGCTATCCTAGGGGTAGCATGGACTAAGCAGCCTAAAGGCTTAACTTAAGAGGTCGTGTTAAGCGAGCTGTTTTACCACATACAATCCTGTAATACCAAATGAAAGGACACCACACAAGTATATATTATAAAAATATATGTGTTTATTACTAAAAACAATCCCCAGTATTCTTTATGAATAAAGGGGCACAAGCGTTAAATCAAAAGCACTGTTTAAACATACAAGTTGCACAATTATGGATGAGGGCGGGGGGCCACTCAAACCATATACTAAACAAGTGGTATAAGAGAGGCCACTCGAACAGTGGTTAGGCCTAGGGCCTAGGGAATCGCTGGGAGCAGTCAGGACAAGCAATGCTGAAGTCGGGAATGGCCCTCGGGATTCGGGAGATGTGCGGAAAGCGCACGCATGCACCAATGTTAACCAATGGTGCGTAAAAGTCAAATAGTTAAAGTTTAAGGACACTTCCGCTGAACCTAGAGGAACAAAACTTAACACACAGACCCTAGAGGTGTGCACCAGTGTGGGAACACCGGCGGAGCAAAGTTACCTCACCCACAGGAAGTGGGTGCACAGGGTCGAAGTGGCGTCGGGTTTTGACACGCAGGCTCTTGGTGCTTGGAGCTGAAAGGGCTGCAGGCAGGGTGAAGACGAAGTGTCCGGTGGAGTCCAAGGGTGGACTCAAGTTGTAGAGTACCTGAAAGCAGAGGGGACAGAGTCTGGGTCACTCAGCAGTGACCAGGGTGGAACCAGGACGGAACCAGGCAATGTCGGGCGCAATCAGGTGGTCGTCGAGGAGCTTCTCTCCGCTGTCACGTGGGCTCTGGGGCATCTGCGACGTCCAGGAGCAGGTCACGATCTGTCCCACGCAGGCTCTCACCGTCGGTGCAGTCGGCTTCAGGTTTGGAGCAAACAAGCCTTGGTAAGAGCAATCCACGCAGGATCGGAAGATTGCTTCTCACTCGGACCAGGAATTTCAGAGTCGGGGCTCCTTTTCAGGGGAGCTGGTGTGGATCTGGAGCAACCAGATTCACGAGTCTTCTTCGGTAGTTCGTCGGCACAGGGACCACAAGCCAGCTGGCAAGTGACCGGGCCAACGCGTTGAGCCAAATCGTGCCAAAGGGCCCCACGCAGCACTCGTCGAGTGTGGAGGGCTGAACTTCGGCTCAGGAGTAGCTCAGGGTGGGGGCTTCTCAAACCCCGGTGTACAGCTTCGAGGGTCACTCGTGGGCTGCACGGTCAGCGTCTCGTGGTCACTTCAAGATGGCGTGCCCCACGCTTCCGGTCGCCTCCACGGGTCTCAGCTTTGCAGGGACTGTGGATCGGGCTGTTAGAAGCTGGGCAGGCTTGATCTCGTCGATCTCAGTCGCTCGAGTTCCGGCGGGAACTGCAACTAAGTAGACGTCGAGGGCTGGATGGTGCCTGCTGCTGCAGGGTGGTCACTCCTTGACCACAAGGGAGATTCTTCGGGCTTCCACGTTGAGATGGAGGGCGAAGGGTCCAGAATATCGTTTCAAATGTTTCTTCCAGGAAATCTGATGTGCATTGGCACTGCTCCCACTCTTATTCGAATCTGGTGGGCGTGATTACCTGCTAGGTCCCCTCCTATGGGTGGGACCCAGGAAGTGGGTGGATACACCCCCTTCCTTTGATCCAGGCCGCCCTGGCACGAGGGCTGGAGTGCCCCAGAACCGGTTTGGCCGGATTATGCAAGGGGCAGCCTTGTGCGCCCCAGGCAGTGTCTGGTTTCTTTCAAACCTCCCTCCTACAATACACTATCTCCTGTCTGGAGGGCGGTGACACCCTCCTGTGACAGGAAACCCTTTGTCCAGGACCCCCTTGACTGGGTTTCGGTCAGCTCCAGGGGTCCAGACATTTGTCTGTGGCAGAGGCATCCATTTTGTGGATCTTAAGGCCTTTGGAGAAATCAACCGCATTAAAGTGAAGTAACATGTCTTACCCCTCTAGAGGGGTGGAATGCCATCCCCGTCGCCAGAACTGGCGAGGGGATGGTATTCCAAAGCGTATGACACCTTACACGACATGTTTTGATAAAGCCAAACCAGAGTTGCTAAATAACCGCGAGGATTATAAGGCACTTAATAGTATATGGTATGGCATTATCCTGAAACAGCTTAGGGATTTGTTCCCGACGGCTGCAGACAGGCTCAGCTCATGCTAGAGCTCCATCTCACATAAAACCATGCACCCAGCCTCCAGGATTGGTGAGGCCTGACTATAGGAGTGGCTCACAGGTTTACATGTGTCCAGATATAGGTTTAGACATAGGTATACTATATCTAAGTAAGGGGTGTGTACACCACCTTACCCCAGCTGAGTGATCAGCCAGTTGTGTCAATTTAAGAACCAGCCAGGGGTGGCAAAAGATATGCTGCAGCCCCTGGTAGGCCTTAGTGGCTCCTGTGCCCTGTGCACCTATAGTGCATTCTACAGGGGCTGACAAGGAGTCCATTTCCAATTGGTATGTGCCTATAGCACATGTGTCATTAATTTAGTGAGAGAACAGCAGGCTGGGGGTCTGATCAGCAGGCCCACAGCCTCAGTAGTCGAAAACCAGTGAAGCAAAAAGCAAAAATTTGGGGTGACCATAGGATAGCAGACCCTACTCTCCTACACTCGTCCTCCCACACCGTCCTAAGAGTGAGTAGCGGCTTGTGTGTAAGTTCCCGGATGGACTTGTACAACCAAGTGACTAGGTGTCTTCCGCTCCCCATGTAGAGGATAGTGTGTATTACGGGGTGTGTCACAGGGCTCACTGACCGTTAGATCACCATGTGGGCGATAGCCGTCGATGAGTTGGGGATGTGTCAGGAACTGCTCTGGGGGGAGGCCAAGGTCCTCCATAAGTTGTGCGAACGGGCGAAGCTGGCGCTCCTCAAATAGTGCCTCCGCCTCCGTGACCTCAGAGTCCGTCCATGCTCCTACCATGGCGCTCGTAAAGTAGGAGACGCCACGTGGCCACCCCGCTAGTGGCAGCCGTGGGGAGTAGCAAGTGGTCCTCATTGCCATGCGGTGAATTTCCAACATACATTGGCGGGCCACGGACACCTGCAAGGGGTAGGTCCGGCAGGGTTTGATGCCAGGGAGCAGCAGCCGACAGAGTTCCGGGATGGGGCCGTGCGTTGTATGAGTCTCCCCGGAATGTCTTCCCGCCGTCCAATACGAGAGCCACTGAAGTTGCGCTGCTAGGAAGTACGATTCGAAGTCGGGGGCACCCAGGCCCCCCTGTGTGGTGGATAGTCTAAGTTTGGCGAGGGCTATTCTATGCCGACCATTTCCCCATATAAGGGTGCGGAGCAGCGAGTCCAGTTCGTGAAAAAAACTTCTGGGAGGCACCACCGGGAGGTTAGTGAAATAATACAGTAAGCGAGGGACAATGATCATTTTTGCCAGGGCTACTCGCCCGATGGGAGCTAGTGGGAGGTATTTCCAGAAGCCCACCGAGGCGCGGTTGCCAGCGAGAACCTTGCCATGATTCATCAGGTGGAATAAAATGAACACATGAAAGTACGCCTTAATTTCATTGCCCTTGATTCATACTCTGGACCATAGTGGAGGGATAGGTCTAGGCATAGTCCTTGCAACACACAATAGATTTGTGTGCGGCAGAGGCCAGAACTCAAAAGTCAGGATACCAGATACAAGTAGGTGGTAACTCAGGGCAGGGGAAAACACCTGTTGTCCATGGAGGGGAAATTCCCATCTCAAAAATCTACATTAAAAATTAATTAATAGTATTCTTTTTAGGTCTCGCCCTGGAATTAGCATCCAAAGGATGCTTCCAGGGTTGGAGACGTATAGTTAGCTGTCTCGAGGGAAGGACGGACGAGAAGGTGCACGAGCGCAGTCCAGGCTGGATTGGTGTGCGCGTCCTGCGCCGCCCTCCCATACTCCCAGCCTACCGCGCATGCATGCATGCACACAGACAGACACAGACACACACACACACACACACACACACGCGCGCGCACTCGCACTTACACTTACACAGACACGCAGGCACCCAGACACCCAGACAGGCAACCCCCTCCTCCTCCTCCCCCACAGTCACACACGCATACACACAGACTCCAAGACACACGCACGCTCACACACATACACAGGCCGCCGCCGCGCGCGCGCCCACACATGCCCCCCTCCCGCCCTCGCAGGCCAGCCACAAAGCGAAGCCCCACTCACCGGCAGCAGGACTCTTCCTCCATTCTTCGGCACCAGGGCGCAGGGTAGGCTCCTGCCTGCTCCGGTGCTGCAACCAATCGCGGCTCTTCCGGCTCTTCCGTGGGAGGCGGGGTAGGCTCCCGCCCTCCTACTTCCTGTTTCCTGTTGTCGCGCCGGCCTGCCTGACTTCCTGGTCGCAGGCCGGCAGAGTAACGAGGATGTTTTGCGGTATTTATTTTTTATTTAATTATCCATTTTTTTTATATAGCGCGGAAGTTACTTACATAAGGTAATAGTGACAATTGGGAGCAAACAAATGTGCAGTTCGTAAAAAGAGAGTTGGGGAAAACCGTTAATACCAGTGACAGAAAGAACGTGTACATTTATATCTAGGTAGATAACAATAACGTGAGTTGGGGCAACTGACAATATGACGTGTTTATGTCTGTATTAAGATATATGGATTGGGAGTGTCAACTATACAAAGGATTGATTTTAGAGTATGGCGCACCAGGTAGAAAATGCGCAGTCGGAATATTATAAGATGGGTGAAACCGTTAATGGGATTTATATGGACGGGAACATGCATGCATGTGCTTTAAATACCGCATTACAATAAGTGAAAGTAGGGGAACCGTAAGGATGTAACTTCTGATCCTTTCCAGATACAAAGGAATGTTTGCTTTTGCTAAAATCTGCAAATTGTAGAGCAAGTGATAAATTATGTGGCAAGTGATAAATTATGTGTCATGAATTATGTGGCAAGTGATAAATTATGTGGCAAGCGATGAATTATGTGGCAAGTGATACATTATTTGGCAAGTGATGAATTATGTGGAGGGGAGGGGCTATAATCATGCAGAGGACGCCGCAGCTGCAAAATTGCAGTGCTTGTGGTGTGTATTTTCTGTATCTGTTTATTATTCAGTTACGAAGAGGAGGTGGCGCCATTTCGGAAACTTGTCAGTGGACAACCTCTAACATTTCTTATGTGGGTGGACATGTGGCCTCCAGAGCTGCACTCTGATCTCAATGCTGCTCCATTTTGCTGCTGCATAAGTCATAGGTGGGCTGCATCATTATATGTCAATATGCAACATATTTTATATGTCCCTTTTTATAAAAACAAAACGTAACTACTGCAAAAAAAAATAGCCAATGCCATTTACAATACTAAAAGCTCAAACTTTGCCTAATGCGAGACCTATTGCATTGCAAATGCTTGTTTAAATATCTGTTTGGTGCCAGTCCATATGACTTTAATTTCTGCTTCGGGAATTCTATGTTACAAGCCCATAGGGTACATGTATCCTTTGTGAGCTTAATAAAATGTTGGAAATTCTACAAATCCTCACTCCTACATCCAAGTACTCTCAGGCTACCATTCTACACTCTGTTTGTAAATTATTTATGGGGAAATTTACATGTATTATGTATTAACTATTTAATTTTAATACTATAGGTGATTGAAATTACGGACGAAGAAAGCAAGATTTAGCACCAGGCAACTGAATGTCAGTGCCATAAGAAGGATTATTTTGAAAAACTGAAGGACATCCAGCATTCTAAGTTTAAACAATTTCCAAAACCTAGGTGTGGCAAAGAAGTGGGAGCTGAGGAAAGTACTATACTGTAAGTGAAGTCTCTAATTTTAGCATTTCATTAACCCAGAGCAAAGTCATATCTGTCCACACAGCATAAGAAATAATCCCAGAAAGACCAATCACAACATCCTCATCTGAAATATTATCAGAAAGACAAATTGCCTCAGCATGACAGAATAACGTTCATCTAAAGCACACATGATCTAAAGCATCATGTAATTCCAGAGAGGAAGCACACACTGCATAAAAGAAAGATATAACAAAAGGTTTCTTCTGCAAACCATCAAAGAAAAGACTCTGAAAGAAGACTCCGAAGCTGACACGTTAACAACCAAAGATTGGAAAATCGCCTTTGTTCAACAACCGTTTTTAACCAGTTACGCAAGTTTGAGACTATCTGCCTCGGGATATAACACCTCGACCCACTCTGCTCACTCTGGCGAAAACCTTAAAAATCCACCACTTTATTGTTTTCATGACCATCTCAGATTGTTTCCTTTTTAATGTGTACTGTTCTGTAATTCTATGTAAATCGCCTCAACATTCTGTTGTGCAGGAGTGATATGTAAAACTGTTAAATATAAAAATGGATTAAATGAGCACCGTTGCGCTATAGCTAATGTAAATAAATCCTCGTCTTCAGAACTACACCTTACACCAAACATAGAAAGGGTAAAATTAACTGATGTTCTGCAACTGGTGAGCCACAATAGTACTGTGCATGTTCTAATGTTCTCAGTTACTGCCATTACGTCAGTGCAAATGGTACTTATCAGTTTAATCATTAAATATCAGACTAACACCTTATCACTGCATTGCTAAGAACCTATATAAATAGATTTGAGAAAAACTTCAGTCACAAAATAAGTTGCTGCCGGAGAGGCTATAACCAAAAGACTATTATCGGCTAGAAACATTTCGACAGGTGTTAGAGGGCTGCATCCAGACATATTTTGCTCAATTCAAGTGTTAACAAGATTACACACAATTTCTTCTAGAGATAAATACTGAACATTATCTAAATAAGCACAACTCTAAAATCAGGTTCACTCGTACCGTGGCATATAAGCAAGAGAAAACTAAATGTAACTCTAGGAATACACCTTATAAAAACACGTGCTGTGATAACAAATTCAGTGTTCAAACCCGCCTCAATCAAAGCAAAATAACCCAAGTTGGGGAAATAAGTTACCTGTGCCAAAAACGATTCAGCCATCAATCTCATCTCACTGAATTTGAGAGAATGCACACTGGGAAAAACATCTCTCAGTGCTCTGAATGCCAAAAAAGTTTCATCAGTAAATATTATCTCACTGAGCATATAAGAATCCACACTGGGGAAAAACCTTATCAGTGCTCTGAATGCCAAAAAAGTTTCAGCAGTAAATATTATCTCACTGAGCATATAAGAATCCACACTGGGGAAAAACCTTATCAGTGCTCTGAATGTCAAAAAAGTTTCAGCAGTAAATATTATCTCACTGAGCATATAAGAATCCACACTGGGGAAAAACCTTACCAGTGCTCTGAATGCCAAAAATGTTTCAGCCTTGAATCTAGTCTCACTGCACATGTGAGAATGCACACTGGGGAAAAGCATCAGTGCTCTGAATGCCCAAAAAGTTTCAGCAGTAAATCTTATCTCACTGAGCATATAAGAATCCACACTGGGGAAAAACCGTATCAGTGCTCTGAATGCCAAAAAAGTTTCAGAAGTAAATCTTATCTCACTGAGCATATAAGAATCCACACTGGGGAAAAACCTTATCAGTGCTCTGAATGCCAGAAAAGGTTTAGTATCAAAGGGAATCTATATCGACATGCATTAACCCACTCTGTGGAAAAACCTTATCAGTGCTCTGAATGCCCAAAACATTTCAAACTTAAATCACTTCTAACTGCACATTTGAGATTCCACACTGGGGAAAAACCTTATCAGTGCTCTGAATGCCAGAAATGTTTCAGTGAAAAAAGACCTCTCACGCTGCATATAAAAACGCACACTGGGGAAAAACCTTATCAGTGCTCTGAATGCCCGAAATTTTTCTGTCACAAAGGAGAACTCACTAAACATACTAGGACCCACACTGGGGAAAAACCTTATCAGTGCATTGAATGCGACAAATGTTTCAGTAATAAAAGCCATCTCACTCATCATATAAGAACCCACACTGGGGAAAAACCTTATCAGTGCTCTGAATGCCAGAAATGTTTCTATGACAAAAAAAGACTCACTAAACATACTTGGACCCACACTGGGAAAAATCCTTATCAGTGCACTGAATGCAAGAAATGTTTCAGTGAAAAACCCTGTCTCACTCAGCATATAAGAATCCACACTGGGGAAAAACCTTATCAGTGCTCAGTGTGCACAAAAAGTTTCAGAAGTAAATATTATCTCACTGAGCATATAAGAATCCACACTAGAGAAAAACCTTATCAGTGCTCTGAATGCCACAAGTGTTTCAGCCGTAAATCTGGTCTCACTGCACATGTGAGAATCCACACTGGGGGAGAAACACCAGTGCTCTTTATTTTTTGACCATTTCCGTCTGTATTTATCCATATTTATTTTTTGGGCATTTTTTCTGTATTTATCCACATTTATTTTTGCCACACGCAGAAAACGCCACTACAGCTAGTATTTTTCAGCATTTATTTAAATTGACAATGCACGCCAGTGTCGGGTTGTTATTGGGCAACACAATACATTCATCTGAAAACGTTGCCATTGTAGTACAAGCACATGTGCATTTCAAGAGACTTTGCAGACATTGAGGCTCTTTCTGGCTTGTAACGTACCGGTTGCTACCTCATCTTGTATCTTGGTTACTGGTGTTACTTGCACAATTGTCACTTTTTCCTCATGTAACGTAACATTTGCTCTTGTAATGTTACTGTTCCTATTGTGAAGCGCTCTGACAGCCTCGGGTAAAGTCTGCGCTATATAAAAACGCACAAATAAATAAATGCCTTGACAGGGGCCTAAACGCAACGAGAGAACTGCATCTCCTAAAATGGGAATTGCAGCCTGCAGTTCTGTTTCTCGAGAGGCCTAAGCCTAAGGTAGTACTTCCTCTCCCTGAGCCCACGCTGCCAGTCAACCGCCTGCATTGAATGGCTTACCAGTGGTAAATCGCCTAGATGCAGCTCAGTGCAGCCTGAATATGAATCATTCCCAGACAGCAGAGGACAAGGGGTTCTGAAAATGCTTCCCTTTATTCAAGTACAGAGAAACCGACTGCTTCATCATTCAGGATTGTGTCTTTTTCAAGTCACGGCAAAGAACTACTAGTTGGAATTATGTGATTACATGGCTGCTTCACTTTCTGCATAGTTATGAATTTTGCCACATTATCCAAATGATCCATCATCGATACATGATCTGTTGATTCTAATAACATTTTTGTTTAAAGCACATTTCCCAGGCAATGGATGCAGATGAAGCATAAGGTCACAAAGGGGGATCAGCTCCAGCTTCTGGTGATTAATGGAGCAATGAGGCATTAATTGAAGAAACTTGAAAAAAAGAAAGCTAAAGTGTGTCATTTGCTCGATATCGCTTCTGTGTAGGCTTGGTTTCTAAGCGCTGTTAATATATCTTACAAATCCTACCCATATCACGTTGATAGTTAAGTTGTGCCGTTTTAGGTTGTTTACAAAGGAACGTTTACTTTGTTTTTGCATCACAGTAACTAAGGTGACTCTGTAAGGGGATGCGAACAGCTGGTGCTACGTGGGTGGGGGCGGGAGGGCCGGAGCCCGAGGCTGTAGAGGTCAGAGAGAGGCAGGAGCGGCTTTTAAGGGAATCGATCTGGATTCTTACAACATTTTTTTTTAAAACACATTTCCCAGGCAATGGATGCAGATGAAGCATAAGGTTTACAAAGGAACGTTTACTTTTTTGCATCACAGTAACTAAGATGACTCTGTAAGGGGATGCGAACAGCTAGTGCTGCGTGGGTGGGGGCGGGAGGGCAGGAGCCCGAGGCTGCAGAGGGCAGAGAGAGGCAGGAGCGGCTTTTAAGGGCACATACACGTACCCACAAAGTGCAAATAGAAGGAGCTGGAGCTGGCGCAGGCTAACGGCGGAGGAGCTGGTGGTATTAGCACGCCCGCACTGTGATGCTTGTAAACAACCGGGATTGGCTCAGGGTCACTTGAAGACCCTGAGCCAATAGGTCAACAGTACGTCACTGAAAGGAAGCCACGTCACTGGAAGGAATCCCCAGAATCTGAGCAGGGCACGGCAACTCTGAACAAAGGCTGCAGCGCGGCAAAATGTACTTTTTTACTCGTATTTTTCCGCTTCTACATACAAATACAGACAAAGGAAAAAAATATTTCCGTCTGTATTTATATGTGTAAATACGGAAAACCGGGAGCCCTATACATAATATACAACAGCAGGAAAACATAACAAACCAGTTACTTGCCTTCGGTAACGCTCTTTCTGGTGGATACTCCTTTACCTGGAGATTCCTTACCTTGTGAATATTCCCCACACGCCAGAGTGGATCCTCAAACTTTAAAGCAGTCCTGCTGCACGCAGTAGGAGACATCATGCAGCTCAGTGTCGCCGTCATTCTGCTCCAGAAGTGACAAGCGTAGACGTATAAAAGCACTTCCCATGTGCACTGTGAACAACTACAGAGGTCTGAGTTCATTATCTCACAGGTCTGTATCACATATGCAGGCCCTGGGCAGATATTAATTCACCATTTTCATTAAGATTAGAATTCAGATGAGGCCTTTTCATTTCCAAAAATTCTAATTGTGTTCTCAGCATCAAGTGTATATATAAAACGTTGAGTGATGACTGCGCAGTGCTTAAGATGAAAGTGATTTGATGATAAAACAGTCCGATCCACATTTTGCTCACAGAAACAGGGGTGCAAATGCTTTTGCACAATACAAGTTAAGCAAAGGCGATTCATAGAAGATATAATTTATATGAAATAGTCCCTGTATAGTCAATGTTTCAACCGTTCCATTTAATTACCATGGTCTCATCAGGATGGTAGATCGCCGCTTCTCCAATATGCTTCTCAACAATATTCAATACAACCGAGTAAGGATTCTTCTGTATCTCTGGGCAGCGTACCTGGGAGGAAGTCAAATTCAACTAAGCAGTTCCAGCGCCCGTTCGTCAGACCAAGCAACTGCAGCCAGTGAATCCTCGGCTCGCTGTCAAACAAGTTCAAGTGTGACTCTTCCTGATGAGACCATCGTCATTGACTGTCTTGTCTGTGAGAAGTTGCACCAGCCATCCTGTGATGGTGGGCAGGAAGACATTCACCGGCAAGTGAAATGCTTGCAACTCCAACAGCTTGTTGTGGAGTTGGGTCTCTGCCGGTGACGAGGGTTCCCTAGTCTCTGTCTCCCATATGGCCTTCCCATCCCAGAAGTGATACATCCGTCGCCACTGTTAAGTCTGGGTGGAATAGAGAGAGGGATCTGCCACTGGCATAATCTAATTCACTGGAGAAAATGTTGGGTACGGCCTACAATAGGGTGAGTAAGTGTCTGGAGGGACACAAAGAGGTTTTGCAGCTGCACCAGTTGTAGCAGCAGGTCCCTCAGTGGCATGATGTCCCAGACTTTGCCTTTATGTGCCATGGCTTTGAAAGAACTGGGAGATCTGTTGGGTTTGCAGCAGGGTCTGGCGCTGGCAGTATTGAAAAACCCTACTGTAGCCAAAAGGGGACGAGATTTGTGATGAAATTGCGTGGCGGAGGCAGACAGACCCAAGGAATCTGCCTGGGGCATAGTCCACTTACTTGCTTAAAAGGTGAGAGCCATCGAATAGCTTGTTCATTAACCATGCTCGGGTATCTTTAGAGAACCATATAGACCCAATCATGGCAATGCACTGTAGTTCTACACTCATGCCAATCGCCTGACTCAAGCAATAGGCTATGTCCAAGTCACAACAGAGTACAAACTTTGCTGCAACACATCTATCATGATTAGCTTGTGTTCGCCGGCAGAGTTTGGGCCACTGTTTCCCACAGGGCATGATTATATTTGGGAGCATTGTCATTGAGACCCTCCAGGATTTAGCGATGTGCAAAAAAAAATCGCCAGTTTTGTAACAAGTCTACATTTTTAATAAAAATTCCAGTGAATGCTACCTCATCCTTGCATTGATCCAGCGCTCGCCAATGGGCCAATAAAAGGAGGAGTCTCAGCAGCAGGCAAGTGATGTGTTCTTTGTTTATTTACTCCTCAACGGCCTGCCTGCTGTTTTGCATTCACCTGGAGGGCTTCGGACTCCACCACCAGAGAGTAGGACCTTTCTGGCTACAGCTTGGACTCTTGTGCAGCCAGAGGAGAGAACAGACTGTACGTCGTAGAACGGGGCAAAAAGAATATCAGGTATGTTATACTGGCATGCTGAAGCAGTATGCATCTGTCGCCTCCACTCCTACAGCTTGCTCGTTCTTCCTTATCTTCGCCAAGGACTGTCGGTGCCCTAGGCAAGGAAATCGAAGGGGGCATGGGCAAACCACCATGATGGTCCCTGGAGGGGGCAGTATATTAATGCAGGGGTCCAGCTCCCATGGGGGATGTGGTGGGACCGGGGACAAGGCAAGATTTAAATGCAGTGAAACGCCGGGCCCAGTGGGCCAATATTTTTCTAAAGAGGCCCACCAAACGTGCCACTGCCCCGTCCACTGCTTGAAAAAAAACCTGGTTGAGCCCTCTGGCCTTTCTTTGGTGGCTCCCACTCACCCTTTCTCATCCACCTTTATCTCACTAGTGTTTTGGTGCTGGAGGTCCAGTGTTTTCAGGATACAATTGTGAGTGTAGAGGCTAGTGTTTGGCAATAGGGACAATGGTAGGGTAGGGGTCACTTTGGGTGGGGGTGGCAGGATAGAGGGTAGTGATATGGCAGAAGCAGACAGTGTAGCCATGTAGTGTTTTGAGGGTAGGTTGCAGTGTGGGGGAGTAGCTTTAAGGCAAGCAGAAAGGGCCAGTGTTTTGTGGGAATGGATGATGGCAGTGTTTTGGGGAAAGGGGCTAAGGTGGTGGGCGGGGTTGGTGGCAGTGCTGTGGGGTAGGGTGACATGGAAAAGGGCTAGGCTATTCTAACTCCTTTTTGTTCTTGTGTAGAGTCTTGGAAGGTAGATTCTGATTGTTCTAAAGCTCTTGAGCTGTCTGATAACTAAAATATACTCTTGCTGCTTCAAGGCTCCGGTCGGTCTGGGGTTCAGTACACTTCTGGAAACTCAGAACCTTGTGGGCTGGATCCATATTTTTGAACTCCCACTTGAAAAGGGTGGAGGTAACATGTGTGCCCATCTCACTTTCACAATTTGCATCATGCCTGTCCTATCTATCCTAGACAATTATTGCAAGTGTAAATCAATCAATCAATCAGTACATTTATAGAGCGCACTACTCACCCGTGAGGGTTTCAAGGCGCCGAGGGTGGGGGGGAGGGGGGAGGGGTGGTGCTGCTACTGCTCGAACAGCCAGGTCTTGAGGTGTCTCCTGAAGGTGAGAAGGTTGTGGGTCCGTCGGAGGTGGGTGGGGAGGGAGTTCCACGTCTTGGCAGCGAGGTAGGAGAAAGATTTGCGGACTGTTGTTGTTCTTCTGGTGCGTGGTACGGTGGCGAGGGTGAGGCTAACTGAGTGGAGTTGGCGAGTCGGGGCGTAGAACGAGAGGCGTTTGTTGAGCCCCCTTTCACAGGACTGGCCCAATGGAAACTCTTTGTTTTTTAGCACATTTCTGGGTTTTTTGTGTGCATTTTTCAAAGTATTTGATTTTGGGGATATTAAGTGTTTATAACATGGATCTTCAACCTCTTTTCTGTAGTGAGTGGCACTTCTAATCAGTGAAAATCTTGAGTTACTTAAGGCTAAACATCTCGCGCATTGTTACCAGACAGTTTGTCAAGTAGGGCCTTTTAGATTGAAGTCTAATGATCTGTCTGCAACCTTCCGCGCCATGGTACTCCTATGATCTCAAGAAATGTAAAAGAAAATGTAGGCACCAATAACAATTTTGGAGGAAGAATTACAGCCTATTGTTCAAACACAGTTAAATCACTTTCATCATTTGCTTATAAACATTTAGCAACTCCCAGCCAAAAAGCTGTGATGAACTAACCAAATTCTTTTTTCCAAAGTAAATAAAATATTCCTGAATTTTAAGATAACACCAGATAATCTTTAGGGACAGATACAGTGGAGTAACGTATGGTGAATAAACTAACTTACCATTTCCTGGTAATGAGTACATTCACCGCACTTTCTGAAGACAAAGTCTCTAATCTTATCAACACTATGAAATTTGGAGCCCTGCAGATTCTTGCCCTCCATTCAGTTTCAGCTACCATTTCTGCTCATCTCACTTTGTTATTACAATGGTGCTCAAGTCCGTCTTTTTTCCAGATGCTTGGAAAAAGGCATCGATTTTGCCACTTCTAAAGACTCCTTCCCTCGATCCCTCAGATGTAAAGAACTACTGATCCAAATTGGTCCTTCCACTTCCTTATGAAATTAAAGAAAAGGCCATGAATGAGGAGATCACCACCTTTTTTGAAAATACTGACTGTCTGGATCCTACTCAACAGTAGAGTGTAGACCCTACTACTGTACAGAGTCAACCTTAGCGGCAGTAACTGAAGAGAACAGATCCATTGTGGATAGAGGAGATAAATGCAAGCTTGATCCTATTGGATCTTTCGGACACATTTGATACGGTTAACCATTTCTCTTTGGTAAGCCGTTTAGAAAGTATAAGCATCAAAGGTACTGCTCTCAAACTGACCATGTTCTTTTTGTCAAACAGAGAGCAATTGGTACCTTTGGAAGAATTTACCTCTGCCCCATTTTCACTTCCTTGTGGGGTTTCGGGGATCTTCAATAAGTCTGACTTTGCCTAATGCCTACAGCACTCCATTAATTGGACTAGTTCGATCCTGCTGGTTCTCTACATTCTTTTGTGCCAATGATACCCAAATAGTGGTATCGGTTACTGCAGAACCTGAAAAAGTGGCAAAAGATTTTAGAACGAGTATGACTAGCATCGCTAATTGGATGCGGATGCATTTCTTAACATTGGATGCAGAAAAAACAGAGTTAGTGCTATTTTGTAAGGATTCCTCCTTCTGGAGCTCCTTTTGGTGGCCACACTGTCTCGAGCCCCTTCCACTCCCAGTCCAGAAGGCTAGAAATCTGGGTAGTCGTCTTTGACTCAAAACTCATTTTTATTGATCACTCCAATCAGGTAACCTCTTCCTGTTCCCTTATGTTAAAACGTTCAAAGAAAATCTTGCCCTTCCTTCCCATGGAGCTTAGGAAAAGTGTTATCCTGGCTCTTGTCGTATCTAAAATGGATTACTGTATAGATCTTTATATGGGCTCCCAATTGTCTTCTCAATAAGTTGCAAACAGTCTAAAATGTGGCAGCAAGGGTGCTGAAGAACCTCCCCAAGTTCTGCTCAGCCTTTGAAGCCATTTAAGACCTCCATCGGCTGTTTATTAGGGAAAGAATTACATTCAAAGCCTTATGCTTCCTACAAGATGTTCAAATGATATGCCCCTTCTCGTACACTATGATCCAGCAATACTAGGCCGGTATGTGTACCCAGAATAAAAAGTGTCCATTGAGGAGGGAGACGTTTCTCCTACTCCACCTCCAAATGGTGGAACTCTACCCAATCATTGGAGGTCAGCCTAAACTATTGAAGTTCAGGAAAGAACTTAAGTCTTTTCTTTTCAGCCCATAGTTTAATGTTCTCATCTAACTGCTAGGCAAATTTTTAGGTATTTTATATCCCGTACTGTCAGGTTTCAAATGACACTAGTGCCAAGATGCCTTTTTGGTAATTGTGTGCTTGATAAAAAAATTAACATTTACATTATTAGACTCTGCTAGCTGCAGCCTGATGATAATAATATAAAATAAACACAGCCTTCCCTTAACTTCAAAAGGAAAATATGACCTTGTTCTTATTTAAAAATTAACTCAAACCTGTGAGTTAATCCAGTGGTGTCTGGGAGCTTCTGGTAGCTCGCGATTGACTGGTTGAAGACACCTGCTGCACATTTTATAAAATTAAACCAAAAGCCATTCCTAAAATGTAGGTGTTTGTTGTTTTGGGGTGAGGAGTCTGTTGTGATTTTGAGCCCATACATTCATGTTTCATCCCTTTTACATCAGGAGTTCTTATGCGTCCACTGTATTCCTGTTTACACTGTTCCTTTTTTGGAGTTTTTAAAAACCTTTTCTAAGAACGTGCATTGACGAGGTGTCATTTTTTTCTCCCAGTTGATTTATTTTCTCCCTCCTTTGTGGATTTTTTAAAAACTGTTCAATTTTTTCCATTCTTTGGCACCACCAGTGTTGCATAGTGCATAGGTTTCAGTATTTATTTTCCTTTTTTACTGAGGGTGATTTTACTATGAATTCGGACTTTCCTTACGCACTTTTACTCTGACTTTTTCCTAATCCAGTTGGGTTATCATAAGGCAGACTTTGTATTTGAAATTCATCTTCCCCTTGTCACCTGATCTTATTCTCTGGTTTTTTCTGACTGCAATGGACTTCTCTGCACCCATATTTATACTCGGTTTGTACAAATTTGCTTCAAACATTTTTAGTTTCCCTTTCTTTGCAGGTGGTTGATCTTGCCCTTTTTTCATTTCTCTGTGTTTATGCAACCTCATTTGAAAGAATGTAAAGTTTTCCATTGTGATTTCATATCTGTTGTTTTTTTTTTAGTTGCACGTACTGTAGAGCAGACCTGGTTGCTTTTTGAAATAAGTTTTACCAGCAAACACAAGGAGATGATGGACGGAGTGCTGAAACTTTTCAGACACTCACCCCCAGTCACAGATCTGGGTTGAGTCCGTCATCGTTCTTTAGCTCACTTCGCCACCCCCAGTTCAGGCCAGGCCATATGCAAATCAGTCTTGACCCTCTGCCTCATGGGAACAGTCCAGACCGTACTGCCAAGCCAGGTCTTCCATGGACCGGAAACCAGCATCCTGGGACCGGTTTCGGATTAACACCCGTCATCAGCCAGGCTAGCTTGAATCCCAGGATGCTTGTTTCCAGTCCAGTTGAGACCAGACTTGGCAGTTCGGTCTGTACTGTTCCCATGAGACACAGGGTTAAGACTGATTTTTATATGGCTGGGCTTGAACTGGGGTGGAGAAGTGAGCTTAAGACCGATGATGAATTCAACCCAGATATGTGACTGGGGGTGAGTGTCTGAAAAGTTTCAGCCGTTCGTCCATCATCTCCTTGTGTTTGCTCTGTTTGCCCTAAGTTGGCAGGGTACGCCCAGACATGGGTCCCTTGCTTACTTTGCGACTGGATTCAAGCTAGCCTGGCCGATGAGGGGTTTTACCCAGAAACTGGTCCCAGGATGCTTCTATCTGAAAGAGAGACTATTACTTATAGATTCCTTACCTTAGAATTACCCCCAAGCTTCAGACTGGATCCAGAGAAATGTTTTCTTAGCAGTACACCTGTGCTTCAGTAGGTGGGGTCGGTCGACTCCGTGTCCGGCGTCGTAGTCGCCGGAATGACGTCGCAGTGTCTACTTAGATGCCACACTTGCGCGCTGACTTCCGTCTTTTTCCACGCCAGCCAACCCAGATTTGGAGAGGGCGTGCCTTTTAGTCAGTTTTTGACTAAACCCTTTTTCGACTTTGGCCAACCTCTTTTTTTCAGTGTTTGAGTTCTGGTAGCACGAGGGATGTCCCATCATCGGACCGGTTTCAAGCCCTGTGACTCTGGACACAAGTTGATGTCGGTCACCGCTCCGCATCTCGTGTGCCTTTGGTTCCTGGAGTGAGACCACGATGTAAAGTCGTGCTCCGACTGCCCAGCCTTGAACCTCAAGTCTTTGCCCGAGCAGTCCCGAAAGCATTTGGAGGCCTGGCAGTCCACTCCGCGCAGCTCGAAGTCCCCATCGTGAGGAAGGTCGCTGAGTCATCACCATTCCTCTTCGAAGCCTTTGCACTCCTCAAGTAAGTTGATGCACAAAAAGAAGGCAAAGATGCATCATCGCTCTTTGCCTTCTCTCTGTCCATTGGCCTACGCGTCGGCCTACGCGTTTTCTGGGTTTACTCTAAAGCGCTATAATAAACATATTCAATCCTTTTAGATTTGATCTGTTTGTACTGGTTTCTATTGCAGACAATCTAGATTTAGACGAAGGATCAATTCCACACATGGCTTTTAAACTCTATTTATCAATGATCTCTATTAGTGTTATCGCAACTAAAACTGTAATAGAACTGATCTGAGAGATGGACCTTCAAGTATTATGCTCAGTCAATTTATTGAACAAACTATGGAGTTAAAATCTGAATAGATTATATCCACAAGCATTGCCTGACCACTGTATTTTACATTAATAGATTACTTATCAGCACATTTTCACTCATCTTCTATTTTTCGCGGACCACGTGCTGGGTCTGTTTGAACTCTTTTAAAATATGACATTTAAATGTCCAAACGTTCAGAAATTCTAGTTTCAAGCCTGGTCAAACCTTAATGAATGCTACACTAAAAAGATGCCCTTCTGTTCCTACATTTTATTGTGCACCATGATTCAGAAATGCCATGTTTTTGCTTTCGGAGGTAAAATTCTAAACATATTTATTGTTGTTGCCATCCGAAAAATTATCACTAATTAAGAAGATAACAACAAGTGGTCCTGTGATGCTTGCTGGAATGGGAAGTGTTTGATTAGAAGGTGGATTGAATTAAAGTTTAGGTGACAATTTCACAAAAATGTATGGATTTTGTATATATTTAAAATTGTTGATTTCCAAATAGGCCTAAATCAATAAATTGAATTGAAATTCAAGATTATCATTTGAATCCTATTGTTGGAAAAGATGTGATTGTGAACCCCATGAGGCGGTTCCTTTCCAGAAAGCATTCAGGTTGTAATCATGAGTCAAATACTGCTGAGGAGGTTAAAATATTCAAATTGAATTCAAATTACACATGAAATGTAAATTGTTCAATATATTTCTCGTAGTATTTTAGTGTGCAGACTTTATTGCTTAAAAAAATAATTAGTATTTCTTGTTCTTCATGAACGGTTCTATTGTTGAACTTTAAAGATTACCAAAATTAATAATTGGGCTCTACATAACTTTGCTGTGTTATAATATTTTGATTTTTATGTACAACTTTTGTCTCTTATGTGTATGGCAACTGATGTTTTGTTTTGATTTAATAATCGGCTTATGCTTATTATGTTTTATTATTCAATAAAATGTTTCATATACAACAAATGGTAGTTGATTTGTATTTACAACTGCAGCATTTTTATTGTATGGGCGCTTACAAAGGGGCCAAAAATATAGTCTGCGGGATGACGGAGGACGACATTGGCATCAGCAGGAAGAGGTTTAGGCAGGTGATTAGGGGTATATGTAAGGTTGGAAGTAGGGGAAACAAAGCATGTACATTGTGTGGACTGTGACTCCTGGAGTTATTGTGAGGGATACCATGCTACCTGTAATTGAATCCCCTAGTGATCAACAAACCTTATTAGGTTTTATAAAAGAAAATGATAAAAGTCATTTACAAAATGATAAACCATCTTCCAAGTTACAGATTGACAAATATAATATGTCTAAGTTAATCAAAACTCAAGATAAAAATTCATGAATTACAGTAGAGAAGTTCATCTCAGCTTGACCTGAGGCTAACTGCGACCAGTAAAAAGTTAAGCATATGCAAAACAGTGTCATTAGAGAGTAGTTATAAAACGATAAGAGCTGGTCTCACCCGCCTAAAACCCGCTTTTTAAGTCTCGGCCTAGCGAAGGCTGCGCTTGCGCAGTCTCGCTGTCGAGATTTTATGTTTTTTAGTATGGAGGCTTGAACCCGCCCCTCTTTTTCATTGGCTGGCTCCCTAAATGGAGGCCAGCCATTGGAGGAGAGCGGCGTCACTCCGTTTAAGCCCCGTCTTTTTGGGATTCGGGGGTGTGTTTTTTACATTCTTTCTTTTTTCTTTCTTTCCTCTTCCCATTGGCTAGAATTTTACCTTCCAGCCAATGGGAAGAGGAGAGAACATGCCCCCGAATCCCAAAATGACTGTGTGTTTTTCCGAGGCATTCCTGCTTCGCCTTGGAGAAACGTGGTGGTGTCATGGCGGAGCTGGCCCCCCCATGTCTGAAAATCCTCACTCCTACATCCAAGTACTCTCATGCTACCATTCTACACACTGCTCTGTCTGAAAAACAGCTCAACATTTTCAAAACTCTGCATTGATTTGGCTTGTAAATATTATTTTTGGAAATGTACATGTATTAACTATTTAATTTTAATACTATAGGTGATTGAAATTACGGACGAAGAAAGCAGGATTTAGCACCGGGCAACTGAATGTCAATGCCATAAGAAGGGTTATTTTGAAAAACTGAAGGACATCCATCATTCTACGTTTAAACAATTTCCAAAATCTAAGTGTGGTGAGGAAGTGGGAGCTGAGGAAAGTACTATACCTGTAAGCCAAGTCTCTCATTTTGCATTTCATTAACCCAGAGCAAAGTCATATCTGTGCACAGAATAACGTTCATCTAAAGCGTCGTGTAATTCCAGAGAGGAAGCACACACTGCATAAAAGAAAGTTATAAGAAAAGGTTTCTTCTGCGTACCATCAAAGAAAAGACACTGAAAGAAGACTCCGAAGCTGAAAATCACCTTTGTTCGACAACCGTTTTTAAACAGTTACGCAAGTTTGAGACTATTTGACTCTAGATAGAACACCACGACCCACTCTGCTCACTCTTGCAAAAACCTTAAAAATACACCACTTCATTGTGTCTATGACCATCTCAGATTGTTTCCTTTTTATTGTGTACTGTTCTGTAATCCTATGTAAATTGCCTCAACATTATCTGTTGTGCAGGAGTGATATGTTAAACTGTTAAATATAAAAATGGATTAAATGAGCACCATTGCGCTATAGCTGATGTAAATTAATCCTCGTCTTCAGAACTACAAATCTTAACCTTACACCAAACAAAGAAAGGGTAAAAGGAAATGATGTTCTGTGACTGGTGATCCACAAAAGTACTGTGCACGTTCTAACTCCCTCAGTTACTGCCATTACACCAGTGCAAAAAGGTGCTTATCAGTTTAATCATTAAATATCAGACTAACACATTATCACTTCATTGCTAAGAACCTATACAAATAGATTCGAGAAAAACTTCAGTCACAAAATAAGTTGCTGCCGGCGAGACTATAACCTAAAGACTATTATCTGCTAGAAACATTTCAACAGGTGTTATAGGGCTGCTTCCCCACATTTCTTGCTCAATTCAAGTGTTGAGAAGATTACACACAATTTCTTTTAGAGATAAATGCTGAACATTATCTAAACAAGCCTGACTGTAAAATCGGGTTAACTTTTACCGTGGCATATAAGCAAGAGAAAACTAAACATAGAGATATTAACTCTAGGAATACACCTTATAAAAACACGGGCTGTGAGAACAAATTCAGTGTTCAAGCCCGCCTCAATCAAGGCAAAATAACCGAAGTTGGGGAATAAAGATACCTGTGCCAAAAAAGATACAGGCATAAATCTCATCTCACAGAACTTGACAGAATGCACCCTGGGAAAAAACTCTCAGTGCTTTATATGCCAAAAAAGTTTCCGGCGTAAATCTTATCTCACTGAGCATATGAGAATCCACACTGGGGAAAAACCTTATCAGTGCTCTGAATGCCAGAAAAGGTTTAGTGTCAAAGCGAGTCTATATCGACATGCATTAACCCACTCTGTGGAAAAACCTTACCAGTGCTCTGAATGCCCAAAGAGTTTCAGCCGTAAATCTTATTTCACTGAACATATGAGAGTCCACTCTGGGGAAAAACCTTATCAGTGCTCTGAATGCCAGGAAAGTTTTTGTAACAAACAAAGTCTTTCTCGACATGTAATAACCCACGCTGTGGAAAAACCTTATCAGTGCTCTGAATGCCAGAAATATTTCAGTGATCAAAGCACTCTCGCACGGCATACAAGAACCCACACTGGGGAAAAACCTTATCAGTGTACGGATTGCCAGAAATGTTTCATTGACAACAACAGTCTCACTCTGCATAGAAGAACCCACACTGGGGATAAACCTTTTCAGTGCTCTGAATGCCAGAAATGTTTCAGTTACAAAATCAGACTCACTGAACATACAAGAATTCACTCTGGGGAAAACCCTTATCAGTGCTCTGAATGCCCAAAACATTTCAAAGTTAAATCACTTCTAACTGCACATTTGAGATTCCACACTGGAGAAAAACCTTATCAGTGCTCTAAATGCCAGGAAAGGTTTTATAACACACAAAGTCTTTCTCGACATGCAATAACCCATTCTGTGGAACAACCTTATCAGTGCTCTGAATGCCAGATATGTTACAGTGTAAAAAGTAGTCTCACACGGCATACAAAGATCCACGCTGGGG
The DNA here is from genome assembly GCF_964261635.1 of Lissotriton helveticus. NCBI lineage: Eukaryota > Metazoa > Chordata > Amphibia > Caudata > Salamandridae > Lissotriton > Lissotriton helveticus. The sequence goes on from NC_136058.1 coordinate 438,958,013, forward strand.
AAAACCGTTATCAGTGCACTGAATGCCACAAATGTTTCAGTGAAAAAAGCTGTCTCAATCGGCATACAAGAACCCACACTGGGGAAAAACCTTATCAGTGCTCTGAATGCCAGAAAAATTTCAGAGACAAAAGAAGTCTTTCTCAACATACAATAACCCACACTGGGGAAAAACCTTATCCATGCTCTGAATGTCAGAAATATTTCAGAAACAAACTCAGTCTCACTCAACATATAAGAACCCACACTGGGGAAAAACCTTATCAGTGCTCTGAATGCCCAAAAGATTTCAGACTTAAATCACTTCTAATTGCACATTTGAGATTCCACACTGGGGAAAAACCTTATCAGTGCTCTGAATGCCAGAAATGTTTCAGTGACAAAAGAAGACTCACTAAACATACAAGGACCCACACTGGGGTAAAACGTTATCAGTGCATTGAATGCGACAAATGTTTCAGTGAAAAAAGCCGTCTCACTCAGCATATAAGAACCCACACTGGGGAAAAACCTTATCAGTGCTCTGAATGCCAGAAATGTTTCAGTGAAAAAAGCATTCTCACTCAGCACCTAAGAATCCACACTGGGGAAAAGCCTTATCAGTGCTCCGAATGCCAAAAGTGTTTCAGCCGTAAATCTAATCTCACCGAACATGTGAGAATCCACACTGGGGAAAAAAATTATTAGTGCTTTAAATGTCAGAAAAGATTCAGAGGTAGAGATGGTTACAAGTGCAGCACTGAGGTCTCTCCTGAAAACAGGTGAGTAAATTGGAATTCGTTGTTCGGCTGATTTTAGGTGAATATTTTAAAGTTCCTAAACTCCACACTTAGAAGAATTTCCAAGTGAAACCAGTCAATTCTAGCCTAAGGAAGAAAAGTGAGTTATCGGCTTTTAGGTAAGTACTCGACTGGCAGAGTTAAGGTTCTGGGGATAGATTAAGGGGTCTCCCCGGGTCAGGTAGGTACAGTTGGTACACCCTCAGCGGCACAGGGTAGCCAGGTGCAGAGGTAGGTAGGCCCAATGTTATCCAAGGAGAGGCAGGGGGCTTTCGGTTGATGGCTGCTGGCTAGCAGGCCATGCGGCTGTGAGAGCTATGCTCCTGGTCACTTGCTTAGGTCAAATGGGGAAGTAGGATAGGACAAAGGTTGCACTGCCAGGGACACTCAGGCGGCTGGGTGCAGGGTGCTTTTGAGCCGTCGCGCGCTCAATGTTATTCAATGGAGATCTTCAAAAAGGGAACAATGGCTGCAGGCTCGGGGACGGAGGATCTTCTGGAGTGACCAGAACTTCGGGGGGTAAGTTGGGATTTTGGAGGGCTCATGGTGCAGGGGTGTCTTTGGATGTTGGGAAATCTTACCCTCTGGTGGTCGCAGTTGGAGAGGCCCCTGGTTCTGAGTCAGCAGGCGTTGTCCGGCCCATCGAGGAGGGTCCTTGGGCACTGGATTCCATGCCAAAATCGCCGGGGGGACGTCCTCAGGGTCTTTGCCCACTCAGGCACGGGCCGGGCTCGGCGGGTGCAGAGGGGGCTGGATTAGCGGTTCCTGGCTGGCACCAGGGGTATTGCTGTTTGAGCAGAGCCACTGCTCCTGGGAGTCCCAGTCTCTAAGAGGGTCAAGGCAGGCAGGTCCTCCGGGGTACTTGGGGTTGCTGTCCACAGGAGATGCCGGGATTTAGCAGGAGCAGGTTCAAGGATCAACAGGCCTGTAGGACTGGGGCCAAGTCAGTTGGTACTGTCCTCTTGTTAGCACCTGCACGGCAGGTCTTCTTCTTCTTGGTCTTCTTTCTTGTTTCGAAATCGGGATCTGAGGAAGGAAGGTTCAGGGCGCCCCTAAATTCTACATTTAGGGTCATTACAGGTAGAGGAAGGGCGGGGACCAATAGGTCCCTGTCCTTGGGTGAGTACACCCCCTGTGGGAGGGGGGCAGGAGCCTATCTCTAACTGGACAGGGCTCCCCATCCTCAAGATGGCCGGAGCCCGGAGTTGTGCTTCACCTCGCCTCTCCCACTTGAGGGGTGGAGTTGGCACAGGCTGACACACCCCTTTCCTCTCGTAGGTTTTCCCGCCAGTCTTCCTGCCAGAGTGGGGGTCAGAACCGGTGGGGGACAGTTGCTGAGTACAGCGAGGAGGCCTAGCACCTCGCCCAGGATGTGCAGTGTTGCAGGCCCAGGAGAGCGGGGGCTTTCCACCCAGGGGTCCAGCAACATGTCTGCTTTGTGGCAGCCTAGGCAGACAAGACGTGGATTGTATGTTAGGTTTCAGGGGGCCCTCTGTAGTGCATTTTACATTAAATCCCACACTGGCATCAGTGTGGGTTTAATGTGCTGAGAAGTTTGATATCAAACTTGTCAGTCTTCCTCCAACCTTCATAAATATCTCTACAATTGACTATATTTTCCTCTCACCATTTTTAGGAAACAAACTAACTAGGATGGAAATCCCTTACCGTCACGAGAGTGACCACAACCCCTTAACGGTAACAATTGAATTGTTAGTGCCAGCCGCCGCAGAAATAACAGCTGCGGGGCACACAACGCAAGCTGAATTCCACACTTTAGTCAGGAAAATCAAAGGGGATTCATCAGGTTCTACCAAGGTGAGCACTTGGCTTACAGGAGAGACTCCAAATTTTAGGCATAGCTCTTCAACGGACTTACATCTTCGGTGGGACAGCGCAATTAGAAAATTGCAAATTCTCTTAACGGGAACTGAGGCCCAACAAAAGTCTTACGAGCTATGCCCGAAGCGGATCTATGACCCAGAGCTAACCACCAAAAGAAAAGCCCTCAGGAGGGCTGTGCGTCTGCACAAATTGAATGGCCTACAATATGGCATTACTGCGCAAGTCCATCAGAAAATGAGTATGGGCTGCAAAGAGATTAAAAGAACAAAAAGAGTGGATACAAATATTCGCACTGTTACAGGGCAAGAACCTATCCCAGTTCTGGAATTATATGAACAAGCTCCGCTCGTCGAATCACAACAGAGGGAACGCAGTCTGTGAAGAAGTCTGGGCCCAGCATCTAATTCAACTATACGGCAGAGACACGTCGGACTTCGTGGCGACCGATTTAAGAGAATGTCGATCCAACGCTGACTGAACCCCATGAGCTGACCTCTGCAGCCGAAGTCTCCAAATTTCTGAAGGCAATGAAAAACGACGGGGCCCCCGGGCCTAATGGCCTTCTAGCAGGGGTTTTTAAATGTGCGTTTGGCAGAGTGGGCCGAACTTCTTGCCTCATTATTTAACAACGTGTTTATGACCGGCCAGCTACCAGACTCTTGGCTCGGCTCGATTTTATGCCCCATTTTTAAGAAAGAAAACCCTATGCTCCCAGCAAACTACCGACTTATTGCCTTACTAGATTTTGAGGCGAAGGCATATGCCCGGTGTCTTCTCAAGCTCTTAGAAGACTGGGTAGCCGAAAACAATATTCTACCTTACTTTCAAACAGGGTTTCGCTCCTCAGCACCCACCATAGACAACATCACAATTTTGGCTTTCCTGAGTCAGCAGGCGTCACAAAAAAATCATCTTCCACTATATTGCTGCTTTATTGACTACAGCGCAGCCTTCGATAAAGTGGCTCGTGACATTCTATGGAGGAAACTGGACAAATCGGGATTCCACAGAACCTGCTAGGAGCCCTTATCTCCCTGCACAAGAACACCTGGGTGCGAATTGGCCCCAAGACAGTCTCCAGAAAAATTGCCATTGGAGACGGTTTGAAGCAGGGCTGTGTTCTCGTCCCGCTTTTCTTCAATCTCTATACTGCCGATCTGGGAACATATGTGAAGAAAAACAATTTACTCCCGCCAAAGCTGGGTCCTGCAAAACGGGATCTGCATATTTTCCAGTATGCTGGCGATATTGTCATGGACCAGACAAAAACGGGGCTCCAACGAGCATTAAGTAAGCTTCATACATATAATACGGCCAACGTGCTAAAAATCAACCGAGAAAAGACCAAGGTGATGATTTTCGGCTGTTGTAAGAACAAGAGAAGTTTAAGGTGGCACATTGGGCCGGCAACGATCAACTCAACAGCAAAATACAATTACTTAGGAGTATGGTTCTGCGAGACCTCAAGATCTACAGCTCATTTAGCTGCCATGAAAAAAAGAGCATGTAATGTAATGTAATGTATGTATACTTGTAAAGCACACTGTTACCTCGTTACGTGGCGTCCTGGCGCTGTATACCGCTGGGGAACCCGTCCTGGCTTTCCCTGTGAGAGGGCACCCCAAGGTGAAGCCAGGCATCTCTGGCGTTGCTAGGGCCGTTGTGGAGATTAAGCAAGCTATTGCCCAGAGTTGCAGAGTGGGACCCATGGTTAGCGTAGGCACCTAAGTGAGAATTATCGAGTCCGCGGATATTGACCCAAGACCCTGCCGCGTCGGGAATTGAACCCTGGTCCCGGGCCGACCTCTGCTTCAGGGTATGCCACTTCTAACCAGTGAGCCACACTTCTCCACTTCTGCAATAACATACTCCCTGACTCGTTTGAATCAGTCTCTGAGCAGCCCCTCTGCCGAACCTATCTTGAAAGTGATCAAAGCCACACTACTCCCCGCCTTGAACTATGGACATCAGGCCTTTCCCGGTGCATGCTGTGTCTGCCTTGACCATGCCCAAGTTTCCATTTACAAAAAAATCTTTCATCTCACGAAATTCATTCAGAGAACAAGACTACGCCTGGAGCTGGGACTACAAAGGCAGTCCATCTACTGCGAGGCAGATACATTGAAATATTTTATAAGGTCATCAAAAACAGCAGATACCACCCTAAAATTCTGCCTAAAAGAGATCTTTACCAGCCCTGGAAACCCATGGAACCGTCAAACGACAAAGGCCATTAAATCATTAGAGATTGACAGCTCCCTGCTAATCTCAGACACAATTCCATACTCAGTGTGGAAAAAAGTCATAAATAAGCAGGCGAAACTAATTTCCCATCGGATGGACCTTCAGGCTTTAAACACACCAACTGTCTTGCTTCCCTTGAATGTCTCATACCAGCCTGGGGTACCGCAATTCTATCTACTGGAAAACCTGAACGCAGTGGCACCGAAGAACATATTGTCTATGCGGCTTCTAGGCCTGTGCTCTACGGCGTCCTACAGATGGGCTCCTTCAAAGGAGGGGGGGGCCCTGCAGACTGTGCTCATACCACAAAGAATCATGGCCGCACCTACTGTGTTGTTGCCCCGCTATGGATGGCCCCAGAAGGCATTTATTAAAATCTTTATTTTTAAAATGGGGCACTAGGTCATGCTGGGAGGCGACGGCTCTGTGTTTTACCTCCACAGATATTCAAGCGCTTGCCAGGGTTGGAAAGTTTGTGAGACTCTTGGCAAACTTCTTTTCACCTTCCTCGGCTCCTACGCTTCCTGCCCCCCCCTCCACCCCCAAAAACATATTACTGACTTTTTTCGTCCCCTTGTCTAGCACCTCTTGTTCTAATCTTTTCACTTTTTGGACTTCAATAGTAACTTAACACTAGTAGTTTTAAAATTGTTTTTAAATGTATAGATTTTTTGTAAAATGACAGTGTATTTCTTTGGTTTTGTTTCTTGATGTGATAATTGTGCTAATATGGATATTTCACAGCAATGGTTTTAATTAACTGTGCTAAACAAATAAACTAAACTAACCTAAAACAGTCTTCATTGTAGCCATTATGGTGCTGTGGAGTTCGTAATGACAACCTCCCAGCATCATATACTCTTAATGGCAGCACTGCACTTACAGGTCCCAGGAGTGGACCTGGGCACTGTAGGGGGCACAGGACTTCTGCATCTGTGCCCACACTACTGGCAGAGGGCACCCCGCTAGAGGGGTGACTGATGTATGCCAGGGCAGTGGGTGCGTGGGCATGGCACACAGGAATGTGTACCATGTCGACTCTTTGGTTAGTTCTGCACCAGGCCACTCAGTCTGCAAAGGCAGTGTGTGGGTGTCAGGGTGCAGGGCCCCTAAGGGTGGCACAAGAAGTGCTGCAGCCCTTCGGGGTCTTCTCTGGTCACAATGCCTAGGGTACCATTTACCAGGGGCTGACATGTGACCAGAGATGCCAATTGTGTTTCAGCTTCAATACAGTTTTAGGGAAGGAACACAGGCCCGGGACACCTGATTGGCAGGAGCCCAGGGCACACTCAGTCATAGCACATCAGCAATTCAGCAAAAAGTGGGGGCATACCAATGCAAGAAAGATGGCACTTTCTCACAATAAGCGACTCCATACTGATGAAAAACCTCATGAGTGTTCTATGCCAGAAAAACTGCCGAGAAAAACGCTATCTCACCATGAGAAACTCCACACTAGAGAAAATCCTTATGCCATAAAAAGTTGAATCTGAAAGACAGTGTTATGCTTCATGAGAGATCCCACTCTGGGGAAAAACCTTATGAGTGCTCGAAATGCAAGCAAAGTTTTGGTTACAAATTACTTGTCATGAGCAAAATAACACGGGGGAAAAAAAGCCGTATGAGTGTTCTGAATGTCAGATACAATGTCACTTCACATGAGAGAATTCACACTGTACTAAAGCCTAATACAGGAGGGGAAAGCCAGAAACAAACAGAATAGGTACTTTTCATGACAATATTGAAATGGGAAATAACAGGAACAAATATTTACACCACATGACAAAAATATTAGAGACTAAATTTCAGCAATATAGGAAATACTGAGTTTCATGTACTAATAATCCATTTGGTAAAAGTGGTTGTTTGTAGAGTCAGCACACTACTGTGTCTGTGATTGCTTTTAAATAAAGGCATTTTTAATGCACCGCATTTTACTTTCAGATTCACAAATGTCCCCTTGGGTTACTACCTCCTGTTACTGTTTGTCAGCCCACATATGGTTTCAAAGCTTAATACATACCTTAAGGATGTATTACATATGTATTAAATATTCAAAAGGGACACTAACATTCCACTTTCGAAATCCGAATTGTTAAATTGGCTTAGTACATTTTAAAAAGGGGTTTAACATTTGCAAACTCTGTGAAATACTGAACCAGTGGATTTTTGAACAATAAAACCCTTGGTACATGAGGCCATGTTTCTCAATTCCCTCCATATTAAGTTTGCTAATAATGTTAGTTTAATGATAACCTGTGCACGTACCTATTTAGTGTTAGTGTTGCTTCAGATCAAATAAAAACCATTACGCATAACTCTTACACAATACTTAAAGACAGAATTTCTGACATCCAGCTTTAATGTTTTGTTAAATATATTTGCAAATGTTGTCATTTAAACAGGAAAGCAGCTAAAGAAGTCTATGGACATAAAATAGGATGTAATCATAATTTTTAGATACATTTTCTGAGTTTCAGGAACAATGAGTGTCTTCTGGGTTTACTCTAAACCACTATAATAAACATATTCAATCCTTTTAGATTTAATCTGTTTGTACTGGTTTCTATTGCAGACAATACTCCAGATTTAGACCAAGGATCAATTCCACCCATGGCTTTTAAAATCTTTTTATCAATGATCTCTATTAGTGTTATCGCAACTAAAACTGTAATAGAACTGATCTGAGAGATGGATCTTCAAGTATTCTAATGTAGTAAACTATGGAGTTAAAATCTGAATAGATTAGATCCACAAGCATTGCCTGACCACTGTATTTTACATCAATAGATTACTTATCAGCACATTTTCTCTAAGTACAATTCACTTATCTTCTATTTTTCGTAGAGCTCGTGCTGGGTCTGTTTGAACTCTTTTAAAATATGACATTTACATTTTACAAAAGTGTGTGGATTTTGTATATATTTAAAATTGTTGATCTCCAAAAAAGGCCTAAGTCAATAAATTGAATTGAAATTCAAGTTTATCATTTGAATCCTATTGTTGGAAAATATGTGATTTTGAACCCCATGAGGTGGTTCCTTTCCACACAGCATTCAGGTTGTAATCATGAGTCAAATAATGCTGAGGAGGTTAAAATATTCAAATTGAATTCTAATTACACATGAAATGTTCATTGTTCAATATATTTCTCTTAGTATTTTAGTGTGCGGACTTTATTCTTTAAGGAAAATAATTAGTATTTGTTTTTCTATATGTAGGAAGCATTACATTAATGAAACCACTGTATCCCACCTTCTTTCTTTTTTTTCCTGTTCTTTATGCACGTTTCTATCGTTGAACTTTAAAGATTGCCCGAAATTAAGAATTGTGCTCTACATAACTTTGTTGTGTTACAGTATGTTGATTTTTATGTACAACTTTTGTCTCTTGTGTGTATGGCAACTGATGTTTTGTTTTGCTTTAATAATCAGCTTATGTTTATTAGGTTTTATTATTCAATAAAATGTTTCAAACACAACAAATGGTAGTTGATATGTATTTACAACTGCAGCATTTTTATTGTATGGGCGCGTTCAAAGGGGCCAAAAATATGGTCTGCGGGTTGACGGAGGACCACATTGCCATCAGCAGGGAGAGGTTTGGGCAGGTGATTAGGGGTACATGTAAGGTTGGAGTAGGGGTAACAAAGCATGTACATTGTGTGGACTGTGACTCCTGGAGTTATTGTGAGGGATACAATGCTACCCTGTAAATGAATCCCCTAGTGATTATTATCAACAAACTTTATTCCGTTTTTTAAAAGAAAACCATAAAAGTCAAACTACACAAAAATTATCAGAGGGTCTAGTGAGAGAACTAATGTGTACGCAAAATGTAACCTGACAGAAAAACCTAGATGTCCCTATCATGTATGTATCTATCTAGGGTCATCCCTTCAACAAATCCACATGTGGTCAGGCAAGGATGCCCATCAGTCACCACACGGAACCGCCCTTCATCATTTGGGATTCCTTCAAGACCACCACTAGGAGTGCCACTTAGCTTTCACGGAAGAGGGCCCAGATGTTGGAAAGGAGCCCTCAACTCGTCAGATAGGTCTTACTGAGGTCTTGCTACTCAATTATGAGGATATTGGCACACAAAAAAGGGGGGGACTGATGTTGCAGTGCACAAGTTCTTCCGTGAAAGCTAAGTGGCACTCCTAGTGGTGGTCTTGAAGGAATCCCAAATGATGAAGGGCGGTTCCGTGTGGTGACTGATGGACATCCTTGCCTGACCACCATGTGGATTTGTTGAAGGGATGACCCTAGATAGATACACACATGATAGGGACATCTAGGTTTTTCTGTCAGGTTACATTTTGCGTACATATTAGTTCTCTCACTAGACCCTCTGATAATTTTTGTGTAGTTTAATATATGTAGGGAACCTATCGGAGCTCGGTCTTAAAAATTCCCTTTGGTTCTAACCAAGTGTTTTTGTTCGTTTCAACCATAAAAGTCAAACAAAAAATTATACAACATCTTCCAAGTTACAGATCGACAAATATAATATGTCCAAGTTAATCAGAACACAAGATAAAAATTCATGAATTTAATCAGAAGTTAATCGCAGCTTGACCTGAGTCTAACAGCGACCCGTAAAAAGTTAAGCGTATGCAAAACAGTGTCTTTAGAGAGGAGTTGTAAAAAGATAAGAGCTGGTCTCACCCGCCTAAACCCTACTTTTTTGAGAATGGGAATAATCAATAACTTTCTAGGAACAGCATAAAAACTACAAAACATTATAAAGTGCATCATGTCCTGAGGAGACTCACCGTTGCAGCCACAGAGCATGAGGCACAGTCCTCTGTGGGAGCCACGAGGGTGTGCCATGAGGTAATGGAAGAGGTTGAGCCGTAACCGGGTCAATAGAAAACGATAATGGATGCTTTTAAGCCCTAGAAGATAAGGTTTGGTGGTTGGTACAGTTTTTAACACTATGTACTTACGCACACTAGGCTTACACAGCAGCTCATTCTTAAAAAACACTCTTTGACCAGAGAAAGGTCCCTCTTACATATGCAAATAGTTTCTACCTACCCTGGAGAGGCCAACTCTTATATACTGGAGCCATCGGATGCTTGAGACATGGTCAAGTGAAAGGCTTTCCCGTAGGACGTCTTTGCTAAGTGTATTTTCTTAATTAGCCCAAATAATAAGCCACAACGCCAGGGGACGGAAAGCCAGTACATCTGAGAGGAAAGGTATCCCAAACTCTTCGTGCAAGACATAAAATGGGGTGCTTTGTGGGACAGAAGGGGCCCATTGCAGTAAAGAGTTTTCAGCACTTTGCACTGCCCCATCCCCAATGTGGCCCCATATCTCACTCCCATAACTAACCTTTGAAATATATTTGGCTTCATATATCTTCAAAAGAGCCACTATTGGCTTCCCTCCCACTCTGCTGACAAAGTTAAAAACAGCTGTAAAACCTTTCACTACATCCCCTTTCTTCCAAGTAAGCAAAGGACACCAACTCAAGGAATTGTCAAACACAACTCCCAAATAAGAGAAAACATTGGCCTTCGGTATTGACGAAAGTCCAAATTTAAAAGTGAACTGCTTAGCTTTACGAAGTCCCACCTGCATAATGAACAACTTGGAACGATTAAACGAAAGGTCCAAGTCCTTCATAAAAAGGACACATAGCTGTCGGCAAGAGGACTGCGTCGTCCGTGTTTAGGAGGACTGGCAGGCTACGCTTGCCTACCTGGGGACAATCCGCATTTGTGACCAAGAGGGCCTTCTCTAAGGAATTAATATATAGGTTAAAAAGAAAGGATGCTAAAATGCACCCCTGACACACCCCTCTCTTGATGTCAAGCTGACTGGACACTTTCAGGTCCTTTGAATAGCGGACAACCGCGGTTGAATCACGGTGAAGATCCCTCAGAAATAAAACAATATTACTGTCAATGCCAATGGAGGACATCAACTGCCACAGCTTGAACCTATTGACCCAGTGGAATGCTGAGGACAGGTCCATGAAGGCTAGGTATATTGGGCTGGAACGAGCCACAGTTTATTTGTTCAGAACCATGTACAGGTTCAAACACTGTTCCACAGTGGAACGACCTGGCCGAAAGCCGTATTGGATGTCGGATATAAAGTTGTTTTCATCTTCCCAAGATACAAGTGTGTCAAGTACCATGCGGCCCAGCACCTTCACCACAGAGTCCAGAAGAGAAATGAGCCTATAACAATAGGTACTGTACCGATCTCCCTTTTTAAATACAGGGACTATATAAAGCCCAAGAATCTGGGCGGCCAACCTGGACTGCAGCATTGATAACAGCTGTGTGGTCAGGCATCCAGGTTTCTACGTGGGCGATGTAGAGATATGGCAATGTCCCATCTGGCGCGTGGGCCTTGTTTTTAGACAGACCTTGCGTGGTGAAAATAAGTTCTGACTTGCCTTCCACCCTTTCCTGCCCCTCGGTTGGCGGGGTATCCGACTGGAAAATACTCCCTGAAATTATGTACTCAATTGTCCTCAGTGATATGGGCATCCAGTAAATTAGCATTATTTCCATAAAGAAATGGGCTGTTAATAATGCCCCAGACCTTTGAGCTATTACGCAGTGTACTAGCCTCCACTAATTCGATCCAGCCCTCAATCTTCAGGGCCGACTCGCGAGGTGCTAGAGCAGCCTTATATGCTCTTCGTAGGCCTTGGACCGCCACCCGGTCTCGGGACTTAACACCCAAGGCCTGTCTCAGGTTTCTGGAAGCCTGGGAGCATGCCGAACCATTGTGGACCTGGTTGCTTACAGCCCCCACCGAGGCCTGTAGTAACTTCCTTATGACAGACATGGATCCAAATGCACCCACGATGTCCAGAGCACTTGCCTCATCATCGAGACAGGTTGCAAACTTGCTGCGACACTGAGTTAAAAGGGACTCGTGGAGTACCTCTGGGACAATACACCCCCACTTTATGCTCCTTCTCGCTGAGAAATCGCAAAAATTGCGATTCCTTACATTGCGAGAGCCAAAAATCTGAGAATTTCCTTGCGAATCCTTATTTAGCGATTTCTCAGTTAGCTAAATTTGCAAACGGGAAATCGCAAAGTAAGGAATCACAATGATATGTATGAAAAAATCGCAAATTGCTAATTCATGAATATCGCATTTATGTTTCAGATGGCAACACCAATTAATATGTTTAGAATTTTACCTCTGAAAGCAAAAACATGCCATTTCTGAATCATGGTGCACAATAAAATGTAGGAACAGAAAGGCATCTTTAGGTATAGCATTCATTAAGGTTTGACCAGGCTTGAAACTGGAATTCCTGAACTTTTGGACATTTAAATGTCATATTTTAAAAGAGTTCAAACAGACCCAGCATGAGCTCCGTGAAAAATTGAAGATGAGTGAATTGTACTTAGAGAAAACGTGCTGCTTAGTAATCTATTGCTGTAAAATACAGTGGTCAGGCAATGCTTGTGGATCTAATCTATTCAGATTTTAACTCCATAGTTTGTTCAATAAATTGACTGAGCATAATACTTGAAGGTGCATCTCTCAGATCAGTTCTATTACAGTTTTAGTTGCGATAACACTAATACAGATCATTGATAAATAGATTTTAAAAGCCATGGGTAAATTTAATCCTTGGTCTAAATCTAGATTATTGTCTGCAATAGAAACCAGTACAAACAGACCAAATCTAAAAGCATTGAATATGTTTATTATAGTGGTTTAGAGTAAACACAGATAACACACATTGTTCCTAAAACTCAGAAAATGTATCTAAAGATTATGATTACATCCTATTTTATGCCCAGAGACTGCTTTAGCTGCTTTCCTATTTAAGTGACAACATTTGCAAATATATTTAACAAAACATTAAAGCTGGATGTCAGAAATTCTGTCTTTAAGTATTGTGTAAGAGTTATGTGTGATGGTTTTTATTTGATCTGAAGCAACACTAATACTAAATAGGTACGTGCACAGGTTATCATTCAACTAACATTACTAGAAAACTTAATTTGGAGGGAACTGAGAAAAATTGCCTCTTGTACCAAGAGTTTTATTGTTCAAAAATCCACTGGTTCAGTAATTTACAGAGTTTGCAAATGCTAAACCCCTTTTTAAAATGTACTAAGCCCATTTAACAATTCAGAATTTGGAAGGGGAATGTTAATAGTTTCCCTTCTGAATATGTAATACATCCTTAAGGTATGTATTAAGCTTTGAAACCATATGTGCGCTGAAAAACAGTAACAGGTGGTAGTAACCAAAGGGGACATTCTTGAATCTGAAAGTAAAATGGGGTGCATTAAAAATGCCTTTATTTAAAAGCAATCACAGACACAGTAGTGTGCTGACTCCACAAGCAACCACTTTTACCAAATGGATTATTAATTCATGAACCTCAGTATTTCCTATATTGCTGAAATGTAGTCTCTAATATTTTTGTCATGTGGTGTAAATATTTGTTACTGTTATTTTATTTCCCATTTCAATATTGTCATGAAATGTACCTATTCTTTTTGTCAAATGTATTGAAATATCTTTATCACAATTTTTGGGGCATTCTAAAGTGTTTTCACTTTCTAACTTGAAGCTTCCTAAGAAAAACACTGACGCGCAGATCCTGGTTTCTCCAAGATCATTTAGCTTTCTCACTACACCAAGCACAATATTGATTTGGGAGAGGTGGTTATTGTAGTCATATGCACTGGGGTTAGTTTAGAAAAAACAAATATAACAAACGTGCTGCTGCTCATTGTACTCCATCAATAACAAGCATTGGCATAGCCAATAGGTCTCGCTTTTGGGACCTTATAAGTGTTTAGCCATGCAGATCCAGTAACAATGTGAAATAATTTCTATTAAAAAAAAGAAGACTATAAACTAACTAAGCTAGACGTGACTTTATAACTGGTTAATCAAACGTTTCTGGAGGTTTAGTATATATAAACAACTCCTTTTTTCTATGGTGTGTCATTTAAAATTGATGCTCTAAATTTTGGTAAGAGTACACAATGTAAAAAAACTGCAATGCTGCTTTTATATCAATTTACTGTTGAAAGCTTGAAGTAAAAGACAATTCTAAGTGGCATTTGCTTTAGAGTTGGCGCTAATGACTATTTCCGGTTGACAATGTAATTAGCATTTTTTTGTATAAGATGTGTTAGAAGTATGGGTAGGGAAAATGGCTATTTGGCCAAAGTCTTCCCTTTCTATATGCATGCTAGTTTTAATTTGTACACAGAATCACAATTTTTTATGTGGTACCCCTTTGATAAGCAAGGGATGACGATAACCTTTTTTTGTCTCTGGTTTTAAATAGATTCAGTTTGGAACAAACAAGGTGTTTGTTGACTTTGCCTCAGAAAATCATTGTTTCCTGCCTGCTGCTTTCATGCGACTTAAATCCCTTCAGTGGAAGAGGCGGCTGCATGACTGCAGAAATGGGCAGATCAGTACTTGGACGTTTCGGTTCGCCAGTGGGGCTAGAATAGAAGCTGTTAAAGGCGGGAGTTTAGCTTCCCAAAGGTGCAGCAGGTGCAGTGGCACCAGGTCCCAGACGCCTTAGAGGCCCACTGAACCCTGGTAACAGCTGTTTGTCATAGTTCAAACAGAGGCCTGAGGGTCCCACAGAACAATGATTATTGCTGTTTTCCACAGTCCAAACAGAGGGCAGGGGTCAAATTTCCTTTCTTGCCTTAGGGCCCAGGGCACACTGGCTAGGCCACTGGGCAAGGATGCAGTGGGGAAGAGGTGGGGAGACAGGTGGATTATTTAAACAGCTCGACGATTACTTCATGCCTGGGTATTAAAGTATTCATTGCAATTAAAGACTGAAGCAGGAATAGATCTCATAATATAGGGAGGCCTACTTACAAATGCAGCTCGATTAGCGGCTGCCTTTTAACATCTCACTTATCACCTCTCCTAATATTTTTTTTTATTTTAGATGCAGACTTAAATCATGTTTATCTATCTTTAGGTTCCAAATGACCCATCTTTTGCATATGCATGTATCAGACAGATCGGGAACGCCTAATGGCTTTGAACTTGATAAAGCCACATTAATCACTGGTCTTGAAATACAAATGGCAGCATTAGGCACGGAGAGATGTAATCTACATAATCTCATGATGTTCAGGATACGGGAGGGTGTTTAGGGCATAAAGCACTTTGACAAAAACATTGCTGCCACCCTAGAAATTCAATCTTCCTTGTCCTACCTTAGTATACAAGTAGTACCACATTCTTTGTATACCTGAATTAAATAGGCACACAAAATAGTACTGTATTTAAAGGCCCAGTTCAGAATCACAGGGAAGGTGCACTGTCCCAGACTACACAACGGTGCAGTCTTCAGTGGGTGCTGTCATGTCACACAGGGGGGAGTACACCAGAATATGCTGGAAAAAGCATGTGGTGCCCCAACGTAGGTACAGTTGTAAACCACCAGTCTGCTTACAAAGTAAAGCGTCTGGCAGCTATTAAACAAGGTGGCACGTTTCCCCTGCAGGTGGTTGGTGTCTGTCACCATCCTGTCAGGTGGGGGTATACAATCAGAGCGCCGCCTAACTGCTTGTTTGCCCTTTCACCCGTGTCAGTAATACAGTGCAGTCGCAAGACAAAAGGTTTTCCCACATTTGAATGTGGCCATGCCCAATACAAAGGAAAGCATGCCCGCTGAGAATCTCCCCTACGTGATCCACGCTACATAAAGGGCTATGTAAGTGTCTGCAGCCTCTTCTGTAGAACAAAAGCCAAAATGCCCTTGGGACGCAGAAAGAGGGTGCACTCTGATGCTTCATCATGTACGAAGCCTTTGGCGTTTGTCTGTACTAAGCTAGTGACAGAGTAAGTGGAGTGTTTATTACCCTCTATGTCACTCTACTTCTAAGCACCTACTACAGCTTGTACAGTGGATACTGTCATCTGCTCACCTACATTATGCTTAATATAAATAGTGCACAATTTTGGCGTTTGTGTCTGCCTACAATGTGGACATGATACAAACAACAGTACCTACTGTAGTGTATTTCCTATATTCCCAATAGGCTCTGCGCATTGGAATAACACAAACAATAGTTTAGACGTAGGACTGAAGTTGACTGGGTCTCTATTGAATATGTTAGACTTAATTGTGAATGCCAGCTAGCTCAGAGGTCACTAGAAACTTTCTCGAATTCACAAGAAGGGATTAGTTTCTGACAACCGCATAAACATGACAACTTTGTTCCCCAAGAATAAGAAATATATCTCTAGAGTCGCGGAAACAATAGATTGCTATTTCACTCAGTCAATTGTGCATGCTTCGTTTCACCAGGATTTGCAGAGAAATAAAGAGACGGGCGTTTTCAATAAAAAAGGTTATTTATTGAGCAGTCTTCTTTCTCATGCAAGAGAAGTGAATTGCTACAATGGCAATACTTGTTATAAAGTAAAGTGCGTACAGTAAAAAGAGTATTATGAAATAATAATGTAAAAGCATGATATGGTTTCTAAGCCATAAAATACATAAAACGGATAAATCACATACAATGATAAATAATGACTAAAAGTACTCAACTGGTGCTTCTAAAATACGCCTACCCCGGTGTACCCAACCTAAGTGTAGTACGAGGGAAGAAGTAAGTGAGGTATAGCTTAAGTTCAGTATTTTTTGCCAAGAATCTATCCAAGATTTCTCTAAGGGTCTAATGAGCTCCATACCTTGGTTTTAGAATGAAGGAGGTCTTGTATCTCTCTCTCAGGACTCGATCTCCCAGTAACCCCCAAGGGTAGCAGGGAAACACTGGAGCTGGATTTCTCGGCAGGAGAAAAGACAGCGTCTTTCTCAGTGCGTCAGCTGGAGAGTCGGCTTCCTTCGGCACTCGCTACAGCAGGGCATCGGGCAAGTAGTTAGTCGATATGCTCCAAACCACCGTCTGTTTGCTAGGGCAGATGTGGGTATATTTATACCTGGAAGGTGCAGAGTTTGACGTAGGATTGGACATAATAACCTCACTAAGAACTCACAGTTCTTTGAAAACTCCATGAGTTCTTGGACAAATCAATACTTAAGCAGGGGGAAGTCCCGGACTGCTGAAGTTTAATTTCTCCAAGAATTCGTTGTGGATTCTAGGAACTTGTGGAAGTAGCCATGCCGTATTTGGACTGCATTGGCTATGTCTAAATATGGTTATGATTCTTATGCCTACATAAGGATATAATAAGTTATACCTATATAAGGGCATGAATCGGGAAAATTACACTAGGGTCCTAGATTCGTCTACAACACTACTAGGTGGATGTTACAATTCAACAAGAGTCTAAAATACTTCAGCACAACTGACTTTGCATCAATATTACAGGGTATCAGTCTTGATGGCAAGCCAACTTTGTATACATTATTATCAGAGACTATACTTGCCACTTGGAAACAACTTTACAAGAGAATTTTATAAATTTTCATACAGTTGTATTTATATAATAAAACAACCTACCCACAATAATTGATCTATCTATTCATCTTTTTGGGTTCTGGAGTAGCATGCTACTCGCTGAAAAGCGCTTCAACACTTCATCAGGGGTAGCAAGCGCTATATAAATGCAAAACCTTCCCTATTCTATCCCTCCAGTCTCTTTTTCAACCCAACTAACAGACCAACAACTTTCAGATACTCAAAATGTGGATCTTGTTGCAATTAAAACATTTTCAAGGCCTGAAATTTCTTTGGAGGTTGCATGCGGGCAGCCTAAGTTATCCTGCAAGAATTTCTTGATTAATACTATTGCAACTACAATATGTGCTCTCTCATGTAAAGTCAGGTTGTTAGAAGCTTTTCTGCAACTCAAGATACGCCTTACTTTTTACCTGGTGCGGGTGCATTTCTCATGTTTAGTGAGATCTCCTTTCTGAGTATAACATTTCTGGCTTTCCCCTCCTGTATAAGGCTTTAGTCCAGTGTGAATTCTCTCATGTGAAGTGACATTGTATTTGTGATTAAACCTTATCTGACATTCAGAACACACATAAGGCTTTTTTCTCCCGTGTGAGTTTGCTCATGACAAGTGAGACGTAATTTGTGACCAAAACTTTGCTTGCATTTCGAGCACTCATAAGGTTTTTCCCCAGAGTGGGATATCTCATGAAGCATAACTCTGTCTTTCAGTTTCAAGCTTTTATGGCATAAGGATTTTCTTCAGTGTGGAGTTTCTCATGGTGAGATAGCGTTTTTCTCTGCAGCTTTTCTGGCAGTCAGAGCACTCATAAGGTTTTCATCAGTATGGAGTAGATTATGGTTAATGAGGCTGTGCCTATCAAAAAATAGGAATTTCTGTCATTCACAGCATAGGTAATGTTTTTTCCCTGTGTGCGTCTGCTCATGTAGGTGAGATTGCATTTAAAATGGATGATTTTCTGGCACTTGGAGCACTGAAGTATTTTTGATGATGTGTTTTCTTATGGTGCATGTAACCATCACTACCTCTGAATCTTTTCTGACATTTAGAGAACTGGTGTTTTTCCCCCAGGGTGGATTCTCAAATGTACAGTGAGATCAGATTTACGGCGGAAACATTTTTGGCATTCAGAGCACTGATAAGGTTTTTCCCCAGTGTGGGTTCTTATATGGTGAGTGAGATTGATTTTTTCACTGAAATATTTGTGGCATTCAATGCAATAAGGTTTTCCCCCAATGTGGGTTCTTGTATGCCGAGTGAGTATTCTTTTTTCACTGAAACATTTCTGACATTCAGAGCATGGATAAGGTTTTTCCCCAGTGTGGGTCCTTATTTGTGTAGTGAGTATTCTTTTTTCACTGAAACATTTCTGGCATTCAGAGCACTGATAAGGTTTTTTCCCCAGAGTGGAATCTCACAATTCAGTCAGGTCAGTATAGCTCTAAGCTGGCCCTGTACGCAGACGACTTGATTTTATATACGGGTGATCCAGGTACAGCTATTCCTCGGATCGAGGAACTGACAGCAAAATTTGGGGCATTATCAGGATACAAGGTGAACAGATCCAAGACTGAGGTCATGTGTTGCAACGTAGATCAATGGTATGGCACTGAGAGTCGGGAGTTTAGATATCTGGGAATATATATTGTGAGGGAATTGGATCGAATTCCTAAGTTAAATCTGGACATAACAACTAGGGAAATGGACCATTTGTTTAGCATATGGAAGAACCTCCCATTGTCAATATATGGGAAAGTGAATCTAGTGAAAATGGTTATTCTCCCCAAGCTCTCCTACCTGTTTTCCACAATACCGCTAACATTCCCTAAGAAAGACATAAATAAGATACAGAGCAAAATAGGTCTTTTTTTGTGGGGGGACAAAGGGGTGCGCCTGACCTGGAAGAAACTCAGAAGAAGGTTATTTAAAGGTGGGTTAGCTCTCCCCGATATTAGTCTATATGTAGTGGCATTCCAGTTTAAGAGCCTACACATGCTACTTACTAAGCCAGATGACTCATCCTGGGGCAGATTGCTGAAAGAGATGGTGAGAGCAGAAGAGGGAAGCGATGCCTTTATGTATAAATTTGGATCTCCTAGATTCTTCAAGCGGGTTTGTTTGAA
The DNA here is from genome assembly GCF_964261635.1 of Lissotriton helveticus. NCBI lineage: Eukaryota > Metazoa > Chordata > Amphibia > Caudata > Salamandridae > Lissotriton > Lissotriton helveticus. The sequence goes on from NC_136058.1 coordinate 438,977,425, forward strand.
GATACTAAAAACCGCCCTAGAGACATGGTACAGGGTAAGGGTAAGCAGTGGGATTGGGTACTATTTAGACTCAGCTCCAGTTTGGGATTCACCTGGTACCCCGGACTGCTTGAACGATGCCTTGGCAGTACCTATAAAAAGGGCTGGGATTACGAAATGGAAAGCGTTAATGGATGAGGAAGGGATATACCCATGGGAGTACTTGAGGGCAAAGGTAGGGACACATTTATCAAGATTTAAATAGCTACAATTGGTGTCTTGGCATACAGCGGAACGTGAGGAGATAAAAAGTAATGAGGAAATAGAAAGGCTAAGTCAATCCTTCACACCCGTTATAAAAGAAATCTCGGTATGGTATCAACATCTACTAAAGGGTGAAGACACTGGGATAGCTTCGGCAGAGGGGGTTTGGAACAATTTCTCCATGGCACCACAGGCAGATGGCATGCTTGAACCATCCTTGAAGACACTATACAAACATATAAAGCCTGCCTGTCTGAAAAAGAACCATTTTTTCGTGGTCAATAGGCTTTACTACACTCCTTATAAAATCGGGAAATTCGCCCCCTCACCGCCACCAAAATGCCCGAGATGTCAGGAATTGCAGGCAGATGACATCCACATGTTTTTCGAATGTTTTTGAAACATTTCTGACATTCAGAGCATGGATAAGGTTTTTCCCCCACTGTGGGTTAGTGTATGTCGAGAAAGACTTCTTTTGTCACTGAAAATGTCTGGCATTCAGAGCACTGATAAGGTTTTTCCCCAGTGTGGAATCTCACATGTGCAGTTAGAAGTGATTTACGGTTGAAATGTTTTGGGCATTCAGAGCACTCCTAAGGTTTTTCCCCAGTGTGGGTTTTTATATGCAGTGTGAGATGTCTTTTTTCAGTGAAACATTTGTGGCATTCAATGCACTGATAAGGTTTTTCCCCAGTGTGGATTCTTATGTGCCGTGTGAGACTACTTTTTAAACTGAAACATTTCTGGCATTCAGAGCACTGATAAGGTTGTCCTACAGAATGTGTCACTGCATGATTAGAAAGACTTTGTTTGTTACAAAACCTTTTCTGGCATTCAGAGCACTGATAAGGTTTTTCCCCAGTGTGGAATCTCACATGTGCAGTTAGAAGTGATTTACTGTTGAAATGTTTTGGGCATTCAGAGCACTGATAAGGGTTTTCCCCAGTGTGGATTCTTATGTGCTGTGTGAGACTACATTTTAAACTGAAACATTTCTGGCATTCAGAACACAGATAAGGTTTTTCCCCAGTGTGGGTTCTTACATGCACCGTAAGATTGCGTTTTTCATTGAAACATTTCTGGCATTCAGAGCACTGATAAGGTTGTTCCACAAAATGGGTCACTGCATGATTAGAAAGACTTTGTTTGTTACAAAACCTTTTCTGGCATTCAGAGCACTGATATGGTTTTTCCCCAGTGTGGATTCTTGTATGTTTAGTGAGTCTGATTTTTACACTGAAACATTTCTGGCATTCAGAGCACTGAAAAGGTTTCTCCCCAGTGTGTGTTCTTATATGATGAGTGAGACTGTTTTTGTCAATGAAACATTTCTGGCATTCCGGGCACTGATAAGGTTTCTCTCCAGTGTGGGTTCTTCTATGCCGAGTGAGCTCGGTTTGGGTATTGAAACATTTCTGGCAATCCGTGCACTGATAAGGTTTTTCTCCAGTGTGGGTCCTTATATGTATAATAAGTCCTATTTTTTTACTGAAATATTTCTGACATTCAGAGCACTGGTAAGGTTTTTCCCCAGTGTGGGTTAATACATGTAGAGAAAGACTTTGTTTTTTACAAAACCTTTTCTGGCATTCAGAGCACTGATAAGGTTTTTCCCCAGTGTGGGTCCTTGTATGTACAGTAAGGTCTCTTTTTTTACTGAAACATTTCTGGCATTCAGAGCACTGATAAGGTTTTTCCCCAGTGTGGGTCCTTGTATGTACAGTAAGGTCTCTTTTGTCACTGAAATATTTCTGGCATTCAGAGCACTGGTAAGGTTTTTCCACAGAGTGGGTTATTACATGTCGAGAAAGACTTTGTTTGTTATAAAACCTTTCCTGGCATTCAGAGCACTGATAAGGTTTGTCCCCAGTGTGGGTTATTGCATGTCGAGAAAGACTTTTTTTGTTACCAAACCTTTCCTGGCATTCGGAGCACTCATAAGGTTTTTCCCCAGTGTGGATTCTTGTATGTACAGTGAGTTTGCCTTTGCAACGGAAACATTTCTGGCATTCAGAGCACTGAAAAGGTTTATCCCCAGTGTGGGTTCTTCTATGCTGAGTGAGACTGGATTTTTGACTGAAACATTTCTGGCATTCAGAGCACTGGTAAGGTTTATCCCCAGTGTGGGTTCTTATATGCTTAGTGAGATCGTTTTTGTAAATGAAAGATTTCTGGCATTCAGAGCACTGGTAAGGTTTTTCGCCAGAGTGGGTTATTACATGTCGAGAAAGACGTTGTTTGTTATAAAACCTTTCCTGGCATTCAGAGCACTGATAAGGTTTTTCCCCAGTGTGGATTCTTATATGTTCAGTGAGATAAAATTTACTGCTGAAACTTTTTTGGCATTCAGAGCATTGATAAGGGTTTTCCACAGAGTGGGTTAATACATGTAGAGAAAGTTGCGGTTTGAAACTAAACCTTTTCTGGCATTCAGAGCACTGATAAGGTTTTTCCCCAGTGTGGATTCTCATATGCGTAGTGAGATTAGATTTACGGCTGAAACTTTTTTGGCATTCAGAGCACTGAGAGAGGATTTTCCCAGTGTGCATTCTCTCAAATTCAGTGAGATGAGATTTATGGCTGAATCTTTTTTGGCACAGGTTACTTTTTCCCCAACTTGGGTTATTTTGCTTTGATTGAGGCGGGTTTGAACACTGAAATTGTTCTCACAGCCCGTGTTTTTAAAATGTGTATTCCTAGAGTTAATATCTCTACATTTAGTTTTCTCTTGCTTATATGCCACGGTAAGAGTGAACCCGATTTTAGAGTCGGGCTTGTTTAGATAATGTTCAGCATTTATCTCTAAAAGATATTGTGTGTAATCTTCTTAACACTTGAATTGAGCAAAATATGTCTGGATGCAGCCCTGTAACACCGGTCGAAATGTTTGTAGCAGATAATAGTCTTTTGGTTATAGCCTCTCCGGCAGCAACTTATTTTGTGACTGAAGTTTTTCTCAAATCTATTTGTATAGGTTCTTAGCAATGCAGTGATAAGGTGTTAGTCTGATATTTAATGATTAAACTGAGAAGTACCTTTTTGCACTGGCGTAATGGCAGTAACTGAGAACATTAGAACATTCACAGTAATATTGTGGCTCCTCAGTCACAGAACATCAGTTCCTTTTACCCGTTCTGTGTTTGGTGTAAGGGTAAGGATTGTAGTTCTGAAGACAAGGATTTATTTACATTAGCTAGCACAACGGTGCTCATTTAATCCATTTTGATATTTAACAGTTTTAAATATCACTCCTGCACAACAGATAAGGTTGAGGCGATTTACATAGAATTACAGAACAGTACACAATAAAAAGGAAGCAATCTGAGATGGTCATGAACAACACAATAAAGTGGTGAATTTTTAACGTTTTCGCCAGAGTGAGCAGAGTGGGTCGAGGTAGTATATCCTGAGGCAGATAGTCTCAAACTTGCGTAACTGGTTAAAAACGGTTGTTGAACAAAGATGATTTTCCAATCTTTTGGTTGTTAGCGTGTCAGCTTCGGAGTCTTCTTTCAGTGTCTTTTCTTTGATGGTTTGCAGATGAAACCCTTTGTTATATCTTTCTTTTATGCAGTGTGTGCTTCCTCTCTGGAATTACATGATGCTTTAGATCATGTGTGCTTTAGATGAACGTTATTCTGTCATGCTGAGGCAATTTCTCTTTCTGATAATATTTCAGATGATGATGTTGTGATTGGTCTTTCTGGCACTATGTCCGATGCTGTGTGGACAGATATGCCTTTGCTCTGGGTTAATGAACTGCAAAATTAGAGACTTCACTTACAGCTATAGTACTTCCTCAGCTCCCACTTCCTCGCCACACCTAGATTTTGGAAATTGTTTAAACTTAGAATGCTGGTTGTCCTTCAGTTTTTCAAAATAATCCTTCTTATGGCACTAACATTCAGTTGGCTGGTGCTAAATCTTGCTTTCTTTGTCCATAATTTCAATCACCTATAGTATTAAAATTAAATAGTTAATACATGTAAATATCCCCAAAAATAGTTTACAAGCAAAATCAATGCAGAATTGCAAAATTTTGAAAGTGTTGAGCTGTTCTTCAGACAGAGCAGAGTGAAGAATGGTAGCCTGAGAGTACTTGGATCTAGGAGTGAGGATTTGTAGAATTTCCAACGTTTTATTAAGCTCAGAAAGGATACATGTACCCGATTGACTTGAAACATAGAATCCCAAAAGCAGACATTAAATTCATATGGATTGGCACCAAAAAGATATTGAAAATAGAATACTATTAATTCATTTTTAATGTAGATTTCTAGGATGGGAATTTCCCCTCCACGGACAACAGGCGTTTCCCCCTACCCTGAGTTACCACCTACTTGTATCTGGTATCCTGACTTTTGAGCTCTGGCCTCTGCCGCACGCAAATCTATTGTGTGTTGCGAGGACTATGCCTAGACCTTTCCCTCAACTATGGTCCAGAGTATGAATCAAGGGCAATGAAATTAAGGAGTACTTTCATGTGTTCATTTTATTCCACCTGATTATCAGTCATTAGGCTTTTCTGCACCTGGATTTAGAAAAACAGGACACAATTTTTTTCCAGACAGAAAAATTAGACTGAAAAGACCCACAAGACTCGGTGCAGCAGAAGCAGCCAAGACTTATGCTGTTTTTTTTACTAACTGTGGGAAACACACAATTCTTCCCTCTGTTAGAAATATCTTTCCCCTTCCCTCCCCTGCTTCGCCCATCTCCCCCGAACCAACCACATGCGTATATATACCTCCTGCTTAAAACAAGTGGTAAATAAAAGCAGAAAAACACTATGAAATAGTGAATGGCATGTGGTTTGACAGGCAGAAGAATCTGTTCCTCGTGGCAACTCTCCAGTATATGGCGTCAAAACTGTAACTGCACGTTACTGGGATAAATCTACCACAAAACAATTACATGAGATTTTTCTGCCACCGCAGTACTGTGCAACTTCTAACAAGGGACTATGAGAGATCTTGGACCGGTCCTGTGACCTGGATCTAAGCTGGAATGGCATGGTGAGCAAAAAAACTATGGATTTAGGCCCAGATCGTTGTACTATTTTAAATGTATGATATTTTTCTGCATTATGTCCATGTATTGTTTTTCCATTTGTCACCCGAGTGGGACAGGTATGCCCAGAAGTGGGTCCCGTGCTCTCCATGCCACTGAAGTCAAGCTATCCTGGCTGATGGGGGTTGAAAGTCCAAAACCGGTCCTAGGATGCTGGTTTCCGGTCCAGGGAGGACCTGGCTTGGCAGTTCAGACTGGACTGTTCCCATGAGGCACAGGGTCAAGACTGATTTGCATATGGCCAGGTCTAAACTGGGGTGGCATGGTGAGCAAAAGAATGATGGATTTAACCCAGATCTCTTGACTGGGGGTGAATGTTTTGATTTGTTCAGCATTCCGTCCATCAATTGTGTGTCTTTGTTTTTAATTTCATTGCTCCTGTCCTTCTTGAAAATCCCAGAAAGACACATTAATTTACAGCTATCTCAGTTTGTCGAGTCACAACATTTTTTACACTCATCTCAGTCAGGCTTTAGAGACAGCTTTTCAACTGAAACTACCCTTCTTGGAGTTACGGAAAGGCTGCAACACCGTTTAGATTCTTGAGACACGATGGCCCTCATATTACTTGATTTGAGAGCAGCTTTCGACACGGTGTCTGACACCGTGTTAGTGAAAGCCTTACGATCTTTGGGTGTTACCAGGCCGGCACTCAACTGGCTTATCTCTTTTCTCACTGACTGAACGTTCCAGGTCTTCGCCCCAACGGCCAGTTCTGTTACTCATTCCTCTCCCTGCGGGGAACCCTATGGCTCCATTCTTAGCCCTTTGTTATTTAACGTGAGTGTCAGACCTCTGGCTGACATTGCAGAGGAGGCGGGCTGTCCCTGTTCTCCTATGCTGACGACACCCAGATAGTCTTCTCTCTATGGAGAGGGTGTCTGAGACATCTGCTCTCCAGGCCAATTTTCTCAAACTCAATGGAGAGAAAACTAAGGTCCTGATTCTGGGGAAGAATAAAGATCTTTGGGGTCCCCAAAACTGGCCTACTGAAATGGGTGTTCTTCCTCAGCCCTACCGCCAAGAACGCAATATAGATTTTGATAAGAATAGCCCGGGCTGTTTTCAGCCAGAGTAACAAAGCTAGTAAAAGATTTTAATGACCAGGTATTGTCCTGTGTCAATGACCTATATCTGATGGATGATGACCTCTTGGAACATCTGACAAGAGTAAATCGCATAATTCCGGAGTTTGCTCACATGGGCTACAAATAATTTTAGAAAATCAAAGATTGCCCACCTCAATATCCTTTTTCTGGTTGTGCGCTGGGCAGATGGCTATGTCTCACCTCGGCACCGGAGCGAGGGATCACTCTAGCTTTATCCACAGCTCACAATGACTCTGGTTAAAGGCAAATACAGAACTGTGACTGGCGCCTAGACTCCGAAAAAACCACTGAACGCTACATGTGGTAGAAATATGCTCTGGCTACTGAAATTACTCAATGGACTGAGAGCGCTTGGGCAAGAGAGACCCCCGGCAGTGGCAGGGCTCACCTTTGGAAGGCAGTGAGTAGGGGACAGAATTATCCAAACTCTGACTAACACCGAGGCATGCACCCCTCTACCCATGAAGCTGAGCCGGGTTACAAGGTGCCAAGTGCTCAGATGAGGCGCTGTGTTAGACATAAGTCGCGAAGTCTCCCCTCCCCCACGTCTCGGCCTCCCTTCCCTTGGCGATACAGAGACAGGCTTGCCCTATTTAAACCCCAAATATACTTCTTTTTACATAATTATATTTTCATTTTATATAATGAAAACGTAGCTGAAATAACACCTGTACTTCACTTGATAACTGATCCCTGATTCTGCTGCACGTAGAAGAATGATCACAGTGCACACACTCTTCAGCCATCACCATCACTGGGAAGAGATCGGCTCAACCAATCAGCACGTGCTCTTCAGCCATCACTGTGAAGAGATCGGCTCAACCAATCAGCATGCTTAGAATGCTGCCACTAATACTGACATTTTTCTGCATTATAGGCCCTGTACGAGTGAGAAGCATGGACATCGACCGGAAAGTAAGAGTGTACCTATCTGGGTGTGGTATGATGAGGGAGAAAGGATATAAACTTGTTTTTAACATGCCGTCTGGCATTAACAGTTGTTAATTGTCTGTCCCCTCGTTGCATTCCCTCGCCTTTGGCTCTTTCACTTAACAGTAGTTAACATCCTTTGCAGGGCGTTAATCTTGTTTGTTAAACGCCCTCAGAAGCAGGCGATAAGGCTTAAGGGATAGACTGTGATAAAAGCAAATCGAAAGTCCTCCCAAGAGGCTTGATACTATAGTCGGTTCTTTTCTGCCGTACGGCACACTCATTCACACATTCAATGTACACTTATGTCACTCATGCCTTCAGTTATTCCAAGGGGCCCTCGAAGGTAAGCTTTGTATCGCTTCTACATGGTACAGGAATGTATGCCAGAGGGTTAGGTGATTCTTGTCACACCTACACACCCATATCTAGGTGCTTCCAGGCGCTACAGCAGGGTCCAGTTATTTTATTTAGCCCTTAATACTAGCCTTCAGACAACAGTTCTCTGCATTCTGACAAATAAAGAAGCTAACACACAGGGAATAAACACCAATTTTTGCTAGATACTCCCAATCCTATTTTAACTCACCACTGTCCAACTACACAATTCTGGCCCCACACCTGCACTTCACCATACGGCTTTTGGATAAAAGATCACCAGTAAAGTGCCCCTTTTTAGGGAGCCCGTCTGATTTTGCCATTAGAGGACCGGCATAACTCAACGTCTTGGATACTGTCACGGGGCCCCCATTTATGCTGGACCTCCCACTCCCTCATGAGTGGAAAAAGCCCGAAAGTCTCTCCTTTTTGTATACAGTTCTTTGCATGGCTAAACCCCGTGGGACTTATTTTCGGTGGGTAAGATTTGGTCTGTCCCCCTCAAATTTGGATTACACACCACTATATTTGAGTGGTCACCCTCCAAGTGAGGGTGTATTTTATTCACCCAAACTAGACCCTCCCAACCAGGCAATGGAAGGCCAGGCTTTGAGTTATGGTGAGGACTAAGCAGTAGTGGGCCTCGACAGTGATGGCACAACTGGAAGCCAATCGGAAGATTGGCAATCACTATCAGACATGAAGAGGGAATGGGTTAAAATCACCTTACATGATTTTTATATAATGCTGGAGCCTGGGCGACAGCCCATTTTCTGGCATATATGTATTTTTTATGTATTAGAACATGATTTGAGAAGGCTGGCATAATGATCTCTTTGCCATGTGGGCACTCCCTGACAAATTCAGGTGGCCAGTCTTTTTCAGCTAGAAGAATGTCATAAACCTTAGATAGCTTCTCCCAAAAGTGTGCTTTTATTTTCCTAGTTATGTCCCCCTCCATCCGGAGCGTTATTTCATATAACTTATGGGGTACACTAACCCTAGTGTCAGCAGTTTCAACTTGAATGTATCCATTTAAGTCCACTGTCTCCAGATGATCCTTCAGGATTTTGCGAGCTATTGACTTCTGCTGCGCTGTCTAGCATTGTCTGAGCCCACTCCCCGTTCTTGAGTTGTGTCCTCAAGATCCTCGGCATGTCTGATTTTTAGACCTGCTACCTTCTTTTTGGTGAATTGAGTTTTATTTTTCTGAACGTGTTGATTGTCTTTGGACTTCACGCGTTCTTCCTTGTGTTCTGACCGTCCTCTTCTTTCTTTCCGATTTCTGTGAGGAAGTCTGAAAGGTACGAGAGGAACGTGTATCAGTATCTTGATATCTATCAGGTTTTCTCAAATTATCCCTACTCCTGAGGTTATACCTCTTTTCAGAGGGCTCCTTTTGAGGAGAACTACCTCTAGACTGAGAATGCTTCTCTTTAGGAAGTGTCTGTTTAGTGTTTTCCCACTTCTTTTTAGGAGTAGTGAGATTATTTTTAATAAAGACTTTTTCAGGATTTTCAGTCAGTTCAGGTTTTACTGGTTTACCACCCAAACGGTCTCTGCCTAACTCTTCATAGGATTTTTTAAATGATTCTTACAAGTTCATATGGTTGCTCAGTAATATCAAGTTCTTTTAGTTTTTGGCAGATTGCCAAGGATGCTGCTTCACCTTTAAATTTAGCTAATAATACAGCCGAGACCTGTTTGAAATCTTTTAGTAATTTCATACCAAGATATAAGGCAGGTTCTGGTCCGTATTCATTTTGAATCTGTTTCAGGACGTCTGGTATCACTGCCATTGACGGAACGCCATGTGTTTTTGTGTAGATTGCAGCAAAGACTGTACCCCAAGTGTCCCAGTCCTCCTAGTATGGTGTGATCCCCATTGGTAAACAGATTGTTAGAATCCTGTGTTTCTCATGAGGTGTACTATCGGGAAATAATGCCTCAATTTGAGTAATTCTTTGAGCTAATTCTGAAATCAAAGCCTACACTCCAAGTAGAGAGCTTCGCTCTTCCTTCCAGTCTCTTCTTTCTGTACCTCGATTTAGGAAGATCAAATCGGGGGGCATGAAGTTTTCTGTCCTCGCCCCTACCTTTTGGAACACCCTTCCTTTCACCATTAGGTCTGCCGTCTCTTACTCCGAGTTCCGCAGGGCGCTCAAGACTTTTCTTTTCTTACAAGCCTTCTCGCCCTAGCATCTGCACTTCTGCCCTCTAGGGTCTGCATCCCCAGCGCCAAGAAACCGCCTGGTAGCCGTGCGCTTAACAAGTATTTTAACTTCAACTTCAACTTTAACCAGAATGAAATTTGTTCCCTTTTTGTGGGTATTTTACCAATGACTGATTGTATAGTCTGTGGTGTAATTTTGTTTGTGTTCCCTTGGTGTGGGATGTGCTGTGGAATCCTTATAGCAGGTTGGACTGTTAAAGTCTGCATGACATATTGAACCAATTATCTATATATTTTGATTAACTGTTTTAGCTGAACTAATAGTTCTGGACCTGTCATTTCTTCAATGTCAGGATGTGGTGTATAGCTGGATAGTACCGGCCAAGTTGCTCCTGGTCTACCTAGTGGACCGAGCCTGGTAATGTGATTTTGATGTTGTAGGGCGCATTTAAACCAGAGCTGATGCTCTTGGTATGTTAATGGAATTTCAATATCCTCGAAAGGAATATATTCCACTGGTGGTTCCTCTACTTTGTAGTAGTGGAATTCATGTGTTTCTGGATTTGCTGTGGTAAACAGAATCAATGAAAAGAATACCTCTGTCTACCGATATTCATGTGCCTCTATAACAAATATTACCTTACCACCTCTTGATGATACACCATTTGTTATAAGCTTTATAGTGATGGCTTTCTTTACATTTACAGGGATGATTATGGCATCCGGGTCGGCTTCAGTAAAGCCTGTAGTATCTAAAATCGGTTGGCCTGCATTTACTGCAGCTCTAGCCCTTTCGTTGTCACTCAAAGCAAGTTTCAAGGAAACAAAGATATGGTGCACAACATTTTTGGAACACTGTATTCTTCAACGTTGAACAAACCAAAACGAATACATAGGATGTTTCGTCCTACTCAGTTATGGCGGATATTTTATCCTTTCACCCACTCCAGACGTCTATTGGAGTATTTTACGGGAAAAAACGGGTCTCTGTGAAAAGCATGACTGAGTTACTCTAGTATCTAACATTAAATTAGTGCCTTACCAAACGTTGGGCGCAATGTAGTGTAGTTCCTATATTCCCAATAGGCTCTGCGCATTGGAATAATATATACTATAGAATTGACGTAGGACTTAGGTCGACTAGGTCTCTATCGAATATATTAGACTTAATTGTGGGTGCCAGCTGGCTCAGAGGTCACTAGAAACTTTCTCGAATTCACAAGAAGGGATTCGTTTCTGACAACCGCATAAACATGACAACTTTGTTTCCCCCAGATAAACGTATCTCTAGAGTCGTGAAACAATAGATAGATATTTCACTCAGTCAATCGTGCATGCTTCGTTTCACCAGAGGTACAGAGAAATAGAGAGAGACAGGCGTTTTCAATAAAAGATATTTATTGAACAGTCTTCTTTCTCATGCAGAAGAAATGAACTGCTACAATCGTAATACTGGCTGTAAAGTATAATGCGTACAGCAAGAAGAGTATCATGAAATAATACTGTAAAACCATGATATGGTTTCTAAGCCACAGAATACATACATAAATAAATACTAAAAAAGTACTCAACTGGTGCTTCTAAAATACGCCTACCCCAATGTACTTAACCTAGGTCTAGTACAAGGGAAGAAGTAAGTGAGCTGTAGCATAGGTTTAGTATTCTTTGCCAATAATCTATCCAAGATTTCTATTAGGGTCTAATCAGCTCCGTACCTTGGTTTAAAAGGAAGGAGGTCTGGTATCTCTCGGTTTCAGGACTCAATTTCCCAACACCCCGCAAGGGGAGCTTGGAAACACTGGAGCTGGATTTCTTGGCAAGAGAAAAGACAGCGTCTCTCTCAGTGCGTCTGCTGGAGGGTTGGCTTCCTTCGGCACTTTCTGCGGCGAGCTGTGTCGGGTAGGTAGATAGTCAAACTGCTCCAAACCACTGTGTGTTTGCTAGGGCAAGTGTGGCCATATTTACACCTTGAAGGTGCCGAGTTTGACGTAAGGTTGGATGTAATAACGTCATCAAAGACGCGCAGTTCTTTGAATACTCCATGAGTTCTTGGACAAATCAGTATTCAAACAAGGGGAAGTCCCTGACTGCTGAAGGCGAGTTTTTCCAAGAAATCGGTGTGGATTTTCGGAACTAGTGGAAGTAGCCATGCCGTATTTGGACTGATTTCTATGCCTATATAACGACAAGGGGATTTATACCTATATATGGGCATAAATCTGGAAAATTACACTAGGGTCCTAAAATGCTATACAACACCCACTCCACTTTAATATGTTCAACATTACTAAATTATAAGCATTTAAAACATATCTAAGGCATGTGTTTACAATCCCACCAAAAATACATCAAATGTACTTGAAATGGTTGTACACGAAAAATGAGCATTTGTACTGTACGCATTTGTAAAGCCAATGGTTAGTCAAAGCATATAGTTTGACATTGGCAATGCTACTGAATGAATCACTAAATGACATTTCATGAAAAATGGCTCTTAAATACAGAAGAAAGGGTCGAGACCATTTCATAGCAGAATATATAAACTGTTTCGGTTTAAGGACAAGTTAAAATATTGTCTCTTGGAAGCAATTCAAAGAATTCTTGTTCTCTAAGAATAATTCTACTTTAAGCAGATTACGTTGTGGTCCAAAAATGTTTTTCAATTTTGGAAAAAGTCAAATCGTAGAGAGAAAAAAATAGACAAACATGAACAATCAAGAAGGAATATGCTACTTACCAGTATGCATCTGTTCTTGGCATGTAGAGCTGCAGAGTAGTACACTGCATTAGATCGCTACCTGGTGTTGGGCTCGGATGATTGCAGGTTGTTTATGTAGGAGGATGGATATCTGACTATGGTTACCCCAGATTTTTTCCCTGTGTTTAGCTGGTTTTCGACTTAGTTGGCCTGGGATCCTGCTAATCAGGGTCCCAGGCTATCTGCTCTCTCTGTAAAATGGACTCCATGTACCTTAGGTACATACCTGATTGGATTTGGGTCACCCCTTGTCAGCCCCTGTATAGTGTACCATAGGTACCCAGGGCATAGGGGCACCCAAGGCCTACCAGGGGCTGCAGCATATATTATGCCACCCCTGGCTGGCCACCCAAATTGGCACAACTGGCTGATCACTCAGCTGGGGCAAGGTGGTGTCATCACCCTCTGCTTTAGATATAGTATACCTATATCTAACCCCAAAATGGACACATAGATTACTCATAGGGCAGACCTTAACAATCCTGAAGGCAGAGTGCTTGGAAATATGTGAGATGGTGCTCTAGCATGAGCTGAGCCTGTCTGCAGCTTTCGGAACCATGTCCTTATAGCTGTTCCATGATACTGCCATAGGATATACTTTTAAGTGCATTATATCTTAGCGGTTAATGCTAACTTTGGTTTGGATTTATCAAAACATGTCGTGTTTGGTGTCATACACTTTGGAATACTACCCCCTCGCCAATTCTGGCGACGGGGGTAGCATTCCACCCCTCTAGAGGGAGAAGACATGTTACTTTGCTTGAACCCCGGTTAAAGTTAAACGAAGCCTCAGCATCACAAAATGGATGCTGCCACCACAGACACAAGTCTGACCTCCTTCTGCTGGGAGTCCTTCCAGCGAGGGAGGCCTGGACAAAGGGTTTCCTGTCTGGGGAGGTGCTAGCACCACCCCAGACAGGACTATGTGTATTGAGGTAGGGAGGGCTGAAAGGAATGAGACACCGCCTGGGGCACACAAGGTGTCCCTGGCAGATGTCCGGTTTCTGCTGTTGCTGGGGCAAACCTGCCCCTGCTTTGGCGCCAAACTGGACAAAGGGAAAGGGGTGTAACCACCCCCTTCCCTGGTCCCACCCATAGGAGGGACCTAGTCATAGTACAGCCCCCTTTAGTAGGATAAAGGTAGGAGCTGGTCCCATTCCAAACAAGATTATCCTGAACGACTTTACAAGAAGAAACTCTGGACCTTCGACGTTCTGCTCCACAGAAGACTGAAGAATCTCCCTTGTGGACAAGGAGTGTCCACCCTGCACCCGCAGGCACCATCAAGCGTTCCAGCGGTCCACTTTGTCGTCCTTCCTCCGGAATCCGACTTCAGAGCCCGACGAGACCCGGACTTCCAGACCTCTCTGACCTCAGCCCACATCTGTAGCACAGCTGAGATCCGTGGGTGCGACGAGACACGTGGGACCGGCCATCTTGAAGAGACTGCATCTTCGCTTCCAGCACGACTTCCGAGGTCCCCTCGAGTGAGTGCTTTGGGGACTGAGAAACCCCTGCCCCGAGCAGCTCCTGCACAGAAGACCAGCCCTCCATCATCCACGAGATCTGCGTGGGGCCCTTTTGCTCGAATCCTGTTCGACGCATTGTCTGGTCACTTGCCGGCTGGCTAGTGACCTCCTAGACGACGAAACCGAAAAACAACACTGCTGGTCTGGTTGCTCCAGACTGGCCCTTGCTTCCCTGCAAAGGAGAAGTACCCCGGACCCTCCTGGTCCGCCCCAGACGCCGAATCCCTGCACCTCGTGGGTTGCCTTTGCCAATGCCCATTGAGTCCAATCCGGCCCAACGCCGCCGACAGCGAGAGCCTGCGTGGGACAGCTCGTGCCTCCATCCTGGTCGTCGAAGACACCGCCTGGTCCACGTGGCTGCAGAGTCAAGCGTCCACTCTTCACCTGATCGCGACGACGACATCTGGTTCCTTCCTGGTTCCACATCGGTCACTGGCTAGTGACTTTGAACACTGTCCCCTCTGCTTTCAGGTCCTCTTCGTCCTCGATCCACCCTGGGATCGCACCGGACATCTTCCTCCTGGTCGCCTGCAGCATCTTTCTTCAAGGCTCCATAGACTTCGACGCGGAAACCCGACACACTTTGACACCTATGCACCCGCAGCCCGTGGGTGAGGTAACAAGAGCATTTCGGTGCTCAAGGGTAGATTGACTCTCCTAGTGTCCAGGTATCCTGCCGTTTAATTCGTAACTAGTAGGATCTGTCCTTTACTTACCTTTTAATAACTTTGCACTGTCCATTGACTTTGTTCCGCATCTCGTGTGTGAATTCACACTCTGTACATGTGTCCCGTGGGCCTCCTGCTACTTACCTAAGGTTAGGGTAGTGTAGTCCCAGCGAACCTACAGCCTCTGGACAGCTCCTATTATTCTATCGAACCACGCATTCCACTTACTTAGTATATGGTTTGCTGTGCCCCTAAGGCACCATTGTAAATTGTACGACAATTGTATTTCTCCTAAGAGTATTGTTATGTGCTTAGCCCTCTGACCTCATAAAGAGTTCAGAGGTGATTGTTATTAATAAATATATTGTTTATTTTCATAACAACCTGTGTGGTGTCCTTTCACTTGGTATTCAAGGGGTTATGGGCCCGATGTAGGTAGGCAAATACCGGTCGGTAACGGCCCAAATTCAGTAATTTCGGCCGTTACCGACTGGTATTTGGAAAAAGAGATGTAGGACCACCTAAAATACAGATTCGGTAATTTTACCGAATCGTTAATTTTACCTTTTCGGTAAAATTACCGAATCAGTAAAATTACCGAATCTGTATTTTGCTATGTAGGTAGCACTGTAATCAGTGCTACAGGGCTTTCAAAATTCGTTATTTACCACCAACTAGAAGTTGGTGGTAAATAATGAAAAGCCTTGAAAAAGCATTTTTTTTGCTTTTCAAACGCTGCCATGTTGCAGACATACATGCCCTTAAGGCATGTATGTCTGCAACATATGCACCCATACAAGATTGAGGGGTGCAACAGGGTGTAAAAGTGACACCCTGCCACCCTTCAATGTTTCCCCCAATTACCGAATCGGTATTTACCGATTCGGTAATTGACATTCATTCCTATGGGCCTACAGGCCCATAGGAATGAATGGCAATTACCGAATCGGTAAATACCGATTCGGTAATTACCGAATCTTACCTATTCGGTAATTTAAAATTAGAAATTACCTACATTCCATTTACCTACTCTTAAATACCGAATCGGTATGATTCGGTATTTAAGAGTAGGTAAATCGAGATAACCTACATCCAACAGCTGGCTTCACATGCCAAAAAGAGTTTAGCCTAAGACTGCTTTGTCCATGCTACCACTAGGATAGCTGGTCTATAAGGTTGACTTACAACCAATCACCATAAGGGTTGTTTGGACTGATACAAGGTGATCACTAGAACTAGTGAACATCATATATCAGGCCAACTTCTCACAGTTGTCTTCTTGGAAGAAGTCTTTCTTAGTCCCGATAGGTGACTCCTCCCTTGGGCAATACTGCGCATGGGCATCGGCACCATCCTCAGATTGTTTTTCGCCATGATGGGAAATGATGGAGTCAGTAGAAGTAAAGAAAGAAAGATGTCCATGTGTATACATCTAAGTAAGATAAAAACTGGAACGGATACAAGTCCTGGGGAGGCGGGAGGGCATGCACAACTCTGCAACTCTACATGCCAAGAACAGATGTATACTGGTAAGTAGCATTTTCCGTTCGAGGCATACGAGCTGCTTAATGATGGTGTGTGGTGTAGACCAGCGTTTCCCAAACTGTGGTCTGCGGTCCCCCAGGGGTCTGTGAGACATTCCCAGGGGGTCCGCAGGACTCGAGTGCCTGTGGTCCTCACAGCACACAAGAGCTGTGAATGTTGGCGCAGGGGCGGCAAGACCACAACAATACAATCAGGAGGCGGGGCAGTGAATGGGCAGTCAGGGACGTGGGGCCGCAGGGGGCACAGCGGCTGGGGAAACGAGTGGAACAGAAGGCAAAAGCGGCGCAAAAACAAGGAAAAACGAGTGGCACAGAAGGGCACAAAAAACTGAGTGGAACAGAGGGAAGAAGGGCACAAAACGAGGGAAAAACGAGTGGAACAGAGGGCAGAAAGGCACAAATAATGAGGGAAAAGCGAGTGGAACAGGGCAGAAAGGCGCAAAAAACTAGTGGAACAGAGGGCAGAAGGGCACAAAAAACGAGGGAAAAACGAGTGGAACAGAGGGCAGAAATGCACAAAAAAACGAGGGGAACACAAGTGGCACATAGAGCAGAAAGTCACAAAAAATGAGGGAAAAGCAAGTGGCACAGAGGGCAGACAGGCACAAAAAACGAGTGGCACAGAGGCAAAATACAGAATACAGAAATACAGGGTGTTGGAACCCGAAGGTCTCTGGTTGGCACAGGTAGGTACTTGTGACAAGCAGGGACCCTGAGACCCAATCGTCAGGGCAAGGGAACTACTCCTTCGAATAACCCCTGCTCACCCTCTAGGCAACGTGGCGCGAGCAGACAAGGCTAATCTTCAGGGCGATAGTAAGTTAAGCATTTATGATCACACACAGCAAACCCACTGACCCACCACAAATGGACACCAGTCGAATGGTTGTATCAAAAATACGTATACTTTATGTAAAAGATATATTCAAGCAGAATTATCACAAGACCAACAATAACATTTAGCGAATGGGGGCCACCAGATTACAATAGGCAAACTTAGTCTTTCAATGTTCGTTGTTCGGCAAGGTACGATGACAGGGAAATAAGAACGTTGCGGACCCTGGATCCGATATGAACTCGAGACAGAGTTCAAGTGTACCTTGCTGTGGAAGTCCGAGGCGTTTCAGGCGCGGCTGGTGAGGGCTGACTCCGAACGAGGCCGACGGTTCTCCAGAGGATCTCTCCGGCTCGGTCCCCCTCGAGGAGCGAGGCGGGGGAGCTAGACTGTGGAGGGTTGCGGCGATCCGGGATCGATGCAGCTCACGGGGCGAGGCGCCGTTCAGGCCTGCGGGACGTTCTACTTCTTAGCACGCCGGTTCGTACTCGTGGATCTGTGAGGGGCGTCGCGTTCTCGGGCAGACGGGTGCAGCACCAGGCTTCCAGTACCACTGTACAGGGAGGCCTCTCTTGAGGTGCGGCTTGAGCCTTGGTATGCAGGAGGACAAAGCGAGACAGTCGGGTACGTTGCCACGTACGGACCGTTCGAGGCTATGGGAATGTTCTCCGTGCAGATTACGGCTGGAGAGATGAGAGGTACACGATCGCGCTCCGTTAGCGGCGAGGTGACAGGAGAGCCGGCGGCCCGGCACTGAAGCGGAGAGCGACTCAGGAATGAGCGGGGCTCTCTACGGCGGGGCGACCAGGCTCCGAGCTGTCACGACCTGGGAGGGGGCGAAGGCACCCGAGTCAAGACTCTGGCGAGGGAATAAGAACTGGCGAGGGAATACACATCCTGGCAGAGGCGGTTGAACAGTTAGGCGGGCAAAGGCTAACTTTCTAAAAGTAGCGTTTGCAAACACAGGATATTAAAATAAACCTTACTAAAGGAAGTATTTTATTGTTGTGAGTTCAGGCATACTAAACTCGACCTGCTACCGTGTTCCCGGAGCCTGCCGGGGCTATAGCGTGTAATACCTTGAACAAAGTCTACGGTGCCTAACCTCCATTATATCGGCTCATTGGGATGAGGTCCTACCATTGGCAGAGTTTTCATACAACAATAGCTATCATGCAGCTTTAGGCTGTTCCCCTTTCTTTTTTATAACTGGCTTACATCCACGATCTATTCCTGCCATCCTTCCAGATTTATGCCTGCTGTGACTGAAAGATTAACAGAATTGCGGAAATTTCAAGAACAAGCCAAGCGTAGTTTAGCCAAAAATAAACAAAAAGGTCAAATTATCAGTCGATAAACACAAAACACCAGCACCACCCTATAAAGTAGGGGATCTCGTCTGGTTATCAACCAGAAATATCCAGATTGAAGGCCCTAAGAAACTAAAACCTAGGTTCATTGGCCCCTTTCCCATAAATAATATTTTGAATCCAATTTCAATGAGATTAACTTTGCCCTCGGAATATGCCATCTACCCAGTTGTTCATGTATCTTTGCTCAAACCACATGATCCGTTGTAGTGACTGAGGTATTGGTGCTTTTTTGGCTCGGTTATGACCGTTGCCCACCACCATCTCAGTATATGCTGCTGTCATTCGAACATGTATGGTGTTTTGTCCATTCCCGACCTTTATTTCACCTAGTTGGTAGGGCTTGCCTATAGACTTTGACAGCTTTATGTCCCCTTATATGCTGCTTTTCGCTCTTTTTCGGGCCTAAAGGCCTATGCTCGAGCGATGCCATGTTCTTTTCTGACACCATCCTGCTAAGCCTCTTTAGGTGAAAGGCAATATTTTAGTTTCAATGTGGTGTTCGCTAGTAGTGAATCAGAAAGGACCAGTTCTTATCGGAGGAATGTGCTCTCTTCGCGCTGGAGCCATAACAAACGCTTGGCCAGCTGCTGTTGTGTGCCTGGTACGGAAAGGTACAGGAATCTCATGAGAACAGTAGGCGGGTTCTTCTAGAAGCTTCGAGAGAGAGCTACATTCTATATTAGTGAAAGCGGGTCCAAGTGAGGGTGAGATGACTGACTGGTGGTTTTGGCGGTCTGGTGAAGCATCACGGTGCAGACGTGCAGTCGTGTTTGTGGAACAGAGAGTCCTGACCCAACCTCAGAGGGAAAGAGAGATGGACCTGTCTTCAGATTGCAGATGTCTAATAATATGGTGAGGTGTTCAATGTATGACTAATTTTATCTAATTGTTCTGTTATTTTCAGGTTCTATATGTGAGTATGTATATTAATAAGTCATTTCTTTCTATATCCTTTCATCATTGTGTAATATAAGACACCAATTTGCATTAATTCCATTTGTTTGTGGTCACTAAGAGGGAGTGTGGGTTCTTCTTAACCAGGTACTGTAGTATAGAAGGAGGGGTGATTCCCTTCTTACAGGTAACTGATGATGGGAAGGTGCGCTGCTCATGATTAGGGATGACTACATGGGAGAATACATAATTTGGCCTTATTCTCTGTGGAGGAATGTCGGGCCCCTTTTTTACCAAGTGCTTACAGAGGGATGTGCTAGTTCCCCTTTAATGAATAATTGTAGATACGGAAGGGAAATTGGCTCCTAAGCAGGAATACCTAATTTGCTGTTAGACCAACCCAACATAGCGTAAGAGGTATGTACTGATTTTCACCGGAAGGTGTTGCTGATTCGCACCAGGGTACGCTGCTCGTGTAAGTGCGCGTTGAACGTCGGAAGACGTTGTTGACTTGATTTGATATTTAATGAGTTGGAAAACGTTGCTGATTTGATATTGATTCGCCGGAAGACGTTGCTGATTTGATATTAATTCGCACCAGGGTGCGTTGCTCGCCTAAGTGCGCGTTGATCGCCGGAAGACGTTGCTGACCTGATTTGATATTTGATTCTGATTCGTCGGAGGACGTTGCTATACATACCCTCGGAGCTATGATCTATAGTATCTTTAGTTATTTATGTTATTCCTTTCTCAGATAGGTAGTCTGAATGTGGTGTTTTGTTGTTAGGCATTCTGGGAAGGGATTGTGATGAGTAATTACTTTATAGCTAACTAGCTGAAACAGCAAAAAAGTAGGAAAATATCAGTCATTACATCCGTCAACACGAAAAGACAACCCTCCTCCACCAGTTGTAGTTGGAGACAATATTGCATATGAAGAAAATCGCATTATATATGCAAAACGTATACATGGTCGATTACAGTATTTAATTGACTGGAAGGGTTATGATGCGTCAGAAAGATCCTGGAAACAGAAACACATGTACATACTCCTAGATTGGTCAGATCTTTCCATGCCTTGCATTCGGAAAAACCCTGTCACATACGAAGACCTATGGGGGGGGAGGGGGGCAGGAGGCATTTCCTGCATGTGTAAACGGTCTTGGCATGTACACGTGAATTACTTGGGAAAGATCTAAGGCCCAAATCACCTTCACATGCACACGTGAGAAAACCTGAGACCCAAAGCTATTTAAACCCCACCCACTTGGTTCCCGATGCTTCGCTTCGTGCCTAAACACTCACCTGACTCCGGACCTGGGTGGCAGATCATCCGAAGCTCTTCAGCGCTCTACCCTGCTTCCTTCCCTGTTTTCACTCAGTGTTTTCGGCTGTGTTCTTGCTGCCCAGAGCACATTTCAGATGTTCCTTCCTGTTTCTGAATTTCCGGCTCCAAATCCTCTACCGGCACTGTTTCTGATTTCCTGCAAAAGAGAAAAGAAAAGAGAATCAACAAAGGGTTGCCAAGCTACACCTCGCTCTGAATGGTAAAGCGTTAGCATGCCATTCCAGTAAGAATTTAAACTTTATGAAAACTGTGGCAGACCTCTTGACCGAAAACTTAATCAAAGGAGAGGGAGAGGAATGACTGTCCATTCAGTTCCCCTGGTAAAGGTACAAGAAATCAACGGGAGGGAGTGGACACTTGTAACCGCGTTACCTTGGTTATCTTAAAAAACCCTCCTAAACGCGGTGAGTTAGTTGTTAAGGGCGGTATATCTTTTTCTCCGCCCGACACACGCGTTGTGGCATAGTCATAGGGTTAATTAAAGTGCAGTATGCCTACCTCAGCCCGAGGTAACCTCTGGTCCAGCACGGTAGTGTCCAGAGATAGTAAGGTGCCCACAATAAAGTATCTTCAAATTAAAAAAGATAAGCTAACGTCAAATTCAAAACTTTAATACACATAGGATGTTGCTTGTCAGGTTTAAAAGAAAGAGGGTATACGGAAGGGCCGAGTTACTAGGACCTGTTATACCACTTAAAGAAAATCCGACCTCTTGACCTTCTATAAATCAAGAGAACGTTTTGAAACTCTTCCTGAAACAATCCAAGGACTTTAAGGACATTGAGTAAGTGAAGAATGTTAAAGTAAAATGTACATTTGTGTAAATACCATGAGTCTAATTAGAAGACTTAAAGGAAACAGAGAGCTCAATTGTTTTTATTATTTATATATATTTAATGTGATATTACGGAGCAAATATTGTAAAGGAAATCAGTAACTCTTGTGATAATTTGAGCAATCACAGATTATTAGTGCACCTTTAGTGTTTTTTTTGTTTATTCTTTCTTTTAGTTTCAAGAATCCTTTTGAGAAATGGTCAAGGGTAATTCAGGTATACCCAATTAAGAGTTCCAAAGCAGATGTTTGACCTAAAGAAGTGATTTAGGGTGTTCAGATTAATCGGGTACATTTATCAGATTATACACGAGCTGACAACTGAAGCCCAGTGACACTTTGCCTTCCTCGAGAGACATTCTACACGACTGAATTGTCAAGTCGGTCTACAAGAATCCAGTGTGTCTTCTCTTTTCTCTCGTCCCTATTCCCCCCCCTCCCTCCCCCGGGGTTCGATCAGGGCGGCAAGTGAATCCTATCCTTGCCTCTCTGGTGGAGTTCAGAGGGAGTTTGGTAATAGCAGCATCAAGGAAGGAACAAACCGGAGTACAGGTGGGTGAATTTGTGACACCCTGGGACCACCACCTCCAAGGGGCTTTGGGGGGCCGCGTAGCCCCCATTCTAGAACCCTTGATGGCCTGGGGACCATCACCCCCTAGAGCCAGCTGCAATGTCTCCCGCTATGCCATAGCAAACTCTGCTTTGCTTCTTGGAAGCGAGAGCAGGAAACCTGCTCTCGCTTCCAAGAAGCAAAGCAGAATTGCTTTTGGGCAAAGGGAGCTGCATGTTAGCAGCTCCCCTTGCCCAAAAGCAATTATGGCTCCCGCAGGAGGCAAGGAGCCGGCAGGGACCTTGGGGCTCCCTCCAAATTAAGGGTCAGCCCCTGCGGATGGGGTCCCTGGGGCCAGAAATGGCAAGGGAGGGGGGGGCACAAAGCCCCCTCTCATTTAGTTTAGATTTTTTTTAATGGAAGGGCAGCCCTGGGGGATGTGGTCCCCGGGGCTAGAGGTGGCCCAGGGGAGTGAGGCCACGCTGCCCCCCCTCCCGGCAATTTTTTTTGTTACACAAGGCCAGGTCCGGGGGGATTGGGTCCCCGGGGTCACAAGTGACCCAGGGGACCCCCTCCCTGCAAAAAAATAAAACAAGGCCAGGCCAACACCCTGCTGTGTTACTTTGCCAGTTACGTTAAGGATAACATGGGATGGGATGGGATTCAGGGATGCAGCGGGCTGTCGTGATGCCTAGCACGCTGTGGTCTATAGGCCTTTTAAGAGCCTCTTAGCAAGTTACAAAGGCCGTCTTCAAAAAACATCAGCTGTCAATTTTTAAATGGGCTGAAGTAACAAATGCCATGTAGAGTGTGGTATGTTTGTTCGACTTTGCCACCTTAGAAACCAACATGCGCGTCTTCTGTGTATACCGTTGGTATTGTGTGGCTCTCTATTTACTAGAATGCTCTTTTGGAATTCCTGGAGTCTTTCAAGTTTCGCAGAACTGACAGGGATTATTAGGAGCCAGAGATTTAGATTTAGTGGGCATGAATAGCTAGCTACTGATGTGTTTATATGCTATCAATAATTTTTTTCTTTCATTCTTGGAGTAATTTCCTCTCTGACATTACTCCGCCGGGCCGCGATATGGGACAAGACACAAGAAGTGGGCTGTCCTTTGTAGAGGTTAGGAGCTGTGTTCGTGGTTGCCTCACGTATTCCTCATGTACATACCCACCACTTACATGGATCTTATATCTCTGAAGAGACCTGAGTAGGACCGAAATGATAACTCTTATCAGCCCTGCGACATCTCTATGTGCCTGCATCTAACAATTGAAATAGGACGTTCTTACGATATGTGCTTTGTGTTGACTGCAATTTGGGTACTAAGGCTCTTTTTGCAGGTGGCGTTTGCAGACTATGAGGCGAGTGTTCTTGACTTTTTAGAGCAACTGTGCTCCATGAGAGAATATTCGTTTGGGGCAAAACTTTAGAAGACTTTTCTTATTCTTCTCCAGTAATCAGGACTTTGAATGTTATGTCTTGCACAATGAGGCATGCATTTAAGTTGTTGCGATGCATAGCCTGCTGTCTATACCCCCCTAACCCATTGTTTCCCAAACTGTTGGTCGGGCTGATTTTTGCTGGGTCATGCAAATCCAAGCATTTCTGTGTTGATATGGTCTCATTTGGTGTGCTTCAAAGACGGAGGTAAAATGTCAGGCTCAGTCTTCAAGGCCTCGAAAAATGACAGGAGACCTTTAGGTCTAGGGACTTACTTGAATAGTCTTCTCGACCTAACTGTAAGGCTTGACCCGTTAACTCATCTCAAGTTATTTGATCCTAATCAAATATTTTATTTTACAGAGTCGTCTATTTCTTGATTATGTCCTTTGTCTCGCCTCCTGCCAAGTGCCACATGCACATGCTAAATTCTTCGGCTGTCCTAGCTTCATCACTTGTATCCCTTTCCTGTCAATCCCCAACTAACCCTCCGTGTACCCCATTTGCTCTTCCTTTGCTCGTCCTTTGTCCAGCCACGTTTTTCCTTATGCATTTTGGGTACCTCAGGCCAAAGATTTCATTTTTTAAGTTCACCATTAATTTTTTCAACTTAATTTGTCCAACTTAATTAGCCTTATTTCCCTCTCCCTACACCTTTCTCCTTGCTTTCTTTGCCTGCCTGCTCATGTCCCATCTTACTCATTTGGTGTGGTGTGGCGCAGCAGCTAGGGCGACTGACTCCGGAATCTGGGGTTCACGGTTCGAGCCCCGGCTCCAGCGGCAGATTAGCCCAGCACCATGTGACTCTGGGCAAAAGCTTGCTTAATCTTCCCGACGGCCCCCAGCGCCTATAGACCCTAACGGGTGATTGTGCGCTTTTCAAATATGGATTTAATTTTATTTATTATTATTTTCCCCTTAGCTTGGCCATGTTTTTCACCTCCTGCCTTTGCCATTGTACAACTGTTTGCTGTGCACTGTAGCCATGCACTTTGCACTCTAGCCATGCACTGTGCACTTTAGCCATGCACTTTGCACTCTAGCCATGCACTGTGCACTCTAGCCATGCACTGTGCACTCTAGCCATGCACTGTGCACTCTAGCTATGCACTGTGCACTCTAGCCATTCACTTGCACTCAAGCCATGCACTTGCACTCAAGCCATGCACTTAGTACTCAAGCCATGCACTTTGTACTCAAGCCATGCACTTTGTACTCAAGCCATTCACTTTGTACTCAAGCCATGCACTTTGTACTCAAGCCATGCACTTTGTACTCATGCCATGCACTGTGCACTCAAGCCATGCACTTTGTACTCAAGCCATGCACTTTGTACTCAAG
The DNA here is from genome assembly GCF_964261635.1 of Lissotriton helveticus. Lineage (NCBI taxonomy): Eukaryota > Metazoa > Chordata > Amphibia > Caudata > Salamandridae > Lissotriton > Lissotriton helveticus. Next base: position 439,002,449 of record NC_136058.1, read on the forward strand.
CCATGCACTTTGTACTCATGCCATGCACTGTGCACTCAAGCCATGCACTTTGTACTCAAGCCATGCACTTTGTACTCAAGCCATGCACTTTGTACTCATGCCATGCACTGTGCACTCAAGCCATGCACTTTGTACTCAAGCCATACACTTTGTACTCAAGCCATGCACTTTGTACTCAAGCCATGCACTTTGTACTCAAGCCATACACTTTGTACTCAAGCCATACACTTTGTACTCAAGCCATGCACTTTGTACTCAAGCCATACACTTTGTACTCAAGCCATGCACTTTGTACTCATGCCATGCACTTTGTACTCAAGTCATACACTTTGTACTCAAGCCATGCACTGTGCACTCAAGCCATGCACTTTGTACTCAAGCCATACACTTTGTACTCAAGCCATGCACTTTGTACTCAAGCCATACACTTTGTACTCAAGCCATGCACTTTGTACTCAAGCCATGCACTTTGTACTCATACCATGCACTGTGCACTGAAGCCATGCACTTTGTACTCAAGCCATGCACTTTGTACTCAAGCCATGCACTTTGTACTCATGCCATGCACTGTGCACTCAAGCCATGCACTTTGTACTCAAGCCATACACTTTGTACTCAAGCCATGCACTTTGTACTCAAGCCATACACTTTGTACTCAAGCCATACACTTTGTACTCAAGCCATACACTTTGTACTCAAGCCATACACTTTGTACTCAAGCCATACACTTTGTACTCTAGATGTGCACTGTGCACTCAAGCCATGCACTTCGTACTCAAGCCATACACTTTGTACTCAAGCCATGCACTTTGTACTCAAGCCATGCACTTTGTACTCAAGCCATGCACTTTGTACTCAAGCCATGCACTATGTATCCCACTATGACGGAAGAGGAAAGCGTTGTGCGTGCTGCCTGGGTATTTTGCAAAAATGTCTGTGATGATGTGTTTGGCATCACACACCACCTGTATGCTCAGGGAATGGTAGCTTTTGCGATTCCTGAACACGTACTCAGTCTGTGAGGGAGGGGAGATTGCAACATGTGTCCCATCTAGGCATCCTATGACGTGGGGGATTTGGGCAATCTGATAGAAGTCCTGCTTGGTTTGGGCTAGTGCCTGTGGTGTGCTTGGGAAGTGAATGTGGTGATGCAGCCTCTGTACCATGGCATCAAGGAATGCGTGGAAAAAGCGCGAATGTGCACTTTGTGACACCCCTCCTGCTGAGGCTATCACCCCCTGGAAACTACCTGATGCCAAGAGGTAGAGTGAGCACAGGACCTGGATGTGGGTGGGGATGGATTGTGTCCTGCATGTGGGGCGTTCAAGGAAGGGTTTGAGTTCCTCAATTAAATCAAGGATACTCTCTTCATCCAGTCTGCAGTGTGTGTAGATGTCCTCCTCTGTGTGCTGGAAGATGGAAATGTGCTCACAGAATATCCTCTCCTGGCGTCTCCTCCTCTGTGCAGCAGCTCTGAGTCGCAGCCTCCTTTCTATCACGTACAGCCCAGCCTTTGTGGATAGAAGTCTGTTGCATTCTGGGACTCCTTAAATAGTTTGCACCTGGTTACCACCTGCTCCTACTTGGTGGTAATTGCGATATTGTTGTAAGTAGGTACTTAGTAAGTAAGTTGTAATTGCGATATTGTTGTATTTGCGATATATAAAGTATACATACTTTATATATGTATATAATACAAACCTTAATGAATGCTATACCTAAAGATGCCCTTCTGTTCCTACATTTTATTGTGCACCATGATTCAGAAATGCCATGTTTTTGCTTTCGGAGGAAAAATTCTAAACATATTTATTGTTGTTGCCATCTGAAACATTATCACTAATTGGGAATATAACAACAAGTGGTCCTGTGATGCTTGCTGGAATGGGAAGTGTTTAATCAAAAGGTGGATTGAATTCAAGTTTAGGTGACAATTCTACAAAAGTGTATGGATTTTGTATATATTTAAAATTGTTGATCTCCAAAAAGGCCTAAATCAATAAATTGAATTGAAATTCAAGTTTACCATTTGAATCCTATTGTTGGAAAAGATGTGATTTTGAACCCCATGAGGCGGTTCCTTTCCAGAAAGCATTCAGGTTGTAATCATGAGTCAAATAATGCTGAGGAGGTTAAAATATTCAAATTGAATTCTAATTACACGTGAAATGTTCATTGTTCAATATATTTCTCGTAGTATTTTAATGTGAGGACTTTATTGCTTAAGCAAAATAATTAGTATTTGTTTTTCTATATGGAGGAAGCATTACATTGATGACATCACTGTATCCCAACTTCTTTCCTTTCCTTTCCTGTTCTTTATGAACGTTTCTATTGTTGAACTTTAAATATTGCCCGAAATTAAGAATTGTACTCTACATAACTTTGCTGTGTTACAGTATGTTGATTTTTATGTACAACTTTTGTCTCTTATGTGTATAGCAAGTGATGTTTTGTTTTGCTTTAATAATCAGCTTATGTTTATTATGTTTTATTATTCAATAAAATGTTTCAAACACAACAAATGGAAGTTGCTATGTATTTACAATGCAGCATTTTTATTGTATGGGCAGTTTCAAAGGGGCCAAAAATATGGTCTGCGGGATGACGGAGGACCGCATTGGCATCAGCAGGGAGAGGTTTCGGTAGGTGATTGGGGGTATATGTAAGGTTGGAGTAGGGGAACAACGCATGTACATTGTGTCGACTGTGACTCCTGGAGTTATTTTGAGGGATACTATGCTACCCTGTAAATGAAACCCCTAGTGATTATTATCAACAAACTTTATTCGGTTTTATAAAAGAAAACCATAAAAGTCATACATAAAATGATAAAACAAGAGCTGATGCAAACAGTTTCTTGGATGCTGTTCTAAATCTGCCCAACTGTGACTTGTTGTCTCCTGTCTGATGTTATGATCTGATAATACCAGGTAGTTGAATGTGTCTAACTGAGAAGGCAAGCCTCACGTTCAGCGTGTGGAGTGCTGCCGGGCTGCTCTTTCTCCAGCCTCCTCAATGTGCCTCCTCCAATCCCGGGGCAGCTCTGCCGTAGGGGGCCTCAAGTAAGCCAATGCCGCAGCTCCGGTCACGAAAGCAGTAATGGTGTATACACTGCTCCTGTCTTACCTCGTTTTCTTTGCAAATAACTCCCCTCTGCACGATTAATAGTAAAATTCTGCTGCGGATGTTTGTAAACGCACCTGCGCTGATGGTGCACTGAGGTTAGTGCCAAAGGAAACGCCGAAGAAAACGCAGCATTTTGTTCTTGGCTAAACTTGATAGGGCCGCAAACGCTGGTTTTCCCGTGCAGCCGGTGGTGGGAAGCGGAGCTGGTGAGAAGCGGAGCCAAGTGCAGCCAAGTGCGGCCGGGCGCTGCTGCTGAGACCGGGTTACAGCGGTCTCTTGGAGTCTTTACCTGCCTCTCTGTCTGCTGATTACTGGCTAGGAAACGCCAACTATTGCCTTTGGGATCTCCTCTGGTGGGACGAGGCTTCCCAGGGGATATGCTGCTCTGTCTGCATTGTTTGCCCTGCCCGCACCTCCATCTTCTCTCTGGGGAGGACTACAACCCCCAGAGTGCACCATTCCATATCACAGCTACCGCGAGTGAGGGAGAGGCGTGGCCATCGCGCTTATAGCGCTGCCTCTCCTCTCAGCGGCCTCTCAGAGTCTTTACCTACCTGCCTGTCTGCTGATTACCGGGGTCCCGTGCAGCTTGCGTGAAAGCGCACTTTTGCGCATTGATGCAGGGACCGAGCTTTTGAATTTGAGGCTCTATTCTGAACGCTGCTGATCCTTCCTCACCACTTTGCCTCTGGGGCAGTTTCTCCGCTTTGCACAGCGCGGGTGCCGTTCCAGCCAGATTTGCCGCACCTTATGCCTCGGGGGCAGGACTACATTCCCCAGAAGGCCAAGCTCCCGGAAGCGCTGCGAGGAAGGGAAGGCGTACTTAAGCGGCGCTGAGCACCGAGCGGGTTAAGTGAAGCCATAGCCCGAGTCCTACATCGTACCATCTTTATAAGAACTTTATAACAACTCCCAGGTACAGATTTTAATTATACCTTCTTGCATTATTGATCCGACTTTTTTGATGCACAAAAATGAGTAATTCTGCAATGAAAAGTAGAAATGGGGCCAATGGGACTTTGTATGCATTTATAACGAGGGCAGAATCCTTACTATGCGACGAGATAGAACTAACAGAGAGGCGATTGTCTCTAGACCCTTCATCGCACCCAAGGCGAACCTCATTAGGTTGACATAATCCGGCAGGTATCTCCCAAAATTCAATTCAATCCTGCTCATCACCTTATAACTTGGGGACAGCACCGGTGGCTTTGGAATTGTTTGCCCTTGTACACGACGAGCCTCTAGAACTACAAATGGATACCTCTAACGGACCAAGCATAGCCTCTAGAACTCGGTCTTGCAATTTTTGTAGTGGGGGCATAAAGGCTAAGCCGAAGGCAAGGGCAACCGTGAACCGTAAGAAGGGTATGGGTCTGTCAAAACAAAAACTCCAAAAAGAGTCCAAGTGCCACTCGCAGACTAATACGGAGGTAAAGAGTTGCTCAGTAGGTACTCAGACCATGGATATTTCATTGTCTATACAATCTTGTCCCAAGGAGGATGGCACAGAAATTAATGCCACCAATATGACTGTACTGGACACTGCCCTTGGTCGGATCAGGGAATCCATAGACCAAAATTTAGCCTCATTGGACTGCTGTTTAAAGCTTCTGGAAGATGCATTGACTGATTTGTTTGAGTCGCGTATTACTACTGTGAACTCTTCGATGCCCAGTGAGGGGCAGAACTCTGGCAATGCCCTACACCATCAACCTCCATCAGCGGTCTCGGCCACATTAGAGAACTTGTTGGCAACGACTCTGGCGATCAAGGATCTGTTGAGTAAAATACAGGGTGTAGGCACAAACAACATACCATCCAGTCGTCTAGGCTGCTTAGCGAGTGCATCAAACGGTGGAAATATAGCCAACCCACATATGGCAGATAGCTCACAACCAGCCGTACAATCTGGGAAGGGTTTGGGGTTATGAACCATCTTAATTTAGATCATAACAAAGTGACATCTGATATAGCACCCGTTAGTAATCAAAGATTGCCCAACTCAGAGATCACATATAGGGAAAGGGATAGGGTAAGTAAAGAAGGCCTGACTTTGAATTTACCTCCAGAAGCTACACCATATACAATAATACTGGCAAATGTACCACAATCCACATTCAATTTAATTGAATCCTGGGAGACTTTACGCAATAAGTCTCTTGGTTGGTTTGGGTCTAACATTGGTCTAACGGATGCCCTATTTAGGGAATTTAAAATGGCAAGGAGAGTGGGATGGGTGGGGAACAGTGATAAGAGGCTCCCGGGTGACTGTATAGTTCTCACCTTTAGATCACCTAGTTTAACACAAGAAATTTTGCGCCGACAGGGCTCCCTCCATGTGACCAATTATGGTATAAATGTACTTCCATTGGGTTACTTTTATCCCCCTACTAACTATCTCCGATGGGCAGGACTGGAGATTCAGCCCCCAGCCCACTTCGTGAACAACACGCATCATACCCAATTCAGTTTACCCTTGACCAAGAGATTTGAGGCCCTTTCTCCTTTGGAAGACAACGATTGACTCAGTAACAGTATTAGCAATAAAATACAATGCCAATCAAAAGGAACATCCTTGCAACACACAGCTTTATTTGTAAATACTGAACAATCTGACATTAGGGAAAGAAATGCCGCTAATTGTAAAACCCAGAGTAAAATAACCCAATCGAAGGTCAGCATTTCTTATAGTGAAACACTAAATAGCTCTGGTGGCCCCAATGTAGTTTCTGTCCCCTTTGACTGCACATCACAGTCTGGCCCTAGACTGAAAGAAATAGAGATCTTGTTCTGGAATGTGGCAGGCCTCAAAGGTAAACTGTCTAACCCTGCCTGGCTGGAGTTCATCTATAATTTTGACATTATATGTATTCAAGAAACTTGGTCTGATAACACCTTACATATTAATGGTTTTAAGACATTTTCCAGTCCAGCAGTGCCATTAAGTAAGGGAAGGAATAAGGGCGGCCTTTGCATTCATGTGTCCTATAGGTTAAATGCTCACAAGATAGATCTCATTAAGTCTAAAACCTATTATCAGGTGTGAAAAATCAACTTAGATAATAAGTATTATTTAGTCTTGTCAAATTTTTATAATAATATACCAATTGCGGACACCAGACAAATCTTGATGCATTTCCAGAGAGATTTGGACAAGACCCAAATAAGTTCTGGTAAAGACTACTGTATAATCTGGGGCGGGGATTTTAATTGTGGACCGTGCCCATATATCGTGGGAGATGTTAGTCGTGTAGATCCAGATGATGCAAATGATTCTTCCCATTTTCTGCACACCGCTCCTGGATATTTATTTAATTTGTTAAAATATTCTATGGACTTGGGATTTGCAAACAGTGTCTGTTTACCCCCAACCCCTTTTAATAGTACCTTTAATGGACGTGGCTTGTTTTCAGCCATAGACCATATATTGGTATCAACCAGATATGCGGACAGAATACACAAATTTAAAGTACATCCTGTTGCTTTTAGCGATCATTATCCGATCAGTGTCCTCTTAAAACTCCCTACCAAAGTATTAACAAGTAAGACATCGGTAACTCGCTTGGTAGGAGATATTGGTTACACAGACAAAATGGTTACACAGTCAAATGGGCGGGTGTAAATCAACTTGAACTTTGTAAGCATCTTCTGACCGTCTGCAAAGATGATTTTATAGCCTGCCTCGATGAAAATACAAATAAAACAGATACTCTTAGTTCGCTTGGGAAAATAACTCCGACTATACAAAACAGACTATGGGCAAAAAGTAAGAAAGGGGCTGATAAGAGAAGTGGTTGGTTTGTTTCCAAATGTTCTCAAACCCATACAGCCTTGATAACCGCCCTATACAAGCCCATAAAAGATCGAGCAGATATATAAAGGGCAAGACTAGCCTATAAGACGTCTCTTAAGGAACGCAAGGAGATCATAAAGTTGGAACTATTACAAGATCTAAAACGAGCATCAGCCTTGAAAGATACGAAAGGTTTCTGGAAGGCAGTGAATGCCCCTTTCCTTGCGCCAGGTAACCTGCCTAGTATAGAAATAGCAATAGGGGAGGATAAATGGGTGTCCCACTTTTTTGGCCTTTATAGTAATCAGGTGGACCCCCAAAATGAGGTGGCTATATGTTTAAATCCTCCAAACCATCTTCCTATTGAAATTGACTTTGACACCCAGGATGTTATCTTGGCCATTAATGAAAGTAAGGGGGGCAAAGCCCCGGGCCCGACAATATACCAGTGGTCTTATTTAAATCCGATCTATTGCCATGGGGACCCCTGCTAGCCCTGGTTTTAAAAGCTTGTTTTTCCCTGGGATTCACAGCCACGTGGACGGAATCAATACTTGTCCCTATTTACAAGAAGGGTAATCGGGACGATCCATCCTGCTACAGACCAATATCATTACTAGACTCTTTTGCAAAGGTGGCTGGACATGTTGTTTTAAACCGCCTCCAAGTACGGGTAGACGAAAACTGTATAATTTCTGAATTACAGTACGGCTTTCGCCAAGGTGTGGGAACCATTGAACAATGTCTGAATCTGAACTTACTGGTAGGAAAGTATTTAAAGGCTAAAAAGGGGAATTTATTTTTATGTTTTGTTGATTTGAGTTCAGCCTTTGACTGTGTTAACCATCAGAAGCTATGGAGCATTTTAGATGTCATGCAGGTTGATCCACCCATTCTTAAGTTTTTTAAAACAGTCTAATTTTGATGCTAGGGCCCGGGTGCGCTATGGAAGGGGCGGTAAACTCAGTAAGACCCTACCGGTAAAGAAGGGGGTGAGGCAGGGGTCCGTGTTGGCACCCCTCTTGTTCACTCTTTATATTAATAGCCTGGGAGCAAAATTAGGCAATGACTGTCACGATTTGCCATGCATAAATGGACGGCCAATAGGAGCTTTATTATATGCTGACGATGCCGTCTTATTGGCTCATACCCCCATTGGCCTACAAAATGTAATTAACAGCTTTTCTGCCTATATGATAGAACTTGATCTTCGGGTTAATATAACCAAAACATTTACAATGAAATTTTGTAAGCCCAGTATCAAGTGCCGAGAATTCGTCATCGAAAACAGGAAACTTGAACACACGGCTCATTTTTCTTACATGGGCATTGTTTTTGAAAAAAGGGGTCTACGGGCTAAATCTTCTGAATCTAGGAAATTATTATTTTGTAAAGCCACTGGTGCTATAATCAACTTTGCAAGGAAATTGGGGAGGCGCCCTGTTGCAGACTTAATAACAATCTATAAAGCTAAATGCATTCCTGTTGCTATGTATAGAGCAGGCATCTGGGATTATGCCAAAGCCGAGTGCCTGCAAAAGTTAAAAACAGGTTCCTCAGATATCTTGTAGCTGTACCCAGTAGCACAGCCGCATTCGTATGCCACGCTGAGTTGGGGTTGCCTTATCTTTTAGACTTGATTACATTGCAGGCCATTTTGCTGTGGCATAAAGTTTGGACTGGTATCTCCACTGGTTTGAACAGGGACCTGATTAAAGATTGTTTTTCCCTTGATCTGGTTGATCGTATCTTCTGGTTGACTTATGTTAAACAATTTTTAGAGAGTTTAGGACATCCGGAATATTTCTCTAATCCTGACAGTTTGAACAATATTACTAGAAATAATATAAATCAATATGTTTGGACTATTTGGAGTCCATTAATCTATCCAGTAACATTGTAAAACCGTCAGTGAGTACACACCAACTACTCTTGACTCAACCAGGGATACAACCATATTTACTGAACACTGCAGGAGCCTATGATAGATTGTTATTGACGCGCCTACGCCTTGGCATTTTTCACACTAGGGTTACCTTCCCAAAAATCAATGACTGGTCCCGCAACTTATGTTTATGCCCGTGTGACAATATCTCTGTTCAGTCGACAATCCATGTTATGTTTTTTGCAAGTTTTATTCTATGCCCAGAAAAAAATGGATATTACCAATTTTAATGAGTTATGGCTTGAGACAATGTCGCCCCGCCTTTCTAAAGCTGCAATATCTGAATGACAGATCTGTAACTGATCACATTGCTAAATATTTGAAAGGGTGGTCAGACAATGGCTGTCAATGGATGGTCCTATTTCTTAAAGCATCGCTTGAATTTGTATTTTGTATATATACATGAAATGTATGTTTTAATGTTCATTATGTTTTGTGCTTTCTTGGTTTAACAATTTTTAAATCGAATAAAGCGTATTCTGATCTGATCTGGCTCTGTGTGTCTGCATGTGCCTGAGTCCTGTATGCCTGTATGTGCCTATGAGTGACTGTGTGAGCCAAAGTGTACCTCTGTGTCTTTGTTTACCCCATGTGTGCCTATTAGTGCCTGTGTGTGCCTTTGTATGCCTGGGTGAGCCTAAAAGTAACTTGGTGTGCCTCTGGGTGGCTGGCGTGCCTATGTGGCTATGAGTGCCTCTGTGTGGCTGTGTGTGCCTTTGTGTGCTTATGTGTGCCTCTGTGTATCTGTGTACCCCTGTGTGTGCCTATTAGTGCCTGTGTGTGCCTTTGTATGCCTGGGTGAGCCTATGAGTGACTTGGTGTGCCTCTGTGTGGCTGGAGTGCCTGTGTGGCTATGAGTGCCTCTATGTGGCTGTGTATACCTGTGGGTACCTATGAGTGCCTGTGTGTGCCTGTGCATGCATGTGAGTGCCTGTGTGTGTCTCGGTGTGCCTATGAGTGCCTGTGTGTGCCTCTATGTGCACATGTGTGCATGTATGTGCCTTTGAGTGCCTGTGAGTTTTGTACCTGTGTGTGTCTGTATGTCCCTGGAAACAAATGAACAGTGGCATTTGCAAACTGCGTGAAAATTAATTCAAACTCTGGCTTCTGTATGATAAAGATGTTCTGAGGTGGTGTGGACTGGACACAACCCATCATGTTTGCTACTGAATGCGCATTTGTCTGCTCTGCACTGCTATATAGTTGGCCCTGTCTGGTTTGTAGTTGTCCCTGTCTGGAGTGTGGTTGTCCCTGTCTGGAGTGTGGTTGTCCCTGTCTGGAGTGTGGTTATCCCTGTCTGGAGTATGGTTGTCCCTGTCTGGTGTGTGGTTGTCCCTGTCTGGTGTGTGGTTTTCCCTGTCTGGTATGTGGTTGTCCCTGTCTTGTGTGTGGTTCTCCCTGTCTGGTATATGGATGTCCCTGTCTGGTGTGTAGTTGTTCCTGTCTGGTATGCTGTCCCTGTCTGGAAAGTGTCTTTCCCGGTCTGGTGTGTGGTAGTCCCTGTCTGGTGGTTGGTCGTCTCAGTCTAGTGTGTGGTTGTCCATTTCTGGTGTGTGGTTGTCCATTTCTGGTGTGTGGTTGTCCCTTTCTGGTGAGCGGTTGACCCTGTCTGGGGTGTGGTTGCCCCTGTCTGGTCTGTGGTTGTCTTTTGTCTGGTGTGTGGTTGTCTCTGTAAGTGGTTGTCCCTGTCTAGTGACTGGTTGTCCATGTCTGCTATGTGGTTGACCCTGTCTGGTGTGTGGTTGTCCCAGGCTAGTGTATGGCAATCCCTGTCTGGTGTGTAGTTGTCCCTGTCTGGTTGTCCCTTTCTGGTGTGTGGTTGTTCCTGTTTGGTGTCTGGTCATCCCTGTCTAGTGGGTAGTTGTCTCTGTCTGGTATGCTGTCTCTGTCTGATATGTGGCTGTCCCTGTCTGGAGTATGGTTGTCCATGTCTGGTGTGTACTTGTCGTTGTCTGGTTGTCCCTGTCTGGTTGTTCCTGCCTGGTATGTGGTTGTCCCTGTCTGGTGTATTACTGTCCCTGTCTGGTGTGTAGTTCTCCCTGTCTGGTGTGTGGTTCTCTCTGTTGGGTGTCTGGTTGCACCTTTCGGGTGTGTGGTGGTCTCTGTCTGGTCCCTGTCTGGTGTGTGATTGTCCCTGTCCGGTATGTGGTTGTCCCTTTCCAGTGTGTGGTTCTCCCTGTCTGGTATGTGGTTCTCCCTGTCTGGTGTGTGGTTTTTCTTGTCTGGTGTGTGGTTCTCCCTGTCTGGTGTGTGGTTCTCTCTGTTGGGTGTGTGGTTGCCCCTTTCTGGTGTGTGGTTCTCCCTGTATGGCGTGTGGTTCTCCCTGTGTGGTGTGTGGTTGTCCCGGTCTGGTATGTGGTTGTCCCTGTCTGGTGTGTGCCTGTCCCTGTCTGGTGTGTAGTTCTCCCTGTCTGGTGTGTAGTTCTCCCTGTCTGGTGTGTGGTTCTCTCTGTTGGGTGTGTGGTTGCCCCTTTCTGGTGTGTGGTGGTCTCTGTGTGGTGTGTGGTTCTCCCTGTCTGGTGTGTGGTTCTCCCTGTCTGATGGTTAGTCTTCTCTGTATGGTTTGTGGTTGTCTCTATCTGGTGTGTGATTGTCCCTGTCTGGTGTGTGGTTGTCCCTGTCTTGTGTGTGGTTCTCTCTGTTGGGTGTGTGGTTGCCCCTTTCGGGTGTGTGGTGGTCCCTGTCTGGTCCCTGTCTGTTGTGTGATTTTCCCTGTCTGGTATGTGGTTGTCCCTGTCTGGTGTGTAGTTCTCCCTGTCTGGTATGTGGTTCTCTCTGTTCAGTGTGTGGTTGCCCCTTTCTGGTGTGTGGTGGTCTCTGTCTGGTGGGTGGTTCTCCCTGTCTGGTGTGTGTATGTCTTTGTCTGATGTGTGGTTCTCCCTGTCTGATGGTTAGTCTTCTCTGTATGGTATGTGGTTGTGTCTGTCTGGTTTGTGATTGCCCCTGTCTGGTGTGTAGTTCTCCCTGTCTGTTGTGTGGTTCTCCCTGTCTGGTGTGTGGTTCTCCCTGTCTGGTGTGTAGTTCTCCCTGTCTGGTGTGTGGTTCTCTCTGTTGGGTGTGTGGTTGCCCCTTTCTGGTGTGTGGTGGTCTCAGTCTGGTGTGTGGTTCTCCCTGTCTGGTGTGTGGTTGTCTCTGTATGGTGTGTAGTTCCCCCTGTCTGATGGTTAGTCTTCTCTGTATGGTTTGTGGTTGTCTCTGTCTGCTGTGTGATTGTCCCTGTCTGGTGTGTGGTTGTCCCTGTCTGGTGTGTGGTTGTCCCTGTCTGGTGTGTGGTTCTCTCTGTTAAGGGTGTGGTTGCCCCTTTCGGGTGTGTCGTGGTCTCTGTCTGGTCCCTGTCTTGTATGTGGTTGTCCCTGTCTGGTGTGGGGTTCTCCCTGTCTGGTGTGTAGTTCTCCCTGTCTGGTGTGTGGTTCTTTCCAGGGGTGCAAAGGAGGAGAGGCCTGTCCAGGGGTGCAGAGGAGGAGAGGCCTGTCCAGGGGTGCAGAGGAGGTGAGGGCTGTCCAGGGGTGCAGAGGAGGTGTGACCTGTCCAGGGGATGCAGAGGAGGTGAGGCCTGTCATGGGGTGCAGAGGAGGAGAGGCCTGTTCAGGGGAGCAGTGTCTCTCTTTGGGGCCTGTGCATAGTGCCCCAAGGCTTAGGGCAGAGTACGAGGCGCTGTATGGGGTGGAATGAACTCTGGGTTCTTCTGTCCTTAATGAGAATCCTTCACTGAGAGACCTGTGAGAAGCACCGAGAGGCCTGTCCAGGGGTGCAGCCACAGTGAGGCCTGTCCAGGGGTGCAGAGGAGGTGAGGCCTATCCAGGTGCAGACGTGGTGAGGCCTGTCCAGGGGTGCAGAGGAGGAGAGGTCTGTCCAGGGGTGCAGAGGAGGAGAGGCCTGTCCAGGGGTATAGAGGAGGTGAGGCCTGTTCAAGGGTACAGAGGAGGTGAGGCCTGTCCTGGGGTGCAGAGGAGGAGAGACCTGTCATGGGGTGCAGAGGAGGTGAGTCCTGTCCACGGTTGCAGAGGAGGTGGTGAGGCCTGTCACGGGGTGCAGAAGAGGAGAGGCCTGTCCAGGGGTGCAGCCACAGTGAGGCCTGTCCAGGGGTGCAGAGGAGGTGAGGCCTATCCAGGTGCAGACGTGGTGAGGCCTGTCCAGGGGTGCAGAGGTGGAGAGACCTGTCCAGGGGTGCAGAGGAGGTGAGTCCTGTCCACGGTTGCAGAGGAGGTGGTGAGGCCTGTCACGGGGTGCAGAGGAGGAGAAGCCTGTCCAGGGGTGCAGAGGAGGAGAGGCCTGCCAGGGGAGCAGAGGAAATGTAAATGAAAGTTGTTGATGTTGGCCAACCTCCATGGCCTCACGGATGTGATCCGTACGAGCTCCACTGCATTAGCTCAGAAAATCAATGTGTAGAGAGCACCTTTCCTGAAGTGGAGGAAGCCGGGAATAGGAGATACTGGGGGGGCTGCGGATTAACCCCTTGAGGCGCAGACGAGGGACGCAGCGGGCACCATCTACATCGAGACTCCTGATTGCCACAGGGCCCAGGTGGGGACGCGCCCATCTACTGAGGGTACTAACCAGATCAGATACTACTCAGCTCAAGGTACCGGAAGTGGGAGCGGAGTCAGGTAACTTTGCAGTAGACACCACACCCTTACTGGACCAGCACAGCGCTGCAGAGTCGAGAGACTGCGGCATGCAAAGATCTACATGCATCCCTTCCAGGGGCTTAAGGGGATCGCACGCCTTCACCACCTCTAACCCCGCAAGCTGAGGGCTGTTATGTTATGTTGTGTTAAATTAATTTTGTATAGCGCGGAGCTACCCAAAAAGGGTTTCCCAGCGCTAAACCTGACAGAGAGCAAATAAAACAAGACTGCAGATGGAAGCAAACGATTGGTTAAATAACCACGTTTTTAAAAGTTACCGAAAATTCATGCAAGAAGTTTTATTACGAAGTGCGATAGGAAGAAAGTGCCACATGGATGGGCCAAGGCAAGCAAATGAGCGACCTCCCATTCTGTAAAGTTTAATCCTCGGCACCAGGAATTTTCCCTAAGTGGTCGATCGTAATAGACGAGACGGTTGATAAAGTTGAACTAAGCTTTGCAAGTATTTAGGAGCAGAGCCAGCCTTGATTTTGTACATGTAGCTCAGGGCCTTAAACTTAACACTGTTTTCAATCCTGAGCCAATGAAGGTTACGCAAAACACTGGAGGTGGAAGATGTTTTAGAAAGCTGACAGAGCAACCTGGCAGCAGAGTTCTGTAGTACCTGCAGCCTCCGCATGACATCCTTATTTGAACCCAAATAAAGGATGTTACCGTTGTCCATTCTAGATGTCACAGGTGCCTGGACTACTTTTTTTTTGAGTGGAGACCGGGAGCATCCAGATGATTTTTTTCAACCATTTTAAAATGGTGAAACAAGTGGCTGCCACTTTTACTACCTGCTGCTTCATGGATAATTTGTCATTAATGATGACTCCCAAGTTACGGACATGATCAGTGGGCTGATGTAGAGCACCCATTTTACTAGGCCAGGGCTGTGTAAAAAGTTCAATCGGGTCGGGGACAATCGATATTTGCCCGGCGGTATTGCCTCTGTGACCCTCTAGTTATTTAAATCAATGAAGAGGCAGGCGCTGGAGACTGGAAAGCAGGAAACAAGGTTTTTTTATTCTCTCCGGAGGAGAACACAACGAAACGGACAGAAGGTATCGTTCTGAGGTGCTCTAACTGTATTTCTGAGGCCTGGCCTCTTATACCCACATTTATGACTTTATTGTAGATTACACATACATGTTTAAAGCTTTGATGTACGGAAAAAACATTCTCGGAACTCCCCTTTGGGCCCGTTCCCACACACATTTACAGTTGAAGTCCCCACCCTAGTCACAACAGGTGATGAGCATCGCGCAGCTGGATAGTCCGCCGATTCACGGAATGTGGGGAGTTTGATCGGATCTCATGGGGTGGGGGCTTTGATCAACCCGGGGATTCTTTGATGGGGGAAGCTTTCTATTGTACGGGGAGGGGCAATGATGGTATCGGCAGAGCTGGGTGTCGGCTTGGGAACGGGGAGGACAAAACGGGCACACGGGGAAAAGGGGGGTTTGCATCTAAGGGCCGGAGATCATGAAAGGAAAGCAGGGAGGTGTCGCGCTGGGAACAGGATGAGGGCCTGGGGCAGAGCAGCGCCGAAGAGGGGTTTATGACTCAAGGCAGGTGCAAGCAGGGGGTGGTCAGCGTGCAGGCTTAGTGAAGGCAAAGGGCTATGTCAGGGGCCAGCGGCATGCAAAAGGGTTTGTTCTGATCGGGGCATCTTAAAATGGCGGGCGCGCACGACAAAAGTGTGGCATCAGGGGAAGAGGCAAGATGGCGCAGATAATGTTCACCAAAACGCACTAATTTTCCACAGTCCTCCCTTTAACATATTCAAGACATCTTGCTGGTTCATTTTCTATTCGGTTCTACTGTGGTGAGTATGAGAAAGAAAACGGTAGGAACCCTAGATGAAAAAGAGTTGTAAACAATACATTTTGAGGTTTCTAGTTTTTAGGAGGTGCACCTATTTGATAAACTTTGATAAATTTGTTCAGCAGGAAAGTCATAGGAATGAAATACAAAAACGGCGAGCAGCAAGTACATATCATAACGTGAACTGGCAGGTTAATACATATTTCAGATTCGGATTGGAGCAGGATCAATACAATGGCGGCTGGGAGAGAAATGAGGCGTAGCAAAACGGTGGTTGAGGATGTCAAATGTTCGAAGTTTTATGAGTTCTCATTGTTCTTTGTGGTCTTTCGTTGGCGCTGTTGAGCACCGGCGGTGGAGCTACAAGTCCAGCTCTGTTCTAAGTTCTGCGTTGCAGGGCACGACCCTTTCCTCGCGTTTCTGGTCGGAAAGGTCCTTTTCGCCCTGTGTCCTTTGAGGTGATTGTCAGAAAGTTCCGATGGAAGAAGAGCGTTCAAAACAGTCCATAGGGTAGGTCAGAGGAAAAAGGGGGATGGAGCAAGGCCAAATTGGGAACAAACTAGGGGAACGAGAGACTTCAAATAGGCGGGCGTGTGACGGAATTCAGAGAGCGGGGACTTGTCGACAGGCACTGGACGTCGAGCAGGGGCATCAGGTCGACCCTTTCTTTTCATGCTGTCGAAAACAGTGCCTCGTCCTGCAGCTCTTTTCAGTCGTGGTCTCGCCTTGGCTAATGTCGCAGGTGTTCCTTAGTCTGCAGTCGGGCCTCGTGCTCCCACATCCGGTCCTTCTCTCCTCCAACAGCAGTACCCTTAAACAAGTTTGAAAAGACAGTCTTTAGAAAATTTGCAGATGAAGATAATCAAAAAGTCTATTTCTCTCCCAGCTCCAGGCAAAGAATGAAAATGTCCGTTATATTTAGTGTTCACAACTGGCATATGAATGACCGGTGGCGGACCTGTTGGATTTACTATGACTTTCCTTCATAATTATTTATTACAGGCATGACAGTTCATCTGATGGTAACCCACCTTCGGGAGACAAATCTGGCAAAGATATGCCGTTCTCTAGGGTTTCACATTTACAAAAGGGTACAGTGAGTCGTCAACATGGTACTACACAGGTATTTTGCTGAGAGACGAACATGGCTAAACATTTCCTTTCTATCGGTGCATCCTGCTTTTCAACTACTGCGGGGTTCATTTTGATGATTTCTTTACCTTGGTCTAGTCTGTTAACCTTGTAAAACATCATTCTGGGTCCTACGTAACCTTTTACAGCCCGGTTACTTAACTAGGAAGGACAGGGGTTTTATGGGAAACAACCAGGGACATAGACAGGGGAGGTAACGGGGGTGGTCACTTTTCCGGTTTGGGTATTGCGACAATTCGGGGAGGGGAGGGTCGCGTATTCTGAGGTCCTTGTTTTATACTATAGGAGCCGTTTGACATGTAGTTCCCTTATTTCGGGTCAGATTAGGGAACCTCTGTCGTCTTACCTGTCCTTTCCCTTACGGCCCAACCTGGGTTCATTGACTTCTAGCGGAAAAGGAGAGGTAATGACGCGGCTTCAGGGTGATTGTATTAGAGACAAGTTTTTGTGCAAATACTGACGGTATTTGAAGCCAATTAGGTGGTGTGCTAGGGGTGGCAATCTGCCAATTTCGGGGCTAACCACTCGGAAGAGTGGTAGTGAAAAAAATAGAGAGAGAGAGAGAGAGAGAGAGAGTGAGAGAGAGAGAGAGAGAGAGAGGGAGAGAGAGAGAGAGAGAGAGAGAGAGAGAGAGAGAGAGAGAGAGAGAGAGAGAGAGAGAGTGCAACGGCAGGCTAAATAGTACACGTGCAACAGAGAGGGTGGCAGTGTATTCAAGAAAGGCTATTTAGTGCATTACACAGTAAAGGGCATTCACGAGTCTGCGTTAGAATCTTGTAATCATGCAGTTTGAGCATTAGACAGGGTAGAGGGGACGTGCCTCGAGAAAAAGGAAAGAAAAAGGAGGTACCATGTTGTCGCACTTTCTCGCATTCTCGGTCCTTCGACCAGTTGGGCCAACGCCCCAGTCACACACACACACATTCCCTCATAGTTTCACATCATACGTGACATGGGTTCATTCGTCCGGTCTGGTTTAAGGGTGATCACTTTTTATCAGGTTGTGCTAATTTTTCGGGTTTGTTCGATACGTGAGTAGTTTGCAGGCGTGCTTAGACACCACCTTGCGGCGCTAGTCCGCTTCGTGTATTAGACGTGGCAAGGCTTCAGATCTTCGCCACACCTCGGCTGTAATCTCTGATGTAACCTGCAGAAGGAGGAAAAAGGGGGGGGGGTGGGGGAGACAGCATTCGCGCGCATTCAAATACATGGATTCATAAGTCCTTTACTTACCTCTTACTCGTCTTTCCTCCTTGGGGCAGGGTCCCCGGGGATATGGTTTCCGGAGTCGAGGGGGGGGTAGTGCGTTCATGTAGGGCGTGTGCGGGGAAACATAAAAAGGAAACCAGAGGTGCCTAGTGCGAGGTATCTAGTCAAAGGATATATCTCACTATCGGGATCCTTAAACCTCTTTCAACGCCGTGGCGTTCTAAAGTTCTTCGGTTCTTGGGTCCCTGCTACTTTGGAACGTTGTACTTTATAATATTTACATTATTTCATTTCACCCTCCTTTTACATTCCCTCATTTACACCATTCGTTTTACCCATCCTTGGAAGTCAAGGTCTTCCTCTACGCGAGAGTTCATGAGTCAGTCGCGTACTTTGAAGGCGGAGTGTCGTGTTGTCGATCCGATCCGTCCTCCAGGGCTGGGCAACCATCTTCCTTTAACCTTAAAGAGAGAGCAGAGTAGGGTGCACAGAAAAGAACTTTCCCACCCATCCCATATTGTTTTAAAATAAAGCATGCAATACCCGTCCATAGTTTCAAAGACTTTATTTTGCAAAATCATTTCAGCATATGGATTAGGAGGGTGTGGTCGTATTTGGCCGGTCGTGGCAATGGCTAAAGTGCGTACAGTGGGGGGTGTCGTTTGCAGCAATAAAAACATCGGAAAGTTTTACTCATTCATTTGTAAGAGACTAAAACGTCTATTAATCGGCTGGGGGTTCGGGGGCATATATTTTCATAATTTAGAAGCATAATCATAACAGTTGTAATCAGATTTCCTATATGCATACCGTACGTGTGCGTCGTAAATGGGGTTTACACCAGTTATAAAAATATAATACATTGTACATTCGTAATCAACATTTGTAACGGGGATCTTTTCACACTATTCGTCGAGTGAGTTCTCCTCGTCTTTTCTAGCCAAGTGTACAAAGGATCATATAAAATCTCAGAACATCAAGTTTATATTAGTGCGAAGGAACACCACGAGGTGTTCGTAAGTTCCGATTGATACCAGCGCCATTTTGGGCGGGGCCGGCACAGTCCGGAAGCAGCATCAGGGGGAAATGTTTCCATTACTGGCAGTTTGGACCAGAGTCCTTTTCGGCAGTTCTAGAATTCACGCTAACAGAAGGTGCGGCAATGTCATGTTTGTTTCGTTGGCGATCGAGGCAGCCGTCCCTTACCGGAAACCTGCAAAGGCCGAAGGTTCCGCCGGGGACCTTTGTATGATCTTCAAGGCTGCGGAGATGCTGTCGGAGATGGGGGCTCGTGCTCCATGGGACAAATGTTCGAGTTATACGGCTGGCCAAAGTTACTCTAGTGGCCGGGGCCCGCCTTCCAGCGGATCCAGACGCCATTTTGAGGCCCTACAGGGGCCACTCTCGTCGAGTTTGCAAGAATGGAAGAGACCCTTCGGAGTGAAAGGAAGAGGTCCCTGTTTTGTGAGAGCGGGACGTTCAGCTGGGGTGCAGCTGTGATGCCCCCACCTGGGGGGGCGAGGGAGACTCGTTCACATCGTCTCCTTCTCCCGGTGCACTCCATGCCGCTCCTTTTCATCGCCCCGCATGAAGGCCTCTCCACATCCGGTGTTCCCCAAGTGCCACCATTGTACGTTCGGTGCTGCGCAAATACTGGGGTGCCACCATTGTACGTTCGGTGCTGCGCAAGTACTGGGGTGCCACCATGGTGTGTTCGGTGCTGTGGAAGTATGGGCACCATCGCCTGACTGGGGATGTTCGGCGTCGGGCTGGGGGCTGGGAAACCTCCTACCGGTGGAGGTGGGAGAGGCTCGTCCGCGTCGCCTCTCCCTCCCAGCCCAACTTGGACAAATTGTTGTGGAGGTACGTGCAGGACATCCCGCCGTCCAGGACTGCTGCGGCTGTGACGGAAGAGAAAAGGAAGAGGTGCCTCGTTCTCCTCTGGACATGTGGCGGGACTACCTTAGTCTTTCCAGGCCCGTTGCGGCCGGCCAAGGAGACATGTGGCGGGACTACCTGCAAATGCCCAGGCTGCGGGCTCCTGCCTCTCCTCCGGCTCCCCCATACGTTAAGATTTCCTGACCAAGAGTTGGCGGCGGGGCTCGCCTTATATGGGTTGCCGTTGGTTGGGCGTAGCCGTAACCCTGCCCTACTTTGGAAGGTTCCAGAATGGGGGGGGGGGGCGAATGTTCTGTTTGACTTTCATTTTCTACAGTTTATCGTTATTATTCCTTGTTTGTTGTGTTAAATTAAAAGTTCAAGTTTATTAATGGTCTACGGATTTTGTTTTACCATTTCTTTCTTTCCAGGTTGCTTTTATGCTAAGTTTCTGCTAACAGAGGTCGAGTAACACGGAAACACGTGTAGAGGGATGACGCAGATTCGTACATTACATACACACAAACTCAGACGGGGGACAGTACAAGTACGACATACAAAGGCCCAAGACAAATATAAAAACAGTTATTGGTCATAATTATCTCTTTCCGTCTGTGAATTTTAAACGAGGCTGGGTTCCCGTCTTGACATTGCCCGACCTAGGAGAACTTGAGCATGCCGCTGAGATTTTCCTGGCGAAATCTGTGCCATCGGGCATAATCAAACGTGGTGGTTCTGTCTGGTCTGTCTATGTAAGTCGGGTTCTTCTCTGTCTCGCGCCTTTTCTCGTACTGTCGGTCTGTCGTTCTTGTCGGCCCTTTGCCTTTACTCACGCTCAGTAGAGTCAGGCATTGGGCTTTCCAGTGTCCGACATACCTACAAAAAGCGCATTGGTCTGACCCTAAGTCTGGTCGTCCTTTGCATAGTGTCGGGGGATAAGTTGTGGGTAGCGGTGTCCTGGGGTTGTCCTGTCGGTATATTTCCCTACTTGGTTTATCCTCGTCTTTTCTCTGTCGTTTCGTAGCCTCTCTGCGCCACATACCGAGACTGTCGAGCATAATTGGCGTCGTCTTATTATTTCGAAGGGCTATTTCTAACGTTTCTATTTTATCAAGGTCAAAGGATCCTGCCAGTGGCCACTGTTTGTCTTGGCTATCTTCGGTATACCTGTGCCATAATTTATTATAAGCTATGGTGACTAACCCATAGTTTATGAACATGTCCTTATTAGGGGTGCCTTCTAGTGGAGCTATATGGTCCACCTCTAACACCCGGTCCGGGCTAAACAGGCTATTTATCAGTGGGGAGAAGACAGACATGACGGCTCGTAACGAGGGACTAAAAAGTCAGCACTGCCTATCTTATCACTAGGTGCAAAGACTAGACAGAATATTTCTATTCTACGTTGTTTGCAGGTAGTGAATACCTCATGGATCAAAAAAAATATAAAACCAAACGACCAATAAATAACAATGGGGAGAATGAGTAGGTCCGCAAAGATCTGCGTTACCTACCCTTTTCACTATCTGCAAAAAGGGTGGTCTCTTCCCTGCTTGCAGACAGGGAATCTCCAGGAAACAATAGTTTTGTGAACAACAGTTCAGTTTCAAGCAATTATTGAGTGGGGGAGAAAAAGAACAAGCACGGCTGCTACCCTACCTATCCTCCACTGCTTGCAAAGGGAGAGAGAGCCTGTTGTTTCTCCGTTTGCAGACAGTGAATCTCCAAATAAAAATAAACAGAGCAATACTAGTATTTTGAACAATCAAGCAATCAAAACAAATTTTTTTCGCAACTTGTCGTGGCAACACGACCTTACCCGGACCATGTGGACAGTTTCTTGTCTTCCGAATCCAGCGCCCGATCGTCCTCTTTTTCTCGTATTTCTCACGGCACTCCTGATGGTTCCCAGTCAGGACCGTAGATCACTCGAGAGAGGTCTGTTCGGAACTAGTGAAGTTCGGATGATCGGCTGCCAGACGAGGGTCTATTGGGCAAGAGCTCTCCCGATCGTTGCAGTCGTTCACTCTGTCGTCGGGACCTCTCCCACTGGATCCACGAGTCGCTGATGGGCCCCACGCTTGGGACGCCAATTGTAAAAAGTTCAATCGGGTCGGGGACAATCGATATTTGCCCGGCGGTATTGCCTCTGTGACCCTCTAGTTATTTAAATCAATGAAGAGGCAGGCGCTGGAGACTGGAAAGCAGGAAACAAGGTTTTTTTATTCTCTCCGGAGGAGAACACAACGAAACGGACAGAAGGTATCGTTCTGAGGTGCTCTAACTGTATTTCTGAGGCCTGGCCTCTTATACCCACATTTATGACTTTATTGTAGATTACACATACATGTTTAAAGCTTTGATGTACGGAAAAAACATTCTCGGAACTCCCCTTTGGGCCCGTTCCCACACACATTTACAGTTGAAGTCCCCACCCTAGTCACAACAGGTGATGAGCATCGCGCAGCTGGATAGTCCGCCGATTCACGGAATGTGGGGAGTTTGATCGGATCTCATGGGGTGGGGGCTTTGATCAACCCGGGGATTCTTTGATGGGGGAAGCTTTCTATTGTACGGGGAGGGGCAAGGATGGTATCGGCAGAGCTGGGTGTCGGCTTGGGAACGGGGAGGACAAAACGGGCACACGGGGAAAAGGGGGGTTTGCATCTAAGGGCCGGAGATCATGAAAGGAAAGCAGGGAGGTGTCGCGCTGGGAACAGGATGAGGGCCTGGGGCAGAGCAGCGCCGAAGAGGGGTTTATGACTCAAGGCAGGTGCAAGCAGGGGGTGGTCAGCGTGCAGGCTTAGTGAAGGCAAAGGGCTATGTCAGGGGCCAGCGGCATGCAAAAGGGTTTGTTCTGATCGGGGCATCTTAAAATGGCGGGCGCGCACGACAAAAGTGTGGCATCAGGGGAAGAGGCAAGATGGCGCAGATAATGTTCACCAAAACGCACTAATTTTCCACAGCTGGGGGCCCCCAATATTTTTATTTTTTCCGAAAATTAGGACCTCTGTTTTCTTGCTGTTAAGCTTGAGTAGATTTAGTTGCATCCAAGATACAATGTTTTTCAGGCCAACCTGAAGAACTGAAGGTCCAGGTATCCTATCCGTAGATAGGGAAAAGATTATTTGAGTATCATCTGCATAGGAAAAAAAACTCAACCCCGCCTCTACTGCAATACAACATACAAGTTGAACAGGAGAGGACTAACGATTAAACCTTGGGGTACCCCATAAGAAGAGGTGTGTATTTTAGAGCTGGCTCTAGATGAGAACACTTGAAATGTCTTTGTAGTTAAAAAAGATGAAAGCCAGTCGAGCGCTTAACTGGTGATGCCAAGAGATTGCAACGACTTAATTAACACAGTGTCGCTGTCTTAGCATTTCTGTTACTCCAAGAAGAGTAGTTTCAGTCGAATAGCCGGCCCTAAAGCCGGATTGAGAGGAGTGCAGAAAGTCAGCAGATTCGACAAATTGGGTTAATTGTAAGTTAGCATGCTTTTCCAAAACTTTAGAGCAGGTTGGAAGCAAAGAAATCGGCCTAAAGTTAGATCGCTGAGTTAGGTTAGCATTGGCTTTCTTTAAAAGGGGGCGAACGGGGGCATGGCTTCGCGGGCGACGATGGCGGTTGCAGCTTCCTAGAGCTCCCGTCGGCCCGATATTAATTCGGCCGATTATCCTGGTCCCCGAGCCCCAACTACAGACCACATGTGGGGCGAGTGTTGCTGAAGGTGTCGGGAGTCCTCCGGTGCCAACAGCGGAGCTCCTGGTCTATTTGGTGAGGCTGGGTTGCCGAGATCGACGTGAGTCCTAGTGCGGGGCGGCGAAGCCGGGGCCTCGATTTTGGCACCTCCCGGTCGGAGGGCCTCCACGAGGGTCGGCCGACCCGCCGATCTCCCTGGGCCTGGAATATCCTGGAGGCTGAGGGGTGGCAGGCGTCCCCCCAGTTGCCTAGCCGGAGGGTGCGGAGGTGCTTGGCGCAGGGAGGTCGCACAGACAGAAGCAGTGGCCTATTGGATCCGGTGCAGCCGGGGCCTCGAGTTTCGTGGTCCCCGCCCATCGGGATCGACGTCGGCCTTTGACCACAGTGGGAATACGGCGGAGCCTAGGGAGCTGGGACCCCTGGTGTACGGCCCCGCCTGGATGACTGGGCTTCCACAACTGGACTTCTGCAGGCGATAGACCAGAGTGTGGCTGGACGAACCTGCGACGATCGGTCCGGTGCCGGTGCTACCCTGAGGCGGCCAATAAACAGTGAGTGACCCCCCCTGGGACCCTGACATTGGCGTTATTGGTGGCTGGTTCTGGGTGGCAGGCTACTGAAGCGAATAGAGCCCAAAGCACCCGGCGACGTGGGACAGACCGGTCTGAAGAGAGGGGGCCACGCGGCTGCAAGACCACAGGGCCGCCGACGACGGGGGTGCGGTTCCCAGGGCCTGACTTGGAAGCTGCGGGCCCACGGCCCAGCCGGGGAGCTGCGCCTACACCCCGAGGGGGGGACAACCGCTGGTTTGGCCTATATCGGACGTGGCAACCGGAGTAAAGAGTCTGCGTTGGTACAACTACTCTTCTCATAAGTGGCTCACAAGAGGACTGCTGCCATGACCAGAGGAGGTGGTGGTCCCTCCAAGCAGGGGCCCATTGATAAATTTACAGGGCCCAGTGGGGGTCCCGGGCCCTCGGGAGGAGGGCAAGGAGTGGGGCCAGATAACTCGGCGCTTATGGCAGCGATCACACAGTCCAGCAACATGCTAGATGCAAAAATTGGTGCGGTGGGAGCAGATGTAAACCTGTTGCGTCAGGATTCACGGAACGCAGTGGCACGAATTACGGAGACGGAATCTAGAATTTCGGTGGTGGAGGATGACGTCGGTTCCCTAAAAAAGAAAATGGCGGCGATGGAAAACATTCAAAGGGGCCTGGCACTCCGCGTGGAAGATGCCGAAGGGCGCGCACGCAGAAATAACCTTCCGCTTTATTGGCTTTCCGGAGAGATGTGAGAAGGGGAACATGGAGCAGTTTCTCTCACAGTGGCTGGAGAGCTGGCTGCCCCCGGGGGTTCTCTCTACCTGTTTTGTCATTGAGTGGGCTCATCGAGCCCTTACACAGAGGCCACCGGATGGTGAGCGGCCCAGAGCAGTGATAGCTAGACTATTGAACTATCATGATCGAGATGCCATTTTGAAGGAAGCAAGGACCAGGGACTCTATTTTGTTTGAGAACCAAAAGATCATGATATTTCCTGACTATACTAGGCTTGTGCAGCAACAGCGTCACTCCTTCATAGCCGCCAAGGCGAAGCTGCGAGGCCTGAAAATCCAGTATTCCCTGCTGTATCCGGCCCGCCTGAGGGTAGTATTCTAGTCGCGAACGCTCTTCTTTGACACCCCAGAAGATGTGTTTAAATGGACGGACGAGACAGTGAGGATCAGGCCGAATGCCCAGCCGGGACTGAACCCAGGCTCTTCGAGAGGATCATCGCAGGAACGTGGAGACCAGACGGCCAGGAGCAGGAGGAACCGGAGGTCCAGATCACGGAAGCGTTCGGCTTCTGTCAGTGGGACACAAGATAGTGGGACGGTGCACTCAGATCAATCTGACAAGGATCATTGAAGGCCTCGGGAGAGCTCTGCTTCCCAGTAGATGATACAAGCTCCTGCTAATGGGAGCTGCTTGGCCAGATTCCATAGATTGGATGCATAACCGCTGCCTTTGTTGTTGGTTGAAATGACTTATTAAACATGTGTGGGATTGTGGGGGGGGGGTTCGGGTGGCTGCTTATTAGGGGCTGCCATCCTCCTATTAGTGTGGGAGTTGACTGGGGGGAGGGGATGTTTTCACTGTTTTTTGGGGAGTGGGGATCCATTGGCATGGTTGGTACTGGGTCTTCTGTTTTGGGCCCGGGGCTGCCCATGCCGCGACAGGTACTTCAGAGTTC
The DNA here is from genome assembly GCF_964261635.1 of Lissotriton helveticus. Classification (NCBI taxonomy): domain Eukaryota; kingdom Metazoa; phylum Chordata; class Amphibia; order Caudata; family Salamandridae; genus Lissotriton; species Lissotriton helveticus. The sequence continues at coordinate 439,027,953 of NC_136058.1, forward strand.
TATGAGGTATAGGGGAGGGGGGAGAGGGGTGAAGGAGGAGAGGGAGGGGGGGGTAGAGGTGGGGTTGGCTGGGGTCAAGGTGGGTGTGGGTGGGGGGACTGTTGTTGAGGGGTGGACTTGGGGTAGGGGGGAAGACAACACGTGAGTTTTTCTGATATGTTGGTGTCGTTGCTGGGTGGGAGGATGTGGCGCAAAGGGCCTATTTGGGCGGTCCCACTTGATTATGGCTGAAGCGTCCTCAGGGCTCCCCAGTGAGTCCATGCGTGTAGTAACTTGGAATGTCAGGGGAATGCTCGATAAGATCAAACGAGGGGCGATATTGCGTTGGGGGAAGAGGGAAGCTGCGGATGTGTTATTATTGCAAGAAACGCACATGATGGGGACAAAAGTGCTCAGTTTACAGAGGTTTGGCTACCAACAAGTCTTCCATGCCGGATTTGCTAGGGGGTCTAGGGGGGTTGCTGTCTTGGTGCACCGCAGGTTGGCCTATGTCCACGAGAAGCAATGGGCGGACCCGCAGGGTCGTTACATCTTTATCAAAGGTATGGTGGGTACCGAACCGGTGGTCTTTGGCAGTGTCTACGCCCCCCCCCATGCAGTGGTCCCTGTCTGAGCGGCTGTTTACGGTGTGGGAGGATATTCCAGAGTCCATGGCAGTGGTGGGAGGAGATTGGAACGAGGTGATGGATGTATGTATGGATCGCCTGCGACTGCGGGAGACAATAGCGGCTGCCCCCCCTTCCAGGTTGACTGCGATGGTGGATGGGATGGGCTGGGTAGATGTGTGGCGCCATATGCATCCTAAGGTACGAGAGTACACGTATGTGTCCGCGGTGCATGGCTCCTTCTCGAGGCTGGACTATGTGTTTGTGCCCGGTGTATACCTGAGCAGAGTGCGGGAGGCCGAGATTTTGCAGAGAGGGCTCTCTGATCACTCCCCAGTGGGGGTTAGGGTTGACCTGCTTAAACAACGACAGCCGTTCCGGTGGCGGATGTCCTCGTGGCACCTTCAGCAGCAGGACTATGTCCAGCATATCCGTGGTGCGATTGCCCATTACTGAGAAGAAAACCTGGTGGATGGTACAGACGCGGTGGTGATTTGGGAGGCGATGAAGCCCACCATACGGGGCATTGACATTGCGTGGTGCGCGGCGGCCCGCAGGCGACGCCGAGAAACCATTGCTGAGGCGGCCACGCTGGTGGAGTCCTTGGAACAGCGGTGCCGGAGAGGGGGAGATGAAGTTGTGGTGTGATTGCTCCTGCAGGCGCAACAGACCTATGCGTCGGTGCTGCTTGATGAGGCTCGGCAGGCGTGGCTGGCTACGCGGAGTAGGGTATATCAATGGGGAGATAAATCCTGTACGATGCTTCATAGGCTGTGTCAGCGTACCTTCCAGCCGCTTACACTACCGGGCCTCACTGCTGAGGACGGAGTGGTGATTACTGATCCGGGTGAGCTGGCAGCGAGCTTCGCCCACTACTTCGAGGTGCAATATGCTCCGCAGGATAGTCTGTCTGCAGAGGACGTAGCTAAATTCATCGACGACTTGCCGCCGAGGGCGGTCTCGGATGAGACCAAGGTAGCACTGGATCTTCCCCTTATGGCGGAGGAGCTGGGCGACGCACTGGGACAGCTCAACACTGGGAAGGCTCCTGGGCCAAGTGGCTTCCCGAGCGAATTTTATAGGAAATTCCAGCTCCAGTTGGGGTCCCATTACCGAAATGCATTGGAAGCGGCGCGCACACGAGGTAGGCTGCCCCCTGACTGGCGCCATGCGGAAGTTGTAGTTTTTCAGAAGCCGGGCAGACCCCCGGATCGACACGACTCCCACCGCCCGATCTCATTACTCAACATAGAGGCCAAAATACTAGCTAAGGCGTTGGCGAACCGGCTTCTCCCGTATGTGACGGATCTAGTTCACCCCGACCAGGCCGGCTTCATGCCCCATAGGGCGACGCGGCATAACATCCGGCGGGCGCAGGCAGCAGTAGATGCTATGGGTGCGACGGAGGAACGGGCAGCTTTGCTGCTAGCGGACATTGATAGAGCGTTTGACTCTGTTAGTTGGAGGTACTTATTCGCGCTACTGCCCCGTCTCAATCTGGGCCCGGTGTTCATCTCCTACATTAAATTACTATACACTGATATCACTGCTTCGGTGCGGGTCTCGGGGGCAGTCTCGAAGGAATTTCCGATTGGCCGGGGAACTCGACAGGGGTGCCCGCTCTCCCCATATCTCTTTGCGCTAGCTATGGAGCCTCTGGCCTCCTGGGTGCGCATTGACGCACAGATGCGAGGCTTTGAGTGGGGTGGGAACGTCACCGATAGGATAGCGTTATACGCAGACGACGTCCTCTTCTTTCTTACGGATTTGCACAAGTCGGGGCCCCGAGTTTTGGACATTATGCAAATTTTTGGGGAGGTATCGGGCCTGTGTCTAAACCCACGCAAGTCCACTCTGTGGGTGTTGGGTGGTGGGGCTGCAGCGGGTCCCTGGGCGTCAGCCTTGCAGGTGGCGGCCGGGGGCTTAAAATACCTAGGGGTGTTCCTCTCAGAATCCATAGGTATTGCCTGGGAGCGGAATATCGTGCCAGTGTGGGAAAGGGTCCAGACGGATGTAAGGACGTGGTCGCGGATGCCCCTGACCATTTTCGGTAGATCGGCCATATTCAAGATGGTTGCGCTCCCACGCCTCTTGTATCAGCTGCAAAGCTACCCTCATCCAATTAACCCCCGGTGGTTCCGACAGGTCAACTCCGTTCTGGGCCGCTTTCTGTGGGCTGGAGGGGCGGCCAGGGTAGCACTGCGAACATGCTTCCTGTCCACGTACTGTGGGGGTTTGGCCACGTCGGACCTTTTATCCTATTATCAGGCCTCCCAGCTGCTGGTACTCAATGAGTGGTGGTATGGAGACAGGGGAGACCCGGCGTATGCCCTGGAGCGCTTGCTGATGAGGAATAACACCCTTCATACGATCCTGTACTCAGCTAGGCTGAGGCGGGCACTACCCTGTGTTACGCGAGTTGTCTTTGAGGTGTGGAGACAGGCACAGCGTCGCATGGGCTGGTGTGGTAGATTAACGGCAGAGACTCCGCTATGGCACAATGGGCGGCTGCCCGCACTGGCTACATTGAAGGGAATTGATGGCTGGGATGCAATTGGGATCTCGTCATTGGGCCATGTGATGACCGGGGTTACCCTTAAATCGATCCAGGAGCTCAGTACGGAGTTTCACATGCCCAAGACTCAATTTTTCCGATACCTGCAACTGCGCCATGCGTTAGCACCTAGCCTCACGAACCTGGAGTCGCTCCTGGAATTTAGCCCACTTGAAGCGAAGGTATTTATGGGAGACCTGGGGGATAAGAAAGTGTCCCGAATCTATCCAACACTGGTTACTCACTGCTCAACCACCCTACTTTCGCTCAAGGAGGCCTGGGAGGGCGATGTTGGTCCCCTGGATGAAGATGATTGGAGGGAGGCCCTGGAGTCCCCGCGAGGGGCCGCCATCGCAATACGGCTCAGGCTTATTCAGTTCAGGTATTTACACAGGACATACTACACCCGGGAGAGACTGTGGAAGGCGGGACTGATTGGGTCTCCGGAGTGTCTGCGCTGTGGGGCTGAGATGGGTACGCTGCTGCATACGGTGTGGTCGTGTGCTGGATTGGTCAGATTTTGGAGGGGTGTTTGGAGTTGCTTGTCAGAGGTATTGGGTTGGGATCTTCCCCGCACTCCTCGATTAGGGCTGCTCCATGTATTGGAGTGGGTCGGTGGAAATATATATAAACGCCATCTATTGTTGCTGGGGCTAGTGGTTGCCAAAAGGGACCTAGCGCGAGCATGGAAGGGTGAGCCAGCCCCCCCCTGTGTGCGTGGAAGGCTGGATTGGATTACTTTATGGGTCTGGAACGCCCGGTGTTCGAGGCGAGAGGATGTCCCCGGAAGCACTTTAAGATCTGGAAGCGATGGACAGAGTATAGGGGGTTGATACTGGACCCCCCAAGGGAACAAGAGGAAGAAATACCGGTGGACGATGTGGTGCAGGCCTAGGCAGTGCGTCATATCTACCAAAAACGACCAACCTCAGATTGTTTGGTATACTCACGTGTCAGGGGTTAGGGTGGGATAAGGGGTGGGTAGTAGGGGGGGTTGGGTAGTTGAGGTTGGTGGGTGGAGGCGGGGGAGGGGGGGGTTCTGTTATTTGTCTTTTCTTGTATGGCATTTGCATTACGGATAAATATGTGTCATGATGACTGGTGGTGATCTCCTGACTGTGGGGAGCCACATATTCTTTCTTGCTTACCTGCTCAATAAAATTTTGTTGTGAAAAAAAAAGGGGGCGAACCATGGCATGTTTCCATTCCGACGGGACAGTGGCTTCTAGAATAGAAGCATTGAGTAGCTGCATAATTACCAAAGGAAAAGGTAATTTCATCTGCTGCAACACAGATACAGGGATAAGATCACAAGGAGAGCCAGACTTGACACTGTTGAAAGTCTTTTTAAAAGTATCAATGTCAAAGAGTGCCCAAGTATCTAAGCTGGTGGATTCCTCCGCCGTATGGGCGGACTCAGGCGTAAAAAGTGGCATAGCAGATTTCGCTGACTGAGTATTTTTCAATGAGGAATGTATTTGCTCCACTTTGTCCATGAAGTAGTTAGCGAGGCTATCACATTGTTGTTCAGTTAAAGTCGGAGGCAAAGACGGTGTATCATAACCAATGAGTTTTTTCACCATAGAAAACAGAGTATGCGAACAGTTCTGGGCTTTAGAAATAGTGGAAGACACATCGTCCTTCCTAGCTGATTTACAAAGTGCTTGATAGTACTTTAACGCTTGCTTATATTTTAATTTGGCATCCTGTGCGTAATTTCTTCTCCAACTTCTTTCCAGAGCTTTACATTTGGTTTTTTCAATTTTCAATTGCTCCGTGAACCAAGGAGCTGGAAGACAATGATTATAGATTTTTTTATAGATAAAGGAAGACAGTACTCAACTGCATTAATGAATCAAATCGTGTATTGAACTCCTCATAGAATAGCGCAGTGGGGGGGAACAAGCGGGGGCATCTGTCCAAGATGCCAATCCACGCAAGCAGACACAATTCATATGTTTGCATCATGCCCCTCTCTAGATGTGTGTAAAAAATCTTTAGAACAATTTTTTGCTGATTCTCTGGGGATTCATTTAATTTTGACTGATGAAGTTATGATTTTGTGTGTAGTGAGGGAGGATGTAGAAGTTCTTCACCATGAGTTTCTATATTTAGCTATGACCCTCAGTAGACTATGCATAGCCACACTCTGGAAGGATCCCAATCCCCCAACGTTACAGCAATGGATCTCTCGGGTATTGGCCATATATATCTTAGAAATGGCCCTATATGAAAAAAGGGGGAGGGAAAAAAAAGAAGCTGGACGGAGGATATGGGCCCCAATAATTGAATGGAAACGAAGGCTGGGTGAGATATAAGCTGAAATAGGGGGAAAGTCTAACGCAACTGAGACTGTATGATATTTCTTGATGATGGTTTTCTATTGTTCTTGTAAGGTGTTTTCTCTTCTTATGATTTATCTTTCCCAGACCATAGCTCTTTATGTTACGTTTTTGAAAAATGTTTTATTTATTTGTTTTGAACCCGAAGATAATGCTTTCTGAACTGTAAGGTACTTTTGTTTCTCTGGCAATGTCTTATGAATTTGTAACTCTGATGTTGATGAAATAAAAATTAAAAAAAAAAATTTAAAAAAAAAGAAGAAGGTGGAAAGGGAGTCGCACAGGTCTTGCGATGGTGGGATGTCGTTGGGGTTGGAGCTGGGTGTGGGCTTTTGGCTGGGTTCCCAAACAAACTTACTGACACTGGAGATCTAGGTAGCGAGGGTTTTATTGTTTTATATTGTCTCCTCTTTTGTACAGGTACTCTGTAGAATGGGAGCGGGTTGTCGGCGTCCTCAGCTGCTTGTTTTGCCGCTTCCTGCCATCGGAACTCCCGATGCCTTCTGGGTGTTGTAGGCCTTGAATCCGCCGTGTCTCCACTCCCGTCAGGAACGCCGCCCAAAACAGAAAGAAACCAATATTAGGCTATGGTTTAAGTGCGTGCTCGGGGAAGGGGAGTGAGGGACCACACGTGCTCTTCAAGACTAAGGTGCCGGTAAAGTGAGGGGGGGGTTTGGTGCACCGAAGGTCGTTGGAAGGTGTCACGGAGGTTTACCCCACTTACGGCCCGCCCATCCCGTGAACCTTGACCGTACCTGTTCTAGCCACACTTCATGTGAAGTGTGGCTGGGCGATGCGCCTTCCCATTGGCCTCCCGGCTTGTCGCAGTAGTCACGGGTCTTTCTCCCCTCGGCTCCGGTCTCCGTCTTCCGCGGTGCCTCTCCCGCCTCCGCTGTCAGATGTTCTCTGCACGTCTCCGCTCCCGACCTCTTCCTCGGCTCTCCCGACTCCTCCAGCTGATGTTCCACGCTCGTCTCCTCTCCCGACCTCCTCCTCTTCTCTCCCGACTCCTCCTCGTCTGCAATCTCCGTTTCTCCGTCCTCCGTCCTGCTCCACTCCGCTCCACTCTCACGCCACCACTCTCCGACTCCTCCGGGTGTAATACACACCTGCGTCTGTTTGGGGCGTTCATTTATCTCCAGCCGGCGGGCGGGTTCAGGGTCCAGCTCCGCCCAGTTAAAGTAACACGGCTCCTCCGTGTCCTGTAGAGGAAGTATCCGGTCGTCAGTTGTTTTCCAGGTGTCTGTGTGCTGCACAAAAAGAGGGGACACAGGTAAAGGTAAGCCGGGGGGCCCGAGTCCGGGTCCTCCCCGTCACATCCCTCCCCCCTATGATTCTCCCGATCGGGGAGAGGATAACGTGATAGAAAGTCTGCGTTGGCATTGTCCTTCCCTTTACGGTGACGGACCTGGAACCGGAATGGCTGCAGGGCCAAGAACCACCGCAGTACCCTCGGGTTGTTGGAAATGTTCCGGCTCATCCACATGAGCGGGGCGTGGTCAGTATAGAGGACGAAAGCATGCCCCTCCAGGTAATACCGCAGCTTATCTACAGCCCACCTGATCGCGAGACATTCTTTTTCAATGGTCGGGTATTTCATCTCCTGCGGGAACAGTTTGCGACTGATATAGAGTATGGGTCGCTCTATACCGGCCTCCGTTTCTTGGGACAAGACAGCCCCGATACCAAAATCGGAGGCGTCCGTGTGTAGAATGAACGGTTTTCCGAAGTCAGGGGAGGTTAGTACGGGGCTTGTGGTGATGGCTCGTTTTAGGGCCTGGAAGGCGTTCCACATTGTCGGAGTGGGGTTGTGGAGGACCTGACTGCTAGTGTGGCTTTTTAGGGTGTCTGTTAGAGGGGCAGCGATGTCAGAAAAGAAGGGGATAAACCTACGATAGTAACCCACCAGCCCCAAGAACGCCCTCATCTCCTTCTGACTGGTGGGAAAAGGGGTATCCGCTATCGCCCTCACTTTCTCGATTTGGGGCTCAATGACCCCATGTCCCAGGACATACCCCAGATATTTGACTTTCTGAAAGCCCACTCGTGATTTTTTCGAATTGATATGAAGACCTGCTTCCATCAGTTGGTGTAGGATGTTGTGTAAATATCTCAGATGGTCTTCCCAGGAGGGGCTGAATATAATGATGTCGTCCAGGTAGGCCGAGCTGTAGTCTTGGTGTTCTCTTAGGACCTCGTTCATCAGCCTCTGGAAGGTAGCCGGAGCACCATGAAGGCCGAAGGGAAGCACGTTGAACTCATAGAGTCCATCCGGTGTAGCGAAGGCAGTTTTCTTCCGATCCCCCTCTCTCAGAGAGACCTGCCAGTAACCCTTTGTTAGGTCGAGGGTACTGATGTATTGTGCGTTTCCCAGCTTCTCAATCAACTCATCGATTCTAGGTATGGGATAGGCGTCAAAGGAGGATACCGCGTTCAAGGCTCTGAAGTCCATGCAGAACCTGCTGCTTCCGTCCGGTTTGAAGCGATACAAAAGGGGATGATGGACGGAGCGTTTGAACAAATCAAACACTCACCCCCAGTCAACTGATCTGGGTTTAATCCATCACCATTCTTTAGTTCACTCAGCCACCCCAGTTCAGACATGGCTATATGCAAATCAGTCTGACCCTGTGCCTTATGGGAACAGTCCAGCCCGAACTGCCAAGCCATGTCTTCCCTGGACCGGAAACAAGCATCCTGGGACCGGTTTCGGATTCATAATCCTCATCAGCCAGGCTATCTTGAATCCAGTGGCCAAGTGAACAAGGGACTCACGTCTGAGTATACCCTGCCACACTTAGGGCGAACAAAGCGATACAAAAGGGGATGATGGACGGAGCGTTTGAACAAATCAAACACTCACCCCCAGTCAACTGATCTGGGTTTAATCCATCACCATTCTTTAGTTCACTCAGCCACCCCAGTTCAGACATGGCTATATGCAAATCAGTCTGACCCTGTGCCTTATGGGAACAGTCCAGCCCAAACTGCCAAGCCATGTCTTCCCTGGACCGGAAACAAGCATCCTGGGACCGGTTTCAGATTCATAATCCTCATCAGCCAGGCTATCTTGAATCCGTCCATCATCCCCTTTTGTACCGCTTTGTTCGCCCTAAGTGTGGCAGGGTATGCTCAGACGTGAGTCCCTTGTTCACTTGGCCACTGGATTCAAGATAGCCTGGCTGATGAGGATTATGAATCCGAAACCGGTCCCAGGATGCTTGTTTCCGGTCCAGGGAAGACATGGCTTGGCAGTTCGGGCTGGACTGTTCCCATAAGGCACAGGGTCAGACTGATTTGCATATAGCCATGTCTGAACTGGGGTGGCTGAGTGAACTAAAGAATGGTGATGGATTAAACCCAGATCAGTTGACTGGGGGTGAGTGTTTGATTTGTTCAAATGCTCCGTCCATCATCCCCTTTTGTACCGCTTTGTTCGCCCTAAGTGTGGCAGGGTATGCTCAGACGTGAGTCCCTTGTTCACTTGGCCACTGGATTCAAGATAGCCTGGCTGATGAGGATTATGAATCCGAAACCGGTCCCAGGATGCTTGTTTCCGGTCCAGGGAAGACATGGCTTGGCAGTTCGGGCTGGACTGTTCCCATAAGGCACAGGGTCAGACTGATTTGCATATAGCCATGTCTGAACTGGGGTGGCTGAGTGAACTAAAGAATGGTGATGGATTAAACCCAGATCAGTTGACTGGGGGTGAGTGTTTGATTTGTTCAAATGCTCCGTCCATCATCCCCTTTTGTACCGCTTTGTTCGCCCTAAGTGTGGCAGGGTATGCTCAGACGTGAGTCCCTTGTTCACTTGGCCACTGGATTCAAGATAGCCTGGCTGATGAGGATTATGAATCCGAAACCGGTCCCAGGATGCTTGTTTCCGGTCCAGGGAAGACATGGCTTGGCAGTTCGGGCTGGACTGTTCCCATAAGGCACAGGGTCAGACTGATTTGCATATAGCCATGTCTGAACTGGGGTGGCTGAGTGAACTAAAGAATGGTGATGGATTAAACCCAGATCAGTTGACTGGGGGTGAGTGTTTGATTTGTTCAAATGCTCCGTCCATCATCCCCTTTTGTACCGCTTTGTTCGCCCTAAGTGTGGCAGGGTATGCTCAGACGTGAGTCCCTTGTTCACTTGGCCACTGGATTCAAGATAGCCTGGCTGATGAGGATTATGAATCCGAAACCGGTCCCAGGATGCTTGTTTCCGGTCCAGGGAAGACATGGCTTGGCAGTTCGGGCTGGACTGTTCCCATAAGGCACAGGGTCAGACTGATTTGCATATAGCCATGTCTGAACTGGGGTGGCTGAGTGAACTAAAGAATGGTGATGGATTAAACCCAGATCAGTTGACTGGGGGTGAGTGTTTGATTTGTTCAAATGCTCCGTCCATCATCCCCTTTTGTACCGCTTTATTTCGCCCTAAGTGTGGCAGGGTATGCTCAGACGTGAGTCCCTTGTTCACTTGGCCACTGGATTCAAGATAGCCTGGCTGATGAGGATTATGAATCCGAAACCGGTCCAAGGATGCTTGTTTCCGGTCCAGGGAAGACATGGCTTGGCAGTTCGGGCTGGACTGTTCCCATAAGGCACAGGGTCAGACTGATTTGCATATAGCCATGTCTGAACTGGGGTGGCTGAGTGAACTAAAGAATGGTGATGGATTAAACCCAGATCAGTTGACTGGGGGTGAGTGTTTGATTTGTTCAAATGCTCCGTCCATCATCCCCTTTTGTACCGCTTTGTTCGCCCTAAGTGTGGCAGGGTATGCTCAGACGTGAGTCCCTTGTTCACTTGGCCACTGGATTCAAGATAGCCTGGCTGATGAGGATTATGAATCCGAAACCGGTCCCAGGATGCTTGTTTCCGGTCCAGGGAAGACATGGCTTGGCAGTTCGGGCTGGACTGTTCCCATAAGGCACAGGGTCAGACTGATTTGCATATAGCCATGTCTGAACTGGGGTGGCTGAGTGAACTAAAGAATGGTGATGGATTAAACCCAGATCAGTTGACTGGGGTGAGTGTTTGATTTGTTCAAATGCTCCGTCCATCATCCCCCTTTTGTACCGCTTTGTTCGCCCTAAGTGTGGCAGGGTATGCTCAGACGTGAGTCCCTTGTTCACTTGGCCACTGGATTCAAGATAGCCTGGCTGATGAGGATTATGAATCCGAAACCGGTCCCAGGATGCTTGTTTCCGGTCCAGGGAAGACATGGCTTGGCAGTTCGGGCTTGACTGTTCCCATAAGGCACAGGGTCAGACTGATTTGCATATAGCCATGTCTGAACTGGGGTGGCTGAGTGAACTAAAGAATGGTGATGGATTAAACCCAGATCAGTTGACTGGGGGTGAGTGTTTGATTTGTTCAAATGCTCCGTCCATCATCCCCTTTTGTACCGCTCCGTCCGGTTTGGGCACCATCACGATGGGTGACGACCATTCGCTACGGGAGGGGCGTATAACGCCCAGCTTAAGCATCTCTTTCACTTCCTTACTTATGGCGCTTCTCTTGGCCGCTGGTATCCTGTAGGGTCTTTGTTTCACGGTAATCCCCTCTGTGGTGTCTATTCGGTGCTCGGTTAATGTTGTGGTCCCTGGAAGGTTAGAGAAGATCCGCTCGAATGGACGAAGGGTTTTCTGTAGTCCGTCCTGTTCGGCGTCGTATAGTTCGTCGTTTATCACTAGTTCGTCCAGTGTGGTTCCTTGGGCATTTTCATACGTGGTTGTCAGTACCGAGGCAAGGGGGGGCTTACCCAACCATTTTTTCAGAAGGTTGATGTGAAACACCTGGGTCTTCTTCCTACTCAACTGTAACCTGTATGTTGTTTTTCCGATCGTTTCTATGACTCTGAAGGGTCCTTGCCATTCGTTTTGGAATTTCTTTGCCGTGGACGGCAACAACACCAGGGCCCAGTCGTCCACAAGGAGGCGTCGCCACTTCTTTCCTTTGTCGTATTGGGCCTGTTGCTTCTGTTGACTGGATCCTAGCTGAGTAAAGGCCAGCTCCCTTATCTTTCCGAGTTTATTTTTCAGGTTCTGACTGTACTCTAGCAGGGTTCTTGTGTCCCCAGCGTTCTCGGTCTCCCATACCTCTTTGGTCATGTCCAGGAGGCTACGGGGTTGGCGGCCATACAACATCTCAAATGATGAGCAGCCTAAGCTGCTCTGTTTTTGGCCTCTGATGACATACAACGCCAAAGGCAGCACGAGGTCCCACTCGCTCCCATTGACCGTGAGCATTTTCTTTAGTACTGCTTTCAAGGTTCCATTGTACCTCTCCACCAGACCGTCGGTCTGGGGTGGTATACTGACGTCTTTATCTGGTGAAGACTCAAGAGCTGACACACTTCCTTCATGACTCTAGACATGAACGGTGTGCCCTGGTCCATCAGGACCTCTTTAGGAAACCCGACTCTGGAGAACAATTCCAGAAACTTTTCGGCAATGTTTTTCGAGGTGGGGCTTTTCAGGGGAAAAGCTTCGGGAAACCGTGTGGCATAATCCACAATCACCAGAGCATATTGATGCCCTCTCCGCGTTTTGGGGAGCGGCCCGATGAGATCCATTCCTACCCTCTCGAAAGGTGTTCCAATGATGGGGAGAGGTTGTAGGGGTACGGCTGTGGGTCGGTGTGTATTCTTCCTCTGGCAAATGTCACAAGTCTGGCAATGGGCCTTTATTTCCTGGTACACGCCTGGCCAATAGAAGCTGCGGAGCACGTTCTGTGTTGTTTTCTCGCTGCCTGTGTGGCCTGCCAGTAGATGGGTATGGGCGTAGAACATGATCTGTTCCCGGAAACAGGTTGGTACCAGAAGTTGCATGGGGTCTTCGGCTTTCGCTTGTCTGTACAGAAGATCATCTTTTATCAGAAACCTGGGGTATCTCACCTGGGGGTTATCCTGGTTGGCATGGGCCTGTTCCCATGCGTTGAACAAAGTGGAATCATTAGCCTGTGCAAATCGGAAACTTCTGTCTCCCTCCCATGGAACGGTGGACAGTAGGGCCGGGACAGTCGGGGTTTTGTCTTTATATAACTGACCCTCGAACAAGTCTAGGAAATGGGGGTTGTCGGTGCCCAGTATGAGTGACTCAGGAAGGGAACCCATCACCCCCACTTTCACCACTAGCGAGTTCTTGCCCTCTATGTCAATGGGGACATATGCTACCGGGTATCCCTTGACATCCCCATGGACACATTTAATAAACACTAGGGTGTCAGGTGTTACCTGGGGAGGCAATACATAGTCGTCCCGTATTACAGACTGTTTACACCCCGAATCCAATAGGGCCCTGATCACAGCCCCATTGACGGTAACACTCACGTGATAGGCGCCTCCAAGTTCGGCGGAATACATGACAGCCTTCGGCATGTAACCGACCTCCATTGGTTCTTCACCATGCCGTTTTTGGGGGCAGAATCGAGCGATGTGGCCCCAGGCCCCACAATCGAAACACTGCGGTCCACGGAACGGGGGGCCCTCTGGGCTAACAAACCGGGGAGCCGGTAGCCCGGGAGGTGCTCGGGGCCTTCGTTCCGCTCTCGGGGGTGCTCTGTTGGTTTTTTCTGGTTCACTGGGGTGCAGGCGCGGCTGAGCACGTGCAAACGTGGCTGCCATCTCCATGGCTTGGGTGGTTGTCAAGTTGGAATGCTGCCGCAGCCACCTCTGAGTCCCATACGGCAGCGCCTCCAGGAACTGCTCCAGATAGATTTTATCCATGATATCCTCTTTGGAGCTTGTGACTGGGGTTAGCCATTTGTCGGCCGCTGCTTTCAGACGGAAGAACAAGGTTTTGGGATTGTCCCCCGCCTGACCCCTTTCTTTGCGGAATCGGACGCGGTAGGCCTCCGCGTCCAAACCAAGGTGGTCTAGTATGATGGCTTTGATCTGTCCATATGGCGTCAGTCCATTGCTATTGGCCACCTGATAGGCGGCCTGTGCCTCACCAGTTAATAGGGGTGCGAGAAAGAAGGGCCACTTATCTAAAGGCCATCCACAGGCAAGCGCTACCCGCTCGAAATTTACCATGAAGGCGTCTGGATCCTCACCGGAGGAGTACTTTTGTAATGATATGCCGGCAGGAATATGAGGCGGTCTTGTCTCTCTGACGGGAATAGTACCCGGAGCGGCGGGTTGTTGTAGGCCCTCTAGTCGTGCCGCCACTGTGTTGCGGAATGCATCCCTGTCCAATTGGGCGGCGGCAAGCTGCTGCTCCACGGCCCACCCCAACTGCTCCTGTCCCTTCACCAACGCTTGTAGCATTTCTTCCATCTTAGTGTCCTGGATGGCTGCTCCTATGCCCGCATTCTCCACCACTTGTGGGCTTTTGGCTGGGTTCCCAAACAAACTTACTGACACGGGAGATCTAGGTAGCGAGGGTTTTATTGTTTTATATTGTCTCCTCTTTTGTACAGGTACTCTGTAGAATGGGAGCGGGTTGTCGGCGTCCTCAGCTGCTTGTTTTGCCGCTTCCTGCCATCGGAACTCCCAATGCCTTCTGGGTGTTGTAGGCCTTGAATCCGCCGTGTCTCCACTCCCGTCAGGAACGCCGCCCAAAACAGAAAGAAACCAATATTAGGCTATGGTTTAAGTGCGTGCTCGGGGAAGGGGAGTGAGGGACCACACGTGCTCTTCAAGACTAAGGTGCCGGTAAAGTGAGGGGGGGGTTTGGTGCACCGAAGGTCGTTGGAAGGTGTCACGGAGGTTTACCCCACTTACGGCCCGCCCATCCCGTGAACCTTGACCGTACCTGTTCTAGCCACACTTCATGTGAAGTGTGGCTGGGCGATGCGCCTTCCCATTGGCCTCCCGGCTTGTCGCAGTAGTCACGGGTCTTTCTCCCCTCGGCTCCGGTCTCCGTCTTCCGCGGTGCCTCTCCCGCCTCCGCTGTCAGATGTTCTCTGCACGTCTCCGCTCCCGACCTCTTCCTCGGCTCTCCCGACTCCTCCAGCTGATGTTCCACGCTCGTCTCCTCTCCCGACCTCCTCCTCTTCTCTCCCGACTCCTCCTCGTCTGCAATCTCTGTTTCTCCGTCCTCCGTCCTGCTCCACTCCGCTCCACTCTCACGCCACCACTCTCCGACTCCTCCGGGTGTAATACACACCTGCGTCTGTTTGGGGCGTTCATTTATCTCCAGCCGGCGGGCGGGTTCAGGGTCCAGCTCCGCCCAGTTAAAGTAACACGGCTCCTCCGTGTCCTGTAGAGGAAGTATCCGGTCGTCAGTTGTTTTCCAGGTGTCTGTGTGCTGCACAAAAAGAGGGGACACAGGTAAAGGTAAGCCGGGGGGGCCCGAGTCCGGGTCCTCCCCGTCACACTGGGGTTGGAGAGTTCCTTCACGATGTTGAAGAGCTCTTTGCTGTTGTGCGCATTGTTGTCGAGGCGGTCCTTGAAGGAGGCCCTTTTGGCAGACCTGATGAGGTGATGTTGTCTACGGATGGCGTTCTTGTGGGCCACGTTGCTGTCCGATGTCTGTTCGCAGTGCCATTTCTTCTCTAGTTTTCAGAAGGTTTGTCTTGGAGGCCTGGAGGTCCGCGGAGAACCTTTTTTTGTGCAAAGGTATCTACCCAGGCAGACAATTAAGGACAGAAAGCTGGCTATTGAAAAAGACACATATTCATGAACATCTAAAAAGTAAAGCAATGGACTGAAATGATATCAAAGGGTTGATTTATAATATAATCGTAAAAAATGTATGGATACATATGATTCAATAAAAAGATGGTTACATGATATGAGTAAACATGACTTCATTGGACAATGGATATAAAACAAACATATCAATGTACATAAAATGAGGGATAGGGGGTATTTTCTTAAAAATAATTTCTCCAATACAAAAAGTATCTGGGGCTGTGGAGAACCAGCTGGCTTTCTTCTTGGTGCGACTGTTGGAGAGTTTCTTGATCGGGCGAGAGTATTGGCACAGTCATCGATCCATCGCCTGAGGTTGCGGGTGGCGTGACGTGTCGGTGGGGTCGGCGGGTGGGTTTCGGACGAGGGTGGTGTTTAGTTGGTCTTCGGCGAAAAGGGATCTGCTAAGTGCGGTGGTGCATGGTGGGTTTCTGGAAGGTGAAGTGGATGCAGCGATGGTCAGTCAAGTGGAGTTCGGTGGTGTGGCTGAAGGTGACTTGGGAGCTTGCATTGAAGATGGGGTTGAGCGTGTAGCCGGCGGAGTGGTTGGGCGTTGTGACGAGCTGTGTGAGTCCGAGGTTGGCGAGGTTGTCGATCAGGGTGGTGGAGTTGGTGTCGTTGTTGTTCTCGAGATCTTGGTGATCTTGGCCTCTTCTTGCTCCTGGTGGCTCACCCCAGCCACTGGGAGCACTTTCCTTCACCCTCCTGGTCTCCAAGAGGGTGGATTCAGCAGGGAGCTTTCTTCGCTAGCTCCCTGCGCAAGCCTTTCACCTGGAACTCCTCCTAGGCCTCTCTTCTCCCTGTGCAGAGGCACCTGCTTCTGCGCATTTGTCCTGGTCTCTTCTCCTGGCACTGTTCAGGATCCTGGGACAGTCAGGGCGTTCTTCCTTCCAAACGCTCATTGTGCCCGGCTCCAGAACCCTCTGCCTCGGCAGACCACACCCCAGAGAGAACTTCTCTTCCTGTGCAAACACTTTTAAAGAATTGTGGAGGGGACTGGCAGGAAGTCTCTGCCCTATCACACAGCAACACATCACTTCTCTGCCCCTGCTCCCTCCTTCCTGCCCAGGCCTCTGGGTTTGTTCAAAATGGCGTCATCCAGGGTCTCCTGCCACATGGTCTGTGGGGGCCCCTTACCCCCAGGCTGCCTTCCCTCCAGAGGGGCCTGGTGCCTGGCACCAGGTGTCAGCTACTGATGGATGAACCTGTAGCTCCACCCATCTTCTCGCCTTGGGGTGGAGGCCCTCACCCTTGGAATGCTTGTTGTGCTGGACTGGGCCTCTGAGGCCACGGCTTTGAGAGGAAGGTCATTAAATCGCCTGGCAGAGTTAGCCCCCAGCCAGGCCCTGGTTATGAGCTACACAGAGAAATATACCATTTCTGGATGACCCAGAAGCAGTACAAATATGACTTTGGACTCTACAGAATACATCTTCTCACACAAGTTACAGTGGAATTTAGTGCGTGTCTGGAATTTGTAGGCCTTAGGAAAGTGTCACTAGCCCATGGGCTCCACATCCCCATAGCTGAATAATGAAGTGAAAACAGTAAAATACACTGACTTTCCCTGGCATGTTTCTTCCCAGTGTATAAAGCCTAGTCCATGTCACCACCCAATTCTGCATAAGTCCTGCCACGCCATTCACTTTGTAGCTGCTCCTGGGCTGCGCATGCCAGGAATCTCCCCTGTGCAGCCCGTAAACGTGTGCACAAGAAAGTACACTTGTGTCTGCATGTAATCAGCCTGGTGCCCCATACTCCTGCTGCTGCGCAGCGGCCTGGTCAAGCTAGGGGGACACCAGTAAAACCCACACGCAGTCTCTTTCATCATGAGTTCACTGTGGGTGAGTCCCAACTTATGAAGCTCAACAAATAGGTGCTCAAAAAGCGAAAAATCCGGGCGTCCCAGAGTGTCAGACCACCTTCCAACAGAAGCTATGATATTGGTCATGCCTAAGCCCAACAGGGACCCCCTGGAGCTACGCTCCTACTGGCCACTGTACATCGACCACAAGATTTGGAGGAAGGTCCTGGCAAACAGGTTGCTCCTCTGTCTCTACATTGGCACCAAGACCAGAATGGTTTTGTAGCTGGGAGAAAAACGTGCTAAACCTATGGCGTCTCTGCAGCTGATGGAAAAGAATCTTCATGAATTGCCTCCATAAACAGCACTCGCACTAGATATAGAGAAGGCCTTCAACACCCTGGAGTAGTTTTACTTAACGAAAGTGCTGATGTGCATGAAACTAGGCCCAGAAATACTGCACTGGATAAATCGCCTCTACACTAACCCCCCTGGCCCGCATCCGGACAGGCAGAGATCTCAGTTTATTTTGAAGCATGCAGCAAAGATGCCCGCTGTCGATTACTTTTGCCCTAGCCATGGATCTGTTCGCTGACCTCTTTCATTCACAGGACCCAGCAATCAGTATACCGAGTGAGACAAATTGAGAGGCCATATCACAGTATGCTGATGACCATTTGTGTACCTCAGGAATGTGCAGGCGTATCTACCACAGGTGATAGAGGTTCTAGATGATTTTGGTAGGGATTCTGGACTGAGGCTAAATTGGACCAAATCCAGCTTATATCCCATGCGCAAACTCACAACTTAGAACAGGAAGTGTTGCCCCAATTAGCACTGGGGTGGCACCCTTACATCTTCAGGTATTTAGGGGTGAATTTACTACACCGAACAACAACTTATATAGGGCAACTTAGGTGATGTCCAATGTTTGCAGCTCCCTGTCACTTTGGGGCTCCCTGCCACTATCGACCCATGGGTAGAGTGGAAGTTGCAAAAATGCTGTTAATACATTTATACTGCTTCTCGACCCCCCCCACCAGTTTACCCGCCCCGGCGCTTCTTCAGGAAATTGGACTCTGTTTCTGTTTTTATGGACTTAATCTGGGGAGCGGACCACAAGAGAGTCCTACTTCGCAAACTATACTCTACCTTGGAACGGGATAGGGGGATGTACATTTAAAAACTAATAAAAAACTACAAACTACTGTGTGACTTGGAAGACGATTATTTCTCAATACAGCCCTTGTTTGTGATCTTGTTACAGTTATTACATTATTAAACGCACTAGAAGAAATGGGAGCCTGGGGTATCTGATCACAGAAACTCATTTACATGCAAAGGGGGTTAAAAGCCTGTTCACAAAGCACAAAACAACTATGTAAATGTTTGTACATTGCACAGGGAGTTTGATTCATGTAACAGTGTGAGTGTTGTATGACAGGAGCAAGCAGTCTTAATTGCTGAGACATGATTGTCAGACGGGCGCATCTTTAGCTCTTTCAACTGTTTGAGAGAGGGTGGCAGACTCAAATTCTGGGGCACAGCTACCAACAGCTTCCCTCATAATCTTTGCTTTTTGCATCTACAGTTGGTGCGGATGCCACCTAAGAGAGTAACCTTTCCAGCTAGGTAGTGTGCTTTCTGGAGTCAGCCTCCTTTGCTTTTTCCAAACTTTGGTCAGCAAAGGTAAATGTGTCTTCTACTAAAGTGTTCTTAGCTCGCTTTTGGTAACGTGGCTTGAGCAGTATGGCCTAAGGCACGTTCGGAGGTAAAGCAAAACAGTGGAAGACACAAATTTTAATACAGTTTATTAAAAATAGGCAAGGAACTTAAAGATTCAAACCAAGTTAAGATCAAAAAGAATATTTAATAATTATCCAGAAGCAAAATCTAAAGGAGGGCTGTGATTTAAGGATTATTAATTAGCAAAAACAACTGTAAAACCAAACAAAAAGGTAAATGAATTAAAGAAAGCGGATCCACTGAATCAATCAGGAAGTCACCTACAAAATTGTAGCTGACTTCTGGAGCTATGCTCGAGAGGACAAAGATAAGTTTAGTCTCTAATGATGATTAACACTGGAATTTGATGCAAGGCTTTTGGCTGAATCAGTCTCAGAAGATGACGAGCTGCACAGCAGTGGCTTGAAGTGCAAAATTCCCACAGAGTAGAGTTGGGTTATCAAGTTGAACCTGAATCCACGACCATCAAAATGTGGGAAACTTCAAGCAGTTACAACAGCTGCAAAGTCTTCGGAGCTTCCAAGTTATGGAGATGGTTCAAGGTTGATGATAAGAGCGAAAGCATGGAACGTGGCAGGCCTGAGGCATGGTTAAGGGGATAGCAGGATCCAGAAGATGGAAAGAGGCCACTCGTGTGGATCTTTGTAATATGAGGTCATGTCCCATTGGAACAGAAGTCATTAGGACTATTTAGGGTGGAGCCAAGAATGGTTTGCATATGGCTGGCCTTGTCTGTAGTTACACAAAGACTAGAGAATGAAGTGGCGGAATGTTTCTGAGATTAACTACCAGTTCATCCATCACCTTTAGTTTTTCTCAATGATCAGCCCTACATGGCACAGACATGAACAGATGTTGGTCCCATAGAGACCTATGACAAAGGGACTCCTGCTGCACCCCCCTGGTGAGGATCGTTAAGGCTGGAAACAGTTTGAGGTTACATGCATTCCTGATACTAGCAGCGTGGCCCCAAATTTCAGGATTTCATGGCCTTTGTGGGTCAGAGCCATAGCTTATAAACACTCAGGGAACAAAACACGCTGAATGGAATGAGGCCTCAAATAGTTACAAAAGAATGAGGTTAATTAAGCATTTCCATCCCTCGCTGCGCGCTTTCCTCAGAAGACGGTTTATAGGACAATCACTGGAATGATGTCTTTGTGGCTGCTTCATGTAAATGTTTTGTGATGCTGAAAGCTCCTCCTCAGAGTTCACAGTGAGCACCTTTTATTCTCCCACATTGTCTCTCCTATGTGGAAAGGTTACATTTACAACTGAAGTTTTTGTCACATTGACAGCACGGGTCATTTTCTTTCACGTTGTGGGTTCTCTCTTGTTGAATGAAACTGAATCTCCAGCAGACGCTTCCCTGGCATTTAAAACAATGACAAGGTTTTTTCCAGGTAAGTTCTCGCAGGTTAAGTGAGACCGGATTTCCGACTGAAACTTTTCCGGCATTCAGAGAGCTAAGAAGGTTTTTCCCCAGTGTGAGTTCTCTCATGTGTAGTGAGACTTATTTTATGACTGAAGCTTTTCTGGCATTCAGAGCACTGATAAGGTTTTTGTCCAGTGTGGGTCCTTTCATGTACAGTAAGGCTGGATTTCCGACTGAAGCGTTTCAAGCATTCAGAGCACTGATAAGGTCTTTCCCCAGTGTGAGTTCTCTCATGTCTAGTGAGAGTCTTTTTCAGACTGAAGCTTTTCTGACATTCAGAACACTGATACTGTTTGAGCCCAGTATGGATTCTCTGATGTTGAGTTAAACTGGATTTGCGATAGAAACTTTTTTGGCATTCAGAGCACTGATACAGTTTATGCCCAGTGTGGGTCCTTTCATGTACATTAAGGTTGGATTTCTGGCTGAAACTTTTCCAGCATTCAGAGCACTGATAAGGTTTTTGTCCAGTATGGGCTCTCTCATGTTGAGAGAGATCTGATTTACTACTGAAGCTTTTACAGCATTCAGAGCACTGATACGGTTTATACCCAGTGTGGGTCCTTTCATGTACAGTAAGGCTGAATTTATGACTGAAACTTTTCCAACATTCAGAGCACTGATAAGGTTTTTGTCCAGTATGGGCTCTCTCATGTTGAGAGAGAGCTGATTTACTACTGAAGCTTTTACAGCATTCAGAGCACTGATAAGGTTTTTGTCCAGTGTGGGTCCTTTCATGTGAAGTGAGATTGGATTTGCTACTGAAGCTTTTACAGCTTTCAGAGCACTGATAAGGTTTTTGCCCAGTGTGGGTTCTTTCATGTACCGTAAGGATGGATTCCTGACTGAAGCTTTTCCAGCATTCAGAGCACTGATAAGGTTTGTCCCCCGTGTGAGTTCTCTCATGTCTAGTGAGAGTCTTTTTCAGTCTGAAGCTTTTGTGGCATTCAGAGCACTGATACGGTTTGATCCCAGTATGGATTCTCTGATGTTCAGTTAAACTGGATTTGTGGTAGAAACTCTTTTGGCATTCAGAACACTGATACAGTTTATACCCAGTGTGGGTCCTTTCATGTTCAATAAGGCTGGATTTATGAGTAAAGCTTTTCAAGCATTCAGAGCACTGATAAGGTTTTTGGCCAGTGTGAGTTTCCTGATGTTGAATCAGACTGGCACTAAAACTGAAGCTTTTTTGGCACACGGAGCACTGATACTGTTTACGCCTGGTGTGGATTCTTTCATGTATCGTAAGGTTGGATTTGTGACTGAAGCTTTTCTGGCATTCAGGACACTGATAGGGTTTTCGTCCAGAGCTAGATTTCTCATGTTTAGTGAGGTGGGATTGATGACTAAAGCTGTTCCCACAGTCATTGCTCTTATTTGAGTTGTTTGTTTCTCCAAGTTGGGTTTGTTCCTGGATACATGCCATCTTAAGACTGAATCTGATTCCAGTGTCTGTACTTGTTTATGTCATCACTCAGCATTAACTAAACTATGCTGCAGATGCTCTTCTTCACATTTGTACTTAACTAATTATAGTTTTTACCTGGAGATCATTTTCCTACCTTTAAAGGCACCAATCTAACTTGTCTTATAAACTTTCACTGAGGAGCCCCTTGTATTTACTAAGATGCTCCTCATGGATTCATTTTCTCCAAGTTATGCCGGGTGAATTCTCTCAAGTTTAATTAGTCTCATTTAGTGATTCTAGTTTATCACATTTGATTTAGGAGTTTTAAAAGCACTGATAAGGTCTTTGGGCTTTAGTGTTTGCCTGTTAGGTATGTTTGTTCATTCAAGTAATGACAGATGATTAGGGCATGCCAGGGCGGTTTATGAATTATCGATAGTGTAACACTGGCCCCTTTTATACTTTCTGTGCCAGTATATGCTTTTTTGCTCAGTGGCTAAGACAGGTACATGATACACTTTGGAAGTTACAGGCCACTTTGAAACCACTCGGATCAACCCAAGAGACAGAGTTGGTGGGGGAAAATCTTCCTATATTGGAAATGATAATCCAGCATCTTTGCTGTAACGACATCTGAGAAAGCGTATTTACAATGACATTCTTTTAAATAATATTTTCCTTCCTCTTGTCTCCAGGAGTCAGAGACAAAAGCTTGCGCTTGTAAACCTAGGATATTAGTCTTTTTGACAGTTCTGTTCCATCACAACACGTCTACGGATGCTGATCTGTTGGGGAGGGTTTGGGTCTCCAAAGCATTTCTCATAAACCATCAAACAGAATTTACAACACTGAGTTTTCCCAAGCGCACTGCGTGGGTATCAATTGTGATCAATATTCTTCTCAATCTGAGTTACTGACACTTGGTAAACATTTACGGTCCTTTTACTTTTGGGATTTGACAACTTTCACATTCACTAGTTTCTTCCGCTCCAACATCCTCACCGTTCCTGGCACATAGAATGTGTTTCTTCTCTAGAGCTTGAGAATGTTTTAACTTTCATTGAAATAATCCTTTTTGTTGTGTTTCACTAAATTTAAACCTTATTTTTTCTGTTCATGCTTCAGTCACCTGTAGAAATGGAGTCAGATATTGTAAATGAACACAAAGAAAAAATATTTATGACCGTATACTTTGCACAAAGAAAGTATTAACAAAAACAAGATAGGAAATCAGTTGAATAGCATTTCTGATAGTGGTGAAACAGCTCTGGACACTGTGTAGATCGGGAGCTTCGGATTACTGGAGCTCATGGATGTGTGGGCAAACGTACAAGTTGCACATATATTGGACACAGATTCTCAGCCAACACTATCAATTTACCATTTCTGTGGCAAAGGCTGACATCACAATGAGATAGTTGTAATTATTTTAATGAATTATCAGATGTTATTTACTCCCCTGCCCACCTAGACTGATAATCTATTCATTTTTCCAGTGATGTAGGAAGGGACATTGTATTGAACGAAGGAATTGGCCTTGTTGCACTCAGTACTTTAAATTCCACTGTACACTGACGCTGTGTCCAGTTAGCTCAGTGGAATTCACTATTTCAAATGGTGCGATGATAAGGACTTACTTGGTGGCTCAGAACTCATCACACTCCTCCGACAGGACCCGGGCACTGCAACACCTGAAAAAGAGAAAAAAACAGCACAAACCAAAAAGGGTCAAGAAAAGAAAAACTCAAAACAGAGGAAAGAGAAAAAAAAGGCTATCTTCCACTCTCACTGCAGGGGTCCAGCACAGGAAACTCTGAAGCAGATGCTTGTGAACCAATAAGTTACTTCTAAACACAGTGCCCCCAAGGTCAGCACCAGGCGCAGCTCCACCGGCCGCACCACCCTAAAGCAAGCCCTGTGTGCATGTGTGTCCACGCACATGTACTGTGTCTTTTGCTTGTAGTAGACAAGACAGAAACTGGCAGGATGGGAGGATGCAAAGAGATGGAAGCCAGATCCAGAGATGAAAAATGCCGAAAGAACGGACAGAGGGAGGAAGAGACAAATGTGCCAATAGTTAAGGAGCTGCAGGGGAAAACTAACCTAAAAAGGAACTGGACTTGCACTACACCCCCCACATGTTCCAGGAGGAATGTAGCTCCATCAGGTGATTTTCAGAAGTTTGATAACAACAAGAATAGTGCACAGAGGGAGTCAAATGTTGAAGTTGAAGAGACAAAAAAAAAACAGATCAAGAAAGGTAATAAAGTAAGAAGAAACAGGGGAAAAGAAAACTTAGAGTTATAGGAATCCTTACCTGACAAATATTGTATTTTTTGTTCCTCCAAGGGTGGCAGCCACGCTGCACTACCTGGTCATCCAGAATACCTTGAAATGAAGTAAAGAAATGGTTTTGTGTCAGACGACAATCACACTTCATCACATTTTACAAATAACCGCCCTAAACTTCTAAAACAAAAGAATTTCTTGTTCTCTGGAGGCCATTGTGAAGCAACTATGGTTAATGAATAAATACTTTTTTGGTTCACAAAGAGCCATGATCTCTTGCTGGAAAAGGTCTCTGTGAATATAGAGTGCACCCACAGTCTTAGAGAACAAACCCTAGCAATCCAGTCCATGTCTTCATAACCCCCATCTTTCCATTTACAGACCATGAAACTTGGGAATCAAAACAATCTGGTTTGCACAGGTATGTTAAAGTCCTTGTACATCATTCTGCCCACCGTTCAAAAATCAGTCAACCAGATTCTTAGATCTATACAAACCATGCTCTTGGAGCAACTGCAATTCAAGCTCAAGCTGATGCAGAGTTCGAATGCTGAGCAATGGAAGCAACAAGGCATCAATGTGTTGGTGCTTTTGATTGATAAATTATTTAAAGGTGTGATGTGGAGAGTCAGTGTCTTGTGAGCCCTATAGGACGGCGACCCAAGGACTAGAATTTGGAATCGAATCTTCACAAGACAAAGCTTAGAACATTGAAATGTTGAGATCTCCATTGAAGACAATGGAGCAGCAGCAGCCTATACAACCTGATATAGGCCCGCTGCTCTCAATATTACAATGTCCTAATACACAGCCTCTGCCTCTCTGAAATATATGGATTGGCAGGAGAAGGCAGAAGATAGAGCAACTTTAACAAAAACAATGCCTATGGTAAAGGTTTTGAACAGTATAACCTAATTATAGAAAAGACCCCACCAATTGTCCTTTCCTTACCTGTACTAATGGTCATACGAAATTAAATCAAAATTAAATAAAAAAAATTGTTTTCCTATGTAACTTGAGGTTACACCAATCACTCAAAGTGGAATATTGAAGCTATTTATTATCAGTTAGAGCTTGTTATTTTCTTTTTTAGTAACACATATTTTTTGGTAACATATTTTTACAAAACATTTGTACAAAACACACATATACATATACACAATTTATACAATACATACAAAAAACTTTTCAAAATTAACCAATTTGTTGGTCTAAACGGCCCACATCTATTTAAAAAAAAAAAAGGACGTTGACTATAATTATGTCAAAACATTCCCTATATCTGGTCATCAACAAAAAAGCAAATAAGGGCTTCAAAGGGTCAATTCCTTTCTCCCTCTAACTAATATCAAGCTCCTTATTCATGTAATGGCTTATATTATATCGCAATCTTCTTGTGTTGTTGCCTTATTGTATGTAGTCGACGCGTTTCAGCCTATATGTTAGTTCAGGCCTCTTCAGGACTTTAGGGCAATTCAACCAATATATTCCTTAAGTCAACATCTCTAAGGGGCAATCCACCCCATGGGGTATTTTAGTAGCTCTCACAAAGGTTTGTAGGGGATACCAATTAATTTTCAAATGGTCGAGTATCCACCTCCCGTATTACAAGGGTCAATGCTCCCGGCTAGGTAAGCGTGGCTACTGCGTTACCTAAATGCATCAATCATTCTCATTTAAACGGGACCGAATCTTTGACTGCTTATGAGGGCGCGGAACGCCGATTCTCCAGCAGGGCACACAGGAGCCTCCTGCCTTCCTCCTCCCCTAGCTCGCAGTGTCACTGGCGTCTCAGAGGGAAGAAGGGGGGTTCTGCTCATCTCCTGCATCTGTCCGGCTCACCTGAAAGTTGAAAAGCAGTTTAGCCGAGCCCAGGGAGAACCAGGGGCTGACTTCAGCCTTTCACAGCTATTGCTGTGAATGTTCAACAATTAACCGCCGTGGTCCTGCATGCGGCTTTGACTGTTGAACATTCACAGCAACAGCTGTGAAACAAAGGTTTCTGAGTAGCGGAGATGTTTCAACCCCCTCGGTCTCTGGGACACCTTTGTTTTATTAATTAAGACATTCTGCCCTCATGGGGCAAACAGTGTAATTACCTTATAGTCAGCCATAGCAGGCAATACTACCCATTAAAGGACCGCTCCCTTGATAAATGCCCTTGCCTTTGGAGCTAGAACAAGCTTCAAAGCTATTTTACAGGTTTCAAATAATTACTAAAGGCATAAACATGGGTACTCAGTCAGAGAAATATTTATCGTAATATTGCAGGAGACTGAGAAAAGACAGACTCAGAAATAACTCTAGCTGTAAAGTCAATAGACAGACCACCACATCAAATGTGTGCTAAGAAATAAGAAAATATTTTTCTATAATATCAAATAGCAAACTGATATAGAATCTGCTTAGTTAACAATCAAGGAAACATTCTTAGGTTTTTAGACAGAGAGAACACATTATTGACATGGTTCATGATGAGGTAAAAATGACAGCAATCAATGAATGTTCATGAAAACATGGCACAACAAAATGTAATTTAATAAACTACACCCACAAAATGAATAATTAATTGCGACTCTTCCCCATAAAGCCACAAGTCATTTTACAAGGTAATTCTCTAACATAATGTTGGACCTGGCCTCGTGGCGTGGGTCGCCTCTGTCCCTCCACACCCTGTGAGCGTAGGCCTGCCCCCTGAGCCCCTGCGCAGCGTCCCCGTAAGAATAGCCTGCACCCAACAGCCGGGTCGTCTCACCCCTGATGAGCCCGAACCCCCGTAAATACACGACCAGGCCGCATGTCCCCGTCCCGCGCCCGACTCCGAGCGCCTAGACCTGGCCTGCCCCACAAGGCCCGGACGCCATCTTCCCTTCCCGACATCCCTGTCTCCCTGGGCCTAGCTTGACCCCGGCCCCAGCGAAACCCAGACTCCAAAGGCGCGCCAGTCCTGGCTGGGGGGTAAAGCACTCTCCGAGTGAGATAAGCCAGAGAGTTGCGATGGCACCTCCGGCCTCCCCTGAGAGACTGGTTTCCGTCACACCTTCGGGCCTCCCCTGGGGCCCAGTCTCGATCGCACCTCTGGCCTCCCCGAGGGCTGGCTCCAGACCCGCTGGGCGTCCGGGAATGCCCGGACCCATCTTTCAAAGGGATCAAAGAACCAACTGCCGGACCTCGCCAACGACCAGCCCCCTGGGCTTGAGACCTCCGCCTGCGAGGGTCCGGAGATCAAAGAGCAGCAGGACTATAACTGGGCCCGCCCGACAACTAGCGGGCAGTTGTATCTTGGACCGGAAGCCCTGCTGATCTGATCGCGGCTGACCCTAAGAAAAACTCATCCTGGACCATCGGAGCCCTGCTGATGCTGTCGCGGCTCAAGCTGAACTGAACCATCGGAGCCCTGCTGACGCTGTCGCGGCTCGAGCTGAACCTTGACCATCGGAGCCCTGCTGACGCTGTCGCGGCTCGTCCTCTTGTAACCCTCGGAGCCCTGCTGACGCTGTCGCGGCTCCTCACGACCTTCTCCAGATCGAGCCCTGCTGACCTCGTCGCGGCTCGAGGAGTACTCTGGTCCGGCTGGACCATCGAGAGCACCATCACGACCGAGCCGACTCGATGGAAGTAAGGCAGCCAGTACGACTATCATCCCGTACCCCCCGGCTCGAGGATTGAGAGCTGTGCGCAGGGTACGCCTCGTACTGCCCCAGAGACTAAAAGACTGTCCCGCTTCCCCCCTTCCCGGATCTTCAAAGACTTTGTGGTCCCGTGACCACGTTGTACATAAGAGTGCTTTCTTCGTTTCATTGCTTATATAAAGAACTTGTTACTTTAACCCAACGGTGTGGTGTCTGTTCGTAGTATGGTGTGAGCTCAGTGTGTACGATCCTAGACTCGAAGTCCTCCCCGGTGAGGACCTCACGATAAGACTCGGCAAGATCTGTGGGAGAGGTGGGTCTTGGGGTGACCGGGTGAGCATAACCTGGCTCTCTGAGATCGCCCCTTCTAACACATAATAACTGGATCTTAATCACAATTTAGGTTTGTGGCCATTCATCATTGACCCAATTTGTACGGGAATATTTGCTGACACCTTATTAGTTGTTTATTAGAAATGCCAATAACTTGGACTCCTTTCCCAAGAGGGTTGGGTTGGGAGCTCCTGTCAGTCTGACTGTGGAACGGGTAGCTCTTTTATTGATTAAAAGTGATGCTGGATTCCCATTTACGTCTTCTTCTACAAAAGAGCCACTCTGGGTGACCTCTAGGACTGCACCAAGCATGCAATCCTTCTCCCGTCTCAGGCACAGTCATTGTGTCTGATTCAGTCCAGTAGAAACTCCTAGTGTAGATATAAGTTGTGGAAAATCCTTATTAATCACTAAAGGATTTTGTTGAAATCCTGAATTTGTTGAGAATTTGGCGTTCTATTCTGCATTGGGCTGTGGGACCATCGGGACTGAAGGCATGCTCCAATATATCTGCCTTTGATTCTACATGCTCGGCACAGTTGGGCTGGGACCATTGACTGAGATATCCCATTATGTGCCATCTGATTCATGTTCCAGTTTCCCAGGTTCCTGCAAACATCGCACAGATCATGTCTTATTCTGCACATGATTAGTGTTTGAGGTATTTAAATTGCCACTGTTAGTAAAACCTATACCCTAAGCAGGGACGGACTGACCGTAACGGGCTTCAGGTGTTTCCCCGGGAGGCTGGAACAGTGGGGACCGATTGTTCAGTGCTGGGAAACATATTTGTCACGGGGGCTGTTTTTTCTGTGGTGCTGCTATATCACCCCCAGCAACAAAAGAGGCAGGGATCTAGTCCGTCAAAATTGTCTGGCCTGGTTTGGGTTCCCAGTCCGGCCCTGACCCAGAGGAACAACATTTCCTCCTTGCACATACTGAACATCATTACTCTGCACACCAACGCCGTGCATATCCAAATTCACACCAGCAACAAACCCAAAATCAAAACGAGAATACAATCCGTGAGAACCACTTTCGTCACCCGTTGGATTTATTTTGATCTTCTTCTGCTTAGTAATAAAATTGTCACTAGAGTACTTTGGTTACAAAAAAGTCTCATCCAGAATGTTGGTCTACAGCCCCTCACATTTTGCTGGATATGTGCACTAACCTCTGGATGCAACGCTAAATGATGCGTCCTATTTTACCCGGTCTTCGAATTTGCAATATTATCTTGTAATACATAATAAAATATTTTGAGGCTCTTCACTCTGTGGCTCTTCAATTGGCCAGTTTACAAACAACTTGCACTCATTCCACAAATCTCTTGGGACAACAATTAACAAACTTAAACTCAGCTCTCGACCACCCTGCCTGGACGAACAGGTCTCATCTCCACTGCATCCCTCCTGGACAGGCCCCACCTTCTATGAACCACTCAAACACAGGACAGGCCTCACCTCATCTGCACCTCTGGACAGGCCTCTCCCCCTCTGCACCCCTGGACAGGCCTCACCTCCTCTGCACCCCTGGACAGGCCTCACCTCCTCTGACCCCTGGACAGGTCTTGCCTCCTATGCACCCCTTGACAGGCCTCACCTCCTCTGCACCCGTGGACAGGCCTCTCCCCCTCTGCACCCCTGGACAGGCCTCACCTCCTCTGACCCCTGGACAGGCCTCACCTCCTCTGCACCCCTTGACAGGCCTCACCTGCTCTGCACCCCTGGACAGGCCTCTCCTCCTCTGCACCCCTGGACAGGCCTCTCCTCCTCAGCACCCCTGACAGGCCTCTCCTCCTCTGCACCCTTGGACAGGCCTCTCCGCCTATGCACCCCCTGGACAGACCTCACCTCATCTGCACCCCTGGACAGGCCTCTCCCCCTCTGCACCCCTGGACACAGGCCTCACCTCCCCTGCACCCCTGGAGAATCCTCACCTCCTCTGACCCCTGGACAGGCCTCACCTCCTCTGCACCCCTAGAGAGGCCTCGCCTCCTGGACAGGCCTCACATCCTCTGCACCTCTGGACAGGACTCTCCTCCTCTGCACCCCTGGACAGGCCTCACCTCCTCCACACCCCTGGACAGGCCTCACCTCCTCTGGACAGGCCTCACCTCCTCCGCACCCCTGGACAGGCCTAACCTCCTCCGCACCCCTGGACAGGCCTCACCTCCTCTGCACCCCTGGACAGGCCTCTGCTCCTCTTTACTCCTGGACAGGCCTCACCTCATCTGCACACCTGGACAGGCATCTCCCCCTCTGCACCCCTGGACAGGCCTCACCTCCTCTGCACCCCTGGACAGGCCTCACCTCCTCTGACCCCTGGACAGGCCTTGCCTCCTATGCACCCCTTGACAGGCTTCACCTCCTCTGCACCCCTGGACAGGCCTCTCCCCCTCTGCACCCCTGGACAGGCCTCACCTCCTCTGACCCCTGGACAGGCCTCACCTCCTCTGCACCCCTTGACAGGCCTCACCTGCTCTGCACCCCTGGACAGGCCTCTCCTCCTCTGCACCCCTGGACAGGCCTCTTCTCCTCTGCCCCCCTGACAGGCCTCTCCTCCTCTGCACCCCTGGACAGGCCTCTCCTCCTCTGCACCCCTGGACAGGCCTCTACTCCTATGCACCCCTGGACAGGCCTCTCCCCCTCTGCACCCCTGGACACAGGCCTCAAATCCCCTGCACCCCTGGAGAAGCCTCACCTCCTCTGATACCTGGACAGGCCTCACCTCCTCTGCAACCCTAGACAGGCCTCTCCTCCTGGACAGGCCTCACCTCCTCTGCACCTCTGGACAGGCCTCTCCTCCTCTGCACCCATGGACAGGCCTCTCCTCCTCTGCACCCCTGGACAGGCCTCACCTCCTCCGCACCCCTGGACAGGCCTCACCTCCTCCGCACCCCTGGACAGGCCTCACCTCCTCTGCACCCCTGGACAGGCCTCTCCTCCTCTTTACTCCTGGACAGGCCTCACCTCCTCTGCACCCCTGGACAGGCCTCTCCTCCTCTTTACTCCTAGATGGGCCTCACCTCCTCTGACCCCTGGACAGGCCTCATCTCCTCTGCACCCCTAGACAGGCTCGCCTCCTGGACAGGCCTCACCTCCTCTGCACCCCTGGACAGGCCTCTCCTCCTCTGCACCCCTGGACAAGCCTCACCTCCTCTGCAACTCAGGACAGGCCTCACCTCCTCTGCGCCCCTGGATAGGCCTCTTCTCCTCT
Organism: Lissotriton helveticus; assembly: GCF_964261635.1. Classification (NCBI taxonomy): domain Eukaryota; kingdom Metazoa; phylum Chordata; class Amphibia; order Caudata; family Salamandridae; genus Lissotriton; species Lissotriton helveticus. Next base: position 439,058,958 of record NC_136058.1, read on the forward strand.
GCACCACTGGACAGGCCTCTCCTCCCCTGCACCCCTGGACAGGCCTCTCCTCCTCTGACCCCTGGACAGGCCTCTCCTCCTCTGCAACCCTGGACAGGCCTCACCTCCTCTGCACCCCTGGACAGGCCTCACCTCCTTTGCACCCATGGACAGGCCTCACCTCCTCTGCACCCCTGGACAGGCCTCTCCTCCTCTGCACCTCTGGACAGGCCTCTCCTCCGCTGCACCCCTGGACAGGCCTCACCTCCTCTGCACCCCTGGACAGGCCTCACCTCCTTTGCACCCATGGACAGGCCTCACCTCCTCTGCACCCCTGGACAGGCCTCTCCTCCTCTGCACCTCTGGACAGGCCTCTCCTCCTCTGCACCCCTGGACAGGCCTCACCTCCTCTGCACCCTGGACAGGCCTCACCTCCTCTGCACCTCTGGACAGGCCTCTCCTCCTCTGCCCCTCTGGACAGGCCTCACCTCCTCTGCACCCCTGGACAGGCCTCACCTCCTCTGCACCCCTGGACAGGCCTCACCTCCTCTGCACCCCTGGACAGGCCTCACCTCCTCTGCACCACTGGACAGGCCTCTCCTCCTCTGCACCCCTGGACAGGCCTCTCCTCCTCTGACCCCTGGACAGGCCTCTCCTCCTCTGCAACCCTGGACAGGCCTCACCTCCTCTGCACCCCTGGACAGGCCTCACCTCCTTTGCACCCATGGACAGGCCTCACCTCCTCTGCACCCCTGGACAGGCCTCTCCTCCTCTGCACCTCTGGACAGGCCTCTCCTCCTCTGCACCCCTGGACAGACCTCACCTCCTCTGCACCCCTGGACAGGCCTCACCTCCTTTGCAACCATGGACAGGCCTCACCTCCTCTGACCCCTGGACAGGCCTTGCCTCCTATGCACCCCCCTGGACAGGCCTCTCCTCCTCCGCACCCCTGGACAGGCCTCTCCTCCTCTGACCCCTGGAAAGGCCTCACCTCCTCTGCACCCCTGGACAGGCCTCACCTCCTCTGCACCACTGGACAGGCCTCTCCTCCTCTGCACCCCTGGACAGGCCTCTCCTCCTCTGACCCCTGGACAGGCCTCTCCTCCTCTGCACCCCTGGACAGGCCTCTCCTCCTCTGCAACCCTGGACAGGCCTCACCTCCTCTGCACCCCTGGACAGGCCTCACCTCCTTTGCACCCCTGGACAGGCCTCACCTCCTTTGCACCCCTGGACAGGCCTCACCTCCTCTGCACCCCTGGACAGGCCTCTCCTCCTCTGCACCCCTGGACTGGCCTCACCTCCTCTGCACCGCCGGACAGGCCTCACCTCCTCTGACCCCCACTCAGGCTCAGCAGGAGGAAGAGCTGGGGTCTCCTGATGTCACCGTGAGTGCCAGGGGGGGGGGTCTGATCCATGGATTAATAAATTGCAGCCAAGTGAGTTGGCAGCTCTCCTACCTGAGCAGAAACCTGTCGGGCTCTCTCCTCCTCCTGGGGACCTGAGGGGGGCAGATCTGGGGTCTGGGGGGGGTCTGTAGATGGAGGTAACTGCCCACCAGACAGGGCGCCTTCCTCCTCTGCAGCAGGCTTGACACACCAGGAGAGGCCGGAAGTGATGTCACCACCGCTGCTGGTGCTGTCTCTGCCTCCGCTGACCCGGAAGAGGAAACCCTTCTCCTTTTCATCCAATGTGCAGCTCAATGGGTTTCATCGGCAGGTGAGGACCGCCCTCTGGTGGCCGCTGACAGAACCGCCGCCTCCAGGCTCCAGGAGTGAATACATTTCACACAAACAAGCATTTATACCTGTAAAGACCTGGGATTTCAGATGTCACAGACGGGAATGGTTTAAAGGGTCAGACAGTTCAAGTACAGGGCCTCACACTTGGCTGCTGCTGTAGAAAAATATTTATAGCTTCACTTCAGGTGAGCATCTTCCAAAACACTGATGTAAAGGACTTGAGAGTGTTTACAGAAAGGTGACAACTGGAAGTGGCAATCTGTACTTCAATGAATATATCTGTATTTCAATGAATATATCTGTATTTCAATGAATATATCGGTATTTTAATGAATATATGAGTATTTCGGTCAGTTTTGCAATTAAACTGGACAGCTTATTTATTCTTTTAAATAATTCATTTGCAGTTTTTCAAATCCACAACGTGCTGGATAGCAAAGTAAACAGAGATAAATACCATGGAGTTTAAGACACCAGATCAGTGACAATGAGGCATAGGTCATGTGTCAAAGCGACAATTGAAGGAGCTTATTTCTAATTTTCCTATGTCTGTGGCTTTTTCCTTATATTTAATACGGTTTTATATCCTCGAATAAGATTGAATTGTAGGTTCTAATTAGGTTTTGAGTTTCTGGTTTAAGAGCACAACTGTCTCCTAAAATATTAAGACACCAGCCTCTTCCAGGCTTTGTTGTTTTGTTTACAGTAACCACCATCCTCTCTCAACAAAGATTCACTGGCAAAAAATAAAGCAATTTATCTTTGAAACAACTCATTCCTAAGATAGAGATATCAAGTATGAACAAGAAATTTCTCACACAGTTTGCATTGTATCATAAAAATGAGTGGGTGTTACAGGTCTGAAGAACTGGGGAGGGGCATTTGACTACTGGAAAATATTCTACTCCTTCACATAGGCCCCTATATCATCGTACGCTTGTCATCAATACACCATTGATTAGTGAGTGCGTCAACTCTTTGTAGCATTGTCATGCAAGCAGTCTTGAATGTCTTGACAGCAACATTAGTTCGGACGTGCATACATCAGAGCTCTCAAACCTCACTCATCATGAGTGACACTCACACATTTGGAGGTCGGTCTGAAGTGTCACTCAAACCTGGTTCATTCTTCCAAAATATGGGGATTAACTAGAACTTCACACGTGACTTCGGCACAGAGCAGACCCTCTGTCCCACATTTTAGTGGCAAAACCTATATTTCACCATGAGTATTGCACACAGTTCAATGGAATGTTAAATTGAATGTCAATTTTAGTGAGACTTGGTTGTTAATTTTATCACTTTACATTTCTTCTGATCATGTCTATAAATTCAGTAATGTCTCTTCCTTTGGAATTGTCAAAGTCAAATGTTAAGTGACACCACTCCCTGTGTCTTTTTTAAATATCTAATTTTTTTATTGACTTTTCATACACAATGAGCATTTAACAGGGATTGAAGTTTATCAATTCAGCAGAGTCCAAGATACTGTGTAAACTAGAACTGGTGAGACGACATTGATAACAGGAAAAACGATAAATAAAATAACATCTCCAGATAGAGGTGATGTGGCCTAGAAGATCCCGCAGAAGATCAGGGAAGGAGGACGAGGGAGAACAGGAGGGGAAGGGACATGGAAACAGGAGAGAAAAGTCAGGGTGCCAGGCCCCATGGTCGCCCCCCAAAAAACCAACTCCCACTACGAAGGCCGTAGCCAGCTCACTCTTACCATGGGGAGTTAAATCCTGGAATATTGACATTTTGTGAAGCAAGGTCTGACGGGCCATGAATTGCGGTGCCACCCCTAGGTTGGTCATCAAGGTATCCCAAATGGAGCCGTAGTAGCACAAAGTACTGTACAGTCCACAGGAAATGTAAAATGTCACTGGCCGTGCACTACACCTTCAGCACCACCAGCACTTGGAATCCTCCACCATATGTGCTTTATAGATCCACTCCGGCGTCCAATGCCAGTGGTGTAGGAACTTGAAATAACTGAATTTCAATCTGACCTCCTGGAGGAAACTGCGATGGTCTTTCCAAAGGTCGTGTCCATCCTGCTCAGACAGTGAGAGGCACAGCCTCTGCTCCAACACACAGCATAATGTGTGGCAGTGGTGCTTGAAAAAAGGCTGTCCATAGTGGTAACATACAATCCCACCATAGTGTCCTTGAATCCTTTCCACATCAGGATATAATGCAACATTGGGTCAGACTCATGATCATAAGGGGGAGCACCCAGCATTCATACAGTCCGGTGGGAGGTTCAGGTAACTGAACTCTAAGATTTCAGGAGCCAGATTGCTAGATTCAGTTGTGCTGGATCTGGGTGCCTTATCTCTCCATGGTTCTGCGTCAGCAGTTTTGGGGACAGATGTAGTTTTTGGTGTGGAACTATTGAGAGTTCGAGGAGTGTTGTGAATCATGGTAGCTGCGCCCATGTGGGAGCAACCAGGATCATCTTGAGAGACTAATGTTTGAGCTTGCGTACTACTAGTGGGATGAGTGGGAGTTGCGGAAAACCGTACGCAAATCTCCCTGACCAGTTCATCCATATTGCATTGCCCTTGGACAACGGGTTTGGGAACCTGGCAGCGAAGGTGTGGCATTTTGCGTTGAGTGTGTGGCGAACAGATCTATGTCTGGTTGGCCCCACATTTGGAAGAAAGGTTGAAGGACTTGTGGATGAAGTTCCTATTCGTGTATTTGTTGAGTCTGATGACTTAACAGATCCGCTATCTGATTGTTTACTCCTGGAAGATGTTCTGTCAGGAGATATATGTTTTGTGTAATGGCCCACCTCCATAAACTTTGCGCTAGGTGAGACAGCTGCAAAGAATGTGTTCCTCCTTGCTTTTGTATGTAGTACATTGCTGTCATATTGTCCATCCCGACTTAGGCAGCCTTGTTGAGAAGATGTACTTGGAACTAGAAATATTGGCAGTGGTTCTAGGTGATTGATGTGGAGCGCTTTTTGTTGAGTGGTCCACTTGCCCTGAATTGTGTGATTTAGGAGATGGGCTCCCCAAACGGTGAGTGATGCGTCTGTTGTTAGCGCTATTTGTGAAACTGGCTCTAGGAACGGCCGTCCTTTGGAAAGGTTTTGTGTGTTCCACCACTCCAGAGAGCGATGTGTTTGGCTGTCTACCAACATCAGATCTGTAAGTTATCCCTGAGCCTGATTTCACTGACATGCCAAACATGCTTGTGAAGGGCGCATCTGAAGTCTTGCGTGAGATACGATGAAAATGCAAGAGGCCATCATCCCTATTAGCTGCATAAACACTTGTGCTTAGAGAGAGTGTTGAGGCTGAAACTTGGTGATGAGGGTTTGCATGCTGGCTATCCTGGCTGGATTGGGGTATGCTAGAGCTTTGCAAGTGTCTATTGTAGCTCCTAGATACTGATGTACGCCTCCTACAGGAGACGTACAGTGTGACTTGGTGTAGTTTAGTGAGATCCCTAAGTCGTGTAATAGCTGGATCATTTGATAAGTGTGATGAACACACTGACGTATGACTTGGCTTTTAAGAGCCAGTCGTCCAGGTATGGAAATGCGTGGATTTGCTGCCTTCTTAAGTGCTCTGCTACTACTGCAAGGCACTTTGTGAACACCCTGAGTGCTGTGGTCACCCCAAATGGAAGGACCTTGAACGGATAATGCTGGCCGGCCACTGTGAATCTTAGGTATTTCCTGTGAGCAGGATGAATGGGAATTTGGAAGTAGGAGTCCTTGAGATCGAGTGTGGCAAGGAAGTCGCCTCTTTGAAGCAGTGGAAGGATCTGTGAAGAGTGATCATGTGAAAATGATCTGATTGAATGTAGAAATTGAGAGGTCGGAGGTCCAGTATTGGTCTTAGAGTTTCGTCTATTTTGGGGATTAGGAAATACAGAGAGTGAACCCCTTCTTGATGTTGTATGGGAACTGGTTCTATTGCGTGCTTTTGAAGCAGTGAAAGAACTTCTTGTTTGAGGAGTGTTAGATGTTCCCCGGACATTGGACGCTGTTTGGGTGGTGAGTTGAGGGGAGTAGTAGAAAGTTCCAGGCAGTACCCATACTGGATAATATGTCTTACCCACTTGTCCATAGTGATGGAATTCCAGACAGGTAGGAACTGTGATAGTCTCCCTCCGACCGGAGTGGAATGGGCTGGAGGGAAGTCACTGCTTCCTAGCGGGGGAGGTGCGAGTGTTGTTGTTACCTCGACCTCTCCCTTTGTTGTTACTTTCCCTTTATCCACCTCTAAAATATCCCCTACTGGGAGAGGTTTGTGTGGTGTTTTTGTATGAAGAGGAAGTAGTGTCTGTACCAATGTTCTTGGATTATCCTCTGTAGAAGGAGCGGCAAAAGGAACCACGTGTGGATGGAGACTGTAATGCTCCCATGGATTTAGCAGTCTCCGTGTCCTTTTTAATTTTTTGGTGTCTACAGCCGGTCCAAAAAGTTGTTGCTGATTGAACAGCTGGTTGAGGATAGTTGTTTGTACCTCCTGTTTGAAGCCAGAATTGTGCAACCAAGCATGTTGTCTGAGTAACATGCTAGTGTTAAAGGCCCTAGAGGCGGTCTCAGCTGCATCAAGGGCACACTTGATTGATGCATTGGTTATTAATTTACCCTCTTGGATGAGATCATTGGCCTTGGTCTTGTATTGATTTGGTAAATGCTGCAATAGGGTTTCTAGTTGGTCATAGTGAGCCCTATCATACCTAGCAAGTAATGCTTGTGTGTTGGCTATCCGCCAGTGATTAGCTGCTTGAGCAGCAACACGTTTGCCGGAAGCATCTAATAATTTAGACTCCTTGTCTGGAGGTGGTGCCTCACCAGAGGTCTGAGAATTAGCCTGTTTTCTAGCGTTAGCTACCACCAGGGAATCTTAAGGGAGTTGACTTTTGATGTAGGCGGGATCATTGAGGAGGTTTATATTTTTTATCAATTCTCGGATTGAAAATTCTAGCCCTAACAGGGTCTTTAAATATGTCATGGGCATGTTTAATGACACCTTTTAACATTGGCAGGGTTTGTACAGTCTTTAGTGACTGCTCAAAAGTGTCTATTAGAAAGTCCTCCTCTGCAGGGTCTGAATGCATTGAAACACCACGGTATGTAGCTGCCCTATTTACCAAATGACTAAAACCAATATTGTCATCTGGGGGAGATGGCTTTGTTGAGTATGCCTGGGGATCAGGGAGGTCTGGAGGGTCGACCGGATAATCATAATCGTCCCAGTCGTCCTGTGGTACGTCTGTGTGGGTATCAGGGTCTGTAAAAGGGTCATTGTTGCCTCCCCCATCCCCTAAATCATCATCGAACTGTGGTAATGGTGAGTTTGGTGGAAGTATAGGAGAGTGGAGGAGAGGTAGGATTGGTAGGAACAACAGGAGAAGAGGGTTGTATAGGTTTAGTAGCACAGTTTTTTTTCTTAACAGGCACTGCAGGAATGCCTGGTATATCCAGTTTCCTCTTCTTGTGTGGAACAGTAGACACATGTCCGGTTTTAGGGTCTATGTGGAGTGTTTTTTTATTCAGATCGATAGGATCCGGTCGAAAAAGTTCTTCCTCTGAGATAGACGCTTTCGGTGCCGATCTTTTCGGGTCCAAGCGAGGTTTGGATTTCTGCTCCGGAGCCTTGGAAGGTGTTTTTGGATCCTTCGGCTTCGATGTTGAGGCAGAAATCTTTTTTGGTTCCGAATGTGTTGGTTTCGGATCAGATGCCTTTTCTTTCGGCGCCGGGGTGGTTGATGCCGATTTCTTTCTGGGAGTAGGCTGTGCTCCCGACTTCGGTACCGATGGAGCCTGTGGGACACTAACAAGCGGCTTGCTCGGTCACGAGCTGCCTGATGGCTTGTCCTTTGTCTTTGGAGCCGAGCCCGGGGGCCGGGCTTCTGAACATTGTTTTCGGTCACGGCTGGGGTCAACAGGCGAAGTCTTGACCAAGTCCTTCGTTTTTGCAGGTGGGGTTGTAGCAGTGGTACTTGTGAGAAGTTGGCCTGGTATATGATGTTCACTATTCTAGTGAGCACCTTGCACCAGTCCAAACAACCCTTATGGTGATGGTTGTAAAGTCAACCTTATAGACCAGCTATCCTACTGGTAGCATGGACAAAAGCAGTCTTAGGCTAAACTCAAGAGGGCATGTGAAGCCAGCTGTTTTACCATATGCAAACCTTTTAATACCAAATGACAGGACACCACACAGGTTATATATTCAAAATATATATGTATTTATTTCTAAACAACCCCCTGTACTCTTTATGAGCACAGAAGCACAAGCATATAACAAGGAACTTAATATAACATACAATAAGTTGCACAATATGGATAGGCCCTGGTGGCCCGTAAAACCATATACTAAAATAGTGGTATAAGTACCACGTCACGAACAATGGTAAGGCCTAGGGCCTTGGGAATCGCTGGGGCTACACTGGACTAACAGTAGTTAGGGAGCAGGAGGCCCACAGGATGCGGGTGCAGTGTCTGATTGCACACGCGTGCACCTATAGAAGTCAATGGGTGCGTAAAGTTAGAAAGTTAAAGAGTTAGGAGCCTTCCGACTGGACTAGAACTAAACCACTTGAGACTAGGGTACTAGAAGAGTAAACCTACACAGGAGCACCTCAGTACTCGTGTTACCTCACCCACAAGAAGCGGGTGCATAGGTGTCAAAGTATGTCGGGTTTAGTCGTGGAGTTCTATGGAGCCTTGGAGAAAAGATGCTGCAGGCGACCAGGAGAAAAGAGTCCGGTTGGATCCAAGGGTGGATCGAGGATGAAGAGTACCTGAATGCAGAGGGGACAGAGTCTGGGTCACTAGCCAGTGACCAGGATGGAACCAGGAAGAAAGCAGGCGATGTCGTGATGCGATCAGGTGCTGTCATGAAGTTTGTCTCCGCTGCCACGTGGACCAGGAGGTGTCGACGACAACCAGGTGCTGGACACGGACTGTTACACGAAGGCTCTCGCTGTCGGCGGTGTCGGTTCTCGATTCAGAGTCAACAGGCCTTGGCAAATGCAACCAATGCAGGAATCGAAGATGGCTTCTGGATCAGACCAGCACGGTCTGATGGGCTGCTCCTTTTCAGGGGAGCAAGGGCCAGTCTGGAGCAACCAGACCAGCATTGGAAAATCAAAGGATCGTCGTCACAGAGGCCACTAGCCAACAGGCAAGTGACCGGACAGACGTGTAGAGCAGGAAAATGCAAAAGGGCCTCACGCAGCACTGGGTGAATGTGGAGAGTTGATCTTCGGTGCAAAAGATGCTCGGGCTGGGGCTTCTCAATCCCCAATGCATAGCTTCGAGGGGGCCTCAGGAGCTGCACGGAAAGCACTCCACTGGCTTTCCAAGATGGCCGGTCCCACGTCTCTCGTCGCCTCCACGGGTTTCAGCTTTGCTGTGGCTGTGGATCGGGCTGTTGGATGTCTGGAAGTCTGGTTCTTGTCAGGCTCTGTTGTTCGAGCTCCGGCAGGAGCAACGATAAAGCAAACTGTTGAGCGCTTGATGGTACCTGCTTGCACAGGGTGGTCTCTCCTTGACCACAAGAGAGATTCTTCAGTCTTCTACGTCGAGTAGGATGTCGAAGGGTCCAGCGTTTTGTATCAGAGTTTCAGTCAGGATTATCTAAAGTCTAAGGACACAGCTCCTACCTTTATTCCAAATCAAGGGGCTGGATTACCTGATAGGTCCCTCCTATGGGTGGGACCCAGGAAGGGGGTGGTTACACCCCTTTGTCCAGTTTCGCACCAGAGCTGGGGCTGGAGTGCCCCAGCACCGGTTTGAACTGGCCTATGCATGGGACACTTTGTGTGCCCCAGACAGTGACTCATTTAATTCAGCCCTCCCTGCCCCAATCCACTATCTCCTGTCTGGGGTGGTGCTAGCACCTCCCTGTGACAGGAAACCTATTGTCCAAGCCTCCCTCGCTGGAAGGGCTCCCAGCAGCAGGAGGTCAGACTTGTGTCTGTGGCAGCAGCATCCATTTTGTGATGCTGAGGCTCTGGTTAACTTTAACCGGCATTAATGGAAGTAACATGTCTTTTTCCTCTAGAAGGGTGGAATGCTACCCCTGTCGCCAGAACTGGCGAGGGGGTAGTATTCCAAAGCGTACGACACCTTACACGACATGTTTTGATAAAGCCAAACCAAAGTTAGCAATAACCGCGAGGATTATAATGCACTTAAGAGTATATGGTATGGCAATATCCTGGAACAGCTATAAGGACATGGTTCCGAAAGCTGCAGACAGGCTCAGCTCATGCTATAGCACCATCTCACATAAAACCAAGCACTCTGCCTCCAGGATTGTTAAGGCCTGCCATAGGAGTGACTTATAGGTGCATATGTGTCCAGATATAAGGTTAGACATAGGAATACTATATCTAAGCAAGGAGTGATTACACGACCTTGCCCCAGCTGAGTGATCAGCCAGTTGTGTCAGTTTGGATGGCCAGCCAGGGGTGGCAAAAGATATGCTGCAGCCCGTGGTAGGCCTTGGGTGCACCTATGCCCTGGGTACCTATAGTACACTGTACAGGGACTCATAAGAGTGACCCAAATCCCAATTGGTGATGTACCTAAAGTACATGGTGTGAATTTAGAGAGAGAACAGCAGGGCTGTGGGGCTGATTAGACCATAGGATAGCAGACCCTACTCTCCTACAGTACTCACTCGTTGATCTGGAGGGATGGGGTGGTCTGAGTCGGAGTTGTCTGCTTCGGACACGATTTCCAGTTCCTCCGAATCTTCCTCCGGGACATCGGGCCTTCATCAAAGATGTCCACCGGTACCAGAGCTGCTTGCTGCGCCATGATGTGTCGTCGGACCCGGCAATCACGGATGGTCTTTTTGGATTGAAAGGAGGCGCAGGCATGGCAATTATGCTCGTCGTGCTCTGTCGAGAGACCCAGATTACAGACCTTGTGGTGGTCACTGTGTGGAGTCCTTTCCATGAGCCGTAGTTCCGAATGGCGTCGATAGGCCCAGCGGCCCCGTGTCGACGACCTGAATGGGATATTTGAGGAGCGCGTCGAAGGTCACGCGATCGAGAAACAATACATCGAAGTTTATGATGGGTTGTGCGCGAAAAGGTTTGGAGATATGGTGCCGAACCGGAGCGCAGAAGTTACATCCGAACCCGATGGCGGAAAAAAACAATCTGAGGATGGAGTTGATGCCCATGCACACTATCGTCCAAGGGAGGAGTCACCTATCTCGTGACTACAAAAAGACTTCTTCAAAGACAACAACAAGGTGCGAGCATACAAACCCAACACCAGATGGCGATCTATGCACAGAGTGTGAATTCTGCAGCTCATATGCCTCGAACAGTGGGTTTCTGTTGCAGTAACTTGGTGCAGAACAAAGTGAAGAGTCGACATGGCACACATCCATGTGTGCCATGCCCAACAAACCACTGCACTGGCATACATCCGTCACCCCTCTAGCTGGGTGCCCTATGCCAGTGGTGAGTGTACAGGTGCATGAGCCCTGTACCCCTACAGTGCCCAAGTCTATTCCTGGGCATTGTAAGTGCAGTGCTGCCATTAGTTGGATGTACTTTAATCGATAAAATTTCATCATAAAAGTATACAATCTTATACAGTTAAAAGAAATAAAAACGGGAACCCACCAGTCCTTGTATACATACATCTACACGTTAAAACACAATGCTAAAAGCAATAAAAATGTTCAATAAAAACAGGTACATAACAGCCTAAAATCATCATACCAAGAATCCATATAAGTTAGGGTGATGAGGGGGTTGATTTTACCCTCCGCATACGTGTCTGCCAGGCACTTCCCAAGAATTTGGCTACCCCGCAAACCATAGCAAGGGAAGATGTGTCGGTGCTGAGGACCCACAAGGCCATTTTATGGCACCTGAGGCCCAGCCCCTTGCATAGTGGTTTTAGCCATATTTTCCTAGCACCCCTATAAGACAGGCAAGCGAAGAGGAAATGAGCCACAGACTCTTTGGGGGCTGCACACCCAGGACAGAATTTTGGTACATTGCCTAGATTGTTCCACCCAGAGGTGAATTAATTCACCAGGAAGGCCCCAAACCTGAGTTTTAGGTAGAGTGATCTATCCAATGGTATTTGTATAAAATCAAGGAACGGTTCAAGTTTCCTTACCAGTTTAAACTCAAGGAACCGCTCTGTAAGGGGACCCCCTACACCTCTACATGTGGCCACCTCCTGGACCCAGTCCCAATAAAGTTTCTTAATCACTAGCTTAGGGGTGGTGTTTGGCTCATCCATGATTCACTCAAGCCCAAATTTAAGACCAGCTGCCTCAGATTGCTCAACCACTTGATCTTGTTCCCCGAGTGGAGCGAAAATAGTTCATCTAGAACTGCTGCGTAGTTATGGAGCTCCCGGGTCGTTCTAAGTCGTACCCAGAAAAGTAGCGGGCGCAGGCGGACTATATCTTTTAAAGAGCGCCTGCCCATGTCTTACCGTAGTGGATTTAGCGGGGTAGAAACTGGAAGGGACACCAGATCTCTCAAGAACTTATTGTCAGATGTAGCTAGATCAGTTGTGTTCTCGAACCCCCACAGCTCGGATCCGTATAGTGCCGATGATAATGCTTGGCCTTCGTACACAGCGAGAGCCGGAGCTACAGGTTTACTCGTCGACTCCCTCTGCTCCCTCAGAAAAGCCCCTGACACTCGTTTATGATCTAAAAGCATTTTGGCCAAAATATATTTCCAATTCATCCAGCTATTAACCCTAACCCCCAAATAGTCAAATGAATCTACCAACTCCAAGGGGGCACCATTAAGCAAGACATTATTCCTGAATCTCTTGGAGGGTGAGATGGCCATAAGCTTTGTCGTAGAGGTACTGATGGTAAGACCTCTATCCTTGCAGAATGCACTAAAACGATCCAGGAGCTTTTGGAGGCCTGTGGGGGTTTTAGAGATCAGGAGGGTGTCATCCGCAAATAGCAGGGTAGGTGTTTTTTCCCCCGCCAGGGTTGGGGCATCGGTCGGTTCCTCCCTCAGGTGGTCCACCACACCATTCACAAAGAGGGAGAACAAGGTCGGCGCCATAACACATCCCTGGCGGACTCCACTCCTCACCGACACCCTCTCTGTCAGTTGCCCCTGGGTACCCCATCTGATCCTAGCATAGTTCCCCTCATGAAGTTTCACAATAAATCCCAGGAGAGACCTAGGGAACCCCATCTTCTCTAGAATATCCCACAGCCTGGCACGAGGGACTAGATCGAAAGCTGTTTTGAGATCTATAAATGCCAGGTACAGGCTGCCCTTACCGATGGTCACGGCCTTCCAATAGATCGTGAAAAATCGGAAGACCTGATCCATCATGCCCACTTTTTGTCTGAATCCCGCTTGGAAATGGGAAAGGACGTTCTCCTCTTCCATCCAGACACCCACCCTGGAGACGATGACCCTGCCAACCACCTTCTGGATCACGTCTATTAGACTGATCGGTCTGTAGTTGGTAAGGTCATCTCTCGCCCCCTTCTTGTACACAGTTACAACCTCTGTTCCCTTCCACGAATCCGGCACTGGGTAGCCCTTAGAGATCAAATTCATTAGGGCGATGAGTCTGGCCCAGACTGCAGGTTCGTCCAGAAGGAGGTCCCCAGGTAGCCCGTCAGGGACCGCCGCCTTCCCCGGGGTCAGATGTTTAATGGCCAATGTTACCTCGCTGGTCAAAAATGGATCTAAGAGCACCGATGGCACATGGCCCTCGATGTCACATGCTGGGGGAAAGGGGGGTATCACCTCTGCTCCGCCATACAAAGCAAAGAAGTGGGAATACCATTGTTGTTCTGTTATATGATTACTAATGGGAACCATACTCCGCCGTCTGGCCTTGTTGATCAAATCCCAGAACAGAGAAGAATTCTTCATGTGGGCTGCAGATTTAAGGTCCTGCCAATGTTGTTCTTCCCACTCGCGTTTGGCTAGCACTAATAACCTGGCATAATCCTTCCTAGCCACTCTAACTAGTGAAGGATGCTTTTTAAGCAGGGCGGCTGATAGCTCCTTCCTTTTTTCCCTGAACTGGTCCGTGTACCAAGGGTTACTAGATTTTGCCTGTTTGTAGTTCAGTCTACCCTCATTGCCCTGGGTGGAAAAATATTGGTATTAAAGTAACAAAAGGAGGAGTATACTCCTCCTTTTGTTACTTTAATACCTTACCTAGGGGAATAGGAGTACACTCCGTTCACACTTTGTGAATTAATCCCTTACTCTTCCTTTTGTTATTACATGGAAAAATATTGGCCCACTTTCTCTATTGCATTTTTATAAACTAGAGAGAAGGACGGGTCCTGAACAATACCATTAGCCAATTCGAATTCCTATAGGTCTGCAAACAACTCTGCTAAATGCACCTTAATCCTACCGAGATTCCCTTCCTGGGATTGGACCTTGTCCCATTTCAGCCTACGAATGGAATTGTAGGGGACAACCTCCTTGGTTGTCCTCAGGGGGGCTTTATTCCTATTTCCATTTAATGTGCCCTATCTTAACTTCAAACATAAAGGGTTATGGTCGCTGTCCTGGGAAGGTACTACCTCCATGTCGGTTAGATCTCGCCACAAGGTGACGTCAAGTAGGATGTAATCTATTCTCGACGGGCCATTAAGCCTATTAAAGATGTTTGCCCTGCCACGGTCTGAGCTTGTTCTGCCGTTTAGCGCTCTTAGATTGTGCTCCATGGTCAGGGCATTAATCTGTATTGCCCTTGGGGACCATTTTCTGACTGGTGCTAGTGACAGGGCCGGTATAGACCATCTAGAGTCCTCATCCTCTATACCCAGGGGATCATCCCTGCTTAGGGGTTCAAATGTACAGTTAAAATCCCCACCCACTATGGTTTTAGAGAGCGGGGGCATTTAGCTAATACCTGCTTAAGGGTCGCTATTGTGCTTGACATTTGGTCCCCTGGGGACCCTCTTGAATAAACATTAAATAGGTCTATCCTACTCCCCTTGTTGTGCCCTGGGAATCAAAGGTGTAAAATGTCCTCGCTCACTGGTTTATGGACAGTAATATCCCAATTCAATGCTATCTTTATCCAAACATGAAGGCCCCCTGCGGGTCTACCCTTCCCAGAGCTTATTGCGGGCAAAAAGAAAGTTGCATAACCTGATTTGTACACTGGGAGCAAACTCCAAGTCTCTGGGAACATGCAGATATCAAACTTCTCGATAAACGCGTTCCTCTCTGGTAAGATCGTCTTTTTTTGTAACCCAGCCACATTCCAAGATAGCAAGTGTAACACCCTATGAACCGTAGAGGACAAGGCTGATGCAACTCCCTTATTCCCGCCCTGCCCACAAGGGTTTGGCTACGTGGTATCTACTAAAAGATTTATTGGCTTCGGGGGGTGAACTACTGTCGCCGTTGCACCCCAAGGGCTTTATTGGCTTAATCCAGCCGCTACCTGAGTTGATAAAAAGGCCCTGTCCCACTTGGCGTCATTCAACCTGCTCCAGTACGCTGAACCTATTCCTTTGTGGGAAATGTGGGAGTAGGGGGGGGGGGGCAGATGGCTAACCTCCCACGGGGTTAATCCCTGATGAACGTTTAGTGGTGGGATGTTCTGTCCTTCCTCCTGTCGAATACCTCTATACTGTCTGGGATGGGTTATAGGATAAAAATATGAAAGATGCAGGGGAAAGATTTGGGTGTTTGCCCAAGATGGTGACCTACTGCAGATATAATCTACCGCACTTATGCTCCTAAAATTAAAATTGAACACTACACAGTTCCCCACGATGTTCTTAGCCCCAGACCCAATCCACCCAACCCTTCTTACACAGAGTATTTCACCCGAGACATCGGAAGGAAGGGGCCTGTTTACATTAAGCCATTGTATGCATTTGTTTTTTAGTTCGGAATGATCCTCACTTTTACCATGGCTTAAAGGGGGGACCCCCACAAGAACCACCACGTAGGGCAAGGACTCAACCGGTAGGTTAAGAGTGGGCAGGGCTGGTAGGGTCCCCTCTTCCGGACTTTTGCTAATAGAGCAGGGGTGGGGATTCAAGGACCCTAGCCTGTTTCCAGTGGGAGCTTTTGTCGCTTGGGGTTTTCCAGCAACCGCTTTTCCAACCCCTAGCGGCGGCACAACAGGGACCGGTGAAGGATTTACTATTACCTTAGCCAATTCAACTGTTTTGTTTTCTCCTAGTGATGAAGGTTTGGGATCACTAGGGGTAGGGGGTGTACCATTAATTGCGTTCCCCGATGGACCAGCCAACTGAGGTCTCCCTTGACCTAGACTATTAATTGCAGAGGTCAATCTGTCAAGCTTAGACATCAAGGGTTTAAGATGAGAACTGGTAATCTGTTCAATATGGGCTTCTAGGTCAGATAAAATGTGTGTAACCCACACAGGGGTGTGAGAAGTTGGCCTGATATATGATGTTCACTAGTTCTAGTGACCACCTTGTATCAATCCAAGCAACCCGTATGATGATTGGTTGTAAGTCAACCTTATAGACCAGCTATCCTAATGGTAGCGTGGACAAAGCAGTCTTAGGCTAAACTCTTATGGCATGTGAAGCCGGCTGTATTACCATGTGTAACCCCTTGAACACCAAGTGAAAGGACGCCACACAGGATATATATTCAACATATATATGTATTTATTACTACAAATAGTCCCCTGAACACTTTATGAGCACAAGAGCAAACACGTTATAACAATTCAATTGATAAGTATACAAAAGTGGCACAATTATGGATAGGCCCGGGTGGCCCCTAAAACCATATACTAAAGAAGTGGTATAAGTACCACGAGTCGAAAGGAAGTAAGGCCTAGGGCCTTGGGAATCGCTGGGGCGATGCTGTACTAATGCAAGTTAGAAACTAGGAGGCCCACGGGTTCTGGTTTGCAGTGCGCAAAGTTAGGAGCAATTTACATTGAAGTCAGTGGATGCGTAAAAGTTAAAAAGGTGAAGGTAGGAAGTCTTCTGGTCAGTCTAGAACTTAACCCTTTGGAATCTGGACACTAGGAGTGTTAAACTACTCGGGGGCACCGGAGTGCCAGCGTTACCTCGCCCACAGGAAGCGGGTGCATTGTTGCCAAAGTGTGTCGGGATTCTGCAGGAGTTCAGATGGAGCCTTGGAGTGTTGATGCTGCAGGCGACCTGATGTGTAGAGTTCAGGTGGATCCAAGGGTGGATATGAAGTGATGAAGACCTGAAAGCAGAAGGGACAATGTTCACAGTCACTAGCCAGTGACCGGCGTGGAACCAGGAAGGAACAAGGCATTGTCGGATGCCAACAGGTGATGTCGTGAAGCTTGTCTCTTCAGCCACGTGGACCAGGCGACGATGACCTGGATTCACTCATGAGCTGTCCCACGTAGGTTCTAGTTGATGGCGGTGTCGGCTTGATCGGAGCAAACAGGCCTTGGCTAATGCAAGCCACGCAGGAAACAAAGAAGGCTGAATCCCGCTTGGAAATGGGAAAGGACGTTCTCCTCTTCCATCCAGACACCCACCCTGGAGACGATGACCCTGCCAACCACCTTCTGGATCACGTCTATTAGACTGATCGGTCTGTAGTTGGTAGGGTCATCTCTCGCCCCCTTCTTGTACACAGTTACAACCTCTGTTCCCTTCCACGAATCCGGCACTGGGTAGCCCTTAGAGATCGAATTCATTAGGGCGATGAGTCTGGCCCAGACTGCAGGTTCGTCCAGAAGGAGGTCCCCAGGTAGCCCGTCAGGGACCGCCGCCTTCCCCGGGGTCAGATGTTTAATGGCCAATGTTACCTCACTGGTCAAAAATGGATCTAAGAGCACCGATGGCACATGGCCCTCGATGTCACATGCTGGGGGAAAGGGGGGTATCACCTCTGCTCCGCCATACAAAGCAAAGAAGTGGGAATACCATTGTTGTTCTGTTATATGATTACTAATGGGAACCATACTCCGCCGTCTGGCCTTGTTGATCAAATCCCAGAACAGAGAAGAATTCTTCATGTGGGCTGCAGATTTAAGGTCCTGCCAATGTTGTTCTTCCCACTCGCGTTTGGCTAGCACTAATAACCTGGCATAATCCTTCCTAGCCACTCTAACTAGTGAAGGATGCTTTTTAAGCAGGGCGGCTGATAGCTCCTTCCTTTTTTCCCTGAACTGGTCCGTGTACCAAGGGTTACTAGATTTTGCCTGTTTGTAGTTCAGTCTACCCTCATTGCCCTGGGTGGAAAAATATTGGTATTAAAGTAACAAAAGGAGGAGTATACTCCTCCTTTTGTTACTTTAATACCTTACCTAGGGGAATAGGAGTACACTCCGTTCACTTTGTGAATTAATCCCTTACTCTTCCTTTTGTTATTACATGGAAAAATATTGGCCCACTTTCTCTATTGCATTTTTATAAACTAGAGAGAAGGACGGGTCCTGAACAATACCATTAGCCAATTCGAATTCCTCTAGGTCTGCAAACAACTCTGCTAAATGCACCTTAATCCTACCGAGATTCCCTTCCTGGGATTGGACCTTGTCCCATTTCAGCCTACGAATGGAATTGTAGGGGACAACCTCCTTGGTTGTCCTCAGGGGGGCTTTATTCCTATTTCCATTTAATGTGCCCTATCTTAACTTCAAACATAAAGGGTTATGGTCGCTGTCCTGGGAAGGTACTACCTCCATGTCGGTTAGATCTCGCCACAAGGTGACGTCAAGTAGGATGTAATCTATTCTCGACGGGCCAATAAGCCTATTAAATATGTTTGCCCTGCCACGGTCTGAGCTTGTTCTGCCGTTTAGCGCTCTTAGATTGTGTTCCATGGTCAGGGCATTAATCTGTATTGCCCTTGGGGACCATTTTCTGATTGGTGCTAGTGACAGGGCCGGTATAGACCATCTAGAGTCCTCATCCTCTATACCCAGGGGATCATCCCTGCTTAGGGGTTCAAATGTACAGTTAAAATCCCCACCCACTATGGTTTTAGAGAGCGGGGGGCATTTAGCTAATACCTGCTTAAGGGTCGCTATTGTGCTTGACATTTGGTCCCCTGGGGACCCTCTTGAATAAACATTAAATAGGTCTATCCTACTCCCCTTGTTGTGCCCTGGGAATCAAAGGTGTAAAATGTCCTCGCTCACTGGTTTATGGACAGTAATATCCCAATTCAATGCTATCTTTATCCAAACATGAAGGCCCCCTGCGGGTCTACCCTTCCCAGAGCTTATTGCGGGCAAAAAGAAAGTTGCATAACCTGATTTGTACACTGGGAGCAAACTCCAAGTCTCTGGGAACATGCAGATATCAAACTTCTCGATAAACGCGTTCCTCTCTGGTAAGATCGTCTTTTTTTGTAACCCAGCCACATTCCAAGATAGCAAGTGTAACACCCTATGAACCGTAGAGGACAAGGCTGATGCAACTCCCTTATTCCCGCCCTGCCCACAAGGGTTTGGCTACGTGGTATCTACTAAAAGATTTATTGGCTTCAGGGGGTGAACTACTGTCGCCGTTGCACCCCAAGGGCTTTATTGGCTTAATCCAGCCGCTACCTGAGTTGATAAAAAGGCCCTGTCCCACTTGGCGTCATTCAACCTGCTCCAGTACGCTGAACCTATTCCTTTGTGGGAAATGTGAGAGTAGGGGGGGGGGGGCAGATGGCTAACCTCCCACGGGGTTAATCCCTGATGAACGTTTAGTGGCGGGATGTTCTGTCCTTCCTCCTGTCGAATACCTCTATACTGTCTGGGATGGGTTATAGGATAAAAATATGAAAGATGCAGGGGAAAGATTTGGGTGTTTGCCCAAGATGGTGACCTACTGCAGATATAATCTACCGCACTTATGCTCCTAAAATTAAAATTGAACACTACACAGTTTTTTTTTTTTTTTTTTTTGTAAGACCTTTATTGACACAAAGCAGAGTACACAGCATGAACCTACAACCCCGAGGCCGGTTCGCTATCACAATGCAGACAGAGTGTAGTTATCAATCGGTATATGAAGCCAAGCGTGTAGTCTGTTGGTACTACCACCCTCATCATCTTATATATGGCTCATTTCTGTCAAGCGTAGTGAGTCTTACATTTTAACCTTTTATATAAAGGAGAACAAGGTAAACAAAAACATTCCCCAACTGAAGACCTGACATTTCCTTTCATACGACCTAGATATCTAGTCTTCCACAACTTCAGTGTTCCCCCTACGTGCACCTCGGCCAGTCTGTACCCATGCCTTAATCAACCCACCCATGAGGTGAAACAATTGGGTAACTAATCCTCCTCACTGTCCTGCAGTGAAGTAAGGTAGTCTGTCAAAAAACACCACATATCCTTTGGTCTGGATCTCATCGGTAATTGCTCCTCATATGTTTGTAGTCTGTCCCGGCAGATGGACATATCATGCAGCCATGTTGTCTTCGTCGGTACCTTACGGCTATGCCAACATTGTGCCACCTGTCTCTTCGCCATCAATAAAGCAATTGCACAAAACTTACGCTTCAATGCACGGAATTGAGGAACTATGCCCAGTAAGCAGATCTTAGGTGTGCATTGTACCTCTTCCTCTAACATACCAGCAAGGGCGGTAGTCACCTCCCCCCAATATCCTGCCACTTTCTCGCAACCCCAAGCCAGATGTGCGAAATCCGCCCCCTCCCTATTGCACCTCTTGCATCTGTCTTCCTCTTGTAGGCCAAACCTTCGCAGCTTGGTCGGCGTGTAGTAGATCTGGTGTATAAATTTAAAATGTATTATTCGTAAATTACCGTTAGGCGTTAAGATCTGTGTTAACCCGCAAGTGGTGTTCCATTCTTCCTCTGTTAGTGGAGTCTCTAGTAGTGCATCCCACCGCCCCTTAGCTTTCTGAGTGTGTCCCGCCAGCTCTGATTGTGCCGCTGAGTATAATCTAGACACTAGATGTGAAAGATCAGTAGTGGTAATCAGGAGTTGTAGTGTTGCAAGACACTTTGGTTCTGCCGGGAAAGTTGGGTAATGGTCCCTCAACGCCCTAGTTAGTCTATAGTACGTGAAGTGGAACATGGGAGTCTGGTGTTGGATGTAATTCAATTGGTCCAGGCTTACAAACATACCGTCTCGAAACACATCACCCAGCTTGTCAATGCCTGCCCTACTCAACAAGGACATACCAACCTTCTCACCAGTGACTGACAGTGCCTGGTGATGCTGTAAAGGCATGTCTGGAGCGTATAGGGGAGTCTTATGGGCCAGCTGTCCAAGCCTGTGCCATGCTTTGACCGTGGTGTCCACCGTGTTGATGTCCATTGCATGCAGCGGTGGCCTTGTGTGTGATATTATCGCAGATAGGGGAATGGGATGAGCATCACCCTCCTCAACGGCCGTATGTGCGAGATATGGGACATCGTGGTACCAGTACGCCGCATACTGCGCCTGTGCGCAAAGGTAATAGAGGAGAAAATCAGGCACGCTAAAGCCGCCTTTCGCGAACGGAAGCGTTAGGGTCTGCAGATCAATCCGAGCCTGTTTGCCTGCCCAAAACAATGTCCGCACCATGGATTTTATACGGCGGAAGATCTCACGCGTCGGCGTTATTGGGACGTTGTTAAACAGGTACAAGAGCTTGGGCAACACGTTCATCTTTACGATTGCGATTCTGTCGGCTAATGATAGTGGCAAACGAATCCAACGTTGTATCTTATCTTCAAGCTTAGAGAGTACCACCCCATAATTGGCCCGCAGGACCTCCTCCGGATCTCTGTGGAACATGACCCCTAAGTATCGGATCGGGTCACTCTGCCAGTCCAATGGGAAATCCACGTCGAAGGGCATGGTGGCGTCGGTCAGAGGTATTATGGATGACTTGGACCAGTTAATCGCCAGCCCTGAATGACCGCCGAAGCGGATGTATTCTCTGAGCAGTGGGTTCAGATAGGTTTCAGGGTCGCGAACGTATAAGAGCATATCGTCCGCGTAGAGTGATATGTGAAGAGGCCTGGCTGCAAACTGCAACGCCGACTCTTTGTAGTTCTGTCGAATTATACACGCCAGGGGCTCTAGAGCCAGCGCAAATAACAATGGGGAGAGTGGGCAGCCTTGTCTGGTACCACGCTCAATGTCAAACGGATCCGATATGTAGCCATTGATCCGAACCCTAGCGCGCGGTTCTGTGTAGAGCAAAGTGACCCACTGTACAAACCGTTTAGGGAAACCCATCCGGTGTAAGACAATGATCATATATCGCCATTCAATGGAATCGAACGCCTTCGAGGCGTCGAGCATGACCGCCGCCGCTTTAATCGACGGTTGGAGATAGTGTGCAAGAGCGAACAAAGATCTAGTGTTGTGTGACGGGGATCTGGTGGGTACAAAGCCCGACTGATCTGGCAGGACCAGACTAGTCATCAATGGAGACAGGCGGCATGCTATCAGCTTAGCGAGGATTTTTGAGTCCACATTGATCAGGGAGAGCGGTCTGTAGGAGTCGCATTCCTCCGGATCTTTGGACGGCTTCAGGAGCGCAATGATCATGGCTTCTCGCAGAGTGGGGGGGAGTAACGAATTCTCGAAGGCAGCGCCATACATGGCTACTAAATAGGGTGCAAGAATATCCACAAAGTGCTTGTAGAATTCAGAGGTGTACCCGTCAGGGCCGGGCGCCTTGCCATTCGGAAGCGAGGCGATCACTTCCTTCACTTCCTCGACAGTGATGGGCCTAGCCAAGTATTCCCTTTGTGCATCCGATAGCCAGCCAATTGCTACATCGCGCAAATAGTCATACGTGTCCTCCGCTGGAGCAGTGGGTTGCGACCTGTACAGCGTGCCAAAGGTGTCAACAAAACATTTCAAGACGTCTTCAGAGTGCGTTTGTGGTATACCCTCTTTAGAGTTAACCTTAAGGATCGCTTTTTGTCCTCGTCCCTCACAGATTTTACGCGCCAGCACCCCCCCTGGCCTACCTCCCTCCCCGAAAGCTCTGGCCACTTGCGGGCGATCTAAGTACTTTATTTCGGACTCCAAAAAGTCTGCATGCTCCGTATGTAGTGCACGCAAGCCTTGTAAATGTGAAACATCCTGCGTGGTCTCATACAACAGTTCCAAGTCCCTCATTTGCTTCTCACAACGATTAATTTGGCCCCTTATGTCCCTGAGTATCCCCACGGAGGTGCTTAGGCAGACTCCCCTGATCGTAGCTTTGAACGCCTCCCATAGAAGGCACGGGTCATCCGTCGATTGCGCATTATCATCAAAGTAGTCTTTGATAGCTTTCGTTATTGTGTCAACATAGACTGTGTCCGAGAGGGCACGGGCATTGAATCTCCACTGGAAGGGGGGAGGTGAGTAGCGGGGCAACTCCACCCGCAGTAGTACAGGATTGTGGTCCGATAGCGTTCGAGGTAGTACCTGTAACTTACGAACCCACAGCGCCATGTCCCTAGAGCCCAGCCAGTAGTCCAGCCTGGACCAACCATTGTGTGATGATGTGATGTGCGTAGCGCCCGGCATATCAGTGTGCTGCAACCTCCATAGATCTGCTAAGGCCAGATCATTCATCATGTGACCCACCATTTGCCTTGATTGCTTGTGTTGTTCTAGCGATTGGGAGGAGCGGTCCATTCCATCCTGCAACGTGACGTTCCAATCCCCCCCACAGAGTATGTGTGCGCTAGCATGTGCTTGTAAGTGTCCCCATATTTCCCGGAAAAATTCGGGAGCATCAGTATTTGGCCCATAGACGTTCAGGAGTGTCAGTCTTTGGCCTCTCAGTGTGCCTGTAACCAATACATATCTGCCATCCGGATCACAAAGAACGTGTCGCTCCTCAAAGTTAATCCCTTTCTTGATCAAAATAATCACCCCGCGTGAGTAGGAAGAATACGAGGCTCTATACACTGATTCGGCCCACCTCTCCCCCAAATGTGCATGAGTGTGCGGTGCGAGGTGCGTTTCCTGTATGAATGCTACATCCACGTTCCATCTGTTAAGACTAGCAAAAACCTGCCTGACCTTTTGAGGCCTAGAGAACCCCCTGATATTCCATGTAAGAACGTTCAAGCCCAATCTACCCTCCCCCCCAGGACCCATTGATATCTGCAAATATAACAAACACCATCTCTTCATACGCCACTCCCTCAGGTGGTATCCACCCTCCAGCGATGCTAAGAATGATCACTTCAATGACAGCATAGTACAATGAGGAATACAACAAGCAGTACATATTCAAGGTTGTCGGTCTTAGTAAACTGGCAAACATACCCCCCCCCTGAACCCCTCCCACTCCAGCAACCCCAACCTGCCGAAGCCATGTCCCTTCAGAGCACAATTCCCACAACCATAGAACTATCAAAACATTGCCCATAATTAGAACACTTCGTGGGTAATACCCTTACGGAGGTCCGCTAGGAGCACAACTCTACACCCGGTGGTCGGGTTCCGGCGATACTTCAAGCAACTGGATATATGCATAAGACAAGTGATCGATCCCCCCGCCCCCACCCTCCACCCCTCCAATACCTCGGCGATATGTTACCCTGGGTCTCAGTTCCACAAGAGCATCACCTCGATATCCTGGCACCTATCGATGTCCGCTGCTGACAACAAAGTCTGTCCGCCCCCTGTACCACATGCCACCCTGACGATATGCGGCACGGCCAGGGGGCACCTTCGCCAATGTACAATTGAATGCGTTGCCAACCGCTGGAATCTGTGCCGCAAGGCAGTGCCTCCTCACTCGTGAGAGTCTTGCACGCTTCTAGCGGTCTTGTTACTCCGCAGTGTTAGAAGTTATTGTTAATGCAAGAGGTGAGAGCTCGTCAGCCCCCACAGCCGTCCGCCACCTCAGCAGCCTGTTCCGGCCGCGTGAATAAATGCAACGTGGTTTGGAAAATATAGCATGGGGCAGCCACAGGCGAAGTAACCATCAAGAAGAAAAAAGAAAAAACAGAGTTGCACTGTAGCCCCCATCGCGTCAACGGACGACTGCCCCAGTGAGAAAGTGCAAGTGTGGTATAGCTTCATTGACCTCCCCAAGGAGGATGACCCTGGACGGAGCTGTCCACTACTATCAAAAGTGGGCCAGTGGTCATTCACGTCGTGGAACAGTATAACAAAACTCACCGCTGCATGATGATAGACAGCTTCAATGGCATTATTCCGAGTCTCTGTGCTGGTCCCGTTGCGAGTCTTCTCTCGACTCACGCTGCGCTCTTTTAATAAAGTCCTGGGCTGCCCTCGGTGTCGTCAGCACGATTGTTTTCTCCTTCCACATCACTCGAAGCCGCGCTGGATAAAGCATGGAGTAGACAACGTTCATTTCCCGCAACTTGGCCTTCACGGAGGAGTATTCCTTCCGTGCCTGCTGAACTGCGACCGTGTGATCCGGGTAAAACTCCAGGGAGTTGCCTTGATGGGTGATTTTGCCCTTTTCTCGCGCAAGTCTGAGGATCGTGTCCCTGTCTCGATAGTTGAGAATCCTCGCCACAATAGGTCTCGGTGCGGCGCCAGGTGGCGGCCTGGGGACTAGCGATCTATGGGCACGTTCCACTATGAAGACCGATGACAGGGCCTCCGCTCCAAAGAGATCTTTGCATAGGTTTTCAACAAACTGCTCCATCCTCCCAGTGTTGGTCGTCTCCGGCAGGCCCGCTATTCTGACGTTATTGCGCCTCGAGCGCGCCTCCAAATCCTCCTCCTTTGCCTTGATCACCTCTAGGAGACGTTCCATTCCCGTGCATTTTGTGGTGGAGGTCCTTGCCTCATCCTCGACTGCGGAAATCCTGGTCTCCGCCTCATCCAGCCGTTCACCATGTTTCTCCTGACGTGCAGTCATACTATCCATTCTGCATGTGAGGTTATCAAGCTTACCGTTGATGTCCTGCAGATTTGACTGTATCGCTAGCAGTATCTTCTCCATATTGGAACTGGGTGGTGGGTCGGTCGCACCGCCCTCTTCCACCGCCCCGTCCATTAGTCTCGTCGCCTTTTTGGAGTCGAAAGAGATCTTTGACTGTTGTTTATCAGGTTTCCCCATGGTAGTGGAAGGGGAAGTCACCTTCCTGAGGATGGCCCCAGATGCCCTCGTGGCCCTCGCCGCTGCCGCCGTGATGTCTCCGTGCAGACGTGTAGCAAGCACGCGTGAAAACGTCCCAGAGCTCGGGCTCACCTCATCAGACTGCACCGTTCTAGAGGGGGGGATGCGGCTTGCGTAATCTGTCCTCTGCGTGTTCTGGTGTTGTAAGCGACCGTCTGTAGCCCCGTCCCGGGCCCTGCAGAAGGCAGCGAGACGCGGGAACACCTCCCACCGCGTGTGCCCCACCGTGTCTGGGTCGCGTGTCCTGGCCGGTCGGGCGGGCGCCCACGTGGCAGCGTTGGTGATGTTCGGAACTTTGGGCAGGACAGACCGCCCCTAGGACCATACAGCAGTCCGCAGTGTGTTAGCGCTCTTTCGGAGGCCATAGGTCCGTGCAGCAGTTATAGCGCGTTTAGGCGCGAAGGCAGCAGCCTCGGCGCTCCGGAGCCTCCCGCCGCCATATTGTCAGGCATTTGCGTCTGGATGTCTGCAAAGCTCTGTGGCCGGTAAATGAAGTGAAGGGCAACGCCACTCATTTCCACAGACCCTGAACGCTAACCCTCACCTCCGCTTGCGATGATCAGTACAGGAGGGCGAGACTAAGCCGGGTCGCGTCTTGGCACTGGGATCCGCTGTCCGATGGCGGCCATATTGTCAGGCAAGCCGGCGAGCTCCGCATCCAAAACGGTGAAAAGTCGTTATTGCCGGAGAATTAGCTGAAGCATCCCCTCGTCGCCGACGCACCTCCACTTCCCATGAGTGATGTTGGCCCTGGAGAGCTGAATAACGGGGTGAGGGCGGACATCGACCACCTAGCTGATGATCGCCCGGCGGAGCTGCGGATCAGGCAGCCATTCCGCTGTGCGCCCCCTAGCGCCTCCCCGAACACTACACAGTTCCCCACGATGTTCTTAGCCCCAGACCCAATCCACCCAACCCTTCTTACACAGAGTATTTCACCCGAGACATCGGAAGGAAGGGGCCTGTTTACATTAAGCCATTGTATGCATTTGTTTTTTAGTTCGGAATGATCCTCACTTTTACCATGGCTTAAAGGGGGGACCCCCACAAGAACCACCACGTAGGGCAAGGACTCAACCGGTAGGTTAAGAGTGGGCAGGGCTGGTAGGGTCCCCTCTTCCGGACTTTTGCTAATAGAGCAGGGGTGGGGATTCAAGGACCCTAGCCTGTTTCCAGTGGGAGCTTTTGTCGCTTGGGGTTTTCCAGCAACCGCTTTTCCAACCCCTAGCGGCGGCACAACAGGGACCGGTGAAGGATTTACTATTACCTTAGCCAATTCAACTGTTTTGTTTTCTCCTAGTGATGAAGGTTTGGGATCACTAGGGGTAGGGGGTGTACCATTAATTGCGTTCCCCGATGGACCAGCCAACTGAGGTCTCCCTTGACCTAGACTATTAATTGCAGAGGTCAATCTGTCAAGCTTAGACATCAAGGGTTTAAGATGAGAACTGGTAATCTGTTCAATATGGGCTTCTAGGTCAGATAAAAGGTGTGTAACCCACACAGGGGTGTGAGAAGTTGGCCTGATATATGATGTTCACTAGTTCTAGTGACCACCTTGTATCAATCCAAGCAACCCGTATGATGATTGGTTGTAAGTCAACCTTATAGACCAGCTATCCTAATGGTAGCGTGGACAAAGCAGTCTTAGGCTAAACTCTTATGGCATGTGAAGCCGGCTGTATTACCATGTGTAACCCCTTGAACACCAAGTGAAAGGACGCCACACAGGATATATATTCAACATATATATGTATTTATTACTACAAATAGTCCCCTGAACACTTTATGAGCACAAGAGCAAACACGTTATAACAATTCAATTGATAAGTATACAAAAGTGGCACAATTATGGATAGGCCCGGGTGGCCCCTAAAACCATATACTAAAGAAGTGGTATAAGTACCACGAGTCGAAAGGAAGTAAGGCCTAGGGCCTTGGGAATCGCTGGGGCGATGCTGTACTAACGCAAGTTAGAAACTAGGAGGCCCACGGGTTCTGGTTTGCAGTGCGCAAAGTTAGGAGCAATTTACATTGAAGTCAGTGGATGCGTAAAAGTTAAAAAGGTGAAGGTAGGAAGTCTTCTGGTCAGTCTAGAACTTAACCCTTTGGAATCTGGACACTAGGAGTGTTAAACTACTCGGGGGCACCGGAGTGCCAGCGTTACCTCGCCCACAGGAAGCGGGTGCATTGTTGCCAAAGTGTGTCGGGATTCTGCAGGAGTTCAGATAGAGCCTTGGAGTGTTGATGCTGCAGGCGACCTGATGTGTAGAGTTCCGGTGGATCCAAGGGTGGATATGAAGTGATGAAGACCTGAAAGCAGAAGGGACAATGTTCACAGTCACTAGCCAGTGACCGGCGTGAAACCAGGAAGGAACAAGGCATTGTCGGATGCCAACAGGTGATGTCGTGAAGCTTGTCTCTTCAGCCACGTGGACCAGGCGACGATGACCTGGATTCACTCATGAGCTGTCCCACGTAGGTTCTAGTTGATGGCGGTGTCGGCTTGATCGGAGCAAACAGGCCTTGGCTAATGCAAGCCACGCAGGAAACAAAGAAGGCTGAATCCCGCTTGGAAATGGGAAAGGACGTTCTCCTCTTCCATCCAGACACCCACCCTGGAGACGATGACCCTGCCAACCACCTTCTGGATCACGTCTATTAGACTGATCGGTCTGTAGTTGGTAGGGTCATCTCTCGCCCCCTTCTTGTACACAGTTACAACCTCTGTTCCCTTCCACGAATCCGGCACTGGGTAGCCCTTAGAGATCGAATTCATTAGGGCGATGAGTCTGGCCCAGACTGCAGGTTCGTCCAGAAGGAGGTCCCCAGGTAGCCCGTCAGGGACCGCCGCCTTCCCCGGGGTCAGATGTTTAATGGCCAATGTTACCTCGCTGGTCAAAAATGGATCTAAGAGCACCGATGGCACATGGCCCTCGATGTCACATGCTGGGGGAAAGGGGGGTATCACCTCTGCTCCGCCATACAAAGCAAAGAAGTGGGAATACCATTGTTGTTCTGTTATATGATTACTAATGGGAACCATACTCCGCCGTCTGGCCTTGTTGATCAAATCCCAGAACAGAGAAGAATTCTTCATGTGGGCTGCAGATTTAAGGTCCTGCCAATGTTGTTCTTCCCACTCGCGTTTGGCTAGCACTAATAACCTGGCATAATCCTTCCTAGCCACTCTAACTAGTGAAGGATGCTTTTTAAGCAGGGCGGCTGATAGCTCCTTCCTTTTTTCCCTGAACTGGTCCGTGTACCAAGGGTTACTAGATTTTGCCTGTTTGTAGTTCAGTCTACCCTCATTGCCCTGGGTGGAAAAATATTGGTATTAAAGTAACAAAAGGAGGAGTATACTCCTCCTTTTGTTACTTTAATACCTTACCTAGGGGAATAGGAGTACACTCCGTTCACACTTTGTGAATTAATCCCTTACTCTTCCTTTTGTTATTACATGGAAAAATATTGGCCCACTTTCTCTATTGCATTTTTATAAACTAGAGAGAAGGACGGGTCCTGAACAATACCATTAGCCAATTCGAATTCCTCTAGGTCTGCAAACAACTCTGCTAAATGCACCTTAATCCTACCGAGATTCCCTTCCTGGGATTGGACCTTGTCCCATTTCAGCCTACGAATGGAATTGTAGGGGACAACCTCCTTGGTTGTCCTC
Organism: Lissotriton helveticus; assembly: GCF_964261635.1. Classification (NCBI taxonomy): domain Eukaryota; kingdom Metazoa; phylum Chordata; class Amphibia; order Caudata; family Salamandridae; genus Lissotriton; species Lissotriton helveticus. The sequence goes on from NC_136058.1 coordinate 439,088,378, forward strand.
AGGGGGGCTTTATTCCTATTTCCATTTAATGTGCCCTATCTTAACTTCAAACATAAAGGGTTATGGTCGCTGTCCTGGGAAGGTACTACCTCCATGTCGGTTAGATCTCGCCACAAGGTGACGTCAAGTAGGATGTAATCTATTCTCGACGGGCCAATAAGCCTATTAAATATGTTTGCCCTGCCACGGTCTGAGCTTGTTCTGCCGTTTAGCGCTCTTAGATTGTGTTCCATGGTCAGGGCATTAATCTGTATTGCCCTTGGGGACCATTTTCTGATTGGTGCTAGTGACAGGGCCGGTATAGACCATCTAGAGTCCTCATCCTCTATACCCAGGGGATCATCCCTGCTTAGGGGTTCAAATGTACAGTTAAAATCCCCACCCACTATGGTTTTAGAGAGCGGGGGGCATTTAGCTAATACCTGCTTAAGGGTCGCTATTGTGCTTGACATTTGGTCCCCTGGGGACCCTCTTGAATAAACATTAAATAGGTCTATCCTACTCCCCTTGTTGTGCCCTGGGAATCAAAGGTGTAAAATGTCCTCGCTCACTGGTTTATGGACAATAATATCCCAATTCAATGCTATCTTTATCCAAACATGAAGGCCCCCTGCGGGTCTACCCTTCCCAGAGCTTATTGCGGGCAAAAAGAAAGTTGCATAACCTGATTTGTACACTGGGAGCAAACTCCAAGTCTCTTGGAACATGCAGATATCAAACTTCTCGATAAACGCATTCCTCTCTGGTAAGATAGTCTTTTTTTGTAACCCAGCCACATTCCAAGATAGCAAGTGTAACACCCTATGAACCGTAGAGGACAAGGCTGATGCAACTCCCTTATTCCCGCCCTGCCCACAAGGGTTTGGCTACGTGGTATCTACTAAAAGATTTATTGGCTTCGGGGGGTGAACTACTGTCGCCGTTGCACCCCAAGGGCTTTATTGGCTTAATCCAGCCGCTACCTGAGTTGATAAAAAGGCCCTGTCCCACTTGGCGTCATTCAACCTGCTCCAGTACGCTGAACCTATTCCTTTGTGGGAAATGTGAGAGTAGGGGGGGGGGGGGCAGATGGCTAACCTCCCACGGGGTTAATCCCTGATGAACGTTTAGTGGCGGGATGTTCTGTCCTTCCTCCTGTCGAATACCTCTATACTGTCTGGGATGGGTTATAGGATAAAAATATGAAAGATGCAGGGGAAAGATTTGGGTGTTTGCCCAAGATGGTGACCTACTGCAGATATAATCTACCGCACTTATGCTCCTAAAATTAAAATTGAACACTACACAGTTCCCCACGATGTTTTTAGCCCCAGACCCAATCCACCCAACCCTTCTTACACAGAGTATTTCACCCGAGACATCGGAAGGAAGGGGCCTGTTTACATTAAGCCATTGTATGCATTTGTTTTTTAGTTCGGAATGATCCTCACTTTTACCATGGCTTAAAGGGGGGACCCCCACAAGAACCACCACGTAGGGCAAGGACTCAACCGGTAGGTAAAGAGTGGGCAGGGCTGGTAGGGTCCCCTCTTCCGGACTTTTGCTAATAGAGCAGGGGTGGAGATTCAAGGACCCTAGCCTGTTTCCAGTGGGACCTTTTGTCGCTTGGGGTTTTCCAGCAACCGCTTTTCCAACCCCTAGCGGCGGCACAACAGGGACCGGTGAAGGATTTACTATTACCTTAGCCAATTCAACTGTTTTGTTTTCTCCTAGTGATGAAGGTTTGGGATCACTAGGGGTAGGGGGTGTACCATTAATTGCGTTCCCCGATGGACCAGCCAACTGAGGTCTCCCTTGACCTAGACTATTAATTGCAGAGGTCAATCTGTCAAGCTTAGACATCAAGGGTTTAAGATGAGAACTGGTAATCTGTTCAATATGGGCTTCTAGGTCAGATAAAAGGTGTGTAACCCACACAGGGGTGTGAGAAGTTGGCCTGATATATGATGTTCACTAGTTCTAGTGACCACCTTGTATCAATCCAAGCAACCCGTATGATGATTGGTTGTAAGTCAACCTTATAGACCAGCTATCCTAATGGTAGCGTGGACAAAGCAGTCTTAGGCTAAACTCTTTTGGCATGTGAAGCCGGCTGTATTACCATGTGTAACCCCTTGAACACCAAGTGAAAGGACGCCACACAGGATATATATTCAACATATATATGTATTTATTACTACAAATAGTCCCCTGAACACTTTATGAGCACAAGAGCAAACACGTTATAACAATTCAATTGATAAGTATACAAAAGTGGCACAATTATGGATAGGCCCGGGTGGCCCCTAAAACCATATACTAAAGAAGTGGTATAAGTACCACGAGTCGAAAGGAAGTAAGGCCTAGGGCCTTGGGAATCGCTGGGGCGATGCTGTACTAACGCAAGTTAGAAACTAGGAGGCCCACGGGATCTGGTTTGCAGTGCGCAAAGTTAGGAGCAATTTACATTGAAGTCAGTGGATGCGTAAAAGTTAAAAAGGTGAAGGTAGGAAGTCTTCTGGTCAGTCTAGAACTTAACCCTTTGGAATCTGGACACTAGGAGTGTTAAACTACTCGGGGGCACCGGAGTGCCAGCGTTACCTCGCCCACAGGAAGCGGGTGCATTGTTGCCAAAGTGTGTCGGGATTCTGCAGGAGTTCAGATGGAGCCTTGGAGTGTTGATGCTGCAGGCGACCTGATGTGTAGAGTTCCGGTGGATCCAAGGGTGGATATGAAGTGATGAAGACCTGAAAGCAGAAGGGACAATGTTTACAGTCACTAGCCAGTGACCGGCGTGGAACCAGGAAGGAACAAGGCATTGTCGGATGCCAACAGGTGATGTCGTGAAGCTTGTCTCTTCAGCCACGTGGACCAGGCGACGATGACCTGGATTCACTCATGAGCTGTCCCACGTAGGTTCTAGTTGATGGCGGTGTCGGCTTCTTGATCGGAGCAAACAGGCCTTGGCTAATGCAAGCCACGCAGGAAACAAAGAAGGCTTCTGACTCTAACCAGCAAGCTCAGAGGGGTTGCTGCTTTTGGGAGCAGCAAGGGCCAGTCTGGAGCAACCAGACCAGTGGTGGAAAGTTGTCGTTTGGTCACCAAGATGGCCACTAGCCAACGGACTAGTAACCGGATAGCGCGTCGAGTGGAACAAAGCAGAAGGGCCCCACGCAGATCTCATGAGAGTTGGGGGGCTGGTCCTTGGTGCAAACGTAGCTCGGTGGTGGGGCTTTTCAAGACCCCAAGAACGGCATTGAGGGGGCCTCGGGTGCTGCGCAGTCAGCTTCTCGTGGACGTTTCAAGAGGTCCGGTCCCACGTCTCAGGTCGCCTCCACTCGTCTCAGCTTTGCAGGGACTGTGGATCGGGCTGTTAGATGTCTGGGAGTCTGGTTCTTGTCAGGCTCTGGGCTCGGGCAGGAGGCGGCGGCAAAGCAGTCGTTGATCGCTGGATGGTGCCTGTGTTCACAGGGTGGTCACTCCTTGGCCACAAGGGAGATTCTTCAGTCTTCTGAGCAGCAGAACATCGAAGGTCCAGAGTTTCTTCTTCTTCAGTCGAATTTCAGGGTAATCTGCAGTCTTGCGACTCAGCTCCTACTTTTAAACCAATTCTAGGGGCGGGACTACCTACTAGGTCCCTCCTATGGGTGGGACCAGGAAGGGGGGTGGTTACACCCCCTTTCCTTTGTCCAGTTTTGCGCCAGAGCTGGGGCTGGAGTGCCCCAGCAACGGTTTGAACTGGCCTATGCACGGGGACACCTTGTGTGCCCCGGGCATGTCTGATTCTATTCAGCCCTACCAAACCAGATACACAAAATCCTGTCTGGGGTGGTGCTAGCACCTCCCAAGGCAGGAAACCCTTTGTCGAAGCCTACCTCGCTGGAAGGACTCCCAGCAGCTGGAGGTCAGACTTGTGTCTGTGGTGGCAGCATCCATTTTGTGATGCTGAGGCTCCGTTTAACTTTAACCGGGGTTCAGGTTCTGTACATGTCGTGCCCCTCCAGAAGGGTGGAATGCTACCCCCGTCGCCAGAATTGGCGAGGGGGTAGTATTCCAAATCGTACGACACCTTACTCGACATGTTTGGATAATGTCAAACCAGAGTTAGCATTTAACCGCGAGGTTCATAATGCACTTAAAAGTATATGGTATGACGCTATCATGAAACAGCTAAAGGACATGGTTCCGAAAGCTGCAGACAGGCTCAGCTCATGCTAGAGCACCATCTCACACATAACCAAGCACTCTGCCTCCTGGATTGTTAAGGCCTGCCATAGGAGTGACTTATAGGTTACTGTGTGTCCATATATAGGTTAGCTGTAGGCTAAAGCTTTTCTGGCATTCAAAACACTAATAAACACTTTTCCTTTATAACTTTGACCTTCCAACTGAATTTTTACATGCCTTCATAACACTCATACATTATTTTAGCTAGGATGGGCTTTTATATGTGGAGTGAGAATTATTTGATAACTAAAGCTTCTCTGGAATTCAGAGCACCGAAAAGGTTCTTCCCCCATTGTGTGTTCTCTCATGAACAGTAAGGTGACTTTTCAGACAAAAGGTTTTCTGGCATTCAGAGCACTGATGAGGTTTTTCCCCAGAGTGAGTTCTCTCATGTAAAGTTAGTCTGAGTTTATAACTGAAGCTTTTCTGGCATTCAAGGCACTGATAAGGTTTTTCCCCAGTGTGAGTTCTCTGATGTACAATAAGACTGGTTTTATAACTGAACTGTTTTAGGCATTCAGAGCACTGATAAGGTTTTTGCCCAGTGTGGGCTTGTTCATGGTGAGTGAGACCAGCTCTGTCAATAAAGTTTTTGTGACATTCAGAGCACGTATATGGTTTCTCCCCAGTGTGAGTTCTCTCATGGAATTTAAGACCACTTTTCGTCCAATATCTTTTCTGGCATTCAGAGCAGTGATATGGTTTTTCCCCGGTGTGGGTTCTCTCATGTTGAGTGAGAAGGTATTTACGACTAAAGTTTTTCGGGCACTCAGAGCACTGATGGGATTTCTGCCCAGTATGGGTTAACTCATGCCGGGTGAGAATGGTTTTCCGACTGAAGGTTTTCTGGCATTCAGAGCACTTATGAGGTTGTTGCCCAGTATGCGTTCTCTCATGTAGAGTGAGATCTGCTTTACATTGGTAACTATTTAGGCATTCAGAGCACTGATACGGTTTCTGTCCAGTGTGAGTGCTCTCATGTTTACGGAGATAGGCTTTTTGAGTGAACCTTTTGTGACATTCAGGACACTGATAAGGTTTCTCTCCAGTGTGAGTTCTCTCATGTTGACTGAGAAGGGTTTTACAATTGAAGCTGCTCAGACATTCAGAGCAATGAAAAGGTTTTTCTCCAGTATGTATTCTCTCATGTCGAGTAAGGCTGAATTTACAACGGAAACCTTTGTGGCATTCAGAGCACTTATGAGGCTTTTCCCCAGTGTGAGTTCTCACATGTAGAGTCAGATGGTATTTGCGAGTGAAGCGTTTCAGGCATTCAGAGCACTGATGAAGTTTTACCCCAGTGTGAATTTTCTCATGCTGACTGAGTCTGGATTGACAACTAAAGCTCTTCTCACATTCAGAGCAGGTATGAGACTTCTTTTCGGTGCTAATATCTCCAAGATCGGTTTTGTCTTGTATACATTCCATTATGAGATCAGAAAAGATTTCTTTCTGAAGTTAATATCTCCAAGTTGGGATTTTTCTAGCAGACACACCATAAGACAATACTAAATCTTATACAGCATGTGTTTAGCATCACCCACTCAAATGTGCTGCACTTGTTCAACTTAACACTTGGACATTTATTTAGCCAAAGATCACTTCTCTGTGGAGTTTACAGTTTATAACCTCCGTAGGCAACCTAATTCACCCTACAACCTTAATATCAGCAGTCCCTGCTGCTTATGGGGAAGCCTCTCATGGGATTATTGCCTCTTCATTACATCCATGTGGATTATCTCACCATTTTCTCATATTTATTTATGAGTTAATGAAGCACTGATCAAGTCTCTGGTTGGTGTTCAGTATTTCAAAGCTAGGTACATATTCACATAATGTATTGGCATGAACATTCAGAATACTATTGTGTATCAGTAGCAGCACATTGTTTCTGGTCACCCTTCTTACGGATGCCTTCAATGTCTGTATATAAGACTACAATGAGGACGTTAAGGATTTTGCAGGTCTTGCCCGGTAACAAGTACCCGAGGTCACATCTAATGGGCAAGAATGGTTGTGGACATGTGGACCCGGACTACAATCAAAAGGTGGTCCTTGGTCACAGAGGTGCTTTTTTTCTCCTCATTCTCCTTCCCTTGGTCCCAGATATACCCACATCGCTAGTTCGTAACTAACAGGTATCTTAGTCCTAACCTGACCACCTGGTCTTTTAAGCAGCTTCGTTTACACTGTATAAGTGATGAACAGATATTTGTTTTTGATTTAAAGACCATTCACTGGATATGGTGCTCAAGTGTTCCATTGGCTGAGGTCTGTTAAAAACTCTTCAAGTCCCACTTGTTCTGTGTGTATTCTCTTCTCTTGGACTGGATAGAACTTTAGACTGATGCTTGTCCTCACTGGTTCAGACAGATGGTCTTCCTGCCCTGGGTTAGTATCTCCAGGGCATTCTTCACATACCATTAGAGCAGCAGGAAGTCTATTTATAGAAACTGCTTTCACATTCTTTATTTTACTCCAATCCAAGTTCCTCACCACATCTTTTTCCTGGATACTTTCCTCTTGTTGGAGCTCTGAAGCAACTTTACTTCTTTAGCATCAGTCCTTTAATAGTTTTCAATTATTTGCTTATTACTGACCACCATTTTGTCTTCCGTGCCCACTCTTCAATCACCTGTGGATTTAAAAATAGAGATTGTTAAAGAAAACAAACTGGAACTAAGGAATAACATTTATTAGCTAATACAGACATCCAGATTCTGAGATCATTTTGAGAGAGGAATGAGAGGGCACTAGGCATTTTCGAGATAGAAAGCTTGAGAACAATGGAACACTAGGTTGAAGAGGTCTAAAGATGGAAATTCTGATGTACAGTTTTGTGCACATCAGTAATCATCAGTAAGCTATTCAAGTGTCTGATCAAAATTCCTCCCCCTCACTGTGCGGTATACCTCTTCGCACAAGTCCCCAAACCAGGCAAGCAATATCTCAAAGAACAAGCATGCCCACCCAGTCAGTCAGTCAAAAATTCTTTATTCGATAAAATTAATATCATAAAAGACATGGTACAATCATTTTAAGTAGCAATAAAAAACACTTACAGTAATCACCAATAAAATTAAAACAGTTCATTGTCATTATTAAAAAATACTGTACATTTAAAAAAAGTTTTATATCACCATAAAATTGGTACCTTTAAAATCCTTTAAAACTCAGTGCACAAGTATGTTACATAATTTTACAGAATATATTTTACTCAAAGCAACTTCGAATCTGTGGTAAGCTGGTATTGTTTTTCCTTACACGAATGGCTGCCGTTAAAAAACTGGCTACAGAAAACATAATATAAGGGCTACCCAATTGCATTAAATATATTAAAGCTGGTCTAACCTGAACAAAGCCCGCCTTCTTCAGGACTGGTAACAAATATTTCCTTCTGCACTGTTCATAAAATGTACAGAACATTACAAAATGTAGGGTGTCTTGTGATGAAAAACAATCACAGGAACAAGGGTCTGCTTTATCAGGAATACACCAAGTACGGAAGGAACCCAGGATGTAATGAATCAAATTTAGACGAAATCTTGTAAGGAGGTATCGGTGGTACCGGTTATTTACCACCGATAAATATGGTTCAGGGCCTGAGCAGCTAACCAGCCCATAATTAGCACTTTAAGAGGTTTTCTCATCTCAATCTCCTCCCGTTCTAATGTTAAGAGATCCATTAGAGCATTTTTTGTTAGGGCGATGTCTTTTTTGGTTATTGTTTCGGGGTAGTGAAACAAGGCTGGGCGGCCTATCTTCTGAAAACCCTTTTTGATATAAGTCAGCCAAGCAATATTAGCAGCCATCTCCAGATGTAAGCAGTCTTTAATGATAGAATGGTTTAAGGTAATTTCCTCGTTTAGCCAAATTTTTAACCAATATAATAGGGGTGCTATTTTAATTTGGTCTGAGATGTATTCGATCCCCACTTCAGTATGTGTAGTAAAAGTGGGGGTTGACTGGGGAACTGAGAGGAGCCCTCTTAAAAATCTATTTTCCACCAACTGGATTTTGTTAGTCGGGGTATAGCCCCATATTTGGCATCCATATGAGGCCACTGCCAAACACTTTGCTTTGTAAACCTTAATAATGGCTTCAACTGGTCTACCTCACAATTTTTTGGCAAACCCCATGAGGCCCGAAACACTCCTGCGAAAAGCCACACTACGGCTTGTGTTTTGAGGACGCCATGTGCCCTTCTCGTCGAATACTACACCAAGATAGGGAAACGAGGAGACCCTACATACTACTTCGTTGTTACAATAAAAGCTTTTTGATTTCCCTTTATTTTTACTCCTCCCTGCAATTAGCACCTGAGATTATTTTGCATTTACCTTGAGATCAAGGTTGCTCATAAAGGTATAACACACAAAAGAGTAGAACAGGTCTAGGTGTGGTGTGCTTCTGTACAGGCGACTGTGAGACAATTGGATCTATGCAGGGGCGAACAAAGACTGTTCAGTCACTGAGGTTGGAAGAATCCCATCAGACCACCCATTTGGCGGAGTTTCATCACATGGGACTAGATAAATATCCAAAACCTCACCCGACCTTGTAGTGCCGGGAAAAAACAATACTTTATGTAAAACGTTCCTCAACATAATAGCGTTAATAAAGTGCAGTGCTCAAGTGATGGTGTAAAGTAAAATTGACTACTGAGACTCAAGATACTTTCAGATAAAAGTCTGAGTGTCAAAGGTTTAAAAATCCGCCGGGTAGTAAAATGTTGATACTACCCTATGGCGCTAAGCAAGATGGTCGACATGTTTCAGCCTCTACCCGGCGGATTTTTAAACCTTTGACACTCAGACTTTTATCTGAAAGTATCCTGAGTCTCAGTAGTCAATTTTACTTTACACCATCACTTGAGCACTGCACTTTATTAACGCTATTATGTTGAGGAACGTTTTACATAAAGTATTGTTTTTTCCCGGCACTACAAGGTCGGGTGAGGTTTTGGATATTTATCTAGTCCCATGTGATGAAACTCCGCCAAATGGGTGGTCTGATGGGATTCTTCCAACCTCAGTGACTGAACAGTCTTTGTTCGCCCCTGCATAGATCCAATTGTCTCACAGTCGCCTGTACAGAAGCACACCACACCTAGACCTGTTCTACTCTTTTGTGTGTTATATATTTAGAATAGGGGGATTGAGTAGACAGGTCTGTAAATATTCCCCCTGACCCTCCACACCTTTGTTTTTTGAGTGCTCATAAAAGGTACCAAAGGCATTCAACAATTTCTGGAGGCCCACCCCGGTACGAGCCATGAGTACCGCGTCATCCGCGTATAGGAGAACTGGTATAACCTGTTCCCCCATATGCGGGATGTCCGGGGAAACCTCCCCCAGCTCAGTCTCAAGGGCGTTTATGTAGAGGGTAAACAACAGGGGTGCCAAAATGCACCCCTGTCTTACCCCTCTTTCAGATCTGAATGGCCTAGTACATCGCCCCTCAAGGAGACCCATCCAAAGCTTTGACCTATTAACTAGGTCAAACGCCGAGGATAGGTCCATGAAGCCCATGTATAGGTTACCCTCCTTGGCCACCGTATACTTGCTAGCTAAGAGATGCAGATTTAAACATTGGTCAATGGTACCTCTATTTGACCTAAAACCGTATTGTACATTAGACAGGACCCCTTTTACCCTCAACCATTCGCTCAGTCTATGCAGGACCACCCGCCCCAAGACCTTTACAGACGAGTCAATCAAAGAGATTGGTCTATAGCAAGAGGGATCCTGCCTAGAACCTTTTTTTTTTACAGACCGGGATGATAGTTGAGGTTAACCATGATGAAGGGATACTGTCTTGACTAATGGAGTTAAAAAGGTTTGCTTAAATTTTTGACCACATACCAGGGGCAGCCTTGAACAGATCGGCGGGGACCCCGTCCGGTCCTGGCGCCTTGTTTTTGGACATTTCCTCAATGGCTGTTACAACCTCTGAGGCTTCAAATTTCAGTGGTGGCAAAGTGTTTTTGGGTAAATGGGCCTCAGCGATTGGGCAATTGGAAGGTAACCTATAGATCCCTTCAAAGTGTGCAATCCAGACCTCATCTGTGATATTGCAATCCAGAGACGCATGGTCTGTATTTGCAAGGAGGGGTTGACTTACTGTAGCCCAGAATTTTTCAGCTGTCTCTCAAAACTTCGGGTGACAGTAGTTTGTGCCAGGCTTCATACCTTAATTCCCGCTTCCTATCAGCTATCGCTAGCTTATATGCCAATCTATGCTTGGTTACTAGTCCCTTGTCCCTAGGGGTAACTTTAAGTGCTTTAAGAAGTGCAGCGTGCGCGTTTGAACATCTTTTGTCAAACCACCTCTCTCCATGCCCGGTTTTTGGCTTTCCCACCCTCATAAGAGTCTCCCCTTCCCAGCACCACAAACAATGCTACTTCTCCCGTGCAAGCATGTGTTAACAACTTAGAGTCGACACTAGACAAGAATTATAGAATATCATGGCCAACCTTAAGCTGGCTGTTGAAATAACTACGGCTCAGAAAATTAGGAGACCGCATAGATCTCCAACCACCACAAACACACAGTTTCAAGCACACCTAGACGGATCTCTATGCCTTTGCCAAACACAACTATTCGCCTCAACAGGACAACAAACCAGATGTTAGAGGTGGACATTGATGACCTTTGCCAATCTTACATAACATACCCTCACCACACAAACAACTTATAAAATACACACTATAGCTATAAATACTTCTCTGGCGCAACGAGTCATAGCTTGTACTAAAAACCTCTCAAAAGTAAGACAGATCACCTTCATCACAGGTAATCAAGACAGAAAAAAGAGAGCCTAAAAAGACACTGAAAAGCTTACTGCACAACTGCAATCAGCAGCTAAATATGCCAAAGATATAGCTGACCCCATCCAGTCACATAATCTAGACCAGGGGTGTGGAATTTAATAAAATATTTGCTTGTCCATGCGGAAGGTAGCTTCAGAAATCTATCTTTATACAACAGCTCTGATATAGCCTCTCGGATTATGCCAGGGCTCATACCATGATAGTGTTTGAATATGTGTGATCCCCTTATGTTGCCACATTTCCGCATATCTACATACTGGGGCTGAAGGTAGTGGTACACAATAGTTCCAGGGTTAGAATATTCGTTTGAGTTTGTGCAAACCTACTAACTTGCATGTTTTTAAGGGTTTTCAACAACTCTTCTCTGATCTTATCCAATACTGAGAAATGTTGGAAATGTACTCCTTACAATGGCAGACGTAAACAATCTTACAGAGTTGGGAACAAGAGTGGTTGGAGGGAAAGTTAACTTGGAAAACTTCAGATGTTCGCATGAACAAAGATACACATCCATATTTGCTCATGCCAAAATGCAGTTCACAAATATTATATAGGAGTACTATTTTGTGTCCTTCTCCTGTAAATTCTTGGGAATTCACGAAAGCGGTATAGCTGCAATTAATGCAAGGACATATACAATGGGTGCACTTTTTAGACTTTCTTTAATTATTGCTTCCCTAATTTTGTCTGGCGTTGACCATGACGTTTATTAAAATGTTATCTCTCTCTCTGTGTATCGGCTGGCTTCACTGTGAGTGACTGCAATCTGCTCTTTCACAAGGAGCATATCGGCACACAGTAGTTTTGCTCAATGCCAGTAACTACTGTGGCAGAATATGCTATTTGAGACCAAAATTGTTGATTTTGCCAAGGTTTGTTTTAATGGTGAGGGCCCGGCAGTTCTCACCAATAAGGTTTTACAAAAACCATGCCAAAACAATTCGCACATTGATAAAAACTAAAAAGCTGACCACCAATTTCAGACCTACTGGCTTTGCCGATGCTTGTTTATTTTTGTTTCCCATAATCTTACTGAAACTGGTTACACTGATTTTCCATAGTGAATAGTATTGGGAAATAATAGCGTGCATCAACACGTTACTAAATGATGCTGCAGCTGCGAAGAAATGGTATCTGAAATGTTACAGTAGTTTAGCAAATTGTTTTTGCTTTCATTTATTTATGAACATTTTATTTTGAAAGCAAAGACTCATCAATCTTGCTTTCCATTTTCTGCAAATATTTGCATCAAATAAGAGAGCATTCTGGGAGCATTATACATAGCCTCAAATTGCTAAACTTTGAAAACGTGTGTACACGTTTCTATAGTGGAACCACGGTCAGTAGTGCAGTCGGAGCTTACAACATTTACTCTCACCCTAATAATAAATGCTTTCAATTAATGAACCATAAATACAAGCTTGAACAACATTAATATATGGACACAAATATTACCTTAACTGCAGACAGTGCCCTTTCCTGATCCATAATGTGGTACTGTAAACTGGCAACCAAAGGGTTTGTGCTGCAGGGGGTTGGGCCTACTTGTCCCAACGACAAAATACAAATGAAAACGTGTCGCACTTGGCCTCAAACAATATGTCCTGGGCGTCGGCCTATATGTATTCCACATCCCTGCTAGACACAACAATCCTACCAGTGACCTGACTAAATAACTCTTCCACACCACTATTAGATATCTTAGTTTCACCTAACTACAACATCATTAGACTGAACCACACACTACAACCAAGTTGGGAGCGTGCGGGTTGCGTGCATTCACAGATCAACCTTACAAATCAAACGATTCCAAATGGAGAAGATATACTCCTGTGAATATATGGGAGTTGAAGCCCTCATGGGTTAGGGGGATTTATTCCCTGACCAAATTACATATTATCTACCACCCTCTTGGATACAACCAGACCCTCATGAGCAATTAACAATCACAGTACAGACCTTACGACACCCGAATACAATCTTTCTAGGTGACTTCAACCTAAATTGCAATTAAATTGAGGACCCACATGTGACTGCACTAAATCTTTTTTCAAAGACCATAATCTGGTGCAATCATGCAATCAGGGGAGAGGAGTTGGCCTAATGGCTAGGGCGGTCTGCCTTGAATCTGGGGAACTGGGTTCGAGTCTCGGCAATGACGCTGAACATACTGTGATTCTGGGCAAATCACTTAATCTACCTGTGCCTAATAAAAAGGAAAAATAAAAAAATGTGTTCTCATGTAATGCAACTGGTGCTATGTAAAGCGCTCCAATACCCGATCCGGCTCAAGTCGCGATATATAAAACTCTGTAAAAAAAAAAACATGCACAGGTCGAACACACGGCAAAGGAACATCATTAACCCATATCTCCATGGCAGAAGCACTATGCATAGAGTCCATAATGGCATGCGATTGGTCAGATCACAGCATCTCATTCCACATCTCAGCTCCTGAAGCAAAGGCACGAGATAAGAGGTTAGACCTAGATGGTGGGTCAGAGATACTAGAAATAAGAATAGAGATGACCTGTATGATCTATGCCAAAGAAAACTTCAACCCCAGGAAAGCATTTCCGATGTTCACAAACTCATGGAACACTACAACAGAACTATGAATGACAAAATGGAGAGGGTACCCCCCCCCCCCCAACAACAAAAAAGCACCAAAAACAAATTAACACAACCGTGGTATAATGGTCACCAAAATGAAGAAAGAAGCAGACTCCGATTTGCAGAGACGAAGGAGGCTAGCACCCTCAACACACCTACAAAAACTCAGAACTCTGAGAAATTCAAATAAAAATGTATATTTATTTTTATTTATAGTTTTGTATTGCGCGAACATGACCCTAGTGGGTATTAGAACACTTTACATGACAAGAGGTAGGGTATCAGTTGGACTGGTAAAATAGACATGAGTGAATGAAAAACACAGCAATGAAAATAAATAGAGTAAAAAGCTTGATCTCAATAATAGTCAGCAATAAGATGGTCAAGCATCATAAAGAGTAGTTAGTATGGTTACATTTTAATAAGCATAAATATAGAAAAGATTTTGCTTCTTTTTTGAAGGAGGTGGTAGAAGAGATTAGACAAACGTCCGGTGGTAGAGAATTCCATATCTTAGGTGGGACAAAGGAGAATGTGCTGGCACCCGTTTTCTTTTTATGGGTTCATTTGGGTTTCAGAAGCAGGGTGTGCGCACTACGCAAGGGTCTGCAGCCCCCTCATGGTTTAGCTTTTGGGACTGATATCTGGAGGTATAGATGTGTAGCACTTTATGAGTCATGCATGCAATTACTTGTTGAATTCTTGCTTCGTACAGTAGCCAATTCAGGGATTTTAGGGCTGGGGAGATGTGTGTATTTCATGTTGTTCTGGAGACAAGTCTGGCTGCTGTGTTGAGGGAGGCTCTTTGAGAGGCCAACTTGTATTGAGGTAAGCCACTAAGAGTGGCACTACCATAATCCAGTCTGGGCAATACAAGAGCTTAGACCGTGTGGAAATTTGGCAGAGATCGCTGTTAGCATTGAGCTGAAGCCATCTTGTTTCCGGCAGCCATCTTGTCTGACTATGTGCTCACAATGTGCTCTTTCTGTTTTCGCTGTTGCTTGCCCTTCTGCTTTGCTCAAGAACTGGCTATATGTAGCCCTTGTTACTCTGCACATGCTCAGAAGAGTCTGTAGCTGCCCATGCACCTGCTCTAGTCTGTTACTGTCAGGCTGTTTTAACTGAGAGCAGCAACTTATCGCCCCTCCTTCTTTGTTGACTGTGCATTTTCTGTATGATTATCTATGTATGTAACTCTTCCTATGTGAACTTGTACCGCCTCCTTTTGAGCTCCTGTGTGGGTATAAAAGACCCATGGTTCTTCTATTCCTTGTGCTACTTCATACACAGCTGAAAGGTGTTGTGTGAATGTAGTTCCACCTCATGAGGTTTAAATAAATTGTTAACTTGACATTTCAGTTTCCGTGCCAACTTCTATTTGCTGGTCTGAGGACTTGTGTGCAGAGAAGGATGAACCCCTAGCACTGGTATGCCTTGCTGAGGTCTACTTCTACAAATTGGCGCCCACCCGTGTGGCTCATCGGCGACTCGGATACCCGACGGAGTGGTCTTGACGGAGGATTGGAATCTCGCTGCGGATGATCACTGCCTGAGGAGGCCCGTGTTTTGGCAGTCACAGAGTTTTTCTCCTCTTCCTGATCTGACCCTACAGGTGGTGCCGGTCCTCGACTGAGATCCCTTCTGATGTTCGCCGTGCAGAGACCATTTGGTCGATTCAGAACTTGGCACTTGGAATCTGGAGACTCTTGCTTGGTAAGGTCATTTGATGCAACACTTCTTGTTTTTTTGGCCAAAATCTTGGAACTTGCTTGGATATATATGAATTGCAATTTATATAGACCGGTAATGAGATTTTTCTCTAACTTTTTTAAAACTTGAACGGCACATATTGAGTAAGTGCCACTTGGCAAATAACATTGTATATGCTGCAATATTCTTGGCATGCCTGTTCCTAGCACACTTCGTAGAATGTGTTGCTTCCTTGGAGGTACCAATATGGAACTAGAACGGAATCCGCCGTCTCCCCTCTCCCCGAGGGTACACCAAATAGGGACATGTATATTAAAAATGGTACTCCTGCTATACCCTACAGCATACTATGGAATAAATATACTAGTAATGATACTGTGTTGCGATGGCCTATAAAAAATAAGTCATTATATCTTAGAAAAATTCAGTATGTGTAACAATCTATGTTTAAGCACAAAAGTAGACAAGATATGTTTGACTGTGAACGAATGTGGGAGAAAGAAGTGTGTGAACGATTGAGAAAAGACCAAGCTTTGGTTGAAAAGGAACAACGCAAAAATATCCATGCGAAAGCGCTGGAGCTGAAAAATAGAGAAATGAAGGAGATAAAAGAGAGAGGATAGGGAGCATCGTTTACAGGTAAATGGCCAATACCCTGTCCGGCTCCCCCTTTATCCTCTATTTAATAAACCACAGGACGATTTCATTTTGTTAGATCGTTGCCCGCTTCCATATACTTTTCCCTCTGCCCTTAAGGTTGATTCTGATGCTGATATTTTTCCTTCAGATCAGGATCAGTCAGGATCAAATGCTTAATGTCAGACTCGCTCTTTTCTGACTGCTGATTGCGCAGCCACTCTTAGATCTGTTGCTCGCAAAGCAGCCCATGGTAACACTCCTGCTTAAGATCTAATAGCAGATGTACAACAATGGCTGGAGAGAGAGCAGTTATATTTTGTAGAGATGTTTACCACAGAAGTAATTGAACGGTTTAGAAAGCATTTCACAGAATTAGAGCCTGTTGATATCGCAGATGATTATAAAAAATTGTGTGACGCTCTTTTTCTCCCTTCCCAGGTGGCTGACTTAATTAGACACGTGGTTAAACTACGAACTGATGCATTCCGTTTGAGAGAGGAGAAAAAGGCAGCTGCTGCAGCTGAACAAACAATTCAGACCACCGTGCCACAGGATGACACTCCAGGGACAGATAAGAATATTGTAGTTCATGGGAAACCCATGCGGGAAGCCGCACCTTTGTATGTCCCTCCTGGGGTACGAGAACAGATGATAATAAAGATTCCACTGATGCGAAGGGTTATTTTATTTATTATTGGGTCTATACTCCTTGGAGTAGAGCAGATGTCATAGCTCTTAAAGCTGCTTTGCCCGACCCACGGAAAAATCTGTCTGCTTTCTATGAAGAAGTTGAAGGAGCCATTAGTTCTTGTACCATGACTATCAGATATTGATATGTCTTTTGGGCTTATTCTACCCCGATATGTGGAGGTCTATTCGTAAAATCGATGATCATCCAACTTTTGGGGGTGTTTGGAAGGTACTAGAGAGGATAGATGCAGAAAGGGAACCCGCACAGAAACCACAACAAGAACTTTTAGACCTTCAAAGGATATACTAGTTAAATTGAAAACTCTCATGCCTCCTAAAAAGATAGATTGGACTGTGTTAGCATCTTGTAAGCAAAAGGCAGATGAATCGGTCTATGACTTCTTTACACGTTTTGAGGAGGCATTCCACGACTTTAGGGGCCAGTCATTGACAGATGGTACGGGCAGGCATCGGTTTGTCGATAAATTTGTTGCGAACATGTTGCCAGGAATAGCTAGTCGCCTAAAGGCCAGCAAAAGTTCACGGACCACGTCTTCCTCAGTCTCTCTTTTGAATATGGATCAGTATTATGAACGTCAGGTATTAGAAGCTAAGGGCAATGAGGATAAAAAAAAATATAAGGAGTTGAAAACAAAGGTTATGTTAGCTCAGGCTTATGGTCCATCCTATTGAGGTGGTGGCAGCGGCGGACGTGCGTCGTATTGCCCGAGTGTACCCTCTTATGCTCGGCCTACTCTGTCTTCTGATCAGTGCGCTTATTGTAAGAAGATTGGACATTGGGCTGTTGACTGTCAAGAATTGCGTGCTCAGCAATATCAGTGTTGACAGGGGCAAATGTGAGGCCGCTTGGGGTATTCAGGACATAGGGGAGGCATGGATGATCGCATCAGGTTTGAAACTGTTGCGCATACTCAGAATCCCTCTAATACTTTTGATAGATGAAACCAATATCAAATGTCTGATTATTTATCTAGGACATTCGTTCTAGCCATTGAAGAGAACCTCTTCCCGACGTTGTCTAACCTCCTGCCTTCCTTATCTGGAGGAGTTGTCAAAGGAGCTGAAGGGTTGCGTGACTTCCTTTGTGCCGCTTGTGAAATTACAGAGTCCGGTTTTGGGTGTCCCGTCAAAGACGCCGGACCATCATCAGGTGCTTTGTATTTTTTGTCGAGGCGCGGTAGTACAGGGACCACTGTCGCTGGAATCTTCATTGCCTTAAGGCCTTCATCTCAAACATGTTGGACAATAGGGATAGATCTAGTAGTCTTTTTATCTGATTTGAAGGATTCTGCTTATACATAGGAATGCCTAGGATGGGGTAAGGAACCAGTTGAAGTCCCAGTAGATCAGAAGGGTCCCTATCTTACCGCACATGTTTTGGGTTCTATTGATCAGTTTCTGGTCGGCACAGGAGCTACTCGTAGTGCACTGTCTAAACAATTAGGGCTTCCCTGTCTGGCTTAACCATTACATCAATAGGTGTTGATGGGCCACCTTCCCTTAGCCCACTGTCACAACCACTTGCATTTCATGTTGTTAAATGTACTGCTCCATGTCCCCTAACACACCGGACAATATTGTGGGTCTTGATATGCTCAAGTATTTTAGCGCTATGATACGTTGTTCCCCCAGAAGGTGTGCGTGTTATATTCAATGATAACTATTTCTTGGTTAAGAAGACCTACCTTCTTAGAGAGGACATTGCATTGGGTTCACGCCCTCGTACTCTGTGGGCTACATCAGATACCGATGTGGGGCAAATGGTTATTCCACCAGTGCATATTCAGGTGAAGGAGGGTGCTTCATTATCTCGCTCAATACAAAATTTCTCGCAATGGTGAAGGGGCACTAATACGTAATGTTCATGATCTGATTGTGGAAGAAGTCCCGTACAATATTTGCAATAGCCCTATCCTTCCCATTCTGAAGAAAGACACGGATTCTAAAATCTACAGGTTTATCATTGATTTGCGAGGGGTTAACAAGATTGTAGTGCCCCAATACCCGGTAGTCTCTGACATCACAACACTCCTTACCATGGTTCCTCCGACTGCGACTAACTTTACTGTGATTGATTTAAAGAATGCTTTCTTCTCCATCCCTAATTATCCTGACTGCCGATATTTGTTTGGTTTCACTTTGAATAATCGATCCTTTAGATACTGTAGAATTCCTCAAGGGTATACAGAGAGTCCTAGTATTTACAGCCAAGCATTGAAAAGACAGCTTGATTCTTTCCCTGTGCCAACTGGGGTGGCTCTCATACAATATGTCGATGATATCTTGTTGGCAGCTGATATGTTATGTTCTGTTATATATGGGAATTTATAATGCGCACGACTACTCTTGAGTATCCTGGCGCGATGCGGAATCAGACAGATGGCAAGAAAAGTGAATTAGTAGGCCTGCTTAAAAAGGTGAGTTTTGAGGAGCTACTTGAAGCATCTTAAGTCCTGAATGTGGCGCAGTGCTATAGGGAGGGCATTCCAGAGGATGGCTACTTTAACCGAAAGGGACTGGCCGACCATCCTGGCTCGACGGAAATGAGGGGTTACTATCAGTCGATGGGCAGCCGACCTTAGGGATGGTCGAGGAATGTAGAAGGCCACTCTTTTCCTAATATAGGAGGGGCCAGAGTCGTGGAGGGCTCTGTGTGCTAGGACAAGAGACTTAAACTTTACCCTCTGGGTCACCGGCAGCCAGTGGAGAGTGCACATTTGTGATCTTATACTGGTTCTCTTAGAAATGCCAAGAAGGAGTCTGGCCGTAGCATTCTGGATAAGTTGAAGCTTATTAACCAGGTATGCCGGGATGCCAAGAAAGAGCGCATTGGCATAGTCGAGGCGGGATAGGATGAGAGTCCGAGCGACCATATCCTTGGCCGGCTGGGGGAGCAAGGGAAAGAATCTGCCTAAGGACTTGAGAGTCCCGAAGCAGACGCCCGTGAGTCTCTTGATGTGCTCCGTAAACCTACGGTCAGCTCCAAACCAAACGCCTAGATTCTTGGCTGGGCCGCCCTCGGATAGAGGTAGGGGGAAATCCGGGGGCCACAAAGCTTCTGTAAAATGAGAGAAAAATTGCCCATATAGTATAATTTTTGATTTCCCCTCATTACATTTTAATTTGGCCTGAGCAAGCCATGTAAACATGGCGGCTAGGCATCTTTGCGCCGTATCAGTGCATACATCCGAGTCGTCCCAGGTAAACAAAAGCTGGGTGTCATCGGCGTAGCTCTAAACAGTGTGAAAAAGGAACACTGTCTTTGCTTTCAATTTCTTGCATCTCACCATCACAAAGTTTCTCGGAAGAAATATCAGTATTGTAGACAGAAGGTTATCCATTTGGGTCACCTCCTGTCTAAGGAGGGACGTGCACTTACACCAGAACGCATTCAAGCTATTTTAGACGCGCCTGTGCCCCGTACTCAGAAAGATGTTCGTGCATTCATTGGTCTTACTTCTTTTTGTAGGCAATGGATTCCAAGCTTCTCACACATTGTTAAACCTCTGTTGACTCTTCTGACTAAAGACACTCCAATGCCCCTTCCATGGACGACTGAATGCCAGAATGCTTTCCACCAGTTGCGTCAAGCTCTTTGTTCTGCACCAGTGTTAGGCACTCCAGATTACACTAAGGCTTTTACACTCTATGTACACGAGAGAGATGGTTGTCCACTTTCAGTTTTAGTACAGACACACTGTGACAAGCAGCGTCCTTGTGCATATTTTTCAGCTGTTCTCAATCCAGTTGCTCATGCATTGCCTGGGTGTTTCCGTTCTGCCGCAGCAGCAGCTGTGACCATACGTCAGAGTGAAGGGATAGTCTTGTCACATAGACTGTTTGTGTTAGTATCCAATGCAGTTGATGCCCTTTTGAACCAAACCAAAACACAGCATTTAACTAGTGCTAGGTTGACAGGATTTGAATTGACACTTTTGGCTCCTCACATCACTCTGCAAAGATGTTCAACCCTGAATCCACCCACTCTGTTGCCATATCCAGCGACTCAGTCCCAGTCACAAGAACCTCATGATTGTATATTTCTTACGGAGGAAGAGACAAAGGGTTGTGTCGACTTGCAAGATACGCCCCTCTCAAATGTTTATGGGGAACTGTGGGTTGATGGGTCCTGTTTGAAATTACCAGATGGCACAACATCAGCTGCATATGCAATCACAACACTTCTGACGGTGGTTGGGACAGCTCGTATCCCACAGAAGTCAGCTCAGGCAGCTGAGCTAATAGCATTGACAAGAGCGTGTGAACTTAGTACTGACTTATCTGGGAACATCTATATGGATAGCCGCTATGCTTTTAGAGCTGCTCACGTTTTTGGGTTGCTCTGGAAGGAAAGAGGCTTTCTTACATCCCATAGGTTGCAAATAATGCATGGAGAATTGGTACACAATCTTCTGACTGCCTTGACATACCCGAAAAAAATAGCGTTTGTTAAGTGTAGTGCACACAAGAAAGTGACTGATAAAATCAGACAAGGTAATGCCTTCGCAGATTACACAGCCCGTGAGACTGCAATGCAGCGAAGCACCAGATCTATGTACGTAGTGAAGTCACAGGCTGAAGGTTAGCATGATGCCAGGCAGGAAATGCTAGACATGCAGCGATCTGCTTCTGTAGAAGAACTTGGGCAATGGTCTAAGGAGGGAACATTGGATGATGAGGGCTGTTGGAGAAATAAAGACATGACCAAGTGGAAACTGCCCACAGCCTATGATTCATATAGCACATGGGCCAGCACATGTTGGAGCCTCCTCGATAACGAAGTTGCTTACACAAGTTTGTGAGCATCCAGAAATTGCCGGCACAGCTAAAAAGATAGTGCAGTCCTGCTTGAATAGTCTCCAGTACAATCCTGGAAAAGGGACACAAACTCTTACAGGAGGGTTTGCCACACCAACTGCACCTCTTGAAGTTTTGAAAAGGATTACATCCAGCTTGAACGTTGGAACAATCTAAAATATGTTCTAGTAGTGGTATGTGCCTTCAGTAAGTGGATAGAGGCGTACCCTACGAAAGATAATACAGCTCTTACTACAGCAAAGGTACTTCTAAAGGAATACTTTCCCAGATTTGGTGTTTGCAAACTTTTGTGGAGTGACAACGGACCCCATTTTATTGGGCAAGTTGTTGAGTATGTCCTGAAAGGATTAGGGATTAAGCAGAAGTTTCATACTGCTTTCCACCCACAATCAGCAGGGCTAGTGGAACGGTACAATGCTACTCAAGCTTAAGCTAGCTAAGATCCAGGCTTTCACACCCTTGAAATGGCCTGACGCACTACCCTTGACATTGTTGTCCATTAGATCAGTGCCACATTCACGAACTGGTCTTACACAATATGGAGGTGGTATTTGGAAGGCCTATGAATATTTGGGGGATTCCTAACCTACGCCCCATACATGATGTACCTTGTGTCTTGATGATACCGGTCACAGTTGACTGACAGTTTGATTTCTATTCATCAACAGGTTCGAGAAGCTCTTCCTGATGACAGGTCGAAAGGTGAGGGCGACAAACTACAGCCCAGCGATCATGTGGTGATCCGGTCCTTTCAGAGATCGAGCAGTTTGGAACCTAGGTGGTGCGGCCCAGAGCAAGTCCTCCTTGCGACAAGAACTGCAGTCCGAGTGACCAACAGGAGGAACTGGGTACATTCTACCCACTGCAAGAAGGTGCCGTCTACCCTGGTGGAACCTGCTGCCCTAATCGACCATCAAGATATCCTGGACACAGAGAGAGGCCAAGCCATATCACCTGAAGCCCTGAGGAAGTCTTCCTGGACAATACGTTTCCTGGTGCATCTCAATATCAGCTGCAGCCCCGGAAAGAAACGTCATTGTTGAAAACGACTGGTTGAGCAACCGTCCTGGGTTAGTGCGAAACTGCGCTGAAGAGGGGGGATCTTTTGCGAAGTGACACCCATCTTAACCCTCAGTGAAGAAACCAATGACTGCCCAGGACATTAGAGTTCCGACTGCTTTGTTATTTCAACAAGATGAATATGCCTATAGAGAAGACATCAATCGCTGTGAGGATTTGCAACAAGGGGATTATGTGTATTGTTGGGTTCATTCACTATGGCAGTGATAACTTGGATTGTAGAGGAAGTGTTTCCTGCTCGACGAATGCTGACTGCCGCTACTTCAGCATCCACTGAACACCACTATTTCATTCTCCCTTACAATGAGCAGAAGCATAGACAGTGCTATCTAAACAGCACGTTCAGCCAGATGTTGCACCACACGCACAATGCTACGAACATTACTAACTGTTCGGAGTATGGAATGATGGGAGGAACACCTTTTATTCCTCTTCCATTTTCTCAGAACGGTTCTTGTCAAGCCTGGTTTGCACTTTTATTGGCTTCTGAAGTGGCTAATATTACTGATATGGGTGTAGGGAGGTTAAACTATTATCATAATAAAGCATGTTATCCTGATGAATAAGGTGATCCGCAAGCTAAAGGGAGTAAATGGAAGATGGAGGAGAACCGATGACGAAATGCTTCTACACATTATGTTTACCCAAATACTCGAACTGCTAAGGGTAATGGACCATTTGTTATAGCTGTAATTGGAGCTCGAGCAGATTTATGTGTGAGTAGTATTGGGAAAATTCCAGTGGGGAAAAGTGAATGTACTTTAGTTCTGAACGTTGCTGGTAATAATAATAGTAGCTTCACGTCTTCACATAATAACTATACAGTTGAGGGCTACAAGAGGTTTCAACCAAAGATCGATCTTGGGGATGTTATTCGGCGGTGAGAGGAGAAAGAATTCCGTTTTGGCAGTAGTGAGTTTGAGATGGTTATCCGTGAGCCAGTGATGTGTATTTTGCAAGGTGGAATTGAGGAATATATTGTCCTCTGGAAAGGTGATTTTGAGATACAGCAGAATGTCATCAGTGTACATATTATTTTGGATGGTAGCGGATTATAAGTGGTTTGCCAGTGGTTCCAGGAATAGATTGAAGAGAATGGGTGAGAGAGCAGATCCCTGTGGAAAGCCAAGAGTGATCGCATGGGGCTTCGACAGAGATTGATTCATTTGAAATGAAAATAAAATTTGTAAAAGCGTTACAGTTGCCCTCAGGCGTCCAGGCGCTGTGACTAACAAAAATGTCCTCAGATGAACAGGAAGCTTCTGGTTACTGAAACAAAAAGGTTTTAAGCCGTTTCCGGAAACTGGTTAAGTTGGGGTTACCTCTCATGTGTAAAGGGAGGGTGTTCCACAGTCGTGACACATTAAAAGAGAAGGAACGTCCCCCTGCTCTGGCTCTAAAGATTCTAGGGATCTTGGCCAGAGAAGCAGAGGAGGATCGAAGCACCTTGTTGGGCAGGTAAGGGGAGATCAGGGAAGAGTTGATTTCTGGGCCCATTTTCCAGAAGGCCTGGTGAGCAATGCACAACGCTTTAAACTTAACTCTATACCTGACAGGCAGCCAGTGCAGCGCTCTTAGGCCAGCATTTATTGAAGTCCTTCGTGGGACTCCAAGTAGCGCACGAGCCGCACAGTTTTGGGCGCGTTGAAGTTTTTGTAGGGTGTAGTCCGGTGCTCCAAGATAAAGGGCGTTATTAGAATCCAGGCGAGATTGGACGAGGCCCTGTATAATTATCTGCCTGGCCTCAAATGGAAGAAGGGGAAGAATTTTTTTGATCACCCTGAGGAGGCCAAAGCAGGTGGCCGCCACCTTGGTGGCCTGGATATTGAAGCTCAGCGACTTATCTAGCCATACCCCCAGACTTTTGATGTTATCACTGGGGGCAGGGGCCGTCCCCATGCTCACTGGCCATAGCAGCTCCATAGTAGAGGGGGCCGCCGGGCCCAGGAGCATGAGCTCGGTCTTGTCGTCGTTGAGCTTCAGGCATGAGCTCATCATCCAACTCCTCACCTCCTCCAGGCACGCTGCTAGATTGGGCGGTGATTGGAGGCCGCTCTTCTGCACAAGGGAGACCACCAGCTGGGTGTCGTCCGCATAGGAAATTATGTCAATACCATGCGGACAAACAATCCCAGCCAGCGGCCTCATGTACGCATTGAAGAGCGTAGGGCTCAGTGATGAACCCTGAGGGACTCCACACTCCAGAGGCCTGCTCGATGAGACGGATGTGCCGTCAAAGACCTGGAAGGTTCTATCTGATAGAAAAGACTCTCTGAGATCTGTTTTAGAGGAATGAGGAAAAACATTGCAATACGACCCCTAATAAGCCCATCCTTTGTTCCAATAGTTTCAGTAGTCTACCGTGATTAACTGTCAAAGGCAGCCATAAAGTTGAGCAGTATCATGGGGGATGATTCATTTAGATCCAGCATTAATATGTTATCCACAAAATGAGTAAGTGCAGATTCAGTGCTGTGACCTAGACGGAAAACTGATTGGTGTTGGTCAAGGAGTTAAAAGTTGTCTATGTGGTTGCAGAGTTGGATCTATACACATTTTTCTAAGAGATTGGCAAGAGTAGGGATGTTGGAGATGGGTTGAAAGTTATTAGGATCAGAGCAGTCTGCGTTGTTTTTTTTAAAAAGTGGGGGTGTCCTGCTTTTAGGCAATCACGGATAATGTTTTGATGTAGTGAGTGTT
Source organism: Lissotriton helveticus (assembly GCF_964261635.1). Classification (NCBI taxonomy): domain Eukaryota; kingdom Metazoa; phylum Chordata; class Amphibia; order Caudata; family Salamandridae; genus Lissotriton; species Lissotriton helveticus. Next base: position 439,113,688 of record NC_136058.1, read on the forward strand.
TTGATGTAGTGAGGCATTTACTATCTTAGACCATAGGGAGAATGAAGGCTGTGATCTCTTTGAATATAGAAGGAGGTAGAGGGTCAGTGAAGTGATTAGATGGGTTTAATGATGAAAGGATTTTGTAAATGTCACTTTCGTTGATTGAGGAGAAGGTGTGGCAAGAGGCATTGTTTTTGGAAGGGTGCTTGGATGGATCACTACCATCAGTATACTGGGTGGTGAGTGAAAAACTGAGTGAGGAAGCCGGTAGTTAATTCACTAGTTGTAGCTCATTCTCTATCTTTGTGGTTTTTTCCATGAAGAAGGCAGCCAGTTCTTCAAAGTTTGGGAGGGTGCCGGTTCCGGCGTGACTGCTGCTGGACTATTTCAAATAGTTTTTGGGCGCATTTCTGGCTTGGTCAAGCTGTGCTCTAAAGAAATTAGCTTTCACTTGCCTTATTCTTCTGTTGTATGTGTTCCTCGTTAATCTTAAGCATTTTAGAAGTTCTAAGGAGGGAGAGGATCTCCAAGCTCTTTCTGCTTATCTTAGATTACGTCTTTCGGTGTTCATGTTGTGAGTGAAATACAAAAACTGAATAGACAAAGGAATCCTCAGCACACAGTCATAGGTTTAGCAACAATTTGTTACGTGCACGATGTAAGCACAAATTATACACAAGTTATTTCAAGTTTTGTTTCTTTTTTTATCATTTGGTCTTGCTTCAGACAGCCAACACGTATTTCATTGCTTACAAAGGGAAATCGTCCCGCAACTTTCTCAAGGCTATGTCCTTTTTGATAAAGACCTTTCTTTTGTGGTGATCTTTCCAACCCACAAAGGGGTTCAGTATCTTGTGCGATGTCAATGAAGCAGTCCATGCATCTGAGGGATCCTATTTTGTCGCCAAATCTTGAGCTTGGAAGTCAGACGGTCTCGTCCCAAACGTCGCTCTCCGTGTATCTGGAGGACGATTTCCCTTTGCAGTGGTGGCTGCAGATTGTGCAGTTGCATATTCTTGACCCTGTTGGAGTCAAGGAACAGATGTCACTGGACCCTTGTGGCCCCCTGCACTGTGGGCGGAGAGGTGGGGGCTTGATTGCTGCTGAGCAAAGCCAAGGGAGAAATCTCCTAGGGTGCTGAGGACCGAACTTCTCCTTGAGGGTGCTATGCGGCACATTAGGTCGGCCGGGGGGAGGTGGTGTCAGACAGAGCTGCCCCCTCTTCTTGTTTCTTTCTCCTCCCCCACCACACTACAGAGAGGATAATAAAGTGACTACAGTGCCCAGATTGATGAAGACGCAGAAGCCTTTGGTGGCTGATGAACTGAGGTGTTTGACGCAACCCTGGTCTAGAGCACAGGGGCACCTGGTGTGCACACAATGGACAAGGACAAAACGGGCTGCTTTGCTGGGGCCAACACAATCACACAGTATACTACCCCTCAACACCACCGCAAAGAATAACAAGACAAACCGGCACTGGTAATGAGGGGGAAGATGGCGCAACTTGCAAACCATCATGGCAGCCATCCAGGGTTCCAGGAAGCTCCTGGAAAGACAAATTGAGACTGTGTCTATTGATGTGAACATATTGAGAGCCGATTTACCTAAAGTAGCAGATAAAGTATCCAGGGCGGAGGGAGATATAGTGGACTTAAAAGGAGAGGTGGCAGCATTCAAGCAGCACGTGGCCCAGACGTCCACAGTCACAAGGGCCCCCTAGTGCCAGGCCAAAGTTGTGGAGAGGCGCGCAAGGCACAGCAACATAAGAGTCCTAGGGTTCCCTGTACAAGTTGAGGAAGACAGGGAAAAGCAATTCCTGGAGCGATGGATACGCACCCAGTTGCGTCCATGGGGCTTATCCGAACTCTTTGCAGTGGACAGGGAACACAGAGCGTTGGTGCCTTCACCCCCCCCCCTCTCCAGTACCTGCCCCAGGCTCCCTCCCAGGCAATAATCACCAAAATATTGATCTATCAGGATAGAGACTGTATCCTCTGGGCTGCAAAAGAGACTTACTCTCTGCTATGAAAACTGTAAAATAGTCATATTACTGGAGTATACCAAGCAGGTCCAGGAGCAGCGGAAAACCTTTCTGGCGGTAAAACGGAAGCTCCGTGATATGCAATTGCAGTACATGCTGCTATATCCAGCCAAACTGAAAGTAATTGCACATGGCCGGGCCTATTTCTTTGAGATGCCGGAGGTGTGTGAATGGCTGGAGATCCGAGGGGACGCCATCCCCCCGAAGAACAGCGTAACAAATGACGGGGATGGGGCACTTGGTCTGGGGGAAGAACTCAAAATAAAAGGCACCCGGGTCAGTCCGCGAACGGGGACCCACCAGATGAACAGAGAATTACAATGGGCGAGGACGGCACCATGCATTGAAAACCATCAAGCTGGGTGCCTCCTCCTCACGGAACACTGAATCTGGGCTCGACACAGAGGATACCCGGGAAACACTGAACTGTACATAGTCCTTGAAACCATCCTGGAAGCAGCTCCAGTGTCAGAAGCTAGATGAAAAAGGGACCTTCACACGGGCGCTGAACTACTATTGGCTGCTCTGACATTTATAATAATTAAAGAATGAAGTGCATGCCGGCCACCCTGTGGCATCTTGATGCTACACCTTTTAGATTAGAATGTTCTTACGTCAGTGCTAGCAGCCTAATTAGAATGTTATGATTAGAAAGAGTTTGGAGTTGGAGCTGACTGGCTGTATTGAGATTTGTAACCCAATGGATGGGATCCTTTTATAAGAATAAATCATACTTTTAACTATTTACAAGAAGTGTTACTTGTTTACACTTGGCGACGAGGACGGGATAAAGAAGAAGAAAGGATCTCAACATCTACAAAGATTTTTTTTTTTAAAAAGAAGGAGAAGAGTTCAAGTTATCAAGTTTGTGTTTCCAATAAGCTGCTACTTTACAAGACCCCAACAAGGCTTCTGAACTTCAAAACGCCTCAAGGTACGGTCTTAAACTTCAAAAGTTTAAAACCTCTTCTTCTCTTGCATTTACACTTTACAACTTTACTTAAATTAAGCGCTTTTATTTTATTCTTCTTATACCTTTTGAACTTCTCCAGCGTTTGAATAATAGCCATCACTGTGACTGAGATTTAATTCTGTCAACTTTTGGCGCGGTCTACTTTATTTAGACCTTCATGCGCTTATGTTGCTTTGGTCACAATTTGGTTGGAGTGGTTCTGTGCGCTTTCACGAAGGATTTTGACTTCTTTTTACTCGCTTAGGCGGAGAGGCCAGTAAACAAACAAGCCATAACGCGAGTTTTGACTTCCCTGTGTTACTCGCCTAAGAGGAGAAGCCAGTGCATCTTTTAAATAAACAAGCTCTGACGTGCAAGCTGCAACGCTTTGAAGATTGAAGCGTGCCGTTTCAGTGACACGCACACTTTGCTCAAAATCTTCGATTTCACACCAGTTTGGCGTGCCGTTTCAGCGACACGCACACTATTGTCAAATTTGTCATTCCTGCATCACAACTTCCAAGATTTCAGTGACACGCTCACTTACTTCAAAATTTTGCAGCGTGCTGGACCTCTTTGCGTGTTACTATTATTTCAGTGACACGCACACTGTTATCAAATACTCTTCGCAATTCACAATTCACATATATTTGAATGTTCTTTTTGGCAATTGAGTGACTTTTGGTTTAAGCACGTTGGGAATTCTCATTGTTTCAAGCGTATTCTTTATTTATAATATCAAAATTTATATTGTCAACTATAATATGGAAATTTGTAATTTTATATATAGCTCAAAGTGTTTTCTCATTTAGTGAAGGTGATTTTAACAAGTAGGTTGTATACCTTGATATCTTTTCACCCTCCTTTGAATTTGGTCTCAAACATATTACTGTTTTTCTTTAATGTAGTCTTCAAGGCTAGTGTGTATTTAATAATAACTTTGAGCATATATTAATTATTTATTTATTTAAAAAAAAAAATTCCCTTATCAACATGCAGAATGTCACATCACCGCCATTTTTTCTATCTTCTCCTGGAGACCCTCCCATTAGATGGCAAAAATGGCGCAAAGTTTTTGAGCGATATGCAAGGGTTTGTGGTTCCAGTCTTAGTGCTGAAAGGAAACAGCTCTATTATTACACTGTCTTGGTTCTGAAGGACAAGACGTATTCGACCATCTTCCAGAACATGATGACAGTTCTCTAAATGAGTATGAAATTTGCATGGCTAAACTAGATAAACATTATTTGCCGAAAGTCAGTACCATTCTAGAAAGGTATCACTTTGGTCGCAGGGCTCAACAAGAGGAAGAGAGTATTGAAAATTATATTACAGCTCTCAGGAAACTTGCTTCTAGTTGTAAATTTGGAGCATTAGTTGATGAACGTATAAGAGATCAGTTTATGTTAGGTTGTATTAGTGAAAAGGTTAGGGATGAGCTGTGGCAAAAGGATGAGCCGTGTTGAGATGATGTCATCACAATAGCGAAAAGGATTGAACATTCCATTAAATGTGTAGAAGTAATTTAAAAAAAGGGCGAGACAAAAAGTAAAGATGTAATTCAAACTGTTAAGTTAAATCCAAAGTCAATACTGCTCCGAAGGTAAATAGAGAAGAAAATGTGTCAAGTAGTATGCCTTCTAGAAAATGTCAGGGTAAATTCAATTTTTCTCAAATTAAATGCTTTAGATGCGGCAAAATGGGACATTTCGCCAACGACAGACAGTGTCCAGATTGGAAAATGACCTGTGGTAAGTGTAAAAAAAAGGGGCATGTATCTCATATGTGTAAAGGGAAAGATTATAAAGGTAAAGTGAATGAAATCTATTATGACTTTGATGAATTAGCAGAAGATATTGAGGAAGTTGACTGTGGTCAGATTTTGGTACAAGTTATAAGCAGTCAAGATAGCAAAAATTGTCCTTCTGATGACATTTTTGTTGATGGGCATCAAACCAATGTCTTGTTTGATTCTGGAGCCAAAATAACTATAGTTGCAAGAGATTTTTATTTAAAGAATTTAAAAGACAAGACAATTTTGTCTCGCCCTGATATCAGACCTTTAGCATATGGTAATAAGCCCATCAAACTACTTGGCTATTTTATGGGACACATTAATTACAAAGAAAGGTTGACCACAACTAAAGTCTATGTGTCTCAAGAGGGTGACAGCATTATAAGTTGGTTTGCACAAAGAGATCTTGGAGTTATGTTAGACCCGAATTCATCACCTCCTATCATTTTGAAAGAACCTTTTAATCAAGATCCCAAAGCTGTTACGGTTGATGATCTGGAATTTAGTCGTGGTCTGGAGAAAAAATTCCCTAGTGTCTTTTCACAAAAATTAGGATGTCTAAGAAACTATACACATCATATTAGGTTGAGAGATAATGCTGTTCCGGTGTGTTGTAAGGTGCGTAATGTACCCATTGCTGTCAGGGATCAGGTGAAAGCAGAATTAGAGAAACTTATTAGGGAAGGCATCATAGAAGTTGTTGAGGGGACTGAATGGGTCGCCCCCATTGTCGCAGCGAAGAAATCGGATGGTTCTTTACGCCTCTGTGTAGATTTGAGAGAATTAAATAAGAGTGTAGTTAGTGATCATTACCCTTTGCCTAAGATCTCTGATATGTTGATCTTTTTGAAAGGTGCTAAAGTTTTTAGCACTGTAGATTTGAGATCTGCCTACCACCAGATTAGTCTGGATGAGAAGTCAAAGATTTAACAGCATTTATCACACCCTTTGGTACGTTCCGTTTTGTGAGGCTGCCATTTGGGCTAGTTTCTGCTGCCTCCGTTTTTCAGAGAGCATTGGAGAATGTACTTAAAGGCTTGAATGGTGTCAAGATATATCAAGATGATATACTAATTTTTGGCTCAGACAATGAGGAACATGATCTGAGACTTATGGAAGTGTTGAAAGCATTATGTGTTGCTGGACTTACTGTAAAAATTGAGAAGTGTAAATTTAGGAAAGACTCCATTGAATATTTAGGTCACACTATCTCAGAGGGAGGTATTCTGCCAAAAGAGAGTTTAGTTTCCACCATTTCCAAAATGTCTTCGCCAACTAGCAAGGAAGAATTAATGAGTTTTTTGGGAATGGCAGAGTACTATAACAAGTTTATCAAGGGTTTTGCTTCTCTTTGTGTTAATATGAGACTTTTGCTCAAGAAAGGGTGTAATTTTGTTTGGAGTGACAAGTGTGAGAAAGAATTTCTGTTATTGAAAGAAAAATTGAGCTGTGCCCCAAAACTCAGTTTTGATCCTGCTCGGAGGTCCGTTTTGATCACTGATGCCAGTTTAAACGGTCTGGGTGCTGTTTTGGTCCAAAAGAGTGAAAGAGGAGAAGTAGTTATTTTATTCTTGTCAAGGGGTCTAAGAGGTGCAGAATGTAGATACTCTGTTGTTGAGAGGGAGGCATTAGCAGTGTATTGGTCTGTCAAACAATAAAAAAATTTATTGTGGGGAACTTCTTTTGAAATAAGGACAGATCATAAACCTTTATGTGAAATTCTAATGAAGAAAGGTATAGATGCTATATCTAGTAGAATCACTAAGTGGGTTGTAGGGTTACAAGATTATGATTTTGAAGTTAAGTATCTTCCTGGAGTAGAAAATAAGGTTGCTGACGCTTTGTCTCGCCTTGTTCCATCTGGAGAGTCTAGCGAGAAGGATGACTTTGATGAAGAGGATGAGTTGGTGTGTTCCATACAAGATAGTATTATTGACAGAGAAAATGGGACAAAGCCTTAGAAGTTGATGCAGTTCTTGTGGAAGTCTTGAAACGTATTATTACAGGTTGGAGGTGTAGGAACAAAGGAGATGAAATGTTAGAAAAGTTCTGGCATGTCAAAGATCAGTTGGCGGAACATGATGGTTTATTAATGAGGGGGACATGGTTAGTTCCACCACAGTCCATAAGGAATGAACTCATTTCGTTAGCTCACATTGGTCACATGGGCATTTCTAAGACTAAAGAAACGTTAAGATCTTCCTACTGGTGGCCAGGGATGGATTTAGAAGTAGAAAGGACAGTTAGGGATTGTGTTCAATGTGCTTTAAGTGACAGAGTAGCCAAGCCAAAAACACAACCCATGATCATTAGAGATCGTCCAGATTCACCTTGGAAAGAAGTAGGTTTAGATATTCTAGGGCCTATTTCATCATCAGGATCTGATTGGTATGTTTTAGTCTTAGTTGATTTTTACTCAAGGTGGCCTGAGATAGCTATCACGCATGGAATTGAAACAAAACATGTTATTAACTTCCTTGAAAAATTATTTGACAGGGAAGGTATTCCTGACATTATACTTACAGACAATGGTTGTCAATTTGTCTCAAAAGAGATGGAGGTATTTCTTTCCAAACATGGCATTAGACACAAGAAGTCATCTTTATACCACCCAGAAACCAATGGCATAGTTGAGAGGTTCAACCGAGTACTTAAGGAGACTACTAGGATGGCTAAATCTTCAGGTACCGACTGGAGGTGCGATATCTTTAAAAAGGTTAAAGTGTATAGATTATCTCCACATGCCACAACCAATAAGTCTCCCTTTGAGCTTTTTAGATCTAGAAGAGCCAACACATTGGTAACACCAGCATGGGTTAATGATTTACAACCCAGGTTGAATTCTACCAATGATCATGTTGACTGGAAATTACGTGAAGCTCAAAGAATACAAAATAGGAAAAGACTTTTTGATGTGAGGAAGAGTGTTAAGAAAACTTGTGTTAAAGTGGGAGATTGGGTTCTCATAAAAAATCCATCTAATAAGAATAAGATGTCTGCTATGTTCATGAAACCTATTCAAGTCATCAAGGTTTTCCAAAATGCAATTAAGACGGCTGATCATCGTATTTGGAATCTCAACAGAGTGGTGGTCATCAGAAAGGATTTGATCTCCGGTAGTAACCCTTCTGATTTAAATCCTGATTCATCTTTAGATTCATCTCGTCATGATGGACTATCTCTGTGTCTTCGCAAGACGTCAAGGATCACTCGTGAACCAGCACATCTGAAAGACTTTGTTAAGTAGTTCTACTGTATATATTACTTTATTGTAGGAAGGGAGATGTGTGGCATCTTGATGCTACACCTTTTAGATTAGAATGTTCTTACATCAGTGCCAGCAGCCTAATTAGAATGTTATGATTAGAAAGAGTTTGGAGTTGGAGCTGACTGGCTGTATTGAGATTTGTAACCTAATGGATGGGATCCTTTTATAAGAATAAATCATACTTTTAACTATTTACAAGAAGTGTTACTTCTTTACACACCCGTTTACTACTGGGGTGGTGGGGAGAGGGGCAGAATGAGTGTGAACAGCCTGGGGGGTGGAAACTGAGGTGCCTGGAGTGGCAAGAGGGGAAACGACAATCCAAATGTAACATTGAGAGTACTGGAACCTTATTGGGGACCCCCGCTGGACTACACTTCCCTGGACGGGTATTTTGTAGGTATAGTGATGGGCGGGCTAGGTCGTGAGGCTGGTTAATTTGGGAAGTTCAGTGGCCCATGTTGGGCTGCGAGGGAAGCTGCGCACATCCTGGAACAAGCATGGGGAGGGCATGGACGATAGCACGGTTGCACGTTACCGGTCCTTGGGGGGTGGAGGGAGCCTGGCACAGTTTGCTCGGTTTGTTAGTAGTTGGTATATGCAGCACATGTGGAATGTGGGTGGAGTGCACAGCTGGAGACTGGGACAACACCAAGCTAGATATCGCTATGGCAATGGAGGTTAAGTTCCTTAGTTGAGATGTAAGGGGATTGGGTACAAAAGGTAACAGAGTACTCAGGTTTCTTAAGCGACACCACGTCTGAGTGGCCTGCTTGCAAGAAACCCACCTGGATGACGTGGGAGCCAGTAGGTTGACAAAAAAAACAAGCATTAAAAATGCAATAGGTCTCGCCTTTAATTAAGTTAAAGCCATTTGCTATGCAATACGATACCATTAGCAAATTAAATGGCTTTCGCTTAATAAAAGGTGAGACCTATTGCATTTTCAATGCTTGTTTGAGCAGTCTGCGGGGCGATTTTACGGCTGAAGCAGGGGTGACACCACTCGTGCACACCTGCTGACACTAGTGCGTGACCGTCACCCGTTAGTCAGACTTTACTCAGTAACACTACGGAACTTCACTCAAGCACCCTTCACTGCGAGAGGAGTAAATTCTATAATCTCATAATAAAACGTGATTACCTAAAGCTGGGCAAGCAGCAGAAACTAGGGGAGAACTGACTGATTAGAACCACACAACGAAAGTAGAAATAATCTTTAACTAAATAGTGAAAGGAAGGCTTGATGCCTTTCTACAAACAAGGCAGCGCTGGGAGGGGGGCTGGACACGAAGGAAGGAGAAATGCGAGTCACGGCCGGAGGCCGGCCGTGAAAACAATGCAGCAAGCCTTTGATGCCGCAGGGGGTGGAGCGGCAAACTGAAAGCACGGCCGGCCTCTTCACCTGTCCCCAAAATGACTTTGCAACCAGATAGATGTGCTGTATTTCAGTAAATGTGACGTTGTTGAACTGCTTGCAAACGGAATGTTGTCAGTATTACGAAGTGATGGTTCTAATGCGGGTGTGAACTAATGATAAGTGAGTGAAGGTGACATTTTCAGCATGCCTTAATCATTATGTGATGGTGTACATCTAAACATGCTCTGAGATTAATTAATACTGCAATGCTGGCCTGACACTGAAGATTTCGAAGTACAAATCTGAACGAGCATTCAAGAGGAATGAGTGATTTACTTAGTGAAGGGGACAATGCAGCGTCCACTTCTGATTAATACATGAGGATCTGAAAATGCATCAAAGGGTTATAGCTAAACATGATTAATGGTAATAAATTCCTTACATATGATGGGCATTCTTGAAATAGTGGTGCCCACATCTGTATAATGCTTGCACTGATGTAGCAGCAAGAATGATGACAATGTAGGCATTCTTAAAAGAACGGTACCTTTCCTTGTTGTACTGCAAACACTGGCATGAAATAGGTAGTTTTTAACATTTTATAATACTGTTATTACTATTAGTGTGACCTGCACTTGCTCATTACCATTCCTACACGCCCTACATCAGTCAACCATCAGTACACTCAGTCGTTTACCCTGTAATATCTCTATAAAGTTCTCATCTGCTAATCCACACAATCACATATTCCTTCATTCTTGTACTCACTTAGCCATCCAGCTCACTCTGACTCATTAAAACATTCGCCTACTCCCCCATTCGCACAGTCACATGCACAAAATTGTCGGTCACTGAACATTCACTTTCAGTTTGAAAGAGCCAAGCCTATTGGTTGCATGGTAGCTTATTTAGTTTTGGCACTATGGATAAAGTATTGCTTTGATATTGTAAGTAAGGTGCAGATGCATCATTAAGCTTAGCCGTTTCTGTTTCTACAAAATAATGCATCCTTTGAAGTTTGTTGTGCGATTGGTGTAGTACTTATTGGTGTTCGCATGGCCCTGTTTTTCATATCTAAGTCTTTTAAAGTGCTAATGGTTATTTGTTTTCCTTATGAGACCCAAGTGAGACTTTAAATTTTTAATGCACCATCTAGTCATGAGAAAATACACCAGTATGCTTATAAAATTAGGTGTGCTCCAGTGTTCTGGTAGACCGAGTACTCAGTCAGTAAAAAGAAAAGTAAAATGATTGCCAGCAAACACATTCCTCTCATTTCACAGACCAACCAATATGTGTAAACTCTGACACGAAGGAAGGAGAAATGCGAGTCACGGCCGGAGGCCGGCCGTGAAAACAATGCAGCAAGCCTTTGATGCCGCAGGGGGTGGAGCGGCAAACTGAAAGCACGGCCGGCCGGCAGTGAAAGCCTTTGATGCCGCAGGGGGTGGAGCGGCACCAAGCTGGGCAACAGATGGCTGACGATTTGATGCTGTGCACGAGCATTTGATGGTCAATGCGCTTGCGCATTGACCTAAAAGCGCACGGGAACAGCATCAAATTGCCAGTTAGTTAAAGTCTGTTTAAGCCCCTATAGTCTCGCTCCGCTCAATGCGCATGCGCATTGACAGGTCGCGAGACCTAAAAATGATGAAGAGGCCAGATATTTCACTCATCCTATTTTACTTTTGCAAGGGGTGTATTGATATGGGTGGCTTCTGGGACGCCGTTTGTCTGCAGTACATGAAAGCCGACGTGAACAGCCGCTATGTCCTACTCAGGGTGATACTTGACAGACGGGATATCACTATCCTAAATATCTATGCCCCAAACATAGGCGATCCGGGCTTTTATCAGTCCATACAAGACATACTGGCCCTGGATCTGGACGCTCCTCTTCTCTGGATGGGGGATTTTAATTGAGTGTTGGATTCAAACTTGAACAGGCACCCTCCTAGACAGGGAAATAAGCCGGAGATGGCCACGAGGCATCGGGAGGTAATGGAGGACTTGGGAATAACGGACATATGGAGCGATTGGCATCGAACGCAGAAATTGTATACCTGCTCATAACACACACAGCAGGTTGGACAGGGTCTTGGTGTCAGGGATGGAGGCCTTCCTAACATGGAGGTGACCCATCTGGCTCGATTGCTGTCTGATCAGGATAATGACATTTATAAAGCGCACTGTTAGACCCGTCTGCTTCTGAGAGTCCCCTCACCACTATGATTTCTTTTGTTCCCCTGTACCTCCCAAAATGTGTCGCTTTTTATTTGTCTACCAGGACTTTTTATGTTTTGTCTCATGGGGTTAGATGTTCCTTGATGCCCAGTTGCTCACAAGGTTTGTGGCACCTATTTACAAGGCGCCTGGCCCAAACCAGTGGCATTACAAACTGGGGTTGTCAACCTGTATAAATGAACCTAAAATGGTGGACACACTTTTTCCTCATGTGAAGTGACTCCCATTGGAGCCTTCATGAACCCTGGCCTTTTGAGGTTTTGGCGCCCTTTGTTTGGCGCGCATTTCTGACAGGAATTCCTTTATTTTCCTCAGGTACACAAAATGGCTGCTCTAGAACCCCAGTACGGTGGCTGTGAGTGTCCTAAATACCCCTCAAGAGTGCCTTGTCATTGTCACAGCCAGAGAAGGTTCTAGAACCTTCTGGCTCGTGCCAGTACCCCAGGGCACTGGCTATATAAGGCCCAGTCCCTGGCGGCCATTTTAGTTCAGACTAGAGAAGAGGAGATTAAGAGATTCCAGACTTGACACCAGATTGACACCTGCCCTGTTGACCCCTGAGGTGGCTGGTAGTGCAGGCAGTAGAGCAGCAAAGGGTTGCCGGCGTTGTGTCTGACTGGCGTTCCAGTCAGCTACGTGAGAAGTGATCTAGCGCCTACAGCGCCTGCCCAGCGAGTACCTCATTGCCCCCAAAGACTGTGGCCAGATTCGTGTGCCTCCCCGCCCCCCGGTGGTGAACTGTGATCGATTTATCGAGGCGAGAGCAAGTTCGCCGTGACCGCGATCGTCAGCTGTGCCCCCTTCGCGACAGGTGCCTCTAGAGGGGAGCTCGGACGTCTCCGAGCCCCACCAGCGTAGAGCGCTTCCTGCGCAGATTGAAGGTGAGGTGGTGCGCCGGGGCGGGGAAAGGCTGGCCTTCGTTGGGCGGGACTAGCATCTCTGCCACTCCCCAGTGACCCGGGAGCTGTAGCTGTGGGCGGGAACCACCCTGTATGCGGAAGTCGGAGGGAGGTCCGTGGAGCCCCTGAGAGCCCCGTCGCTAACGAGAGAAGTGCTGTGCCCGACTGAATCGTATTTTGATTGCAGCCGATGTGAGGTGGGCCCGTTTCTTCATAGTGAATGCAGCGTTGTGAAGGAACTGTGAACCGGCATTCATTTGACTGTGCGCGAAGGTTGTGTGACCTCTCCGGCAGCCCGTTCGTCAGTCTAAAGACTTTGAACTGGTGCCGCCTGTGCTCAAGTGGTGCTAAAGCCCGTAGGCGCGCATAGACTTCACCGGCAAAGCAGAGATCCTATCCCGGTGACCGCCGAGTGCAAATGATGTATTTACTGTGTTTCCTTGCCTTTTAGATATACGCGCATATGCCCTGAGTGATTATTAAAGAGTCCCAAACCTTATTTTGTGCTCAGAGAAGCCGTATACCCGGTCATTGAAAACAGCATAAACTGTAAGAGTTATCTTTCCCATTTGAAGCGTATTGCACATGTAATGATTCTAAAGTATTTAATTGGTGGCAGCGATACCAGAAGAAACATGTGGTTGTTTATTTAAATGAACCAATATTTATTCTGATATTTATTCTGATATTTATTGTGATACTCATCCCTGAAGTTATTCTATTTATTAATACTATTTATTACCAGAACTGTATGACCAAAAGAAATGTATATGTGCTTTCCCAGTCAACCCTATTTACAACAAAGAACTTTTATATAAAGGAATCATATTTTTCTACAGCAGTGGTGTGGTGTCCTTCTTTTTGGTGTGGATGAACAAGGAGTTATTATTGGGTCAGAGCCGGCTTAACACTACAGCCTTCACTTGCCTTGTCACTTGAGCCAAGCTACCCCCTTTGTGCTGGGCTTGGCCATCGCAGGTCCAACATAAAATTGGTGCTCAGCGGGTGGGATTGCGAGCCGTGCTTGTTTTGAACCCCATAATAATTCAGTGTGCACCACAGGTACACACCCGGAGTTTTCTCCTAGCGGCCCTCCAATTCAACGTTTTGTTTTTTCCAAATTCTTTCCTGGAGGTGGGTGGAAGTGACCCTCAAAGTTCTTATCCTGGTCACCTACTTCGGGGTGGTTGTCCACACTTTTCACTGACAAGATGGAATTCGAAATGTCAGAGCTGGAGACCTATACTGTGGCACAGCTCAAGGATTTCTGTCAGGAGAGGGGAGTGTTTGTCAGGCGAGGGGCCAAAAGAGAGGAGCTCCGTACTAGTCTGCGAGCATGGGTGGAAGCACACACGGAGGGAACGGTGGAGGAGTGGAGGAGGAGGAATCGGACAGAGGTACTGTCATTGATAGGACTGCGGAATGTCCCCCGGGGGTGGGTGAGATGTCAATCAGCCCCAAGGCAACCTCACGGGAGGGCAGCAGTGTGTCATCGAGAGGGTTGTCAGAAACCGAGTTAGCTGAAAGGAGGGAGGAAAGACTGTTAAGGTGGGAAATAGCAAAAATGGAGTTGGAAGAAAGGAGGGAGGGGAGGAGGTTGGAACAGGAGTCCAAGCTGGAGATGGAAAGGAAAAGGATGGAACACGAGTTCAAGCTACGAGAACTCGAATTCCAGGCCCCTAACATCACTCCGAAGGGTGTCGAGTCAAAGGAATTTGCCAGGGAGCCCAGGCCCCATTTACCCAAGGACGTAGTCACCAGTTATACCGCTGGAGACGACATAGCCAAGTGGCTGGCAGCCTATGAGGTCTCCTTAAGAGCCCATGGGATCCATGAGAAGCATTGGGGTGGTGGATTATACCGGTACATGCCTCCGACAGGTAGGGATGCCCTATTGGCCGTAGACCGGGAGGAACAGGTTAATTACCCCGCCATGAAAGTGGCGCTCATCAGGAAGTTTGGGTTGACCCCCGAGAAATACCGGCAAAGGTTTAGGGGCAGCCACAAGCTGAGCTCACAGAATTGGGTTGACTTCCTGGATTTTGCTAAGAAAGCCCTGGATGGGTGGGTACAAGGTAATGAGGTGGAGGACTATCGAGAGTTGTACGACCTGATACTCAAGGAACATCTACTCGAGAAATGTCTTCCCGAGCTGAGGCAACACCTGGTAGACAGCAAACTTACTTGCCCCCGTAAGCTTGCTGAGGAGGCGGACATTTGGGCAAGTACCCGAGTGTCCACGAAGGGGACGGGAGGAGATTCTCAGAAGTCCGGACAGGGCGCTCCCCAGAAGAAAGAGGGGGGAGATAACAAGAAGCAGGAGTTCTCCAAAGGCCCCCAAAATACCTTTAAGGGGAAAAGTTTCTTCTCCACTTCTAAGGCTAACCCGCAGAAGAACCCTAATCCTGGCCAGAGTCAGCAGCCAAGGGTTATCCATTGCTATGAGTGCGGTGGTATTGGACATTATAAGGGAGACGTGAAATGCCCAAAGAGACCACCCCTCCCACTGGAGGAAAGGCCCCGGGAGTCGCTAGTGTAGCGCTCGGGGAAGAGATGCCCTTAATTAAGGGGGGGGAGTGGGCGGGTGTCACCTTAGTGTCCCTGGGTGATCGGGAGGTGGTTCCAAAGATCCAGGTGCCCTCAAATACTACCAAGTATGGGCAATGGGTCACCATCAATGGCCATAGAGGGGAAGCTCTGAGAGATACAGGAGCCAGTATGACTATGGTAAGGAGTCATCTGATGTCCTCAGAGCAGGTGATTCCAGGCGTACTTCATCCAGCCGCGATGGCTGACGGCAGAATGGGCCACTATCCTGTGGCCGAGGTTCCCTTTGAGTGGGCAGGGGTTGCAGGTTCACTTCGAGTTGGCGTAAGCCCCGCCGTGCCAGTCGATTGTCTGCTGGGCAATGATATGGAGCACAATGCTTGGAAGGAGGTGGAATACCGGACTCATACTGAGATGCTGGGTACACCTGATTGGGCCTGTGTGAGTACCAGGTCTGCGGCTGCTCGGGAGGAGAAATCGCGTGGGTTGGAGCCTGGAACAATGGCCCACCCAGCTGCTGATGAGGGAACATTTCGAGGACAGGAGGAGCCTGCCTCGATGTCCCTGCCCCGTGAGACGGATAGGCCACCTGTGGAGGTGGACCCGGAGTCCGCGGAGGAGGACACGGTTCCGTTGGAGGACTTGCCTATCCCCGCTGAGTGGCGAGTGGAAGGAGGACCATCCAGGGAGGAACTGAGCAAGGGACAAAGGGAATGTCCCACCCTTGAGGGTCTGAGGCAACAGGCTGAAGCCCAGGCAGCAGGTAACGAGTCTGGGAACTATCGTGTTTACTGGGAGGATGGTCTCCTCTACAGTGAACCCAGGGCGCCAGTGCACGGATTGTCACGGGCCCTGGTAGTCCCACAGTGTTACCGAGCCTTCCTATTAGAGTTGGCTCATGAGATTCCCTTGGCAGGACACTTGGGTCAGGACAAGACCTTTGCCCGGCTTGTCCCCCACTTTTATTGGCCTCGAATGAGGGTGGCGTTCGACACATACTGTCGGTCGTGCGTGTCATGCCAAGCCAGTGGGAAAACAGGGACGAAGCTGAAGGCTCCCCTGGAACCACTTCCCGTCGTTGGCACCCCCTTTGAAAGGGTGGGCATCGACATTGCTGGGCCCCTAGATCCACCTACATCATCCGGTCACAGGTTTATCCTTGTCCTGGTGGATCACGCCACAAGGTATCCAGAGGCAATTCCTCTGAGAACCATTACTGCACCAGTAGTGGCCAAGGCCCTGATGGGGATCTTTACCCGAGTGGGATTCCCCAAGGAAGTTGTGTCTGACAGGGGGACCAACTTCCTGTCAGCATATAGGCGGGCCATGTGGAAGGAGTGTGGAGTGACTTACAGGTTCACCACTCCTTATCACCCACAGACCAATGGTCTTGTGGAAAGGTTCAACCAAACCTTGAAGGGTATGATCAGAAGTCTACCCGAAAGCCTGCGGAGGAAATGGGACGTCCTCCTACCCTGTTTGCTCTTTTCCTACAGGGAAGTGCCGCAAAAGGGAGTGGGCTTCAGCCCCTTCGAGCTTTTGTACGGGCACCCTGTACGTGGACCTCTCAGCCTGGTGAGGGACTCCTGGGAAAAGTCTCCCCGGAAAGTTCCCCAGGATGTGGTGAGCTACATGCTGGCCTTCCGAAGCCAAATGGCTAAGTTGTGGAAGCAAGCTTCTGACAACTTGGAAGCCAGTCAGGCAGTCATGAAAACGTGGTATGACCACAATGCTCACCCAGTGGAGTTGGAGCCTGGCCAGAAGGTGTGGGTGATGGAGCCTGGAGAGCTGAGTGCCCTCCAGGACCGTTGGACAGGCCCCTATGAGGTATTGGAGAAGAAGGGCAAGTCTACCTATCTGGTCGACGTAAAGACCCCTCGACATCCGCATCGGGTGTTACATGCCAATCGCCTCAACCCCCACTACGAGAGGCCCGAAGTCATGTTGGTTATGGTGACTGACGGATCGGAGGAAGAGGACACGGAGCCTCTCCCCGACCTTTTTGCGTCTCAAGAAAAGGATGGGTCAGTGGAGGGAGTGAAACTCTCGCCAACCCTGACTCCTGAGCAGCAGGAGGAATGTCGCCAGGTCTTGGGGTCATTCGCTCCTCTGTTCTCCCTTGTCCCGGGTAAGACCCACCTGTGTACCCATGACGTGGACACAGGGGACAGCCCACCTGTAAAGTCAAAGTCTTACCGGCTGTCTGACAAGGTGAAGGCCAGTATCCAAAGCGAAGTAGCTAAGATGCTGGAGCTAGGAGTCATCGAACCTTCAAGTAGCCCTTGGTCTAGCCCAGTGGTGTTAGTTCCTAAAGCTGCCCCACCTGGCACCACACCAGAATTGAGATTCTGTGTGGACTACCGAGGACTAAATTCGGTAACCAAAACGGATGCTCATCCGATCCCTCGGACGGATGAATTGATTGACAGGTTGGGAGCTGCCCAATATCTCAGTACCATTGACCTCACTGCAGGGTACTGGCAGATTCCCATGTCTAATGGAGCCAAGGAAAGGTCAGCCTTCTCCACACCTGATGGACACTACCAGTTTTGCGTCATGCCCTTTGGGCTCAAGAACGCTCCTGCCACTTTTCAGCGGCTGGTGAACACGATCCTCACCGGGATGGAGTCATTCTCTGCTGCTTACTTGGATGACATAGCTGTCTTCAGTAGCAGCTGGGAGGATCACTTGCAGCACTTGCAAGCCGTTCCCCAGGCCCTGGAACGGGCTGGCTTGACGATCAAGGCCAGCAAATGTCAGATTGGACAGGGGTCGGTAGTGTACTTAGGACACTTGGTGGGCCGGGGAACGGTGCAGCCCCTTCAGGCGACGATTGAGGCAATCATGGCCTGGAAACCCCCCAAGACCCAGACTGAGGTCTGAGCCTTCCTGGGCCTCACAGGTTACTACAAACGATTCGTGAAGGGGTATGGCACTATCGTGGCACCCCTTACAGAACTCACGGCCAAAAAGCAACCCAGGAGAGTCATTTGGACGGAGGCTTGCCAGCGAGCCTTCGACACTCTGAAACAAGCATTGTGTAAAGCTCCAGTCCTGAAGGCTCCAGATTTTTCAAAAGAGTTCATTGTCCAGACAGATGCATCCGACATTGGCATTGGGGCGGTGCTATCGCAACTCAATGAAGAGGGTCTGGATCAACCCGTGGTCTTTCTGTCACGGAGACTGCTTCCCCGGGGACAGAGGTGGTGTACCATCGAGCGGGAAGCCTTTGCGGTGGTCTGGGCACTGAAGAAGCTGCGACCATATTTGTTTGGTTCACACTTCCTTGTTCAGACAGACCACCGACCCCTTCGTTGGCTCATGCAAATGAAGGGGGAAAATCCCAAACTGTTGAGGTGGTCTATCTCCCTACAGGGAATGGACTTTCGGGTGGAACACCGGCCCGGAGTTGACCACGCCAATGCAGACGGTCTCTCCAGGTATTTCCGCCTTAGTGTTGAGGACTCCCAAGGGGTTGGGTAGCTCTCCCCACTTTCAGCTGGGGGGGACGCGTGTTAGACCCGTCTGCTTCTGAGAGTCCCCTCACCACTATGATTTCTTTTGTTCCCCTGTACCTCCCAAAATGTGTCGCTTTTTATTTGTCTACCAGGACTTTTTATGTGTTGTCTCATGGGGTTAGATGTTCCTTGATGCCCAGTTGCTCACAAGGTTTGTGGCACCTATTTACAAGGCGCCTGGCCCAAACCTGTGGCATTACAAACTGGGGTTGTCAACCTGTATAAATGAACCTAAAATGGTGGACACCCTTTTTCCTCATGTGAAGTGACTCCCATTGGCGCCTTCATGAACCCTGGCCTTTTGAGGTTTTGGCGCCCTTTGTTTGGCGCGCATTTCTGACAGGAATTCCTTTATTTTCCTCAGGTACACAAAATGGCTGCTCTAGAACCCCAGTACGGTGGCTGTGAGTGTCCTAAATACCCCTCAAGAGTGCCTTGTCATTGTCACAGCCAGAGAAGGTTCTAGAACCTTCTGGCTCGTGCCAGTACCCTAGGGCACTGGCTATATAAGGCCCAGTCCCTGGCGGCCATTTTAGTTCAGACTAGAGAAGAGGAGATTAAGAGATTCCAGACTTGACACCAGATTGACACCTGCCCTGTTGAACCCTGAGGTGGCTGGTAGCGCAGGCAGTAGAGCAGCAAAGGGTTGCCGGCGTTGTGTCTGACTGGCGTTCCAGTCAGCTACGTGAGAAGTGATCTAGCGCCTACAGAGCCTGCCCAGCGAGTACCTCATTGCCCCCAAAGACTGTGGCCAGATTCGTGTGCCTCCCCGCCCCCCGGTGGTGAACTGTGATCGATTTATCGAGGCGAGAGCAAGTTCGCCGTGACCGCGATCGTCAGCTGTGCCCCCTTCGCGACAGGTGCCTCTAGAGGGGAGCTCGGACGTCTCCGAGCCCCACCAGCGTAGAGCGCTTCCTGCGCAGATTGAAGGTGAGGTGGTGTGCCGGGGCGGGGAAAGGCCGGCCTTCGTTGGGCGGGACTAGCGTCTCTGCCACTCCCCAGTGACCCGGGAGCTGTAGCTGTGGGTGGGAACCACCCTGTATGCGGAGGTCGGAGGGAGGTCCGTGGAGCCCCTGAGAGCCCCGTCGCTAACGAGAGAAGTGCTGTGCCCGACTGAATCGTATTTTGATTGCAGCCGATGTGAGGTGGGCCCGTTTCTTCATAGTGAATGCAGCGCTGTGAAGGAACTGTGAACCGGCATTCATTTGACTGTGCGCGAATGTTGTGTGACCTCTCCGGCAGCCCGTTCGTCAGTCTAAAGACTTTGAACTGGTGCCGCCTGTGCTCAAGTGGTGCTAAAGCCCGTAGGCGCGCATAGACTTCACCGGCAAAGCAGAGATCCTATCCCGGTGACCGCCGAGTGCAAATGATGTATTTACTGTGTTTCCTTGCCTTTTAGACATACGCGCATACGCCCTGAGTGATTATTAAAGAGTCCCAAACCTTATTTTGTGCTCAGAGAAGCCGTATACCCGGTCATTGAAAACAGCATAAACTGTAAGAGTTATCTTTCCCATTTGAAGCGTATTGCACATTTAATGATTCTAAAGTATTTAATTGGTGGCAGCGATACCAGAAGAAACATGTGGTTGTTTATTTAAATGAACCAATATTTATTCTGATATTTATTCTGATATTTATTGTGATACTCATCCCTGAAGTTATTCTATTTATTAATACTATTTATTACCAGAACTGTATGACCAAAAGAAATGTATATGTGCTTTCCCAGTCAACCCTATTTACAAAAAAGAACTTTTATATAAAGGAATCGTATTTTTCTACAGCAGTGGTGTGGTGTCCTTCTTTTTGGTGTGGATGTACAAGGAGTTATTATTGGGTCAGAGCCGGCTTAACACTACAGCCTTCACTTGCCTTGTCACTTGAGCCAAGCTACCCCCTTTGTGCTGGGCTTGCCCATCGCAGGTCCAACACGCACAAATACCAAAAATGGTGTCTCGGCTCTAGAACCATGAGCAGAGCCCCAACCAACACCCCTCACTGAAACAACTAGGTTGTAAGATTTTTTCTAAAGCTCATAAGAGAGCTGGTCTTCCTAATTTTTGGTGGCAGCAGATTGCACAGCTTAGAAGTGCCGTGCTGGAAACTCCATCCTCCCCAATGCAAAGTCCAAATTTTTGGCACTATTAGAAATTTTGCATCTGAGGAACAGAGTGATCTGCCTGGCTGGTACCATGCAAAGAGCACCCGCATGAACAGCGGACCCTTTTGTGTCAGAGCTTTGAAGGCCACACAAAGCGCCTTAAATTTGATCCGCTGCATCACTGGAAGCCAATGAAGCTTCCGAATCTCTTCTGAGATGGATTTATGCCGGGGTAGGCACAGCAATAGGCGGGCCGCTGAGTTTTGGACAGCCTGAAGTTCTCAGGCACTGCATCTGGGCATTCAAATAAAGCCCATTGCAATAATCCAACTTAGACTGTATCAGGGAGGTGATGACCAATTTCCTGGTTTCCTCCGGGATATAGGGAAGTACCTTCCTGATTTTTTTTATCAGGAAGTGAGAGGCAGACACGATGGCATTTGTTTGAGGGATAAACGTCAGCCTGTTGTCTATCAAAATGCCCAGATTTTTTGTCTTTGCCGTAGGGATGGGCGGGAGGCCCATTTCCACAGGCCACCAGAGATTACTCCAGGAAGGTTGCAAGTTGCCAAAAATCAACACTTCCGTCTTCTCGGAGTTTAAGTTAAGGCAGTGACTTCTCATCCAGATGTTAATGGCGGCCATGCAGTCATAAAACTGCACTGCAGGGGAGCTCTGTTTCTTATGAGCTGCAACCACAATCTGTGAGTCTTCTGCGTACAATGTTAATGAGAAGCCGTAATCCCTGACCAGTGATGCAAGTTCAGTGACAGACATTGAACAACAGTGGGCTCCACAAACTTCCCTGCGGAACTCCACAAGGTAGGACATAAGGTTCCAAATTAAACCCGTCGAGTGACACTGTTGATCTCCTCTCCTGCAAAACAGAGGCCAGCAGGGCCAACGCCATGCCATCCAAACCTAAAGTTTTTAATCGGTGGGTCAGGAGAGTATGATCAACGGTGTCAAATGCGGCGGAGAGGTCGAGTATGATTAATGCCGCAGTACCTCCAAGGTCCATGACTGCTCTAATTTCTTCGGTCACCTTAATGAGTGCTGTCTCTGTACTATGTTCCTTGTGGAAGCCAAACTGAGAGTGGCTCAACAACCCATTGTCATCAATAAATTGGGTCAATTGGATGTTCATAATTTTATCCACTATTGTGGCTGGAAGAGGAAGGCGTGCAATGGGGCGATAGTTTGATATCATAGATGCATCTAAGGAGGGTTTCTTAAGTAGCGGGAGAACAGAGGTCTCCTTCCAAATAGTGGGAAAGCTTCCTGAGGAAAACATCTTGTAGAAGATGTCTGCCAACACGGGACTCACCAGGTCTGCCAGCTCCATCAAAAAAGCTGACGAGCAGGGGTCCAAGGGAAAGCCCGATTTAGAGGCCAAAATATAATGGCTCGCTGTCTCAGTTGACACGGGAAAACTCTAAGAATCTGCTCATGCCGGCAGCTGTTACCTGCGTGCTAGGAGCCGGCTGAGCACCCAGGCCGTCTTTAAAATTGCGGACAATATCCAGTACTTTGGTTTTAAAATTGGAAGCCTTGACATCCACAAACTGTTGACTGCCCAGTTTATTCAGAGCCTTGGGGACCGTTAATTTGTTTATGACTGCAAACAGCTCTTTGGAGTATTTTGCGGAGTCAATTTGGGCTTTAAAATATTTGCTTTTCTCTGGGATTACTAATGCCTTATAAGACCTGAGTGAAGTCCTGTAAATCTGTTTGTCGGAATCGTAGTAGTTCAGACGCCAACGCCATTCCAAACGGCGGCACTTCTGTTTCTCTTTACGAAGAAGATCCGAGAACCAGGGTGCAGATGGCGCCGCCCGGTTACCAGAGATATGCTTGATAGGAACCGCTTCACTAATGGCATCAGATAACCAGCTATTGTAGATATTAACTGCAATGTTCACATTGGCCGAACTTAGGGGGATAGAACAAACCAGTTTAGTTCGAAGGGCAGTTTTATCCACTTTACTCCAGGCTCTACAAGGGGCTGCCTGAGGCATGGCTTTATAGTCCTGTTGACCAGCACTTATGGGAAGGGTCTGGTATCTCTCTGTTTTGGGACTCGATTTCCCAACACCCCGGAAGGGGAGCTTGGAAACACGGGAGCTGGATTTCTCGGCAAGAGAAAAGACAGCGTCGCTCTCAGTGCCTCAGCTGGAGGGTCGGCTTCCTTCGGCACTTGCTGTAGCGAGCTGCGTCGGGCAAGTAGATAGTCTAACTGCTCCGCACCACCGTGTGTTTGCTACGGCAAGTGTGGGTATATTTATACCTTGAAGGTGCTGATTTTGACGTACGGTTGGACATCATAACGACATCAGAGAATGGCAGTTCTTTGAAAACTCCATGAGTTCTTGGAAAAATCAATATTCAAACAAGAGGAAGTCCCCGACTGCGGAAGGCGAGCTTTTCCAAGAAATCGTTGTGGCTTTTCGGAACTAGTGGAAGTATCCATGTCTTTATTTGGATTGCATGGGCTATGGTTATGACTTCTATGCCTCTATTAGGGCGAGGTGATTTATACCTATATAAGGGCATGAATTGGGAAAATTACACTAGGGTCCTAAAATGCTATACAACAGTACAGCTGAGGAGGGTACGAATGCTACACCTGCACACAATACTGGTCCCGATTGGACTACTGGCTACTCAGTGAGAGGGCCAATGACTGGGTTACGGATGTCACGATCCTCCCACGCACATTGTCGGATCATAATCCAATGCTGCTTGCCTTTAAACATGCGACTAATTTACATTGCCCATACATATGGCGCTTCCGTGCGCATGCTTTTTTAGATCCGCTGTACAATAATACGGTCAGGGAAGCCATTGAACAATATTTTGCTGTAGACACGAGTACGGTGGACAGTGCATCCACACTGTGGGAAGCTTTCAAAGTGACTATTAGAGGGATTTGTATCAGCAATACAGTGGGCATTCTTGAAGATGTTCGAGGCCAACTAACACAGGCCGAGCACTAACAGGTTTAGAACGGCAATACACAGACAATCCTTGTCCTGAAATCCTAGCCTGTATACACGACCAAAAAAGGAAATACGACTCACTGGCAGAATCGGAGATCCGCTACATTGCACGCAGACATGTGGCGCGAGTCTATGGGGAGGGAGGGCGCCCAGGCAGATTTGGTCACTATAATAAGAATTTGTGAGGACTATCACCACATAACTAAGCTCGCAGACCAGCAGGGAACGGAGCAGTACGCCCCTGATGCGATAGTGGAACAATTCCGCAGATTTTACTGATTTACACACAGCACAGGGGAGTGCGACGGACGCCTATCTATCCGACATCGCCTGTGCATGGCTGTTGGGTGGCCACCGTCAATCTTTGCCAACCCCATAGATGAAGCGGATATAAAAGGCGGTGGTATGCACGATGCCCAACCAAAAGGCGCCGGGCACCGACAGGCTGACGACTGGATTCTATAAAGAATACATCGATCTGCTTACGCCTTATCTGCTTGAAATGTATGCAGAGGCACATGAAACGGGTGTACTGCCACCGTCCCTCCGCCAAGCCCTGATAATTACACTGTTAAAAAAAGAAAAGGCCCCGGACAGGTGCAAATCATATAGGCCGTTGTCTCTGATAAGCTTGGACGCTAAGATACTGGAGAAAATATTAGCTACCAAGCTTCAGCCCCTCATGCCCAACCTGGTTCTCCTGGACCAATCGGGATTTATCCCGGAGCGCTCCACGTCTAATAATTTGAGAACTATCTTTGCCATGTTCCATGTACTGAACCCTGAAATGCCAGCGCCACCACGGTCCTCCTGACGCGGCAAAAGCATTTGACTCCATTGAGTGGAGTGACATGTTCCATGTACTGCGCCGCATGGGATTCCCGCCACTGTTCCTGGGTTGGAAATTACTTTTGTACAGCAGCCCTGTGGCGCTGGTGCGAGTGGGGGGGACTGACAGCGCACCCATTTCAAATATATAGAGGTACCCATCAGGGTTGCCCTCTCTCCTGTTTGTACTGGCATTAGAGCCACTGCCTTGCATCATACGGCAGCGCCACAGAGAATCTGCA
The DNA here is from genome assembly GCF_964261635.1 of Lissotriton helveticus. Classification (NCBI taxonomy): domain Eukaryota; kingdom Metazoa; phylum Chordata; class Amphibia; order Caudata; family Salamandridae; genus Lissotriton; species Lissotriton helveticus. Next base: position 439,138,470 of record NC_136058.1, read on the forward strand.
CTGAATTTCTTACATCGCCCGGTAGGTATATCACTGTACACAGCATGATATGGTGTTATTTTGAAGGGAGCCGGATCGGTATCAGCTGCAGTTGTTAAGGGAATATATTCGGTTTGGACTCTAAGGACTACAAATAAATTGGGAAAAATCGATAGTTATACCACTAACAAGCCCCCGCAACTATGGACTACCCTTTGCTGTGGACTACGTACCCGGTGAAATACTTGGGTGTGTGGATACACCGAGAACCCGAACTGGTGATCAGGGAGAACCATGGCAGAGCATAGGCCGCTCTCAAACAGCAGGTAGATAGATGGAACAAGCTGCCACTCACCCTGGCAGATCGAATAGCGATCATTAAAATGGTTGTGCTACCACGCTTTTTATATTTATTCTGTAACATCCCAATTAAGCTGACCAAAGTTTTTCAGGGACGTCCGCTCTACTCTCACTCGCTTGATATGGGGAGGGGGGGTGGCCAGGGTAAGCTGGACAATACTCACACTGGACTACGCTGGAGGAGGCTTCAGTGCTCCGGACCTCTTTATATATTACTTTTCCGCCCAGGCACAATATGCCTACTACTTGTTTAAACCGAACAATTACACTCCACATGTCGCAATGGAAGAAGGGGATGTACACTCAACCCTGTTATCTGGTGTCATCACACATACAAACAGAGGTACGCCGCGAACTGAAATCAATACGATAGACACGACTATTGCAGCATGGCAATCTTTAGGCAAAATGACTAATAGGCTCCTGGTTTATGCCCAGCGCTGCCCCTTGCACATCATGCGGCCTTATCGGTGACGAGGGAAAAAGGTCCACTAAGGACATTGAGATAAGCGGGCATGGCGACTATGCGAGACATATACCCAGATGGGCACTTCCTCATGACAGAAGATTTGAGTTACATAACCAATCCCTCACTGTTGTTTAATTTTACCATTCAAAGGCTGCGGCAAGCGATCAAAGCCCACTATACCACGTACCCATCTGAACCATCGGTGCTGGCGGCGCTGCAAACGCTACTGGTTGCACCTACTAGACGTAAACTAGTAACGAATAGCAGTTTAACTCAACCACTACTAGAAATGGAATGGTACCATATCTGCAAGCTGAAAGGTGCCCTCACACCTAATGGTAACTTGTGCATCATACATTTCAAATACATTGACCAAGTCTACCACACACATGTTAAACTACACAGATGTGGCCTTAGAGAAACTAGTAACTGTAAAAGATGCGGACAGCCAGAAGCTGACTTCTTACATTTGGCGTGTGGGTGCAGACGAGTGCTGTTATTCTGGGAAGGGGTACTGCAATACCTACAGGAAAATACTGGGATTGTATTGCAGTGTGTTCCGTCAGTATGTATGCCATGTACCTCACTTAAAGGGTGCGATGGGAAAATGTATGCGCGCTGCGCTGTAATTGGCCAAGCACCAAGTCGCGCTGCACTGGGAAAGTGCGTTGGCTCCTATGACTAAGCATTGGGTGAAGGATATGGTTTATTGTAATGAAAATCTTGTATTATATGTAGAGGTGATACCGGTTGAGCCAAGACCCAGGGATATATGGTAACCTGTACGTCAATACCTACTAAGACTGGCTTCCACTGACACACAGTTTGATTAGCGTCACTACTAATATAATCAAATGATGTGCTGCTGCAGGTTATGTATAATTGGTCACTGCAAATGCTGCCGAGTCAAATACTGGTTATGTTTAAACACTGTTGGGGTAAAACTCCGTCACAAATGGTTGTACAATTGTTCATATTGCGCTGTCTAACGTGGCAGTGAAATTGTAAGTATTGTTTCAAATGCCAATAAAACATTTTTTTTTAAATATATGAGATAAATACTCAGACACAAAAAAAAAAGGATGCAATAGGAACAGAAAATACAAATTAGTATGATAGTCAACAATATTGTTATGTCTTTTAGCAATAAAACCACATTTTAAAAAGCTCCAACCTTCCCATTAAATTTTCACTTCCGAAAAAAAAAAAACGGTGAGCTCCCCCCCCCCTGTCTCTCACGTACCCACGTCAGGTCGGTTGGTGGCGTGGGCCTCGTGCACCTCTCCTCTCTGGGTTAAGCTGGTGACGTCAGCCTTGTGCACTGCTCCTCTCTGGGGTCAGTTGGTGACGTGGGCCTCCTGCACCGCTCCTCTCTGGGGTCAGTTGGGGACGTAGGCCTCGTGCGCCCCTCGTCTCTGGGGTCGGCTGACGGCGTGGGCTTCGTGCGCCCCTCGTCTCTGGGGTCAGCTGGCGGCGTGGGCCTCGTGCACTCCTCGTCTCTGGGGTCAGCTGGCGGCGTGGGCCTCGTGCACTCCTCGTCAGTGGGGTCAGCGGTTCACAGCTGACCTTCGGCGCGTCCGGGTGCTACGCTCCTTCCACGTTCTCGTGACGTGGGCTTGTTCTGGCGTTTCACAGGTCCCTGGGTCGTGACGCAAAGTCCAGGCACGCAGCTGTGAGGGTCAGCGCGCGGGTCACGCGCTCAGTGCGTCCCTCCCATGACCGGTGCCTCATTTTAGTCTGCCCCCTCTCGGTCTTGTGAAGGGCGGCGCCGGCCCGCGGGGCACCTGGCCTCAGCCTCTTGATCAGATCCCTCGGTGCCCTGTTCAGCGGCCTTCATGCCCCCCCCCCCCCACTGCAGTGTCTTCTGCTGCTCGTGCTGCCCTTCCCCCACCGACCCCCTCCCTGGGAGACACACCGACCGCCCAGGGTCACCGGAGGCGCCGAGATCCATAGCCCAGTCTCTGCTGCAGAGCCCCTCCACCCCTGCTGTAGCCCTGCACTCCCGCGCCCCCCCCTCCCAGGAGCTGGTCTGCGGAGGGGGGAGGACACTGTCCGGTCTGCCGAGGATCACCGCCTGACACGCCGAGCTCCAGGGGCCGCACTATCCCCCCACTGACTGCTCGGCATCCCGAGAAGCCACCCCCTCTCACGGGCGTTGCCCCCACCCCCCGGCCTCCCCCTCCCCATCGGTGCCCCCAGCTCGGATTCACTGCTCTGCTGTGCCCGGCGCGGGGGGCTCCCCTGGCTCCTCCTCTCGTGTCCGCGCTGCTCTCGGTCCTCTCCAGTCTGTACCAGTGCACACGCTGGGGTCCATCTGAGTCCTTTCACTGTACATTGATCACCGCTCCGCGCCTCACTTCTTCTGATTCCTACAGTCTGTGGGGACTGCAGCTCCTTCCCTTCACGTTTAGTGTTTAGTTTCACCTGCGTTCGTGGTGACTCATGACCTTTCCCTTCTATCACAACATGAGCGCTCTCACAAAACCTAAATAAACTCTGTTGTTGCTGCGTGTCCGGCCACAAACCCCTTCAGGCCGCAGCAGCTCCTCACCGCCCCTGCATTACATGGGAACAAATAAGTGCAGGTACTCAGCAAATTGAGAGAGGGGGCGTGGCAAGGGGCGGAGCTGAGGGCGGGGCATGATTAGATCAAGACACTACTACCATATGTCAAGTAATCATTTTACCCTTCAATCATACATGCCAACATTTCAGGAGAGCAAAGTGGGAGATTTAAAAAAAAAAAATCGAGAGAATGGGACTTTGAATCGGGTTCCTGGCATGTACGGGCTTTGGAAGTGGCTGCTGTAAGATCGGACATTTGAAAAGCAAATGCACGTTTTTTTCCTTACCTTTCAGAAGCATGGAGCATAATGGCAGGCAGAGAGGGTGATGCAAGTGTTGCGCACTGGCATGGCAGGTTGTTGCCAGTGCATGCACCTCCACCCCCCACCCCCTGTGGCAGCCCGAGCTGGCACAAAAGGCTCACAACAGAATTAAAAACGCTGTTTGCAATTCCTACCTCCCACAGCTTTCTTCTTTCAGACTCCCAGCCAGTTGCCTGGACTTTCAGTACCTGCACAATTTCACACCTGTGATATATAGTGCAGGGTCTGATCTGACCCTGTCACTCATACTAAACTTGCTACACCTGCCACACTAACAAAAAGTAAATGAGCTGCTGCTGAATGATTCAGCAGCAGCTCGGCACAGGGCTACAGTGGCTCTTTGGCTGAGAGTGTCGTTCACACACCCTCATTCTTAGCAGCACAAGTACAATAGAGCCTGAGTACCGGTACGCTCCTTGGCAAGGAAAAAGTGCCGGTACTCAGGAAGTTACAAATAAAAAGTGCTGGTCCTCAGTACCAGTGAGTACCGGCCCATTTAAAGCACTGCTCACCACCCCTCCCAAGGCCCACTGCTCCCCGGACCCCCCCAACCCCTCACCTCACACTCTGGAGCAGCATCTCACCGCCCCTTCTGTTTAACAATACTTCACCCCTCCCAAGGCCCACTGCCCCCCGGACCCCCCTAACCCCTCACACTCTGTCGCAGCAGCATCTCACCGCCCCTTCTGTTTAACAATACTTCACTCCTCCCAAGGCACACTGCCCCCCGGACCCCCCTAACCCCTCACACTCTGTCGCAGCAGCATCTCACCGCCCCTTCTGTTTAACAATACTTCACCCCTCCCAAGGCACACTGCTCCTAGGACCCCCCCTCACCTCACACTCTGGAGCAGCAGCATCTCACCGCCCCTTCAGTTTAACAATACTTCACTCCTCCCAAGGCACACTGCTCCTAGGACCCCCCTCACCTCACACTCTTGAGCAGCAGCATCTCACCGCCCCTTCAGTTTAACAATACTTCACTCCTCCCAAGGCACACTGCTCCTAGGACCCCCCCTCACCTCACACTCTGGAGCAGCAGCATCTCACCGCCCCTTCTGTTTAACAATACTTCACCCTCCCAAGGCCCACTGCTCCCCGCCCCCCCTCAGCTCACACTCTAGCAGCAGCATCTCACCTCCCCTTCTGTTTAACAATACTTCACTCCTCCCAAGGCCCACTGCTCCCCGGACCCCCCCCTCACCTCACTCTCTGGAGCAGCAGCACCTCTTCTCTTGTGGAAATTTCCCGAAGGAAGAGGGCCAAGCTCCCTGTCGAATTACTCAGATTACATTTATGACTGAGCTGCCCCTCCCTTCTCTTGTCCCCACCCAGTCCTGTCCGGGATCTGACCCAGCGCTGTTATCTGCTGCTCCAGCCCATTCCTGCCTCCCTTCCCTTGTCCCCACCCAGTCCTGTCCGGGGTCTGACCCAGCCCTTCCCTGCCTCCCTTCTCTTCTCCCCACCCAGTCCTGTCCGGGGTCTGACCCAGTGCGGTTATCTGCTGGTCCTGCCCTTCTCTGCCTCCCTTCCCTTGTCCCCACCCTGTCCTGTCCGGGGTCTGACCCAGCGAGGTAATCTGCTGGTCCAGGCCTTCCCTTGTCCCCACCCAGTCCTGTCTGGGGTCTGACCCAGCACTGTTATCTGCTGCTCCAGCCCTTCCCTGCCTCCCTTCCCTTGTCCCCACCCAGTCCTGTCTGGTTTCTGACCCAGCACTGTTATCTGCTGCTCCAGCCCTTCCCTTGTCCCCACCAATCCTGTCCAGGGTCTGACCCAGCGCTGTTATCTGCTGCTCCAGCCCTTCCCTGCCTCCCTTCCCTTGTCCCCACCCAGTTCTGTCTGGTTTCTGACCCAGCGCTGTTATCTGCTGCTCCAGCCCTTCCCTGCCTCCCTTCCCTTGTCCCCACCAATCCTGTCCAGGGTCTGACCCAGCGCTGTTATCTGCTGTCCAGCCCTTCCCTGCCTCCCTTCTCTTCTCCCCACCCAGTCTTGTCCGGGTCTGACCCAGCGCTGTTATCTGCTGCTCCGGCCCTTCCCTGCCTCCCTTCCCTTGTCCCCACCCAGTCCTGTCCGGGGTCTGACCCAGCCCTTCCCTGCCTCCCTTCTCTTGTACCCACCCAGTCCTGTCCGGGGTCTGACTCAGCGCTGTTATCCACTGCTCCAGCCCTTCCCTGCCTCCCTTCCCTTGTCCCCTCCCAGTCCGGTCCGGGGTCTGACCCAGCGCGGTTATCTGCTGGTCCAGCACTTCCCTGCCTCCATTCCCTTGTCCCCAGTCCTGTCCGGAGTCTGACCCAGCGCTGCTATCTGCTGGTGCAGCCCTTCCCTTGTCCCCACCCAGTCCTGTCTGGGGTCTGACCGAGCACTGTTTTCTGCTGCTCCAGCCCTTCCCTGCCTCCCTTCCCATGTCCCCACCCTGTCCTGTCCGGGGTCTGACCCCAGCCCTTCCTCGGCTCCATTCCCTTGTCCCCACCCTGTCCTGTCCGGGGTCTGACCCCATCCCTTCCCTGCCTCCCTTCCCTTGTCCCCACCCAGTCCTGTCCGGGGTCTGACCCAGCACTGTTATCTGCTTTCCAGCCCTTCCCTGCCTCCCTTCCCTTGTCCCCACCCAGTCCTGTCCGGGGTCTGACCCAGCGCTGTTATCTGCTGCTCCAGCCCTTCCCTGCCTCCATTCCCTTGTCCCCACCCTTTCCTGTCCGGGGTCTGACCCCAGCCCTTCCATGCCTCCCTTCTCTTGTCCCCACCCAGTCCTGTCCGGGGTCTGACCCAGCGCTGTTATCTGCTGCTCCAGCCCTTCCCTGCCTCCCTTCCCTTGTCCCCACCCTGTCCTGTCCAAGGTCTGACCCCATCCCTTCCCTGCCTCCCTTCTCTTGTCCCCACCCAGTCCTGTCCGGGGTCTGACCCAGCGCTGTTATCTGCTGCTCCAACCCTTCCCTGCCTCCCTTCCCTTGTCCCCAACCACTCCTGTCCAGTGTCTGACCCAGCACTGTTATCTGCTGCTCCAGCCCTTCCCTGCCTCCCTTCTCTTGTCCCCACCCAGTCCTGTCTGGGATCTGACCCAGCGCTGTTTTTCTGCTGGTCCAGCCCTTCCCTGCCTCCATTCCCTTGTCCCCATCCTGTCCTGTCCAGGGTCTGACCCCATCCCTTCCCTGCCTCCCTTCTCTTGTCCCCACCCAGTCCTGTCCGGGGTCAGACCCAGCGCTGTTGTCTGCTGCTCCAGCCCTTCCTTGCCTCCCTTCTGTTGTCGCCACCCAGTCCTATCTGAGGTCTGACCCAGTGCTGTTATCTGTTCCTCCAGCCCTTCCCTGCCTCCCTTCCCTTGTCCCCACCCAGTCCTGTCCGGGGTCTGACCCAGCCCTTCCCTGCCTCCTTTCTCTTGTCCCCACCCAGTCCTGTCCGGGGTCTGACCCAGCGCTGTTATCTGCTGCTCCAGCCCTTCCCTGCCTCCCTTCTCTTGTCCCCGCCCACTCCTGTCCGGGGTATGACCCAGCGCTGTTATCTGCTGCTCCAGCCCTTCCCTGCCTCCCTTCCCTTGTCCCCACCCAGTCCTGTCGAGGGTCTGACCCAGCGCTGTCATCTGCTGCTCCAGCCCTTCCCTGCCTCCCTTCTCTTGTCCCCACCCAGTCCTGTCCGGGGTCTGACCCAGCGCTGTTATCTGCTGCTCCAGTCCTTCCCTGCCTCCCTTCTCTTGTCCCCACCCAGTCCTATCTGGGGTCTGACCAAGCGCTGTTATCTGCTGGTCCAGCCCTTCCCTGCCTCCCTTCCCTTGTCCCCACCAGGTCCTGTCCGGGGTCTGACCCAGCACTGTTATCTGCTTTCCAGCCCTTCCCTGCCTCCCTTCCCTTGTCCCCACCCAGTCCTGTCCGGGGTCTGACCCAGCGCTGTTATCTGCTGCTCCAGCCCTTCCCTGCCTCCATTCCCTTGTCCCCACCCTTTCCTGTCCGGGGTCTGACCCCAGCCCTTCCATGCCTCCCTTCTCTTGTCCCCACCCAGTCCTGTCCGGGGTCTGACCCAGCGCTGTTATCTGCTGCTCCAGCCCTTCCCTGCCTCTTTTCCCTTGTCCCCACCCTGTCCTGTCCAGGGTCTGACCCAAGCCCTTCCTTGCCTCCATTCCCTTGTCCCCAGTCCTGTCCGGGATCTGATCCAGCGCTGTTATCTGCTGGTGCACCCCTTCCCTTGTCCCCACCCAGTCCTGTCTGGGGTCTGACCCAGCACTGTTATCTGCTGGTCCAGCCCTTCCCTGCCTCCATTCCCTTGTCCCCACCCAGTCCTGTCTGGGGTCTGATCCAGCACTGTTATCTGCTGCTCCAGCCTTCCCTGCCTCTCTTCTCTTGTCCCCACCCAGTCCTGTATGGGGTCTGACTCAGCGCTGTTATCTGCTGCTTCAGCCCTTCCCTGCCTCCCTTCCCTTGTCCCCCCCTGTCCTGTCCGGGGTCTGACCCCAGCCCTTCCCCAGTTGTTGTTGGACCGCTGTGGCCCCCTGGACTGTGGGCGGGGCCTTGATTGCTGCTGAGCAAAGCCAAGGGAGAAATCTCCTGGGGTGCTGAGGACCGAACTTCTCCTTGAGGGTACCATGCGGCACATGGGATGCTGTACAATATCACAGTTAATTTACAACACATTTGACACTAAGGGTTTGCTGTTGAGCAAACCCTGCTGTCCTACTGCTGCAGGCCATTTAGGTCAGCCGGGGGGGAGGTGGTGTCAGACAGAGCTGCCTCCTCTTCTTGTTTCTTTCTCCTCCCCCACCACACTCCAGAGAGGATAATATAGTGACTACAGTGCCCAGATTGATGAAGACGGAGAAGCCTTTGGTGGCTGATGAACTGAGGTGGTTGACGCAACCCTGGTCTAGAGCACAGGGGCACCTGGTGTACACACAATGGACAAGGACAAAACGGGCTGTTTTGCTAGGGCCAACACAATCACACAGTATACTACCCCTCGACACCCCCGCAAAGAATAACAAGACAAACCAGCACTGGTAATGGGGGGGAAGATGGCGCAACTTGCAAACCATCATGGAAGCCATCCAGGGTTCCAGGAAGCTCCTGGAAAGACAAATTGAGACTGTGTCTATTGATGTGAACATATTGAGAGCCGATTTACCTAAAGTAGCAGATAAAGAATCCAGGGCGGAGGGAGATATAGTGGACTTAAAAAGGAGAGGTAGCAGCATTCAAGCAGCACGTGGCCCAGACGTCCACAGTCACAAGGGCCCCCGAGTGCCAGGCCAATGTTGCGGAGAGGCGCGCAAGGCACAGCAACATATGAGTCCTAGGGTTCCCTGAACAAGTTGAGGAGTACAGGAAAAAGCAATTCCTGGAGCGATGGATACACACCCAGTGCGTCCGTGGGGCTTATCCGAACTCTTTGCAGTGGACAGGGAACACAGAGCCTTGGTGCCTTCACCCCCCCCCCCCCCTTCGAGTACCTGCCCCGGGCTCCCTCCCAGGCAATAATCGCCAAAATATTGATCTATCAGGATAGAGACTGTATCCTCTGGGCTGCAAGAGAGACTTAGACTCTCTGCTATGAAAACTGTAAAATAGTCATATTACTGGGGTATACCAAGCAGGTCCAGGAGCAGCGGAAAACCTTTCTGGCAGTAAAACGGAAGCTCCGTGATATGCAACTGCAGTACATGCTGCTATATCCAGCCAAACTGAAAGTAATTGCACAAGGCCGGGCCTATTTCTTTGAGATGCCGGAGGTGTGTGAATGGCTGGAGATCCGAGGGGACGCCCTCCCCCCGAAGAACAGCGTAACAAATGACAGGGATGGGGCACTTGGTCTGGGGGAAGAAATCGAAATAAAAGGCACCCGGGTCAGTCCGCGGACGGGGACCCACCAGATGAACAGAGAATTTCGGTGGGCGAGGACGGCACCAAGCATCTGAAAACCATCAAGCTGGGTGCCTCCTCCTCACCGAACACTGAATCTGGGCCCGACACAGAGGATACCCCGGAAACACTGAACCCGGCGACGTACATAGTCCTTGAAACCATCCTGGAAGCAGCTCCAGTGACAGAAGCTACATGAAAAAGGGGACATTCACACAGGCGCTGCACTACTGTTGGCTGCTCTGACATTTATAATAATTAAAGAATGAAGTGCATGTGGGCCACCCATTTACTACTGAGTGGTGGGGGGAGGGGCAGAATAAGTGAACAGCCTCGTTGGGGGGGGGGGGACGGAGGTGCCTTCAGTGGCAAGAGGGGAAACGACAATCCAAATGTAACATTGAGAGTACTGCAACCTTATTGGGGACCCCCGCTGGACAACACTTCCCTTGACAGGCATTTTGAGGTATAGTGAAGGGCGGGCTAGGTCGTGAGGCTGGTTAATTTGGGAAGTTCAGTGGCCCCTGCTGGGCTGTGAGGGAAGCTGCGCACAACCTGGAACAAGCATGGGGAGGGCATTGACGATAGCACAGTTGCACGTTACCGGTCCTTGGGGGGTGGAGGGAGCCTGGCACAGTTTGCTTTGTTTGTTAGTAGTTGTTATATGCAGCACATGCAGCATATGCAGCACATGTGGAATGTGGGTGGAGTGCACTGCTGGAGACTGGGAAAACACCAAGCTAGATATCGCTATGGCAATGGAGGTTAAGTTCCTTAGTTGAGATGTAAGGGAATTGGGTACAAAAGGTAACAGAGTACTCACGTTTCTTAAGCGACACCACGTCCGATTGGCCTGCTAGCAACAAACCCACCTGGATGACGTGGGAGCCAGTAGGTTGACAAAAAAAAAATGATGAAGAGGCCAGATATTTCACTGATCCTATTTTACTTACGCGAGGGGTGTATTGATATGGGTGGCTTCTGGGACTGCGTTTTGTCTTGCAGTACATGAAAGCCGATATGAACAGCCGCTATGTCCTACTCAGGGTGATACTTGACAGACGGGATATCACTATCCTAAATATCTATGCCCCAAACATAGGTGATCCGGGCTTTTATCAGTCCATACAAGACATATTGGCCCCGGACCTGGACGCTCCTCTTCTCTGGATGGGGGATTTTAATTGAGTGTTGGATTCAAACTTGAACAGGCACCCTCCTAGACAGGAAAATAAGCCGCAGATGACCAAGAGGCATAGGGAGGTAATGGAGGACTTGGGAATAAGGGACATATGGAGAGATAGGCACCGAACGCAGAAATTGTATACCTGCTCATAACACACACAGCAGGTTGGACAGGGTCTTGGTGTAAGGGATGGAGGCCTTCCTAACATGGAGGTGACCCATCTGGCTCGATTGCTGTCTTATCATGATAATAATAATGATAATGAAATGTATAAAGCGCACAAATGCCAAAAATGGTGTCTCGGCTCTAGAACCATGAGCAGAGCCCCAACCAACACCCCTCACTGAAACAACTAGGTTTTAAGATTTCTAAAGCTCATAAGAGAGCTGGCCTTCCTAATTTCTGGTGGCAGCAGATTCCACAGCTTAGAAGAAGATCCGAGAACCAGGTGCAGATGGCGCCGCCCGGTTACCAGAGATATGCTTGATAGGAACCGCTTCCCTAATGGCATCAGATAACCAGCTATTGTAGTTATTAACTGCATTGTTCACATTGGCCGAACTTAGGGGGACAGAACAAACCAGTTTAGTTCGAAGGGCAGTTTTATTCACTTAACTCCAGGCTCTACAAGGGGCTGCCTGAGGCATGGCTTTATAGTCCTGTTGACCAGCACTATGGGATGGGTCTGGTATCTCTCTGTTTTGGGACTCGATTTCCCAACACCCCGGAAGGGGAGCTTGGAAACACTGGAGCTTGATTTCTCGGCAAGAGAAAAGCCAGCGTCTCTCTCAGTGCCTCAGCTGGAGGGTCGGCATCCTTTGGCACTTGCTGTAGCGAGCTGCGTCGGGCAAGTAGATAGTCTAACTGCTCCGCACCACCGTGTGTTTGCTACGGCAAGTGTGGGTATATTTATACCTTGAAGGTGCTGAGTTTGACGTAAGGTTGGACATCATAACGTCATCAAAGAATGGCAGTTCTTTGAAAACGCCATGAGTTCTTGGAAAAATCAATATTCAAGCAAGGGGAAGTCCCCGACTGCTGAAGGCGAGTTTTTCCAAGAAATCGATGTAGCTTTTCGGAACTAGTGGAAGTATCCATGTCTTTATTTGTATTGCATGGGCTATGGTTATGACTTCTATGCCTATATTAGGGCAAGGTGATTTATACCTATATAAGGGCATGAATTGGGAAAATTACACTAGGGTCCTAAAATGCTATACAACAGTACAGCTAAGGAGGGTACGAATGCTACACCTGCACACAATAACTGATCCCGATTGGACTACTGGCTACTCAGTGAGAGGGCCAATGACTGGGTTACGGATGTCATGATCCTCCCACGCACATTGTCGGATCATAATCCGATGCTGCTCGCCTTTAAACGTGCGACTAATGTACATTGCCCATACATATGACGCTTACGTGCGCATGCTTTTTTAGATCCGCTGTACAATAATACTGTCAGGGAAGCCATGGAACAATATTTTGCTGTAGACACGGGTACGGTGGACAGTGCATCCACACTGTGGGAAGCTTTCAAAGTGACTATTAGAGGGATTTGTATCAGCAATACAGTGGGCATTCTTGAAGATGTTCGAGGCCAACTAACACAGGCCGAGCACTAACAGGTTTAGAACGGCAATACACAGACAATCCTTGTCCTGAAACCCTAGCCTGTATACACGAACACAAAAGGAAATACGACTCACTGGCAGAATCGGAGATCTGCTACAATGCACGCAGACATGAGTCTATGGGGAGGGAGGGCGCCCAGGCAGATTTGGTCACTATAATAAGAATTTGTGAGGACTATCACCACATAACTAAGCTTGCAGACCAGCAGGGCACGGAGCAGTACGCCCCTGAGGCGATAGTGGAACAATTCCGCAGATTTTACTGATTTACACACAGCACAGGGGTGTGCGACGGACGCCTATCTATCCGACATTGCCTGGGCATGGCTGTGGGTGGCCACCGTCAATCTTTGCCAACCCATAGATCAGGGGTCTTCAAACTGTGGGGCGCGACCCCCAGGGGGGGCGTGGAGCAAAGTAAAGGGGGTCGTGCCTTCCCAGTCACACTTCTGCCCAGGCCCAAGGGCTCAGCCCTCCCTCTTACCCCGTCCTGTGTCTCAGCCCGGGCTGCTGCAGTGCAACTCGAGCTGCTGGGGGCTCAGCCAGTGGTGTAACACAGGCCCTCACGCTTGCTGGGGGGCAAGTTCCAGGGTGCCCCCTCAGTACAGTCAAGTGAAAGTTTAAAGCATTATGTCTAGTATTTTGGGCCCTTCATGGTCAGGGGCCGTTTCCGCTGCAGGCGATGTTTTCCTGGCATATGCCTACCAGATCTCTTCGTTCCTCGTCAGCCTGCCTGGTGGTAATCCCTAAAATTTTGAGGACTCGGATGGGCGGACGCTCCTTTAGATTAACCGCAGCTAAACTGTGGAATTCCTTACCCCTGCCTCTGAGAAATATGTGGGATCTCTTCTCCTTTAAAAAAGGATTAAAAACATATCTCTTTCCCAGGATAGTGTAAAGATTGTAGTAGTGTAACATCGCGTATGGTTGGTCAAAAGCGCCAGGATACCCTTTGGGTGACAGTTTCTGCGCTACATAAATATGCCATACAATACAATACAAGTGAATGCCCGGCCACCAGAAACCCAAAACGGCTGCATTCTCATGCTATTGCCGGGCGCCTCGAGGTGGGGGCTAATGGCTGAGTACCGGGCGTGCAAGTCTGCATGTGCTGCTTCTCCATCCTGACAAACAAATGTGGCACTTGATCCCCGACCTCCTCAGGCTAAACAGGACACCCCACCGTCCCTAAAGCCGTATTTGCTGCAACAAGTCAAATCAGGATTCTTTTATTTCTCAAAGCCCCTACCAGTATTACAAAGAGGGACATGCAGTAAATAAAACAAAAAATAAATACAGGTGACTTTGCATTTAATCATTTGGGAAGAGAATGAGCCATTGGACTGTTTCGGGGAGGACAAAGTATGTGAAAGATGAATGGGGGGACTTGAGAGGTGTAAGATACAAATAGACAAAAATCTGAATGGGGAGACTAGGTGAATGAGAGGTGCGGAGGGGCACGGGAGGTGACTGGCCAGAGAGGCCATGAAATTAATGCAAGAGACTGTTAGAGATGAGGGTATTACGATATTCAGGCGGAAAGGGAATAGATAAGGATGCGCAGAAGTAAGAGCTTGTAATGTTGGCCGTTGGAAAGAATAGGGAGCATGTAGGCTGCTGGCCGCAATTTTGAAGGTAACACACCAGTTTGTTAAAGGATTTAAAAGGTGAAGGCACGAGATAGATAGTTTAGTGGAAACAGGGAGAGATTTTGGATGGGCTATAGCATTAAGGAATGTTATGTTCACTAATGAGGGAGTTGCGCACATCGTGTTTTTGGTCTTGTTCTTAAATTGGGATGAATGGATATGCTTTTCATACAAATTGAGGTATGGTTGTATTGAAGGGTGGAGTGGCATGGGTTAGCAATCTACAGTGGGGTTCAATCGTTGTTTCACTTGCATTATTGAATATTATTTACACCAATCAGATGGTCTAGATTTTCTGTTATTATGTCTTTTTACAGTTACCCCTGACGAAGAACTTAACAGTTCGAAATGCATAGGGAAATATCTTATGAGGCCACTTAAATGAAATGCTTTATTTGATGTGTCCATGTTGAAGCCCGGATTGGCACACAGCGACATTTGAAAATTATGAAATAAAAGCAAATCATGGAATTCAGCTGTCTACGCCGTGACTTAGATCTTTTGGTTTAAAACTTGTATAAGTACTGAAAAATGAAAAAATTGGTTAAAACTCTGGTTGATTTCGTGGACACTTAAAATACTTTGGATATTTACAAGTGTAGGGTGAAGAAAAATTCGCACATTGAGCAGTGCGACTGGCGTGCATGAAAAATACGTGCACATTTTCGACTGTCAATCCTAAAATACATGGCATCACATAACATCTTTTACATTTTCTTCCCACAAAATTTAGTGAAGCCTGTTGCGTAAGTTGGTCCTCACCAGCCTCATAATTCCAGCAGCCCTGCCTACAGGTTTAGAATTTTTTGTCAGGAGGGGGTCCTTACGCCTCAAAATGTTGACAGGGGGAGGGTCTCGGCATCCAAAAGTTTGAAGACCTCTGCCATAGATGAAGCGGATATAAAGGCGGTGATATGCACGATGCCCAACCAAAAGGCGCCGGGGCCCGACGACTGGATTCTATAAAGAATACATCGATCTGCTTGCGCCTTATCTGCTTGAAATGTATGCAGAGGCACATGAAACGGGAGTACTGCCACCGTCCCTCCGCCAAGCCCTGATAATTACGCTGTTAAAAAAAGAAAAGGCCCTGGACAGGTGCAAATCATATAGGCCGTTGTCTCTGATAAGCTTGGACGCTAAGATACTGGAGAAAATATTAGCTACCAAGCTTCAGCCCCTCATGCCCAACCTGGTTCTCCTGGACCAATCGGGATTTATCCCGGAGCACTCCACGTCTAACAATTTGAGAACTATCTTTGCCATGTTCCATGTACTGAACCCTGAAATGCCAGCGCCACCGCGGTCCTCCTGACGCGGCAAAAGCATTTGACTCCATTGAGTAGAGTGACATGTTCCATGTACTGCGCCGCATGGGATTCCCGCCACTGTTCCTGGGTTGGAAATTACTTTTGTACAGCAGCCCTGTGGCGCTGGTGCGAGTGGGGGGGACTGACAGCGCACCCATTTCAAATATATAGAGGTACCCATCAGGGTTGCCCCCTCTCCTGTTTGCACTGGCATTAGAGCCACTGCCTTGCATCATATGGCAGCGCCACAGAGAATCTGCACTGAATTTCTTACATCGCCCGGTAGGTACATCACTGTACACAGATGATATGATGTTATTTTTAAGGGAGCCGGATCGGTATCAGCTGCAGTTGTTGAGGGAATATATTCGGTTTGGACTCTACTCAAGACTACAAATAAATTGGGGAAAAAAAAATCTAAAAAAAAATCGATAGTTATACCACTAACAAGCCCCCGCAACTATGGACTACCCTTTGCTGTGGACTACGTACCCGGTGAAATACTTGGGTGTGTGGATACACCGAGAACCCGAACTGGTGATCAGGGAGAACCATGGCAGAGCATAGGTTGCTTTCAAACAGCAGGTAGACAGATGGAACAAGCTGCCACTCTCCCAGGCAGATCGAATAGCGATCATTAAAATGGTTGTGCTACCACGCTTTTTATATTTATTCTGTAACATCCCAATTAAGCTGACAAACGTTTTTCAGGGACGTCCGCTCTACTCTCACTCGCTTGATATGGGGGTGGGAAGCAGGACAGGGTAAGCTGGACTATACTCACACTGGAGGAGGCTTCAGTGCTCGGGACCTCTTTATATATTACTTTTCCACCCAGGCACAATATGCCTACTACTTGTTTAAACCGAACAATTACACTCCACATGTCGCAATGGAAGAAGGGGATGTACACCCAACCCTGTTATCTGGTGTCATCACACATTCAAACAGAGGTACGCCGCAAACTGAAATCAATGCGATAGACACGACTATTGCGGCATGGCAATCTATAGGCAAAATGACTAATAGGCTCCCGGTTTATGTTCAGCGCTGCCCCTTGCACATCATGCGACCTTATCGGTGACGAAGGAAAAAGGTCCACTAAGGACATTGAGATAAGCGGGCATGGTGACTATGCAAGACATATACCCAGATGGGCACTTCCTCATGACAGAAGACCTGAGTTACATAACCGATCCCTCACTGTTGTTTAATTTTACCATTCAAAGGCTGCGGCAAGCGATCAAAGCCCACTATACCACGTACCCATCTGAACCACCAGTGCTGGCGGCGCTGCAAACGCTACTGGTTGCACCTACTAGACGTAAACTAGTAACGAATAGCAGTTTAACTCAACCACTACTAGAAATTGAATGGTACCCTATTTGCAAGCTGAAAGGTGCCCTCACACCTAACGGTAACTTGTGCATCATACATTTCAAATACATTCACCAAGTCTACCACACACGTTAAACTACACAGATGTGGCCTTAGAGAAACTAGTAACTGTAAAAGATGCGGACAGCCGGAAGCTGACTTCTTACATCTGGGGTGTGGGTGCAGACGAGTGCTGTTGTTCTGGGAAGGGATACTGCAAAACCTACAGGAAATGACTGGGATTGTATTGCAGTGTGTTCCATCAGTATGTTTGCTATGCCATGTACCTCACTTAAAGGGTTCGATGGGAACATTTATGCGCGCTGTGCTGTTATTGGCCAACCACCAAGTCGCGCTGCACTGGGGAAGGCTGTTGGCTCCTATGACTAAGCGTTGGGTGAAGGATATGGTTTATTGTAATGAAAATCTTGTATTATATGTAGAGAAGATACCGGTTGAGCCAAGACCCAGGGATATATGGTAACCTGTATGTCAATACCTACTAAGACTGGCTTCCACTGACACACAGTTTGATTAGCGTCACTACTAATATAATCAAATGATGTGCTGCTGCAGGTTATGTTTAATTGGTCACTGCAAATGCTGATGAGTCAAATACTGGTTATGTTTAAACACTGTTGGGGTAAAACTCAGTCACAAATGGTTGTATGATTGTTCATATTGCACTGTCTAACGTGGCAGTGTAATTGTAAGTATTGTTTCAAATGCCAATAAAAAATAAAAAAAATATATATATGAGATAAAAACTCAGACACATCTTCTTAGTGGTGTTATTATTCGCCCCCACTACAGCAATAGGAACAGAAAAGACAAATTGATATGATAGTCAACAATATTGTTATGTCTTTTAGCAATAAAACCAAATTTTAAAAAGCTCCAACCTTCCCATAAAATTTTCACTTTCGAAAAAAAAATGGTGAGCTCCCCCCAGTCTCTCACGTACCCGCGTGCCTGGGGTCGGTTGGTGACGTGGGCCTCGTGCACCTCTCCTCTCTGGGTTAAGCTGGTGACGTCAGCCTTGTGCACTGCTCCTCTCTGGGGTCAGTTGGTGACGTGGGCCTCGTGCACCTCTCTACTCTGGGGTCAGTTGGGGACGTTGGCCTCGTGCGCCTCTCGTCTCTGGGGTCAGCTGGCGGCGTGGGACTCGTGCACTCCTCGTCTCTGGGGTCAGCTGGCGGCGTGGGCCTCGTGCACCCCTCGTCTGTAGGGTCAGCTGGCGGCGTGGGCCTTTTGCACTCCTCGTCAGTGGGGTCAGCGGTTCACAGCTGACCTTCGGCGCGTCCGGGTGCTCCGCTCCTTCCACGTTCTCGTGATGTGGGCTTGTTCTGGCGTTTCATAGGTCCCTGGGTCGTGACGCGAAGTCCAGGCACGCAGCTGTGAGGGTCAGCGCGCGGGTCACGCGCTCAGTGCGTCCCTCCCATGGCCGGGCCGGTGCCTCATTTTAGTCTGCCCCCTCTCGGTCTTGTGAAGTGCGGCGCCGGTGTTCTAACTATATTTCCACCCCCGTCGTTTTGTACACCCCCTACGTCAGAGGGGTGCCGATTCATGCAGGTTCTGCCTGTGTATTGGCGCTCCCCCGTCTGGCTGTGCACTCCCTACGCAAGTCACTCACGCATGCGCACACACGAGGGGGAGCAGGGAAAGGCATGGATACTAATACTTGAACATGCAGCCACACTCGGGTCTCTATGAAGGCTTAAGTCCTTTTTATTTGTTCGGCTCATTTGACGTCACATGCTCCTGCGGCGGCGGCGGGGGGGTCTGATTATTAAGGTTTCGAGTATCTCAGGAGCCGGTTAGCGCATCTAGCATCAGAAAGGGAGATTTGAGGACGTTTCAATCCGTTTTATCATAGGTTTGAACCGGCTCGCACAGACTTATTAGTGCATCACCCGACATTCTTTTTTTTTAGTAGGTAATTGTCACACATTGTTATTGCCTTGTTTCATATAGAGAGGGGGCATTTCTTTGAACTCTCTTGGTTTTGCTGTTCTCGATCGTCCTACCTGACAGCTGAGATCCCTCACCGCACTCACTCTGGTGACGGGTCAGGGTGTTAACATTGGATCAGGTGTCACTTTCAGATCTGACAGGGTACATCAGTACCGTTTCCGCTTCTCGATGGCTGACAGTGACTCACCTGGCAGTTACACACTTGCGAAGCTCTTTGTAAACACAGCAGGTGAGCCGAGGCTTCTTCAGCAGGTTTAGTCTTATCCAGCACTTAGCTCTATCCAGATTGTTACATCTCTGATATTTATTTCAGATTTTCTATTCAGATTCTCATAGCTATTGTTGGAATACTAGCTTATGAGCCTCAACCTAGAGTGGCAAGGTACTTTTCTGTTCCACCGTGGTTTTTGTTGTAATACAAGGCACGTATTCACTTCTAATCAGCATGTTGTAACTTCCTTCGTACTAATGCACTTAACTTCACGAGAGGGAAAATAAGGTCGTTTACAACAGAAGTAGTGGAACGTGTCACATGTCACGTGGGGGCACTTGGCAGCTATTAATAATGTTTTTAGGACAATAGAGAGTTTCGCTTTAATCCACCCCTTTTCCCAGATGTCCCTTCTAATATGGACGGGACCACTGACTGCAGGGAAGAAATTAAAATGACGTGGGGGAGTCTAAAGTATGGAAAGCAGTCCTGATCGCCAGTGGAACGATTAATAGACGCGCAAAAGGCAAGGCACCCTTGGCCTGGGCTGGGTGGCACGTGTGTCTTATCTGTGAAAGTTCCTGCACATTTAAAAGTATCCGTGGTGTGGCAAAGTACCTATTCAGAACCCAAGGCTAAGAAACCCTACTCAGAAAATGTGCAATGTCCCTAATTGGTGAGCAACAAAGATTTTTTTTTAAGTCTCCCGCTCGTCAAGGGCATAAGAGATTGGGGGAGCCAGGGTCAAGCAGGAGAGTAATGGACTCTATCATACCCTGACTCTGAAATGAGGTATGTCTGTGTGAGCAGTACAGAAACAATTAGCTCTGCATATACATTCTTTTGTGCAAAATCAATTTCTATCAATCTCTTCAGTTGATATCTTTGTAGGTATGTGTATGTATATAGCGCAAGCCTAAATGTGGATCAACAGAGCACTCTGCAGTATGAAATGAAATGAAATGAAAAAGAAGCTTAATAAAGCGCACCCAAGTCCATGTCATTCCCCAGGCAGAGCTGCCCCTTGCTGCCTCCGACCCCCTGCTGCTTTTGGGGCCCCTTGCTCCTCTACGGTGCTATCACCGCGTCATGGGGTGCCCTTGCCACCCCACTTGCAGCTCTCGTTAGCTCTAGCCAGTCTCTACTTGCATTGCTGCGCCTTTGAATGGCCCAATGTATCCTGGCACGGGATCAGCAGTTACTTGTGGCTGGGCGTCTCTCCGCTGTGTTGCTCTGCTGGGCCCTGGGCTCGGCACTGCTCCTTGCAGATACAGTGCCACCTCTGCAGGGGCCCCAGCTTCACTGTGCCCAGCCCTTTTCTTCAGCCTGACACCGCGCCTACTCCAGGCCCCGGCCAGCTCAGCCCCCCACTCTCGCAGTACCCAGGACGAGCCTTCTCCGATAGTACTCGACTGATGGACTCTAGTCAGCTCGGGCTTTTAGATGCTTTTGCCAGCCCCGGGTTCTGAAGGTTTAACATCTTGTTTTGGCGTCACAGGGACTTCAATTGAGCCTAAAAGTGGTAATACATTCAAATATATTCAAATAGGGAGCCCCAAATATGTGTTGCCCGGGGCTCTACAAACCCTTAATATCTCAATGAACTGTAAGTTATAGTTTCATAAGCTAGTTTGAACAAGCGTCGCCAACTGAATGAAAAACGACTGCCTCAAACTCAACACAGAAAAACAGAAGAATTGATCTTCCAGAACAACACCCACTCGTGGAACGACTCTTGGTGGTTTGCTGAACTAACTCCTACAGACCATGCCCGGAACCTCTACATCCTCCTGGACAAACTCTCCAAAGAAACCCATATCAGCGCAGTCTGCTATGCCTGCTACTTCACTCTTTGCATGCTCTGAAAAGATCTTCAAATGTCTCCCAATCAGCACCGGGCGCACTATCAATCAAGCCCTCGTTACTAGCCGTCTGAGCTAGGGCAACACACTATGCAGGAATTACCACACACACCCTGAAGAGACTGCAGACCATACAGAACTCAGCGGCCAAGCTCATCCTACTACGCTGTCCCTGCATTGTGACTGGGGGTGAATGTGCTGCCATTGTGCAACATTACGTCCATCAATTGTTGTTCCTGCATTGTGCACCAGGAGGGTGGGACAATCTCTGGGTGCTCTGGGCTTGCTTGAGCAGTGGTCTAAGAACTGCAACTAAGTAAACTACAACCTACAGGTTCTCACCTTCGGCTGTGTGTCTGTATGTGTTTTGATGGAGTCTTCTTGCCATGCATTTGCAAGTACAGTAGACACTTAAAAATACACACGTCTGCATATGAAAGTGCAAAATAAATGTCAACAACTCAGGCATTGGATATTGCACCTTATTGCTACCATTTTAATTTCAATGTTAAGCCTCCAACTCCTCAAGGGCAGTCTCGAATCTCACCAGTTTGCCTTGTATCAAAATGACTATTCCCCCTGCTAAGATGCTTGTGAAACTTTGGCCTCCTTTATCTAAGAGATCGAGGTCATTCATGACTGTATTTTCCATCTTATTTCATCCTGTCCCATGCAGAATCATTACAAGCCTTCATCCCTCGTATTCTAGTTCTCCCAAGGATTAAGGAAGAGGAGATATCTTCCTTGCTTACCGCCTGAAAGGCAGTCTCTCCAGATGATGTCTGTCCAGTCCGGACTTTTAAAATCTTTATCTGCGGTTGATTCACCTGCTTTCTAACTTCATCCTTCTAAGGAAGAGAGTTACGACTTGAAAAGGAGGTTAGTCCTTCACAGGAAATAAGTATGCAACATTCTCTGTGCTGGGAACCAAGTACCCGATTGTAGCACTTGACTCTGTCCGGCTAGTGAAGCAGAGCAGTGCAAGGCCTATTCGGGAGGTGGTGTGGGCTAGTACCCCCAGTTTGCTAGTACGTGACAACCACACTCAATAAGTCATTGTCCAGTCAGTGCTTCATCTCATAAATATTACTTTATTGCAAACACACTATTACATACTATGCATCATTCACAAATATATACAGTCAGGTAGATGGAAATACGCATGCTGAACAGTTGGCACCCCAGGAAGCCATACCAATAAATCCAAGTACTCCTACACATAGGCATTGACACAATATCATAGTACAAGGGGGTATCATTATCAGTACGGAAGGCCTATTGGCTTTGACGTGCGATGCATTCTTACGTTAGTATTAACATTTTCATGATGCAAAGTTCTCTATACATGTTGATACACCCACGATCGTTGTAGTAGAGTATGGTACTCATTTAGAGTTTGGCAGGTGGCCCACCAGACCGCCATGCCAGCGAGGTTAGGCACCTCTCCCCTGGTAGAATAGAGCCTGCCACACCTGGGAGCCCCACCAGGCAGGCAGAAACATTTGTGCTGTAAGTGGAGCTGCCATTTCCCTTGCCAAATGGTTACCATGTTTACTGCACCTTCTCAGCAGAGCGCTTTTTTTAAAGAGTATATTACAAATAGCTTTGGCATACTGGGAATTTTCTCCCAGCAACTGGGGATCATTTATTTTGTTTTCTGTTGGGAACCACCAGGCTTTCAGTGACACTGTCTCAAACAGGAAAAATATACCTTGGAATGACCATACGAGGGAAGGCTTCTGACTTACATTGACTGATGGTTTCTGCCGTCGGACACCTGGTCCTTCAAACTTTTGTTTTTTGGAACTCGCTCTTTATTGAGTTTATTTATTGCAGAATATTGTTCCAGGAATATATTTTATATAGAGCTAAAATTATAAAAACTAAAACTTAAAACAAAATCCCCAGCCAACAAGACATTGACCTTTTCAGTCGTAACATTATAGGCATATAGTTTATACATAGAATGCAGCCGAAAGGAGATCCACAGAAAACACCAGAACATTTCTGGACTCAGGTGAAACATTGCTCTCCATTAGACAACCACCTGATGGTACAATTTCACCAGTGTGCTCAGACCAGCATCAACCCAGGACATGAAACCCTTATGTTGTAGCATCTATTAAAACTCATTAATGTTCCACAAGACATTCAAGGGGCTGGTCATCCCATTTAGCTGCAGTGGCCAACAAGACTATATCCCAGTAGGTTATGACAGCAGCCTTACCTCCCTGGCTCTGTTGCACTTTGTAAGTAGCAACGCAACACATATCTTGCATATATAGGTTATCAACGTATTTAGTGACTGCCCTCAGGCATTAAACACAAGGCTGGTGGCAATTCTAGAAGAACTTGAGCAGCCCTGATGGGTTGTGGCTCTTGTCCTTTGGTGATGGGGCATCGGCACGTGCGGGTTAGCTCAAGTCTGGCACCTGGCCTATGGGTAGGCTGAGAGCGCCTCTGATTGGCAAGGCGGGCAATCTGCCATCTGCCGATGGGCCCAGTTAGCGGGCCGGTGTTTTGGTCTACTAAGGACTGGTGTACCCAGTGAAAAGCTGTTGTAACAGCCTTCACACACATGACCCCATGCATGTGAAGTCAGTCCAGAGGGCTAATGTCAGAGGCAGAATGACAGTGGGATGCTCGGCTGTCACAGCAGGAGGTGTGCCTGCCCTCTGGCTCCCTCCAGGTATGACAGAGACTGCAAGGAGCTGCTGATGGGAAGCCATTAGCACTTACTATTTTGAGGTATATGGGTGCATCGTCTTCCTTATTCAATATTGATACATGAAGAATAATTCAAGATCTTGGACTGTGATTTTAAGCTATCCTTTTATTCATGATTTTCATCAATTTTTCAAGATGTTGCAATATTGGGTATCTGATTATCGACAGCTGAGACGTGTTTCACCCTTACATGGTCATCAGGATCAGGGCTTCCTCAAGGCTTTTACAATTGGTAATAGCAGTTCTTATTTTGTTTTTCTATTTCAGGTGTAACTCATATTTTCGCTTTGCTCAGTTAGTCAGAGGTAAAGATTTGGTTGCAGTCTGTTGCGCTGCTTCCTTGTCTACAATATCCCAGGTAGCAAATGGTTCTATTTATATTTATATTGTAAATATAAATACATATTTATATTAATTATATATATATATATATATATATATATTTATATTGTAGATATATATTGTAAATATATTATATTTATATTAATAAAAGAAAATATATATTGTAAATATATAAATAAAATATATATTGAAAATATATTTATATTAATATTTATATTGCAGAGAAGGAAGCAGCGCAACAGACGATTAGAGATCTATTTCAAACATATTTCCCATTATGTTTTTTTTTGCATTCACTGTGGACCTGATAGGTTTCAATTCCCACTTCTTCATGCTGGTTGGTATCTAGGTTGGCTGTATTTACACGTTCTCTGTGTACCATGAGTGATTCATATTACTATGAGGAGGAGGGTGACTATGAGGAAGAGGGGTCCGAGTTTTTTGAGCAGGACCTTGTTGAGGCACTGGACAAAGGGGTTCAGCATTCGATGAATAAGGCACTGGTGCGCGCCATTACGCCCCTGAAGCGCCATTTAACGCAGTATGCGCAAAAGCAAGGTTGGGTGCCTTCCAAGAAGTCTACTTCTTCCCCTGGTAATTGCCATACTTCTGACTTTCGTAGACTGGCGCGGTCCTTGTCCTCCTCCAAGTTGAAGGCTGTTCCAGTGGATGTTGACAGTGATGACCAACATGCTTCCTCATCCTCCTCGGAGGTTCTGCCTCCTCCACCTAAAAAGCGTAAATGTAAAGAACATTTTGTTGATGCCCCTTCGCACCCTCCTGTCTTGACTTTCGAACCTGAGGATATAGTGCATCCTCATTCCTCTGCGTGGCTCCCCTCCCCGGCTGTGGCGGAGTATGTTCAACAACATATCCGCCATCCATTTGATAAGGACATGCGTGCGCGTCTTCGCTCAGAGTGTCCGCGGCCTGATTTGGCGGATAACCTGGCGGACACGCCTGAGGTCGACCCTACAATGTTGACATACTTAAAAAAGTTTTCAAAGGACCCCAAAAAGGGACTGGATCATTCCTGGCGGGCTTGCCAGGACAAAGTCTTGGACCTCCTAGGGCCTCTCACTAAAATATTGGATCTGGGTTTCATGGCCAAGGAAGCATCCTCCACAGTTGATCCTGATGAACTCATTGAATGGGCGCAGCGCGCCATTTGCCAGTTGGGGAACTCACTCATTTTGTCAGTACTTTCAGCAGTATTGACAAAGCACAGGCATCCTTAAAACGGTGCATGCGTCCGGTTTTCAACAGGGCCGGACGAAACAGGGGACGCTCGTCCGGCCGTGGTCAAAACCAACCCAGTCAACGTGGGTATCAGTCCCATAGGGGAGGCCAGCAAGATTCAGGCTATGCCCAGCGTTCTAACTTCTACCCTTCCAGGAAAGGACGTGGCCAATACAAAAAAGGACGCTCAGGTGGCAACTACGGAGGATATCAGGATTCCGCCACTTCAGGTGAGGCTTCTTCCTGCATGCAGTGTTGTTCTGGGGGGCAGGATTCGCCATTTTCTAGCCAATTGGCGCGCAATCTCCGGCGATGCTTGGGTGCTGGAGACAGTTCAGGGATTCAAAATCGAGTTCTATCATCCCTTACGCCAGTCTCGTCCTCCTTTTCCCCTTCACTTCTCAAGGCAAAGTCAAGAGTTCATCACAGAGGAACTCAAGTCTCGGGAATTGAAGGGGGCCATTGTGCCGACAGTGCGCCACCCTCAGGGTTTTGCCAGTTCAATCTTCCTGGTGGAGAAGAAGGGAGGGGGATCGAGGTTGGTTCTCAATCTGAAGGAATTCAACGCGGGAGTAGTTTATCGGCACTTCAAGATGGAAGGCATCCATCTGCTGCGGGATCTCCTGCGGGAAAGGGATTGGATGGTTCGTCTGGACCTCAAAGATGCTTACCTCTCTGTTCCGATCTTCCGTCCCCATCGCCGCTTTCTGCAGTTTCAGTGGCTGGAGACTTGGTATCAGTATCAGGTTCTACCCTTCGGCCTTTCGTCAGCACCTTGGTGCTTCACGAAGTTGTTACGTCCGGTTGTGGAATCTCTCCGCAGTCGCGAAGTTCGCTTGATCATCTATTTGGACGACATCCTCCTACTGGCGGATTGTCCTGTCAAACTGATGACTCATCTGGACTGGACCATAGACCTTCTTCAGTCCCTCGGTTTTCTGGTGTATGTTCCCAAGTCTGTGCTACAACCTACTCATGTGATCGACTTTTTGGGGTTCAGGATCAACTCCCTCACTTGTCAGCTTCTGCTTCCCCAACAGAAGATTCGTTACATCAAACGGGAATTGACTTCCGTTATCTCGAGTCAAACTGTATCGTTGAGATCGTTAGCACGAGTTGTCGGTCTCTTGGCGTCTTCCCTACAAGCGATCTTTCCAGCTCCGCTGCACTATCGTGCCCTACAGCGTTTGAAGATTCAACATCTTCAACGGGGTCTTCGTTATTCCGATCTGATTCCTCTCTCGAGGAAGCGAAATCGGAAATGCAATGGTGGTTGGACCATATGGAAGCCTGGAACGGCCGGGCTCTTTTCGGCTCCTCTCCGGAGATTGTGATCGAATCGGATGCCAGTCGTTGGGGCTGGGGGGCCCGTTGCGGTCCGATCTCGACTGGGGGACGGTGGTCTCTGCAGGAACTTTCACTCCACATCAATTGTTTGGAATTGCTGGCGGGATCGTTTGCGATCAAATGCCTGTCGCCTCTGCGGTCCCACTGCTGTATCCTTCTCCGGATGGACAATGTCTCAGCAGTACGCTACATCAACAAGCTGGGAGGGACTCGATCGAGATTGTTGGCAGAGATTGCCAAGGAGTTTTGGCACTATTGCCTTCAGCACAAGATCACCGTTATTGCAGAGTACCTTCCTGGCTCTCGCAATCTTGTGGCGGACTGGAACTCCAGGTACCTGAAGGACTTCAGCGACTGGAGGCTCCATCCTCGTGTGTTTCGCCAACTCCTTCGAACTTGGGGCCCGTGTCTGATCGACCTCTTTGCGTCCCGTCCCAACACCCAACTTCCCCGGTTCTTCAGTTGGAGACCGGATCCGGAAGCTCTGGCCACGGATGCTTTCCTCCAACCGTGGCCGTCGACCCTCTGTTATGCGTTTCCCCCATTCATGATGCTCCCCAGGGTTCTGGCTTATGTGACACGCTTTCGCGCGGAGTTGATTCTGATTGCCCCTCTGTGGAGGGCTCAGCCATGGTTCCCTGTTCTCCTGGAAATGGCATGCGAATTGCCATTTCTTCTTCCTCAGAAGTGGAATCTCCTGCTCGATCCGCTTCAGAATCCAGTGGAAAAGTAAATTTTGCCATGTTCTGTGTCCCTACGTGTTCCCCATCCTATGTTATATGTGCATGATTAATATGCATATGTATTCCCTTATGATCAATTAATGACGCAATTCTAGTTGTGTCCAACTCTAGTATGCCAATTTCCAGTTCTCGTGAAAGCTACGAGTATTAGGCCCATGTAAAGCTACGTTGCCACGTTTCACAGTGTGCACGTTAATTCAGTAAAAGTCCCCGTTTCTAGGCCTCAAAAGGGCCCGGACACCAGATTCAGCTCCTGTCTCCTGAACCCTCGCTGAGGAGCGATACAGCCCCCACCTGTATCCCTGACCCTTCACTTACTTCCTGCCTCACAGTGCCCGGCTCGGCCTGGCTCTGCCTGCCAGTCTGCCAAGAGTATGTTATGATTCTAGTTATCAGTCCAGCCCTCCTTCTCTGCATTCCTAAGCTACTGAATCGCATCAATAGTTTCCGTCACAGTCTAGCCCTTATGTCTCCATGTAAAAGAAATACTGTATTAATGGTCATTTAATATTCCTCAACACGCACTACATGTAGAATAATGCATGCCCCAGTCTTAGAGTCTGTTAGCCTTTGCCCTGATAACTTTTGGATTCTATCGACATGTTCTCTAAACATCAGATACTAGATAGTGTTTAGGTACATGTCGCTCTGACTCCGCAGACTTTAGTCTCCTCTTCTAGCGCAGAAGTCATAGCCCCCAGTTCCTCTTAGTAACACGTCATTGCCAGCTTGCGCGCACCACTAGGTCAGAGGTCCCGGCTCCTTAGGTAGCCCCCTCCATGTTTCCGCCCCATTTATGACATATTCTGTTACGTTTACATCACATGTCTATGTATACGCCCTGTACACGCCTCTTGTTACACCTACTTTATGTCTTATCTTTCGCGACTGCTACGAACTCCGCCCACTGCTACGCCTACTGTATTAACTGTAATGCAATTGTTTTAGTATATATATGTTGTGCACTGTTATTAAAGTTGCTCTAGCCTTTTGTCCCGATCCTGCCCCCGGCAGCTGCCATCCTATTCCCGTGCAGGTTGTCCTGTTGCTGCCCCTTATGCTTTATTAAAACCTGCAAACTCAAGATACCTCGAATCCTGACTCTTATTTATTGAGCTATCTGTTATTTGTATATCTTCTCAAAAATAGAACAGGTATTTAATTATTTATTTACCACATAATGGCGCCCGAATAGGGCCTTGCCCTTTCCCCACGCGCCGGAGAAGCCACGCAAGCCCCCTGACCCTCTGCAGTCGTGACGGAACCATCCTGCGCAGTGGCAGATATTTCTGCTTCAAGTATCCCTCAGGCCCACGGAGGAGACGGAGGTTGCGGTCCAGCATCCAGACGAGGCGGTGGAGGAACGCGGCGAGTCCCGACCAGAGCCCAAGCCGAGAGTCCAAGGTCCGAGGTATCCGGAGGCCCACCCGTAACTGAAGTCCGAAGTTCGTAGTCCGTCGTCGTAGCAGTCCAGTCCAGTCCGAGGCCTTCCGTTCTTGCTGCCCGGTGAGTACCGTTGCTGGGGTAGTATCTAGACAGGGTCAATTAATTTGTCTCTGGTCCGTGGGTTTGGGTACGCAAATCCAACACGAAGTGTCCACCTAGGTGGATGCGGGTCCTGACGTGTCTCTTTATGAGACCGGTATGTTTCGTACTGTTTCAGCAGTGCACCTAGTAATTCTAGTAAGTTCTGTTCTCGAGAAAATTCATGTGTTTCTGTTTTCAAGTATTCCAGGTAATGTTTCTGTTCGAACTGTTATTTTAATGTCATTCAATGTGTTTTCAATGTCGTGGTATGAATGATTTGTTTTCTCAGTCATTATTGTGTTCATTGTGTATTGTATTGTGTCCAGATCCCAGTTTAAGTCATGCCTCTATTCTCTAAGTTACGTCAGTTAAGAACTAGAAAAGGTCTGCTCGAGGAAGCAGTTCCTGTCCCGCCTAGGGACAGTCCAGGTCATTTTATGTATCATAAGCATGGCATAAGTGCCATATTATATCTAGACTTATGGGTCGAGTATACTAAAGATCTAGAAGAGAAATATAGATGGCCTGTATCAGGCACATGGAATGCCGAGTGCATCATGCGAGTAGAAGAAGCATTATGGAAAAAGAAAGCCCGACAGTCACAGAAAGACGCCATCGAGTTATGGCGCAAAGAATCTCATAAAAGAACCGAAAAAGAAATCAGAAAAACAGAATTAAGTAGAGAATCCTCAGAAAGAGCCCAAGAAAGGGAATTAATCGAAATAGGTGAACGAGTTAAAGCCGAACAGTCAGACAGACAGAGGAATGCCCTTATTAAGGGTATGTACCCTCTTCTTGCCGAGGGCTTGCCAAAGGCAACCCCGGAGGCATCCAGTAGTTTCCCGCCATCATTAGTTCCGATTAAGCTACGTCACAAACCGACCGCAGCTGATATTTTTCTCTCGTCCTATTTGGACGACACAGTCCCAGAATATGCAAATCCTGCTCCGCCAGCTCCTGTAAATAATGTAATTCCTGCTCCTCCAGTCACCGGGGCACCTGTTACAGCACCTGTTACGGTACCCCCGGTCCAGCCTACATTACAAGTACCCGCTACATCGGTCACTCTGCCAGCACGAAGAGTATCAGTCGACGATTCTAGTTTAGGAGCCGCGGGGGGAGGTCCTCCTGGTATCCCGCCGCCACAGAAACGTGTAATGTTAGTCGAGTTACATGAACGTGCGTTACAGCGTACGCCCAAACATCAGTCCGTTGCAGATATCAGGCGAGCTCTTACCGAATGCCGTTATGATCCAGTCCCAGGCGATGATAATATGGTTATATATTCATTGCGCGTAAGACGGGTG
This sequence comes from Lissotriton helveticus, assembly GCF_964261635.1. Lineage (NCBI taxonomy): Eukaryota > Metazoa > Chordata > Amphibia > Caudata > Salamandridae > Lissotriton > Lissotriton helveticus. The sequence continues at coordinate 439,168,441 of NC_136058.1, forward strand.
ACCGAGTATTTGGACACCCTACCGAATATGAAAGAAGATCTAGACAGAATATATCGTTTCATTCGTACAGGAACAGACCCAGAAAGTATTGGCGAAGTTATGTCTCTAAGGAAAGCTGAGATCCAGCTCATGCTATTAAAGTTTCTGATAAATTGTCTAATAAGGGAACAAGATTATCCGACTAAAGATCCAGAAGAAATGAAAGTCCTGACCAGGTGGAGTGACAATATAGTCGCGAAGACAGCCGAGGGAAGACACAGGACACTCAGTAGTATAGAGAGTATGTACAGGAAAATTCGTAAGGAAATAATAAGGTTACACGAGAAACGCAAAACAGCACAAGTAAGCGAGAAAGAAGACGACTCTCCTACCGAAGAGGTAGACGACGAGAATCCTTCCAGAATAGCGTATGTAGGTAGAACTAGACTTCCCGACCGACATTCACGTCTAGATTACAAGAAAACTGTTCCTCTTACAGCACCTGAACAAGGTTCTCTAGAGCAAGTATTTCAAGCTACCGATCACATTCTGAAATCACGAATCGGTTATAGTGAACTTAGTACCATGCATGAACAAGAACTAGCCCGATCAGCAGTCCGATGGGCTACTGATTCTACCACTTTTCCAGACGAAATAGTGGCACAAATGTTTCTGAAGCTGCCCCCAGCCGAGCAGCGACTGGTGGGTATGTATATGATCCAGCACCTCATTACACTGTATGAGGGTCAGCATTCTGATCCAGGTCCGTTACACGATGTTCTGAACGAGTTACTACAGTATAGATGGAAAGGTCTAGGTACCGATTTAATTAGTATCATTCTAGAACAGCGCCACAAATATAGAACGTTCCTGAATCCGCATTTTGTTCACGTCTCACCTCCAGAAAGTAAACCGTTCTACATAGATAGACAGCATCCGTTACGAGAAGTACACCCAGTTAGGACAGCAGGTGGCGAAATGCAACGAGTATTTGTTTACACCTCGATTACAAAGATGGAACTCTTAGAGATGAAAAAGTTAATTCCCTGTCACGACAAAGATCCAGCAGGGTTCCACCGTGAATTAAAAGACATGCTCCGTATGGGAGAATACACATATCCAGATATCATTAAAATGTTAAAGGTCCTGTTGCCTGCGGGCATATATGAAAAGCTCAAAGAAAAAGAATGGGAGGTGGGAGAGAAAAAGATAGATTGGGCAGCTCTAGAAACTGAAGAAAATACACGTGTACCAGGTACCGGTCTAGGAGATAAATGTAAAGAATTACCTGAACTGTTAATACAAGTTTTGCCAAGATTACTAGCCACGAAAAAGGAAGACTGGGATGCCATCTCAGCCTGTAAACAGAAACCAGACGAAGATACTAGTGATTTTTATTCTAGATTCGAGAAATGTTTTAGTATTAACAGTGGTTTGAAGACGAGTAGCGAGTCATACCCTCATCTTTTTGTTACTAAACTAGTCGAGAATTCAAGTCCACAAGTTAAAAACCGAGTTTTGAAAGTCGAAAGTACCTGGCAAGCTAATACTCCGTCCCAAATGCTTCAGATGCTTCAGTATCACCAGAATAGAATCAGAGAAGAGCAAGAACACGAAAGGAAACGTATGAAAGACACGAAAATGAAAGTATTAGTTGCACAATCTGTTCCACAAGACAGTCAGAAGAGGGGTCCGAATCAAGCCAGTCATCCTGCAGTTCCTGTTAAAGGGACCTGCAATTATTGTAAACAGCCAGGTCATTTTATAAACGAGTGTGCAGTTCTGAAACACAACATAGCTACCGGTAAGACTAAAGAAAGACCACGTCCGCCTAGACAAGAACAAGTTTTACAGACTTCTCAGTTACCACAGAACGCACCACAGACAGTTACAGTACCGCAGCCTATTGCTGCAACACAGCATGTTACACAGCAGATGTACCAGTATGCACAGTCCGAGTATCCAGAGTACCAGCAGTATTCATGAAACAGCCTAGAGAGGGAGGTAGGCTTGCCTCTCATTGAGATACCTGTAGATCAAGAGGGTCCCTATGTTCATAGTCAAGTATTAGGGAAAGACAGAAAGTTTCTGATTGATACAGGGGCAAGTAGGACTACTATCAGTCATGACGAGGTTCCAGGGGCTCCGCTCTCAGGCTCTAGAAATGTTTCCCTTGGATTTTCAGGAAAGCCAATAGTTAATGAAATTTCCAAACCAGTTACTCTAGAAGTAGGTCCATTGTCCCGAACTACTGATTTGTTACTTACGAAGTCATGTCCAGAAAATTTGTTAGGTATTAAGACATTGAAAGAATTAGGTGCAGTTATTTGTTGCTCCCCAGAAGGAATACGTTTGTTTTTACGTGACTTTAAGGGTCACTATGTATTACGTGATTTTGATCCAAGATTACTGAATGTCCCGCAGCATCTATGGGCGCAAGGTCCAACTGATGTTGGTTTTATGCAAATCACACCCCATCGTGTGACTCTCAAACCAGGTGTAGTGTTACCACGAATCAGACAGTACAGATTGCCACCTGAGGCTGTAGCAGCCTTATCCAAAATTATTGACGAGCTCATTGCTCAAGGAGTGGTTGTAGAAACTGACTCCAATGTATGTAATTCTCCTATCATTCCAGTCATGAAACGTACTGATCCAAATGCACCTCCAGTATATCGATTAGTGATTGACCTTCGAGAACTTAATAAATGTATCATTCCCCAGTACCCAGTTGTTCCAGATATTTCTTCCCTATTGACAGCCATTGATTCCGAAGCCACGTTTTTCACTGTCATAGACCTCAAAAATGCATTTTTCAGTGTTCCAATTCATCCAGACAGCCAGTTCCTTTTCGGATTCTGTTTAAATGGAAGGAGCTATAAATTCACACGAGCTCCTCAAGGTTTCACAGAAAGTCCTAGTATTTACAGTCAAGCACTTAAAAGACAACTAGACAATATTCACATGCCAACTGATACTGCCCTGCTCCAGTATGTCGATGATCTACTGATCACAGCCCGTTCTGAACGTGACTGCGAGCGTGCGTCACTTACAGTTCTGTATTTCCTAGCCGAGATGGGGCACAAGGTGTCCCCTTCGAAGCTTCAATTCTGTGTCCAGCAAGTGATCTATTTAGGCCACTTACTGTCCAAGAGGGGTAGGCAGTTGACACCTGACCGTATCCAGTTAATAGCGAGTCTTCCTCAGCCCAAGACCCAGAAAGAGGTACGAGCTTTTATCGGCCTCACTTCTTACTGCAGACAATGGATTCCTCAGTATGCATTCCTAGCCAAGCCACTGATACAGTTAACGACACAGGAGGCAGCCGTATCGACTGTCCTCCCTTGGACATCTGAACATACACTTGCTTTTAATGAATTAAAGAAAGCCTTATGCCAAGCACCTGTTCTAGCTACACCAAACTACAGTAAGCCTTTTACACTTTTTGTCACAGAACGTAATGGTACAGCATTATCTGTTCTCACACAAGATCAAGCAGGACAATACAAGCCTTGTGCTTATTTTTCGAGCACACTAGATCCAGTAGCCCAGGCTCTGCCTGCGTGCCTCAAGTCAGTTGCAGCCACAGCACTAGCTATCAGACAAAGTGATTCCATAGTGTTAGGACACTCCCTGACAGTACAAGTTCCACACTCCGTGGAAGTTCTTTTAAACCGAACACAGACTCAGCACTTGACAATTGCACGTTTAACAGGTTATGAAATGACACTGTTCCAGCCACACATAGAAATCAGACGCTGCAACGTTCTAAATCCTGCTACACTGTTACCGTCAGTTACTTCAAATCCTGCCACACATGATTGTGTGGAAGTTGTTAACACCATGACAAAGCCAAGACAAGACCTGACAGATATTCCATTACCAGATCCCGACCTGACACTTTATGTGAATGGTTCATGTATGAGAACAAGTACAGGAGAACTAGTAGCCGCGTATGCAGTGACTACTGACACTGAAGTTATAGAGACACACCGTATTGACACCCTGTCTGCTCAAGCAGCAGAGCTAGTTGCTCTGACCCAAGCCTGCATACGTGCCAAGAACCTGAAAGTTAACATTTACACAGATTCACGTTATGCATTCGGAGTCGTACACGACTTTGGAGTGCTCTGGCAAGAAAGAGGTTTTATGACTTCTCATGGAACCAAGATCCAGCATGGTCTCCTTATTCAAGCTCTGTTAGATGCAATACATTTACCGACAGCTATCGCTATCATGAAGTGCAAAGCACACACGAAAGTCACTGACATTATCTCCCAAGGTAACGATCTAGCAGATCGAACAGCCAAGCTTACAGCCCAGACTCCAGACATTCCGGTTAACATGACACTGACACACACTCCAGATCCGACTACATGTATGACAGTTAAGGACCCTACTCAAGATGTCATAGATATCCAGTCACATGCTACTCCCGATGAAATCAAGAAATGGTCCGAACAAGGAGGGGTACAGACAGATCAGGGATGGTTGACGAAGGGAAAAGCCACATGGTTTCTCCCCGACTCAATGGTCCAAGTCATTATCAATACCGCACATAGCCCTGCACATTTAGGAGAAAAAGCCATGTTAGACAGTATCCAGAACATTTGGTTCAACAAGCATTTACGAGCTGCAGCCAAGCAGAAAGTCCGTACCTGTATGATATGTTGCCAGTTCAATCCAGGTAAAAGTGTCCCGGTGGAACAAGGGGGATTCCAACCTCCTGACCACCCTTTTGAAGTCCTCCAGATGGATTACATTCAGATGGAGCGATGTCGAGGTTTCAAGTATGTCCTTGTAGTTGTATGCGCTTTGTCCAGGTGGACAGAGGCATATCCAGTTCCAGATTACACAGCCGCGACCACTGCCAAGCAGCTGGTTCGTGAATTTTTCCCTCGCTATGGACTCCCTAGGGTCGTGTATTCAGACAACGGCCAGCCATTCTCATCTGAGTTAATGAAGCATGTGTCCCTTCTGTTAGGGTACCAGTGGAAGTTTCATTGTGTACGCCATCCTGAAGCAGCAGGTCTCGTAGAGAGACATAATCAGACTCTAAAAATCCGCATCGCCAAAGTTTGTAAAGAGAAAGGTGTAGACTGGCTAGTAGCTCTGCCAGTCGCCCTATTTTATATGCGCATGGTCGCACATTCCAGATCAGGTCTGTCCCCTTATGAGGTCGTATTCGGCCGCCCCCCGAACATGTGGGGTACACCTAGACCCCGAAGTATTACAGATGTTCCCAGTAATATGCTGACAGATTACCTAGCTTCCTTGATGTCTGCCCTCCACTCTTGTCGTTCACAGGTTGCCGCCGCATTTCCAGACAATACCGAGGTGAAACCGCATAAAATCGTTCCAGGAAGTCTTGTACTTGTGAGGAACTTTGATCGTTCAAGTCCGCTGGAGCCCCGCTGGAAACAACCTCAACTTGTCCTTCTGACCACCCGCACGGCCGTGAAGCTGGAAGGCCGCAAGGGCTGGGTGCACCTGTCCCACGTCAAGAAATTCCATGGATGTCGCATAAAAACATTGGACTGTTCCATTTTTAAGGACTGCCAGAATTCTAAAGACTGCCCTATTCTCAAGGACTGTCCCGCTACAAACTTTGATTCCAAGCCTCCCCTGTTAGAGGAAACTCCGCAGCAGGAGTATAAAAGTAAGCTCCGGTCTAGTAAATTAAGTCAGCCAGTTTAATTGTCTAAGTCCCCCTCGGGTGAAACGGTTAGACAGGTTTCTGACATGTATGAGATAGACCCCCATAGTGAGAGAGTTAGTCAAAACTCTATCAGATGTATCGTTATTCTATGTTTTCTTATGTTTTTGAGTTTGATGGTTACCTGCACAAGTTATGCATTGCATTTATGTTTTCCAATTTCTCATGTAAATAAGTTTTCTAATGCTACAGTAGAGCACACATTCAGTGATCTGCCTCCTCACGAGTTATCCTATTGTCTTGCTATGAGAAATAATACGTTTGTCAGAATGCTACACTATTCACACCAGACCAGCAATGCCACTAATTGTTGGGTGTGTGGTCGACTCCCCCCTTTCCAGACACCGAAGGGAGTTCTGCCACTCTTTCCTTATCCGTTTTCACATAATGGTTCGTGTGGAGCATGGTCCACGTTAACGTCATCCTCAACTGATATGTCCCTTCTGAACAGTACATGTTTTCCAGACAAGCAAGGTCTCACCCATAGAACCGGGTTAGATCTAGAAAATGAAGTTTATAATTTAGGTAATTATTCTTCGAATTTTATGGTCCTGAATGTTCAGTCTGATACTACTCCAGATTTACCTGCTATTTCAGTACTACCAGTCAAAGGCGAATTATGTGTCCGAAAGAATGGTTCCGCACATGTAGGACATAGTGATTGTACTACTATTGTCAAGTATAGTGACAGTGGGAAATCTATTTTCAAAGCCTCACGTCATTCTTATTTTGTTTGTGGTCAGACCGCATATGTTCGTCTGCCCCTCGATTGGGATGGAACATGTTACATTGCCTTCCTACTGCCACCAGTTTTCCTAGCCCCATCTGATTATCATAGAAACACACATCTAGTACACGTTAGACATAGAAGGGAGATCGAGTCCCCGATTGTCGATCAAACTGAAACTGCTCTAGAACAATATACAGACTTTAATAAAGGATTCTTCTTCTTTATAGGCCCCGTCCAGAATAGTAAGTTAATTCGTAGGTTAACCAGAACCCTTGAAGCAGTAGTGAATGAGACTACTTCTGCTCTAGGTAACTTAACCGAAGAGCAATCTGCTATGAGATTTGTTGTGCTCCAAAATCGTCTCGTTCTTGACGTCATACTGGCCGATAGAGGAGGAGCATGTAGAGTCATCGGATCTAGTTGCTGCATTTTCATTCCTAATAACGCGCCGTCTGTTTATTCAGCTATAACCAGACTTCATAAAATTGCCCATCAGTTACACCAGAATCCAGGCACCTGGACATGGTCCGGTTGGCTCTGGAGTATAATTTCTGCCTGGGGATGGAAAGTATTGTCATTCCTAGGTATAGCAGTAATGATCGTTTTCAGTTGCTGCCTCTGTTTACAATGTGGCCCTGCGATTTGAGGCATTTGTGCTACATCCTGTATTCCAAGTCCTAGTCCTAAGTCCCGTTCCAAGACAATTCGAGACGAGCAAATGATACTGTATGAAATGATAGATGGTATCATGAATATTGATGTTTCCTGATGGAAACGTAGTGACAAGGAGGGAATGTGGAAAAGTAAATTTTGCCATGTTCTGTGTCCCTACGTGTTCCCCATCCTATGTTATATGTGCATGATTAATATGCATATGTATTCCCTTATGATCAATTAATGACGCAATTCTAGTTGTGTCCAACTCTAGTATGCCAATTTCCAGTTCTCGTGAAAGCTACGAGTATTAGGCCCATGTAAAGCTACGTTGCCACGTTTCACAGTGTGCACGTTAATTCAGTAAAAGTCCCCGTTTCTAGGCCTCAAAAGGGCCCGGACACCAGATTCAGCTCCTGTCTCCTGAACCCTCGCTGAGGAGCGATACAGCCCCCACCCTTCACTTACTTCCTGCCTCACAGTGCCCGGCTCGGCCTGGCTCTGCCTGCCAGTCTGCCAAGAGTATGTTATGATTCTAGTTATCAGTCCAGCCCTCCTTCTCTGCATTCCTAAGCTACTGAATCGCATCAATAGTTTCCGTCACAGTCTAGCCCTTATGTCTCCATGTAAAAGAAATACTGTATTAATGGTCATTTAATATTCCTCAACACGCACTACATGTAGAATAATGCATGCCCCAGTCTTAGAGTCTGTTAGCCTTTGCCCTGATAACTTTTGGATTCTATCGACATGTTCTCTAAACATCAGATACTAGATAGTGTTTAGGTACATGTCGCTCTGACTCCGCAGACTTTAGTCTCCTCTTCTAGCGCAGAAGTCATAGCCCCCAGTTCCTCTTAGTAACACGTCATTGCCAGCTTGCGCGCACCACTAGGTCAGAGGTCCCGGCTCCTTAGGTAGCCCCCTCCATGTTTCCGCCCCATTTATGACATATTCTGTTACGTTTACATCACATGTCTATGTATACGCCCTGTACACGCCTCTTGTTACACCTACTTTATGTCTTATCTTTCGCGACTGCTACGAACTCCGCCCACTGCTACGCCTACTGTATTAACTGTAATGCAATTGTTTTAGTATATATATGTTGTGCACTGTTATTAAAGTTGCTCTAGCCTTCTGTCCCGATCCTGCCCCCGGCAGCTGCCATCCTATTCCCATGCAGGTTGTCCTGTTGCTGCCCCTTATGCTTTATTAAAACCTGCAAACTCAAGATACCTCGAATCCTGACACTTATTTATTGAGCTATCTGTTATTTGTATATTTTGTCAAAAATAGAACAGGTATTTAATTATTTATTTACCACAATCCGCATCCCCTGGTTCAGTCAGGCTCCCTCCTTCTCCTGGCGTGGCGGATTTCGGGGAATGTTGGGCGGTGTCAGGCCTTTCTGCAGACGCTACCAGATTTCTCAGCAACGCCTGGGCCCCAGGTACGCACAAACGTTACAGAGGTTCCTGGAAACGTTGGAGTGATTGGTGTGCTCAACGGCAAGTTGATCCCACATCAGCTGATGTCTCTCTGATAGTTAATTTTTTGGCTTCTCTATCTTCTTCTTCTGGTTTGGCCTACCGCACCGTCAACAATTTCCGTTCCGCTATCTCGGCGGGCCATCTTCCTGTGGGTGAACATCCACTTGTGGCTAAGGTTCTTAAAGGTATTCGTCTGGCTACTCCTCCACGTCCTAAATATGTTTCTTTATGGGACGTTTCGGTTGTCTTACGTTTCCTGGAAGCTTGGCCGATTAATTCTTTATTGAATCGTAAACAACTTTCGGCCAAGCTTACTATGTTGTTGTGTTTGCTTTCCTGCAAACGAGTCTCGGATGTCCGCGCTTTGGATCTTGCGGGGCGTAGCTTCACGCCTGAAGGGGTTACCTTTCGCCTTTCCAGGCGCACTAAAACTAATACGGAAGTCATTTCTTACCCTTCATTTCCCGCTCGGCCTAACCTTTGTGTTGTCCAATGCCTTAAGGATTATGAGGTGAGTACTTCTCTTCATCGATCTGATATGCAAGGTCAATTGTTGATTGCATTGCAGAAGCCCTTTCGCCCCGTTACTCCGGCCACGCTAGCTCGTTGGGTACGGTGGCTCATGGGGGAAGCGGGCATTGATGTTTCTGTGTTTGGTGCTCATTCTGCCCGAGGGGCCATGGCCTCTAAGGCTTTTTCTTTGGGTGTCACTTTGTGGGACATTATGAAAGCTGCTGACTGGTCATCGGATTCTGTATTTAAAACTTTTTACTTTAAGCCTATTGCTACTGTTGCTTCTGTTGTGGTGGAGGAGCTTTAAACAAGCATAATCGGAGCCTCCTGTCCTGAAATAGAATTCAAAATTTGCAAACATTTGTGACAAGAATTTTCAATTCTATTAAGGACTAGGAGGCGAGGATTATCCCACCCATTGTATATGCATTTGCTATATCACATATTGTTACTGTGCAATTATTCATGGATTTATTCCTACTGTACTGTTGTGTTTACTTTATTTTTTCTCTACCCACCCTTTTTATATGCTCATGATTCCACGGATTGTGTATTACGGCTTTGTGTCTCTTTTCAGGCTCTGATCCCAAGTGACGCTCCTCCGGCTTCGTCCTTGTATGAGGTGTGCTGTGAGTTTCTACTCCTCGTTGGCCTGCTTTTGTTCCTGTGGCTTTGGGAGGTTCCTTCGCCCCTTCGTCCGGATGTTGGCTTCTCTGGAGGACGTCCTTAATGGATTTCTGGTGTTCAAGTTGTTCTTCTTACTGGATTTTGGACAAAGAAAGAGGAAGTGGTTACCTCTATGACTGTTTATATACCATTGGTGTACTCTATGGTTACCCAGGGTTTATGGGTAATGTAGTTTTTCGTTTCTTTACTGTACTGTGATTGGCTGCTGTATTTCAGTAAAGAAATTGAGTCTAAGCATAATCCTCGCCTCCTAGTCCTTAATAGAATTGAAAATTCTTGTCACGAATGTTTGCAAATTTTGAATTCGACATCAGACCACATAATTCTACTCAACACAATTACACAAAACACCACATACATCCAATCAACACCACAGAATTCCACATCATGTCACAAACTTCACCGCACACCACATGATTAAACTCCACTACATGTCACTCCACAACACCAAATACCATTCCACATTATTACACTCCATAACCCAAGTCCCACTCCACATAATTCCAGCACACTCAATAGCACATAATTACTATTCACATAATTCCACAGGCACACCATGCCGCATAATTCCAATACACGAATCCACTGCATACCACACAATTCCACCCCTGTTTCCCACCGTGGAGCTTCTTACTAAAACACAGTGTGAGGTCTGCATAACTGGGTAGAGAACCCATTGAAAGAGGCGTTGGTTGACCAAGCCAGCAGGTTTGGATTTTTCAAAGTCCATGCAACTTCAGTACTTGCACAGACAATCCATGCATGCTACCTCAACCTATGTGTAGTTGTGCACAGAGTCACAAGATCTACAAGAACCCATTCAGACAGAGAATAAAAACCTTCGCTTGTGCAAAGTCTGGAAATTGGCAGATTAAATGAACCAGCAGTATTTTGCAATGCAATAGGCCTCGCAAGTACACGATTTTGAGCTATTGCCATTGTATGGCAATGCCTTTTAATTATGTTTTGGTTTTTAAAAACATAAATAACAAGCATTTGCAATGCAATAGGTCTCGCATTATTAAAGTTTGAGCTATTGGCATTGCTAAATAATGCAACACCAATAGCTTTTTTTATGTTTTAGAAAAGAAAACACAAATAAAAGGCATTGTCATTTACAATGTGAATAGTCAATAGCAAATGCCGTTTATTCATGTTTTACAAAAGAAAAACAAACAAAAAAATCAATATCATTTACAGTGTCAATAGCTCAAAATAATGCCAGTGCGAGACCTATTGCATTGTAAATGCTTCTTCTTAAACGGGTCTTCTTTAGTTCATTTCTGAGCTCAGCAGGCCCAGCATTCCAAAGCTTAGGGGTCAAATGTGAGCAGTCTTTACCCTCCCTCCAGGCCCCCCCATCTAATCCTTTGGGTTGACTGAACCTTTAGTAGTCACGCATTGGACGACATTGGGGTCCTGCCGTGGGTGTAACTTACCAGTAGGGCCCCTTACCAAGGAGGGTCCTTTCTGGTTAATTCCCCTATGAGCCAAGAGGAGTGCCTTACCTCCACTGGAAGCCAGTGCAAGGAGGCAGTGAACTATTTGGGTTGCTTGAGGATAGTTCCTGCTGCCACGTTTTGGACTATCTGGAGTGTCGTGATAAAATATTTGGGTGAGCCCAAATATAGGGAGTTCCCATAGTCTGAGCAGGAAAGAATCTGCAGGTCTCCCTATGGTATTTCCTATGATCAGAGTCCACTAAGCTGGGTACCGCACTGGTATTTCATTCTGAGAGTTAGTCTATGGACAACAGCAGACATGGTTGGAGAGAGAAACGGTTTGGATATCTGCTGAGATAGACTTTGTTAATTATGTGAGTGCTGCGGTTTTCACATAATTATGGATTTGCTGTATTTGTCACATAATCCATCACCTGCTGCATAATTTGCAGATTTTAACAAAAAAACGTATGTTTCTATCTCTAATGAATCAAAAGTTACTAAAAAAGCAGTAACGTGTTGCCACACAGTGGAAGGCCCTTAGCAAAGGTTGGTTGGGAACCATTCTATTGCTTATTGCTATATTTGGGTGTTTAACTATTACTGATGAGGTGCAGCATGTGCCCAGACAGGGTTAACAAATGTAAACATGACAAAATAAGGAAGTATTTCTATTACAACATTTGCTGTGTTATGCCACACAATGTGCCTTTTCTTACTGCATAATTTAGTCAACCCTGCCGCATAATTTGAGATTCCCTTGCTGCATAATTCCAGTGGCCCTGATTCTGAGATGTCCCTGATTCTGAGATGTTAAAAAGCTGCCCTGGTATGTAGCTTGTCAGAACCATCAGTTGTTTACACAATGAAGGTGCCCGTCATTGGTGAAGGAGCTTCCTGCAGATTTACTCACAGTGGACTGAGCACCCTTCTCTACTCCTGACACCCGGATCCTTCCTGGACTCCGGCTTTACCATTCTTTTTCCCCTGTCACTGCTGCTGAAAACAGAATCCACGTGCTTCGGTCTGTGTTTTACTAACCCACAGTCCATGTTTGCCACACGCCGCCAATTCTTGTGTGTCTTAACTCTTAAATGCAGTTTGTATGTATTTAATGACGCATGGGACTACAGGTCCCAGAATGCACAGCACTCTTTGCTACAACCACGCGAAGGCTCAAGCTACCGCTTACGTCACAGGGCCAGATGCCAGCTCTGCACAAGTGAGGACAGCGTCACTAAGCTACAAGGCAGACAGTGAAAACATTACAATCGCTTTATACAAAGCAGTATTTGTTTTGGTGCTTCACAGAGGGCGCTCTCACGTCTCCTTGGAAAGCCCCCCCCTCCCTGATAAAGCAAGAGGTGGTGCAGCTGTGTGTGTTGTTAAAATGTTTGAAGAACTGAAGGTATGAGCTCTTGACGCTTCAGCTGAACACTGATTAGTAATGGGAGCGCCAAAATGTAATGTAAGAGCTACCTTAAAGCACATCATCTCCAGGACAAAGGTCACTTGGCGCTAGGGCGGCGGACGGGGAAAGCATCGGAGGGTAAATGTAAATGTAAATGTAAATGTACATGTATTTATATAGCGCAAATCACCGACACGGTATCTAAGCGCTTGCTTAGGGAACCCGTCCTGGTATTCCCCTGTGAGATACCCCGGCAGGGTGTCCACAAGGTGAAAGCCAGGCATCCCGCCGCGAGGGGCCGTAGTGGAGATTAAGCAAGCTATTGCCCAGAGTCGCAGAGTGTGACCCCGTGAGTCGAGTAGGCACCGGAACGAGAATTGTCGAGTCCGTGGAATTTTTGAGCCCGAGACCCGCCGAGGCGGGGAATCGAACCCTGGTCCACGGCCGATCTCAGCTTCCGGGTCTGCTGCCTCTAACCACTGAGCCACGCTTCTCCACGATGGGAACTCAGGCGCACCCTTTTGTGGTCCTCTGGAGGAAGGGTGCTGCTTAAAAACAGCGCCTGGAGAACACCCAGTTCACATTATTACAACACTATACCTTCCTCTCCCCAATGAAGCGAAGAGGTGCTTGCAGCTAATTCACTTTAGCTGATTAACTTTAAAACAAGGAGACTTCGGCGCTAACCCTACTTCCTCACTTGACCGAAAGCGTGTGATCTTGGACAGAGTCCTTTCTCTTTCCGTCACCCAATTCACTTCTTACCAAAATGCCGCCTGCCTATAAATAGAGTGAACACTGCTCCATAAAACACTAGCTTTGTGAGCTTACATAAATTATTTGACGTTCTGTTAAAAGTTTAACCGCTACCGCGCTACCGCGTTTTCCCACTGTACGTGGGAATTTCAAAAATGGCTTGATCGTGACAAAGCCAGCTCGTCATCCGCGCACCTCAGGTAACGTTGATGACGAGCTGGCTTTGTCATCAGCATCGAAGGGGTTAATTCTATCATGAAGTGCATTTGGGTGGCCTTTTAAAATGTGACTGCCATAACTCTAAACTTTAATTTGCGGTTTGAATTTGATCGGCAAAGATATGCAGAGGAGTGACGGCATGCAGATTAGAAATTCATTAAAAATGAAATAAGTGGAGGGCGTGGCTTAGCTGGCATGCATGGCGGTCGTGTGGAGCGCGAGCGCCGACCAGCCTTAAAATTATCCTGCCGAATATCCTTGCCCTGATCATCCACGAGGGCACCCGGAGCTGTGGTGTGGACGCCTTGCCTGGCGGCATCCTGGCCCCGGGCGCGGAGGAGCGGCCCGGCGACGCAGCAAGGTGTGTGAGGCCCGGCGCGTCCAGAAAAGCCGGGGCCTCGATTTTGGCGTGGCCGGTCGGGTGCGAATGCTGGTGCCGGCGGATGGTGGCGAAAGTGGCGCCTGCTCTCCTGGGGACCGGGCGGCTCATCGGTGTCCGTTCCACTGAGGAGCGGAGGTAGAGGGCAATAGCGGCGCCTGGCTGGAGAGCGGTGGCCATCAGAGGACGTGCCAGGAGGCCATATTCTGGAGCGGCCGGTGGGAGCGGCCGCCATCTTGCAACTCCTCCCTGCCCGGGCCTGACCGGAGAAGAAGTGTGCCCAGGTGCCCATCAGAGGCTGTGGGGTCGCCCTGTGATGGCGGAGGGGCGCTGGGGACCCGCCGGAGGCAGCCCTGCACAGTTCGGGCGGACACCGAGTGGCGGTGAGTGAAGGGGCCGGTGCCTGGGGTCTCGGGGGTCAGGTCGGGCCCCGGCGGTGACATCTTGTGGTGCCAGGGTGACTGTGGAGGGTGCCTGGGGGGAGTTCCTCGGTGCCGCCTGGCCATTGCTGGCAATAGTCTCCCTCAGGCACCTTCGCACAGTGTGGACAGTGCCCGGGCTGCTGGGCTTTAATGGGACGCAATACTTCCTAGAGTCGCTGCCCGGCCGGATTGCGGAGTGTGGGCGCTACCGGGAGCTCATCACCTTGGGCGGCCAACGGTGCTTGGTGTGGGCGCCGGGGTAACAGTGGAGGTGCGTGGAGGACAACAGGGCTGCCCACGGACAGGACACGCGGCGCTGCCGACTTGTGGAGGTAGAGTGGCGAATTGGCGGCCTGACTGGGGCACAGCCTGCGAATCCAGGGAGTCTGTGCTGAAGGCAGTGGTTCGAGGTCCCCGTGGCGGCTGCACGTCAGTTGACAGCTGCAGGGCCGTCCGCCTGGTAGGCGCGCCCGGTCCGGCGCGGGAGTACAGACATTAGGCGGCCTTGACTCGCAGCTTGTGGGAAAGATGACGGGTGGCGGCGCTGGAGGAGAACAGGGCAAGCAGGGGCCCATAGACAAGTTCACCGCGGCGGCGGGCGCTGGGGGACCGCAGGCGCCGACGCCCGACAATGCTGCGCTGCTGGCGGCTATCACGCAGTCCAGAGATGTGCTGGATGCTAAAATTGGGGCAGTCGGATCTGATGTCATGCTCCTCCGCCAGGACCTCCAGGAACGCGGTGGAACGCATCATGGGCGCGGACACGCGCATCATGGAGGTGGAAGACGACGTGTCCGTCCTCAAGAAGAAAGTCGCAGCAATGGAGAAGGTGCAGAGAGGCCTGGCCATGAGGGTCGAGGATGCGGAAGAGCGCGCCCGGCGGAACAACCTGCGTTTTGTGGGCTTTCAGGAGAACTGCGAGGGGGACAGTGTGGAGCGCTTCCTGGCTTACTGGTTGGAGGGCTGGCTCCCGGCGGACACCTTGTCACGTTGCTTTGAGGTGGAGAGGGCCCACAGGGCACTGATGCAGAAACCCCTAACTGGTGCACGCCCGAGGCCTATAATAGCCAAGATCAAGTTCGACGTCACCAAGAACAACCCCTCATCTACGAACACACAACAGATATCCGACCCCAACCACCTACAATGCATCCTGCTCAACACCCGCTCGGTCCACAGGCACGCCATCGACCTCTGGAATCTACTAGACACCATCTCTCCGGACGTCGCCTTCCTAACAGAAACATGGATGAACGCCACATCAGCCCCAGACATCACCATTGCCATCCCGGAAGGATACAAGATCATCCGCAAGGACCGCATCAAGCAAACAGGAGGAGGCATCGCTATCGTCCATAAGAAATCCATCCACATCTCAACCAGCTCAGACGCCAATCTCGCCAACTCTGAACACCTTCACTTCCAGATCCACACCGACCCCAAGACCACACTCAGAGGCACCCTCCTTTACAGGCCACCAGGACCCCGCGAACAATTTAGCAAAGACATCACGGACTTCATCACTCCACACGCGCTCCCCTCCGAGGATTACATCCTTCTGGGAGACCTCAACTTTCACCTTGAAAAGAACTACGACCGTAACACCACCACCCTTTTAGACAACCTCGACAACCTCGGACTCAAACAACTTGTCACTACCCCCACCCACATCGCAGGTCACACACTCGACCCTATCTTCACCTCCAGTAAACATGTCTCCTTCAGCCACACCACAACTCTCCTTTGGACTGACCACAGCTGCATTCACTTTACCTACAACAAGCCCACATCCAACAACCACCCCCAACCCACTCTGCAAAGAAACTGGAACAAAATCACCATCGACCAGATCTCCTCATCGCTTCTTCAAATCCCCCCAGACCACTCCTCAAACCCAGACCAAGCAGCCACCAACCTCACCCAATGGTTATCCAACAGCGCCGACATCCTAGCACCACTGAAAAAACGACAAATCAAACTAGGCAGCAAGAAGGCCTCCTGGTTCAACGATGATCTTAAGAAATCCAAGAAACTCTGTCGCTCCCTTGAGAAGGCCTGGAAAAAAGACCCAACCACCAGCACCAAGGACGCCTTCAAAAACGCCACCCGCACTCACCACCAACTGATCCGGAATGCCAAGAAAGCCGCTTTCAAGGACCGACTAGATAACAACGCCCACAACAGCAAGGAACTATTCAACATCGTCAAAGAATTTACCAACCCCGCAGCCAACTCCAACGACATCACCCCCTCTCAAGCCCTCTGCGACTCCCTAGCCTCATTCTTCCACAACAAAATTGCAGACATCCACAACAGCTTCGACAACCGACCCGTAGACCAACCCACCCAACCCCCTGCAGGACCCCCACCCACCTTGAACATCCTCAATGACTGGAAGCCAATCTCCACTGAGGACACCATCCGCATGATGAACTCCATCCACTCAGGATCCCCCACAGACCCATGCCCTCACCACATCTTCAACAAAGCAGACTCCATTATTGCATCGCACCTCCGAGACGTCATCAACTGCTCCCTCAACTCTGCAACCTTCCCGGAAAGCTGGAAACATGCCGAACTCAGCGCCCTCCTGAAGAAACCCACTGCTGACCCCACCGAACTCAAAAACTACCGCCCTATCTCACTCCTCCCATTCCCGGCCAAAGTCATCGAGAAAGCTGTCAACAACCAGCTCGCCGCATTCCTCGAAACCAACAAATCCCTCGACTCCTCACAATCCGGCTTCCGAGCCAAGCACAGCACTGAAACCGCCCTCATCGCAGCAACAGACGACATTCGAACTCTACTGGACAATGGAGACACAGTCGCCCTCATCCTCCTTGACCTCTCCGCAGCCTTCGACACGGTCTGTCATAGCACCCTTTTACAACGCCTCAGAAACGTCGGAATCCAAGGAAAAGCACTGGATTGGATCACCTCGTTCCTTGCCGGAAGAACCCAGAGAGTCCGCCTCCCACCATTCAAGTCAGAGGCCACTGAAGTCATCTGCGGCGTACCACAAGGATCGTCACTCAGCCCCACCCTCTTCAACGTATACATGAGCCCCCTCGCGACCATCGCACGCCAACACAACCTCAACATCATCTCCTACGCCGACGACACTCAACTGATCCTATCACTCACCAGAGACCCTAACACTGCCAAAACCAACCAGCATGAAGGAATGAAAGAAGTAGCCGAATGGATGAAGAACAGCCGTCTGAAACTGAACTCAGACAAAACAGAAGTCCTCATCCTAGGCACCTCCCCCTCCGCCTCGGATGACTCTTGGTGGCCAGAGGCCCTTGGAAAAGCACCCATCCCGACGGACCACGCACGTAATCTGGGCGTCATCCTGGACTCCTCACTCTCGATGACCAGACAAGTCAACGCTGTTTCTTCATCTTGCTTCAACATTCTGCGCATGCTCAAAAAAACATTTAGCTGGATACCAACTGAAACTAGAAAAACAGTCACCCACGCTCTGATCACGAGCCGACTGGACTACGGAAACACCCTCTACGCCGGTACCACCGCAAAACTCCAGAAAAAACTCCAACGCATCCAGAACGCTTCAGCCAGGCTCATATTAGACATCCCGCGTAAAGAACACATCTCTGGTCACCTGAAAAACCTCCACTGGCTCCCCGTCAATAAGAGGATTACTTTCCGGCTCCTAACCCACGCACACAAAGCACTTTACGAAATCGGACCCGAATGCCTCAACACACGACTGTCCTTCTACACCCCCTCCCGCCAATTACGATCCTCCAACCAAGCCCTCGCCTCTGTACCTCGCATCAACAAAACCACCATGGGAGGTAGATCCTTCTCCTACCTGGCAGCTAAAACCTGGAACTCACTTCCCACTCACCTTCGCCTTACTCAGAACCACCTAGCATTCAGAAAGCAACTTAAAACGTGGATATTTGACAAGTAATTCCCCACCATTCCTCAAGCGCCTTGAGACCCTCTGGGTATGTAGCGCGCTATATAAATGTATTGACTTGACTTGACTTGCTGACCGCGATACCATCCTGCGGCAAGCAAGACTGAAAGGCACGGTCATGCATGAGAACGCGAACATCCTCATCTTCCCGGACTACACGAGACTGGTGCAGCAACAACGCCAGTCTTTCACTGCGGCCAAGGCCCGTCTTCCGGGGCCTCCAGCTTCAGTACTCGCTGCTCTACCCGGCGCGGCTGCGGGTCATTTACAAGTCCCGCACCCTATTCTTCGACACTCCGGAGGAGGTCTTTCATTGGACAACACGGCGAAGGGTGGAGAGTCGGATTCCTCTGCGAGTGGAGCAGCCAGGGAGGGCCTTAGGAGTCAGCGGCAGCGCCGTAGAAGATCGCACTCCACCCGTGGCTCACGCTCTGGCTCGGCCTCCCACCGAGATGTCGCCGCACAGGAGCAGCAAGGGGATGTGCCTTGGCTCTTATGGGACATGTCTAAGGGCCAGATGTAGGTAAATCTATTTTACCGACTCATAAATACCGAATTTTACCGATTCGGTATTTATGA
This sequence comes from Lissotriton helveticus, assembly GCF_964261635.1. Taxonomy (NCBI): domain Eukaryota; kingdom Metazoa; phylum Chordata; class Amphibia; order Caudata; family Salamandridae; genus Lissotriton; species Lissotriton helveticus. The sequence continues at coordinate 439,187,370 of NC_136058.1, forward strand.
ATCGGTAAAATAGAAGGAGGGAGATGTAGGTAAATCCATCGGTAATATTCGGTATTTACCGATTCGGTAAATACCGACCGGTAATGCCTATTCATTCCTATGCCCATAGGAATGAATGGGCATTACCGATTCGGTATTTACCGAATCGGTAAATAACGAATTTCACAAGGGTGCAGGGGGTGTCACTTTGACACCCTCTAGCACCCCCAAAACAGGGTCGGGTGCCATGTGGCAGGCATACATGCCCTAAGGGCAGGTCTGCCTGTCATATGGCACAGGTGTGCATGCACACATGTGCATGCACACCGGAATCGGTATTTTACCATCAAATTGAATTTGATGGTAAAATACCGATTCAGTAAGGCTTGTGGGACTCAGAAGAGTCCCACCTACCGATTCGGTATTTTACAGAATCGGTAAATTTACTGATCGGTAAATTTACCGATTCTGTAAAATGACTGGCCCTACTTCTCAAACACCAATTACCGGTCGGTAACGGCCGAATTCGGCCGTTACCGACCGGTAATTGGCCACCTACATCTGGCCCTAAGTCTTCTATGGATTAGTGGTGTGGATGATCAGGTGCACGGTTGCTTAGGCTGGGAGTCACACCTGGCCAGGTTGGGTGGGAGGGAGTGACAGCCTCGTTTCTATGGGCTGCCGCTGGGGGATCCATTGGGGGGGTGGCTTTTGGTCCCCCGTTGGGGGCCGGGCCATGATCCGACCACGACAGGTGCTTCCATGGTTGGGAGGTACGGGGTGGGGGGAGGTGGGGGGGGGGAGTTGGGGATTGGGACTGGGGGGGGAGTTGGTTTGTGCCCGCTTCGCTGCTTAATGATTGCCATGTGCGTTGCCGACTGTGTGCTGGTGCTGCGTGCCTTTTATCTGCTGTGTTATTTCAATGTCCACTGCTGGTGAAGGGGGACGCTGAGGCCCGGTTATATTGCGCATCTTGAGCTGGAATGTACGGGGGCTGTTAGATAAGGTGAAACGAGGGGCGGTCTTCCAGTATGCTAGGTGGACGGGGGCGGACGTCCTGTGCCTGCAGGAAACTCATTTGCTTGGTACTAAAGCACTGTGCCTCCAGCGCTCTGGGTTTAGGCACGTCTATCACTCCGGGTTCACTAGGGGCTCTAGGGGTGTGGCAGTCCTTATACATCGCAGGCTTTCATTTGTACACAAACGCACATGGACAGATACACAGGGCAGATACCTCTTTGTACAGGGAGAGATTGGTAGCGACATAGTGACTTTCGGTAGCGTGTACGCCCCACCGCCGCTGCAGTGGTCCCTGGTGGAGCGGATCATGTCCTTCTGGGATGACATGCCCAATAGCCTGTCCATCATCGGGGGTGACTGGAATGACGTGATGGAGAGGGACTGTGATCGATGGCGGGGTGCCGCAGGCGTCCGGGACCCCCCGGGGATGGGGGACCTGCCACTAGACTGCGGACTTTGGCCACGGGCCTTGCCTGGGTGGACACCTGGAGGTATAGGCATGGGTCCCGTAGAGATTTCACGTATTATTCCGCGTCGAGAGACTACTTTTCTAGATTAGACTATATCTTCCTCCAGAGGGTCTTTGTCCATAGAGGGCTGTCCGCCGAGATTCTGCCGAGGGTGCTTTCTGATCATTCGCCGGTGGCTGTTACTGTCACTACAGGCTCGGCCAGACAGCCGTTTCGGTGGCGCATGTCGGCCTGGCACTTGGTACAGGACGACTACCGGGCACATCTAACTACTGAAATAAGTCATTTTCTGTCAGCCAACATAGGCACGGTGGATTCACCGGCTACTCTTTGGGAGGCCCTGAAACCCACGTTACGCGGCATAGATATTTCCTGGTGCGCGGCGGCCCGGAGGGAGAGACGGAAGGACTTAGTGAGGGGAGAGGTGGAACTGGAGGCGTTAGAGCGCAAGGGTCTGGAGGAGGGTGGAGGCCCGGCCAGGCGACAATTGGTACTTGCACAACAGCAGTATACCATGGTGTTGATGGATGAGGCACGGCAGGCATGGTTAGCCACCCGTAGCCGGATATACCAGTGGGGCGACAAGTCCTGTAAGATGCTGCATCACCTGTGTCAGGGCACTATGCATGCCCAGCCGCTGCCTAAGCTCGTGGACCCTGGGGGTGCGCCAATTCTTTTTTTTTTTTTTTAATTGTTATTATTGTGGCATTGCGTGAAGATATACATAATACAATCACATCTGTGAACATGCAAGCAAAGATGAGGAACAAAAGCCAGGTCAAGGTATCATACACAGCCTTTCGGTCCACAACCCTGAGGTCGGAAGGCATCTCAATTTTGCAAAACAGTATAAGAAGCATGTCAATATCCTCCTTGGACACAGATAGGGCAGTCGCACCACTGATTTTTGTATAAAACAGAAACAGTACAAAAACAAAGAAATCCAGCAGAGCCTGTCAGGAAAGTCATTAGTCCAGCTTAAGGGTCCAGCATTAACCATTCTTGGCGCTTCGTACCAGGCCCAGCAATAAGCCACACAATTAAAGAAAGAACCCCTGTTTAGGAAGTAGACATTGACGGGTCCCAGTAAGGACAAGTCTCAAACCCCCCAGTCTATACACTCGTCTCAGGAGCCTCCCCGGGACATCGCCAGTTCCACCGTTGGAGAGTCACACAGTTCACCCCGGTAAGTGTTCCAGTGTCCCCATTTCTTGTCCCACACCTTGGGGCAACCCCTTATTTTATACACAGTCTTCTCCGCTATCATGCATTGGTCCACTGCGGCCACCCAGCCTATCACCAACGGTCTATCTGGGGAACCCCAACTCATCGCTATGGAGCGTTTAACCAGCAAAAACCCCAGGACCGCCCATTGTAGCTCCGGAGCAGTAAGGTCATTGGGCCCCCATATGTTGAGGACGCATTCTTTAGGCGACCCGGATAGGGGTTTGCCCAGGGAGCGGCTCATTTTACTCAGCGCGGCTACCCAGAACCGCTGTATCACAGGGCACTCCCACAGGATGTGGTAGAAGGTTCCAGGGAGTCTGCAACCACGGAGGCATAGGGCGTCTGGTCGCCGACCTATCCTGGCCAATGTAAGGGCTGACATATATGCTCTGTGTAATACTTTTAGTTGAATCAATCGGAACCTGTGACATATAGCTGATTCCCTCGGAGACATCAGTGCCGATCTCCAATCCTCATCCTCTAGGGGACTCAGGTCTGCCTCCCACTTGGCCCTCAACGGCAGGAAGGAATCGGGGAGATTATTGCAGAGTTTACGATAAGTTCGGGAGATGGCCTTTTCAGGGAGAGGTTCTGACAAGAGCCTATCTTCCAAAGGGGAGGTATCCGGTATGGAAGCGAAGTCCTGGAATGCGTCACGCAGAGCGTGTGTAATTTGCAAGTACCTAAAGAACTCCGTGGATGCCAGGGCGTATTTAGCTTGTAGGTCGGTAAAGGTCAGCAATCTACCCTTGTGTACAAGGTCTCCGACCTCAGAAATCCCGATCGCATCCCATCTATCAAAGCCCTGGGAGAAGCAAAGGGAACCCAGACGCTGTGCGGACCACAGGGGTGAGGCCTTAGTAAGTTTGTCAGCCCATCCCAGCCTTCTATTGGCAGTGTGCCAAACCCCCACTGTATGAGCCATGGGTCCAATGTACCTCGTTTTAGTGCGTTTACTATACAGAGCCCCCAGGTAACCCTCACGGCCTGTTTGTTCTCTGTCCAACAGGAAGGCCGGGTTCAGAGGTGAACCGTGTATCCAGTGGTTGAGCACCACAAGCTGGGAGGCCCAATAGTAGAGACGGAGGTTGGGGAGGGCTATTCCCCCATCATACCAGTCCTGAAACAACTTACAGAGAGCGATCCGAGCGGCACCTCCGTCCCAGAGCAGCCCTCGGAGCTCACTTTCCACCGACCTGAAGTACGAACTCGGAACGGGGGAAAAGCAGTTCTGTAGGACATACAGGAAGCGTGGAAGCGCTAGCATTTTGAATAATGCCACCCTACCCAGGAGAGAGAGCGGGAGCGATCGCCAGTGAGCGACGTCGCTACGCAGCCTGCGCAGTGGGCCCATCAGATTGCGGTTGTAGAATTGTGTGGAGTCGGGAGTAATGAAAATACCAAGGTAGGTAAAGCCGTCAGAGGCCAATGTAATTGAAAAACCCTGAGGTAAGCGAGGTGGCGGGCCATGTAGCATGTACAGCACCGATTTGGACCAATTTATGGCGTATCCGGAGTATTTACCAAAGTTAGTAAGGACATGGAACAGACTGTTAATGGAGGACTGAGGGGACGATACATAAATCAGGATGTCGTCGGCGCAGAGAGAGATTTTATCCACGGTCTCGTCGCTGCAACGCAGGCCTCGAATTGAGGCATCGGTGCGGACCCAGTGAGCCAGCGGCTCCAAGGTGAGGGCGAACAACAAGGGGCAGAGGGGGCAGCCCTGCCTGGTGCCCCGATGAAGAGGAAATCTTCAGGACATGAAATTGTTGACCCGGACCTGGCCAAAGAGGTCCGTATATAAGAGGCGCACCCAAGCAATGAAGGTGGGTCCAAAGCCAGACCATTCTATCGAGTCGAATGCCATTGCTGCATCGAGGGATAATATAGCAGCATCTTGAGATAGGGTGGGTTGCCGGCTCAGCACATTCTGGACCCTACGGAGATTCAACGCCGTGTTTCGGCCCGGCAGAAAGCCAGATTGGTCATCGTGTATCAGCGAAGGGAGTACCAAGAGAAGACGGGTCGCTAGCAGTTTAGCCAGAACCTTGGCCCCAGTGCGGATAAAGGAGATCGGCCGATAGGAGCTACAAGCAGTGGGAGGCGTGGCAGGTTTTAGGATGACCGCAATTGAGGCCAGCCTTTGATCGAGGGGGAGCACCCCAAGCTCTAGGCTTTCCGTGAACATATTCAGGAGGTGGGGGATGATGTCAGGGACCATTCCTTTCAAGAACTCAACCGGGACTCCGTCTGGGCCCATAGCCTTTCCGGAGTTTACAGCAAAGAGCACCGAGGTGGGCTCATCAGCGGAGAGGTCTGCATCCAAAGCACGCCTATCCGAGTCCGAAATGACAGGGAGACGCATCTCCTCCAGCAGTTGTCTGGATTCAGCAGATGAATAAACGTTGCTGGCGGTGTATACCCTTTCAAAATGATCGGCAAACACCTCGGCAATGTCCTGGGGGGTCCACTACCACCGACCCGTCCGGTCTGGCTATGGACGGCACCCATCTCGTTCCATGATTGAGACGTTCCAACCATGCGAGCATCTTGCCTGCACAGTCTCCGAATTCATAGACCCGATGGCGCGTATGAAGCAATCGCGCCTGTGCCCGCCCCTGGGCCAATGCTCTATAAATCAATTGTTGGGTACGGAGACGCGCAGTGGTGGAGTCTGTGGGTGCGGCACTATGGGACACCTTGAGGTTAATGAGGTCAGTTTCCGCCCGCGTGATGAGCTCGGCCTGTTTACGCAAATGGCTAGTTTTTAGGGCTAGTGCTTCACCCTTCACCACCGCTATGTAGGCTTCCCAGAGTGTAACAGCTGAGTCCACCGAGCCAACGTATTCCTCAAAGTAAAGTTCAGTACGTTCCCGCAGCGCCTCTCTGATATCGGGGATCTGTAAGAGCCAGGGGTTGATAACGATGGGTCCCCACACCACCTGGTGATTATAGGTTAAGTCCACCATCAATGGGGAGTGATCGGATATACCGCACGGGAGGCTTCGCGGGCGAACAAAGCGGCCAATGTCGGCGTCGGGGCATAAGAAATAATCAATTATCGACATGCTGTTGTGTGCGTTAGAGTAGTGAGTGAAGGATGGTGTGTCTGGAAAGTGAAAGCGCCAGATGTCCGTTAGTCCCAAAGCGTGAGTGAAGTCAGCCAGTTCAGAGGTCTGACGGTGTGAACCCCTCTTGGGCCTACGGTCCAGGTCGTCGCACATAGTGGTATTGAAGTCCCCTCCTATTATTAGGGTACCCGTGGAGAGGCCTAACAGTTGGATACCCAGTTCTTTAAGAGAGTCACGCGCTAAGGTCGGCGGGAGGTGTACTGAAATGATATTCAATGGGCGCCCCTCCCAGGTGGCCTCCACCACTGCAAAGCGGCCAAGAGGGTCGGCCCAGCAGCGTGAGTGAGTGAGTGCAAGAGATTTCCTAACTAAAATCCCAGTGCCCCGGGACCCAGTAGTAAACCCTGCGTGGATCAAAAGCCTGTATCCCCCCTCTGCATTGCCTGGCATTTATTGCCAATCAGGTGGGTCTCCTGTAACAGGACTATGTCGGGGGAATGGCGTCTAAGGAACTGGAGGACCACACTTCGTTTTATTTTGTGACCCAATCCGTTGACGTTCCAGGTGAGGACTGAAAGGGAGCTAGAGAGTAGGTGAGTCATGGTTGTAAGGGTGGAAAGTCAAATTAGCGGGTCGTCTAGAAAGGAACCTCTCGTGGCGACCAGACCTCCGGACCCTCCCAAGCTGGAGACTAGTTAAAGCATGAGAACCCCAGGGGTCGGGTGGCAGCCCGGGAGTGTGGCCCTGCGGTACAGGACCTCGGGTAAGCAAAAAAGCGAGACTAAGGACCACTCTGCTGGAGGCAAAAGGGGAAGTGAACAAAGTTAGGTGACCATCGGAAGCTCTGCGGAATACAGCATAACAGCAACAAAACCTAAACAATTCCCCCTACTCCCCACCCCTACCCCCCACCCTGCTTCCCTGCCCGCAGATTCAGAACTATCCACACCCCAACTAGGCAGAGTGCCTGTCGCCCTCCCACTCATTATTGGGGGTAGCAAGTGAGCCGGCAATGCCACTCGCCCGACTGAGAAGCAATATAAATGTAATACACTAGTAAGAGCACATCATACGATTTAAGCTACATTCTCATAATAGAAAGGTTACTTGTTAGGTAGCTGGTGCAGCCCGATCCCGGCCGGAGGGAGAAGTCTCAGGAAACGGAGTCAGTACAGAAAGAGGAAGCTAGCCTCTCCGGGCAATCTAGCAGTTCTCGGGACATCCTTGTGGTAAGGGCCAAAACAGTGTTCGTTCAGGTCCATCGTGGCAGAGGCGTGTCATTCCACGTCATCATGAGGTCCTGTGAAGAGTTCTTGGCTTTCAGGTGGGGGGTCTCCCTCAAGGGGTCGTCCGGCACAGAACGGTTGCGACTCTGCTCCAGCCCTCCAACCAGTCCCACACCTCCTCCGGCGAGAGAAAGAACCAAGTTTTTCCGTCGCTCTCTACACGTAGTTTCGCCGGGAATAGCATGGAGTATTTGACGCCCTTGTCTCGCAGTGCCTTCTTGACCTCCAAAAAGCTGCGCCGCCTTGCCTGCACCTTAACCATGAAGTCCGGGAACAAAGAGATGCGAGTGTTTTCTAGAAGAAGAGGCGGTCCGGACCGGGCAGCCTGCAGGATAGCATCCCGGTCTCTAAAATTAAAGACCCTCGCGATGATGGGGCGAGGGGGGGCCCCCGGCTTAGGTTTGCCCCCCGGGACCCTGTGTGCTCTTTCAATGGAGAAGTCACTCGAAAGGTTTTTTGGTTTAAGGTGAGTTGTGACCAAGGACTCCACAAATAGGTCGGCTGAGGGCGCCTCCATTCTTTCCGGGACTCCCAGGATGCGGATGTTGTTCTGTCTCGCCCTCCCTTCATAGTCGTCCAACTGTTCGCTCATCTGTTTCTGCTGCTTCTGAAGTTGAGCGACTTGCTGTTGAAGAGTAGAAGTGTCGTCAATCAGGGCGGCAGTCTTGACTTCTACATCTTTAACTGTAGTGTCTATCTTACGCAAGTCAGCGAGCAAGAGGGTCACCTCGATGTTTACTGAGTCGATACGAGTTTCAAGGGAGGAGCGAACCCCGGCGATAGCCTCCATTACGTCTTCCAGGGTAAGTGTCTTTGTCCCCTGGGCAGGGGAAGCGAGCTTCGGGTCACTCGAGGGGGACGCATCTCTGTTGTCACCCCTGGCGCCCCAGGAATTCTTGGTGATCTGCCTCTGAGTTGGGGGGCGTGACCCTTTGCCGGACGCCATCTCTCCCGGGTGGTGGGACCTCGAGACCAGGAGGAGAAGACAGAGTCAAAGTTTAGGATGAAGGTCAGCACCCCTCTGCGGCGACGGAGCGGATCAAGAGCACACCATATAGCACCCTCTGGACCAATCACCGCAGCACCGGTCGGGTCCGTCACACGTGGATCAACAGTCTCAGGCTGCCCCCGTGGCAAAGGAACCAGATACTGTACCTGAGGCAACCCAGGAAGCTCAGCGGGGTCCGTGGGGTGATTCTAGGAGAGGCCTGGCTCCCTCCGAGGTGTGGCGCTACTATGCGTAGCTGACGGCCACGTAGTGGCACGATGATGGTGGATCCTGGAGGGGAGGGTCACCCCCCAAACATTGTTCGTAGGTGCCAGGCGCTGGGTCGTTGGTGGGCAAAACAGCCAGGAGCTACACTGCCGCTGCAGAACAGGGCCAGGCGGTGGAATAGGCGTGGCGGGTATGGTAGATGGGACCGGTACACCCCTGGGGCAGCAACTCAGCCGCTCCGCCTCTGCAGGACTCCACAGCGTCGGAGACGACCCCGCCGAGCAGGCCCAGAGCAATGCCAGCAAGAGCAGACAGCCACCAGGGCCCTTGGGGCACGCCCCCCGCAGCCTCAGGCAGGTGCCGTCTGTTTTTCGCAGGCTGGGTGGCTGCTCATCCCCTCAAGCCTCCGCCAGAGCTCCCCAGAGACAAAGAGTGCAGCAAGGCCGGGACGTCGCCTGTAGTGTGCCCCGGCAGGCAGACGACACCGGCGGTCACCCCCACGTAGGACCAAGGCAAGTGTCCGTGGTGTTTAGGTTTGCTGCCCCACCAGCAGGGCAACCAAGGGAGTGAAGCTCAGCCATCGGCAGGCCTCGAAGCCGGGGAGTCGCGTAGTTCACTCCCCGGCCGGAAGGGACCCTCACTGCGTCTCTCCCCGCGGGTCGGAGGCCGCACCAGAGTTCGCGCAGGGGGTCCGCCGCGTCTTGTAAGGCAGCGGGCAGGTCCTATGGGCGGCACCAAAGTAGGGCACGTGCCGAGTGCCGTCCGGGTCCAGTCACTCTCGGCGGGCGCAGCCTACGAGGCTGGCCGACCCCCGGAGATGGCCGCCATCTTGCGGGCCCAGGGGGAGCACCTCTCCTCCGGCACAGCAGTCTCTGATGAGCCCCGATCGGGCCAGCACTTCGCCACAGCGGACGCAATCGGTATTTCATGGGACTCCCCTCGGCAGAAGAGGAAATCCCGCTCTGTGGGCGGATCGGTGCAGCGGATCGTCGGACACGGGCCGTGAGTCGCTCTAACTAGCGACCATCCCCGCCGGCTGTCGGCCACGCCCCTTGGGGGTGCGCCAATTCTTGAGCCCCCGGCCATCGCCGGGAGCTTTGCAGAGTACTACGAGGGGCTGTATGCTCCCCTGGAGTGTCTGGAGGCTGACGTTATCCAGCGGCCCCTGTCGAACGACGAAGTAGCGGCGGCACTGGGTGATCTCAATCCGGGCAAGGCTCCGGGCCCCAACGGCTTCCCTAGTGAATTTTTTCAGCGGTTCTTAGTCCAGTTGGGTCCTCATTTCCGACCGGTGGTGGAGGAGGTGTGTGAAAGCGGGTCGCTCCCCCCGGACTTGCGGCATGCTGAGGTGGTGGTATTTCTAAAACCTGGGAGACCCCCGGAGTGCCACGCATCGTATCGTCCCATTTCCCTTTCGAACACAGAGGCCAAGATCCTAGCTAAAGCATTGGCCACCAGGCTCAAGCCGTACATTATGGACCTGGTCCACCCGGACCAGACCGGGTTCATGCCACAGCGGTCCACCCGTCACAATATCAGGAGGGCCCGAGTCGCAATATCGGCCTGGAGGTGCTTGGGGGAGCAGGCAGCGCTATTCCTGGCTGATATGGACAGGGCGTTCGACTCACTGAGCTGGACATATTTGTTTGCCCTCTTGGGTCGTCTTAATCTTGGTCCGCGCTTCCTGGCGTATATTCGGCTGCTCTACACTGACCTCACAGCCTCGGTGCGCGTGGGCGGTGTCGTCTCCCGGTCGTTTCCGAGACAGGGCTGCCCTCTTTCCCCGTACTTATTTGCGCTCGCTATGGAGCCTCTCGCTGTGTGGGTGCGTATAGATGCCCAACTCAAGGGGTTCAGGTGGACGCCTTACAGATAAAATTGCATTGTACGCCGACGACGTGCTATTCGAACTAACAGATTTGCCTCGCTCCGGCCCTCGACTCCTCCGCATTTTTTTAGATCTTTGGTGAAACCTCGGGTCTCTACATGAACCCGGGCAAATCCACATTGTGGCCGCTCGGTGGTCCGCAGAGCGTGGGGGATTGGGCATCAGGCCTCCAGCTGACTACTGAGGGGGTGAAATACTTAGGAGTCTTCCTCTCAGAGGATGCTGCTGTCTCCCGCGAGCGCTACCTTACTCCGGTGTGGGACCGTGCTCGGGAGGATATGAAGGGGTGGGCCAAGACACCATTGTCTATTCAGGGCCGGTCTGCCATCTTTAAAATGGTGGCGCTCCCACGCCTGGTATACCAATTACAGAACCACCCACACGCGATCTCGCCCTGCTGGTTTTGACGCCTTAACTCAGCCCTGAGTGGGTTCTTGTGGGAAGGGGGCATGGCGCGGGTAGCCTTGCGGACATGCTTTCTTTCAACATACACGGAGGGGACTGGCCACGTCGCACGTCCTCTCGTATTACCAAGCGGCGCACCTACTAGTATTGAACGACTGGTGGTACGGCAGTAGAGGGGATCCGGCCTATGCAGTGGAACGGCACCTGATGGGCTGGTGTCCTTGCATACGCTCTTGTATTCGGCACTGCTTTAGAGGTCCCTCCCCCAGCCACGCAGGTGGTCTTTCAGGTGTGGAGGCAGGCCCTGCATAGAATCGGCTGGTGGAATGTCCTTACTCAGGAAACCCCACTGTGGCGCAATGGTCGTCTACCCCAGATGGATGCACTGACGGGCTTCCGGGGATGGGATGCCATTGGCATCTCTGCCTTGGGCGATGTCATGTCAGGGTGTGTTCTCAAATCGTTTGATAATGTACAGAGGGACTTCGGCATGCCCCGCACCCAGTTTTTCAAATATCTCCAATTTCGCCACGCTCTAACACCCTACCTGGCGGGTCTGGAGCATTTCCCTGAATTCAGTCTGTTGGAGGCTAAAATATTTATGGGGGAACTGCCCGACAAGAAGCTGTCATGCATATACCAGACGCTCGTGCGACATTGCTCCTCTGACCTGACACGACTTAGGGCCACATGGGAACAGGACGTCGGAGATCTAGATGAGGAGGACTGGGTTGAGGCCTTAGAGAGTCCTAGGGGTGCGGCAATCTCTACTCGCCTGCGGCTTATTCAATTCAGATATTTGCACCGCACATACTTTACTAGACAGCGTTTGTGGAGGGCGGGTACGGTGGCATCTCCTGACTGTCTTCGGTGTGGATCGGAGATGGGCACGCTGCTACACACGGTGTGGGAGTGCTTAGCGCTACAGAGATTCTGGGATGGGGTGTTCCGATGCCTGAATGAGGTCTTGGCCTGGGAGCTCCAGAGGGATCCTAAGCTCGTCCTATTGCATGTAATGGCAGGGATTGGGGGCAACAGGTATAAGCGCCATCTCCTGCTGCTAGGCTTAACGTTGGTGAAACGAGACATTGCAAAGGCGTGGAAGGCGCCCCAGGCCTCGTCATTAGCTGCCTGGAAGAATGGGATGGACTTCTGCATGGGCCTTGAGAAACCTGTCTTTCTGGCAAGGGGCTGTCCCAGAAAGCACTACAAAATTTGGAAACGCTGGGCAGACTACCGTGGGTTGGACTTGGATCCCCCGCCAGAAGAAGGGGCCATCCGGTCTCCCTGAAGTGTTGGACTGTATGGTACCACGGTTGGTGGCTAGAGTACATGGCATGCTGTATATATGGTCGTTATGCTGCGTATAGAGCGAGTAGCGGTGCATGGGGTGGTGGGATTGGGTGGGGGGTGCTGTGTTTATTATTTAGTTTCTTTCCTTGCATTGTGTTATTGTATATCTATGCATATGAACACTGCTGAAGCTGTACTGACAAATTGATGATGGTAGTAGACTCTGGATGACAGAGCTTTGCATAATATGTGTGTTCAGTCAATAAAATCTGTTTTAAAAAAAAAAAATGAAATAAGTGTTTGAAATGAATGCTCACCGGAAAATATTTTGCATTGTCATGCTTTGAATTTTCACAACAAATTGGACCGTTGACCTGCTGCTCAGATGAAGAGGCATGAATCCCCTACCTCTCTCTGTTTTGCTCCACGTAAGGATATCAACATGGCAGCCGATCGAGTTGCTTTTAATACATTTTTACAGACACATTTATAAACTCGATTTTACCAAGAAGAATATAAACGTGCTTACTGTTTCGTACAGCAACTATGATAGATGATTTTATCATAATTTACGATGTAGATATTAAAGTTGTGGGATCTATTTCAAAAACCGACTGTGCGTTTAAAGCCTTTAATTCTGATAAGACGTACTAGATTTTAAGGCTCATGCATTACCATTAAGCTTATCCTCAAAGCATGCCCCGTTTTGCTGTGTGGAGAGACACTGGGGGAAAGACTGTGAAGCAAGTAGATGTGCGGATGGAACTGCCAACTTAGGGAAAGACTGGTGGGGAAGAACGAGAGGACTGGTAAAGAAGCAACGTTCACAGTTGTTATTACTTTGTTGTGCCCACTCAACGGAACCGCACCGTCACCAGCACAGCGCGACCGAGGCTGGTGACGGAGCGGTTCCGTCACCAGCATGGAAGGGGTTAATGGCGTTGAGGATTCACTCTGACAGGGGTTGTGATTTTTCCTCTTTCACCGCAAATAATGATTCAATTTCTTGCAGATACTAGCGGAGAGTTTTTTAAAATGATCTGCAAATAGGTAGTTGATAACCTACCGGGGTTGAAGCACTTGGAATATGGGACGAGTATCGTGCGGGAACAGAACCTCTAAATAATTCAGTTTGGAGATGAACCAAGCATCACGCTTGAATGTCACAACTTTTTAAAACAAGGTAGTCAAGAAAGTGTGGCGGAATATATTGCAGCTCTTTGCATTTTGAGAACCCCAAACAAATTTGAGAACAGATTGGATGTATGTAGCAGAGACGAGCCTGTGTTTAACTGTTTCTCTAAGAAGTTGCAGGAGAGATTACTGAGCTGCAGGAACCCAACTCTCCCGAGAGGTGAACATTCCTAAAAGCATAGGGCGCTCCACGCTTTCATCTAAGACGCTGACCTCTGAGGAGGGTGCATCACCAGTGAGTCGCATTCTTGGGACTGCTCTGGGTTGTTCTGTGAACTCCAGAGACAGAACAAATGGGAATTGGGCTGAGAAAGCTCATTATGGCAGTTGTTACAGGTGTGGGTTTAAGGCACACGTGGGAAGTAATGGGAAATGCCCGGATCAAGGACAGTGTTGCAGTGTTGGGGCATTTTCAAGCAGTATGGGTGAATGCACTACTGTAAAAGTCGGCACAATTGATGTTAATGAGGAAGAATGTCCCCAGAGGGAATAACTTAGTTTTAGAAATTGATTCCATAGTTCGTTCCACCTTCATGCGACAGGTAATGTGTCCCTTGTGTATGGTTCATGCTGGTGCGGTGCTGTTAAATGGAATGGCGGATTCAGGACGACCCATCAAGATTTTGTGTGATGTAGCCTTTGATAAAACTAGAGATGTGAGAAACAGCTGACCAGCTCCAGTATAAATCCTAAAGCCTTAGGTGAGCAGGATATCGATATATACTGGATTACTTTGTTAGTCTGCTGGAATGATTGGGTAAAAAGATTCACTCAAAAATGTATGTAACTATCAATGGAAGGTAAGGGATGGAATGGCAGAATCAGACTAAATCGGGCTTTGCTATGAGGCCTGGTCCTGATAATCCAGCCATGTTGAGTGACATACCTGTATCGAATGTAGATTTTGATACCAATGACATTAAGAATACTTTACTACATTCTTCTGATGTTTACCGAGTGGAAGCAGTGAATGGTTTGAGCATTGTATCAAACTTAAAGCTCAGGCAGTACCTCTCATTCATAGAGTGCGCTCTGTTTTTCTGAGGGTACGGAGTGAGCTTACTGAACTCTTACATGATTTATGATACCAATTCCTCTGAATTGTTTCACCAGTTTTTATTGTCCAGAAGAGGTCTGGGGGCATGCCTCTTTTGAAGTTCACAGACCACAGCCCTTTGGTTTGAACCTTTAATGGTGTCAGTAAGGCTCCTGTAAGGATGCTAAGGCTGTTTTTAAAATGACAACTTTGGCATCACATTTGTACACAGAGGCAGAAACTACAGGGCTGCCTGCTTATCTAGAAAGCCATTTTTGGGTAGTTTGGGTGACGAGGATTTGGATGTTCATGAATGTTTGTGGTAGCGGTGTTAGACGCTGTCAATGATGCTTCTTGTGCTGACCCAGGAGTGGTGCAAGTTAACAAGGACTTCACAGATGGTCTCCCCTGGAACTGGTGCTTAAGTGCTGAGATGTTTGGGTGTGCCCAAGTGGCGGCAGAGCTAACTGTGGCTCTGGGTATGGTTATGAGACCCGATTCTTTTGTTCTGCTTGGTAAGCCGAGACCGTACTTGTTGAATATTCACCCAATGTGAGTGGTGAGATCCGCATTGCTGGTCTGCCTGAAGTTATGATGCTGCCAACAGTAGTGTGTCTGCTAAAAGCGATGGCGTGACTGGTGGAACTATAAAACCAAATAAATTGTTGTACCTATTTAGAGCAATATGCCTAGAATTCTCGGACTCCTGTTTAAAATCAATGGAACAGACCTTCTCAAAATTTATTTGGTCATATTCCAAACCAAGACGCGCATTAAAATTCCTTACACTACCAAAGGAACGGGGGGGCTTAGGTTTACCTGACTTGCGGCTTTATTATTGGGCAGCAAATATGATTAATAGTCAAGAACTTCTGCAAATAGAATCAGCGAATGTAGCATCACAGGGTGGGCAACCATCTATTTATAACTTATTGTTAG
Organism: Lissotriton helveticus; assembly: GCF_964261635.1. NCBI lineage: Eukaryota > Metazoa > Chordata > Amphibia > Caudata > Salamandridae > Lissotriton > Lissotriton helveticus. The sequence continues at coordinate 439,202,397 of NC_136058.1, forward strand.
GTGAAAAAAACTCTGGATATCTATGGCGTCATCTACATGACAGCTATCACAAAAAAGTTAAATTTAAGCCGCTCCTACATGCTTTTAAAATATTGCAAAAAATACGAAAATTAATGGATATTGGGCGAATCTCATACTATACACTCTTTAAAGATAATTTAGATCTGCCCGCTATTTTCAGGGATAGCTGTATGAAGAAATGGGAAGCAGCCGGAATTACACACTTCGGCAATCTCTGCTCTTCTTCGGGGTTTCACACATTCGAGGAACTAAGAATCAAATTCCAAATTAACAACAGAGACTTCTTCAAATACCTACAAATACGGGACTTCATAACAAAAAGAAATCTTTGTGAAATCATCAGCATAAAATGTGAGATATTTGAGACACTGTCGTCCAGTAAAGTTAACACCATTAGTGAAATATATATCCTATTAAGCAACTCGGTACCTGATGATATAGGGAAGATAGCCTCGAAATGGGAAAACAAAATTGGCATATCCCGAGCTGAAATTGAAAGTACAATGGCAATGTCACATAATTATTTACTATCCACTAAACTACAAACACAATTCTATAAAACCCTTTTTATGTTATATTACACTCCTGACAAAATTTCAAAATGGGGCTCGGGTAAAGGAACTCACTGTCCCCGATGCCACGTTACGCATGCAGACTGTATACATATTTTTGCTACCTGCGACGGCCTATCCCAACTGAAACTCGATATTGAGAGGTTTATAACAGCGGTGGTGAAAAATCCCATTACCCTGACTATCGAAATGATGCTTTTAGGAGCGAATAACCCAAACCGGAATCAACAAGGGGCGGAATTTATATTTATGTCAATGGCTGTCTTTAGGATGTGTATTGCATTGGCCTGGTTAGATGAACTGGCACCCTCATTTCAGCAACGGCTTGCCAGATTACTAGCCACATTTAAGTTGGAAATTGCAATCTATAAAGGGAAAGGTAGAAAGAAACGCAGTGCCGGTCTGAAAATCTGGGCTCCGCTACAGGAATGGTGTGATAATCAAGGCAATAATAATAATATTAACAGGGAATTCCTTCAAACATAATCTAGATTCATTGGTGTCACTCTTAGTGAAGTATATATATGGGATTTAACTATTTAACCAGGTAATAAGGAACAAAGGAACTGAATACTGCTTTTGTTTTTGTATTTGAACTAGCAAAGGCCTCTGTATTCTTATTTGAAGATTTTTGTCTTTTATTTATTTTTTACTTTTTTTATTTTTTTATGCTGTGCTATTATTGTACATGTGAATAGCTTGATGTCCCTTGATTTGTTATTTTCAAATGTCAGCTCTGTCATTGACTTTAGGGCACAGCACACAGATATTAGACTGGGCCAAATGATGCATAATGTGGTACCAATATTACATATTGCATATTTTTCTTCTTGTATCTTTTCACTTTCTTTAGAAATATGCCAGACTAAGGGGTGGGGGGAGGGTTAGGGGGTTACGGTGAACTCTCTCAATGTAAACTTATGTATTCTATGATTTTATATAAAAATCATTTAAAAAAGTATATATATATAAGAGAAAGTTATCTTTCAACACCACAGTCTTCGTGACTGAGACCAGTAACACTGAAGACTCTGAGACTCACTGCAGTAATTTCTCCTTTCAGAGTGTTATTGCTGCAGATGGAGTGAAGCCCAGAAGTAAGCATATTACTAAGGTACCAACAAAGTTTAATCTTTTTCATTTATATTAACTGTTTCTCTTTTGCAGCATTTGGAAATGCATTTTCTAGTTTTGTTGCTTTTTGTTTAGTTTTTTCTTGTAGGCTGTTACCTTTGGTTTAAAGGGGATGATGTTGTAGTGTGTGACCTTAATGCTGCAGTTTGCATTTCATTACCATCATTTGCTTACCCTGGAGAATCTCCAGGGTGCAGGAGGTTTGCTGTTCCAGAGTTCTTTCTTCAGCTTCTGGGCAGTTGTCACTCTGTGGCGATCTGTGGTCCTGTTTCTCTGCTCTTCTTGTAGTAGCTCCTATCAGAGCTTCATCCTCCCGTCAACGATAATAAGATGCCAGGCATCACCCAGCACACAACACAGTCTATGATGGGCTACGTCTATCTGCTTGGCGCAGTTAGAGCGCGGATAAAGTTCTCCAGACCCATCAGGCTGTGAATGTAACCTAAGGGCTTAAGATGAAATGAAGAGCTTACCTCCTTCCTGAGTGGCTCCAGACTGCTGTGTGCAGACCCAATAGCTGGCAGCACCCTGGAGTATGTATGTATAAGTCAGATTATGTTGGAAGTAACCTGCAATATAGTGGCAGGCAGCACCCTTGAGGTGCCGGGTTTTTAGGAACCCGGTGGTGCCAGGGGATAACACCCGAAGACCTCTGAGTTCTCCCTTGTTCCGGACCACAGAAACAATGAGTCTTCTATCGCAGTCAAAGATCAAGTTTTATTGGCAGCTACCAAGTAACACGTGTCCCAGAAGTACACCTCACGGACAGTAGGTTCTCGGGAGACTGTTCGTTTTTACAGAAACAGCCTTTTCCTTATATACAAAATATATAGCTCCAAGCAAGAATTCTTGAGTTTATGATATGGCTATACACATATTTCTACAATAATACAAAGAGCGAAGTCATGTAAGCAAGCCCATATTTTAGATGTCCAGTTCGTTGATAGATTACCCAGTTAGGCCTGGAACTCCCATCAGATATCGATGAAACCTCAATAAAGAAGGGCACCTCCTAGTCATAAAACTGGCCATAAACAAGGAACGTGGACAGGTGCGTGTTTGCAGAAAGCATGGTCTGTATGTAGTGAATGGTTTGTGGAATGTTATGCACTGATGTTATCGTATTCGGCCACTGGGCGAGGAGCCGCCCAAACAGGTCTGGCCGAAGGCAGTGGAGTCAGTTGGGACAGGTCAGGGGGAAGTCAGGGAAGGTGGACGTGTCCTTTTGGATCAAGCTCGACCTTTAATTGACTTATCATGAGGGCAAGACGTAAGATGGATGCCGTTTACAAAATGGAGTCTAAGGGGTCGGAACGGAAACTGCGATTTAGGGGTGTTGGCAATCTTCGATTATGATGCAAATGCACAGGAATGATGTCCTAGTCATTATCGGTTCGTCGATACCAAATTCGTCATGGTATGTGGATGTTTTGTGACACGGAAAAGGACCTCGATATCGGGATAACAACAGGGTCCAGATTTTCAGAACCACAGACCCTCCTTTTGCCCTTATGTAAGGCAATAACTCATGTTAATCTGAGTCCAAATCGGTATGGAGAAATTCGCGGAGATGTTGCTGTAGCATCATTCCGTTACTCAGTTCGTCCTTTTACACAGGCTTCCGTACACACGAAGTAGCACAGAGGCCACATAGTGCAGGAGCGCACTGTATACACAGGCAAAACATGAACAGGAGTGCTAAGATCATCCCAATGAAGATCAATGTTTTCCATCCCCAGGCGGTGATCAGCTCTCAGAACCACCCCAGCAAAGACCAATCCCCTTTCTCTACGTGAAGGGAACCAGATATTTCATATAGCTTAGAGATGGCCTGGTATACCGTCGGCACATTATCAGGGATGAAAATGCAACAACTATATTGGATGACTCTACACACACCACCACGATCGGCGAGTATGATATCTAGGGCAATTCGGTTCTGAAGGGTCATAAGTCGATCCGACTGAAGCTTGGTTGTCAAATTGCCAAGGGCTCCGGCCGTAGTAATCACGGCGGATTCAACTATCCTCGATAACTGGCGAATATTTCTGCTGTTCACCACAGGCCCCCAAAACGGCAGAAAACCCTTTGCGAAGTCAGCGAATTCCTGACCCGCGGTGTCGTCTTTACTCACGACACCTCTAGCTGTCCTTGTCCGATGGTAATCTGCTCTGGCCGTGTAGGTGGGAGGTAGCAGAAATGAGATGAAACATGTACCTGAGAAGTCAGGGGGCAACCAGGTGTAGGCTTGGTCGTGGCAGACGAAATACGTGCCTTTGGCTGCTAAGAGTATAGGGGAAGTTCGGGAAGCGACTACATATGTTTCTGTGCAAATGCTCTTTCCTAACTGTGCTGTGGGGTCCCTACCAATACCCTGTAAACATAAGTGACCTCGGTGGGGCACTATCCAAACTGGGCGGGATTTCTTTGCTGCCTGGCTCTTGACCAGGTAAACCCCATGTTTAGTCACGTTCCAACGGGTGTAGGGACTGAGTTCATCTTTGGGTATTGTCAGGTATGTGTCGATATCCCTACTCATATTTCTTATCCCTGCAATTAGTGCCTTGTTACTGGAATCGCTCTCAGTGGAACGGGTCGGGTATGGTTCTAGGGCGAATAGGAACATGGTCTGGAAAGCCCACAGAGAACCATAGTAACTGAATGGCAAAATGAAGTATGGGATCCCCTTATCGGTTGTGTGTGGCATGAGTCCGCATATCCAACAGTTTGATGTGTTCATTATGGACTGGTGTTGGTGCAGAAGCTGAATGAAAGAGTTATTTACAAATTCGAGTCTTCGGGCAGACTCGTGTTCAGGTAGAGGGTGAAAGTAGTGTGGAGAAATAGTGGGAGGAGGTGGTGGCTGGGTGTCATTCGAGAAGGTAACTTTAAATACGAATAGAGTATAACCAGTAAAAAACACAACTATGCTACATAACATTAAAACACATATTATCAGGAATCTTCTTTTGGACAGTATCGTGCATAACTCTTTTTCAAAGTTCGTGAGTCTGATAGGTCTCTCTACCCTAGGAAACTCCATCCTCTAGTTGCTGCCCGCGGTGGTTGATTGATTCTCCCAGGGGGTGCACTCTGTTCAGTCCGGGGTAACTCCCGTGGACCAACCAGAACCGTGGACCTAAAACTTCCCCAGTTGCACTCCCCAGACTTCAACCGCGACCCTAGCAGCAGAACCGGATGGCGGTTCGAAAATCAAAAACGAGCTAGTTCCCTGGGACGAGAGAGCTGAAAAATCCAAAAATAGTTCTTAGGGGAAAAGGGAAATCACATTAGATCAAGCTTTTATTAGTCTCTTTGTCTAGACCGTAGGTTGTACCGTCGTTTCCCAGGTACGGTGTGGTCTTCAAACAATGTCTCAGGTTCGGTAGTGTCCAATTGCATAGACGGTGACACAAGTCCTTGTAAAATATGAGCACTCTCCTTCTCGGTACCAGTTTCTTTCAAACGTGCATCGCTGAAAGGGATGAAGCGAGGTACGGATTCGGTCTCGGAGTCGGCAAGTCCTTTATTGACCCATCAGTCGTATGGAAGGGGTAGAGGGACCCGTTTACAGTGGGTCCCATGTACCCAGTTCTTCTTGCCTACCACCCGAACAGCTGATCTCATTGAAAGCAGCACCAGAAATGGTCCGGTCCACCTCGGCTGTCCGTTGTTGGTGCGCTGGAAATTCCGCACCAAAACCCACGAGCCGGGTTCGATGAGGTGACCTGGATCGTCAGAGGCTGGCGGAGAGGAACTGTGAACCTGTTGGTGTAAAACACGCAATTTAGTTGTCAATTCGCACAAATAGTCAAGCAGTACGGGGTGTTCTATTTCACTGAGTTTCTTTGGTCTTGGCACGCCCCAGACGTTGGCTGGGCGGCCAGACACTATCTCATCGGGGCTAAGTCCTAATCTGGAATGGACAGTCATTCTGGTTGACAAGAGTGCTAGAGGCAAGGCGTCGGGCCATTTAAGACCTGTACTGGCTTGGATCTTGGCTAGTTTGAGTTTTAGAGTGCCATTGTAGCACTCTACTAATCCAGCTGATTGGGGGTGATTTGCAGCGTGGAATTTTTGGTGGATGCCTAGACACTCACACACTCTCTTCATCACGCATCCTATGAATTCACTTCCGTTATCACTCCAGACAATTCTAGGCATACCGAACCTCGGGAGGAACTCTTTGACAAGGGCTTTGGCAGTTGATAAGGCGGTGTTGTCCTTAAGGGGGTACGCTTCCACCCACCTTGAAAAGGCGCAAACAACAACGAGCACATACTTTAGATTGTTGCACCTCTCCATGTGGATGAAATCGAGCTGCAAAACCTCGAACGGATACGTTGGAGGCGCAAAAATGACCAGCTGGAGTTGGGGTTCCCCTACCGGGATTGTACTTCAAACACACCATACAGTTTTTGACCACATTCTCTGCATATTTTGGGATATTGCTATTCTGCCATACTGGGGCCAATAGTTTACATATTCCTTTCGAACTGATGTGCGCAATTCCGTGAGCCATCGTTACTACTGCAAGTACGTATGCATTAGGTAATAGCCATCGCTGGTGTTCTGATAGTTCGACCCAACAACCATTCGCATCTAATCTACCTGTGCTTTCTCTCCATTCATTCACCTCGTTCTCAGTGGCCTCGGCTTGTATCGATTTCACGCTTTCAATGGTGTCCTCACACATTCCCACATCAGCAATCCATCTAGCGGGACCCATAACATACATCCGACTCATTGTGTTCCTTGCAGTTTCTTTCGCAACCTTGTCTGCAAATGCATTCCCGCGGCCAACATCATCCTGAATCTTTTTGTGTGCACTGCATTTTATGATGGCGACTTGTAGTGGCAAGGTAAGTGACTCAAGGAGCTCATTATCTAGCTGACCATGTTGTATCTTTGCACCATGGGACGTAAGGAACCCACGTTCACGCCACAATCTCCCAAAACTGTGAGCCACACCAAAGGCATATTGGCTGTCAGTGTACACATTCACTCGCTTTCCTTTCGCCAACACACATGCTCTGGTAAGCGCTATAAGTTCTGCGGCTTGTGCAGAATCGTGGGAAATACGCGCAGTCTCTATAATGGTGTGTAATGTCGTTACGGCATATGCTGTAGTCGTATCACCATTCGGCAACTTGAAACATGAACCATCAACCCATAAAGTGTCATTGCATTCGGGAAGGGGAGTGTCCTGTAAGTCTACTCTCCTTTTGTCTCTTCTTCTGTCCTAAAGCAGCAGTCATGGTTATCAATCTTGTCTGTGTCTGTTTCTGTTGGGATGGAAAGTAGCATAGCGGGGTTGAGTGTACCACACCTCTTTATGTGGGTGTGACTTGCTAGTAGTGTAAGTTTGTAACTGGATAGTCGAGAGCTAGTAAGATGTTGTGTCTTTGTCCTATTTAGCAAAATATCTACTGCATGCGGAACCATAACGATCAGAGTGTTATTTATGACTAATCCAGCAGACTGTCGAATGCAGACAGCTGCTGCGGCGGTTGCTCTCAGACAACTTGGTAGGGCTTTAGCCACAGGATCTAGAGTTGCCGAAAAATACGCGCATGGGCGCTGTTTGTCCCCAAAGTATTGTGTTAAGACTGATAATGCACAACCTTCCTTCTCATGGACATATAATGTAAAAGGCTTACTGTAGTTGGGGTTTCCCAACACAGGTGCCGAACATAATGCATCACGCAACTCGTGGAAACTCGTCTGACAATCTTCAGACCAAGGCATAGGATTAGGCGTGTCTTTGCGGAGTAGTGCCAGCAAAGGTTTGGCTAGTAGTGAGAAATTCGGTATCCACTGTCTATAGTACGATGTAATGCCCAAGAAGGCTCGAACCTCTCTCTGTGTCCTTGGGGCACTTAGTTCTGTAATTGCCTGTATTCTTTCTGGTGTCAGTCTCCTTCCCTCCTTCAACAAGATGTGACCTAGGTAGGTCACTTCTTGTCGACAAAATTGCAGTTTTGAAAGGGAGACTTTGTGCTTCATGTCACATAAGTGACGCAATAGTGACAACGTAGCTTCCTTGCAAATCTCCTCAGTGTCTGCGGCGATCAGTAGATCGTCTACGTACTGGATCAAAGTTGACCCATCTGGCAGCACAATTGTGTCTAGTTGTGTTTTCAGAGCCTGACTGAATATTGATGGGCTTTCGCAGTGGCCTTGAGGAGCGCATTTGAAGCGGAAACTTCGTCCTCCTAAATTGAAGCCGAAAATATCTCTACTCTCTTCAGCAATTGGGATGCTGAAGAAAGCGTTTTTCAGGTCAATCACCGAGAACCAAGCTGCTGAAACTGGAACCATTGTCAATAAAGCAGTAATGTCGGGGACAACTGGAAACTGCGGTATAACTACCTTATTCACTTCTCTGAGGTCGATCACGAACCTGTATACAGGTGGTCGTGAAGGATCAGTACGTTTTAAGACCGGTAAAACTGGACTGTTACAAACGTTACCTGTTGTTTCTTCGATAACATCTTTATCGATCAGATCATAAACGATCGTTAACAACGCCTTTTCGCATTCGTTAGATATTTTGTATTGGGGAATACGTGGCAATCTAACGTTGGCTTTCAAAGTTATGACGTACGGTGCTATCTCCAAACGACCTACATCATTGGAACCATTAGCCCACAGTATATCAGGAAGTGATGACAATTCAGTTGGAATATCTTCTTTTGACAAATACATTGGAGAAATGACTTTTTTCCCTAAAGTAAGTTGTACTCCCGAGGGAGAACAGTACAAAGTCGCATACAACCTCTTTAGCAAATCCAATCCTAACAAATTTTCACCGCAACCTGTTGTAAGAATGAGGGGTGCTTCTAATTCACAGGGGCCAACAGAAAGGGATATAGGACTAGAGATCGGGTTTCTAACAGGGGCGCCAGAGAAGCCTACTGAGACATTCATTTCGCCAGACAAAGGTGCGCCAGGAAGTTTCGAGTGCATAATAGAACTTTTTGTAGCACCTGTATCCAGCAGAAATGGCTCTGACACTCCTGAGGTAATTACCTCGACATAAGGTCCATCCTGATCTACTGGAACTGAAACAACTCCCTCTCTTTGTCCATGGCTGTCCTAGCAATCGTTACCCTCATTGTCGTGATCGGTGTAATAGTCGTCAGCATAGTACTGAGCTGACCTGGACGATGCATTATTCGGTTGGTCAAAGCTATTCATGGAATTCTGAGGCGGAAAAGAAGCTGTGTTTTGGGCAAAATTTCCACGGCCCCTACCTCTATGGGCATGTTGAACACCTCTTCCCCTTACACCTGAAACACCGTTTAAGCGTCGCGCAAGAGCCGGACAATTACTTTTGAAGTGGCCCTCTTCCTTGCAATACGCACATTGATTCGGGCCATACGGAACACGCTGATGGGAAAACTCGTTTCCTTGCGCGTATCTCGAATACTGCGGTTGTTGCTGATAATTGGGCTGACTAGCCATACGAGGCGGATAGGCCTGCTGGAGAAGAACTTTAGTTTTTAAATCTTTCGTCTTTTTGTCTGCCTTATCTAGCTCGTCTTTGCGCCTGTTTTCGTAGTACTGAGCTGTTGCTAAAATCTGCGCTGACGTAGAGACAGCCCAAGCACTCTCTGAATCTTTTAGTTTAGTGCACAGTTCAGGAAGCAAATTATGTACAAATTTGTCTACGAACAATCTTTGGCCACCCTCGGTAGCCATATCCTGACCACTATGATCGGTGAAAGTTTCCTCGAATCTCGTGAAAAAGTCAGATACATTCTCGTCTTTCTTCTGCTTGCATGCAGATAGCTTGTCCCAGTTTACGCGTACTTCAGGCATAATTGTCTTCATGTACGCAATAATTCTACCGGGAAGTTCAGCTATTAACGGCTCAGGCTTGAAACCACCGACTTGTCTAGCATCTGTAGTCGTAATGTTCGCCCACGAGTCACCTAATTCTTGGTCATGATCCGTATGACGAATTTTACTCCATAAAGGATGTGGAATAACGTTCCCAAACAACATGTCTATATCCGCTAAATTCATTATACATGAGCTTGCAGTTTGGGACAACTCCTTATAATACCCAGTCGGGTTTTTACGGGGATCGGGTAGTGTCTGCTTGAGTGCTAAAACTTCGGATCTTTTTCAGGGGACATGTACCCATACGCGCTGGAAATGAGGCAGAACCGGTGGAACTGCAGTTGCGTCACCTTCCCTCCAAACCGGAGGAACCTCTCTCATGGGGTACTGTCTCGCTCTTTTCCTACTAGATGTACCACTTTCAGAGGATGACCCAGAATTACCACCCGTACTTCGATGTGATAATAATCTCTCAACTGCTTTTTCAACGTCGGGACCCACAATCATACCCTCCCCAAACTTAAATCGTACACTACGCAACTCTTGCGGGTTGCTCTTCTGACCATTATCTTCCAAATCCTCACACAGGAAAACACACATCTGCTCAAACACGTATCTTTGCGTTGGTTTATCCCATTGACGGAAAACGTTCATGACAGACTCTACATCATATCTTGCGGTGTCAATAGCCCAATTCCGTGCTAGCTTATTCAATGATTCCCTTTCCTGATAATCGGGCATTTGGCTTCGTAATTGTCTTCGTTCCGTATTAGGGGTCGTTTTAGGCGACCAAAAAAGTGGTGAAGGAAAGTTAGTAACAATGCTGGCCATTTTATGCCAGACGGAAGGTGAAAGTGGAGGAATAACTGGTGGTAGAACAGAGTCACGCAGAGCAGAAACAGAAACATTCGTAGAACGAGTATCAGAGAGACTAGAAGGTGCGCTAGGCGAAATTTTAGAAGGAACAGTAGGAGAAGTAGATGTGATCGGTGAGCCTTGAGGAGGCTGCACCAGAGAAACAGGAGCCAGCTGAAGAGCAGCTGGTGAGTGCTGTAAAGGAGCCTGTATAACAGCTACCAGAGGTGCAACTAAAGGTTGCGGAGGTGCTGTGGCATTTTGTGCATAGGGTGGTGGCGAATTTAATAAGTGGGACATTAATGGATCTTTCTCGGATCCTTTCTCTTGACCCTGTCCCTTATTTGGTAACATCGGGTAACATTTATCTACTGCTAGTTTCTTGCTCCTAAGCATTTGTTCGCTTTCCTGCTCTTCCTCGTTATCTCTGTATGCAACGGCAGCTTGCACCATCGACATACCTCTTTTATTCCTTTTTGCTAATTTTATTTCTTTCTGTTTGGCTTCTTTGCGCCATAAGCGGAAAGAGTCAAACATCGCCGGCCGGGCTTTTTTCTTGAACAATTTGACCTCTAAGTTATCTAATATTTCTGATTCGAAACTACCATATTGGGGCCATTTTAAAACACCATCCTTGCGGGTGTATTTTATCCATACTTCGTTATATGCGATAGGACCTACGCCGTGTTTTACATAGAGCTCATACGTTGGAGTTCCAATCGGAGGAACCGGACGGGAGTCCTTACTACAACCAAGACAAAACAAGTTTCCAAGTCTGCTAAAACCAGGCATCTTCGCTCACTAGTCTAGCTTCAAACTTCAAAGGATTATCTATTACGATATTTCTCGTGAATACACGAGTCCTTCGGCTTTGGGGCTTGCAAGTACCAAATCAAAGCGTATCTCAAGAATACCAAAAACTAAGTACAAACTAAGGACTGGGAGACGCTCCACTTATACTTAACTGAAGTATTTGAAGATCTGTGACGTCGCTAGAAGACTCGTCTATCGTTTCGCTCTACCAAGGATCACTGGGTCCAAAACAAGGCGATAGTCAGGGCAGCAGTCCTTCGTAGCCGTCGGGACGCGGGGAACCTCGCAGCAAAGACCTTCGGAACCACGTCGACATACAGGGGTCGCTGTAGTGGCTGGCCGTCCTCCGGAATTTTCACACGAAGCTCCTCACGAACATCTGGCTTGGACCGTCGCCGCTTGATACCGCCCCACGTGGGCGCCAACTGAGGTGCTGGGTTTTTAGGAACCCGGTGGTGCCAGGGGATAACACCCGAAGACCTCTGAGTTCTCCCTTGTTCCGGACCACAGAAACAATGAGTCTTCTATCGCAGTCAAAGATCAAGTTTTATTGGCAGCTACCAAGTAACACGTGTCCCAGAAGTACACCTCACGGACAGTAGGTTCTCGGGAGACTGTTCGTTTTTACAGAAACAGCCTTTTCCTTATATACAAAATATATAGCTCCAAGCAAGAATTCTTGAGTTTATGATATGGCTATACACATATTTCTACAATAATACAAAGAGCGAAGTCATGTAAGCAAGCCCATATTTTAGATGTCCAGTTCGTTGATAGATTACCCAGTTAGGCCTGGAACTCCCATCAGATATCGATGAAACCTCAATAAAGAAGGGCACCTCCTAGTCATAAAACTGGCCATAAACAAGGAACGTGGACAGGTGCGTGTTTGCAGAAAGCATGGTCTGTATGTAGTGAATGGTTTGTGGAATGTTATGCACTGATGTTATCGTATTCGGCCACTGGGCGAGGAGCCGCCCAAACAGGTCTGGCCGAAGGCAGTGGAGTCAGTTGGGACAGGTCAGGGGGAAGTCAGGGAAGGTGGACGTGTCCTTTTGGATCAAGCTCGACCTTTAATTGACTTATCATGAGGGCAAGACGTAAGATGGATGCCGTTTACAAAATGGAGTCTAAGGGGTCGGAACGGAAACTGCGATTTAGGGGTGTTGACAATCTTCGATTATGATGCAAATGCACAGGAATGATGTCCTAGTCATTATCGGTTCGTCGATACCAAATTCGTCATGGTATGTGGATGTTTTGTGACACGGAAAAGGACCTCGATATCGGGATAACAACAGGGTCCAGATTTTCAGAACCACACCCTGCCATAGAGTAGGGTTTCTCATAGTATTTTATTTCCTGACACACTAATGGAGATTGTCTTTTAACTGGCAGAAGCACAACAGTGACCGTACATTTTCCTGGTTTTGTCTTTAAAATGACGTACACATTAGGAATGGCATTTCTTTCTGCTGGAATATTAACACAAGTTATCCTGTACTCTGCTATGATGTTGCGCCACGGATCTTTGGCTGCAATGCCTTCCATGTTTCATTCAAACGTGCTTTCTACAGGGCACATACATAATTTGCTGCTGTAGAGAAATAATGCTCCTGTGTACTGTGGCAGACTCAGAAATATTGAAAAACTTAATGATTTCTCTTTCTGCCCTTGTTGTAAAGCCTTTCATTTTTTGACTCATACATTTGGCAGAAACATAACCTAGTACCATTAAAATAGTTGTGATGGGGAACATAGGACTGGCTCGACCAGAGTGCTTCCTGACTTGGAGGAGTATGGAGTTGACCACCTTGCCTGGTCCGGTGTGGAACCAAGCCAGCGATGCTTTGCTGCAGTCCCATTTGCCCTGCTAGCTGGTCAACAGTTTGAGGAGGAGGAGGTGAAGAGCTGGCTAAGTGTGCCATGAGGCTGACATTTCAGTACATCCCTGAGAAGTGAGCTTTGAGTCGATGTAGTGTTCCTGCTCACCACGTGCAATTCACCCTCTCCAAAGCCTCAAAAATTCCTGGGTGTGAAGGGCGGCTGATTCTGATTGGGTGCTGGATAGTTTTCCAGAAACTCATGTACTTAATTGTTCATGTTTGTCAGTAGTTAATTAAACACGCCCAGGGGTTTTATCTCTTCAGTGACACAAACTGCAATAAAGGTTTATTTGTCATTGCAAAAAAATATGAATGGCCGATGAGCCTCTGTCTGTCAAAGAATGGAAGGGCTGGGGAACTGTCAGTCATCTCACTGCTAAGCAGAGCAGTGGCATGCTTCACCCTCCATCAGACCTCTGATTTTGACCACTGGGACTTTAGAGCCCATCCTTTTAACGAGAAAAACAAAACTACAAGTCCCATAACCAGTAGTGGCGGAAGGGGTCATGCATGACCTGGGGCAACATCTGATTCAGCACATCCAGTTCAATTTTTTAAGTATTTGACACAATATTGAATTTATAACCTTTGTTTTTTATGGTCATGAGTCACCAGAATACTAAAAGCGTGTCTTTTATTTTCAAGGTCAATTAAGTAATGGTCACCAGTTTGGAAGCTCTGTTAATTATTCAGTATTTTCATCGATTTCCACATGTGGCTGGTTTGGGTCTGCCCCTGCATCGTTCCCGCTAACTCACACAGGTAAGGAGCTTGTAGCAGCAACATGATAACCCCATACTCGTCTGTAAGAAGTGCGCTCTGAGGCAGGTATCCGATCATTTTTGTAAAACAAGCAAGCTCCAACATCTGCTATGTACATTTGTTAAAATAAAACACAATCAAATCACAGTATACTGTTCCGGAGGTTCTTCCCAGAGACATTATCTGTAACTGAACGCAGACACCCTAGGAAGCATGTTCTTTTAAGACAAGTTGCGTTCACTCACCTGATGGTGACATGCTTCATCATTGGGCTATACACCTCAACAGGCCGGCGCTAGAATGCCTGGTGGGCGCCACAAGAGGGCATTTTGTCGGAGATCTTTTATTAAGTACGTCGGATGAGCATAGAACAACGGAGGATGTTGTGTCATAAGATGTGAGATTGGTGGCAGAACGAACTGTGGAGTGCACGATAAGATCGTATCCCGTTTTTTGACCCTGCCTGGTCGGCGTTCACCGTTTACCACTTGTCACCCCCTGAGGCCACACCGCCGAATCCTCTAAGTGGGGACAGAATCTCTCCTCGTACTTTACTCCCTGAAAGGACCGTCGGCATAAGAAGTTGTCCCAAAGCGGTATTCTAGAAACCTACTGTCTCCTCTATCACCTATCGTATTCTACCAGCCTGAAACCCAGCGGAACTTCGTATTGACTAAGGATGATTGAAAGTCGCCTTCATTTGCATGATATTTAAGAGGAAATAAGAGCAAGAGCGCCATGGGATCATAGTTGCGGTTACCGCTACCCTTTTCCCATTACGGAGAGAACCATCTTAGGAGCAGGTGTGGTTGTCCCCATCTGTACGGTACCTCTTCGCCCTGATGAAGGTGTGGCCATAAATTGGCCCAACATTGAAACACGCGTTGGCGTATTTCTAGCGTGTGGCAGTATAACACCGTATATTTGATGATTACACCTATCCCCAGCCTGCCCGGCTTCCTTCGTTTAAAGTGACGCAATTATTTTCCAACTGTATTGCGCCCCAAGGCATTGACGTACCTTTGATGCAATTTTGGATAAATGCTTGAATGAATGAGTTTTTAGATGAGTGTAGCCAGTATGAATGGTTAGAGAGATTGATGTACGTTGAGTGTGTGGGACTACTACAAACACCTACTGTGTTGTTTTTACCCCTTTTTTAGATGTGTCTAGTGTCCATAATGAATCATGTAGAACACAAAAAGGACACACCTTTTTATGTATAGATCATGTTGAAAATATATCTGTTCTGAAATGAAATGTAATAAAATAAATTGAATAAAAAATATGTGCGTTTGGCTTTGATACTGTCAAGGATCACCCGAGTTTTTCAATTTTAGGATCCTCTGGAAGGACCGTATCTAAATTAGTTGGGCAGGGTTCTTTGACTTTCTTTACACTGTGAGATTGGTGAAAGTTTGAATATAAGATCAACTATCGACCAGTTGCCACAATATAGTTAATGTGATCATCCTGGTCCTTGTTGAGATTAAAAACAGTGGCAGAGAAATTGAGGAACTAATGGCCCCTAACACTGTGTGAAAGTGTCGATCACCTATGGACCTGCTGGTAAGCTAGGGTCTATACTTCAGTTAAACATTTTTCATGCCTTGTGTTACTGCTTCGTTTCGGTTCCCAGATCTTGTGGTAATTTAATATCCTTTCAGGTTTTTAACAAATGTCTATTCGTTTCATCCCCTCTCATACTCTTCCTCTTTGCTCTATTTGTTTCCAGTTGTGATGGCTTATTTTCCACCTGTTTATTACTTTCCTCCACTTGCAGCATTTCTAATGACTGAATTTTCCCATTCTCTATCATTTTTATACTATCAGCTTGATTGTTTAGGCATTTATTTTTCATAACTGCTTGTACCTCCGATAGATCCTTATTAAATAGAGGGTAAAAGGGTTTTGTTGGAGACATTTGTTTACCCTCACCTTCACAATATGATATTTGGTCAGGGTTGTTTCCAGTGTTCAATCTCACTATATCTGATGCATTTGTATTTTTTATGCTTTTAGAAGCTTTATTTCTTGCTCTCTGTTGTTTTTTCCTCTCTCTTTTTGATAGATGAACTTCCGGAGCTGCGTATGTCATTGTTGATTATGTCGATCATAGGTTTATCACTTCTTGATCTTTTTTTTTATCGTCTATTTTTTCTTAAACAACAACAGTATTGTCTTTCCATTTTATTGTATCTTTAGAGGGGCAGTCGGTCTTGATGGTATGAATTCCCACATTAGGAAAATTCCCTTTTACATCGTCAACTATTGTTTTTAAAATATCTGGAATGGTAACTAGTTTGTTAATTAGTGGTGCACAACTACACTCTGCAAACGTAGATATTGGCTGAGATTGTGCCCTTACTAGTAGATTATTTTGCGTTGTTATCTTCTGCTCAATTCCGGTAACAGAGGATGCCATAGCGCTCGAGATCTATTTGGACCTCCTTTTTGTTGGACTGATACGTTAAAGCTTCCAGAGTTAATTGTGAGGTTTTGAAGAATAAATCCCAAATTGCTTCCGCGTTCCCACTTCCTGGTACCTAAGTACCTGGGCTATGGTGTTGCCCATTTATGAATGATAGGCCCTTATACTCCTCTTTTTGTGGTCCTTGAAAATCATGTCCCTCGTCACAAGAATTAATGAATTGTGGACCACTATTTAAAACGTCTTTTAGATACGGAGTACTCCAATGCTGCAGAGTTTCTGGGTTGCTGTTGTATTCGTCCTTATTAATTTGAGATCGGTTATTTTGATTAAATTTAGGCATGTCCTGTTTCTTAACTGAATTTATTTTACACAGAGTAAGATCCGATTTCAGTGGGGTATTGGCTTCCCTTATGATTTTCACCCCACCATTTAGTTCATTTGGAGCTTCTTGCTCTGGTTGATTTATTTGGCCCAAATTAGATGGTTCCCCTATCCCGTTAGCTTTTCTGATTTTTACTTTCACTTCTATTGGCATTGGCTGCCTAAGTTGGTAGTAATTGCTGAGAATCTCCCATTGTTAGATTTGTGCATTTTGGGTCCTCTTGTTGTGAACGACCAGTACGTGGAACAGTTAACATTTCTAGGTCCGTTATTTGACCCCTTTGGTTGACTTGGTCCTTATTTGAATTTGACATTCGTTCGACTTCAGCTTCAGACTCAGGGTGGCCTGGTTCACTTACTCCTTGCTTAGGGGATATAATATTTGTTCTACTCAGTGGTTTAATTGGAGTTTGAAGATCACATGGGTTTGTTAGCATAGCACCAGTTGGATCTTTCATAAAATCAAACTTTGACGGCGACTTTCCCAGTTTCCCAAATGTATGGACCTTAGATGATTTAAAGGACTATATGTCACCTGCCTGTTTTATTTTAAACATATTTAATATTAGTGTTTGTTGTATTTTTCTTTTCCTTTTGATGGGAGGGAAAGGTGGTTGCTCCTTTCCTGACCTCATAATACACACTCTAAGGTGAAGAAGTCTTGCTTCTTTCAGAGAATCAAACGGGCCAGTGACAAGACCAAACGGTGCTTTGATAGGAGAAAAGCACCTCCAAACGAAAACACCCCGAAGCACACCTCAGTACAGAATCCGCCGGTGCTGCTGGTTACTTATTTAATTAACTAATTAATTAATCGATTGATTAATATCTCGCTCCGGGTAGGGCTGTAGTCTAGGCATGCAGAGTAATTCATGGGTCAAGGGGTGCTTCAACAGGGTCAAAGTCTATTGTCACTTTCCCCTTTGCATAATTTCGCAGATTTTGTATTACAGAGTTATTACAGACTCCAATGGCTCAGCGACTTAAGGACTGATCAACCTTAGCTACTCGCCACACGCCACACACCTCTTGCCACTTGTCACTCACCACTCACTGTTCATTGCTTGTTCGTTGCTATTCATCGCTGTCAAGAGTACAAGGGAGAATGCTGGGAATCCTTCAGGAGCAAGAGCGGGATCCAGAGCCAGTCCCACTACAGACGGCAGATGTAGGCACTTCACGCCACTCCTCGGTTCAGCTCTGCTCTGCTCAATGCTTTGTGTATACGTAAAATCAGACGGCAGTTCCCTGAGATCTGAGGAAGAGAAGGGAGGCTCCAGCTATTTCCCTATGGCACTCTCATCTTTGGAGACTGCTTAGCCTAGAACGTATGGCTGATATTTTCAGGGATAATGATAAGAATTTCGAATTTAAATGGGGCCCCCTTGTCTCCTTCCTCTCCCAGGGCCGTCCGTCTGCGGTGTGTCCCTCCACCATCGAAGCCCGCCATCTCTTCCAGTTTTGATCACAATCCCAGTGTCGACCTACCTCTCGTTAGTATGAACACACCGCCACCACGGATGGGGGAAGGGGTGGATTTTTTTTGTGTTTTTTATCTTTGTTCCTTGTTAGATTCATAATTACTTATCCCATGTTAGGATGAGTTTGTCCACGCTTTTTGGCTATTCCGCATACAACACCTCTGTGGAGCAACCTGGAGAAATTACCGTTACAGAAGGCCGTTAAGTTTTCTTTAGACCTATCTGCTGGCTTAGCAAAGTTGCATGACGTTCTTCTTTTTTATCTCTCTGTCTCAGCTCCGGGGCACTTAGAAGCTGTATCTTTCATTTGACTCATCTAATAAGAGGAGGAGCTGGTTTATATTAATCAATGTACTTTGTCCACCTGTTATAATTCTGTTGAGGCTTTCTGATCCCCTGCGTGGGACCAAGTGATGGTGTAATTTTTGCCTGTGGACTGTGGAAAAAAAAAATGAATGAACACATTTTTGACATAAATCAGGTGGCAGGCCAAGGCTCCTCTGTGCCTTGCAGCAGCCGCCGCACGAGCAGCACCACAAGCGACTTAGCGCCGCGGTGCCGGCAGCGTCCGTTCCTGCCCCCAAAGCAGATCTGTAGAACTTAAAGCGCCCGTATAACCGGACGCGGGTGAAGCGGGAACCGCTCACAAAACAAACCCTGGCAGTCGTCCCAGGCTCCGCTCCGCTTGCTCGTCAACTCCTCTTCGGCTCTGCCCCTCGGCTCTAATCGATACGCTCTGCACTCAACGCCGAATCACAGGCCGACAACAAATGTGAACACCAACAGAGGGAAGAATTGTGTGTTTCCCCCAGTTGGTGAAAAAAACCAGCATAAGTCTTGGCTGCTTCTGCTGCACCCAGAGTCTTATGCGTCTTTTCAGTCTAATTTTTCTGTCTGGAAAAAGATTGTGTCCTGGTTTTCTGCACCCAGTAAATCCAGGTGCAGAAAACCTAACAACTGATAATCAAGTGGAATAAAATAAGCACATGAAAGTCCGCCTTCATTTCATTGCCCTTGATTCATACTCTGGACCATAGTTGAGGGATAGGTCTAGGCATAGTCCTCGCAGCACACAATAGATTTGCTTGAGGCAGAGGCCAAAACTCAAAAGTCAGGAAACCAGATACAAGTAGGTGGTAACTCAGGGCAGGGGAAAACGCCTGTTGTCCGTGGAGAAATTATTCACTTCCCAGAAATCTGCATTACAAATTAATTAATAGTATATGTTTTTTAATATTTGTTTGGTGCCAGTCCATATGACTTTCAGAAATGCCTTTGGGATTCTATGTTGCAACTTTATAGGGTACATGTATCCTTTGTGAGCTTAATAAAATGTTGAAAATTCTACAAATCCTCACTCCTACATCCAATTACTCTCATTCTACCATTCTACACTCTGCTCTGTCTGAAAAACAGCTCAGCATTTTCAAAATTCTGCATTGATTTGGCTTGTAAATTATATTTTTGGAAATGCACATGTATTAACTATTTAATTTTAATACTATAGGTGATTGAAATTACGGACGAAGAAAGCAAGATTTGAATGTCAGTGCCAGAAGAAGGATTATTTTGAAAAACTGAAGGACATCCAGCATTCTACGTTTAAACAATTTCCAAAAATCTAAGTGTGGCGAGGAAAGTACTATACCTGTAAGTGAAGTCTCTAATTTTGCATTTCATTAACCCAGAGCAAAGCCATATCTGTGCACACAGCATCAGAAATAATGTAGAAAGACTGCTTCAGCATCCTCATCTGAAATATTATCAGAAAGACAAATTGCCTAAGCATGACAGAATAACGTTCATCTAAAGCATCATGTAATTCTAGAGAGGAAGCACACACTGCATAAAAAGTTACAACTAAAGGTTTCTTCTGCATACCATCAAAGAAAAGACGCTGAAAGAAGACTCCGAAGATGACACGTTAACAACTAAGAGATTGGAAAATCGCCTTTGTTCAACAACCGTTTTAACCAGTTATGCAAGTTTGAGACTATCTGCCTTGGGATATACCACCTTGACCCACTCTGCTCACTCTTGCGAAAACCTTAAAAATTCACCACTTTATTGTGTTAATGACCATCTCAGATTGTTTCCTTTTTATTGTGTACTGTTCTGTAATTCTATGTAAATCACCTCAACATTATCTGTTGTGCAGTAGTGATATGTAAAACTGTTAAATATAAAAATGGATTAAAAGAGCACAGTTGCGCTATAGCTAATGTAAATAAATCCTCATCTTCAGAACTACAAACCTTAACCTTACCCCAAACATAGAAAGGGTAGAAGGAACTGATGTTCTGCGACTAATGATCCACAATAGTACTGTGCACGTTCTAACGCCTTCAGTTACTGCCATTACATCAGAGCAAAAAGGTACTTATCAGTTTAATCATTAAATATCAGACTAACACCTTATTACTGCATTGCTAAGAACCTATACAAATCGATTTGAGAAAAACTTCAGTCACAAATTAAGTTGCTGCCGGAGAGGCTATAACCTAAAGACTATTATCTGCTAGGAAAATTTCAACAGGTGTTACAGGACTGCTTCCCGACATTTTTTGCTCAATTCAAGTGTTGAGAAATTTACACACAATTTCTTTTAGAGATAAGTGCTGAACATTATCTAAACAAGCCCGACTCTAAAATCGAGGCAAAATAACCGAAGTTGGGGAAAAAAGTTACCTGTGTCAAAAAGATACAGCCATAAATCTTATCTCACAGAATTTGACAGAATGCACACAGGGGTAAACCACTTTCAGTGCAAAGTATGCCAAAAAGTTTCAGGCGTAAATCTTATCTCACTGAGCATATGAGAATCCACACTGGGGGAAAACACTCTCCGTGTAAAGTATGCCAAAAAAGTTTCAGGCGTAAATCTTATCTCACTGAGCATATGAGAATCCACACTGGGGGAAAACACTCTCCGTGTAAAGTATGCCAAAAAAGTTTCAGGCGTAAATCTTATCTCACTGAGCATATGAGAATCCACACTGGGGAAAAACCTTTTCAGTGCTCTGAATGTCAGAAAAGGTTTCGTTTCAAACTGAGTCTATATCGACATGCATTAACCCACTCTGTGGAAAAACCTTACCAGTGCGCTGAATGCCCAAAAAGATTCAACCAAAAATCTCATCTCACTGAACATATGAGAATCCACTCTAGGGAAAAACCTTACCAGTGCTCTGAATGCCCAAAAGATTTAAAACTTAAATCACTACTAATGGCACATGTGAGATTCCACACTGGGGAAAAACCTTATCAGTGCTCTGAATGCCAGAGATGTTTCATTGACAAATGGAGACTCACTAAACATACAAGGACCCACTCTTGGGTAAAACGTTATCGGTGCACTGAATGTGACAAATGTTTCAGTGAAAAAAGCAGTCTCGCTCAGCATATAAGAACCCACACTGGGGAAAAACCTTATCAGTGCTCTGAATGTTACAAATGTTTCAGCCAAAAAAGCAATCTCACTGAGCATATAAGAATCCACACTGGGGAAAAACCTTATCAGTGCTCCGAATGCCAAAAATGTTTCAGCCAAAAATCTCATTTCACTGAACATATGAGAATCCACTCTGGGGAAAACCCTTATCAGTGCTCTGAATGCCAGAAAAGTTTTTGTAAGAAACAGAGTCTATCTCGACATGCAATAACCCACTCTGTGGACAAACCTTATCAGTGCCCGGATTGTCAGAAATGTTTCAAAGACAAAAGCAGTCTCACTCAGCATACAAGCTACCACTCTAAGACTAAGGAAAAACTTTATCAGTGCTCTGAATGCCAGAAATGTTTCGGTAATCAAAGCACTCTGACTCAGCATACAAGAACCCACACTGGGGAAAAACCTCATCAGTGCACAGAATGCCAGAAATGTTTCATTGAAAAAAACAGTCTCACTCGGCATACAATAACCCACACTGGAGAGAAACCATATCAGTGCACGGAATGCCAGAAATGTTTCAATGAAAAACGCGATCTCACAGTGCATATAAGAACCCACACTGGGGAAAAACCTTATCAGTGCTCTGAATGCCAGAAAAGGTTTTGTTACAGACAAAGTCTTTCTCATCATGCAATGACCCATTCTGTGGAGCAACCTTATCAGTGCTCTGAATGCCAGAAATGTTTCGGTAATCAAAGCACTCTGACTCAGCATATAAGAACCCACACTGGGGAAAAACCTTATCAGTGCTCTGAATGCCAGAAATGTTTCCGTTTAAAAAGTAGTCTCACAAAGCACATAAGTACCCACACTGGGGAAAAACCTTATCAGTGCTCTGAATGCCCAAAACGTTTCAACCGTAAATCACTTCTAACTGTACATGCGAGATTCCACACTGGGGAAAAACCTTATCAGTGCTCTGAATGCCAGAAACAATTTAACCGTAAATCACTTCTAACTGTACATGTGAGATTCCACACTGGGGAAAAACCTTATCAGTGCTCTGAATGCCAGAGATGTTTCAGTGACAAAATGAGACTCACTAAACATACAAGGACCCACACTTGGGTAAAACGTTATCGGTGCACTGAATGCAACAAATGTTTCAGTGAAAAAAGCAGTCTCACTCGGCACATAAGAACCCACACTGGGGAAAAACCTTATCAGTGCTCTGAATGCCAGAAATGTTTCAATGAAAAAAGACATCTCACGTTGCATATAAAAACCCACACTGGGGAAAAACCTTATCAGTGCTCTGAATGCCAGAAATGTTTCAGTATAAAAAGTAGTCTCACACAGCACATAAGAACCCACACTGGGGAAAAACCTTATCAGTGCTCTGAATGCCAGAAATGTTTCAGTATAAAAAGTACTCTCACACAGCACATAAGAACCCACACTGGGGAAAAACCTTATCAGTGCTCCGAATGCCAAAAATGTTTCAGCCAAACATCTCATCTCACTAAACATGTGAGAATCCACACTGGTGAATAAAATTATCAGTGCTCTAAATGTCAGAAAAGATTCAGAGGTAGAGATGGTTACAAGCGCCATAAGAAAACACACTGTAGGAAGGTGGATATCTGACTATGGTTACCCCCAACTTTTTGCCTAGTGTTTAGCTGGTTTTCGACTTAGCCTGGGCCCTGAATAGCAGGATCCCAGGCCAACTATCGGCTCTCTCCTTAAAACGGACTCCATGTACCTTAGGTACATACACAATTGGATATTGGTTCACCTTATGAGTCCCTGTATAGTGTACCCTAGGTACTCAGGGCATAGGTGTAACCAAGGCCTACCAGGGGCTGCAGCATGTTTTATGCCACCCCTGGCTGGCCACCCAAATAGACACAACTGGCTGATCACTCAGCTGGGGCAAGGTCGTGTAATTACCCCTTGCTTAGGTGTAGTATTCCTATACCTACATACATATAGATACATAGTAACCTATAAGTCACTCCTATGGCAGGCCTTAACAATCCTGAAGGCAGAGTGCTTGGTTATATGTGAGATGGTGCTCTAGCATGAGCTGAGCCTGTCTGCAGCGTTCGGAACTACTTCCTTATAGCTGTTCTATGATATTGCCATACTATATACTCTTAAGTGCATTATAATCCTCGCGGTTAATGCTAACTTTGGTTTGGCTTTATCGAAACATGTCGTGTAAGGTGTCATACGCTTTGGAATACTACCCCCTCGCCAATTCTGGAGACGGGGTTAGTATTCCACTCTTCTAGACGGAGAAGACATGTTAGTTCTGACGATCACGGTTAAAGTTAACCAGAGCCCCAGCGTTACAAAATGAACGCTGCTGCCCCAGACACCAGTCTGGCCTCCTGCTGCTGGGAGTCCTTCCAGCTAGGGAGGCCTGGACAATAGGTTTACTGCCTGGAGAGGTGCGAGCACCGCCCCATACAGGAGTTTGTGTATTAGGACAGGGAGGGTTGAAAAGAAACACACTGCCTGGAGCACTCTAGGTGCTCCATGCATACCCCAGTTCAAACCGGTTGCTGGGGCAACCCTGCCCCAGCTCTGGCGCGAAACTGGAGAAAGGAAAGGGTGTGTAACCACCCCCCTTCCTGGTCCCACCTATAGGAGGGACCTAGTAGGTAAACCAGCCCACTTTAGTTGTATAAAGATAGGAGCTGACCCAGGAGACTTTAGATTAATCCTGGAATCGAACTGAAGACGAAACTCTGGACCCTTCGACATTCACCTGAGCTGAAGACTGAAGAATCTCCCTTGTGGCCAAGGAGTGACCACCCTGGGCAACTAGGCACCATCCAGCGACTTGAAGGCTTGCTTTGCCCCCGTTCCCGCCGGAACCCGAGCGCAGTGCCTGACAAGATCCTGACTCCCTGAGCCCTCTGACCCCACTGCACGACTCCAGCACAGCTGAGCACTGTGGACGGCGTTGGACCTTGTGGACCGGACATCTTGAAAAGTCCTTCTTCTTGCTACCAGCGCAGCTCCTGAGGCATCCTCGAAGCTGTGCACTGGGGACTGAGACTCCCCGAGACTGAGCACCACCTGCACCGAAGATCAGCCCTCCGCATTCCACGTGTTCTGCGTGGGGCCCTTCTGTTTGTGTTCTACTCGACGTGTTGTCCCGGTTGCTGGCCAGTTGGCTAGTAGCCCTGAGACGACTATGCTTTAAGAAATCCATCGCTGGTCTGGTTGCTCCAGACTGGCACTTGCTTCCCTGAAAAGGTGAAGTACCTCAGACCCTCCTGGCCTGCACCAGAAGCCTTTTGTGTATTTATTTATTTATTTTGCATATTTATAGAGCGCTCTAATACCCGGAGGTGTCCTGGCGCTAGAAGGATAGACTGGTGTGATGGAGCGTACTTACTGAGTGAAGAGCCATGTTTTTAGACCTCTTCTAAAGGCCATCAGATTCTGGGTTTGTCTGAGCGCAAGTGGAAGTTTATTCCAGGCCTCAGCCGCCCCGAGAGAAAAACTCCTGCCTCCCCAGCGAGCTTTTTTAATTCTGGGGACCGTAACCAGAGCCAGTTGTCCTGACCTCAGGGTTCTTGCTGGTTTATGCCAGAAAAGTGATTTCAAGTGCCTAGGGCCCGTATCGTGGAGGGCCTTGAAGACCATACATACTGCCTTGAAAGTGATTCTTTTACGGATGGGTAGCCAATGTAGCTAATGTTTATCACAACGTTGACCCGTGCTTCGCCTTCAAATGTCATACTGAGGTCTAGATCCTATATTTATATCAACAACTTTTGACTAAACGTTCCAACCAGGTGTCATACAGAGTGTATGTTACTGAGCGACGCGGACAGTCTTTTCACCATGTCTATGGCTGACAAGCGGTAACTTAGCAACCCATAATAGTCTATCTACCATGCAGATACGGTCTGAGTAGATCACGTGATCCCGTTCCCTTGGTGATATTACCAAAGCCGGAACCCAACTTCGCCATTGCGATTTGGAGCAGCGATCAGGACGTGATTCACTCCGTACTTGGTAAGCATTATCGAAAATCCCTAACAATCGTACTCGCTAGTCATAGTCCATTTCAACGGTTGTACGGGCAATGTCCCTAACGTTACTCTAACCCTTGTTTCCAGACGCATCTTGATTGTTTTTCGAACTAATCTACAAACCAACCCCAGTCCCGTCGGACGTGTTTTAAATACGGCGATCGGGTGAGTGCCTCTCTTGTATGTGAAATGACAAGTAGTTATCCGGGAGGTGATATGATTCCCTAAATGGCCAATTATCATTATATTTGACAGAATTGGCATCATCGTTGAAACCCAGGACTACGACAGGCATTTTAAACAACAGAAATGATGAATTTTACAATATGGTGAGTCATCTATCTCCGGCTGACCAACCATGTGACGTACTGACCCTTTTTATTTCATTACGATTACATCGTCCCTCTTTGAATTTTTAACCCATAGATCTACTAGATCGACCTTAATACAGACGACATCGGGTCCTGACTATACCACTCCCGTGGTAAGTTCGACATTCGATGAATGTATGATCAGTCTTGAACTAATTCAGAGGTCATTAGTCTATGACTTCAACAGCTCTGAACCCCTAGAATGTTTTCCCTTATAAGTGTGTTGTCCATGTCCATTGATGACGGCCAGCCTATTCCCAACTGCTCTTGACTTCAGAGATTTAAATAATTGTGACGTTTTAACGCAATGTTAAGTTTTCCCAGTCTTAGCCCTAGTAAATTTGGGCGGGAATATGCCAATCCACCTCCCCATGTGCCGATGTGCTCTTTGTCCGTACTAAACATAGGGATAATTTTTCCCGACTCTAAAAACTATATATTTTTACATTAAATAGGTTTTGTGTCCCACTCTCCTTGTCCTGATGAAGACCCTACAGCAAGAATATTATTGTCTGCATATATGAGGGTCGAAACGTCGACAACTACCAGTCTCTCTATATCAACTCCACTCCAGACTGCCTTCATTTATGAACTATGTGGAGTATGATTTTTGCCTGAATCAGTTGTATGAACCTAACGGTCCTGTTTTGTGTACAGTTCTATGTAACATATACAATTAATCGTTATATTTGCTGATCACACCAGTATCTAAAATTTCCCCCTCCTTTTTTCACTACCTCCTTACACTATCACACCCTCCCTTTCTTCTCTACCACTTTGGGGCACTGCAAAAAACCACTAATTGCTTTGAATCATTGTATATTCAATATGCTTCCACAGTGTGAATAAAACATTGTGGACTAAGTTGCTTTTTGCTTGATTCCATTTGTATCGTGTGAGCATTACTTCTATGTTACTGGGACCCCTTACTATCACTAATTGTCCACCCAGGTCCCCGTGACTCTAACTGGGTATAACCCCCTTATCAATATTGTACTTCGTGCAGAAAATGCTCTGCGAGGTTTCACTTCATGTTCAATTTATTTGATCATTGCACATCATGGCAGAACTCTTATCCTACTCTGAGGATTATATATACAAATTATTAGAAGATCCAAACAACGTATTCATTTCCTCTGATATCTCGACCATTGACTTTACACTGAAAGATAAAATTTCTCGTCTTGAGCGGCTGGAGAAGAAGCTGGTCCGGACTCGGTGGCATGGTCACCTCCTCACCAAGTACCTTAAAGAAAACATTATCCCCATTGGGTTGCAAATAAAGATCGAGCCAGCTATATTTGTGGAGGTACCAAAATTCAGAGAGGGTTTCAGTCACGTTGCGAACAACTGCTCCCGTCACTGGATGGTCCTAGGCGTGGAAACCGCCGCTGAACAAATCCATCTAATTACAGCGGAAATCAAGACCTTAAAAGAAGAAATAGCGGCTGATGCAAACTTCGCGAGTGCTAAGGAGACCCTAACCAACCTAGAAGCAACATTAAAGGATTTTGATCTAACAACTCAAAATCGAAAACTAGAGAAATTGGCGCGTGATATTCGGCTGTATGACAAAAAGAAGACCTATCCCTATCTCCAAGAGGATTACTTCCGACAAGATAACCAGGGTAGATTTACCAATCGAGGCCGGGGAACACCCAGAGGAAGACGAAACTATTACACCTTTTCGGACTCCTCCTATAGCTCGGAGGGCGAGCAAGAACAACCGGGACCCAGTTTCCAGCAAAACTACTCGGACTCTGGATATCAGCAGCAATATCAGTATCAAAACCCCCCTTTTTTAGGGCAACGCCAGGGGACATGGCGACCCCCTCGCGGCAGAGGCAACACCTGGCAACGCGGCCAACAACGTGGATCTCAACAGAACACAAATGCATGGAATGGAGGTCGTGGCCAACCACAAAAACAGGTACATTTCCAGACGGAACCACAACACGGGGAACGTGTTACCAGGAACAAAACCTACAGATGGTAGGCAACCATGAGAATTATCCCCGATTAAGACTCTTGGGCGGTGCCCCTGAGGCGGCTGCCAGCCCTGTTGTAAACATATCTAAGCACACTCTGAACGAGAATGAAATCAAAATACTGGGTAAAGGATTATCATATGTACCTACCAACCACCCGGATGCCTTCACCATCCGTGCTGAACTATTCCAATTTCTCCGCAAAATACGGTTAAAATATTTTTTCCGTAACTCTGTGCCAACTATTCAATCTTCTGTAACTGGGCTAAGACCCCCATCAACTTTTGTCCCATTCAACAGTGTCATGTCGCACAAAATATTGGCCTATGAATCGGTGGTACTAAGAGATGTATTACAGTTACTGGGAACCAAGTGCTTTACCAGATACAATACCAGCAAAGAAGAGAAACTGGCCTTGCAATCGCTAGCTCGCAATGAGCAACTGATTATTAAACCTGCGGACAAGGGTGGTGCAATCGTGGTACAGGATGTCACCTCGTATGAGTCTGAAATCTATCGCCAATTAAATGATGGAACTAGCTATCAACAACTACGAGCGGACCCTTCGAAAGCCATTGCTCTAGAAATCCTGGAGATCACCAAGGCTGGCCTTGACCAAGGCTTCCTATCGGAACTGGAATTCAATTTTCTAAACAAACAGCACCCCCGGTTGGCTACAATTTACACCATACCGAAGATTCATAAATCCATGGCAGACCCTCCAGGCCGTCCTATAGTCTCGGGATGTGGCTCCATCCTTGAGCCCTTGGGAAAATACATCGATTTCTTTCTTAAACCGCTTGCAGAGGCCACACCAGCATATCTTCGTGACACCATGCACACCATAAACATTGTTGAAAACGTATCCTTTGATACACAACAACAACGTTTGGCGACTTGCGATGTTGTATCTTTATATACGTGTATTCCACAACATGAAGCATTGATGGTCATCACTCGGTGCCTACAACAGCGACCAGCGCCAGTTCAAGTGCCCACGGAATTCATTGTGGCTCTACTCCGTATAGCCATGACTAAAAACTTTTTCATTTTCAGGGATAAATTCTATATCCAAACATCGGGAGTAGCAATGGGGGCTCCTTTTGCACCGGATGTAGCTATCCTATACATGGCAGCTTTTGAGCAAGACACTGTGTTGAATCAGGTGAATCCATTCAGAGACCACCTTGGTCTCTGGATGAGATACATAGACGACATCCTACTGATATGGAATGGCAATCTGGAGGAATTAACAAGGTTCTTTGATTGGTTGAATACGCAGTCTCAATTTTTAAAGTTCACCATTCAATCTGACAATCACCAAATAAATTTCCTTGACCTTACCATCTATGAGAATTCTGGACACCTACTAACGAAACTATACCGCAAACCAGCAGAAAGGAACTCACTGTTACACTATGACAGTCATCACCCGAGGGCCCTAAGAGACAACTTGCCCTTCGGGCAATTCCTACGTATACGGCGAAACTGTTCGAACAAAGATGACTATTTTAGGGAATCAGAAGAACTCAAGCAGAGACTCACAAGCAGAGGCTATCCCAAACAACTAATCAAACGAGCAAGGAAGAGGGCTTGGTTCTACCCCCGAGAAGAATTGTTGACTCCCAAGGCCGACCTAGATCACCCAGAACAAAGAATAGTATGTGTAACTACTTTCAATACCAAAAGTAATAAAATAAGACGCATAATCAACCACCACTGGGAACTCATATCAGATGATATCAAACAAACAGACCCGCCTCTACATGCTTTCAAAAAAGCGAGAAGCATCAAAGACCATGTGGTCCGCTCTTTCTTCAAGACACCAATGAATCCTACTGTCACCACTCTGTGGAACCTACCCCCTATAGTCGGTCACTTCAGATGTGGCAGCTGCAAAGCATGTGACAGCACCATTCAAACCAAAGAATTCACATACCGTCATCACAAGATCCTAATGAAGACGCACACTAACTGCAATTCGTCAAATATCATCTACGCCATCCTCTGTCCCTGTCTCTTGATATACATTGGCCAGACACAGCAGAAAGCCAAAGTAAGAATACTCCAGCATATGAGCAGAATTCGGTGCCAAGTGCCAGGGGCTCCGTTGGTAGATCACTTCACCACAGCTGGACATTCACCTGAGAGCCTTACATGGGTAATCATTGAAAAGGCCACACTGGGACCCCGGGGTGGGAATATCGCCAACATCCTCAACACCCGGGAGTTAAAATGGATGTACACATTAGACTCAATAGAATCTGGGCTCAATGAACAGGATAGCTCTTTCTCCCAATTAGCCACTTTATCGTAATTACCGCTTCATCTATCATGAGTATGGCCTTACCCTCATGTGAGAGGTACGCCATTTCTCGTAATTTGGGACATTGTACTAATGTATAGCTATTCCATGTTTCCTATGTAGCAAACCTTATATGTCTCCAATGAATGACACAGTCGCCACCTAATGTTCAATCTCTCTATAATCTATCGACCAGGTGATGTGGTCTTTACCCTCGTGTGAGAGGTACACCACTCTGGATCCAAGAAATGGCCTATACCCTCTTGTGAGAGGTACACCATTTTTGGCTCATATTGCATTTACAAGGGGACAGATTTCTTTTTTCCTCTTTTTTCTCTCAAAAGGTTTATTTGACATAATGTATTTATGATCATCAATATCAATGTATCAGGTGCTATGCATCTCCTGCAATTACCTAATGTTTATCACAACGTTGACCCGTGCTTCGCCTTCAAATGTCATACTGAGGTCTAGATCCTATATTTATATCAACAACTTTTGACTAAACGTTCCAACCAGGTGTCATACAGAGTGTATGTTACTGAGCGACGCGGACAGTCTTTTCACCATGTCTATGGCTGACAAGCGGTAACTTAGCAACCCATAATAGTCTATCTACCATGCAGATACGGTCTGAGTAGATCACGTGATCCCGTTCCCTTGGTGATATTACCAAAGCCGGAACCCAACTTCGCCATTGCGATTTGGAGCAGCGATCAGGACGTGATTCACTCCGTACTTGGTAAGCATTATCGAAAATCCCTAACAATCGTACTCGCTAGTCATAGTCCATTTCAACGGTTGTACGGGCAATGTCCCTAACGTTACTCTAACCCTTGTTTCCAGACGCATCTTGATTGTTTTTCGAACTAATCTACAAACCAACCCCAGTCCCGTCGGACGTGTTTTAAATACGGCGATCGGGTGAGTGCCTCTCTTGTATGTGAAATGACAAGTAGTTATCCGGGAGGTGATTTGATTCCCTAAATGGCCAATTATCATTATATTTGACAGAATTGGCATCATCGTTGAAACCCAGGACTACGACAGGCATTTTAAACAACAGAAATGATGAATTTTACAATATGGTGAGTCATCTATCTCCGGCTGACCAACCATGTGACGTACTGACCCTTTTTATTTCATTACGATTACATCGTCCCTCTTTGAATTTTTAACCCATAGATCTACTAGATCGACCTTAATACAGACGACATCGGGTCCTGACTATACCACTCCCGTGGTAAGTTCGACATTCGATGAATGTATGATCAGTCTTGAACTAATTCAGAGGTCATTAGTCTATGACTTCAACAGCTCTGAACCCCTAGAATGTTTTCCCTTATAAGTGTGTTGTCCATGTCCATTGATGACGGCCAGCCTATTCCCAACTGCTCTTGACTTCAGAGATTTAAATAATTGTGACGTTTTAACGCAATGTTAAGTTTTCCCAGTCTTAGCCCTAGTAAATTTGGGCGGGAATATGCCAATCCACCTCCCCATGTGCCGATGTGCTCTTTGTCCGTACTAAACATAGGGATAATTTTTCCCGACTCTAAAAACTATATATTTTTACATTAAATAGGTTTTGTGTCCCACTCTCCTTGTCCTGATGAAGACCCTACAGCAAGAATATTATTGTCTGCATATATGAGGGTCGAAACGTCGACAACTACCAGTCTCTCTATATCAACTCCACTCCAGACTGCCTTCATTTATGAACTATGTGGAGTATGATTTTTGCCTGAATCAGTTGTATGAACCTAACGGTCCTGTTTTGTGTACAGTTCTATGTAACATATACAATTAATCGTTATATTTGCTGATTACACCAGTATCTAAAATTTCCCCCTCCTTTTTTCACTACCTCCTTACACTATCACACCCTCCCTTTCTTCTCTACCACTTTGGGGCACTGCAAAAAACCACTAATTGCTTTGAATCATTGTATATTCAATATGCTTCCACAGTGTGAATAAAACATTGTGGACTAAGTTGCTTTTTGCTTGATTCCATTTGTATCGTGTGAGCATTACTTCTATGTTACTGGGACCCCTTCCTATCACTAATTGTCCACCCAGGTCCCCGTGACTCTAACTGGGTATAACCCCCTTATCAATATTGTACTTCGTGCAGAAAATGCTCTGCGAGGTTTCACTTCATGTTCAATTTATTTGATCATTGCACATCATGGCAGAACTCTTATCCTACTCTGAGGATTATATAGACAAATTATTAGAAGATCCAAACAACGTATTCATTTCCTCTGATATCTCGACCATTGACTTTACACTGAAAGATAAAATTTCCCGTCTTGAGCGGCTGGAGAAGAAGCTGGTCCGGACTCGGTGGCATGGTCACCTCCTCACCAAGTACCTTAAAGAAAACATTATCCCCATTGGGTTGCAAATAAAGATCGAGCCAGCTATATTTGTGGAGGTACCAAAATTCAGAGAGGGTTTCAGTCACGTTGCGAACAACTGCTCCCGTCACTGGATGGTCCTAGGCGTGGAAACCGCCGCTGAACAAATCCATCTAATTACAGCGGAAATCAAGACCTTAAAAGAAGAAATAGCGGCTGATGCAAACTTCGCGAGTGCTAAGGAGACCCTAACCAACCTAGAAGCAACATTAAAGGATTTTGATCTAACAACTCAAAATCGAAAACTAGAGAAATTGGCGCGTGATATTCGGCTGTATGACAAAAAGAAGACCTATCCCTATCTCCAAGAGGATTACTTCCGACAAGATAACCAAGGTAGATTTACCAATCGAGGCCGGGGAACACCCAGAGGAAGACGAAACTATTACACCTTTTCGGACTCCTCCTATAGCTCGGAGGGCGAGCAAGAACAACCGGGACCCAGTTTCCAGCAAAACTACTCGGACTCTGGATATCAGCAGCAATATCAGTATCAAAACCCCCCTTTTTTAGGGCAACGCCAGGGGACATGGCGACCCCCTCGCGGCAGAGGCAACACCTGGCAACGCGGCCAACAACGTGGATCTCAACAGAACACAAATGCATGGAATGGAGGTCGTGGCCAACCACAAAAACAGGTACATTTCCAGACGGAACCACAACACGGGGAACGTGTTACCAGGAACAAAACCTACAGATGGTAGGCAACCATGAGAATTATCCCCGATTAAGACTCTTGGGCGGTGCCCCTGAGGCGGCTGCCAGCCCTGTTGTAAACATATCTAAGCACACTCTGAACGAGAATGAAATCAAAATACGGGGTAAAGGATTATCATATGTACCTACCAACCACCCGGATGCCTTCACCATCCGTGCTGAACTATTCCAATTTCTCCGCAAAATACGGTTAAAATATTTTTTCCGTAACTCTGTGCCAACTATTCAATCTTCTGTAACTGGGCTAAGACCCCCATCAACTTTTGTCCCATTCAACAGTGTCATGTCGCACAAAATATTGGCCTATGAATCGGTGGTACTAAGAGATGTATTACAGTTACTGGGAACCAAGTGCTTTACCAGATACAATACCAGCAAAGAAGAGAAACTGGCCTTGCAATCGCTAGCTCGCAATGAGCAACTGATTATTAAACCTGCGGACAAGGGTGGTGCAATCGTGGTACAGGATGTCACCTCGTATGAGTCTGAAATCTATCGCCAATTAAATGATGGAACTAGCTATCAACAACTACGAGCGGACCCTTCGAAAGCCATTGCTCTAGAAATCCTGGAGATCACCAAGGCTGGCCTTGACCAAGGCTTCCTATCGGAACTGGAATTCAATTTTCTAAACAAACAGCACCCCCGGTTGGCTACAATTTACACCATACCGAAGATTCATAAATCCATGGCAGACCCTCCAGGCCGTCCTATAGTCTCGGGATGTGGCTCCATCCTTGAGCCCTTGGGAAAATACATCGATTTCTTTCTTAAACCGCTTGCAGAGGCCACACCAGCATATCTTCGTGACACCATGCACACCATAAACATTGTTGAAAACGTATCCTTTGATACACAACAACAACGTTTGGCGACTTGCGATGTTGTATCTTTATATACGTGTATTCCACAACATGAAGCATTGATGGTCATCACTCGGTGCCTACAACAGCGACCAGCGCCAGTTCAAGTGCCCACGGAATTCATTGTGGCTCTACTCCGTATAGCCATGACTAAAAACTTTTTCATTTTCAGGGATACATTCTATATCCAAACATCGGGAGTAGCAATGGGGGCTCCTTTTGCACCGGATGTAGCTATCCTATACATGGCAGCTTTTGAGCAAGACACTGTGTTGAATCAGGTGAATCCATTCAGAGACCACCTTTGTCTCTGGATGAGATACATAGACGACATCCTACTGATATGGAATGGCAATCTGGAGGAATTAACAAGGTTCTTTGATTGGTTGAATACGCAGTCTCAATTTTTAAAGTTCACCATTCAATCTGACAATCACCAAATAAATTTCCTTGACCTTACCATCTATGAGAATTCTGGACACCTACTAACGAAACTATACCGCAAACCAGCAGAAAGGAACTCACTGTTACACTATGACAGTCATCACCCGAGGGCCCTAAGAGACAACTTGCCCTTCGGGCAATTCCTACGTATACGGCGAAACTGTTCGAACAAAGATGACTATTTTAGGGAATCAGAAGAACTCAAGCAGAGACTCACAAGCAGAGGCTATCCCAAACAACTAATCAAACGAGCAAGGAAGAGGGCTTGGTTCTACCCCCGAGAAGAATTGTTGACTCCCAAGGCCGACCTAGATCACCCAGAACAAAGAATAGTATGTGTAACTACTTTCAATACCAAAAGTAATAAAATAAGACGCATAATCAACCACCACTGGGAACTCATATCAGATGATATCAAACAAACAGACCCGCCTCTACATGCTTTCAAAAAAGCGAGAAGCATCAAAGACCATGTGGTCCGGTCTTTCCTCAAGACACCAATGGATCCTACTGTCACCACTCTGTGGAACCTACCCCCTATAGTCGGTCACTTCAGATGTGGCAGCTGCAAAGCATGTGACAGCACCATTCAA
The DNA here is from genome assembly GCF_964261635.1 of Lissotriton helveticus. Classification (NCBI taxonomy): domain Eukaryota; kingdom Metazoa; phylum Chordata; class Amphibia; order Caudata; family Salamandridae; genus Lissotriton; species Lissotriton helveticus. The sequence goes on from NC_136058.1 coordinate 439,237,733, forward strand.
ACTAAAGAATTCACATACCGTCATCACAAGATCCTAATGAAGACGCACACTAACTGCAATTCGTCAAATATCATCTACGCCATCCTCTGTCCCTGTCTCTTGATATACATTGGCCAGACACAGCAGAAAGCCAAAGTAAGAATACTCCAGCATATGAGCAGAATTCGGTGCCAAGTGCCAGGGGCTCCGTTGGTAGATCACTTCACCACAGCTGGACATTCACCTGAGAGCCTTACATGGGTAATCATTGAAAAGGCCACACTGGGACCCTGGGGTGGGAATATCGCCAACATCCTCAACACCCGGGAGTTAAAATGGATGTACACATTAGACTCAATAGAATCTGGGCTCAATGAACAGGATAACTCTTTCTCCCAATTAGCCACTTTATCGTAATTACCGCTTCATCTATCATGGGTATGGCCTTACCCTCATGTGAGAGGTACGTCATTTCTCGTAATTTGGGACATTGTACTAATGTATAGCTATTCCATGTTTCCTATGTAGCAAACCTTATATGTCTCCAATGAATGACACAGTCGCCACCTAATGTTCAATCTCTCTATAATCTATCGACCAGGTGATGTGGTCTTTACCCTCGTGTGAGAGGTACACCACTCTGGATCCAAGAAATGGCCTATACCCTCTTGTGAGAGGTACACCATTTTTGGCTCATATTGCATTTACAAGGGGACAGATTTCTTTTTTCCTCTTTTTTCTCTCAAAAGGTTTATTTGACATAATGTATTTATGATCATCAATATCAATGTATCAGGTGCTATGCATCTCCTGCAATTACCTAATGTTTATCACAACGTTGACCCGTGCTTCGCCTTCAAATGTCATACTGAGGTCTAGATCCTATATTTATATCAACAACTTTTGACTAAACGTTCCAACCAGGTGTCATACAGAGTGTATGTTACTGAGCGACGCGGACAGTCTTTTCACCATGTCTATGGCTGACAAGCGGTAACTTAGCAACCCATAATAGTCTATCTACCATGCAGATACGGTCTGAGTAGATCACGTGATCCCGTTCCCTTGGTGATATTACCAAAGCCGGAACCCAACTTCGCCATTGCGATTTGGAGCAGCGATCAGGACGTGATTCACTCCGTACTTGGTAAGCATTATCGAAAATCCCTAACAATCGTACTCGCTAGTCATAGTCCATTTCAACGGTTGTACGGGCAATGTCCCTAACGTTACTCTAACCCTTGTTTCCAGACGCATCTTGATTGTTTTTCGAACTAATCTACAAACCAACCCCAGTCCCGTCGGACGTGTTTTAAATACGGCGATCGGGTGAGTGCCTCTCTTGTATGTGAAATGACAAGTAGTTATCCGGGAGGTGATATGATTCCCTAAATGGCCAATTATCATTATATTTGACAGAATTGGCATCATCGTTGAAACCCAGGACTACGACAGGCATTTTAAACAACAGAAATGATGAATTTTACAATATGGTGAGTCATCTATCTCCGGCTGACCAACCATGTGACGTACTGACCCTTTTTATTTCATTACGATTACATCGTCCCTCTTTGAATTTTTAACCCATAGATCTACTAGATCGACCTTAATACAGACGACATCGGGTCCTGACTATACCACTCCCGTGGTAAGGTCAACATTTGATGAATGTATGATCAGTCTTGAACTAATTCAGAGGTCATTAGTCTATGACTTCAACAGCTCTGAACCCCTAGAATGTTTTCCCTTATAAGTGTGTTGTCCATGTCCATTGATGACGGCCAGCCTATTCCCAACTGCTCTTGACTTCAGAGATTTAAATAATTGTGACGTTTTAACGCAATGTTAAGTTTTCCCAGTCTTAGCCCTAGTAAATTTGGGCGAGAATATGCCAATCCACCTCCCCATGTGCCGATGTGCTCTTTGTCCGTACTAAACATAGGGATAATTTTTCCCGACTCTAAAAACTATATATTTTTACATTAAATAGGTTTTGTGTCCCACTCTCCTTGTCCTGATGAAGACCCTACAGCAAGAATATTATTGTCTGCATATATGAGGGTCGAAACGTCGACAACTACCAGTCTCTCTATATCAACTCCACTCCAGACTGCCTTCATTTATGAACTATGTGGAGTATGATTTTTGCCTGAATCAGTTGTATGAACCTAACGGTCCTGTTTTGTGTACAGTTCTATGTAACATATACAATTAATCGTTATATTTGCTGATTACACCAGTATCTAAAATTTCCCCCTCCTTTTTTCACTACCTCCTTACACTATCACACCCTCCCTTTCTACTCTACCACTTTGGGGCACTGCAAAAAAACACTAATTGCTTTGAATCATTGTATATTCAATATGCTTCCACAGTGTGAATAAAACATTGTGGACTAAGTTGCTTTTTGCTTGGCTCCAGGATTGTTAAGGCCTGCCATAGGAGTGACGTATAGGTTACCCTGTGTCCATATATGTTAGATATAGATATACTATATCTAAGTAAGAGGTGATTACACCAACTTACCCCAGCTGAGTGATCAGCCAGTTGTGTCAAATATGGAGGCCAGGCCAGGGGTGGCACAATACATGCTGCAGCCGCTGGTAGGCCTTGGAAACACCTATGCCCTGGGTACCTAGGGTACAATGTTACATGGGCCAATAAGGTGAACCAGTTCCAATTGGTAATGTACCTAAGGTACATGGAGTCCATTTTCAGGAGAGAGCAATTAGCCTGGGGCCCTGAATAGCAGGATCCCATGCAAACTGAGTCAAAAACCAGCTAAACACCAGGCAAAAAGTTTGGGGGTAACCATAGTCAGGTATCCACCTTCCTACACTTGCTACCCCTGATGAAGTGTTGAAGTGCTTTTCGGCGAGTAGCATGCTACTCCAGATCCTAAAAAGATGAATAGACAGATCAATTATGGTGGGTAGGTTGTTTTATTGCATACACACAACTGTACAAAATTAATAAAATTCTGTTGTAAAGTTTTACCCAAGAGGCAAGTATAGTCTCTGATAATAATGTATACAATACTGATAAGTTTTAAGTTGGCTTGCCATCAAGACTGATGCCCCGTAATGTTGATGCAAAGTCAGTTGTGCTGGAGTATCTTAGACTCTTGTTTAATTGTAATATCCACCTTGTAGGTACTGCTATTCGTATCAGGTCCACGTTGTAGGCAGACACAAACGTCTAAATTGTGCACTATTTATATTAAGCATAATGTAGGTGAGCAGATGACAGTAACCACTGTACAAGCTGTGTTAGGTGCTTAGAAGAAGAGTGACATAGAGGGCAATAAACACTCCACTAAATCTTTTATTATTATTAACAGTGCTCATAAGACCATACAATTCAATACGATGTACAAATAGCCCATTGGGGAACAGTTCAGGCATCATCTGGGGATTACACATCCGAGAAACACAAGTGTCTTTCATGAATACAAATTGACTACTCCTCCAAGGACTGCACTGTATTATTGACACGGGCGAAAAGGCAAACAAGCAGTCAGGAGGCGCACTGATTGTATACCCCCACCTGACAGGATGGTGACAGACCCCCACCACCTGCAGGGGAAACGTGCCACCTCACTTAATAGCTGCCAGACGCTTTACTTTGTAAGCAGACTGGTGGTTTACAACTGCGCCTACTTTGGGGCATCACATGTTTTTTCCATCATAATCTGGTGTACTCCCCCTGTGTGGGATGAGAGCACCCACTAAAAACTGCACCGTTGTGTAGTCTGGGACAGTGCATCTTCCATGTAATTCTGAACTGGGCCTTTAAATACGGTACTATTTTGTGTGCCTATTTAATTCAGGTATACAAAGAATGCGGTACTACTTGTATACTAGGGTAGGACAAGGAAGATTGAATTTCTAAGGTGGCAGAAATGTTTTTGTCAAAGTGCTTTATGCCCTAAACACTCTCCCGTACCCTGAACATAATGAGATTACGTAGAATACACCTCTGCGTGCCTAATGCTGCCATTTGTATTTCAAGACCAGTGATTAATGTGGCTTTATCAAGTTCAACGCCATTAGGCGTTCCCGACCTGTCTGATACTTGCATATGGAAAAGATGGGTCATTTGAACCTAAAGATAGATAAACATATTCATAGGTCACGATTTATGTCTGCATCTAATATAAAAATGTACATTAGGAGAGGTGATAAGTGAGAAGTTAAAGGCAGCTGCTAATCGAGTTGCATTTGTACATAGGCCTTCCTATATTATGATATCTATTCCTGCTACAGTCTTTAATTGTAATGAATAATTTAATACCCAGGCATGAAGTCATCGTCGAGCTGTTTAGATAATCCACCTGTCTCATCACTTCTTCCCGACTGCATCCTTAACCAGTGGCCTAGCCAGTGTGCCCTGGGCCCCAAGGCAAGAAAGGAAATGTGACCTCTCTGTGGAAAACAGCAATAATCATTGTTCTGTGGGCCCCTCAGGCCTCTGTTTGAACTGTGACCAACAGCAGTTATCAAGGTTCAGTGGGCCTTTAAGGCATCTGGGACCTGGTGCCACTGCACCTGCTGCACCAATGGGAAGCTAAGTCCCTGCCCGTAACAGCTTTTATTCTAGCCCCACTGGAGAACCAAAACAGCCAAGTACTGATCTGGCCATATATGCAGGCATGCAGCCGCCTCTTTTCACTGAAGGGATTTAAGTCGCATGAAAGCAGCATGCGGGAAACAACCATTTTCTGAGGTAAAGTCAACCAACACCTCGTCTGTTCCAACCTGAATCCATTTAAAACCAGGGACGAAAAAACGGTTCATCGTCATCCCTTGCTTTTCAGAAGGGTAAAACAGATTCATCTAACATTACAGTGTACCACATAACAAATTGTGATTCTGTTTACAAATTAAAACTAGCATGCATATAGGAGGGGGAGCCTTTGGCCAAAATAGCTTTTTTCCCAACCCATACTTTTAACACATCTTATACAAAAAATGCTAATTACATTCTCATCCGGAAATAGTCATTAGCGCCTACTCATAACCAAATGTCACTTAGAATTGTCTTTCAATTCAAGCTTTCAAAGGTAAATTGATATAAAAGCAGTATTTAAATTTTTGACATTGTGTACTCTTATCAAAATTTAGAGCATCAATTTTATATGACACACCACAGAAAAAAGGAGTTGTTTATATATACTAAACCTCCAGAAACGTTTGATTAACCAGTTATAAAGTCATGTCTAGCTTAGTTAGTTTATAGTCTTCTTTTTTTTCATAGTAATTATTTCACATTGTTACTGAATATGCATGGCTAAACACTTATAAGGTCCCAAAGGCGAGACCTATTGGCTATGACAATGCTTGTTATTGATTGAGTACATTGAGCGACAGAACCTTTGATTACGTCCTGATGAATGCCCCAAACACCTCTTTGGAGGGGTAATAGGCTGAAACATGTTGACCTCTTATTGACTCTAACAGTGCATATATATTTCTCCCACAGTGTCCTGCTTTTAATCCTGGCCCAGGGGCGTACAAATAATGCAAACCACATACCCTTTATCAAGTTTTAACTTTCACTCTGCTGCCCCCACTACCCTGAGCTCATTATTGTGGTATTTAGTATACCTTTCTCTATAACAAAATATGCCTGAACTCCTCTCTCTCAGTGAGGGGGTTGTTTCACGGTGCAAGGAGATTCCCAATAAGGAAGCATGCCAACTAAGGTGGGTGAGGGAAATTGTCCTTTTAAATGGATATTTCATCTTAGCTAGGTTTTCATTTGCAACAGTAATCCTCAGAGATCCAAGGGGATTCTTGATTGTGGTAGAAATGCATTTTTACCCCTTCATTGTACGTTCAAGCACAGACCATTGCATGAAATGTTGTGATCTATGTATGGAAAATACTCTGTGCACTGACAAAATGTGTTAAAATAATAGAAAGTTGATAATCGCATTTAATAACTTCTCATACCTGGATTTATCTAGAAGAGAAGTCTGTTAATTCTAACAGATTTTTGATACCACAAGGTATAAGAAATTTGTGGATCATTATCTGATATCTTTATCAGTAAATTATCTGAAATTATTGAACATAAACTTTTCCAAGTATTATTTCTAAAGATTAAGGAATTGATCTTTTCTAAACTAACCCCAGTGTGTATGATTACAATAACCACCTCTCTCAAATCAATATTGTTCTTTGTTTAGTGAGAAAGCTAAATGATCTAGGAGAAACCAGGAACTGCGCGTCAGAATTATTCTTAGGAAGCTTCAAGTTAGAGAGTGAAAAAACTTTTTAGAATGCCCCAAAAATTGTGATAAAGATATTTCAATATGTTTGACAAAAAGAATAGGTACATTTCATGACAATATTGAAAGGGGAACTAACTGGAACAAATATTTACACAACTATTAGAGACTAAATTTCAGCAATATAGGAAATACTGAGGTTCATGTACTAATAATCCATTTGGTAAAAAGTGGTTGCTTGTAGAGTCAGCACACTACTTTGTCTGTGATAGCTTTTAAATAAAGGCATTTTTTAATGCACCCCATTTTACTTTCAGATTCACAAATGTCCCCTTGGGTTACTACCTCCTGCTACTGTTTTTCAGTCCACATATGGTTTCAAAGCTCAATACATACCTTAACAATGTATTAAATATTCAGAAGGGAAACTATTAACATTCCCCTTCCAAATTCTGAATTGTTAAATGGGCTTAGTACATTTCAAAAAGGGGTTTAGCACTTGCAAACTCTGTGAATTACTGAAACAGTGGATTTTTTTAACAATAAAACATGAGGCCATTTTTCTCAATTCCCTCCAAATTAAGTTTGCTAATAATGTTAGTTGGATGATAACCGGTGCATGTACCTATTTAGTGTTAGTGTTGCTTCAGATCAAATAAAAACCCTCACACATAACCCTTACACAATACTTAAAGACCGAATTTCTGACATCCAGCGTTAATGTTTTGTTAAATATAATTGCAAATGTCACTTAAACAGGAAACTAGCTAAAGCAGTCTCTGGACATAAAATAGGATGTAATCATAATCTTTAGATACATTTTCTGAGTTTCAGGAACAATGTGTGTCTTCTGGGTTTACTCTAAACCACTATAATAAACATATTCAATGATTTTAGATTTGATCTGTTTGTACTGGTTTCTATTGCAGACAATAATCTAGATTTAGACCAAGGATCAATTCCACCCATGGCTTTTAAAATCTATTTATCAATGATCTCTATTAGTGGTATCGCAACTAAAACTGTACTAGAACTGATCTGAGAGATGGACCTTCAAGTATTATGCTCAGTCAATTTATTGAACAAACTATGGAGTTAAAATATGAATAGATTAGATCCACAAGCATTGCCTGACCACTGTATTTTACATCAATAGATTACTTATCAGCACATTTTCTCTAAGTACAATTCAGTCATCTTCTATTTTTCGGTGAGCTCGTGCTGGGTCTGTTAGAACTCTTTCAAAAATATGACATTTAAATGTCCCAAAAATCAGGAATTCTAGTTTAAAGCCTCGTCCAACCTTAATGAATGCTACACCAAAATATGCCCTTGTGTTCCTACATTTTATTGTGCACCATGATTCAGAAATGGCATGTTTTTGCTTTCGGAGGTAAAATTCTAAATATATTTATTGTTGTTGCCAGCCGAAACATTATCACTAATTGGGAAGATAACAACAAGTGGTCTTGTGATGCTTGCTGGAATGGGAAGTGTTTAATCAAAAAGTGGATGGAATTCAAGTTTAGGAGACAATTTTACAAACGTGTATGGATGCTGTATATATTTCAAACTGTTGATCTCCAAAATGGCCTAAATCAATTAATTGAATTGAAATTCAAGTTTATCATTTGAATCCTATTGTTGGAAAAGATGTGATTTTGAACCCCATGAGGTGGTTCCTTTCCAGAAAGCATTCAGGTTGTAATCATGAGTCAAATAATGCTTAGAAGGATACAATATTCAAATTGAATTCTAATTACATATGAAATGTTCATTGTTCAATATATTTCTCTTAGTATTTTAATGTGAGGACTTTATTGCCTAAGCAAAATAATTAGTATTTGTTTTTCTATATGTAGGAAGCATTACATTAATGAAATCACTGTTTCCTACCTTCTTTGTTTTCTTTCCTGTTCTTTATGAACGTTTCTATTGTTGAACTTTAAGGATTGCCCGAAATTAGGAATTGTGCTCTACATAACTTTGCTGTGTTACAGCATGTTGATTTTTATGTACTACTTTTGTCTCTTATGTGTATGGCAACTGATGTTTTGTTTTGCTTTAATAATCAGCTTATGTTTATTAGGTTTTATTATTCAATAAAATGTTTCAAACACAACAAATGGTAGTTGATATGTATTTACAACTGCAGCATTTTTATTGTATGGGCAGTTTCAAAGGGGCCAAAAATATGGTCTGTGGGATGACGGAGGACCACATTGGCATCAGCAGGGAGAGGTTTGGGCAGGTTATTGGGGTATATGTAAGGTTGGAAGTAGGGGGAACAAAGCATGTACATTGTGTGGACTGTGACTCCTGGAGTTATTGTGAGGGATACCATGCTACCCTGTAAATGAATCCCCTAGTGATTATTATCAACAAACTTTACTCGGTTATATAAAAGAAAAACATCTTCCAAGTTACAGATTGATAAATATAATATGTCCAAGTTAATCAGAACGCAAGTTAAAAATTCATGAATTACGGTAGTAGCATTTTGCGTCTGTGAGATCTCACTGAATGCCGTCATCCGTATCGGTAGCCGCTGGGGACAACATAGTGCATGGGCCGTTACTGGCTCAAGCAAAGTATCAACATCCGTTGGCATGACTGATGGGAGTGTGAGACATTTGTCTAACACTCATTCTTCTCCGCATAGCAGGCAGCGTAGAACAGGTAGGATGCAATCTTGCCAAATTGGCCTGAATGACAGAAACCATGTGGTATTTAATTCTCTTAGACGAGGTAGTCCCAACATTTGGACGATGCGCTCACGACACTTCATTGCTAGTAGAGTTGTCTCCAGGGAGAACTAGGTGTCGTTTGTGAAATTACTTGCCATATCGCAGCGATAGGAGCAAAAATAGTATTCCTGCAGCGAGTCCCAAAATGAGAGGCAATCCGCCAAACACTGAGTGCGCAAAGTTTGGAAATATTACTAGGACTGCTTCAAAAGGTGCTAACAGTCCAGAAATTACGGTCTTAAATACATGTAGAATACAACTCGTAACAGACATATTTAAGATACGACTTAACATTTCTGAGAAATGTATAGGGCAATTTGTAGTTAAGAGGGCATGTAACTCTGCAGAAGTCCTTGCGACTTGCAGATCATAGGTTTCTTTGGCCGAGGTCAGTCACACAGTTTTAAAAAAAAGAATGGCTTTCATTCTGCTTTAAATGAAGTAATCAGGGTTCCCAAGGCCTACATGCTCCGCAGATAACCCACTTACATTCAAGAACTGTTGGCACGGAAGCTGTAAAATTCAAAGAACAAGTTTATTAAGACCCCATGGGGTGGTGGTACACTCATACAGCACCCTTCGGTAATGCAAGAGGTATCACACCGAACATCGGTGTGACCCCGTCTTGTATACAGTTTTCAGGTAATAAAGATAGGCGGCACAAAGTTACAAGACATTATGTACATATATGGTCATGTTTTGGAACACAGCCAGCTCATTGGAGGGGGTACAACTCCGCTGGTCAGTTTGGCGGCACATTCCTGAGGGGTGACTGGTCAGTGGGGACTGCGCATGTACGAGCTTGACCAGTACTAAAAATAGCCTGTTGCTGGGCAAACTGAAGTGGTCAGTGGTACGGACAACGGACTAAAGGGCACGCTAGCCACGAGGCCGCTTATGATCTAAGATGGCCGCCGTAACATTCAAAATGGCGTTTTCATGTATAGCCAAGTTAAAGAGGAAAACGTGTAGTTTCAGCTAATCGCTAACGCGGCCATATCAAATACGACAGACGACCCTTTTAGCGTTTAGCTGAAGCTACCTCATAGTGAACATAATCAGGATGTTCGTCCTCAATGTCTATTGACATTATTTGCGTCACTTCTTTATGAAGCATCATTTTGTCATGAGCAAGAGCTCGTCTTGATGGTACACAAGCTGATAAACACATAGAACATAAAGCTGGGCCACATTGGATACATAAGCACACAAAGAACAGTACCCCTACAATGATACATAGAATCGTTAACAGTTTCCAGCCCCAAGCAGTAAGTATTGACCAGAACCATCCTGAAAGTGTCCAAGTTCCATTGTCCGGGTGTATTTCAGCTGCTATTTTATGCAGCTTCGATATGGCATCATAAACAGATGGTGAATTGTCAGGTATGTACACACAGCAGCTACTTCCGATAATTCTACATGCCCCCCCAGGGTCAGCTAGAACTACATCCAACACCATCCTATTTTGGAGTGTAACGATCCTAGAAATCTGGAGTTCCTCAGTAATATTCCCAAGTGCATTGGCAGTATCATTTGCTACAGCCTCAACAACACGTGTCAATCGTCTTATTTTCCGACTGTTCAATGCGGCCCCCACAAAGGAAAACAGTCCCAAATTGAAGTCCACATACTGCTGCAAGGCAGTATCAGTCTGGTCGATGTCATCCAGAACAACAGTCCGCTTGACTCTATTCAGGACAAAATCGTGATACAGGACATAGTCATTATGATACATCGGCGGGGCAATGAATACAGGGGGTAGTACAAACGATACATAACACGTGCCTAACCATCCCAATGGAAGCTGATGATAACCTTTCGTTCCACAAATGAAATACGTATTTCGAGATGCTACAAACGAGATGCCATTCGGACTATCAAAAGTAAGTGTGGTATTGCATTCACTTTTCCCTACCGGAATCGAACCTTTATTTCTTATTCACAAATCGGCTTTAGTAGCAATAACATTAATGACATGTGAGCTGGATACGTTGATATTTCGTTGATTGCTGTACACACGCGGGGCAGATATGTTATCGGGCCGGTACTCCTCCCATTCAAATCGAGTACCCTCAGCCCGTGGAAACCCATCCTTGTCATGGAAACATATTTTATTCAAGCGAAAAAGCACCCCCCCTTTCGTTGGCCATCTCAGAGTAAAGAGGAGGGTGTACCAGGCATTGCAAGATCCATTATGTGAGAACGGGAGTGGAATGAGTGGGGTGCCCCCTTTCTTCTGGTGCCCTGGCAACATCCCACACACCCAGCAATTGGAAGTATTAGTCATATTATGCGTGTGATGGAGAATCTGGATAAAGCTGTTGTTCAGATACGTTTGCCGATGCCGTTCTTCATGGTAGGGTAAGGTAAAGTGAAAATGTTCAGATGGAGCCGGGGTAGTCGGCAGCAAATGTTCACGTGCAGGTACCACAAGTTCAACTACCCAGGCTATTACAGCTATCACCACAATAGTCAAGACAAAGAGAATGGCACCTAATATTCGTTTGTCTCGTGATGCAGATGACGCCATAGTTCAGGAAAAGTTCTTACAAAGTCTCAAATAGTTCGAATTGTTCACAAAGTCTCAAATACACATGTGTGTATACCTAAAAAAGAAAAATACGGTGCTGAGCTCCGAGGTAGCCGTTGTTTTCTTCTCCGGGCCAAGACGGGTGTCGCTACACTGGGCAGAACTGATCCCCCCCCCTTGGAATTCCCGGTCTCCGTTTCACAAACCCCAGAGCGGTAACCAACCAGTCACGAAAAAACCAAAAAAATCTTCTTATCGTGGCCGCAGATTGTAACGCTCTCGTCCGGCAACAGCGTGGTCCGGGAAGGCTCCCTCAACTTCGGCCGACGTCACAGCTGGGCACTTTTCTTTCTCCAGAATCTCTTTGTAGTCGGTCAACACAGCAGGATTCACCAGATTAGGAGAGACACGACGGCAGTGTGTCGAGTGCACCCACCGCTTCCTGTTGGTCACTCGTACAGCGGTCCGGGTCGCCAGGAGGACCTGCTCGGGGCCCTTCCACCTCGGCTCCAAACTGCTCGCCCTCTCAAACGACCGAATCATTACATGGTCGCCGGGGCGAAGATCATGGCCCTCTCCAGTAGAGTTGTCAGGGAGCGCTTCTCGAACCTGTTGATGAATAGAAAGCAAATCATTTGTTAATCGTGCCAAATAATCATTCATCATTATACAAGGCACATCATGTATCAATCGCGGCTTGGGCACCCCCCAGATATTCATAGGGCGACCAAACACCACCTCATATGGTGTGAGGCCAGTTCGTGAATGGGGTACTGATCTAAGAGAGAGCAGCGCTAGCGGCAAAGCATCAGGCCACTTCAACGACGTGGATGCCACAATCTTGGCCAATTTGAGTTTTAACGTAGCATTGTACCGCTCAACCAGTCCTGCCGACTGAGGGTGGAACACAGCGTGAAACTTCTGCTGAATCCCTAACCCCTTCAGTACATACTCCACAATCTTCCCAACAAAATGAGGCCCATTATCGCTCCACAAAAATTTGCAAACTCCAAAGCGAGGAAAGAATTCCTTAAGCAACACCTTAGCCGTTGTTAGGGCTGTATTGTCTTTCGTGGGGAAGGCCTCAACCCATTTGCTAAAGGCACATACCACCACTAGGACGTACTTCAGGTTGTTGCAGCGCTCGAGTTGGATATAATCCATTTGGAGTACCTCAAATGGTGCAGAGGGTGGAACGAACCCTCCTTTCGGAGTATGGGTCCCCTTTTCAGGATTGTGTTATAAACATACCAGGCAGGTCTGCACTACTCTCTTGGCAGTATTAGCAATCTCGGGATGTTCCCAGACTCGTGTTAACAGTCGAGTGATTGCAAGAGCTCCGACATGCGCCAATCCATGTGTCATCTGGACCATCGCCTGCAAGTAAGCTGCAGGCAATTTCCATTTTTCCATGTCCTTGCTTCTCCAACAACCCTCATCATCTAGTACCCCATCTGCTGCCCATGCCGCAAGTTCTGATTCAGTAGCTGATTTCTGAATATCCAAGATTTCTGCTCTAGCATCGCTCCATCGCCCAGCCTGTGATTGTGTCACATACATGGGGGAGTCAGTCCGAGACATAGCCGTTTGTCTCGCTATGCTGTCTGCGAGGGCATTTCCTTGGCCCACTTTATCGGTAATCTTTTTATGGGCGCTACATTTTATTATCGCTACTTTCTTTGGGCAAAGCAATGCGTTTAAGAGATCACGCACCAGTTCTCCATGCATGATATGTACTCCGTGAGAAGTCAAAAACCCACGCTCTCTCCAGAGTAGCCCGAAGTCATGTGCTACTCCGAAGGCGTACCGGCTGTCTGTGTATATGTTCACACATAGGCCAGCACTCAATTCGCAGGCTCTTGTTAAAGCTATCAGCTCTGCTGCCTGAGCCGATTTCTGTGGTATTCGTGCTGTTTCTACCACCGTCTTAAGTGTCGTGATCGCATAGGCTGCGGAAGTCGTACCATCTGGCAGCCTCAAACACGATCCATCAACCCACAGTTCCCCATCCACATCTGGAAGTGGCATATCCTGTAAGTCAACACGACCCTTTGTCTGTTCCTCGGTCAGGAAAACACAGTCATGATGTTTTTCTTCCTGACCCTCCTCGACCGGATAGGGCAATAAAGTGGCAGGGTTCAGGGTAGCGCATCTTTTCAGTGTGATATGTGGCGCCAAAAGTGTAAGCTCATATCCTGTTAGCCGTGCACTCGTAAGATATTGGGTCTTTGTTTGATTTAACAGAGCATCTACCGCATGGGGAACTAACACCAACAGTTTGTGTGATAACACGATTCCCTCACTCTGCCGTATGGCTACTGCTGTTGCTGCCACTGCTCGGAAACACCCAGGCAACCCTCGTGCTACAGGATCAAGAATGGCAGAGAAATACGCACATGGTCTCTGCTTATCCCTGTGTGCTTGCACTAACACTGACAACGCGCACCCATCGTTCTCGTGCACGTACAATGTAAAAAGTTTTGTATAGTCTGGTGTACCTAACACGGGTGCAGAACAAAGGGCCTGTCTCAATTGTTCAAAAGCATTCTGACATTCATCTGTCCATTCAAGGGGCATTGGTGTAGCTTTGGACAGTAACGCTAGCAAAGGTTTTATAATGTGCGAAAACCCCATGATCCACTGTCTACAGAAGGACGTTAACCCTATGAAGGCACGTACATCTCTCTGTGTGCGGGGGACTGGTGTGTCTAAAATTGCTTGAATTCGATCAGATGTTAATGCACGCCCCACCTTAGACAAAAGATGACCGAGGTAGGTCACCTTGTGTCTACAGTATTGGAGCTTTTTCTTCGAAACCTTATGATTGTTCTGTGCCAGAAAAGAAAGCAACGCAATTGTACTTTCTTCACATTGTGCATAAGAGTCTGCAGCGAGCAGAAGGTCATCCACGTACTGGATGAGGACAACGCCAATCTGTAACTCAAAGGAATCAAGCTGTCTTTTCAAAGCCTGGCTGTAGATACTCGGGCTCTCAGTGTAACCTTGGGGAACACGACAAAATCTATACGATTTATTATTTAACGTGAAGCCAAACAAATATCTGCTATCAGGATGGACAGGGATGGAAAAGAACGCGTTTTTCAAATCAATTACACTAAAGGTCGTGGCCGTTGGTGGCACCAATGTAAGCAAGGTCGTAATGTCGGACACCACCGGGTATTGGGGAATGACAATTTTGTTAATCTCTCTCAAGTCAATAATAAACCGATAGACTTTGTCGTCAGTATCTCTCTTAAGGATCGGAAGAATAGGGCTGTTACAAACATTATAAGGAACCTCTTCCACCACTCCTGCAGTGATCAAATCCTGAACAATGTGTGTCAAGGCAATTTCACCTTCTCTCGAAATCTTATACTGTGGTACTCGTGGTAGATAGGCCCCCTCCTTAACAGTAATGTGAATAGGTGGAATACGCATCTCTCCCACATCCGTATCTGAGGTCGTCCATAACGTGTGCGGTAGAGAGGCCAAAGCTGGAATGTCTAATATAGTGCAAAACCTATCTGAGTCAGGATAATTGTCATTCAGGATAACCCGCACTCCCTCAGGAGCGCACCGTATCGTTGCTCGAAAATATTTAAGCAAGTCAATGCCCAGGATATTATCTGGTGTATGGGGCGATAACAAAAATTGACCAAAACTGAAAAATTTGTCAAGACAAAGTGCAAGGGGTTTTGACAATGGGCTAGGGGAGGGTGTGCCATCGAACCCTACACATGTTATCATTTCGCCAGACAGGGGAGCCCTCGGAACCAAGTTTTTTGACAAAGCGCTACGAGTAGCCCCTGTGTCGACTAGAAATTGATCAGTAGAACCCAGAATACCCGCTGTTACATATGGACCCTTCTGATCTACCGGCACTTCAATTGATTCCGTACCCCATCCTATGCAGTCCTATGCATGCACATAATCCTGGTGCTCCACATTCTCACCCTCCGATATCTGATATTGGTTTCGTCTATCAAATGTGTTTCGTTCGTCCTGGCCACGGCCCCTTTCCTCAACCCTTCCACGATCACCTCCGCCACCTCTCGCCCCCGTATAACTGCCTCTTGACCTACCGCCTCATCGACCACGCTCGCTACGCTGCTCACGAAGTACCGGACAATCGTCAGCCCAATGCCCAAACTCTTTACAATAGGCACATTGATCCTCCGCTATATCCGTACGACCATAAGACGTATTTCCTCCACCACGTCTACCTCTATCATTCCCTCTACCCTGTGTTCCCCGAAACTGTGCCAACATCACCTTCGTTTTCAATTCTTTCGCCTTCTTATCAACACTTTCTTTAGCCTCCACCTCCTGCCGCTCATAATACTGAGCCATAGTCAACAAAGACGCAGGGGTCGCCGTGGCCCAGGAACTTTCACTCGATTTCAATCGCTTTGCAATCTCCGGTAGGAGATTAGCCACATACTTATCTACGAACAAATGCCTACCCGTATCATCTGTTAAAGATTGACCACTGTCTGACTGACCTCGAAGCGTGTAAAGAAATCTGAAACCGTTTCATCAGGCTTTTGTTTGCACGAAGCTAACATGGTCCAATCAATCTTTTTAGAAGGAACAAGCGTTTTTAGTTTAGTCAGGATAGCCGCCGGAAGGTCTAGAATCAGCTCACATGGCTTACATGCAGGTTCCCTATCTAAATCTGCTTGGTTTATTTCTTTCCATGTCCCCCCCAGTATTGCTTCATCATTATTTTTACGAATTAATCTCCACATATCAGGTGGAAGAATTAACCCGAAGAACAGATCTATATCAACAAGAGTCATTACACAAGACGAAATGGCCCCTTCCACCCCTTCATAAAATGCCGCCGGATTTTTCCGAAGGTCAGGTAAAGAATTTTTCAATGCCATAACATCTGCTCTATTCCAAGGAGTATACACCCAGTTATATATAAAATATCCCTTCGCATCCTTAGACAATTTATCTTCATCTGTACCTTGCCCTTTAGGAGGGACATACAAAGGTGCGGCTTCACGCATAGGCATAACATGCAGTGCAGAACTCTTATCTGAACCCCGGAGAGAACACTCCTTAGACCGCTCGTTAGACTCCGGCCCGGACTCCTTTTGTTTCTTTTTCCGCTCCTCCCGCAATCTGGTGGTCTCATCTCGCAGCTGGACCAGTTGCTTGAAAAAGTCATCAACATCTGTAAGAGCAAATAAACCTTTATCCAGATTCTCACGATGAACTGACACAGCTTTAGATTCTAACGTATCTGAAAGTTGACGATACGCGGCAACAACTTCTTCCGCCAAATTAGACAGAAAATACAGTAATTCATGATCCCCTTTCCGTAATCACCTCAGACTGAGAAACACAGTTCTTATTCACTTTACGAGCCCAACTACGTAATGTGCGGACCTCTCCGCAGTAAACTTGAGAGCGGATACACCCTTCTTTTCCGGCTTATCCTGTCCATCATCTTCCGAATCTGCAGCTGGAGCCGTAGGCGAAACGTACGGAGGCGGTGACCGATCTAGCAATGAAAAATCATCAATTTCATTATTAAGGACAGGATAAAGCGGTCGGCGAATAGGAAATTGACCAGTCGTTTGCAATTTACGTTCCCGTTCCTCCCTCTCTCTTTTCTCCTGAGCCTCTTTTTCCTCAAGCTGTAAAGCCTTATCTCGAGCAGCCTTGCGCTGCTCTTTGTCCGCCAAGGCAACTTCACGCTTCATTCGCTCGCGCACCGCTTTCTCCCACATTCGCACACAATCAAACATATTTTGTCTAGACCTGCGTTGAAACAAACATTGCTCCACAAACTGTACTTTACGTAAATCGAACGACCCATGTAGAGGCCATTGCAATTCGGGATCAGATTTGGTGTACTTATGCCATAATTTGCTGTACATTATAGGGGGAAGGCCAAATTTTATATACATATCCCTGTTTGGTGTTCCTTCTGGGGGAGCCGGCTGTGCTTCTGCTAACCTAATTGTGGTACCATTTCCAAGACAGCACATCCCTCGGAGTGTGCTTAAAACAGGCATGTTCAAAAAGTATCACGAAAGCGTGACACCGTATAAAATGGCACTTACAGTACTTCACACAAATGTGCCGCTCAGAGGAAAAAACAAAGTTAGAGAAACATCTCTACATGCCTGCCTATGTGAAGTGCACTACACATATAGATTCAAAGTTCACAAAGTCACAAACGTTAGCTAACTCAAATCAAAATCATAGGTCATAGGACTCCGGCAAGCGTCCGAAGACTACCTTACCGATCACAAATCATAGAACTTCAGTAAGCGTCCGAAGACTACCTTACCGAACACAAATCATAGAACTTCAGTAAGCGTCCGAAGACTACCTTACCGAACACAAATCTTACCCTAAAATCTCAAATGTCCAGATTCCAACTGCCAAGGTCTTGTGATCAAATCAGCCAAACGGCACTTTCCCAGCAACGCAGACGATCGAAAACTCAGTCGGAGACCGGCGCCACCTGGAAGGTCAGATCAGAATGAAAGGAAGAAACACCGTGGGTGCCAAGACTCGGGTCACTCAGTGGCAGCGCGCGTCCATGGCGAGTTTCCAAGCCTTCGTCACGACCTCTCCTTCGGGCATCCGAGTCGCCGATGAGTCCCTACGTGGTCGCCAATTTGAAGTAATCAGGGTTCCCAAGGCCTACATGCTCCGCAGATAACCCACTTACATTCAAGAACTGTTGGCACGGAAGCTGTAAAATTCAAAGAACAAGTTTATTAAGACCCCATGGGGTGGTGGTACACTCATACAGCACCCTTCGGTAATGCAAGAGGTATCACACCGAACATCGGTGTGACCCCGTCTTTTATACAGTTTTCAGGTAATAAAGATAGGCGGCACAAAGTTACAAGACATTATGTACATATATGGTCATGTTTTGGAACACAGCCAGCTCATTGGAGGGGGTACAACTCCGCTGGTCAGTTTGGCGGCACATTCCTGAGGGGTGACTGGTCAGTGGGGACTGCGCATGTACGAGCTTGACCAGTACTAAAAATAGCCTGTTGCTGGGCAAACTGAAGTGGTCAGTGGTACGGACAACGGACTAAAGGGCACGCTAGCCACGAGGCCGCTTATGATCTAAGATGGCCGCCGTAACATTCAAAATGGCGTTTTCATGTATAGCCAAGTTAAAGAGGAAAACGTGTAGTTTCAGCTAATCGCTAACGCGGCCATATCAAATACGACATAAAGATTGCCCGAAATTAGGAATTGTGCTCTACATAACTTTGCTGTGTTACAGCATGTTGATTTTTATGTACTACTTTTGTCTCTTATGTGTATGGCAACTGATGTTTTGTTTTGCTTTAATAATCAGCTTATGTTTATTAGGTTTTATTATTCAATAAAATGTTTCAAACACAACAAATGGTAGTTGATATGTATTTACAACTGCAGCATTTTTATTTTATCAATTTATTTTATCAATTTGTATAGAAGAGATGTTCAGTGAAGGCCAAAGTGGCGACTCCCAGCTGTCTTGGTTTTAGGAAACAATACTTGCATACAGCAAGTGACCCTGGCTGACACAGTTACTAGATATGGTAATCCTGGCAACATGCCACAGCAGCTGCGATCATTCAACGTAAGGTAACTCCCATTCGAGAGTTGTCTAAAAATTGGATCAATCACCGCGGCTGGTGAACCTTGCAGGTGGCAGGATACGTTTTTAGAGGAACTATTGCAGGCCCCGTGTAAGTTTATACCCTGACATAGGAGAGAACCGCTTGGTACATTTTCACAATTTTCCCCGCTAAGAAACACTTCACTACCCCCACTCCAACATCTGTATGTGTACGGCAATTCCCAGGATGTCTTGATGTATACTTTACCCAACCTTTTATATGTGCCTGCTGGTATATGTTGTAGGCAATTTTGAAAATAGAAAATTGTAATAGGCAGGGTGATTGTCCCATGTATAATCCATTCCATAACTGGCTTTTCAGCGACAGTAAATGACAATCTTTCCAGTTTTTCAATGCTCAGCACTGTATTGTCTGCTCCCCTTTGTGCCAATTTGATCTGATTATCAGTGAGATTGAATTCTGAAAACAGTGACGTAGTATTGATTAAACGTCACGGCACATAGCCTGAATGATGATTTAGCAACGTCCAGCCTAATAGCATGATAGAACGTAAATGCGACTGACCATGTTGCAATATGACCAAGTCCTGTTCCATGATGTCTATGGCAGAAGACACTATGCTACATAAAGAATATATCCTGGACCACAGAGTCGTTAACCCATTGTCAACCACAGAGAGAGATTTTTCAAAATGAATACAATCAATTTCTCGTATTTGTTCTGCAGTCTCTGCTTGCGTAATTTTCCATGCTTCATTATAAGCAGCAAAGATACCGACATATATAAAATGTTTATGACGTGATGTTCTTGGTCCTAGCAACAATTCCCTAAGATCAGCGCCATCTTTAAGTAAAGATAAGTGTTGCTTTACATCCTTAAGTATAGATCTATGTATCCAATCAAGGCAAAGTTTCCCTACACTGTATGTTGTTACTATTCCTGGATGCTGTCTTTGAACATATCTTCGTTCTGGCCTAATGAATGTGAACCCCTTTGTTTTATTCAGGAATCTATCTTGACAGTTGTTTGTGTCTGTGGGCCAGATCAACCATTTATTCCAATCTGGATCTATTCTGTTGTGATGCAAAATAGTATGTACGTCGACTCCCCCCTCTGAAGTGTTATCACTAACAGGTGTAGGAGTAGGTATAGACGGATTGTTCAAGCTTTTATCTTGGCTAACCCAAGACAAGACATCTGTTGGACAGTGTCATTCAAAAACATAATTTTCTCAGGGATGATGTGTAGGAGAGTAGGGTCTGCTATCCTATGGTCACCCCATTTTTTTTGCTTTTTGCTTCACTGGTTTTCGACTTAATGTGGCTGTGGGCCTGCTAATCAGACCCACAGCCCTGCTGTTCTCTCTCTAAATTCACAACCATGTACTTTAGGTACATCACCAATTGGGATTAGGTCACCTTATGAGCTCCTGTACAGAGTACTATAGGTACCCAGGGCATAGGTGCATCAAAGGCCTGCCAGGGGCTGCATCATATCTTTTGCCACCCCTGGCTGGCCATCCAAACTGACACAACTGGCTGATCACTCAGCTGGGGCAAGGTTGTGTAATCACCCCTTGCTTAGATATAGTATACCTATGTCTAACCTTATATCTGGACACATATACACCTATAAGTCACACCTATGGCCGGCCTTAACAATCCTGGGGGCAGAGTGCTTGGGTTTATGTGAGATGGTAGTTAGTCCGGAACAAGGGCAGGGAAGGTAGGGCATCTGTACACTTCAAAGTTATGCCTCTAGAAGTTTCTTCCACTTCAAAGGCACAACTGTGTATGAAAGAAGGACATTGGACGCCACCACTTCAGTACACTTCTGGATCTGGGGACCCTGCCAGGAAGAAGGACTACTGTGCTGCTACAAGGAGTGCCACTATGCTGGACTGATGCTCTATAAGTAACTGCGCCCTGCTTTACTGACCTGCTGCACTCTTGTCTGGGGAAGAATATCTAGGTCTGCAACTCTATCTTGAACCCAGGACCCCCGAGTGACTCAGTGGGATAGTCTTTTGGCCTCCTGATCTGAGCCTCAGGGACAAAACAAGCCCCAAAGCAAATTCTGGACCAGTCTTCAGCGCGTTCCTTGCTCCCAAATGATGATTCTCAGACCCTAGATCCTTGATGTGGTTCAGTGGGCTCCTAAAACAAGCTTTTGAACTCTTCATGACTGCAAATGAGCCTATTCGCACTGGAATCCCACTGCTCGCACAAAACTTCAGCGTGAGCCCCTGCCGCCTATCTCCTTGCACAGCAAGCATCAATCGATCTGGAAGACCACTAACGCAAAGCTCCAGTCCGACCGTCTGAAACACCCGGCCTGCTCTTCGTGCCATGTCCACCACCGTCATCGATACTCTCCTTACTCCCTGCAACACTGTCCAATGGCGCAATAAGGCTATTAATGTGAGACGGCTATTGCGAATTCTGGAGAACTGCCAAGATTTGGCGCTCTCGGCCTTGATTTGCTCGGTAGAGATAGAGAAAGAATTTGATAGTCTGGAATGGTAGTTGCTCTTCTAGGTTATGCGCAAGATGGGACTGGGAGCTGAGTTCGTGAGATGGACTTAAATACTATATAACTCAGCGACGCCCCAGATGCGAACGGGAAGGACGGTATTGGCGCCATGTTCAGTGGGACGGGGACGCAGCAGGGTTGTTCGCTTTCTCCGCTGCTGTTCGCATTGGTGGTTGAGCCCCTGGCGGTGCAAGCTAGATCGGGAGGCATTATACCGGGCTGGAGATGCGGGGAGACATGCATTATATCGCTCTACGCAGATGACCTGCTGATGTTTCTGGCAGCCCCTAGTGAGGACTTAACGGGGGCAATAGCACTGTTACATGTGTTTGGGGCAGCATCGGAGCTATGCGTGAACTGGGAGAAGACTAACCTGTTCCCGGTGCGGCGAGCTGTGGGAGCTCCTGATAGACTGAACGGAATAAGATAGGAACCCAGCTGTCTTCCGTATCTGGGAACTAACATTTATCACGAGCAGGCGGACCTTTTGGAGGGTAATGTGAATAGGGCAGTGAGAGGGATCAAAGGGAGCATGGCATTCTGGAGTACTCTACCACTCTCAGTGGCAGGAAGAGTAGCGCTTCTGAAAATGGTGGCTCTACCCCGACTATTATATTATTTCCGGACGCTGCCGATTTGGATCCCAGGCTTGGTGTTCAAGACGATTAGAACTATGATAGTGGGATTTCTCTGGGAGAGCGGCAGGAGGCGGGTGGCTTTGACCACGATGATGAGGCCTAGAGCAGAGGGGGGATTGGCAGTCCCAGACTTCGAACTGTACAATCTGGCGGCCCAGCTACAGTGGCTCACGCAGGAGGTTGCTCGAGAGTTCAGGGGGCCAGACGGCCCAGAGGACCAATAGTTTCCAAGACATGTTTTATCCTTTGTGATCTTGGGTCAGCAGTTGTGGGCCGATTCATTGACCTATGAGGAGAAAGCGATGAGGGTAAGCTGGAATAGAAGCAGGCGTAGGGTGGGTGGTATTCGCCCGTACGTACCGGAGATACCTCTTGCAATGTGCACGGCCTTCCTGCATGGAGGAGACTGGTCGGCACTGGCAGAGTGGGAAGGACTGGGGTTGCAGATGGTCGGGGACCTGTACAAGGAGGGAGCTCTCTTGCCTTATCAGACACTGCAAGACAGATACTGCTTGCCCAGGGGTGACTTCCTGCAGCACGCCGCCCTGGGGTCAGCGATTCAGAAATACTGGGGGGAAGGGCTGCTGGAACCACAAACATCCCTGACATGCCAATATGTAATAATGACAGCAGGGACGATAAAGGCAGTAACGTGCCTGTGTAGGCGAATGGTAGAGGAGGGACTTCAGCCGCTGACTCAGAGGTGGACCTGGGTAAAGATATACCTGAATCGACTTGGGCTAAACTGGTGGAAAGGGCGTGGAAGAGTACGCGGAATACTAGATTCCAGCTTATCCATTTCTATATCATATACAGGGCATACAGAGCAGATAAATAAATACTTTAATGTGGATTTGCCATGTTGCAGCAGACTTCCAGCATATGATGTGGAGCAGTCCGCAGCTTGGAACCTACTGGGAAGAGGTGGTTGAGGTCCTCTGCGGGTTGACGGATAGGCAGATGGAACCCACCCTGGGGGCATGCATACTGCACTGGTTTCCTCATACAGCGCAAACTAAGGTAACATGCAAATTCATAGATCAGGGGTTGCTGCTGGCCAAACGGAAACTAACGAGAAAGTGGAAATCCAAACAGGGCCCTAGTGTGGAGCGATGGAAAGTAGAATTCATGAGCTAGGTGGCCAGTGAGAGTATGGTCAGGATCCAACAGGCCAGAAGAGCGAACAACAAAAAGGCAATGGAAACTGCATAGGCATGGGAGGCCCTGGTGGCACTGTTGACATTGCCAGAACTGGACTCGGACTCTGACTCTGTGGAGGCTAAGCAGGAAAATGTCAGAACACACCGAATATAGATAAGCTTGGGGTGGCTGTTGGGGAAAGGAAGCAAGGTCGAGCTTGGCAGGAATTGGGAAACACCACACATGCAATAGGACACTGGCATACTCTGGCACGATGCTGATGATTGAAAATCCTGGTTTTGAATACTTGGAGCACACCGGTAGAAGTGGTTGGGGCGGGGGGAGGCAAATGACTGCGGGAGCACCAAGTTGAGCTCCCATTATATTGTGGGGTATTTTGGATACTTGCAATGGTGTTGACTGGTAAAAGGAGTGGAGGCTGGGAAGCTTATTGTGATACTGACTCTGAAACGACTGCAAAGCTCCACAGTAGAAGTTGACTCTATATATAATGTATCCAGTAAAGAGCCCATGCTGATGATGAACCTTGTATGGGGGGTTATGTATGGGTTGTAAATCAATAAAATACCGTTAAAAAAAATCACTCAGACCACTCATCACTCATACCAATCATCACTCATCACTCATACCAATCATCACTCATCACTCAGGCCAATCCTCACTCATCGCTCATACCAATCATCACTCATCGCTCAGACCAATCATCAATCATCGCTCATACCAATCATCACTCATCACTCAGACCAATCCTCACTCATCACTCATACCAATCATCACTCATCGTTCAGACCAATCATCACTAATCGCTCAGACCAATCATCACTCATGGCTCATACAAATCATCACTCATCGCTCATTCCAATCATCACTCATCACTCATTCCAATCATCACTCATCACTCATACCAATCATCACTCATACCAATCATCACTCATCGCTCATACCAATCATCACTCATCGCTCATTCTAATCATCACTCATCGCTCAGACTAATCATCACTCATTCCACATTCCAATCATCACTCATCGCTCAGACAATCATCACTCATCGCTCATATCAATCATCACTCATACCATTCATCACTCGTCGCTCATTCCAATCATCACTCATGGCTCAGACCAATCATCGCTCATACTAATCATCACTCATCGCTCATTCCAATCATCACTCATCACTTATACCAATCATCACTCATACCAATCCTCACTCATCGCTCATACCAATCATCACTCATCGCTCAGACCAATCATCACTCATTCCACATTCCAATCATCACTCATCGCTCAGACCAATCATCACTCATCCCTCATATCAATCATCACACATACCATTCATCACTCAGCACTCATACCAATCATCAATTATCGCTCATACCAATCATCACTCATCGCTCAGACCAATCCTCACTCATCGCTCATATCTAGGGGTGGGCGGCCAGCTACGCTCCGTGCACGGAGTGTGCGTAGTGCCGCCTACTCCGCATTTTGCGGAGCTGGCGTAGCCAGGCGGCACTACGCACGCTCCGCAGACGGAGCGTAGCTGGCCGCCACCCGCCTCCCTCCCGCCCTCCCTAAATACTTTCAAATAAAGGAATCAAATAATTTAAAAAGCACTTACCTTGCCCGCCGCTGCCCGCCGCGTCCCCGGGGCTCGTTATCTTCCGTCTTCCGTCTTCTTTAGTAATGCGCATGCGCGGGCGGCCGCGCACGCGCATTTTCACGAGAAAATGCGCATGCGCGGCCGCCCGCGCATGCGCATTAGTAAAGAAGACGGAAGATAGCGAGCCCCGGGGACGCGGCGGGCAGCGGCGGCAAGGTAAGTGCTTTTTAAATTATTTGATTCCTTTATTTGAAAGTATTTAGGGAGGGCGGGAGGGAGGCGGGTGGCGGGGCTGGCGGCCAGTGGTGTTTGCGGAGTGGGGCTACGCGGAGTGCGGAGGTGGGCGTAGTTTCTCGCCCACTTCGCGTAGCTCCGCGAAGCCCCACTCCGCCAACTCCGCCCAGGGCTACTCATATCAATCATCACTCATACCATTCATCACTCAGCGCTCATACCAATCATCACTAATCACTCATACCAATCATCACTCATCGCTCAGACCAATCAACACCCATCGCTCGGACCAATCCTCACTCAGCGCTCATACCAATCTTCAATCATCGCTCATACCAATCATCAATCATCGTACATAGCATTCATTACTCAGCGTTCATACCAATCATCACTCAGCTCTCGGACCAATCATGATTCATCACTCATACCAATCATCACTCATCGGTCCTACCAATCATCAATCATCGCTCAGACCAATCTCACTCAGCTCTCGGACCAATCATGATTCATCACTCATACCAATCATCACTCATCGGTTCTACCAATCATCAATCATCGCTCATACCAATCATCACTCAGCGTCATACCAATCATCACTCATCGCTCATACCATTCATCACTCAGCGCTCATACCAATCATCACTCAGCCCTCATACCATTCATCAATCATCGCTCATACCATTCATCACTCAGCCCTCATACCAATCATCAATAATCGCTCATACCATTCATCACTCAGCGCTCATACCATTCATCACTCAGCCCTCATACCAATCATCAATCATCGCTCATACCAATCATCAATCATCGCACATAGCATTCATCACTCAGCGTTCATACCAATCATCACTCAGCTCTCAGACCAATCATGACTCATCACTCATACCAATCATCACTCATCGCTCATACCAATCATAAATCATCGCTCATACCAATCATCAATCATCGCTCATACCAATCATCACTCAGCGCTCATACCAATCATCACTCATCGCTCATACCATTGATCACTCAGCGCTCATACCAATCATCACTCAGCCCTCATACCAATCATCAATCATCTCTCATACCATTCATCACTCAGCCCTCATACCAATCATCAATCATCGCTCATACCAATCATCAATCATCGCACATAGCATTCATCACTCAGTGTTCATAATAATCATCACTCAGCTCTCAGACCAATCATGACTCAACACTCATCTCATACCAATCATCACTCATCACTCATACCAGTCATCAATCATCGCTCAGACCAATCATCAATCATCGCACATAGCATTCATCACTCAGCGTTCATAATAATCATCACTCAGCTCTCAGACCAATCATGACTCAACACTCATCTCATACCAATCATCACTCATCACTCATACCAGTCATCAATCATCGCTCAGACCAATCATCAATCATCGCTCATACTAATCATCACTCATCGCTCATACCAATCATCAATCATCGCTCAGACCAATCATCAATCATCGCTCAGACCAATCATCAATCATCGCTCATACCAATCATCACTCAGCACTCATACCAATCATCACTCAGCGCTCATACCAATCATCACTCTTCGCTCATACCAATCATCAATCATCGCTCATACCAATCATCACTCGTCGCTCAGACCAATCATCACTCATCGCTCATACCAATCATCACTCAGCGCTCATACCAGTCATCAATCATCGCTCATACCAATCATCAATCATCGCACATAGCATTCATCACTCAGCGTTCATACCAATCATCACTCAGCTCTCAGACCAATCATGATTCATCACTCATACCAATCATCACTCATCGCTCATACCAATCATCAATCATCGCTCAGACCAATCATCAATCATCGCTCATACCAATCATCACTCAGCGCTCATACCAATCATCACTCATCGCTCATACCATTCATCACTCAGCGCTCATACCAATCATCACTCAGCCCTCATACCAATCATCAATCATCTCTCATACCATTCATCACTCAGCCCTCATACCAATCATCAATCATCGCTCATACCAATCATCAATCATCGCACATAGCATTCATCACTCAGCGTTCATAATAATCATCACTCAGCTCTCAGACCAATCATGACTCAACACTCATCTCATACCAATCATCACTCATCACTCATACCAGTCATCAATCATCGCTCATACCAATCATCAATCATCGCACATAGCATTCATCACTCAGCGTTAATAATAATCATCACTCAGCTCTCAGACCAATCATGACTCAACACTCATCTCATACCAATCATCACTCATCACTCATACCAGTCATCAATCATTGCTCAGACCAATCATCGCTCATACTAATCATCACTCATCGCTCATACCAATCATCAATCATCGCTCAGACCAATCATCGCTCAGACCAATCATCAATCATCGCTCATACCAATCATCACTCAGCACTCATACCAATCATCACTCAGCGCTCATACGAATCATCACTCTTCGCTCATACCAATCATCAATCATCGCTCATACCAATCATCAATCATCGCACATAGCATTCATCACTCAGCGTTCATAATAATCATCACTCAGCTCTCAGACCAATCATGACTCAACACTCATCTCATACCAATCATCACTCATCACTCATACCAATCATCAATCATCTCTCATACCATTCATCACTCAGCCCTCATACCAATCATCAATCATCGCTCATACCAATCATCAATCATCGCACATAGCATTCATCACTCAGCGTTCGTAATAATCATCACTCAGCTCTCAGACCAATCATGACTCAACACTCATCTCATACCAATCATCACTCATCACTCATACCAGTCATCAATCATCGCTCAGACCAATCATCAATCATCGCTCATACTAATCATCACTCATCGCTCATACCAATCATCAATCATCGCTCAGACCAATCATCGCTCAGACCAATCATCAATCACCGCTCATACCAATCATCACTCAGCACTCATACCAATCATCACTCAGCGCTCATACCAATCATCACTCTTCGCTCATACCAATCATCAATCATCGCTCATACCAATCATCACTCGTCGCTCAGACCAATCATCACTCATCGCTCATACCAATCATCACTCAGCGCTCATACCAATCATCAATCATCGCTCATACCAATCATCAATCATCAATCATCGCACATAGCATTCATCACTCAGCGTTCATACCAATCATCACTCAGCTCTCAGACCAATCATGATTCATCACTCATACCAATCATCACTCAACGCTCATACCAATCATCAATCATCGCTCAGACCAATCATCAATCATCGCTCATACCAATCATCACTCAGCGCTCATACCAATCATCACTCATCGCTTATACCATTCATCACTCAGCGCTCATACCAATCATCACTCAGCCCTCATACCAATCATCAATCATCGCTCATACCATTCATCACTCAGCCCTCATTCCAATCATCAATCATCGCTCATACCATTCATCACTCAGCGCTCATACCAATCATCACTCATCGCTCATTCTAATCATCACTCATCGCTCAGACTAATCATCACTCATTCCACATTCCAATCATCACTCATCGCTCAGACAATCATCACTCATCGCTCATATCAATCATCACTCATACCATTCATCACTCGTCGCTCATTCCAATCATCACTCATGGCTCAGACCAATCATCGCTCATACTAATCATCACTCATCGCTCATTCCAATCATCACTCATCACTTATACCAATCATCACTCATACCAATCCTCACTCATCGCTCATACCAATCATCACTCATCGCTCAGACCAATCATCACTCATTCCACATTCCAATCATCACTCATCGCTCAGACCAATCATCACTCATCCCTCATATCAATCATCACACATACCATTCATCACTCAGCACTCATACCAATCATCAATTATCGCTCATACCAATCATCACTCATCGCTCAGACCAATCCTCACTCATCGCTCATATCTAGGGGTGGGCGGCCAGCTACGCTCCGTGCACGGAGTGTGCGTAGTGCCGCCTACTCCGCATTTTGCGGAGCTGGCGTAGCCAGGCGGCACTACGCACGCTCCGCAGACGGAGCGTAGCTGGCCGCCACCCGCCTCCCTCCCGCCCTCCCTAAATACTTTCAAATAAAGGAATCAAATAATTTAAAAAGCACTTACCTTGCCCGCCGCTGCCCGCCGCGTCCCCGGGGCTCGTTATCTTCCGTCTTCCGTCTTCTTTAGTAATGCGCATGCGCGGGCGGCCGCGCACGCGCATTTTCACGAGAAAATGCGCATGCGCGGCCGCCCGCGCATGCGCATTAGTAAAGAAGACGGAAGATAGCGAGCCCCGGGGACGCGGCGGGCAGCGGCGGCAAGGTAAGTGCTTTTTAAATTATTTGATTCCTTTATTTGAAAGTATTTAGGGAGGGCGGGAGGGAGGCGGGTGGCGGGGCTGGCGGCCAGTGGTGTTTGCGGAGTGGGGCTACGCGGAGTGCGGAGGTGGGCGTAGTTTCTCGCCCACTTCGCGTAGCTCCGCGAAGCCCCACTCCGCCAACTCCGCCCAGGGCTACTCATATCAATCATCACTCATACCATTCATCACTCAGCGCTCATACCAATCATCACTAATCACTCATACCAATCATCACTCATCGCTCAGACCAATCAACACCCATCGCTCGGACCAATCCTCACTCAGCGCTCATACCAATCTTCAATCATCGCTCATACCAATCATCAATCATCGTACATAGCATTCATTACTCAGCGTTCATACCAATCATCACTCAGCTCTCGGACCAATCATGATTCATCACTCATACCAATCATCACTCATCGGTCCTACCAATCATCAATCATCGCTTAGACCAATCTCACTCAGCTCTCGGACCAATCATGATTCATCACTCATACCAATCATCACTCATCGGTTCTACCAATCATCAATCATCGCTCATACCAATCATCACTCAGCGTCATACCAATCATCACTCATCGCTCATACCATTCATCACTCAGCGCTCATACCAATCATCACTCAGCCCTCATACCATTCATCAATCATCGCTCATACCATTCATCACTCAGCCCTCATACCAATCATCAATAATCGCTCATACCATTCATCACTCAGCGCTCATACCATTCATCACTCAGCCCTCATACCAATCATCAATCATCGCTCATACCAATCATCAATCATCGCACATAGCATTCATCACTCAGCGTTCATACCAATCATCACTCAGCTCTCAGACCAATCATGACTCATCACTCATACCAATCATCACTCATCGCTCATACCAATCATAAATCATCGCTCATACCAATCATCAATCATCGTACATAGCATTCATTACTCAGCGTTCATACCAATCATCACTCAGCTCTCGGACCAATCATGATTCATCACTCATACCAATCATCACTCATCGGTCCTACCAATCATCAATCATCGCTCAGACCAATCTCACTCAGCTCTCGGACCAATCATGATTCATCACTCATACCAATCATCACTCATCGGTTCTACCAATCATCAATCATCGCTCATACCAATCATCACTCAGCGTCATACCAATCATCACTCATCGCTCATACCATTCATCACTCAGCGCTCATACCAATCATCACTCAGCCCTCATACCATTCATCAATCATCGCTCATACCATTCATCACTCAGCCCTCATACCAATCATCAATAATCGCTCATACCATTCATCACTCAGCGCTCATACCATTCATCACTCAGCCCTCATACCAATCATCAATCATCGCTCATACCAATCATCAATCATCGCACATAGCATTCATCACTCAGCGTTCATACCAATCATCACTCAGCTCTCAGACCAATCATGACTCATCACTCATACCAATCATCACTCATCGCTCATACCAATCATAAATCATCGCTCATACCAATCATCAATCATCGCTCATACCAATCATCACTCAGCGCTCATACCAATCATCACTCATCGCTCATACCATTGATCACTCAGCGCTCATACCAATCATCACTCAGCCCTCATACCAATCATCAATCATCTCTCATACCATTCATCACTCAGCCCTCATACCAATCATCAATCATCGCTCATACCAATCATCAATCATCGCACATAGCATTCATCACTCAGTGTTCATAATAATCATCACTCAGCTCTCAGACCAATCATGACTCAACACTCATCTCATACCAATCATCACTCATCACTCATACCAGTCATCAATCATCGCTCAGACCAATCATCAATCATCGCACATAGCATTCATCACTCAGCGTTCATAATAATCATCACTCAGCTCTCAGACCAATCATGACTCAACACTCATCTCATACCAATCATCACTCATCACTCATACCAGTCATCAATCATCGCTCAGACCAATCATCAATCATCGCTCATACTAATCATCACTCATCGCTCATACCAATCATCAATCATCGCTCAGACCAATCATCAATCATCGCTCAGACCAATCATCAATCATCGCTCATACCAATCATCACTCAGCACTCATACCAATCATCACTCAGCGCTCATACCAATCATCACTCTTCGCTCATACCAATCATCAATCATCGCTCATACCAATCATCACTCGTCGCTCAGACCAATCATCACTCATCGCTCATACCAATCATCACTCAGCGCTCATACCAGTCATCAATCATCGCTCATACCAATCATCAATCATCGCACATAGCATTCATCACTCAGCGTTCATACCAATCATCACTCAGCTCTCAGACCAATCATGATTCATCACTCATACCAATCATCACTCATCGCTCATACCAATCATCAATCATCGCTCAGACCAATCATCAATCATCGCTCATACCAATCATCACTCAGCGCTCATACCAATCATCACTCATCGCTCATACCATTCATCACTCAGCGCTCATACCAATCATCACTCAGCCCTCATACCAATCATCAATCATCTCTCATACCATTCATCACTCAGCCCTCATACCAATCATCAATCATCGCTCATACCAATCATCAATCATCGCACATAGCATTCATCACTCAGCGTTCATAATAATCATCACTCAGCTCTCAGACCAATCATGACTCAACACTCATCTCATACCAATCATCACTCATCACTCATACCAGTCATCAATCATCGCTCATACCAATCATCAATCATCGCACATAGCATTCATCACTCAGCGTTAATAATAATCATCACTCAGCTCTCAGACCAATCATGACTCAACACTCATCTCATACCAATCATCACTCATCACTCATACCAGTCATCAATCATTGCTCAGACCAATCATCGCTCATACTAATCATCACTCATCGCTCATACCAATCATCAATCATCGCTCAGACCAATCATCGCTCAGACCAATCATCAATCATCGCTCATACCAATCATCACTCAGCACTCATACCAATCATCACTCAGCGCTCATACGAATCATCACTCTTCGCTCATACCAATCATCAATCATCGCTCATACCAATCATCAATCATCGCACATAGCATTCATCACTCAGCGTTCATAATAATCATCACTCAGCTCTCAGACCAATCATGACTCAACACTCATCTCATACCAATCATCACTCATCACTCATACCAATCATCAATCATCTCTCATACCATTCATCACTCAGCCCTCATACCAATCATCAATCATCGCTCATACCAATCATCAATCATCGCACATAGCATTCATCACTCAGCGTTCGTAATAATCATCACTCAGCTCTCAGACCAATCATGACTCAACACTCATCTCATACCAATCATCACTCATCACTCATACCAGTCATCAATCATCGCTCAGACCAATCATCAATCATCGCTCATACTAATCATCACTCATCGCTCATACCAATCATCAATCATCGCTCAGACCAATCATCGCTCAGACCAATCATCAATCACCGCTCATACCAATCATCACTCAGCACTCATACCAATCATCACTCAGCGCTCATACCAATCATCACTCTTCGCTCATACCAATCATCAATCATCGCTCATACCAATCATCACTCGTCGCTCAGACCAATCATCACTCATCGCTCATACCAATCATCACTCAGCGCTCATACCAATCATCAATCATCGCTCATACCAATCATCAATCATCAATCATCGCACATAGCATTCATCACTCAGCGTTCATACCAATCATCACTCAGCTCTCAGACCAATCATGATTCATCACTCATACCAATCATCACTCAACGCTCATACCAATCATCAAT
Source organism: Lissotriton helveticus (assembly GCF_964261635.1). Taxonomy (NCBI): domain Eukaryota; kingdom Metazoa; phylum Chordata; class Amphibia; order Caudata; family Salamandridae; genus Lissotriton; species Lissotriton helveticus. The sequence goes on from NC_136058.1 coordinate 439,271,222, forward strand.
CATCGCTCAGACCAATCATCAATCATCGCTCATACCAATCATCACTCAGCGCTCATACCAATCATCACTCATCGCTTATACCATTCATCACTCAGCGCTCATACCAATCATCACTCAGCCCTCATACCAATCATCAATCATCGCTCATACCATTCATCACTCAGCCCTCATTCCAATCATCAATCATCGCTCATACCATTCATCACTCAGCGCTCATACCAATCATCACTCATCGCTCATTCTAATCATCACTCATCGCTCAGACTAATCATCACTCATTCCACATTCCAATCATCACTCATCGCTCAGACAATCATCACTCATCGCTCATATCAATCATCACTCATACCATTCATCACTCGTCGCTCATTCCAATCATCACTCATGGCTCAGACCAATCATCGCTCATACTAATCATCACTCATCGCTCATTCCAATCATCACTCATCACTTATACCAATCATCACTCATACCAATCCTCACTCATCGCTCATACCAATCATCACTCATCGCTCAGACCAATCATCACTCATTCCACATTCCAATCATCACTCATCGCTCAGACCAATCATCACTCATCCCTCATATCAATCATCACACATACCATTCATCACTCAGCACTCATACCAATCATCAATTATCGCTCATACCAATCATCACTCATCGCTCAGACCAATCCTCACTCATCGCTCATATCTAGGGGTGGGCGGCCAGCTACGCTCCGTGCACGGAGTGTGCGTAGTGCCGCCTACTCCGCATTTTGCGGAGCTGGCGTAGCCAGGCGGCACTACGCACGCTCCGCAGACGGAGCGTAGCTGGCCGCCACCCGCCTCCCTCCCGCCCTCCCTAAATACTTTCAAATAAAGGAATCAAATAATTTAAAAAGCACTTACCTTGCCCGCCGCTGCCCGCCGCGTCCCCGGGGCTCGTTATCTTCCGTCTTCCGTCTTCTTTAGTAATGCGCATGCGCGGGCGGCCGCGCACGCGCATTTTCACGAGAAAATGCGCATGCGCGGCCGCCCGCGCATGCGCATTAGTAAAGAAGACGGAAGATAGCGAGCCCCGGGGACGCGGCGGGCAGCGGCGGCAAGGTAAGTGCTTTTTAAATTATTTGATTCCTTTATTTGAAAGTATTTAGGGAGGGCGGGAGGGAGGCGGGTGGCGGGGCTGGCGGCCAGTGGTGTTTGCGGAGTGGGGCTACGCGGAGTGCGGAGGTGGGCGTAGTTTCTCGCCCACTTCGCGTAGCTCCGCGAAGCCCCACTCCGCCAACTCCGCCCAGGGCTACTCATATCAATCATCACTCATACCATTCATCACTCAGCGCTCATACCAATCATCACTAATCACTCATACCAATCATCACTCATCGCTCAGACCAATCAACACCCATCGCTCGGACCAATCCTCACTCAGCGCTCATACCAATCTTCAATCATCGCTCATACCAATCATCAATCATCGTACATAGCATTCATTACTCAGCGTTCATACCAATCATCACTCAGCTCTCGGACCAATCATGATTCATCACTCATACCAATCATCACTCATCGGTCCTACCAATCATCAATCATCGCTTAGACCAATCTCACTCAGCTCTCGGACCAATCATGATTCATCACTCATACCAATCATCACTCATCGGTTCTACCAATCATCAATCATCGCTCATACCAATCATCACTCAGCGTCATACCAATCATCACTCATCGCTCATACCATTCATCACTCAGCGCTCATACCAATCATCACTCAGCCCTCATACCATTCATCAATCATCGCTCATACCATTCATCACTCAGCCCTCATACCAATCATCAATAATCGCTCATACCATTCATCACTCAGCGCTCATACCATTCATCACTCAGCCCTCATACCAATCATCAATCATCGCTCATACCAATCATCAATCATCGCACATAGCATTCATCACTCAGCGTTCATACCAATCATCACTCAGCTCTCAGACCAATCATGACTCATCACTCATACCAATCATCACTCATCGCTCATACCAATCATAAATCATCGCTCATACCAATCATCAATCATCGCTCATACCAATCATCACTCAGCGCTCATACCAATCATCACTCATCGCTCATACCATTGATCACTCAGCGCTCATACCAATCATCACTCAGCCCTCATACCAATCATCAATCATCTCTCATACCATTCATCACTCAGCCCTCATACCAATCATCAATCATCGCTCATACCAATCATCAATCATCGCACATAGCATTCATCACTCAGTGTTCATAATAATCATCACTCAGCTCTCAGACCAATCATGACTCAACACTCATCTCATACCAATCATCACTCATCACTCATACCAGTCATCAATCATCGCTCAGACCAATCATCAATCATCGCACATAGCATTCATCACTCAGCGTTCATAATAATCATCACTCAGCTCTCAGACCAATCATGACTCAACACTCATCTCATACCAATCATCACTCATCACTCATACCAGTCATCAATCATCGCTCAGACCAATCATCAATCATCGCTCATACTAATCATCACTCATCGCTCATACCAATCATCAATCATCGCTCAGACCAATCATCAATCATCGCTCAGACCAATCATCAATCATCGCTCATACCAATCATCACTCAGCACTCATACCAATCATCACTCAGCGCTCATACCAATCATCACTCTTCGCTCATACCAATCATCAATCATCGCTCATACCAATCATCACTCGTCGCTCAGACCAATCATCACTCATCGCTCATACCAATCATCACTCAGCGCTCATACCAATCATCAATCATCGCTCATACCAATCATCAATCATCGCACATAGCATTCATCACTCAGCGTTCATACCAATCATCACTCAGCTCTCAGACCAATCATGATTCATCACTCATACCAATCATCACTCATCGCTCATACCAATCATCAATCATCGCTCAGACCAATCATCAATCATCGCTCATACCAATCATCACTCAGCGCTCATACCAATCATCACTCATCGCTCATACCATTCATCACTCAGCGCTCATACCAATCATCACTCAGCCCTCATACCAATCATCAATCATCTCTCATACCATTCATCACTCAGCCCTCATACCAATCATCAATCATCGCTCATACCAATCATCAATCATCGCACATAGCATTCATCACTCAGCGTTCATAATAATCATCACTCAGCTCTCAGACCAATCATGACTCAACACTCATCTCATACCAATCATCACTCATCACTCATACCAGTCATCAATCATCGCTCATACCAATCATCAATCATCGCACATAGCATTCATCACTCAGCGTTCATAATAATCATCACTCAGCTCTCAGACCAATCATGACTCAACACTCATCTCATACCAATCATCACTCATCACTCATACCAGTCATCAATCATTGCTCAGACCAATCATCAATCATCGCTCATACTAATCATCACTCATCGCTCATACCAATCATCAATCATCGCTCAGACCAATCATCGCTCAGACCAATCATCAATCATCGCTCATACCAATCATCACTCAGCACTCATACCAATCATCACTCAGCGCTCATACGAATCATCACTCTTCGCTCATACCAATCATCAATCATCGCACATAGCATTCATCACTCAGCGTTCATAATAATCATCACTCAGCTCTCAGACCAATCATGACTCAACACTCATCTCATACCAATCATCACTCATCACTCATACCAATCATCAATCATCTCTCATACCATTCATCACTCAGCCCTCATACCAATCATCAATCATCGCTCATACCAATCATCAATCATCGCACATAGCATTCATCACTCAGCGTTCGTAATAATCATCACTCAGCTCTCAGACCAATCATGACTCAACACTCATCTCATACCAATCATCACTCATCACTCATACCAGTCATCAATCATCGCTCAGACCAATCATCAATCATCGCTCATACTAATCATCACTCATCGCTCATACCAATCATCAATCATCGCTCAGACCAATCATCGCTCAGACCAATCATCAATCACCGCTCATACCAATCATCACTCAGCACTCATACCAATCATCACTCAGCGCTCATACCAATCATCACTCTTCGCTCATACCAATCATCAATCATCGCTCATACCAATCATCACTCGTCGCTCAGACCAATCATCACTCATCGCTCATACCAATCATCACTCAGCGCTCATACCAATCATCAATCATCGCTCATACCAATCATCAATCATCAATCATCGCACATAGCATTCATCACTCAGCGTTCATACCAATCATCACTCAGCTCTCAGACCAATCATGATTCATCACTCATACCAATCATCACTCAACGCTCATACCAATCATCAATCATCGCTCAGACCAATCATCAATCATCGCTCATACCAATCATCACTCAGCGCTCATACCAATCATCACTCATCGCTTATACCATTCATCACTCAGCGCTCATACCAATCATCACTCAGCCCTCATACCAATCATCAATCATCGCTCATACCATTCATCACTCAGCCCTCATTCCAATCATCAATCATCGCTCATACCATTCATCACTCAGCGCTCATACCAATCATCATTCATCGCTCATACCAATCATCAATCATCGCACATAGCATTCATCACTCAGCGTTCATACCAATCATCACTCAGCTCTCAGACCAATCATGACTCATCACTCATACCAATCATCACTCATCACTCATACCAGTCATTAATCATCGTTCAGACCAATCATCAATCATCGCTCATACTAATCATCACTCATCGCTCATACCAATCATCACTCAGCACTCATACCAATCATCACTCAGCGCTCATACCAATCATTAATCATCGTTCAGACCAATCATCAATCATCGCTCATACTAATCATCACTCATCGCTCATACCAATCATCACTCAGCACTCATACCAATCATCACTCAGCGCTCATACCAATCATCACTCTTCGCTCATACCAATCATCAATCATCGCTCATACCAATCATCACTCATCGCTCAGACCAATCATCACTCATCGCTCATACCAATCATCACTCAGCGCTCATACCAATCATCAATCATCACTCATACCAATCATTACTCATCGCTCAGACCAATCATCACTCATCACTCATACCAATCATCACTCTTCGCTCATACCAATCATCACCCATCGCTCATACCAATCATCAATCATCGCTCAGACCAATCATCAATCATCGCTCATACCAATCATCACTCATCGCTCAGACCAATCATCAATCATCGCTCAGACCAATCATCACTCATCGCTCAGACCAATCATCACTCATCGCTCAGACCAATCATCACTCATCGTTCAGACCAATCATCACTTATCGCTCAGACCAATCATCAATCATCGCTCATACTAATCATCACTCATCGCTCATACCAATCATCACTCAGCACTCATACCAATCATCACTCAGCGCTCATACCAATCATCACTCTTCGCTCATACCAATCATCAATCATCGCTCATACCAATCATCACTCATCGCTCAGACCAATCATCACTCATCGCTCATACCAATCATCACTCAGCGCTCATACCAATCATCAATCATCACTCATACCAATCATTACTCATCGCTCAGACCAATCATCACTCATCACTCATACCAATCATCACTCTTCGCTCATACCAATCATCACCCATCGCTCATACCAATCATCAATCATCGCTCAGACCAATCATCAATCATCGCTCATACCAATCATCACTCATCGCTCAGACCAATCATCAATCATCGCTCAGACCAATCATCACTCATCGCTCAGACCAATAATCACTCATCGCTCAGACCAATCATCACTCATCGTTCAGACCAATCATCACTTATCGTTCAGACCAATCATCACTCATCGTTCAGACCAATCATCATTCAGCGCTCATACCAATCATCTCTCATCTCTCATCACTCATACCAATCATCAATCATGGCTCAGACAAATGACTCATCACTCATACCAACCATAACTCATCGCTCAGATCAATCCTCAATCATCGTTCAGACCAATTATCACTCATCGCTCATACCAATCATCACTCATCGCTCATACCAATCTTCACTCATCGCTCATACCAATCATCACTCATCGCCCATACCAATCCTCACTCATCGCTCATTCCAATCATGTATGTATGTATGTATGTATAGGCATTTATATAGCGCACTACTTACCCGGAGGGTCCCAATGTGGTAAATAAATAAATAATACCCTATTTTTGACTAGACATATATCATAACAGATAGCTCAATAAATAAGAGTCAAGATTCGAGGTAGTAGGAGTTTTTGCCGGTTTAATACAGCATAAGGACAGGAACAGGACAACCTGCACGGGAATAGGATGGCAGGGCCCAGCAGCTGCTGGGGCTGGGTCTGGGATGAGCGCGCCAGCTTTTTAATAACAATACAAGAGCATATATACATAACGCAAACACATAGCATTACATTGCAGTAGGCGTAGCAGTGGGTGGAGCAGAAGGCGTGACGCGTAGCAGTCGCGAAAGATAACAGTAAAAAGAGGTGTAACTGGGCGTATACATAGACATGTGGTGCAGACGTAGCAGAATATGTCATGAATGGGCGGAAACATTGGAGGGGGCTACCTAAGGAGCCGGGACCTCTAACCTGATGGTGCGCGCAAACTGGCAATGACGTGTTACTAGGAGAAGCTGGGGGCTATGAACTCTGTGCTAGGAGCAGAGACTAAAGTCTGGAGGGTCGGAGCGACATGTACCTAAGCAGTATCTAGTATCTGATGTTTAGAGAACATGTTGATATAAACTAGAAGTCATGAGGGGAAAAGCTAACTGACTCTAAGACTGGAGCATGCATTTATTCTACATATAGTGCGTGATGAAGAATATTAAATGACCATTAAATACAGTATTTCTCTTAACATGGAGCCCTGAAGGCTAGACAATGACGGAAACTATTGATGCAGTTCAGTAGCTTAGGAATGCAGAGAAGGAGGACTGAACTGATAACTGGAACTATAACATACTTTTGGCAGACTCAGAGGCAGAGCCAAGCTGCACCGGGCACTGCGAGGCAGGAAGTAAGTGAAAGGTCGAGGGTAGAGGTGGGGGCTGTATCGCTCCTCAGCGAGGCTTCAGGAGACTGGAGCTGAATCTGATGTCCAGGCCCTTTTGAGGCCTAGAAACGGGGACTTTATAATGGAATAACGTGCACACTGAGAAACGTGGCAACATTATTTTACATAGGCCTGATATTCGTAGTATTCACGAGGACTGGAAACTAGCATACTAGAGGTGGACACAACTGTAATTGCGTCATTAATCGGACATGGGGAATAACATATGCATATTGGTCATGCACACATAACATATGATGGATGACACGTAGGGACACAGAACATGGCAAAATTTACTTTTCCACATTCCCTCCTTGTCACTACGTTTCCATCAGGAAACATCAATATTCATGATACCATCTATCATTTCATACAGTACCATTTGTTCATCTCGAATTGTCTTGGAACGGGATTTAGAACGAGGCTTGGGACTAGGAATACAAGAGGTAGCACACATGCCGCAAATCGCAGGGCCACATTGTATACAGAGGCAGCAGCTGAATATGATCGCTACTGCGATACCTAGAAAGGACAGGACTTTCCATCCCCATGCGGAAATTATATTCCAGAACCAACCGGACCATGTCCAGGTGCCTGGATTCTGGTGTAACAGATGGGCAATTTTATGAAGTCTGGTTATAGCTGAATAAACAGACGGCGCGTTATTTGGAATGAAAATGCAGCAACTAGATCCGAGGACTCTACAGGCCCCGCCCCTATCGGCCAGTATGACGTCAAGGACGAGACGATTCTGGAGCACAACAATTCTCATAAAGGATTGCTCTTCGGTTAAGTTACCTAGAGCGGAGGCAGTCTCATCTACTACTGCTTCAAGGGTTCTTGTTAACCTACGGATTAGCTTACTGTTTACAACTGTACCTAAATAAGGGAACACACCTTTATCAATATCAATGAATTGCTCTGCAGCAGTTTCAGTATAATCGACAATCGGGAGGTTTCTCTTGTGTCTAGTATGTACTAGGAAGGAATTCCTATGGTAGTCAGGTGGGGCTAGAAAAACTGGTGGCAGTAGGAAAGCAATGTAACAAGTTCCCTCCCAATCGAGGGGCAGACGAACATATGCGGTTTGACCACAAACAAAATAAGAATGACGTGAAGCTTTAAAAATAGATTTCCCACTGTCACTATACTTGACAATAGTAGTACAATCACTATGTCCTACGTGTACGGAACCATGATTTCGGACACATAATTCGCCTTTGACTGGTAGTACTGAAATAGCAGGTGAGTCTGGAGTAGTATCAGACTGAACATTCAGGACCATAAAATTCGACGAATAATTACCTAAATTATACACTTCATTTTCTAGATCTAAACCTGTTCGGTGGGGGAGACCTTGCTTGTCTGGGAAACATGTACTGTTAAGAAAAGACATATCTGTTGAGGATGACGTTAACGTGGACCATGCTCCACACGAACCATTATGTGAGAACGGATAAGGAAAAAGTGGCAGAACTCCCTTCGGTGTCTGGAAAGGGGGGAGTCGACCACACACCCAACAATAAGTGGCATTGCTGGTCTGGTGTGAGTAATGTAACATGCGGATAAATGAGTTATTACGCATAGCGAGGCGGTAGGACAGTTCATGAGGGGGCAGATCACTAAACGTGTGCTCTACTGTAGCATTAGCAGACTTATTTACATGAAGAACTGGGAAATATAGGAAAAAGGCATAACTGGTGCAGGAAATCATAATGCTGATGAATAATATGAAACTTAGAAAAACGATACATTGAATTGAGTTTTTACTAACTCTCTCACTATGGGGGTCTATTTTATACATGTCAGAAACAGTCTAACCGTTTCACCTAGGGGAGGACTTATACAATCAAACTGACTGACTTATTTTACTAGACCGGAGTTTTTGCTTATACTCCTGCTGCGGAGTTTTCTCTACCAAGGGAGGGGTTGTATCAATGTCATTTGCGGGACAGTCCTTAGGAACAATGTTTTGACAAGTCTTGGTATCCTGGAAAATGTTTTTAGAGACCGGTTTCAATCCGTAGAATTTCTTGACGTGCGAAAGATGCACCCAGCCGCGGCGACCTTCCAACTTCACGGCTGTACGGGTGGTGAGGAGGACCTGACGGGGCTCCTTCCAACGTGGCTCCAGCGGACTTGATCTGTCAAAGTTCCGGACCATCACCATGGAACCTGGAACGATTTCATGCGGTGCCACCTCGGTATTGTCTGGAAATGCGGCAGCAACCTGTGAACGACATGAGTTGAGGGCAGACATCAAGGAAGCTAGGTAATCTGTCAGCATATTACATGAAACATCAGTAATACTTCGGGGTCTAGGAGTACCCCACATGTTAGGGGGGCGGCCGAATACGACCTCATACGGGGACAGACCTGATCTGGAATGTGCGACCATGCGCATATAAAACAAAGCGACTGGCAGAGCTACTAGCCAGTCCACACCCTTATCTTTACACACTTTGGCAATTCGAATTTTCAGAGTCTGATTATGTCTCTCGACTAGACCGGCTGCTTCGGGATGGCGTACACAGTGGAACTTCCACTGGTACCCTAACAACAGGGAAACGTGCTTCATCAACTCAGATGAGAATGGCTGACCGTTATCAGAATATACGACTCTAGGGAGTCCATATCGAGGGAAGAATTCACGAACCAACTGCTTGGCAGTGGTCGCGGCTGTGTAATCTGGGACTGGATATGCTTCTGTCCATCTGGACAAAGTGCATACAACTACAAGGACATACTTGAAACCTCGACATCGCTCCATCTGAATATAATCCATCTGGAGGACTTCAAAGGGGTGGTCAGGAGGCTGGAAACCACCTTGTTCCACCGGGACACCTTTACCTGGATTAAACTGACAACATATCATACAGGTACGGACTTTCTGCTTGGCTGCAGCTCGTAAATGCTTGTTGAACCAAATGTTCTGGATACTGTCTAACATTGCTTTTTCTCCTAAATGTGCTGGACTATGTGCGGTGTTAATAATGACTTGAACCATAGAGTCGGGGAGAAACCATGTGGCTCTACCCTTCGTTAACCATCCTTGATCTGTCTGGACCCCTCCTTGTTCGGACCATTTCTTGATTTCTTCAGGAGTAGCATGTAACTGGATATCTATGACATCTTGAGTAGGGTCCTTAACTGTCATACATGTAATCGGATCTGGAGTGTGTGTCAGGTTAACTGGAATGTCTAGAGTCTGTGCTGTAAGCTTGGCTGTGCGATCTGCTAGATCATTACCTTGAGAAATAATGTCAGTGACTTTCGTATGTGCTTTGCATTTCATGATAGCGATAGATGTCGGTAAGTGTATGGCATCTAACAGAGCTTGAATAAGGAGACCATGCTGAATCTTGGTTCCATGAGAAGTCATGAAACCTCTCTCCTGCCAGAGCACTCCAAAGTCGTGTACAACTCCAAATGCGTAACGTGAATCTGTGTAAACATTAACTTTCAGGTTCTTGGCGTGTATACAGGCTTGTGTCAGAGCAACTAGCTCTGCTGCTTGAGCGGACAGGGTATCAATACGGTGTGTCTTAATAACTTCAGTGTCAGTAGTCACTGCATACGCGGCGACTAGTTCTCCTGTACTAGTTCTCATACATGAACCATCCACATAAAGTGTCAGGTCGGAGTCTGGTAACGGAATGTCTGTCAGGTCCTGTCTTGGCTTTGTCGTAATGTTAACTACTTCCACGCAATCATGTGTGGCAGAATTTGAACTAACTGATGGTAACAGTGTAGCAGGATTCAGGATGTTGCAGCGTCTAATTACTATGTGTGGCTGGAACAGTGTCAATTCATAACCTGTTAAACGTGCAATTGTCAAGTGCTGAGTTTGTGTTCGGTTTAAAAGAACTTCCACGGAGTGTGGGACTTGTACTGTCAAAGTATGTCCTAAAACTATGGAATCACTTTGTCTGATAGCTAGTGCTGTGGCTGCAACTGACTTGAGGCACGCAGGCAACGCCTGGGCGACTGGATCTAGTGTGCTCGAAAAATAAGCACAGGGCTTGTATTGTCCTGCTTGATCTTGTGTGAGAACAGATAATGCTGTACCTTCACGTTCAGTGACAAAAAGTGTAAAAGGCTTACTGTAGTTCGGTGTAGCTAGAACTGGAGCTTGGCATAAAGCTTTCTTTAACTCGTTGAAACTAAGTGTATGTTCAGATGTCCAAGGGAGAACAGTCGATACGGCTGCCTCCTGTGTCGTTAACTGTATCAGTGGCTTGGCTAGACATGCATACTGAGGAATCCATTGTCTACAATAAGAAGTAAGGCCGATAAAGGCACGTACCTCCTTCTGGGTCCTGGGCTGGGGAAGACTCGCTATTAACTGGATACGGTCTGGTGTCAACTGCCTACCCCTCTTGGACAGTAAGTGTCCTAAGTATACCACTTGCTGGACACAGAATTGAAGCTTCGAAGGTGACACCTTGTGCCCCATCTCGGCTAGGAAATACAAAACCGTGAGTGACGCTCGCTCGCAGTCACGTTCAGAACGGGCTGTGATCAGTAGATCATCGACATACTGGAGCAGGGCAGTGTCAGTTGGCATGTGAATGTTGTCTAGTTGTCTCTTGAGTGCTTGACTGTAAATACTAGGGCTTTCTGTGAAACCTTGAGGAGCTCGTGTGAACATATAGCTCCTTCCATTTAAACAAAATCCGAAAAGAAACTGGCTGTCTGGATGAATAGGAACACTAAAAAATGCATTCTTGAGGTCTATTACTGTGAAGAACGTGGCTTCGGAATCAATGGCTGTCAATAGGGAAGAGATGTCTGGGACAACTGGGTACTGCGGAATAATACATTTGTTAAGTTCTCGTAGGTCAATCACTAATCGATATACTGGGGGTGCATTTGGATCAGTACGTTTCATGACTGGAATGATCGGAGAGTTACATACATTGGAGTCAGTTTCTACAACTACTCCTTGAGCGATGAGCTCGTCTATAATTTTGGATAAGGCTGCTACAGCCTCGGGTGGCAATCTGTACTGTCTGATTCGTGGTAACACTACACCTGGTTTGAGAGTCACACGATAGGGTGTGATTTGCATGTAACCTACATCAGTTGGACCTTGCGCCCATAAATGCTGCGGGACATTAGACAGTCTGGAATCAAAATCTCGTAATACATAGTGACCCTTAAAGTCACGTAGGAACAGACGTATTCCCTCTGGGGAACAGCATATAACTGCACCTAACTCTTTCAGTGTTTTAATGCCTAATAGATTTTCTGGACATGACTTAGTAAGTAACAGATCAGTAGTGCGGGACAATGGACCTACTTCTAGAGTGACTGGCTTTGAAATCTCATTAACGATAGGCTTTCCTGAAAATCCAAGGGAAACATTTCTTGAGCCTGAGAGCGGAGCCCCTGGAACTTCGGCGTGACTAATTGTGGTCCTACTTGCCCCTGTATCAATCAAAAACTTTCTGTCTTTCCCTAATACTTGACTGTGAACATAGGGACCTTCTTGATCTACAGGTATCTCGATGAGAGGCAAGCCTACCTCCCTCTCTAGGCTGTTTCATGAATACTGCTGGTACTCTGGATACTCAGACTGTGCATACTGGTACATCTGTGATGTAACATGCTGTGTTGCAGCAATAGGCTGCGGTGCTGTAACTGTCTGTGGTGCATTCTGTGGCTGAGGAGTCTGTGAAACTTGTTCTTGTCTAGGCGGACGTGGTCTTTCTTTAGTCTTACCAGTAGCTATGTTGTGTTTCAGGACTGCACACTCATTTATAAAATGACCTGGCTGTTTACAATAATTGCAGTTCCCTTTAACGGGAGCTGCAGGATGACTGGCTTGATTCGGACCCCTCTTCTGACTGTCTTGAGGAACAGATTGTGCAACTAGCACTTTCATTTTCGTGTCTTTCATACGTTTTCTTTCGTGTTCTTGCTCTTCCCTGATTCTATTCTGGTGATACTGGAGCATCTGGAGCATCTGGGACGGAGTATTTGCTTGCCAGGTGCTTTCGACTTTCAGAACTCGGTTTTTAATTGGTGGACTTGAATTCTCGACTAATTTAGTAACAAAAAGGTGAGGGTATGACTCACTACTTGTCTTGAGACCACTGTTGATACTGAAACATTTTTCAAATCTAGAATAAAAATCACTAATATCTTCATCTTGTTTCTGTTTACAGGCTGAGATTGCATCCCAGTCTTCTTTTCTCGTTGTTAATAATCTGGGTAAAACTTGAATTAATAATTCTGGTAATTCTTTACATTTCTCTCCAAGACCAGTACCTGGTACACGTATCTTATCTTCTGCTTCTAGGACTGCCCAATCGATCTTTTTTCTCTCCCACCTCCCATTCTTTTTCCTTTAGCTTTTCATACACCCCTGCGGGTAGCAGAACCTTTAACATTTTAATGATATCTGGGTAAGTGTATTCTCCCATACGGAGCATGTCTTTTAATTCTCTATGGAACCCTGCTGGATCTTTGTCATGACAGGGAATTAATTTCTTCATTTCGAGGAGTTCCATCTTTGTGATTGGAGTGTATACAAACACTCGTTGCATTTCGCCACCCGTTCCTTTAACTGGGTGGACTTCTCGTAACGGATTCTGTCTGTCTATGTAGAATGATTTACTTTCTGGGGGTGAGACATGAACAAAATGCGGGTTCAAGAATGTTCTATATTTGTGACGCTGTTCTAGAATGACACTAATTAAATCGGTACCTAGACCTCTCCATTTATACTGGAGTAACTCGTTCAGGATATCATGTAACGGACCTGGATCAGAATGTTGACCCTCATACAGAGTAATGAGGTACTGAATCATATACATACCCACCAGTCGCTGCTCGGCTGGGGGCAATTTCAGAAACATTTGTGCCACTATTTCGTCTGGAAAAGTGGTAGAATCAGTAATCCATCGGACTGCTGATCGCACTAATTCCTGTTCATGCATAGTACTTAACTCACTATAACCGATTCGTGATTTCAGAATGTGATCGGTAGCTTGAAATACTTGTTCTAGGGAACCTTGTTCTGGTGCTGAATGATGGAAAGTAGACTTGGGTTCTAGACGTAAATGGCGATCTGGAAATCTAGGTTTCCCTACATACGCTATTCTGGCAGTATTCTCGTCGTCTTCCTCTTCAGGATCGGAGGTACTTTCTTTCTCGCTTACTTGTGCTGCTTTACGCTGTTCGTGTATCTTTATTATTTCTCTACGGATTTTCTTGTACATACTTTCCATGGCACTAATGGTATTGTGCTTTCCTTCGGCTATATTATCACTCCACTTTGTCAGGATTTTCATTTCGGCTGGATCTTTAGACGGGTAATCTTGTTCTCTTATTAGACAGTTAATTAAGAACTTTAATATCATGCGCTGAATCTCGGCTTTCCTTTGAGACATGGCATTACTAATACTTTCTGGATCATCCCCTGTACGGATGAAACGATATATTCTGTCTAGATCTTCTTTCATATTCGGCAAGGTGACTAGATACTCGGTCACCCTCCTTATGCGTACGGAATATAAAACCATATTAAATTCGCCTGGAACTGGGTCATAGACACATTCGCCAAGGGTTTGCCTGATTTCTGCAACAGACTTATTACTTTTAGGAGTACGCTGTGATGCTTGAGCATGTAATTCGAGTGCTGATAAACGCTTGTATGGCGGCGGGGTTTGAGGAAGACCTCCCCCTGCGGCCCCTAAACTAGAATCATCAACTGATGCTTTTCGTCCTGGCAGGGTCGGTAATTGTAACGTGGGCTGGACTTGTATGGCGGGCTGACCCGGGGGGGCTGTTAAGGGCACCCCGGTGTCTGGAGGAGCAGGAATTACCTGATTTACAGGGACTGGCGGAGCGTGAACAGGATTTGCATATTCGGGGACTGTGTCGTCCAGATAGGACGAAATAAAAATATCAGCTGCGGTCGGTTTGTGACGTAGCTTGGTCGGAACTAATGGTGGCGGGAAATTACTGGATGCCTCTGGGGTCGCTTTTGGCAAGCCCTCAGCAAGAAGAGGATACATACCCTTATTAAGGGCATGCCTCTGTCTGTCTGATTGCTCAGTTCTAACTCGTTCACCTATCTCGATTAATTCTTTTTCTTGGGCTCGTTCTTGGGATTCTCTACTTAGTTCTGACTTTCTGATTTCTTTTTCGGTTCTTTTATGAGCTTCTTTGCGCCATAACTCGATGGCATCTTTCTGTGACTGTCTGGCTTTCTTTTTCCATAATGCTTCTTCTACTCGCATGATGCATTCGGCATCCCATGTACCCGATACGGGCCATCTATACTTTTCTTCTAACTGTTTGGTATAATCTACCCATAAATCTAGATACAATATGGCGCTTATGCCATGTTTCTGATACATAAAGTGACCTGGACTGTCCCTAGGCGGAACAGGAACTGCTTCTTCTAACAAACCCTTTCTAGTTTTTAACTGACGTAATCTCGAAAAGAGAGACATTGTAAACTTGAATCGGAACACAATACAATAGACGAGGAACAATAACAATTGGGAAAACAATTCAGGCATACCACGACATTGGAAATACATTGAACAACATCATAACATTACAGTTCGGACAGAAATATTACCTGGAATACTGAGAACAGAAACACAAGAATTTCTCGAGAACGGAACAGACTAGAGTTACTGGATGCACTGCTGAAACAGTACGGAACATACCGGTCCCATAAAGGGACGCATCAAGACCCGTATCCACCTAGGTGAACACTTCGTTTGTGGGCCTGGGTACCACCAACCCACGGACCAGAGTCAATTTAGATTGACCCTGTCTAGATACTACCCCAGTAATGGTACTCACCGGGCAGCAAGAACGGAAAGCTTCGGACTGGACTGGACTGCTACGACGACGGACGACGAACTTCGGACTTCGGTTACGGGTGGGCCTCCGGATACCTCGGACCTTGGACTCTTGGCTTGGGCTCTGGTCGGGACTCGCCGCGTTCCTCCACCGTCTCGTTTGGATGCTGGACCGCCTCCTCCGTCTCCTCCGTGGGCCTGAGGGATACTTGAAGCAGAAATATCTGCACGTGGCCGGTATGGTTCCGTCACGGCTGCAGAGGGTCAGGGGGTCGGGGTGGCTTCACCGACGCGTGGGAAAGGGCAAGTCCCTGTTCGGGCGCCATTATGTGATAAATAAATAAATAATACCCTATTTTTGACTAGACATATATCATAACAGATAGCTCAATAAATAAGAGTTAAGATTCGAGGTAGTAGGAGTTTTTGCAGGTTTAATACAGCATAAGGACAGGAACAGGACAACCTGCACGGGAATAGGATGGCAGGGCCCAGCAGCTGCTGGGGCTGGGTCTGGGATGAGCGCGCCAGCTTTTTAATAACAATACAAGAGCATATATACATAACGCAAACACATAGCATTACATTGCAGTAGGCGTAGCAGTGGGTGGAGCAGAAGGCGTGACGCGTAGCAGTCGCGAAAGATAACAGTAAAAAGAGGTGTAACTGGGCGTATACATAGACATGTGGTGCAGACGTAGCAGAATATGTCATGAATGGGCGGAAACATTGGAGGGGGCTACCTAAGGAGCCGGGACCTCTAACCTGATGGTGCGCGCAAACTGGCAATGACGTGTTACTAGGAGAAGCTGGGGGCTATGAACTCTGTGCTAGGAGCAGAGACTAAAGTCTGGAGGGTCGGAGCGACATGTACCTAAGCAGTATCTAGTATCTGATGTTTAGAGAACATGTTGATATAAACTAGAAGTCATGAGGGGAAAAGCTAACTGACTCTAAGACTGGAGCATGCATTTATTCTACATATAGTGCGTGATGAAGAATATTAAATGACCATTAAATACAGTATTTCTCTTAACATGGAGCCCTGAAGGCTAGACAATGACGGAAACTATTGATGCAGTTCAGTAGCTTAGGAATGCAGAGAAGGAGGACTGAACTGATAACTGGAACTATAACATACTTTTGGCAGACTCAGAGGCAGAGCCAAGCTGCACCGGGCACTGCGAGGCAGGAAGTAAGTGAAAGGTCGAGGGTACAGGTGGGGGCTGTATCGCTCCTCAGCGAGGCTTCAGGAGACTGGAGCTGAATCTGATGTCCAGGCCCTTTTGAGGCCTAGAAACGGGGACTTTATAATGGAATAACGTGCACACTGAGAAACGTGGCAACATTATTTTACATAGGCCTGATATTCGTAGTATTCACGAGGACTGGAAACTAGCATACTAGAGGTGGACACAACTGTAATTGCGTCATTAATCGGACATGGGGAATAACATATGCATATTGGTCATGCACACATAACATATGATGGATGACACGTAGGGACACAGAACATGGCAAAATTTACTTTTCCACACCAAGGCGCTTCGACTGCTGCGAAACCCTTCCTGGCTTCCCTGAGAGATGGTCCCTTAATGGGTATCTCCAGGGTGAGACCAGGCATCCCCGGCGGTCTGGTGGGGCCGTTAGTGAGGATGAGGCAAGCTAATGCCCAGAGTTGCCGAGTGTGATCGCTGATCAGAGTGGGCACCGAGGCGAGAGAATTATCGAGTCCGCTGACCCTGGTCCAGAAACCTGCCGCGCCGGGAATCGAACCCTGGTCCCGGGCCGTCCTCTGCTCTCGGGTCTGCCGCCTCTAACCAGTGAGCCACACTACCTCACCTACCATCACTCATCGCTCATCCCTCATACCAATCATCACTCATACCAATCATCAATCATCGCTCAGACCAATCATCACTCAGCGCTCATACCAATCATCACTCATCGCTTATACCATTCATCACTCAGCGCTCATACCAATCATCACTCAGCCCTCATACCAATCATCAATCATCGCTCATACCATTCATCACTCAGCCCTCATTCCAATCATCAATCATCGCTCATACCATTCATCACTCAGCGCTCATACCAATCATCATTCATCGCTCATACCAATCATAAATCATCGCACATAGCATTCATCACTCAGCGTTCATACCAATCATCACTCAGCTCTCAGACCAATCATGACTCATCACTCATACCAATCATCACTCATCACTCATACCAGTCATTAATCATCGTTCAGACCAATCATCAATCATCGCTCATACTAATCATCACTCATCGCTCATACCAATCATCACTCAGCACTCATACCAATCATCACTCAGCGCTCATACCAATCATCACTCTTCGCTCATACCAATCATCAATCATCGCTCATACCAATCATCACTCATCGCTCAGACCAATCATCACTCATCGCTCATACCAATCATCACTCAGCGCTCATACCAATCATCAATCATCACTCATACCAATCATTACTCATCGCTCAGACCAATCATCACTCATCACTCATACCAATCATCACTCTTCGCTCATACCAATCATCACCCATCGCTCATACCAATCATCAATCATCGCTCAGACCAATCATCAATCATCGCTCATACCAATCATCACTCATCGCTCAGACCAATCATCAATCATCGCTCAGACCAATCATCACTCATCGCTCAGACCAATCATCACTCATCGCTCAGACCAATCATCACTCATCGTTCAGACCAATCATCACTTATCGCTCAGACCAATCATCAATCATCGCTCATACTAATCATCACTCATCGCTCATACCAATCATCACTCAGCACTCATACCAATCATCACTCAGCGCTCATACCAATCATCACTCTTCGCTCATACCAATCATCAATCATCGCTCATACCAATCATCACTCATCGCTCAGACCAATCATCACTCATCGCTCATACCAATCATCACTCAGCGCTCATACCAATCATCAATCATCACTCATACCAATCATTACTCATCGCTCAGACCAATCATCACTCATCACTCATACCAATCATCACTCTTCGCTCATACCAATCATCACCCATCGCTCATACCAATCATCAATCATCGCTCAGACCAATCATCAATCATCGCTCATACCAATCATCACTCATCGCTCAGACCAATCATCAATCATCGCTCAGACCAATCATCACTCATCGCTCAGACCAATAATCACTCATCGCTCAGACCAATCATCACTCATCGTTCAGACCAATCATCACTTATCGTTCAGACCAATCATCACTCATCGTTCAGACCAATCATCACTCAGCGCTCATACCAATCATCTCTCATCTCTCATCACTCATACCAATCATCAATCATGGCTCAGACAAATGACTCATCACTCATACCAACCATAACTCATCGCTCAGATCAATCCTCAATCATCGTTCAGACCAATTATCACTCATCGCTCATACCAATCTTCACTCATCGCTCATACCAATCATCACTCATCGCCCATACCAATCCTCACTCATCGCTCATTCCAATCATGTATGTATGTATGTATGTATAGGCATTTATATAGCGCACTACTTACCCGGAGGGTCCCAAGGCGCTTCGACCGCTGCGAAACCCTTCCTGGCTTCCCTGAGAGATGGTCCCTTAATGGGTATCTCCAGGGTGAGACCAGGCATCCCCGGCGGTCTGGTGGGGCCGTTAGTGAGGATGAGGCAAGCTAATGCCCAGAGTTGCCGAGTGTGATCGCTGATCAGAGTGGGCACCGAGGCGAGAGAATTATCGAGTCCGCTGACCCTGGTCCAGAAACCTGCCGCGCCGGGAATCGAACCCTGGTCCCGGGCCGTCCTCTGCTCTCGGGTCTGCCGCCTCTAACCAGTGAGCCACACTACCTCACCTACCATCACTCATCGCTCATCCCTCATACCAATCATCACTCATACCAATCATCAATCATCGCTCAGACCAATCATCACTCATCGTTCATACCAATCATCACTCATCGCTCAGACCAATCATCACTCAGCGCTCATACCAATCATCACGCAGAGCTCATACCAATCATCATTCATTGCTCATACCAGTCATCAATCATCGCTCATACCAATCATCACTCCGCTCTCATACCAATCATCACTCAGCTCTTATAACAATCATGACTTATCACTCTGATCAATCATTACTCATCGCTCAGACCAATCATCACTCATCGCTCAGACCAATCATCACTCATCATTCAGACCAATCATCACTTATCGTTCAGACCAATCATCACTCATCGTTCAGACCAATCATCACTCAGCGCTCAAACCATTCACTCATCGCTCATACCAACCATAACTCATCGCTCAGACCAATCATCGTTCAGACCAATCATCACTAATCGCTCAGACTAATCATCACTCATTGCTCAGACCAATCATCACTCATACCAATCATCACTCATCGTTCAGACCAATCATCACTCAGCGCTCATACAAATCATCAATCATCGCTCAGACCAATCACTCATCGCTCATACCAACCATAACTCATCGCTCAGGCCAATCATCGTTTAGACCAATCATCACTAATCGCTCAGACCAATCGTCACTCATTGCTCAGACCAATCATCACTCATCCCAATCATCACTCATCGTTCAGACCAATCATCACTCAGCGCTCATACAAATCATCAATCATCGCTCAGACCAATCACTCATCGCTCATACCAACCATAACTCATCGCTCAGACCAATCATCGTTTAGACCAATCATCACTTATCGCTCAAACCAATCATCATTCATCGCTCAGAACAATCATCACTCATCGCTCAGAACAATCATCACTCATCGCTCACATACCTTCATATGTGCTTTCTCAAAATAACCAATACCATCAGGGATAGTTTACTCATGTGTCTCTTGTGTCGCTGCTCCGCTGTGAATCAGTGGCACCGCTATAATAAGACAGTATCTAAGAGGATACCAGCGCAGCCATTGACGTCTCAGCCTCAGCGCCCTCATCCACACTGACAAATAGCAGATGCAACTGAGAAATGCTGACCGAACCGCTTTACCAATTTACACAACGTATAGTTCCTTTGCTCTCACACCGCTGACAGCATGCACCAGGCTCCCTGGCCAGAACGTCACAAGAACGAGCACAATCAGATGGTTTAATGTACTCAGGCGCTAATCAGAGTGAAAAAAAGAGTACATTTATGCCCAAGTGTAAGTTTATCCTGGTGAATTGAGCCCATAATATCTGCTCTTTCACCGGCAGTTGTGTAAACAGTGAAGTTTTCTTGAAATTCGACCACTGGCCAGATTGTGCATAAGTCCTATGTGTAACCAGTAGCTGGGTGAATAGCAATGCTTCTTTTTCGTCTGCGCGTCCGCCATCCAGATAAGATTCAATATCTGCCCCTTAGCCAGCGTTTATTATTGATAAGGAGCAGGTCCACAGTGCGGACTCTTGTGATAGCCAGCAGCCAGGTAAATTGTGAAGCTCTTTGCAGTTTCCACTGCCTCTGGCTAAGCCATGCATAACTTCTTATATTTAGCAGGCAGCTGGGTAAAAACTTACATGTATTTGCTGTTTGCACAGTGCTGGTAAATAATGAAGCTTGTTTGCTATTTGCAGAGCCACCAGTTTAAGTGTAAATAATCTCTGCTGTTCGTACAGTTGGCAGATGAATACCAGAGAGGAAATTAAATACATACCACTTATAGACAAGCATTGAAAATGCAACAGGTCTTGCCTTTGATTAAGTTAAAGCCATTTGCTTTGCTAATGGAACAGTATAGCAAAGCAAATGGCTTTAACTCAATGAAAGGCGAGACCTATTGCATTTTTAATGCTTGTTCTTTCTATGTTTTAGGTGAGGTTATTTTACTAAGACTTGGTTTTTCATTTCCTTGGGTGGTGACATGTAATGTAAGCCGCTTGATTACCGGTGTCAGGCGCAATCGCATTGGAAGGATAGCTGAGTGCGGTGCGTGATTATTTTTCTGGAGGTAGTTAGTTTATCCACGTGCCTCAGAAGTGCTGTCCTACAAGAGTAAACAAAACTAAAAGGAACCATGAACATGCAGAAATGAAGCCTGCACCGCAGAAAATCAAAACGCTTATGACTGACTACGTTTGCCAGTCAAAAGGTGACAGTATGTCAGAGCTCAGATGAACTATTCAGAGGGTTGTGGCTGCAGAGTGCAGATGTAATGAGGTCACCACACCCACCTGGGTCTCTCCTTGGTTATATGAGGCTATAACCACCAAGCATACTGGAATTATGCGGCAGTGAAGGGAAACTTATGTGGCACGGTTGAGTAAATTATGCAGCAAGAAAAGACAAATTATGCGGCGCATTTTGTGTCTTTATTACTTCATTATTTTATCATTTTTACACCAGTTAACACTGCGTGGCCATTGGTTGCTCATCATTATTACCAGTCTAACACCCAAATATATAGCAATAGGCAACATAAAGGTGACCAGTGAAGCTTTGCAAGGATCCTTCCACTGCGTAGTAGCTCGTACTGCTATGTTTATAGGAACTTTTGAACCATTTGAGCTGAAACTTTTTTTGTTAAAATTTGCAGGGGGTGGAATATAAGGCAAATGCAGCAAATCTATAACTGTGGAAAACACAGTGGTTGAACAATTGTATAATTCCAGTGGTGGGAACCAATCAAAAAGATGGGCGGGACTTCAACTACGCCTTCGAGAACGTTGAATTTGTATTGATGCCAAGAAGGTGAGACCTAAAATGTGCAGAAAAGACTTATAGAGCGAACGCCATCAAGCATTGGAACCTCCACTAGAGGGCACGAAAGGCACCTTTTCAGGAGGTCGAAGGTCTGAATGGATAGCTCTGGACCCTCGCAGTAGAGTAAGTGCACCTCAAACGTGACAGGAGTCGCAATCCACAGCCTGATGGCCGCACCTTTCCAGACTGGGCCTTATGGAGAGTTAATCAACACTTCTATTGAGTCTGCGCAGGGTGGGCGTCTCGAGATGCTCAGCGCAGCCCGGCCCCACCCCCAGCGCAGCCTCACCGCCGGGGGGCCAGAGCGCCTTTGAAAAGTGCCTGGTTTGGGGAATATTTTGTGACATTGTACAGAAGGGGCTGCAGTGATGCTACTGTGTAGTGGCTTTTAATGCAACGCTGGTAGGAAGAATCTGGCAGCAGCTGGCACTGTGCCCAGCTGCCCGGTCACCTTCTATTTCCGGTCACCTCCTGACAGGGACTTTTATTAGAAAGGACTTTCTTTTTGGGAGCTCATGGTAATCGTAATCCGCAGATAAAAGCGGTGTCAGTAGATGGAGCCTGATGGTGTTGGTCAGTGTTGGCGGCTTTGCACCTGCATCAATGTAGCGCCTCAACCTTCCTTGCAGAGGCCGCGGCGCCTTCGATGCTCTGCAGAGACCGGAGCTTGAACTGGAGTTTACATCCATTCTGTGTAAGGCCATGTGCATTGCACATCAGGCCTTCTGGGACACGGGCCCCAGGATTACCTGGGATCTTATTACCCACTACCTCCCCAGCAGAAACCTCCGCTCCAGCCAGAATTTCTTGGCCACGATACCAAGAATAAAAAGATCCAGATCCGGCGGCAGGACGTTCGCCTACAACACATCCATGGCATGGAACAACCTCCCCCTGCACCTGAGAGCCAATTGCAATCTGCCCACATTCCGGAAACAGTTAAAAACTTTTCTTTTTAATCTGCCCCATTAATCCCAGTTAACCCCCTCCACAGGTCCCTGGTTATTCTAGCGCTTGGACGCCTTCGGCCAGCAATTTGCGCTCTATAAATCCACATCCATTCCATCCACGCCTGATTTTATCAAAGGGTTGTTTTCTATGTCCCTCAATAAATAAACAAATCCCTCGACCCCTCACAGTCCGGCTTCCGAGCCAAACACAGCACCGAAACCGCCCTCATCGCAGCAACAGACGACATTCGAACTCTACTGGACAACAGAGAAACAGCTGCCCTCATCCTACTTGACCTCTCCGCAGCCTTCGACACAGTCTGTCATAGCACCCTCATACAACGCCGCAGCAACGTCGGAATACAAGGAAAAGCATTCGACTGGATCATCTCGTTCCTCGCCGGAAGAACCCAGAGAGTCCACCTCCCCCCTTTTAGATAAGAGGCCACCGAAGTCATCTGCGGCGTACCACAAGGATCATCACTCAGTCCCACCCTCTTCAACATATACATGAATCCCCTTGCATCCATCGAACGCCAACACAACCTCAACATCATCTCCTACGCAGACGACACCCAGCTGATCCTCTCCCTCACCAAAGACCCAACCACCGCCAAAACCAACTTACACGAAGGAATGAAAGAAGTAGCCGAGTGGATGAAGAACAACCGTTTAAAACTGAACTCGGACAAAACGGAAGTCCTCATCTTAGGTTCATCCCCCGCTGCCTGGGACGACTCATGGTGGCCACAGGCCCTGGGAACCGCACCCATACCTACGGACGACGCACGTAACCTGGGCTTCATCCTGGACTCCTCCCTCTCGATGACCAGACAAGTCAATGCCGTCTCATCATCATGCTTCAACATCCTACGCATGCTCAAAAAAATCTTCCGCTGGTCACCCGCGCACTGGTCACAAGCCGACTGGATTACGGAAACACCCTTTACGCCGGAACCACAGCCAAACTACAGAAAAAACTCCAAAGCATCCAAAACGCCTCAGCCAGACTCATACTGGACATCCCCCGTCAAGCTCACATTTCCGGTCACCTGAAAGACCTCCCCGTCAACAAGAGAATAATGTTCCGTCTCCTCACCCACACACACAAAGCCCTCTACGACCTAGGACCCGAATGCCTCAACATGCGACTGTCCTTCTACACCCCCACCCACCAACTACGATCATCCAATCAAGCCCTCGCCGCAATTCCGCGCATCCATTGATCCACCATGGGGGGAAGATCCTTCTCCTACTTAGCGGCCAAAACCTGGAATTCTCTCCCCACCCACCTCCGCATTGCACAGAACCACCTCTCCTTCAGAAAGCAACTAAAAACGTGGATATTCGATAAGTAAAGTACCCCCCCCCCACCCCCAAGCGCCTTGAGACCCTCTGGGTGAGTAGTGCGCTATACAAATTTTTGAACTTGAACTTGAACTTGAGCCGGGTTTGTATCGAAAGGAGCTGGATAGAGAATCTCTCAACACATTAAAGTGATATTTTCTGAAAATGCTTCCTGCGAAGTCTCCGATGATGAGCAGAGGGTGAGCTCCCATTGAAGGCTCCTGTAGATCTACAGGGGGTGGGGGGGCTCTGTCCGAGTCTCCCTCCCTGCAGTGGTGTCAGCAGCACCAGGGGCGTAGGAGACACTACAATTCTGGGGGGGACATGGACAACCTTGTGGACTTTCCGTTGACCCCATACAAATCACCGCCTGTTAAACAAATACAGTAGCATAGATTTGAAGTGAAATATTGAGAAAAGCAGGCATGTTGACATAGTTTGCATGTACGCTTTATTGTTATTTACATTCACATAGTAATCAGACCACATGTTAAAAAAACATGGTCTTGCATCTTCATGCACCAAGCAAGCAAAGGTCGCTGACTTCGGGTGGGGCGTTGTGTTTGTAAGTGCATTATGATTTGAAAAGTACCTGCTGCTGCATTCCTGGTCTCCAGCAATTTTCAGGCAACAGTAAAAATGTGAAGATAACTTTGGTGATTAATGTTTTTTATTGAGAGAGATCAGAGGTCTGACTACTGGAAGTTTTGACTCTTGGTAAGGTAGCCACACTGGGTTAAGATGGCTGCTGCATAGAATGTTTAGCACGCAGATCACAAAATGCATACCATGTAAATTGGTCAGTGAGTTACTGCTTTTGTCTGAGAGATTATTTTGGTATTTGCAGTTTATAAGTTAAAATCCTAACATTGAACAGTGCGCTATTAACCGTCATCAAAGAGCTGCATGAAAACTGCAAGGTATAGATTAGAACGTTATGATTTTTCCCCAGTGTTTCCTTATCCTAAAGTTGGAAAATGGGTTCATTAGGATAGAAATCAATTCTGATTATTAAAGAAAACCCCCAACCATGGTGTTATGTTTTAAATTCTGAGTTTGTGCTTCTTTAGTGTTGCAAAGCCCTCCTGTGCCCTCCCCAACGTTTTGCTAACTGGTACTGGTGGTACCTGACTCAGACTGACCACGGCCTCTGCCTGAACAGGCACAGGGCCAATGCTATTCTGAAAGAGACACTTAAAGATACTGTGAAACACCTACATACACTAGGTTGCACTATGGATTAGGGGGACAGGGAGGGAGACAGAGACAGGGACAGACAGAGACAGATAGAGGCAGGGACAGGAACAGACAGATCGCTGCAGAGTGACAGGGAGATGGAGAGGTAGACGGAGGCAGACAGAGGGAGATGGGGGATGGAAAAGGAGGGAAAGGGAGACAGAGGGTGACAGAGGGAGGGGGGTAGAGAGGGAGACAGAAAGGGAGGGGGAGGGAGACAGAGGGAGAGAGAGAGGCAGACAGAGAGAGGGAGATGGAGGGAGTCAGGGGGAGACAGAGGGTGAAGGACCAGGTTTTAGAACCTAGCGGCGCCAGGGAAAACGCCAGATGCCTTCGAGTTCCCCTGCCTCGGCAAACAGAGACACGTGATGCTTCTTGATGACGTCAAAGACCAAAGTGTATTGGCTGCAACCAGGAACAGAGGTCTACGAAGCACAACACGGGTGGTTCGCTAGAGACTGCACAAATTCAATGAGCGGAGCATGGTCTTTTATGCCAAAAATCACATTCCAAAGGTGGCATTGGTTACATACAAACTAACCAATCACTGAGAGTGACATTTCAAACATATCGCATGACGACAATCCCACTTTCCGTTGTCCAGCCCACCAGAAATGACCAAGCAAATTCCAATATCCTGTTTGGTCAGGCCAGACAAACCCATCATAAAACCTCAACCCAAATCAGTAATCATGTTGTAAAGGAAGGAGCAGAAACAGATTGGAAGCAAGATAGAAAGGTGGGTGCAGTGAACTGTAAGCTCCGGCACGTCCTGCTCTTTGATCTTTATCTGACCAGCTGCTTAACAAGGAACTGGCTCAGCGAGGTCAGCCTCGAGCAAGGAGTCAGTTCGGCCAGGTCATTCAGAAGTCAGCTAAGGTGTACGTGTCTCAAAGACTCATTCGGCCGTAGTCATCGGCCTATGTGAGGGCAACCACACAAAATGGCTGCCGCACACAAAATGGAACCCGAAGGTTCAATTGAAATCCCTAAATACATAGTGTTCTCATAGATCGATTAATGCGAAAACACTCGTACATACCGCACTCGTGATTTGCGGTCCGCTGATACCAAAATCGTCTATTTCCGACGACCTTTATTGAACGGGTTCGGAACCACCAAACCAGACCCTCAAACTACAGAACTACAAGGGAGGGAGACAGAGGGAGGGAGACAGAGGGAGGGACATAGAGGGAGGGAGACAGAGGGAGGGAGACAGAGGAAGGGAGGAAGCTAGAGGGAGGGAGCTAGAGGGAGGGAGCTAGAGGGAGGGAGATAGAGGGTGACAGACAGAGGGTGACAGACAGAGGGAGGGAGACAGACAGAAGGGCAATAGAGGGAGGGAGGGCGATAGAGGGAGGGAGGAAGGTAAAGGGAGGGAGGCAGATAGAGGGAGGGAGGAAGATAGAAGGAGGGAGGATTATAGAGGAAGGGAGGAAGATAGAGGGAGGAAGATAGAGGGAGGGAGATAGAGGGAGAGAGACAGAGGGTGACAGACAGAGGAAGGGAGACAGACAGAAGGAGGGAGACAGACAGAGGGAGAGAGACAGACAGTGGGAGGGAGACAGACAGACAGACGGTGGGAGGAAGGGAGACAGACAGACGGAGGGAGGGAGACAGACAGACAGAGGGAGGGAGAAACACAGACAGACAGAGGGAGGGAGACAGACAGACAGACAGAGGGAGGGAGACAGACAGAGAGAGGGAGAGGGAGGGAGAGAGGAGACAGAGGGAGGGAGGAGACAGAGGGAGTGAAGGAGACAGAGGGAGAGAGACAGAGGGAGAGAGACACAGGGAGGGAGACACAGGGTGACAGAGGGTGACAGACAGAGGGTGACAGGCAGGCAGAGGGTGACAGGCATGCAGACAGAGGGAGGGATACAGACAGACAGAGGGAGGGACACAGACAGAGGGAGGGATGGAGACAGACAGAGGGAGGGAGACAGACAGTGGGACACAGATAGAGGGAAACAGATGGAGGGAGACGGAGAGAGGGAAGGAAAGAGAAGGAGGGAGATGGAGAGAGAGAAGGAAAGAGAGGGAGGGAGACGGAGAGAGAACGAGGGGAGAGTCAGAGAGGCAGAGGGAGACAGAGTGAGACAGAGAGAGAGGGAAGGAGGGAGCGAGAGAGAGATAGAGGGAGGGGGACAGAGAGAGGGAAGGAGACAAAGAGAAGGAAGGAGACAAAGAGAGGGAGGGAGACAAAGAGAGGGAGGGAGAGAGAGAGAGAGAGAGAGAGAGAGAGAGAGAGAAAGAAAGAGAGATGTGTGTGTATGCTGGTCTGTTGGTTCAGTGGATGAAGGCGTCCGCTGCAGGGGCCTGAGTTCAACTTCATGGTCACAGTTTTTTTCCATCTAACCCCTCCCCCACTGACCCTGCCTCCACCGGTGCGGCCCTCGGCCACAAACCACACTGTAAATTCGGCCCCGAGAGAAAGTTTGTGAGTACCCATGATCTAGGGTGTGCTTCTTCGTATGCCTGCTCGCTAGACTGGAGGTGAATTGCAGTATGGATTGTGGTGGACAGGCCTTCAAGGTTAACTCACACTTGCCACCGTTAGGGTCCACCTGCGGGTGCTAAGACACCAGGGCTTCTAAGGTCTATCGGTCCTTCTAAGGTGTAGCATCGGAATGAACTCGGTCAGGAGTGCGGTCTGGTGGACTGGTCATGAAGGCTGAAAATGGTGCGCCAGTTCCAAATTCAGCAGCTCTGGCCAGAGTGCAACATCCTCTCCCACACTGAAGACCATAGTGCCCCACTGAGAGAAACTTGCACTGCCTTCAGCTACAACTCAATTGTGCTGCAACTAAATTCAAATTATGCACTAGACAACAGTAAAATGCTGCCTGAAAAAAAATGAAGAACACCTTGAAAAAAGCAAACACTCATAAGGAATGCAAGAATAAGCAAATCATGTGAAATGTATTCAGGAACAACATGGTTACCTTAACAGTTTTAAACTCATTATTAAGAAATGTATGGGATTTTTCCTGAAAAATTCAGGACATGGCTACAGGACCAGGAAGGAACCCGTTTTAATGTCCATTGCTTATATCCTTTCAAAATGTAAGCAGTTTGGTTTAAAAAAAAATCACATCCCGGAACACAGAGCCGCAGTACACATTTTATAAGCTAAAATAATTAAAACAGTTGAAAACGATTGTATTAAACATTTCCACTTCACCCATCAACCAGGTATTGCAGTCCCTTTATGAATGGTGCACTTCCCCACTCTGGGAAAACAATCTTGTTCAAAGAAAGAAGAAAAAAAGAAAGCGCTTTCACTGGAAAACTCTGTAAAGTGGTTATAATATGTGTGGATGTAAATAATAATCTGGCCTGTCTGCTGACCACTCTGTATTGCTTAATTTAGGTATTTCATTTTTTTTCTCTCCGTCCCGAGGTTTTTCTTTGGATTATAAAACGGTCAGTAAATGAGGAAATATCCAGCCAAAGTGTCAGCCTATTTTGGATCCATTTAACAGAGAAACAAATAAAGAAAGGGTGATGCAAGACAGAGAACATAAGGGCTCTTGAAGTCAGAACCTAAGCAGGAGCGAGACAGAGACAGAAATGGGTATGAAGGAAAAGACTGCATCATTCTGGGACACTAATAAGCGCCCCAAACCATGGCACAGTGGCTGCTGCTTATGCAATTCTCGTTATACATAGTCATCCATATTTATCCGTTTTCATCACTTTTACTCCATAGTTTAACTTTTTCATCCATCTTTACTCCGTACGCAAGGAAATGCCATTTCCTGTGTTTCTCATATTCAAGCTGGGCCTTCCGAACCTCTTCATGCAAGAATACGTACAAAAGCCAAGTTCATCTAAAAGCAGTTTATTCAAAACCCAATGCATTTCGGGGCTCCAAGGCCCCTTCGTCAGGGGTAACTGTAAAGTTAATTAAACAAGCATTGATTAGCAATCCGCCTCTTTGTATACTGAATAACATTATTATTAGATGCAATTCATATGAAACCTACATGTGATTTAATGATGTTGTGTGAATTAAAAAACGTGCTAATATCTCCCTCTTAGTGTAATCACTACTATAAAGTACATGCTTTTTTAATTTTTTTAAACTTTCCTTAGTAATCACCAGATCGCCTACACATTTTTGTGCTCTCGTGTCTATGAAATTCACCCCTCCCTTTATCCCCGTCATCAACAACCCGCTACGACAAGCTCCCTCTCCTAACAATTCGCATTTCTATGCCTTTCTCTCCTAACCGCTATCGGAAACATGCTGTTCATTCTCTCTCTTAACACACCCACACATACCCCAATCATACTAGTTCACTACTAAATCCCCCGTTCATCTTACACTCTTCAGCTCAAGCCGTCCGTATCTAAATCCCAATTCATCAGAACGTAATTACAAAATGTTTACAAATCCCTGCTTTCATAACACTTTCTCCCGCATCTCAACTTTCAAAACCGCCACACGTACCTGTTTAAAAAATATCTGTCTTCCTCACTGCGTGACAAAAGAGAGTATTCTCGGCATTCGAAACGCCCAACCTTTAAACCTTTAAACCTTTAAGGAAAAGAGACAGCATAACAAAGGGCAGAGGGCGGGTGGCCTCTTTGACTCCAGGCAGATCAAGTACAGGGCCATTAGGTAGCGCTTTCACGCGATAATGGACCTGCCACAGACAGGAGAGAGAGGGGAAATTCTTTTGTCCCCTCGTCCCCCCCACCCTTGTCCCCCGTGTCCCCCCCACTCCAAAATCTGGGGGGGGATACATCCCCTGCATCCCCCACACTTCCTACGCCCAGGAGCAGCGCCCCCCGGCCCCCCTGCTCTCCGTGTGGCCCCCCTCCTCTGTGACCTCAGACAGACCCGAGCCCCTCCACCCCCTGCAGACGCTGCTTCATTTCTGCCCCCCCCCCCGCGGGCATCGTAGGAATCACATGACCCCGAGTGACGCACTCAGGCGCGGGGGAGGAAGTGACACGGACGCGACCCCAAGGCTCGGACCCGGGTCTGCAGCACCAGCGTCGGAAGCTCTGGCCCACGCGCCACACCCGCTCGCTGACTCAAGGCTGCGACCAGCGTCCACGAGCACGGGGAGGGAGGCAGCTCTGCCTCCCAGGACACTCCGTCACATCCTGAGCCTCCTTAGACCCGCGGAGACCCCGACCGAGAGAGGACAAGACCCCGTCAAACAACACCATGAACACCCTCCCCAACTGTGGAACCACACTCACTAAACAACCCCTCAGACACCGAAAGCACCGCCGACACCGTCACACTACTGCGCTCAAGGCTCTATACTTGCACCCACATTGTTCAATCTCTATTTAGAACCACTGGGAGATCTCCTAAGTAAATCCGGGATCCACTATCATCTCTATGCAGACGACACTCAAATCTACCTCAAGGTCGCCTCCACTCACGATCTCTCCGTCCTAAGCTCTACTCTGGACTCCATTCAAAACTGGATGTCAACTCATCAACTGATTCTGAATCCCTCCAAAACTGAATTCCTCCTCTTATCCTCCTCACTCTCTCCTCCCCCGGTGCAATCATGGATGGATCAGATGAATCTACTTAACAATAAACCCATCATTGTTGACAGCGCAAAATCCCTTGGTGTCATACTTGACAAAAAACTCAATATAATCTCCCACATCAATTCCATTGCAATGTCTGCACGATACCAACTGCGCCTTCTTTGGGGAATCCGTCGCTTCTTCCCGGAGCAGGACCTTATAACCCTGGTGCAATCGCTGGTCCTCTCCAGACTGGACTACTGCAATTCTCTTCTTACTGGCCTCCCCAAATCCCACTTGTCCCCCCTTAAATCTGTTCTCCATTCAAAAGCTCGTTTCATTTATGGGGCCAAAAGAAGCGACCACATCACACCAATGTTATCCACCCTCCGCTGGTTTCCCATCGAGGCTAGAGCTATCTACAAGACTGCTTGTATCACCCTCAAAGCCTTGCACTCCTCCTCTTCTCGCTACCTAGCGAATAAACTGAAACTCTTTGGAGGCTCTAGACCATGGGTACTCACAAACTTTCTCTCGGGGGCCAAATTTACATTGTGGTTTGTGTCTGAGGGCCGCACCGGTGGGGGAGGGGGCAGTGGGCAGGGCTAGAGCAACAAAAAAACTGTGACCGTGAGGTTGAACACAGGTCCCTGCAGCGGACGCCTTCGTCCACTGAGCCACCAGACCCGGCACACACACATCTCCCTCTCTCTCTCTCTCTCTCTCTCTCTCTCCCTCCCTGTCTCCCTCTGTCTCACTCACTCTGACTGTCTCACTCCCTCTTACTCCCTCCCTCTCTCTCCCTATCTCTCCCTCACTCTGACTGTCTCACTCCCTCTCCCTATCTCCTTCGCTCTCCTTCCCTCTCCCTCCCTCTCCTACCTCCCTCTCCCTTCCCTCTCCTTTCATCTCCTTTCCTCCGTCACCCTCACTCCCCTTCCCCCTCACTCCCCTTCCCCCTCATCCCCCTCTCCCTTCCTCACTCCCCTTCCCTCACTCCCTCCCTCCCTCCCCTTCCCTCATTCCCTCCATCCTTCACTCCCCTTCCCTCACCCCCTTCCCTCATTCCCTGCCTCCCCTTCCCTCACTCCCCTTCCCTCACTCCCCTTCCCTCACTCCCGGCCTCCCCTTCCCTCACTCCCACCCTCACTCACTTCCTGCCTCCCCTTCCCTCACTCCCCTTCCCTCACTCCCCTTCCCTCACTCCCCTTCCCTCACTCCCGGCCTCCCCTTCCCTCACTCCCACCCTCACTCACTTCCTGCCTCCCCTTCCCTCACTCCCCTTCCCTCACTCCCTGCCTCCCCTTCCCTCACTCCCTGCCTCTCTTCCCTCACTCCCCTTCCCTCACTCCGTTTCCCTCACTCCCTTTCCCTCACTCACCTTCCCTCACTCACCTTCCCTCACTCCCTTTCCCTCACTCCCTTTCCCTCACTCCCTTTCCCTCACTCCCTTTCCCTCACTCCCTTTCCCTCACTCACCTTCCCTCACTCACCTTCCCTCACTCCCTTTCCCTCACTCCCTTTCCCTCACTCCCTTTCCCTCACTCCCTTTCCCTCACTCCCTTTCCCTATGCCTTCACTCTCCCACGAAATGTCTCTTGCTGTCGAGAATCCCTCCCCATCCAGGACATAGTTCTTTCTCGCTGTTGCCCTTCCTGTGAGGGTCTTCGGAAGATGAAACCGCCCCTCCAAGGAAAAGTTTCTCCCCTGAGCTTTTCTAGGGAGGGGTTCAGCAGCCCCCTCTCCCCCCACTTGTATTCACCATTAATGTTGTGACGAGAACCCCGCTCCCTCCACGGGGGTGGTCTCTCCGGCTCACCTCGGGTGGCTGTCTTCACCTCAGAGCCCTCCCCCTCTTGATATGTTCTCTGCGCAGTTCCATCATGTGAGGGTCTCGGGCTCCTCCAGTGAAAGAGCTCTCTATCATTCAAGTGCCTCACATGATTTTGGGCCTCCGAGGAGACTGCTGCTGCTTTTTCATGTTTATTTAAATCTAGATATATGTCTTCCTTAGCTGCTCCCGACACCTTTCAAACACCTCACTTCACTTCACGAGCTATTTATAATTCCTGCTTCTGTGTGACAGTTTTGTGGCCACGCTTCCAGGACGTTGCACAAACACAGACATCACTATTACTTAATAGGCTGCTTCCTCCATTCTAACCCTGCCTTCTGGACACAATCAGTAATTAAAATGCATAGAAGTGGAGCCCCGAGTTAGAAAAAAAACCAATAGTTAAATACTGGAGGAAAGCACTCTGTCACTCTCTGTCTCCCTCCCACCTGTCTGCCTCTCTCACCCCCTTCCCTCTCCCCCCCTCTCCCTCCCTCTGCCTCCTCGCCTGGCGTGCGTGTGCGTCAGTGGGGCTGAGACAGCTTCCCACCGCACCCGAGTACTTAACAGGTCTTTAAAAGACCACTTACTTGTTAATGAGGCTTTGTTGTTCTTTAGCCCCTTCTTAGAGCCCCTGCAGCTCCACTCTGACCTTCGCTGGAATCGCCCGGCCCCATAGAGCGCTGCTGCAACCGGCAGTGTTTGCAGACACAGGACACTCTTACATTTTTCTTAATAACACTGGTAGGATGTCTCCAAGGTCCGCGGGCCGCCAGGGAAGGCTTGCCGGGCCGCCACTGGCCCGCGGGCCGTACTATGAGTACCCCTGCTCTAGACCATCACGTAATGTGGAAAATCTACTGCTTGAACCTCCCCTTTTCAAGAAGGAAAGAACGATGGCTCAATCCTTTTCAGGCAACGCAGTGAGAATCTGGAACTCACTTCCACCTCAGCTCCGGACCACCACCTGCTCCCAGGCCTTCAAAAGGTACCTCAAAGTTCTCCTCCTTCAAAGACACCTCCAAAAGTAATTCACGTCCTCTCTATTATCTGAAGGAAGACCTCCCATTACTGAAAATTCTATTCTCCATGACTATGGAAGTGCCTTCCCAGTGTGTTCTTGTGGTTGGAGGGTTTGCCATTTATTGCAGCATTATCCTTATACTTGTGTTTGTACTCTTTTGTAATGTGCACACACCACTTTTCCCCTGTAACACACGGTTTGCTACCTCTCACATTTTGTTTGCCTTTGATACTTGCACAAGTGCCACCATTGCCTACGTAGCGATTGTTTCTGTGCCTGAGTGTCTAGCATATATTGCATTATTATACCTCTAATTGTACTTTGTTTTCTCTTGTAACCTGCACACTTGTCACTTTGTCCTCATGTGCACTTTTTGCTACCTCATGTATTTTGTTTGTTCACAATTGTCACTTTACCTTATGTAACTTAACGTCTGCTTTTGTAATCTGTTCACGTGTAATTTTCTCCTCATGTATCAGTTCTGTTCCTATTGTGAAGCGCTCTGACGCCTTCGGGTAAAGTCAGCGCTATATAAAAATGCATAAATAAAATAAAATAAAATAACACCTTACAGGCGCCAATGCTTGTTTCCCTGCTGGAGCCTGGAGGCAGCGGTTCCGTCAGCGGCCACCAGAGGGCGTTCCTCGCCTGCTGATGAACTCCACTGAGCATATATTGGATGAGAGGGAGAAGGGTTTCCTCTTCCGGGTCAGCAACGGTAGAGACAGCACCAGCAGCGGCGGTGACATCACTTCCGGCCTCTCCTGATGTGTCCAGCCTGCTGCAGAGGAGGAAGGACCTTCATCTTCAGACCCTCACAAACCCCCCCTCAGACCCCAGATCTGCACCCCCCCCCCCCCATATCAGCCTCCCAGGGGGAGGAGAGAGCCTGGACATGTCTGCACAGGTCTCTGCTCAGGTAGGAGATTGTCAGCACCTTCTGCTGTGTTTGTAGAAATAGTCCTGGAGGGAATCTCTGCAGGAGCCGGGCTGAACCGGGCTCTTCTATTCAGGCCATGGGGCTGAGTGGCCTCTTCTATCCGGGGCCCCTGGAGCTGAGCTGGGCACTTCTATCCGGGGTCCCTGGGGCTGAGCTGGGCTCTTCTATCTGGGGCCCCTGGGGGCTTTCCTTCCGGCCCTGGGGGTGTTTGTGGGCATCATGTTTGTTAAAGAGGAGATCTGTGCACTGCATCTTACTGCACTGTGATGACTCTGTGCACACTGAATTGCTGTCTATTGTACTATGATAAATCTGCATTGCACTGCATCTTACTATACTGTGAGGGGTCTACATCTCCAATCCACTCAACGACACTGTGATCCTTCGCTCCACATTACAAGACTTTTCTCCAACAAATCTTCTCTATGGCACTCTACTCCCCCACTTCACCCTACGACATTGTGATCCTTCACTCCACACTGCAACACTTTACTCCAACAAATCCTCTCCACTGTACTCTACTCCCCCACTCCACTCTACGACACTGTGATCCTTCATTCCATTCTACAACACGGTACTCCAACAAATCCTCTCTACGGCACTCTACTCCCCCACTCCACTCTATAACACTGATCCTTCGCTCCACACCACGACACTGTACTCCACCAAATCCTCTCTACTGCACTCTACTTCCCCACTCCACTCTATGACACTGTGATCCTTCATTCCATTCTACAACACTGTACTCCAACAAATCCTCTGTACAGCACTCTATTCCTTCACTCTACGACACTGTGATCCTGCGCTCTACTCTACGACACTGTACTCCAACAAATCCTCTCTACGGCACTCTACTCCCCCAACTCCACTCTATAACACTGATCCTTCGCTCCACACCACGACACTGTCGTCCAACAAATCCTCTCTACGGCACTCTACTCCCCCACTCCACTCTATAACACTGATCCTTCACTCCACACTACGACACTCCACAGCACTAACTTTTAGACATCCTGAACAGCTGCCACAATGGTGCACAACATCACAAAGATGCATTGCCAAAGCCAATAGCTCTTATTCAGGCGAGACCGTTTGGCTTTGCCAATGCTTGCTACAAAGAGCAGTCGTAGCCATCCTTGTTGCTTATGCACGAGCGCATGGCAAATACAAACGATACGCAGCAGAGATTCGAGTTTGCAGTTGCACAAACTCCATCGCTTTGCGCGATCTTTAAGAGCCGCCATGAGGGTCTAAACTCCATTAAGGGAGAACATAGAAAGCGAATTTCAATAAATCGCAGTCTCACTGATCCGGCCAGGGGACAAGAAAGGGGGACAATGTCTCACCACTGAAGCTGTCTGTCATGTAACCTGCGTAGTTCCTGCCTGACAATGCTTCCGTGCGCTTCATGAATGAAAGGGCGTTAACCTTTATTTGTTTAAATAGTGACCAGAGCTATCTCTGGTCCGTAGCAAGAAAGGTGTTTTTAAGATTGCCAGGGTCAATAGTGTAGATTAGAAGCTGTAAGAGCACACCAAAGTAGTCTAGGTGGGTTTGTTTATTGGAGTTACACCAGTCAAGCCATGGAACTCTGATGTTTGGAAAAGGGGGCAAGGTGCGGAACCCCTACAGCCCGATGCACAGGACATGTTATTGTGGGGTCAAAGGGCAACAAGTTTTCATGTTTATTTTCTCTAGTGAAAAAGTAGGTCTGACCCACAGCACCACAAACCCTTTAGAGGCCAGTTTACAGATCTGTTAAAGGATGTCTGCCACTAGAGGCTGAGTTTATATGAATACGTTCTTTAAATTTGCATATATGAATAATTAAAACCAAAGCATTCGTTTCCAGTGTAAGCGCTCAAAAGAAGTGCAGTGGGTCCAGTATTAAAACTTGTGCGTATGTTTCTATACTTTGTCTAATT
This sequence comes from Lissotriton helveticus, assembly GCF_964261635.1. Lineage (NCBI taxonomy): Eukaryota > Metazoa > Chordata > Amphibia > Caudata > Salamandridae > Lissotriton > Lissotriton helveticus. The sequence goes on from NC_136058.1 coordinate 439,308,661, forward strand.
CTTCGAGAAGTTCCCTCATTATATGGAAATACATCCACAAGCATGAAAGGAGGGTTTGTAATTGTTCACTTAAAAATAAAACATACATAAAAAAGTTGCACTTTGAGAGACAATGTTTTCCTAAATTGCTGAGCAACTTTAAATACAATTCTGTGAGTAATCAATCATTCAGTAAAATATATGCATGCCAGTATAGAACAAGCATTGGCAAAGTCAATGGGTTTCACCTATGCAAGACTGATCGGCATATTCCAAGTTTTTTAAAGAGGTAAAACACGTGTATAACGCAACTTTTTGTCCGCATACATTCACTCCGCATACCATTATAACTACGCTACCATTACTCCGCAATACTTTTATAACGCATACCATTATACCTTTTATGCTTTTACCACGCATGCTTTTACAACGAAATTCGATGTAAAAGCATGAATGGTAAAAGTATATGTTTTTAATGTTTAAGTTTAAGGTAAGTATATGGTTTTATTTTGGGGGTGTTGGGGTATATGTTTTAGGGGTTTAGGGGTATTTTCAGGGTGTGTTTGGATTATGGGGTGCACAGTGTATTTTTAGAGTATGGTATTTTTAAATTATAGGGTTGGTTTTGGGCTACAGGGGTATTTTTAGGGTTCAGGGCTAGGTATGGGTTTTGGGGTACAGGGGTATTTTTAGGGTTCAGGGCTAGGTATGGGTTTTGGGGTATAGGGGTATTTTTAGGGTTCAGGGATAGGTTTGGGTTTTGGGGTACAGGGGTATTTTTAGGGTTCAGGGCTAGGTATGGGTTTTGGGGTACAGGGGTATTTTTAGGGTTTAGGGCTAGGAATGGGTTTTGGGGTACAGGGGTATTTTAGGGTTCAGGGGTAGGTTTGGGTTTTGGGGTACAGGGGTATTTTTATGGTTCAGGGGTAGGTTTGGAATTGGGGTACAATGGTATTTTTAGGCTTGAGGGATAGGTTTGGGTTTTGGGGTACAGTGGTATTTTAGGGTTCAGGGGTAGGTTTGGGTTTTGGGGTACAGGGGTATTTTTAGGGTTGAGGGATAGGTTTGGGTTTTGGGGTACAGGGGTATTTTTTAGGTTGAGGGGTAGGTTTGGGTTTTGGGGTACAGGGGTATTTTAGGGCTCTGGGGTAGGTTTGGGTTTTGGGGTACAGGGGTATTTTAGGGTTCAGGGGTAGGTTTGGGTTTTGGGGTACAGGGGTATTTTTAGGGTTCAGGGCTATGTTTGGGTTTTGGACAGGGTATTTTTAGGGTTCAGGGCTATGTTTGGGTTTTGGGGTGCAGGGGTATTTTTAGGGTTCAGGGCTAGGTTTGGGTTTTGGGGTACAGGGGTATTTTTAGGGTTCAAGGAAAGGTTTGGGTTTTGGGGTACAGGGGGATTTTTAGGGTTCAGGGCTAGGTTTGGGTATTGGGGTACAGGGGTATTAATAGGGAACAGGGGTAGGTTTGGGTTTTGGGGTACAGGGTTATTTTTAGGGTCAGGATGGGTTAGTGTTTAAGGGTGCTGGGGTATTTAAAGTGACTAGGGTGGGATTAGTTTTTAGGGTGTAAAGGGTAATTAATACATTTAAAAAAATGAATATATATGAAAATATATATATGTAATATTAATATAGATATACATATAATACAATCTAAAAGAAATAATGTTTTATTTTAAATATATATATATATCTATACTACTATTATAAAGGAAGAACTTTGAGGCTTTGAGGGGGGTAAACTCAGGAACCACAGCGCCAATCCATACATCGTTGTAATCCTCGGGGTGTGCAGATGGACATAGGCTATATAAAGTTAAAAAATACGTTATATTTAAAAAATTTCCATTATAAAAAAAGTAGTTCCCCCGAAGTAGTGCTGGCCGGGACCTGCGTGCTGACGTCAGGAGCGCCGGGAGGTGCGGCGTCCAGGAGCGCGAGGAGGAGTGGCGGACATGGCGCGGGGGAGGAGCGGTGACGAGCGGTGGACATGGCGCGAGGGAGGAGGTGAGGAGCAGCGGACCGGCGGGAGGAGCGGTGCCCAGCGGTGAGGAGCGGTGAACTGAGAAGCGGCAGCTGAGGTAAGGCTCCGGGGGACAATGTCGGGCAGGCGGGGGTCAGGGCAGGCGGGGGACGGGGACTTACACCAAAATAGAAGGAGGAGCGGTGAACTGAGGAGCGGCGGCAGAGGTAAGGCTACGGGGGACAATGTCAGGCAGGCAGGGGTCGGGGCAGGTGGGGGACAGGGCTTACACCAAAACAGAAGGATAGAATTTAGATCGGCTGAGGTAAGGCTCCGGGGGACAATGTCGGGCCAGGCGAGGGTCGGGGCAGGTGGGGGACGGGGAGTTACAACAAAACAGAAGGGTACAATTTATATCGGCTGAGGAAAGGCTCCGGTGGACAATGTCGGGGCAGGCGGGGGTCGGAGCAGGTGGGGGACGGAGCGGCCGGGGACCGGGCTGCTGGGCAATGTCGGGGCAGGCGGCGGTCGGGGAAGCCTGATTGCTCCCGGACAAGGTCGGGACGAGCTGCTAGTATATATATATATATATATTTATATATATATATATTTTAATAAAGTACTTTTACAAAGTATATGACTTCACCACACATGCATTTGCGTTGCAATGGCATGCGTAATGAAGTCATACGCGTTGTAAAAGTTTGAGGAATAATGGCTTGCGGATTAATGGTACTTTCGCAGTAAAAAATGCGGAGTGATGGTATGCGGTATGAAAGAATGCGGGATATCATCATATATTCTTTTAAAGATGTTGCACAAGAATGTGGGCAGCTGTGCAACATGGCTCAAAGCAAATGAAAATACAGTGCTAGGGTGCGGCAGCATTGGCCCCGTCATGGCGCATACTTAGTTTTTTTAGCCATGTTGCACAGCATCCCTTTCTATTGCGTAACTTCTTTAAAAACATTAACAAATCTAAATAGCTCAGCAGAAGCTCTTTGGTTTTGTTATTGTTTTTAAAGATGTTGCACAGCAGAGCAGTATGCTGTGCAATATGCCTTACAGCAGTGCTGGGTGGTAGGGGGAGTGGGTGGGAAGCAACCCTCTCCTTTGGGGAGAGGAGGTGGCATTGGAAATTCCCTTTACCTACACTCCATTTATGCCCACCCTGTAAAAAGTCTCACTCATGCACTTGTTAAGACATAGCATAATCAGAGAGCCTACTATTGGAGTCCTGCATAAGAACACTATCACAGCTTGTCACCTTACTGCATAAATCCAAAAGGGACCCGTGAATTAATAAATGAGACGAGTAGATTTCTAAAACATCACATCCCAAGGACAAATGGATCTTTCATAACATTCCACACCCTTGACTGAATTGAGGGAACCTTGCTCCTGCAATGGAAAGGATGTGGATGTGTCTCACCACCAACAGGGTAAGTTAATCCTCAGGTGGGAAGCCTTAAACAAGAGGACAGGCAGGCTCTGGGGTCTGCAATAGACAAATCACAATCTACAGGAAACCCACCATCTTGAGCAGTCATGCACAGAGACTCCTGAATGGGCACACACCATCCTTCCTACAGTCTGAAGAAGACAAGTGGAGCATGCAGACACTCATGCATGCACACACCATCCTTCCTACAGTCTAAAGAAGACAAGTGGAGCATGCAGACACTCATGCATGTACACACCATCCTTCCTACAGTCTGAAGAAGACAAGTGGAGCATGCAGACACTCATGCATGCACACACCATCCTTCCTACAGTCTGAAGAAGACAAGAGGAGTATGCAGACACTCATGCATGCACACACCATCCTTCCTACAGTCTGAAGAAGATAAGTGGAGCATGCAGACACTCATGCATGTACACACCATCCTTCCTACAGTCTTAAGAAGACAAGTGGAGCATGCAGACACTCATGCATGCACACACCATCCTTCCTACAGTCTTAAGAAGACAAGTGGAGCATGCACACTCATGCATGCACACACCAGCCTTCCTACAGCCTTAAGAAGACAAGTGGAGCATGCTGGCACTCATGCATGCACACACCATCCTTCCTACAGTCTTAAGAAGACAAGTGGAGCATGCTGCCACTCATGCATGCACACACCATCCTTCCTACAGCCTTAAGAAGACAAGTGGAGCATGCTGGCACTCATGCATGCACACACCATCCTTCCTACAGTCTTAAGAAGACAAGTGGAGCATGCTGCCACTCATGCATGCACACACCGTCCTTCCTACAGTCTGGAGAAGACAAGTGGAGCATGCAGACACTCATGCATGCACACACCACCCTTCCTACAGTCTTAAGAAGACAAGTGGAGCATGCTGCCACTCATGCATGCACACACCATCCTTCCTACAGTCTTAAGAAGACAAGTGGAGAATGCTGCCACTCATGCATGCACACACCATCCTTCCTACAGTCTTAAGAAGACAAGTGGAGCATGCAGACACTCATGCATGCACACACCATCCTTCCTACAGTCTTAAGAAGACAAGTGGAGCATGCAGACACTCATGTTTGCACACACCGTCCTTCCTACAGTCTTAAGAAGACAAGTGGAGCATGCAGACACTCATGCATGCACACACCATCCTTCCTACAGTCTGAAGAAGACAAGTGGAGCATGCAGACACTCATGCATGCACACACCATCCTTCCTACAGTCTTAAGAAGACAAGTGGAGCATGCAGACACTCATGTTTGCACACACCGTCCTTCTTACAGTCTTAAGAAGACAAGTGGAGCATGCTGCCACTCATGCATGCACACACCATCCTTCCTACAGTCTTAAGAAGACAAGTGGCGCATGCTGCCACTCATGCATGCACACACCATCCTTCCTACAGTCTGAAGAAGACAAGTGGCGCATGCTGCCACTCATGCATGCACACACCATCCTTCCTACAGTCTTAAGAAGACAAGTGGAGCATGCTGCCACTCATGCATGCACACACCATCCTCCGACAGTCTTAAGAAGACAAGTGGAGCATGCTGCCACTCATGCATGCACACACCATCCTCCGACAGTCTTAAGAAGACAAGTGGAGCATGCAGACACTCATGCATGCACACACCATCCTTCCTACAGTCTTAAGAAGACAAGTGGAGCATGCTGCCACTCATGCATGCACACACCATCCTTCCTACAGTCTTAAGAAGACAAGTGGAGCATGCAGACACTCATGCTTGCACACACCATCCTTCCTACAGTCTTAAGAAGACAAGTGGAGCATGCTGGCACTCATGCATGCACACACCATCCTTCCTCCAGTCTGAAGAAGACAAGTGGAGCATGCTGGCACTCATGTATGCACACACCATCCTTCCTCCAGTCTTAAGAAGACAAGTGGAGCATGCTGGCACTCATGAATGCACACACCATCCTTCCTACAGTCTTAAGAAGACAAGTGGAGCATGCTGGCACTCATGCATGCACACACCATCCTTCCTCCAGTCTTAAGAAGACAAGTGGAGCATGCTGGCACTCATGCATGCACACACCATCCTTCCTACAGTCTTAAGAAGACAAGTGGAGCATGCTGGCACTCATGCATGCACACACCATCCTTCCTCCAGTCTTAAGAAGACAAGTGGAGCATGCTGGCACTCATGCATGCACACACCATCCTTCCTACAGTCTTAAGAAGACAAGTGGAGCATGCTGCCACTCATGCATGCACACACCACCCTTCCTACAGTCTTAAGAAGACAAGTGGAGCATGCTGCCACTCATGCATGCACACACCATCCTTCCTACAGTCTTAAGAAGACAAGTGGAGCATGCTGCCACTCATGCATGCACACACCATCCTTCCTACAGTCTTAAGAAGACAAGTGGAGCATGCTGCCACTCATGCATGCACACACCACCCTTCCTACAGTCTTAAGAAGACAAGTGGCGCATGCTGCCACTCATGCATGCACACACCATCCTTCCTACAGTCTTAAGAAGACAAGTGGAGCATGCAGACACTCATGCATGCACACACCGTCCTTCCTCCAGTCTTAAGAAGACAAGTGGAGCATGCTGCCACTCATGCATGCACACACCATCCTTCCTACAGTCTTAAGAAGACAAGTGGAGCATGCTGCCACTCATGCATGCACACACCATCCTTCCTACAGTCTGAAGAAGACAAGTGGAGCATGCTGCCACTCATGCATGCACACACCATCCTTCCTACAGTCTTAAGAAGACAAGTGGAGCATGCTGCCACTCATGCATGCACACACCGTCCTTTCTACAGTTTGAAGAAGAGAAGTGGAGCATGCAGACACTCATGCATGCACGCACCATCCTTCCTACAGTCTTAAGAAGACAAGTGGAGCATGCAGACACTCATGCATGCACACACCATCCTTCCTACAGTCTTAAGAAGACAAGTGGAGCATGCAGACACTCATGCATGCACACAACATCCTTCCTACAGTCTGAAGAAGACAAGTGGAGCATGCAGACACTCATGGATGCACACACCATCCTTCCTACAGTCTGAAGAAGACAAGTGGAGCATGCTGCCACTCATGCATGCACACACCGTCCTTTCTACAGTTTGAAGAAGAGAAGTGGAGCATGCAGACACTCATGCATGCACGCACCATCCTTCCTACAGTCTTAAGAAGACAAGTGGAGCATGCAGACACTCATGCATGCACACACCATCCTTCCTACAGTCTTAAGAAGACAATTGGAGCATGCTGCCACTCATGCATGCACACACCATCCTTCCTACAGTCTGAAGAAGACAAGTGGAGCATGCAGACACTCATGGATGCACACACCATCCTTCCTACAGTCTTAAGAAGACAAGTGGAGCATGCTGGCACTCATGCATGCACACACCATCCTTCCTACAGTCTTAAGAAGACAAGTGGAGCATGCAGACACTCATGCATGCACGCACCATCCTTCCTACAGTCTTAAGAAGACAAGTGGAGCATGCAGACACTCATGCATGCACACAACATCCTTCCTACAGTCTTAAGAAGACAAGTGGAGCATGCTGCCACTCATGCATGCACACACCACCCTTCCTACAGTCTGAAGAAGACAAGTGGAGCATGCAGACACTCATGCATGCACACACCATCCTTCCTCCAGTCTTAAGAAGACAAGTGGAGCATGCTGGCACTCATGCATGCACACACCATCCTTCCTACAGTCTTAAGAAGACAAGTGGAGCATGCTGCCACTCATGCATGCACACACCATCCTTCCTACAGTCTTAAGAAGACAAGTGGAGCATGCTGCCACTCATGCATGCACACACCATCCTTCCTACAGTCTTAAGAAGAGAAGTGGAGCATGCTGCCACTCATGCATGCACACACCATCCTTCCTACAGTCTTAAGAAGACAAGTGGAGCATGCAGACACTCATGTTTGCACACACCGTCCTTCTTACAGTCTTAAGAAGACAAGTGGAGCATGCTGCCACTCATGCATGTACACACCATCCTTCCTACAGTCTTAAGAAGACAAGTGGAGCATGCTGGCACTCATGCATGCACACACCATCCTTCCTACAGTCTGAAGAAGACAAGTGGAGCATGCTGCCACTCATGCATGCACACACCATCCTTCCTACAGTCTGAAGAAGACAAGTGGAGCATGCTGCCACTCATGCATGCACACACCGTCCTTCCTACAGTCTGAAGAAGACAAGTGGAGCATGCTGGCACTCATGCATGCACACACCACCCTTCCTACAGTCTGAAGAAGACAAGTGGAGCATGCTGCCACTCATGCATGCACACACCATCCTTTCTCCAGTCTTAAGAATACAAGTGGAGCATGCAGACACTCATGCTTGCACACACCATCCTTCCTACAGTCTTAAGAAGACAAGTGGAGCATGCAGACACTCATGCATGCACACACCATCCTTCCTACAGTCTTAAGAAGACAAGTGGAGCATGCAGACACTCATGCATGCACACACCGTCCTTCCTACAGTCTGAAGAAGACAAGTGGAGCATGCTGGCACTCATGTATGCACACACCATCCTTCCTCCAGTCTTAAGAAGACAAGTGGAGCATGCTGGCACTCATGCATGCACACACCATCCTTCCTACAGTCTTAAGAAGACAAGTGGAGCATGCTGGCACTCATGCATGCACACACCATCCTTCCTCCAGTCTTAAGAAGACAAGTGGAGCATGCTGGCACTCATGCATGCACACACCATCCTTCCTACAGTCTTAAGAAGACAAGTGGAGCATGCTGGCACTCATGCATGCACACACCATCCTTCCTCCAGTCTTAAGAAGACAAGTGGAGCATGCTGGCACTCATGCATGCACACACCATCCTTCCTACAGTCTTAAGAAGACAAGTGGAGCATGCTGCCACTCATGCATGCACACACCACCCTTCCTACAGTCTTAAGAAGACAAGTGGAGCATGCTGCCACTCATGCATGCACACACCATCCTTCCTACAGTCTTAAGAAGACAAGTGGAGCATGCTGCAACTCATGCATGCACACACCATCCTTCCTACAGTCTTAAGAAGACAAGTGGAGCATGCTGACACTCATGCATGCACACACCGTCCTTTCTACAGTTTGAAGAAGAGAAGTGGAGCATGCAGACACTCATGCATGCACGCACCATCCTTCCTACAGTCTTAAGAAGACAAGTGGAGCATGCTGCCACTCATGCATGCACACACCATCCTTCCTACAGTCTTAAGAAGACAAGTGGAGCATGCTGCCACTCATGCATGCACACACCATCCTTCCTACAGTCTGAAGAAGACAAGTGGAGCATGCTGCCACTCATGCATGCACACACCATCCTTCCTACAGTCTTAAGAAGACAAGTGGAGCATGCTGCCACTCATGCATGCACACACCGTCCTTTCTACAGTTTGAAGAAGAGAAGTGGAGCATGCAGACACTCATGCATGCACGCACCATCCTTCCTACAGTCTTAAGAAGACAAGTGGAGCATGCAGACACTCATGCATGCACACACCATCCTTCCTACAGTCTTAAGAAGACAAGTGGAGCATGCAGACACTCATGCATGCACACAACATCCTTCCTACAGTCTGAAGAAGACAAGTGGAGCATGCAGACACTCATGCATGCACACACCATCCTTCCTCCAGTCTTAAGAAGACAAGTGGAGCATGCTGGCACTCATGCATGCACACACCATCCTTCCTACAGTCTTAGGAAGACAAGTGGAGCATGCTGGCACTCATGCATGCACACACCATCCTTCCTACAGTCTTAAGAAGACAAGTGGAGCATGCTGCCACTCATGCATGCACACACCATCCTTCCTACAGTCTTAAGAAGACAAGTGGAGCATGCTGCCACTCATGCATGCACACACCATCCTTCCTACAGTCTTAAGAAGAGAAGTGGAGCATGCTGCCACTCATGCATGCACACACCATCCTTCCTACAGTCTTAAGAAGACAAGTGGAGCATGCAGACACTCATGTTTGCACACACCGTCCTTCTTACAGTCTTAAGAAGACAAGTGGAGCATGCTGCCACTCATGCATGTACACACCATCCTTCCTACAGTCTTAAGAAGACAAGTGGAGCATGCTGGCACTCATGCATGCACACACCATCCTTCCTACAGTCTGAAGAAGACAAGTGGAGCATGCTGCCACTCATGCATGCACACACCGTCCTTCCTACAGTCTGAAGAAGACAAGTGGAGCATGCTGGCACTCATGCATGCACACACCACCCTTCCTACAGTCTGAAGAAGACAAGTGGAGCATGCAGACACTCATGCATGCACACACCATCCTTCCTACAGTCTGAAGAAGACAAGTGGAGCATGCAGACACTCATGCATGCACACACCACCCTTCCTACAGTCTGAGGAAGACAAGTGGAGCATGCAGGCACTCATGCATGCACACACCATCCTTCCTACAGTCTGAAGAAGACAAGTGGAGCATGCTGCCACTCATGCATGCACACACCATCCTTTCTCCAGTCTTAAGAATACAAGTGGAGCATGCAGACACTCATGCTTGCACACACCATCCTTCCTACAGTCTTAAGAAGACAAGTGGAGCATGCTGGCACTCATGCATGCACACACCATCCTTCCTCCAGTCTGAAGAAGACAAGTGGAGCATGCTGGCACTCATGTATGCACACACCATCCTTCCTCCAGTCTTAAGAAGACAAGTGGAGCATGCTGGCACTCATGAATGCACACACCATCCTTCCTACAGTCTTAAGAAGACAAGTGGAGCATGCTGGCACTCATGCATGCACACACCATCCTTCCTCCAGTCTTAAGAAGACAAGTGGAGCATGCTGGCACTCATGCATGCACACACCACCCTTCCTACAGTCTTAAGAAGACAAGTGGAGCATGCAGACACTCATGCATGCACACACCGTCCTTCCTACAGTCTTAAGAAGACAATTGGAGCATGCTGCCACTCATGCATGCACACACCATCCTTCCTACAGTCTGAAGAAGACAATTGGAGCATGCTGCCACTCATGCATGCACACACCATCCTTCCTACAGTCTGAAGAAGACAAGTGGAGCATGCAGACACTCATGCATGCACACACTGTCCTTCCTACAGCCTTAAGAAGACAAGTGGAGCACACAGACACACATACTTGGGCATGTGTACTTAATAAACGTGTATAGATGGACGGGGCAGCAGACTTTGTTCCAGTACTGTGGTAAAAAGCAGTGCAGTGTGCTTTAATTTTCTCTTTAGGCTGTAAATACCCTTCGTAGTTTACTCAAAAGCAGTACAGTTTGCACACCTTTCTCACTGTAGTTAGACGCAGTGCAGTTCCCACAGATCTGTGCAGTAAAAAGCACTGCAGTGTGCACAGATTTCTTGCAGTGCAGCACCCAGCAGTGCAATATGCACAGATTTCCTGCAGTGCAGCACCCAGCACTGCAGTGTGCACAGATTTCCTGCAGTGCAGCACCCAGCAGTGCGGTGTGCACAGATTCCCTGCAGTGCAGCACCCAGCAGTGCAGTGTGCCCAGATTTCCTGCAGTGCAGCACCCAGCAGTGCAGTGTGCACAGATGTCTTGCAGTGCAGCACCCAGCAGTGCGGTGTGCAGATTTCCTGCAGTGCAGCTTCCAGCAGTGCGGTGTGCACAGATTTCCTGCAGTGCAGCACCCAGCAGTGCAGTGTGCACAGATGTCTTGCAGTGCAGCACCCAGCAGTGCGGTGTGCAGATTTCCTGCAGTGCAGCACCCAGCAGTGCAGTGTGCACAGATGTCTTGCAGTGCAGCATCCAGCAGTGCCGTGTGCAGATTTCCTGCAGTGCAGCACCCAGCAGTGAAGTGCACAGATTTCCTACAGAGCAGCACCCAGGACTGCAGTGTGCCCAGATTTCCTGCAGTGCAGTGTGCCCAGATTTCCTGCAGTGCAGCACCCAGCAGTGCAGTGTGCACAGATTTCTTGCAGTGCAGCACCCAGCAGTGCAGTGTGCACATATGACTTGCAGTGCAACACCCAGCACTGCAGTGTGCCCAGATTGCCTGCAGTGCAGCACCCAGCAGTGCGGTGTGCACAGATTTCCTGCAGTGCAGCCCCCAGCAGTGCAGTGTGCCCAGATTTCCTGCAGTGCAGCACCCAGCAGTGCAGTGTGCACAGATGTCTTGCAGTGCAGCACCCAGCAGTGCGGTGTGCAGATTTCCTGCAGTGCAGCACCCAGCAGTGAAGTGCACAGATTTCCTGCAGAGCAGCACCCAGGACTGCAGTGTGCCCAGATTTCCTGCAGTGCAGTGTGCCCAGATGTCCTGCAGTGCAGCACCCAGCAGTGCAGTGTGCACAGATTTCTTGCAGTGCAGCACCCAGCAGTGCAGTGTGCACATATGACTTGCAGTGCAGCCCCCAGCAGTGCAGTGTGCACAGATTTCCTGCAGTGCAGCACCCAGCAGTGTGGTGTGCACAGATTCCCTGCAGTGCAGCACCCAGCAGTGCAGTGTGCCCAGATTTCCTGCAGTGCAGCACCCAGCAGTGCAGTGTGCACAGATATCTTGCAGTGCAGCACCCAGCCGTGCGGTGTGCAGATTTTCTGCAGTGCAGCACCCAGCAGTGCAGTGTGCACAGATTTCCTGCAGTGCAGCCCCCAGCAGTGCAGTGTGCCCAGATTTCCTGCAGTGCAGCACCCAGCAGTGCAGTGTGCACAGATGTCTTGCAGTGCAGCACCCAGCAGTGCGGTGTGCAGATTTCCTGCAGTGCAGCACCCAGCAGTGAAGTGCACAGATTTCCTGCAGAGCAGCACCCAGGACTGCAGTGTGCCCAGATTTCCTGCAGTGCAGTGTGCCCAGATTTCCTGCAGTGCAGCACCCAGCAGTGCAGTGTGCACAGATTTCTTGCAGTGCAGCACCCAGCAGTGCAGTGTGCACATATGACTTGCAGTGCAGCCCCCAGCAGTGCAGTGTGCACAGATTTCCTGCAGTGCAGCACCCAGCAGTGTGGTGTGCACAGATTCCCTGCAGTGCAGCACCCAGCAGTGCAGTGTGCCCAGATTTCCTGCAGTGCAGCACCCAGCAGTGCAGTGTGCACAGATATCTTGCAGTGCAGCACCCAGCCGTGCGGTGTGCAGATTTTCTGCAGTGCAGCACCCAGCAGTGCGGTGTGCACAGATTTCCTGCAGTGCAGCACCCAGCAGTGCAGTGTGCACAGATGTCTTGCAGTGCAGCACCCAGCAGTGCGGTGTGCAGATTTCCTGCAGTGCAGCACCCAGCAGTGAAGTGCACAGATTTCCTGCAGTGCAGCACCCAGCAGTGCAGTGTGCCCAGATTTCCTGCAGTGCAGCACCCAGCAGTGCAGTGTGCACAGATGTTTTGCAGTGCAGCACCCAGCAGTGCGGTGTGCACAGATTTCTTGCCGTGCAGCACCCAGCAGTGCAGTGTTCACAGATTTCCTGCAGTGCAGCATCCAGCAGTGCGGTGTGCACAGATTTAAGTAAAAACCATTGCAGTTCATACAGATTTCTCAAGATTCATCATCCTCGTCTGCATTAAAAAACACTGCACTGATTACCGGTGCCTAAAGAATCCCTTTTAAATCTCTCTGTATTGGGCACTGGGCTGTTTATAACGTATGTAAATCAATCAATCAATCAGGGTTTTTTGAGAGTGCACTACTCACCCGTGAGGGTCTCAAGGAGCGGGAGATGGCTGCGAGAAGTGCGTTTGTCATTGGCACCAAGGGCAGTGCCCGAACGGTGGAGCTGCGCGGGGGGAGAGCAATGACTCCGACCAGGAGGTCAGAGGTCCAGAGTATTTGTGCAAAAAGTCCTCTAGTGCTGCCCTGGTGGTCTGCCGCGGTCTGCAGAAGCTAGTCTTCAGACTTTCCTGGGGTGGGGGAGGGCGTTCGTGGTACAAGGGGTGTATCTCTGGGACAGTTTGCCTGTCCGCGGAGCTTGGACAGTTTAGGAGGTTGCTATAAACCTGCTTGCTTACTCTGGAAGTGTTGGCAGTAGGAATGCCCTTCTTTTTCAGACAATAGAGAGCTTTAGAAATGAAGTAATAATAATAATAATTAGTGTAGTAAATGCCAGTGAAGTGTGCACTGATTTTTCAGAGTGTAGTAAAAATCCCTGGAGTGTGCACAGACTTCTCGTAGGATAGTGAACAGAAATGCAGTTCACAGTTATTCTCAAAGTGTTGTAAGCTGCCGTACAATGTGCAAGGATTCCTCACAGTGCAGTAATATGCAGTGCAGTGCACAGATCCCTCATAGTGCGGTAAAACGCAGAATAGTGTGCATAAACTCCTCATAGTGCAGTAAGATGCAGCGCACAGACCTCTCATTGTGTAGTAAGATGCAGTGCACAGATGCCGACTTCTCACAGTGCAGTAAGATGAAGGGCAGTGTGCCCAGATTCCTCACAGTACAGTAATAAGAAGTGAAGTGTGCACATACTCCTCAGAGTGCAGTAAGATGCAGTGCACAGATCCCGTCTTTAACACAAATGATGCCCACAAACACCCCCAGGGCGGAAGGAAAGCCCCCCAGGCCTTCCGGATAGAGGAGCCCAGCTCAGCCCCAGAGCCCCCCGGATAGAAGAGCCCAGCTCAGCCCCAGGGGCCCCCGGATAGAAGAGTCCAGCTCAGCCCCAGGGGCCCACGGATAGAAGAGCCCAGCTCAGCCCCAGGGGCCCCCGGATAGAAGAGCCCAGCTCAGCCCCTGGGGGCCCCGGATAGAAGAGCCCAGCTCAGCCCCAGGGCCCCGGGATAGAAGAGTCCAGCTCAGCACCAGGGGCCCGGATAGAAGAGCCCAGCCCAGCCCCAGGGCCCCGGGATAGAAGAGCCCAGCTCAGCCCCAGGGGCCCCGGATAGAGGAACCCAGCTCAGCCCCAGGGCCCCGTTATAAAAGAGCCCAGCTCAGCCCTTGGGGCCCCGGATAGAAGAGCCCAGCTCAGCCCCAGGGCCCCCGGATAGAAGAGCCCAGCTCAGCCCTGGGGGCCCCGGATAGAAGGGCCCAGCTCAGCCCCAGGGCCACCGAATAGAAGAGCCCAGCTCAGCCCCAGGGGCCCCCAGATAGAAGAGCCCAGCTCAGCCCCAGGGCCCCGGGATAGAAGAGTCCAGCTCAGCATCAGTATCACGCATCAGGCGTTAGACTAACACATTTCAGTGTGGTGGTCCGCATCACCGCACTGAAATGCATTGTCGCTCATAATAGCGCCTCCTGAGTTGTCAAGCAGGAGCCCTAGTAATCATACACCACTGAGCAGTATTGAAACTAAAGATGAAGGGAGGAGTAGCAGCGCGCCCTGCACTCTGCTCCCGGGGCCGGCTCAGAGTCTACAGCTATAGCTGCTACTCTGTTACCGTATAACATGAATGATGTACACGAAGATTTGCCACCGGCAGCGCAATTTGTTACATTGATGCTTCCGTGACTCAAAGTCAGGAGGTTAGGAAAAGCATTGTTGTAGCACACACCTCCTGCTGCCGCCAGTGGCTGGAGTGAAAGTTTCAGCATGCTGGCACCACGGTTAATTTAAATTAATTAATCACGCACCGGAGGGAGCCGACTCACCGCACCAGGGCGCGCCAGCAGTTGAGTGACCTGTCCTCCTGTGGCAGGGCGTAGCGCAGGAGTTGAGTGACCTGTCCGCCCGTGGCAGGGCGTAGCGCAGGAGTTGAGAGATCTGTCCGCCCATGGCAGGGCGTAGCACAAGAGTTGTTTAGCACATAGGAGCGCACCAGTCTCTCCACGCAGCTGCTGAACCTCCGAGGGTGGAGTCGTTGAAGCCACGGCGAGGGCAAAGTGAGTGTAGCCTGGAGAGTGAACTCTCTTTACTCTGCTTCATTATAAATATGCTTTCACTGTTATAAAGCGCTTGCCGCAACCTGCCTTCCTACTTCAACCGATCTGGGTTTTTATGATCCCTGTCTTCCTCCTTCACCCCCCTGTGTTGATCCCCATGTCTGCGCACCTCTCGCTTAAGTATTGTGCTTAACAGTCGACACAGGTCATCTCAAGGCTCCTTGCTAAGCCACGGTGCAATAGTCGGTGAATACCGGCACTCGTACAATGGTGCTTCCCCGTGCCTGGCCTCTGCTCTTCCCCGCATTTGCGGTTATTAATGGCAGGACTGACCCAGCGGCCAGCCTTGAGAGCCGCACCCTGAACTAAGACATCTGGGGACTGAGTTCTTGCATCTTGGAAATGCTGGGCTCAGCTACAGGTAGAGTGGGGACAGGGGGAGCAGGGTTTGGGGGAGAGCAGGGTGTGAGTCCTTGCATCTTGGAAATGCTGGGCTCAGCTACAGGTAGAGTGGGGACAGGGGGAGCAGGGTTTGGGGGAGAGCAGGGTGTGAGTCCTTGCATCTTTGAAATGGTGGGCTCAGCTACAGGTAGAGTGGGGACAGGGGGGCAGGGTTTGGGGGAGAGCAGGGTGTGAGTCCTTGCATCTTGGAAATGCTGGGCTCGGCTACAGGTAGAGTGGGGACAGGGGGAGCAGGGTTTGGGGGAGAGCAGGATGTGAGTCCTTGCATCTTGGAAATGCTGGGCTCAGCTACAGGTAGAGTGGGGACAGGGGAGCAGGGTTTGGGGGAGAGCAGGGTGTGAGTCCTTGCATCTTTGAAATGCTGGGCTCAGCTACAGGTAGAGTGGGGACAGAGGAGCAGGGTTTGGGGGAGAGCAGGGTGTGAGTCCTTGCATCTAGGAAATGCTGGGCTCAGCTAAGGGTAGAGTGGGTACAGGGGGAGCAGGGTTTGGGGGAGAGCAGGGTGTGAGTCCTTGCATCTTGGAAATGCTGGGCTCAGCCACAGGTAGAGTGGGGACAGGGGGAGCAGGCTTTGGGGGAGAGCAGGGTGTGAGTCCTTGCATCTTGGAAATGCTGGGCTCAGCTACTGGTAGAGTGGGGACAGGGGGGCGGGGTTTGGGGGAGAGGAGGGCATGAGTCCTTGCATCTTGGAAATGCTGGGCTCAGCTACAGGTAGAGTGGGGACAGGGGGAGCAGGGTTTGGGGGGGAAAGCAGGGTGTGAGTCCTTGCATCTTGGAAATGCTGGGCTCAGCTACAGGTAGAGTGGGGACGGGGGAGCAGGGTTTGGGGGGAGAGCAGGGTGTGAGTCCTTGCATCTTGGAAATGCTGGGCTCAGCTACAGGTAGAGTGGGGACAGGGGGAGCAGGCTTTGGGGGAGAGCAGGGTGTGAGTCCTTGCATCTGGGAAATGCTGGGCTCAGCTACTGGTAGAGTGGGGACAGGGGGGCGGGGTTTGGGGGAGAGGAGGGTGTGAGTCCTTGCATCTTGGAAATGCTGGGCTCAGCTACAGGTAGAGTGGGGACAGGGGGAGCAGGGTTTGGGGGGAGAGCAGGGTGTGAGTCCTTGCATCTTGGAAATGCTGGGCTCAGCTACAGGTAGAGTGGGGACGGGGGAGCAGGGTTTGGGGGGAGAGCAGGGTGTGAGTCCTTGCATCTTGGAAATGCTGGGCTCAGCTACAGGTAGAGTGGGGACAGGGGGAGCAGGGTTTGGGGGAGAGCAGGGTGTGAGTCCTTGCATCTTGGAAATGCTGGGCTCAGCTACAGGTAGAGTGGGGACAGGGGGAGCAGGGTTTGGGGGAGAGCAGGGTGTGAGTCCTTGCATCTAGGAAATGCTGGGCTCAGCTACAGGTAGAGTGGGGACAGGGGGAGCAGGGTTTGGGGGAGAGCAGGGTGTGAGTCCTTGCATCTAGGAAATGCTGGGCTCAGCTATAGGTAGAGTGGGGACAGAGGGAGCAGGGTTTGGTGGAGAGCAGGGTGTGAGTCTGTTAGACCTGTCTGGCTTTTTGCGTAGTCCCTCCAATTTATTATTTATTTTGTCCCCTTTTTGCCCCTCATACCCTTAATAATTTTTGTCCACTAACTTTTTCTAGGTGTTGGCCAAGGGGATAGGTGTTCTTTTTCCCCTCATAGTTTTTCACCTCAGGCCCAGAGGCCTGTTCTGATAGGAAAAGTTGGAACCACAAAATGGTGGCTACCAACTGCCCTAACTGCCAAACCCAGAACTTGCCCATAGACTAGTATAGGGCGTTCCAGAACCTTCTGGTCCTTTCTGGACCACTGAGGGTCAGCCTATATAAGGCGGAATGCGGGGCAGCCATTTTGTCTACCTGAGAGAGTCAGCTGGAGGACAGGCTATCTTGGAAGGTGGGGGGAGACTAGTGAGGGGGTTGATCTCCTGGACTGGGAAGCAGCCTAATTAATCCACTTCTCTACTCCTCCTTTGGGATCCTTGTCTTGTCCCCGCTGTGGAAGTTTAAGGGAGACACTGGGCGCCTGACCGACCCCTAGGTTCAAAATAGTGGGGTGTAAACAGGAGAAGGAGACTGCGGCGCTGTGGAGCGCAGTCCTCTGCCCAGTGGTAGGAACTGAACTAAAGAGGACTCCTGTGGCCCGTTATCTGTCCAGTAAGGAGGGCTGGTGTTCTAGTGCTGAAAAAGTGCACTGTGGCTTTATCCTGTGGAAGCCCCTTTGATTCCCCCTCCCTTTTGAGGGCAAGAAGTAAGCTTTTGGCCTGGGTGGCGCTGGGCACCTCTTACCTGTGTCAGGACTGGCAGTGAGCCGACACTCTACTAACTGACAAGGTGTTGGAGATTGGAGGAAGGTCCCATTAAGCCTGGGCAGTCTTGTGAGGCCATCGCCGTGAACGGGACTCCGGGGGCGCCTACCGCGCTCTGTGTCATCGCCCGGTGGAATCAGGAGAGAGAGAGCGTAGTGCTCATGCCCGGCGCCAGCGCGCTAATTCCCCACTGAATTGGGGACTGCCTTGCAGGAGGGGCCTAGGACTGAGCAGGCCCGGTGTGGAGACACTTTCCCTCCGCGCATGCGCGGAAGAACCCGTGTGTGGAAGTCGACGACGTCCGCCGCTGAGGAGAGCTGAGAGGAGGAGGCGGCTTCGTCGAGTGGCTGGGGACCGATTCGAGCGCCGAGGGACAGATCCTTGACGGTGAGGAGCAGCCCTGTTGAGTGGCTGTATCACCGTGTCAGCGCTCCGGTTTTGCTCCTGGGAGGGCCTCCGCTCCTCTGTGAGGGGGCGGGGAGGCCGAGCAGTGGAGGAGAAGCGTCTTGAGGCACAGAGGGTGAGCGGAAGATCCGCCTGCTGGCCACCCTCACAAGTAAGCAGGGAGGAGTGAGGGGTGGCGAGGGAGAGCTGGTTAGGCCTCCTGATCGTCTGGCTTCCTCCCCACACTGGGCAGTACTGAGTGAGAGGAAGAGGGTGGAGGGCCTGGAAAAGGAGTGGCATAACTTTTACAAACTGACTGATTCAAGAAGCCTGGTTACCTGTGGGGTGAAAGGAATATAAAAGTCTCAATAAACCCCTGGTTCTTGACAATTAGTGACAGCTTGCCCCCCCTCTGATGGAGTAGAGTTTCTGAGGAGCCAAGTAAAGCGCAATGCATAGTTAACTGTCCTATGAAAGTAGAAGGGTTACCTACCAGACATGGTTATGGTGCATGTTTAAATGTAATGAACTATTGAAATTAATTGATAACTTGCGTAGCAGTTTAAAAGTATTATTGCTATTTCTGAGACCAATTGTAGAGTACAGGTCATATTTAAACTAGCCTATGGAAGTGTAAGTGTTACCTGCCAGACAAGGGTAAGGAGCGTGACTAAATGTATGGTACTGTAATTGCTGGTTGCTAAAATGTGTTAGTAGTTTAAGAGTATAGTAATGCTTCCATGGCAAACTGAAGTGCCTAAACTGTACATTTTGAAACTGAAGAGCAGAGGATATTATTTTTATAAACCAGTACATATTTTCATAACAAATTGGTGTAGTGTCCTTTTTAAGTGTTATTGCGTGGATTTACTGCTGGGTGGTCTGCAACCTTCACACTTGTGCCTTTAGGATTGCATGTCTTACCCCTAGGCCAGGCTACCCTAGGTGACCTGACATCCCAGGTTCCAACAGAGTCCTTCTTCACAAGTTGACCTCGCACACCAAAAACAGTATAATAAACACGATATTAGTGCTTGGTAAACATTTGTTTTGTGACAAAGATGGAATCCAACAGTTCTCCCAAGAAAATTCCAAGTCAATTTTCTTCGTTTTCTTCTTTCTTTTATTATTCAAAATTCGCAGATAAAAATAGCCAACGCGTTTCGTCCGAAACCGGACTTCTTCAGGGCTACATTTAAAAAAGATACAAAAGTATATATAAGTGTGTGTATAGATACAGAAGTACGTGCACAGATAAATAGATCATACAATTTAAACTCAGAGAAACAATTTATAATACACCAGACAATTTAGAAATGTACAACATACGAAAAAGAGGACTTGGAAGAAATGCATATAAATTCCAGGGAGAACATATGTTGTTGCCAAAAATTATTCTAGATATAAAACGATATACTGTATACAGAGTATTATTAACCTAACCATTTAAGAAAGGGATTGTGAAACGAGAGTGACTACTGAACTCTAACTTAAGTACACATTATGGTATTTACATAACAACTTTATAAACATAAATGGTTTTAAATACCTTTACGCAGTGTATTTTTATGCTATGCGTCCCATCCGTCTTGATAGTTGTCTGAACAATGGGGTTCTATAAGTAAATATATCCATGTTTTAGAGAGCATGGTCATATTTAAGATCCTATATTAACAAACAACCGTTGGTATCTATAAGGTTTAAAACTAGTTTTGGTAGAAGCATAGTCGATATCTAAATAGTATGCCTAATCTATGGGGCTATTTTATGAAAATATGCTTTTATTTAAAAACAATAAACTGGCAAAGGAGAGCCTACCTGTTTAAAAACACAAAAGTGTATATAGGGGTTAGAGAACGTTTGTTAATCACAGAGATAGGAAAATGAGCACTTACTATAATTGTGTAGTTGGCAAATCTAATAACATCCATTCGTTAAGATCCAGTGGGGCAAGAGAAGAACAAAGTGTATGCCTGAAAAGAAGGATTGGCAGAATATTACAAAGAGAAGTGAAAACTATATGTTATAAGACCAGAGACAACAGTTATTAATTAGTAAATGGTAGTCATCAGAATGAAAGCCTTTCTACATATATCCGTATGAGTAAACGAGGAGTGTTGGACAAATGTCTAAAAAGCCCATAATCACTGTAGTCAATATTTAGACATGTGCGATTTTGAACACATCGCGATAGTGAGGGAGTTCAACTAATTTGAGAAATAGCCTGAGAGTACTTAAATCCCTAAGAATTGAGCACTATCGATATTACGTAAAGATGCAAAAAATACGTGTTAGGTGAAAAACAATCACGCAATAAGGCTAAATATATTATGAAGAGCTATCTCATGGTACATAAGCACAAGCGGCAAACAGATAAAATAAGCCGATTGTGCATGATAATAGTCAAAAAGTAATCCCCAACCTGTTACACAGTAAGTCATGTACCGACCGAAAAAAGACACGAGAACGTGCCCGCCATCTTAGCGCGTATAGCCTGCATAGTCAGTCAGCTACAAAAGTCCATACACAGTAAATATTATGATAGGATTAGACCCAGTGAGGCAGCATAACTGTCAGAGGGTTATAAAAAGTATGTCTAAAAAGACAATTCAGGAACCCATATAGCGTTATCCTTTGGGACTCACCATTTATTCGGCGTCGTCGTCTCGTGCGTATGTGGTCGTCTGGTCTGCCGGTGAATAATGAGGGCATTTTTTGGAGGGTATATATATCCTCCAGAGGTGTATAATTAATCAATTGAGATCACTAATTAGTCAAACACTAAAAGCGCGCAGTCCCTGATGACGTGAAGGACAATACTAACATGGCCGCCATCATAGTCTAGTCAAGAAAAGGCGGAGAAAGTAACGAAAACGGATGAAGAGACGGTTTCTTGTTCTTTTATGCAAAAAGCAAGATTGTTTAGTGGCCGATAACATTACTAGGGATGGTTATAATTAGAAATCGTGCTAGCAAGTTAAAAAAGGAGCCTATTTATGGAATATTTATGGACGGTAAGACAAATATGTCAAGGTCCCAAAAGACATAAGTGCGAGCAGACATCTTGTACTGGTAAAAAATGGTCATGAGAAGCCATAGACACTTAGAAACAAGAGTCATACATATCGTTATTGGGCTTACAATTATATACTGGCGTGATGTGAACAATTTGAAAGCAAAATAAGCGCAATTGAATATTTTGCACATATTTATCAAAAAGTCCCGAATTATATCCCGTTTGAGGAATCTTTGCTCACCTCAAATATTGGCGCTTATATATGCACGATTAAAGGTAAGGAAGCTAAATAACGCACATACATTTATACTCACAGACCAGGCATGTATAATGGCCAGCAGTCTGGAAAAAGGGTCAGATGTTAGTTTAGAGAGAACGCACTCAATGTTGTACAAAACTGGCCATTGCGTCTATGGCCAGATATAAATGAGAATCTAATCGATATGGCTATACAACACAAATGTAGTCATGGTCATCAACCAGGCCAATGTATTGGCCAACAGACTAAGTATTAGATCATGGCATTGTAAACACATGTGACAAGTAGCAATTATTTGATACCTGAGCAAATGATTGGTGTAATAGTAACAGAAAATGTTAGGTCTAAGTTCAAAGGAATAACTCAACAAAAAGCTCACATCAGTTACCTAGATGTGATACTAAAAAAGCCCCAGTCATTACACAAAGTTCTAACTTTATGTACTTGAATTTAGACAGAAAACGACCAAGGACAGATGCAGTTGATCTAATGTGAAAATAACATGCAATGACATACAAATCAAGTCTCTAATGTATTTGTAAGAGACCGACAAAAAGAATTTCTGGGTCAGCAGTAATCTTACAAGGAAACCTCAAAAAGATAGGATGGAATAAGCTGATTCACAAAAAGTGATGGAATTCATTGTTCGCATTTAATCCCTGATCTACAGCTCTAAGTCTATATATCCAGCGGGCCTCAAGTTGTCTGAGGCATGTGATCCTGTCACCACCACGTTTTCCTGGCGCCACCCTATCAATTGCATGGAATTTGATTTCTTTTTCGTCCGGGTGGTTGCCTGTGATATCTTGTGCCACTGGGCTACGGAGATCATTGCTTTTGATGTTTCTAATGTGTTCCTGAATACGTGTTTTTAAGCATCTGGTGCTGCTACCAACATAGATCATGTTACAGTGGCAAATGATTACATAAACTACAAAAGTAGTATTGCAGTTAATAAAAGAAGTAACCCTATGTGTCCTAGGGCTGTTATACCTGTAGTCAACCAATTTGTTTATGCCGTATTCACACACTGTACAGTTACCACATACAAAAAAGCCAGCCGGCTTCTCTGTAAGCCATGCAAAACCACTTGTCTTTGGGGGATCTACATGACTGGGGCAGAGAATGTTCTTAATGGTTCTGCCCTTTTTGTAAATGACCTTAGGTTTGTCAGGAATAATACCTTTCGGTAGTGTGTCAGATTTTAAGAGGTGCCAGTGCCGCCTCAAGATGTTGTATATATGATTACTATACATCCCGTATTCAGTTATGAAAGCACATTGATCATGGGGTACACTGGTGTTCTTTTTGTGTTGTTTGAGCAAGGTTTCATGGCGTTTCTTTTTTCTAATTTTACTCTCTGCCCTGTCAACATCTTTCTCAACATACCCCCTCGCCAAAAAATTATTCTTCATTCTTTGTATGGTGTTTTCAAAGTTGGTATCTTCACTGCAAATTCGGCGAGCACGTATCATCTCACCATAAGGAATAGCCACTATGGTGTTCCTAGGATGACAACTTTCAGCATGAAGTATGCTGTTGCAGGAAGTAGGCTTTTTGTGCATTTTGCTCTGGATGCTGCCTTCTTTTATATAGGGATGCAAGTCAAGAAACACAATTTCACTTTGGGAGGAGCTCATGGTGAGCTTAATATTACGATCATTACTGTTAAGGAAGCGAAAGTAATTGGTCAACCCATCAGTACTGCCCTTCCAAATAAGGAAAATGCCGTCAATGTAGCGTACATAAAAAATTATGTCATCTATCCATTGACTTGCACCATGACCCCAGGCATGCTCCATCTCAAACAGACCCATAAAAAGGTTTGCATAAGATGGAGCAAACCTGGAGCCCATGGCAGTCCCCTGTGTCTGTAGGTACCAATCGTCTTCGTGCAAAAAGACATTGTGAGTCAAAATCAATTTGGCCATGTCCAGAAGCATCTGGGTATGCTCAAGGTGACAAGCATTACGTTTGAAAAGAAAGTACTTCAGAGATCTCATCCCATTCTCCAATTCTATACAGGTATACAAACTTTCCACGTCCATGGTTACAAACGTGAAAAGCTTGTCCTCCCAAATTACATCCTCTAATTTGCAGAGAAGTTCCCTGCTATCTTGCAAGTATGAAGGCAGGTTCCGTACAAAAGGTTGAAGAAAGGAATCCACGTATTCAGCTAGATGTTCAGTGGGACCTCCGTTGCCCGATATATTGGGTCTTCCAGGAGGAAATGCACCGCCCTTATGCACCTTGGGAAGGGCATAAATGCATGGAAAACGTGAGTTGTCCGCCCTCAAATATCTGTATTCTGGGTCGGATATCAGTCCTGATTCCTTCCATTCTACTAGTCTTGAGTTGATCTTACTCTCAACATCTTTAATGGGATTTTTTCGCAATGGAGTATAGCAGGCAACATCATTCAACTGTCTCTTTATTTCATTGGAGTAGTCCATGAAATCCATTATAACAATATTGCCGCCCTTATCAGCCTCACGAACTACCAAGGACGAGTCATCACGTATGGTCTGCAAAAACAATTTATCAGATTTGCTGATGTTATAAGGATGTTTGCATTTGTTATTAGAATAATGCACGTCTTCTAATTTGTAAAGGTCCTGTGTCACTCTGATGGAGAACTCATCGATGGCAGTTTTAGAACTAGGTGGTATGAATTTTGAGCGATTTTTTAAGCCGCTATCTATAGTCGTGTCCTCATAGATATCAAGATTTCGGGCATGCATGATCAAATCTCCCACCATATCATGTTCATCCAATGTAGCAATAGTGTGGGAAGTGTCAACTTCAGCAATTGTAAATTCTGAAACATTTTTTACAGATTGAACAGGAACACGTATATCAGGTTGCTCAGCAAAGTATTTTTTTAATTTCAACTTGCGGGTGAAACAGAAAAGATCAACATGTACTTTGTCCAACATTTGTTTTTCAGTTACACAAAAGTTCAAACCTTTTTGCAGAATAGACATTTCTGAATCAGAAAAAGTTTTAGAGGACAAATTAATCACATTCACATCGTTACCTTTATCATTTACCATAGTCCTGTCCATTTCATGGTTCACAATCTGAGTACAATGGCCTATTGGTTGTTTCCCATTTTTGCCTTTGTTGTGGATCTTGTGTTTCTGGCCACCCCGCCTGGTTCTTCGTTTTGTGCTCTTTGTTGTTGTTCCCCAGGCGGTACCTCTGTACCTCTTTTAAAAAATCCGACTCTGGGATTGGGTTAGAGGTAGCAGTACTAGTTCCCTCCCCTGGGTCAGTTTCAATTGATGAAATAGAGGAGATAGACGTGCTGCTTGATGATATACTTGGTGTACGTATTACAGCAATAGGGGCCGTGGTATTTCTTGGGGCTACATCATCAAATTTTCGCGCAAAGGTAAATATACGTCCCCTTTCATAGTCCCCGCGATCTTGCTCTATTTTTTGTTGTTTCTTACCCTTGATGTATAGTTGGTAACTAGTCAATTCCTTTTTTAAGATCTCATAGTTTTTTTGGGTCAGGTCAGGTAAGTTCATTTCACTAATTTCTTTTTCTAGTGCCAGTATGTCTTCCCTTATTTTTTTGCCTCTCCTTTCAGCATTACGCACCAATATGTCCATCATTTTGAATGATGCGGCATGTAAACCTTCCTCCCATTCACCCAAAAGGTCCAATTCTAAATTCTCATAGTTTGGAAAGATAAGAATACGGAGTCCTCTGGGGATGCGTTTGTTCTCTAAGTATTTTTTGAGTGTCGCACCATCCCACCATTTGGCGAGCTCTTGTTTGCGTAGTTTTTCTAGTCGGAAATGAAATGAACTTACCTGACCTGACCCAAAAAAACTATGAGATCTTAAAAAAGGAATTGACTAGTTACCAACTATACATCAAGGGTAAGAAACAACAAAAAATAGAGCGAGATCGCGGGGACTATGAAAGGGGACGTATATTTACCTTTGCGCGATAATTTGATGATGTAGCCCCAAGAAATACCACGGCCCCTAGTGCTGTAATACGTACACCAAGTATATCATCAAGCAGCACGTCTATCTCCTCTATTTCATCAATTGAAACTGACCCAGGGGAGGGAACTACTACTGCTACCTCTAACCCAATCCCAGAGTCGGATTTTTTAAAAGAGGTACAGAGGTACCGCCTGGGGAACAACAAAAAAAGAGCACAAAACGAAGAACCAGGCGGGGTGGCCAGAAACACAAGATCCACAGCAAAGGCAAAAATGGGAAACAACCAATAGGCCATTGTACTCAGATTGTGAACCATGAAATGGACAGGACTATGGTAAATGATAAAGGTAACGATGTGAATGTGATTAATTTGTCCTCTAAAACTTTTTCTGATTCAGAAATGTCTATTCTGCAAAAAGGTTTGAACTTTTGTGTAACTGAAAAACAAATGTTGGACAAAGTACATGTTGATCTTTTCTGTTTCACCCGCAAGTTGAAATTAAAAAAATACTTTGCTGAGCAACCTGATATACGTGTTCCTGTTCAATCTGTAAAAAATGTTTCAGAATTTACAATTGCTGAAGTTGACACTTCCCACACTATTGCTACATTGGATGAACATGATATGGTGGGAGATTTGATCATGCATGCCCGAAATCTTGATATCTATGAGGACACGACTATAGATAGCGGCTTAAAAAATCGCTCAAAATTCATACCACCTAGTTCTAAAACTGCCATCGATGAGTTCTCCATCAGAGTGACACAGGACCTTTACAAATTAGAAGACGTGCATTATTCTAATAACAAATGCAAACATCCTTATAACATCAGCAAATCTGATAAATTGTTTTTGCAGACCATACGTGATGACTCGTCCTTGGTAGTTCGTGAGGCTGATAAGGGCGGCAATATTGTTATAATGGATTTCATGGACTACTCCAATGAAATAAAGAGACAGTTGAATGATGTTGCCTGCTATACTCCATTGCGAAAAAATCCCATTAAAGATGTTGAGAGTAAGATCAACTCGAGACTAGTAGAATGGAAGGAATCAGGACTGATATCCGACCCAGAATACAGATATTTGAGGGCGGACAACTCACGTTTTCCATGCATTTATGCCCTTCCCAAGGTGCATAAGGGCGGTGCATTTCCTCCTGGAAGACCCATTATATCGGGCAACGGAGGTCCCACTGAACATCTAGCTGAATACGTGGATTCCTTTCTTCAACCTTTTGTACGGAACCTGCCTTCATACTTGCAAGATAGCAGGGAACTTCTCTGCAAACTAGAGGATGTAATTTGGGAGGACAAGCTTTTCACGTTTGTAACCATGGACGTGGAAAGTTTGTATACATGTATAGAATTGGAGAATGGGATGAGATCTCTGAAGTACTTTCTTTTCAAACGTAATGCTTGTCACCTTGAGCATACCCAGATGCTTCTGGACATGGCCAAATTGATTTTGACTCACAATGTCTTTTTGCACGAAGAAGATTGGTACCTACAGACACAGGGGACTACCATGGGCTCCAGGTTTGCTCCATCTTATGCAAACCTATTTATGGGTCTGTTTGAGATGGAGCATGCCTGGGGTCATGGTGCAAGTCAATGGATAGATGACATAATTTTTTATGTACGCTACATTGACGACATTTTCCTTATTTGGAAGGGCAGTACTGATGGGTTGACCAATTACTTTCGCTTCCTTAACAGTAATGATCGTAATATTAAGCTCACCATGAGCTCCTCCCAAAGTGAAATTGTGTTTCTTGACTTGCATCTCTATATAAAAGAAGGCAGCATCCAGAGCAAAATGCACAAAAAGCCTACTTCCTGCAACAGCATACTTCATGCTGAAAGTTGTCATCCTAGGAACACCATAGTGGCTATTCCTTATGGTGAGATGATACGTGCTCGCCGAAATTGCAGTGAAGATACCAACTTTGAAAACACCATACAAAGAATGAAGAATGATTTTTTGGCGAGGGGGTATGTTGAGAAAGATGTTGACAGGGCAGAGAGTAAAATTAGAAAAAAGAAACGCCATGAAACCTTGCTCAAACAACCCAAAAAGAACACCAGTGTACCCCATGATCAATGTGCTTTAATAACTGAATACGGGATGTATAGTAATCATATATACAACATCTTGAGGCGGCACTGGCACCTCTTAAAATCTGACACACTACCGAAAGGTATTATTCCTGACAAACCTAAGGTCATTTACAAAAAGGGCAGAACCATTAAGAACATTCTCTGCCCCAGTCATGTAGATCCCCCAAAGACAAGTGGCTCTGCATGGCTTACAGAGAAGCCGGCTGGCTTTTTTGTATGTGGTAACTGTACAGTGTGTGAATACGGCATAAACAAATTGGTTGACTACAGGTATAACAGCCCTAGGACACATAGGGTTACTTCTTTTATTAACTGCAATACTACTTTTGTAGTTTATGTAATCATTTGCCACTGTAACATGATCTATGTTGGTAGCAGCACCAGATGCTTAAAAACACGTATTCAGGAACACATTAGAAACATCAAAAGCAATGATTTCCGTAGCCCAGTGGCACAACATATCACAGGCAACCACCCGGACGAAAAAGAAATCAAATTCCATGCAATTGATAGGGTGGCGCCAGGAAAACGTGGTGGTGACAGGATCACATGCCTCAGACAACTTGAGGCCCGCTGGATATGTAGACTTAGAGCTGTAGATCAGGGATTAAATGCGAACAATGAATTCCATCACTTTTTGTGAATCAGCTTATTCCATCCTATCTTTTTGAGGTTTCCTTGTAAGATTACTGCTGACCCAGAAATTCTTTTTGTTGGTCTCTTACAAATACATTAGAGACTTGATTTGTATGTCATTGCATGTTATTTTCACATTAGATCAACTGCATCTGTCCTTGGTCGTTTTCTGTCTAAATTCAAGTACATAAAGTTAGAACTTTGTGTAATGACTGGGGCTTTTTTAGTATCACATCTGGGTAACTGATGTGAGCTTTTTGTTGAGTTATTCCTTTGAACTTAGACCTAACATTTTCTGTTACTATTACACCAATCATTTGCTCAGGTATCAAATAATTTCTACTTGTCACATGTGTTTACAATGCCATGATCTAATACTTAGTCTGTTGGCCAATACATTGGCCTGGTTGATGACCATGACTACATTTGTGTTGTATAGCCATATCGATTAGATTCTCATTTATATCTGGCCATAGACGCAATGGCCAGTTTTGTACAACATTGAGTGCGTTCTCTCTAAACTAACATCTGACCCTTTTTCCAGACTGCTGGCCATTATACATGCCTGGTCTGTGAGTATAAATGTATGTGCGTTATTTAGCTTCCTTACCTTTAATCGTGCATATATAAGCACCAATATTTGAGGTGAGCAAAGATTCCTCAAACGGGATATAATTCGGGACTTTTTGATAAATATGTGCAAAATATTCAATTGCGCTTATTTTGCTTTCAAATTGTTCACATCACGCCAGTATATAATTGTAAGCCCAATAACGATATGTATGACTCTTGTTTCTAAGTGTCTATGGCTTCTCATGACCATTTTTTACCAGTACAAGATGTCTGCTCGCACTTATGTCTTTTGGGACCTTAACATATTTGTCTTACCGTCCATAAATATTCCATAAATAGGCTCCTTTTTTAACTTGCTAGCACGATTTCTAATTATAACCATCCCTAGTAATATTATCGGCCACTAAACAATCTTGCTTTTTGCATAAAAGAACAAGAAACCGTCTCTTCATCCGTTTTCGTTACTTTCTCCGCCTTTTCTTGACTAGACTAAGATGGCGGCCATGTTAGTATTGTCCTTCACATAATCAGGGACTGCGCGCTTTTAGTGTTTGACTAATTAGTGATCTCAATTGATTAATTATACACCTCTGGAGGATATATATACCCTCCAAAAAATGCCCTCATTATTCACCGGCAGACCAGACGACCACATACGCACGAGACGACGACGCCGAATAAATGGTGAGTCCCAAAGGATAACGCTATATGGGGTTCCTGAATTGTCTTTTTAGACATACTTTTTATAACCCTCTGACAGTTATGCTGCCTCACTGGGTCTAATCCTATCATAATATTTACTGTGTATGGACTTTTGTAGCTGACTGACTATGCAGGCTATACGCGCTAAGATGGCGGGCACCATCTCGTGTCTTTTTTCGGTCGGTACATGACTTACTGTGTAACAGGTTGGGGATTACTTTTTGACTATTATCATGCACAATCGGCTTATTTTATCTGTTTGCCGCTTGTGCTTATGTACCATGAGATAGCTTTTCATAATATATTTAGCCTTATTGCGTGATTGTTTTTCAACTAACACGTATTTTTTGCATCTTTACGTAATATCGATAGTGCTCAATTCTTAGGGATTTAAGTACTCTCAGGCTATTTCTCAAATTAGTTGAACTCCCTCACTATCGCGATGTGTTCAAAATCGCACATGTCTAAATATTGACTACAGTGATTATGGGCTTTTTAGACATTTGTCCAACACTCCTCGTTTACTCATACGGATATATGTAGAAAGGCTTTCATTCTGATGACTACCATTTACTAATTAATAACTGTTGTCTCTGGTCTTATAACATATAGTTTTCACTTCTCTTTGTAATATTCTGCCAATCCTTCTTTTCAGGCATACACTTTGTTCTTCTCTTGTCCCACTGGATCTTAACGAATGGATGTTATTAGATTTGCCAACTACACAATTATAGTAAGTGCTCATTTTCCCATCTCTGTGATTAACAAACGTTCTCTAACCCCTATATACACTTTTGTGTTTTTAAACAGGTAGGCTCTCCTTTGCCACTTTATTGTTTTTAAATAAAAGCATATTTTCATAAAATAGCCCCATAGATTAGGCATACTATTTAGATATCGACTATGCTTCTACCAAAACTAGTTTTAAACCTTATAGATACCAACGGTTGTTTGTTAATATAGGATCTTAAATATGACCATGCTCTCTAAAACATGGATATATTTACTTATAGAACCCCATTGTTCAGACAACTATCAAGACGGATGGGACGCATAGCATAAAAATACACTGCGTAAAGGTATTTAAAACCATTTATGTTTATAAAGTTGTTATGTAAATACCATAATGTGTACTTAAGTTAGAGTTCAGTAGTCACTCTCTTTTCACAATCCCTTTCTTAAATGGTTAGGTTAATAATACTCTGTATACAGTATATCGTTTTATATCTAGAATAATTTTTGGCAACAACATATGTTCTCCCTGGAATTTATATGCATTTCTTCCAAGTCCTCTTTTTCGTATGTTGTACATTTCTAAATTGTCTGGTGTATTATAAATTGTTTCTCTGAGTTTAAATTGTATGATCTATTTATCTGTGCACGTACTTCTGTATCTATACACACACTTATATATACTTTTGTATCTTTTTTAAATGTAGCCCTGAAGAAGTCCGGTTTCGGACGAAACGTGTTGGCTATTTTTATCTGCGAATTTTGAATAATAAAAGAAAGAATAAAATGAAGAAAATTGACTTGGAATTTTCTTGGGAGAACTGTTGGATTCCATCTTTGTCACAAAACAAATGTTTACCAAGCACTAATATCGTGTTTATTATACTGTTTTTGGTGTGCGAGGTCAACTTGTGAAGTTTGATGTATAGAACAAATTCCTATTTGTTTTATGTTGGGATCTAGGGGGTTGTATCCCAGACCATTTGCACCCATATTATAGTAACAATAGGAACTTGACCCTCGGTGCGGCCCTTAAAGCCTCAATCCCTTTTTCTGCTTTGACGAATCCAACAGAGTCCTTGCATCTTGGAAATGCTGGGCTCAGCTACAGGTACAGTGGGGACAGGGGGAGCAGGGTTTGGGGGAGAGCAGGGTGTGAGTCCTTGCATCTTGGAAATGCTGGGCTCAGCTACACTTAGAGTGGGGACAGGGGAAGCAGGGTTTGGGGGAGAGCAGGGTGTGAGTCCTTGCATCTTGGAAATGCTGGGCTCAGCCACAGGTAGAGTGGGGACAGGTGGAGCAGGGTTTGGGGGAGAGCAGGGTGTGAGTCCTTGCATCTTGGAAATGCTGGGCTCAGCTACAGGTACAGTGGGGACAGGGGGAGCAGGGTTTGGTGGAGAGCAGGGTGTGAGTCCTTGCATCTTGGAAATGCTGGGCTCAGCCACAGATAGAGTGGGGACAGGGGGAGCAGGGTTTGGGGGAGAGCAGGGTGTGAGTCCTTGCATCTTGGAAATGCTGGGCTCAGCCACAGGTAGAGTGGGGACAGGGGGAGCAGGGTTTGGGGGAGAGCAGGGTGTGAGTCCTTGCATCTTGGAAATGCTGGGCTCAGCTACAGGTACAGTGGGGACAGGGGGAGCAGGGTTTGGTGGAGAGCAGGGTGTGAGTCCTTGCATCTTGGAAATGCTGGGCTCAGCTACAGGTAGAGTGGGGACAGGGGGCGGGGTTTGGGGGAGAGCAGGGTGTGAGCCCTTGCATCTTAGAAATGCTGGGCTCAGCCACAGGTAGAGTGGGGACAGCGGGAGCAGGGTTTGGGGGAGAGCAGGGTGTGAGTCCTTGCATCTTGGAAATGCTGGGCTCAGCCACAGGTAGAGTGGGGACAGGGGGAGCAGGGTTTGGGGGAGAGCAGGGTGTGAGTCCTTGCATCTTGGAAATGCTGGGCTCAGCTACAGGTACAGTGGGGACAGGGGGAGCAGGGTTTGGTGGAGAGCAGGGTGTGAGTCCTTGCATCTTGGAAATGCTGGGCTCAGCTACAGGTAGAGTGGGGACAGGGGGTGGGGTTTGGGGGAGAGCAGGGTGTGAGCCCTTGCATCTTAGAAATGCTGGGCTCAGCTACAGGTAGAGTGGGGACAGGGGGGGCAGGGTTTGGGGGAGAGCAGGGTGTGAGTCCTTGCATCTTGGAAATGCTGGGCTCAGCTACACTTAGAGTGGGGACAGGGGAAGCAGGGTTTGGGGGAGAGCAGGGTGTGAGTCCTTGCATCTTGGAAATGCTGGGCTCAGCCACAGGTAGAGTGGGGACAGGGGGAGCAGGCTTTGGGGGAGAGCAGGGTGTGAGTCCTTGCATCTTGTAAATGCTGGGCTCAGCTACTGGTAGAGTGGGGACAGGGGGAGCAGGGTTTGGGGGAGAGCAGGGTGTGGGAGAACAGCGGCCAGGGATGATGCCGTTAGGTGTGGGTCAGGTGTGCGGGTTGAGAGGGAGGACTCAGCAGTGTAATTTAAGCGATGAGCCGTCCAACGCGTCTTGTAATAACAATTACAGCGCCTGTTGCGGTGCCTCAGCATTAGGCTTGCCTAATCAATCCCCGGAGGTGCTGCTGTCGAGTTCGCGTGTTTGGTACTGACTTTTGGTTGTTGATTCTATGTTATAAGATATGTTGCTGAGACCCAAGCACATCTGTGCTGCTGGCGGCATTGCGTGCGGGCCTAGGAAAGTATCCACTTTGGGGTAATGATTTAGTTCGTTTTGGCCCGAGAGAGTAGTCATAGTTTTTATGAATAACTACACTTCCTGGCTGCCGACTCAGCTGTGACCCACCAATGTCACTAGTATGCATGACTAAGCCTTGCTTAGTCATGCATACTAGTGACATGCAAATAGAAGTGATGCAACATGTTTAGGTGCCATTCAAATGGAACAGAAGTATCACAGTTGTGCAGCGTGCATTGATAATCCTTCTGTACGCAAGTCATCTGTAGCATGGGAGCAGCTCCATGTTGCTCTTTCTCACCCAGGCTCCCTCTTGCTGTCGTTCGTTTGAATGCTCCTCCCGATCCCACAGTATTCCTCTCCCTTGAGTGCTGCTCCCCCCCTCCGCCCCCACCTCAGTCCTATGTATTTATATTACTGCTTTTTAATTTTATACTTCAAATAAAAAATTCGGGGAAATCGCTTTAAAAGCATAGCGATTTACCTATTCCTCTCGTAACAAAATGTCAAAAAGAGGCTCTTGAGTCAATTTGGAAACATGGTCATGCACAAGGCCCTTGCATAATGACACATATAAAGGATCACGTAGGCTCTATCATGCCTTTATTCCCTCTTTGTGCTCATGCCGTAAAGAGTACAGCATGATGGATTGGTAGAGCCAATAAGCCTCATAGACAAGACTTATTGCATTTGATGGGTTCCCTGAGGGGATCCAGTGGGGCCCAGTGGGCAAAGGCGGGCTGAGGGAGGAATCAAGTTGTTTTTCTTCTGCCCATCCTGCAACACTACTGAGGGCCAAGATAAGAATTTTGTTGGGGCCTTGCATCCTGTTTGGGCCGGGTCCCACGTGGGACAGAAAGGCCCTGGAGTCCACACTGTGATGGTCTGCAGCTGCGCACCATTAATAGCCAGGGAGGAGTCAGGGGCCTAGTCGGCAAAGCCTGGCTATGGCAATCTGTTGGTAATTGGCTTTTCTGTCGATCTGTCTGGCAACTAGTGGAGAAGTGTGGCTCAGGGGTTAGAGGCGGCAGACCCGGAAGCTGAGATCGGCCCTGGACCAGGGTTCAATTCCCCGCCTCGGCGGGTCTTGGGCTAAAAATTCCACGGACTCGATAATTCTCGCTCCGGTGCCTTCTCGACTCACGGGTTCACACTCTGCGACTCTGGGCAATAGCTTGCTTAATCTCCACAACGGCCCCTCGCGGCGGGATGCCTGGCTTTCACCTTGTGGATACCCTGCCGTCCCCTGTGGTTATCTCACAGGGGAATACCAAGACGGGTTCCCTAAGCAAGCGCCGGGAAACCCACTGCGGGTAGCTGTGCGCTATATAAGCTCAAATACATTTACATTTACAACACATCAATCATTCCAACCAGGCTCTAGCAGCCCAGCTTCGATGTTTTCCTGCCTCAGCCTGTTCTCCTGCCCAACCTTGGAGTATGTCTACCGTATGGGCACAGAACTTTAATACATAACTGCTTTTGAAAAACGTGTTTAATATCATGGTTACTCATTCGTTTAACACTATGATCTGGTGGTTACAAGGGCACACCCGTTTTTCAATTTCTGGTGCTTTGCAGTAGGTTTAAAACCTTGCAAGGGTTTCTTGTTGGTCAAATGGGTGTAATTTCTAATATTATGTTTCCCTATGTTTAATTTCTTGATTTTTGCTCGCGAGAAAGTGTCACTCTTAGTCCTTGAAATGTCACTCACAATTACACTAAAATTATGAAAATGTCACACATAGCAAACCTGCAGAGAATCCCTCCAGGATTATTCAGTCTATTTCTACAAACACAGCAGAAGGTGCAGACAATCACCTACCTGAGCAGAGACCTGCGCAGATATGTCCAGGTTCTCTCCTCTCCCTGGGGCTGGGGCGGGGGGGGGGGCAGATCTGGTGTCTCGGGGGGGGGGGGGTCTGTGAGGGTCGAAAGATGAAGGTAACTGCTCACCAGGCAAGGCTCCTTCCTCCTCTGCAGCAGGCTGAACACACCAGGAGAGGCCGGAAGTGATGCCAGCACCGCTGCTGGTGCTGTCTCTGCCGGCGCTGACCCGGAAGAGGAAACCCTTCTCCCTTTCATCCAATGTGCAGCTTAGCGGGTTTCATCAGCAGGCGAGGAGAACCCTCTAGTGGCCACTGACGGAACCGCCGCCTCCAGCAGTGAATACATTTCACACAAACAAGCATTTATACCTGTAAAGACCTGGGACTTCAGATGTAAGGCCGTGCAGCAGTGTGAGCCACCTGAGGCCTACCAAGCCACTACTCACGTCAATCACAGACCCATCCAAAGTCAGGCATGGCGGGGCCTCGGAGACAGACAGGGTTGAGAGCGGGAACCCTGGGGAACCGAACCACGACCGACCAGAAGCGCCCGCAAGTCCAGAACCCACTCTACGCCATGACGGAGAACTCGTATAGCGCTTATGCCGTGATGCTGCTCTCCTCGATCATCTTCGCCGTGGGCATCATCGGCAACATGTCCTTCATGTGCATTGTGTGGCATAAGGTGCACTGCTGACGGACCAGGAAGAGACAGCAGTCTGAACTCGTCTAGTCCAAGTAAGTGTTACTTAAGTTACATCAGCCCAACAGGCAAAGTGCTGCACGTCAGGCAGAGCCGTGACTGACTTAGAACTGTACAGTCAGTTTATTATTGTACTTTTGTGTCAGTACAGCTGCGGAGCGGCACAAGTCTGTCTGATCATCAACAGAAAAAATTATTTCACAAACAATAGCATCTGGAGGCAGTTACGTGATTGCTGTTTAAACGCTGCCGCCCGGCCCTCCGCACCGAGCACGCTCCCTCCTCACTTACTCTACTTAGACACTTACACACAGTTACACAGCGGAGGTGCTTTCGACTCCCCCCCCTTGGCCTCCCACTCGTAAATAACAATGGCATAAACTAACTTTGCCCGTCTGTGATTTAAAGCGTCAGGAAGTCCCTCAGCCCACCTGACCAATGTGCAAAAATCCCTTAGTTAGCATTTACTTCATGGCAATGTCATTTTTGGAAAAGCCTCATGTTAGCCACAATTTCGTACCTTGACAATTGACGGGCAACTAATTATTACGTTGTTTGCAGAGGAAATAAGAGTCTGTATTTTAGAATAGCGCGGTTGAAATGAAGCATCATTCTTTTCTGCACCAATAATAACACTCTCTGTGCAGCTGAGATTGAGATTTGTATAATTGTACAGAGCGCACACTTGCAAAAGTGATTCAGAGTAACTGGCCCGTCTATATTTCTTGACGCACTGGCCTCTAAAACTTCCTTTTTGTCTGCTGCTTCCCAGTGTTGATCCACGACCACGAGTGAGGTCTTGTCAAGCTAAGCAAGTGTCTCACAGCCCCATCAAACTTCCTTCTCATGTGTCTTCATTGCCGCTATTAGTTTAAAAATGTAGTTATATTAGAAAGAGGTTGTATGCGCAGTATCGCAGTAGCGAGATCGGCATGGAAGAAAAGTGCATTTTCTCACCCGCAGCAGCCCGTCTGACCGAGACTTTAAAATGGCGGCCCTGCACGGACGAGCAGACGCCTGGTGAAGGAGGCAGATTCGAGG
Source organism: Lissotriton helveticus (assembly GCF_964261635.1). NCBI lineage: Eukaryota > Metazoa > Chordata > Amphibia > Caudata > Salamandridae > Lissotriton > Lissotriton helveticus. Next base: position 439,345,315 of record NC_136058.1, read on the forward strand.
GCATCTCAAAGGCACTGCGGCAGATCCTGCGGAGGGAGCCGGACGGGAACAGCAGGAAGCGGGGCAGAAGGCGCCCTCGCGCCTGGACCTGGCACCGTCTGCTGAAAACTAATGGATGCTTCCTACGCCACTCCTCTGATGAAACAACGGCCCGACCAGGATCCCCCTGCAGCACGCCTGGAACCTCCTCTGCAGCCCCACGAGAAACCACCAAGTGAGACCCCAATCCGACCGAATACTCAGCCATGTGCACGGACTGCTGATCTTATTTTTGGAAGGATTCAAGTCCAACTCTCCACTGGAGTAGCGCCGGAGGTAGGACGCCTGACCCCAAAATGGCCGCCACGCGCGACCTCACCAACAACAAATGAAGCTCGCCGACTCCCAATGCCCCCAATTTGATTAAGCGGAGCACAGACTCCCAGGGGAGCACAAAGGGGAACCATACAAAAATATAATCGCTCTTGCCACTGTCCTGTCAGCAAGTCTGGACGCACGAAGAGCAATCTGACTGCCGGTCGCTCCTCACGCCCCATCGCTGCCGCTGCCCTCCGGAGATAAGTTCTGAGGCTGCATTCATTTGGTATTGCTGCTGCACTGATTTTATTTCATCGTCCTCCGTACCCCTGCTTATACTGTTGTGCCTGCTTTATTATTGTGCTTAATTTAGTTTTGTGTACATCGCGATCCCCGCCACTGCTCCCCCGCGGCACAACCCACTCCCTCCAGCATCACCGATCCCCTCCCCACTCGCAACCCCGCACCCGCCTCCCAGCTGCTCCTCCCTCCCACTGGAACCAAAAGGAGAGGTCCGATAAGCCAGGAGCTGTGATCCGACCTGACCTGGTCAGTGCCGGTCGCTCCTCACGCCCCATCGCTGCCGCTGCCCTCCGGAGATAAGTTCTGAGGCTGCATTCATTTGGTATTGTTGCTGCATTGATTTTATTTTATTGTCCTCTGTGCCCCTGCTGTACTGTTATGTTGTGAGGCTGCATTCATTTGGTATTGCTGCTGCACTGATTTTATTTCATCGTCCTCCATGCCCCTGCTGATACTGTTGTGCCTGCTTTATTATTGTGCCTAATTTAGTTTTGTGTACATCGCGATCCCCGCCGCTGCTCCCCCGCGGCCCCACCCCCGCTCCCTCCAGCATCACGATCCCCTCCCCACTGAAGGCACGCCAAAGGTAAGCTCGTCTACGCCCGTCCGCGCCTGGACCGCGCCCAGCGCCAGACCCCCTGGCCCACCCAGAGACCATCCCACCCGCCGAACTTACGACGCCGCAACCCTCACTGCACTCAACACCGGACGCCTTATCGACTGTCACAGAGCCGCCCCAGGAAGTACCCATGGACCCTTCACTTGCCATTCCTGCACGTTCTGCTGCATCAGGACCCAAGCTGCAATCACTAACACCAAACTGAACTCCAACAACAACCACCTGAAGTGCATCCTGCTCAACACCCGCTCGGTCCACAGACATGCCATTGAACTATGAAACCTACTCGACACCACAGCGCCGGACGTCGCCTTTCTCACGGAAACCTGGATGAACGCCTCATCAGCACCCGACATCGCCATAGCCATCCCGGACGGATACATGATCATCCGAAGAGACCGCATCAACAAAACAGGAGGAGGCATCGCCATTATCCACAAGAACACCATCCGCATCTCGACCAACTCCGACGACACCCCCATAGCCACCGAACACCTCCACTTCCAAATCCAAACCGACCCCAAGACAACACTCTCATATACAGACCCCCAGGACCCCACACACAATTCAGCGAAGACTTCGCTGACTTCGTCAGCCCACACGCCCTCCCCTCCGAGGACTACATTCTCCTTGGGGACCTCAACTTCCACCTGGAAAATAACAATGACAACAACACCATCACCCTGCTGGACAACCTCGCCAATCTTGGACTCAGACAACTGGTGAACACCCCCACCCACTACGCCGGTCACACGCTTGACCCAATCTTCTCCTCCAGCAAGCACATCACCTTTAATTATATCATAGGACTCCACTGGACAGACCACAGCTCCGTCCACTTTAGCTTCAGAAAGACTACGACCCACCACCACCCGCAAGAAATTCCCCACCGAAACTGGAACAAAACTACCACGACCAGCTCACCACATCTCTGAACCAAAAACCCCTTGCCACATCAACGGACCCAAATCAAGCAGCCATCAATCTCGCAAAGTGGATCACCCACTGCGCTGATGAACTAGCACCCTTGAAAAACCATCCCAACAAGACAGGAAGCAAAAAAGCCTCCTGGTTCAATGACGACCTCAAGAACTCCAAAAAGAACTGCCGCACCCTAGAGAAAACCTGGCGAAGAAACCCCACCACAGACAACATGACCGCCCTCAAGAACGCCACCCGCAAACACCACCAGCTAATCCGCACCACCAAGAAATCAGCGTTCAAGGATCAACTAGACAACAACGCTCACAACAGCAAGGAACTCTTTAGCATTGTCAAAGAGCTCACCAATCCCAACGCCGGCAACAACGACATCACTCCCTCTCAAGACCTCTGCGACTCTCTAGCCTCGTTCTTCCACAGCAAGATAGCAGACATACACAACAGCTTCTGCGACCAGTCCACTCCCCCCACCACCGAACCGAAGCCCCCCACCAACACCCTCCACGCCTGGACCCTGATCAGCAGTGAAGACACCATCCGCATGATGAACTCCATCCACTCCGGATCTCCAACCGACCCATGTCCCCATTACATCTTCAACAAGGCCGACTCCGTCATCGCACCCCAACTTCGGGACATCATCAACTGCTCATTTGACACCGCTACCTTCCCGGAAAGCTGGAAACATGCCAAACTCAGCGCCCTCCTGAAGAAACCTACAGCAGACCCCACCGAACTTAAAAACTACCGCCCCATCTCACTCCTCCCGTTCCCCGCCAAGGTCTTAGAGAAGACCGTTAACAGTCAGCTCGCCGCCTTCTTCGAATCAAACAATTCCCTCGACCCCTCACAATCCGGGTTCCGAGCCAACCACAGCACCGAGACCGTCCTCATTGCAGCCACAGACGACATCCGGACCCTGCTCGACAACGGAGAAACAGCGGCCCTCATACTCCTGGACCTCTCCGCAACGTTCGACACGGTCTGCCACCGCACCTTTGTACAACGCCTCAGTGACGTCGGGATACAGGATAAGGCATTAGCTTGGATCATCTCGTTCCTCGCTGGAAGAACCCAGCGAGTTTGCCTCCTCCCTTTCAGATCAGAGGCCACCGAAGTCATATGCGGCGTTCCACAAGGATCATCGCTCAGCCCCACCCTCTTCAACATCTACATGTGCCCCCTCGCATCCATCGCACGCCAACACAACCTCAACATCATCTAATACGCAGACGACACCCAGCTGATCCTCTCCCTCACCAAAGACCCAACCACCGCCAAAACCAATCTACACGAAGGGATGAAAGACGTAGCCGCATTGATGAAGAATAGCCGCCTAAAACTGAACTCTGACAAGACGGAAGTCCTCATCCTAGGCACATCTCCCTCTGCCTGGGACGACTCATGGTGGCCCCCGGCACTAGGCAATGCACCAAAACCAACTGACCATGCTCGCAACTTGGGATTCATCCTAGACTCCTCCCTCTCGATGACCAGACAAATTAACGCCGTCTCCTCATCATGCTTCAACATCCTTTGCATGCTCCGAAAGATCTTCCGATGGATCCCCACCGAAACAAGGAAGACAGTCAACCAAGCACTCATCACCAGTCGTTTGGACTACGGAAATACCCTTTACGCCGGAACCACAGCCAAATTGCAGAAAAGACTTCAACGTATTCAGAACACCTCCGCTTGACTCATCCTAGACATACCCCGCCACAACCATATATCCGGTCACCTGAGAGACCTGCACTGGCTCCCAGTCAACAAAAGAATCACGTTCCGTCTCCTCACCCACGCACACAAGGCACTACACGACCTAGGTCCCAGATATCTCAACACTCGCCTGACCTTCTACACCCCCACCCGCCATCTTCGATCGTCCAACCAAGCCCTCGCCACGATTCCACGCATCCGGAAAGCCACCATGGGAGGAAGATCCTTCTCCTACCTGGCGGCCAAGACCTGGAACTCCCTCCCCACCCACCTCCGTCTCACACAGAACCACCTCTCCTTCAGAAAGCAACTCAAAACCTGGCTGTTCGATCAGTAGTGAACTCATCTTCCTTAAGCGCCTTGAGACCCTCCGGTGAGTAGCGCGCTATACAAATGTTTGACTTGACTTGAAAATGGCCGCCACTCACGACCTCCCCAACAACAAATAAAGTTTGCTGACTCCCAATGCCCCCAATTTGACTAAGCGGAGCACAGACACCCATGAGAGCACAATGGGGAACCCCTTGGAAAAAACTAATCGCTCTGGCCATCGCCCCGTCAGCAAGTCTGTACGCACGAAGAGCATTCTGACTTCAAAATGGCCAGGGGCACTCCTATTAGACGCATCGGAGAGTCGGATGGCCATAATTACAGACCCCGGTACGGGAAACACTTGGGGCACTGAATTTGTGGACCACAGACTCTCATGGATTTCTTTAATTTCCCTTCTGTCCTGCCCGCCATTTTGCTGCTGTTCTCGGCCGTCTTTCCTTTCCATTCCTTCGTCTTTTAACCTTTTCCCTCGTTTCCCCCTCGATGTTCCTCAAATGTTTTCTTCCCTTTTCTGCCTTGCCTTCTCTCCTTACCCTTGATTCCCTCCCACCCTCCCTTGGTGTTGTGACCACATGCCCCCCTACGACCCCACTTAAGGGACCTCTGCCTAAGAAATTCTACTATGTGTGTATACATATATATATATAGGGATAACTCTAATCACTAGTATATGCAGTAGACTGTTGTGCTCTCTTCCATTTCTATGTGACTCTTAGAGTATATCCATTCGTATCCCTTCCCTCTGTATATAGAGATAACTCTATTCACTAGTACATGCTGTAGACCTTTATACTATCTACCATTCTTATGTGACTCTTAGAGTATATCCACTTGTATCTCCTCCTTGTGTGACTTTACATCTTGTACATTTGCAATTTTTTCCGTGTGTAACCTTTTTGTAACGCATGTAATCCTAAGTCCTTATGTTTTTCAACTGGTGCTTATGTAAAGCGCTCTGACACCTTCGGGTAAAGTTCGCGCTATAGAAAATCGCATAAATAAATAAATAAATATGTTAGTGACCTTTCATTTCAGTTGTTTCCCATTATTTTAAAAATTTGTTTAGAGGTTCTCATTGTTCAAAATATAGAAATTTCTGATATTTATTTCTTCCAATGCACTTCATTCGATGACTTCTCGTGCCCCGGTACTGGGGGCAGTGTCTGTCCTCAGCGCATGCTCAGCTGGTGATATAGGGCCCGAGAAACTGTCTGTCCTCCGCGCATGCTCAGCTGTTGATATAAGGCTCGAGTGTGCCGTCTGTCCCCCGCGCACGCGCAGTGGTTCACCCAACAGACCCTCAGTAACCCTCCATCGGGTGCTGCGCAGTGGGATCGTAGTGTCAATACTCTGCGCATGCGCAGTTGTTAAGCAAAAGACAATCTTCAACCCGCACTCGCAGTGCTGTCTGTCCTCAGCGCATGCTCAGGTGGTTCATCCAAAAGACCCTCAGTAACCCTCGCTCGGGGGCTGCGCAGTGGGAACGAAATAGAAGAACACCGCGCATGCGCAGTTGTTAATCAGTAGCAATCGCCAGCTGTGATCAGTCCTCCGCGCATGCGCAGTTGTTAATCATTATGCAATCCCTGTCTATCCTCAGCGCATGCGCAGTTGTTAAGCATATGCAATCTTCACCAGTGTCAGTCTTGAGCGCATGCGCAGTTAATGCAAAGCCTCTACCCCGCGCTGATAGGTTGTTTGGCACAGGCGCCATTGACAGCTCCCTGGGTGTCCAGGTGGGTCTGGGACAAGGTGTCTCAGTTTTTAGTTCCTCAGGGGGCCCCATGGCGGGTGTTTGAAGAGTGGATACAGTTAAACGGAATTTCAAAGCACCTGGCTTCTTGTTCGAGGTATAGTTGAGTGCATTCGGTCTTCTCATTTTTCTGCTCAATGTAACAAAATGTTTACAATAGGAACTGATTCTAGTCATTTCTTACAGCTGGATCTTTCCACAAAGCAAATGGTGCAAGCACATTAGTTGTGAAGTGTTCACAGCTCTGGGGCCTATTTCCTTTAGGTGCTTAACTCTACAAGATGCTTACACTGCATAGTTATCAACATTATTTCGATTCTAATGGGAGAACTGAGAAAAGTAGTACATTCTACCTGGTCTTTTCTCACTGGTGCATTGCCCCAACCCCCAGAAAGATGTGTGTTCACGCCCTTGGATTTGTAAGCGCTGGACATGTGTATTGACCTGCCATTTGCACATTTGAGTCTAAATGACCAACCTGTGGCCTGCTGAGTTATGTGCCACCCTCTTTGTTTTATCAAAAATATATGTATTGCTTTAGCACGAAAATGCAAAAGGTGCACATGGAAAAGAGTTTGTTTTAAAAAGGCCGATATTGCTCATGGTAAATTGAAACTAGCATTTGCAATGCAATAGGTCTCGTATTTACCAGAGTTTCGTAAATGCGACACCTATTGCATTGCAAATGCCTGTTTGTAAAAACGCCCATGCAGCGCATTAACTTTAATGTTGGCCGGGCCCCTTTTCTTAGACGAGCCGTGTCTAAAGAAAGGGGTGAGTCGCCATTAAAGTGAAAGAGCAGTATGGGGCGCTTTTACAAAACAACAATTTACAATGCACTAGGTCTCGCATTTACACGAGTTTGAGCTATTAACATTACAAATAACAATGCCTTTTATTTTTGATTCGTTTTTAAAACATAAATAAAAGGCATTGTCATTTACAATACCAATAGCTTAAACTCGTGTAATTGCAAGACCTATTGCATTACAAATGCTTGTACATAGATTGGTAAACAGAAACAGGCTGTCTTTTACTCAATGCAAACATGGAATGGGAGACAGATGTATTGATACAAAAACAGTCACATACATCAACACAGCACCCATTTAACGTCACAGCTACACCTGCCAATATTTGGAATAGCGGTATTTCATTTATTTCTTTTACCAATCAAGTGGCATAACGTATGCAAAATGAAGCCGCATCTACTGTAGTTAAATGAAGTAAGCCATCCCTTTCCTCAGGGCAGGAAAACAATGCAGCAAAATAGAAATGCGCACATGCTGCTGCTGTTAACCTGCTGCTCGCGGGTGTCTCCGCTCCAGATACAAGCTTCCTAGGACCGGTTTCTGTCATTTCAGCCGTCTTCAGCCAGGCTTGCTCGAATCCAGTGGCATAGTGAGCAAGGGACTCACGTCCGAGCATACCCTGCCAACTTATGGCGAACAAAGCAGTACAAAAGGGGGTGGTGATGGACCGCTTTGTTCAGCTGAAATGCCAGAAAACGGTCCTAGGAAGCTTGTTTCCGGTCCAGGGAAGGCATGGCTTGGCAGTTCGGGCTGGGCTGTTCCCATGAGGCACAGGGTCAGACAGATTTGCATATGGCCATGTCTGAACTGGGGTGGCAGAGTGGGCTAAAGAACAGTTATGGATTAAATCCAGATCTGTTGACTGGGTGTGAGTGTTTGATTGGTTCAGATGCGCCGTCCATCACCACCCCCTTTTGTACCCATTTGAAACCAGGCCTTTTTTCCCTTTATTACGCCACTCCCTTCATGGTGACATCACTCTTTCCGCATGTGCTTCCAGGGTGAGCAATATTCCTCGCCCCGGCCAGCACATGCGCAGGAGGTCTCTGACCTTCTGTGCCCTCGTCATCGTCCGTCCCTTGACGAAAAAAGACAAAACAGTCAGAGTCAGACTGACTGAATTTAATTTGTGACACACGGGGCAGTGAGCAGTTCATTGATTTGACGCTGCTGCATTGCGTGCGTGTGGTACGTGTCTCTCTTGTCTTCCTCCCCGTCCCGACTCCCGAGGCTAGTGGGGCAACGGCCCATTCGCCCCTATGAACCAACCGCCACTGCTTATACCACGTGCAATTCATCCTCTCCAAAGCCAAGCCTCAAGAATTCCTGGGTGTGAAGGGCGGCTGATTCTGATTGGGTGCTTGATAGTTTTCCAGAAACTCATGTTCTTGATTTTTCATGTTTGTCAGTAGTTAATTAAACATGCCCAGGGGTTTTATCTCTTCAGTTGACAGAAGCTACAATAAAAGTTTCTTTGTCATTGCAAAAAAATATGAATGGCGAACGAGCCTCTGTCTGTCAAAGATTGGAAGGGCTGGGGAACTGTCATTCATCTCACTGCTAAGCAGGGCCATGTCATGCTTCATCCTCCGTCAGGCCTCTGATTTTGACCAACATCGCTTAGAACACTGGGACGTTAGAGCCCATCCTTTTAATGAGAAAAACAAAACTACAAGTCCCATAAGCAATAGTGGTGGAAGGTGTCACGCATGACCTGGGACAACTTCCGATTCAGCACATCCAGTTAAATTTTTTAAGTATTTGACACAATATTGAATTTATAACCTTTGTTTTTTATGGTCATGAGTCACCAGGATACTAAAACGTGTCTTTTATTTTCAAGGTCAATTAAGTAATGGTCATCAGCTTGGAAGCTCAGTTAATTCTTCAGTATTTGTCATTGATCTCCATGTGTGGCTGGTTTGGGTCTGCCCCCTGCATCGTTCCCGATAACTCACACAGGTAAGGACCTTGTAGCAGCAACATGATACCCCCATACTCGTCTGTAAGAAGTGCGCTCTGAGGCAGGTATCCGATCATTTTTGTGAAACAAGCAAGCACCAATATCTACTATGTACATTTGTTAAAATAAAACAAAATCAAGTCAATTCAAAATATACTTTATTTGGCATAAACGAATACCATAAAAGTACAGTGTTAAAAAACAATATCTCATACATTATAAAAACCATACTAAAAACCTGTTTAACATCAATTCATAAAAGATAAATGATTTGGCACGGGGATCATCTTATAGAAATGACAAGGAGGTACCCGGTTAAAAATGTTTCATCCAAAGTATAGTGCAAATCAGAGCAAATATTGAACACACAGGACCATTATTCCTCCCCTCTACTGGTTCTGAGTTTCATCGCTAATCTTAGAAAATATACTACACAGGAAAGTGTTAAAGGCTCTACTGACAATTTACAGAAACAGTAGGACCACCTTAACTTGTTTGAACTTGGCCTTCCTTAAAATACCTTTTAAAAATAGTCACCTAGGGTAAGCGTAAAATGGGCATAGTAGGACCAAATGGAGCGTATCCTGTGGAGACCGTTGGTCGCAGCCACAGGAGCCCTTACTCTCCAAATGCTTTGTATACCCTGCTAGAACCGCCAAAGTATGGTGTAACAAATCTAGCCTGAAACGGGTCATGAGAAATCTGTTTTGAGGATTGTAAATAAGACACAAATAAGGTTCCACGCCCAGGCACGACTTTGTTAACTGATGAGTTCTTACTGATGGCTTAGTCAGCTCTCTTGCTTCCCTATTTGACGTGGCTCTGTTTAAAAATTCTGACTTAATACAGCCCTTATCCTTAGATAGCAATTTAGTCGGGTAGGTAAAATATTCAACACAACCCATGGCTAACCGGTTTTCCTTGATGTGTCTACTCCAAGGAATATTGTAACTCCGTGCCCGTGCAATGCAGTCTGATATTATTTGTTGACTTAACGCCGCCTCTGGGTTTGTCCATACCTTAATCCAGCATGCGAGGGGCTTCCATTGCAGCCTATCGCACAGATGGGTTATACTCAGTTCCTCATGAACCACGTAGGAGGAAATGCTTTGTGGGACTTTCAGTACCCGCCTCAAATATTTGTTTCCTTCTATTTGTAACTTAAGCAGGTCTATAAAGCCCCAGACCTCACTCCCATATAAAACTTTGGCACAGCTTACAGAACTGTAGAGGTTCAGGATTTGTTCCGGAGACCATCGGCCTAGCCTTTTTGCAAAATTCATAGTTGCCCCTGTTGAGTTAATTAGTTTATTGCATTTCTCCTCCACAAGGGCTTTAAAACTAAGGCGACTGTTGAACATGATCCCCAGATATGAAAATGACTTGACCTTTTCCAGTCCCTGTGTGCCTATTGTAAATTTAGTTTTGCTGGATGGTCCTTCCCTACCTCCATAACATATGATTTGGTGAGGTTCGGTGACAAATCTAAGCTATCCATAAAATGGACAAAGCCATCTATGAGGCGCTGCAGTCCACGTGCAGTGCGGGCCAAGAGTACCGCGTCATCTGCATACAGTAACACCGGTATCCCTCTCCAACCTATCTGCGGGCAGTCCACCCCTAGAGCTACCAGCGCCTGGGTCAAACCATTTATATATAAAGTAAAGAGGAAGGGGGCCAAAATACATCCCTGCCTCACTCCCCTTGAGCATGGGACGTGGTCTGTGACTTTTCCCTCCTTATCATATCTGACCTGGGCAGAAGTATTCTGATGCAGTGTCCGTAATATATTTACCAGACCAGGGTCGACTCCCAAGGCCCCCAATAGTCCCCACAATTTCTTCCGATTTACTCGATCAAATGCCGCGGTGAGGTCCATGAAAGCCATGTACACCGTGCCCTCACTGGCTACGGTGTGCTTGGCTGCCAGGAGATATAAATTAAGGCATTGATCTGTGGTACCTAAACCCATACTGGGTATCCGTAATGATCTCATGTTACTCCGCCCAATCAATCAATCGGTTAAGAATGGCCCTACCTAGCACTTTCACGGTAACATCAATTAATGAGATAGGCCTATAGCATTGAGGGCTATTTCTGTCCCCTTTTTAAAATATGGGGACTATTGTGGCCGTAGACCAGGATATTGGCATCATTGTTTGCACTGCGGTATTCATTACTCTGGTGAGTATGGGCACCCAGAGTTCTTTCTGGCTTAAGAGTAGATCTGGTGGAATCCCATCAGGTCCTGGCGCCTTATTACGGGTTAGTCCCTCAATCCCCGCCTTTATTTCTCCCAAGGAAAAGGTAATCTGGGGTGGGTTCACACTTTCCAGTTCTCAATGATACCATGGTTATACAGGCCCTTGTAATGCTCAAGCCAGGTTTCTGGGAGGATGTGGCAGGCCAGCTTGCGTTTATTTGAATCCTGAAAGCATGGTTCATTAACAACTCTCCAAAAAGCAGTCAAGCCCTTTGTCTCGGCCGCTTCTCTCAAGTTTTCCTATACCTGGTTCTGCAATACGGTTCTGCTGCATCTTAGTGTTTTATTGTACCTAGCCCTGCAGCTTGAAACCTTCCCTCTGTCCCTAGTTACGCATTTCAGAGGCGATTTCAGATCCCACAAGGTGAGGGTGCAGTCATGATCGAACCACCTTGGTGCACTGTGTTCCTTGTTGATCTTCCTGCCCCTAAGTAAGCCATCTATTTGTTTGGCCGCTCCCTCAAATGCCTTGATCAGGTCTGCCCCCTCAACCTCCAAGTCCAAACACTTCCAAACGTTGGACTCGGCCTGTGTAAGTAAGATTCTGTAAAATGCCTCACTGTCCTTGTTGACCCACCTTAGTCTCCTACCTTGGTCAGTGGCTTTAATCAAACCTCTGGCCCCCCTACGTTGTGATAGAAGTACCGCATTTGGATCTATGATGCACGGGAGAAGCGGGTTATGGAGTGGTAGAAGAGGAGTAGTAGAGCGGTAGAGTGGTAGGATAGCAGTGGTAGAGGGGTAGTAGAGGGGTTGAGGTATAGTAGAGGGGTATACGAGGGGTAGAGGGGTAGGAGAGGGGTAGAAAAAGGGTAGAGGGGTAGAAGAGAGGTAGAGGGGTAGAAGAGGGGTAGAGGGTTAGAAGAGAGATAGAGTAGAGGTAGAGGGGTAGAAGGGTAGGAGAGAGGTAGAGGGGTAGAAGAGAGGTAGACTAGAGGTTGAGGGGTAGAGGAGAGGTAGTGCAGAGGTAGAGGAGGGGTAGAGGAGGGATAGAAGAGTAGAAAAGGGGTAGAGGGTTATTAGAGGGTTAGAGGGGTAGAAAGGGGTAGAGGGGTAGAAGAGGGGTAGAGCTGTAGAAGAGGGGTAGAAGGGAGTAGAAGGGTAGTAGAGGGGTAGACAAAGGGTAGCGGTGTAGAGGGGTATAAGAGGGATAGAGGTGTAGTGGGGTAGAAGGGTAGAAGAGAGGTCGAGGGATAGAAGAGAGGTAGAGTAGAGGTAGAGGGGTAGAAGAGAGGTAGAGGGGTAGATGGGTAGAAGGATAAAAGAGGGGTAGAGGTATAGTAGAGGGGTAGAAGAGAGTTAGAGGGGTAAAATAGAGGTAGAGTAGAGGTAGAGGGGTAGAAGAGAGGTTGAGGGGTAGAAGAGAGGTAGAGTAAATGTACAGGGGTAGAAGAGAGGTAGAGGGGTAGAAGAAAGGTAGAGTAGAGGTAGAGGGGTAGAAGAGAGGTAGAGGGGAGGTAGAGGGGTAATAGAGGGGTAGTAGGTTAGAGGGGTATTATGGTAGAGGGTAGTAGAGGGGTACAAGAGGTGTAGAGGGTTAGAAGAGGGAAATTAGAGGAGTAGAGGGGTAGAAGAGGGTTAGAGGGGTAGAAGAGGGTTAGAGGGGTAGAAGAGAGGTAGAGGGGTAGAAGAGAGGTAGAGTAGAGATAGAACGGTAGAGGAGAGGTAGAGGAGTAGAGGAGAGGTAGAGGGCTAGAAGAGAGGTAGAGGGATAGAAGAGTAGAAGAAAGGTAGAGGGGTAGAGGAGAGGTTGAGGGATAGAAGAGATGTAGGGGGATAGAAGAGAGGTAGAAGAGAGGTAGAGTAGAGGTAGAGGGGTAGAAGAGAGGTAGAGGTGTAGAGGAGAGGTAGCGGGATAGAAGAAAGGTAGAGGGATGAAGAGAGGTAGAGCGGTAGAAGAGAAGTAGAGGGGTAGAAGAGAGGTAGAGGGGTAGAAGAGAGGTAGAGTAGAGGTAGAGGGGTAGAGTAGAGGTAGAGGGGTAGAAGAGAGGTAGGGATATATAGTCAAATGAAAAGGAAGCTATCAACTTCAGGAATGTGAAAGAAAGCTCTCGTATTTTGAAAGCTGATGACTCATGAGGAGAGAGGAAAGCCAGATAGCTCCTCTGCTCGTGAGAGCACGCCCGAGAGCGTAACCGCAAGCTCTAGGCCACAGTGGTAGAATTTTCTGAAGCCCACTTACTAAAAGTCTTGCCAGTGGCTCAGGTGAGACCTAAAAAGGTCGCCTTCTGACCCTGTGGTAAATAAATAAATAATACCCTATTTTTGACTAGACTTATAGCATAACAGATAGCTCAATAAAATAAGAGTCAAGATTCGAGGTAGTAGGAGTTTCTGCAGGTTTATTACAGCATAAGGACAGGATCAGGACAACCTGCATGGGAATAGGACAATAAGGCCCGGCAGCTGCCGGGGCTGGGTCTGGGATGAGCGCGCCAACATTCAATAACAAAACACAGGCATATATACATAGCGCAAACACATAGCATTACATTGCAGTAGGCGTAGCAGTGGGTGGAGCAGAAGGCGTGACGCGTAGCAGTCGCGAAAGATAACAGTAAAAAGAGGTGTAACTGGGAGTATACAGAGACATGTGATGCAAACGTAACAGAATATGTCATGAATGGGCGGAAACATAGGAGGGGGCTACCTAAGGAGCCGGGACCTCTAACCTAATGGTGCGCGAAAACTGGCAATGACGTGTTACTAGGAGAAGCTGGGGGCTACGAACTCTGTGCTAGGAGCAGAGACTAAAGTCTGGAGGGTCGGAGCGACATGTACCTAAACCCTATCTGGTATCTGATGTTTAGGGAACATGTTGATATAAACTAGAAGTCATGAGGGGAGAAGCTAACTTGATTCTAAGACTGGACCATGCATTATTCTACATGTAGTGCGTGATGAAGAATATTAAATGACCATTAATACAGTATTTCTCTAACGTGGAGACGAGAAGGCTAGACAATGACGGAAACTATTGATGCAGTTCAGTAGCTTAGGAATGCAGAAGAGGAGGACTGGACTGATAACTGGAACTATAACATACTTTTGGCAGACTCAGAGGCAGAGCCAAGCTGCACCGGGCACTGCGAGGCAGGAAGTAAGTGAAGGGTCGAGGGTACAGGTGGGGGCTGTATCGCTCCTCAGCGAGGCTTTCAGGAGACAGGAGCTGAATCTGATGTCCGGGCCCTTTTGAGGCCTGGAAACGGGGACTTTATAATGGAATAACGTGCACACTGGGAAACGTGGCAACATAACTTTGCATAGGCCTGATATTCGTAGTATTCACGAGGACTGGAAACTAACATACCAGAGGTGGACACAACTGGAATTGCGTCATTAATCGGACATGGGGAATAACATATGCATATTGGTCATGCACACATAACATATGATGGATGAGGCGTAGGGACACAGAACATGGCAAAATTTACTTTTCCACATTCCCTCCTTGTCACTACGTTTCCATCAGGAAACATCAATTTTCATGATACCATCTATCATTTCATACAGTACCATTTGCTCGTCTCGAATTGTCTTGGAACGGGATTTAGAACGGGGCTTGGGACTAGGAATACAAGAGGTAGCACACATGCTGCAAATCGCAGGGCCACATTGTATACAGAGGCAGCAGCTAAATATGATTGCTACTGCAATACCTAGAAAGGACAGGACTTTCCATCCCCATGCGGAAATTATATTCCAGAACCAACCGGACCATGTCCAGGTGCCTGGATCTTGGTGTAACAGATGGGCAATTTTATGAAGTCTGGTTATAGCTGAATAAACAGACGGCGCGTTATTTGGAATGAAAATGCAGCAACTAGATCCGATGACTCTACAGGCCCCGCCCCTATCGGCCAGTATGACGTCAAGGACGAGACGATTTTGCAAAACGACAAATCTCATAGCAGATTGTTCTTCGGTTAAGTTACCTAGAGCAGAGGCAGTCTCATTTACTACAGCTTCAAGGGTTCTTGTTAACCTACGGATCAGTTTACTATTCTGGACAGGTCCTATAAAGAAGAAGAAACCTTTATTGAAATCTGTATACTGTTCTAGAGTAGTTTCAGTATAATCGACAATTGGGGACTCCCTTCTATGTCTAATGTGTACTAGATGTGTGTTTCTATGGTAATCAGATGGGGCTAGGAAAACAGGTGGCAGTAGGAAAGCAATGTAACAAGTTCCCTCCCAATCGAGGGGCAGACGGACATATGCAGTTTGACCACAAATAAAATAAGAATGACGTGAAGCTTTGAAAATAGATTTCCCACTGTCACTATACTTGATAACAGTAGTACATTCACTATGACCTATATGTACAGAACCATAACTACGGACACATAATTCGCCTTTGACAGGTAGTACTGAAATAGCAGGTAAGTCTGGAGTAGTATCAGACTGAACATTCAGGACCATGAAATTCGACGAATAATTACCTAAATTATATACTTCATTTTCTAGATCTAAACCTGTTCTGTGGGGGAGACCCTGCTTGTCTGGAAAACATGTACTGTTAAGAAAAGACATATCTGTTGAAGATGACGTTAACGTGGACCATGCTCCACACGAACCATTGTGTGAGAATGGATAAGGAAACAGTGGCAGAACTCCCTTTGGTGTCTGGAAAGGGGGGAGTCGACCACACACCCAACAATTAGTGGCATTGCTGGTCTGGTGTGAGTAATGTAACATACGGATAAATGTGTTGTTGCGCATAGCGAGGCGGTAAGAATATTCGTGAGGAGGCAGATCACTAAACGTGTGCTCTACTGTAGCATTAGCAGACATATTTACATGAGGAACTGGAAAACACAGGAAAAGTGCGTAACTAGTGCAGGAAATCATTATGCTGAGAAATAATATGAAACTCAGAAAAACGATACATTTGATTGAACTTTGACTGACTCTCTCACTATGGGGGTCTATTTTATACATGTCAGAAACAGTCTAACCGTTTCACCTAGGGGAGGACTTATACAATCAAACTGACTGACTTATTTTACTAGACCTTAATTTGAGCTTATACTCCTGCTGCGGAGTTTTCTCTAACAAGGGAGGGGTTGTAATAATGTCTTGTGCGGGACAGTCCTTTAAAACAATGTTCTGGCAATCTTTCGAATCCTGGAAATCCTTGGAAATGTTCTTGGAGATTGATTTCAATCCATTGAAAAGTTTTACATGAGAAAGGTGGACCCACCCCTTCCTGCCTTCCAACTTGACGGCAGTACGGGTGGTCAAGAGGACCTGACGTGGCTCCTTCCAACGTGGTTCCAGCGGACTTGATCTGTCGAAATTTCTGATCATCACTAAGGAGCCTGGAACGATCTCGTGCGGTGCCACCTCGGTATTGTCTGGAAAGGCGGCAGCAACCTGTGAACGACATGAGTTGAGGGCAGACATCAAGGAAGCTAGGTAATCTGTCAGCATATTACATGAAACATCGGTAATACTTCGGGGTCTAGGAGTACCCCACATGTTAGGGGGGCGGCCGAATACGACCTCATACGGGGACAGACCTGATCTGGAATGTGCGACCATGCGCATATAAAACAAAGCGACTGGTAGAGCTACTAACCAGTCTACACCTTTGTCCTTACAGACTTTTGCAATGCGGATTTTTAGAGTCTGATTATGTCTCTCTACAAGACCGGCTGCTTCAGGATGGCGTACACAATGGAACTTCCACTGGTACCCTAACAAAAGGGAAACGTGTTTCATTAACTCTGAGGAGAATGGCTGACCGTTATCAGAATATACGACTCTAGGGAGTCCATATCTAGGGAAAAATTCACGAACCAACTGCTTAGCAGTGGTCGCGGCTGTGTAATCTGGGACTGGATATGCTTCTGTCCACCTGGACAAAGCGCATACTACTACAAGGACATACTTGAAACCTCGACATCGCTCCATCTGAATATAATCCATCTGGAGGACCTCAAAAGGGTGGTCAGGGGGCTGGAAACCACCTTGTTCCACCGGGACACTTTTACCTGGATTAAACTGACAACATATCATACAGGTACGGACTTTCTGCTTGGCTGCAGCTCGTAAATGCTTGTTGAACCAAATGTTCTGGATACTGTCTAACATAGCTTTTTCTCCTAAATGTGCTGGACTATGTGCGGTATTGATAATGACTTGGACCATAGAATCGGGGAGAAACCATGTGGCTCTACCCTTCGTTAACCATCCTTGATCTGTCTGGACCCCTCCTTGTTCAGACCATTTCTTGATTTCATCGGGGGTAGCATGTAACTGGATATCTATGACATCTTGTGTAGGGTCCTTAACTGTCATACATGTAATCGGATCTGGAGTACGTGTCTGATTAACTGGAATGTCTGGAGTCTGTGCTGTAAGCTTGGCTGTACGGTCTGCTAGATCATTACCTTGGGAAATAATGTCAGTGACTTTCGTATGTGCTTTGCATTTCATGATAGCAATGGATGTCGGTAAATGTATGGCATCTAACAGGGCTTGAATAAGGAGACCATGCTGAATCTTGGTTCCATGAGAAGTCATGAAACCTCTCTCCTGCCAGAGCACTCCGAAGTCGTGTACAACTCCGAATGCGTAACGTGAATCTGTGTAAACATTAACTTTCAGGTTCTTGGCATGTATACAGGCTTGTGTCAGAGCGACTAGCTCTGCTGCTTGAGCGGACAGGGTGTCAATACGGTGTGTTTCAATAACTTCAGTGTCAGTAGTTACTGCATACGCGGCGACTAGTTCTCCTGTACTAGTTCTCATACATGAACCATCTACATAAAGTGTCAGGTCGGGATCTGGTAACGGAATGTCTGTCAGGTCTTGTCTTGGCTTTGTCGTAATATTAACTACTTCCACACAATCATGTGGGTCAGAATTTGAATTAACTGATGGTAACAGTGTAGCAGGATTCAGAACGTTGCAGCGTCTAATGTCTATGTGTGGCTGGAACAGTGTTAATTCATAACCCGTTAAACGTGCAATTGTCAAGTGCTGAGTTTGTGTTCGGTTTAAAAGAACTTCTACTGAATGTGGGACTTGTACTGTCAGAGAATGTCCTAAAACTATGGAATCACTTTGTCTGATAGCTAGTGCTGTGGCTGCAACTGACTTGAGGCACGCAGGCAACGCCTGGGCGACTGGATCTAATGTGCTCGAAAAATAAGCACAGGGCTTGTATTGTCCTGCTTGATCTTGTGTGAGAACAGATAATGCTGTACCTTCGCGTTCAGTAACAAAAAGCGTAAAAGGCTTACTGTAGTTCGGTGTAGCTAGAACTGGAGCGTGACATAGGGCTTTCTTTAACTCGTTGAAACTAAGTGTATGTTCAGATGTCCAATGGAGGACAGTCGATACGGCTGCCTCCTGTGTCGTTAACTGTATCAGTGGCTTGGCTAGAAATGCATACTGGGGAATCCATTGTCTACAATAAGAAGTAAGGCCGATAAAGGCACGTACCTCCTTCTGGGTTCTGGGCTGGGGAAGACTCGCTATTAACTGGATACGGTCTGGTGTCAACTGCCTACCCCTCTTGGACAGCAAGTGTCCTAAGTATACCACTTGCTGGACACAGAATTGAAGCTTCGAAGGTGACACCTTGTGCCCCATCTCGGCTAGAAAATACAGAACTGTAAGGGATGCTCGCTCGCAAGCGCGTTCAGAACGGGCTGTGATCAGTAGATCATCGACATACTGGAGCAGGGCAGTGTCAGTTGGCATGTGAATGTTGTCTAGTTGCCTCTTGAGTGCTTGACTGTAAATACTAGGGCTTTCTGTGAAACCTTGAGGAGCGCGTGTAAACATATAGCTCCTTCCATTTAAACAGAATCCGAAAAGAAACTGGCTGTCTGGATGAATTGGAACACTAAAAAATGCATTCTTGAGGTCTATGACAGTGAAAAACATGGCTTCGGAATCAATGGCTGTTAACAGGGAAGAGATGTCTGGAACAACTGGGTACTGAGGAATAATACATTTATTAAGCTCTCGTAAATCAATCACTAATCGATACACTGGGGGTGCATTCGGATCAGTACGTTTCATGACTGGAATGATCGGAGAATTACATACATTGGAGTCAGTTTCTACAACTACTCCTTGAGCCATGAGCTCGTCAATAATTTTGGATAAGGCTGCTACAGCCTCAGGTGGCAATCTGTACTGTCTGATTCGGGGTAACACTACACCCGGTTTGAGAGTCACACGATGGGGTGTGATTTGCATGTAACCTACATCAGTTGGACCTTGCGCCCATAAGTGTTGCGGAACATTAGACAATCTTGAATCAAAATCTCGTAATACATAGTGACCCTTAAAGTCACGTAGGAACAGACGTATTCCCTCTGGGGAACAGCAAATAACTGCACCTAACTCTTTCAGTGTCTTAATACCTAATAGATTTTCTGGACATGACTTAGTAAGTAACAGATCAGTAGTACGGGACAATGGACCTACTTCTAGAGTAACTGGCTTAGATATCTCGTTAACGATGGGTTTTCCTGAAAATCCAAGGGAAACATTTCTAGAGCCTGAGAGCGGAGCCCCTGGAACCTCGTCATGACTAATAGTAGTCCTACTTGCCCCTGTATCGATCAAAAACTTTCTGTCTTTCCCTAATACTTGACTGTGAACATAGGGACCTTCTTGATCTACAGGTATCTCGATGAGAGGCAAGCCTACCTCCCTCTCTAGGCTGTTTCATGAATATGACTGATACTCTGGATACTCGGACTGTGCATACTGGTACATCTGTGATGTAACGTGCTGTGTTGCAGCAATAGGCTGCGGTGCGGAAACTGTCTGTTGTGTATTCTGTAGCTGAGGAGTCTGTGAAACTTGTTCTTGTCTAGGCGGACGTGGTCTTTCTTTAGTCTTACCAGTAGCTATGTTGTGTTTCAGAACTGCACACTCGTTTATAAAATGACCTGGCTGTTTACAATAATTGCAGTTCCCTTTAACGGGAGCTGCAGGATGACTGGCTTGATTCGGACCCCTCTTCTGACTGTCTTGAGGAACAGATTGTGCAACTAGCACTTTCATTTTCGTGTCTTTCATACGTTTTCTCTCGTGTTCTTGCTCTTCCCTGATTCTATTCTGGTGGTACTGGAGCTTCTGGAGCATCTGGGACGGAGTATTTGCTTGCCAGGTGCTTTCGACTTTCAAAACTCTATTTTTAATTTGTGGACTTGAATTCTCGACTAATTTAGTAACGAAAAGATGAGGGTATGATTCACTACTTGTCTTGAGACCACTATTAATACTAAAACATTTCTCAAATCTAGAATAAAAATCACTAATGTCTTCATCTTGTTTCTGTTTACAGGCTGAGATTGCATCCCAGTCTTCTTTCCTAGTTGTCAATAATCTGGGTAAAACTTGAATCAGTAATTCTGGTAATTCTTTACATTTATCTCCAAGACCGGTACCTGGTACTCGTGCCTTGTCTTCAGCTTCTAGAGCTGTCCAATCGATCTTTTTCTCTCCCACCTCCCATTCTTTTTCCTTTAACTTTTCATACACCCCTGCGGGTAACAGGACCTTTAACATTTTAATGATATCTGGGTAAGTGTATTCTCCCATACGGAGCATGTCTTTTAATTCTCTATGGAACCCTGCTGGATCTTTGTCATGACAGGGAATTAATTTCTTCATTTCAAGAAGTTCCATCTTTGATATTGGAGTGTATACAAACACTCGTTGCATTACGCCACCCGCCCCTTGGACTGGGTGGACTTCTCGTAACGGATTCTGTCTGTCTATGTAGAATGATTTATTTTCTGGGGGTGAGACATGAACAAAATGCGGGTTCAGAAACGTTCCATATTTGTGGCGCTGTTCTAGAATGACACTAATTAAATCGGTACCTAGACCTCTCCATCTATACTGGAGTAACTCGTTCAGGATATCGTGCAACGGGCCTGGATCAGAATGTTGACCCTCATACAGAGTAATGAGGTACTGAATCATATACATACCCACCAGTCGTTGCTCGGCTGGGGGCAGTTTCAGAAACATTTGTGCCACTATTTCGTCTGGAAAAGTGGTAGAATCAGTAATCCATCGGACTGCTGATCGGGCTAGTTCTTGTTCATGCATAGTACTTAATTCACTGTAACCGACTCGTGATTTCAGAATGTGGTCGGTAGCTTGAAATACTTGTTCTAGAGAACCTTGTTCTGGTGCTAGATGAAAAATAGACTTGGGTTCTAGACGTAAATGGCGATCTGGAAATCTGGATTTTCCTACATACGCTATTCTGGCGGGATTCTCGTTCTCTTCCTCTTCAGGATCAGAGATACTTTCTTTCTCGCTTACTTGTGCTGTTTTACGCTGGTCGTGTAACCTTATTATTTCTTTACGAATTTTCTTGTACATACTCTCCATGGCACTGACGGTCTTGTGCTTACCCTCGGCTATATTATCACTCCACCTTGTCAGGATTCTCATTTCGGCGGGATCTTTAGACGGATAATCTTGTTCTCTTATTAAACAATTGATCAGGAACTTTAATATCATGAGCTGAATCTCGGCTTTCCTTTGAGACATAATCTCGCCAATACTTTCTGGATCATCCCCTGTACGGATGAAACGATATATTCTGTCTAGATCTTCTTTCATATTCGGCAAGGTGACTAGATACTCGGTCACTCTCCTTACACGTAAGGAATATAAAACCATAGTATATTCGCCTGGAACTGGATCATAAACACATTCGTTAAGGGCTTGCCTGATTTCTGTAACAGACTTATTACTTTTAGGAGTACGCTGTGATGCTTGAGCATGTAATTCGAGTGCCGATAAACGCTTGTGTGGCGGCGGGGTTTGAGGAGTAGCTCCTCCTGCGGCCCCTAGACTAGAGTCGTCTACTGAGGCTCTACGTCCTGGCAGAGTGGGAAATGGAACTGTAGGCTGGACCGGGGGTACCGTAACAGGTACTCCGGTGTCTGGAGGAGCGGGAAGTGCCTGATTTACAGGGACTGGCGGAGCGCGAACAGGATTTGCATATTCGGGGACTGTGTCGTCCAAATAGGACGAAATAAAAATATCAGCTGCGGTCGGTTTGTGACGTAGCTTGGTCGGAATTAATGGCGGCGGGAAATTACTGGATGCCTCTGGGGTCGCTTTTGGCAAACCTTCGGCAAGAAGAGGATACATACCCCTAATGAGGGCATGCCTCTGTCTGTCTGACTGTTCTGCTTTGACTTGTTCACCTATCTCGATTAATTCTCTTTCTTGGGCTCGTTCTTGGGATTCTCTACTTAACTCTGACTTTCTGACTTCCTTTTCCGTTCTTCTATGAGCTTCCTTGCGCCATAACTCGATGGCATCTTTCTGTGACTGTCTGGCTTTCTTTTTCCATAATGCTTCTTCTACTCGCATGATACATTCGGCATCCCATGTACCCGATACGGGCCATCTATACTTTTCTTCTAACTGTTTGGTATACTCTACCCATAAATCTAGATACATTATGGCGCTTATGCCATGTTTCTGATACATAAAATGACCTGGACTGTCCCTAGGCGGGACAGGAACTGCTTCCTCTAACAGACCCTTTCTAGTTTTTAACTGACGTAACTTGGAAAAGAGCGGCATTCTAAACTTGAATCGGAACACAATACAATACACGAAAAACAATAACAATTGGGAAAACAATTCAGGCATACCACGACATTGGAAATACATTAAACAATATCATAACATAACAGTTCGAACAGAATACTACCTGAAAATACTGAAAACAGAAACAGAACAGAATTCTCGAGAACGGAACAGACTAGAGTTACTGGATGCACTGCTGTAACAGTACGGAACATACCGGTCCCAAAAAGGAACGCATCAAGACCCGTATCCACCTAGGTGAACACTTCGTTTGTGGGCTTGGGTACCACCAACCCACGGACCAGGAGTCAATTTAGATTGGTCCTGTCTAGATACTACCCCAGCAATGGTACTCACCGGGCAGCACGGAACGGAAGGCCTCGGACGGGACTGGACTACGACGGACTTCGGACTTCGGACTTCAGTTACGGGTGGGCCTCCGGATACCTCGGACCTTGGACTCTCGGCTTGGGCTCTGGTCGGGACTCGCCGCGTTCCTCCACCGTCTCGTTCGGATGCTGGACCGCCTCCTCCGTCTCCTCCGTGGGCCTGAGGGATACTTGGAGCAGAAATATCTGCCAGTGCACGGTATGGTTCCGTCACGACTGCAGAGGGTCAGGGGGTCGGCGTGGCTTCACCGACGCGTGGGGAAAGGGCAAGTCCCTATTCGGGCGCCATTATGTGGTAAATAAATAAATAATACCCTATTTTTGACTAGACTTATAGCATAACAGATAGCTCAATAAAATAAGAGTCAAGATTCGAGGTAGTAGGAGTTTCTGCAGGTTTATTACAGCATAAGGACAGGATCAGGACAACCTGCATGGGAATAGGACAATAAGGCCCGGCAGCTGCCGGGGCTGGGTCTGGGATGAGCGCGCCAACATTCAATAACAAAACACAGGCATATATACATAGCGCAAACACATAGCATTACATTGCAGTAGGCGTAGCAGTGGGTGGAGCAGAAGGCGTGACGCGTAGCAGTCGCGAAAGATAACAGTAAAAAGAGGTGTAACTGGGAGTATACAGAGACATGTGATGCAAACGTAACAGAATATGTCATGAATGGGCGGAAACATAGGAGGGGGCTACCTAAGGAGCCGGGACCTCTAACCTAATGGTGCGCGAAAACTGGCAATGACGTGTTACTAGGAGAAGCTGGGGGCTACGAACTCTGTGCTAGGAGCAGAGACTAAAGTCTGGAGGGTCGGAGCGACATGTACCTAAACCCTATCTGGTATCTGATGTTTAGGGAACATGTTGATATAAACTAGAAGTCATGAGGGGAGAAGCTAACTTGATTCTAAGACTGGACCATGCATTATTCTACATGTAGTGCGTGATGAAGAATATTAAATGACCATTAATACAGTATTTCTCTAACGTGGAGACGAGAAGGCTAGACAATGACGGAAACTATTGATGCAGTTCAGTAGCTTAGGAATGCAGAAGAGGAGGACTGGACTGATAACTGGAACTATAACATACTTTTGGCAGACTCAGAGGCAGAGCCAAGCTGCACCGGGCACTGCGAGGCAGGAAGTAAGTGAAGGGTCGAGGGTACAGGTGGGGGCTGTATCGCTCCTCAGCGAGGCTTTCAGGAGACAGGAGCTGAATCTGATGTCCGGGCCCTTTTGAGGCCTGGAAACGGGGACTTTATAATGGAATAACGTGCACACTGGGAAACGTGGCAACATAACTTTGCATAGGCCTGATATTCGTAGTATTCACGAGGACTGGAAACTAACATACCAGAGGTGGACACAACTGGAATTGCGTCATTAATCGGACATGGGGAATAACATATGCATATTGGTCATGCACACATAACATATGATGGATGAGGCGTAGGGACACAGAACATGGCAAAATTTACTTTTCCACAACCCAAGCACTACCTTTTTGCCAAATTTGGGGTAATTCCGTTCAGTAGTTTCGGCTGTAGCCTTGCACAAATTTTCCTATGGGAAATTGATTTTTTTACTCTTATTTTTTGATTTTCTCAAAAACTACTGTACGGATTTACACCATTTAAAAAAAGGTTGCATTCTGAACCAAGCTCTACCTTTTTGCCAAATTTCGGGTAATTCCGTTCAGCAGTTCGGGCTGTAGCTTGTCGCAAAATTTCCTATGGAAATTACCATGGAGAAAATGTGTTTTGGGACCCCGCTTATTTCTCAGCCCCTGCTTGACGAATCACCCCCAAACTTTTCGGATAGGAGCTGACCTGGATAGACTTATTTTTGCGAAAATTTCAGGAAGATTCGTCAAACGACGCCAAAGTTATTCGCAAATGAAAAAATGTTTTGCCTATGGAAACTAGGTTCTAATTATAACGTACCTACTGGCGACCGCCAGTTGGTAATGTATATATGTATATATATATATATATATATATATATATATATATACATACATATATATATATTACCTACTGGCAGTCGCCAGTAGGTAGTTATAGTTAGGTCCTATTTTCCATAGGAAATCCACAACATTCTATTTGGAATAACTTTGGTGCCGGTTGACGATTCTTTGCGAAATTTCCAAACTTGGTGGGGCGCTCTGGTACGCTCCTATCCTGAAAGTCTTGGGGTGATTCGTGAAGCGGGGTCTGAGAAAAATGGGGGGTCCCAAAACGTGTTTTCTCCATGCAATTTTCCATAGGTAACGTTCATCGCGGCTACAGCCCGAACGGTTGAACGGAATTACACCAAATTTGGCAAAGTTGTAGTCCTTGGTTCAGACTCATGCCTTTTGCTTATATGGTGTAAATCTATTCAGTAGTTTATGAGAAAATTTCAATCAAAAGTACATATATATCTATGGCCGCAGTGGATCCGTGCATCTGTAAATGGAGAATTTTGCGCTGGGTGCATGGATCCGCCGTAAAAAAAACATAAAAACGAAGCGCGGGGTCCTGTGCTTGTTTAAAAATTAGCTACGTGGGAAGGAGAAATCCCGGGGTCTAAAATATTGCATTTGAAGCGGGGGCCGAGAAAAAAGGAAGGTCCCATAACGTGTTTTCCTATGCCCATGACACCCAGCTCATCCTCTCTCTCACCAAGGACATTACACAATCAGACAACAGTACATCTACATTCACCAGTTGGGTTTTCAATAATTGGACAAAAATCTCACCTGTGTCCGGCACAAGTGCAATCTTATCTGGGAGCCTCCATCAACACTCTCAAAGCTCTAGCCACTCCCAATATAGCCAGGAGTCACAATATCCAGGCCACACTATTACAATTTCAACCCAACCAATCATTACCAGTCAGAGTCTTCATGCATCTGCTGGGAATGATGGCATCCTGCGTTGCAATCGTACCTCATGCAAGGCTTCACATGTGTCCTCTGCAACAATGTTTAGCGAGTCAGTGGAATCAATCACAGGGGGCCAGATGTACGACGTTATTTTGCATGCGCAAACGGGTTTGCAAGCCCATTTGCACATGCAAAATCGCTGTTGGCCATGTACAATTCCAAAATAGCGAGTCGCAGTTTATTTGCTATTTAGGAATTGAGAGTCTCAATTAGAAAGGGGCATTCCCTTCCTAATTGCGTTCGCAATGCTATGTGTGAATGTTTTGTGACCACAATTGCGGTCGCAAAACACTTGCAAATTACCACCCTCTTCAAGACGGTGGTAATGCAGTCACAATTTCGAAGGGGACCCCAGGGGACCCCTTCCACTTTGTGACTGTCTCTAAAAATATTTTTTACGGGCCGGCAGTGGTCCCAGGTACCACTGCCTTCCCTTAAAGAATGAAACTAAAACGTTTCATTGTTTTTTTTTTAATGCATCCCGTTTTCCTTTAAGAAAAACGGGCTGCATTTACAAAAAAAAGCTACTTTATTAAAAAGCAGTCCCAGACATGGTGGTCTGCTGAGCCCAGCAGGCCACCATCCCTGGTAGGGCTGGCATTACCAAAGGGCTCGTAAATTGCGAGTGGCTCATTAATATTAATGAGCCTCACAATTTGCGAGCCCATTGGGAATTGCAAATCAGTGTAATAACAACTACTGTACACTTCATTTAGCGCCTCACAATTTGTGACTCACAATGAGTCGCAAATTGCGAGGCGCAAAATGAAAGGGTCGTACATCTGGCCCAGGGTCTATTAACCGATCTAGTGTTCGTAGACCGCCGCAACCATCGCTCGCTGCAGTGGTGGAACCCTCAAAACTTAGCAAAAGGGCAGCCTTTCATAGACCCACAGATACATCGTTAACCGGTTGGGGTGCCCATCTTCAACATTACAAAGTCCAGGGGCTGCCGTCGGACAAGCACAAACGTTTCCACATCAACTACCTGGAACTTCTAGCAGTGTTCCTCAGCTTTTCTCACCCAACTTGTAGACAAGACAGTCTTAGTTCACACTGACAACATGACAGAAATGTACTACCTACAGAAACATGGAAGGACTCACTCTTTCCAGCTGTCGTGCCTTGCACAAAGCATTTGGGATTGGGCGATTCACCAGAAAATCTATCTCCTAGCAGAACACCTCCCAGGAGAAGACCATCAGATTGCAGACCTGCTCAGCAGACACATGCAGCAAGTCCACAAGTGGGAAATTCATCCCCAAGTTCTTCTTCCCTACATTCAAAAATGAGGTTTTCCACAGATAGATCTGTTTGCCACAGTGCACAACGCAAAATGCCCAAACTCTGCATCCAGGTTCCCACACCCAGCATCCAAGGGCAATGCCCTATGGACGATTTGGTCAGGGACATTTGCTTACGCTTTTCCGCCTCTCCTGCTAATTCCATTTATATTTCGGAAGCTCAGACAAATGTCCCTCATTGATCTTAATAGCCCCCACATGTTCTCGTCAACCTTGGTACTCTCATCCTTAGAACTCTCAGTGGTTCCACATCAAAAGCTACATCTCACATCTTGTCTCCTCACTCCGAGCCATGGAGAAATCAGACATCCAATTCCCAGAGAACTCAACCTAGCGATTTGGCTCCTGTAGTCATAGAGTTTGGTTATTTACAACTACCATCAGACTGTATGAATATTCCCAAGGAAGCTAGAAAGCCGACTACTAGAGCATGTTATGCTGCAAATGGAAACATTTTTTTGCCTATTGTAACAACAACAATATCAATCATCTTGATGCGTTTGTGCAGAACATCATTTGTTATCTGTTGCATTTACAGCAATGTGGATTCACTTACACGTCCATTTGTTTACACCTGGGAGCCGTAGCTGCACACTTGCAAAATAGACAACACATATCTCTCTTCAGAGTACCAGTGATTAAAGTCTTCATGGAAGGATTAAAAAGGGTTATACTGCCAAGTATTCCCCCTGCACCTGAGTGGAACTTAAACATAGTCCTTACAAGGCTAATGGGCCCGCCTTTTGAACCAATGCACAAATGTGAGTTACAATTCCTATCATGGAAAGTTACTTTCCCCATAACGATAACCTCACTAAGGAGAGTTGATGAACTTCAGGCATTAACTATACAAGAGCCTTTCTTTCAACTTCACAAAGATCGAGTGGTACTACAACTAATCCTAAATTTCTCCTTAAAGTAGTTTCTGCTTAGGGGTAATTCTTGTGCGATATCAAATTAAAATAATATAACATTAGCATTTTCATTATTTCAATTCAATTTAAATTCTTTATTCGGCACTTAAAAAGACACCATAAAAGTACATAAGCAATTGCATTTAAAAATATTTAAAAAACACATTAAAATAGTTAAAAAGCTAAAAAGGCGTTGCATTCATTTCAAAAGGGTTTCTGAAATAAGTCTCTGGTTATGGGTCATTACAATCAATTGCTTCTCTTGAGTTCCTCATTGCCACCTTGATAAAACTTATTATGGAGAACAGTGTATGAGCGTCTGGAGCTTCCTGCAAAAACATTAGGGCTGCTTTCGCCTGTCTAAATTTGGCTTCTTTCAGAATCCCTACTAAAAACTTACGTCTGGGGACTGAGTAAAAAGGGCATAGCAGTACAAAGTGAAGGGTATCCTGCGGAGACCTACCGTTGCAGCCGCAGGTACCCTTCAACTCCAATGATAGGGTAAAACCAGAGGGGACAGAGAGTAGATGATGTAGCATATTAAGTCTGAAACGAGTCATATAAAATCTATCCTGTGCCTTGTACATCACAGCGAGGTATGGTTCCATTCCATATGTCTTTTTCAATGAGCTATAGGACAGGACTGTAGGTTTACGCTTTTCAGCGACAGCCCTATTCGTAAGTGTCCATTCAGTGAAAAGTTTTTTGACCATTGTCAAATTCTGGGTATTTAAGGTTTCCGGTGCAGTGAAGAAGTTTTTACAGCCGATTGCCTCCAAGGACTCTTTTACATACTTCATCCAGGGGATGTGACCCCCTCTGTCACGGTTCAGGCAGTCTTGATAATTTGCCTGCTGAGGCCCGCCTCTGGGTTAGTCCAGATTTTAATCCAAGCCAAAAGCGGCCTAATCTTTATTCGGTCTTCGATGTAGGGCTCTCCCAGTTCTTCATGTGTAATATAAGATGGAGTACTCTGTGGCACTTTCAAAATCCTTTTAAAAAACCTTTTTTCCTCCACCTGAATCTGGTGCAAATGTTTGTTTGTAAAACCACACACTCCTGACCCGTAGGCTGCTTTAGCGCAACATATTGACCTATACAAGTTGACCACTTGCCCCGGCGACCATCTGCCCAGTCTTCTCCCATAGCCCATTATGGCCCCTGATGACGCCACCAATTTAGCTGCATGTTTTTCCATCAGGGATTTGAAGTCTAATTG
Organism: Lissotriton helveticus; assembly: GCF_964261635.1. Taxonomy (NCBI): domain Eukaryota; kingdom Metazoa; phylum Chordata; class Amphibia; order Caudata; family Salamandridae; genus Lissotriton; species Lissotriton helveticus. The sequence continues at coordinate 439,374,678 of NC_136058.1, forward strand.
CTCATCAAATAACACGCCTAAATAGGAAAAAGACTGGACCTGGCCTATTTTATGAGAGCCTATCTTATATACAAATTTCCTTTTTAGGTCTCGTAGCGATACAGCGCGTAAGCGCTGTCTTCGGCGAGATCTAGTGTTACTGACTCTGCTTCCCAGGAGACAGCACCTGGCCGCGCTCATCTCGCAAAAGGCGATCGGCGCAGGCCACGCGCGCGCGAATGCGCTCGCCGTGGATGTCTCCTGGGAAGCACATACATACACAGGCACACTTCCCCCTGCACGCATGCGCACACACAGACACACACACGAGCGCACATACACGCACGTACACATACAGAGACCCCCGTCGCGCGCACACACACACACGCTCCCCCGTCGCACACACACACATGCTCGCACACACAAGCGCACCGCCCCCCGTCCCACTTACCTCCAGTCCGGTGTTCTGTAGGCTCCGCCCGAGGGAGAGCCCCGCGTCACCGTGAATTATGTCCACCTTCCAGCGCGTGGACACCGAGAACGAGGCTGACGTCACAGCTCCCCGCCCCCTCCTCCGCCGACGGCGGCGGACGACGCAGACTGCCATTTGAGCCGTGAAACCCCTTGTTATTACAGCAAGGCTCATGTGACACTTCTGTCTTTATATTTATTAAGATAATGTTTTCATTTGGGATTACAAATCCAGGGTATATTAAAATATATTTGAGCGAGATTTCTGGAAAGCCTGCAAGGTACTACAAGGAACAAAGTCCTGCCCTAAAGCCTAAAGAATTGGCTTGGTAGTTTGGTTTGCCCTGTTCCCATGATACACTGGGCCAGGGACAGACTAATTTGCATATAGCCAGGTTCTGAGCTGGGATGGTGCAGTCAGCTAAAAAACGGTGTTGGATTAAGCCCTGATCTCTTGACTAGGTGAGAGTATTCTGCTTAATTCAGAAACTCTGTCCATCACCACCCCCTGTTGTTTAATTATTTTGTCCACCATAAGCGTGGAAGGGTATACTCAGACGTGAGTCCCTTGCTCATTGCACCATCAGGATTCAAGCAAGCCGGGCCGAAGACGGCTGAAATGCCAGAAACCGGTCCCCGGTAGCTTGTTTCCTTCCCAGTTAAAGAATTGGCTTGGTAGTTTGGTTTGCCCTGTTCCCATGATACACTGGGCCAGGGACAGACTAATTTGCATATAGCCAGGTTCTGAGCTGGGATGGTGCAGTGAGCTAAAAAACGGTGTTGGATTAAGCCCTGATCCCTTGACTGGGTGAGAGTATTCTGCTTAATTCAGAAACTCTGTCCATCACCACCCCCTGTTTTTTAATTATAATAATAATAATAAAGATCTTTATTCGGCTTATTCACAATGGAAAAACCATAAAAGAGACAAGTAATATCGTACATTACGAAATTGCATATTAAAAAAATACACACATTGCATAGCATTTCATATAAAATTCATTTCACAGATAAAAAGGAGTTAATCAAAATATGCAGGAAACCGCTCAAAGTGGGCTTGATGAGGATTTTTAGAGATTCTTTCTATGTTTCATGATACATTTAAAAAAATTACTAACAAAATAACAGACATTTTCCGTCTCCAGCATTTGGAGTCTTAAGAGGGCGGGTCTGCATTGTCTCAACCCCCAAGTTCTTAATATCGGTAGTAGCCAGGTCTTTCTGTGGGCTTGATGGAATTTACAAAGCAGAATCACATGCAGGTTAGACTGTGTTGATAAGCCATCACATGGGCAAGGCGGGAGTGTGGCATTCCAACAGTTTTGTAACGGAAAGGTAACCATTCTAAAAAAGGTGTTTAGCCTGAATCTTGTAATTAACATTCTTTCGTAAGTTGATGTTTGGAGTGCCAAGTACGGGTGAATGTCATAGGCTATTTGAATCATGTTCGCATGTATAACTGCCGTTTTTGATGAGTTGGATGCAAGTCTTAAGGATTCCAGATGTCTTAATGCTTTCTGTTTAAGATCTTTTTTAGAAATGTCTGTTATGGATACTGGATCCAGGTAATAGTTCTCAGAACCTAGGTCATTAAAAAAATTTCTAACATATAAGAGCCACTTTATTTTTAAGGAATTGTCCAGGTTCATTGAATCGGCAATGATGGATTGAGTCAGTGCGTTTTTATCTGATTTCCAGATACGGCGCCACAACATCAGTGGTTCTATTTTAATTAGGTCCTCTATGTAGGGTATGCCTAGTTCTAAGTGCATTGCATAAATTGAGGTACCTTTGGGAGTGGCTAATAGAAATCTCAAAAAGGCATTTTCTGCCTTCTGGATAGAGCTGGTATCAGTGTAGCCCCAAACTCCCGCGCCATATGTTGCGATTACCTGGCATTTAGCATTATAAATCTTTAGTAGCTCCACTGGTGGCCTTTTACTTAGTCTCTGGGAAAAGGTTGTTAGGGCGGCAATTGATCTCTTAAATAAATGTGCCCTTGTGTTCACTGCTGGCTTCCAAGTTAATTGGTCGTCTATCATAACCCCCAAATAGGGATATTGAGGGGTTGCTTCAAGCTTTTGGTTATTGAGCTGTATGGGTTTTATTCTTTTCTGACCCCTACCAGCCGTCATTACAAACGTTTTCTTCACGTTCACCATTAGATCTAAATTGCCCATGAAGGTCGTGTACCTACTCACTGATTTCTGGAGTTCACGAGGAGTTCGCGCAAGGATAACAGCGTCATCCGCGTAGAGCAGGGCTGGAATCAGGCGTCGGTTTATGCGTGGGAGGTCCTGAGCCCCCCTCAACATCTCCCCCTCCAGACCATTGGTATAGAGTGAGAAGAGGAAGGGGGCCAGGACGCATCCCTGCCTGACTCCACGCCCTACACTAAACAGAGACGTCAGCTCTCCGTTTAGGCCAAAACGCACTCTGGCCGATGCCCCGGTATAGAGCTCTCTTAGGAAGTCCAAAAGGGGAAGATCTACTCCCAATTGGGCTAGGACCTTCTACAGCTTTGCGTGCGAGACGCAGTCAAAAGCTGCGGATAGGTCGACAAAGACCATGTAGATCTTAGTTGGGATGGCCTGGGTGTATTTGCCCATTATTAGGGTAAGGTTAAGAACCTGCTCTAGTGTGCCAAAGCCCTCGCGAAAGCCGAATTGGATGTCAGAGATAATGCCTTGGTCCTCACTCCACTGCTGCAGACGCTCTAGAATGACTCTCCCCACTACTTTCCCAAGCGAATCCAGCGGTGAGATTGGCCGGTAACATTTTGCATCTTGGCGGTCCCCCTTTTTGAAAATGGGGACCATTATTGATTTAGTCCATGAGCTTAGGATTCCCTTATTTGCGGCCGCTGTACAGACTCTCGTTAGAATGGGGGCCCAGAGATCTAGATTGCTTTTGAAGAAGTCCACTGGGACCCCATCGGGACCTGGTGCCTTGCCTGGTTTACTGTTCTGCAAAGCCTCCAAGAGATCTGGGATGTCAAAAGGAACCAGAATGGGGTACTGGGCCTTTAGGGGTGATGGGTCTGTTGGTGAAGTATTTTTGAAGATCTCTGCGAAGTGAGTAACCCATGTGTTTTCATCAATGGCGACTTCTATTTTTGGGATACCAGTTTCTGAGAGATATGGAGTTCTAACTGTGCGCCAAAAAAGCTCACTATTTTTTGAGACTGCACCTTTATGGAGGTCGTCCCAAAGTTTTTGCTTAAGTTGGGCAGTTCTCAGTTTTCGTTCCCCTATATATTGGCGCCTTAAAAGTTGGATCTGGGCTGCGTTTCGCGGTTTGTTGTGGAGTGCTGATTTCAGTTTTGTTAATGCAGCTGTACAATTATGATTAAACCATTTCTGTTTTGTGGAACGGTTTGGTTTGGGTTTTGAAGTAAGTAGGTCCTTTGTAGAATCTAAGATTAGTTTAAAGTTTATTAGGACTTCCTTGTGACTTGATGCAAGGTCTAGGCATTTTACAATATTTGGATAGGTCCGAGTTATTAATTTTTTTGTTATATCAGTAGGATTAATTTTTGCCCATTTAATTGTGAATCCATTATGTTTACCGACCTCAATTTAATTCTGTGTGAGGGTGGTCGCTATATCTAATTTATGGGAGGAGCTAGATGGCATATATAACTTGATCGTTAAGACTGAGTGATCACTGAGAGGATTAGCAATGACCCCGAAATCCTTAACTTTGTTCATCAGGCTTGGGGAAAGGAATATAAAATCTACTGTAGTTTGATGGCCTCTGCCCACGTAAGTCGGACTGAATTTGTTAGGGTCTGCATCATGATGGTTAACAATATGCAGATCCAAATCCGAAAGGACAGCGTTAATGGAGTTTCCCAATTTGTTGTGTGCAAAGTGCGCCAATGGGGCGCCGAATTCATCCACTATCCCACAACACAGGGGGTTAGTCATTGTACAGGGATGGAGGTTGAAATCTCCTCCCCAAATTAAGTGGGTTGCCTCTTTGCCAGATCTCCAGTGGTAAAATTGTTTTAATTTATCATGTAGGCTTGTGAGGAGAGTTATGAAGTTTTCTTCCGAGAGATTATTATATACATTAGTCAAAATGATTGTTTCTTTATTCTCAAGGGTTAATGAGAGAATTTGATGGTTAGCGTCCTGGGAGAGTGTGACCACTTTGTTAAGTGATAGGGTGTTTGCAATATAGATTATTAACCCTCCTTTCGGTCTTCCCATTAGGCTGGTTAATGCTGGTACAAAGTGGGTTTTATAGCCTTGTAGATGTAGTTCTTCTAATAACCATGTCTCTTGGAGACATATTATTTGATATGGTTTTAGGAACTTTTGCGCAGATCCATCCTCGATTTTACTTCGAAGGCCTGCGGTGTTCCAATAGAGTATTGTAATTGGAAAGAGGTCGTCATTTAGTTGTTCTGTTGGGGTTATGGGTTCCGTATTTCTAAAACCTGAGGGGGTAATCGAGGTCTGTGAAGAAGAGGAAACGTGATGCTCATTGGGTAGGGTTTCTATTAGTGGTCAGTCGACCATTTCTAGGCCACTGTACCTGTTATATAACGGGATGTTATGCCATGGGTCCCACCGGGATTGATCTCTGGATAGCGGCCATTGCGTATGGGGTCTTCTATCTTCCCATCGTCCGCCCTGGTGGCGTTGTCTTACTGTGTGCCAGGAAAAGTCTGGCTCATAAATGTTAGGGGGGCCATGGTATCTAGAATTTGGTAAGTCGTCCTGCCTGGGGAATGGAACGGACCAGGGTGGCTCCTGCTCCTGGATAAATCCGTCCACTTGCCTAGAGGGATAGAAAAAGGAGAGTGACTTGATCTTAATACCTCCATTTGAGGCAATATCTTCCCATGCGCAGACGTAGTCCGCTATGCGTGGGTCCTCGAAAGTAATCGTTATACAGTCTCCGGGAATCGTCTTTCTGGTGCTACCCACCCATGGTACTCTGGCTACGGATCTAATCCTTCCACGCCAGGTGGATGGAATCGGGCGGTTGGTCTGGAGCCAGTGCTGGGCCTTATTTTTTAAGGACCAAACGGGTTCCGAAGTAAGATCGGTCAATTCGGGGACGCCAGCCATGACCACCACGTACGGTGAGGCCTCAGGAGGGAAATCTGCTGGGAGTCTTAGGTGACCAAAATTCTTTGCAGTATTTCTCTTGGACCTATCCGAGGGGGTTTTTGGGGCTGGGGCCTGAGGGACTGGTGTTTTAGTTGTTGATTTATTTGCGGTTTTGCCAAGGGTTTTATTAGCAGAACTATTAGGAGCGACTGGAGTGGGGGCAGATGTAAGTGCCGCACCTGGGGAGGTTAGTATGATTGTCTGTTGTGAGTTATTAGTGGTGCTCAGAGCAGTAGCAGTTTTTGATGTTTTCGCTGAATTTGGTGTGTTATTATTAGTGAGCACATTGGGTGTTGTTATCCGAAGAGTCTTTTGTTGAAGATTGAGCGAGGGTGGATTAGCGTTGATAGTTTTAGTAATAGTTGATTTTTTAGTATTGGTTCCTCCTGCTTTTTGTGGGCATGGTAGGAGGGTTGAGTGTTGGGTTTTTAGAAGTTTTGAAATTTGTGACTCCAAGAGTACCAATCGCTGTTCTAGGGGTTGTAATGCTTGTTTAAATATGCTGGCTATATTGGTCAGTGTTAGTTCCTGGGCCTCCATATCACTCAAGTCCACTTGGGCTTGTGTGAGAGAGGGAGGGTCCATGACTCTCGGGATCGATGTTTCCTTCTCTGATTGATGAACTGACGCTAGAATCTCTATTTGCACTAATTTATCTTCTCGATCTTGCAGGATGCTAGGTGGCTGTGTCGGGTTATTTAGTGTGGTAGAGTTAGTGGGCACCCTTTTCTTGCTAATGGCTCCCTCCCTCCTACCCCTTTCTATTCTTTTGTCTGTGGAGGAAATTTGTGGAGATGTTATCGGGCGTAGATCCGGTGTTTTTTCTAGATCGAAGCTAAGCTGTGAGTCCGCGAGCTGGGATACTGATAAATCTACTGTGTTTGGCAAGCTGCGTCTCTCTCGTATTGGGGCTACCTCAGCATTTGACGCTCCTATGGCTGGGGATCTGGCTTCCGCCAGGATACCTAATGAGGATCTTTTGGCGAATGCCAGATCCAAGGAGACCCTTTCTTCCATCATTGAAATGCTTTGATCTATGAATGTGTTAGCCTTCGTTAGGAAGTCGTCCATAGGGCCAAGCAGTTTACCAACTGAGCTAGGGGCTTTAGTTTTAGTTTTGGATCCTCTTGTGAGAACCATTATTATTCTTGTTAAGCTGTGAATCGGGTGAGGTTACTAGCAAAAGAAATGGGGAATATCCAGATGGAAATATCAGACAGGTGGCCCAGTCCAGTCTCTTGCGTCCTCGAACGGCCTAAAACGGCCCGCTCTTTGCCCGGTCTTCGCCCCGGGCTGCGACCCGCGCGCGACCCGCGTCGCGATGGAGGTTGGCTGCTTAAATGGGAGAGTTAAAGGGCGTGGCCGCCGGGGGAAGAGGCGCCAGCTGCAAGGTGCGGTGGTTTCTGGGCCTCGCAGTCCCCCGGTAGGCTTTTCCAGGACACAGCCTATCAGGTGCACTACAACCTGGGCGGGTCGCGCTGAGAGCGGGTTGACTTACCGCCGATTGCAGTAACGCTCCCACCAGCCGACCACTGCCACAGGGAGTGCGCTGCAGTTCGTGGGCAAAGGGCAAATCCTCAGGTGATCACAGGAACAGGTCAGTGAGCGGCACCCGCGCAGCGGGTGTCGCGAAAAGTTATATTGAAACGGGCCAATTAGATGGGCGTGGCCGCCGGGGGAAGAGGCGCCAGCTGCAAGGTGCGGTGGTTTCTGGGCCTCGCAGTCCCCCGGTAGGCTTTTCCAGGACACAGCCTATCAGGTGCACTACAACCTGGGCGGGTCGCGCTGAGAGCGGGTTGACTTACCGCCGATTGCAGTAACGCTCCCACCAGCCGACCACTGCCACAGGGAGTGCGCTGCAGTTCGTGGGCAAAGGGCAAATCCTCAGGTGATCACAGGAACAGGTCAGTGAGCGGCACCCGCGCAGCGGGTGTCGCGAAAAGTTATATTGAAACGGGCCAATTAGATGGGCGTGGCCGCCGGGGGAAGAGGCGCCAGCTGCAAGGTGCGGTGGTTTCTGGGCCTCGCAGTCCCCCGGTAGGCTTTTCCAGGACACAGCCTATCAGGTGCACTACAACCTGGGCGGGTCGCGCTGAGAGCGGGTTGACTTACCGCCGATTGCAGTAACGCTCCCACCAGCCGACCACTGCCACAGGGAGTGCGCTGCAGTTCGTGGGCAAAGGGCAAATCCTCAGGTGATCACAGGAACAGGTCAGTGAGCGGCACCCGCGCAGCGGGTGTCCCGAAAAGTTATATTGAAACGGGCCAATTAGATGGGCGTGGCCGCCGGGGGAAGAGGCGCCAGCTGCAAGGTGCGGTGGTTTCTGGGCCTCGCAGTCCCCCGGCAGGCTTTTCCAGGACACAGCCTATCAGGTGCACTACAACCTGGGCGGGTCGCGCTGAGAGCGGGTTGACTTACCGCCGATTGCAGTAACGCTCCCACCAGCCGACCACTGCCACAGGGAGTCCGCTGCAGTTCGTGGGCAAAGGGCAAATCCTCAGGTGAACACAGGAACAGGTCAGTGATTATTATTTTGTCCACCATAAGCGTGGAAGGGTATACTCAGACGTGAGTCCCTTGCTCATTGCACCATCAGGATTCAAGCAAGCCGGGCCGAAGACGGCAGAAATGCCAGAAACCGTCCCCGGTAGCTTGTATCCTTCCCAGTTAAAGAATTGGCTTGGTAGTTTGGTTTGCCCTGTTCCCATGATACACGGGGCCAGGGACAGACTAATTTGCATATAGCCAGGTTCTGAGCTGGGTTGGTGCAGTGAGCTAAAAAACGGTGTTGGATTAAGCCATGATCTCTTGACTGGGTGAGAGTATTCTGCTTAATTCAGAAGCTCTGTCCATCACCACCCCCTGTTGTTTAATTATTTTGTCCACCATAAGCGTGGAAGGGTATACTCAGACATGAGTCCCTTGCTCATTGCACCATCAGGATTCAAGCAAGCCGGGCCGAAGACGGCTGAAATGCCAGAAACCGGTCCCCGGTAGCTTGTTTCCTTCCCAGTTAAAGAATTGGCTTGGTAGTTTGGTTTGCCCTGTTCCCATGATACACTGGGCCAGGGACAGACTAATTTGCATATAGCCAGGTTCTGAGCTGGGATGGTGCAGTGAGCTAAAAAACGGTGTTGGATTAAGCCCTGATCCCTTGACTGGGTGAGAGTATTCTGCTTAATTCAGACACTCTGTCCATCACCACCCCCTGTTGTTTAATTATTTTGTCCACCATAAGCGTGGAAGGGTATACTCAGACGTGAGTCCCTTGCTCATTGCACCATCAGGATTCAAGCAAGCCGGGCCGAAGACGGCTGAAATGCCAGAAACCGGTCCCCGGTAGCTTGTTTCCTTCCCAGTTAAAGAATTGGCTTGGTAGTTTGGTTTGCCCTGTTCCCATGATACACTGGGCCAGGGACAGACTAATTTGCATATAGCCAGGTTCTGAGCTGGGATGGTGCAGTGAGCTAAAAAACGGTGTTGGATTAAGCCCTGATCTCTTGACTGGGTGAGAGTATTCTGCTTAATTCAGAAACTCTGTCCATCACCACCCCCTGTTGTTTAATTATTTTGTCCACCATAAGCGTGGAAGGGTATACTCAGACGTGAGTCCCTTGCTCATTGCACCATCAGGATTCAAGCAAGCCGGGCCGAAGACGGCTGAAATGCCAGAAACCGGTCCCCGGTAGCTTGTTTCTTTCCCAGTTAAAGAATTGGCTTGGTAGTTTAGTTTGCCCTGTTCCCAGGATACACTGGGCCAGGGACAGACTAATTTGCATATAGCCAGGGTCTGAGCTGGGATGGTGCAGTGTGCTAAAAAACGGTGTTGGATTAAGCCCTGATCTCTTGACTGGGTGAGAGTATTCTGCTTAATTCAGAAACTCTGTCCATCACCACCCCCTGTTGTTTAATTATTTTGTCCACCATAAGCGTGGAAGGGTATACTCAGACGTGAGTCCCTTGCTCATTGCACCATCAGGATTCAAGCAAGCCGGGCCGAAGACGGCTGAAATGCCAGAAACCGGTCCCCGGTAGCTTGTTTCCTTCCCAGTTAAAGAATTGGCTTGGTAGTTTGGTTTGCCCTGTTCCCATGATACACTGGGCCAGGGACAGATTAATTTGCATATAGCCAGGTTCTGAGCTGGGATGGTTCGGTGAGCTAAAAACGGTGTTGGATTAAGCCCTGATCTCTTGACTGGGTGAGAGTATTCTGCTTAATTCAGAAACTCTGTCCATCACCACCCCCTGTTGTTTAATTATTTTGTCCACCATAAGCGTGGAAGGGTATACTCAGACGTGAGTCCCTTGCTCATTGCACCATCAGGATTCAAGCAAGCCGGGCCGAAGACGGCTGAAATGCCAGAAACCGGTCCCCGGTAGCTTGTTTCCTTCCCAGTTAAAGAATTGGCTTGGTAGTTTGGTTTGCCCTGTTCCCATGATACACTGGGCCAGGGACAGACTAATTTGCATATAGCCAGGTTCTGAGCTGGGATGGTGCAGTGAGCTAAAAAACGGTGTTGGATTAAGCCCTGATCCCTTGACTGGGTGAGAGTATTCTGCTTAATTCAGAAACTCTGTCCATCACCACCCCCTGTTTTTTAATTATTTTGTCCACCATAAGCGTGGAAGGGTATACTCAGACGTGAGTCCCTTGCTCATTGCACCATCAGGATTCAAGCAAGCCGGGCCGAAGACGGCTGAAATGCCAGAAACCGGTCCCCGGTAGCTTGTATCCTTCCCAGTTAAAGAATTGGCTTGGTAGTTTGGTTTGCCCTGTTCCCATGATACACTGGGCCAGGGACAGACTAATTTGCATATAGCCAGGTTCTGAGCTGGGATGGTGCAGTGAGCTAAAAAACGGTGTTGGATTAAGCCCTGATCCCTTGACTGGGTGAGAGTATTCTGCTTAATTCAGACACTCTGTCCATCACCACCCCCTGTTGTTTAATTATTTTGTCCACCATAAGCGTGGAAGGGTATACTCAGACGTGAGTCCCTTGCTCATTGCACCATCAGGATTCAAGCAAGCCGGGCCGAAGACGGCTGAAATGCCAGAAACCGGTCCCCGGTAGCTTGTTTCCTTCCCAGTTAAAGAATTGGCTTGGTAGTTTGGTTTGCCCTGTTCCCATGATACACTGGGCCAGGGACAGACTAATTTGCATATAGCCAGGTTCTGAGCTGGGATGGTGCAGTGAGCTAAAAAAACGGTGTTGGATTAAGCCCTGATCTCTTGACTGGGTGAGAGTATTCTGCTTAATTCAGAAACTCTGTCCATCACCACCCCCTGTTGTTTAATTATTATTATTTAAAAAAAAAAAAAAATTGTGTGAATAATAACAGCTTTGAGCCCATGCGTGAGGTGCATTATCAGAGCTGTGTGAATAATAACAGCTGTGAGCCCGTGGCTGAGGTGCATCATCAGAGCTGTGTGAATAATAACAGCTGTGAGCCCATGCGTGAGGTGCATCATCAGAGCTGTGTGAATAATAACAGCTGTGAGCCCGTGGCTGAGGTGCATCATCAGAGCTGTGTGAATAATAACAGCTGTGAGCCCATGCGTGAGGTATATCATCAGAGCTGTGTGAATAATAACAGCTGTGAGCCCGTGGCTGAGGTGCATCATCAGAGCTGTGTGAATAATAACTGCGTCAGCCCCGTGCGTGAGGTGCAGCATCAGACCTGTGTGAATAATAACAGCTGTAAGCCTGTGCCTGAGGTGCATCAATAGAGCTTTGTGAATAATAACTGCGTCAGCCCTGTGGGGAGGTGCATCATTAGAGCTGTGTGAATAATAACAGCTGTGAGCCCATGCGTGAGGTATATCATCAGAGCTGTGTGAATAATAACAGCTGTGAGCCCGTGGCTGAGGTGCATCATCAGAGCTGTGTGAATAATAACTGCGTCAGCCCCGTGCGTGAGGTGCAGCATCAGACCTGTGTGAATAATAACAGCTGTAAGCCTGTGCCTGAGGTGCATCAATAGAGCTTTGTGAATAATAACTGCGTCAGCCCCATGCGTGAGTTGCATCATTAGAGCTGTGTGAATAATAACAGATGTGAACCCGTCCATAAGGTGCATCATCAGAGCTTTGTGAATAATAACTGCGTCAGCCCCGTGCGTGAGGTGCATCATTAGAGCTGTGTTAATAATAACAGCTGTGAGCCCGTGCCTAAGGTGCATCATCAGAGCTGTGTGAATAATGACAGCTGCGAGCCCGTGCCGGAGGTGCATCATCAGAGCTGTGTGAATAATAACAGCTGTGAGCCCGTGCCTGAGGTGCATCATGAGAGCTGTGTGAATAATAACTGCGTCAGCCCTGTGCGTGAGGTGCATCATCAGAGCTGTGTGAATAACAACTGTGAGCCTCTGCGTGAGGTGCATCATCAGAGCTGTGTGAATAACAACTGTGAGCCTGTGCGTGAGGTGCATCATCAGAGCTGTGTGAATAATAACTGTGAGCCTGTGCGTGAGGTGCATCATCAGAGCTGTGTGAATAATAACAGCTGTGAACCCGTGCCTGAGGTGCATCATCAGAGCTGTGTGAATAATAACTGCGTCAGCCCCGTGCGTGAGGTGCATCATCAGAGCTGTGTGAATAATAACAGCTGTGAGCCCATGCCTGAGGTGCATCATCAGAGCTGTGTGAATAATAACTGCGTCAGCCCTGTGGGGAGGTGCATCATTAGAGCTGTGTGAATAATAACAGCTGTGAACCCGTGCCTGAGGTGCATCATCAGAGCTGTGTGAATAATAACTGCGTCAGCCCCGTGCGTGAGGTGCATCATCAGACCTGTGTGAATAATAACAGCTGTGAGCCCGTGCCTGAGGTGCATCATCAGAGCTTTGTGAATAATAACTGCGTCAGCCCTGTGGTGAGGTGCATCATTAGAGCTGTGTGAATAATAACAGCTGTGAGCAACAGCATACTCTTGCACACACTCAAACTGCTCACCAATTCAAAGTTTGCTAAACATTTTATGCAACGCATTGTCATACACAATGCCAATAACTCAAACTTTAATGCTGCGAGACCTATTGCATTGCAAATGCTTGTTGCTCTTCCTCCTGCTGTCATGACGTAGGATTTTTCCATATTAGCTGACAGGTCAAGTGTGGCCATAAAGTTAACAAATCCATCGATTAGCTTCTGGAGCCCCAGCGGTGTTCGAGCTAACAACACCGCGTGGTCCGCGTAAAGCAATACGGGCACCGGACGGTGTCCTATTTGGGGGGAATCCACACTCAGTTTGGATAGTTCTTTGTCCAGGTTATTAATATATAGCGAAAATAAAAATGGCGCTAAAATGCAGCCCTGCCGCCCTCCACTCGTGCATAAGAATGGTTCTGTCTTGCTTCCCTCTTGGTTATATCGGACCGTTGCTGATGTGTTCCAGTGTAGGGCCTTCAGGGTGTCAACTAGCTCTTGTTCCACTCCCAGGCTTATCATCAGTGCCCATAGTTTTTCTCTGTTTACGCGGTCGAAGGCCGCAGAGAGGTCCATAAACCCCATGTAGATAGCCCCCTTACTGGCGATAGTGTACTTAGCCGTCAAAAGGTATAAATTCAAGCACTGGTCGGTAGTTGATCTGCCCTCCCTGAACCCATATTGTATATCTGTGAGAATTTGGCTATCCTCTGCCCATTCTTGTAGACGATTTAAAAATGGCATGGCCCAGCACCTTGGCCGTCACGTCAATTAAGGATATAGGGCGATAGCATTGTGGGTCATCCCGATTCCCTTTTTTGTAGATAGGAACAATGGTCGCCGAGGACCAAGAGCGGGGCAGTCCTGCCACAACTGCCTCGTTCAAGACCCTCGTGAGAATGGGAGCCCACAACTCTATATTACTCAAATAAAAGTCAGGGGGTATACCGTCGGGTCCTGGTGCTTTATTTTTAGTTAGCCCTGAGATAGCCAATTCCACTTCTGCAATAGAAAAATCTAGTCGTGCAGTCAGTTTTGGCCTCTGGTCTTCATCATGGGTTATTTGCCCTGTGTAGTTGTAAAGACTCTGGAAGTGAGTATACATTGTTCTGGTAGGATTGTATTCAGTATTTGGGATCCACTAGGTTCCTGGAAGCACGGTATATTTATAACTTTCCAGAACCCCGACATATCTCCTCTTTCTGCCGCCTCCCTTAAGTCTTCCCAGGCTTGTATTTGTAGACTTTCTTTACGAGATTTCAGGGCCTTTTTATATTTCGATCTACAGTGAGCTATGTTGGAGTTGTCCCTAGGGCGCTGTTTAAGGCTATATTTGAGATCTTTATGTGCCTTAATACAATCTTGGTCAAACCAGCGAGATGTGGGTACTATTTTGCTTCCTTTAGAGGTCTTTAATAGACCATCCACAAGACGTGCTATTTCCTCGAATGCGCTAACCACCATCACTCCCTCCACGCTTTGATCGAGGCATATATTTATAGCATTTCGCCCTGCTGTTACGAGACTTCTATAAAATTTTTCTCCGTCTGTCTTAGCCCATTTAAGCCACCTCCCCTGATCTACCGCCTTTTCTGTTACATCTATTTTGCTCGGTGGTTTCTTGTAGTTTAGACATTTTAGTTCCATAACCAGAGGGTTGTGATCACTAAAAATGCTGATTTCAATTGCCATACTACTAGTCCATTTTTTGAGTGTGGGCGAGACCATAATGAAGCCTATGTATGAATGGCAGCCTCTACCCTTAAACGTTGAGTTAGGTTCTCCACTACTGCCTAACTCTATTACGTCCATTGTATGGACCAAATTGTGCCTTTTTGTTACTTTTTCTATTTCCCACCCCTCTGTGGTGTGTGCAAAGTGTGGTCCTTTTGTCACTGTGCACCGCGACCAGTCCTTATTTAGTGGTCTCCGATTCTCGCAGAGGTGACAATTAAAATCCCCAGTAAGTATGATGTGAGAGGTACTTGTTGCCTTACTTAACGATAACTGAGCATCTAATCGGGAATCCAGTTCCTTTATTACATTTCCTCTGCTATTTGAGCCCACCGCATTATACCAATTTAACACTAACATATTAGTCCCTTTGGAGCGGTAGTCTATCGCCTGCATGTTTTTTGAGTCCCAGTTGTAATTAGACCATACCCCTTGTATAAGGAGGTCTACATATATTAGTAGTCCTCCAATCGCTCTCCCCGATGACGATCTTACAGCAGGGACTGAAAAACATTTATACCCCTCTATAGTGTACTGGTTAGGGTCAACCACCCAAGCCTCCTGCAGACATATAATTTGGAAGCTAATTATGTACTGTCTCCATTCCTGGCAATCATATTTGGCCGCCAAACCTGCTATGTTCCAGGATATAATTCTAAGACCATCCTGACTGACCAACATATTCGCTCCTTCCCCTTCCCTTAATGAACAAGTTTTCCTGTCCTCTCCCACTCTGTTTTCTGCATTTGTCCTTGCCAGTTTGTCTATCGCCTTTGGTTCTATGTGCTTTGTCCCCCCTTGTTGTTCTGGGACATTCGTCTTGCTGGCTCTCCTGCTGCTACTTTCTTCTAGAGTTGTGGGTGTGGTGTTTCCCATCCCTAAGGCCCCTTCCCCAAATAGTCTCGTATCCGGTTGTGATGTACTAATTTCATCATGTACGAGTCAGCCCACCTCGTCCAGTACAGAGAACCTGTTCCAATGAGCATACTGTGAGATAACAGGGTCATAGAGGGGTATACCCTGCCAGGGTGCTTGCCATTGTTGGATTCTGTTCTGGGGGTCATAGTGATAAACCCTACTCGCATGGGCCCTGTTTATGTGCACTGGTCTCTGGGGTATGATCGGGTAGAAATATGATAGGTGCAGCGGGTAAATTTTTGTGTTTGTGCCACTCGGCGGGGCATTACATATATAATTCACTGCAGAGGTGTCCCTGAAGTTGATTGTTATAATATCCCCTGCTATCGTTTTTACTCATTTCCCAATCCACTCCCCTCTTCTGACTGAAAGTATTTCGCCGGAGGTATTTGGGGGTAAAGGTAGGTTCGCCCTTAACGATTGCACACATTTGTTTTTTAGCTCAAAATGTGTTTCTCTTTTCCCTTCCTTTAAGGGAGGAACTCCTGTCAGTACTACAATGAAAGGCAAAGCTTCCGGGGGGAGATTAATTGTATGGAAGCGAGCTGATCCTGGTTTTTCAGATGCGTCTTTAGGCGGAGTATTTTTGGTTACTTTGTTACTCTCCTTCGAGTTAGGGCCTGTGGTGCCATTTGCAACTAGAGGATTTCCCTTTCCCTGATTAATGTGTACTTGAGGGGTGGTAGTAGTAGTGAGGCTAGAGGGTAAGGGAGCTTTGGTGTTTTTTGGGGTAGTGGTTTGAGTTCCTTTCTTGGGTTTATTTGTAGAAGGATTAACAACTGGTACTACCTTATCCTTATGTGTGTTGTTAGATGTTCCCCTTTCCTGCCGAGCCTGGGCTAGTGTTCTATCTGGGGCCACCGGCCTAGATGTTCCTGCCCCTCTATTGTTTATTATAGATGTTAATCTGTCAATCTTTGACATCAGGGGTTTGATGTGAGTAATGATAGTTTCTTCCAGTCCTGCCTTTAAGTTGGCTACCATATTTGCCACCCAACAGGGTATGCCTGGTGTGGTATTAGATATTGGTGCCACTAGGTTATGATTTGCCGTATGGTTTCTCCCTTTTTTTTTGTTATTTACTAGAGTTTCTTTGGCCCTTTTCTGGTCTGTATTGCTTAATCTTGCCTTTTCTGTAGCGGGCGCGAGATTTAAGTTTGTCAGAATGTTCTCAGTACCTCTAGGAGTCTCTATGGGTGCCTGTGCGCAGGGAAGCTCCGCATAGGAAGAAGTGAAGCAAAAGCTTGTTTCCGGGACATCTGTTGCGACTACTGAGAGGTCTTCTCCTAGGTCTTGTATGGTTATAGTCGGTGGTAATGAGAGCCTCCTTTCAGTGTTAACAATTGCTGTGACTACTGCCCCTATTGTTTGTTGCAGCATCTTATCTATCGCTGTTAGTGTGGGTAAGGGCTGTGGTATGTCAAATGCCAAATTCTGTCTCAACATCGCAAGGGAGCTTGGGAGATGTAGTTCCCAGCTCCCCTCGGTCCTCCCCCCCACAGCGGCCGCGCACTGACCGAAAGGCTGCGGCAGCGAGGAAGGACCGGTAGCGGTGTTAGTGCCCTCGGGCAGCGTTGGCGAGTGTAGACCTCCCGCCTCTGAAGTCACAGCAAGGTTGGTGGCAGCAGCAAAGTAATTTTTTCAAATCCCCCGTTCCACCGGGGGTGACGTACAATTTATAGCACCTCCTGGCGCGTATTCCCCCTCAGCAGGGCCGCAAGGGAGCTTGGAAGATGTAGTTCCCAGCTCCCCTCGGTCCTCCCCCCCACAGCGGCCGCGCACTGATCGAAAGGCTGCGGTGGCGAGGAAGGACCGGTAGCGGTGTCAGTGGCCTCGGGCAGCGTTGGCGAGTGTAGACCTCCCGCCTCTGGCGTCACAGCAAGGTTGGTGGCAGCAGCAAAGTAATTATTTCAAATCCCCCCATTTTCATTATTTATTGAACCATTGTAATTCTTGTATAGAATGTATGTGCTGCAATGATAATAGAAGCAGATAAAAGTAAATAGCAAAATAAGTACATTGAACAAAATCAATAGTTCCACCATCTTTCTAAAACAATGTACATAAGCAAGCATATAAAAACTGTATGTAGCGTTTTCCTACTTTGCTTTCCTGTGTGTGTGTCTGTTGGTCTCTGTGTGTCTGTCTCCCATTCCCTGTAGGGAAAGTATGTAGCTCCCCGTTCTAGAAGAGTCGGTCAAGAAGGAGCACACTGCATTAAATGATTTCTTGGTATACACTTTTTATTAGTATTACAGGAAATCACTATGATTGATTGTCTCTCTTATATTCTTCTTTCCCACAGGGTCTTCCACTTCAGTCCCTTAGGTGAGCCTCGGCTGCCGTTGTCTCTCGGACAGAAGGAAAAGACTCAGGTAAGTAAGACCGCGGGTGCATATGTTGCCCCTATGGAGGGGAACATCGGCAAGGGGCTCAGTGAAGAGGGTGCGCTTGGGTGTGTTGGAGGAATTCGGGAGGATGCCAGGAAGGATATTTTTGTAATGGTGGAAAAGGCTTGATTTTGTGGAAAATCCAATTTAAGGGAAGACTTTACACTCCCAGACATTGGCATTGAAGCTCAAACAAGGGGGTGGGGAGCCATCAACGTACACCCTGTGAAGAGCCCTGTGAAGAACGGGTATCCAATGAGTAGTCCGAAGGAGAAGAACACTTGCATTGTAAACTCCCCCCTCAGGCGTCTCTCTTTGCCCCTATTATATTGTAGTACAAGTCCCTTGAATGGTAATTCTGTGGAGTCCGTCTATGATGCTCATGATGTTCATGATGTATTTTTGCCTTGCTCACAACCAAAGCTGGGTAATGAGAGGGATGGTGTGTTTTCGGAATACTTTGTCTGCATTGAAAGACTTTTAAGTTCTATTTTGTCTTTATTGGAGAAATCTGTTTTTAGTTCAGATCATATGCTGGAAATTATCTCCGTAATTTTGTGTGAAGTACAAAAAGTAAATAAATTGGGCACCATTATTCCCCCCTCTATTATACCCGTGCGATTGGACGAACAAACTGATGTTAGTCCCCTTTTACTTGTTCCCTGTGTAGAGCAGAGAGATGTGTCTGTTCAAGCAGGTACACCTCTCTTCTCATTGTCCCCAATTGAATCTTCCTTTAATCTTGAGAATGAAGAGCTTTGTTTAACACCTTGGCTGCTAAGGCAATTCCCCTCCTGTGCTGGAGATCCTTGATCCCCATTCTTCATGACGAGCTCAGCTCGTCATAAGCACAGCTCCAGTGTGCCTCATGACGAGCTGAGCTTGTCATGAGCAGCGAAGGGGTTCAGCTCACTCTTTGAGGAAGCTGCAGTGGGCCTTCCTTTGGGACATGTCCCACTAAAACTTTATCCTTTGTTCATGAAGGGGAAAAGGGGGGCCGGTGGAGCCACTGAGAAAGCAGCGAAAATCGAGGGTTACGTTGGGCAAAAAGGTGGGGGAGGGAGAGAGGGGGACGCCCCAAACTCCATCTGCCCCACAGGCCCGACCTCCGAACTCTTTGGCGAACTTGGAAATGAAAGCAGGGAAGAGGGGAGGGCTTGCAACAAACTGCAAAGGGGAAAATAGGAAGAAGAAACAAACAAGCATTTACAATGCAATAGGTCTCGCAGCATTAAAGTTTGAGTTACTGGCATTGTAAATGACAATGCTTTACATTATTTTATTTTTTTTAATTTGCAATTGGTATATAAACATTGTTTGTGAATGCTTAGCGGTTGCTTATACTAAGCAAAGTTGGAAGTGATATAGAGTGCTAGTCTTGCTTGTTATAAGCATGCTGATTTAAAGCGCTCTGATACCTGTGGGTAAAGATTGCGCTATATAAAAGTGAAAACTAATAAACAACCTCTCAATTGACAAGGTCAGGGTATAGTGCCCACCAAGCACCTTTCGGGTTTAAACAAGCATTGGCATACAAATAGAAGACGCTGACCAGTACGGGGTTGTTTGCTCTCCCCCACGCCCCAGTGACACTCAGGAGTGACCCCTCAGTAATGACACACCCAGTGGTGATACATCCAGGAGTGATAATCTCAGGAGAGAAACACAGGACTGACAAACTTAAGAGTGACACGCCCAGGAGTGTCAAACTCTGGAGTGTAAGTACAGGGGCCCCTGTCCCTGCAGGCTGGACTTATTAAGATGTGGAGGACCTCGAAGCTGGGTAACCAGGATCGAGTCACTGCTGCTCAACCTCTTGTGATTCTGGGCAAATCACTTCATCTCCCAGCATCTAACAAAACATGGATGTGCCCGTCTGGAACAGCTGATACTAGTGTAAAGCGCCCTGATTCCTCCGGGTCAAGTTCGAGCTATATAAAAATGCAGAAAAAACAAGAAATAAGATGCAATGCATTCTGACCAGAAGGATGCAATTTGCGTTGGGAATTTGACAATTCTGGGTTTAACCAAGAACTTACCATCACGACAGGAAGGTGAGGCAGTTACAGTGGCAAGGCAGATTTGTGGCACCACACATTTGGCCTTAAAACACTTTCTGACGTGTATTGCATTCATATCAAACTGGTAAGTTAACGTTATTCCCCCTATGGCCTTTGAATGTGTCAGACAAATTGCATGTACGTGGGGCAGGTGTGGAAATGTTGCATCACTTTAAAAAAGACCTGTATGTGCGATAACACGCCTAAAGGCGCGTGAGAGCTTTTCTCGTCTTCTTCCCCGTGCAGAGCACGAAAGGTAATGCCTACCACGCAGCTGGTTTTGGTTCTTATGCAGTGCCTCGCTGGCTGCAAAGCAAATGGGTGAGCATGAGCAATGTCAAGGGGTTGGTGCACTGGCTGTGAGTGTCCTATATGCCAAGTACCAAGGAGCGCCATTTCCAGCTAACCAGCGAGTTATTGGAGATGGAATACCTCGAGGCAGGTCTCATGCAGTGTTTTAAGCGAGTTAGCATTACGGTAAACTCTGCATTAGTTTCCAAAGAAATAGCAAATTTTTAAGGCAGTAGCATGAAGAACCGCTAACGTCAAATTGCAGTGTTTTAGCAAAGGCCGCCTTGCCAAAGGACTCTCTCAATGCTCAGCTGACTTTGTTTACCATAGTGTTACCATTTCACGAACTTTATTTACCCCACCAATTTAACTGCAGATTTGTGACATGAAAAATCGTGAAGCCCTTCGGTGTGGATCTCGGTTTCCTGGATAGCAAAAGGAACGTGGTAATAATTAATTTTACACTTCTGGGGTTTTCAACGCCGGGGTTCGATGGTAAACACAGGTTTTCTAAATGTACGTTAATGGCTTCGCAGAGGAGGTCCGCGAGGTTTGGAAACAAGAACAAGAAGACACAATTTAAAACAAGCCTCACATCGTGACCCCCCAGGATCTTCATGGCGGCGGCCGTGGTGCATGGAGCTCCCTGGATCGCCGGTCGCGAAACTGAAAGTGCGGTGGGAGCGCAGGAGACGCCGTCGCCGTGAGCGTGCACATCGGCTGTCCCGGCGCAAGCTCCGAGTCTGAATTGGAGACTGACTCACGCGCGCGACCAAATCCCATTATCCCATTGACAATGCTGCGCGCGTGGCCATCTCTTGTCTCTCCCATTGACAATGCTGCTCGCGTGGCCATTTCTTGTCTCCACTCGTTGGCGGCTGAGCCGCCGACTATAGTTCTCGCAGCCTCAACCTAAAAAGGATAAGACAATTCCCTAAACGAAAAATGTCAAAGTTACATTTTCCACAGATCCCAGATAGCCAGAGTGTTGCTCAGACTGCTACGGAGGAGGATGGTTCTAAACTGCTAATTGGGGAAGGTGCACCCAGGAACCCCGTTACCGTACTTCTGTCTCCTAATGGGAGAGTAGGGGCCACTGGAGCAGTAGTGGCGACATCAAGTCTTCCGCTGCAATCCCCTTTAGTACCTCATCCTCTTTAGCTTAATGAGGGGGATGATCCCTTGGGGAGGAGAAAAATACTGGGAGGTGGCGACCCTATATTTCAAACATGGTCCTCAGCTCGGAGTGTAGAACCAGATGGTAATCTAGAGGTGGAGTCTCACACGCAGATTGAGTTCAATGCGAAGGTACAGGCGGTTAATAATGGTGATAGGGTGCCTCTATGGATCCCCAAAGAGATGCCGTAAAGAAAGCCAATGTGGTACAGACCGCTTCATCGCCCATAGTGGATTTCATCTGGTTATTTGAGACCGAGTCCGATCCGATAAATAGAGGTTTCATTCTCAAACTTTTTCCTGAAATAGAGGCATTGAAGTTGTTATTAAGCAGGGATATTCTAAATGTGAATATTATTGAGCACGAGAATGTTTCCTTTTCTAGAGTCACCTACAAGAGACTTGGGCGTGCAAAGATTTTGATTGTAACAGGTTTTTTACTTTCTCTAGCTACGCTAAGCACTCTGAAAGGGGACATGTAGTTGGGGGGGGGTCTCTATTTTGCTTAAGACCAGTATTAATTGGAATCAGAAAGTTTTTGATCATCCTTCAAATCTCTGCATTTGCCTGAAGTTGGCATGTTTGGGAGAGTTCGGTAGGTCCACCTTCTTCCTGGTGGCAAATCTCTATATCCCCCCAGGGAAAAATGACGACCATCTGTTGAGTTCACTCTTTTTATATATTAATGAGATAGCCACCATGGAAGAATGCCCTTTAGTGGTATTAGTGGGAGATTTAAATGCAAAACTTTCTAATTTGTCGCAGGCAATATATGCTAACCCAGACAAAGAGGAAATCTGGCATATTTCCGAATCCTTTTAACCAGATAAAAAAAAACGGACAAACGGGGATTCCTTCTGCTTGATAGCATTAGAAGCGTAGACTTGGTCATCCTAAATGGGAGGATGCCAGTCGATAAAACAGCTCAATATACCTTTAATTCTTCTCGTACACAAAGCCTATTGGACTATGTAGCCATTTCTTACCAACTGTTTGGGGCCTGTGAAAATTTAGAGGTTATCCCCTCACTATGCAGTGATCACAGTGTCATAAGCTTGACTTTGGCCTTTACCTATCTGCACTGAATCGAGGGCACTTGTGCCTGAGCTCGATGGTTTTTAATAAATCTAATGGTCGTTCATTTTGGACACAAATAAATACCGTTGAGGTAGGTGCTATAGTGAAAAAAACTTTCCCAGAACAGCATGGCAATGTTTCCGTTAATAGCATGCAATTTTATGAGGCACAAATGAGGGAGATAAAAAATTTAAGCTCAGTATCCTCTGGCCGACGTAGAGTGAATCAGGTTCCCTCTATCCTGAAGGTTATAAACCATGAAATTAACAATTTAGTTCAGAAGCAATATAAACAATTTTCTACAGGTGTGCAACAGGAAATTAATCGCCTAAAGCGAGTTAGAGGCCGTTATAAATTAAGAGTAAAGAGAGACAAGATGGATGCTAAATGGATAGGGTTGAGAGAAGCAGCGAGAACCAAAGATTCAAAAAAGTATTGGCACCTGATCGCAGAGTATTGTGATTCTAGACAGAGGGCACTCCCCATTCCGATTCCCGAAAGTGAGTGGGTGGACTATATTTCACTATTATATAAACTTAAAAGCTCAGTGCCTTTTCAGATGCCTGTAATAGAGGAGGCTGTCGGTGTTGATTATGGTCCCCCGTCAAGGGCTGAAGTGATGGGCTATATAAAGAACGCTAGAACCTCCGGTGCACAAGGACCGGATGGTATATCGATTATGCTAATTAAAAAGGATCCAGCTGCATGGGGAGCCTTCCTGGTGCCTTTGTTTAACTTCTGCGTTCAATCAATTAGTATTCCCTCCTCTTGGAAGGGGAGTATCATAGTTCCGCTGTATAAAAAGGGCTCAAAAAGGTCACCTACTAGCTTTAGACAGATCACGCTGTTGGACGCTGCGGGCAAATTCTTTGCAAAAAGTATACTTCAGCATTTGCAGCAGTGGGCCCAAGGCCAGAACATCTTACCGCCAGAACAGGCAGACTTCAGACCGAACCGCGGAACGCTGGATAATATTGCGGTCGTTCAGACCATCGTGGAGAAATATGTTTTCTCGAAAAGCATGTTAGTCTACACAGCTTTTATTGATTTCTCCACGGCGTTTGATAAAGTGGATCGTCAGATGCTGTGGAGAAAGCTCTCTCATCTTGGTATGCCATACCGGCCTCATACTAGAATTACACTTGGTGTCAAGTGATGATGGGTGGCTCGCAGGGGCTTTCCTGTAGGATTAATACACATAATGGTCTCAAGCAGGGTTGCCTGTTGGCCCCTCATCTGTTTTCTTTTTATATTTATGACCTTCCCGAGAAAATAAACTTAGTGAAGGGGGACGCTCCTAGAATTTGTACAATGTCCATTGGCTCTCTACTATATGCAGATGACGTTGCAATTTTTGATTTAACCCCTATTGGCTTGCAGCGCCGTCTGGATGCCTTGACTAAATATGCGGAGGACCATTGTCTGAAAATTAATATTGCTAAAAGCTAAATTTTAGTCTTTCGCAAGAAAGGTTTTAGAATAAAGAAAGGGTATAAGTGGCTGTAGGGGCAGGAGAACTGGAACTGGTCAATACGTATATGTTTTTGGGGAAGGTTTTCTCAAAAAACAGGCGCGACTCAGAGCACATCAAACGGTGTGTTGGTAAGGCCACCTCCCAGGCTGGAGCTTTAATTAGATTTTATAAGACCTGTGGTTGACGTCATTTTGATCACGTTCTGTCAGTATTTAAGGTTAAAATCCCCCGACATTAACTTATGCTGCAGAAGTTTTGGATAGGAATTACTGGCTCTCTTTTGATAAGGCGGAAGGCCGGTTTTTCCATCAAATTTGTAATTTAAATTCCTTGGCTGCCCCACACGTTCTTCATTTGGAATTCCATTTAGTTTCTTCTTATACTTCTTCTTTGGCAGCGGTCCTGAGGTGGGGGAACTCCCTCTTTTGGGGGATGAGGGCCACTCTAAGGGCCAGCTTGAAGTTGTAACTTTTTTCAAAATTAAAAGATACATCTGCTTTTTTTTTAGATCATTCGCCTATGCAAACCATTTATTTGGGCTTAATTTAAATTGTGATTTACCCATCCCAAAGCCTGTATTGAAGCCATTTCTAAAGAAGTCAGTAAGTACGATTAGTACAGTAAGAGATATAGCTTTAAGTCCTATTTAAGTGCGAGCATATATCTGGGCAAGACACGACCATTCTTGTGGCGTTAAGCCCGCAACGAGGTGATCTGTGTGAGTGCGACGGGAAGCAGATCCCAGCCCTATCTTTCATGGAATGTCCCACATGGAACCAGAAGGCTAATACTACTTTTAAGAACTAACCCACTTGCCCCTGAGAGAAGTAACGGGCATTTTGGAAAAAATTCCCAGAGAGGAGAGAATTTGAGAATTGTGCTGTTCCCAAATACTGGATCTCAATCATGTGCTATTTGTGTGTCCAGAACTTCTAATCGCAAGGCGAATGTTTTTGAGACCCTCTTTTATCAAATTTATTATTCGTTATGCTCAGGAGGCCCGATCTTTTGTGTTGTCCCCTCCAAATGAAATGATTTGCCATAAAATATTTCAATTTTTTAAAACATTCCTGGCTATTTATTAGAATTTTTTTTTTTGTTTAGTTGGTATGTGTAATGTTATGCTGACTGCTTAAGGTAGAATTTTGTATTTGTTCTAATGCATGTTTCTTTTATTGTATTGGTGTATTTTTGTGGACCTCCGTTGGAGTTCCGTAACAAATAAACGAATTGAATTGAAATTGAATTGAAATTGAATTGAATTGAATTGCCTGCCTGATTGAGACAACCGGGGTGAGATATGCCCCATGAAGGTAGTACAGTTGGACCAGGTGAAGGTTGGCTGAGGTAGTAATGGTTTTAGGAGCCATCAAGGCATCCCGACAGTCCTCGTCTACCATCGAACCCAACTAGGCCTCCCACTGGTGTCTGAGCAAGTCAAGTGTTGGACTGTTATTGGTTAGGGAGCAATATATCGTTGATACCCCCTTTTCCCTAGATTCCCCATCATAATCTGCGCTTCCATTGGGCTGAATTCGGGAAGTGATGTGCCTAGCACGAAAGGATATCTGATGTTTGAATCCTCGTGCAAAGACCGGTCCATGGTACCTACTTATCCTTATTTTGACCTGTGGTTTGTTACATTTTCTTATTCACCTTATCTGAAAAATCCACATCTAGTAGCCATTGAATTCAAAAGTGAATGAAGCCTCCTAATGCATCCGTTCTACTTCCGTCACAACCATCCCTTCCTGGTGTAATACTGAACCGTCTAGGGGCAGGCAGAAATAGACAGTCCCACATAAGCAGAGGGGGGTCATGATGATAGACTAGAGCGTTAAAACGCGTTGGGCTTCATAGAAAGACTACCAAGATGTTTCCTTTCAAGGTCAAGGTTGGAAATCAAATTCAGGACCCATAAAGCGCCTCTCACTTGTTGCCACAGCCTTACTCTGCGACAGTAGTTGCCCATGTTGTAAGAAATGTTGGATACTATTTCATCTCAGGTAGACTGAAAACTCTTATGAGTAGCAACCTTCAAAAAAGAGCAACAGCTTTGAAGGAGCTCCTGGCACATGTTGTCTTGAATTGTAAAACTCACTAGGTGGTACTTTAATTTTGTCAACATACAACCTGGCAGTCAGAGTATACAGAGACATATCATACCAATATGTTCTACGTAAGTAGGTTAATCAAGAAGCAGTAAATAATTACACATGCACTAATCTGCTTTCCCATTCTCCAGGTGATCAATAAGTGTCCCATTTCCCTAATTGGGAATGTACCGTATAATTATCATGTGGAGACACCTCCCTGCTCGTCCCCAGTGTTGTAGTGTTCTGCCTCGTCAGTTTCAGAGCCAGAGTCTGTGTCTGTTCTCACTCTGAAAGCAGGAGCTAGGAGTTATCTGTATGAGCACGGCAAGTCTTTAGTGTATCCTCAAATTTGTCATCCTTTCTGCTAAGGCGCATACGTGTTTCCTCAGCTAGGGCCCAGTCGAGCGCATCTCTATGCTAGAGCGGAATCGTTGGGGCAGGCTGGGACAGCCATGTGATTGCAATTCTACGCCATGCCAGTACCATAGGCGATTGACCAAATTTATAGGTTATCTTGCGCCCTTCTAGCATCTAAAGAGGGCTTAATAAACAGCATTTGGGTGTCAGCTCAATACTTAGTTGTGTGGCATGCACCATTTCTTCGACAGCTAGTTGCCAGATGGAGTGTACTGCATCGCAGGGCCATGGTTAATGTAAGAAATCAGCCCCCACATTGTTGCAGCGCGAGCATATATCTGGGCAAGACACGACCATTCGATAAAGGTCTTGTGGCGTTAAGTAGGTTCTTTGCAGAAAATTATAATGTATCATTTGAAAATGGTCATTACTAGAAATCATGCGTATTAGTTCACAGGCCCACTGCCAGTCTTTACCTTCCATTGGAATGTCAAAGTCTAAATTCCAGGCCTCTCGGGCCCGTGTGTAGTGTCTACTGTTTCTGAACGCATTGTTCTGTAAAGATGCATAATTAGGTGTCTACAAGCACCATAAGTTAGCAGTATCTCAAGGGTTTGAGTATGCGGCGGAGCTGTCGCATAGCATGGGCAGGGGTGCTTAGTTGTGTCTGCCAAGCCCGCATGTTGTAAAAATTGCCACTGGCTTAGACCAAACTCTTTGCGGGCATGTTTAAAGGAGATAAGTCTCATCTGGGTACAATTCACCCTATTGCTCTCACTTCCTAAAAAACTCAAAAGAAGATGGGATATCTTACTTCCATGGCTGCTTTTTGCCTATTGGGAAGGGCCACAGAAGGGAGTGGGGTCCTCCTTATTTTAGCTTATGTTTGGGTTTCCTGTCAGGACCACTGTGCCTTGTGAAGGAGGGATTGGAGAAACCTCTTGTTGAACCTTAGCAGATATAGTGGACTATGTGCTTGGCTTTTGCTCCAGGATGTATGAGTACATGGAAATAGCAAGCAAAAACGTTAAGGCCAGCCTAGCTCCAGAAGCTCTGGTAATGCCAAAAGGCTGCTATGGTTGAGTTCCAGCCAAGACAG
Organism: Lissotriton helveticus; assembly: GCF_964261635.1. Taxonomy (NCBI): domain Eukaryota; kingdom Metazoa; phylum Chordata; class Amphibia; order Caudata; family Salamandridae; genus Lissotriton; species Lissotriton helveticus. The sequence goes on from NC_136058.1 coordinate 439,401,849, forward strand.
GTGGTGTGGGTTTTGGGCCTGTGGCTCCTAGGGCTCTGCAAGGTAAGTGGAGTGGACCTTACCCTATCCTAGAAACAAAAGGGGCGGTCACCTACCTGGTAGACCCTGGCTCTGACAGGAATCATAAGAGGGTCGTCCATCTCAACCGCCTTACACCCTACTATGACATGGCAGATGTGACCATGCTCATGGTTACGGATGAGGATCGGGAAGCAAAGAGTGAACCTGTCCCTGACCTGTCCGACAATCCAAAAGATGGGTCAGTGGAAGGTGTGGTCTTGTCAGACACCCTACCTGCCCATCAGGAGTCTGATTGCAGGCAAGTCCTAAATCAGTTTGCTGAGCTCTTCTTTTTGACGTCTCGCCAGACTAGCTGGTGTATCCATGATGTAGACGCTGATGAAAGACTACCTGTCGAGAATAAAACATACAGGCAGACTGAACATGTGATAGAGAGCATCAAAGCTGAAGTAAGCATGATGCTGGAATTGGGAGTTCTAAAGCCTTCTGAGAGCCCCTGGACCTGCCCAGTTGTCTTAATCCCCAAGCCTCATAGCCAGGATGGTAAGAAAGAAATGAGGTTTTGTGTGGACTATTGGGGCGTGAATGCTGTGATCAAAAGCAATGCATACCAAACTCCATGGGCAGATGAACTTATTGGCCGGGTGGGAGCAGCCAAGTATCTGAGTATGTTTGATCTCACATCAGAGTACTGACAGATAGGACTGACGACTGCAGGAACAAAAGATATATCTGTATTTTCAACCTCAGATGGGTATTATCAGTTCACTGTAATGCCCTTTGGTTTGAAAAATGCACCTGACACTTTTCAAAGGTTGGTGAACTAAGCCTTGCTGGATTGGAATCCTTGAGTGCAGCATATCTACACAATATTGCTGTCTTTACCTCCACCTGGCAGGATCACCTGATCCACCTTAGGAAAGTACCAGAGGCTCTGAGAAGTGCAGGCCTCACTATCAAGGCATGCAAGTGCCAGATAGGGCAGGGAAAGGTTGCATACTTGGGTCACCTTGTTGGTGGAGGCCAGGTTCAACCCTAACAACCCAAGATCAAGCCCATTCTAGACTGGGTGGCTCCAACTACCCAGACTCAAGTGAGGGCCTTCCTTGGCTTCCCTGGTACTATAGGAGGTTTGTGAGGGATTATGGCACCATTGTGGCACCCCTCACAGAACTGACTTCCAAACGAATGTCACAAATAGTGAACTGGACTGTGAGCTGTCTAAAGGCTTTTGACACGCTGAAGGAAGCAATGTGCTCTGCAGCTGTTCTGAAAGCTGCAGATTATGTCAAGCAATTCATTGTGCAGACTGATGCCTCTGAACATGGTACAGGAGCAGTGCTATCCCAAAAACATGACCAAGCTCAAGATCAGCCACTGGCTTTCATCAGCAGAAGGCTAATCCCCAGGGATCAGCGTTGAAGTGCCATTTAGATGGACGCCTTTGCTGTGGTTTGGTCCCTTGAAGTTTAGGTCAAACCTGTTTGGCTCTCACTTCCTAGTTCAAACCGACCACAGGCCTCTCCGATGGTTAATACAAATGAAAGGTGAAAATCCCAAACAGCTAAAGTAGTCCATCTCCATACAGGGAATAGACTTTGAAGTGAAACAGAGACCTGGGACTGCCAATGCAGATGAACTTTCCAGGTTGTCCCATTTAGACGATGTTAAATATTATGTTATGTTAAAAATACTTATAAAGCGCGCGCACACCACAAGGTTTCATGGCGCTGCGGACAAGGGAGTCCTGCCGCTAAGTGATTTCATTCATAAGCCTGGCGAAAGAGGCATGTCTTTAAGAGTTTCCAAAATTGAGGATATAATGTCCTGAGGGAGAGAATTCAAAATTTGAGGGGCCAGGACCGCAAATCTTCAAATGGAAGACCAAAGATTCTGAATGTGGATATATCTCTGGACCCGAGTAGATACATACACCAGGCAGTTGCCATGGAGTGTTTTAAAGATGAGGCATCCCAACTTGAATGCATTGCGTTCGACTACCAGAAGCAAATGTAACTTTTTCATAAGAGGGTGACATACTGCATTCTTGGCTGGCGATAGATTAATCAGACCCTCCAGGATTTCGCGATTTCGCGATTTCGCGATTTGCCGCGAAATCGGCACTTTTGTAAAAATGCCGCGATTTTTACAAAAGTGCCCGCGAAATCGGCAATTTTATAGAAATCGCGGCATTTTTACAAAAGATCCTGGGGGGTCTGGTGCCATTATAAAAGGCAGGGATAATCTGGAAGGCCCCCCTCGCCTCCCACATCTACCTGGAGATATTACCCTAAGGCACAGTCTGCTGATTTATTGTCTTACAGCTAACATTTAATTCTCTGAAACATTTAACCCACACGTTGGCCGCGGTGTTACAGGCATTGGATGCTCGTGGACCTCCCATGCGCACAGGTGCAGTGGGTGCCCCATGGCTCACCCTGGCATGATGGTTCAAGGTTCAGTGTTTGTGCCTCCTGATCAGGGGGTGTAGAAGGGCTCTGCCAGGCCTACTCTGGGCATACACTGCCATAGTCCTCGTTCGATCTGGTGAGCATCTATAAAGGGGCTACCGTTACCTAGGTAGCGCCAGGCAGTCTCCACAGAAGGCTGGCATGAAATACGGTCAGGAGGCGGAGATGATACCCCAGGAAGGAGACGCCAGTGAAGGGTCCCCTGGATCTCGGACATGAGGGGCATCCTAGGGGCCTGGAGAGGAAGGAGTCATTTCTTAGGCACTTAGTCAGGTTTTAATGAGCACGTCAGCATCATTCCAAGGGCTGTCTCCCAGTACGGACTGGCCGGAGGAACTGAAAGGTCATGGTTGAGGCCTTTGGTCCAGGTCAGTGCCATATATCACTGTCGCCACAGAACGGAGTCTGATGCCTGCGGGAAGTGGCCATGTGCAGCGCTATGTCGCACATATTACACACACAGACAGGCGCGCAACACCCCATGGACTCACCGGGCTACAGCCCCGAAATCCCCCCCCTCCCGTGTGTGGCAGCCCGGGATGAGACAGATCCCGGGCACACACAGACCCGCTCCCGAACGATTCAAAGGTCTTTAAAAGACCATTTGAATGTTAATTAGGCCTTGCAGTTGTTTCACCCCTTCTAAGAGCCCCTGCAGCTCCACTCTGCCTACCGATTAAAGGTCCAGCCCCCCACCCCCCGAAATTTGTCTCTTGTTGCACCTCTGCACACAGACACACACACAGCTGTGGAAATAGTGAGGTTACCATGCTGGGGGGAGCCAGTGGTGGTGTGTTTTCACTGATTATTACTGTACACGTCTGCTGGGCTCTTTCTTTATGGAAACTCAGTACAGGAGTGAGTCAGGGGATGTTCCCATCCTGACATGTATTTTTTTTTTTACAACTAGTTGCGATTCTCTGTATAATAGAAACCGCAGCTAGCCTAGCCATGGGAGTCAATTATTCTTCAATTACTACTGCCTCCTCCTCGCCTTCCCACCCCCATCTCCATGAGCACCAGTATCTTGTCATCAAGTACTTGCCTTGAAAGGTTGCAAGCGAGTTCATTTGGAGGGCATCATAAATTCTAAATCACGTCAGAAACCTATGTTCAGCAAGGGTTCCCAAGTGCAGACAGAACAAGAAGTAGCTAAGTGGCAGCAGTGTTTTTAACATGGGGAAGACTCTCGAAAATAAACCAAGACAGTCTAAGGAAAGATGAAAGCACGTATGTGTGCGTGTTTCTGTGTGTACATTAACCATAAAAAGTTTTTTTCTTTACTAACGTGGCCTGCCAAACTATCAGTGGGATGCTTGGTTAGCTGTAGTTAAGGTGGGGAAACATTGTTTAGAACGCGGTGTTTACACCGCAGTGCCTTTAGAACACTGCCATTACAACGCAAGTCGTTACTACGACTTGCGCTGGATGGCGCTGTTGGACAAGGAATGTTGTAATTTTATATTCCAACACCTTCCCTACTGTTACGTGGACTGGTGTTGGAATATTAACACGTTTATGTCCTATATGTAGCCTTGAAGCCAAACAAAGTGTCTACATTGTAAATAAACCAAATATACATAGCTTCATGTTGTTAAATAACTAAAAATACTAAGATATCTGCGTTTGTTGTAGGAAAAACCGCCAAATAAAATGCCGCTAAATTGCCGCTAAATTTCCATATTTGTGCCGCTAAATTTCCATTTTTGTGCCGCTAAATTTGCTAATCCATGCCGCTATATCCTGGGGGGTCTGATTAATCTAGCAGCCTGGTTTGGAACTAGTTCCTGTCTCTTAGATTGATATGCCGGAATGCCAAAGTAAAGAGTTAGTGTAGTCAATGTGAGAGATGGCTAAGGCTAAAGCAACTTGGGTAAGAGCTTCAGTAGTGGGAAATCTGCTGTTCTCCAGTAATGGGGAATCTTTCATAGATTCACATGCTTGAATCATTTCCCGTCGGCGAAGTGGGATTCCCACGGTACGTAGAATAGCAATATAGCAATAGCATAGCGAAAGTATAGCTTAAAGAGCAATAGGAAGTATTGTAACATGGACGTTAATAGGAAAAAACTTGTCACTTTAATAACTTGTCCAAGTCATTAGATATGGTACAAACTCCAGCCAATCAGGCTACAGCACCCTCTGGAACCTTCTCCTCAGAGGCTCAGGCTCTCAGATTTTCTACTGCACGTCGTGTGAAGGGAGTCTCCCTGAGCTCTGCTCAGTACCTCTACCTTTTCCCTTCAGAAACTCTTCAGAATATCTTCACTGCTTTGTCTACTACAAAGAGGTCACTCATCAGACACTGTGAGTCTTGTGGGAAACTCCGGCTTCATTCCGAAGACCCCCACAAAAAGTGTATCTACTGCCTCCACCTTAAACATCAGGTGAGAGATTGTAAAATCTGCAGGACTTTTCCTCAAAAGACTTTAAGAGACAGAGAGGGACGTCTACTTCTATGGTTACAGAAACTCAAGACCAAGGATAATCCCTTATCAGATGTTGAGAAGATTCCTCTCTCAGGACTGTCATCTTTAAGAAGAGGGCTTGTGAGGTGGAGATGGTATCTGCTAAGGCTAAGGTGCTCAAGAAAGACCACACCTCTACTCATGAAGGCCTGACTTCTTCCTCAAAAAGGGCTCCTGCTCCGTGGGGGACTACCTATGCCCTCTTCGCCTCCGAGATCAGCCTCTAAGTCTCAGGTGTCTAAGTCTCTTTCTGAGACAAATTTGCCTAAAAAAATGGGTTCCTCCTCGACGAAGACTTCCGTCGCCACTGCTACAATGACGACTCTCACCTTCTCTTCTCCTCAACCTATAATGATTATGTCATCAGCGTCCTCTTCGTCGATGTTTGTCATGGTGTTGGTGAAGCCTCGCTTGTCTGCCACCTCCCGCACTTCGTCGTCGATGAAAAAGAGGACTGTCTTCTCGCCGACGAGACGGTCGATGGCACTCGAGTCTCTACCTGCTTCGTCGACAGATGCCTCGTCGAAGTTTGCGTCGTCATTGATGGGTGCCCCGAGTCGGCAGCTCTGGCTGCTGCACCACATCCTGTCCCCATAGCAAGTACATAGGCTGGACACTTTTCATTATGAGTTCCCCAGCTCCATGAGGGCTTCACTGAAATATGTGATGTTTGGCACCAAGCATCTCAATATATTAAACTTGGGCTGATTCCAGTGTCAATTTTATTAAAAATTGCACACAGAGGGCCCCTTAGACGGGTCCCCTGAAACCTACCAATCCTTAGACTGGTCATTGACTGGCCTAAGCCAGCCTGCTACCACCAGAGTGTGTTATGATCTCGAGGGAGAGTGCCTGCGCACTCTGAGGCTGAGAACAATGCCTTTCCTAGGTGGAGGTGTTCACGTCTCCCCTGGACAGGAAGAGCCATCCGTGGTGGGGAGCTTCAAAGTTCTTCCCTCCTTTGTAATGCAACCCCAGCCTCTCCTGTTCGAATGAGCTGGCTTCGATCCTGTCCTCAACCCCTTTTTGGCGGTAGGATAGGTGGGAAACCTTTGATAGAAGAGGAGATGTGCCCCCCTCTGCCAACTCCAGCCTTTGGGTGCTGGAGGCTAGGTCAAGTACACTTCTCCAGTATTAGAGGTGTCTTTAATAGAATCACATGCCTGAATAATTCCCCGTCGTCGCAGTGGGAGTCCCACAGAACATAAAATAGTAGTAAGAAATACATATACATAAAATATATACATATATATAAAAAATACATACATATATATATATTCACTGAAAAAACCATAGGTTATACACCATATATAGTTAGGAATTAGCATTTAAAAAACCTTATTTTACTCACACAAAACCAATGAAATTCCATATATAGTTAGTTGTACTAACTATATATCACGCACCCGCAATCCACTGCTGATGATGTCACATATTACATCATTCATGACATGGTCAGTGACATCACTGATGACATCACTGATGACATCTCAAATGACATCACTGATGACATCACTGATGACATCTCAAATGACATCACTGATGACATCACTGATGACAACATCCAGTGACTGTATTTTTCTGTAAAGTTAAAATATGTCTTACATATTTATGAATGAGTCGATGTATAAGTGTCTGGACGAAGGATTTAGTAGGTGCATGACTGAATGTATGAGTGAGTGATTAAATGTGTCTCACTGAGTGCATGGGTTAGTGACTAAACTGTCTTAATTTGTGCATCATTATGTCTGTTGTTCTGTAAACTGCTGCATGTGTTGATCAGTAGCTATATGAGTAACTATATAGGTTATTGATTGGTTGCACAAGCATTTGTATGGGAGACTGAGTGTGTGTGTGGGTGGCTGGGAAGTGTATGACTCTGTGCATAGATGTATGGATTCAAAAGTGCATGTTGGAAACAGCTGTATGGGCGGTTGACTGTGTGCATGACTGTATTGGTGAGTGAATAGATATCTCAGTGCTACATGTCAAATTAAGTACATATGTAAAATACAGTACATGTGAGATTTGACATATATAAATAACTGTGCATAAGAGCCAGTGAATGTGTGAGTGGCTGTATGGATCATTGTGAACTTGTATCCAGGATTGTATAAGTGAGTAAATATGTTTTAGTATATGTTTGAATAAGTAAGGTGTGTTTAACTGTATAGTTAAGGAAACGGAGGTGTGATTGATTGTTTGCATGACTGTCTAGGTGTGTGTGTAACTTAATGGATGAGTGACAATCTGTGAGTCTGTGTTTACACTGAGTGTATCTAAGGTTATATTACAGTCTGAAGAGGTTCATCGTATTATCACATGAATGATTTCATCAGTGATGTCATCAGTGATGTCATTTGAGATGTCATCAGTGATGTCATCAGTGATGTCATTTGAGATGTCATCAGTGATGTCATCAGTGATGTCACTGACCATGTCATGAATGATGTAATATGTGACATCATCAGCAGTGGATTGCGGGTGCGTGATATATAGTTAGTACAACTAACTATATATGGAATTTCATTGGTTTTGTGTGAGTAAAATAAGGTTTTTTAAATGCTAATTCCTAACTATATATGGTGTATAACCTATGGTTTTTTCAGTGAATTTCATTGGTTTTTTAATAGCTAATATCAAAACCTTTACAATGTATTATTCTTTAAAAAGAAAAATATTTTTTACATGTTTTTTATACAATTTTTTTTTTATTTTTTTTTGTTTCGCTCCCAGTACGCGTACCGGTTAGCTTCCCGTTAGCTCAATCCGGAGGCGCGACCCGGTACGCGAACTGGTAAACGTTCCTTTTGCGCACCTCTCGCGTTACAAAACAACATCGCGACGCTTCGCGTCAGCATGACGTTTCGCGTTCTCCCGTAATACGTCATATTACGTGCTACGTTCGCGTACCCGGAAGCGCATCGGTACGCGAACCGGAAGCGATCCGCGGCGCAGCGCCGACCGCGTAACGTAAACATAGCAGGTCATGTGACTCGGTAATAACACTTTTCATTGGTTCATTTCACTTTTGGTTTCCTAATGATGTAATACAAGGTCATGTGATCTAAAATGGACACTTTTCATTGGTTTAGAACTTTTGTTTTTCCCAAATGATGAAAACCCCTCCTTCTTTCATCACTCTGACTTTCATCTTGGTGAGAGAAAGACCCTTTATTGATACTTTGTGATGGCTTCATTAGTAGCTTCAGCTGGTGCTAGCCCACCACCTCCACCAAATCCAAGAAAGAGAGGACCACCTGCAGAAGTAATTTTGCAAGAAGAGGAAGAACAGGAAGAGGAGGAAGAGGAGGAACAGCATGAGTTTCTGCCAGAGGAGCCCAGGAGGTACAACAGAAAGGAGAATTATATCTGGCAATTCTACAGAATTCCTGAGGGGCAAAAGAAAGTTAATGCACGTTACGTGTTTTGCCGCATATGCGGTGATAGATTGTCAAGGGGCACTGATAAAAAATACAGTTATGGCAATCATACTATGCATCGGCATATGAGTAGGTGGCACCCAAATAATTATAGTGCTGCCCAGCTACGTGACGAACAACAAAATCCCCTCCCAATGGCAAGAAGATCGTTGGTTCCAGAGGTGTCGGGACCAGAGGCAAGGGAGACGATCGCAAACATCCAAATGTTGTTTGGGCACGTAAAGCAAGTGTGCGTGGAATGTGGCACTTTCATCTGCTACAGAGAAAGTAGCATCACTTTGATTTTGCGAGCAATTCAAAATCATATTAATGTTTGTACAAGACGCACCAAAAAATAAATTCTTTTTTTTTTTTTTTGCTCCTGTTGAGCCCTTTATAATGGATCGTTTTTGTTTCCCCCCCCCCAAAAAAACCAAAATAATTTTTAAAAACGTTCAGAAAATACAAAAAAAGTAAAAAAATGTTCAAAAAATACAAAAAAAAATATAAAACAACAAAAACATAAAAAAAAAAGTTCTTTTCAGAACTAACTCCCCATTATAAAAAAATTGGTAGAATATTTGGAACTCTGCCAACCTCTATTTCTCTTAGTTCGCTCCCGGAGCGCTACCCGGTACGCGTACCGGAAGCTAACCAAAAAAAATATTTTTTTAAAAAAAGAACAGTAAGTATAAGGTAAGCAAACAGACAGTTATGTTAAAAGAAAGACAGCTCTAGGGAGTAAACTAAGGATACTGTTACCTACAATCCACTGCTGATGATGTCACATATTACATCATTCATGACATGGTCAGTAACATCAACAGCAGTGGATTGTGGGTAACAGTATCCTTAGTTTACTCCCTATAGCTGTCTTTCTTTTAACATAACTGTCTATTTCCTTCCCTTATAGTTACTGTTCTTTTTTAAAAAACATTTTTTTGATCAGTCATAAACAGTGACATTAATAGAAACAGAGAGAGTGAACAAGAGTGAAGAACTATGGTCCTCCTCAGCCACCCTCAGAAAACCAAGGGGGTCAAGATACATCTACCGTGCCCCCTTCTACCCATTCTGAACATTATTTGCCCTCCATCTTGTATCTTGATTCGACCGAAACACAAAATGGTGGACTGCCATAACGCTGCTGGTTTGCGAACCGGGCAACTTCCCGGGAAGCGGTCCAAAAAAAAAAAAGTTGGGAAAGTAATTCACAGAAACTAAGAGTAATAGAGATGGAGTGAGTGAACAAGACTGAGGAACTATGAGAACAGAGGGACTGAGAAAAAGAGTGGAAGGAGTTGAGTAAATAGGTAATAGAGAAAGGAATGAGGAAAGTAGCAAAGGCAGGAAACTGAGGATTAAAGAAGTGAAGCAGTGGATCTAATAGTAGGTGAATGTGATAGAAATGTAACGAAAAGAGTACAACTATTTACCTTGTAATTGCCGTTAAATTAATCACATTTTATTTCTATACTTTCAATCTGTGAAAGAGAGAACCAACATTTGAAAAAAATTAAAATATGTATTTAAAAATTACAAAAGACAAGGGAAAATATTGAAGGACAAATAGTTTTTCAACAACTTTGACACTGACAGAAGCTTCTGCTTCTCCAGGTCCCCTACACAATCCTAAAGATATACATTTTAAACTAACAGTATCTTGATGCAGATGAAGTGAGGCCTATCTTAAAACATGGTGCATCTTTTGCATTGCTCTTGTTTCAGAAAAGTGTCGCTTCAGTATGCCAATAACATGTCTCCTATCCAGAGATTTGTTTGAGGTGAGGCCTACTCAGAGTTCAAGATGAGATTTACACTTGTTGAAGTGTACAGAGGAGATAATATCTGTGAAAGTCTACTAATGAAGTGAGTCATGTCCACTGCACTCTTCAACAAAGTAGAAACCTCCTATGTTTCCCTGGACAGACCTAAACTTGATCTGCACAATGTGATTCGTAATGATAGGAAACACAGGTGATGTAATTGAAATATGTGCAATTTATTTTGCTCATTTCACAATCACATCACTTGTGTTTCCTTTGCTTAGGTATGTCATTGTGCAGATGTAGTCCAGCATATGAAAGAATACGTAGAAGTGCAGCACTGCATACAATAAATTTAACACTTACAGAAAACTCACCTTCTCCATGCCTCCTACACAGTTCTACATATACATCATAAATGCAAACAGTACAGAATTAATTATACATGTTAAATGGTTTATTTTTGCTGTTCTCAGAATGTATCAAAATTCACTAAAAACAGTGACTTGAAGGTATTCATCATGTAACAGCGGGGAAAAAAAAACACAATCAAAATGATTGTGTTTAAAAAACCCATACAACATCAGAAATTAAAATTCAGAACTCCTTAAAGTTAACTTACTTTCCATGACGTCCAAGGATGTCCTATGAACAGCTTACACTCTTTTGTGCTGTTATTACTTTCAGCCCGCCACTTTCTGAAAGAAAACCTCCATCGTTTTTAAAAACACGTTACATGCAATAAATGACTTCTTGCTCTCTACCACTATTTTCCACAAGGCCAAATCTAGTCAGAGATATTTATAACTCTTGGATTTCTTGTAAGCCAATCCCATCATTTGGCATTTCCGCAACTTTCAGAATTAAAATGTTGAAGATCATTTTCACAATCCTGGAATAGTAATATCTTCCCCTTCTTGCTCAGTCATGTTCTACATTTCCTATGACACTGATACTGCTTAATATGAAGCAGACTTACACTACCTCTATGAGTACTACAATTATTTAATTCTCTACATCACTTTTAATCACAAAGCAATGTAAAACAGTAGACAGCATTGCAGACTTACATTCCCTCTACTCCATGTTTTGATTGGCTGCTTCAATTAGCTTATGAAAAGAAACAGTTTTTCTGAACTCATTTAAAGTGCACATACATCTCCATGATGTCCAATCCTATGATTAGAAGTTATGTCTCTGAACTACACTTATCCTCAAGGCCAAATTGTGTAGGAGCCATTAGAACTTCTTGAAATTCCACAGATCATATCCCGAGATTATTTTCCTAAAATTTTGGTTTTAAAAACACCAGGTAAGAGTTTTTAAGGTCATACGGCAATTTTTTTTTGAAAATTAAAACAGAATCATTGCAGAATGACCAGCCATTTCTAGACTTTAAATAAGCTGTGTAATGTCCTGATGATATTGAAGGGCCGTCATGATATATAATTGCTGTAGTTACAAAAGTCCTTCCTGATATTGACAACTGCGAAGCTACAAATTTTTTTATTAAAGTTGTCAATTTTGTTCCATCAGGCCTACATCGTTGGAACATTAAAATGACGTACTGGCCATATGTTCGTATAAATAATGTGGACATCATTTCAGATTTACATTGGCTACACTCCATGTTGTGATTAGCAGCTTTTACTAGCTTATTAAAGGAGACTGATTTACTGTCTGGCAAAGTTAAATATATAAATCTTTCTGAGTCTACACTAGTAGTACTTGATACCATACAGTTCTCGCAGTCATGCTGCCATTGATAAGAAAGCCCAAACAGCTGATCTACATCTACACCTTCAGCATGTAATACATCAAGCATATACATTAAAAACTCCTGACAATCTTGCTGAATATTTTGAGAGAATTGTGTTTGGCCTGAACATCTATCTAACAGATTTCTAATTTCAGACACACTTTCTATGTTTCTTCTATCAGTGGTACAGTTCTCTAACACAGAATTTAACAAACTGCAAAATCTTTGATCAGAATTGACCACAATCTCTTCTTTTACATTTTTTAGAGAAAACAAAACATTAATTACTACATTAGCATAGCAGTTGACACCAGAACTGTTTTCAAACTGAAAACCAACAACATCTTCAACAGAATCCTCTTTGTTTCTGCTTGTAATTTTAGGTTCATTCACTTTTTGTCTTTTTGCTACAACCTCCCCAGTATTGTTCTCATTTCTTCGTTTCCGGCCTACCAGACGTTTCTCAAACAAAGGAAACTGAGGCAAATGTGGCGCATACTCTCTTCTTAACCTATTGTATTCCTTAACACAATCTAGATCTGCACAAATGTTTCTGACATCACACTCAATCAAGTACAATCCCGATAAAGTTCTAACTCGTGACAATGCCACATATGCCATACCCTCCTTGAACACAGAACTGCCAATATTCACCAATGCAGTGTCTACACTTAAACCTTGCGATTTATGAATTGTCACCGCATATGCCAAGCAAACAGGGAACTGCTTACGGCGAACATATAAGTCTTTTACAAGCAAAAATCTAGCAGAACAACGAGCAATTAGTTGTACTTCCTCAATGCCATCAAATTTAATTTTTAAAAATTCAATTCCATCTCTATTTCTGTATTTCACAAAATCAACAACATTACCCATTGATCCATTTACCAGACCTCTTTCAACATGTAAATTCCTTCTTAAAATTATACGGCAGTTCAAGCACACATTCAGAGTCTTTTCAAAACCTGCAGTTTTAGATATACTCTTCTCTAATGAATCCAATTTTGTTTTCAGATTCTCAGACAAAATAATTGTTGATCCCATATGCTCTACTCTATCAATAGCTTCCACTTTCACAATCTCTTGCTTTTCTAAATGCAACATTTTGTTGTTAAATTTGGCACATTCTGCAAGAGTTGGCATCAAACATATTCCAGATTTCTTATCAGTAATTTTCTGAAAAATATTCTCAGGCACAACATCTTGTTCTGGATATAAATTTGACAGTAATCGTGCATGTAAAGCTTCTTTCCCATGCTCGGTCACTTTTCCAATTCTAACATCTTGTAGAATAGTCTTGTAAACTTCATCCTTTGCCTGACGCATATTTTCATGCAGTTCAGCATAATTGAAGTTTAACCATATATTGACGTTGCCAATGCTGCCTAGGCACTTCCTGGTATCTTCATGCGTGAGCATTTTGAACACAGGTTGCCCTTTCACTGGTGTCAGCTGCAGAAGATCTCCGAAAACAATGATGTGTTTGCCACCAAATAACACATCATACTCTGTTTTGAGAACTTCTTGCATCCTCAAATGCACAAAGGCAAGCATGACATTGGAAACCATGCTTACTTCGTCAATGATAAGAAGTTTCATTTTCCTCAAGATTCTTGAAACTTCAAAACAAGCATCTCCAGATAGCTTGTGATATTCTAATTTGTTGTCATGCTCCACTGGCAGCATCAGTAAACGATGTAAAGTAATCCCTTTAATATTATGTGCTGCCAGTCCAGTTGGAGCAGTGACAACACAAGACAGCGATGACTCTGTCCTTTCCTGCAAATAGCATGAAATTGCTTTAATGAGGAAACTTTTTCCAGTTCCCGCTTCTCCACTCACGTACAGTCGGACAGGCTTCAACGACGTACATGAGCACTCTTTCTTATCATGACTTAATCCATGATCAATTTGCATGGTAACTTCGTCATATATTTTCCTCTGCTCAACGTTGAGTTGCCTTTCCAACTCTTCTAAGTTAACCGCATCCTCTTGAGCATGTGCCATGGCTCTTTCCACCTCATTCATAGCAGTGGCAGCTTCATTTTCAATAAGAGGTCCTCCTAGTGGATCCTGACTCAATGAAGCAGAACTCTGACTGTCCTGAGAACTGTCTCTGGCAATCTCGGCTGCAATCGTTGCTTCCTGCTCAATTTCCGCATTCAACATTTCTACATATTTGGGAAAAGCAGGACATTCTATGGTCTCCTTGGCGGCATTGAAAGAGTCTTCATAACAGAGGAAATCTCCAAGCAGTTCCTCTTCTGCACGCCAAGGCTTGAAAAGTTGCAAAAGTGCTAAATAGAAAAACTCCTTTTTTTCAGGAGATTCGCCACTCAATTTTCGATGGTTTATCAAGTGGCATTTTCTTTGCTTGACCAGACATCCCTCACTTCCTATTACAGCATACACTCCTTTCTCAGTATCTTCTTTGATGTTCCTCTTGAACATGTAATTTTGCAGAACCTCATACAGACAAACATTCTCTAGGTGACTGCTTCGATTTGGATAATATGTATCCAACATGTTTGTCTTCAAAATGTCGGTACTGTTTGGCTCCTTTTCCGCCAAATACTCAATTTCCCGCACAGGTTTGAGAACTCGATTACGCGTTGCAGCAAGACCAAGACTCGCCCAAACGATACTCCTGGACTTGGCATAGAGACTTGCTGAAGACAACCGGTCAGAACATTCGTACGCTCCGATTTCTCGATGCGACAACATCTTCAGACTGAAACTGTACAACTTCTTGCTGAGGCTCTTTTCATGGGAAATGTCCTCCCACATATCCTTCAATTCTGTCTTCTCTTTTTTGGTGATGTAAGACGTCACATACCGAGCCACAGCCATACAGTTATCAGCCACAAACTGTATATCCATGTTAGCATTCCACATGGACAAAATCACCGGGTTGTAGTCGTTGATGTACTTGGACTCTTCGTTCCTCTTCAAATTGTAAGTGTTTTTAGGTGATTTCTTCATCACATTATGTCGCAGCGAAGACATCAAACTGTTTACTCTTCCTTTAGAAATCACCGGTCGTGGAAAGCCGAAACGACATTTGGTGTAGAACTTGTCTTTCTTTCGGAATTTACGACGGCAGTACTTTCCACATCGATGGCTTTGGAAACGCAGAACTTTTTCTCTTAGGCTTTTCTTCTCCTTTGCGTTTGGAACAGCACACGTAGAATACTGTTGGATGAAACTCATCACTGAGTCTTCTAGATCCGTTCCAAATTTAGGTGCATCCTTGATCCACAGCAACATATGTATATGAGGAGCACCTCTTGCTTGGTACTCCTTTCTCCAGAAGAAATCCAACACCTCTCCAAGAGGTGGATTCTTCTTATTCATGATGAAAGACATCATAGCTTCAAATCTATGATTGAAGTACCTACATACATTGACTGGATCCAAAGAGCACAGTTCTCCGGGTGTCTTGAATTCGATGTTTTCTACGTTAGCATTTGCCTCTCGTAGAAATTCAAGTAAGTCTTCCCAGCCATACTCGGCACAGCTCAGAGTGAGGAACCATGTGGGAGTACCTAAGTTCCTCAGCATACATTTTAAATCACCATGACGACGGTACCAGTACTCATTAGTACCACGCTGACACGCCATGAGATTAATCAGGTGAGAATCCAAAATACTATCTTGGACATTCACTTTATCCATAAAATCACTTGCCGAGATGTTTTGCATGTGTATACCACTTTTCAAGATGTGGTTCACTGCATATGACAGTCCAGACAGATCGCTTTCAAACAGGAGATGAAACAAATAAGGAATGCATTGTCGAAACCTAGCATCTCCTGCATACAATCGCAAAGTCCGGTATTCAGAAGCAGGAATTTGATGAGGTCGCTCATCATATCTTCCTCCCTGACCTGTTGGAAAAAGCTGTGGGAAACACCGAGCTTCCAAACTTTCCTCCCAAACACTAATGGGACTCCCTTTGGCTTGTTTCATTTGAAACAACTCAATAGCATTCCCCATGACTTCCTTTGAATGCAAAGGATGAACACTATAATGTTCATATATTTCCTCACTAGTAGAGGGTTCTACTTTCTCAATTTGACCAGCACACAAATCGCTATCCTCTTCCTCACTTACTTCCTCTTCTGCAACATATACATTCTTATAGTATTTATTATTTTTTTTCAAATACAATGTTGCCTTTTTAACTTTCCTAACATCTACTAAATCTTGCCATATTTTCTTATTCTTTGTCGGAACCCCATTAACTAAGATAACCAGAGGTTCCTCTTCCACTTTTTCTACTCCAATTGTGTTAATGTTTTTCTTGAAATCTAGAGGCAAATAAACAACTCTTCCCTTTAATCCTCTCTGTAAATCTGATGGAGGCAATTTCCCTGTCTTTGGCTCCATTCTTACAATAGCCTGAAAGGGATGGATACTTTGAATCAAAATAGATTCATAAGTATTTAAGTCCTTCAATTCAGAAGGAATCTCAACCAATTCCAGATTATTATGAACTGCTCTAGCAGGCATCTGGTTTTGTTTTAATTTGTTACAACAATAAGTACACACACGTTGATCCAATCCCAAATCAAAACAATTTTCTACCATCAAGTATGTTGCAAAATCCTTCCATTCACTATTATTTTCCCTTTCACTTTTTGCATATAAATCCACTAACTTAGTCTGATTCTTATAATAAGTGCGTCTACAACACACACAAGTGAAATTAGGCCTCTCACTTGATTTCATGTCAAACGTCGCAATTTCCCTCTGGAAATTATCTGTACTGGAAACCTGTACACTATCTTCCAAATGACCCTCTACTTCTTGCTCAATTTCAACATTCTCCTCTTTACTTCCAAAGTAACAAAACTCAATTTCTTCACATATATTCTTCACATCTATTTCAGAACCATGCAAAAGAGCAGCGCATAATTGTTTCAGCATAATTGCTGGACTCTTAGCATAATACAACAGTCTAACTAACTTCCTCACTTTGTTATGATGCACTGCTAGCATCCTGAAATGATGAAAAACACTCTGGCATACTCTCCTGGAAAGACAAGCCAGTGAATGACCATGCAAACCTGTCACTTCTCTCACTCTGCAAGGATCTAATTCTTGCAACAACCTTATTTTCTGCTTCAAACTTTTCTTGTTAAATGTCCGTACAAAATCACAAAGCAAATTGATGGAATCCTGTCGCACACTGCAAATACTACTACACTTCCAGGTGTACACAGGACCCTTAGCACGTCTTCCTAAAACCTCATTACCTAACAACTCTTCTGCCTCTGTTGTCACAAGTTTTTCTTTTTCAACTGGACAACCATCTTTCACTTCATAAGCACGACCACTGATGTCAACTGCATGCACCAAATCATTATCCTGGAAATAACTCTCTTCATTAAAAAATGCCTCACAGCTTGAACTATGTATCCATTCTCCAGAAAAAACTTCACAAAAATTACTACGATTAACTATTCTCTTCCATCTACTATTTCTTTTGAAATCAAAAATTGCCTTGTTTAGCTTCCTAATTCTATTGATTATCAAAATAAATAACTTACGTTTAATTTCAAAAGCCTGATCAATAACTTTCTCAACTTTTTTTTTTCTCCTATAAAAAACTAATTTCTGTTGACCTTTCTTAATATTTTTTAACAAATTGCCAATTATCCTGTTACGGAACATTCGTTTACGAATCTCCGTAAACTGTTGTTTCCTTCTACTATCATGCACAGATTTATCTCTTGCTCTAGCAGTAACATTTTCATTTGTCCTTTTCTTTCCATTTGATTTACTTGTCATGTTATGGATTGAAACATTTTCTGTACTAATATTTTTTTTATTAGAAATATTTCCTATGAAATATTTAGAGCTCTTACCCGGTGCTTTCTTCATGGCTTGAGAAATCTTTTTGTTAGAGGACTGCTGCATTTTTTTTTCTCCTGCTGTCTTTGACGTTTTGCAGCCTTCATCTCTCTTATTTTTGTAGGCATATTGTAATCTTGAAATGATCTGCAGTTGAATCTGAGGAAAAATATAATAAAAAATGTTATTAAACATTATTATCAAACAGTAAATCAGTAATAGTGATCAAAAACATAACACACTACTTGTCATTTTAATTTGAAGATTTTTTAGTCATTGCCATTTTTACAATACAGAAATACCAGAAAAGAAATGACATTTATATTTATGTTACCTATGCTATTTTATATGTGAATCTGATCTAATTTTATGAGCATATTTTAATATTTTATTGAAGACACTACACATAACCTGTTTTTAAAGGTGTCTTTATTTTTAAATTAAACAGTTTACCTTTTTACTTTTTATTGATTATAAATTTTAAAAATAAATGTTTATAATTCCAAAGGCTCAAGCAGGTCAGCTTCCCATCCTATATCATATAATTCGGACAAATCTGCATCCTCATCACGCTCTTCTTCATCCTCAGGATTTAAATCATCCAATGGATCAACATCCACTGATGTTTCAATTACAAGTTCAATGATGAGGTCAAAATCAACTGATTGCAGATTGTCGCTCATGTTGAGGTTGTCTTTATCTTTAAATAAAGATAACAACAATGAGATGTTGCAGAGTAAGAGACAAATCTCACAGATTATAATAGTAAAATTATTTAACAAGAGTAACATTTTGCAGCTATTATTTAGCCATGTCCACCGATGCTGAGCAGGTGAAGCCTATGTCTAATTTTTCACTGAACAGGACTCATCTGTTCTTAACCTTGGATAAGCCTCAACGACTCTGTGTCCCCTGCACATACTCAAATGTTAAAGTGCAGATTTATATTAAATGGCACATCCCCAGGCATGCACCAGTTAATGTGCACCACTGCTTTACCACCCATGGTGTGCCGCATTTACAATCAGATAGGAGAAAGCTGCTTCAAAACCCTGCGCCTGCTTGAAGCTGGCATAGGTCTTGACGCAACATTGTGGAGATGGGGCACCCCTGAGCCTTGCTGGAGCTGCATCGCACTTACGATACAACTCCAGCAATGCGCCACCTTTACGGCACAGATGCGTCACGCATCTGTGCCGTTTTTGCCCCATGCTGCGCCGCATTGTAAATGCAGCACAACATGGGTGGCGGAACAGTGGCGCAGGATGACTGTCACATCCCTGGTGATGCGCCACTCATCATAAATCTATCCCTAAGCTTCTTATCTTGTTACAGATGAACTGCCATATGTATCATCAAAATATTTTACATATTATAAATAACAAATTTTAAGGAATAAATAGCGATTCTTTACTATTCCTAATTTGCAATGAGCAAATTGCTAATTGCAAATTACCCATTCATTTCCATAGGCTAGGAGGCTCATAGGAATTAATGTTGCAAGTTGTGATTAGCAATTAGCTCATCACAAAATAGGATTTTTTTCAAGCGTGCAGGGGTATCTCAAGAACACCCTGCTGCACCCCTGAAAAAGAAATTTGGGAGCACATGGCACACCTACATGCCCTAATGGCATGTATGGGCGTCATATGGGACCTTTTTTTTTTTTTTTTTAAAAATGCTTTTTGAAAAGAATTCGCAAATTACCACAAACTAGAAGTTGGTGGTAGTTTCCAAATCCTTAATATCATTTTTTACATATTTTTTTTGATACATTGCATTTAAGGAATCACAAATTTTGAATTAATGACATTTTAAGTAATTTCCACATGTGCAGTGTTTTCAAAATATAATTTGAAAATCGTTTTTGGGGAAAAGTAATGGTTTGCAAATTTATGACAAGGACATAATGGTGTATGCTTCTCTATAAGGCATTTCAGTATCTCTAATGTCATTTTTCCCATATTACATTATAAGACCTTTCCCCATGAAGCACATTCCTTGTAAATATACTCCCACCTGTGCATTGCAAATTTAGATTTTGACTGTTTCAGACACATAGCCATGTTGAAAGTGACCCAAAAAAATTGCAAACGTTTTAAAAAAAAACATTCATGTGTCTTAATGACATTTTAAGTCATTTCCCCATGGACAATGTTTTCTAAGTGGCACAAAAGAGGTATACACCTATCATAAATCTGTCCCTAGCATTATAAATGATTAAATCAGGATGACAATAAGATGTGGCCTATCCAGAGGTTTGTTTAAGGTGAGGCCTACTCAGGATTGCAGATTAAAGTTACGCTTGATGAAGAATACAGAGGAGATAATTTATTGTAAAGGCCTACCAATGAAGTAAGTGATTTCTACTTCATTGCACCAGTCATCATAAATGTATCCATAAGCTTCTTATCTTGTTAGACATCAACCGCCATATGTATCATATAACTATTTTGCATTTCCAAAAAAGCGAATTTTAAGGAATAAATAGCGATTCTTTACCATTCCAAATTTGTTTGAGAAAATTGCTAATTGCAAATTACCCATTCATTTCCATGGGCTAGGAGGCTCATATAAATGAAGGTGCAATTTGCGATTAACAATTTGCTCATCACAAATTAGGAATTTATTCCAAAGGTGCAGGGGTGTCTCAAGAACACCCTGCTGCAACCCTGAAAAAGAAATTTTGGGGCATATGGCGAACATAAATTTTAACAACATTCCTTTACCTCAAAAACGATTTTCAAATCATAACTTCAAAACACTACACATGGGAAAATTACTTAAATTGTCCTTAAGACACATAAAAGCGTTTTTTGATTGGCTTTCCTGCATGGTAGGGTCACTTTTAACATGGCTATGTAACATAAACATTCAAAATCAAAATTTTCCATGTACAGGTGGGAGCATATTTACAAGCAATTTGCGCCACAAAGAAAGGTCTGACATTAAAATGGGAAAAATAACATCAGGAACAGTCAATTGCCTTATAAAGAACCATACACCATTATGTCCTTCTCATGAATTTAAAAACAATTCCTTTTTCCCCAAAAACGATTTTCAAATCATATTTTCAAAAAACTGCACATGAGAAAATGACTTAAAATGTCATTGAAACACATGAAAGCGTTTTTTGATTGGCTTTCCTGCATGGTTGGTTCTCTTTTATCATGGCTATGTAACACAAACATTTATAATTAAAATTTTCATGCACATGTAAGAGCATATTTACAAGCAATTTGCGCCACAGAGAAAGGTCTTACACTAAAATGAGAAAAATAACATCAGGAACAGTCAATTGCCTTATAAAGAACCATACACCATTATGTCCTTGTCATGATTTTATAAACAATTCCTTTTCCCCAAAAACGATTTTAAAATCATAATTTCTAAACACTGCACATGGGAAAATGACTTAAAATGTCATTAAAACACATGAAAGCATTTTTTGATTGGCTTTCCTGCATGGTTGGTTCACTTTTATCATGGCTATGTAACACAAACATTGATAATTAAATTTTTCATGCACATGTAAGAGCATATTTACAAGCAATTTGCGCCACAGAGAAAGGTCTTACACTAAAATGAGAAAAATAACATCAGGAACAGTCAATTGCCTTATAAAGAACCATACACCATTATATCCTTGTCATGAATTTAAAAACAATTCCTTTTCCACAAAAACGATTTTCAAATCATAATTTCTAAACACTGCACATCAGAAAATGACTTAAAATGTCATTAAAACACATGAAATCATTTTTTGATTGGCTTTCCAGCATGGTTGCGTCACTTTTAACATGGCTATATAACACTAACATTCAAAATCAAAATTTTCCATGCACATGTGAGAGCATATTTACAAGCAATTTGCGCCACATAAATCATAATTTTCTCCTTAAAGCACACTATTCTCTATCTAAAGTAAAGAAATATTTTCTCACCTTAGCAAATACTTTGAGTTTGAAAACAGTCTAAGAAACACACCAATTTGTCTTCAGCAGAGCAAAAGGTATGCACTCCAGAGTCTGCAGCTATCAAAAGCACAGAAATGGTGTAATTCTTCACACATATTTCTCATGTCACCCAATCAAAACTCTTCCCTCACTTTTTTTCAAATGAAAACCCTTCCCCCTCTGCCCTTTCTGCCTATTTTCCATAGCAACCAGCTCTTGGAGAAACTCTGGTGTTTGCAAATTCACACAACAATGTTGCAATTGAACTCTGAACTCTCAGTGCACCTGCATATCCAGTGCTTTCTTTCATTTAATGATTTTTTATTGACCACTCAAAATACATCTTTCAAACAACACATCTGTACACCCTAACTTTCTGTTTTCATCAATCAAAATCCACCAATCACTGTTACTACTTCATGAACACAGAAACTCCACAGTTTTTTTCATTTCAAACTCACATTTTTTCAACTACCATTTCATTGCCACACTTCATCTGACTGCAGGAGAACCTTCTCTCACCATGTTTTCTGTCTGGATTGTTGGTCATAGTTATATTCACTGGGCTCAAAGGTACGTTGAAAGCAGGAATTTACCTAACCTCAATTTACAAGATGTGGAAATTAAGTGGTTTGGCCACAGAGGATTAAAATGTCACCAATTGATACCATTGGTGAAAACCTTTATGCATTTGCCAAAACCTGACCTGTTAATTGTGCACTGTGGAGGTAATGACTTGGGCACTTTGACTGGTGTAGGTCTGGAAATGCTTTTAAAGGACACCTTTGAGCAATTAATGGCACTTTTTCCTCAGACTGCCTTGGTATATTCAAATATATGCCAAAGACAGAAATGGAGGTGGTCAAACCAATTTTGTCCACAAATTGAGAAGTCGAGGAAGCATGTAAACAAATCTGTTTCAGCTTACATGAGAGACCATGGAATGGGCTCCCTGTACAACAATAACTTGCGTTACTACATGCAAGATATCTACAGAGGAGATGGAGTTCACTTCTCAGATGAGGGCAACAGAATTTTCACTCTGAATTTAAGAATGTGCATTGGTACCTACTTATAAGTACCTAAATGTACCATAAACCCAAAAGCTCTTCTCAGAGCTACCCTACATCTAATCACTCACAATTATTATTTTACTCTAACTTTTTTCACTAATTTTCAACAAAGTACACTCCCTGGGGCGCTACCCGGTACGCGTACCGGGAGCTAACCTCGCGAAATTTTTTAAAAAAATGTTATTTTTTCGCACATATGGGCCTCATCAGCCACCCTCACAAAACCTAGGGGGTCAAGATAAGTCTACCGTGCCCCCTTCTACCTATTCTGAACATTATTTGCCCTCCATCTTGTATCATAATTCGACCGAAACACAAAATGGTGGACTCCCGTTACGCTTAAGGTTCGCGTACCAGGGCGCTCACCGGTTCGCGTACCGGGTCGCTTCCTGGGAAGCGCACCATCAAAAAAGGTGGGAAAGTAGTTCACACAAAAGCCACTTGAGACAATTTCACCAAATATAGATTAGCTCATACTACATACCAATCCCTACCATTTTCACAAATTTGATTGGAATTCCATTTAGCCATTTAGCCTGTAGACCTCTCTAAATACCGTGAGGTAAATTACTTCACAAAACACATCTGAAGTGTTGGAATTGACAACCAATTAAAATGTTACTTTCATTTTCTACTTTTTTTACCTCACATTTGATTGGTTATGTACCCGAATATATATAAAGGAAGAGAAGGAAACACAGCCATTTTGACTACTACTTCCTGGTGTACATTTCAATAGGATTTTCATTAATAACTTCAACTTCTTTTTAAAGGTAAGTTGTTATTTTTAAAACTGAAGTATATTGTGCACTTTAAGTTAATATGGCAAACTTTTTCTGTTAGTTATATACTATCCCTCTGTAGTACTTATAAATTTAGATACACTTTTTTATATTCCTACTTCCACTCTGATACTATACACTGCCCAAAGATAAATTCTCTGTTAAAAACTGCCTATCTAAAATTAATCCCAACAGTGCCCTACCTCTACTAATATATATTTTTTTTATGCAAATTTCAGGAAAAATGGAAAGTGAACAAAACATTTCATTTGAAATTGTCCTTCCAGAGTCCAACACAGAAATCATTGATCCAAATGAGATTGAATTTATGGATGAAACTTGGGACCAAGAACTACTGCAATGTGTACAAGCAGTAGATAACCTCCTTGCAAATGAGGACATTTTACAACCTCAGAGACTACAATCTATATTCCATGATTATGAAATTTCTGACAATGAAATGTTAGAAAGTTTAATAAATTATGAAACACAATAAAAAAAGCTTAAAAAAAAAAAAAATAATCAACAAAACCAACAATCAATTAACATACAGCATTTGAAAAGTCTATCATTCATTTTTCATTGTGATACGCTCCCCAGAACGCTTCCCGGTTCGCGTACCGGGCGCTAACCACGAAAAAAAACAAAAAAAAAATTTTTTTTTTTTTGCTTAGCGGGGCCCCTTTAAAGCCTCCACATCAAACCTAGGGGGTCAGGGAGGATCTACTATGCCCCCTTATGGTCATTTGCCCCTTCGCTTTTGCCTCCTCTTGTCTCTCGATCCTACCGAGAGACAAGATGGCGGCCGCTCCGGACTGTTTAGAATGTTGACAGACACCGGAGAGCCAATCAACTTCGCTACGCGAAGTTCCGTTACGCGTCAAGTACGCGTACCGGGGCGCTGCCTGGTCCGCGCTTACAGATATATATCTTTTTTTGAACGTTATTTTCTCAAAATCCACTGCAGCACATATATTGAGACCTACAAAAGGCACATCGGGCTACCAGTCCCTACAATTTTGCCAAGTTTCGTGCAAATCCATTCAGCCGTTCGGGCTAAAAGTGAGGCTAACCGCCCTATGGAAAACTCAATGTTAAAAACACGTTTTGGGACCCCCCTTTTTTCTCGGCCCCCCCTGGACAAACCCCCCCCAAATTTTCAGGGGCTCCTCAGAAACAAAATGTTCCATTTTCCAGAAAATTTCAGCCAATTCCGTCCACAAACGCCAAAGTTATTAGACATAGAATTTTCAAAAATCCCATAGGGAAAAAATCCTAACTATATATACCTACTGGCGACCGCCAGTAGGTAATATATATATATATATATATAGCTATAGATATCAAAATATATATATATATATATATATATATATATATATATATATATATATATTACCTACTGGCGTTAGCCAGTAGGTATATATAGTTAGGATTGGCTACCATAGGAAATTCCGAACATTCTATTGGGAATAACTTTGGCGCCGATTGAGGGATCTGCCTGTAATTTTCCTAAAAATGGTCTCGCTGCGCTCCGCTCCTTCCCTGAAAGTTTCGGGGGGATTCGTGAAGTGGGGGCTGAGAAAAAGGGGGGGTCCCAAAACGTGTTTTCCCCATGTTAATTTCCATAGGACTGTCTGACAAGTCTACAGCCCGAACCGCTGTACAGAATTACGCCAAACTTGGCAAAATTGTAGGGACTGGTACGCAGATGTGCCTTTGCTATGTTTGGTGAAAATTGCTCCAGTGGTTTTTATGAAAATTAGGTTCAAAAACACATATATATCTATATGAGCTTACGGGTCCGCGCACAGTACGCGTACCATACGCGTACGTGCGCGTACCCTTATATGCGCGAGCGCGATCCTGATTGGCTGGCAGTCGACTGTCAACATTCCAAACTGTCCAAAACAGGAAGAGTTGGCCACGATCTTGTTTCTCAGGAGAACTGAGGCACAAGAGAGCCCAAAACAAGAGTGGAAAACACGAAACGGGGGAAGGGTAGAGACCCCCAACCCTCTAGCCCTTCTCAGGGGGTCCCAGAAGGACCCCCAAGGGCAAAACAAAAACAAAAAACCGAAAAAAATCACAGGGTGCGCGCACGGTACGCGTACAGGTCCGCGTACCGTGCGCGCACCCCACGATTTTATTAAAAAAATAATATATATATATATATTTTTTTGCCCTTGGGGGTCCTTCTGGGACAACCTGAGAAGGGCTAGTGGGTCAGGGGGTCTCTACCCTGCCCCCTTTTTGTGTTTTCCACTCTTGTTTTGTGCTCTCTTGTGCCTCAGTTCTACTGAGAAATGAGATGGCTTCTCAGGTGGTACCAGAAGGATATTAACATGTAAAAATGTTATTCGCTAATAGAATTTGCATTTACAAAACCTTTGAAGTTTTTTGAAAAAAAATAGGTTTCACGCCAGATATAGTTAGGAATTAGCACTTAAAAACCTTGCAAATTTACTGAAAAAACCATAGGTTTCAGGCCATATATAGTTAGGAATTAGCATTTAAAAAACCTTGCAAATTCACTGAAAAAACCATAGGTTTCAGGCCATATATAGTTAGGAATTAGCATTTAAAAAACCTTTGAAATTCACTGAAAAAACCATAGGTTTCAGGCCTTATATAGTTAGGAATTAGCTTTAAAAAAACTTTGAAATTCACTCAAAAAAAGTTTTAGGGGTGTTATAGTTTGCTGGACATTTCACTCATACAAAACCATTGAAATTGCTCCTATATAGTTAGTTGGACTAACTATATTTCGTGCACCCGCAATGCACTGCTGATGATGTCACATATTAGATCATTCATGACATGGTCAGTGACATCACTGATGACATCTCAAATGACATCACTGATGACATCACTGATGACATCATGCACGTGACAATCACATACACCTTTTCATACACTAGTAAAATCTTTCATCACTCAATGTAAAATACAGAGTATCATATTTGAATCCATTGTCACAGCTATACAAGTATCTAAAAACCCACTCAGTGATTCATAGATGTATACACACATCTAATCACTTACCTGTAGATTCACTCATACATGCTGTCAATGAACAATAGAACACTATCAAAAATACTTATACACCTATATCAACATTACACAGCAGCACACATCTTATTCACATATGAAGTCATCCTACTCACTTAGGCAAACAATGGATCATACTTACATATTTACTTAGCTACACACTTATACAAACACCACTTCATCTATTCCTTTAGATAGTAAATCATACTTAGTGAATTATAAAATCATTATTACAAGTATATAGTTATCCATACAGTCACTCACACAATCATTTTGTCTTATGGATACTTATTTATATACAACTGACACATACACTGCCGTTTATTTTTATAGTTTGTTGGACATGTACCATTGAGAAATATATTTGCTCATCACCACACCCTTAAAGAGATTCACTCACCCAAACTGTTAGAACATGTAATTTTAACTTCATATATCTACTAAATCAACTATTCACACATCTTTGGACAGTCACACACCCCCCAACGAACCACACACACTTTCACTCTCCCATACAAATACTCAGTTATCTAATCAATACCTAATATAGACTTTCACATAGCTAGTAAGCAACTGGAGAACCTGTTTACACAACAACTAACAAAGTGATACAGATATTCGCACAGTTTAGTCCCTATCCACTATATTTAGTGAGACACTATAAATTGGTCAAGTAAACGGTCAATTACACTGCTACTAAATCCTCCACCCTAATTTTTATTTATATATATCCACTCATTCTTCAATGCAAATTGCTATACATATAATGCATATTTAAATAAAAAGCAAACCAAATTCACTGGATGATGTCATCAGTGATGTCATTAGAGATGTCACCAGTGATGTCACTGACCATGTCATGAATGATCTAATATGTGACATCATCAGCAGTGCATTGCGGGTGCGCGAAATATAGTTAGTCCAACTAACTATATAGGAGCAATTTCAATGGTTTTGTATGAGTGATATGTCCAGCAAACTATAACACCCCTAAAACTTTTTTTGAGTGAATTTCAAAGTTTTTTTTAAAACTAATTCCTAACTATATAAGGCCTGAAACCTATGGTTTTTTCAGTGAATATATATATATATATATTCACTGAAAAAACCATAGGTTATAGACCATATATAGTTAGGAATTAGCATTTAAAAAACCTTATTTTACTCACACAAAACCATTGAAATTCCATATATAGTTAGTTGCACTAACTATATATTGCGCACCCGCAATCCACTGCTGATCATGTCACATATTACATCATTCATGACATGGTCAGTGACATCACTGATGACATCACTGATGACATCTCAAATGACATCACTGATGACATCACTGATGACAACATCCAGTGACTATGTTTCTGTAAAGTTAAAATATGTCTTACATATTGAAGAATGAGTGGATGTATAAGTGTCTGGACGAAGGATTTAGTAGGTGCATGACTGAATGTATGAGTGAGTGATTAAATGTGTCTCACTGAGTGCATGGGTTAGTGACTAAACTGTCTTAATTTGTGCATCATTATGTCTGTTGTTCTGTAAACTGCTGCATGTGTTGATCAGTAGCTATATGAGTAACTATATGGGTTATTGATTGATTGCCCAAGTATTTGCATGGGAGACTGAGTGTGTGTGTGGCTGGATGGGAGGTGTGTGACTCTGTACAGATCAATGTGTACTTGTATCAATGATTGTATAAGAGAGTAAGTATGTGTTAGTATATGGTTGAAAACGTAAGGTGCTCTATGTTTAACTGTATAGAGTAGAAAATGGAAGTGTGATTGATTCTTTACAGGACTGACTAGGTGTGTGAGTAACTCCATGGATGAGTGGCAGAGTGTGAGTGTCTGTATAGGTGTATGAGTGCATATGATTGTGTTGTAAACATGAGTGATTGTATGTATGAATGATTGTATGGGTGAATGAGTGAATGTGTGTGTAGACGTAGGAATCAGTGAGTACGTATGTAGTAACTAGTATTGGTGTGTCAATGGTTTCAAAAATTATACTCTGTTTTTAACACTGGGTGAAACAGAGGTTATATTAAAATGTGAAGAGATGCATTGTATTGTCACATGAATAATATCATCAGTGATGTGGTCATTGATGTCAAATGAGATGTCATCAGTGATGTCATCAGTGATGTCATTTGAGATGTCATCAGTGATGTCATCAGTGATGTCACTGACCATGTCATGAATGATGTAATATGTGACATGATCAGCAGTGGATTGCGGGTGCGCAATATATAGTTAGTGCAACTAACTATATATGGAATTTCAATGGTTTTGTGTGAGTAAAATAAGGTTTTTTAAATGCTAATTCCTAACTATATATGGTCTATAACCTATGGTTTTTTCAGTGAATTTTCAAGGTTTTGTAAATGCTAATTCCTAACTATATATGGTCTATAACCTATGGTTTTTTCAGTGAATTTCAATGGTTTTTTAATAGCAAATATCATAAGCTGTCGAATGTCAAGTACGTGGTAAGTGAAAACATTTTCGTGTTTATGCACACTGATCTGCTTTGAATGGTACCCCCCCCCTCATTTCTATTAGGAGTACTCTCTCTTTGCAGATAGTGAAAGGTAGTTAACGCAGGCCTTTGCCCCCGTTGTAATCCGTCGTGCCTGCTTCTCTCTCCATTTGATTGATTGTTATCCAAGTATTTACTGTTTTAGAATTAGTTCTCTTTGGTTCATTCTCTATTTACAAACAAACACAGAGTCGCAATACTCTGTTTAGTCTTTGCAGATAACGAAAAATCGTGTAAAAAAAAGAAAAGGAATCGAGCAAAATCAGTAGGCCACTAATGGGATCTCTTTTTGACCTCGCTAAAATAGAAACATTAGGAACAACCCCTCATGACAAATACAAAACTAGTGAGATGAACTGAACTCCACACAATGATGGCTGCAAAACAGCTCGGCTCCGCCACCCACCCCGCCCAAAATAACGATAAAGAGCGGCTGCCATGATTGGTTGCGGAATGGCCACGACGGAGCTACGAAATGATGCTGCTCTCATGCTAACCCCAGCTTCAGTCTGAAACATCCAGAAACACTGTAGACTACCAATTCGATCAGTTCCGGTAGCGCCCCAATGTAACCCGGTAGAGAAGAACTAGCCCTCCCCTCTTTGACTGATGGTTCTTGTTGCCTGTCCCTTCTGTTCTCATTTAACAGAACTATTTAGCCTGCTGAAAGGGGTTGTGTTCCGACCGCTGGTTGGTGGAGACATTTTGACTATATTCTGGACCTGCGTTGTCGCGTAATGCGTCATATGACGCGCCGCGTTAGCGCATCCGGAAGTCATCCGGGGCGCGCAGCGCGTAACGTAAGCATAACAAGTCATGTGACTTGTTAATAAAACTTTTCATTGGTTCATTTTACTTTTCTTATTGTAATGATGAAAGGCTTGGTCATATGACCTAAAAATTACGCTTTTCATTACTTCCGAACATTATTTTTTCTTAAATATATGTTATAATGTTCCAGACTAATGTACTTTCCCGGAAATTTTACAACTGTCCTGCAAGTAAAATATATTCTTTTTTCGAGAAAAAGAGCGTTTCTTCGTCCCATGATGGAGCCGTTGAGCAAAAGAGGGTCGACCTGCTGTCTTAGTCGCCGATACGCCTGAATATGAGATTCTTATCGATCACTTTATGTTGCAGGAATAGAAAACACAACAGCCCTTGACCATTTATCTTTACTGCGTTCCTTCGTATTATACCTTTTACCCTTCATGTAATTGGTCTTCTTTATTTCACTTGCCTTTTAATGATTCTAAAACAGTGACTATTATTACAAACTTTACCAATGTATATACTACTACCATGTTTTCTTTTAAAAACCTTTATTGTGAAAATTTCATTATACAAATACGAGCCTATAACCACGTGGGCCGGCCACGGAGCAAACTGTAATCGTATGTGATGAGTAGACATTTACACTGTAGAGGAACGTAACGGGCGGGCCATTAGGTTGCAAGAACTAAGGTGTCTAACAGTTACGGAATCGGTGGACGTACATTTTATAATTAAAATACGACAGGGCCAGTTACAATAAAATTATCTAGATATACATTTGCGGGCAAGTACCATGGGTGACGTTAATTCGAACTTTCAACAGTACAGTAATCAATAACACATCAGAACTTAATATCAATAGGGATGTCGAAATATTCAATCAATTCTCGTCCCCGCCCGCCATGTGCTTCAAAACTGCATACGTATCTCGTGATTTCAAGGTTCTGCAACCAGTACACAACAAGGAGTTACGAGTCCCATTTATTCCGGCGCCATTTTGGGCGAGGACGGGCAGGTCCAGGATATAGTCAAAATGTCTCTACCAACCATCGACTATGATGATGTTCATATGCTGTATTTATTAGAGTAACACTCATCTGTCCACATGAAATTAATTTGCCACAATCTAAACATGTCATTTTAATCTTTCCAAAGTTCTTCTAAAAATTTGGGACCGTTTCCCTTGCCTCTGAAGCTCTCAGTGCCACTTCTTTGATGAATGTACTAGCAGGTCAGGGGTTCTCCTCCAAATCTCTCTTTTATGCAGCACTATAATTAATTGGTGCCACCTCTCCATATGACGATGCATGGTATAGTTACCACAACTATATATTTTTTCGGTTCCTCTGGAGAGTTCATCGTGGCAGATGAAGCGTGTAACGTACCGGGCATTTACCTTTTTTTGCATGTACAGGAAAGGAAAAAAAAATCGAGCGTCCGAGTTCTAAGGTGTCCCAGGGCCATTTTAGTGGAGGACATGATACAGCGATAATGCCCTGGATAAGGACACTTCCTTCGGGCACCCCACGCCGTCTTTCGGCGCAGCATTGTAGGATGGCCACACCAGTGCGGCAACTTGCTAGACACCACCTCGGTGCCATCCGGATCTCGGCGCCCCACTGCAGATGAACTGCCTCCACATGGAGAAGCGGGAGAGGCTCGTTTGCGCCGCCTCCCCCCCCCCCTTCGGGCACCCCACGCCGACTTTCGGCGCAGCATTGTAGGATGGCCACACCAGTGCGGCAACTTGCTGGACACCACCTCGGTGCCAACCGAATCTCAGCGCCTTGTGTTGTCTTCCATTCCGAAAATATTGTTGGCAGCATTTTGAAAGGAAAGACAAACAGCCGTTTGTGGCCCTCACTACACCGTTCTCCTAGTGAGTCTCACATTGTTACATTTAGGAAGAATGTTGAAGAGTAGTATGTTGAAAATCTGAAGCCATTGTTATACAAACTCTCAACCAGCCTTGGATGGAAAAATCCTGAAGAATGTACAAACTGAAAACCAGTTTTTCTCTGTATAGCATCAGCAGCAACGCTTGAGTCAGCTTTGTGTGAAGCCGCCATTTTGATTCAATCAATAGCGTCCCCCTGCACACATTCAGGGACCTGGTCGTGTCTTCAGGTCAAACGGATTGTGGGACAAGATGCACAAAGGAAAAGGAAAAAAGTTCCGCCGGACCCCGGGAGGTGGCCGCCTATGTCATGGGCGATCTTAGGCCACACCAGGGCAATAGTGAAGCTGCAGCAGGTGCAAATAAGCTTCAGACAGTGTTACAAGCGCTGCTCAGAACTCTCAACTATGACACCACCTCGGTGCCATCCGGATCTTGGCGCCTTGTGCTGGTTCCGGCCTATTCACACATCGGTCCGCTACTGACGCCACCTCACAGGCCAACGGGGCACCCCACGCCGACTTTCGGCGCAGCATTTTAGGATGGCCACACCAGTGCGGCAAATTGCTGGACACCACCTCGGTGCCATCCAGATCTCGGCGCGTTGTGCTGCCTTTGGCCCCATTCGCACATCAGTCCGCTACTGACGCCATCTCACAGGCTAATGGGGCGCCCCACGCCGACTTTCAGCATTGTAGGATGACCACACCAGTACAGCAACTTGCTAGACATCACCTCGGTGCCATCCGGATCTCGGCGCCCCACTGCAGATGAAGTGCCTCTCAACTATGAAACCACCACTGTGACATCCGGATCTTGGCGCGTTGTGCTGCCTTCGGCCTATTCGCACATCGGTCCGCTACTGACGCCATCTCACAGGCTAATGGGGCGACCCACGCCGAGTTTCAGCATTGTAGGATGACCACACCAGTGCAGCAACTTGCTAGACATCACCTCGGTGCCATCCGGATCTCGGCGCCCCACTGCAGATGAAGTGCCTCTCAACTATGAAACCACCAGAAAACGCTTGAGTCAGCTTTGTGTGAAGCCGCCATTTTGATTCAATCAATAGCGTCCCCCTGCACACATTCAGGGACCTGGTCGTGTCTTCAGGTCAAACGAATTTGGGACAAGATGCAGAAAGGAAAAGGAAAAAAGTTCCGCCGGACCCCGGGAGGTGGCCGCCTATGTCATGGGCGATCTTAGGCCACACCAGGGCAATAGTGAAGCTGCAGCAGGTGCAAATAAGCTTCAGACAGTGTTACAAGCGCTGCTCAGAACTCTCAACTATGACACCACCTCGGTGCCATCCGGATCTTGGCGCCTTGTGCTGGTTCCGGCCTATTCACACATCGGTCCGCTACTGACGCCACCTCACAGGCCAACGGGGCACCCCACGCCGACTTTCGGCGCAGCATTGTAGGATGGCCACACCAGTGCGGCAAATTGCTGGACACCACCTCGGTGCCATCCAGATCTCGGCGCGTTGTGCTGCCTTCGGCCTATTCGCCACAAGTGCGCACGCAACTCAGCTGCATAGCGAGTGAAACACCAAGGGGCGCCCCACTGCAGCCGAGGAACCTCCATCTTGGGGGCGACGCACAGCATCACATTGCTTTCCAATGCAGTCAGATCCTCAAACAGCCCCCACTGACTGACGCGAACTCACAGGCCAACGGGGCGCCCCACGCCGACTTTCGGCGCAGCATTGTAGGATGGCCACACCAGTGCGGCAAGTTGCTGGACACCACCTCGGTGCCATCCGGATCTTGGCGCGTTGTGCTGCCTTTGGCCCCATTCGCACATCAGTCCGCTACTGACGCCATCTCACAGGCTAATGGGGCGCCCCACGCCGACTTTCAGCATTGTAGGATGACCACACCAGTACAGCAACTTGCTAGACATCACCTCGGTGCCATCCGGATCTCGGCGCCCCACTGCAGATGAAGTGCCTCTCAACTATGAAACCACCACTGTGACATCCGGATCTTGGCGCGTTGTGCTGCCTTCGGCCTATTCGCACATCGGTCCGCTACTGACGCCATCTCACAGGCTAATGGGGCGACCCACGCCGAGTTTCAGCATTGTAGGATGACCACACCAGTGCAGCAACTTGCTAGACATCACCTCGGTGCCATCCGAATCTTGGCATCTCAACGCCTAGTGGTATCTTCCATACAGAAAATATTGTTACGCTACCTTTGGCCCCATTCGCACATCAGTCCGCAACTTAGACATCACCTCGGTGCCATCCGGATCTTGGCATCTCAGCGCCTTGTGGTGTCAGTCAGAAAATATTGTTGCGCTGCCTTTGGCCCCATTCGCACATCAGTCCGCTACTGACACCATCTCACAGGCCAACAGGGCGCCCCACGCCGACTTTCAGCATTGTAGGATGGCCACACCAGTGCGGCAACTTACTAGACACCACCTCGGTGCCATCCGGATCTTGGCGCGTTGTGCTGCCTTCGGCCTATTCGCACATCGGTCCGCTACTGACGCAAACTCACAGGCCAACGGGGCGCCCCACGCCGACTTTCAACATTGTAGGATGGCCACACCAGTGCTGCAACTTGCTGGACACCACCTCGGTGCCATCCGGATCTTGGCGCGCTGTGTTGCCTTCGGCCTATTCGCACATCGGTCCGCTACTGACGCCGCCTCACGTGCCAACGTATTTTCTCCGCATTTTATACCCTATGCCGCATAACAGGTCATGTGACTTGTTTATAAAACTTTTCATTGGTTCATTTTACTTTTGGTTTCCTAATGATGGAAGGCTTGATCATATGACCTAAAAACAACACTTTTCATTGGATGAAAACTTTTTTTTTCCAAACGATGAAAACCCCACCTTGTTTCTGGATGTTTCAGACTGAAGCTGGCGTCAGCATGAGAGCACCACCATCTCGTAGCTCCGTCGTAGTCATTCCGCGAGCAATCATGGCAGCCGCTCCCCACCAGAAGCCTGCAGGAGTCGGGGCCCCCAAAACTTTTGATGAATTCTCAAGGCGGAGGGGACGCTTTCGAGAATGGGGTCCAAGACCTAGCAGACAAGCATCCGATTTCCAAGGTGTCCCAGGGCCATTTCAGTGGACCAGGCCCAAAAAGGAAAGAGCCTGCCGCCATTTTGAGAGTCCTGTGACAGCCGCCTATCGCTGCACCGCAAGAGTGGGCGCAACTCAGCTGAATTGCGGCTTTTGACACAGTGGACCAAAAACGGACGGAATGGCAACTGAAACGGTAAAGGGGCGCCCCACTACAACAGATGACACTCCACCTGGAGAGGCCCGTTCACGCCGCCTCCCCCGGGGCGCCCCACGCCGTTATTCGGAGCAGCATTGTAGGATACCAAAACCAGTGCGGCAACTTACTGGACATCACCTTGGTGCCATCGTTCTGCTGCCTTGGAACTATTCGCACAACAGTTTGCTACTGAAGACCCACCCCCCGCGACGCCCCACGCCGTTATTTGCTGGGTGGCAACTTACTAGACATCACTTTCGTGTCATCTAGATTTCAGCGCGTTCTGCTGCCTTGGAACTATTCGCACAACAGTTTGCTACTGATGACCCGCCCCACGCCGGAAATCTGGACGTTGTGCTGCGTTGGGACTATTCGCACAGCCGACCGCTACTTCGTTGTTTTTCCCTAAAAATGTTTATATGTTATTACTATTTTTGTTTTCTTGTATATATTTATAAATTATTAAAGTTTTATAATCTTACTACTTTGTCGGAGTGCTATATATTTTTAATGTGACACATAATTGTAAAAACTTTGATGTACAAAGAGTCATCCCTGGAATCTTCCGCTTCACGCTCGGTCCCCTCCCCAATCACAATACAGGATGGTTTTCAGATAATAGCAACGCTTCTGCTGTGACGGATCTCATCGAGTGTGGGCCTTGATCTACTATAACTCCTTTGAAGAGGGGTGAATCTTTACAGCTGTGGCCATAAACTACATCTGCAGGGCTAGCTGATACCCTAGGACCAGCCTGGACAATCGGACACAGAGGAAAAGGAGTGTCAGAGGGTGCAGTAGTGAATAGAGCGAAAGGGAGGTGTCGGGCGGGCACAGGGTGTGATTCTCAGGAAAGAGCAGCGCAGATGGGGGGAGGTTTATTACCCATGCATAAGACAGAGAGCGGGGGTGACCACTGCCTGGGGGAGATGCTTGCGAGGGTGGGGAGCCATGCTAAGGATCGACAGCGTGCACAGAGTGGGTCTGGTCAAGGCATCTAAAATGGCTGCCGTGCACGACAAAAGTGTGGCATTTGAAAAAAGACAAGATGGCGCAGACAATGTTTTTCAACACTTCCTGATTTCCTTCGAATCGAACGTTAACAGACGTTGGGGCATATTACCAAAGTTAAGCGATATTTATCCCTAACGATCCATTGCAAAGATTTTTTTACCGTCAGAAATTATCGCAGATAAACCTTGCTATTATCAAAGTTTATCGCAAATACGATAAAAACCGACCGCAATGCATTAATATCGCTGAAAACTCAGCGATATTCATGCATTACCGAGCTAATCCTCTTAGCCATGTTATCCACCTCCCATAGGATAACATGGCTAAGAACTGCTCAGGGCAGCTGTTACTTTTTGGAGATATTCGCGCTTATCTCGAATATTTCCAAAAGTTGATAATAGGAGATAGCGATGTTAGCGACTGTTTCCAGTCGCTAACATCTTGGCATGCCCACTTTGCATGTCATTAGTGATAAATATCACTCACATGCAAAGTGGGGCCCAAGATGGTCGCTATCTCCTACTAGCCGTCGCTAACTGGTGTTAGCAACAGCTAGGTAATACAGATATAATTTTATCTCTGCGAAGCGGAGCGCTGTTACAGATATATATCTTGTTTTTGAACGTTAATTTCTCAAAATGCACTGAAGCACATATATTGAGACCTAGCAAAGGCACATCGGGCTACCAGTCCCTAATATTTTACCAAGTTTCGTGCAAATCCATTCAGCCGTTCGATTATTATTATTATTTATTTTTTTTGCCCCGCGGGGCCCTTTTAAAACCTCCACATCAAACCTAGGGGATCAGCGAGGATCTACTATGCCCCCTTATGGTCATTTGCCCCTTCGCTTTGGCCTCCTCTTGTCTCTCGATCCTACCGAGAGACAAGATGGCGGCCGCTACGGACTGTTTGGAATGTTTACAGACACCGGAGAGCCAATCAGCTTCGCTTCGCAAAGCTCCGTAACACGAAAAGTACGCGAAGCGGTGCGCTGTTACAGATATATATCTTTTTTTGAACGTTAATTTCTCAAAATCCACTGAAGCACATATATTGAGACCTAGCAAAGGCACATCGGGCTACCAGTCCCTACAATTTTGCCAAGTTTCGTGCAAATCCATTCAGCCGTAAGATTATTATTATAATTTTTTTTTTTTGCCCCGCGGGGCCCTTTTAAAACCTCCACATCAAACCTAGGGGGTCAGCGAGGAT
Source organism: Lissotriton helveticus (assembly GCF_964261635.1). Lineage (NCBI taxonomy): Eukaryota > Metazoa > Chordata > Amphibia > Caudata > Salamandridae > Lissotriton > Lissotriton helveticus. Next base: position 439,439,158 of record NC_136058.1, read on the forward strand.
CTACTATTCCCCCTTATGGTCATTTGCCCCTTCGCTTTGGCCTCCTCTTGTCTCTCGATCCTACCGAGAGACAAGATGGCGGCCACTACGGACTGTTTGCGGCCACTACGGACTGTTTGGAATGTTGACAGACGCCGGAGAACCAATCAGCTTCGCTTCACAAAGCTCCGTTGCGCGAAAAGTACGCGTCCTAGGCCGCTGCCCGGTCCGCGCTTACAGATATATATCTTTTTTTAAACGTTAATTTCTCAAAATCCACTGGAGCACATATATTGAGACCTACAAAAGGCACATCGGGCTACCAGTCCCTACAATTTTGCCAAGTTTCGTGCAAATCCATTCAGCCGTTCGGGCTAAAAGTGAGGCCAACCGCCCTATGGAAATTAACATGGGAAAAACGCGTTTTGGGACCCCCCTTTTTTCTCGGCCCCCCCTTGACGAACCCCCCCCAAATTTTCAAAGGCTGCTCAGAAACAAAATGTGCCATTTTCCTGAAAATTTCAGCCAATTCCGTCCACAAACGGCAAAGTTATTAGACATAGAATTTTCAAAAATCCCATAGAGAAAAAATCCTAACTATATATACCTACTGGCGACCGCCAGTAGGTAATATATATACATATATATATATATATATATATATATATATATATATATATATATATATATATATATATATATATATATATATATATATATATATATATATATATATATATGTATTACCTACTGGCGGTCGCCAGTAGGTAGTTATAGTTAGGATCTACTTTCCATAGGAAATCCGCAACATTCTATTGGAAATAACTTTGGCGCCGGTGGGCGAATCTTCGCAAATTTCTCAAAGTAGGTGGCCCGCTCCGCTCCTTCCCTGAAAATGTGGGGGGGGATTCGTCAAGCGGGGGCCGAGATAAAAGGGGGGTCCCAAAACCTGTTTTCTCCATGTTAATTTCCATAGGGCGGTCGAACTCACTTTTAGCCCGAACGGCTGAATGGATTTCCACCAAAGTTGGCAAAATTGTAGGGACTGGTAGCCCGATGTGCCTTTGCTATGTCTCAAGATATATGCTCCAGTAGTTTTTACGAAAATTATCTTTGAAAAAATATATATTGGGCTAAATTGGGCTATATATATGTTAGAGCCCAAATGTAGCCCAATGTAGCCCAATGTAGCCCAAAGATGGCCACCAGAGACAAAAAAAACAAATGTAACCCAAATATCAGCCAGATGTAGCCCAACTATAGCCCAATGACAGAATGTCCCAGAGTGTTCTAAAGTACAACTAGAGCGCTAACAGTCTTACTTATAAAGTGAGACTTATAGTTAGGAATTAGCATTTAAAAAACCTTTGAAATTCACTGAAAAAACCATAGGTTGCACACCAGTTATAGTTAGGAATTAGCATTTAAAAAACCTATTAAATTCACTGAAAAAAACCATAGGTTTGACACCAGTTATAGTTACCTGGAAATTTTACTGACATAAAACCATTGAAATTCCCACGTTATAGTTAGTTGGACTCACTATAACTTGCGCGCCTGCAATGCACTGCTGATTACGTCACATATTACATCACTCATGACATGGTCAGTGACATCACCCATGACATCACTGATGACACCATCCTTGTGAGAAAGTGACAGATATCCTTTCAGTGTAATGTAACCCTTGGAACACATATTCAAAAATAGAAAATAACATTTTCAAAAAAATGGAGATACCCATACTAGTTACAACAACCAATTCAGTAATTCCACCATCTATATACACATCCACTCATTCACCAACAGTTCTATATAGTCACTCATACATATACTCACTCATCATATGTAGTGATACACCTATACATCCTGTTACACACCGACAGTCATCCAAAAGTTACTCACACATGCAAATAAACCTTTGAACATCCATTTATTTGCATATACAACTATACACACACTACCACCTTACTTCTAAGGAAACTTACACATACTTACTCACTTAAACAATCACTTATAGAAACACATACTTATTTAAACAGGAACTCTTACAATCTCTCACTCTCTCATATACTCACTTATATACATCAATACTCACATATACTAGATTAAAGCATATCTTGTTACTGATAAAGACACTAGTGAGACAGTCATTCACTCACTAACACACACATATACACACTCATCCACCCATACAGTCCTGCACATATGCTGTCTTCAAAACACATACAAACAGTGAGTCAGTCACCAACCCATGCAGCCACTTATACACAAAGTGAAACACTGATACATATATTACAATATTTAAAAGTTACTCGCTAATATATGTATTCACTAAGATACACTTAATAAGGCAGTTAACCAATCAATTCTTTTTAAAAAAAACATCCATTTACACACTTATTTAACCATTTATTCTTCCATCGTCCTTTACAAATACATATATAAAACATATTTATTTTTCAGAAAGACACACATTCACTGGATGGTGTCATCAGTGATGTCATGAGTGATGTCAGTGACCATGTCATGAGTGATGTAATATGTGACGTCATCAGCAGTGCATTGCAGGCGCGCAAGTTATAGTGAGTCCAACTAACTATAACGTGGGAATTTCAATGGTTTTATGTCAGTAAAATTTCCAGGTAACTATAACTGGTGTGAAACCTATGATTTTTTCAGTGAATATATATATATATATATATATATATATATATATATATATATATATATTCACTGAAAAAACCATAGGTTATAGACCATATATAGTTAGGAATTCGCATTTACAAAACCTTATTTTCTCACACAAAACCATTGAAATTCCATATATAGTTAGTTGCACTAACTATATATCGCGCACCCGCAATCCACTGCTGATGATGTCACATATTACATCATTCATGACATGGTCAGTGACATCACTGATGACATCACTGATGACATCTCAAATGACATCACTGATGACATCACTGATGACATCACTGATGACATCTCATTTGACATTACTGATCACATCACTGATGATATCATTCATGTGATAATACGATGAACCTCTTCAGACTCTAATATAACCTTAGATACAATCAGTGTAAACAGACACTCACAGACTGTCACTCATCCATGGAGTTACTCACACACCTAGTCAGTCATGCAAAGAATCAATCACACCTCCATTTCCTCAACTATACAGTTATACAAACTTTACTTATTCAAACATATACTAACACATATTTACTCTCTTATACAATCCCTGATACAAGTTCACAATGATCCATACAGCCACTCACACATTCACTGGCTCTTATGCACAGTTATTTATATATGTCAACTCTCACATGCACTGTGTTTTACATATGTACTTACTTTGACATGTAGCACTGAGATATCCATTCACTCACCAATACACTCATGCACACAGTCAACCGCCCATACAGCTGTTTCCACATGCACTTTTGAAACCATACATCTAGTGAATCAACTGCTCACACATCTATGCACAGAGTCATACACCTCCCAGCCACCCACACACACACTCAGTCTCCCATACAAATACTTGGGCAACCAATCAATAACCCATATAGTTACTCATATAGCTAATTATCAACACATGCAACAGTTTACAGAACAACAGACATAATGATGCACAAATTAAGACAGTTTAGTCACTAACCCATGCACTCAGTGAGACACATTTAATCACTCACTCATACAGTCAGTCATGCACCTACTAAATCCTTCATCCAGACACTTATACATCCACTCATTCTTCAATATGTAAGACATATTTTAACTTTACAGAAACATACAGTCACTGGATGTTGTCATCAGTGATGTCATCAGTGATGTCATTTGAGATGTCATCAGTGATGTCATCAGTGATGTCACTGACCATGTCATGAATGATGTAATATGTGACATCATCAGCAGTGGATTGCGGGTGCGCGATATATAGTTAGTGCAACTAACTATATATGGAATTTCAATGGTTTTGTGTGAGAAAATAAGGTTTTGTAAATGCGAATTCCTAACTATATATGGTCTATAACCTATGGTTTTTTCAGTGAATTTTCAAGGTTTTGTAAATGCTAATTCCTAACTATATATGGTCTATAACCTATGGTTTTTTCAGTGAATTTTCAAGGTTTTGTAAATGCTAATTCCTAACTATATATGGTCTATAACCTATGGTTTTTTCAGTGAATATATATATATACATACATATATAAACATATATCATCTGTATATCTATATAAATACAAACATAAATGCATGCATACATATACTTATATGCATACAGATGCATGTTATTTACATGAAAGTTGAAAAAACACTAATAAAAGCAAAGCTAAAAAGCCACCTCATTACAAACAGAATGGCTTTAACTTAAACGAGGGCGAAATCTATTGCATTTTCAATGCTTGTTTACTTTGGTTCCATCAAGAAGGCATTCAGATGTGTCACACATTTGCCATAAATTCTGAATGTTAGCACTCTAGTTGCACATTAGATCACTGTAGTAAAGCTACTGCTCACCAGGGACGTCTGCTGCTGGTATTCAAAGTGCATGTTTCAGTCTGCATGTCAGAATTTTTTTAATGAAATAGAAGAGGATTTGAGAAGTCACTCAAAATGATCCCTAATTTTTCTTTCTGAAGCACTAATCATACTTTCTATGGCAAAATTAACCCCCTCATGTTGTTCCTTTTTAAATTGAGTGTTTTCAGACTTACCACTTCATTCCAATCAAGATGGCTTCTGGTGTGCCATACTTTTGTCATAAGTAAGACTGTTAGCGCTCTAGTTGTTCTTTAGAACACTCTGGGACATTCTGTCATTGGACCAAAATCCGCCTCTTCGAACAATAGTGTCCGAAGTCCTATGTCAGGTCCGCCAAGGCCCGAGGCCGAGGCTCGCCCTGGCGATGGATGTACAGTCCCTCTGACACCCAGTCTATGCGCGGCAAGAAGCAGCCCTATATCTGCTTCTGAGGCGGACGTCCTTGCGCGGAAACCCGGTAGGGATTCAAAGCGAGTGATGAGAAGCTGGAAGCGTCCAGTAGTAGACGTGAAGCTGGAATTCCTCCTCCGACCAGCGGCCCCCATCGTTGTATCCCCACCCAGCTTCTGGGGCGAGAAATAGACAAGGTGCAGCGCAATCAGTTCCGCAAATGATCGAGAAGTAGTATATCGGTGAAATGTACAATCCATTGTACGCCCCACTCGCGCAGTGTCCACACCACTGAACACAGGAGCTTGGTAAAGCACAAAGGGGCCGAGGGGAGGCCGAAGGGGAGCGAAAAACGCAGATGAGGCGGGAGGAAGAGGATTGAGCGGTAGGCGTCTGTCAGGTCCAGACGTATCCTCCACTCCCCCCTCCGAGGAAGGTACCGCTCGGGGAAATGAATCCCCTCCCTTGAAGTGGCGGTAGACCGGCCATTTGACGAAGTGCAGCAGGGTCAGAACCGGGCGAATTCCTTTGTCCTTCCGGACCAAAATGTAGTTTCGTTGTGGAGCAGAAACCCCGCCCTCGGAGGGAAACTAGAGGGCGAGGGATTGCACCCCGTCGGGCTGAACCGTAGAACTCTGTCCGGAAACCCGGGCTGCTTGGAGGCCTCCCCCCCCCCCCTCCCAGGGTGTCCGGAGGAAAAACAGGGGGGGGAACCTCCTGGTGCGTCGGCTCCGCCACGGAAGGCCCTACCTTGTACGACCCTGCTGGTACTGTTAGCATTAGGGCCTCTTACGGTCCCAGCAGAAACCCATCCGAGGATATCGTTGTAGCTGATGTCCGTGCTCTGGCCAGAGCGGAGAAAGTGAGGACGGGTTTGTCCAATTCCATTAAAAAGGTTCGCCAGACACCTTGCCTCCTGCAAAAGGCCCTACAGTTGAGTAGGCCCGGTCCCCAAGCCTAGAATCTATTGTAATGAGGAGAGACCTCCTCTGCGCCTCCGCCAATGCACAGTTCGCCGTACCCAAGAAGCACAGGGCTCGCGCTGCCCAGCCTGCCACGACCTCCGTGGACATCGACGTCCCCGGTTCCCTGGCCCCCACGGCCAACTGGATGATCTGAGTCCCGGGGCCCGCCGCGTCCCGGAGCTCATACTGACAGTCAAGCCAAAAGCGAACTATGCCCCTCTCAGGAGCCGCAAGGAACTCCGCAAGAATGCGCAGAACATCCTGCCTTGCTGGTCACATCCGGGGTGGCAGCCAATCTGTCCCCCATTTTGGGCGAGGGCATGCGCCCCGCAGGCGTGTCTAAACCTCCCGGCCCAGAGGTTGGCGAACGTTACCCGCGACATACGTCGCCAGCTTAGGATCCAGGATCCATTCCTACACACGAGGGTGGTAAACTTATCCCCCTCTCTGGCCCCCAGAGGCCGTCGGAAAAAGCACCTCCACATTCTCCGGGGAGTCCTCCTCTATAACACCCTCTCCCTCCAAGGGGAAACCATCCTCATGGTCCGTTTCCGGGGCGACCTCGTCGCCATCTTCTCCGGGGAGGGACCCCTCCCGGTAGGGTAAATGTGCTAGCGTCCGCGCACACTTACTGGAGGAGTCCCGCAAGCGGTCAACTCCCCCCCCAGGTGCCCCGCGTGACGTTTAGCAGACTCCTGCCCCCACCCTGCGCGCCTCTAGGTCCGCGAACGACATGCCCTGCGGTACCAGACACCCCGGGAAACAATGGTCAATAGTGTCCACTCCATCCCGCCAGGGCGTCAGCACCGTGACAGGGTCCGTGAAACGCGCGACCCACCGCCGGCGGCAAGGGTTGGAAGAAGCATACATTGTTTGTCTCCTGAACGGGGTTTAGCCTGCACTGAGGCTGTAAATTGTGAGGGTGTGAGCACCAAACGCCCTTATCCTAAAATACACTAGGGCAGCCCCCTCGCCGATGCTCTTGCAGCCTATGTGCTCAAAATGCAGGTGCAGTACCTGCGTCCGCCACCAGATGGCGTCGCGCGCAACGCGCAGTCAAAGATCACCACAGAGGGTGTCAGGCAAGGGTTGGTGAGGCGAAAGGAAGACCGCCTCAGCACGCCGCAAGGATGGAAGAAGACCGCAAGCGCAGCTTCTCCGCACACTACGGCGCCCCACAGAGCCGGGGAAAGCGCGAGGGCGCGCCTCACACGGTCCGCGATGGAAGCGGCAGGAACGGCGCAAGCAGCGCCTGGCGCGCGTCACTCTGCCGGCTCGACAGCGCTAATAAGCGCACTTCAAACACAGTATAAAGCCTATGACGATCGCCTAACTAATCTCAACAATAGAACAAAGTAAAAAAGCCTAGGACAATCGCCTAGCTAAACTCATCAATAAAAAATACCACACAAGTCAGAACGATAGTGAAGCTCAACAGCGCTAGTAAGCACACATCAAGAAGCATAGCATAAAAGCTCAGGTCAGATCGCTTAAGAATCTCAAACAACAAAAAATACCACACAAGTCAGAAAGGTATGAAAGTGACTTATCTGACGAGCAGAGAAGAAAGAGGAAGCGGAAGGGACGTCACAGCCAGTTATACCAAGGACTCCATCACCATTGGCTGGCGGTTACTATGGACACTGTGCCCCATGTGCTCATGGGAGTTGTAGTTCCAGAATGTTTTATGTTTTTTCTTTGAATCTGCTATTATAATAAAGAGAAGAAAGGACTGCATAATCCTCGCCTCCGTCCTGACATAGAATTGAAGAGGGTTTGAGAAGTCACTCAAAATGTGCCCTAATTTTTCTTTCTGCAGCACTAATCATAATTCATATGGCAAAATATACCCCCTCATTTTGTTCCTTTTTAAATTAAATGTTTTAAGAGTTACCACTTTATTGCAATCAAGATGGCTTCAGGTATGCCATACCTTTGTAATAAGTAGGACTGTTAGCGCTCTAGTTGTTCTTTAGAACACTCTGGGACATTCTGTCATTGGGCTATACTTGGGCTACATCTGGGTGATATTTGGGCTACATTTGGGCTCTTTTGTCTCTGGTGGCCATTTTGGGAGACTGCATGTCAGAATTTTTTAATGAAATAGAAGAGGATTTGAAAAGTCACTCAAAATGTGCCCTAATTTTTCATTCTGCAGCACTAATCATACTTTCTATGGCAAAATATACCCCCTCATGTTTCTTTTTAAATTAAATGTTTTAAGAGTTACCACTTTATTCCAATCAAGATGGCTTCAGGTATGCCATACCTTTGTAATAAGTAGGACTGTTAGCGCTCTAGTTGTTCTTTAGAACACTCTGGGACATTCTGTCATTGGGCTATACTTGGGCTACATCTGGGTGATATTTGGGCTACATTTGGGCTCTTTTGTCTCTGGTGGCCATTATGGGAGACTGCATGTCAGAATGTTTTAATGAAATAGAAAAGGATTTGAGAAGTCACCCAAAATGTGCCCTAATTTTTCATTCTGCAGCACTAATCATACTTTCTATGGCAAAATATACCCCCTCATGTTGTTTCTTTTTAAATTAAATGTTTTAAGAGTTACCACTTTATTCCAATCAAGATGGCTTCAGGTGTGCCATACCTTTGTAATAAGTAGGACTGTTAGCGCTCTAGTTGTTCTTTAGAACACTCTGGGACATTCTGTCATTGGGCTACACTTGGGCTACATCTGGGTGATATTTGGGCTACATTTGGGCTATTTTGTCTCTGGTGGCCATTTTGGGAGACTGCATGTCAGAATTTTTTAATGAAATAGAAGAGGATTTGAAAAGTCACTCAAAATGTGCCCTAATTTTTCATTCTGCAGCACTAATCATACTTTCTATGGCAAAATGTACCCCCTCATGTTTCTTTTTAAATTAAATGTTTTAAGAGTTACCACTTTATTCCAATCAAGATGGCTTCAGGTGTGCCATACCTTTGTAATAAGTAGGACTGTTAGCGCTCTAGTTGTTCTTTAGAACACTCTGGGACATTCTGTCATTGGGCTATACTTGGGCTACATCTGGGTGATATTTGGGCTACATTTGGGCTCTTTTGTCTCTGGTGGCCATTTTGGGAGACTGCATGTCAGAATGTTTTAATGAAATAGAAAAGGATTTGAGAAGTCACTCAAAATGTGCCCTAATTTTTCATTCTGCAGCACTAATCATACTTTCTATGGCAAAATATACCCCCTCATGTTGTTTCTTTTTAAATTAAATGTTTTAAGAGTTACCACTTTATTCCAATCAAGATGGCTTCAGGTGTGCCATACCTTTGTAATAAGTAGGACTGTTAGCGCTCTAGTTGTTCTTCAGAACACTCTAGGAGGCTGCAGTAGAACACAAAGGAATCAACTGACAGTCTCTGTCCTTGTTGGATGTACATGTTTTACTGAGAATGTCAGACTTCATTTTCACATGACTGAGAAAGATAATGTGAATTTACAGAAAATATGCTTTCAGTTTAGCTTATAGATCCCCTTCCAAACCACTGTGGGAAAATCATGAGATATTAGTTTTCTTTCAAACAATATTCATGATATCACAGCAGAAGGTTTTTTCACATGGTAAAATCACCTTAGAACCCACCACAATTCCTAAAACGAGTATGGTACCATCAACAAATGATTTATAATGTAACTAAAGTCCTAAAACCCTCTATTAACTACAATGCTTTTTAATGAGGTGCTATCATGTATATTGGTCCCAAGATGGCTGCCAACACTTCTTGGATGAAGTGCTGACAGCCAATCAGATCAGATGTGTGGTTAGGCTCCGCCCAGATATATATCTTTTTTTGAACCTAAATTACTCAAAATCCACTGGAGCACATATATTGAGACCTAGCAAAGGCACATCGGGCTAACAGTCCCTACAATTCTGCCAAGTTTCGTGCAAATCCATTCAGCCGTTCGAGCTAAAAGTGAGGCCAACCGCCCTATGGAAATTAACATGGGAAAAACGCGTTTTGGGACCCCCCTTTTTTCTCGGCCCCCCCTTGATGAAACCCCCCCAAATTGTCAGGGGCTGCTCAGAAACAAAATGTTCCATTTTCCTGAAAATTTCAGCCAATTCCGTCCACAAACGCCAAAGTTATTAGACATAGAATTTTCAAAAATCCCATAGAGAAAAAATCCTAACTATATATACCTACTGGCGACCGCCAGTAGGTAATATATATATATATATATATATATATATATATATATATATATATATATATATATATATATACAGGAAAGTTGTAAAGAGCGGTTCCTTCAAAGGGGATACAAACCCGCGATCATTGACAAAGCTGTCAGGAAAACTGAATCTTTGAGTCGTGATAACATCTTAGCCCCCAAAATCCCTGCCATGGCCAATGATTATAACAATAAATTGCGAGTCATTATAACCTACAACAAACAGCAAGCGGCCATTAGAAAGATTTTCAGGAGGCATTGGGATCTGTTGTTAAAGGATCCTGTCATAGGCAATGATTTGCTTAGAGACAGTCCTACCCCTCTGATAACTTTTCGGAAAGCTAGATCCATGGGGAACTGTCTGGATAAATGCAATCCTGAAATTAGACCCCCCTCTAACTGGCTGTCCAAGCAAAAAGGTTTTTTCAAATGTTTCCAATGTAAAGCCTGCAAACATGCGAAAAATGTGAAGGAATACAGCACTCCATTTTTGCCTCATCCAGTTAAAATCAAGCGACGTATTACCTGCAAAACTGAATACGTCGTGTATGTGTTAGAATGTCCCTGCGCATTGCGCTACATTGGCAGTACTAAGCTACCCGTGCACATGAGGATCCTGCAACACCTCAGGGCCATCAACAATAAGGATCAAGCATATCCTGTAGCATGGCATTTCCAAGCCAAGCATGATAGCGATAACACTCTGCTTCAGTACTTTGCCATTGACTGCATACCTCCATCTCGCAAGGGTGGCAACAGGGACAGTGCCTTGAGAGTGCTGGAAACCAGGTACATTCTGGAATTTAATTCCAAAGTCCCAAATGGTCTTAACACCACGGAGGACTTATATACCTGCATATAAACTAATTTCTTAATTTCTCTGTCTCTGGAACTAATGTTGTTTTCAACATGTTTGACGGGCGTTGTATGATTTGATATACTTTAAACATTGGTTTGGAAAATTAACTTTACTACTCTGACATGTTTCTGAATCTCCAACTATGCCTCTCTTTATGTCTCTCGAGAACATACATCTGCGCTATAATATGAATTCGAGTATTCACTCATTTTAAATTCACGTAACACACTGTTGGTTATCTCTAGTAATAGAATAGAGTATTCTGGGTTTTTTATTCTATTTCTTTTGTTTCACTGTTCCACAATTATGTTATCACCATATTTTTCGCCTATACATTTCAGGCAGCTGATAACATCGATCTGTATATCCCAGGACCCTTTTGCCTAGTTTAAGGTGTTCGCCCACTTGGGCTATATTAATGTAACCAGCATATTTCAGACTGCATCTGGAGTTTGATACAATATATATAGTTGATGACCAGTGATTTGGTTATGTATCAATGATTATATGAGGAGGGCTCCTTACATCATTTGGGAGCCACCTTTTAAAAATGTCTTTAATTATTAAGATATGTGTATATATATATATATTTTTCTACTGAGACTTATATGTATATTTTTGTATCAATATATAAGTGTATATTTATGAAATCACTTGTAAATACGCATGATTTTAACTGTACATACTACCAAGATTTGTGTATATATATATTCCATTAGCAGTCTGGTCTATATGCATTGTGTTCGTTGCATAGTCTGTTTTTCAGTTTCATTGTGCAATGCAACAGCTGTTTACAATTATTTGTTACCTGTCACTTTAAATATGGCATGGGTCCATGAGTAACGCGTCATGTGATCAAGGTCCAGGTCGGACCGAAACGCGTCATGGCGGCATACTGATGCGTGGCGAATTTTCTTTAAATAAATATTGAAAAGCACGAAAGAATGGGTCCGCTCTTGTCTATCTGAGTCCTGTCTGCTGAGTGGATTCTTAAGATAGAGTACTGCAATATATATATATATATATATTCACTGAAAAAACCATAGGTTATAGACCATATATAGTTAGGAATTAGCATTTAAAAAACCTTATTTTACTCACACAAAACCATTGAAATTCCATATATAGTTAGTTGCACTAACTATATATCGCGCACCTGCAATCCACTGCTGATGATGTCACATATTACATCATTCATGACATGGTCAGTGACATCACTGATGACATCACTGATGACATCTCAAATGACATCACTGATGACATCACTGATGACATCTCATTTGACATCAATGACCACATCACTGATGATATCATTCATGTGACAATACAATGCATCTCCTCACATTTTAATATAACCTCTGTTTCACCCAGTGTTAAATACAGAATATAATTTTTGAAACCATTGACACACCAATACTAGTTACTACATACGCACTCACTGATTCCTACGTCTACACACACCTTCACTCATTCACCCATACTATCATTCATACATACAATCACTCATCTTTACAACACTATCATATGCACTCATACACCTATACAGACACTCACAGTCTGCCACTCATCCATGGAGTTACTCACACACCTAGTCAGTCCTGTAAAGAATCAATGACACTTCCATTTTCTTGTCTATACAGTTAAACATAGAGCACCTTACATTTTCAAACATATACTAACACATACTTACCTTGTTATACAATCATTGATACAAGTACACATTGATCTGCACAGAGTCACACACCTCCCAGCCAGCCACACACACACTCAGTCTCCCATACAAATACTTGGACAATCAATCAGTAACCCATATAGTTAATCATATAGCTACTGATCAAAACATGCAGCAGTTTACAGAACAACAGACATAATGATGCACAAATTAAGACACTTTAGTCACTAACCCATGCACTCAGTGAGACACATTTAATCACTCACTCATGCATTCAGTCATGCACCTACTAAATCCTTTGTCCAGACACTTATACTTCCACTCATTCTTCAATATGTAAGACACATTTTAACTTTACAGAAACATACAGTCACTGGATGTTGTCATCAGTGATGTCATCAGTGATGTCATTTGAGATGTCATCAGTGATGTCATCAGTGATGTCACTGACCATGTCATGAATGATGTAATATGTGACATCATCAGCAGTGGATTGCAGGTGCGCGATATATAGTTAGTGCAACTAACTATATATGGAATTTCAATGGTTTTGTGTGAGTAAAATAAGGTTTTTTAAATGCTAATTCCTAACTATATATGGTCTATAACCTATGGTTTTTTCAGTGAATTTTCAAGGTTTTGTAAATGCTAATTCCTAACTATATATGGTCTATAACCTATGGTTTTTTCAGTGAATTTCAATGGTTTTTTAATAGCAAATATCATAAGCTGTCGAATGTCAAGTACGTGGTAAGTGAAAACATTTTCGTGTTTATGCACACTGATCTGCTTTGAATGGTGCCCCCCCCCCTCATTTCTATTAGGAGTACTCTCTCTTTGCAGATAGTGAAAGGTAGTTAACGCAGGTCTTTGCCCCCATTGTAATCCGTCGTGCCTGCTTCTCTCTCCATTTGATTCATTGTTATCCAAGTATTTACTGTTTTAGAATTAGTTCTCTTTGGTTCATTCTCTATTTACAAACAAACACAGAGTCGCAATACTCTGTTTAGTCTTTGCAGATAACGAAAAATCGTGTAAAAAAAAAGAAAAGGAATCGAGCAAAATCAGTAGGCCACTAATGGGATCTCTTTTTGACCTCGCTAAAATAGAAACATTAGGAACAACCCCTCATGACAAATACAAAACTAGTGAGATGAACTGAACTCCACACAATGATGGCTGCAAAACAGCTCTGCTCCGCCACCCACCCCGCCCAAAATAACGATAAAGAACGGCTGCCATGATTGGTTGCGGAATGACCACGACGGAGCTACGAAATGGTGCTGCTCTCATGCTAACCCCAGCTTCAGTCTGAAACATCCAGAAACACTGTAGACTACCAATTCGATCAGTTCCGGTAGCGCCCCAATGTAACCCGGTAGAGAAGAACTAGCCCTCCCCTCTTTGACTGATGGTTCTTGTTGCCTGTCCCTTCTGTTGTCATTTAACAGAACTATTTAGCCTGCTGAAAGGGGTTGTGTTCCGACCGCTGGTTGGTGGAGACATTTTGACTATATTCTGTACCTGCGTTGTCGCGTAATGCGTCATATGACGCGCCGCGTTAGCGCATCCGGAAGTCATCCGGGGCGCGCAGCGCGTAACGTAAGCATAACAAGTCATGTGACTTGTTAATAAAACTTTTCATTGGTTCATTTTACTTTTCTTATTGTAATGATGAAAGGCTTGGTCATATGACCTAAAAATTACGCTTTTCATTACTTCCGAACATTATTTTTTCTTAAATATATGTTATAATGTTCCAGGCTAATGTACTTTCCCGGAAATTTTACAACTGTCCTGCAAGTAAAATATATTCTTTTTTCGAGAAAAAGAGCGTTTCTTCGTCCCATGACGGAGCCGTTGAGCAAAAGAGGGTCGACCTGCTGTCTTAGTCGCCGATACGCCTGAATATGAGATTCTTATCGATCACTTTATGTTGCAGGAATAGAAAACACAACAGCCCTTGACCATTTATCTTTACTGCGTTCCTTCGTATTATACCTTTTACCCTTCATGTAATTGGTCTGCTTTATTTCACTTGCCTTTTAATGATTCTAAAACAGTGACTATTATTAAAAACTTTACCAATGTATATACTACTACCATGTTTTCTTTTAAAAACCTTTATTGTGAAAATTTCATTATACAAATACGAGCCTATAACCACGTGGGCCGGCCACGGAGCAAACTGTAATCGTATATGATAAATAGACATTTACACTGTAGAGGAACGTAACGGGCGGGCCATTAGGTTGCAAGAACTAAGGTGTCTAACAGTTACGGAATCGGTGGACGTACATTTTATAATTAAAATACGACAGGGCCAGTTACAATAAAATTATCTAGATATACATTTGCGGGCAAGTACCATGGGTGACGTTAATTCGAACTTTCAACAGTACAGTAATCAATAACACATCAGAACTTAATATCAATAGGGATGTCGAAATATTCAATCAATTCTCGTCCCCGCCCGCCATGTGCTTCAAAACTGCATACGTATCTCCTGATTTCAAGGTTCTGCAACCAGTACACAACAAGGAGTTACGAGTCCCATTTATTCTGGCGCCATTTTGGGCGAGGACGGGCAGGTCCAGGATATAGTCAAAATGTCTCTACCAACCATCGACTATGATGATGTTCATATACTGTATTTATTAGAGTAACACTCAGATGTCCACATGAAATAAATTTGCCACAATCTAAACATGTCATTTTAATCTTTCCAAAGTTCTTCTAAATATTTGGGACCGTTTCCCTTGCCTCTGAAGCTCTCAGTGCCACTTCTTTGATGAATGTACTAGCAGGTCAGGGGTTCTCCTCCAAATCTCTTTTATGCAGCACTATAATTAATTGGTGCCACCTCTCCATATGACAATGCATGGTATAGTTACCACAACTATATTTTTTTTCGGTTCCTCTAGAGAGTTCATCGTGGCAGATGAAGCGTGTAACGTACCGGGCATTTACCTTTTTTTGCATGTACAGGAAAGGAAAAAAAAATCGAGCGTCCGAGTTCTAAGGTGTCCCAGGGCCATTTTAGTGGACCAGGCCCAAATCCAAAGAACAGGCCGCCATTTTGAGAGTCCTGTTGCAGCCGCCTGTCGCTGTAGCATCAAGAGCAGCCGAAACTCAGCTGAATGGCAACTGAAACGGTAAAGGGGCGCCCCACTACAGCAGACGAGCCAGGCCCAAATCCAAAGAACTGCTATCTCACAGGCTAATGGGGCGACCCACGCCGAGTTTCAGCATTGTAGGATGACCACACAAGTACAGCAACTTGCTAGACATCACCTCGGTGCCATCCGGATCTCGGCGCCCCACTGCAGATGAAGTGCCTCTCAACTATGAAACCACCACGGTGACATCCGGATCTTGGCGCGTTGTGCTGCCTTCGGCCTATTCGCACATCGGTCCGCTACTGACGCCATCTCACAGGCTAATGGGGCGACCCACGCCGAGTTTCAGCATTGTAGGATGACCACACCAGTACAGCAACTTGCTAGACATCACCTCGGTGCCATCCGGATCTCGGCGCCCCACTGCAGATGAAGTGCCTCTCAACTATGAAACCACCACGGTGACATCCGGATCTTGGCGCGTTGTGCTGCCTTCGGCCTATTCGCACATCGGTCCGCTACTGACGCCATCTCACAGGCTAATGGGGCGACCCACGCCGAGTTTCAGCATTGTAGGATGACCACACCAGTACAGCAACTTGCTAGACATCACCTCGGTGCCATCCGGATCTCGGCGCCCCACTGCAGATGAAGTGCCTCTCAACTATGAAACCACCACGGTGACATCCGGATCTTGGCGCGTTGTGCTGCCTTCGGCCTATTCGCACATCGGTCCGCTACTGACGCCATCTCACAGGCTAATGGGGTGACCCACGCCGAGTTTCAGCATTGTAGGATGACCACACCAACTTGCTAGACATCACCTCAGTGCCATCCGAATCTTGGCATCTCAACGCCTAGTGGTATCTTCCATACAAAAAATATTGTTACGCTGCCTTTGGCCCCATTCGCACATCAGTCCGCAACTTAGACATCACCTCGGTGCCATCCGGATCTTGGCATCTCAGCGCCTTGTGGTGTCAGTCAGAAAATATTGTTGTGCTGCCTTCGGCCTATTCGCACATCGGTCCGCTACTGACGCCATCTCACAGGCCAACGGGGCGCCCCACGCCGACTTTCAGCATTGTAGGATGGCCACACCAGTACCACAACTTGCAAGACACCACCTCGGTGCCATCCGGATCTTGGCATCTCAGCGCCTTGTGGTCTCTTCTACACCGGAAATATAGTAGAAAATATTGTTGCGCTGCCTTTGGCCCCATTCACACATCAGTCCGCTACTGACACCATCTCACAGGCCAACGGGGCGCCCCACGCCGACTTTCAACATTGTAGGATGGCCACAGAAGTGCGACAACTTACTAGACACCACCTCGGTGCCATCCGGATCTTGGCGCGTTGTGCTGCCTTCGGCCTATTCGCACATCGGTCCGCTACTGACGCAAACTCACAGGCCAACGGGGCGCCCCACGCCGACTTTCAGCATTGTAGGATGGCCACACCAGTGCGGCAACTTCCTACACACCACCTCGGTGCCATCCGGATCTTGGCGCGTAGTGAAGCTGCAGCAGCTGCAAATAAGCTTCAGACAGTGTTACAACCGCTGCTCAGAACTCTCAACTATGACACCACCTCGATGCCATCCGGATCTTGGCGCGTTGTATTGCCTTCGGCCTATTCGCACATCGGTCCGCTACTGACGCCGCCTCACGTGCCAACGTATTTTCTCCGCATTTTATACCCTATGCCGCATAACAGGTCATGTGACTTGTTTATAAAACTTTTCATTGGTTCATTTTACTTTTGGTTTCCTAATGATGGAAGGCTTGATCATATGACCTAAAAACAACACTTTTCATTGGATGAAAACTTTTTTTTTCCCCCAAACGATGAAAGCCCCACCTTGTTTCTGGATGTTTCAGACTGAAGCTGGCGTCAGCATGAAAGCACCACCATCTCGTGGCTCCGTCGTGGTCATTCCGCGAGCAATCATGGCAGCCGCTCCCCACCAGAAGCCTGCAGGAGTCGGAGCCCCCAAAACTTTTGATGAATTCTCAAGGCGGAGGGGACGCTTTCGAGAATGGGGTCCAAGACCTAGCAGACAAGCGTCCGATTTCCAAGGTGTCCCAGGGCCATTTCAGTGGACCAGGCCCAAAAAGGAAACAGCCTGCCGCCATTTTGAGAGTCCTGTGACAGCCGCCTATCGCTGCACCGCAAGAGTGGGCGCAACTCAGCTGAATGGCGGATTTTGACACAGTGGACCAAAAGCGGACGGAATGGCAACTGAAACGGTAAAGGGGCGCCCCACTACAACAGACGAGACTCCACCTGGAGAGGCCCGTTCACGCCGCCTCCCCCGGGGCGCCCCACGCCGTTATTCGGAGCAGCATTGTAGGATACCAAAACCAGTGCGGCAACTTACTGGACATCACCTTGGTGCCATCGTTCTGCTGCCTTGGAACTATTCGCACAACAGTTTGCTACTGATGACCCACCCCCCGCGACGCCCCACGCCGTTATTTGCTGGGTGGCAACTTACTAGACATCACTTTTGTGTCATCTAGATTTCGGCGCGTTCTGCTGCCTTGGAACTATTCGCACAACAGTTTGCTACTGATCACCCACCCCCCGCGACGCCCCACGCCGGAAATCTGGACGTTGTGCTGCGTTGGGACTATTCGCACAGCCGACCGCTACTTCGTTGTTTTTCTCTAAAAATGTTTATATGTTATTACTATTTTTGTTTTCTTGTATATATTTATAAATTATTAAAGTTTTATAATCTTACTACTTTGTCGGAGTGCTATATATTTTTAATGTGACACATAATTGTAAAAACTTTGATGTACAAAGAGTCATCCCTGGAATCTTCCGCTTCACGCTCGGTCCCCTCCCCAATCACAATACAGAATGGTTTTCAGATAATAGCAACGCTTCTGCTGTGACGGATCTCATCGAGTGTGGGCCTTGATCTACTATAACTCCTTTGAAGACGGGTGATTCTTTACAGCTGTGGCCATAAACTACATCTGCAGGGCTAGCTGATAGCCTAGGACCGGCCTGGACAATCGGACACAGAGGAAAAGGAGTGTCAGAGGGTGCGGTAGTGAATAGGGCGAAAGGGAGGTGTCGGGCGGGCACAGGGTGTGATTCTCAGGGAAGAACAGCGCAGATGGGGGGAGGTTTATTACCCATGCATAAAACAGAGAGCGGGGGTGACCACTGCCTGGGGGAGATGCTTGCGAGGGTGGGGAGCCATGCTAAGGATCGACAGCGTTCACAGAGTGGATCTGGTCAAGGCATCTAAAATGGCTGCCGTGCACGACAAAAGTGTGGCATTTGAAAAAAGACAAGATGGCGCACACAATGTTTTTCAACAATTCCTGATTTCCTTCGAATCGAACGTTAACAGACGTTGGGGCATATTACCAAGGTTAAGCGATATTTATCCCTAACGATGCTTAGCAACGATTTTTTTACCGTCAGAAATTATCGCAGATAAACCTTGCTATTATCAAGGTTTATCGCAAATACGATAAAAAACTAGCGCAATGCATTAATGTCGCTGAAAACTCCGCGATATTCATGCATTACCGAGCTAATGCTCTTAGCCATGTTATCCACCTCCCATTGGATAACATGGCTAAGAACTGCTCAGGGCAGCTGTTACTTTTTGGAGATATTCGCGCTTATCTCGAATATTTCCAAAAGTTGATAATAGGAGATAGCGATGTTAGCGACTGTTTCCAGTCGCTAACATCTTGGCATGCCCACTTTGCATGTCATTAGTGATAAATATCACTCACATGCAAAGTGGGACCCAAGATGGTCGCTATCTCCTACTAGCCGTCGCTAACTGGTGTTAGCAACAGCTAGGTAATACACATATAATTTTATCTCCGCGAAGCGGAGCGCTGTTACAGATATATATCTTGTTTTTGAACGTTAATTTCTCAAAATGCACTGAAGCACATATATTGAGACATAGCAAAGGCACATCGGGCTACCAGTCCCTAATATTTTACCAAGTTTCGTGCAAATCCATTCAGCCGTTCGATTATTATTATTATTATTTTTTTTTGCCCCGCGGGGCCCTTTTAAAACCTCCACATCAAACCTAGGGGGTCAGCGAGGATCTACTATGCCCCCTTATGGTCATCAGCCGTTCGATTATTATTATTATTATTTTTTTTGCCCCGCGGGGCCCTTTTAAAACCTCCACATCAAACCTAGGGGGTCAGCGAGGATCTACTATGCCCCCTTATGGTCATTTGCCCCTTCGCTTTGGCCTCCTCTTGTCTCTCGATCCTACCGAGAGACAAGATGGCGGCCGCTACGTACTGTTTGGAATGTTTACAGACACCGGAGAGCCAATCAGCTTCGCTTCGCAAAGCTCCGTAACGCGAAAAGTACGCGAAGCGGTGCGCTGTTACAGATATATATCTTTTTTTGAACGTTAATTTCTCAAAATCCACTGAAGCACATATATTGAGACCTAGCAAAGGCACATCGGGCTACCAGTCCCTACAATTTTGCCAAGTTTCGTGCAAATCCATTCAGCCGTTCGATTATTATTATTATTATTTTTTTTTGCCCCGCGGGGCCCTTTTAAAACCTCCACATCAAACCTAGGGGGTCAGCGAGGATCTACTATGCCCCCTTATAGTTATTTCCCCCTTTGTTTTGACCTCCTCTTGTCTCTCGATCCTACCGAGAGACAAGATGGCGGCCGCTACGGACTGTTTGGAATGTTGACAGACGCCGGAGAACCAATCAGCTTCGCTTCGCAAAGCTCCGTTGCGCGAAAAGTCCGCGAACCAGAGCGCTAACCGGTCCGCTGTTACAGATATATATCTTTTTTTAAACGTTAATTTCTCAAAATCCACTGGAGCACATATATTGAGACCTACAAAAGGCACATCGGGCTACCAGTCCCTACAATTTTGCCAAGTTTCGTGCAAATCCATTCAGCCGTTCGGGCTAAAAGTGAGGCCAACCGCCCTATGGAAAACTCAATGTTAAAAACACGTTTTGGGACCCCCCTTTTTTCTCGGCCCCCACTGGACGAACCCCCCCCAAATTTTCAAGGGCTGCTCAGAAACAAAATGTGCCATTTTCCTGAAAATTTCAGCCGATTCCGTCCACAAACGCCAAAGTTATTAGACATAGAATTTTCAAAAAACCCATAGAGAAAAAATCCTAACTATATATACCTACTGGCGACCGCCAGTAGGTAATATATATATATATATATATATATATATATATATATTCACTGAAAAAAACATAGGTTTCACACCAGTTATAGTTAGGTGGAAATTTTACTCGCATAAAACCATTGAAATTCCCACGTTATAGTTAGTTGGACTCACTATAACTTGTGCGTGCAATGCACTGCTGATGACGTCACATATTACATCACTCATGACATGGTCAGTGACATCACTCATGACATCACTGATGACATCTCAAATGACATCACTGATGACAACATCCTTGTGACAAAGTGGCAGACCTCCTATTAGCATAAAATAACCTTTGACACACACATTCAAAAATAGAAACTAACATTTTCTTAAAAAAGGAGAAACCAATACCAATTACAACAACTTATTAGGTAATTCCAACATCTACATACACATCCACTCATTCACCAACAGTTCTATATAGTCACTCATGCATGTACTTACTCATCATATGTACTCATACACCTATACATCCTGTTACACACTAATACTCATCCATATAGTTACTCACACACAAATTCACACATGCAAATAAACTATCAAAAAACCATTTACTTGATTATACTGCTATATACACACCACTACACATACTTCTACAGAAACGGAAACATATTTACTCTCTTAAACAATCAATTATAAAAACACATACTCACTAACCCACCCATACACAAAATCATCCACCCATACAGTCTTGCACACATGCTGTCTTCAAAATACATACAAATAGTGAGTCACTCATTCATGCATCTGTGCTCTAAGTAATATCCCCCCACCGAACCATACAGACACTGATACTGATACTCAAAAAAACAACTAATAACCCATATACACACTCATGTAGCTACTCACCAACCCATGCAGCCACTTATACACAAAGTGAGACACAGATACAGATATTTAAATATTTAAACATTACTCGCTAATATATGTATTCACTAAGATACATTTAATAAGTCAGTTAACCAATCAATTTTACACAAAAAACACCCATTTAGGCATTTATTTATCCCTTGCTCACTTTGCCACTGGATTCAAGCAAGCCGGGCTGAAGACGGCTGGAATGCCAGAAACCGGTCCTCGGAAGCTTGTTTCCGGTCCAGGGAAGACATGGCTTGGCAGTTCGGGCTGGACTGTTCCCATGAGGCACAGGGTCAGACTGATTTGCATATAGCCATGTCTGAACTGGGGTGGCAGAGTGGGCTAAAGAACAGTGATGGATTAAACCCCGATCTTTTGACTGGGTGTGAGTGTTTCATTGATTCAGATGCTCCGTCCATCACCACCCCCTTTTGTACCGATCCTATATCGGTGTCACAGAGCCTCCTCCACGAGTATCGACTGGGGGGGGCCCAGGAGATATCGATACTAGAAGTGGAATCAGCCATTGCTAAGTTACTGCCTAACAAAGCCCCGGGGCTTGACAAAATCCCCGGGGACTTGTATCGGTCAGAACCGAAAATATGGGCCCCCTATCTCTGTGTCCTGTTTAATACAATCTTAACAGGGATGGACCCACCAGAGACCTGGCGGGGGGAGAGATAGTCCCTATTTTTAAAAAAGGCCGCTGCGTCCAGGAGTGCTTTTCCGTCCAGGGAGGAACTTACTGCAGATTTTGGGCCAACTTTGAGAAGCACCGGGGTCGTGTGCTAGGACCCGCTGCGCCGTGATCTACCTGCTGGCTGCTAGTAAACAATCCCCAACGCCCAGCATAACCATCTGGACTTCATCCCCCAGAAGGCTCTGGGGCTGCCTGCACCTGTGACGGGGCTTGTCACCGCCCCCAGCACACGTCTATTAATTGCTACGCCCATTCCGCTATGCGGGAGCGTCCCGGGAGAAGCCCGTGACAAGGGCGGGACCGTTTTTGGCCGTTAATGGCCGTGTGAGGCCGGGCTGGGCCACCCCCTTTGACTCTGCTCATTTGCGTTCTAGGTATTTCTTGTTATATTTGATTGGGCTCCTGGATGTTTGCTTCTAGCTAGCTAGTGTTTTAAACTGTATTATTCGCTTGCTGGTATCGACTGTTGTCTATCAGAGCGTTCTTTGTTGTGGGGTATTTTGATAGGTAATGTTTGGCACTTGTTGATTGTACTCCATTTTTTCTTGCATCTTCCACTTTGGCTGTTATAGCAATAAAAAATGGTGAGGCGTAACCCCGCAATGCCTGCCCCTCCCCCTAAGCAAAAGGAGGCTGTGAAACCCCAACTCCCTAGCCTGACAGCTATAGATCACAAGCTTCAGAAGACCATCGGGTGGTGGCAAATGCCATAGAGAACACAGAGCGCCGTCTCTCGTTACCTCTTAGTTCTGTTCCCCCTTTACCCCTTGCTAATATGTCAACATTTTCTGTTAATTCCCAGGATTCGTTACTAGGACCTTCTTTTGTCGCTCTCCCTGGATGTAGTCATACCTCAACATCTCAGGATGTAGCCCCTACGGTGGGTAACTTATCCTCGGATATTTATCCTTTTGTTGCGAGGCTATCATTGACCCCTCCTATTTTCCAAGATGTGACCATTGATGATTTCCCGTCTGAGGCAGTGGTCTCTAATGATAAAGGGTGCTGTAATATGCCAGCTAGCACTAATTCAGTCCCTGGCTCACAGTCAAGTGCGAATAGTGATAGGCCTTGTGTTACAACTAGAGGGCAGCTAGCAAGGTGTAGGTCGAAATACGCCGCCAAGGCACACCCAACTGTGAGTAATAGCAAGGGATTACAGGAGGGAGTAAATCTAAGAAGGTACCTGCCAAACCCTGCACATCAAAGGGCAAGAATGCCAATGTCAAGGTACCTAATGTTGCACCCGACATTCCCAAGGATTCATGCCCATCTCTTGATGAGAGTTTCCAGGAATTATTAGACAACCTTTTGGAAGAATCTCTTACCATCCCAGTGAGCAGTGGCTCGGGTAGTGGTAATGACACCCAGCAAACAAATGCTAGTCCCACACAATTTGTATCTTCCAAGAGACCTGGAGCATGGAACCTAACCACAAGGTTGGCTACACCACGTATTTTATACCCGCAGTTTTGCCATCCACAGGGAGGGGTCGGCCTTCGGGCGGACTACTCATCTGGGTGAGCATCTCCCTGGGATGTAGTATCACAAAAAAGCAGTGCAGTTCGCCAGACATTCTTGGGATCTCAATAAGAGTCCCAGGCAGGGGGAGGTTTCTTGATATATTTAATATATATGCCAGGGGCACTAAAGGCTGTTCCTTTTCCACAACAGTAGCATTGCTAGAAAAATCTATTAGAGATTGTGGTAGTGGCATGCATGTATTGGTCGCGGGGGACCTTAACTGCACATTCGAGCCCCTTGCAGTAGAAGACATCCTTGATCTTACTGAGGACGACTCTAGGAAGGGCATACTAGTGTTAGCGATCAAACCAATAACAAAATGTACGCAGAGGGCGATCCAGCTCAATGCGCTGATGCTGGAATATGGTTTAACCTCTTCGCCGCTAATGACAAGGGTAACTCGTCATGGACTTTCCATTGATTTCAATGGAAATATCATGAGAAGGGCCTCAACCCCTTAGCAGCCAAGTGGTTAAGAGCAGCAAATGGCAGAACCGCCTCAGATCCCTTAGGTGCCCACACATACAATAGGCCCAATCATACGTCAAGGATTGACTATATTCTCCTTGTTTTACACTTTGGAAATATATTCAGGATATAGTAATATAACCAACTGTAGACAGCGATCACAACTCGCTGTCTTTGAGCCTAAAGCACCTGTGGCCATGCCAAAGTGGCTTATTGCCTCCAAGCAAAGTAAAGTCCACCTCAGAAGTTCTTCCATCTAACTGCGGAAGGCGCTTCAAGTGGTGCAAAGTTGCCTTAGATGAAGCAAAGGTCCAGCAGCCTCACTAAGCGAGATGGAAGTGTCCCTTCTGGAGCATCCAGACCCTTCCCGGGCTACGTTGGTATTCCAGGATACCACAAAGTCCATAGGAAATTTATTCTTGGTACAAACATGTGGGGGCAGGGCAAAAGGGCCCCAGAGGCCTAAGGCAAAGCAGGGCTGGTATACAACAGATTGTAGGCAGAAGAAGTTGGCATTAATTAAGGCTGTCAAGATGAAGTCACAACCTCTGATCCAGTACACCAGGAAAGAGTACTTTTTTTGCGGTAACTAACGCCAAAAGGGTGTGGGAGGACCTGTATTGGGAAACATTAAAAGAGGCTAGCGCAGGGCGGGATGCAGGCCGGTTCTGGAGCACTATAAGAGCGAGGAATAGGCCTGACAGCGACCTTATTACCTGTAACATCACTGACCAGGTGTGGTTTGACCACTTTTCTAAGTTGTATTCTTGCCAGCCAGAAGCTCCTAGTGATTCCGCTCCATGCATTTCTTAAGTAGTACCCGGAGAGAATAATCAATTTCCTTTTTCAGTCAAGGAGGTTGAATACGCAATTAGTTGCATTGTGCCCCAAAAAGCAGCTGGCCCTCATGGTATTCCCGGGGGCTTGCTTTGTTCTAACCTGCCGAAATGGGGGAAGCTTATTCATACTCTATTGACTGCTATTGACAAGGGTGCCGCCATTCCTGAGTCCTGGAAGGGGGCCGAGGTCGTCCCTATTTATAAAAAGGGCCAGAGGAACGACCCTTCCAACTACCGCCCAATAAGTTTATTAGACTCCACCCAGAAAGTTGTGGGGAAGGCGGTGCTTGAAAGAATTCTGCAATGGGCTGAGGACAATGAGATTCTCTCCAACTATCAAGCGGGCTTCAGAGCGGGCACAGGCACTATAGAGCAGGCTTTTAGATTACTACTTATTCATTGGAAAGTGGTTGTTATAGGCAAAGGCAGCCTTTACCTTGCTTTTATTGATCTAAGGACTGCCTTCGACCTTGTGCCTAGAGGACGTTTATGGGGGGTGCTGTCAGACATGGGGATTCCACCCAACATCTTGTCTATTCTAGTAAGGCTTCACGAAGGAAACTTCGCGCAAGTGAGGTGGGGTACACAGGGGCAGAAATCTAATAGGATTCCAGTGGGGAGAGGGGTCCGCCAGTGATGTGCCCTTACCCCGACCCTTTTTTCACTGTATGTGAATGGGGTGGTTGAGCACTTGCTACTTAAACCATCAGATGCTCCATCCCTGGCGGGGGAGCGTATCCCTACCCAATTATTCGCCGATGATATGCTCCTAATATCTAAGACCCCAGTGGGCCTTCAAGGCCTCCTAGATAACTTTCAGGCTTTTTGCATCCAACGTGGCCTAGTAATAAATACTGACAAGACTAAGTTTCTGGTGTAGAACCCCCCGAAAAAAATTGGGCGCCCCCCTGTACTAAACCATGTATCCCTAGAGAGGGTCACCGTATTCGACTGTGAGAAGTTGGCCTGGTAGGGGATGTTTCCAATTCTGGAACCACCTACTACCTGACCAAACAATCCCTTATGGTGTCTGGTTGTAAGTCAACCTTATTAGACAAGCTATCCTAGGGGTAGCATGGACTAAGCAGCCTAAAGGCTTAACTTAAGAGGTCGTGTTAAGCGAGCTGTTTTACCACATACAATCCTGTAATACCAAATGAAAGGACACCACACAAGTATATATTATAAAAATATATGTGTTTATTACTAAAAACAATCCCCAGTATTCTTTATGAATAAAGGGGCACAAGCGTTAAATCAAAAGCACTGTTTAAACATACAAGTTGCACAATTATGGATGAGGGCGGGGGGCCACTCAAACCATATACTAAACAAGTGGTATAAGAGAGGCCACTCGAACAGTGGTTAGGCCTAGGGCCTAGGGAATCGCTGGGAGCAGTCAGGACAAGCAATGTTGAAGTCGGGAATGGCCCTCGGGATTCGGGAGATGTGCGGAAAGCGCACGCATGCACCAATGTTAACCAATGGTGCGTAAAAGTCAAATAGTTAAAGTTTAAGGACACTTCCGCTGAACCTAGAGGAACAAAACTTAACACACAGACCCTAGAGGTGTGCACCAGTGTGGGAACACCGGCGGAACAAAGTTACCTCACCCACAGGAAGTGGGTGCACAGGGTCGAAGTGGCGTCGGGTTTTGACACGCAGGCTCTTGGTGCTTGGAGCTGAAAGGGCTGCAGGCAGGGTGAAGACGAAGTGTCCGATGGAGTCCAAGGGTGGACTCGAGTTGTAGAGTACCTGAAAGCAGAGGGGACAGAGTCTGGGTCACTCAGCAGTGACCAGGGTGGAACCAGGACGGAACCAGGCAATGTCGGGCGCAATCAGGTGGTCGTCGAGGAGCTTCTCTCCGCTGTCACGTGGGCTCTGGGGCATCTGCGACGTCCAGGAGCAGGTCACGATCTGTCCCACGCAGGCTCTCACCGTCGGTGCAGTCGGCTTCAGGTTTGGAGCAAACAAGCCTTGGTAAGAGCAATCCACGCGGGATCGGAAGATTGCTTCTCACTCGGACCAGGAAGGTCAGAGTCGGGGCTCCTTTTCAGGGGAGCTGGTGTGGATCTGGAGCAACCAGATTCACGAATCTTCTTCGGTAGTTCGTCGGCACAGGGACCACAAGCCAGCTGGCAAGTGACCGGGCCAACGCGTTGAGCCAAATCGTGCCAAAGGGCCCCACGCAGCACTCGTCGAGTGTGGAGGGCTGAACTTCGGCTCAGGAGTAGCTCAGGGTGGGGGCTTCTCAAACCCCGGTGTGCAGCTTCGAGGGTCACTCGTGGGCTGCACGGTCAGCGTCTCGTGGTCACTTCAAGATGGCGTGCCCCACGCTTCCGGTCGCCTCCACGGGTCTCAGCTTTGCATGGACTGTGGATCGGGCTGTTAGAAGCTGGGCAGGCTTGATCTCGTCGATCTCAGTCGCTCGAGTTCCGGCGGGAACTGCAACTAAGTAGACGTCGAGGGCTGGATGGTGCCTGCTGCTGCAGGGTGGTCACTCCTTGACCACAAGGGAGATTCTTCGGGCTTCCACGTTGAGATGGAGGGCGAAGGGTCCAGAATATCGTTTCAAATGTTTCTTCCAGGAAATCTGATGTGCATTGGCACTGCTCCCACTCTTATTCGAATCTGGTGGGCGTGATTACCTGCTAGGTCCCCTCCTATGGGTGGGACCCAGGAAGTGGGTGGATACACCCCCTTCCTTTGATCCAGGCCGCCCTGGCACGAGGGCTGGAGTGCCCCAGAACCGGTTTGGCCGGATTATGCAAGGGGCAGCCTTGTGCGCCCCAGGCAGTGTCTGGTTTCTTTCAAACCTCCCTGCTACAATACACTATCTCCTGTCTGGAGGGCGGTGACACCCTCCTGTGACAGGAAACCCTTTGTCCAGGACCCCCTTGACTGGGTTTCGGTCAGCTCCAGGGGTCCAGACATTTGTCTGTGGCAGAGGCATCCATTTTGTGGATCTTAAGGCCTTTGGAGAAATCAACCGCATTAAAGTGAAGTAACATGTCTTACCCCTCTAGAGGGGTGGAATGCCATCCCCGTCGCCAGAACTGGCGAGGGGATGGTATTCCAAAGCGTATGACACCTTACACGACATGTTTTGATAAAGCCAAACCAGAGTTGCTAAATAACCGCGAGGATTATAAGGCACTTAATAGTATATGGTATGGCATTATCCTGAAACAGCTTAGGGATTTGTTCCCGACGGCTGCAGACAGGCTCAGCTCATGCTAGAGCTCCATCTCACATAAAAACCATGCACCCAGCCTCCAGGATTGGGGAGGCCTGCCTATAGGAGTGGCTCACAGGTTTACATGTGTCCAGATATAGGTTTAGACATAGGTATACTATATCTAAGCAAGGGGTGTGTACACCACCTTACCCCAGCTGAGTGATCAGCCAGTTGTGTCAATTTAAGAACCAGCCAGGGGTGGCAAAAGATATGCTGCAGCCCCTGGTAGGCCTTAGTGGCTCCTATGCCCTGGGCACCTATAGTGCATTATACAGGGGCTGACAAGGAGTCCATTTCCAATTGTGGTATGTACCTAGGGTACATGGAATCCATTTTACAGAGAGAGCAGATGGCCTGGGGCCCTGATTAGCAGGGAACCAGGTCAACTAAGTAAAAAAACCAGCTAAACACAGGCAAAAAATCTGGGGTAACCATAGTCAGGTAGCCACCTTCCTACATAACCCCCCCCCAAACGAAAGGAGATAAGGCTATCCTTGGCCAGGTAAGCCTATATTGCCTGAGTGGCCATATAAGGAAGTACCTGCACTAGCATGGGTACCCCCTGTCTCATGGTCCACTAAGCAGTCCCTCACCCTTTGGGTATTAGAGGGTCTCCACCATAGGGAATCACTACCTTGGGTGTGTTTATGCAAAGTTAAAGGCTGGTTTGGATATGGAGTATTGAAGTGAGGCTCTACTAATTTAGGGCTTAGCTTCCTCCAATTATCTTCCACCATGTGTGCCTTTCTTTCTTTAACTGAGTTGCACTGTGCTCTCAGGGTCAACCTCTGGCTACCTAAAGCTGGAGGCTGGGTCCCTCTGTTTGGCTTGCTGGAGGGACAGTTCAGGTTTGGGCCCTTTGGGTCCCAGGTTTGGCTGTGCCCAACAGAATCCATCTGTGGGAGGTCCCTAACTGTTTTTAAGGGGGCTCCCTCAGGAGTTTTTAAAGTTTTCACCTTACTAGGGCTACTAGTTTTGGTGCACCTAATCTTTTGATGGGGGTGCTTTATTTGACAGGGGGCCCTCTGGGTCTCACTGTCCTTCTTGTCCTCTGCAGCCCTGGGCTGGCTAAGGCAAGGTAGAGAGGGGCAGGTTACCTGCTCCAGACTGGGTCCCACCTGAGAAGGTTCCACTGACATCAGAGGTTCTGTCAGGCTAGGCCCAACCACCTCTGGGGCAGTTCCTTCATCAGGGGTAAGATCAGTTCCCTGAGGAGGCTGATCCTGTCCTAAAGTCTGGTGAGGGGGAGATTTCTCTTCCTCCTCCATGCTCTCAGTTTGTGTGGAGTTATCCATCATTTCAGGTTTCACAACACACGTGTCAGTTTGAGTTTGGGCTGTGGCCATCACAGCCCCACCAACCTTTTCAGGAGGAGACTCAGTTTGGGTTTCTGCTGTTATCATAACAGCTTTGCTATTCTGTTCAGGAAGAGCTTTTGCTAAAGATGGGGCAGAGAGTTTCTCAGCCCTACCAACCTTTTCAGGAAGGACATCTTGAATTGGGGCTTTAGCCATTACAGCCCCACTAACCTTTCCATTGGAATTCACCATTCTAGAATGGGTTTCCTGTTCAACCTCAGCCCAGGCTGAGATCTCCAAATCATTACCAAGTAGGCAGTCTACAGGCAAGTTTGGTGACACTGCCACTCTCTTTGGGCCAATGACACCTCCCCAGCTGAGACTTACTACTGCCATGGGATGATTTGTTTGGATTCCATCAATGTTTGTAACCTGGTATGTGGCACCAGGTAGAAGTTGCTTAGAGGGGACTATGCCATCAGCCACCATGGTGATGCTAGCCCCTGTGTCTCTAAAAGCCTCAACTTTCAAACCATTGATGATGGGTTCTTGTCTATACTTGCTCAATGTATTTGGGCAAGCAGAGAAGTTGGCAAACCCCATGCCAGCCTCATAAACAAGATCATTGGGTGATGGGGACCTGGATAGGCCAGGGTCCACCTGATTTCCAAAAGTAAACCCACCCAGATTCCTGGGTGTGCTTCCACTTCCTGGGGGATTACTGCTGACAGTAACAGGAGGTGTTGAAGCTGGCTTTGGAGGTATATTTTCTTTATTGTTATTCTTGGGACAACAGCTGTCTGTTTTGTAATGCCCCACCTGTTTACAGGGATAACAATAGGGTTTTTTCTCAGTGGAAGAAGTGTCTTGGGACCCACCCCCATCCTTGGAGTTTTGGGGCCCTGGGGAAGTCTTTTCTTTACTTTTATCCCCACCCTTATCTTGAGGCTTGGTAGACTCCTTCTTCTGGTTATTGTCCTGATTCTTAGGCCTAATCCTGGTTCTGACCCATTTGTCTGCCTTCTTTCCCAATTCTTGGGGAGAGGTCAGATCAGAGTCTACCAGGTGCTGGTGTAAGAGCTGGTTCTGACAATTACTTAGGATCTGCTCCCTCATAATCAAATTATACAATCCTGTAAAGTCATGTACTTTGCTGCCATGTAGCCAACCCTCCAGAGCCTTAGTAGCACAATCTACAAAATCAGTCCAGTCCTGAGTCTGTGTCTTCTGGGTGTCTCTGAACTTGAACCTGTACTGTTCAGTGGTTAAGCCAAACCCATCTATCAGAACACTCTTCAGGACTTTGTAATTGTTTGCATCCTCATGTCTGACAGTGAGGAGCTTGTCCCTCCCTTTCTCTGAAAAGGAGTACCATAAGATTGCTGCCCACTGTTCCTCAGGAACCTGCTGTACCATGCAGGCTCTCTCAAGAGCAGTCATCCATTTGTGGATGTCATCCCCTTCTTTGAAGGGGGGCACAATCTTTGTCAGGTTTCTACTATCATAGGACCTGGGTTTCTCTTTAGGAATATTGCTGCCACCAGTGGCATCTAAGCCACACAATTTTTTTTCTCTTGCCAAGGCAAGTTTAGCTTGGGCCATGCTAAGTTTAGCTTGAGCCAAGGCTACCTCCTCCCTCTCTATTTGGAGTTGGACAGCCCTCATTCTGGCCCTATGCTCAGCCTTCTGAGAAGCAGTCATGCCTCTCTCTGATTCTCTGGAGGCACTAGAAATATGAGAGTCCCCTGAGGGAGATCTCACTCTTCTGTTGCCTGGGAGAATCACATGTTGGGTTCTGGGGAGGTGCTGGCCCTCTCCATTCCCCAGTAGGTCCAAGTTGGCCTGGCTAAGCCTACCAACTGGAACCTGGCTACCCTGATCCTGTACTTCTAAGTCCTCAACCTCTGAGTCCTCATCCAAGTCATCATCATCCTCCTCTTCAGGGGGATCAACTACAGGGGGGTTCCCTGTGTCTAGGGAAGCTGCTTTTGCCTTCTCTAAGTCATCCTGTTCTAGGATTTCTACCAGGATTAGGCAGGTGGGGCTTCTGCCCCTTTTTAACCCTCTTGCTTTGCACAAGGCAATCAAGTCTCTGCGGGTTAGTTTGTCATATCCAAAAGTTGCCTGGGTAGGGTCAACTGTCACAGGAGTAGACCCTGAGGCTTTTCCTGTGTCAGACATGGTTACTAGTGAGGTGTAAGTGGTGCACTTACCTACACTAAGTGTTTTCCTACTGGACCTTGCTAGTGAGTTGTAGTCAGGGGTGTGCTACTCCCTTCAACCTACAACTACTAAGTTCAGTAGAACTTAATATGCTAAGCTTTTGATTTTATATGTACCTAGAGGTACTTGATGTGATCTTTCAATTTGATATAAAGATTGCAATGGTAAAACAACAGCAAGCTCAAATCCGCACCGCTGCTCACCAATGTGAGAAGTTGGCCTGGTAGGGGATGTTTCCAATTCTGGAACCACCTACTACCTGACCAAACAATCCCTTATGGTGTCTGGTTGTAAGTCAACCTTATTAGACAAGCTATCCTAGGGGTAGCATGGACTAAGCAGCCTAAAGGCTTAACTTAAGAGGTCGTGTTAAGCGAGCTGTTTTACCACATACAATCCTGTAATACCAAATGAAAGGACACCACACAAGTATATATTATAAAAATATATGTGTTTATTACTAAAAACAATCCCCAGTATTCTTTATGAATAAAGGGGCACAAGCGTTAAATCAAAAGCACTGTTTAAACATACAAGTTGCACAATTATGGATGAGGGCGGGGGGCCACTCAAACCATATACTAAACAAGTGGTATAAGAGAGGCCACTCGAACAGTGGTTAGGCCTAGGGCCTAGGGAATCGCTGGGAGCAGTCAGGACAAGCAATGTTGAAGTCGGGAATGGCCCTCGGGATTCGGGAGATGTGCGGAAAGCGCACGCATGCACCAATGTTAACCAATGGTGCGTAAAAGTCAAATAGTTAAAGTTTAAGGACACTTCCGCTGAACCTAGAGGAACAAAACTTAACACACAGACCCTAGAGGTGTGCACCAGTGTGGGAACACCGGCGGAGCAAAGTTACCTCACCCACAGGAAGTGGGTGCACAGGGTCGAAGTGGCGTCGGGTTTTGACACGCAGGCTCTTGGTGCTTGGAGCTGAAAGGGCTGCAGGCAGGGTGAAGACGAAGTGTCCGATGGAGTCCAAGGGTGGACTCGAGTTGTAGAGTACCTGAAAGCAGAGGGGACAGAGTCTGGGTCACTCAGCAGTGACCAGGGTGGAACCAGGACGGAACCAGGCAATGTCGGGCGCAATCAGGTGGTCGTCGAGGAGCTTCTCTCCGCTGTCACGTGGGCTCTGGGGCATCTGCGACGTCCAGGAGCAGGTCACGATCTGTCCCACGCAGGCTCTCACCGTCGGTGCAGTCGGCTTCAGGTTTGGAGCAAACAAGCCTTGGTAAGAGCAATCCACGCGGGATCGGAAGATTGCTTCTCACTCGGACCAGGAAGGTCAGAGTCGGGGCTCCTTTTCAGGGGAGCTGGTGTGGATCTGGAGCAACCAGATTCACGAATCTTCTTCGGTAGTTCGTCGGCACAGGGACCACAAGCCAGCTGGCAAGTGACCGGGCCAACGCGTTGAGCCAAATCGTGCCAAAGGGCCCCACGCAGCACTCGTCGAGTGTGGAGGGCTGAACTTCGGCTCAGGAGTAGCTCAGGGTGGGGGCTTCTCAAACCCCGGTGTGCAGCTTCGAGGGTCACTCGTGGGCTGCACGGTCAGCGTCTCGTGGTCACTTCAAGATGGCGTGCCCCACGCTTCCGGTCGCCTCCACGGGTCTCAGCTTTGCATGGACTGTGGATCGGGCTGTTAGAAGCTGGGCAGGCTTGATCTCGTCGATCTCAGTCGCTCGAGTTCCGGCGGGAACTGCAACTAAGTAGACGTCGAGGGCTGGATGGTGCCTGCTGCTGCAGGGTGGTCACTCCTTGACCACAAGGGAGATTCTTCGGGCTTCCACGTTGAGATGGAGGGCGAAGGGTCCAGAATATCGTTTCAAATGTTTCTTCCAGGAAATCTGATGTGCATTGGCACTGCTCCCACTCTTATTCGAATCTGGTGGGCGTGATTACCTGCTAGGTCCCCTCCTATGGGTGGGACCCAGGAAGTGGGTGGATACACCCCCTTCCTTTGATCCAGGCCGCCCTGGCACGAGGGCTGGAGTGCCCCAGAACCGGTTTGGCCGGATTATGCAAGGGGCAGCCTTGTGCGCCCCAGGCAGTGTCTGGTTTCTTTCAAACCTCCCTGCTACAATACACTATCTCCTGTCTGGAGGGCGGTGACACCCTCCTGTGACAGGAAACCCTTTGTCCAGGACCCCCTTGACTGGGTTTCGGTCAGCTCCAGGGGTCCAGACATTTGTCTGTGGCAGAGGCATCCATTTTGTGGATCTTAAGGCCTTTGGAGAAATCAACCGCATTAAAGTGAAGTAACATGTCTTACCCCTCTAGAGGGGTGGAATGCCATCCCCGTCGCCAGAACTGGCGAGGGGATGGTATTCCAAAGCGTATGACACCTTACACGACATGTTTTGATAAAGCCAAACCAGAGTTGCTAAATAACCGCGAGGATTATAAGGCACTTAATAGTATATGGTATGGCATTATCCTGAAACAGCTTAGGGATTTGTTCCCGACGGCTGCAGACAGGCTCAGCTCATGCTAGAGCTCCATCTCACATAAAAACCATGCACCCAGCCTCCAGGATTGGGGAGGCCTGCCTATAGGAGTGGCTCACAGGTTTACATGTGTCCAGATATAGGTTTAGACATAGGTATACTATATCTAAGCAAGGGGTGTGTACACCACCTTACCCCAGCTGAGTGATCAGCCAGTTGTGTCAATTTAAGAACCAGCCAGGGGTGGCAAAAGATATGCTGCAGCCCCTGGTAGGCCTTAGTGGCTCCTATGCCCTGGGCACCTATAGTGCATTATACAGGGGCTGACAAGGAGTCCATTTCCAATTGTGGTATGTACCTAGGGTACATGGAATCCATTTTACAGAGAGAGCAGATGGCCTGGGGCCCTGATTAGCAGGGAACCAGGTCAACTAAGTCAAAAAACCAGCTAAACACAGGCAAAAAATCTGGGGTAACCATAGTCAGGTAGCCACCTTCCTACATCGACTATTTAGGTATTCGTATATCGGATACTATGCAGTGGACCCCGCACCTTTGTAAAATGCTATTAAACCACAGAGAGTCACGGGGCCCTCCTTAAAGAACAACGCTCCTCTTCGACAAGACCGATAGCCCCTGTTATTGACATTTATAAGGCAAAGGGCGTTAGTTCTGCCCTGTATGGGGCAGAGCTTTGGGGCACTTCTAATATAGATCTACTGGTAATGTCCCTTATTTTATTTTTATTTAGTAGTTTGTAGAGCGCACAGCTACCTCCAACGGAGGTGTCCCGGCGCTAGATAGCATACCCCAGAGGGTTCAGGGGATGCAAGTGGGAAGGATGAGTCAGATTAGGGAGAAGAGCCAGGTCTTGAGTTTTTTTCTAAATAAAGGTTCTGAAGTCAGGAATCTCAATTCCATGGGCAGGAGGTTCCATAGTCTAGAGGTGACTATTGTGAAAGCCCTTCCTCCCGTTCGTGCCAGGCGAAAACGGGGGCAATTCATAAGGCGTAGATGGTTGGATCTGAGGTTTCTTGGCGCCAATGAGAACTTCATTCTTCGTCTCAGGTAAGTAGGGCCCTGATCATTAAGCTCTCTGAAAGCTAGAATCAGAGACTTAAATTGGATGCGTAGTCTTACTGGGAGCCAATGAAGCTTGATTAGATGGGGTGAGATCGAATGACGATAAGGGATGTTATATATTAGCCTGGCCGCGGAGTTCTGAACTGTTTGAAGTTGTTTAATAAGATATGATGGGGCTCCGACATAAAGGCTATTTGCGTAGTCCAAGTGAGAGGTGATAAGGGCATGGACTACTGTCTTACGTGAATCAGGTGGGAGAAATGGGAGGATTTTTTTTATCATTCGGAGTTTAGTGAAGCAGGATGTGGTGACTTTATTAATTTGAGTCTTGCAGGATAGAGCAGTGTCAAATTGGAAGCCCAAGTTACGAGCAGCTTGGACTGGTACCGGAGGAGGGTTTAACTCAGTCGGCCACCATAGACTGGGAGAGATGGGAAGTTTCTGGTTAAAAAAAGGACTTCAGTCTTGTCAGTTTTAAATTGTTGGACGACATCCAGGCGGCGATGTCCACCATGCAGAGTCTAAAGTTGTTAAATGACTTTTCGGAATGGTCTTTAAAGGAGAATACTAACTGAGTGTCGTCCGCGTAAAAATTTACTCTGACGCCCCAGGATTCTACCACTTTTGCCAGAGGTTTTAGATATACATTGAATAAAAGTGGACTGAGGGCCGAACCTTGTGGAACTCCCCAAATCAAAGGTTTCTTGGTAGAGATGAAGGAACCCAGCATCACCTGTTGAGATCTATCCGTGAGGAAAGATTTGACCCAAGCGAGGGGAGTTCCGCTCACTCCTACTTCTTGTAGGCGAGTGAGTAATACGTCGTGGGAGATGGTATCGAATGCAGCGGATAGGTCGAGGTGAACCAGCATGGCCTCCTCTCCCCTATCCGTGCACTCTCTGATCGATTCAGATACCTCAAGTAGGGCTGACTCAGTGCTAAAGTTTGGTCTAAATCCTGACTGAGTATCGTGGAGCAGAGAGTTTGACTCAAGGTAGTGAGATAGCTGCTCTTGTACCGCCTTCTCAAGCACTTTAGCTGGCTTGGGTAGAAGTGAGATAGGTCGATAGTTGGTGAGGCAGGAGGGGTCGACGCCTGATTTTTTTTTAATGGGAATTAGCATTGCTTGTTTCCACACGGACGGGACAGTGCCTGAAGATAAGGAGTAGTTCCAAATATCAAGTAGGGGGTTGATAACTAACGGGGCGATTGCATTCATGATCAGGGCCGGTGCAGGGTCAAGTGGAGAGCCTGATTTACATTTCAGGAATAAGTTCAATGCGTACTCCGTGGTGAGTGGTTTAAAATTAGTAAATGTGGTCTTGCAGGGCGTGATAGGGGCTACAGTAGTATCAATACAGTTTTGACGAATGGTAGCTGTAATGTTTGCAATTTTGTTCGCAAAGAAATCAGATAGATCTTCGCTAAATGCTAGGGAGGGAGAGACTGATGTAGTTAAGGCAGTGGGGTTAGTGAATTCTTTTATTATGTTAAAAAGGGTTTTAGTGGAGTTTTTTGCATTGGTAATAGTTTTCGCAAAGTAGGCACTCATAGAGTTGCGTTTAAGTTTGTTAAAATCCTTGAGGGCCTGTCTATATACCAGCTTGGCAGAGGGGTCATAGGTCCGTCGCCAAAGTCGCTCTAACTTTTTGCAACGGCTTCTATGTTCCCTTAATTCCGAGGTAAACCAGGGGGCTGATGGTTTTTGTCTACGGGAAGTAAGGTTCTCTAGCGGGGCAACCTTCTCGATGGCAGTCATAAGATCATTGTTAAATGTAAGGACTGCTACATTGAGATCGAAGGGGGGGGGGGTTTAGAGTGTTGTTATATGATTGCTCTAGGGTGTTACATGAAATTTTGTGCCATTTTCTGCCTTGTGTTCTCATGGCTGATTCTTTTTTGACTGTTTGAGTTGTAAGTACCTCAAATGGGATCAGATAATGATCCGACCATGTCAGGGGTTTGGAAGGGAGTATTTTTAACTTCAGCCAGTTGGAGAAGATAAGGTCAAGGGTATGACCTGCTACGTGAGTAGGACCCTTAACTCCTTGAGTCAAATTTATATTCTGCATAGAGTTTAGGAAGGAAGTGGCGCGGTTACAGCTACTTGTATCAACATGGAGGTTGAAGTCTCCCAATACCGCAAAATGAGGATGTTTGAGGGACAGGTCTGCGGTTACTGCCAGGAGTTCCGAGACGGCTGATTGGGGGGTATTAGGGGGATTGTAGGCCAGGATTCCTGAAAAGATGGCTGTGGTGGAGTCCGAGATAGAAAAGTATAATGCCTCAATGGGCTTTATATTAGTAATTTTCCTGGAAGTGATTGTCAAGTGGGTCTTTGATATTATGGCAATTCCTCCACCCGTTTTTGAGCCTTCACGGGTTATTCCTGTGAGGTAGTAGTTGGTAGGTAATGCGAGGGATATGTCTGGGTTGGAGGAATCTTTGATCCATGTCTCCGTAAGGAACAGCAAGTCCCAAGACATGGTAGATAGTAGCAGCCAGATGTCACTGGCGTGGCATGGTAGAGATCTGCAATTCAGCAATCCCATGGAGTAAATTTTCAAGGGAGGAGGCAGGCAATTTGTGGTATTGTGAGAGCAGTCTGGGTAGACGGAGAAGGCAAAAGGACAGTTGTGACATTTGAATCTGGAGGGGCAGGACATAGAGAGGTTACATAGTGTAGGAGAGGTGCAAAGTGTCTTACCTAGGTCGATTAGTTGGGATCTGGACCAGGACAGTCTATGAGCGGGATGTGAACTGACATCATGGCTGGCCCTGGGCCCGGAGCTGGCGCGGACGGGCGCAGACGGGCTTGCCTTAGGCGCGCCTTCGGCGCGCAAACGGCGTGCCCGCTGCGCTCGTCCGCTGCGCGTCCTGAAGTTGCACATTTTTATATGTGCAGAGGGACGGTTAGGGAGGGCGTGGTCTCGCAAAGGGGCGTGGCCCGCGACCTCGCCAGTAATGGCGGCGGGGTGTTTGGCTTTCCTAAAAGTCCTGTGTCAGCGCTCAATCTGCTGCACGGTCAAAGAATGGAGCGTGGTGTGGCCCCTGAGTCTGGCAGCGAGGGAAAGATCAGGTCAGTTTAAATCAACACAATGTTTAAAAACAATAATTACAATTACAATAATTACAATTTAGCGCACTCCCGGCTTTCCGCCTCAGGAGCAGTGGTATCCAACAGCGCTCGCGATTCAGCGCCGTTAAATAATGTGGGCGGGGGGCGTGGTCTCGCAAAGGGGCGTGGCCCGCGACCTCGCCAGTAATGGCGGCGGGGTGTTTGGCTTTCCTAAAAGTCCCGTGTCAGCGCTCAATCTGCTGCACGGTCAAAGAATGGAGCGTGATGTGGCCCCTGAGTCTGGCAGTGAGGGAAAGATCAGGTCAGTTTAAATCAACACAATGTTTAAAAACAATAATTACAATTACAATAATTACAATTTAGCACACTCCCGGCTTTCCGCCTCAGGAGCAGTGGTATCCAACAGCGCTCGCGATTCAGCGCCGTTAAATAATGTGGGTGGGGGGCGTGGTCTCGCAAAGGGGCGTGGCCCGCGACCTCGCCAGTAATGGCGGCGGGGTGTTTGGCTTTCCTAAAAGTCCCGTGTCAGCGCTCAATCTGCTGCACGGTCAAAGAATGGAGCATGGTGTGGCCCCTGAGTCTGGCAGCGAGGGAAAGATCAGGTCAGTTTAAATCAACACAATGTTTAAAAACAATAATTACAATTACAATAATTACAATTTAGCGCACTCCCGGCTTTCTGCCTCAGGAGCAGTGGTATCCAACAGCGCTCGCGATTCAGCGCCGTTAAATAATGTGGGCGGGGGGCGTGGTCTCGCAAAGGGGCGTGGCCCGCGACCTCGCCAGTAATGGCGGCGGGGTGTTTGGCTTTCCTAAAAGTCCCCCTTCCACAGAGCACCCCGCTGACTCCCTTATTGCTTGACCTAGGATGTCATCCCATCAGTGATCTTGCTAAACTTCGGCCATTACTTCTATGGGCCCGGCTGTGGCGAGTACCGGAACTGGCCAATTATGCGAAGGGGGTAGAGGAAGTTATGACAATGGTGGGATGGCATAAGATAAAATGGCTCAAAGATGTTACATTTTTACTTGGCAAGCTAGGCCTTACTGAAGCCTGGGATACTCGGTCTTCTCCCCCGAAAGCGACCCTTAAGATCCTTTATTGGAAATGGGTCGCTACCAGAACTTGTATTGACCCAACTCTTGGTAGGTTGACGGAAGAGTTCCTAAGGCATAAAGATGTACCATTTCGGGAACTATATCTAGATATTGTATGGAAATCTTATGACAGGGCATTATATTTTAGATTCAGGGTAGGGGCACTCCCAGTGCGCGCCCTAACTGCTCACTGGAAACCCCGTCTCAGACAACATCTCTTTGCCCTATTTGTCAAACTAGTATAGAAACTGTACTACATATCCTGTTTGCTTGCCCGGCTTATGCCCACCCAAGACGAAGGTGGCTCAAACCTATATGCCAAGCTATGGGAACTAGGCACTCCAATGAGGCACTCCGGATTTTAATGTCGGACACACGGCCACTATGTTTGTGGTCTTTCTAAGTTTTTAGCATGGACATGGTCCATTAGGGCTAAAAGGCTAACACCAAATGTTTAATCTGGTTTTAAAACATGGTTAAATTTAAAATCTGTAAACACAATTTTATTGTCTACGTTTTTAAGAATTTAAACAATAATGAATTGCTAACAAATTGTTTTTATGTAAATGTGTTGTATATAATGTGTGCTTTTATGATATTTTTATCGAAATAAAGCCCTATGAACTGAGCTGAAAAAAGGTTGCCCTCTGCAACCCTCGAATTATAGGCCCATTAGCCTGATAGATATAGCACAGAAGGTATTCGGGAGAATAATTCTGGAAAGAATCCAGACATGGGAAGAGGACAACGAGATCCTGAGTACCTTACAGGCGGGCTTCAGAACAGGGACATCAACCAGTGACCAGATCTTCCGACTCCAGGTCCTCTATTGGAAATCAGTGAGTGTGGAGGGTGGCAGCCTCTACCTCATCTTTGTGGACCTGCGGGCCGCCTTTGATCTTGTCCCCAGGGAAAAATTGTGGAGATTTCTCCACGATCTTGGTATGCCACCCTATCTCCTGGGAGTTCTGATTAGGCTGCATTTAGGGAATTTTGCTCAGGTGAGATGTGGGAAAGCGGGAGAATTGTCAGCATGATTCCCAGTACAAAGGGGGGTGCGCCAGGGATGTGTCCTGGCCCCCACTCTCTTCTGTCTATATATTAATGGGCTTATAAAACATCTCACTGGCATTAAGGACACGGATGCCCCGAGATTAGCCACAGGTAGAGTGCCCGCACTAATGTTCACGGACGACACCCTACTGGTGTCCCGAACAGCCACAGGAATTCAACGCATCCTTGATGGCTTCGCAGAATTCTGTGTGTTAAGTGGTCTGTAGATCAATCTAGCTAAAACTAAATTCATGATTCTCAACCCTTCGAGGCAGATGCAACCAAACCCAGCCCTGAATGGGATACCCCTCGAGAGAGTAAAGACCTTTGAATATCTAGGCATTACCCTCGAGGAACACCTGGGATGAGATGTCCAGCTAGCCAAGTCTGCCTTGAAACTGACACAAACTGTGGGTGGACTAACCAAAATGTACAGAACATCTGCCGTTAAGCCTGCAGCCCCCATTGTAGAACTATACAGGGTACAAGGAAGAGCAGCCTCCTTATATGGGGCGGAACTTTGGGGCCACTACAGGCCGAAAAGCTTGGTACGGGTCGAACACTCATTTATGAGAAATGTGTTTGGCTTACCTGTTAGTACTCCCTTGGTCCCACTAAGGTTAGACCTAGGGCTACTCCCTGTGGAAGAGGAGGTGGCCCTGAGGCCACTCACTTATTGGAGAAGACTGTGGTCTGTCCCATAACTGGCCTCATATCGTGCAGAGTTGCAGGAGGTGTGGTTTGCATCCAAATCAAAGAAAATCCCATGGTTATCCCACATCAAGAACTTCTGCGCTAGGATTGGTGTTTCTGAGCTATGGGAATCTCCGGAGTTATCCTGCCCGGCTCTTACCATGGTCGACCTAGTAAATAGGTATAGGCAGCATAATCTGATGATTCTTTATGCTAGTACATTAGCCAGCAGACTGACAACTCAGTTCCTCATTATAAAAGCAGAGTACAGGAAGGAGGAATTCCTGGATATGATCTATCCAGCCCAAGCGAAAAAGTTGTATATGCAACTAAGAATGGGCAGTTTGCCACTCAGGTCATTCACTAGCAAATGGGATGTGAACAAAAGTAGTGAGTGCCCGGCTTGCGGACACCCACTTGAAAATGAAAGCCATGTATTCTTCTTTTGTCCGGCATATGGGCTTTCACGTAATCGCTGGGTGAAACCTATTTGTAGGAATTTGGGATTTCGCAACTGTGAAAATGCACTTAGAGTGCTGAAATATGACACCCACCCCCCTGTTGTATTCTCTGTTTCCCGTTTTTTAAATGGAATGTGGATAAAACGCAGAACCTTTTTAACGCCCTAATATGAGACTAAAAGGATTGCACATATGCTATGAACTCCTTTGATAAC
Source organism: Lissotriton helveticus (assembly GCF_964261635.1). Classification (NCBI taxonomy): domain Eukaryota; kingdom Metazoa; phylum Chordata; class Amphibia; order Caudata; family Salamandridae; genus Lissotriton; species Lissotriton helveticus. Next base: position 439,481,375 of record NC_136058.1, read on the forward strand.
TAGTTGGATGGTTTAATTCTATTTTTAGCCATGAGTGTATTATTGTTGTAAATAGGTATATATATATATATATATATATGATCCACACAAAGTTCCCAAAGCAATGAGAGAGAACACTACAGTGCTCCACCATCCGGCAATTCGATGCAGCTTGCTTCCTGCTCCAACTTTTTAAGATATGCCAACGCGTTTCGCGGTCTTACACCGCTTCTCCCTGGGCTGCTGAAATCACACAAAAAGGCACGCATTACCTTCATTTCCATTCAATTTATTCATGCTAGGCCACATTAGGCGTGTGCTGTCAAGTCTTTTCTAGTAATGCATGATGGGACATTGAGTTCCCGAATGCGAGCAAAAACAAGTTCAATGTGCATTTCAATTTTTAAGCTTCATATTAACCTTTAGTAGGTGTCGGGGCATAGATGCAAGTTTCATTAGCATTTCGAGCACTGTGCTTCCATGATCTCGATAAGTTCGATTTCAAAGCCTCAGTCAGCTGGCTAAGGTGTATCTCCAACTGACGATGGTTCCTCTCTCCACGGCAGGGATGCCGTGTATTATGTTCCACACAAAGTTCCCAAAGCAATGAGAGAGAACACTACAGTGCTCCACCATCCAGCAATTCGATGCAGCTTGCTTCCTGCTCCAACTTTTTAAGATATGCCAACGCGTTTCGCGGTCTTACACCGCTTCTTCCTGGGCTGCTGAAATCACACAAAAAGGCACGCATTACCTTCATTTCCATTCAATTTACTCATGCTTGGCCACATTAGGCGTGTAATGTCAAGTCTCTTCTAGTAATGCATGATGGGACATTGAGTTCCCGAATGCGAGCAAAAACAAGTTCAATGTGCATTTCAATTTTTAAGCTTCATATTAACCTTTAGTAGGTGTCGGGGCATAGATGCAAGTTTCATTAGCATTTCGAGCACTGTGCTTCCATGATCTCGATAAGTTCGATTTCAAAGCCTCAGTCAGCTGGCTGAGGTGTATCTCCAACTGACGATGGTTCCTCTCTCCACGGCAGGGATGCCGTGTATTATGTTCCACACAAAGTTTCCAAAGCAATGAGAGAGAACACTACAGTGCTCCACCATCCGGCAATTCGATGCAGCTTGCTTCCTGCTCCAACTTTTTAAGATATGCCAACGCGTTTCGCGGTCTTACACCGCTTCTTCCTGGGCTGCTGACCATCGAGTTGCACCTCCACCAGCGAATGGTCTGAGATTCCCCCTGCTATGTGCGTAGCGGCTCTAAAATCAACTTTATGGACAGTCTGGGTGAAAGGATGGTGCAGGCATGCCAGACTACCATGTGCAATAGACAGGTGCGTCCGGTTCTGATACCCTCTTCCCCTCTAGGGGCATTTAGGAGTATCATGAATATAGTATAGGTGAAGTTCTGTCACTTCAGTCACCCCAATGCGTATATGCTCTGTCGTAAGCGTCTTACCTTTTCACAAGATGAGTCAGTCTTGTCTGGGTCTCTTTCCTGTTTCCCGGCATTTGAATGGCACGCCCCAAGACTCGAGAGAGCAGTGACCCACCAGCAGGCTTTTGTGGAGTGCTTTTGTCCTGGATGCAGGGCTGCATTCAGTAGGGCACCCACTCTGTCTTTTCTTTGCCTTTGCCCGAAGATCACCAGTCCCAAGGTAGCAGTCACACCTGGCCTGTCGGTAAGTGCATCCCCTTTGGAGGCCTGACTGTCAGCAATTGAGCCCACACTGTGGCCGGCTGGACCACAGGCGTAAGCTCAGACAGGTGTTCGACACTGGAGTAGTTGTAGTCCCTCATGGGCCTCTGACACAGAGTAGTCAGGAATTCCCCTGCTAAAAGCCCAACGCAGGCTTTCCAATAAGCCAGTAGATTCAGACCCTGTTGTGCTAGGAATTTAGCAAATGCAACCATGAACGGGCCGGTTGGCAGCACACAATTGTCCAACTGGGCCTCAACAATCACATTGTCGTAGAGTATTATTTTCTGCCTTGAACTGTTGGGAGAGTCTTAGGGGTGGGGGTGTCCCTCAGACTAGCGGGTTACTCTGTCTCACTCTCACATTGCATTCATCCTATGCACACCAACACCCTAAACACGCACTTGATGTTAGTGCAAAGTCTGTGCACAGGCATAGAAATGGAGCATTACATAGGTGTGTCAGCAGGACGCCACTTCACTGACCATGATGCAAAGATCTCATCAGGCTATTGATCCTTACAACAGGGTGCATTGCCACCACCGCTCTAGCTGTTAAACCCATGACAGCCTCTGCCTTAAATGAGGGCACACTTGGTGTGACCCTCCAGGTCACAGGACCGGTCCAAGACCTCTCATAGTCCCTTGTTAGAAGTTGCATAGTACTGAGATGGCAGAAAAATCTCATGTAATTGTTTTTTTAAAACTTTGTGATATATTTACCCCAGTAACGTGCAGTCACAAGTTTGACGCCATGGACAGGGGAGTTGCCACGAGGAACAGATTCTTCTGCTTGCTTGTCAATCCACCTGCCATTCACTATTTCATAGTGTGTTTCTGCTTTTATTTACCACTAGGTTTAAGCAGGTGGTAGATAAATGCATGTGGTTGGTTGGAGGGCGATGGGTGAAGCAGGGGAGGGAAGGGTAAAGAAATGTCTGACAAAGGGAAGAATTGTGCGTTTGCCCCAGTTTGTAAAAAAACAGCATAAGTCTTAGCTGCTTCTGCTGCACCCAGAGTCTTGTGCGTCTTTTCAGTCTAATTTTCCTGTCTGGAAAAAAATGGTGTCCTGTTTTTCTGCACCCGGTACATCCAGGTGCAGAAAAACCTAACAACTGATAATCAGGTGAAATAAAATGAGCACATGAAAGTACTCCTTAACTTAATTGCCCTTGATTCACACTCTGGACCATAGTCGAGGGATATGTCTAGGCATAGTCCTCGCAGCACACAATAGATTTGTGTGCGGCAGAGACCAGAACTCAAAAGTCAGGATACCAGATACAAGTAGGTGGTAACTCAGGGCAGGGGGAAACGCCTGATGTCCATGGAGGGGAAATTCCCGTCCCAGAAATCTACATTAAAAATTAATTAATAGTATCCTTTTTTAAATATCTGTTTGGTGCCAGTGAATATGACTTTAATTTCTGCCTTTGGGATTCTATGTTACAAGTCCATAGGGTACATATATCCTTTGTGAGCTTAATAAAATGTTGAAAATTCTACAAATCCTCACTCCTACATCCAAGTACTCTCAGGCTACAATTCTACACTCTGCTCTGTCTGAAAAACAGCTCAACATTTTCAAAATTCTGCAACTCTGCATTGATTTGGCTTGTAAATTATATTTTTGGAAATTTTCGTGTATTAACTATTTATTTTTAATACTATAGGTGATTGAAATTACTGACGAAGAAAGCAAGATTTAGCACCAGAAGTCAGTGCCATAAGAAGGATCATTTTGAAAAACTGAAGGACATCCAGCATTCTACGTTTAAACAATTTCCAAAATCTAGGTGTGGCGAGGAAGTGGGAGCTGAGGAAAGTACTATACTGTAAGTGAAGTCTCTAATTTAGTATTTCATTAACCCAGAGCAAAGCCATATCTGTGCACAGAATAACCTTCATCTAAAACATCATGTAATTCCAGAGAGGAAGCACACACTGCATAAAAGAAAGTTATAACAAAAGGTTTCTTCTGCAGACCATCAAAGAAAAGACGCTGAGAGAAGATTCCGAAGCTGACACGTTAACAACCAAAATATTGGAGAATCACCTTTGTTCAACAACCGTTTTTAACCAGTTACACAAGTTTGAGACTATCTGACTCTGGGTAGAAAACCACCACCCACTCTGCTCACTCCTGCGAAAACCTTAAAAATTCACCATTTTATTGTGTTCATAACCATCTCAGATTGTGCATTTTTTATTGTGTACTGTTCTGTAATTCTATGTAAATCGCCTCAACAGTATCTGCTGTGAATGAGTGATATGTAAAACTGTTCAATATAAAAATGGATTAAATGAGCACAGTTGCGCTATAGGTAATGTAAATAAATCATCGTCTTCAGAACTACAAACCTTAACCTTACACCAAACAAAGAAAGGGTAAAAGGAACTGATGTTCTGCGACTGGTGATCCACATTAGTACTGTGCACGTTCTAACGCCCTCAGTTACTGCCATTACACCAGTGCAAAAAGGTACTTATCAGTTTAATTAATAAATATCAGACTAACACCTTATCACTGCATTGCTAAGAACCTATACAAATAGATTTGAGAAAATCTTCAGTCACAAAATAAGTTGCTGCCGGATAGGCTATAACCTAAAGACTATTATCTGCTAGAAATATTTCTACAGGTGTTACAGGGCTGCTTTCAGAAATATTTTGCTTAATTGAAGTGTTAAGAAGATTACACACAATGTCTTTTAGCGATAAATGCGGAACATTATCTAAACAAGCCTGACTCTAAAATCGGGTTCACTCTTACTGTGGCATATAAGCAAGAGAAAACTAAACGTAGAGATATTAACTCTAGGAATACACCTTATAAAAACACGGACTGTGAGAACAAATTCAGTGTTCAAAACCGCCTCAATCAAAGCAAAATAACCTAAGTTGGGGAAAAAAGTTACATGTGCCAAAAAAGATACAGCCATAAATCTTATCTCACAGAATTTGCACAATGCACACTGGGGGAAACCACTCTCAGTGCAAATTATGCCAAAAAAGTTTCAGGCGTAAATCTTATCTCACTGAGCATATGAGAATCCACACTGGGGAAAAACCTTATCAGTGCTCTGAATGCCAGAAAAGGTTTAGTGTCAAAGCGAGTCTATATCGACATGCATTAACCCACTCTGTGGAAAAACCTTACCAGTGCGCTGAATGCCCAAAAAGTTTCGGCCGTAAATCTTATCTCACTGAGCATTTGAGAATCCACTCTGGAGAAAAACCTTATCAGTGCCCTGAATGCCAGAAATGTCTCAGTGACCAAAACAGTCTCACTCGGCATATAAGAACCCACACTGGGGATAAACCTTATCAGTGCACGGATTGCCAGAAATGTTTCATTGAGAAAAAAAGTCTCACTCAGCATAGAAGAATCCACACTGGGGAAAAACCTTTTCAGTGCTCTGAATGCCAGGAAAGGTTTTGTAACAAACAAAGTCTTTCTCAACATTCAATAACCCATTCTGTGGAACAACCTTATCAGTGCTCTGAATGCCAGAAATGTTTCAGTTTAAAACGTAGTCTCACACGGCATACAAAGATCCACGCTGGGGTAAAACGTTATCAGTGCTCTGAATGCCACAAATGTTTCAGTGACAAAAACTGTCTCACTCGGCATACAAGAACGCACACTGGGGAAAAACCTTTTCAGTGCTCTGAATGCCAGGAAAGGTTTTGTAACAAACAAAGTCTTTCTCAACATTCAATAACCCATTCTGTGGACCATCCTTATCAGTGTTCTGAATGCCAGAAATGTTTCAATATAAAAAGTAGTCTCGCACAGCACATAAGAATCCACACTGGGGAAAACCGTTATCAGTGCTCTCAATGCCAAAAATGTTTCAGTTTCAAACGTAGTCTCACACGGCATACAAAGATCCACGCTGGGGTAAAACGTTATCAGTGCTCTGAATGCCACAAATGTTTCAGTGACAAAAACGGTCTCACTCGGCATACAAGAACCCACACTGGGGAAAAACCTTTTCAGTGCTCTGAATGCCAGAAATGTTTCATTGACAAAAACAGTCTCACTCTTCATATAAGAACCCACACTGGGGAGAAACCTTTTCAGTGCTCTGAATGCCCAAAACATTTCAAATTTAAATCACTTCTAACTGCACATGTGAGATTCCACACTGGGGAAAAACCTTTTCAGTGCTCTGAATGCCCAAAACATTTCAAATTTAAATCACTTCTAACTGCACATGTGAGATTCCACACTGGTGAAAAACCTTTTCAGTGCTCTGAATGCCAGGAAAGGTTTTGTAACAAACAAAGTCTTTCTCAACATGCAATGACCCATTCTGTGGAACAACCTTATCAATGCTCTGAATGCCAGAAATGTTTCAGTCTAAAAAGTAGTCTCACACGGCATACAAAGATCCACACTGGGGAAAAACCTTATCAGTGCTCTGAATGCCAGAAATGTTTCATTGACAAAAGAAGTCTTTCTCAACATACAATAACCCACACTGGGGAAAAACCTTATCCATGCTCTGAATGTCAGAAATGTTTCAGAGACAAACTCAGTCTCACTCAGCATATAAGAACCCACACTGGGGAAAAACCTTATCAGTGCTCTGAATGTCAGAAATGTTTCATATACAAACTCAGTCTCACTCAGCATATAAGAACCCACACTGGGGAAAAACCTTATCAGTGTTCTGAATGCGACAAATGTTTCATTGAAAAAAGCCATCTCACTCAGCATATAAGAACCCACACTGGGGAAAAACCTTATCAGTGCTCTGAATGCCAAAAATGTTTCTGCCATAAAAACAGTCTCGATAATCACATAAGAACCCACACTGGGGAAAAACCTTATCGGTGCTCTGAATGCCACAAATGTTTCAGTGAAAAAATCCGTCTCACTCACCATATAAGAACCCACACTGGGGAAAAACCTTATAGGTGCTCTGAATGCCAGATATGTTTCAGTGTAAAAGGCAGACTCACTCAGCATATAAGAACCCACACTGGGCAAAAACCTTAACAGTGCTCCGAATACCAAATATTTTTCAGCCTTAAATGTAATCTCACTAAACATATGAGAATCCACACTGGGGAAGGAAATTATCAGTGCTCTAAATGTCAGAAAAGATTCAGAGGAAGAGATAATTTCAAGCGCCATAAGAAAACACACCAAAATATTTTAGTACTCTGAATGCCAGAAAAGCATCAATTTAAAACACAATCTCACTCTACATGAGCAGACGCACACAGGGAAAAAACATTACCAATGCTGTGAATACCAGAAATTCCTATTTGATAAGCACAGCCTCACTAACCATAAGCGATTCTCCATACTGATGAAAAACCTTATGAGTGTTCTGAATGCCAGAAAAGCTGCAGAGAAAAATGCTATCTCACCATGAGAAACTCCACAATGGAGATAATCCTTATGCCAAAAAAGCTTGTATCTGAAAGACAGAATCTGAAAGAAACTCGTTAGTGTTAGATTCCTTACCTTAGAATTACCCCCAGGCATCAGACTGGATCCGGAAAGTTTTTCGTCAGCAGTACCCCTGCACGTCAGTAGGCCTCGTCTGCGGCTCCGTGTCCGTAGTCGGCTAGCGCAGATCCGGGAAGAGCACGTATGTCATTTTTTTACTAACTTTTTGGACATTTTTGTCTATCTTTGTCGAGTCGACTACTGGTGCCAGTAGGCAGCCCTTCTGTCCCTAAAATTAATAATTATACAGTCTCCCTCGATAGACTTTTTCCGTGGCCCAATCCAATCCACGCGCCTTGCCAACAAAATTTCAGTAGATACCATAGGGGGAAGAGGCCTGTTGTAATTAAGGCAATGGATACATTTGTTCTTAAGCTCCATATACTCCTCCCTTCTACCCTGGCTCAATGGTGGGAGCCCCGCAAGAACCACCACATACGGTGTGGATTCCGGGGGAAGATCTATACGCGGTAACCCATTTGTTGATGGAACATAGAAATATTATTGTTCGCTTGGCGTTGTTGAATTATAGCCCTGCTCCCATCTTCTATCTCTGCCCTTCCACTCAACACAATGTGGTTAGTCACTGCAATATCATTAGATGAGATGAAGTAGGATTAGAACAGGGGCACTGATATCAGCTGCATTACTCGTAGGCAGAGGAGTAGAGGGAATTTCAGATTCATTAGTTTGCTTAGATAATCTCTTTTGTTTTTCTGTTATCCCTTTATCCCGGTTCCCACCCCGTGCCTGAGCCGAAGCAAACGATAATTAGAGACTTGCAAGCCTGTTTTCTATCAAGTTAAGTCTGTCATAAATGGGGAGACATGTCTTTTTAAAAATGTGTTCAAGTTTGGTCCAAAAGTCCAATCCCAACTCAGCGGGAAACACAACACCAGGACTCAATATCGATGTGGGCTCTTCCGTGATGGGCTGTCATGTAGCAGGACTATGCGGAGTTGGTGGTATTGCACTTCCCCCTACTTTATCAGATTTCTGAATTTTAGCTTTTCTTTTGACACTTAATGTTGGAGGTCCAGAATGCACAGTGTGAAGATTAGGGGCATTTCTAGTATTTAGCATGGCGGCTTCACACACTGGGTTGCAAGGCAAGCCTCCAGCAATTTGCAATTGTTGGTTGCCCTCTCGCACGTCATTGCCTTCTGGCCTTGTAAGATCAATATTTTGTAAGGGGTTTGGCGAGATGCCTGGGCCAAACTTCCCATTGATGCCCGTTAGTTGAAAGCAGGGTCAAGTGACAATCTTCTTTCTGTCAGCTCTATTTCGTGGGCCAGAACGGAAGATGCTCTCGCGAGAAACTGGTCCAGGGTACCCACTATTGACCCACCATCAGTTGATTTCCTGCCTCTCCCAGCCTTAGGAGTGGTCATTTCGGATGAGGTTTGAAACAACTACATCTTTGAGTGTGTAAATGATAGCTAGTAATTAGATAATCTACAACAAATGGCAGGGTATAAATCATGCACCGACCTTGTAGTGGAGATATTAGGGGGGAACCCTGTCCCGTCCTCGGTCGTTCTTGTACGGGCTCAAACGGCCCCGCCCTTGGCCCGGGCTTTGCCCGGCGCGCGCGCGCACGAGTCCCGCGAAGCGGGGGCCTCGAGCCATAAAATAGCGCGGTGGGCGGGATTGCGCTTCAGCCCAGGTGAGTGCAGTTGAGGGGATTCGGGTGTCTGTAGTTCCACAAGTTTCCTTGTAGCAGAGAACACCCAGCAGCAACAAAGTCCGGCTGCGAGCGGCTCCCGCGAAGCAGGGGCCGCAAGCCGTAAAGTAGTGCGGTAGGTGGGATTGCGCTTCAGCCCAGGCGAGTGCAGTTAAGGGGATTCTGGTGTCTGTAGTTCCCCAAGCTTCCTTGTAGCTTAGAACTCCCAGCAACAACAAAGTCCGGCAGCGAGCGGCTCCTGCGAAGCGGGGGACGCGAGCCGTAAAGTAGCGCGATGGGCGGGATTGTGCTTCAGCCCAGGTGAGTGCAGCAAAGTGGATTCTGGTGTCTGTAGTTCACCAAGCTTCCTTGTAGCAGAGAACACCCAGCAGAAACAAAGTCCGGCTGCGAGCGGCTCCCACGAAGCGGGGGCCGCGAGCCGTAAAGTAGCGCGGTGGGCGGGATTGCGCTTCAGCGCAGGTGAGTGCAGTTGAGGGGATTCGGGTGTCTGTAGTTCCCCAAGCTTCCTTGTAGCAGAGAACAAGCAGCAGCAACAAAGTCCGGCAGCGAGCAAGCATTTGTTGTACACACTCAGTCAGCAAAAGGTTTCACACACTCAAGGACTGAACTCCAGGCCAATTGCTTTATATCCACTGTTATAGTTGTTTTATTTTTAGAACCAACAGTTATAAAAATATACTTTTCTTGTTATGAGTACTCTCGTGTAATTACTTTGCAAAGGAGCAATTAAGGTTGTGCACACAATGGATACAGTATTGGAAGTAAGCAAAACAAACCTAAAACACACTATAGCATTGACTTCAATGTTTTTTCCACATATAAGTACAGTTGATTACTTTATAGATTACTTTGGTAGTTCCAGGACTAGATCCTAGATTCAGTCCTGGGGTCTAAGCTGAAACCAGATTAGCAAAAATGTTTAAGTTACTGTAGTGAATTTTCATGAATATAGAGATGTTTTAAAAGTTAACACTTAAAAACTTTTCAATGGAAATCTGACTATGTTATTCAATGGGAGAAAATTCAGGTTGCAGGTAAATTACGATTGCGTTACTTTTATAATCCAGCACTGGTCTCCTAGGGCCAGCACTGGGGTCTTGACTTAAAACAGGTAGGTAATTGCTTTTCAGTATTTCGTGTGATTTTTAAAGAATATTTCAAGTTTTCAAAAGTAGAAGTAGAAATTTCATAGAAAAGCAGACAATGGGTTCCTATGGAGAAAATACTGATTAATAGTAAACCCAGAAAAGATTACTTTTACGGTTCAGTACTGGGCTGAAAGGTACAGTACTGACTTCTCCCCTGGTCACAGTTGAGTACTTTGGAATTCGGACTTTGGCAGATTTTATGTGAATATTTTCAGTTTTCAAAACTTCACACTTGGTCAATGTTATCCAATGGCAGGTAAGTGAGCTACCGGTTCCCAGGTGAGTACGTGGTTGGTGAAGTTAAGGTTCTGGGCATAAACTCAGGGGTCCCCCAGGGTCAGGTAAGTACTGTTAGTTCAATCCCAGCAGTACAGGGGCGGCCGGGTGCAGAGGTAGGTAGGCCCAATGATATCCAATAAGGGAATGGGGGCCTTCGGTTAGTGGCTGCTGGCTAGCAGGCCACGCGGCTGTGGGAGCTGGGCTCCTGGTCACTTGCTCAGGGCAAGGGGGAAGTAGGCTAGGACAAAGGTGGCACAGCATGCGGCACTCGGGCAGCTGGGTACAGGGTGCTTTTAAGCCGTCGGCGCTCAATGTTATTCAATGGGAAAGGTCAAAGAGCAAAAAAGGCTGCAGGCTCGGGGACGGAGACTCTCCAGGGGCGACCAGCACTTCGAGAGGTAAGTTGGGGTCTTGGAGCCCAGGTAGGTACCCCAAAGGGGGGCACAGGGAGCCGGGTGCAGGGGTGTCTTTGGGTGTCGGAAAAGCTTACCCTCGGGGTGGCCCCTCATTCTGAGTCTGCAGGCGTCGTCTGGTTCGTCGAGGAGGGTCTTTGGGCACTGGACTTCGGGTCCCAGTCGCGGGGGGGATGTTCTCGTGGTCTTGGTTCGGTTGGGCACGGCCTGGGCTCGGCGGGTGCAGAGTGGGCTGGTCCGGAACTTCCTGGTTGGCACCAGGTTGGTTGATGCAGCAGAGCCTCTGCTGAAGGGAGTCCCAATCTTCAAGAGGGTCAAGGCAGGCAGGTCCTCTGGAAGTCCCAAGGTTGCTGTCCACAAGAGTCTCCAGGGTTAGGCAGGATCAGGTTCCAGGATCAACAGGCCGGTAGGACTGGGGCCAAGTCAGTTGTTGTTGTCCTGTTGTTAGCAGCTGCACGGCGGGTCTTCTTCTTCTTGATCTTCTTTCTTCTTTGGTTATCGGAATCTGAGGGAGGAATGTTCAGGGTGCCCCTAAATACTAAATTTAGGGGCGTTACAGGTAGGACAAGGACAGGGACCAATGCGTCCCTGTCCTGGGGTGAGTACACCCCGTGGCCTGCTCCTCTCCTGGGGGAGGGGGGCAGGAGCCTAGCTGGGATTGGGCAGGGCCCCCCATCTACAAGATGGCCGGAGCCCGGGGTTGGGCTTCACCTCGCCTCCTCCACCTGAGGGGTGGAGTTGGCAAGGCTGCCCCCCCCCCTACCTGACATAGTTTTTCCCGCCAGTCTTGTTATGTTATGTTATGTTAATCTTTATTTGTAGAGCGGACGTACACCAGGTTGGTTTCTTGACGCTGATCTAGAGGTGATAAACTGGGGTGTTAATAGTATGCCTGCTTGAATAACCACATTTCTGATAGATACATCTGCCAGTGGATTCCTCAACTTGTGAATATCCCCTTGCGTCAGCAACATCCGGAAATACTTTTTGGAGCTTCGCGCTGACGTGGACGACGTCACCGAGGCGCGCCATCGCGCGAGACTCTGCTGACGTCACCGACACCATAATAGGCCCACACCGGCGTGATGACATCAGTTCCCTTTTTTCCGCGTCGTCGACGATAACGGTTTCTGGGAATCTCTGTAGGTGTAGTAACTTTGTTACTGTTTTCTCTGTTTCCTTGCTTCTTTGTCTCGCTGAAAGATGTCGACTAAGAAGACCAGGTTCAAGCCATGTGGGGAGTGAGCAAAAAGATGTCGATCACGGACCCGCACGATGACTGTATCTGGTGTCTCAGTTCGGACCACGATGTCGAAAGCTGTTCTTCGTGCAAGAAGATGAACCCGAAGGCACTCCGAGAGAGAGAAGCTAAACTTCTGGTGGCGAAGTTGAAAGGTAGAAATGAAAAGAAGACTTTGAGATCGCACTCGAGAAAGTCGAGGTCGAAGTCAAGGGCGCTGTCGAAGTCCAGGTCGAGATCCCATACGGCGTTGCCTTCGAGGTCTTCTTCCGATCATGCTTCGAAGTCAAGAAAGAAGTATAAGCAGCGGAGGCATGGATCTCGCCATCATTCCGGTAAGGAGTCGGACTCGAGGCCGAAGTCGCCTAAGAGGAGACATGGAGAGGATGTAGTGTCTCTGTTGCCCGAGGTCTTGGATCCAGAAGGTGAGGCTCCGATTTCGAATCCATGTCAGGCGCCGTCTCCGGCTCGAGAGGATGAGGAGGTTCCATTGGCAGAAGGCTCGATGACTCCGACCCAGCCACCTGTGGAAGAAGAGGCGAATCCGGTACCTCCCGAGGTTCAGCCAGCGGGTTCTTACCCACCCTTCCCAGCTCCTGGACAAGACCCTACTGCATTTTTAAACGCTATGTATGGAGTCTATTCGAGAGCTTGGTACCCCTCTGGTGCGCCTTCGGGTCCCATGGGTCCTATGGCACATAATTTAGGAGTTCCCCATTCCTGCGCTCCAGCTCCTTTCATGCCATTTATGCCGCCGTCTAATCCGCCTTGGCTTTTTTCGGCGCTGCCGAGGTAGTCGACGCTGATGCAGTCGTCGCCGGCTCCGATTCGACCTCGAGAGCAGCGCATTGTTCCTCCGGATTTGATCTCAACACCGATACCGGCTCCGTCGGAGTCGTTCCCGGATCCGACGGCGCGGCGTGTGAAGGAGAGATCCAGAAGGGATGCTCCGCGCCTTGTTGAGGAGCAAATATATAGGGAAGCTGAGGCTGATATGGAAGAAGGTGAGCTTCGGGAGGACTATTTTGATGATTTAAGAAAAGCAAGTGGGCTAGAGCTTTCTCCTGAATGGGAACTGCCATCTGTGTCTGACGCCTCTTCAAAAGAAAAAGTGCCATACCATGTGGTTATTAAGAAGGCTGCAGAACTTTTAAATGTAACCTTGCCTACAGTGGAATATAAATCCAATCTCTTGACTGAGGTCCTTCATTCTCCGAGTTCTGTTGTTGAACCGTTGCTCCCTTTTAATTATGCGTTAACTCAGCCTATATTGGAGGTTTGGGGCAAGCCTCTTACAGCTCCTGCAGTGCCAAAGGTGTTGCAAGGAGGCATAGAGTTGCACCTGGGGATCCTGAATTTTTATCCTCGCATCCTTTGCCTGAAAGTCTGGTTATTCAGGCAGCCTGTTCAAAAAAGACTGTGGGTGAATTTCCTCAGGTGCCTGGGGATAAGGAATCCAGGATCAGACTGCTAAGAAGGTTTTCTCTTCAGCAAGCATGGCATTGAAATCGACCAATGCCACTTGTCTTTTGGGGAGGTATATACATGCCCTGATGGACTCAGTACGCCAGTTGGCTCCTAAAATTCCTGAGGACAGTAGGAAGGATTTTAATGAGGTATTGGCCGATACGCAAGCGGCTGCACGGCAAGTGATTCAGAGTGGGCTTGACACTGCTGATTCAGTTGCTCGTCTTATGGGTACTTCTGTTGCCTCTAGAAGGGCTGCCTGGCTGAAGTCTACTGACTTTTCTGCCGATGTTCAGGCTGCGTTGTTGGATTTGCCCTTTGATGGTGTTGGGCTATTTGGTAAAAAGGCTGATGCGGCTTTGGAAAGATTTAAGGACTGTAGGGCTACTGCCAGATCTTTAGGGCTGCAGACCAGAGGTTCAATGACTAAAAGGTATAGAGGTTTTGGACGTGGTTCCTTTCGTCCCTACCGTCAAGTTCAACAGCAGCAGCAACAGCAAAATACGCTGTATAAGTCATACAGGGGCAGTCAAAGAGCTCGTCCTCGAGGGCGTCAAGCCTCCTCCTCCCCCTCTTCCTCTTCTAACCCCCCTCCAACCACAGCAAAGCAGCCCTAGATCTGCCATTCCGGATCATGCGGGTCCTGTGGGGGGTTGGCTTACCAATTTTCTACAAGATTGGGAATCAGTTACATCAGATCTTTGGGTTCTCAATCTTGTAGAAAATTGGTATGCTCTTCCTTTTCAGGAGTTTCCACCGAATTACCCTCCTTGCCAAGGTTTTTGCACTGTTAAGAAAGGGTGCGATGGAGGTGGTTCGGAGCAGGAAAGGGGTCAGGGATGCTACTCCCAGTATTTCCTGATTCCCAAGAAGTATGGCAGACTTCGTCCAATCCTGGATCTCAGGATCTTGAACCTTTACGTGAAGCAGGAAAAGTTCAAGATGCTCACCCTTGTGCAGGTTCTACAACGCTAAGGATGCCTGGCCTCCACCTTGGGGGTGCCCAGGAGTGGACACCTCACAGGGAAAGCCAGGATGGGTTCCACAGCGGTATTCGTACAAGCGCCTTGAGACCCTTGCGGGTGAGTAGTGCGCTATACAAGTATCAATTTACAAGGAGACTGGATGGTGTCAATAGATTTGCAGGATGCATATTTTCACATCCCTATCCTGCAGTCTCACAGGAAGTATCTCCGTTTTACGGGAAGTATCTCTGTTTTACGGTGGGATCTCAGCATTACCAGTTTATGGTCCATCCGTTTGGTCTTACTACTGCGCCTCGAGTCTTCACCAAGGTGATGGCTGTGGTGGCAGCACATCTCAGAAGGTCGGGGATTCCGGCATTCCCTTATCTGGATGACTGGCTGATCAAAGCAGAGTCGCCAGAGATAGTGCTCCATCATCTGCAAGAGACAACTCAATTGTTGCACAGATTGGGTTTTTCGATAAATGTACCCAAATCTCACCTGGTGCCCTCCCAGCGCAACCTGTTCATAGGTGCGGTACCGGACACAACTGTTTGTCATGCATTCCCTCCACCTCAAAGGATTCAGGAAATGATTCCTTTATTTTACAATGGAGCGGTTGTTCCAGTCCTGAAGGTCCTTCGTCTGCTCGGTCTGATGGCTTCTTGCATTCTGTAGGTCAACCATGCACGCTGGCACATGAGGACGCTCCAGTGGTGCCTCCGCAGGCAGTGGTATCAACATCAAGGGGATCTCAGGGAGTCTGTGAGGATCTCCAGAGAAGCTGCAGCGGATCTGTCTTGGTGAGGCGTGGAAGGCAATCTGTCACAAGGAAAGCCTTTTCAACTGCCTCCATCGGTGGCCACAGTAATAGCAGATGCATCCACTCTAGGGTGGGGTGCTCATCTGGGGGATCTGGAGGTCAAAGGTCTTTGGTCTCCGGAGGAAAGGTTGCTTCACATTAACCTTCTAGAGTTACGGGCAATACATCTAGCACTCAAGGCCTTCCTCCCTTCCCTTTGCGGTCGGTTCAAGTCCTGACGGACAACACCACCGCGATGTGGTATATCAACAAACAGGGAGGTGTGGGGTCGCAGTGTCTCTGCAGAGATACACTGCGTCTCTGGTCCTGGGTTAAGAACCATTAGATTTGTCTGATGGCAAATCACCTGGCCGGAGTACTGAACGTGCGTGCAGACAGTCTCAGTCGGCAGTTCTCGGCCGACCACGAGTGGAGGCTTCACCCAGAGGTGGTTCGTTACATTTTTCGGATGTGGGGGACTCCTCAGGTGGACCTGTTCGCTACTCTCGAGAATGCTCACTGCCCATCATTCTGTAGTCTCCAGTTTCTGATACAGGGAGCCTTGGGGGACGCGTTTCAGTTGAGTTGGGACTCAAAACTACTTTACGCGTTTCCTCCCATACCCTTGATTCCTCGGGTTCTGAGGAAGATTCGCCAAGACCGGGCCCAAGTCATATTGGTCGCCCCGGATTGGCCAAGAAGGGTGTGGTACACAAATCTTCTCCGCCTCTCCTCTTGCTCGCCGCTCTGTCTCCCTCTCAGGGCAGATCTCCTCTCTCAGATGGAGGGGCAGGTTCTACACCCCCCCCTCCAGACCTTACACCTTCATGCCTGGAGATTGAATGGGGCAACCTAAATTCCTTTTCTCTCCCACCTAATGTAGTGGATGTCATCTTATCAGCCAGGCGTGACTCCACCAAGTCTATCTACTCTTATAGGTGGTCCAAATTTGTTTCCTGGTGTGAAGAGAGATCTATTGACCCCTTGAGGGCTCGTTTTGTCCAACATACTTCAGTTTGCTCTTTATTTGGCCCAGCAGGGCTTTGCTGTTTCAACTGTAAAAGTTTATTTATCGGCCTTGTCGGCATTCCTTTGTTTGCCGGACCAGCCGTCTTTATTTAAATCACCTATTGTGTTACGTTTTATAAAAGTTCTGACTAACAAATTCCCTCCTACTCCATTTATTGTGCCTCAATGGGAATTGAATCTTGTTTTGACCTATTTGATGGGTTCACCTTTTGAACCATTACACAGGTGTCCCATGAGGCTTCTGTCTTTTAAGACTGTTTTTTTTGTAGCAATCACCTCGGCAAGGAGGGTAAGTGAGTTTCAAGCTCTTAGTTCTAGGCCCCCATTCTTGACTATTCACGCTGAACGAATGGTACTCAGGACCAGGGCTGCTTTTCTGCCTAAGGTGGTAACTCCCTTCCATCTAGGACAGTCCATTACCCTTCCTACCTTCTATCCTCCCCCTCACCCTTCCAAGGAGGAGGAGAGACTACACCGTCTGGACCCTAAGAGGGCGGTGAGCTTTTATCTCGATAGGACTAAAGACTATCATGTGGATGACCAGCTCTTTGTTGGTTTTGCTGGCTGCAAGAAAGGAAGGGCATGCTATCAAGATGGATTATCCTGTGCATTAAGATATGCTACGCTCTTGCTGGTAAGGAACCTCCAGAAGGCATAAGAGCTCACTCTACTAGAGCAAAGTCATCAACATCTGCTTTGTCTAGAGGTGTACCTGTTGAGGACATTAGTTGGGCGGCAACTTGGACCTCCCTCCACACTTTTACGAAGCATTACTGCTTGGATGCTGAGGTGAGGAGGGACGGCCACTTTGCTCGCTCTGTCCTGCAGGATTTTCTGGTATAAGAGAGTGGACACCCTCCTCCGGGAGTGGGGACTGGTGTGGGACTCTATTCACAAGGTGAGGAATCCACTGGCAGATGTATCTATCAGAAGAACAAGTTACTTACCTTCGGTAACGCTTTTTCTGGTAGATACAGTTTCTGCCTGTGGATTCCTCACTGACCCACCCGCCTCCCCGTTGTCCACTCTTCTATACCTGAGTTACTGTAATGTAAATATTTTTTATTGTCCAAGGAAATGTTTTATTTCAATTGCTTTCCTGCATTGGCTTCACACTGTTTGTGTTATCTTGACATTTGTGTACTGTGTATTCTGTGTATATATCTACTGTCATCGCTCCGTCCGTGTGCCTCGAAAGCACGGAAAAAGGGCGGAACTGATGTCATCACGCCGGCGTGGGCCTATTATGGTGTCGGTGACGTCAGCGGAGTCACGCGCGATGCCGTGCCTGTGACGTCGTCCACGTCGGCGCGAAGCTACAAAAAGAATTTCCGGATGTTGCTGACGCAAGGGGATATTCACAAGGTGAGGTATCCACAGGCAGATACTGTATCTACCAGAAAAAGTGTTACCGAAGGTAAGTAACTTGTTCTTTTAGTAGTTTCCGGAATCTCATGAGGTCTGTGCACGCTCTAGCTTCCAGAGTTAAGGAGTTCCACAATTTTGGGCCTAGTGTGGCGAATCTTGACCCTCCAGCGCGTTTTAGCCTGAAGGGGGGTATGGCCAGAAGGTGCAGATGGGCAGATCGCAGGTTGCGAGTGGGAATGTATCTGTTGATCAAATTATCGATGAATTTAGGATTTTTATTATTCAAGGATTTGAAAATGATACATCCCACTTTGAAGGCGCATCTCTGGGTTATAGGGAGCCAGTGTAGCTTCTTTAGCAGTGGGGTGGTGTGTTGGCTCCTATTTGCTTGAAGGACCAGCCTGGCCGCCTGATTTTGAACCATTTGAAGGCGGTTGATGAGGTAGGTTGGGATGCCGAAATAAAGGGAGTTGGCGTAGTCGATGTGGGATATTACCATCGCAAGGACTGCCTGAATCTATTCTTCCTGGCTAAGGAATCTACTATTTTTTCTTATTTTTCTTAGCTGGAAACAGCAAGTAGAGACCACAGCTCCAATTTGTTTGTTCATGGTAAGATCGCTGTTGATTATTACCCCCAGGGTTTTAGCAGAGGTAGAGGGGGTGGGGGATTGTCCCTGATCTTTAGGCCAAAAAAGGGGGCTCTAGGGGTTCGTTAGGCCACCTGTGAGGATGACTTCCGTTTTGTCCGGATTCAAGCTTAAGGTGATTGCTGTTCATCCAGTCACGGATGAACAGCATTGTTGTCTGGAATTCGTGGACAGTAGTGGGGGAGTTATTGATTGGGAAGATTAACTGAAAATCATCCGCGTAGTTAAAGGTTTGAATTTTTCCTTCCTTAAGTGCATGAATGAGTGGGAGAAGGTATAGATTGAATAAGTGGGGTGATAGGGAGGAGCCCTGGGGGACATTGCATGTATTTTTAATCTTGGAGGTTGTGAAGTTTCCGAGACGGACCGCTTGGTAGCGGTTGTATAGGAAGGAGCTTATCCATTTGAGGGCTAGTCCTTGGATTGCAGCCCATGACCCGATCGACAAGGTGTTGTGGTCAAACGCGGCGGAGAGATCCAGAAGCACAAGTGCTTGGGGGGATACTCCATCCGCTTTTGCTCGTAATTGGTCCAAGACTGATAATATAACTGTTTCTGTAGAGTGTGCAGGGCGGAACCCTGCTTGGTGAGTGTCCAGGTAGTCTGACTGCTCCAAAAAGGCCGACAAGTTTTTGGCTACATGAGCTTCAAGTAGTTTGGCCATGTAAGGGATCAAAGAGATGGGACGGTAATTTTTGAGTGACCCGGGGTCTGCTCCTGGTTTTTTCAGGAGAGGGATGACTGATGCCTCTTCTAAAGTGTTGGGAACATAGTCTTGAGATAGTGAGAGGTTTAATAAGGCCATGGGTGGATCTGGGCAAGCCGTAAAGGCTTCCTTTAGGATCCTCGGGGCAGCAATCTTCAGGGGAGCCAGATTTGACCTTCATCATAAGGTCCCTGAAAGCTTCTTGGTCAAAATCAAAGATTTCCATCGGTAAAGAAAACAGAGGCTCCATCAGTGGAAACATGACGATTAGCCCAACTTTAGGCATACCACTCAACTCCAAAGTGGTGGATTTCCCTGCCAGCAAAGTACGTAATTTCTGAATATTCATTGCGAGCAAGCCCATGAACACCCCTATATGACAGGTGGCTTTATTTAAAATAATAACTGGTTCTTTAATATAGCACTTGATATCAAAGTTTTCCTTTTTTAAGATGGTGATGCTAATGTTAACCAACTTAAAAGTATTCAGTATATCAACCTCGTAAGGATGAAAATCTAAATTTACCTATTCAGCATTTAAACACATGACCTGCAGGTGACACAGATTCATTTTCATGGCTTTAAAGTCCACTTTCCCTCATGTGCTAATTAAACCTACTCCCAGACTGGCCTGTTAAACGTGAAGTGTAACACAAATAGAGGGGCGGACCTGTTCACACTTTACTCTTCTAATAAACAGGCAGAATCAAAGCTTGTGCCTCGCCTATGCTGCCTATATACGTTACTAGGCGTCTGCTCAGGAACTGAAGTGAGGAGTGAATGTTATGACAAATTGTCACTTTGCTCAGGGCATTAAAATCTTACTGTCACTCCCAGTTCTTGTCAAAACGTTTTTGCACAAAGTATCGGAGAGAAGCTGACTGGGAAAATAAATGTGCACAGTTCACCAGGATTCCGGTCCATTTTGCTGCCAAAAAGGCCTGGATGGCCAGTAAGGAACGTCCGGCGAGTTAGCGGTAAAGAAAGGTTGTCTGGGGTTTACAAATGTGATTCAGCACCACCATCTGCTGGTCGTTTGTTTTTCCTCCGGTTCCTACTTCAAAATGCATCAGAGAGCTTTTTAACAGTCTGTCTATTGAGAAATGTGTTGATTCTTACGGGCACAAAGGCTAGGCTACGGAGCTATTCTCATACTAATCCTGTCCAATTAAAAGGTCTCGTCAGATAAGTGTTACTCAAAATAACGCGAATAGAGTGAGGACTCCATGAGACTCCCACAGATAGCGTAACTGCTTGACATTAAACCATCCTCCTCTGACTAAAAAAGAATCGAGCATTGGTAAAAATAATAAATCGGTCCTTGGAAAGCTGGTGCGATATTTATTTATTTTATATTTTGAAAGCATATTCCACTGAATAAAAAAGAAGAAAAGAAAACGCAGTGCCTGCTAAAGTGTCAGCCTTATGTTTGCAATAATAAAAAAATTTAAAACAAGCTCTTGGCATTGCTGAGGGGGGAGGAGAAATGTGAGACGCGGCCTGGCGGCCGTGAAAGTGAGAATACCACTGGCCGGCCGTGGGCAGTGAATAATTAGGGGAGGAGAAATGCCTGAGGCCGAGCGCACGCTGGGGGAAGCTTCAGATGCCTTTGATATGGACGCGCTTTCTGTTTGACTGCTCCACAGGCACTGTACGAAATCCACCGATGGTTTAGCCCTGGTTTAGCCCCTATATCTCTCGCCAGCAATGCGCAAGCGCATTGGCAGGCGAGACCTAAAAAGGAGTTGTTATATACTAAACCTCCAGAAACGTTTTATTAACCAGTTATAAAGTCTTCTTTTTTTTAATAGAAATTATTTCACATTGTTACTGGATCTGCATTGCTAAACACTTATAAGGTCCCAAAGGTGAGACCTATTGGCTATGCCAATGCTTGTTATTGATTGAGTACAATGAGCAGCAGCACTTTTGATTAGGTCCTGAAGAAAGCCGCAAACACTTCTTTGAAGGGTTAATAGGCTGAAACATGTTGACCTCCTATTAACAGTGCATATATTTTTCTACCACAGTGCCCTGTTTTTAATCGTGGCCCAAGGGAGTACAAATAATGGAAACCATATACCCTTTACCAAGTTTTAACTTTCATTCTGCTGCCTCCACTACCCTGAGCTCATTATTGTGGTATTTAGTATACCTTTCTCTATAACAAAACATGCCTCTCAGTGAGGGGGTTGTACCCCGTACCGTGACTAGGTATAACTGAGCGAGGAGCTTCCGAATGAGGAAGCATGCCAACTATGGTGGGTGAGGGAAATCTTCCTTTTAAAGGGATATTTCATTTTAGCTAGGTCTTAATTTGCAACAGTAATCCTCATAGACCCAAAGGTTTCTTGATTGTGGTAGAAATACATTTTTACCCCTTCATTGTACGTTTAAGCACATACCATTGCTTGAAATGTTGTGATCAATGTAGGAAAAATACTCTGTGCACTGAGAAAATTTGTTAAAATAACGGAAAGTTGATAATCGCAGTTAATACCTTCTCATACCTGGATTTATCTAGAAGAGAAGTCTGTTAATTCTAGCAGATTTTTGATACCACAAGGTATAAGAAATTACGGGATCTTTATCTGATATCTTTATCAGTAAATTATCTGAAATTATTTAACAAATGTTTGCAAGTATTATTTCTAAAGATAAAGGAAGGCCTATATTTGTCTTTTTAAAATGAACCCCAGTGCGTATGACTACAATAACCACCGCTCTCAAATCAATATTGTGCTTGGTTTAGTGAGAAAGCTAAGTGATCCAGGAGAAACTAGGACTGCGCGTCAGTATTTTTCATAGGAAGCTTTAAGTTAGAGTGAAAACATTTTTTAGAATGCCCCAAAAATTGTGATAAAGATATTTCAATATGTTTGACAAAAAAATAGGTACATTTCATATTGAAATGGGAAATAAAATAACACAAACAAATATTTACACCACATGACAAAAATATTAGAGACTAAATTTCAGCAATATAGGAAATACTGAGGTTCACGTATTAATAATCCATTTGGTAAAAGTGGTTGTTTGTGGAGTCAGCACACTACTGTGTCTGTGATTGCTTTTGAATAAAGGCATTTTTAATGCACCCCATTTTACTTTCAGATTCACAAATGTCCCCTTGGGTTACTACCTCCTGTTACTCTTTTTCAGCCCACATACGGTTTCAAAGCTTAATACATACCTTAAGGATGTAAACCATATTCAGAAAGGACACTATTAACATTCCCCTTCCAAATTATGGATTGTTAAATGGGCTTAGTACATTTCAAAAAGGGGTTTAGCATTTGCAAACTTTGTGAATTACTGAACCAGTGGATTTTTTAACAATAAAACCCTTGGTACATGAGGCAATTCTTCTCAATTCCCTCCAAATTAAGTTTGCTAATAATGTTAGTTGAATGATAACCTGTGCACATACCTATTTAGTGATAGTGTTGCTTCAGATCAAATAATAATCATCACACAAAACTCTTACACAATACTTAAAGACAGAATTTCTGACATCCAGCTTTAATGTTTTGTTAAGTATATTTGCAAATGTTGTTACTTAAACAGGAAAGCATGTAAAGCGGTCTCTGGACATAAATTAGATGTAATCATAATCTTTAGATACATTTTCTGAGTTTTAGGACCAAAGTGTGTCTTCTGGGTTTACTCTAAACCACTATAATAAACATATTCAATGCTTTTAGATTTGATCTGTTTGTACTGGTTTCTATTGCCGACAATAATCTAGATTTAGACCAAGGATCAATTCTATCCATGGCTTTTAAAATCTATTTATCATTGATCTCTTTTAGTGTTATCGCAAATAAAACTGTAATAGAACTGATCTGAGAGATGGACTTTCAAGTATTATGCCAGGTCAATTTATTGAACAAACTATGGAGTTAAAATCTGAATAGATTAGATCCACAAGCATTGCCTGACCACTGTATTTTACATCAATAGATTACTAATCAGCACATTTTCTCTAAGTACAATTCACTCTTCTTCGGTATTTCGTGGAGCTCGTGCTGGGTCTATTTGAGTTCTTTTAAAATGACATTTTAATGTCCAAAAGTTAATGAACTCTAGTTTCAAGCCTGGTCAAACCTCAATGAATGATATACCTAAAGACGCCCTTCTGTTCCTACATTTTATTGTGCACCATGATTCAGAAATGGCATGTTTTTCCTTTCGGAGGTAACATTCTAAACATATTTATTGTTGTTGCCATCTGAAACATTATCACTAATTGGGAAGATAACAACAAGTGGTCCTGTGATGGTTGCTGGAATGGGAACTGTTTAATCAAAAGGTGGATTGAATTCAAGTTTAGGTGACAATTTTACAAAAGTGTATGGGTGTTGTATATATTTAAAATTGCTGATCTCCAAAAAGGCCTAAATCAATAAATTGAATGGAAATTCAAGTTTATCATTTGAATCCTATTGTTGGAAAAGATGTGATTTTGAACCCCATGAGGCGGTTCCTTTCCAGAAAGCAGGCAGGATGTAATCATGAGTCAAATAATGCTGAGGAGGTTAAAATATTCAAATTGAATTCAAATTACCCATGAAATGTTCATTGTTCAATATATTTCTTAGTATTTTAATGTGCGGACTTTATTGCTTAAGGAAAATAATTAGTATTTGTTTTTCTATATGTAGGAAGCATTACATTAATGGCATCAATGTATCCCAACTTCTTTCCTTTCCTTTCCTGTTCTTTATGAACGTTTCCATTGTTGAACTTTAAAGATTGCCCGAAATTAGGAATTGTGCTCTACATAACTTTGCTGTGTCACAGTATGTTGAATATTATGTACTACTTTTGTCTTTTATGTGTATGGTAACTGATGTTTTGTTTTGCTTTAATAATCAGCTTATGTTTATTAGGTTTTATTATTCAATAAAATGTTGCAAACACAACAAATGGTAGTTGATATGTATTTACAACTGCAGCATTTTTATTGTATAGGCAGTTTTAAAGTGGCCAAAAATATGGTCTGCGGGATGACGGAGGACCACATTGGCATCAGCTGGGAGAGGTTTGGGCAGGTTATTGGGGGTATATGTAAAGTTGGAAGTAGGGGGAACAACGCATGTACATTGTGTGGACTGTGACTCCTGGAGTTATTGTGAGGGATACCATGCTACCCTGTAAATGAATCCCTTAGTGATTATTATCAACAAACTTTATTCAGTTTTATAAAAGAAAACCATAAAAGTCATACATAAAATGATAAAACATCTTCCAAGTTACAGATTGACAAATATAATATGTCCAAGTTAATCAGAACACAAGGTAAAAATACATGAATTACAGTACAGAAGTTAATCACAGCTTGACCTGAATCTAACAGCGAACCGTAAAAAGTAAAGCGTATGCAAAACAGTGTCATTAGAGAGCAGTTGTAAAAAGATAAAAGCTGGTCTCACCCGCCTAAAACGCGCTTTTTTGAGAATGGGAATAATAAATAACTTTCTAGGGACAGCATAAAAAATACAAAACATTAAAAAAGGGTATCATGTCCTGAGGAGACTCACCGTTGCAGCTGCAGGGCATGAGACACAGGCCTCTGTGGAGGACGCGAGGGTGTGCCATGAGGTAATAGAAGATGTTGAGCCAAAACCGGGTCAATAGAAAACGATCATGGATGCTTTTAAGCCCTAGAAGTTAAGGTTCTGTGGTTGCTACAGTTTTTAACAAAATGTACTTACGCACACTAGGCTTACACAGCTCATTTCCCTCTCTATCACAGCAGCTCATTCTTTAAAAACACTCTTTGACCAGAGAAAGATCCCTCTTACATATGCTCTCAGAGTTAGCAAATAGTTCCTACCTACCCTGGAGAGGCCAACTCTTATGTAGTGGAGCCATCGGATGCTTGAGACATGGTCAAGTGAAAGGCCTTCCCGTAGGACGTCTTTGCTAAGTGTATTTTCTTAATTAGCCCAAATATTAAGCCACAATGCCAAGGGACGGAAAACCAGTACATCTCAGAGGAAAGACATCCGCAACTCTTTGTGCACGACATAAAATGGGGTGCTTTGTGGGACAGAAAGGGCCCATCGCAGGAAAGAGTTTTGTGCACTTTGCACTGCCCCTGCACTAATGTGGCCCCATATCTCACTTCCATAACTAACCTTTGAGATATATTTGTCTTCATATGTCTTCAAAAGAGCCCCTATTGGCTTCTCTCCCATTCTGCTGGCAAAGTTAAAAACAGCTGCAAAAGCTTTCACTAGATCCCATTTCTTCCAAGTATGCAAAGGGCACCAACTCAAGGAATCGTCAAACACAGCTCCCAAATAGGAGAAATCATTGGTCTTCGGTATTGACGAAAGTCCAAATTTAAAAGTGAACTGCTTAGCTTTTACGAAGTCCCACCTGCATAATGAACGACTTGGAATGATTAAACGAAAAGTCCAAGTCCTTCATAAAAAGGGCAAAAGAATTCAGAACAAGTTGTAGGCACCAAGCTGTCCTCACCCAAGGACTGCGTCGTCTGCGTATAGGAGGACTGGCAGGCTACGCTTGCCTACCTGGGGACAATCAGCATTTGTGGCCAGAAGGGTCTTCTCTAAGGAATTAATATATAGGTTAAAAAGAAAGGATGCTAAAATGCACCCCTCTCTTGATGTCAAGCTGACTGAAAGTTTATATTTCCAAGAGTAAAGGTTTGATTTTTAAGGGAAATATGTTTCGTAAACATTGCAGCTGTGATTGGTATCCTGGTAAAGAGAAGCTGGAAGTCATGAAGCCTTACCCTTACTTGGACAAAATATCTTCTGATACCCGGAATGAAAGTGAGCACATATTAATTAAACAACTCCTCGTTGCGTAGGTGGGTTAGAGGCTTATTACAATGTCCATAGGTACTTTCTACATTTATCACCTGTATATCGAGCAAAGTCTCTTATTCTCTGTTGTACGCTGTAGAATGCATAGATATTTCAAAATGCTACTTTTTAAATAAAATAGAATGACAATTTTAAGGACAATATGTAATTTGAATACACTTCTGGCAGTACCAGCACTTAGACTAGAATTCAGGATAATGAATGGTTTTGTGTAAGGCCTGGCAGCGGTAGTGCGATGGGGGCACCGGCTGCAGATGAACAAAGAAAACATAATTAGATATCTTTCACATACAGAAAGTTTTGATATGAAAAAAGAAAAGTGTGCATTCTATAGAAATTTTAAATATGCAACAGATATGTTTGAGTCAAATTAGGAAACTCTTATCTCATGGTCAGTTTATCAGCCAAAACTATTTTTAAAGGCATCCTTGGGTGCCCTTAGTTTAACTTTGGATTCTTAATTTTGTACAAATAAGGGAACATGTGATGTAATAATTTCATCCTTTTCTGTGACAAAGCCTCAAAAATATCTCTGGACTACAAAAGACAAAAAAGCACAAAGCAGCAGACAAAGGTCAAGCACATTAAATACCACCACTTTCATATATTTTACACAAGTGCAACTGCTCCCGGCATCCGCTGCTGGGGGGTGTCAGTTATAGAGAAAGTCCATAAGAAAGGAAGGCGCCCTCTGATTGAAGTCAGCCAGGAGACATACGTTATCCAAAATTCTTCTCTTTATTAACGTATATGTGCCTTTTCTGTACGGTTGGTTTGGAGTAATAACCCTGGGTGGCTCTGGGATAACTACTTCTATTATTGGTGTTTGGTCACTGGAGAGGTCAGTTATAGAAGCCCCTGAGATTTGTAAGATACTCGGGTCAGCCGGTGCAATTTCTAGATTTGGGGTCAGGGACAGTCGTCTCTCGGTCCGCTCTATTTTAGTTGCCACCGCTCCTAGAGACTTTTCTAGCATCCTGTCAATAGAGGTAGGTTTACTATTTGGTTTGGACAAGACCGGGCCTGTTTCTTCTCAAAGCATGCTCATCTCCCCATTCTGAAATATTTTTAAGATTAGACTCTCTTGTTAGTTATTAGGTTTAACTTTTAGGTGGACGCAAGAGGTTCCTCTTGAAAGCACCACTATGGTGCTCTATATGCACTATCTAAGACAAGCAGGGTAGGCACATACAACATTCTTCAGTGTTCTCAGTCGGGAGTCAATTGTGATACACACTGTGCCAATAAAAGAAAGGACAATTTCAAAAGTTTAGCAAGCTGGAGGACATAGCCACAGTACCTTAAATACGGGTCCCAGGGATTAGGGGTTGGAGAGCAGGCCCAGCCCAGCCTGCTCTGGCCTCGGACGGCCCCGCCCTTGGTCCAAGTTTCGCCCAGCGCGCTCCCGCGCGCGTCCCTTTGGTGCGAGAGCCCTACTCTGAATTTCAAGCGCCTCCTGACACTTGCTGATTGCATCACAGACCGGCGCCACAGGGGAAATGCTGGGGATTGTGGTCCCCCCGGACTTCGCTGAGTGTTGGCGTGCAGCAGGAAAGACAGCTGGGACAGGGGAACAAAGGTAAACGTTGCGGTCTGTCTAGACCGTTTAGTGGACGTGTTGCCGTGTCCTCGGAATAGCGTTGGCGGAGCCAATGCAGGGCTTTCAAGGCAGGGGAGATGTGGTCTAGCGGTGTGATATACAAGAGTAGTCTGGCAGCCGAGTTCTGAATCTGTTGTAGTCTTTTCATGGTCGTTAAAGGTGATCCGTGGTAGAGGCTATTGGCGTATTCGAGTTTGGACAAAACAAGGGAGATGGTAGCTTGGACCTTGTGTGGAAATCTCAAATGGGGAAGATTTGTAGCAGAGTTGTTATAGTAACAAAGCTTGATCATGCTAGTTTGTCCACTTGGGCATTCATCGATAGCTTGGAGTCCATGGTCAAACCAAGGTTTCTTACTTCCTTCGATACTTTAACTCCTTCTGTGCTCGTCATGAGGCACGGTTGAGCTGTGCTCATGACGAGCTGAGCTCGCCATGACCATTGGAACGTTCCCACACGGGGATAATTTCCCCGCTGTGCTGATCGTTCCAAACCGGGTGTGGTCATGACGAGCTCCACTCGTCATGAGCACAGCGACGCCGTGCAACGTGACGAGCTGAGCTCATCACAAGCACGGCAGCACCGCGTGCTGCCCTCCTCCCCCCGCACAGCAGGTGAAAACACCCCACAGCGAAGGGGTTAAGCAATTCAATTCAATTCAAATAGTGCTTTATTTGAGTGATTACTCATAAAAGCAGAATATACACCGAATTTTTAAAACAGAATTAAATTTACAGTCAAGAACAATGACACTGCACTAGTGAATTCATAAAAGACACATAATTTTAAAATTTCTCACAATGCTCATTGAATAGTTAAAAAGAGATAATTGCAGTTTTAAAAGATTTTAAAAAAGCAATGATGGCAAATAATCGTAAAGACAATTAATACAGACAGAGAATAGTTAAATAACTAGCAATCTCTATCTAAATGCAAAACATACAATAATAACAGTCATAAAAACAAGTTTTGCAGGCAGAGAATAGTTAACCAACTAGCAGTCTCCATTACAAACAGAGAATAGTTAAACAACTAGCAGTCTCCATTACAGACAGAGAATAGTTAAACAACTATCAGTCTCCATTACAGACAGAGAATAGTTAAACAACTAGCAGTCTCCATTACAGACAGAGAATAGTTAAACAACTAGCAGTCTCCATTACAGACAGAGAATAGTTAACCAACTAGCAGTCTCCATTACAGACAGAGAATAGTTAAACAACTAGCAGTCTCCATTACAGACAGAGAATAGTTAAACAACTAGCAGTCTCCATTACAGACAGAGAATAGTTAAAGAACTAGCAGTCTCCATTACAGACAGAGAATAGTTAAACAACTAGCAGTCTCCATTACAGACAGAGAATAGTTAAACAACTAGCAGTCTCCATTACAGACAGAGAATAGTTAACCAACTAGCAGTCTCCATTACAGACAGAGAATAGTTAACCAACTAGCAGTCTCCATTACAGACAGAGAATAGTTAACCAACTAGCAGTCTCCATTACAGACAGAGAATAGTTAAACAACTAGCAGTCTCTATCACAGACAGAGAATAGTTAAACAACTAGCAGTCTCCATTACAGACAGAGAATAGTTAAACAACTAGCAGTCTCCATTACAGACAGAGAATAGTTAAACAACTAGCAGTCTCCGTTACAGACAGAGAATAGTTAAACAACTAGCAGTCTCCGTTACAGACAGAGAATAGTTAAACAACTAGCAGTCTCCGTTACAGACAGAGAA
Source organism: Lissotriton helveticus (assembly GCF_964261635.1). NCBI lineage: Eukaryota > Metazoa > Chordata > Amphibia > Caudata > Salamandridae > Lissotriton > Lissotriton helveticus. Next base: position 439,510,486 of record NC_136058.1, read on the forward strand.
TAGTTAAACAACTAGCAGTCTCCATTACAGACAGAGAATAGTTAACCAACTAGCAGTCTCCATTACAGACAGAGAATAGTTAACCAACTAGCAGTCTCCATTACAGACAGAGAATAGTTAACCAACTAGCAGTCTCCATTACAGACAGAGAATAGTTAAACAACTAGTAGTCTCCATTACAGACAGAGAATAGTTAAACAACTAGCAGTCTCCGTTACAGACAGAGAATAGTTAAACAACTAGCAGTCTCCATTACAGACAGAGAATAGTTAAACAACTAGCAGTCTCCATTACAGACAGAGAATAGTTAAACAACTAGCAGTCTCTATCTACATACAAAACATTAATAATTTTGAGAAGCAATATAAACAGGATCTTTAAAAACACGTTTTGCTAGCAGAGAATAGTTAATTAACTAACAGTCTTTGCCTTATCGCCCATGCCCAACCTGTAAATTTAGCTATAGCTATTCCTATCCATGTAGATGAACTTGAACATATAATAGGAAGCGCAACAGAACTGCATGTAGTCCCAAGGTTCCTGCACATGGGTGCTAACCATACACGCCTTGGAGTACAATAGGCTTTACAAGAAAACAGGAAATGACCAAGTGTTTCCTTACCCATGCCACAGGCTGGGCACACGTCACTCCCGCCTGTACCCCATTTGGCAGTTAATGATTTTAATGGGAGGGCTCCAGCTCTCAGTTGGAATAAGAGCTTTCTGTCTCCTGGCTTCGTAATAATATCCCAATACAGCTCATACACGGGATACAATTTAGCCTCAAGAAAACTCAGGGACATAGACCCTATGTTAGATCGACTCAGGCTCCTGTTGGCAACGTACTCCCAATAGATGTTTTTTAGGACCAACTTGGGAGGGAATAGAGCACCAGCTGGATCTAACCAAATCGAGCTTAACCCTAGCTCGTATAATATAGCTTTCAATGATTTTAACCAACTAATTTTGTGAAAACTATCCGCTTTTATAACGTCGCTAAAGCCTTCTGCATAATGCAAGAGCTCGGGGGTAGTCCACAATCTACGCCAATACAAAATAGGCCGTAAACTGGCCGAGTCCTTAATTTGTTTCCTACCAAGATCGTATGTTAAGGGCAATAGCGGAGTGCTTTTCGGTGTACCAGTGACTAGCCGTAAAAATGTGTTCTCTGAAATCTGCAAAGAATTCAAATTTTCAAAGCCCCACATCTCCGCTCCATATAGTGCAGACCCGATTGCCTTTGCTTCATAGACCAGCAAAGCTGGCTTGACAGGTTTAGTCAAGGACTTCTTGTGTTCTGCATTGATGGCAACCCGCTAATTGTTTGTGTCTCAGCGTAGCAATGTTTATGTGCTGACTCCACCTATTATTATCTGCAATATGGATACCTAAATAAGTAAATGAATTTACAACCTCAAGGGGCCTGCCACTCATAACAATTTTTGACTTGAAACTGTGATGCGGCTTAAAGATCATGAGTTTAGTTTTAGATGCATTCACCTCTAGTCCATGTTCCCCACAAAAATTTTCAAAAATTAACAGAGCACGCTGCAAACCACTAGGTGTTTTAGATAAAATTAGCGTGTCATCCGCAAACATCAATATTGGGATTTTTAGACCTGAAAGGGTGGGAGCATCTACTGGAGCTGGAACCATACGGGAGACAACACCATTTATAAACAACGGAAACAAGGTTGGAGCCATTGAGCACTCTTGTCGAACACCTCTCTCTACAGGGAAGTCATCTGTGACCATACCATAGCCACCCCACTGAATTTTAGCATAAGTGGACTTGTGGAGGCGCATTATCAAGGTAAGTAGTTCCTCGGGTACAACCAAACTCTTTAGGACTTGCCACAATTTGGCCCGTGGCACCAGGTCAAAGGCGGCCCTCAGATCGACAAATGCCGCATAAAGACTGCCTCCACCCAGCACCACAGTTTTCCATTGCAGCAATTGAAAACGGAACACTTGGTCTACCGTGCCAGTTGCTCTTCGGAATCCTGCCTGATAGGGGGATAACATATTATTATCCTCTGCCCAGTCAAGGAGCCTATTTACTACTACTCGACCAACAATTTTTTGCACAGTGTCTATTAGGCTTATTGGCCTGTAGTTACCTGGCTGGGCTCTGTCCCCCTTTTTGAACACAGGAATAATCACAGCACCTCGCCATGACGCCGGAACCTGTGCTCCCTTAGCAATGAAATTAGTAAGTAAATGGATGTATTTACACCATCTACCTTTATCATTTACAAAAATATCAGCAGGGACGCCGTCTAACCCAGGGGCGCGCCCTCTGTTCACAACATTAATAGCAGACATAATTTCTTTGTAGGTAAAAAAATTCTCTTTGGAAAAGGACATAATAAACTCGTCCTCCCCTGTAATCTGATTATTAAGAGCATATTGTCTGGGGGTTAAGCGGTGATCCCAGTTCATCACGCCAAGCGGCAAGCGATCATAATGTTTCCAATCGCCACAGGTGAGTATTTCCGTTTTGGAAGTATTCAATTTGAGGTGGCTCCAAATCATCATTGATCCACGGCTCTGAAACAACTGAAAATTGGCGAGTTTCCAATGTCTTTGGGGCATTCCAGTTGAAGGAGTATTTGCGTGTCATCTGCATAATTATAGCATGTGAGGTGAAATTGATTGATCATGTAGATAGAGCCTTGAGGGACCCCTGCTTTTGTGGAGTATGGTTTGGACAAGAAAGGTGGGGGATGACATTAGTTCTGTTTCGCAGGTAGGACGAGATCCAGTCTAGAGCAGTTCCCTCTATGCCGGCTTTGTGGAGTCTTTGTGTTAGTGTTATGGTCAACCGTGTGAAAAGCAGCTGAGAGGTCCAAGAGGAGTAGGCAGCAACCATTTCGCAGCCAACTGTGTTCTTTTAGTACTGAGGTACCCAGGGCATAGGTACACCAGGGGTATCACTGGGGCTGCAGCATCTATTATGCCAACCATGAGAGACCAATCAAACTGTGTCTATTGGCCTGCCATTGCAGCCTGTGTAAGCTGGTGCTAGCACCACTTACTAAATATATAGGTTTCCTATATTTAGTGTCACTGCACTTAAGACCTATAAGTCACCCATATGGCAGGCCTTTGCAATCCTGATAGCAGAGTGCTTGGTTCTAAGCGAGAGGGTGCCCCTGCATAAGCAGGACACCCCTGCAGCCTACGGAGTCCATTCTCCCGGGTTCCAAGTGTGAGAGTGCCTCTGCATGAGCAGAACACCCCTAAAACCTTCGGAGTCCATTCTCCCGGATTGTAAGTGCATCAGCCATTACGATACATTGAGTGGCCATGTGTCATTATGCGATGACCATCTCTAAAGTGGCTGTAACGAACCCTGTCATGTTTGATGTCAAACATGTTGGAATCATACCTCCCACACAGTAAACAGTGTGGGAGGTAGGATTCCAGGCAATGTAAAGGTCCTTCCTTCAGGAGGCCCTCAGTGCTCCCGGTACCTTCAGGCCAGAACCGGACAGCAAGCTTTGACTGCTGCTGGCCTGAGAAACGATTCTAAAGTCCACATTTGTAAAGCGCACAATCACCCGTAAGGGTCTCTAGGCGCTGGGGGGCCGTCGGGAAGATTAAGCGAGCTATTGCCCAGAGTCACATGGTGCTGGGCTAACCTGCCACCAGAGCCGGGGATCGAACCGTGGTCACCAGATTCCAGCGTCAGTCACCCTGGCCGCGGCGCCACACCTCTCCCACTTCTGACCTCCTGCTGCTGAGCCGAGCTCGAGCACAGGAAGGCAGACAATAGGTATCCTGTCACAGGGTGGTGTGACCACCTCCCAGACAGGGTTTAGTGTATTGGGACCGGGTGGGAGCGCTTGCCAGTGTAGTACTTAAAATTCTGGATTCGTGTAATAAACTTCGTCGTAATGTGACGATTTTGGTATCAAAAGACCGAGAATGACAAGTACACTATGCACAAGCATTTTCGTCATATCCGAGTGACGATTTCACCCCGAAATCGTCATCTTCGTTCTGAACCCTTGGGTTCCATTTTGTGCACGGCAGCCATTTTGTGAGTTGCCCTCACATAGGCAGATGATTAAAGCCAAATTCGATTCCAAAGGACACGTACACCTTAACTGACTTCTCCGCGACCTGGGCAAGCTGAAACCATTGCCCCAGGCCGAACCTGCCCGGCCAGTTCCCTTCCCAGTGGCCGAGCGAGATAGCATCAAGGCACAGCCTACCATAAACCTTTTCATCGCACACACACCCTGCCTAATCTTACACACACCTGCCCTTGTTTCTTCTTCTACAACTTGCTTTACGATGAGGAGGTGCCCGTTTTTATTGGGGGTCCGTCGATATCTGATGAGAATACTGGGCCTTGCCGGATAATTTATTGTGGGCTGTACAAACTGAAACATGGGCTTGTCATCATGACTCTGCTTTTCCTTTGTAGTGAAAACATGTGAATGGTCTATTAAAATGTAAAGAATGTTTGCCTAAAGCACAATATTTCGTATAAGAAGAGAAGACTGGCTTTGTAATTTTGAGCAGTCTCCTGAGAATATACACCGTGTTGTACTTCTAGGACGCCTGTTACTTGGTTGCAGCCAATAAATTCGATCTTTGACTTCACCTAGAAGACTCTGAGTTTCTGTGTCTGAATCAGGAAGTACCCGAAGTCTTAGGGTGTACCCTGACACCGCTGGGTTCCGAAAAACCCAGTACTTCATCAGTGACACTTAGACAGCTTGAAGGGCACATTTGATGCCCTCTTTGCATACTCCAGCTCAAACCAGTTCAAGGAACCATTGGGTCCCTGCTCTGGCGCAAATCTGGTCAAAGGACATTGGAGTAACCTCCCCACTGCCCAGCCCCTCCTCTGGGACGGGTCCCTGAATCATCCCAACCCTTTGCTTAGGGTACTTAAGGGCTTACCTGAGGGTGGGTCCCAAGATTCGTCGTGGGATTCAATTCAAATCAAAATCTGCATCCTCTTCAACCGTCTGGACAGCCTGACCGAGCCATGCAGACCGCGTCGGACTGCAACCGTCTGGACAGCCTGACCGAGCCATGCAGACCGCGTCCGACTGACCTCAGCGGTCTTTTCCTTTAGGACTGAGACTGCAACTGGGAAGTCTCTGTCTGCTCCTATTCTCTTCGTTCTGAAAGCCCACTGCACCATTAGTGTCCGTGCTCCGTACAGGTCCCTTCCAGGTGCTGTGGACATCTAAAGACACCCGTAGGAATCTCCCTTGTAGTGTAGGGGTCACTCCCCTGCATACTCAGGCACCGCAACACAGCTGACCGATTGCTGATCTGGTCTTCCACTGGGTCGGTAACACAGGTGATGGTCCTATAGCTTCCTCGAGGCCTGCAGACCAGTATCCCTCACCGACACAACTGGAACCGACTCCCTGTGCACCACGTCGACTGGCCGTTGCTAAGTCTGGACGATTGTTGTCCCCAGAGATCTTTGGGCCTTCACAAAGGGTCTTATTCAACTCCAGTGGGCTCCCCTGCTTGCTCAGGGCCTACTCTGATTTACTTGCACATAGTGAGTCTCTTGGAATTTGCTGATCCCGACACTGCACCTGTTCCTCTTCTGCCATGTGTTGCCGTTCCCAAGGTCTGTTGATGCTCCCGCCAGACACCGACCCTCTGGATATCGACATCCGACGTGTGACAGCTAGTTCACCATTCCTGGTCGTCCTCAGTTTCACCTGGTCCACGTAGCTGCATAAACATAGGCACCATCAGCTTCTCTGCAGCCGCCGACATTGGTAAGCATATGACTCCCTTGCTCCTGGGTCACTCCTGGGTGACCTAGACTCTGTCCACTCTGCTTACAGGTTCTGCTCTTCTTGAATCCAGGCTTTTGTTTCACCGGACCCTTTTACCTTCTTTAGCAGTGGTATCTTCCTGAAATCCTCCACTAAATTCCACAGCGATTCTGACGCCACTTCACACCTATGTACCCGGCATCCCTCGTGTAGGTATCCTGGTTCCTGGGTTGGCAGTTCGGGCTGGACTGTTCCCATGAGGCACAGGGTCAAGACTGATTTTCATATGGCCATGTCTGAACTGGGGTGGCTTGGTGAGCAAAATAAAGATGGATTAAACCCAGATCTGTGACTAGGGGTGAATATTTTGCCATTGTGCAACATTCCGTCCATCATCTTGTGTGTTTTGCTGTTCCCCATATGTGGGAAGGGTATGCCCAGACGTGGGTCCCGTGCTCACTACGCCACTGTAGTCAAGCTATCCTGGCTGAAGACGGCTGATAGCCAGAAACCGGTCCTAGGATGCTTGATTCCGGTCCAGGGAAGACATGGCATGGCAGTCCCTCCCTCTGACTCCCAAAGGCACTCTCTTGAATTTCAGTTCATTTATCCACATAATACAATGTCACCGCATAATTATAGGTAACTCAGGAATGGTGCAATGTGGAAGCCGTTAATCTTCTGCCCTTTATATTCTTTTATACAACACTCTTCTGGTGTCATTTTATAATTCTTTTTACCAGGAATGTGTTTCCCGGCTTTTTATTGACGCTTCCGTTCCGTCCTTGTGTCTTTGAACAGCAGTGCCTATGAGTGCTTGCTTGTGCCTATGAGTGCTTGTTTGTGCCTATGAGTGCTTTTTTGTGCCTATGATTGTCTGTATGTGCCCATGAGTGCCTGTGCATGAATATGAGTGACTGTGTGTACCCGTGAGTGCCTGTGTATGTCTACCAGTGCCTTTTTTGTCTCTTTGTATGCCTGTATATTCATATGTGTGTGCCTATGACGGCTTGTGTGTGTGTATGAGTGTCCAAGGGTGTCTATATGGGACTGTGTGTTCCTATGAATGCCTGTGTATGCCCATTTGTGCTTTCGGGTGCTTATGAGTGCCTATGAGTGCCTGTTTGGTCCTCTGTGTGCCTATGAACATTTGTATGTATGTGTTACTGTGCGTGCCCGTGTCTTCTTGTGTGTGTCTATGACTGCTTGTGTGTGCCTATGTGTGACTTTGAGTGCCTGTGTGTGCCTATGTATGCCTATATGGACCGTGTGGTTCTATGAATGCCTGTGTGTGTGCTTTTGAGTGCCTGTGAGTGCTTGTGTGTGTCTACCAGTTCCTTTTTGTGTCTGTGTATGACTGTGCATTCTAGTGTGTGTGCTTGTGAGTGCCTGTGTTCATCTGTGTGCCTGTGTGTGCCTGTGCATGCATGTGAGTGCCTGTGTGTGTCTCTGTGTGCATGCCTATGAGTTCCTGTGTGTGCCTATGTGTGCCTCTATGTGCCCATGTGAGTTTGAATGCACTTTTGAGTGCCTGTGAGTTGTGTACCTGTGTGTGCCTGTGAGTGCCTGTGTGTGCCTGTGCATGCATGTGCATGCATGAGAGTGCCTGTTTTTGTTTCTGTGTGCATGTGCATGACTATGAGTTCCTGTGTGTGCCTATGTGTGCCTCTATGTGCCCATGAGTGTTTGTATGTGCCTCTGAGTGCCTGTGAGTGTTGTACCTGTGTGTGCCTGTGAGTGCCTGTGTGTGCCTATGTGTTCCTGTACGTGCCTATGTGTGCATGTTTGCACCTGTGAGTGCCTGTGTGTTTTGTACCTGTGTGTGTCTCGGTGTGCCTGTGTGTGCCTATGAGTGCCTGTATGTGCCCATGTGTGTTTGTATGTGCCTTTGAGTGCCTGTGAATTTTGTACCTGTGTGTGCCTATGAGTGCCTGTGTATCCCTGGAAACAAATGAACAGTGGCATTTGCAAGCTGTGTGAGAATTAATTCAATCACAGGCTTCTGTATTTTAAAGATATTCTGAGGCAGTGTTGACTGGATACAAACCATAACATTTGCTATTGAATGCACATTTGTCTGCTCTGCACTGCAATATAGTTTTCCCTGTCTGATGTCTGGTTGTCCCTGTCTGGTATGTGGCTGTCCCTGTCTGGTATGTGGCTGTTCCTGTCTGGTATGTGGTTGTCCCTGCCTGGTATGTGGTTGTCCCTGTCTGGCGTGTGGTTGTCACTTTCTGGCATGTGGTTGTCCCTTTCTGGCGTGTGGTTGTCCTTGTCTGGTGTGTGGTTGTCCCTGTCTGGCGTCTGGCTGTCCCTGTCTGGCATGTGGCTGTCCCTGTCTGGTATGTGGTTGTCCCTGTCCGGAGTGTGGTTGTCCCTGTCTGGAGTGTGGTTGTCCCTGTCTGGAGTGTGGTTGTCCCTGTCCGGAGTGTGGTTGTCCCTGTCTGGTATGTGGCTGTCCCTGTCTGGTATGTGGCTGTCCCTGTCTGGTGTGTGGCTGTCCCTGTCTGGGATGTGGCTGTCCCTGTCTGGAGTGTGGCTGTCCCTATCTGGTGTCTGGTTGTCCCTGTCTGGAGTGTGGTTGTCCCTGTCTGGTGTGTGGTTGTCTCTGTCTGGTGTGTGGCTGTCCCTGTCTGGTGTGTGGCTGGCTGTCCCTGTCTGGTGTGTGGTTGTCCCTGTCTGGTGTGTGGTTGTCCCTGTCTGGTGTGTGGTTGTCCTTGTCTGGTGTGTGGTTGTCCCTTGGCTGGCATGTGGTTGTCCCTGTCTGCAGTGTGGTTGTGGAGGTGGTAAGGGGTGATTGTATGGGAACAATAATCCGTAGTTGATGGAGCAACAAACCTAGCCGTAGGAAAGGGTTCACTTAATGAGTTGTGGAAAAGTAAATTTTGCCATGTTCTGTGTCCCTGCGTGTTCCCCATCTTATGTTGCATGTGCATGATTAATATGCATATGTATCCCCTATGTTTGATTAAAGACGCAATTACAGTTGTGTCCATCTCTAGTATGCCAGTTTTCAGTTCTCGTGAAAGCTACGAGTATTAGGCCTATGTAAAGTTACGTTGCCACGTTTCTCGGTGTGCACGTTATTTCATTGTAAAGTCCCCGTTTCTAGGCCTCAAAAGGGCCCGGACACCAGATTCAGCTCCAGTCTCCTGAGCCCTCGCTGAGGAGCGATACAGCCCCCACCTGTATTCATGACCCTTCACTTACTTCCTGCCTCACAGTGCCCGGCTTGGCCTGGCTCTGCCTGCTAGTCTGCCAAGAGTATGTTATGATTCTAGTTATCAGTCCAGCCCTCCTTTCTCTGCATTCCTGAGCTACTGAATCGCATCAATAGTTTCAGTCATCGTCTAGCCTTTACGTCTCCATGTAAGAGAAATACTGTATTAATGGTCATTTAATATTCTTCAACACACACTACATGTATTATAATGCATGCACCAGTCTTAGAATCTGTTAGCCTCTACCCCGATAACTTTTAGTTTATATCAACATGTTCTCTAAACATCAGATACTAGATAGTGTTTAGGTACATGTCGCCCTGACTCTCCAGACTTCAGTCTCTGCTCCTAGCGCAGAAGTCATAGCCCCCAGCTTCTCCTAGTAACACGTCATTGTCAGTTTACGCGCACCACTAGGTTAGAGGTCCCGGCTCCTTAGATAGCCCCCTCCATGTTTCCGCCCCATTTATGACATATTCTGTTACGTTTACATCACATGTCTATGTATACGCCTCCTGTTACACCTACTTTCACCCTTATCTTTCGCGACTGTTACTGACCCCACCCACTGCTCCGCCTATTGTATGTATTGTAATGCAATTGTTTTAGTATATATACTTGTGCACTGTTATTAAAAGTTACGCCTATATGCCAACGCCGACGCCAAAACCGATCCTGCCCCCGGCAGCGCTGCCATCCTATTCCTGTGCAGGTTGTCCTGTTCCTGTCCTTATGCTGTATTAAACCTGCAAACTCCTACTACCTCGAATCTTGACTCTTATTTATTGAGCTATCTGTTATTACTATGTCCAGTCAAAAATAGATCCGGTATTATTTATTTATATACCACATAATGGCGCCCGAATAGGGACTTGCCCTTTCCCCACGCGCCGGTGAAGCCACGTAAGCCCCCTGATCCTCTGCAGCCGTGACGGAACCATACCGTGCACGTGCAGATATTTCTGCTTCAAGTATCCCTCAGGCCCACGGAGGAGACAGAGGTTGCGGTCCAGCATCCAGACGAGGCGGTGGAGGAACGCGGCGAGTCCCGACCAGAGCCCAAGCCGAGAGTTCAAGGTCCGAGGTATCCGGAGGCCCACCCGTAACGGAAGTCCGAAGTCCGTGTCCGTCCGGCGTCGAAGCAGTCCAGTCCGAGGCCTTCCGTTCTTGCTGCCCGGTGAGTACCGTTGCTGGGGTAGTATCTAGACAGGGTCAATCTAATTGACTCTGGTCCGTGAGTTTGGTGGTACACAGACCCAACACGAAGTGTCCACTCCGGTGGATGCGGGTCCTGACGTGTCTCTTTATGAGACCGGTAAGTTTCGTACTGTTTCAGCAGTGCATCTAGTCTCTGTTCTAGTCAGTTCTGCCCTCGAGAAATTCTGTATTCTGTTTTCAGTATTCCAGGTAGTATTCTGTCCGAACTGTTATTTTAAAATGTCATTCATGTATTTTAATGTCGTGGTATGAAAGTGGTGTAATTATCGTGTTCATTGTGTATTGTATTGTGTCTAGATTACAGTCCAGTCATGCCGTTGTTTTCCAAACTACGTCAGTTAAAAACTAGAAAAGGTCTGTTAGAAGAAGCAGTTCCTGTCCCGCCTAGGGACAGTCCAGGTCACTTTATGTATCAGAAGCATGGCATAAGTGCCATATTGTATCTAGATTTATGGGTAGAGTACACCAAAGAGTTAGAAGAAAAGTATAGATGGCCCGTATCAGGTACGTGGGATGCCGAGTGCATCATGCGAGTAGAAGAAGCATTATGGAAAAAGAAAGCCAGACAGTCACCGAAAGATGCCATCGAGTTATGGCGCAAAGAATCTCATAAAAGAACCGAAAAAGAAATCAGAAAGTCAGAATTAAGTAGAGAATCCTTAGAACGAGCCCAAGAAAGGGAATTAATCGAGATAGGTGAACGAGTTAAAACCGAACAGTCAGACAGACAGAGAAATGCCCTTATTAAGGGTATGTATCCTCTTCTTGCCGAGGGATTGCCAAAAGCAACCCCGGAAGCACCATGTAATTTTCCGCCGCCATGAGTTCCGACCAAGCTACGTCACAAACCGACCGCAGCTGATATTTTTCTCTCGTCCTATTTGGACGACACAGTCCCAGAATATGCAAATCCTGTTCCGCCAGTTCCTGTAAATAATGCAATTCCTGCTCCTCCAGTCACCGGGGCACCTCTTGCAGTTCCTGCTACGGTACCCCCGGTCCAGCCCATAGTACAACTTCCCGCCACATCAGCCACTCTACTAGCACGAAGAGTATCAGTCGACGATTCTAGTTTAGGGGCCGCAGGAGGAGGTCCTCCTGGTACCCCGCCACCACACCAACGTGTAACGTTAGTCGAGTTACATGAACGTGCGTTACAGCGTACGCCCAAATATAAGTCCGTTGCAGACATCCGACGAGCTCTTACTGAATGCCGCTATGATCCAGTCACAGGCGATGATAGTACGGTTATATATTCCATACGTGTAAGACGGGTGACCGGGTATTTGGACACCCTACCGGATATGAAAGAAGATCTAGGCAGAATATATCGTTTCATCCGTACAGGGGATGATCCAGAAAGTATTGGCGAAGCCATGTCTCAAAGGAAAGCTGAGATCCAGCTCATGATATTAAAGTTTCTGATTAATTGTTTAATAAGGGAACAAGATTATCCGACCAAAGATCCGGCCGAAATGAGAACACTAACAAGGTGGAGTGATAATATAGCCGAGGGTAAGCACAGAACTATCAGTAGTATAGAGAGTATGTACAAGAAAATTCGTAAGGAAATAATAAGGTTACACGAACAACGTAAAACAGCACAAGTAAGCGAGAAAGAAAATGACTCTTTTACAGAAGAGGTAGAGGACGAGAATACCGCCAGAATAGCGTATGTAGGAAAATCTAGATTTCCAGATCGCCATTTACGCCTAGAACACAAGAAAGTCTTTCATCATCCAGCACCAGAACAAGGTTCTCTAGAACAAGTATTTCAAGCTACCGATCACATTTTGAAATCACGAATCGGTTATAGTGAATTAAGTACTATGCATGAACAAGAACTAGTCCGATCAGCAGTCCGATGGATTACTGATTCTACCACTTTTCCAGACGAAATAGTGGCACAAATGTTTCTGAAATTGCCCCCAGCCGAGCAACGACTGGTGGGTATGTATATGATCCAGCACCTCATCACTCTGTATGAGGGTCAACATTCTGATCCAGGTCCGTTACATGATGTCCTGAACGAGTTACTCCAGTATAGATGGAAAGGTTTAGGTACCGATTTAATTAGTGTCATTCTAGAACAGCGCCATAAATATAGTATGTTTTTGAACCCGCATTTTGTTCATGTCTCACCTCCAGAAAGTAAACCGTTTTACATAGACAGACAGCATCCGTTACGAGAAGTACACCCAGTCAGGACAGCAGATGGTGAAATGCAACGAGTATTTGTTTACACCCCGATTACAAAGATGGAACTCTTAGAGATGAAGAAATTAATTCCTTGTCATGACAAAGATCCAGCAGGGTTCCACCGAGAATTAAAGGACATGCTCCGTATGGGAGAATATACGTATCCAGATATTATTAAAATGTTAAAGGTCCTGTTGCCCGCAGGGGTATATGAAAAACTCAAGGAAAAAGAATGGGAGGTGGGAGAGAAAAAGATTGATTGGGCAGTTCTAGAAGCTGAAGATAAGATACGAGTACCAGGTACTGGTCTTGGAGAGAAATGTAAAGAATTACCAGAACTGTTAATACAAGTTTTGCCCAGATTGTTAGCCACTAAAAAGGAAGACTGGGATGCAATCTCAGCCTGTAAACAGAAACAAGATGAAGACACTAGTGATTTTTATTCTAGGTTTGAGAAATGTTTCATTATAAACATTGGCTTGAAGACAAGTAGCGAGTCATACCCTCATCTTTTTGTTACTAAATTAGTCGAGAATTCAAGTCCACAAGTTAAGAATCGAGTTTTGAAAGTCGAAAGTACATGGCAAGCTAGTACCCCGTCGCAGATGTTACAGATGCTCCAGTATCACCAGAATAGAATCAGAGAAGAGCAAGAACACGAGAGAAGACGTATGAAAGACACGAAAATGAAAGTACTAGTTGCACAATCTATTCCACAAGACAGTCAGAAGAGGGGTCCGAATCAAGCCAGTCATCCTGCAGCTCCCGTTAAAGGGACATGCAATTATTGTAAACAGCCAGGTCATTTTATAAACGAGTGTGCAGTTCTGAAACACAATATAGCCACTGGTAAGACTAAAGAAAGACCACGTCCGCCTAGACAAGAACAAGTTTCACAGACTTCTCAGCCACAGAATGCACAACAGACAGTTCCAGCACCGCAGCCTATTGCTGCAACACAGCATGTTACACAGCAGATGTACCAGTATGCTCAGACAGAGTATCCAGAGTATCAACAGTACTCATGAAACAGCCTAGAGAGGGAGGTAGGCTTGCCTCTCATCGAGATTCCTGTAGATCAAGAGGGTCCCTATGTTCATAGTCAAGTACTAGGGAAAGACAGAAAGTTTCTGATTGATACAGGGGCAAGTAGGACGACCATAAGTCACGCCGAAGTTCCAGGGGCTCCGCTCTCAGGCTCTAGAAATGTTTCCCTTGGATTTTCAGGAAAGCCTATTGTAAACGAGATTTCAAAGCCAGTTACTCTAGAAGTAGGTCCATTGTCCCGAACTACTGATCTATTACTTACGAAATCATGTCCAGAAAATTTGTTAGGCATTAAGACACTGAAAGAATTAGGTGCAGTTATTTGCTGTTCCCCCGAGGGAATACGCTTGTTTTTACGTGACTTCAAGGGTCACTATGTATTACGAGATTTTGATCCAAGATTGTCTAATGTTCCGCAGCATCTATGGGCGCAAGGTCCAACTGATGTTGGTTTCATGCAGATCACACCTCATCGTGTGACACTCAAGCAAGGTATAGTCCTGCCACGAATCAGACAGTACAGATTGCCACCTGAGGCTGTAGCAGCCTTATCCAAAATTATTGACGAGCTCATGGCTCAAGGAGTAGTTGTAGAAACTGACTCCAATGTATGTAATTCTCCGATCATTCCAGTCATGAAACGTACTGATCCAAATGCACCCCCAGTATATCGATTAGTGATTGACCTCCGAGAACTCAATAAATGTATTATTCCCCAGTATCCAGTTGTTCCAGATATTTCTTCCCTATTGACAGCCATTGATTCCGAAGCCTCATTTTTTACAGTCATAGACCTCAAGAACGCGTTTTTCAGTGTCCCCATTCATCCAGACAGCCAGTTTCTTTTCGGTTTTTGTTTAAATGGAAGGAGCTATAAATTCACACGAGCTCCTCAAGGTTTCACAGAAAGTCCTAGTATTTATAGTCAAGCACTTAAGAGACAACTAGACAACGTTCACATGCCAACTGACACTGCCCTGCTCCAGTATGTCGATGATCTACTGATCACAGCCCGTTCTGAACGTGCTTGCGAGCGAGCATCACTTACAGTCTTGTATTTCCTTGCCGAGATGGGGCACAAGGTGTCCCCTTCGAAGCTTCAATTCTGTGTCCAGCAAGTGATCTACTTAGGCCACTTACTGTCCAAGTGGGGTAGGCAGTTGACACCAGACCGTATCCAGTTAATAGCGAGTCTTCCTCAGCCCAAGACCCAGAAGGAGGTACGTGCTTTTATCGGCCTTACTTCTTATTGCAGACAATGGATTCCTCAGTATGCATTTCTAGCCAAACCACTGATACAGTTAACGACACAGGAGGCAGCCGTATCGACTGTCCTCCCTTGGACATCTGAACATACACTTAGTTTCAATGAGTTAAAGAAAGCTTTATGTCAAGCTCCTGTTCTAGCTACACCGAACTACAGTAAGCCTTTTACACTTTTCGTCACAGAACGTGAAGGTACAGCATTATCTGTTCTCACACAAGATCAAGCAGGACAATACAAGCCCTGTGCTTATTTTTCGAGCACATTAGATCCAGTAGCCCAGGCTCTGCCTGCGTGCCTCAAGTCAGTTGCAGCCACGGCACTAGCTATCAGACAAAGTGATTCCATAGTATTAGGACATTCCTTGACAGTACAAGTTCCACACTCCGTGGAAGTTCTTTTAAACCGAACACAGACTCAGCACTTGACAATTGCACGTTTAACAGGTTATGAACTGACACTGTTCCAGCCACACATAGAAATCAGACGCTGCAACGTTCTAAATCCTGCTACACTGTTACCGTCAGTTACTTCGAATCCTGCCACACACGACTGTGTGGAAGTAGTTAATACTATGACTAAGCCAAGACAAGATCTGACAGACATTCCATTACCAGATCCTGACCTGACACTTTATGTGGATGGTTCATGTATGAGAACAAGTACAGGAGAACTAGTAGCCGCGTATGCAGTGACTACTGACACTGAAGTTATAGAAACACACCGTATTGACACCCTGTCTGCTCAAGCAGCAGAGCTAGTTGCTCTGACCCAAGCCTGCATACACGCCAAGAACCTGAAAGTTAATATTTACACAGATTCACGCTACGCATTCGGAGTTGTACACGACTTTGGAGTGCTCTGGCAAGAGAGAGGTTTCATGACTTCTCATGGAACCAAGATTCAGCATGGTCTCCTTATTCAAGCTCTGTTAGATGCAATACATTTACCGACATCTATTGCTATCATGAAATGCAAAGCACATACTAAAGTTACCGACATTATTTCCCAAGGTAATGATCTAGCAGATCGCACCGCCAAGCTTACAGCACAGACTCCAGACAGGTCAGTTAATCCGACACAGATACATACTCTAGAACAGACTACTAGTATGACAGTTAAGGACCCTACTCAAGATGTCATAGATATCCAGTCACATGCTACTCCGGAAGAAATTAAGAAATGGTCCGAACAAGGAGGGGTTCAGACAGATCAGGGATGGGTGACGAAGGGTAGAGCCTCATGGTTTCTCCCCGACTCTATGGTTCAAGTCATTATCAATACTGCACATAGTCCAGCACACTTAGGAGAAAAAGCCATGATAGACAGTATCCAGAACATTTGGTTTAACAAGCATTTACGAGCTGCAGCCAAGCAGAAAGTCCGTACCTGTATGATATGTTGTCAATTCAATCCAGGTAAAAGTGTCCCGGTGGAACAAGGTGCATTCCAGCCCCCTGACCACCCTTTTGAGGTCCTCCAGATGGATTATATTCAGATGGAGCGATGTCGAGGTTTCAAGTATGTTCTTGTAGTTGTATGCGCTTTGTCCAGGTGGACAGAAGCATATCCAGTTCCAGATTACACAGCCGCGACCACTGCCAAGCAGTTGGTTCGTGAATTCTTCCCCCGTTATGGACTCCCTAGGGTCGTATATTCTGATAACGGCCAGCCATTCTCATCTGAATTGATGAAGCACGTTTCCCTTCTGTTAGGGTACCAGTGGAAGTTTCATTGTGTACGCCATCCTGAAGCAGCCGGTCTAGTAGAGAGACATAATCAGACCCTGAAAATCCGTATTGCTAAAGTCTGTCAAGAAAAAGGTGTAGACTGGTTAGTTGCTCTGCCAGTCGCTCTGTTTTATATGCGCATGGTCGCACATTCCAGATCAGGTCTGTCCCCGTACGAGGTCGTTTTTGGCCGCCCCCCTAATATGTGGGGTACACCTAGACCCCGAAGTATTACAGATGTTTCAAGTAATATGCTGACAGATTACCTAGCTTCCTTGATGTCTGCCCTACACTCTTGTCGTTCACAGGTTGCCGCCGCATTTCCAGACAATACCGAGGTGGCACCGCATGAAATCGTTCCCGGAAATCTGGTTCTCGTAAGGAACTTTGATCGTTCAAGTCCGCTGGAGCCCCGCTGGAAGGAGCCTAAGCAAGTCCTCCTGGCCACCCGTACTGCCGTCAAGCTGGAAGGCAGGAAGGGCTGGGTACATTTGTCGCATGTAAAGAAGTTTTATGGACTAAAGACTGTTTCCAAGAACATTTCCGAGGATTTTAAAGACTGCCAAAGTACTATTCTCAAGGACTGTCCCGCAAATGACATTGATACGAAACCCTCCCTGTTAGAGAAAACTCCGCAGCAGGAGTATAAGTTAAAATTAAGGTCTAGTAAAATAAGTCAGCCAGTTTGATTGTCTAAGTCCTCCCCTAGGTGAAACGGTTAGACCGGTTTCTGACATGTATAAAATAGACCCCCATAGAGAGAGAGTTAGTGAGAACTCTAAAAGTTGCATTATTATTTTATGTTTTCTGCTATATCTCAGCCTTATGATTACCTGCACGAGTTATGCATTGTATTTATATTTTCCAGTTTCTCATGTAAATAAGTCTCCTAATACTACAGTAGAGCATACGTTTAGTGATCTGCCTCCTCATGAACTATCTTATCGTCTTGCTATGCGAAATAATTCCTTTATCCGCATGTTACATTATTCACACCAGACCAGCAATGCCACTAATTGTTGGGTGTGTGGTCGACTCCCCCCTTTCCAGACACCGAAGGGAGTTCTGCCACTCTTTCCTTATCCGTTTTCACATAACGGTTCATGTGGAGCATGGTCCACGTTAACGTCATCCTCAAATGATATGTTCTTTCTGAACAGTACATGTTTTCCAGACAAGCAAGGTCTTCCCCACAGAACAGGGTTAGATCTAGAAAATGAAGTTTATAATTTGGGTAATTATTCTTCGAATTTCATGGTCCTGAATGTTCAGTCTGATACTACTCCAGACTTACCTGCTATGTCAGTACTACCAGTCAAAGGCGAATTATGTGTCAGAAAGAATGGTTCCGTACATGTAGGACATAGTGATTGTACTACTATTGTCAAGTATAGTGACAGTGGGAAATCTATTTTCAAAGCTTCACGTCATTCTT
The DNA here is from genome assembly GCF_964261635.1 of Lissotriton helveticus. Taxonomy (NCBI): domain Eukaryota; kingdom Metazoa; phylum Chordata; class Amphibia; order Caudata; family Salamandridae; genus Lissotriton; species Lissotriton helveticus. Next base: position 439,528,362 of record NC_136058.1, read on the forward strand.
ATTTTGTTTGTGGTCAGACCGCATATGTTCGTCTGCCCCTCGATTGGGAGGGAACCTGTTACATTGCCTTCCTACTGCCACCAGTTTTTCTAGCCCCACCTGACTATCATAGGAACTCCCACCTAGTACATACTAGACACAAGAGAGACCTCCCGATTGTCGATTATACTGAAACTGCTCTAGAACAATACATAAACATCAATAAAGGTGTCTTTCCCTACTTAGGTACTGTCGTGAATAGTAAACTGATACGTAGATTAACCAGAACACTTGAAGCAGTAGTGATTGAGACTACCTCTGCTCTAGGTAACTTAACCGAAGAGCAATCCTTTATGAGAATTGTCGTGCTCCAGAATCGTCTCGTCCTTGACGTCATACTGGCCGATAGGGGCGGGGCATGTAGAGTCATCGGATCTAGTTGCTGCATTTTCATTCCTAATAACGCGCCGTCTGTTTATTCAGCTATAACCAGACTCCATAAAATTGCCCATCTGTTACACCAAAATCCAGGCACCTGGACATGGTCCGGTTGGTTCTGGAATATAATTTCCGCCTGGGGATGGAAAGTGTTGTCATTTCTAGGTATTGCAGTAGCGATCATATTCAGTTGCTGCCTCTGTATACAATGTGGCCCTGCGATTTGCGGCATTTGTGCTACCTCTTGTATTCCTAGTCCCGAGTCCCGTTCTAAATCCAGTTCCAAGAAAATTCGAGACGAGCAAATGATATTGTATGAAATAATAGATGGTATCATGAATATTGATGTTTCCTGATGGAAACGTAGTGACAAGGAGGGAATGTGGAAAAGTAAATTTTGCCATGTTCTGTGTCCCTACATGTTCCCCATCTTATGTTGCATGTGCATGATTAATATGCATATGTATCCCCTATGTTTGATTAAAGACGCAATTACAGTTGTGTCCATCTCTAGTATGCCAGTTTTCAGTTCTCGTGAAAGCTACGAGTATTAGGCCTATGTAAAGTTACGTTGCCACGTTTCTCGGTGTGCACGTTATTTCATTGTAAAGTCCCCGTTTCTAGGCCTCAAAAGGGCCCGGACACCAGATTCAGCTCCAGTCTCCTGAGCCCTCGCTGAGGAGCGATACAGCCCCCACCTGTATTCCTGACCCTTCACTTACTTCCTGCATCACAGTGCCCGGCTTGGCCTGGCTCTGCCTGCTAGTCTGCCAAGAGTATGTTATGATTCTAGTTATCAGTCCAGCCCTCCTTTCTCTGCATTCCTGAGCTACTGAATCGCATCAATAGTTTCAGTCATCGTCTAGCCTTTACGTCTCCATGTAAGAGAAATACTGTATTAATGGTCATTTAATATTCTTCAACACACACTACATGTAGAATAATGCATGCACCAGTCTTAGAATCTGTTAGCCTCTACCCCGATAACTTTTAGTTTATATCAACATGTTCTCTAAACATCAGATACTAGATAGTGTTTAGGTACATGTCGCCCTGACTCTCCAGACTTCAGTCTCTGCTCCTAGCGCAGAAGTCATAGCCCCCAGCTTCTCCTAGTAACACGTCATTGTCAGTTTACGCGCACCACTAGGTTAGAGGTCCCGGCTCCTTAGATAGCCCCCTCCATGTTTCCGCCCCATTTATGACATATTCTGTTACGTTTACATCACATGTCTATGTATACGCCTCCTGTTACACCTACTTTCACCCTTATCTTTCGCGACTGTTACTGACCCCACCCACTGCTCCGCCTATTGTATGTATTGTATTGCAATTGTTTTAGTATATATACTTGTGCACTGTTATTAAAAGTTACGCCTATATGCCAACGCCGACGCCAAAACCGATCCTGCCCCCGGCAGCGCTGCCATCCTATTCCTGTGCAGGTTGTCCTGTTCCTGTCCTTATGCTGTATTAAACCTGCAAACTCCTACTACCTCGAATCTTGACTCTTATTTATTGAGCTATCTGTTATTACTATGTCCAGTCAAAAATAGATTCGGTATTATTTATTTATATACCACAGAGTGGAAAACATTCCTGTCTTGAGAAAAGAAAATGTGTTTCTTGAGTCCCCTCACTCACCAAGGGTTACCCCTAACTGACATGCTTCATCATTGGGGCCATCCCAAACAGCTACTGTCTGGGGCGTGCTGCGACTTGCGAATTTACGTAGGAGCAGTTTTATTTTGACATGTGTGTAGTGCCGTGTATGGGGAGTGGTGCAGGTGACGTTAAAAGTTACCTAGCTAGTGAGACTATACTTTATTCTTGCTCCTAGTTGGTAAGGATTCAGAGGAGGGGTGCAGAGGAGGTGAGGCCACGTCATCCTTATCAGAAATTTACCCTAAAATAGCTTCATGTCAATGGCTCGCTAAAACTCGGAGCCGCCCACTTCACCACAGCAGGTCTTAAGGTCGCTCGGTGTGTTTACTTTATGTCACCACCAGGAAGATCTGCTGCTTTATTAACTTCCACTTTCCACATTGAGCTGCTTCTGTTCGGTTACTCTGCCTATTCCATATCACCCTGACTAGTGGCCACTGAAGCGAGATTTTCGGATCTGATCTGTTTTGTCTTATTTTGTGGGGTTTATTTTGTTATCATTTTTTTAATTTGTCTTCTCATTTATTCAGCGTGCAGTCTGCGGCAGTTCACATCATTCTGGTGTTGGGTGCTGAGGGTCACCGCCTGGGTGTTCAACCCTTCACCCCGCCATGCCCACCTGCCACACGGACTGCCTGGAGCGGCCCCTCTCCAGGGTCTTCGGCCGCCTGGGTGCACTGATCACCAGGCATCCCTGGTGGTTCCTGCTGGTGCCCGTGGTGCTGGCTGCAGGGCTGGGAGCCGGGTTCTACTTCTTGCCCAAGAGGCTGTCCAATGATATTGAGGAGCAATTCACTCCAGTCGGGGGGCCCGCCAAGAGCGAGACGGCTGTTATAATAGACCACTTCCCTACCAACGACTCCGGACTCTTCTCGGCACAGAGGCTGTACACCGAGGTCACTTACGCCTCCCTCACTGCGGTGACCAGAGACAACAATAATATCCTGACACCTGCCGCCTTCGAGGAGCTGCTGAGGCTGGACCGGATGGTAAGAGCTCTGCGTGCGACCAGCATGAACATAACCTTCGAGCAACTCTGCGCCCACAGCGGGGACTCCTGCATACCCCCAACCCGCTGCTGCATGAGGTGCAGGGCAACCCTGCTGCCATCCTGAGCCTCAACATCACTAAAGTAAAATAACAAACTGAAAAGCATACACGATTTAAAAGACTGTTTTCATCACGTTGGGTAATTTTCAAATCACCTGTCGTTCACCCACGCTCACTCGAGTAAGGAAGGGACGAGATATTTGTAGTTAAACAGCGACAGTCTAGTAAGAGCGCTCACTTTACAGTACACATCGCTGCATATAACAACTGCCAGTACTCCTTTTCGGCTAACGAATTTTGCAACAAAGTGTGTCACAACACAAGCACACGCAGCTACGATATTTTCATATTCTCATACTGTTACAGTACAGTATTAAATCAGATTGCTTAAATCCTAGCTTAGTTGTCAAGTAGACGTTTGATCACATCACTGTCGCTCAGAAGGACACAGAGAAAGGCTATTTTCATGCAGCGTTTCAAACCACACATCTGCAGTTTCAAGGCGTTGTGAATCACAGCACCTTAACTAATCTAACGGTACTGCGCCCAAATGGTAGATTTGTCTTGATTTCTCTAAGGAAAGCATGGCATTTCTGAACGCGACTGAAAACGATGATCTTCAAATGAGTCACTATACATTTACTATTATAAAAGCTTCAATTCTCTCGAGTGCCTTATTTTCCTTTTCATAGAGCTTAAGACCGCTGTTTATCTTTTCTGAGCGCTGCAAATAAAACAAGTGGGGGGGTGGGGGGAGTGCGAGAGAACACACAGCTGATTCCCTTGCGGGAGCGAGCAAAGATATGTTGCCAAAGCTCGCTCCCGCAAGGGAATCTCCAAACGTGCCTACATTGCCATTGAAAGCAATGCAATGCGTGCACGTTTGTGGCTGAAAAGCCGAAATGATTTCAATAGGTCTTTTTCTACCAGCGCATGTGCGCTGCGTAGGCGAGACCTAAAAAAGGGGGTTAATGATAGGGAAAAAGTAACTGTTATGTGTTTAAGCGCCTAATATTTAGTGGACATGTTTCGAGGTGTCCCCTAAACCTCTTCTTCAGGACCACATGGGGACTAGTCCCATGTGTACCACTCCGTGACAAACTTATAATAAAGAATATTGTAATACAATCAATACAGAAGCACACTTAATACATGGGCATCAAATAAAATACTTACTGCTTAATTAGACTTGTAGTATTTTTTTTTAGGCAATAATGAGCCTCATGGTCAGCCAGGGTGGAGGGGCCTGTAGTAACCTTGACTCAGCAACCCTCTGTTGCTATGAACTGAACATTCCCAGGGTTCCCTGCCAGCCCTGCCCTGCCCAGCTCTGCCCTTTCAGTCCTGCCCTGCCAGCCCTCTCCTGCCCTGCCAGCCCTGCCCTGCCCAGCTCTGCCCTGTCAGCCCTGCCCAGCCCTGCCCTGCCCTGCCCAGCTCTGCCCTGACAGTCATGCCCTTCCAGCCCTTGCCAGCTCTGCCATCAGTCCTGCACTGCCAGCCCTTTTCTGCCCTGCCAGGTCCTTCCAGCCCTGCCCTGCCCAGCTCTGCCCTGTCAGTCCTGCCCTGCCAGCCCTTTCCTGCCCTGCAAGCCCTGCCCAGCCCTGCCTTGCCAGCCCAGTCTGGTATTTCCAGCCCAGCCCTGCCCTGTCGGTCCTGCCTTGCAAGCCCTTTCCTACCCTGCCAGCCCTGCCCGGTCTTGCCATCCTTGCCCTGCCCTTCCCATTCCTGCCCTGCCGCAGACGCTAGCGTTTGGAGCCAGGGCCGGGAGAGGGCAGACTTTTTAATATTATGGTCTGTTTTGGAACAATTGTTCCAGAGCTTGTTATGTTTAATTAACCGCATGCGCGCTAGCAGGTTTTCCCGCTGTGCGCTGGGTTTTTAAAAAACCCATGTTACATGACGAGCTCAGCTCGTCATCAGCGTACGAGCGCCGTAGCTCGTCATGAGCGCCGAAGGGGTTAAGCTAAACCAGGCTATTGAGAGAGAAAACTTGTGTGAAGCAGAGTTGGTAAATTGTGACAAGTTGTTTGCGATAATTCTATAGCCTGCTTGTTGTCCTGATTATTAATACCTGGGCATATTGTCTTTACGTTTGTGACATTTAGGAAGGGGCCTTGAAAAGCCACATGATGACGTGTAGTTGCATATCGTGACTTGGCACCAGTTGGAGATTCACCTTGTCAAGTGACGTATTCCATACATTAAAGGGGCAGAAAGATGGAAATGGATCATGATTTCCCTCATTCTGAGGGATGAACACGTGCCTCGTGTGTAGCGCCTCGAGGCTGGTGTGTGGTATTAAAACGCCTCGGTCTGAGCCACAGTCCTGCCCCGGGGGGCGCCTCTGGGCAGGTCCAGGGGAGCAGTGTCTCTCTTCGGGGCCTGTGCATAGCGCCCCGAGGCTCAGGGCGGAGTCAGATGCGCTGTATGGGGTGGAATGAACTCTGGGCTCCTCTGTCCTTAATGAGAATCCTTCACCGAGAGGCCTGTCCAGAGGAGGGGCAGAGGAGGAGAGGTCTGTCCAGAGGAGGGACAGAGGAGGAGAGGCCTGTCCAGAGGAGGGGCAGAGGAGGAGAGGCCTGTCCAGGTGGCTGGCGGCTGATGCAAAGAGAGCAAGGATTCTCTCTTTGACTATCACGGGGTAGGAAGCCCTCTTTCAATTACCCCTGCAAAACCATCTTAACCATCAGTGGGGGCCCGCACCTTCACTCGAGGGCATCCCCGTCCAAGGTGCAGAGAAATCATTTGCCCATTTGACTCGCACCTGTTTTTCCCGGTTCCACACTCTGGATTCTTTGGTTAATTAGGCCTTTTACAGCTGCCCAGCAAGTAGTGCCAGCTGCACCATTTAGGCCTTTTACAGCTGCCCAGCAAGTAGTGCCAGCTGCACCATTTAGGCCTTTTACAGCTGCCCAGCAAGTAGTACCAGCTGCACAGTTTAGGCCTTTTACAGCTGTGCTGCAAGCAGTGCCAGCTGCACTGTTTAGGACACTTTATCCGTGGGGACATTTCTGATTGAGTTAGGACTCTCGCTGCATTGGCACGAACCTTGACATTATGGTTTCAGGGTATTTGAGTCCCCCTCTGAGATGGCCAGTTGGCAGGGAAACTGTGAGGTTTGTACAGAGCTAGGCCCGTTTTAAGTATTTGTGGTGCTAGGAAATGCTTTTCATGTTGTATGATTTACGCACCCTGTTTTGAGCACCTCTAAAGGTGGCCTTATAATGACGAGGCTGTCGTGCATATGTTGATTTTGTTAGTCAGATTTTGTTCCACCCTATGCACTGTGCCCCTAATGTTAGTGATTCTCAGGAGATTAGGGTCCAATAGTAGTCTTTTGAGACTATGGGCGTACAATGCGGTTGGTGCCGAATATGCTTCTGTTACAGGCTGATGCTAAGTACAGTAATCACCAGTGGACACTGGGTGTTTGTTTGTGATTTGTTTCACTATGACTAATTGTGCTTTGTGGTGATTTTGACAGTGGGACAGTTGGTCCTATCATAAGTGAACTTTCTCTTGTAAACCTTTTCTTGTGCCAGTTGGCTGCATGTATACCTTGATGAAGGGCCCAACAAACACCCACCTCTCTTCCCGGATGGCACATTAGTTCAGATCTCTTCACCCGACGTCTGGAATATGTGCCCCCTTTTAGTCCTTTTACTTCTCCTCACCACCGATTTCCCAGTAACACCCCTCTCATATCCCCCCGCACTCCTTCTCCCCATTTTCCAAACATGGCTACCACTCGAGCTAAGGTTGGAATTAATTGCTACAAAATCATTTATCCTCCCGGCCAGACTAAAGCTTCAGTAAAACGATTGAAGCATAACACTATTGAACGTTTCCCAGATTCCCTTTTTGTTGATCAAGTTTATAATGGTCAATTTGGGAGGCGCAAAAATGATTTCATTTTCTTCACTCATGACACCCCCTCTTGGTCCACCAGTTTTTATAATTTCCTTAACGTCACATCCTCCTCATCTGTCCCTCATGGGAAACAACTAAAGATTTCCCCCTCATATTTCAACGGCTCCCTCACCATCTCACTCTATAACAACGGCACTGTCATGTTTCAAGGTAAAGACACCTGTCTCTCGCTCTTTGACCACCTCTTCCCCTCCCTACTCCCCTCCTCTGCGACCGGGTTTTCCCCAGACTCTCCTAGCTCCACCCACTACTCCCTTTCTCCTCCCCTGACCCCCATACATTCTAATAGGCTGCACCCTCGGGAGGCACAGGTCGGACCTCTTCCCTCCCCCTCCCTTGTGTCCTCCTCTCCCTTTCCTCCCACTTCACTGTATGCCCCCCCTTTATCACGTCAGCTTTACCACTAGCTAATACGCTCCTCGTCCAATCTGCACCGTCCCGGTACTCCATTCTCATCTCCTCCCCCCTACTCCTACCTGCTACTCACTTTTTTAGTCCACCCCTCCGCCAACCTCCTCCCCCAGCTTGTTTTCCTTATGCTCCCATCATTCCTCCCTCTCCCCCTCTTCTCTACCCCCTCCTCCCCTCGCTTCTTACCCCGATTTCTTCACAATCCCATTGCATCTCTCTCCTCCCCCCTCTCCACCAGCAATGCTGTTTTGCCCCCTTTCCCCCCCCGGTAACCCTTTCCATCTTCCTCCATCGGGCCGAGCTGAACCATCTCCTTTCTTCAACTTCACCTTCTCCCAACCCCCCTCACTCTGCCAGATGCCGGTTCTCTCACAGCCACCCCTCCTAGCCAACAGGAGGACCTCTCCAACCACCTCCTCCCTTTTCCTTCCAAACCTCCTACACTCCTATGACACCTCACAGTCCTCCCCTCTCCTTCTACCCCACCGTCTTGATCCGCACCTATCTCCTCCTAAATATGTCCTCAATTCCTTTCCTTTGTGCAATGCCAACAAAGACAACTCTCCCTTCACATCCGATAAACCAACCCCCGCTCTCAACCTCCACCTTTCCCCACCTATGAACCCTATACCCCAACTCTCCTCCTGCCCCCCCACCTCTCCCTGCCCTCCACCACCTATTTCACCCCATCCTTTTGCCATCGAGACACCCAACCTTCCGTGCTCTGCCCTACTCTCTCTTGAAAATAAGCTAGGCTCTCTTATCACCTCCTTCTCCCAGCTTGTAGCTTCCATTTCACTTCTAAGCTCTAAGATTTCCACTTTCCCATTCACCTCAACTCCTTTGGAAAACTCTCACCTTCCCACGAGATGCACCTCGCTCCCTCACCCCATCATAGCCAAGCATAACCTGTCGTCCGCAAACATCGCTCACTCACACAAGCCCATGAACGCCACCCTTCTTCAACCTACATCTCAGAGTAACCCAACTATCTACACTATTCCGACCATCTCCTCTGTCAGAACCAAGCATCCTCCTAAACCCTCCCGTGCACCCCCGCATAGGCACAATATCCCTATCACCCTTCTTAGCCCAAGTGCCCCCATCACCAAAACTGTCTTGACAGAGCTGCGCTGTCTGCTCCACAACTGCAGATCTGCAATAAAGCACAAACTCGAAATCTCTGATACCATCACCCTTCACAATATTGACCTGTTCTTCCTAACAGAGACCTGGTTCAACGATACCTCTCATTCCATGTTTGATCTCCTCCTACCCACTGGCTACTCTATTCTCAGGAATGACAGACCTATCGAAGTTGGGGGAGGTGTTGCAGTTATCTTTAGAAACTCCCTTCAACTCAAGGCTTCTCCCATCAGCGCATTCCGCACTTTTGAATGTCTATCTCTTGAGCTTCAACTACACCACCGCTCACCCCTTAGATTCCATGTCATATACCGCCCACCTGGCAGCGGCCCTTCGTTTATGGAGGAACTCACTGACTTCATCAGCAACCAATACGCACAAAGTGACAATCAGACCTTCGTGGGTGACTTCAATCTCCACTGGGGCTCCCTGCAAGACTCTTCCGCGAACGGGCTGGCCTCCTTCCTCTCTACAAACGATCTTACCCAACACTGCACAGAATCAACACACTCTAAGGGTTCTATCCTGAACCTTGTTATTTCTAAAGCAGGCATGCTTTCTATCGCTACCCCTATTCACGTAGACTGGTCTGACCACCTCCTCATTCCATTCTCTTTTCTCCTAGCTCACTCTTTCACTCTTGGCAAACCCAAGAGGGCTACCTCCTGGTTCCGTGACACTAAAAACATTGACACTGCTTCCCTCTGTGAATCAGCTTTGCTGTCACTTCCAAGGCTAGACCCAAACCTAGATGTTGATGATCTCACTTCACAATGCCTCTCAGTCCTTGCAGTCGAAATCAATAGCGTTGCTCCTCTCCAAAGCAAAAAGAAAAGGCCCATTCCCTCAGCACCCTGGTTCAGCAAATCCCTATATGAAGAAAGGAAACACCTAAGACGCCTGGAGAAACATTGGAGGCAAGCACCCTCCACCGATAACTTGGCCACTCTTCGTTCAGCAAGATCCGAGTACCACAAGCACATCTTCCTTGGGAAAGCATCACACTTCAGAACCCTCCTTGACTCAGCCAAAAATAGACCCAAAAAACTATTTGATCTCATCAAGACCTCTAACTACTCTCCCCCAACCTCCAAATTGGAGGATTCTACAAAGAAAGCTGCTGATTTCGCTGTATTCTTTGACGAAAAAGTGAAATCACTTGTGGTTCAGGTCGCTCATCCTACCCCTCCAGAGGAGCGCAAATCACTAGCCATCTGGCAGAACTTCGACCCCATCTCTGAAGATGTCCTCCTCAAGTGCATCCTCGAAACAAAGCCCTCCAACCACTCGCTTGACCCCATCCCCAGTGCCATTGCCATTGACTTCTATACCCTTTCTCTTCCCTATTGGACCACTCTGGTCAACCTCTCCCTCTGTCAAGGTTCCCTCCCTGTTCCCTTTAAATCTGGGCAGGTCACCCCTCTGCTTAAAAACCCACTGCGGATGCGAATGACCTCAACAACTTCCGCCCCATCACTAACCTACCCTTTCTTGCGAAGATCACAGAAAGATGTGTTGCGAAACAACTCTCACGTCATATCAAGGAAAATTATCTTCTTGACAATTTTCAGTCCGGCTTCATCCAAAACTGCAGCACTGAAACTGCCCTGCTGCAAGTGATCGATGACGCGCTGAGAATACTAGACTCGGGGGGGTCTTGTCTTCTAATTCTCCTTGACCTTTTGGCAGCCTTTGACACTGTCAACCACAACACCCTCCTCAACACCCTTCAACAGAGAATGGGCATGGAAGGCACCGTGCTTAAATGGTTTGCTTCTTTCCTTTCTGATAGATCCCAAATGATCAAAATAGAGGACAGTCTCTCACCTCCTTTGGCGGTGGGTCAAGGTGTTCCCCAAGGCTCTATTCTTGCTCCCACATTGTTCAATCTCTATTTGGAACCTCTGGGAAATCTCCTAAGTAAATCTGGGGTCAAATATCACCTCTACGCTGACGACACTCAAATCTACCTCAAGGTTGCCTCCACGCACGATCTCTCTGTCCTAAGCTCTACCCTCGACTCCATTCATAACTGGATGTCAACACATCAACTGATCCTGAACCCCTCCAAAACTGAGTTCCTCCTCCTCTCCTCATCACTTTCTCCTCCCCCGGTGCAATCATGGATGGACCAGATGAATCTGCTGAACACTAATCCCATCATTGTCGACAGCGCAAAATCCCTTGGTGTCATACTCGACACAAAACTCAACCTACTCTCCCACATTAATTCAATTGCAAAGTCTGCCCGATACCAACTGCGCCTTCTTTGAGAAATTTGTCGCTTCTTCCCGGTGCATGACCTCAAAACCCTGGTCCAATCGCTGGTCCTCTCCAGACTTGACTACTGCAATTCTCTTCTGACTGGCCTCCACAAATCCCACCTATCCCCCCTTAAGTCTGTTCTACATTCAGCAGCTCGTTTCATTTATGGGGCCAAAAGAAGAGACCACATCACTCCCATATTATCCTCCCTCCGCTGGCTCCCCATCGAGGCTAGAGCTATCTACAAGACTGCCTGCATCACCCACAAAGCCTTGCACTCCTCCTCTCCTCGCTACCTGCCGAATAAATTGAAACTCTCTGGAGGCTCTAGACCATCACAAAACGCGGAAAATCTACTACTTGAACCTCCCACTTTCAAGAAGGAGAGATCGATGGCCCAATCCTTTTCAGGCAGCGCAGTGAGAATCTGGAACTCACTTCCGCCTCAGCTCCGGACCACCTCCTCCTCCCAAGCCTTCAAATCTGACCTCAAAGCTCTCCTTCTTCAAAGACATTTCCAAATGTAATTCATGCCCTCTCTGCTATCTGAAGGAAGCCCTTCAACTACTGAAAAATCTATTTTACTTGACTATGGAAGTGTCTTCCCAGTGTGTTCTTGTGGTTTGAGAGTCTGCCTCTTATGGCAGTATTGTCCTTCTTCCTGTGGCGGGGACTCGTGGGTGACTTGCATCCGTCACCTTCTCCTGTAACACACTGTTTACACTCCTACATTTGTTTGTGTCGACACCTGCACAAGTGCCACCAGTGCCTTTGTAACGTTTGTTCTTGTGCTGGAGTGTCCTCCATATATTGCAGTATTATACCTCTATATTTATTTTGTACTCAGTTCATTAAGTCTTTATTTCGAATAAAATTCATAAAAGACCACAGAATAAAAACATTTGCAAAGTATCAACATTTTTACATTTTACAGTGGAACCCCAGATATAAAAAGAATTTGCCCTCAAGCAACATACAAACATTAAAAACAAGTTAATCAAAACAGGGTTACAAGTTCTTTGCGCGAATCAGCCACGTCCACCCCAAAAATTTAGCAACACAGATCACAGATTTTTCAGTGCGCATGTCACGTAATTTCAGCAGGGCTGTACTATTCCCCTCACAATTTAAGGTTTTACAAATTGGTTTCAACCATTTTAGTCGGGGCAATCGATATGCTGGGCAAGCAAAAAACAGATGGCCAATGCTTTCGACCTGGTCCGGGCAATATGGGCATTTGGTGGTTGAGGTCTTAGCCCATTTTGCGGTAAAGGAATTGATCGGCAAAGTGCCCACCCGAAACTGATGATACAGCTTACGGTCGAGAGTTTTGCATATCAAATCCCAATAGGGCTCAAGGGATGGTATTATCTTGTGTGTTAAAAACAATCCCGTTAAGCTATTTTCTGATGAAAGGGAGACCAGTGCAGATTTCTTTGCAGCCCAAAATAACTCTTTAAATTCCACTTTGGAAGGGAACCTGGAACATTCGGGATGTAGCCATAATTCGGGGAGGCCCATAGAGTACAAAATTTGTTTGACCTCCCGCAACCAAGGGGTTTTCTGGGCACCCCACAATGATCTAATCTCACCCAATTCATGAGAAAAAAGACTAAGCTCTTGGGTCGTCCAAATGCATCGCCAAAGAGCAACAAGACGATACTGTGCCATCTCATCCAGGGGTCTGCAGCCTAAGTCCAAAAGCAATGGTTTAATGGGTGTCGATTGAGGAAGCCCAACTAAGTTCCGAAAGAACCTGTTCTGTGCTATGGTTAGTGCTGACAAGCCTTTGTAGCCCCATATGTCCGCACCATATAGGGTAGCTGCATTAACCTTGGCCTCATAGATTTTTAACGCTGGTGTAATACGTTTGGTCAAGGTTTTTTTTTGTTCCTTTAGCAAGCATCCTGTGAGGCGAACAAATTTCAGAATTAAAACCTCCAACTGGGGGGTCCAAGTAAGTTGATGGTCAAGAGTCACGCCCAAGTAGGTCATGACTTTGACCTGTTCGATTGGGACACCTCCTAATAAAAATGAACTTTTGATTTGTTTATTTTTATTAAAAACCATAAATTTAGTTTTTTCAGTATTGATCTGAAGGTCATTTTCTGTACAAAAATCTGCAAATCTATTTAAAGCTGCTTGTAGGCCACTCCGGGTCTTAGAAAGGAGCAGGGTATCATCGGCGAATATTAACATGGGGTACTTTGATCCCCCAAGGGTGGGAGCGTCTGTTTGTGTTTCACTAAAGAATGCAACCACTCGATTAATAAACAGGAGAAACAGGGTGGGGGCCAGCACGCAACCCTGCCGGACCCCACGTTCGACAGGGAAGTTAGCGGTCACCTGACCCTGTTTCCCCCATCTTACACGGGCAAAATTATCCTCGTGTAAGCGCCTAACCAGCTCTAATAGTTCAGGTGGAAGGCCCATGAGTCTAAGGGCATCCCAAAGCTTAGCCCTGGGAACCAAGTCGAATGCCGATCTTAGATCGACAAAGGCGGCGTAGATGACACCTCCGCCCAATAGGACCACCTTCCAATACAGCATGGTTAGGCGAAACACCTGATCTAGGGTGCTGGTGCCTGATCTGAACCCTGCTTGCATGGGGGAGAGTATATTGTTCTGCTCAATCCACCCCTGTATTCTAGCTAGGGCCATTCTTGATACCACTTTCTGAATGGTATCAATCAAGCTAATGGGGCGATAGTTTTTCGGTGAAGATCGATCCCCTTTCTTATAGACAGGAAGTATTTCAGCCCCTTTCCAGGATTGTGGTACCCTTGCCCCTGCTGCAATAGAATTTGCTAAAGTTGTTATATAAGGGACCCAAAGTTCTAAATTCAATTTAAAAAGGTCTGCTGGTACAGCATCTATACCTGGGGCTTTCCCAGACTGGATTAAGCCTAAGGCATGTTCAGTGTCCGAGGTACAAAAGTTAAGCCTATCCCCATAAATTACTGGAAAGGTCCCCGCTACGGGCTCATCTGCCAGTTGAACAATATTAGGGTCTTTAAATTGAGAGGAAAAAAATTCCACCCATTCCACGGAGGAAACATAATTTTCCGGTGTAAGTGAGTCAGAGCCCCTACCCCACCTGACTAACTCCCAAAACTTAATTTGGTTGGACGACTCACAGGCTTTGAGGAGTTCAAGCCAATATGAGTCATCCCATTCCCTTTTGGCTTCCCAAATGATTTGTTTGTAGGCCTGTCTCGCTATCCTAATGTCTGGAGTGTTTCTAGATTTAACAGCAGCAATTAAAATGCTGTGGGCTTCTCTACAATTTTTGTTATACCAACCTTTGGGTGGCTTAACTTTCTGTTTTCTACATGGCCTAGTGAGCAATTCTCTAATGGCCATAAAACATGCCTCATGAAGATCAACAGTAATGGGCTTTGCCCTGTCATTAGGTGATAATACACTCATCTTATCTCTGGTTTCGAGGACCAGTTCTTCTATTTGGCAGACAAGCTCCTGATCGGCTATGACCCTCAACCATTTAACCCGTCTTCTGTTGTCGCTCAAAACTAGGTCTGATGTGATGCAGGCTGTTTCTGCCAGGGGGAGCCCTAGACCCGGGACCTTAAATACAAGTGAAAGTGGGTTGTGGTCGCTCTCTGGCCTTATTTCAATTGACATGTCCACTACAGTATCCCAGGAGTGAATATTGACCAATATGTAGTCAATGCGACTCGCACTAGACCCATTATTAAAAGTTGGTTTACCCACCTTGTCAGATTGGCTACGCCCGTTCACCGCCCGGAACCCCCATTCCAGGCAGAGTCCAAGCCAGTGGAGAGCGGCCTCCGTACCCCTGACTCCCTTAGTTATTGCTAGCGGGGGAATATTCCAGCCAATATCATCTTCCATCCCTACATCCTCAACAAGATTCAAGATGGGTTCGAATGAGCAGTTCAGGTCACCGGCCACTAAAACGAGCTGGTCACTTTTGTGCTCATTTAGGAGGTCTTCCAAGTCCTTGAGGATGGGTTGCTTTTTACCACCCTGGCAACCTCGGGCGTAGATATTAATTAGGACAATATCCTTACAATTCTCCTTGCTTAAGGATAAACAAAGGAGATCGGGGTTCTTCACCAGGATTTCCCTCACGCTGAAACCAAGTGTGTTTTTTATCCATATGGTTAAACCACCCGAAGCCCTACCCCTGGGGCCCTGCAATGCAGGTTTATAAAAAATTTAGGAAACCTACTCTATACAGGGGATCAACTGACCAGGTTTCCTGGAAAGCGATGATATAGTGAGTAGTGATGTAATCAACCCAATCATCGTTATCCAGGCGACCCCTTAAACCTGCTATATTCCAAGAGGCCATTTTAATTTCATTAGCTGGATTACTAAGGCTAGGAGTCTCAGGTTGTCCCAGAACTCCTAACTCAGCCGAGGTTGAATCACAAACAATGTCCTGTGTTGATCGTGGGCCTGAAAGCGACATGGAACATGCCGTACTAGGTAGTGCCTGGGAGGGCGGAGTGAGATCTACTGGATGTTTTAAAGCATCCACCCCCCCATGTCAATCGACCTCATCCAAGCAGCCAAACATATTTTATGTGGAAACACCTTGCCACCTGGTACTCTGGATGGGCCCACCATTTCCAAATCCTCTATGCCTGGGCTTTTGGATTGTCGTCCAAGACCCTCCCATACCAAACTGCCGTTGAGGAGGATAGAAAAAAGGGAGAGGTCTAACAACGACTGAATGGTCGTCTTCACAAGGGGCCCATGAACAAAGATGCTGTGCTGTATGGGGGTCAGCAAATGACACCACTATACAGTCACCAGTAATGGATTTGTGAGTGGGTCCAACCCATGGTACTCTTCGCACCATTAAGACCTGACTTCTTAGGTGGCTAGGTAGCTGTCTATTCTTGTTTAGCCAATGAATGACTTTATTTTTAAGAGACCAAAGGTTCTCTTTTGTTTGTGGGTCAAGAGTGGGTACACCAGCTAATACGATGACATATGAACTGGCCTATGGTGGTAGATCGATATAACCACCACGAAAATTCGGTCGGCTAGATTCTAAGGATGGCAGGTTCTTATTAATCAATTGGTTAGGCTGTTGTACAACAGATTGTGGCCTGGGTTTAAAACGTGCTACGTTCCGTTGAGAACTAGTTTGAGCCCTAGCATTGGAAGGTGTTATATTTTTGGCTGGGCAAGCTTGTTGTCTGGGTTTGGGTGGTATTGAATTCTGGGGCAGGAGACGAACACTAAGATTGGAAGTAATAATAGCGCTATCCCCAACTATTGTGCGAGGTTTTGGTACAGGTTTAGATCTTGGGGGTGGGGGGGCCGGGGGATCTGACTCTAATGGTTGGGAAATTGAACCCTCATCCTGTGAAAGCCTAGCTTCCATTTGCTTAAGACTAAAGCTAGCCAGTGTAACTATAGTCCTATCCATTTCTAGCAAATGGTTTTCCATACGGGAAAGTCTAAGTTCCAGGGGGGCGAGTAACTTTTTAAGTGTGTCCCAAACAGTTTGTAAGAATTCCTCGTCCCCCCTCCTATCCCCCTCTACCACACTCAATCTACCCACATTTGACCCTTCTTTATTCTTATCATGGAAAATTACCACTGAGGGATCAAACTCGACACCACTTGGAACAAGGCTGATGTCACTGCCAGGTAAAGCTGTGGTGGTTTTATCTTTTGTTTCCCCGAACCCAGATATACCCAATGGTCGTCGACTATTAAAAAACTGGGATCGAGCTATCTTTGCCTTTTTACAGGCAAAGATAGACCTTGCCAGATTTTTTTTCCGCTGTAGGGCAACCTTTCTAGCATTAACAGCGATATTGGGCATGACAATTTTTACTGGTGATCTTTTCCCAGCCACATAAGTAGGTGGTGCGGGCTCCTCCATAGGGGTTGTGATCGAGTTCTTAGCTTGCTTGAGAGGAGATATAGGTGGCGGGTGGTGCATATCAGCCACTATAAGCAAGGGGCGAGGACCAGATGTACGCTCGGGGTTAGCGCTAAGGCCAGCTTTCCTAAGGATGATTTCTTGGAAGAAGCGATGTCTATAGACAATTTACGCGCAGCATCTAGTTCTAGGGAAACCCTGTGCTGCATTTTATTTATTTCCGCATCAATGGCCAAATTGGTCTTAGTTAGGAAATCATCCAGAGTCCCACTAGGTTTTTTAAGACCCATGGCAGTTTTACTACGAGTGCCCCGTGAACACCGTTTGCTACCTCTTGTATTTTGTTGATTCACCATTGTCACTTTTGTAATGCACCGTTTGCTACCTCTTATATTTTGTTGGCGCACAATTGTCATTCTGCTTCATTTGCTTTTGTATTTTGTTCACTTGTAATGTTCTCATGTGTCAGTTCTGTTCCTATTGTGAAGCGCTCTGACACCTTCGGGTAAAGTCCGCGCTATATAAAAATGCATAAATAAATAAATAAATAAAACTTGTCACTTTCCTTTTGTGCACTTTTGACTACCTCATGTATTTTTGGTTGCTCACAATTTTCACTATTACCTTATGTAAGTAACGTATGTTTTTGCAATCTGTTCTTTTGTGATGTTTCTCATTATGTTTCATTTCTGTTCCTAATGTGAAGCGCTCTGACGCCTTCGGGTAAAGTCCGCGCTATATAAAAATGCATAAAGTTCAAGTATTAGTATCCATGCCTTTCCCCGCTCCCCCTCGTGTGTGCGCATGCGTGAGTGACTAGCGTAGGGTGTACACAGCCAGACGGGGGAGCGCCACTACAGAGGCACAACCTGCATGAATCAGCACCCCTCTGACGTAGGGGGTGTACAAAACGACGGGGGTGGAAATCTAGTTAGAACACCCCAATGGCGAGACTCTTCCTGGCAGTCAGTGTCTGCGGCTCCGCGCATGCGCACGTCACCCCGCGGAGTTCCTCTTCCGCCGAACGCTCCAATGAGGGCTCTTCCTGGTGGTCAGTGTCTGCGCTCCGCGCATGCGCACTGCGCCCCTCTCGGACCTCCAGGACTCTTTCCTGTGTCCGGTGTCCGGTGTCAGCTGCCGCCGGAGCCCCGGGGTCGGGTCTGAGCCCCGAGAGCTTGGCTGGAGGCCGAGCCCGCCGGACGAGAAGCGCCGCAGACGCGGGTGAGGAGGAGGGGGTTCCATGCAGGGGCCTAGAGGGGGCCGGGGAGAGCAGAACCCGGTGCCTGGCTCGGCTCTGGCTCCAGCCCAGTGCCTGGCTCGGCTCCTCGAGCCAAAATAAACCTCTCTCTGGCTCTCTCCCGCCTTAAACTGCATCTGATCAATACAAGTTAATGAGGGACAATACATTATCCTAATCCATATTATTATTATTTTTTTTTTTTTTATAGAATCTCCCTCCTGCCTTTTAAAACGCTGCCATGTGTACATTAGTAAACTAAGAGGCAAGACATTTCCCACGTCAGCCCTGTGTATGGACCCGGCTGTTATCAGGCAATATTCAGGTCCATGAAATCAAAGGCAGGTTGTTATCCAGCTGGGTTCTTGAACTCCGTCTCTGTAGACACTTTCATCCATAATTACGAAGTAAAGGGAGTTTTGGTGACATTAAATATGTGCCTAAGATCACACAGTTTTAGCTGGGAAGCTGCGATTCATCCAGTATTTCTGGGTTCACTGTGTAAAGATCAGCCACTAAGTACGTATTTATTTGTTTTTCCTTTTTAGTGTTACTGATTTGTTTTGACCCTTTTCTGCAGTTCTTATATGTTACATGTTCAACCCAAAGTTATTTACATGACCACTAGTTACATTACACAAGGTCACATTATTTTTTTAGGCAGATTAAGATTAAGATCATGGCAAAATTCACCTGAACATAGACTAAGGAAATTCTGATAACATTCCTACCTTCACCAGTATTCCTTATTATGACCAGGGACCAACTAGACAACCTAGTCATTATATTTGCCATTGTCATGAATCAACAGGTATTTCCTGTTTTCTACCCTATTGCTTTACGTTGCACAAGATGTTACGTATACGTGATTTACCTGCATTTATCTTTTGTTAATTAACCTCACTAATTGTAAAGCGCTCTGACATCCGCAAGGATCTTGTTCGCGCTCTATAAAACTTTCAAAATAAATAAATAAGGTATTTGTCCGGAGTCACAGGATGTTGAGCTGCTGCCGAGAGTCGCACCTGGTTCCCAAGTTTCAGAGTCACATTTAGGGTAGAGCAAAGATAGCAGCAGAACCCCGGCTCGCTGTGGGCCCGAGGTTCCAACAGAACCACGAGCCGAGCCAGAGCCGGGCTCGGGTTTACAGTGGCAGCCCACCTCTACCTTTACCTTGAAACAGTGACAGGTGCTGAAGAGTACAGCAGATGTATAGCAGGTGACTGACTGACTGACTGAATTATTTTTAGAGCGCTCTTATGCCGAGGCGTCTTGGCGCTGATACTTGTGAGTCTAAACCTCTGCTTATTCGTTAATTTATGTGTGGGTCAAGTGGCGTTTGCATGTTCAAGGTGACTACAACTTATTTGTGTGAACTGTCAAGTTAACACAAATAATAAGCCCTCCGCCCCTTTCCTTCTCAGCAGGTTACAAATCTTTCATAGCGCGGGGATGCCCTTGGGTCACCAGGCGCTTTACAAGTCGCTAATAAAATAAAATAAATAAAATAAGTTTCTGACAAAACCTCTAGAATTTGTTTAAAAATGACAACTATTGTGACAGGTAGAGCAGTATCCATTACAGTTTTTCTCCTGGAACATTAATTTCTATGTACTTTCAGTACATCTCCGTCACAATCATAAAGTGCTTATTCTGTTGATTTTGCCAAAATAATCCAGCGCGAGGAGAACAGCAAGCAAAGATGTGGACAAGTGGCCAGGTTGCTGATGACAGTAAAGGGAGACATCCTTTGAATCCAGGATTTTCCATTTGATTCAGTTGTGTGATTCGAGGCAAAATCCACACTCTGATTCTCAGCGGGTGCCTCGAAGTGACAGAGTTCATTTGAACAGAGAGAATGTGCAAGAAGGAATCTCCATTAGGACACTTTAGAAAACTGTTAGTATTTGTCTTACACGTTAATTTACCCAACTGAATTATTTCCTATTTTTTATAAGAGATAAAGGCACTGCTTTTTGCAATCTAGTCCTATATAACCCTTTTTTTGGCATTGTTTCGGCGTGTCAAATGCCAGTACAATGTTTTAAGTGGTTCATATCTGGGGTGGGAAATAATTTGACAAGTGTTACTTCGATATTGAAATTAAAGTTATCAATTTATCATAGCTCCTTTAACGTTATTATAGATCTATCATCCCGTCAACAATGCTCCTCGTACTTTTCTAAATTTGCAAAGCAACAATTATTCCCCATGAGTCTCATGGGTTACTGACAGATACTAGATTAGGGGAATAACTGCCCAGTAGTAATACACTTCAGTGATCTTTATCATCCAGATGCTACTAATTTCAGGCCGCATGCTGCCAGCGCAGTGCAGATTAGCCACATAGAGATCTGGGGTTCAAATGGCAGATGATGAATTCTCCCAAAATCTTCCACATGAATCCACAATTCAACCATTATGTGACTGAGGTCCGTTGGGGACACAGCAGTGCAGTGGCGGCTGGTGGAATTTGAAAGTGGTGAGGCATAAAACCAGTGAATGTATTGTAGTGCAAGTGAAGCAGATGTTTATGAGGGTATGTTTTGGGGGGCCGGAGGCTCTGCACACCAACAGTCCACAGTGCTGCCTTTCAAAGAGGCCCAGCTGTAGCTCTTTCTCTGCATTAATGCGGTAAACAGAATACATGAGGCTCAGATGCATGTGCAGTGTATTCTGTTTAGCGCACAAACCATCTTGCAAATGCGGTATCCCCTCCCTTTCCAAGTCGGCACAGTGTGAAGACTTGGACAGCGAGGAGTGGTAAAAGGTTGCTGATATTGGACAAGCAGCTTCGGGAGTACAGGGTTGATGCTGTAGACACCCAGAGCTGCATTGGAATGTGACTCTTTTGTAACTTGTGGATAGGCCCAGAGCAGGGGTTTAGAAAGTAATAGAATACTTGTCCATGGGACAAGTTGCCTTATAAATCCACTTGTCATGTAACAAAATCCACTTTATATAATCTATTCCCCCTCGCTATAGGAATTCCACATCCCTGTCAGAGGACCCCAATTATTGCAGAATCGGGCTGCCAGCAGCTCAGCCCATACTGCTCAACTTTCAGTTCCATCAATGCTGCCAGCAGGCTCTTGCGCATGTGTCTACTTAAGATGGACTTCGCGTCCATTTTGGAGAACGGAGCAGGCTTGCCTTGACAGTCTGTGCTTTTGACATAATTTAAGTAGGATGGTAATTGCTTTCAGCAATTGCATTCCATATCACATTTAATTGGAAGGTTGTACCCGTCCACCCACTCCCACACCCCGCCGCTGCAGCAGTGAAACCCGTGATCCGGATCATTAATATGTGCACATCTCTACTTCCTACCAAGCGAATTAGGTGACTTGGATTTTTCTTGGTGTGCATGCCACCTTGCATATGACTCGTTCATAATTTAAGGTACTCCGGTTCACTTAATTATAATCCCACATCGCTTCACTCCTTCTACCCCTCGTTGTCTTTTCCTTGTTCCATACAGGATGTCTTGTTATTGTCAGTCCTGATCAGACCCCTACATCCTATTGTACATCCTCTATGGATCCCACAATGTAAGAGCATAAGCAGCCATTGTCAGTCCTGATGAGACCCCTACTTCCTATTGTACATCCTCTGTGGATCCCACAATGTAAGAGCATAAGCAGCCATTGTCAGTCCTGATGAGACCCCTACTTCCTATTGTACATCCTCTGTGTCCCACAATGTAAGAGCATAAGCAGCCATTGTCAGTCCTGATGAGACCCCTACATCCTATTGTACATCCTCTGTGGATACCACAATGTAAGAGCATAAGCAGCCATTTTCAGTCCTGATGAGACCCCTACATCCTATTGTACATCCTCTGTGGATCCCACAATGTAAGAGCATAAGCAGCCATTTTCAGTCCTGATGAGACCCCTACTTCCTATTGTACATCCTCTATGGATCCCACAATGTAAGAGCATAAGCAGCCATTTTCAATTTGCCAATGTTAGCCTGCTTTTCCTGAAATTGTTCTCTGTGAATGCTAATTCTGTTTGACCGTTCAGTGGAAAATTTCCATTTAAAGAACACCTGAAAGGGGTCTATTCACAGACTGCATTTTGAAGTATGTGAAGTAGAACTATTTACTAACCTAGGATGGAGACTTCTACCTCATTGTCCCTTTTCTTTACTATTCAGAAATCTTAATCAGGAAGGCAGAGATCTCTGCACTTGTAAGCCTACGTTTGACTAGTAAATGTGTGAGGGCATGGGGGTGCCTGGAAAATAGGGGAAACTTACTATATAATGGGAGGGGTTTTAGCAAATTTTGAGAGGCTTTTAGGGATGCAGCCTATGTTAGGTAGCTGCAGGAATGAGATGCAAGTAGCACCGCCAAGAGCTTCCGCAGTACCCATAGGAGTTTAAATAAAACTCCAAACAAGTTACAGGTAGAATGATAACCGATAACTTCGTCAAATACCGACTGAATAATGAAAATAGGTAAGTGAGTTTCACTTACCTATTGTTAGAGCGATCCAAATATATTTTCGCTCTCAGTACGGTCCTGAAGAAAGTCCACCGATCTTTAGAGACACCCAAGGACTGAAACATGTCGACACAATAATCATTTAGGTGCAGTTGACCATTAATACATCCACCCAAGCACCTCACGCAGTTTTTAACCGTACCCCTTCATGGCCAATAAAATACGGTACACAGGAAAGGAGGTATTTTTAATTTCACTATTTTCGCCAATACACACGAAATCACTACCATGAACATGGCCACGATAAAAATTTGAAGGAGTTGGTTGGGAATTTTCAAACAAAAAGGTTTGACCACTTAAGGGTGATGTAGCCTATCTGAGGCAAGAAGTTGGCAGAGAAGGTATTAAACCAAAGGAGAAGTTGATGGAGTCAATTAACAATGCCCCTCCGGCCAAAAGTAAAGAAGATACAGGGGCGCTTTTATACCTCGTTGAATTTTACACAAAGTTTGTGAATAACTTTCTCGAAAATACTTACACTGTCAGGCAATTGCTAAAGAATACGTCTAAATTTGAATTGCCAGTAGTTTTGGGAAGTGTTTAGTGAACTGAATAAAGACTTTTGTAGTGCACCGCCTGAATGTGGTTTCAGGCTTGAAAGGTGTAGTAACTATTCCTGCAATTGGTAATGGGTTAGATACAGTACTGACCCAAGTGGTAAGAAAGGATGTGAAATAGTTATAACCTTTGTGTTTGACCTGCAGAAACAAAATATTCCTTGCCAGAGAGAGGGCTTTAAACCTTTTCACCAGTTTCAATAAATCAACGGGTTGGTGAAACGTAACTACTCAACTGAAAGGGTCTTAAGGCGCTGGGGGGGCTCCTGGAAGTTCACAGTGATTCGTCTAAGAGTAAGGTCTTGTGGTCCTTCATGAACTTGGAGAGTGTTTGTGTCTGCCAGAGGTGGAGAGGGAGGGTGTTCCATTCCTTGGCTGCGAGGAAGGGAAAAGATCGACCTGCTGTTCTGGTCTTCCTAATGCTCTGCACCGTCGCAAGGGAGAGCTGAGCTGAGCGGAAGGATCTTTGGGGTGCGTGGAACGAGAGGCGGTAGCTCGGGTAGGTGGGTCCGGTGTTGTGTAGGGCTTTGTGGGCATGGGTGAGAACCTTTAAGGTGATTCTCTTCTCGATGGGGACCCAATGTAGTGTCCTCAGGTGTTGGGTGATGTGGCAATGGCATGGTAGGTTGAGGACTTGCCTGGCGGAGGCGTTATAGAGTTTGCAGGTGAGGTTCTTGTTGATCCCGACGTAGAGTGCGTTACCGTAGTCCAGTCTGCTGCTGACGAGGGCGTGGATGACTGTCTTTCTGTGTTCGAGAGGAATCCAATTGAAGGTCTTTCGTAGGAGGCAGAAGGTATGGAAACGGGAGGAGTCAGCGTTGATTTGACGGTCCATTTTGAGTTTGGAGTCTAGGATGATTCTAAGGTTGCGTGCTTGGGCAGTGTGGGAGGGTGGGTTCCCAAGGGCAGGGTCCACCAGGTGTCGTTCTAGGCATCGGGTGTGAGCCCTTCATGAGTTTTTTGGTTTTGTCCGTGTTTAGTTGTAGCCAGCTGTTCTTCATCCACCTAGCGACAGTTTCCATCCCTTCTTGAAAGTTTTGTATGAAGATGTTTGGTTCGTTGGATAGGGAGAGGATGAGTTGGGTGTCGTCTGTGTAGGATACAATGTCCATGGGATCTGACGATAGGTGCGAGCAGAGCCATGTAAACGTTGAACAGTGTGGGGCTGATCGAGGATCCTTGGGGAACTCCGCAGGTGGTCAGTGTGGGATCTGAGAGGAAAGGCAGGAGCCTGACCCGCTGCGTCCTGCCAGAGAGGAATGAGCGGATCCAGCTGAGGGCATGCCCCAGATCCCTGCGTCATGTAGTCTGTGGGCTATGGTGCTTTGAGAGACTGTTGAAGGCTCCGGATAGGTCCAGGAGGATGAGTGCCACAGTCTCTCTTCTGTCAGGGAGGGAGCAGATGTCTGTCGCGGCGAGAAGCGCGGTTTCGGTGCTGTGGTTTTTCCTGAAGCCAGATTGGGAGGAGTCAGGGATGTTTTCTTCTATGAAGGATGCGAGCTGGCTGTTGATGCCTTTTTCGATGACCTTCGCTGGGTACGGGAGTAAGGAGATTCGTCTGTAGTTTTTGAGGTCAGTTGGGTCCGCCCTGGGTTTTTTCAGGAGAAGGTTGACCTCTGCATGTTTCCAGTCATTGGGGAAGGAGGCAGTCTCAAAGGAGCTGTTGATGATTTGATGAAGCTCGGGCGATGATGTCAGCTGGTCTGTGGTAGATCTGGTGGGGGCAGGGGTCTGTGGGAGCCCCGGAGTGGGTTGACTTCATAGTTTTCAGGGTGCCTTCAATGGTGACAGCAGTCCAGCTGTCTAGCGTAAGCTGCGTGGTGTATGGATGTGGTAAGTGTAGGTTCCTTGTGTAGGTTGTTGTCGTCATAGATGGTCTTGATTTTGTGGTGGAAGAAGGTGCTGAGTCTGTCGCAGCGGTGTGGGGAGATGTTGGTTGTCTCACTGTTGCGTTGGGCGAACTCTTTACTGATGCCGAAGAGTTCCTTGCTGTTGTGTGCGTGGGTGGAGATTCTGTCCTGGAGTGCTTTCTTCTAGAGTATCTAATGAGGTTGTGGTGGGCGGCGGTGGCTGCATTGGCTCACATGGCCATTAAGTTGTTCGTCTAAATTACACTGTACAATATGTGCCAAGTGTGGAAAAAAAGATTCTGACTTGAGTCTGATGCCATTACCTATCAAAAAAGTACCAAAGAATGAATGGGGATTTTTTTTTTTGCATGATTATAAAAGGAAAAAGATCCATGGCCTCAGCCATGAGAAATTGGAGCAAAAACTTATGGAAGACAAAAAATTGATAGGCTTGAATGGATATATTAGAGGTTATTAACTTATGAATGATGGACTGAATGAGACTTAAGGAAGAATTGGCTGAAGAGGATGGATTATTGTTGCCGGCGGACTTGTGATTTCTCTGGAAAGTTTGAGAAAGAGAACTCTTGACACTTATAACAGGGGGCATTTAGATATTTGAAAAACAAAGGGCTAACTAAAGAATATTGTCTTGGGGGCCTAGTATAGACAAGGAAGATGAAGGATTTCATGGAAGCATACATTCTGATAAATCACAGCTCACATTCAGTCCAACTTTATTCCCTGTATGTCTTGGTAAAGAGTTAGTGTTGAGGTGATGGGACCCATATGGGAGAATGGTCGGTAAATGAAATGCATATTGGGGATCTATGGTCATTTCTGAAAATGGCCTGAACTGGAAGTTGTGATGTTTGTGGCTTGTGCACACCACATCACACCATGTGAGGTCATGGGCTACAGCCCTTTTGTCTTGATGAAAGGGTGGCTGCCAGTTACCATGGACAACCGTGGGTGGAGGCAAAAGGTTAGACAGGTGGAATAGTCACCAGAAGAGGAGTAATCTCCATATAAATTATGGTATGATGCAAACCACGGAGGTAAAGCCGGTGAAATTCAGTGCTGGACTTTGGATCAGGGATGGAACTGGATGAGGCAGTGAGAGTAAGTGGTCTGTAACACAGTGGTCTATGGTAGAGCTGTCTTCATCCGGGGCTGAAGGTATCCACTGGGGAAGATTTGGTAGTCTGACCAACAAGCCTAAGAAATTCTAACATTGTGTGTGTTAACTTATGGCTTCATGTGATACCTGTATATAGGGTGTACTTTTTTAGGGCGAGCCCTCGTAATGCACTGCATAGCAGTGCTCGCGTAGGCGAGCCGTTTTGAAGGGGTTTTCAAAATGGACCTTGAAATTCCACACAGCTTGTGCTTGTGCATTTCCAAGGTCCATTTTGATTGGGCTTTGCGTGTGTGCTGTTTTTTTAACAGAACACGCAATAGGCCATAGGCGGTTGTGTAGCTCCGCATATGGCCTATTGGTGTCTGTTACTCGCACCAAAGCTCATATGTTTTCAATTATTGCGCCCACACGGGCGTGATAATTGATAACATATGCTTCGCAGTGGCGCGCGTGCACCACTCGCGGGCTTTTTTTTTTTTACGCTTTCAGTGCTGCTTGTTTCTATTGCGTCTCCCGCTCTTTGCCTCTGACTCATTGCTAAATCCTTGCATAACTGTAGCTGGATTTATTGTGTCGGGGGCCAAGCGGGCCAAGTGTTTAATGAAGCAGTGAGCTATGCTATCCGACGAGCGCCCTCACTTTTAATCAGGTCTCGCGGGAGCGGAGTTCTCGCCTCTGCCTGAGTGTGCGTGGTTCATCGCACTCCACAAAGACCACAGAGCCGTAAAGTGTCACGAGGTGAGCGCTTCGGTTGAATTTGATGTCTGAGACATGTCTTGCATGAAGTAACTAAGCAGCAAAATCGTACTTAAGTGACAAAACGCACAGGCTGTGCACCCCCGCATCCGCGCATCTCACACGACTGATTCAAGTGCCACGCGGAACCAGCCAATGTCACATTCCATGCAAGCAAGACAGAGCCACATTATGTAGCAAACTGGCCACCCAAGCCTGCAGCTTATTTTAGACATTATTGTTAGCAGCACATTCTGTTAGTCCATCTGCTCTCGCGCGTGCCCTCTTCCCCCGGAGTGAACACTGCTACCCGATACCCTGGGCAGGGCACACAAAACCTGCTGTCCAGGAACAATCGTGCCAGGCGCATTTCTTACGGGCCGTCAGCCGAGCACACCACAGCCCGCAACAAAGCAAATCAGAAAATGGCGATCGATGAACTGTGCACTAATAAGTCAAATTTGTTCGTCAAATTCAATTTGTGTCCAATGAGCACTCATCGGGCCATGGTGGGGGCTCGTGGGCCAGAGCCAGCACGAGAGCTGGGGCAGGGACAAGGCTGTGTACACGGGCATGTAGGTCACTGCAAACAATGTCCGAGGCACCCACAGCATGGGCTGTGTGGTGGATAAGGAGCATCGAGTATCATTTAGAGGGCTTGGCTAACACGACCTAAAAATATTTTCACTATACAAGTGCCAGAACACCTAGCACTACGATTGGTTGTTTGGTTTGTTCTGTGTTCTCGTGTGTGCTGCCTGGATTTACAAACACGAAGTATGGTATAAAATTAACACATA
Source organism: Lissotriton helveticus (assembly GCF_964261635.1). Classification (NCBI taxonomy): domain Eukaryota; kingdom Metazoa; phylum Chordata; class Amphibia; order Caudata; family Salamandridae; genus Lissotriton; species Lissotriton helveticus. Next base: position 439,555,963 of record NC_136058.1, read on the forward strand.
AATACGCTCTAACCAAATTAACTTGGAGGAGAAGTGTAAAATATTGAATAGATAAATGTGACACTAACTATAATGGTTGGCCAAGGGGCACACAATAATGTTTAAGTTTTGGCTTGATCATTTAATATTATAGCACTGTTTTTGTGAAGGCAGAAGCTTTGTCAGCCTTATGTGCAACTTGAAATATAAGTGCAGTTAAGTACAGCATAATATTTTTTTTCAAAATTTTTAAGTTTCATCTTGCATGGAAACTTTGCCCCGTCTGTTTTATCCTCCGACATTATCACTTTTCCACCTCTTTTACCCCCATCTGCCAACGAGTGCTTGTAATTTTATTACACTATCTTGTCGTTTATGTAGAGTTGGTATTACCTTACACAGTCCGTTAATAGACTGGATAAACGCCAATTCTATTTAAACTAGGCTCCCGCTCTCTCAAACACAGCTGCAGCCAGACTACTATTTCTGTGCAGGCAGCTTGACCCAGGCCTCAGCGCTGACCCAGCCCGTCCAGGGAGAAACCGGAGCAGGCAGCAGAGGGGGAAGCCAGGTCGGGCCACTGAACCAGGATTTATACCCAGCTCACCCCTTTTCTTTCATATTGCTATTAGGCTGCACAAATAGCCTGCAGGCTTAGTCATTTGGTATCTGATTTACAAGTAGTCACAAGGAGACTGGTGCGCTAGTGGTGGCCTGTGGCGCAGTGCATCTGGATAGGCTAGACTTGACGATGAAACCAAATTTAAACAATGTTGGTGGTGGCAGAGAAGGTTGGATCTGCAGTGTGCCATTTGCGTCCCCACCGTGCCAGCCTTACTACTGCAGTTGTCATTTACGATACCAACCTTGCCAGTTACCAACCAGCCTGCACCTCGCACTATGCAGGCCTAGTACAACCTCCCCATGCCTCACGTCCGCAGCGATCGAAGCTGGAATTAACATTCTTCTAATACCCAATTTAATGGTGCTCAATTTATCGACCTCGGAAGACTGAAAGACTGGCCCGACATCTTACGGGACCCAACTAGAAACCTGTTGACAATTTATCACGGATGGAGTTTAACTCACTGAGCAGCATACCACAAGAGCACGTGGGGTGGACTAAAAGGGATGTGAGGAACAAACGATGACAATTCCGTTTGAAATAAATTCACCATAGTTTCCACCTTAATAGCACACATGACTTTGCTATTCAGATCGCCCCACAAGAAAAGGTCGTAGCAAGTGTGCACAGCCCTCCTTTCTTTTACAGGGAGGTTGAAAACGTGTGCTGATATTTTCCATGCTTTCATTTTTATAATGTTCCTGGTGAAAACATTATTCTTCAATACCAAATTAAAGCTCACATTAATACATTTAAAAATTACCATTTCACCTAGTAGATGCCCAGCTGACACGTGGAGGCGTGTAATCTGTTTGGAGGCAATCACTCAATCATGGCCTGGTGGATATCTGTAGGAACAGCGCCTTTTTCGTTCAGTTGTGTACAGTAGCGGCCACCATGAATGTATCGGCCCGTGCAACCAGAAAGTAGGGAAGTTCATTCATAGAACTGGACCCTCACAACAGAGTGCAGCTGGGTCCGCTCTGCGCAAATCTTTGCGAATACCCCGAGTAGTGTGGTCAACCCCAGAGGACATTCCCAGCGCCTGGATCAAACTTTAAAGAAGCAGAAATACAGAGCACTTGGAGAGCAAACACGCCTCCTCTTCCAACTGGTATCATCTAGAGAACAAGCATTGGCATAGCCAATGGGTCTGTTTGTAACATGGATTAAGGCCCAGAGTGGCTGCTGGAGGGCGCATAATGTGCATACTCCTTATCAAGTTTGAGTGCTGTGGATACCACTTTCCTCATATTGCCATTAGTGCAAGGAAAAATCATCAGCCGCGTTGACTATGGCAACGCCTTGTTGGCATCCATTAATGAAACTCTCCTAACCGAGTTCCAGGTTCTACAGAATACCGCAGCAAGACTGGTCCTTAATCTCCCCCCCGGTCACCCTCCGCCCGAACCTAAAGTCCCTACACTGGCTGCCCATTAAAAAACGGATCACTTTCAAAATATGCTGCCTCGTACACAACACCCTAAACAGTAAGGGACCCCGCTACCTAGCGCAGAAACTAATAGCATATCATCCCCCAAGAACCCTCCGCTCATCCAGCAAACATCTCCTAACCATACCCAAGACGCGCACCGTCAAACATGGCGGTAGGTCATTCTCCAAAATTGCCCCTACTATCTGGAACACACTGCCATTACCTCTTAGAACAGAAGGCACCACAAGAAATTCTGCAGTTCCCTTTAAAACCTTCTTATTCTAATCACCTGTCCCTCAGCTCGTCGTCCCTGTGACCTATGGTAATTGCTGTTGTAGCGCTATGAGACCGTTCGGTGATATACGCGCTTAATAAATGTCACAAACTAAACTAAACTATCGGCTCACTGGGACGCAGAGGACTGACAGTGGTAAACCTTTTAGAGTGGCAAATCAGGCTTTAATACCTACCCCATCTGCAGAACTCCTACGGGACATTCCAGGGATCTTTTGTAATAAATAAGACGTTTGGTTGGAGAGAAGAAAGAGGGGTCCTTTTGAAAATTAGGGAGTTTTCCATATCCTTTTCTGGCCCATTATCCCTCCCCCCAAACACAGTAGTAGGATTTAGCTTGAGCCCAAGCAGGACGAGGCCTCAATATTTTGCACTCTGTACTTTGCAATTTATTCTCTTTCTTCCACAACCCCAGAAGGTTCTCCTCTTGCTGTAAAGGGAAAAAATCATTTAAATAACTTTGACCTTGTTTTAACTGCTTCTCTTAACTTGGCTTAGAACTCTCCCCTTGAAATACCATTGTCTGTATTTCTTTAAAATCTCTACCAATACTATGCCGGCTGTATTATTTCTTGTTTTATTTTATGCGTAATTACAATGTGTAATTCTTGGCATGTCATGATTTTAATTTTTCGAATATGAATTACTTCAAACAGGTTAGCAGGAGGTTTAGAAGGACAGTTTCTCTTTCTTTCATACCCTTTTTGGAATTCTACTGACAAGAGCTGTGCTTAAAATCGACTGTTGCAATACACAACTACTCTCTGCAGTTTTAGTACAAGGATGGGGAAGAAACTTGTTAATATTGAGTGTGCTTTATTGCCTTGTAAACTCAAGCGGAGTACTTTTTAATGATTTAAGGGTTCGTAGCCTTTGTGATTTTTTTTGATTACAGATTCCTGAGCAACAGATAAAACAGTGTGTGATGGATCATTCTTGTCCCGGCCTACAAAGGGATGAAGTGTGGTTAGGAGATAGCTCGCGGCATCGCACACAATACACACATACACACACACGCACACACCCACACCCACACCCACACCCACACCCACACCCACACCCACACACACACCCACACACACACCCACACACACACACACACACCCACGCACACACATACACACACACACACACACACACACATACAAATGCACACATGCGCGCACACACACACACACACACACACACACACGCAAGCATGAACACACACACACTCACGCACACACATGTGCACATGTGCATGCACATACTCATACACACACCTACATAGACATACTCGCATGCACACACACACACACAAATGCACACACACAAATACACAGACACGCGCAAGTGCATGCACACACACAAATGCGGACGCAGACTGCAGAGGAGACTCGTTATAAGGCGTGAAATCTCTCCTCATTGAGCGACTCTTGGGACCCCAGAGCAGGGGACCTGCATTACTGAGGTTGGTAGAACTGCAGATACAACAGTGCAGGAAACGGATGGCTATTTGTGGTGTCTCATTTACAACTGATTTTACAATGTGTTTACACACATCTTTTTAGCTTATTCAGATAATAGTTTTTATTAAAACTAACAAATCCTCTTTCACACGCAATACAATTCACTTTTGCATATCCCTTTCATGTTAACCTACAACTTTTACGCGTCCTTTGCAAACAGCCACACATTTCACACTATCTCTAGACATTCCAGGCCCCACATACTGTGACCTTTTATTACTCCTACAAGATAACTATCTTTTATTGCCTTGTACTGTATTTAAACACAGAGGGGCAACATATCCGCACCTGTGGGAGCAAGGCCAGTAAGGGGTTAAAAACAACTGTAATCGTAAGGTTAAGCACAAGCCCCTGTAGCGGACGCCTTAGCCCATTTAGCTACCAAACTATCTGTCTGTATGTCTGTATCTGTGTGTCTGTGTATCTCTGTGTGTCTCAGTCTCTATGTGTGCGTCTCTCTTTATGTATACGCCATTGTCTCTGTGTGTGCATTTCTGTGTCTGTGTGCATATCTCTGTCTGCGTGTTTTTTTTTTGTTGCTGTGTGCGCGTTTTTGTATCTGTGTCTGTGTGTGCATCTCTATGTGCGTGTCCGCTCCAAACAGTATGAAAGAAGGAACCCTCCCCATCTAATCATCTCAAACAACAAGAATCTTGTTCCTTAGCCATGGTGTGACGCCGCCGCCTACCATAGTATACCCTATGAAGAATTTTGAACTGTATTAAGCCGAGCTTTAACTTTATGGCCACCTGGCTTCGGTGCATTAATGCTGCCTTCTAATCAATTTCTTCCAACTGTCCCTCACGCGTGAAATATTTTTGTTAACTATCCAAACCGGTCTCTATCTATCATTCTGTTAATACTTAGACAGTATACCCAGGCCACCTTAGAGGCGTGAATTTCATGAGTTAAAAACATTGGTCTCAAAGTGCGACATGCTTTTAAAAATGCTTAAAGCACTGATTCTCGCCAATAGCTACAAAATCTGCAATGTTGCCAGTTCAGTTGTTTTGCCCAGTTTGTCCGATTTTCTTTGATGGGAAGAGTCCTTAGCCGTAGGCATAACATTTGAGCGTCTAGTAATTCTATTTAATGACTCTTTAGGATATGGCTGGATCTTTAAGTTTTCATAGGATTTAATGATTAGATGTTCGTAGGGAGAATCTCCTATTTTTTTTTGTTATCAGCTTTACGAGAGGTGGCTGTACCTTATTTATTCAGAGTAAACCTGATCGGTGAGAATGTAACTGTTGATGCAGAGACTGACTCGAAACTGATCTTTAAATCATTGGCCCAGACTGCTAAGTTTGATCCCCAAGGGGTCTTTATATCTCAAGTAGAGCTTAATCTTCCTGGGTCAGCAATAACTAGAGAGTGTTAGTATTTGATATATAATGGCTTGCACTCCAGCTCTTGCCTAGTAAAGCTTAACTTCAGCCATAGCTACGACTGCCTTGTGGGTTTTAGTAGACAAAAAATTTGCTTGTAGGAATTAAACTGTATCTAGTGTGATTTACAGTTTCCCAGGGTATGTTTGTTGGCCGTAGGAAACGGTAGGCAGTAGTTTGGCACGCACAACTCAAATTATTGCCTTGGCCGATGGACTGTGCAGGTGTTTGTTTAATTTGCAGAGATCAAATATGACTGCAGACGCTCTTCTCTTAAGATACTGTAGTTGTGTGCTTGCTCTGCTCGCATACATTATTTGTATTGTTTATTTGTAGAGCGCAACTATCGCTCCGAAAGGACCATCCTGGCGCTAATGAGACAATGTGCATACAATTACAAGTACAATATTAGATAGTGGCCATTACATAGTCGTCTGGAAGATTAAAGATCCAGGTTTTAAGGTGCTTCCTAAACTGGTTTTCCTGAGTCAGCAATCTGAGGTTCTTAGGCATTGAATTCCAGGCTTTTGATGACAGGAAAGTTAAGGTCTTACCCCCCTTGGTTTTATAGTTAAATTTGGCCAATTTTATTAGGTTGTCTCCTGCAGATCGTAGCGTCCTGGAAGGGTTGTAGTGGGGATAACGCTTGATGAGATACTTCGGGCCTGTACCATTGAAAGCTCGAAAGGCGACGATCAGAATTTTAAATAATATCCTCTTATGCAAAGGCAGCCAGTGAAGGGTCTTTAAGGCTGCCGACACTGAGGATTTCCTCGGCAGTTTAAGAACAAGTCTGGCAGCTGCGTGTTGCACGCTTTGAAGTTTTTTCAGCGTGATTTTTTTAACACCTGCCATCAAGCCATTACAATAATCCAGGTGTGCGAGGATTAAGGCCACAAGGACGGCCTTTCTCGAGTCAGTGGGCAGGAAGTCAAAAAACTTCTTTAAAGATTTTATAATACTGAAGCAACTTCCTGCCACATTCCTCGCATGCTGATCAAATGATAGCTCGGTGTCAAATAAGACACCTAGATTTCTTGCTGACACCACAGTTTGTGGGGGAGCAGGAGAATCCTCCCAGATACCATACTCCCAGATAGTTATAATTTGATGAATTGTTAATCTTCAATTCTAACCTCCAGTGCTTATTGGACATATGTTTTTAGTTGCCGAATATCACGACCGTAGTGTTTTCAGCTTTAGCAGTACGCATATTATAAACGTTAAATTAATTCAGCTTGTCCAGTGCTCCGTGTGTTTATTTCTAGTGTGGTGGAGGAAGATTAGGTTTTCAGCATATTAAAGTACAGGGAGTCTGTAAGACCCGATCCTTGGTGGTATTGTTTTATCTTTTGACATGACTTGGCACAGGTCTGCTGTATATAAATTAAACATAATCTGTGCTAACACACACTCCTGTTTTAGGCCTCGATTTCTCTGTATTTTAAATGTTACTCTGTTTTACGTTGTCGAGCTTAATGTGGACCCGTGTTAGAATAGAGAGAAATAATTGCCTTCTGTAGGGAAGAATGCCTAAAATCGATTTGGTATTACAGAATTATATTTTCCTCTACAGACCCTCAAATTCTTGCAGTAAAATTTGTGCCTACGATTTTGCTTCTAGGTCTCACGTTGCAATTAATCGATAGTTCGATGGATGAATGGTGGATCCCTTTTTAGGTCTTGCCTATGCAGCGCGCATGCGCTGCATAGGAGGACCTTTAGCCATCGCTCTGCTGTTTTTGGAAGCACATACTTGTGCTTGTGGCGGCATCCCCCTTGCGGGAGCGAGCAGCGGCACGCATGCTAATTGGCTGTTGCTCGCTCCTGCAAGGCGGATGGTGCCACAAGCATGAGTGTGCTTGAAAACAGCTGCTGCTTCTTAGCGCGATCGCTTTCACTTTCGCGGCCGCGCCGCTTTCACAGCAGCGCGGTCAATGCTTGTTTATATTTGTATTTATATGTGTTAAACCAACTGATGGATGTAGGAGGTAGTAACTCGCCTCCCTTAAACATCCCCAAGCCTTATTTTAACCGCTGACGGGGGCCCAGTTATTAAAATTTAATTTACCCTCGGGTACTGGGACCCTCGCCAAGCCGTTTTAACTCACACTTCATTTTACACCTCACACTGCACTCTCAGTAAAATACCAGCTCCGCTGTAATCAGGCGTCGCAGCACACCCGGGACACATTAGGTGTCGCTGGGTGGGCCCGATGATGAAGCATGCCACCAACCAGGTTGGTGGGTGAGGGCTTCATGAACTCACCAACAAGGTGCCCATGACAAATCTAATCAGAGTCCTAACAATATTGGTCATATTTAAGCTAGTCTCTTTTGATAACACATATAAACTACGGGGACTCGGACTAGCTTTCTAGTCCTCTCTCTCTCTCTTGATACGCGTATATTTGTATTTAGTCATTTGGAAAGTGTCCACGCGATATGCATTCTTAGTTTCTTGAAGAGTATCAACATTCAAGTAGGCAAAAGATCACAGGATACAAGATTCAAAGCGAAAACATAAGTGATTTTTGGGCCAGGAGCTGTGACTGTGTTATCTTGCTGACGAGACTGTCAAACATGCAGTCTCCTGCGTCACTACTTAGCCTCCATATGTCCAGGTCTTCTCGGGGCATCTCGTCCTTCAGCCACACCAACTCCGTAACATGCTAAACATTAGGTTCGACAGTCCCACTTGTGAACTAGTGCTTCGAAAACAGTCAAAGGCGCTGCGCATCCCCACCAGTGCAAAACCTGGTAGCCGGTGCAGATCCACCCCAGTGCACACACTAAAGCCAGTCAGGGCTCCGAGAGGCCGTACCCTCTACAAATTAACATGAAAGCCAAGCCGTTGCAAACTCATGCATACAGAAGCAGTATTTTCTTTCTGCTGCTCACCAGTCAGACTTCAGGAGTACAGACCAGCCCCTCCAACAAAAGCCCATCCGAGAGGTACACAACTACTGCCTTGGGTGGCATGGAGATGCGAAGGTGCTCCTGAGCAAACCTAGCACTGTCAACGGACACCAAATATTGGTTGAGGTCAGTTCAATAGAACAACGCATTCTGAGATTTTGAGGCCCATACGCTGGAAGGTGGAAAGGCGCTGTCAATCAATCAGGCGAATTTATAAAGCGAGCTACTCACCCGCTAAGGTCTCAAGGCGCTGGGAAGGGGGGGTCCGCTACTGCTCGAAAAGCCAGGTCTTGAGTTGTTTCCTGAAGGAGAGATGGTCCTGGGTCAGCCGTAGGTGGATGGGGAGGGAGTTCCATGTTTTGGCCGCCAGGTAGGAGAAGGATCTTCCTCCGGCGGTGGCTCTGCGAGTGCGTGGGACGGTGGCGAGGGCCGGAGGCTGGTCGAGCGGAGCTGGCGGGTGGGTGTGTAGAATGTGATGCGGTTGTTGAGGTACTAGGGTCCCAAGTCGTGGAGAGCCTTGTGTGCGTGGGTGAGGAGTCTGAACGTGATCCTCTTGCTGACGGGGAGCCAGTGCAGGTCTCTCAGATGAACAGAGATGTGGTCGTGGTGGGTGATGTCCAGGATGAGTCGTGCAGAAGCGTTCTGTATGCGCTGGAGCCTTTTCTGGAGTTTGGCTGTGGTTCCCGCGTAGAGGGTGCTCCCCTAGTCCAGTCGGCTGGTGACGAGGGCCGAGGTGACCGTCTTCCTGGTTTCGGTGGGGATCCACCGGAAGATCTTTCGGAGCATGCGCAGGGTGTTGAAACAGGATGACGAGACGGCGTTGACTTGTTTGATCATCGTGAGGGAGGAGTCCAGGATGAAGCCCAGGTTGCGTGCGTGGTCCGTTGGCTTGGGTGCGGTGCCCAGGGCAGGGGGCCACCAGGAGTCATCCCAGGCGGAAGGGGATGATCCCAGGATGAGGACTTCCGTCTTGTCTGAGTTCAGTTTCAGGCGGCTGGTCTTCATCCACTCTGCAACGTCTTTCATTCCTTCCTGGAGGCTGGCTCTGGCGGTGGCAGGGTCGTTGGTGAGGGAGAGGATCAGCAGGGTGTCGTCGGTGTAGGAGATGATGTTTAGGTTGTGTTGGCGTGCGATGGCTGCGAAGGGACTCATGTAGATGTTGAAGAGGGTGGGGCTGAGTGAGGATCCTTAAGGTACGCCGCATATGACTTCGGTGGCTGCGGATCGGAACGGGGGGAGGCGGACTCTTTTTGGGTTCTTCCGGCGAGGAACGAGATGATCCTCTCCAGTGCCTTCCCTTGGATTCCGGTGTTGCTGAGGCGCTGTCTAGGTGTGCGGTGGCAAACTGTGTCGAATGCTGCTGAAAGATCCAGGAGGATGAGAGCAGCTGTTTCTCCGTTGTCCAGCAGGGATCTGAGGAAATAAAATTAGCAGTTGTGCCCCATCGTTCCCCTTCTCTGTCTGTCTGCCATTTTGATTCAGACAGCACCCATTTTTGCGTGTGTCATCCATTTTGTCTCCAGACCTACGAGCAAGACATCCTGCACCTGGCCCCTCTGTTCATTGACCACACATTCATGTGTTTCGGCCAATTCCGTGAACCAACTAGATAGTTCCTGTTTTAAGAGACAGTTCCTGTTCTTGACTCTAAGCCAGAGATAAACCCCCCGGTTGAGAAAGGGCCTTCAACTGAAAAGAGCATTTCAACACTGAGGAAGGACCTTCAACTGAAAGGAGCACATTTCGACACACCGCATGCACTCTCACGAGACACAAGAGATGCCCATACCTTGACACATCTGGTTGGAAATTACTGCTTGTCACTTCCTTATTTTTTCTTTCTTCTTCTTTTTGCCTACTGCCTGAACTGTATAAATATTCTGCTGTGTGAATAAAACATCCAACCACTCCTGAACCCGCTTGGTGAAGGAGCTCTCCCTTAACTCGAGTTATTGAATGAATCCTCCTTTACTCGAATACCACGGACTCCTCTCTTTACTTAAATTAAAGTATTTGGTAATATAGAAATTCTAAGATAAGGTAATATTAATTATTTACCACAGATCTGATGTCGTCGGTGGCTGCGATGAGGGCGGTCTCGGTGCTGTGGTTATCTCAGAAACCGGACTGTGAGGGGTCGAGGGATCCGTTTGTCTCGAGGAAGGTGGTGAGTTGTTTGTTGACGGTCTTCTCGATGACTTTGGCAGGGAAAGGGCGGAGCGAGATGTGGCGGATGTTCTGGAGATCCGTGGGGTCCGCGGTGGGTTTCTTCAGGAGAGCGCTGAGCCGGTGTGTTTCCAGCTTTCCGGGAAGGTGGCGGTGGCGAAGGAGATGTTGATGATGTCCCGGAGTTGGTGTGCGATGATGGAGTCGGCCTTGTTGAAGACGTGGCGAGGGCAGGGGTCGGTTGGGGATCCGGAGTGGATGGTGTTCATCGTGTGAGTGGTGTCTTCGGTGCTGACTGAGGTCGAGCTGCAGAGGGTGGTGGTGGGGGGCGCCGGTTCGGTGGTTGGGTGCGTGGTCTGTGCGCCGAAGCTGTTGTGTATATCGGCGATCTTCCGGTGGAAGAACGAGGAGAGTGAGTCGCAGAGGTCTTGCGAGGGTGTGATGTCATTGGCGCTGGGGTTGGAGAGCTCTTTAACGATGCTGAAGAGTTCCTTGCTGTTGTGGGTGTTGTTGTCCAGACGTTCTTTGAAAGTAGTCCTTTTGGTGGTGCGGATCAGCTGGTGGTGTTTGCGGGTGGCGTTCTTAAGGGCTGTCATGTTTTCTGTTGTTTGGTCATGGTGCCAGGCTTTCTCGAGGTTGCGGCAGTTTTTCTTGGAGGTTTTGAGTTCGTTGGTGAACCACAAGGCTTTCTTGCTGCCGGGTCTGCTGGGAGGGTCCTTCAGTGGAGCGAGGTCGTCGGCGCAGTTGGTGAGCCACTGTTTGATGTTGCGGACTGCTTCGTTGGGGTCTGTTGTGTTGGCGGGGGGGTTCTGGCTGAGGGAGGTGGTGAGCTGGTCGGCGGTCATCTTGCTCCAGCTTCTGCGGGGAACCTGTTGCGGGTGGTGGTGGGTCGTGGTTCTGAAGTTGAAGTGGACGCAGCTGTGATCAGTCCAGTGTGGTCCTGTGGAGTGGCTGAAGGAGATGTGCTTGCTGGAGGAGAAGACGGGGTCAAGCGTGTGGCCGGCGTAGTGGGTGGGGGTGTTCACCAGTTGCTTGAGACCAAGGTTGGCGAGGTTGTCCAGCAGGGCGGCGGTGTTGCTGTCATTGATGTTCTCTAGGTGGAAGTTGAGGTCCCCTAGGAGGATGTAGTCTGAGGAGGTGAGGGCGTGCGGGCTGATGAAGTCTGCGATGGCTCCGCTGAATTGAGTGCGTGGTCCCGGGGGTCTGTAGATGAGAGTACCTCTGAGGGTGGTCTTGGGGTTGGTGTGTATCTGGAAGTGAAGGTGCTCGGCGGTGGTGAGGGTGTCGTCGGAGTTGGTCGTGATTTGGATGGTGTTTTTGTGGACGATGGCGATGCCTCCTCTGGTTTGGTTGACGCGGTCCCTCTGGGTTATCTTGTAGCCATCCGAGATGACTATGGCGATGTCGGGGGCTGAAGAGGTGTTCATCCAGGTTTCTGTGAGGAAGGCGACGTCTGTTGATGTTGTGTCGAGGAGGTTCCAGAGTTCGACGGCGTGTCTGTGGACGGAGCGGGTCTTGAGCAGGATGCACTTGAGGGGTGAGTGTTGCTGGTGCCTGGCCTGGTGGGTGCGGTGCAGGTCCGGAGGCAGGTGAATTTGCAGGCTTGGCAGGTAAAGGGTCCGTGGGTGCGTTTCGCGGTTGCTCGGTGGCAGGCGGGGTGCGTTGAGGGTGGCGGCATCGTAAGTTCGTCGTGTGGGCTGGCGTCGTCGGGGGCCAGGGGTCCTGGTGCTGGACGCGGTCCAGGCGCAGACGGGCTTGCCTTTGGCGCGCCTTCGGCGCACAATCGGCGCGCCCGCTGCGCGTACGCGCGGTCCCAGCCATAAATGGCGAAGTGGGAGGGAGGAGCAGCTGGGCGGCGGGAGCAAATAGGAAGGGTGCTGGGCACAGGAAAGAAAAGGGGGCGGGCCGCAGGGGAGCAGCGGCGGGGGAGCGGGGAGGTGCACAGAGAGGGAAGACGGTCGCGCAGGGCGGCGAAGAAAATGCTCAAAAACAGTCACAGGACACAAAGGGCAACACAATAAATACAGTCACAGGGCACAAAGGGCAATACAATAAATACAGTCAATGGGCACAAAGGACAATACGATAAAAACAGTCACAGGGCACAAAGGACAATACGATAAAAACAAATTCAGGCACAATACTCAGCAGCAGGGCGGGCTCAGGGCAGTAGCAGGAACAACTCGGGCACAATCACGGGGGGGCGTGCGGTGCGTGGAGCGACCGGCCCTGTGAACAGGGTCAGAGGTCACAGCTCACCACCGCGCGGTCCGAGCCATAAATGGCCAAGTGGGAGGCGGGAGCGGGGCGGCGAATAGGAAGGGTGCTGGGCACAGGAAAGAAAAGGTAGCGGGCCGAAGGGGAGCAGCGGCCGGGGATCGGGGGGTGCACAGAGCGGGAAGACGGTCGCGCAGGGCGGTGAAGAAAATGCTCGAAAACAGTCACAGGGCACAAAGGGCAATACAGTAACAGCAGTCACAGGGCACAAAGGGCAATACAATAAAAACAGTAACAGGGCACAAAGGACAATACGATAAAAACAAATTCAGGCACAATACTCAGCAGCAGGGCGGTCTCAGGGCAGTAGCGGGAATAGCTCGGGCACAATCACGGGTGTGCGCTCTACAGTCGGCTGAAATCCCCAACTGGCTCAAGGGCAAATGAAAATATTCGCTGATCAAACATCATCTTGTTCGGAAGTTTAACTTTGTTATGAATTCCGGGATTCTCCCTGTGAACACCTTAGAGTCCAGTTTTCCTGCTGCAGACCACTGCAATCTAGCAATTTAGTCCAATTGAGGTTAACAAAACTACAACCCACAGAATACATTTGGTTGTGTAAGCAAAAAAATCTGGGACTGGATATGACTTTCCTGAAAACAATAACCCCATCTATTAATTTTGATTTAAACGCTTTTCTCCCATCATACAAAACCAAAGTAACACTCATGTCTTAAACAACTAGATGCTTAAAATGCACAAGTATATTATACGCAAATAAACTTCTGGGTTCCTCTCAAGGAGAAATGGTACATACTGTTCTATCGATCAGTCAGTCGTCCCTCTTTTACAGAGCTACGCTGTAGCACGTGCAGAAAATACGCGCTCACTTTCTGCACCGGCCTTATATACGCACACTAAGGCAGAGCTCGGCGGGTGCCCAGATAACCCATTTTCCACAGCGGCAGAAGATAGATATCTGTACTTTGAAACACTGGTTGCATAATATGTAAACAGCTACAAGTGCCGGACCCGCCCACCGCCTCGTGAGACTAGAGAAGTGAAGAGACACACCGTGCATGACAAAAGGCACATACCCCCTGCACACCGGTGACGGATTGTAGGCCAGAATCGCACAGAGTCGTAGTTGTGAACGTAAATGTAAATGTAAATGTAGTATACTTGTAAAGCGCACAGCTGCCCCAGCAACCCGGCGCCCCGGCGCTGTATAACTCTGGGGAACCCGTCCTGGCTTTCCCTGTGGGATGGTCCCTGCTGGGAGTCCCCAAGGTGGAGCCAGGCATCCCCGGAATTGGTGGGGCCGTTGTGGAGATTAGGCAAGCTAATGCCCAGAGTTGCCGAGTGGAACCCCTGATTAGAGTAAGCACCGAAGCGAGAATTATCGAGTCCGCTGACCAAGGTCCACGACCCTGCCGCGTCGGGAATTGAACCCTGGTCCCGGGCTGACTTCTGCTCTCAGGCCTGCCGCCTCTAACCAGTGAGCCACACTACTCCATGTTCTCACTGAAGAGGCTGACTTTTGACCTAAGAGTACAACAATCACAAATACTCAGAATATTTTGCTCTCATGGCGGTGTCTGCATTTCATGTCTCAACCAAAAATGAACCTCTCTTTAGTGTTTATTTAACCTGTGCTGGTGGCTGCAGGTGGCAGAAACTGGCACACTTTATTAGGTCATAGCCTACCAGACAGCACAGCTGTCTTGTTTGTTAATGACATCTAGGGAACATTCGGAAAGCTTCCCTGGGAATGTATTCCCTCCATTGCTTACTACTGGCTTTGTGGTTTATAACGCGCATGTGCCTGCTTTTTAGGTTTTGCCTGGCGAAAAGATGCGCTCTGCGCATCTTTTTCGCGCAGGCGAAAACCTGATGAGAACTGTAGTGTGGCTTGGGTCGGCCCTCGTCATTCATTGGCTGGCTCCATAAATGGAGCCTAGCCATTGGACGAGGGGCCTGTCCGTCAATGCCGGACCAGATTCGGGGGCGTTCCCGAGATTCTTTGGCTTTTGGCGACGTCAGCCGAAAGCCGGGAACGCCCCCGAATCTGGTCCGGCATTGCCGGCACTTCTGCGTCTCTCCACCCCCCTTTCCCGCCCCCTCCCGCTTGTTGCCTGATGCTGGCCTCGCGGCCGCGGAGAAGCCGAGGGAACAACCGCTGACGTCACCCGGGAGCCGCGCTGCCATTGCTTCAGGCTGCGGGAGGCTCGCCGGGCGACCTGCGCGGTGATTGGCTGCCTTTTTTTTTCCCTCGGTTTGCGGTTTGTTGTTGTGTAGAATGAGCGTTATTAGGTGTTAGTAGATTTGTCCGTTATCGGTGCTTAAAGAGATTTTATCTAAGTTTATTTGTATTTGAAATGCCACAGGTTAGTATTTAATGCTAACAGACTATGTTCTGCCCCCGCACCCCCATCCCTACACTCAGCCCGCCCGGGACAGCGGCGGGGATTGTCACAAACAACGGCCGCCATGTTGGGAAGAGCCCTCGTCAGAACTTGTCTGGGTTGGATTCTGAGGGAATCTCCACTCCTAACCCTTGTCAGCCCTGACCCCAGTCACCCGCCCCCCGCTCACGCCTATGCTCTCTCTTTCTCAGAATGACTGTAAAGCTGGGCCAGGACGAGGCCGCCAAGAAGCTGCTGGGCAAAAGGTGTGCGGCCGCAGCGCTGGGAGAGGAGCCCACGGAGGAGGAGGAGGCAGCTTCCCGGGACCCCCAGGAGGAGGGCGAGCAGGATTTTCAGCCATCCGTGCAGCCCTCCCCGGACCAGAGACACTTTCTGCGTTCTAGCGTCCGACCGCACAGCAAGAAGGCGAGGAAGGAACCCACCGCCGGAGTAAACAGCGCCAGAGGCAGAGGTAAGGGAGTTATTAAACCCGCACACACGCACCCTAAAAACCCTGTGCACCTATGAAATACAGCAGTCCAGAAGTTCAGCATCACCTGCGTTCGCAACTCGCTATGCCTCATCGCGTTCCCTCCCACACTCAAACTTCTTGTCTGCATACTCCCAGGCCTGTGTAAACTATACACATACCTGTACCCGTTTGCATCCCAACTCCACAGAGAGTTCCTTGCACCCTAACAGGTCTGTGGCCAAATAGTCACATCCAGACTGACCACACACCCCATACTTACATCCCAGTAAAATTGTTCTAACAGCACTGTTGGGGTTATTAATGCATTGGAACCAGAGTGGCAATTGTACACCTGATATGATTAAATACCGGGTTGGCCTTTGTCAATGGAATCTATTTTTTTTATTGCCATTATTTTGTGTTCCAAAATACCCATTAAGAGAATTGTTACACATGTATATTTATGTAGCAAGTGTAGTAATATGTATTATTCAAATCGAACTAGGTTTGCTGTTTAAGGTTAATGTAAGAAACATCGCATGATTTTCATGTCACCTTGTTCTGTTTCAGTTTTTTGCATTGAAATATCTTAGGACAACGGTAAAGACGAACCGTAATTCAGATAGGTTGACCCCTTTGAGCTACACACTTTATTCCCATAATATACAAAATAAGAAACTGAAGTGGAGGTCTTAGCTTTCAGTGCATCGTTATGTTTTGTGTTAAATCTTAAATTGTTCTGCTTCATTTTTAGCAGGTGCACATCCTTGCATACATAATTTGTCCGTTTTCAGTTGGGATTTCTTTAACAGTTTCAAAATAGCCTTTTGTTCTCTGGGCAGTTTTCATGATTTCCTGCCCTATATTATTTAATTAGTGGTTTATTAAGTGGCGCTGGTTCAAGATTCATTCATGCCTCCTAACAATTTCAATGCCACCTATCATAAGTTAATCAGTCTGATTTCATCACCGACCCTGGCGTTTTTGTGTTTACAACACTCCCTGAGGAAAGCGTATTTTATCAAGTGTAGCTCATTTATAGGGCAATTGTAAACGTCACATTAGTCAGTTTACCTGTAATTTTCTCTAGAACATTAGATATTTCATGGACGTGTAATAGTAGTACAGTACAACAGACATTCATTTACGAAAATATCTCCCATAGCTTTTTGTCACTGTATTTCTGTAATCTTGATCTAAGGAACCAGTGTTTCCTCCAGTTATTCAAATTCTCTGGATATATTTAAAATACTCCAGAAACGGACAAATATATGAACTGCTATTTCCATAATTATTTCACGTACGTTTTATGTCTTGGCTCTAGACTGTGCAAGCTATCGTCGATGGCTGCCATCTCAAGGTCAGGCGGTAAAACTGCCGGGTTGTCAGTTTAATTGGTCACGCCCTTATACTAACGGAGAAAATGACAAACTAGAAAGCATTTGCCTGACTCTAACATGGTTATAGCGGTGGCGCGTATCCACGTCCATATGTGCAATCTGGTTTGTGTAGTTCCTGTCACAGTTCTCAGAAGCTCTGCGCGTTCTGCTGTAACCCCGCCCCCCTGCCTCCCTCATCTTCCTCCGCTGCTTCCCGGCCCCGTTCCACAGCCCTAGCCCCGCTGCCGTCTCCCACCAGCACCATGCCGGCCGTGTCCAAGGGGGACAGAATCCCTCAAATTTATAGTGTGAGACCTACATGTATCCTGAGGTACAGTGCTAGACTGGCCATGCTATTTTGTATCTGCTGCTACCGAATTAAACTATTTAGCTATGGTTTCCTGAAATTTGGTTGCAGGTAAATTTCAGTGTTCTCTTAAATTGTACTGTCTCATTGCTGGCTTGTAATAAGGTTTTCAACTTGGACATGGGAGAGAACCTGCTTTATTTGATGCTGTGGATTAAATCTGCAGTACGTAGAAATTGGTTGCCTTGGACGCTGGGTTGTATTTAATCTCTTTGATGCAGTTGGTCGCGGGTGGCTCTATTAAAGTTTGTAGCTAGAGTTCAGTATATCTTTATGAAGTGGTTTGCTTGTGCCTCCGTGTGCCCCTGTTGCCCGCTTGTGCTGTGTGGGTGTGTGTGGAGGGCTCTGTGTGGCTGTGTGTGTAGGAAGCTTTGTGTGGCTGTGTGTGTGGGGGGCTTTGTGTGGCTGTGTGTGTGGGGGGCTCTGTGTGTGTGTGTGTGGGGGCTCTGTGTGTGTTTGTGTGTGTCATTTGCGAGAGATAAAGCTAGTGGCATTGTAAATGACAATGCCATTTATTTATGTTAAAAAAACATAAATAAAAATAATGTCAAGAGCAATGCCAATAGCTCTAACTTTAACAAAGGCAAAACCATTGCATTGTAAATGCTTGTTATTTGTTGACTCTGTGTTTTTGTCTGTTCAGCACAAATTTGTCCCTTCCCTTGCCCAAGCCTTACTTACTGAATTAGTCACCCACGCCACTTCACTAACTCTGCACCACCACTCCACACGATGCCACTCACACCATACTGCATTGTACTTTGTACCACTTCACGCCAGGGCACCCTGCCTAGCCACTCTGCGCCACTCTACGCCACTGTACTCTGCCGTGCACCACTCCACTCTAAAACACTCCACTCTGCGCCACTCCACTCTGCACCACTGCACACCGTGCCACTATACTCTACTCAGCAACACTTTACGCCACTGCACTATATGCCATTGTACTCCAAGCCACTCTATTCTACTCTGCGTCGCTGTGCTCTATGCCACTCTAGTCTGTACCACTCTACGCCACTCTACTATACACCACTGTACTCTACAACAGTCTACTCTGTAACACAGCACTCTGCCACTCTACACCACTGCACTCTGTGGACCACTCTAGGTCCCTACACTCTATGCTACTGCACTCTACCCTGCATCACTCCACACTATGTCACTTCAGTCTACGCCACTCTCCTCTGCAACACTGCACTCCACTTTGCACCACTCTACAGCGATGCACCATACGCCAAAAAACACTTAAGTACTCTAGAGAACTGCTCTCTACAACACTGCCCTCTACTCTGAAACAATCTATTCTACGCCACTGCACTCTATGCCATTTTATTCCACTCCGCGTCATTCCGCTCAACGCCTCTGAATCAACCTTGTGCCACTCCATTATAATCTACGTCGCCGCATTCTATGCGACTGCACTCCCTGCCAATTCTGTCTACACCACTTTACTCAAAGCCAATACACTCTATGCCAGTCATTCTTAACCTTTTGACTTCTGTGGATCCTCATTTAATCATTACTGGAATCTGGGGACCCCCACCAAGTCATTATTGAAAGCAGGTGACTGACTGAAGGATTTTCGATAAGTTGAACTACAAAACAATACACAAATACAGAAACAAGCACATAAGTTATGAAATATTTTATTTATTTTAGCTACAAATCTTAACATTTTAATGGGAAGGCTGCAGCCTTTCTAATTTCAATTGCGGCCACAACCATACACACTCCATTCTGTTTGATGCACTTGCACTGCTCTAACAAATTAATCTGGAGGACACTAACTTAATTTTTTCCCTTAAATTTTAAATTCCTTCACATTTATAGAACGTCTTCAAATGTAACATGTTGCCTCTTCATTTGTATGCTCTTTATTAATCTATTTATATTATTTCTCTATCTGTGCAGTCACAGACCGCCTAAGTAGGCTTGGCGGACTCCCAGGATCCTTCTTAGCCAATAGGTCTCGCCTTTGGGACCTTGTAAGTGTTTAGCCATGCAACAGTTGATGTTGCTGCCCCAACGATATTGTACAGCATAACTAAATACTTATAAGGTTCCAAAGGCGAGACCTATTGGCTATGCCAATGCTTTTTGTTGATTGGGTGTAATATAGATCCTCTCCAAGAGTGTGGAATGTGAGCTGACTCGGAGCAGTAATAATATTGGTGACTGAGGTAGTTGGTCTCCTTCTCAGTATCGGTTTTAAACACGGAACCAGACAGTCCAATCGGGCCGGGTGCCCCATACCTTCAGAATATTTTTGAGACTTTACTAACAGCGTTCTTATTAAACATGATCGCTTCTCTATCTTTACCAATGTTTTCTGTGATCTTCATCTCTTATACCACATTTAAAGACTTAAAAGGAAATTTGATTGGTTTGCAGTACGGCTGGTGGACAGAATTTGATGGAGTGTGGGGATGCTGGTTTTTGTTCATTATATAAGACTTCAGCTGTTTTAACCCATGATTCCATGGCAACCCCATTTCCCCATACGCAGGGTTTACTATCTAATTTGTAAATGTATAAATGTACTATGGTCGCTGGTAGCAGCTGCCTATCTGGTCTATCATTCATAGTCCAGTTCTGGGTCATGGCATTGATCTGTGTCGTTTGTGGTCGCCTCTGTATATCTGTTCTCATCTGTGACTTTGCTCTGGGGTTATGTTGCGGGTTCTTTGAATGATTCTGTCAGTTCATTTCAGAGGCGCGCTGTTGAGTGCTTATGGAGCCCCCAGCGTTCTTCGGTTGGGAGGGCCGTGCCCTCCGCTCTTTCCCTTCTATGAACTTCCTCCAGTGGCAGGGGGAATGCCCCTCTAGTGATCTCCAGCACATCACTATTGCTTGGCGGGCCGTGATCTAACCTAAGTCCATAAATCTAGACTGCACTTTCTGGGGCTGCGAGTGAGTATACAGGCCCAGTAGACATGTCTCCATGGTTAACACATGTGCCTTCTCCCGGTTGCCCACTCCCCAAGTCTGCTGTAATCTCTAGCCAATGAAGGGCAAGCCCATATCACATGTTTAAAGTCTGCATCTTTTCTGTGGAACCTGGTGCATTTTTTGACTGTTGTCAACAAAATAATGTTCAGTCTTTGGGTGTAAGTACATGGTGTGCAGATAGTTAAATCGCGTCTAGTGGAATCTAGTGTGTCTGGAGACCTCACATGGATGTGCCCCTATATGACCCCACTCGTTGTCTCTCAGTTTTTGTCCCATTGCTTCCTCCCAGTATGGCCTTAGTTTCGTCAGTGGGGTTGCGGTCAATACTTACAGCTTTGTATAGCCGACAAATGAGCTTGCACCCACTGCCAAAGGTAAGTACAACCTGTAAGACGTCATGTGTTTTGGATTCAATGTGGCTGCCCTTCCACAGTGTCTGTAGGGAACTTGTTAGTGTCCCATGGGTCAAAAATTGTGATTCTGGGAGTGTGTCCTCATCAATCGGGGAGGATAACTCTCGTAGTTGCCCCTCTGCGTAGCAGTCTCCACCGTGGCAACCATCAGAAAGATCTGAGCTGGACCCAGTGCCAAGTCACCAGTGTTCTGGGCCCGGCTCACCCTGACTGGGCCACATTAAAAGGTTGCCAACACTAACATTGACATGACACATGCTGTACTGAGATCAAAGCACAACTCTGCCCAGTGCCACGCTTGCAGGGTTAAGCGCTTTGAGCAAGCATGAGGAGCTACATATGCATAACATTTGTGATTTAGTGGGGTGATGAGGGACATGACCTTATCTGCTACTGAAGATGGCTCTTCTCACTGGGAGTGGAAGTTGCCGGATCCAAGTCTGCGCTTCACAGTTTTACGCCAATCGTATTGAATGCATCTAGCTCATTCCCACTCAGCACGGAGGCAGCTTACGTTAAAAGAACATCTTGGGAGTAAATATGTGCTGGTGTCTCAGCTGACTATTGTGGAACCTGGGGATCTGGGTGCTGGTTCCAGCTTCAGCGCTTTCCTGAAAATCTTAAGATCTCTTAATCTTCCTTTGCCTAAATATTAATTCAAGAAATGTAATACAGCTGTGGAGTTCAAATGTGTAAATCCTCATTTGATGGGCACTTGCATGGTTGTATTGTGCTTTGTTTCTCTTTAGCTAGGGTAGCAACATAAAAATACCAGTACCCACACCTATACACAGCAAGGTGGACATCTCAACATGCAAAGTGAGGCACACTCCTCCGAAACCTTTTTCTGTTTCTTGACTGCTGTCATTTCTTACAAAGTTGTAACATTCCCCCCCCAATTGACCGCTTCTGGACCATGTCTAGTTAAAGGTCACTCATCTATGTTCAGCTCGCCTGATGGTTACAGGCCTACTCATCTGTCCATGTTTGCTGACACTGCTCTGAAGCTAGGCACTTTACTAATTTTTACAATTCATCATAATAATGTGGGATCTGCAGCATACACCCCCTGGCTGCAAGCCTTTATTCTTATGGCAAATAGTAATACTATCTTTAGCACAAGAAATGTCTTCAGATCTTGTGCAGGATGCCTTTGGAAGGAGCGGAAGGAGTACTGTACTTACATTAAATGGCAGTGAGCCTGTCACAACTTCCTCGTTAGTAGAATGTTTTCTGGGTGTAGGAGACATTCCTAGCACTGTAAGCTTCCCTAGGTCTCCAGCGTTTGCCGTTGTATGTCAGGGGAACGCGCACATGGATGTAAACTTAATTGGTCTTACGCACGCATGACCCAAATGCAAATTATAAGCTTTGCTTCAGAAAGTGGAGACTCACAAAACTTAGTCGTTTAATATTATAAACTTCAAGATCCAGTTTGCATCTTCTGTAGACTTGCATAGCTCAAGCCCTTTCTACTGTAATCTAGGGGAAAACAGAGACCTTGTTGGGGGTGATCAGTCCCAGTCTGTTCTAGCCTTCTGTTTGGACGGCAGTCCTCTTGACGGGTGCCCAAGTCGGTTCAGTGCTGCAGTAGTTACATTTAAATTTGGTTTCTGTGTGATGAGCAATCTAGGTGCATCAAATCTAATCACTTTGCTGTTCGGTAACTGGAATGTTCGTTTTTTAATATACATTTAAAGTACTAGAATGGTGCTCAAATGCACTGTAAAGAGTTACAATGGAACCTAGACTGTTGCGCAAGTAGGGCATCAATATATGAGAAAACTGCGAGTAGTTCAAATGGCTAGTGGTAACATGGTAAACAAGCATTGCAAAGCTGAAGATTTTACTACCACTTATCCGTCATTATTTGTAAGATATTGGATTTTTTTGGGGATGGAAGGTTGACTTCCCACTTCAGGGAATAATCACAACCCTTTCCAGGGTTAACCCTCAGCGTCACTGAGCTCGTCCCCATGGTCCCTTTGACACAGAGCAGACAGGCTCACCTAAGGGCACTACACAAGGTATTTATGCAGCACTGACCCTCAGCGTCCCTGAGCTCGTCCCCATGGTCCCTCTGGCACAGAGCAGACAGGCTCACCTAAGGGCAATACACAAGGTATTTATGCAGCACTGACCCTCAGCGTCCCTGAGCTCGTCCCCATGGTCCCTCTGGCACAGAGCAGACAGGCTCACCTAAGGGCAATACACAAGGTATTTATGCAGCACTGACCCTCAGCGTCACTGAGCTCGTCCCCATGGTCCCTTTGACACAGAGCCGACAGGCCCACCTAAGGGCAATACACAAGGTATTTATGCAGCACTGACCCTCAGCGTCCCTGAGCTCGTCCCCATGGTCCCTTTGGCACGGAGCAGACAGGATCACCTAAGGGGAAGACGTAAGGTATTTATGCAGCACTGATCCTCAGCGTCCCTGAGCTCGTCCCCATGGTCCCTTTGGCACGGAGCAGACAGGCTCACCTAAGGGGAAGACGCAAGGTATTTATGCAGCACTGATCCTCAGCGTCCCTGAGCTCGTCCCCATGGTCCCTTTGGCACGGAGCAGACAGGCTCACCTAAGGGGAAGACGCAAGGTATTTATGCAGCACTGATCCTCAGCGTCCCTGAGCTCGTCCCCATGGTCCCTTTGGCACGGAGCAGACAGGCTCACCTAAGGGGAAGACGTAAGTTATTTATGCAGCACTGATCCTCAGCGTCCCTGAGCTCGTCCCCATGGTCCCTTTGGCACGGAGCAGACAGGCTCACCTAAGGGGAAGACGTAAGATATTTATGCAGCACTGAAACACTAATAACACTGAAATTCAAAACCATAAATATATCAAGCCAAATTAGAAAACGAGTGTACAATTCTAAAGCAAAATGAAAAAAATCCATTAAGGGCACCGGTGAAATAGGAATTTTTTAAGTTTTATGTGAGAAACAAAGTGCCAACGGGCGTGGAGGGCAGCACCTAGGTATAATTAGAGGCTGACTGTAATGGAGCACAGATCAAATACACCAACCAGGTTCGACCTGGTCAAAGATTTTACCTACTGATTTATCCCTTTAATTCCCAACCCACCATAGAAGTAAAAAGCTAAAGCCCCTCAGGGGTGGCACCTAGACACTCTCAGGGTGTGGGGCAGAGGGTCCAGTTGGCACTGGTCACCTGAGCAGTTGGAGGAAAGGCTTCATGTAGCTTATTGTGTACCTGTAGCTTGAACATGTGGTCATCCAACTGATCCTTGGAATCCACTTCTTTTTCCTGGATTTAAAAGAGAGCCGGTCCAGTGCCTCTGGGTTCCTCCTAGGTTGCTAAACAGCAGGTTGTCATTTTCTGATCTTCATCAGGTCAGGAGTGTTCTGTAGTATGTGCCTGGAGGTGTCACATTGTCTTTCGCATGCTAGCGGTTGTGAATGATAGCTGGGCAGCCCCTAACCAGTGAGGTTAACATTTCTGGGGCCAACCGTCCCCAGTTTGGCACTTCCTCATTCACCATATATATATATATATATATATATATATATATATATATATATATATATATATATATATATATATATATATATATATATATATATATATATATATATATATATATATATATATATATATATATATATATATATATATATATATATATATATATATATATATATATATATATATATATATATATATATATATATATATATATATATATATATATATATATATATATATATATATATATATATATATATATATATATATATATATATATATATATATATATATATATATATATATATATATATATATATATATATATATATATATATATATATATATATATATATATATATATATATATATATATATATATATATATATATATATATATATATATATATATATATATATATATATATATATATATATATATATATATATATATATATATATATATATATATATATTATTTTTAATCTCATCTTTGGAACTTTGATGGATCGGGTGCTGGCATCTTCAATCTTCTCTCTGTGCAACAGGCCTTCGATTTGACCCGCCATGAGTTCTGTACAGATTTTGTCCTGGAATATAATAGAGTAAAAAATATACTTTCTTCGTTCTTTAAGAACATGGTGTTACATTAACAAAGGAGAAATGTAAATTCAGTAGGAATGAAAGAGTAGGTGGGGTGCATTATTTCGGCAGAGGTGTTTGTCCAGAGTTATGCCTAAAGATCTGGTGCAATCCACATGTAGTGACAGGGTTTTTTGGCTCTATTTCTGAGTGATGGTGACTTTAAGCTTGCTACCATCCTGGATCCTTATTCTTAGCTTGTTTTGGTCCTTTTAGATCTCTTTTCAGGCCTAGAAGCATAAACTAGAGGATATCTGCTTTATATGACGATAGATCCCTTATTCCTGACTCTAATCCATCTATTGCCTATTGGCTTTGGCATAATTATATGTCCTTGCATCATCCTACCCATAGTAGAGGGTGGATCCTGTAGTCCTGACCTTATATTACATATTGGTATGATTTGTGTATGTATTCTGATAGAGTTAAGTCCTTTTCGGGCCTACAAGGCCCAGAACCAGAGAGACTCCATCTTTCTTTCCTGCCTCGGCTGTCCGGGGCGCCTGTAGGTGAGAGGTATTATTTTGCTTTAAGCTGTTTGTCTGCTTGGAGAGAACCGGCTCAGGCTGGCCCTTATCGAAAGAATGTATTTTTCGCTATGTTGAAGACGCAACACCAGGCTGGCCAGCTGGGGGCGCGTCCTTGGCACGGAGTGGTACAGGAATTTGGTGGGCGGCAGGTTACTGGCTGGAACTTTCCACTAGAGGAGAGCATTCTATATTAGCGAAGTGCAGAAGAGGAGGAGTGTCAGAATGTCACAGTCAGTCAGAAAGTCAGTCAGAGTGTCAGAGCGTCAGTGTGTCAGTGCAGTTGGTGTTTGGCAGAGAGAAAGAAGACAGTTGGATCTTGGAAGAGAAGAGGACACACAGTCAGAGAGCTCTTGCAGATGGACAGCACTTGAAGTTGCAGAGCATTGATGCAGTTGGTGTTTGGAACAGAGAGGAGGCAGTTGGTGTTTTGGCAGAGAGAGAGGTTCCAGTGACCTGGAGATAAGCAGAGAGAAGACAGAGCATAGCGGTGCAGACGTGTATCCGTGACTGCAGGGGTGATCCCAAAGAGATGGTCCAGGGCACAGACAAGCAGGAACCTGAGAGATGACTGAGTCCAGACCCCGTACTCCTAAGGTGAAGTCTGCCCTTTCTTAGTAGTGTGCATATCTATTCTAATTCTTTTATTGCTTTTTTAGGTTATATGTTTATTAGTGTTATTGTTGATATTGTGTAATAAAAGGGACCCCAGGTTCGTAGTGAACCAGTGTGTGTGATTTGCATTATTTGCCAAAGCTAACCTTTTCTTCTAGCTGGATGCTGCTTTGTGGACGGACGCCCATCCCGTCCGGGTAAGTGGTATGTGGATAAATAGGGAGAGGGGAGAGCTTGGGCTGTTCAGCAGTTCATACATATTATAATTTGGCCATTCTTGTGTACCATATAAAATATAATGAGACATCCCCAGTAGATATTAGATGTATGAGAGAAACTTCCCAATAGAGAGAGAGAGCTGGAGGTTTGCATAGGAAGAAGTCACCGCGGTGTAATTTGGCCAACGCCGGATTGTGTTGGTCGTGTAAATACCGGGGGGATACGGTACGTGGCAGTGTGGAATAAAGTGCCGGGAGGATACGGTACATGGCAGTGAGTGAGACGCTGGAAGGATACAGCGTTGTATACCCGACGAAAGACTGCGGCTTGCGTGAGCACCAACCAGGGTTGGTGTGTAAGAGTAATCTCATAGGAACTGCTCCTCCAAGGGTGGAGGTAGGTAGTATGGCTTGGGTGTGAGGTACCGCGAGGCCACTAAGTATAAATAAGTGTAGTTTAGGATAGCAGTTTGGTAAGTATTATCATTAGCAACCCCTATAGGTTTAGAGATATTGTATATATTTATGTATATATATGTGTATTATAGGCATGTATATTGCTAATTCCCCATCCTCAGGTAGGCACCCAGGTGCCTGGATGAATGGCTCCTGAGGAGGGAGGTGGTTATGTTTTGGCTGGGTGAGTGATATCTTAGTGAGCTGATCCTATCTAGCCCAAAAATCCAGTCATTACACCACAACATGTGGAATGCATTTGAGGGCCGTTGGTTGTTTGAGCCAGTCTTGAATGGGGGTAGTATGATTGTGGGGGGCAATTAGTAGGAATTCTGTCTTGAGGGTATTCAGCATAAGGTGATTGTGAGGTAGCCAATGTTGAGTTTTCACAAGGACACAAGGAGTTAAGAGTTTTGATATTGTCAGGTGAAGAGACTTTTAGGTATATTTGAGTGCCATCTGCGTACATGTGATAAGATATGTTCGAGCGGTTCAGAATTTCTGGAAGTGGTTCCATGTACAAGTTGAAGAGCGTGGGTGATAATGCAGATTCTTGAGGGACCCCAGTTGAGATCGGGGTGTTAGAAAGGGAATGGTTGACTATGATTCTCTGTGATCTATTGTGTAAGGAATGAGGCAAACCAATTTAAAACTGTGCCTGATAAGCCCATCCTTTTTTCGAGAAGATCAATCAAGTTATCATAATTGACAGTGTTGAACACTGAGGAGAGATGCAGGGATAAAGCAAGGCCACATCAGCTGGGTCGAGTGCACGGTTAAATGAAAAAATTGAGTTTAAAACGTAGAGGCGGTCAGTCATAAGCAAAGTAAGTTTGGCCCCTTATTGTTTTAAGCGCTAGATATGAACTCCGGACTAAGCAGGCTGACTGAGGCATTGTTTATGACCTCTTTTTCAGACGCTGTCGGGGAGAGATTTATACCATCCATGTACCGGCAGCACATTAGCAAAATTCACTAACTTGGTAAGGAACAGATCAGCTAGGACTGTGATTGCTTGCAAGTATTAAACATGGGTTGTTCCTTGGAATAACAATAAATTATAACATACACTCTTTGCATAGATAAAAACCAAGATTAGGAAAAGAGAGGAAACCAGAGTTAACATGAAGAAGACTCCCGGCCTCAGATGACATTTAACCCGGTAATTATGATGCTAACGATATCACTTAAACTGGACATATATATAAAAAAAGATATAGAAATAATGTAAATAGTTGGTGGTAACAACTAGAGTGCAGAGTATTAGGAAGGTAAAAACGGGCTACCCTTATGGGTAGATGATTTCCTCATGTCCTTGGTTAACAATTATTGGGCACAATGGTCAGTCTGCTCACAGGAATAATGTACAGAAAAAGTGTGTACACACAAAATGTTGATATGTAGATATGTAGATAGGTACCTGTGCGATTAATTTTTGGGAACCATAAATGATGTCTGTCCCCCTTTTTAATTCTTTCTTACTTGTAGAGATGGATTACGAATTAGCCCTAGTCCTGAAGAGGCCAGAATTGATTGGCTGAAACGCGTCGACTTGAAAGAGACACCAGATATAAAAAAAACTTGATTAGTTTAAATAATTTGTTTGGGAATTCAAAAAGATACTGGTTTTGAATAATACATACCTGTTGTTCCCTCACAGAAGTCTGTTTGATCTCTATAGGAATGTCGGGTTTATTATTTTTTCAGTGAGACATCCTAATTTAGAAACGAAGGGCTTTTCTTGTATATGTATAAAGAATATATGTATATACAAATGTGCTTGAAAATGAAAATATAATATAAAAAAATCCTTTCATTTGATAAAATAAAAAAAAAATCATTCAGTAAAATTCTAAGGCGTGTTGTGGTTCATGATGAGACATGAGATTGTATGAAAAATATATAAATTGTGGTCACAGTAATATGAATACTAAATAGGGGATACTTTGTCCTTATTTCCTATTTCTACAACTAAGAATATAAACTATAGAACCAGGGTACCAGTTTCTTATCACTTGAGTCTTCTTTACCCAGGTACCTTTTGGGTTAATGGGTTCCCCCTGTTCTTCATAAAGGAGAAAAATGTAGGCAGCTTTCATTTCAGTCAAGAAATCTGTGTGTCATCCGTAATGTGTGTCAGGGCAGATTCGGTACTGTGACCCGCTTGGAAACCTGATTGGAATTGATCAAGGAGTTGAAACTGATCGATGTGATTACGCAGTTGTGTGTGAACGTATTTCTCAAGTAGTTTGGCTAGGGTCATGATATTGGAAATGGGCCTAAAGTTGTTAGGATCACTTAAGTCTGCATTTGGCTTTTTAGGTATGGAGGTGACTTGGCCAGTCTTGAGGCAATCTGGAATCCTGCTTTGTAGGAGAGATTCATGGACAATCTTGGACCAGAGTGGGATTATGGAAGGTATAAGATCTTTGAAGAGCTTGGCGGGCATTTGCCCAAGGGTTTTTAAGAAGACGCGCAAGGGTTTTGCCGACCTAGTCACCCTCCCCGTATTGGCGAGCACGCTCCTCCCGATCTAGGAAATGCGTTTCTCTGTGTTCAGCATCCTCAAATTCCGCTATCTTAGCCTTGATCTGCCCAAGGGACGTGAGCTGATTGGACTTGAGGAATTCAAGCGAGTGAATCTTTCTCTAGCCACTGCAGATCATTCCTCAGTGAACGTAGAACACCAATTTGTTTAGCAATACACTTGCCCCTAATGACTGCCGTAAACGCCTCCCATAGAGTGGACAGGGTGTCCGCAGAGCTGACTTTGGTGTCAAAGTATGGCTGATCCAATCTCCTCTCGCAACACCTGGTCCCAGAGGGCACCAGCTGAAGGCTCTATTCGGCGCGTCTGTTAAAATAAATTCTAATAGTACTGAAGCGTTATCCAATAGGGTTCAGGCAAGATGGGCACAGTGTCTAACCCAAGTGTCCACTTCGCAGGATATGAGTTGGTAGTCAATTTTAGACCACGAGGGGCCCGCAGAGGAAATGCAATGCAATTCCCCTCTCGGCTGGATTGGTGTTGGCAGTGCCAGACATCTATCAGATCCTGGTCTTCCATAAGGGCCTGCAGTTGCGCCGCAGCTCAGGCGTGAGGCCGGCGAGAACCATTTGACCTGTCCTAATTAGAGTTGAGAACTACGTTAAAATCACCTCCCCATAGCACTGCCCTGGGGCCTAGGGAGTCCGCCAACCGCCGCATCTGGCTAAAAAACTGGGGCTCCTCGGTGTTGGGGCCGTATGTTGATATGAGTGTCACTGGGCGACCTTCACTATCACATACCGACCCTGGGGATCGCATATTGCAGTGCGCGTATGCCAAGGGAAGCACTTTCTGAGAACGACGGCTGTGCCCCTGGCGTAGTTGAAGTATCCCGCTACGAACTTTTCACCCATCCTTCCCGCTCGCAGGCGCGAACACGAGGCTCCTATCAGATTCAGCTGTTGTAAAAAGCAGAGTCTGCTCCATATCAATTAAGAAATGCTACCACTAACCAAATCTTTCTACCGCAGTTCAGGCCCTTCACATTCCAGGTTACAGCTTTTAGCGTGCGTGTCTTGTCAGCAGTTGCAGTCATCTCTGCATTATCATGCATCCACGCGCGCCAAGAGGGAGAGCAGAACCCAGCAGCTTCGGACTCGTGATAGAGAGAGGAAGGCAAAAGAAGAAGGGAGAGAAAACTCAAATAGCGACAAGCAACCAGTGAGAGTTGAGCCAGAGATGCAAGCTACACCTCCCCCAACTTTTGTGAGGTCTGTCCAATGTGATTAGGTTATATTTAGGGGGAACTAGAATGTCCAAAATTGGTGAGGAGGAAACATTAAGCCAAGTTTGTGGTAGGATCAGGAGGTCCAGATCTTGCAAGAATAAGAGGTCGGCTATATTCGCAGCATGCCTAACCGCTGACCTGCAATTCAAAAGCATTGACTTGAGGTGGGATTTGGTAACCACAGCTCCTTGGGGAGATGTGGAGACTGGTGGTAAATTATCAAGGCTTAAAGATTGAATGAATTGTATTCCGCATTTATAGAGCGCACTGTGACCCTACGGTATCCTGGCGCTTGAACACGTGAGATCAATTAACCTTCAGTGTAATAGCGAGTACAAGGTCAAAAAGGATAAGAAAGTCACAGCCACATACCTACGCCCTAGGAAAGAGCCAGGTCTTTAACTACTTTCTGAACAGCAGCAGATTAACTACCTTAAGGCGATCCACACTCAATATATTACTATCAATGAATATGGAATCCATTTATTCTTCTAGCATCTGTTTCAGTTGGGTAATAGCCATCAGTATCTGGGGAGTGGACATTTCATCCACCCGTGGAAATAGGCCTTGTCTGCTCTGCGAGTTCCATGCAGGGCCTCCTCCCACCTCTGTATATCTGAACATTGTTGGTTATTGGCCTGTTCTAGAAGATCTATCTCCTCCCATAACTACACAGAATAGTTATTGCCACAGGGGCCTATCCCCCTCCTTCAAATTCTATGTCTTGGCAGGTTCTCTGCTATCCCCTGGGTACCCTCTCAAAACAGCGGCTCAGCCCACTGCAGGTCAGACTGTCTTCTTCAGGTCTGTCTGCCACTTATTACCTCCAGAACAAGAACATGTTGGAGAACCAGGCAATGTCCCCCGAGGCATGAGCAAGGACCTAGCCCTCAAACCTCCCTCTCATCCATTACCGCCCACGTCTCAAAGGTTAGTAGCTGGAAGATCCCTTCTCAGCAACCTCTTATCAGTTGGAAGCTCAGGGTTACTGGGTCACAGTCCCAACTATATGATCACGTCAATGAGGAGGGAGGAGGGGTTGCACAGGTGGCACCTGTATGTCAACTTGTATGCACTTCACAGGCCCGGCCCTCTATGCCTTCTCAGGCAGGCCTCCTGCAACTGTATACGCTCTCTGCATCAGCAGTCCGCAACTCAGGAAGGGCAGGGGCAGTTACCGCATGGGGACTGTGCTGACCTCATCTCCATTATCTAGCCGCTGTCATTGTGGCAACCATCCTCAGGCTTATAGGCTCCAACCAGTATTGTGTGCCCCAGCGATCAGTTTATTTCTAGGAAGCCATTCAGCCCCAGTGTGCCCGGCTGGGCCAGTACATCTCAGCCAAGCCTCTGCAGGCGTCTATGCGCTTCCCATCATGGTGTTGTGGGGCTCGGGAAGTGGAGTCTGCAGCCCACTTGGTCCACCAAGCTCAATTTACAATTGTTGGGCTGCCACTGTATGGCACTCACCTTGGCATCTGTGCGCTCGATCATGGTAGGAAGTCAGTCCGAGCCCCCTCTACCACCTGGAAGGCTGTATGCGTGGAACCTCCTCTAGGGGTTTGACCTCTAACTCCTTGGGAGAGTACTGGATTTTGTAGGATTAGGCTGGGTACCCGGCAGCGCAATCGTTCAAGGCTTTCATTCATCCATCTTCCTGTGTCTGCCTTTCACAAGATTATGTATGTTTCAAATTTAGTTTATTCATTTTGATATCATTCGACATGGCGAAACAATTTGTTTTTAATTCTTTTACGGTCTATACAAAATGTAAATAGATTTATCATTTTATGTTACTGATATGAGTGAGTGCACAATTATTGTTAATATATCAATCTGCTTTATTTTATGTTGGTCTCATTTATCCTTGCCTCAAAACCTTACCAACTCTATCCCATCGGAAAAGTACATGCATTACTTCCAGAATGCTGCCATTCACTGTTAAATATTTTCATTAAAATTTGTTTACACCGTGAAAGATTTTTTACTTTTTTTTTTTTGTTTTGTTATACTGCAGGTGGCTTCAAGTGTGGACAGGAACAAAACGTAAGGATTCTGTCATTTGCAGCAAATAGACAACAAAGAGAGAGATGTTCCAGAGATTTTAGAAGAAACCAATTTCTAAAAGCTGGATTTGGCCAGGAAGTAACGACAATACAGAGCAGAGTCGCTGACTGATTGGAAATGCAGTTTCTGGATTCTCTCTAATTTCTTATGGCAATGAACCCTTAAGTTGGGGGCAGCAAGGACACACATGATCGAGGAGATGGAGGGTTTTGTGACTGTAAAGCAAGAGCCAGAACAGCAGCACAATTTGAATAAAAAAACAGTGTACATTATTTATAAGACTGTGCAGATTGCAGAAGTAGTGTACCCATGCACTTCACAAGAGACAAACCTAGCTTGTAATTTGAACAGGACAGTACAGAAAAAGAGGTGCACAGGAGAGATACCTTATCAATGTTCCGAATGTGAGAAAACCTTTACTCAACAATCCTACTTGACTCGACATATGAAATCTCACTCTGAACAAAAGCCTTATCAGTGCTCTGATTGTGAGAAAAGATTTAGTCAGAAACACTACCTGACACGACATGAAAGAACACATTTGGGGCAAAAAATTTATCAGTGCACTGAATGCCCAAAAAAATTCAGCAAAAAAGCGAGTTTAATTCAGCATGAAGGTGCACATGCAGGAGAAAAACGGTATTTGTGTTCTGAATGTGGTAAAACCTACCGTCATAAAATCAGTCTCACATTACATGAAAGATCACACTTGGGACTTAAACCATATCAGTGCACTGAATGCCAGAAAAGCTTCCACGATAAAAGTACTCTTGCTAAGCATGAAAAATTCACACCGGAGAAAAGCCATATCAGTGCAATGAATGTGAAAAATGTTTTACTAAGAGATGTAGTCTAACTCAGCATGAAAAGACACACACCGGAGAAAAACCCTATAAGTGCACAGAACGTGAAAAAAGCTTCAGTCAGAAAATCCATCTTGTACATCATGAGAGAACCCACACAGGAGAAAAGCCCTATCAGTGTGAAGAATGTCAAAAAAGCTTCAGTCAGAAAATTCATCTGACCCAGCATGAGAGAACTCACACAGGGGAAAAGCCCTACTGGTGCAGTGAATGTCAGAAAGGATTCAACCACAAAATTAGCCTGACTCACCATGAGAGAATGCACGCTAGGCACGCCTCCGCTCAGGAATGATGTTCATTCACATAGTTCCATGTAAACTAAAAGAAAGTACAACATATGGACTTTAACCTGAACTGAACCCCTACAAGTGCAGTAAATATTACGCAAGCTCTAATTCTGAAATCAGTCTTACAGATGAGATAGCATGGAATTGCCAAAAAAAAGTTAGCAGTGCGCTGCAAAACCATGCGGCTAGTGTTTGAATGTATGAATAACTCAGTCTGCCTAGGCGTATGAGGGAGAAAATATCCGGTTTGCATGAGAAATAATATCTTTGAAAAGCTAAAGTTAGAATGGTAATCTGACTTAATGGGTGAGCGCAAATCTAGCTTAGTTGCAAACCTGTTTAAGGTGGAACTTGTAAGGGCTTTTTTTAAATGACAAAATACCCCAATGCCCCCGCATTCCCCCCAAGGCCCCCGCCTCCACCCAAGGCCCCCGCCTCCCCCCAATGCCCCCGCCTCCCCCAACGCACTCCAGTCCCAATGCACTCTCACCACACACCCCATTCACCCTTAATCACACACCCCCCACCCACACACATCCCACCCCCAACACACTCACTGTTTTATAAGCATTTCCATGCCAAACGTTCAGCAGATTGACATAAAATAAGTTGCAGTAGTAAGAGAGCTGCTCCCTCCTGTGACTTTGCTCTTGGAAAAGATCAAGGCGATTACATATATAAAAAAGAAAATTGTGATGAGCAAAAAAGTGGAAGCAGTTAACTGAAATGCTCTTCTCTAAATTCCTACAACAAGCTAATGAATGAAAGCCAACTGGGTAATTTAAATGTGCTGCTATTCAAAAAGCCAAAGAGACTCTAGCCTTGGCACGTTGTCATACTAGTAAAACAAATTGAAACTAGTGAAATGATTTAAGCTGATACTTATTGAAACCTCCTGACTCTGGTGAACAGTATATTAATGTGGCAAGTTGTGCATGGACTCTAGTGTGGGAATTGTATAATATGTACCAGAGAACAATGCATGGAGATTTTTTGAAGAGTGTCAAATGTTGGAATATGCCTTTAGGGACAGAAAATGAAAAATCGCAAACCATTGTGGCCAAGTGTAATCGATTGCGACCAATTGTTGCCCAGTATGGCCTATTTAAACCACTTCAAGATATTGCCTGTGAAAGTGAAAACACAATCAATTCTACGAAAGTATCTATTTTTGCACAGATGATATTGATAGTATTTGTCAATAGTGTAAAGATTAGTAATGTAGAACATTTCACTAACGTATCCTTCCTCGTGGAATCTTTTGTTATGACTCCTGCTGTGTGTAAAATGAAAGCCTATTCAGAGACCTGAATCAGAAGAAAACATAAATAGTCGATCTATAAAGATGAAATCACGCAAACATCTGAAATATGGTAATATTGCCCCTGTGCACAAATTAAGAAGTGCAGGTGTTTGAAAAAGCTACTGCAAAACTGATCCTAATGTTTCATAGTGCAGAATAAAAATAGTCTGTAATTTTTCACGATAGATGCAACTTTGCCTCGGGGTCGGGGGGGGGGGTCATCCAGCACCAACAACCCGAACTGATATCTGTTACCAAAACCCAGAACTGACATTAGACACCAACATCCCGGACTCACAATAAGTTAACATCTTCCAACAACCAGAGCTGACATGAGTCAACAACATCCAGCACTGATATTAATCACCAACATCCAGGACTGACATCAATTATCAGCATTCATCAACTGATCCATGAGTGAGACTGAGGCCAGGCTGCCTGGCAGTTGTTGAAGCTTAACTCACTGGAAGCTAAGGGCCGTATGTTGTTATTGTTATTGTTATTGTTATTTGTGATTTGTAACGCGCCCAATCACCTGCAGGTCTCTAAGCGCTCGGGAATCGATGGTACAAACAACAACTTTAACAACACAGAGAAAAGCGTCCACTAGCCTAGTTGGCACTCAAGGACTTCCTGAACAACAGCGTTTTTAACCCCTTTCTAAAGCGTAGGAGGTTCTCTTCCCTGCGCAGCGACTCAGGTAGTGAGTTCCATAACTGAGGAACTAACACCGAGAAGGCTCTTCCTCCCTTGGTAACAAGTTTGTACCGCGGGCAGACCAGTAGTTGAGAGTCGGAGGATCTGAGAGTTCTCATTGGGCTGTACACCGCCACACGATCTTTGATGTATGCGGGCGCCATGCCATAAATGGCTTTGTGAGCAATGCACAAACTTTTAAAATCCACTCGCTCCTTAATAGGGAGCCAATGAAGGCTCTGTAACAGGGGAGATGCTTTGGCTCGTCTTGGCAGTCTAAAAATAAGACGAGCCGCATCATTCATCACAACCTGTAGTCTATTTGTCAAGGTTTTTGGCAGGCCAAGGTAGAGGGCATTGCCGTAGTCTATCCTTGAGATCACGGTGGCTGCGACAATCGAGCGCAGCATGGATTGGGAGATGACGGGTACTAGCTTTCGTAGCTGTCGGATGATGTTAGTGCAGCTACCCACCACTGAAAGGATCTGGTTGGCCATTGATAGGTCGCAGTCTAATTTAATCCCCAAGCTCTTCACGTTCAGACTGGGTTTTGGGGCCGGGCCTAACTCTGCGGGCCAGTAGAGGTCACACCATGGTGAGGTGGCGGATGGAATCACCAGTACCTCAGTCTTGTCTGGGTTGATTTTTAAAAGATTTCCTGTCATCCATTGGACCGTGTATCTCAAGATGTTCTGAGTTTGAAGTTGTGCAGCACTTGTGTTGTCGACACTCAGCAACAGCTGCGTGTCGTCCGCGTAGTTGAATACTGTGCAGCCCATGTGCGCCAGAGAGGCAATCAGAGGTTGCAAGTATAGATTAAATAGAAGTGGGGACAGGGCCGAGCCCTGGGGCACCCCACATTCTAATTTCCCCACTGCGGGTATGTAGAAACCATTTTTGCGGTCTGGCCGTTTCTGGCCCCAAAACATACTTTTACATATGTACAAAACATACTTTTACACATGTACAAAACATACTTTTACACATGTACAAAACATACTTTTACATATGTACAAAACATACTTTTACGTATGTACAAAACATACTTTTACACATGTACAAAACATACTTTTACACATGTACAAAACATACTTTTACACATGTACAAAAAATACTTTTACACATGTACAAAACACAAGTTATGATTCGGTAGCACATTTGAAAACGGCGTGTTTAGGACGTCCCGCACAAATATTGAATCTGAATGGGATGTATGAATGTTTTGCGACCAAATTACAGTTGCATAATTTTCAAGTTTTACAGACTTCTTTAACCCCTTCAACGCTAATGACCAAGCCAGCTCGTCATGGGCGTTACCTGCCGTGCAAGGATGACGAGCTGGCTTTGTCATAAACCGGCCATTTTTCAAATTGCTGCGCAGCGCGGTAAAACGCTTAGTGCTGAAGGTGTTAAGGAGGTGTTAACCCATTCGCAATGGGATCCCTTCCCCTTTGAGAATAAAAAAAAGAATATATTTTAACAGGGAGTGGTCCTATGGGGACCACTACCTAATCTAAAAAAAATTAAAAAAATTAAACTTCAAGGTTTTTTTTTTTTGAAAATGCATCCTGTGTTCCTTTAAAGAAAATGGGCTGCATTTAATATAAAAAAAGTTGCTTCATTCATAAGCAATCACAGACATGGTGATCTATGATGGCTGCTATTCCCAGTGGGTCTCAAACTGCGACTTACCTCATGAATATTCATAAGGTAGGGAGATTTGCAACAACCTAGGAACCGCTGAATAAAACTGAAAGAATTTCATACATTTGGGATAGCGATTTCCTAATTGTGATTCACGGAGAATCGCAATTAGGAAATCGCTATCCCTTGCAGAGGTGGCGGAGTCCTACGGCGCCCAGATCGTGTCCTATGCTGACGACACCCAGCTCTTGTTTACATGTAACAAGAATGAGGTGTTCGACGGGGCTCGCATCAGAGGATGTCTAGAGGCAGTTTTCGGCTGGTTTCGGGGACGCGGCTTGAAATGCAACTCCGATAAATCGGAGTTGCTTTTCTTTGGCTGTGCCACAGAACCAAATTGGAAAAGCTGGTGGCCATCGGACCTGTTTCCACCTGCAAATGCAAGTGCTAAAGCCAAAAATCTTGGAATCATTGTAGACAATGACCTAACCTTTGGCCCTCAAATATCTTGTCTTACTAGGAAATGTTTCGGCATCCTTCGGATGCTTAGAAAATTTCTTCCCTTGATTTCAACTAACCATCGTAGGGTCATTGTCCAAGCACTTGTAGGGTCCAGATTGGATTATGCAAATGCCCTTTACTTGGGTCTCCCTAAATATCTGGAAAGGAGACTTCAAGTAGTCCAGAATTCAGCTGCTCGGGCTATCTATGGGCTTCCCAGACGTGCCAGTGCTTCCAACCTGTTGAAAGAACTGCACTGGCTCCCAATAGCCAAGAGAGTCCTCTTTAAAAGCCTGACGTTGACTTACAAAGCCCTCCACGACACTGGCCCTTCCTATATCAGGAAACGTCTTGTCCCTTACATACCCAACAGAGCCCTACGGTCCGCTTCTTTGCTTAAAATGGTAGTCCCGACCATTAAAAGTGCTAGACAGGGCGGCCATTCCTTTCATCACCTGGCTCCCCGTGCCTGGAACGAGCTCCCCCTCTTCCTGAGACAGATGCCCAGCCTTATGTCCTTCAGAAAGGCGCTAAAAACTTGGCTTTTCACTAGATAGGCCTCTGCCTCTCCTTTTGGTCTCTTAGTTATGTTGCCTTCTTTGAAGGACTTCTTCGCCAAAGCGCCGGGACACTCCTTTTGGAGTAGCTGCTGCGCTATAGAAGAATCGGTTAACATAACATAACATAACAAAATCTGTACATATGGCCCTACGCTGCTTCTTATATCACCTGAACCTGCCGAAAACACCTGAAATACATCAATTTATTTTGTTCTTGAATCCTCAGGTGATTAAGTCCACACATCCATAAATGTTCGCTTTCATTGGTTCAGGCAAAGTGATCTACCTAATCAAGGCGGACAACTTATTGGTTGTCTGCGTTTGCCTGCCCCCAGTCCCTTCTCAAAGCAGTGTTAGCGCTGCAGCCTGCTGAGTATAAGGGGTTAATTACCAGGGCCTGTTCACCCTCCGTTTCAGAACTCTGTAATGTGCTGAAATAAAATTAAAATGTGTCTCTGAGGCAAAGTCTTGTCACTCATGTTCAGTTAAAAATAAAATAAAAAACTCAGGAAGCACACGAGCTGAGACATTCACCGGAAGGCTGTAACATTTGGTAACCAGACAGTATTCCGAACATCTTGCTTCTCTGGTGTGGCTTGGAGTGACCGTCCTATAAATCTGACACATCCCACATACTCTGAAAAACTTTACTGATTTTGTATATCACAGACCCTAAACATGGGGATTGTTTTCACTGTAAATAAAAAAATCCTACTCATCACCCTTTACCCTGGTTTTTCTGCATAATGCCAGAAGCTAAGCAGGATACATTATCCAGTCTAACACGATGAAGGTCGTTTAACTAGGGTTTCTGCCCCCCATTCTGTGTTATGTAATATGCTCTTCCCTGTGTTCCTCCTTTGTTTTGTAAGCCTTTCTGTTGTAAAGCACAATGTTTTCATTTCATTCCTTTGAAACAAATAAAGCCTAGAAATTGTACTTTGTCATGTCGTGTATAAAACCCAACCACCCCTTGAAGGCATCAACATGGAGGGAAACCATATCCATTGCCCTATATGGATGGGAGAATTATTTCTATTGTGACACTCTGCACACAAGAAGATCCCTCATCTGTGGCACCTCAAGATATTGTATGATCACATGTATTGGTGGCCTGCTTCCTTCAATGCGGGCGATGTTCTGCTACTGCTCCCTTAAGAAATACATTTACTCGACATCTTTCCGCTGTTTCTTTTGAGGAAAACTCTTTGTCTCCTTCCGTGATCTGACGCCAACCAAGAAGGAAAACTGTATACTTATGTATTCAGTGCATTTGCAAGTCTGCGGGCATGCCATGATGTGGCCGGGGCACTAATTTGCCCTAGGATCAGTTAAGTCACCATTGTTTGTCCCTTTCAGCTAGCTTGTAGATGCATAGCCCAGTCATCCTTTTGCTCTATATACCAGGCCCCTTCTAAAAACAGATGCTAACATTTTGATGCCACTAAACAAGAGTTGCATCTCTGAAAAGCTTGGACGTGCTTTAACTCTTTACAGGAGAACTCTAAGGAGAACTCTAGTTCTCCTTAGACAAACTCCTGCTTGGCCCGCTGGCATTTTATGACTAGTTTGGACCCAGATGAGGGAAGAGTCTCTGCTAGAGTCAAAAGGAGGTTGTTGCATCGAGAGGAACATTGAAAAGGGTCTCTCCCCCTGTGCCTTGAATCTTTACCTCCAGAGCTTGATTCTGATTCACAGGATTATTTGACCAGATTCTGTTACACACACTGTTGGTTGGACGAACTTGCTTCAAGAAGCTGTGAGATGAGATGTTGCAAGAGTTTTGTAAC
Source organism: Lissotriton helveticus (assembly GCF_964261635.1). Classification (NCBI taxonomy): domain Eukaryota; kingdom Metazoa; phylum Chordata; class Amphibia; order Caudata; family Salamandridae; genus Lissotriton; species Lissotriton helveticus. Next base: position 439,595,914 of record NC_136058.1, read on the forward strand.
CAGAGGAGTACAGATGCTCCCAGAATGCCCCCGAAAGGGCTGTAGGTTTGGCAACTCCTGAAACTCTACTGAAGAGGAAAATTATGTTAAAATGGCTTACCCACTTTAGACCAGTGACAACATGCAAGTTGAGCCATGATCCACCTCCTACTGTGCCAGCTTTGAGCCAAGCCAACAGCTTTGCTTCTTTGCCAGTGAGCTGCCCGGCACCAGCAACAGTTTTGAATGATGGACTCTATCTGTGATGCAGAGGGCCATACTGAATGGTGCTCGTTCCCACCCACGTCTTCAACATCAATCAAAGGGGTGTTCAGTCCACAGGGCCGATAGCCGCTTCCACTCCTTTCACAGAGATGCGGCTACTTTTTTAAACATGTTGTTTGGCACCTTTGAGCTGAACTGCAAGCACCTGTACGCCACCTTGCTCCTTGCTACTCTCTGCCACCCACACCTAGGTTGAATATCTCTTCAGGATTACAGTTCGAACTAAACAACACTCCCCAGCAGAAGTGGAAAATGCGCTTTACTCCCATAAGATGTCTGTAGGTGTTAACCCCAAGTCAGGGGTTATTTTTATAGACTTATGTACATTTTGAATCCCAAAAATGAGCTCCAGGAGCATTATTTGTATTCATTCATTTTTCTCTTGCAACATTTTAATCTGGCCTGGAATATTACATTCTTAATTTCATAACTGTATTGTTTGTGTTGCAGACAATACATCCCACTACAAACACCCACCACTCCCGGATGACAGAAGAATCAAAAGGTTCCTTTTGACTGTCATAAATCTCACCATGTGGCCAGTTCTGTTCATTCTGATTTGACACTAGATAGTCACCAGATCAATCCTATTGAGACATTCCTCTCGTTGAGCTGCCAGCAACCCAAGAATCCTCAGGAACGCACAACGTGGAATATTTCCCACAAGTTGCTAGTTCCGTCCTCACAGCCCTAACAACTCCACTCAAAAGGAATACTATTCTCAGAAACCACCTCTCGAGTACTTGCAAATTATAAGTGTGATTATTAGTCAGATGGTAAGTGGATATTACTGGTCAGGTCGTCTAACTCTAGGTCAAATCATTGCAAAGCTCCACATTTCACATCTATCTGTGTGAACCTCACTGTAATCTGCAAGAGCTCGTCTTGTACAAGCCTAAAGTCAACAACCAGATCGAGGACTACCAGAGACGGGCCAGGTACCACAGCTTTCATCCTAATTTGAATGATATTGGGCCCGATGTATCAAGATTGCATATTGCGATTCTATAATTGCGAATTTTACCGATTCGCTATTATCGAATTGCAAAATGCAATGTATGTAGGTTTTGGCAAAATTTTTGCGAATTCTACGTATTCCTTAATTGTGACTCGCAATTTGCCTAGAGGCCCATAGGAATGAATTGGAATTGCATGCACAATTTGTGAGTACCCAATAGGTACTCGCAAATTGCGCATGCAATTTCAAGGGTGCCAAAAGGACACCCTTTTGCACCACTGAAATATGCGTGTATGCACATCTGGTGCACATACATGCCCTAAGAAAAATGTAAAATTGTGCATTTTTCTAAGGATTTGCAATTTATCACCAACGGGCTAATTCTGTGAATCGGTCCATTTGCGAATGGTAAAATGCTTGATACATCTGGCCCATTGTCTCTCCAGCACCTTATGCAAGCCCATGTGATATCGGCGCCATTAAACAAATAATGTATAACTTAGTCATGTGGATTAATTGAAGATAATTAGCCCTGTTGGTTCATTGATTATTACAAAATGTATATTGTTACAACTGCTACACCTATTGTTATGTACACTGTTTTATGCTTCACATGCAATTTATAATTACAGTAAGTGTGTGAATAATATCCTTCCTGATCCCCAACTAACATACCAAATACTACATCTATTCTTGTTACTGTCGCTATTCATAAAATTGGTAAACTTTCAGTTGTGGGCTAAGGCAGATTCTGTTGCAGCTATTAAATATCAGATGCAACAACTCACACTGACAGTTTGAACATCAATAATCTTATTGTGGCTCTTTTAAATCAGTGAAGTAAAAAGCGAACTAGTTACTCCCGCACTGATGGCAAACACAATTCAGACGTCTCACCCATACTTTCACGGCTCTACATAAGACTGGACCAGAATACCTCAACAATCCCATCAGCTTTCACAAACCTTCCAGACACCTCTACTCATCCAGACTCCTATTTGCACAAAGCTCAGGCAAAGTGAAAACCAGATTCAGCGGTCGAAATGTCTCGTACACAGATCCTAAAACTTGGAATAAACTGCTGCTACACAGAAAGACCTCCTCCTCAGTTCTTGAATTCTGCAAGAAGCTGAAGAACCGGCTCTTCGAGTAGTCCCACTAGGCCCAAGGGGTGCCTAGACTCACAACTACGGTACAAAAGGGGGTGGTGATGGACAGAGCATCTGAACCAATCAAACACTCACACCCAGTCAAAAGATCTGGGTTTAATCCATCACCGTTCTTTAGCCCACTCTGCCACCCCAGTTCAGACATGGCCATTACCACCCTCTTTTGTACCGTAGACTCACAACTACTCCGCGTCGGGCTACCCTGCTGGGTGATAGTGCGCTCTACAAATCTGCATACCATGACAACCTTGCTCTCCTTACAAAATGAAGTAATTGAACGCATCAGGACAATCAACAAGAACATTTTATGATAGGTTTTATCTATTATTCTAAATGTCATGAATATTTGTTCTAGGAAAATATATTCACCATAGCTTTATTTGATCACTGAAAATATAATAAAATCATGAAAGCAATAAAAACACGCATGATATTAAATACATAAAATGCATAAAAACATCCAAAGAGAAATGTGGCCATTCGGTCATATTAGCATAAGCAAAATAATGATTACAACTCTGACTTATTGATCTATCATTGCCTGCGATGACATTCAAGGACATATGTTGTTCTTAAAACCTTAGGTTGTTCCCAGAACATTCATGATTCCCATTTACACCTTCTGTCCGGTCCACCTTCTTAATACCATTGCCTGCATGTTATTTTTAATGTATATTTTAATATTAATATCATTAGTCGTATGTTATATTCTAGTAGCAATTCAATACGTTTTCATTCGACAATTCACGTCATAAAAGCATTTTACAGTTACATTCGGCATATGAAGTATTACATTTTTTTAAAGCATTACATAAATTACATACTATTTTTTCTCATATGAGAGCCAGAGCATCGCGGCATACAAGTAGGTTAGATTCCAAATCTGGGCACCATCCTTTTTCCAATGTCCTCAAATAATGCTCCATAGTGTTAATGTAAGGCATCTATATGATACATTAGATTAGAGTAGGGCTAAAATATGTTTAGTTATAATAAAGAATTGTATTCATCCGAGCCCCATGTGTTGGTCAAAGATTTCAAAGGCGAAGCGCCAAGCCTGAAGTGGAAATAGAGATTTCTTTCAAGAGGCATAGTGATAATGTCCCAGTAGGATTTCAGAACGGAGTGACTTTTGAAATCTAGGAACCTTCCTGTCCATGGCTCTCCACCTCTCGCTTCGCATTGCCAGATCCATAGCCAGTAATGCGATTTCTGATGAGGGGATAGGTTTGCAGGATGGGTTTCCGCAAAGTACCCTCATACCCATATCTAGTAGAAAGCTTTTAATTTGCTGTAGCCACTTGATTTTGTGAAGCCTTTCGGCATCTATAACATCCCGCTGAGCCATAGCTTAGTGAGCAAGTTCAGGTGTGGACCAAGCCCTTCTCCAGTATACTAACGGGTGTAGTTTGACTTTATTAACTAACCCTTTTTTGCCCAGATCAAGTATCAAAGGTGGGGGAAGGTGAGTTGCACTTCTCAGAAACTTGTTCTCTGAGAGGGTTAGAGAGGAAATGTTGGGGAACTCCCCGAGTTCTGAAGCATATGGAACTGATCCCAACACTTTAGCATCATAGATTTTTAAAGTTGGACCGATTGATTTAGAAAAAGAGCGCCTGTGTTCCTTCACTATAACTCAGATAATCTGTCTGTGCTTAGGAACCGTGGCATCCACTTGTGCTTCCAGGATATGGTCGAACACAAGGAGACACCAAGATAATTAAATACATCTGCCCTCTCAAGTGGCTTGTCCCCCTAACATTAATCTTCCCTTGTAAGATCTATGTTGTGTGAAAGACATATATTGAAGGCATTTGTCTCCAGACCTCGCACTCTGCAGAACTCCTCGAAATGGTGCAGGTCACGTTGCCGACATCCTGGTGTTTCCGAGATCAGCAAAGTATCCCCTGCAAACAACAATATGGGGTTTTTCATACTGGCCAGAGTAAGTGTGTCGGTAGGAAAGCAAAAGAGAAAATGAACAGTGCCATTTAGGAACAAGGAGAACAGAGTAGGGGTCAAAACACAGATTTGGCAAACACTTTTGTCTATAGGTAGCTGATAGGTAGGTTTACCCAGCCCACCCCAACAAACCTGGGCAAAATTACCTTGATGCATATAAGTTACCAAAGAAAGCAGGTCTAACGTCATGCCCAATTCAAGGAGTAATGACCATAACTACTTATGGAGAACCAAATCAAATGCCGATTTGAGGTCGACGATGGTAGCATACATGCTGCCACTGCCGATTTTCACTACCCTCCAGTATAGAAGTCAGAAACTGAAAATGGGATTGATAGTGCTGATCTTGCGGTAACCTCTTTGCAAGCATGAAAGGATATAATTATCAATTATGCAATCCTGGATTTTAAACAAAACAAGTTGGGCGAAGATTTTTGGGCTGAATCAATTAACTAATAGGCCACTAGTTCCCAGACAGGCACTGGTCTTTTTTATAAATACAAATTAGTGCAGCTCCCTTGGAGGAAGCAGGAATGGGGACCCCACTTGAGATGGCAATAGCCAGAATGAGTAGATACTTAGACCACTTTGCCCCATCTTGCAAAAATCCATCAGCAGGAATGCTGTCTAGGCCTGGCGCTCCGCCTCTGGTAATTGCATATAGGGCTTTAGCGACATCTGCAGCATCATATAGACCTCAGACTGAGGCTACAGGGAAAGATGCCAATGGATCATTTAGCTCACTCCCGGCAGCATTAGAGGAAGTGACCTCAGACTATAGATGGAAAAAATGAGCAACGGACGGGGGCAATAGGTTTATGGGGTGGGTTGGCTTGCCCGTCTCTACCCAACTTAACTAGGTTCCAAAACTAGCAGTCTTGGCAGAAGAAGCAGCTTGGAGGTCTTTCCATCTCCCCTCATCCCTCTCTCTTTTCACCTGGGCCTGAGTTTTATAGAGTTTCCTTGCGAAGTGGACCCGCTGCATATCTTTAGCTTTTATTGCCCTGAGGTTGGGATGGCCCTGCAAAACTAGCAGGTGGTGGCAACCCTGGGGACTCTGGAGGATCAAAGAGACTAAGAGTAACTCTATCGGGGATTCCATGTAAGTTCCATCAGTTATGTTAGGTTATGATATGTTAAAAATATTTATACAGTGCATGGACACCAAACGGTTTCAAGGCGCTAAGAACAACGGGGAGAGAGTAGGCGCATAATCAGTGTCGGAAACCATGCCTGTGACTTCCAGATCAGTGTCACTAACACTATGAACATTTCTGCTGCCTGACCTGAGCCGTTACTCTGGGAATCATCATGAAAGGTGAGAAGGCAGAGGGCGCTCGACCCGTCCTGGAGGAAAGCGTCCGCCGCTTCGGGACCCGAACAGAAGCTCATATACCGGGGTAACTAAAAACTCAGTCTAGACACAAACAGATCCAAATCCCATGGACCCCATCTGTACATGAAGACCATGAAGTTACTTTGATACAGTTGCTGCTGACTGAAGTATCTGGAGTTCTAGTCCACCTCCGTATTCTGGATCCCTTGAAGGTGCTCCGCCATCACCAAGGTCTGTCTTTGGAGGCAGTAATACCAGAAGTTCTTCGATAGCTCCGACAGGGCCCTTGAGCGAGTGCCTCACAAGCGGTGATATACTGGTCTGCTGACACGTTGTCCATCCCCAGCAGGATGCAGCAGGAGATCTTGACTCTGGTGAGGGATTTTATCGTGAAGGATCGACCCAGGAGTTCCAGGCGGTTGATGTGCAACTTCAGTTCCTCCTTCATCCATCTGCCCCCCCTCCCCGCTGCCCCATGGAGATGTCACTGCGTCTGACTCCCCAGCCCTGACTGCTGGTATCTGATTCTATGGCCATGTCCAGAGTGGCTCCAAATATCACTCTGCCATTCCAAGCCTCCATATGATCTATCCACCGCTGGAGTCCTGTCCTGCGTCTGACTCCCCAGCCCTGACTGCTGGCATCTGATTCTATGGCCATGTCCAGTGCGGCTCCAAATATCACTCTGCCATTCCAAGCCTCCATATGATCTATCCACCACTGGAGTTCTGTCCTGGATTGGGTGACGGCAAAATCTGTTCTGAGTTTGTGAGGCCTTTCCTGAGGCATGCTGCTTTCAGCCTCTGTGGTGACCTGAAATGTAACGGGCCCGGGAAGACGGCCCGGATCGGCGATGCTAGCAGACCCATAATCCTGTCCAACTGGTTGAGAGATTCTGTCTAATCTCTTCCAGTAGGCTTTGGGAAGCGGAGGTAATGTTTATGAGAAACCCCAGTAAAGTCATCTTCTGGGATGGGTTCAACTCTGATTTCTGGCCGTTGTTTACAAAGCCCAAATCCTGTAGGAGTGCAATAGTCATTTTCAAATTTTACATATGTTGGGAATGTAATTGATCCACCAGAAGTTTGTCATCCAAGTATAAGATCAGCCGGATTCCTCTGGTCCAAAGACCTCCTGTAGGAAAGTGCCTCTTTTCGATATGGTCACCCCCACTTTTTGCCCACTGGTACTGATGCTCTTGGTCAGAAGTGCACGGGGTTCCTGCTAACCAGGTCCCGTATTAATACCGGCAAGGATATGGCTTCCGGTTATTTTCGTTAACACAACCTGCATCAAGTGGGTGCAATGCACCATAGATTTTGTGTATTCATGACTGAATAAACTTGCACTATTACTAAAGCCTTGTTTAAGGTACATGGGGCCACGTTACCATATTCTCAAAGTATATAGATTATGACCCAGCTATTTTTCCTTTGGATGTCTTCTTACATGTAATTAGGCCGTTTTCCTTTATTTACCCATCCTCTGGGACTTCTCATTTGGAAGACATCCAGGATACATATACTGTGGATAGGAGGGATTATTTCTGGACACAAGATGTGTGCAGTCTTAACTGTGTATCTAACATTGGACCCTATTGAATCCCATTTGGCACAGAAATACAACTGGATTTAAGGTGGTTTCCCGGTCAGATTTGGTCACCTAAGCACAATAAACTTGCTTTTACAGAGCTTGTATACTTAGCATAATTTTTCTTTCTTTTTTACGCATCTCTTTTCCCCTAGGATCTTCACGTATTGAATATAGGTATTTTGTTTTTTATTACATACCTTCGAGTACTAGGCAACATTAAGGGGGTGTCGTTATGTTAAATTCACCTTAGCAAAGTCACTGTGGAGTGGTGTGGCTCACTGGTTAGAGGAGGCAGACCCAGGAGCAGAGGACGGCCCGGGACCAGGGTTCAATTCCCGATGCGGCAGGGTCTTGGACCAGGGTCAACGGACTCGATAATTCTCACCTCGGTGCCTACTCTAACTAGGGATCACACTCGGCAACTCTGGGCATTAGCTTGCCTCATCTCCACAACGGCCCCCCACATACGCCGGGGATGCCTGGTTTCACCTTGGAGATACCCAGTAGGGGCCATCTCACAGGGAAAGCCAGGACGGGTTCCGCAGCCGTCTAAAGCGCAGAGATACTCCTTCGGGAGTCGATTCTAGCGCTTTACAAACCCACAATCAATCAATCAATCAATCACTGTTGACTGTTTAGGTTCATATGTCACACCTGGACTCACAAGGAACAAGCATAGTCAGGACAATTTTATTTTATCTAAGAGTGTTGTTATAATTTTTCCTCAAAATACACTAGTTTGTCACTAATCAACCAAGTTGACACATTTGAGACAGCATGGGTTTCATCAGGCTCGACACAAGCCAACAAGGCAACACAAGCCGATCCTTCAAAATTAGTCTGTCACAATGGGAAACTGACATTGGATGCTATTGTTGCACACCTTTTATTCCCAAATCTGTACTTTTGTTTGTTTCTTAGCCCTGGAGAAATCGCTGCACACAACTGATCCTGGCTACTCACTACGGACGGGTAGGTCTGGGACCTGGATGGGGCGATCTACTATATTCTGCCTGACAACCCGAGTGAGTGCTGGCGTGGCCCACCTTTCTGAATGTAGGGGTTGGGTTTAGGAACCTGTACTACACGTTCCTTTCAGCGCAAGGACTTATCTACACCTAACTATAGGTACCACAGGTATACAGGACTCTTTCTTCCCTGAATCCTATTTACTTTCCCTTATTTACACACTTCTTGGTCCTGACGAAGCGCCTTTGGATCCCTTATGGACCTACAAGAAGCGCGAAACATGTTGACCATTCTATCTTTTTAATACACATTCACACGGATTCTAAGAGCAGCGGGAAGACACTTATGCCCTCTCCACCTATGTTCCCAAAAGTAGCTCTAGCATCCCACCACATTTTAACCTTATCATTCGGACCCGTGAATAAAATTAGATTCCAGGTACTGACTGGTGATTTTAACTCACTCACTCACTCACTGTCCTAGGCCCACATACCCACATGCACAACTGCGGCGTCTCCTTAAAAGATCTCTGATAAGGAGCCCTCTCGTGGGGCACATGGAGGACAGCAGCACCACCCCCACGAGGAGCATCGCCCCATTATGAAGCATGACATCGCAAGGGTGTGTGAGGGCACTATATCCAAAAGGAGGGATTCCCCCATCACCCAAAATAACCCAACTTTATTGAGATTGACCACTCTCATATTTCATTTCCAACCAGAAAAGGTTGTGACTTTCTTTGACCTTAGGAACAGCTACCCCCTAGTGTTCAATATGCTCTTGTTGCATACCTTTTATTCCCAATTATTTAGCATTGTTTGTTTATTAGCCCCGAAGAAGTCGCTGCACACAACTGTAAACGCAACGGAACACGTGTTGGCTAAGGCTGTTGTCAATAAACTGAAGTGCATGTTCCAGCAAAGACTCAAGCTTTTGTCACACTGTTATTGATATAATTATAACACTGTTAGTGTGTGCAGGGGACTGATGTTCTGTTTTGCCAGTGGATATCCACACGTTGGGGAAGAGGGTGGCTCTCCCTACCCTTTTGCACCGTGATCCTCACTCCGTACTAGAGTATACTTACCTGGGTATGGCACAGGAGCGGCAATACCCTATAGAACCACCTACCAAGCAGTTTCAATTTAATTGTAATCCAATAGGCAAGGACTGTAGCACCCTTGTAAGTACCTGTAACTGATAACCCTGGTACCCAGGGCATAGGTACTAAAGAGGGTCCCTAAGGGCTGCAGCATGTATTATGCTACCCAAAGATTTCGCCCACCTCGCTGGACATGTCCTAAAATACACCAATACTGGTCCCAAGTCCCTATCACATTAGGTGAAATACTCTATGCAACTCTTACCCACCCCTGAAATCGCACTGTTGGGCTATGTGGCTAACTTCCCTCGGAAGGTCAGGAAGCTGGCAGCACAGGGTTTCCTGTTAGCTAAGGGGAGATTGCTTTGCTATGGGGCAGCAGAAGAGCTCAGTCTCTACAGGCATGGCTCCTAAGTTTAGCTTTTTGCAATGTCAATTGCGAGGAATACTCTACACTGGTCCCTAGCTCATCACGTCTGGTGGACATCGGGGGCACATGCCAGGTAGACTGCCATTGCAGAATGTGTTAAATGGTACAAACCGCACCATCAGGATTCAAGCAAGCCGGGCCGAAGACGGCTGCAATGCCAGAAACTGGTCCCCGGAAGCTTGTTTCCTTTCCTGTGAAGAATTGGCTTGGTAGTTTGGTCTGCCCTGTTCCCATGATGCACTGGGCCAGGGCCAGACTAATTTGCATGTAGCCAGGTTCTGAACTGGGATGGTGCAGTGAGCTAAAAAACGGTGATGGATCAAGCCCTGATCTTTTGACTGGGTAGGAGTGTTCTGCTTAATTCAGATACTCTGTCCATCACCACCCCCTTTTATGAATCGTTAAATGGTACAAGACACCAAAAATACAACATTGCCCAGTCCCTGTGTACAATGTCCACATACACTGCCTGTGCTATATGTAAGTCACCCCTACAGCAGGCCTTGAGAGTCCAAAGGCAGGTTGAATTACATTACGTGCCAGGGGACACCTGCATGAGCAGATATGCCCCTGTGATGCCTACTTTTATTGTTAGTCGTCACAAGTGTTCAGGAAGCCATTTTGAGGACATATACTGGGTCCTGCTCATTACGACTTACCCAGATACATGACGGCTTCACTGAAAATACTGGTGTTTGGTATCAAAGACCTTGTGTTAATAAATCTGTACTGATGCTGGCATCAGATTTAATAGAACATGCACACAGAGGGCACCTTAGAGGTGCCCCCCTGTATCCCTACCAGTTTCTTAGTCAGTTGGCTGACTGTTATCTTCCAACTTGTCACCACAGACAGATTTCTGGCCCCCTACCAGGTAGAGCCTGCGCTGTCAGAGAAGAATACCTGCTCGGCAGTAGGCATTATCACCAACTCTAGCAGGATGGCAAGCAATTTAGAATGTTAAGACTATTGGTTTGAAAGTCTCTGCCATCTTTGAATTGCAACCCCAGCTTCCCCCAGACCAGGGGAACGCCACCCATTGTCCTAGGGCCTGTTTGGCATCCCTGTAGTGGGAAATGAGTTAGTCAGGAGGCCTGTTGCACCCAGAGGCTAGTCACACCCCTTAGGCAGGCTCCATGAACTGAACAGCCAGAGAAGGGTTTCACCATCTTGTTTTGGTGAAATAGGGACTTATGGGTCAGGATTCAGGAATATGCCCACTCCTCACTGGAAGCAGTTATGTAGTGGGTGTAGTTACCATAGGAGTAGATAGCCCCTTGGCTTCTACTTTGTACTCTCCTAAATACCCCTAAATTTAATATTTAGGGGTCTTCTCAACACTGGATCCTACTTCCTGGGAACTGAAGAAGGACAAAGAAGAGACAACACCGCGAGAACAAAGGACCTGCACAGAAACTGGCGAAACTCTGCCTTGCTGCTTGCTCCTTAACAATTGCAAAGACCTGACTCGCATCCTCCCCAAAACTTGGAGGGCTGCCCAGCACTTCGACAACCAGCTATCATCTCATGGCATCTGCAGGCACCAACCGTATCTATACGGTTCACCATGTTGCTGGCCATCGTGCCCACCGAGAGAGCATCACTTCAGGAGGCGGTCTTTGTGTCTACAGGACGTCAAAAAGGGGGTGGTGATGGACGGAGCATCTGAACCAATCAAACACTCACACCCAGTCAACAGATCTGGGTTCAATCCATCACCGTTCTTTAGCCCATTCTGCCACCCCAGTTCAGACATGGCCATATGCAAATCAGTCTGACCCTGGGCCTCATGGGAACAGTCCAGCCCGAACTGCCAAGCCATGCCTTCCCTGGACCGGATACAAGCTTCCTAGGACCTGAACTGGGGTGGCAGAGTGGGCTAAAGAACGGTGATGGATTAAACCCAGATCTTTTGACTGGGTGTGAGTGTTTGATTGGTTCAGATGCTCCGTCCATCACCACCCCCTTTTGAATCGTTTTGGCCACCACAAGTGTGGAAGGGTATGCTCAGACGTTAGTCCCTTGCTCACTTTGCCACTGGATTCAAGCAAGCCGGGCTGAAGATGGCTGTAATGCCAGAAACCGGTCCTCGGAAGCTTGTTTCCAGTCCAGGGAAGGCATGGCTTGGCAGTTCGGGCTGGACTGTTCCCATGAGACACAGGGTCAGACTGATTTGCATATGGCCATGTCTGAACTGGGGTGGCAGAGTGGGCTAAAGAACGGTGATGGATCAAACCCAGATATGTTGACTGGGTGTGAGTGTTTGATTTGTTCAGATGCTCCGTCCATCACCACCCCCTTTTGTACCGTCCAGGAGGTCAGGCTCGTCTCTCAACTGAGTTTTGAGATGCTCGACCCTCCAGGAGCTCTCCCTGCACCAATACCCTACGCACCAGGGCACTTGCACCATCCAAGGCGTCTTTTGTGTCCTGCCCAAACACCACTGACTTGGAAGCCTTCCTGCACATCGAGGCACATCAGGACAGACGAGACCCATGACCAAAGTGGCCCTGTTGTTTTGTTTTCCTTCCCTCTGCAGATCCATCAACAACCATGAGAGCCTTGAATACCAATGACCAGCCTGCCAAGACCCTCTGCACCCGAGCTCTGTGACTTCTGACTGTGTCCCCTTGGTCTAGGCACCACACGACCTGAGCCCTCCTTCACGTTCACCTGGACTTGCCCCCAAGTCCCTCCTTGCAGCCCTTGCTTCAAGTCCCATTGACTTCAATGATGTAGTGCTTGAGGCCGCCATCCTGACCAGAACCTCTGCACCCAGACACTCTGGGGCAGGTAAAAACGAAACTGCTGGTGGTACTTTGGCCCCCAGCCCGAGCACCTTAAGTCCCAAAGGGCACCTCAGAACTCTGCCTCCAAATACCAGTCTGCTATCTCTTTCTTTCTCCCATTGGAAAACATTGTTATGCTCGAGGCTCATGCTTCAAAACCGTTATTTGAGTATTTTTCTTTTGTCTTCTAAATTGATATCGTCGCTTGTACCTAAGTTATTCTAAAGATCTTGGTGTCTAAATTCTTGGTCTTGAATTTCATATTGAATGTGTGAAACATTTATTGACTATGTGTGAGTGCAACAAATGCATAACACGCCTCTCTGTAAAGCCGTAGCTGCTCGACCACACTAACACTACTTGAGCACTTGGGATTATTAAAGTAAGTCCTGTAAACCAATAAGGGTCACCTGGACTTTTTGTATGGTGTACCCTTACATTGGCATCACTACACAGAAGGCATATTCGTGCACCTCCATCACCAGGCAACGGAGCTTGGTAAAGTACTACAGAGCGGATGAGAGGCTGAAGGGAAGACCTCGGAACTCTTAAATCGGTCCACTCCAACCAAATTGCAGGACTTGGTGGTGAGGAGGGTATATAGGGACAGGAAGGTAAGCATTCTTTAAGGCCAATCTCACAATCCAGTCCCCTGCCAGGAGGACATCTCGTAAAAGATGGATACCTTCCATCTTGACGAGTCGATAGACCAGTTACTCGTTGAATTCCCTCAGGTTTATGACCAGTCTGAACCCTTTGTCCTTTTTTCTTTACTAAGAATATGTTGCTAACAAACACTTTTGTATGTAAAACAGACCTGCAAATTGCGGCTTTTCCTAAAAGGTCCATCAACTCGGAGTCTATCAGACTCATCTCCTCAGGTGAGAAGATCAGAGGTCTCAGATGTACCCCCTGGGTTGGGGATCCATAGAACTCTAGGTGGTAGACAGAACCCATGGGTCTGAGGTGATTTTCCTCCAATTCTGAGCAAACCATAGGACTCTCCCCCTAGGTTTCGAGGGAGAGAAAGAAAGAATATTGTTTACCGATAAAGCCTCCTGGTGCACTGGTGTGTAGAGGCAGGCACTCACTGTGAGATGAGAGCTTATATATGTGCTTCAGAGAGCCCAAGTTTTTGAGATTCTTAAGAGCCAAAATAAACTATCCTATTGATGACCTTACAGGAAGTGCCTTTGATAATGTCAGAGGAAGAGACATTGGCAAAATTATAGGAATGATGGGTACACAGGTAACATCCAAATCATTATTACAGGCATCCAAATTAACATTACATGGAATGTATAATCTGTGCAGCCGTCAAGGTGAAATATTGAAAATGTAGTGATATCAAAATGTAGGACAGTGGATTTGCTGAACTCTATGAAGTGAATAGTGTCTCCCTAGGGCTGAGCTGGGCTCTTCTATCCGGGGGCCCTGGGGGTGTTTGTGGGCATCACGTGTGTTAAAGAGGGGATCTGTGCACTGCATCTTACTGCACTATTAGAGGTCTGTGGTGCATCTTGCTGCACTGTGAGGAATCTGTGCACTGTGGTGCATCTTGCTGCACTGTGAGGAATCTGTGCACTGTGGTGCATCATGCTGCACTGTGAGGAATCTGTGCACTGTGGTGCATCTTACTACACTGTGAGGGATCTGTGCACTGTGGTGCATCTTGCTGCACTGTGAAGGATCTGTGCACTGTGGTGCGTTGCGCTGCACTGTGAGGGATCTGTGCACTGTGGTGCATCTTGCTGCACTGTGAGGGATCTGTGCACTGTGGTGCATCTTGCTGCACTGTGATGATCTGTGCACTGTGGTGCATCTTGCTGCTCTGTTAGGGATCTGTGCACTGTTGTGCATCTCGCTGCACTGTGAGGGATCTGTGCACTGTGGTGCATCATGTTGCACTGTGAGGGATATGTGCACTGTGAGGGATATGTGCACTGCAGTGCATCTTGCTGCACTGTAAGGAATATGTGCACTGTGGTGCATCTTACTGCACTGTGAGGGATCTGTGCACTGTGGTGCATCTTGCTGCACTGTGAGGGATCTGTGCACTGTGGTGCATTGCGCTGCACTGTGAGGGATCTGTGCACTGTGGTGCATCTTGCTGCACTGTGAGGGATCTGTGCACTGTGGTGCATCTTGCTGCACTGTGATGATCTGTGCACTGTGGAGCATCTTGCTGCACTGTGAGGAATCTGTGAACTGTGGCGCATCTTGCTGCACTGTGAGGGATCTGTGCACTGTGGTGCATCTTGCTGCACTGTGAGGGATCTGTGCACTGTGGTGCATCTTGCTGCACTGTGAGGGATCTGTGAACTGCGGTGCATCTTACTGCACTGTGAGGGATCTGTGCACTGTGGTGCATCTTGCTGCACTGTGAGGGATATGTGCACTGCAGTGCATCTTGCTGCACTGTGAGGAATCTGTGCACTGTGTTGCATCTTACTGCACTGTGAGGGATCTGTGCACTGTGGAGCATCTTGCTGCACTGTGAGGAATCTGTGCACTGTGGTGCATCTTGCTGCACTGTGAGGGATCTGTGCACTGTTGTGCATCGTGCTGCACTGTGAGGGATCTGTGCACTGTGGTGCATCTTGCTGCACTGTGAGGGATCTGTGCACTGTGGTGCATCATGCTGCACTGTGAGGAATCTGTGCACTGTGGTGCATCATGCTGCACTTTGAGGAAGCTGTGCACTGTGGTGCATCTTACTGCACTGTGAGGGATCTGTGCACTGTGGTGCATCTTGCTGCACTGTGAGGGATCTGTGCACTGTGGTGCATAGCGCTGCACTGTGAGGGATCTGTGCACTGTGGTGCATCTTGCTGCACTGTGAGGGATCTGTGCACTGTGGTGCATCGTGCTGCCCTGTGAAGGATCTGTGCACTGTGGTGCACTTTGCTACACTGTGAGGGATCTGTGCACTGTGGTGCATCTTGCTGCACTGTGAGGGATCTGTGCACTGTGGTGCATCTTGCTGCACTGTGAGGGATCTGTGCACTGTGGTGCATCATGCTGCACTGTGGGGAATCTGTGCACTGTGGTGCATCATGCTGCACTGTGAGGAATCTGTGCACGGTGGTGTATCTTACTGCACTGTGAGGGATCTGTGCACTGTGGTGCATCTTGCTGCACTGTGAGGAATCTGTGCACTGTGGTGCATCTTACTGCACTGTAAGGGATCTGTGCACTGTGGTGCATTGTGCTGCACTGTGAGGGATATGTGCACTGTGGTGCATCTTGCTGCACTGTGAGGGATCTGTGCACTATGGTGCATCTTTCTGCACTGTGAGGCATCTGTGCACTGTGGTGCATCTTGCTGCACTGTGATGTATCTGTGCACTGTGGTGCATCTTACTGCACTGTGAGGGATCTGTGCACTGTGGTGCATCTTGCTGCACTGTGAGGAATCTATGCACTGTGGTGCATCTTACTGCACTGTGAGGGATCTGTGCACTATGGTGCATTGTGCTGCACTGTGAGGGATATGTGCACTGTGGCGCATCGTGCTGCACTATGAGGGATCTGTGCACTGTGGTACATCTTGCTGCACTGTGGTGCATCTTGCTGCACTGTGTGGCATCTGTGCACTGTGGTGCTTCTTGTTGCACTGTGAGACATCTGTGCACTGTGGTGCATCTTACTGCACTGTGAGGGATCTGTGCACTGTGGTGCATCTTGCTGCACTGTGAGGGATCTGTGCACTGTGGTGCATCTTGCTGCACTGTGAGGGATCTATGCACTGTGCTGCATCTTGCTGCACTGTGACGGATCTGTGCACTGTGGTGCATTTTGATGCACTGTGAGGGATCTGTGCACTGTGGTGCATCTTGCTGCACTGTGAGGAATCTGTGCACTGTTCACTCATTGTCATGACACCATCCACTGAGGGAGAAATCTGTGAGAGTCAAACCTGATTGTTCTGTCTTATGAAGTTATTGAGACTGTAATCTACTTGTTTGTTTATTTTATAAGTGAACCTTTGAAGGGAGTGAGCGGGTAAACAAAGCAGACAAATGTAAAACTTAATTTGGTGCAGAGTCGGAAAGTTGTTTGAATACACACAGTCCTACCAAATATAAAAAAAAACCCACAGAAACAGGGAAAATAGAAAACATTGACCAGTTTAATTCTAGCAGTTTTCTTACATTTTCATATAATTAATGAAATTCAGGCTATTTCCTATTTACTCTTAAAGACTGGAGGCGGCAGTTCCGTCACCGGTCACCAGGGGGCGCTCGTCGCCTGCTGATGAAAGTCACTGAGTTGCACATTGGCTGAAAGGGAGAAGGGTTTCCTCTTCCGGGTCAGCGGCAGCAGAAACAGCATCAGCAGCTGCAGTGACATCACTTCTGGCCTCTCCTGGTGTTTGCAGCCTGCAGCAGAGGAGGAAGGAGCCCTGTCTGTCTGTGCAGTTACCTTCATCTACAGAACCCCCTCAGACCCCAGCTCTGCCCCCCCCACGGCCCCCCAGGGGGAGGAGAGAGCCTGGACATGTCTGCACAGGTCTCGGCTCAGGTAGGAGATTGTCAGCACCTTCTGCCGTGTTTGTAAAAATAGACTGAATAATCCTGGTGGGAATCTCTGCAGGAGCCGGGCTGAGCTGGGCTCCTCTATCCGGGGCCCCTGGGGCTGAGCTGGGCTCTTCTATCAGGGGCCCCTGGGGCTGAGCTGGGCCCTTCTATATTGGGGCCCCTGGGGCTGAGCTGGGCTCTTCTATACGGGGGCCCTTGTGGTTGAGCTGGGCTCTTCTATCCGGGGTCCCTGGGGCTGAGCTGGGCTCTTCTATCCGGGGGCCCCTGGGGCTGAGCTGGGCTCTTCTATCTGGGGGCCATTGGTGCTGAGCTGGGCCCTTCTATCCTGGGGCCCCTGAGGCTGAGCTGGGCTCTTCTATTCGGGGGCCCCTGGGGCTGAGCTGGGCTCTTCTATCCGGGGCACCTGGGGCTCAGCTGGGCTCTTCTATCTGGGCCCCTGGGGCTGAGCTGGGCTCTTCTATCCAGGGGCCCCTGGGGCTGTGCTGGGCTCTTCTATCTGGGGCCCCTGGTGCTGAGCCGGGCTCTTCTATCTGGGGCCCCTGGGGCTGAGCTGGGCTCTTCTATCCGGGGGCCCCTGGGGCTGAGCTGGGCTCTTCTATCCAGGGACCACAGGGCTGAGCTGGACTCTTCTATCCGGGGCCCCTGAGGCTGAGCTGGGCTCTTCTATCCGGGGGCCCTGTGGCTGAGCTGGGCTCTTCTATCCGGAGCCCCTGTGGCAGAGCTGGGCTCTTCTATCGAGGGGCCCTGGGGCTGAGCTGGGATCTTCTATCTGGGGGTCCTGGGGCTGAGCAAGGCTCTTCTATCCAGGGTCCCTGGGGCTGAGCTGGGCTCTTCTATCCGGGGGCCCTTGGGCTGAGCTTGGCTCTTCTATCCGGGGTTCCTGGGGGCTGCGCTGGGCCCTTCTATCCGGAGGCCCTTGGGGCTGAGCTGGGCGCTTCTATCCGGGGCCCCTTGGGCAGAGCTGGGCTCTTCTATCCTGGGCCCCTGGGACTGAGCTGGGCTCTTCCATCCGGGGGCCCCTTGGGAGCTGAGCTGGGCTCTTCTATCCTAGGGCTGAGCTGGGCTCTTCTATCCTGGGGCCCCTGGGGCTGAGCTGGGCTCTTCTATCCGCGGGCTCCGGGGGGGGCTGAGCTGGGCTCTTCTATCTGGGGCAGAGCTGGTCTATTCTCTCCGGGGGCTCCTGGGGAGGGCTGGACTCTTCTATCCGGTGCTGAGCTGGGCTCCTCTACGCAGGACCCCTGGGCTCTTCTATCCGGGGGCCCCTGGGGCTGAGCTATACTCTTCTATCCGGGGGCCCTTGGGGCTGAGCTGGGCTCTTCTATCCAGGGGCCCCTGGGGCTGAGCTATACTCTTCTATCCGGGGGCCCTTGGGGCTGAGCTGGACTCTTCTATCCGGGGGCCCCTGGGGTGAGCTGGGCTCTTCTATCTGGGGGCCCCTGGGGCTGAGCTGGGCTCTTCTATCGGGGCCCAATGGGGCTGAGTTGGGCTCTACTATCCGGGGGCCCTGGGGCTGAGCTGGGCTCTTCTATCCGGGGTCCCTGGGGCTAAGCTATACTCTTCTATCCGGGGGCCTTTGGGGCTGAGCTGGGCTCTTCTATCCGGGGGCCCCGGGGGCAGAGCTGGGGTCTTCTATCTGGGGGCCCTGGGGCTTAGCTGGGCTCTTCTATCCAGGGCCCCTGGGCTCTTCTATCCGGGGCCCCTTCGACTGAGCTATACTCTTCTATCTGGGGGCACTTGGGGCCGAGCTGGGCTCTTCTATCCGGGGGCCCCTGGAGCTGAGCTGGGCTCTTCTATCTGGGGGCCCTGGAGCTGAGCCGGGCCCTTCTATCTGGGAGCCTCAGGGGCTGAGCAGGGCTTTTCTATCTGGGGCCCCTGGGGCTGAGCGGGGCTCTTTTATCCAGGGGCCCTTGGGGCTGAGCTGGGCTCTTCTATCTGGGGGCCCCTGGGGCTGAGCTGGGCTCTTCTATCTGGGGGCCCCTGGGGCTAAGCTGGGCTCTTCTATCCGGGGGCCGTGGGGGCTGAGCTGGACTCTTCTATCTGGAGCCTCTGGGGCTGAGCTGGGCTCTTCTATCGGGGGCCCCAGAGACCGAACTGGGCTCTTCTATCCAGGGCCCCTGGGGCTGAGCTGGGCTCTTCTATCCGGGGGCCTCTGGGGCTGAGCTGGGCTCTTCTATCGGGGCCCCTAGGGCTGAGCTGGGCTATTATATCCGGGGGCCCCTGGGGATGAGCGGGGCTCTTCTATCCAGGGGCCCTGGGGGGCTTTCCTTCCTGCCCTGGGGGTGTTTGTGGACATCATTTGTGTTGAAGAGGGGATCTGTGCACTGCACTGCATCCTACTGCACTATGAATAATCTGTGCACGCTGCACTGCATCTGACTGCACTAATAGAGGTCTGTGCGCTGAATCTTACTTCACTGTGAGGGATCTGTGCATGCTGCTCTGCATACTACTGCACTATGAGAGGTCTGTGCACTGCATCCTACTGCACTGTGAGGAATTTGTACGCACTGCACTGCAACTGACTGCGCTATGAGTAATCTCTGCACAACATCCCTCTGCACAATGGAAATCACTGCATGCTGCACTGCATTTAACTGCATGAGGAATATGTGCTGCTGCACTGCATGTTTACAACACTGTGAAGAATCTTTGCACTCTACACTGCATCTTACTGTAATGTGAGAAATCTGTCCACGACGACCTGCATCATACAACACTGTGAGAAATCTCTGCACGCTGCACTGTATATACTGCACTATGAGCAGTCTGTACATGCTGCACTGCATCTTACTGCACTATGAATAATCTATGCACACTGCATTGTTTCTTACTGTACTGTGAGGATTATATGCACACTGCAGTTCATCTTACTACACTGTGAGAAATATGTGCACACTGCATCTTACTACTATAAGAAGTCTGTGCACACGTCACTGCATCTTACAGCACTATGAGGAAATTGTGCACACTGTACTGCATCTTACAGCACTATGAGAAGTCTGTGCCACTGCACTGAGAGAAATCTGTGCACCCTGCACTGCATTGTACTGCAATGAGTAATCTAGGAACACTGCACTGCAGTTTAGTGTTCTATGAGGAATCTGTGCACACCACAGTGCACCTTACAGCACTATGAGGAATTCGGAGTACTGCAATGCTATTTACAGCACTGTGAGAAATCTGTGCACACTGCACTGCATCTGACTGCATTATGAGGAGTCTGTGCAGTACACTGTATCTTAATGCACTATGACAAGTCTATGTCAGTGCACTGCACGGTATCTAACTGCACTGTGTGAAATCTGTGCACACTGTACTGCACCTTGCTGCACTATAAGCAATCGGTGTCACTGCACTTCGTCTTACCCCACTATGAGAAATCACTGAAGGGGTCGACTGAGCTGGCTTCTTCTACCTGGGGACCTCTGGGAGGGTGAAGGGGCTTTCCTTCCAACCCTGGGAATGTTTGTGGTCATTACATGTGTTTAAGGGTGAATTTATGCACACTGCACTGCATCTTACTGCACTATGAGAAACCTGTCACACTGCACTGCATCTTACTGCACTATGAGAAACCTGTCACACTGCACTGCATCATACTCCACTATGAGAAATCTGTGCACACTGCCCTGCATCGTACTGCACTATAAGAAACCTGTCACACTGCACTGCATCTTACTGCACTATGAGAAACCTGTCACACTGCACTGCATCATACTCCACAATGAGAAATCTGTGCACACTGCCCTGTATCTTACTGCACTATAAGAAACCTGTCACACTACACTGCATCTTACTGCACTATGAGAAACCTATCACACTGCACTGCATCATACTCCACTATGAGAAATCTGTGCACGCTGCCCTGCATCTTACTGCACTATAAGAAACCTGTCACATGCACTGCATCTTACTGCACTATGAGAAACCTGTCACACTGCACTGCATCATACTCCACTATGAGAAATCTGTGCACGCTTCCCTGCATATTACTGCACTATAAGAAACCTGTCACACTGCACTGCATCTTACTGCACTATGAGAAACCTGTCACACTGCACTGCATCATACTCCACTATGACAAATCTGTGCACACTGTACTGCATCTTACAGCACTATGAGAAGTCTGTGCCACTGCACTGTGAGAAATATGTGCACACTGCATTGTACTGCAATGAGTACTCTATGCACACTGCACTGCAGTTTAGTGTTCTATGAGAAATCTGTGCACACTGTGCTGCGTCTTATTCCACTATGAGAAATCTGTTCACACTGCACTGTAACGTAGTACACTCTGAGAAACCTGTGAATGCTTCACCGCCTCTTACTGCACTATGAGGAATCTGTGCACACCACAGTGCACTTTACAGCACTATGAGGAATTCGGAGTACTGCAATGCTATTTACAGCACTGTGAGAAATCTGTGCACACTGCACTGCATCTGACTGCATTATGAGGAGTCTGTGCAGTACACTGTATCTTAATGCACTATGACAAGTCTATGTCAGTGCACTGCACGGTATCTAACTGCACTGTGTGAAATCTGTGCACACTGTACTGCACCTTGCTGCACTATAAGCAATCGGTGTCACTGCACTTCGTCTTACCCCACTATGAGAAATCACTGAAGGGTTCGACTGAGCTGGCTTCTTCTACCTGGGGACCTCTGGGAGGGTGAAGGGGCTTTCCTTCCAGCCCTGGGAACTTTTGTGGTCATTACATGTGTTTAAGGGTGAATTTATGCACACTGCACTGCATCTTACTGCACTATGAGAAACCTGTCACACTGCACTGCATCTTACTGCACTATGAGAAACCTGTCACACTGCACTGCATCATACTCCACTATGAGAAATCTGTGCACACTGCCCTGCATCGTACTGCACTATAAGAAACCTGTCACACTGCACTGCATCTTACTGCACTATGAGAAACCTGTCACACTGCACTGCATCATACTCCACAATGAGAAATCTGTGCACACTGCCCTGTATCTTACTGCACTATAAGAAACCTGTCACACTACACTGCATCTTACTGCACTATGAGAAACCTATCACACTGCACTGCATCATACTCCACTATGAGAAATCTGTGCACGCTGCCCTGCATCTTACTGCACTATAAGAAACCTGTCACATGCACTGCATCTTACTGCACGATGAGAAACCTGTCACACTGCACTGCATCATACTCCACTATGAGAAATCTGTGCAC
The DNA here is from genome assembly GCF_964261635.1 of Lissotriton helveticus. Classification (NCBI taxonomy): domain Eukaryota; kingdom Metazoa; phylum Chordata; class Amphibia; order Caudata; family Salamandridae; genus Lissotriton; species Lissotriton helveticus. Next base: position 439,618,245 of record NC_136058.1, read on the forward strand.
GCTTCCCTGCATGTTGCTGCACTATAAGAAACCTGTCACACTGCACTGCATCTTACTGCACTATGAGAAACCTGTCACACTGCACTGCATCATACTCCACTATGACAAATCTGTGCACACTGTACTGCATCTTACAGCACTATGAGAAGTCTGTGCCACTGCACTGTGAGAAATCTGTGCACACTGCATTGTACTGCAATGAGTACTCTATGCACACTGCACTGCAGTTTAGTGTTCTATGAGAAATCTGTGCACACTGTGCTGCGTCTTATTCCACTATGAGAAATCTGTTCACACTGCACTGTAACGTAGTACACTCTGAGAAACCTGTGTACTGCAATGCTATTTACCGCACTGTGAGAAATCTGTGCACACTGCACTACATCTGACTGCATTATGAGGAGTCTGTGCAGTGCACTGCATCTTATTGCACTATGACAAGTCTATGTCAGTGCACTGCACTGTATCTAACTGCACTGTGTGAAATCTGTGCACACTGCACTGCACCTTGCTGCACTATAAGGCATCGGTGTCACTGCACTTCGTCTTACCCCACTATGAGAAATCACTGAAGGGGGTGGACTGAGCTGGCTTCTTCTACCTGGGGACCTCTGGGAGGGTGAAGGTGCTTTCCTTCCGGTCCTGGGGACTTTTGTGGTCATTATGTGTGTTTAAGGGTGAATTCATGTACACTGCACTGCATCTTACTGCACTATAAGAAACCTGTCACACTGCACTGCATCTTACTGCACTAGGAGAAACCTGTCACACTGCACTGCATCATACTCCACTATGAGAAATCTGTGCACACTGCCCTGCATCTTACTGCACTAGACGAAACCTGTCACACTGCACTGCACCTTACTGCACTATGAGAAACCTGTCACACTGCACTGCATCTTACTGCACTAGGAGAAACCTGTCACACTGCACTGCATCATACTCCACTATGAGAAATCTGTGCACACTGCCCTGCATCTTACTGCACTAGACGAAACCTGTCACACTGCACTGCACCTTACTGCACTATGAGAAACCTGTCACACTGCACTGCACCTTACTGCACTATGAGAAACCTGTCACACTGCACTGCATCATACTCCACTATGAGAAATCTGTGCACACGGCCCTGCATCGTACTGCACTATAAGAAACCTGTCACACTGCACTGCATCTTACTGCACTACTGCACTGCATCATACTCAACTATGAGAAAACTGTGCACACTGCCCTGCATCTTACTGCACTATACGAAACCTGTCACACTGCACTACATCTTACTGCACTATGAAAAACCTGTCACACTGCACTGCATCATACTCCACTATAGGAAACCTGTCACTCTGCACTGCATCTTACTGCACTATGAGAAACCTGTCACACTGCCCTGCATCTTACTGCTCTATGAGAAACCTATCACACTGCACTGCATCTTACTACACTATGAGAAACCTGTCACACTGCCCTGCATCTTACTGCTCTATGAGAAACCTGTCACACTGCACTGCATCTTACTACACTATGATAAATCTGTGCACACTGCCCTGCATCTTACTGCACTATAAGAAACCTGTCACACTGCAATGCATCATACTCCACTATGAGAAATCTGTGCACACTGCACTGCATCTTACTCCACTATGAGAAATCTGTGCACACTGCCCTGCATCGTACTGCACTGTGTGGAATCAGCTATTTGCACTATGAGCGATCTGTGCTTGCGCCCATGCATTGTACTGCACTATGAGTAGTCTGTGCCCCCTGCACTGTGAGAAATCGGTGCACATTGCTCTGCTTTTTACTGCACTTTGAAGATGTCTGTGAAAACGTCACTGCTTTTTGCTACTTTGTGTGAAATTTGTGCTCAGCTTACTAATAATCTCTGAGAACCGAGACAATCTGTACATTGCATTGCTTTTCCTTGCTCTATGAGGACTGTTGACAGGAAAGCTAATGTGCACACACTGCACTGCTTTTTATTACACTGTGAGGGGGTTTAAAATAAAAGAGGAAATCTGTGCGGACTCCTCTGCCTTTGACTATTCTGTGCAGGTGCTTAGAGCACATCTGTGGTCTGCAAATGGAATCACTTTTTACTACAGAGAAAATCTAAGTTTTACCAATAACATTGACGTTAGCCACCATATATTAGGTATAGTACAGTTTCTATGACAGTTGTTCAGCTATGTTTGGCTTATTTCTGAATTATATTTTTATTTTGATAAACAATTTCTTGTTAGAGTCTAGTGCACTAATTCAAAACTGACAAACAAATGCTGCTGTGCTTAAGGGTATAGTACCCAAATGAAACTAAATCGTACTTCCACCTCAGTGAAGAAAAAAATGTGTTGCCACACGGGGGTCGCCTTCTATAGTCTCCTTAACGCTACCAGCAGATGTGCATGGAAGCTTCCAAATATCTATAAGGGAGAAAAAGAACAATTTAGTATACCAGTGTAACGTAAGTGCAACCTAAGTACAGTCTTCTTTGTGTTGCATCTTGGAAAACTATTATAAGAGGAGAAAATAAAATAATAATATAGATGATGAATGTGATATGTCTACAGAAAGAAATATATACATTTGTGACAATTAGAAATATCATCAAAAGAAAAGAAAAATGAGTTTCACATAGGAGCTTCTAATTTACAAGTGTGTGTAAAGCTCTTCGCCCTGGCTCATACCATGTGGAGCAAGACTTCCTGCTTCTAATATGTACCTAGATTCCATTCTGCATACTGCAGTAGTTCTGTTGCCACCCCTAGGTTGTTTCAAAACTGTATCAATGCCAAACAATCTGGCTTTGGTCCAGTCTCCATCACGGTGTTCCCTGAAGTGTTGTGCTGTGCTGTAGCTCATGTCTGCATTTGTGATGGCATACCAATGTTCGAGTATACGCTTTTGTATGGGAAAGGTAGTCGACCCTATATACCATCTGTCACATGGGCAGATGATTACATATACTATATAGTCTGTTTCAAATGTGATTGGTTTAGTGATAGAGTGTTTCTTTCTAATCCTGTCTAGGGTAATCTCATAGACGTTAGTGCTGAATTTGCACGCCTTGCAGTGACTACATTTTCTGAAACCTCGACTCTGTTGCATCCAAGTTTGTCTGTTACTTGTGAGATGGCTGTGTACTAACATGTCTTTTATGGAAAGATTTCTCTTAAAAGTGATGTTGGGTGTATTTGCCTATCTTCATTCTCAAGGTGGTATCATGTGTTAGTATTGTCCATCTACTCTTTAAGATCTTGCGTAAGTTGTTTGTCTGACTTGTAAACTTGGTGATAAATCGTATCGGTTCTTTGTCAGGTTCCCTTGATATGTGTGGTTTTCCTTGTAAACGTTCATCTCTCAATTTTTCATCAGCCCTTATGCTAGCTTTTATAAGGCTTTTCATAGGATACTTTCTGGCACTAAGGCGATCTGTCCTGTCTGGTTCTCCTATAGTCTTCTTTGGTGCTACTGTTTCTTTTGGCTCTGAGAAACTTGCTATAGGGGATACTCCAGCAGTAGCTCGGTGGATGATAGATCCGCAAGGAGGATCGAGGTGCCAGCAGTGTACGTCCTATAGAGATCAGTCTGGAGTGTGCCATTTTTGAGTGAAACTTTGATATCAAGGAAATCCACTGTTTCCTGGCTGTAATTCATGGTGAATCTCAGATTGATGTTGTTATTGATGACAGATAAAAAGGTTTTAAGGTCTTCCTCGCTCCCCTCACAAACGAGGAAGACGTCATCAATATACCGGAGCCACACACTGATTTGATCAATGAATCTATTCTGATCTTGATTCCATAGGACGTGCTACTCCCACCAGCCCACCAAAAGGTTGGAATAGCTGGGGGCGAAGCATGTCCCCATGGCTGTTCCTTGTATTTGCTTATAGAATGTATTTTCAAAGAGGAAAATGTTCTCCTTTAGACAAGTTTCGATCATTTACATGATCATCTGTGTGTGTTGTAGTACCTTAGCATCTCTCAGTCTGAGAAAGTATTTACAGGCATTCATTCCATCTTGATGCCTAATACTAGTGTACAGACTTTCCACGTCTAAGCACTCTAGCCTACATTCCTTGTCCCAACACAGATTATTGGATTTTTGGATGAAGTCTTCCATATCTCTAATCCAAATTCTGTGCATATGGCGCCAGAAAATGATCTATATATATTGAAGTATTCTCAAAAATACTATTTTTTGCAGGAAACAATAGGATGAACTGGTGTGTTTAGTGCATCCTTATGCACCTTTGGTAACAGGTAGAGTGTGGGGTTGGTAGGTGTTTCATTTTATAGGAACTGTAGTTCATCCCAACTGAGTAGTTGGTGTTCATGCCACTCCAGTAGTCTTTCTTTATAGTGTGTAATTACATTTTGTAAATATTCCCTGTCAGTTCTACCGTGACAGGTGCTATTCCTCACCTGTCTGAGTCCCTCTTTTACATAGTTCTCTCTACACATTATCACTATGTTGCCCCCCTTGTCGGAGAGTTTGATGGCTATTGTCTGATCTTTATGTAACTCTTTTAATGTGTTCCATTGTCTCTTGTTCAAGTTACTCTGTTTCAAGTGTTCTCTACTTAGTTTCAAAATGTCCTCTGCAACTGTGTCTGAGAATATGTCAATATTGTTTTTGGGTAGTTGGGGTATGGATCTAGATGGCATTCTAAAATTCGTCGCCTCAGTACCCCCTGTGTCGATACCAAGGATGTTGTTAATATAGTCAATATTAGTGGGATCTAGAGAGTCATTGGAATTACTAGATATGATTGTGGTCTCTTCCATTCCTTCTAAACTGTGTAGTGTTTGTAATACCTCAAGGTCTCTTATTGTTAAGGGCAGTCTGAGGAGAATTGGTAGTTGTTGTCACATCAATTGTTTCCCTGTTTGGACGTAATGCATGTATTTTGTACAATTTCACCTTCCTAACAAACTTAAATAAATAAATCCTTAATTGTGCATAATTTACTTGTGATGTAGGACAAAAGGATAGTCCAAGTTTAAGAGTCTCAATGTCCTCATGTGAGGTTTGTGTTTTAGAGAGGTTTATTACCGTTACTTCCTTTGATTGTACTGCCATTACTTGTTCTTTCCTTGCTGGCCCCGTATTCCCATTCCGCTGTTTGTTTGTTTTCCTTCGTTGCCTTCTTCTCTGGCTTTCACTTTTGTGCCCCTTCCTCTGCCTCTTTGTTTTGCCTGAAATGAGTGTTCGCTTTCTTTTTGTAGCATCCGAAGTTCCTCGGAAAAAGAAATCTGTGGTGCCATCTTGTTTCTCAGTACGATCCGAGTTCAGAGCTCTCTTCCATGCCTTATTCTGATACTCTCTGCTCCATTGCTCACAGTGTTCTATCTTTAGCAATTTGTTGGCGGGATTTATCAATTTTTTTGGTAAAAGTCAGAATCCTTCCTGCTGTGTAATCCAGTTCATCCCGAAGGAACTTGCATTGTTTGTGCTCTATTACATCCTTTTCATGGGTCTTGAGGCGTCTTCAATTGGCTTAAGTATTTTCTTAACAGCTTACAGATCTATTTCTTTCTCAAATTCATCCATTATGCCTTTGATTTTATTTGTTAGTACGGTATGCTCTATCCATGCACTCTTGATCAGGATTCTGAGCATGGTATTCGAGCATGCATTAGTATTTTCTGTCCAATCCTTCAGTAGCTCAGGTCTAGGATTTGCCAATGTGAGGATTATATAGTTTCTTTGGCCTCTCGTTATCCTGTTTACATCCAGGTAATTTTGAAGCGATGTGGCTTCCCACCCTCGACTGATTTCCTTTTTCCTCATTTTTTTCCAGTGTTATTCCTCGTTGTTTAAAAGTGCCAGTTGTACCATCGGCAACGCTTACATCGGCAGCGCCCTCTCCTCTCACAGCTAACTTTGATTTAAAGATTCTAAGAGCCAATGCCTCGCGCTCCTTTAAACTTTCATTCGCCATGTGTATTCCGTATACTGCGTGGAGTAGGTGTAAATACCTAATGCACCTTAGTCACTGCAGGTTAGAGCCCTTCTACGTGTCGCCGGTTCCCCCGTGTGTGAAAAAATTAGCGCAATGTATGTATATATATATATATGTAATACTAGCTGTCACCAGTAGGCAGTTATAGTTAGGACCTAGCTTGAGTAGGAAAAGTTGTTTTTGTTTTGCTAAAAACTTTGATCCATTTGATGAGTCTAAAAAGTTTTTACGCTAGTTTACCATTCAATTCCGCTGCTGTCTGGAAAGCTTAGGGGTCATTCGTCAGTAGAGGGTTAGAAAAAGGGTGGTCCAAAATGCCTTTTCCCCATGCAATTTCACATAGGGGTTTAAGACATGACTACAGGCTGGACCACTGAATGGAATTACACTAAATTTGGCAGCAAGCTAGAGCTTGGTCCAGAAAGATCTCTTTTTGTAATTTGGTGCAAATCCATTGATTAGTTTTTAAGTAATTAAAAAGAAAAATATTTAGCAGCAGTGGGGGGGCGTTTGGGCGCCACCCCCTGCTTTTTCGCCGTGCGAGAAGGCAGAAACAAATGGTAGTTAATTATTGCCGTAATAATATAACTACCATTTGTTTCTGCCTTTTCGCACGGCGAGAAAGCAGAACTTCCTGGTTTTGATTTACAGTGGGTGGTGTTACTCGAGGGCAGGGGGGAGTGGCTTGGGGGAGTGGCTTGCCCACTGTTGTTAATACTAACTGTTTGGGCAGCCTGAGGCTGCCCAAACAGACAGTATTAACAACAGTGGGAAAGCCACTCCCCAAATCCACTCCCCCCTGCCCTTGAGTAACACCACCCACTCAGTCTCCCTGTTCTCTACCATACATGCTTTATATAGACTGCTGTGCTGCATGAGTATGAAGTTACGCCTTGCATGCTTCCTGTGTGGTGCAGTTCTGCACACTGTTAACTCCTACTTGGTTTTCTGTACAGTGCAATTGTGCACACTACTACACAGTACAATTGTGCACACTGGTGCGCCATCCTGCTTTCAACCTGTGTGCCAGTCACACACACACACACAAACACACACCACACCGCCACACACATCTTGTATGGATCCAATACAGCTCAGTTGTGCAAAAGACTGTTGAGCTATGCGTGCTGTGTTTGTATCCACTATAGTGCAGGTGTGTGCACACAGATGAGCCGTGCACGACCTTTGCACAGCATAAGTTTGTGCATGCACGCACAGAAATCACCTCTCATTCTTCCTTCATAGAGTATATTTGTGATGCTAGAATCCTGCTGCCTGCATGCATCGCAACACTGTAATAGTGGACACTGCAGAGCCATGTACTCTTCAGATTTATTTGTGCTCTGATTGCTGATTCATGCATGCCTCTTTAGGGTTTTTGCAGACAGACTGCTGAGCCATGCATCCTGCAGGTATATTTGTGCTCTGACTGCTGAGTCATGCATGCCTCTTTAGGATTTTTGCAGACAGACTGCTGAGCCATGCATTCTTCAGATGTATTTGTGCTATGATTGCTGAGTAATGCATGCCTCAATAGGGTTTTTGCAGACAGACTGCTGAGCCATGCATTCTTCAGATTTATTTGTGCTCTGATTGCTGAGTCATGCATGCCTCTTTAGGGTTTTTGCAGACAGACTGCTGAGCCATGCATTCTTCAGATTTATTTGTGCTCTGATTGCTGAGTCATCAATGCCTCTTTAGGGTTTTAGCAGACAGACTGCTGAGCCATGCACTCTTCAGATTTATTTGTGCTCTGATTGATGAGTCATGCATGCCGTTTTATGTTTTTTGCAGACAGACTGCTGAGCCATGCATCCTTCAGATATATTTGTGCTCTGATTGCTGAGTCCTGCATGCCTCTTTAGGGTTTTTGCAGACAGACCGCTGAGCCATGCATTCTTCAGATTTATTTGTGCTCTGATTGGTGAGTCATGCATGCCTCTTTCTGGTTTTTGCAGACAAACGACTGAGCCATGCATCCTTCAGATATATTTGTGCCCTGATTGCTGAGTAATGCATGCCTCTCTTGGGTATTTGTAGACAGACTGCTGAGCCATGCATTCTTCAAATATATTTGTGCTCTGATTGCTGAGTCATGCATGCCTCTTTAGAGTTTTTGCAGACACACTGCTGAGCCATGCATTCTTCAGTGCCTACAAGATACTGTACCGCGCTAGCATTTATTCAGTGCTTGCATTGCTTTTGTTACAGTTTATCCAAGAGTGTTGCTCATACTGGGGAATGAGACAGAGCATTGTTTGTTGTGTGCTCCTGGAAGCCTTCAGTGGTTTCCAGGCGTAGATAACCACTTAGTGCTTTGATTGTTCTTGCGAGACCTAGTGTATGCAATAATAGTTATACATTAACAATAATAATAACAACAAGTGTAATGATTTTAATAACTGCAATAACAACACAAAGAGAGCTCAGTTTACATATCCTCCCATTTTGAACACACAATGCTTTTTAAGTTCTTTATTTCAGCTAATAAGACTGGCATTTTTGTCACTGCCCCCATTTCTGGTCCTATTATCTTTTCTTCTTGCCCTTCTATTGAAGGGGGGAAGAAAAGGTAATGGGACCAGAAAACAAGCTATTGTTTATGCCTGGAGTTCTCCTGGTGTACCTCGTTCACCCTCTTCCCTTTTCCATTTTCTGTTTGTCTTGATGTCTCTCTAACGTTGTATGAAATGAAAAGGATTTATAGAGCGCAAACAAATGCCCAAGGGCGTCATAGCGCTGTCAGCAGTTAATCCTAAAGAATGAAAAGAAGACGGAAATAGAAATTCCATGGTCTCAAGCCCCAAAAGCATCCATGACAGAATAAAAAGTCAGGTTTTTAACACCTTTGGCGCGCCGTAGAATCCGCCCACGGTGCAGATGTTTCCGTGCGCGGGCGGGGCTGTGTTGGCCAACGGACGTGCGCAGCACTACGGAGGTAGTGCTCATGACGGCTGCTGGCCGACTCACGCAACAAACCGGTTAAGGCCTTACGAAATGGGGTGTGAGCCTGAAGACTGGAGATGGAACGGAGAAGGGAGTTCCATAGCTTGAATACGGCCACGGAAAAGGCTCTGGACTCCCCAACTTGCCTTTTGGTATTTAGGAACAATTACAAGATTTTGACTTGAGGATTGAAGCCGTCTGGAGGGAATTTATCATTGAAACATGTCTTTGATATCTCCATGCCCCTTGTTATGCAGTGCCTTGTGAACGATGCGTAAAGTTTGATGGTAATAGGTTTGTCACAGGTAGCCAATTGAGCTTCAGAATCTCTGCCGAAACTGGTTGAGATTTAGGAATATTAAAAATCAATCTTGCCGCCACATTGTGGACTAGCTACAGTTTGGCTATTACAGTCTTGTTGATAGCCAGGTGGAGCGCATTGCAGTAGTCTAACCGGGGTGAGATCAGTGCCCCGGCCTCTTGCTTACGTACCGGGAGGGAAATGTAAGGATCTCTCCTTCTCCAGGTACCCTTTCTCTTCCTTCCCTCGCACTTCTTCTTCCTTGGCTTTCCCTCTCTCTCGTATCTTTACTGCTGTTCCTCATTTCCATCTTGTCACACCCACTGCGCTTCCCGTCCATTGAATACGTATCACGAGGGCTTCAGGAGGAACCGTGGCTGGTGACGGCGACCTCTGTGCTCTGTCCTTGTGTATAGATTTATTTATTTAAGTGATCAGTCTATAATAGTACTACTGCATACTTATATAAACACGTAAAATCATTAGTAGCATTTTTACATGGTTGGGCTACACCATACTTCCATACATCAATTATTTAAAATTTCGTTTAAAATGGTGATTTGGGAGTTCTTGTCGTTGTGACAGATTATTGCGATCTCCACGGAGTTTCAGCCAATTTCCTTAAAATACACATTTAAAAGTTTCACCCTCCCTGCACTGTTCAGTGATCTCTGAGGGGCTGTTGTGAACAGATGTGATCATGTCTGTGATCCTTGAATACTAATTTAGTGGGAAGTAGCCCCCTTTGGAACATGGTCTTCTTGTCTGCTCAGTGGGCTAAAAATAGCTGGTATCAGAGCTTCCTGCCTGTTACCGACCCACTGGGTGTCTTAAGTCGTCGCGTCACCATCCCTAATCCCTGGCCAAGCAAGATCAGGCTGCAGATTTAGTGGGAACAGCCCCCCGAGAGCATCAGGTCAAGTTAGGCACCCATCCTCTGTGCTGCTGTAGAGACCCTTGTACTTGAAATTCTACTTCATTCCCTTTTCGGTGTTATTCTCTGCCATGCCAGCAGTAAATGTAAAATGTATTTTCAGCTAAATAGTTGGCACAGGTGCTTTTAGTCGGGTATGGTGAGATGTCTGTTGCATTTCAACAGGAATTTTTATCGACACACACTTTTCCCTTTCTGTTTTGAAAGTCTTTAACAATGTTGGTTGTATGACAAAATAAAGTGTTTTCTCTCACTCCGCATGTGTCTCCTTTCCATTGCCCCGTTAGGCCCTCTCATGCACATTATAACTCAGCTCCATTCATGGAAACTCTGCAGCTCACCCCCTTCAATCTTACTGACCAAGCCACGCTCCTGCCTGCCAGTGTCTCATTATTACCTATTTACTTCAGTGTCAATGAGGTGTGTGCTGGTTTACATGTGAGTGTCTTTTAGCATGTGTGTTTGTTTATGTGTGCATGTTTGTGTGCATCTATTTGAATATCTGTTTGTGGGTGTTAGTTTGTTTATATTTGTATTTATGTGTTTGTGTGCACCATTGTGGGTAGTTAGGTGTCTGTATGTTCATGTTTGGTGTGTGTTTGTGGGTCTATGCATCTCTTTGTATGTGTATTTCTTTGTGGGAGCACTCTTTTCTGTCTTTATCAATGTGCTTAACCTCTTCCTTAGAAGATAGAAATCCTCTTTTAATGAGGTATTCCCTATGCCTGCCCTATACATTAAAACAAACATTAAATTACATTAGCACACTTAATTTTCTATGTATTCACAATCAATTATTAGGATAAGATTTTCAGTGTAAAAACAGTACTTATAAATGATTATTTTTATCTCAATACAAATTGGCTATCTTCCACTCCTACTTTCAAACACAACGCGTAAACTAGAGGCATAGCTTCCATTAGTGCAGCAGGTGCAGTGTCACCAGGGCCCACTTAACTCTAATGATTGCTCTATTTCACAGTTTAAACAGGGACCAAAAAGGGCATTTCTTTCTTGGACTAGAGCCCCTGACACACTGGCTCCTACTGTCACCTAGGCTTGCTGGAGGAGAAATGTTTATTTGCGAGAGGGATGCTGTATGGAAGAGTAAAGACTCGTTGGATATTGTTCTACTTGTGAAATACACCTGCTTTAGAGTTGGAAATGATTATCGCCCCGTCAGTGGTGGGAAGTTCCATCGGGGAGCATGGCAGTGCCTAACAGGACTGAATGTGAACACAGCTATGTACAGGAGGCTGCTCGGTGCATTACAGGTGCCTGTATTCAAGGCCTTTTCATAACTTTTGGTAAATTTAGGTAGATATGGTGATCTCCTGTATGTGCTGCAAGTACACCATATTAAGGTGTTAAGAGCCCTGTTCCTTGGGTAAGGTTACTTGCGAACCATAGAGACTCGAAGGGGGAGCAGCCATAAAGACAAGCCGCAGGACAGTCTGGAGGTTATCCCCCGTGTACCCTCATGCCCTCAGTACAAGAAGCCTCTTTGGTTTTTATGGGAAATATGAAATCCAGAAACACAGAGAATCTATTCACTTTAACGCTGAAAACTGCCAACATTTCTGTGTGAAAATGTGAGAGAAATGAGGAATTAGAGTAAGATATCACAAAATGTGTAAAAGGCGAATATATATATATATATATATAGAGAGAGAGAGAGAGAGAAAGAAAGAGAGAGAGAGAAAAAAAGAAAGATGTTACGTGGTCAAGGCATATACATGGTAAAGACTTGCGTGGTAAAGGCATTTGTTGGAATGTATGACATTATAATTAGTCTATTCCTGCACAATCTCAGAGGGGAGTCGGGAGCTGAAGGACATGAAGTGAGTTAAACCTGGATAAAAGAAATATAGGATGGGAGAAATGAGACTTCACCTGTGGACAGCAGAAACCTCCTCCCGCTCTACCAAAGCCCTGTTGAGTCACAAACTAGCATTGTGGCCTTCAGACTGACCACAATAAGCCAAATATCTTGTAAATGTTGAAAAACAAAAACAATTATTAATATGCTCACATCTGTTGGATGTAGGGATATTTCAGTTAAATTATTGGTTGTGATGGATCCTCTATAAGGAATAAATGAATGATATCGTTTGTAGGAAGGGGGAGTCTCTAGTTGGCGCAGTGCAGCACTGGCGACAAGCAGGGACTCTCTCTTCCCCGTCAGGGCTGAGGGTTACCTTCAAGACAACCTCTGCTTACCCTCTAGGTAGTGTGGTTTAAGCAGTCTTAGGCTAATCTCTGGGGCATATAGGGTTAAACATTTGCAACATTACACCATCACCACCAACCCACCACACAATGACACCAAACTGTATTTGTAAAAATATATACCTTTTATATAAGTTTCAAGCGGCTTGTAAATACAGTCTTGGTTACTTTCTTGTAGGCAGGTTCCAGTTATCTTTATCAGTAGTCACAGTTCTTAAATAAACGCACTCTTTTGGGCCTTCTGCCCAGCTTTAAGAAGGTTCAAGTGTCTTAGAGCGCTTCCCGCGGTCTCCGCTCTAGGAAGGAGTCACCCTTCGGGGGCTCGACTCGGGGAGAGGATGCCGCGGGCCACAGGAAGCGTCAGGCGGGGCCTCGGGGGCCAAGAGCAGAGCGAGCCTCTGATTCAAGGGCGGCTCGCGCTGCCAGCAGACAGCAGCTGCGAGGCTCCCGGGGTGCCGGAGATCAGTCAGCGCGGTGCGAGCTCGGGTTGCAGGACGCTCGCACCGTGAAGGGCAAAAGACAGTACCTTGAACTTCTTGTGGGGATCTTCGAAGAGGACGGCTGCAGGGGGAAGCTGTCCCACGTCGCGTTGCTTCCTTGACGGGCGAGGCGAGCTGCGGCTCGAGGCAGCAGGTCACGGGTCACCCGGGGGCGGCGGTGCTCGATGGGGTCACAGGTCCTTTACTCAGTCTTCTCTTCAGTCCTGACGGCGGCGGCTGGGTGTGGCGCAGTGGCAGTACGGTCCCCAAGTGCGGGACGTACCCAGCCAAAGTGCCGGTCGCGGTGATGCCCTTTCAGCGGGGCAGTCGGGCAGGACGCTGATAGCGGGGGAGGACAGAAGGGCAGCAGTCCGTCTTTGCGGGGGAGTCTACGGCGCTTGAGCCCAGTAGACCTCGATGCTTGGACCGGACGGGTCCTCCGTTACTTTGTTCTCGTGGGGCGAAAGGCAGACGCCGTCGCGGTGCTCGGGCCAGTGGCGGCTGGGCCTCACGATGCTAGGGCGGCTGGCTGAACCCACGGTCACGGTGTGCAGGGGGGTAGATGCCCTTGTCCTCCTCAATCCGCGCTGCAGCGATAAGCAGCACACACAGCAGATGCCTTAGTCAGGGGGTAGCGCTCACTGTTCCTGGAGCGCTGGTCAGGGGGCAAGTTCACAGGCAAGCCCTTGGAGATCTTTTCAGCAGAGTTTGGCACAAAGTAAAAATAAAAAGCAAAAGTCTCTTGTAGTCTTTTCTCTTCCTCTCCTTTGGCAGCAAGGCACCAGACACAGGCCAGAGTCAGCACTCCTCCTTGTAGTCTTTCCAGGTCCTTCTCTTCGGGCAGAGTTTCTCTTGTAGCACAAACAGGATCTAATTTACAAGGAGCAGGGCTCCTTCTTTTATACCCAGTTTCTTTTGTTCTAGCAAGCCAGGGGGGCCTCTGCATAACTGCTCCAGTCTCTGAGCACTTGTTGTGGGTACTTCTGGCTTCTGCATACAGTGTGAGGGCAGGCACATCAGCCGCTCCCCAGGGGGGCGGAGCCGGCATTGTGAGGACAGGAGTGGCCTGAGCACTTTGTTGACAAGCTTCGGTCCTTCCTGGGCCAGGTGCAGGCTGAGTCATCAGTCGCTCCCCAGGAGGGCGGAGCCAGCATTGTGGAGGCAGGGGCACAGCCTGATGCATCATTCAGGGGAAACTCTCACCACCCACTAAGGGGTCCTCCTGCTAATCACTACCTGTCAACTCCCAGCCCTGTCACTCACACACACCAGACAGTCAGATCCACATCCAAGCAGAGGCGGGCTGAAATGGTTAGGCAAGCAAATGCTAACTTTCTAAAAGTAGCATTTGCAAACACAGGATATTAAAATAAACTTTACTAAAAGAAGTATTCTATTATTCTGAGTTCAGGCATACTAAACATTAATTTCTACCATGTCCCCTGAGCCTGCTGGGATTATAGAGTGTAATAATTCCAGCAGCCCATCTGGTCTAGAAGGGAACTGGTAGCCTTACAATAGTGAAAAACGAATTTGGCAGTAATTCACTATTAGAACATGCCACACACATCTGGGCATGTTCTACCTTACACTACAATGCACCCTGCCCTCAGGCCTACCATAGGGGTGACTAATATGAAGTTAAGGGAAGGTTCAGGGGCTGGCAAGTGTGTGCACTTGCCCAGCTAGCATGACAGTACCAGACTGCACGCAGGTTCTGCAATGGCAGACCCTAGACACATTTTAAGGCTGCTTCTGTGGGTGGCGCAACCAGCGCTGCAGGCCCACTAGCAGTATTGGCATTCACAAGCCCTGGCACTCCTGGTGCACTTTACTAGGGACTAACAGTAAATCCAATGAACCAATCATGGACATCAATCACATGTACACTTTACAGTAGGGAGCACTTGCACTGCGGCACGGGTTGGCCGTGACGCAGTGCCCTGAGTAGCGGACACCAGCAAAACATTTGAGGCACAACAGCAAAAAGTGGAAGGGAAACTCACGCCAAGGTGCCAGGTCTAACACGTGTCCCCTCCAGCTGAAATGTGGGGGGAACTACCCTTCCCCAGGGAGTTCCTCATCACTAAGGCGGAAAAATCTGGACAGACCATCAGCGTTGGCGTGATCTGTGCCAGGGCGGTGTTCCACCGTGAAGTCCATACCCTGTAGGAAGATGGACCACCTCAACAGTTTTGGGTTCTCACCCCTCATTTGCATCAACCATCTGAGGGGCCTGTGGTCTGTCTGAACCCGGAAGTGAGACCCAAACAAGTAGGGTCTTAGCTTCTTCAGTGCCCAGACCACAGCAAATGCTTCTCGCTCTATTGCACTCCACCTACTTTCCCGTGGAAGTAACCTCCTACTGATGAAGGCTACGGGTTGGTCCCAGCCCTCCTCAGTCATCTGTGAGAGAACAGCCCCTACACCATGCTCTGAAGCGTCTGTTTGCACTATGAATTCCTTGGAGAAAACAGGAGCCAGGAGCACGGGCGCCGTGCACATGGCAGTCTTCAGGGTGTCAAAAGCCTTCTGACAGGTGTCAGTCCAAATCACATTCCTGGGCTGCTTCTTAGAAGTCAGCTCTGTCAAGGGGGTCACAATAGTGCCATAGCCCTTGACAAACCTCCTGTAATACCCAGTGAGCCCCAGGAAGGCTCTCACTGCAGTCTGGGTCTTGGGGGGTTCCCAAGCCAGGATGGTCTCAATTTTGGGTTGCAAGGGTGCCACCTTGCCACTCCCCACTTGGTGTCCCAAGTACACCACTGAACCCTGCCCAATCTGGCACTTGCTTGCCTTTATTGTGAGGCCTGCCTTGCGCAGTGCCATCAACACTTCCCAGAGGTGTCGCAGGTGTTCTGGCCAGGTGCCACTGAACACTGCGATGTCATCCAGGTAGGCGGCACTGAACGCATCCAGCCCAACCAACACCTGGTTGACCAACCTCTGAAAGGTGGCAGGGGCATTCTTCATCCCAAATGGCATAACCCGAAACTGGAAATGCCCATCTGGTGTGGAGAATGCGGACCTCTCCTTCGCCCCATCGGTCAAGGCGATCTGCCAGTACCCAGACGTTAAATCAAACGTGCTGAGGAACCGGGCAGCCCCTAGCCGATCAATGAGCTCATCAGCTCTGGGGATAGGGTGCGCGTCAGTCTTGGTGACTGAATTGAGTCCTCTGTAGTCCACACAGAACCGGAGTTCAGGTGTGGCTCCCGGCGCAGCAGCCTTTGGGACCAAGACCACGGGGCTGGACCAAGGACTGCTGGAAGACTCAACCACCCTAAGAGCAAGCATCTTGGAGACCTCCTCCTTGATGCAGGCCCTGACCCTGTCAGTTACCCTGTAAGCCTTATGCTTCACAGGTAAGCTGTCTCCTGTGTCCACATCATGGACGCACCAATCTGTGACACTAGGAACCAGGGAGAACAGATCTGGAAACTGCCCCAGCAATTGGCGGCAGTCTTCCTGTTGCTCAGGGGTCAGGGTGGGTGAGAGGTTAACTCCATCCACTGACCCATCTTTCTCACAGGCCACTAAGAGGTCAGGAAGAGGCTCAGACTCTTCTTCCATTCCATCATCAGTGGCCAACAACATGCCCACTTCGGACCTTTTCAAGTGGGGCTTGAGGCGGTTGACATGTAAGACCCTTAAAGGATTCCTGGGCGTCTTCATGTCCACCAAGTATGTCACTGAGCTCTTGCGCTCCACAACCTCAAATGGGCCTGTCCACTTATCCTGAAGTGCACAGGGTTCCACTGGGGCCAAGACATACACCTCTTGTCCAGGCTGAAGCTCTACCAGAGTGGCATTCTGGTCGTACCACCGCTTCATCTCCTCCTGGCTAGCTTCCAGATTTGCCTCAGCAAGTTGTCTGAAGCGCCTGGTTTGGTTTCTGAAGGCCAGCATGTAGCTATATACATTCTGGGGAGGTTTCCTGGGAGATTGCTCCCAGCCTTCCTTTACCAAACTCAGTGGTCCTCTCACGGGGTGACCATACAGCAGCTCAAAGGGGCTGAACCCTAGAGACTTCTGTGGCACCTCGCGGTATGCAAAGAGCAGGCATGGTAAGAGGACGTCCCACTTACGCCTCATTGGACCTTCCAGGCCCATGATCATGCCCTTCAGGGTTCAGTTGAATCTTTCAACCAACCCATTTCCTTGGGGATGGTAAGGTGTGGTGAACTTGTAGGTTACACCACACTCTTGCCAAAGGGACTTCATATACTTGGAGATGAAGTTGGTCCCCCTGTCGCTCACCACCTCTAGAGGGAACCCCACTCTGGAGAAAATTCCCATCAGTGCACGCCCCACCACGGGGGCCGTCACTGTCCTCAGAGGGATGGCCTCAGGGTACCGGGTGGCATGATCCACCAAGACCAGGATGAACCTGTCGCCCATGGCTGTCTTGGGGTCCAGAGGCCCAACAATGTCAATACCCACTCGTTGGAATGGAGTACTGACCACAGGGAAGGGTTGGAGGGGAGCCTTGTTCTTCCCTCCGCTCTTCCCACTTGCCTGGCAAGTTGGACAGGTCCTACAATGAGCATCTGAGCTCTTGTGCATTTGGGGCCAGTAGAAGTGGGTGACAAGCCTGTCATAGGTCTTGTCCATCCCCAAATGTCCTGCTAAAGGCACATCGTGAGCCAGTCCCAGTAGGAAGGCTCTGAACTTCTGGGGTACCACCAGCACACGGGCTGACCCAGGTTCAGCAGCCTTAAGCTCTGAATACAGGAGGTCATTCTCCCAGTACACATAATGTGTTTTGGCCTGAACACCATTGGCCTGGTCTGCAGCCTGCTGCCGCATACCCACGAGAGAAGGGCATTCTTTCTGCTCCCTGCAGAATTCCTCCCTGGAGGGGCCTCCTTCTTGCTGCCAATGGGTCAGCTCAGGCAGGTCCCCCAGTTCGGCAATCTGTTCCCCAGTAGGCTCCAGGGCATCCCCCTCAAGGTCTGCTTCCTCCTGGACCGTGGGAACTTCAGGGGCCGGTTTCCCGCGCACCATGCGCCTTCTCCCTAAGGCCGGTTCCTGGGCCTCTCCTTCAGGCCCCAGGACCTCTTGATCACCCCTACTGGCTGCCATTGACCGGGTGGTCACGCACGCCCAGTCAGGTAGACCCACCATCTTCAGGTGAGTCGTTTTCTCCACCTTTTCCCAAGGGGAGTCCTCCAAGTCGTTCCCTAGCAAACAGTCAACAGGCATGGCTTTCCTCACACAGACCTGCAGAGTACCAGAGACCCCCCCCCCACTCGAAGGGAACTTGAGCCATTGGACATTGGCTCTCAGAGTTGTCAGCATTGACAACCCTACAATAGGCATGGGGTACAACCTGCTCTTGAGACACCAGGTGATGCCTCACTGCAGTCACACTGGCTCCTGTGTCTCTAAGAGCCTCAGCTTTCTTACCATTGATGGTAACCACCTGCCCATATTTTTTAGTGTTAGAGGGCAGGTAGTTTGTAGGGACCATCTCACTGTCTCCTAGTGAGACTAGGGTCATCTGAACAGGATCTCCACCCCCCGGGACCATCACTTCTTCTCCTAAGTGAACACTGGTCACTTGTCGGGGCGGAGCACCAGTGGGTGCTGGTTTTCCAAATAGGCGACACTTGGGGTCACTGGCTAAGTGCCCCGGGTCACCACATTTGTAACAATTGAAGGGCCCCTTTGGAACAGGTCTACCTGTCGGGGCCCCATTCTGCTTTGGGGGTGGGGGAGGCTGAGAACCTTTCTGCTGGTCCCCTTGGGGATTACTTTGGGGGCCTTTTTGGAACCCTTTCTGTTTTCCCTTGTCCCCCCCACTCTTCTGCTGGGGACCCTGCCCACCCTTGGCGGAGTCTCCCACTGGACCCTTGTGGACCCTGGTGCTGAGCCAGCGGTCCGCCTCCTCAGCAAGCTTCCTCGGGTTGGACAACTTGCTATCAATCAGGTGCTGGCGTAACTCAGGAAAACATTGATCAGACAAGTGCTCCCATGCAATTAAATCAAAGAGACCTTGAAAATCATTCACTTTGTTACCCTTCACCCAACCATCCAGTGCTCTGCAAAAAAAGTCACAAACTCCACATACGTATTCCCAGGCCGCTTATTACACCCCCTAAACTTCTGCCTATACATTTCAGGGGTAAGCCCATACCTGGTCATTAAAGCTTCTTTCATATGGGGATAGGATCTCTGGTCTTCAGTGGGCAAATCTAGCAGGGTGTCCCGCCCTTCGCTAAGGAACCTTCCCCATAACCCCGCTCCCCAATCCTTCTCAGGGACCCGGTGGGAAAACATGGCTACCTCATATGCCCTAAACCACTGTCCTATGTCATCCCCCTTAAAGAACTCTTTAACTACATCTTTGGGGATGTGCACTCTTGACTCTACCTGCACCGGCGTTGCGCTGCCACCAGAGGGAGGATGATCCAAGGTTTTCTCTTTTAGACTCATCTCCCTCATTTTCACATCATACTCCAATTGGAGTTTTCGCTCTTCCAGAGCCATTCTTTTGCTTTCAAGCTCCATTTGGCCCTTTAAATTCAATTCTGCCAGCTTTATCTCATGATCCCTGGTTGCCTGTCTGTCTGCCAGCTCCTCTGGCGACAGGCCTCTGCCAAAGCTAATGACGCTGTCTGGTTTTTCCAGACTCACAGGATCCACAGGTGCACCCTGATAATCAGGTGCCTTCCTAGATTCCATCCAGGCCTTCAGGGCTTTGTAGAACTCAGGTTTGTTTTTGCACCCTGCGTGTGGAACCTTGAGTTTCCTGCAAAAAAAACTCAGTTGCTTCTTTGTGTAGTCATCCAGCTTTGATGCATCCCATTCTAGCTCCTGCGCACCAGAGGCTATGGACTCTCCTCCATCAATGCTGTTTGTGCCAGGCATGCTTGCAACACTAGGGATCTTCTTCTTTAGCAAAATTAAAAATCAAAAAGTCTGTGGCTAAGTTACTGGACTGTAATCACTTATGCAATGGTCAGTAGCTAAGGTAAAACACTGCAAATGTAAATTCGCGAATCCTCACCGCTGCGTCCAATGTAGGAAGGGGGAGTCTCTAGTTGGCGCAGTGCAGCACTGGCGACAAGCAGGGACTCTCTCTTCCCCGTCAGGGCTGAGGGTTACCTTCAAGACAACCTCTGCTTACCCTCTAGGTAGTGTGGCTTAAGCAGTCTTAGGCTAATCTCTGGGGCATATAGGGTTAAACATTTGCAACATTACACCATCACCACCAACCCACCACACAATGACACCAAACTGTATTTGTAAAAATATATATCTTTTATATAAGTTTCAAGCAGGCTTGTAAATACAGTCTTGGTTACTTTCTTGTAGGCAGGTTCCAGTTATCTTTATCAGTAGTCACAGTTCTTAAATAAACGCACTCTTTTGGGCCTTCTGCCCAGCTTTAAGAAGGTTCAAGTGTCTTAGAGCGCTTCCCGCGGTCTCCGCTCTAGGAAGGAGTCACCCTTCGGGGGCTCGACTCGGGGAGAGGATGCCGCGGGCCACAGGAAGCGTCAGGCGGGGCCTCGGGGGCCAAGAGCAGAGCGAGCCTCTGATTCAAGGGCGGCTCGCGCTGCCAGCAGACAGCAGCTGCGAGGCTCCCGGGGTGCCGGAGATCAGTCAGCGCGGTGCGAGCTCGGGTTGCAGGACGCTCGCACCGTGAAGGGCAAAAGACAGTACCTTGAACTTCTTGTGGGGATTTTCGAAGAGGACGGCTGCAGGGGGAAGCTGTCCCACGTCGCGTTGCTTCCTTGACGGGCGAGGCGAGCTGCGGCTCGAGGCAGCAGGTCACGGGTCACCCGGGGGCGGCGGTGCTCGATGGGGTCGCAGGTCCTTCACTCAGTCTTCTCTTCAGTCCTGACGGCGGCGGCTGGGTGTGGCGCAGTGGCAGTACGGTCCCCAAGTGCGGGACGTACCCAGCCAAAGTGCCGGTCGCGGTGATGCCCTTTCAGCGGGGCAGTCGGGCAGGACGCTGATAGTGGGGGAGGACAGAAGGGCGGCAGTCCGTATTTGCGGGGGAGTCTACGGCGCTTGAGCCCAGTAGACCTCGATGCTTGGACCGGACGGGTCCTCCGTTACTTTGTTCTCGTGGGGCGAAAGGCAGACGCCGTCGCGGTGCTCGGGCCAGCGGCGGCTGGGCCTCACGATGCTAGGGCGGCTGGCTGAACCCACGGTCACGGTGTGCAGGGGGGTAGATGCCCTTGTCCTCCTCAATCCGCGCTGCAGCGATAAGCAGCACACACAGCAGATGCCTTAGTCAGGGGGTAGCGCTCACTGTTCCTGGAGCGCTGGTCAGGGGGCAAGTTCACAGGCAAGCCCTTGGAGATCTTTTCAGCAGAGTTTGGCACAAAGTAAAAATAAAAAGCAAAAGTCTCTTGTAGTCTTTTCTCTTCCTCTCCTTTGGCAGCAAGGCACCAGACACAGGCCAGAGTCAGCACTCCTCCTTGTAGTCCTTCCAGGTCCTTCTCTTCGGGCAGAGTTTCTCTTGTAGCACAAACAGGATCTAATTTACAAGGAGCAGGGCTCCTTCTTTTATACCCAGTTTCTTTTGTTCTAGCAAGCCAGGGGGGCCTCTGCATAACTGCTCCAGTCTCTGAGCACTTGTTGTGGGTACTTCTGGCTTCTGCATACAGTGTGAGGGCAGGCACATCAGCCGCTCCCCAGGGGGGCGGAGCCGGCATTGTGAGGACAGGAGTGGCCTGAGCACTTTGTTGACAAGCTTCGGTCCTTCCTGGGCCAGGTGCAGGCTGAGTCATCAGTCGCTCCCCAGGAGGGCGGAGCCAGCATTGTGGAGGCAGGGGCACAGCCTGATGCATCATTCAGGGGAAACTCCCACCACCCACTAAGGGGTCCTCCTGCTAATCACTACCTGTCAACTCCCAGCCCTGTCACTCACACACACCAGACAGTCAGATCCACATCCAAGCAGAGGCGGGCTGAAATGGTTAGGCAAGCAAATGCTAACTTTCTAAAAGTAGCATTTGCAAACACAGGATATTAAAATAAACTTTACTAAAAGAAGTATTCTATTATTCTGAGTTCAGGCATACTAAACATTAATTTCTACCATGTCCCCTGAGCCTGCTGGGATTATAGAGTGTAATAATTCCAGCAGCCCATCTGGTCTAGAAGGGAACTGGTAGCCTTACAATAGTGAAAAACGAATTTGGCAGTAATTCACTATTAGAACATGCCACACACATCAGGGCATGTTCTACCTTACACTACAATGCACCCTGCCCTCAGGCCTACCATAGGGGTGACTAATATGAAGTTAAGGGAAGGTTCAGGGGCTGGCAAGTGTGTGCACTTGCCCAGCTAGCATGACAGTACCAGACTGCACGCAGGTTCTGCAATGGCAGACCCTAGACACATTTTAAGGCTGCTTCTGTGGGTGGCGCAACCAGCGCTGCAGGCCCACTAGCAGTATTGGCATTCACAAGCCCTGGCACTCCTGGTGCACTTTACTAGGGACTAACAGTAAATCCAATGAACCAATCATGGACATCAATCACATGTACACTTTACAGTAGGGAGCACTTGCACTGCGGCACGGGTTGGCCGTGGCGCAGTGCCCTGAGTAGCGGACACCAGCAAAACATTTGAGGCACAACAGCAAAAAGTGGAAGGGAAACTCACGCCAAGGTGCCAGGTCTAACATCGTTGAATAATAAATGTCATGATTTAATGTTTGTTTGCCATATCTGTGTGCGCAATATAAAGACGGGCCTTTGCAATCAGCCCCCCATTCTGTTTCACAGAAAGCCCTGAAAGGATCTGCTGATTGAAATACAACAGGATCTTAACTTTACCTACTTTTGGAAGAACTAAAGACTCACTTTTTAAGTTGTCTTTCAGGGCAGAATCAGTCAATAGTTCAAGGGAGATGGGTATATATTACGCTGATAGAAAATCCACCTCAACTCAGGATAATGCTCCAGTCTTCCAGGTTAGAAGGATCTAGAAATGCTTGAACTAGGAGCGCTGTAAAATGTGTTGAAGGTGACTTAGGGCTTTATTACGAGTGTGGCGGTCTTCCAATGAGACTACCACTGCGAAGGTACCAGGCAGACTCCCAAGCCCATTGAGAGCCCGCCGCCGGATTATGACCTAAATCCAGGGTGGGTGGGCGGTGCAGCAGCGGTCTCGCGGCGGCTGTATTAGGCTCATTAGAGAGCCTAAACATCATACCACCACCTTAAGAGTGCCTGCAGCACGTTCCTTTACCATGTCATGCATGCCACACTGTGCAGGAACAAGGTTCAATTCCATGGGGTGGCACAACACGTGCCCCCCGCATGCAACCCCAGGAGCAGAATCGGCCGGGCCCTGTTAGGGCCCCCTTACCTGCATGTCCTTTATCCTTTTCATGGTGGGATCCCCACCATGAAAAGGACGGTGGATATGCAGACCGTAATATGCTCGGCGATGTCGGCATTGGCACTGCCAACATATTCAGGGTGTTTGCAGACCGCCTCCACAGCGGGATCCTTGATCCTGGGGGGGTGGTGGTCTTGTGGAGGTCTCACCACCACACTCATAATACGGCGGTCAGACCGCCAGGATGGTGGCAGTTGGACCGCCATGTGAGTATGGCGATCATGAGGGCCGCCGCACTCGTAGTAAGGCCCTTAATGAGCTGCAAGGTAAAGGCGGGAGTTGGCATTTGAGCTGATCCAGTGTGAACATGAAAGAATTGTGGAAGAAGGTGTCTGGAGTTACCTTTGTCATCTATACTTCCTAAAGAATTACCTTTTTCATGTGTACTTCCTGAAGAGTTTCCTTGGTCGAATACTTCCTGAAGAGTTACCTTTGTTGTACACTTCCTGAAGAGTTACCTTGGTTAAATACTTCCTGAAGAGTTATCTTTGTTATACACTTCCTGAAGAGTTACCTTGGTTAAATACTTCCTGAAGAGTTACCTTTGTTGTACACTTCCTGAAGAGTTTCCTTGGTTGAATACTTCCTGAAGAGTTACCTTTGTTGTACACTTCCTGAAGAGTTACCTTGGTTAAATACTTCCTGAAGAGTTACCTTTGTTATACACTTCCTGAAGAGTTACCTTGGTTAAATACTTCCTGAAGAGTTACCTTGGGTAAATACTTCCTGAAGAGTTACCTTTGTTATACACTTCCTGAAGAGCTACCTTTGGTAGATACTTCCTGAAACTAAATTAACGGCAGCGCTTCCTGATTCCTCTCTTTTTCCACAATCTGTTCTGTTTAAATGAAATCTTGTCCATGTGTATCTACCCAAAACTGTACCTGTAGCACGAGTGCTCTGTGGCTGCCCTTTCTTTAGTAAGTTACTCTGTGAATAATAGTAAATCACTGCCTTTTCAGAAGTAAATAAGATGTGACATGTTCAACCACAGTTTTAATAAAATATCCATGAATGGTAAAATGTTCCTTACTAAATTTCAAATATGGTAGAGAAGAGATGTCTTCTACAGCTGGTTAAATAGTGTGTATTCACATTCTATTACATTTGCATTTAGTAATATTGCATTTCTTTACATCCAACAGAGAATAAGCCTTAAATGCACGGATTGATTAGGAATAATGAAGATAACACATCAAACCTGCAAAAATTATCAAAAATAAGGAGCTCCAAAAACATCAGTGCAATCAGAGGCAGAGGACAGATCCAGGAAGAAGCAGTCAAAGGCAATTCAGTGAGTGTCCGAGTCTGAGATCTGCACCTCGATACCCCAAGACGAAGAAATGACCTCAACAAAATTAAGGCAACAAAACTGACAAACCACCTGCTGTATAAACAAGCGTCCAACACCAGCTTTGATCATGAGGCCGGTATGAGAGTTGGAGGAAGGTCTCGTGTCTATTTGGGGTCCATAGCTTGGAAAAAACTCCCTCTTCAGCTTTGAGTTGTTAGCAACATGAAAATGTTTAAAAAAGGTTGAAAACTTGGCTTTTTGTCCATGTTGAAAACAAACAGATTTGCTTTCTTTTCTGACCTGTGCTTTGCCCCGGGACACTCTTTGGAGTAGCTGTACACATTACGAGTCGCTACACCATCATGATATGGCTAGAGCAGTGCTTCGCTATCTAAACTGGCAACAGACCAGCATTCAGTGCTCTAGGTGTATTGCAAACACTTTCTAGCCAAACCGCAGGCACCAGGGAAAAGCACAATGAAATGGAGCCTAACAACTGAAGGCTAAAGGAAAGCGGAGATCTGCTCTCTGAAGTACAGAGTATTGTCCCAATTTGCACCTAGCGGAAGGAAGATTAAGCTTTACCCGCAAGCAGGCAAAGCCATTATCCAATCTAAAGATGCAATCACCCACAAGGAAGCCTTACTGATATTATGAATGTGGCAGGTATTTAGTGAGTCTTGTATTTTATTGTTAAATCGGAAAACACGCGTCCAAAATATAACACACATACAGGGAATGTGAAAATAATGCAAGTAGTTTATTAACTATGCTGACCCTTCAGGAAACACGGTCAGGAGAAAAATCGTGCAATTCCACTGAATATGTCAAGAACTTTAGCCAATTAGAAACCATAAAAGAGCATCAGCAAATACAAACAGGGGAAAAACCATACCATTGCACTGAATGTGTGAAGAGCTTCAGTCGGTTATCACATCTCCAAACACATCAGCGAATACACACAGGGGAAAAACCATATCATTGCAAGGAATGTGTAAAGAGCTTCAATCAAATTGCACACCTCCACACACATCAGAGAATACACACAGGGGAAAAACCATACCAGTGCAGTGAATGTGTAAAGAGCTTCAGTCAGTTAACAGGCCTCCAGAGACATCAGCGAATACACACTGGGGAAAAACCATACAATTGCAGTGAATGTGGAAGTAGTTTTAGGGTACTATCACACCTCCACACACATCAGAAAACACACACAGGGGAAAAACTATACCAGTGCAGTGAATGTGTAAAGAGCTTTAGTCAGTTAACAGACCTCCGGAGACATCAGCGAATACACACTGGGGAAAAACCATACAATTGCAGTGAATGTGGAAGTAGTTTTAGGGTACAATCAAGCCTCCACACACATCAGAGAACACACACAGGGGAAAAACACTACCATTGCAATGAATGTGTGAAGAGTTTCAGTACGTTAGCAGAACTCCAAACACATCAGCGAACACACACAGGGGAAAAACCATACCAGTGCAGTGAATGTGTTAAGAGCTTCAGTCAGTTAACAAACCTCCACAGACATCAGCGAAAACACACTGGGGAAAAACCATACAATTGCAGTGAATGTGGAAGTAGTTTTAGGGTACAATCAAACCTCCGCAGACATCAGCGAATACACACTGGGGAAAAACCATACAATTGCAGTGAATGTGGAAGTAGTTTTACTTACTCTTCAGCAGTAAGAAATCATCAGCGAGCTCACAAAGGGGAAACAAATCTTTTAAATGCCATGAATGTTTGAAAAGCTGTAGTCCATTATCAATCCTAAACAGGCATCAGCGAACACACGCAGAAGAAAAGCCTTCAAGTGCAATGAATGTCTGAAGAAATGTAGTCAATTATCAAGCCTATGCAGACATCAGCTTGCACTCACTCTGTAAATACCATACAACTGTAGTGAGTGTAGAAGTACCTTTAGGAAATCTTTCGCATTACGGATTCATCAGTTAATGCACACAGAGAAAAATCCTTTCAGGTGCAGTGAATGTGTGAATATCTTCAGTCAGTTATTAAACCTACGGATACATCAACTAACACACACAGAGTAAAAATGAGCATTGCAATGAATGTTAGAAGTGATTTTGTCAATTGCGAACACACCTGGGGTAAACCTTACAATTGCACTAAAAGTGTGCCAAGATTTTGTCAATTTCTGATCCTACATAGCCTCAGCGAACACACACCTTCATTTAACTCACTTAGAATTAATCCTAGAGATGCAGTGAATTCAAAAAGAACTTAAGAACATTAACAATAATATTGACTCATCTGAGGACATAGACAGGAGCAGAACAGTGCAGTTAATGTGAGATGAAGGAATCACAGGAACAAGTATATAATTATGTGGGATATTCAAATACCAGATGAATGAAGACTCGACTAGAAGAAAAGAAGAAAACCAATGATTTGTAGAATATTAAAAGTGTCTGTTCCCAGTGATTGTTCACTTCGGCACACATAGAAAAAACAACGTGATATAACAGGAAATCCACTGGGAGACTAGCTCAATGTGGAATAAAAGAAAAGAAACACTGGTGGTTTTTATTTGGCGATGAAGAGTTACAAAGAAAAACATCCAAGTGTTCCTGTTCATGCTACCTGTAGAAGTGTAGGGATAAATACGATTCTGCCTGCACACATTGCTATATTAGCATAAGTGAGTTAGTTGCAAAAACACCATTTTGCTGCTTTTGCACATGACACTACATGTCTCTGTTTTTATAAAGACAAACTGCTTGCTTTTCCTTCACATGAGAACGGTCTGTTTTTCATATCTCTAGACTCATACTGCGATCTCAAGTCTGCACAAAGTGTTCAAGGTTAAAATAACAATGTATGCTGTTGATGCAGGTTGATCGGCCCACGCTCTAGACACAACACAAACACAGCTGCTCATTTCTGAAACTCAGGTGCTTTTAATATTGAACTGCATGCATGAGTCTAGCACTTGGAAAAAACCTTTCAATCGACAAAGAGCTGTGCTGATCTGGGATGGGATTCACTTCACCTGACTTTGGAGGTATGGGGTTCCCGGTTTTCACCTAGAGATCTTCTATTATTATAATACCTAGCTCCTATTAAGGGGAGGGTGGTACACAAGGCGCTATAGACCTGGTTCCACTCTCATTATAATATGATTTCTCCCTTTGTATTTTATGGAATTGTAACAATGTTGATTGTATTGATTTTATGCATCTTTTTACTTATGTTAGCAAAGATACTGCATCTTAGAGCACGTAGTTGAAATAAACATTTAAACTATACAGTGTCTCTGATTGCTCACGTTGTGGACATTTATGAGAATAAAAACAAAAGAGTGTTCTTGATTCCCACTATTCCTGAGAGGTCCCAAAGTCGCTTGTTCATTGGTAGCTTCGCTTTAGTACGGAGAATGAATGAGACACTGTTGCTAGTCGGATAGGGGTTCTGGGCACTGAGGTGGATTTTGGTACACCACAATTCACTGAGGTCCTGGTTTCCTGCGCATAGTTCTGTGCATGAGCTGAATTCCCGTAACATGGCGCCCAAAGTCTTGATTAATGCTCGTATCTGTCCCCAATACCCTCAACACCTTTTCCGGTTAACAGGCGTGACGGATTAACCTACCTATACGAATGTGTTATAGGTTAATTCAAGCATGAGATTTATGAAAAGGTTCACATTTTGAATTACTACCCTTTGTTGTACTGCAATTTATATAAATTGTTTTTCTTCCCTATGTCCTCATGGGTGATATTGACATAGCTCAGCATAGTTGGGCAGCGCTCCGGCGTCATCAGACGCAGTTTGGAGTACCAGACGATGGTATGTCTGTAATCTTTGTGGTGAGTGCTGATTCGGAGTTTAGTCATCAATGGAGCGCACACCGCTAGCCCCTCCTCCGGATCGCCCCTCGAGACTCTGGTACTTGTAGTTCTTTAGTGGATCACCCATGTGGGTGCAAGTCGGTACTTGTTGGACTGATGAATCTCTAGACCCGATACATGTCCCGGGTTTTAGGATATCGCCCGAGACATGTCTCGGGTTTCGGGATAACTTCCCTCATCAGTAGAGAAAGATAGTTAGGGGTGGAAGAGAAGGCCGCCACACAACAGTCAAGGCCTCGATGCCAGAACCGGCACGCAGGTGCGTCGTCCAAGAGCCCGTCGGCCCAAAGCTCAAGGGAGCCATATTGTGTTTAGTCATCAATGGAGCGCACACCGCTAGCCCCTCCTCCGTATCGCCCCTCGGGACTCTGGTACTTGTAGTTCTTTAGTGGATCACCCATGTGGGTGCAAGTCGGTACTTGTTGGACTGATGAATCTCTAGACCCGATACATGTCCCGGGTTTTAGGATATCGCCCGAGACATGTCTCAGGTTTCGGGATAACTTCCCTCATCATTAGAGAAAGATAGTTAGGGGTGGAAGAGAAGGCCGCCACACAACAGTCAAAGGCCTCGATGCCAGAACCGGCACGCAGGTGCGTCGGGAAACAACCATTACAACACAACTTTTACAACGAACTACCATTACAACGAAACTTTTACAACGCAAAAACTTTTACAACGCATACCATTACAACGCAGGATTTTACAACGCAAGTACCTTTACAACGCATACCATTACAACGTAAGTATTGGTAAGTATATAATTATTTTTAAAATATTATATGTTTGGGTTTTTGGGTAAAGGGGTATTTTTAGGGTTCAGGGTCAGTTTTCAGTTTTTGGGTAAAGGGGTATTTTTAGAGTTCAGGGTAAGTTTTCAGTTTTTGGGTAAAGGGGTATTTTTAGGGTTCAGGGTCAGTTTTCAGTTTTTGGGTAAAGGGGTATTTTTATGGTTCAGGGTGAGTTTTCAATTTTTGGATAAAGGGGTATTTTTAGGGTTCAGGGTCAGTTTTCAGTTTTTGGGTAAAGGGGTATTTTTAGAGTTCAGGGTCAGTTTTCAGTTTTTGGGTAAAGGGGTATTTTTAGGGTTCAGGGTCAGTTTTTAGTTTTTGGGTAAAGGGGTATTTTTAGGGTTCAGGGTCAGTTTTTAGTTTTTGGGTAAAGGGGTATTTTTAGGGTTCAGGGTCAGTTTTCAGTTTTTGGGTAAAGGGGTATTTTTAGGGTTCAGGGTCAGTTTTCAGTTTTGGGGTAAAGGGGTATTTTTAGGGTTCAGGGTCAGTTTTCAGTTTTTGGGTAAAGGGGTATTTTTAGGGTTCAGGGTCAGTTTTCAGTTTTTGGGTAAAGGGGTATTTTTAGGGTTCAGGGTCAGTTTTCAGTTTTTGGGTAAAGGGGTATTTTTAGGGTTCAGGGACAGTTTTGGGTTTTTGGGGTACAGGGTTAATTTGTAAAAATAAAATAAAATGATATTTAAATTAAATTAATTAAATGTAATTAAATAAAAATTAATTATATTTTAATAATTTAAATTAATTTAAATTAAAAAATATATTTTTAGGGTTCAGGGTCAGTTTTGGGTTTTTGGGGTACAGGGTTAATTTGTAAAAATAAATTAAAATTATATTTAAATTAAATTAATTAAATAAAATTAAATAAAATGTAATTATATTTTAATAATTTAAAATAATTTATATTAAAAAAAATATTATATACTTACCAATATTTACGTTGTAATGGTATGCGTTGTAAAGGTACTTGTGTTGTAATGGTATGCGTTGTAAAAGTTTTTGCGTTGTAAAAAATTCGTTGTAATGGTAGTCGTTGTAAAAGTATGCGTTGTAACGTCATACATCCAGGTGCGTCGTCCAAGAGCCCGTCGGCCCAAAGCTCAAGGGAGCCATATTGTGTTTAGTCATCAATGGAGCGCACACCGCTAGCCCCTCCTCCGGATCGCCCCTCGGGACTCTGGTACTTGTAGTTCTTTAGTGGATCACCCATGTGGGTGCAAGTCGGTACTTGTTGGACTGATGAATCTCTAGACCCGATACATGTCCCGGGTTTTAGGATATCGCCCGAGACATGTCTCGGGTTTCGGGATAACTTCCCTCATCAGTAGAGAAAGATAGTTAGGGGTGGAAGAGAAGGCCGCCACACAACAGTCAAAGGCCTCGATGCCAGAACCGGCACGCAGGTGCGTCGTCCAAGAGCCCGTCGGCCCAAAGCTCAAAGGAGCCACATTGTGTTTAGTCATCAATGGAGCGCACACCGCTAGCCCCTCCTCCGGATCGCCCCTCGGGACTCTGGTACTTGCAGTTCTTTAGTGGATCACCCATGTGGGTGCAAGTCGGTACTTGTTGGACTGATGAATCTCTAGACCCGATACATGTCCCGGGTTTTAGGATATCGCCCGAGACATGTCTCGGGTTTTGGGATAACTTCCCTCATCAGTAGAGAAATATAGTTAGGGGTGGAAGAGAAGGCCGCCACACAACAGTCAAAGGCCTCGATGCCAGAACTGGCACGCAGGTGCGTCGTCCAAGAGCCCGTCGGCCCAAAGCTCAAGGGAGCCATATTGTGTTTAGTCATCAATGGAGCGTACACCACTAGCCCCTCCTCCGGATCGCCCCTCGGGACTCTGGTACTTGTAGTTCTTTAGTGGATCACCCATGTGGGTGCAAGTCGGTACTTGTTGGACTGATGAATCTCTAGACCCGATACATGTCCCGGGTTTTAGGATATCGCCCGAGACATGTCTCGGGTTTCGAGATAACTTCCCTCATCAGTAGAGAAAGATAGTTAGGGGTGGAAGAGAAGGCCGCCACACAACAGTCAAAGGCCTCGATGCCAGAACCGGCACGCAGGTGCGTCGTCCAAGAGCCCGTCGGCCCAAAGCTCAAGGGAGCCATATTGTGTTTAGTCATCAATGGAGCGCACACCGCTAGCCCCTCCTCCGGATCGCCCCTCGGGACTCTGGTACTTGTAGTTCTTTAGTGGATCACCCATGTGGGTGCAAGTCGGTACTTGTTGGACTGATGAATCTCTAGACCCGATACATGTCCCGGGTTTTAGGATATCGCCCGAGACATGTCTCGGGTTTCGGGATAACTTCCCTCATCAGTAGAGAAAGATAGTTAGGGGTGGAAGAGAAGGCCGCCACACAACAGTCAAAGGCCTCGATGCCAGAACCGGCACGCAGGTGCGTCGTCCAAGAGCCCGTCGGCCCAAAGCTCAAGGGAGCCATATTGTGTTTAGTCATCAATGGAGCGCACACCGCTAGCCCCTCCTCCGGATCGCCCCTCGGGACTCTGGTACTTGTAGTTCTTTAGTGGATCACCCATGTGGGTGCAAGTCGGTACTTGTTGGACTGATGAATCTCTAGACCCGATACATGTCCCGGGTTTTAGGATATCGCCCGAGACATGTCTCGGGTTTCGGGATAACTTCCCTCATCAGTGGAGAAAGATAGTTAGGGGTGGAAGAGAAGGCCGCCACACAACAGTCAAAGGCCTCGATGCCAGAACCGGCACGCAGGTGCGTCGTCCAAGAGCCCGTCGGCCCAAAGCTCAAGGGAGCCATATTGTGTTTAGTCATCAATAGAGCGCACACCACTAGCCCCTCCTCCGGATCGCCCCTCGGGACTCTGGTACTTGTAGTTCTTTAGTGGATCACCCATGTGGGTGCAAGTCGGTACTTGTTGGACTGATGAATCTCTAGACCCGATACATGTCCCGGGTTTTAGGATATCGCCCGAGACATGTCTCGGGTTTCGGGATAACTTCCCTCATCAGTAGAGAAAGATAGTTAGGGGTGGAAGAGAAGGCCGCCACACAACAGTCAAGGCCTCGATGCCAGAACCGGCACGCAGGTGCGTCGTCCAAGAGCCCGTCGGCCCAAAGCTCAAGGGAGCCATATTGTGTTTAGTCATCAATGGAGCGCACACCGCTAGCCCCTCCTCCGTATCGCCCCTCGGGACTCTGGTACTTGTAGTTCTTTAGTGGATCACCCATGTGGGTGCAAGTCGGTACTTGTTGGACTGATGAATCTCTAGACCCGATACATGTCCCGGGTTTTAGGATATCGCCCGAGACATGTCTCAGGTTTCGGGATAACTTCCCTCATCATTAGAGAAAGATAGTTAGGGGTGGAAGAGAAGGCCGCCACACAACAGTCAAAGGCCTCGATGCCAGAACCGGCACGCAGGTGCGTCGGGAAACAACCATTACAACACAACTTTTACAACGAACTACCATTACAACGAAACTTTTACAACGCAAAAACTTTTACAACGCATACCATTACAACGCAGGATTTTACAACGCAAGTACCTTTACAACGCATACCATTACAACGTAAGTATTGGTAAGTATATAATTATTTTTAAAATATTATATGTTTGGGTTTTTGGGTAAAGGGGTATTTTTAGGGTTCAGGGTCAGTTTTCAGTTTTTGGGTAAAGGGGTATTTTTAGAGTTCAGGGTAAGTTTTCAGTTTTTAGGTAAAGGGGTATTTTTAGGGTTCAGGGTCAGTTTTCAGTTTTTGGGTAAAGGGGTATTTTTATGGTTCAGGGTGAGTTTTCAATTTTTGGATAAAGGGGTATTTTTAGGGTTCAGGGTCAGTTTTTAGTTTTTGGGTAAAGGGGTATTTTTAGGGTTCAGGGTCAGTTTTCAGTTTTTGGGTAAAGGGGTATTTTTAGGGTTCAGGGTCAGTTTTCAGTTTTGGGGTAAAGGGGTATTTTTAGGGTTCAGGGTCAGTTTTCAGTTTTTGGGTAAAGGGGTATTTTTAGGGTTCAGGGTCAGTTTTCAGTTTTTGGGTAAAGGGGTATTTTTAGGGTTCAGGGTCAGTTTTCAGTTTTTGGGTAAAGGGGTATTTTTAGGGTTCAGGGACAGTTTTGGGTTTTTGGGGTACAGGGTTAATTTGTAAAAATAAAATAAAATGATATTTAAATTAAATTAATTAAATGTAATTAAATAAAAATTAATTATATTTTAATAATTTAAATTAATTTAAATTAAAAAATATATTTTTAGGGTTCAGGGTCAGTTTTGGGTTTTTGGGGTACAGGGTTAATTTGTAAAAATAAATTAAAATTATATTTAAATTAAATTAATTAAATAAAATTAAATAAAATGTAATTATATTTTAATAATTTAAAATAATTTATATTAAAAAAAATATTATATACTTACCAATATTTACGTTGTAATGGTATGCGTTGTAAAGGTACTTGTGTTGTAATGGTATGCGTTGTAAAAGTTTTTGCGTTGTAAAAAATTCGTTGTAATGGTAGTCGTTGTAAAAGTATGCGTTGTAACGTCATACATCCAGGTGCGTCGTCCAAGAGCCCGTCGGCCCAAAGCTCAAGGGAGCCATATTGTGTTTAGTCATCAATGGAGCGCACACCGCTAGCCCCTCCTCCGGATCGCCCCTCGGGACTCTGGTACTTGTAGTTCTTTAGTGGATCACCCATGTGGGTGCAAGTCGGTACTTGTTGGACTGATGAATCTCTAGACCCGATACATGTCCCGGGTTTTAGGATATCGCCCGAGACATGTCTCGGGTTTCGGGATAACTTCCCTCATCAGTAGAGAAAGATAGTTAGGGGTGGAAGAGAAGGCCGCCACACAACAGTCAAAGGCCTCGATGCCAGAACCGGCAAGCAGGTGCGTCGTCCAAGAGCCCGTCGGCCCAAAGCTCAAAGGAGCCACATTGTGTTTAGTCATCAATGGAGCGCACACCGCTAGCCCCTCCTCCGGATCGCCCCTCGGGACTCTGGTACTTGCAGTTCTTTAGTGGATCACCCATGTGGGTGCAAGTCGGTACTTGTTGGACTGATGAATCTCTAGACCCGATACATGTCCCGGGTTTTAGGATATCGCCCGAGACATGTCTCGGGTTTTGGGATAACTTCCCTCATCAGTAGAGAAATATAGTTAGGGGTGGTAGAGAAGGCCGCCACACAACAGTCAAAGGCCTCGATGCCAGAACTGGCACGCAGGTGCGTCGTCCAAGAGCCCGTCGGCCCAAAGCTCAAGGGAGCCATATTGTGTTTAGTCATCAATGGAGCGTACACCACTAGCCCCTCCTCCGGATCGCCCCTCGGGACTCTGGTACTTGTAGTTCTTTAGTGGATCACCCATGTGGGTGCAAGTCGGTACTTGTTGGACTGATGAATCTCTAGACCCGATACATGTCCCGGGTTTTAGGATATCGCCCGAGACATGTCTCGGGTTTCGAGATAACTTCCCTCATCAGTAGAGAAAGATAGTTAGGGGTGGAAGAGAAGGCCGCCACACAACAGTCAAAGGCCTCGATGCCAGAACCGGCACGCAGGTGCGTCGTCCAAGAGCCCGTCGGCCCAAAGCTCAAGGGAGCCATATTGTGTTTAGTCATCAATGGAGCGCACACCGCTAGCCCCTCCTCCGGATCGCCCCTCGGGACTCTGGTACTTGTAGTTCTTTAGTGGATCACCCATGTGGGTGCAAGTCGGTACTTGTTGGACTGATGAATCTCTAGACCCGATACATGTCCCGGGTTTTAGGATATCGCCCGAGACATGTCTCGGGTTTTGGGATAACTTCCCTCATCAGTAGAGAAAGATAGTTAGGGGTGGAAGAGAAGGCCGCCACACAACAGTCAAAGGCCTCGATGCCAGAACCGGCACGCAGGTGCGTCGTCCAAGAGCCCGTCGGCCCAAAGCTCAAGGGAGCCATATTGTGTTTAGTCATCAATGGAGCGCACACCGCTAGCCCCTCCTCCGGATCGCCCCTCGGGACTCTGGTACTTGTAGTTCTTTAGTGGATCACCCATGTGGGTGCAAGTCGGTACTTGTTGGACTGATGAATCTCTAGACCCGATACATGTCCCGGGTTTTAGGATATCGCCCGAGACATGTCTCGGGTTTCGGGATAACTTCCCTCATCAGTGGAGAAAGATAGTTAGGGGTGGAAGAGAAGGCCGCCACACAACAGTCAAAGGCCTCGATGCCAGAACCGGCACGCAGGTGCGTCGTCCAAGAGCCCGTCGGCCCAAAGCTCAAGGGAGCCATATTGTGTTTAGTCATCAATAGAGCGCACACCACTAGCCCCTCCTCCGGATCGCCCCTCGGGACTCTGGTACTTGTAGTTCTTTAGTGGATCACCCATGTGGGTGCAAGTCGGTACTTGTTGGACTGATGAATCTCTAGACCCGATACATGTCCCGGGTTTTAGGATATCGCCCGAGACATGTCTCGGGTTTCGGGATAACTTCCCTCATCAGTAGAGAAAGATAGTTAGGGGTGGAAGAGAAGGCCGCCACACAACAGTCAAAGGCCTCAATGCCAGAACCGGCACGCAGGTGCGTCGTCCAAGAGCCCGTCGGCCCAAAGCTCAAGGGAGCCATATTGTGTTTAGTCTTCAATGGAGCGCACACCGCTAGCCCCTCCTCCGGATCGCCCCTCGGGACTCTGGTACTTGTAGTTCTTTAGTGGATCACCAATGTGGGTGCAAGTCGGTACTTGTTGGACTGATGAATCTCTAGACCCGATACATGTCCCGGGTTTTAGGATATCGCCCGAGACATGTCTCGGGTTTCGGGATAACTTCCCTCATCATTAGAGAAAGATAGTTAGGGGTGGAAGAGAAGGCCGCCACACAACAGTCAAAGGCCTCGATGCCAGAACCGGCACGCAGGTGCGTCGTCCAAGAGCCTGTCGGCCCAAAGCTCAAGGGAGCCATATTGTGTTTAGTCATCAATGGAGCGCACACCGCTAGCCCCTCCTCCGGATCGCCCCTCGGGACTCTGGTACTTGTAGTTCTTTAGTGGATCACCCATGTGGGTGCAAGTCGGTACTTGTTGGACTGATGAATCTCTAGACCCGATACATGTCCCGGGTTTTAGGATATCGCCTGAGACATGTCTCGGGTTTCGGGATAACTTCCCTCATCAGTAGAGAAAGATAGTTAGGGGTGGAAGAGAAGGCCGCCACACAACAGTCAAAGGCCTCGATGCCAGAACCGGCACGCAGGTGCGTCGTCCAAGAGCCCGTCGGCCCAAAGCTCAAGGGAGCCATATTGTGTTTAGTCATCAATGGAGCGCACACCACTAGCCCCTCCTCCGGATCGCCCCTCGGGACTCTGGTACTTGTAGTTCTTTAGTGGATCACCCATGTGGGTGCAAGTCGGTACTTGTTGGACTGATGAATCTCTAGACCCGATACATGTCCCGGGTTTTAGGATATCGCCCGAGACATGTCTCGGGTTTCGGGATAACTTCCCTCATCAGTAGAGAAAGATAGTTAGGGGTGGAAGAGAAGGCCGCCACACAACAGTCAAAGGCCTCGATGCCAGAACCGGCACGCAGGTGCGTCGTCCAAGAGCCCGTCGGCCCAAAGATCAAGGGAGCCATATTGTGTTTAGTCATCAATGGAGCGCACACCGCTAGCCCCTCCTCCGGATCGCCCCTCGGGACTCTGGTACTTGTAGTTCTTTAGTGGATCACCCATGTGGGTGCAAGTCGGTACTTGTTGGACTGATGAATCTCAAGACCCGATACATGTCCCGGGTTTTAGGATATCGCCCGAGACATGTCTCGGGTTTCGGGATAACTTCCCTCATCAGTAGAAAAAGATAGTTAGGGGTGGAAGAGAAGGCCGCCACACAACAGTCAAAGGCCTCGATGCCAGAACCGGCAAGCAGGTGCGTCGTCCAAGAGCCCGTCGGCCCAAAGCTCAAAGGAGCCATATTGTGTTTAGTCATCAATGGAGCGCACACCGCTAGCCCCTCCTCCGGATCGCCCCTCGGGACTCTGGTACTTGCAGTTCTTTAGTGGATCACCCATGTGGGTGCAAGTCGGTACTTGTTGGACTGATGAATCTCTAGACCCGATACATGTCCCGGGTTTTAGGATATCGCCCGAGACATGTCTCGGGTTTTGGGATAACTTCCCTCATCAGTAGAGAAATATAGTTAGGGGTGGAAGAGAAGGCCGCCACACAACAGTCAAAGGCCTCGATGCCAGAACTGGCACGCAGGTGCGTCGTCCAAGAGCCCGTCGGCCCAAAGCTCAAGGGAGCCATATTGTGTTTAGTCATCAATGGAGCGTACACCGCTAGCCCCTCCTCCGGATCGCCCCTCGGGACTCTGGTACTTGTAGTTCTTTAGTGGATCACCCATGTGGGTGCAAGTCGGTACTTGTTGGACTGATGAATCTCTAGACCCGATACATGTCCCGGGTTTTAGGATATCGCCCGAGACATGTCTCGGGTTTTGGGATAACTTCCCTCATCAGTAGAGAAAGATAGTTAGGGGTGGAAGAGAAGGCCGCCACACAACAGTCAAAGGCCTCGATGCCAGAACCGGCACGCAGGTGCGTCGTCCAAGAGCCCGTCGGCCCAAAGCTCAAGGGAGCCATATTGTGTTTAATCATCAATGGAGCGCACACCGCTAGCCCCTCCTCCGGATCGCCCCTCGGGACTCTGGTACTTGTAGTTCTTTAGTGGATCACCCATGTGGGTGCAAGTCGGTACTTGTTGGACTGATGAATCTCTAGACCCGATACATGTCCCGGGTTTTAGGATATCGCCCGAGACATGTCTCGGGTTTCGGGATAACTTCCCTCATCAGTAGAGAAAGATAGTTAGGGGTGGAAGAGAAGGCCGCCACACAACAGTCAAAGGCCTCGATGCCAGAACCGGCACGCAGGTGCGTCGTCCAAGAGCCCGTCGGCCCAAAGCTCAAAGGAGCCATATTGTGTTTAGTCATTAATGGAGCGCACACCGCTAGCCCCTCCTCCGGATCGCCCCTCGGGACTCTGGTACTTGTAGTTCTTTAGTGGATCACCCATGTGGGTGCAAGTCGGTACTTGTTGGACTGATGAATCTCTAGACCCGATACATGTCCCGGGTTTTAGGATATCGCCCGAGACATGTCTCGGGTTTCGGGATAACTTCCCTCATCAGTAGAGAAAGATAGTTAGGGGTGGAAGAGAAGGCCGCCACACAACAGTCAAAGGCCTCGATGCCAGAACCGGCATGCAGGTGCATCGTCCAAGAGCCCGTCGGCCCAAAGCTCAAGGGAGCCATATTGTGTTTAGTCATCAATGGAGCGCACACCGCTAGCCCCTCCTCCGGATCGCCCCTCGGGACTCTGGTACTTGTAGTTCTTTAGTGGATCACCCATGTGGGTGCAAGTCTGTACTTGTTGGACTGATGAATCTCTAGACCCGATACATGTCCCGGGTTTTAGGATATCGCCCGAGACATGTCTCGGGTTTCGGGATAAATTCCCTCATCAGTAGAGAAATATAGTTAGGGGTGGAAGAGAAGGCCGCCACACAACAGTCAAAGGCCTCGATGCCAGAACTGGCACGCAGGTGCGTCGTCCAAGAGCCCGTTGGCCCAAAGCTCAAGGGAGCCATATTGTGTTTAGTCATCAATGGAGCACACACCGCTAGTCCCTCCTCCGGATCGCCCCTCGGGACTCTGGTACTTGTAGTTCTTTAGTGGATCACCCATGTGGGTGCAAGTCGGTACTTGTTGGACTGATGAATCTCTAGACCCGATACATGTCCCGGGTTTTAGGATATCGCCCGAGACATGTCTCGGGTTTCGGGATAACTTCCCTCATCAGTAGAGAAAGATAGTTAGGGGTGGAAGAGAAGGCCGCCACACAACAGTCAAAGGCCTCGATGCCAGAACCGGCACGCAGGTGCGTCGTCCAAGAGCCCGTCGGCCCAAAGCTCAAGGGAGCCATATTGTGTTTAGTCATCAATGGAGCGCACACCGCTAGCCCCTCCTCCGGATCGCCCCTCGGGACTCTGGTACTTGTAGTTCTTTAGTGGATCACCCATGTGGGTGCAAGTCGGTACTTGTTGGACTGATGAATCTCTAGACCCGATACATGTCCCGGGTTTTAGGATATCGCCCGAGACATGTCTCGGGTTTCGGGATAACTTCCCTCATCAGTAGAGAAAGATAGTTAGGGGTGGAAGAGAAGGCCGCCACACAACAGTCAAAGGCCTCGATGCCAGAACCGGCACGCAGGTGCGTCGTCCAAGAGCCCGTCGGCCCAAAGCTCAAGGGAGCCATATTGTGTTTAGTCATCAATGGAGCGCACACCGCTAGCCCCTCCTCCGGATCGCCCCTCGGGACTCTGGTACTTGTAGTTCTTTAGTGGATCACCCATGTGGGTGCAAGTCGGTACTTGTTGGACTGATGAATCTCTAGACCCGATACATGTCCCGGGTTTTAGGATATCGCCCGAGACATGTCTCGGGTTTCGGGATAACTTCCCTCATCAGTAGAGAAAGATAGTTAGGGGTGGAAGAGAAGGCCGCCACACAACAGTCAAAGGCCTCGATGCCAGAACCGGCACGCAGGTGCATCGTCCAAGAGCCCGTCGGCCCAAAGCTCAAAGGAGCCATATTGTGTTTAGTCATCAATGGAGCGCACACCGCTAGCCCCTCCTCCGGATCGCCCCTCGGGACTCTGGTACTTGTAGTTCTTTAGTGGATCACCCATGTGGGTGCAAGTCGGTACTTGTTGGACTGATGAATCTCTAGACCCGATACATGTCCCGGGCTTTAGGATATCGCCCAAAACATGTCTCGGGTTTCAGGATAACTTCCCTCATCAGTAGAGAAAGATAGTTAGGGGTGGAAGAGAAGGCCGCCACACAACAGTCAAAGGCCTCGATGCCAGAACCGGCACGCAGGTGCGTCGTCCAAGAGCCCGTCGGCCCAAAGCTCAAGGGAGCCATATTGTGTTTAGTCATCAATGGAGCGCACACCGCTAGCCCCTCCTCCGGATCGCCCCTCGGGACTCAGGTACTTGTAGTTCTTTAGTGGATCACCCATGTGGGTGCAAGTCAGTACTTGTTGGACTGATGAATCTCTAGACCCGATACATGTCCCGGGTTTTAGGATATCGCCCGAGACATGTCTCAGGTTTCGGGATAACTTCCCTCATCAGTAGAGAAAGATAGTTAGGGGTGGAAGAGAAGGCCGCCACACAACAGTCAAAGGCCTCGATGCCAGAACCGGCACGCAGGTGCGTCGTCCAAGAGCCCGTCGGCCCAAAGCTCAAGGGAGCCATATTGTGTTTAGTCATCAATGGAGCGCACACCGCTAGCCCCTCCTCCGGATCGCCCCTCGGGACTCTGGTACTTGTAGTTCTTTAGTGGATCACCCATGTGGGTGCAAGTCGGTACTTGTTGGACTGATGAATCTCTAGACCCGATACATGTCCCGGGTTTTAGGATATCGCCCGAGACATGTCTCGGGTTTCGGGATAACTTCCCTCATCAGTAGAGAAATATAGTTAGGGGTGGAAGAGAAGGCCGCCACACAACAGTCAAAGGCCTCGATGCCAGAACTGGCACGCAGGTGCGTCGTCCAAGAGCCCGTCGGCCCAAAGCTCAAGGGAGCCATATTGTGTTTAGTCATCAATGGAGCGCACACCGCTAGCCCCTCCTCCGGATCGCCCCTCGGGACTCTGGTACTTGTAGTTCTTTAGTGGATCACCCATGTGGGTGCAAGTCGGTACTTGTTGGACTGATGAATCTCTAGACCCGATACATGTCCCGGGTTTTAGGATATCGCCCGAGACATGTCTCGGGTTTCGGGATAACTTCCCTCCTCAGTAGAGAAAGATAGTTAGGGGTGGAAGAGAAGGCCGCCACACAACAGTCAAAGGCCTCGATGCCAGAACTGGCACGCAGGTGCGTCGTCCAAGAGCCCGTCGGCCCAAAGCTCAAGGGAGCCATATTGTGTTTAGTCATCAATGGAGCGTACACCGCTAGCCCCTCCTCCGGATCGCCCCTCGGGACTCTGGTACTTGTAGTTCTTTAGTGGATCACCCATGTGGGTGCAAGTCGGTACTTGTTGGACTGATGAATCTCTAGACCCGATACATGTCCCGGGTTTTAGGATATCGCCCGAGACATGTCTCGGGTTTCGGGATAACTTCCCTCATCAGTAGAGAAAGATAGTTAGGGGTGGAAGAGAAGGCCGCCACACAACAGTCAAAGGCCTCGATGCCAGAACCGGCACGCAGGTGCGTCGTCCAAGAGCCCGTCGGCCCAAAGCTCAAGGGAGCCATATTGTGTTTAATCATCAATGGAGCGCACACCGCTAGCCCCTCCTCCGGATCGCCCCTCGGGACTCTGGTACTTGTAGTTCTTTAGTGGATCACCCATGTGGGTGCAAGTCGGTACTTGTTGGACTGATGAATCTCTAGACCCGATACATGTCCCGGGTTTTAGGATATCGCCCGAGACATGTCTCGGGTTTCGGGATAACTTCCCTCATCAGTAGAGAAAGATAGTTAGGGGTGGAAGAGAAGGCCGCCACACAACAGTCAAAGGCCTCGATGCCAGAACCGGCACGCAGGTGCGTCGTCCAAGAGCCCGTCGGCCCAAAGCTCAAAGGAGCCATATTGTGTTTAGTCATCAATGGAGCGCACACCGCTAGCCCCTCCTCCGGATCGCCCCTCGGGACTCTGGTACTTGTAGTTCTTTAGTGGATCACCCATGTGGGTGCAAGTCGGTACTTGTTGGACTGATGAATCTCTAGACCCGATACATGTCCCGAGTTTTAGGATATCGCCCGAGACATGTCTCGGGTTTCGGGATAACTTCCCTCATCAGTAGAGAAAGATAGTTAGGGGTGGAAGAGAAGGCCGCCACACAACAGTCAAAGGCCTCGATGCCAGAACCGGCATGCAGGTGCATCGTCCAAGAGCCCGTCGGCCCAAAGCTCAAGGGAGCCATATTGTGTTTAGTCATCAATGGAGCGCACACCGCTAGCCCCTCCTCCGGATCGCCCCTCGGGACTCTGGTACTTGTAGTTCTTTAGTGGATCACCCATGTGGGTGCAAGTCTGTACTTGTTGGACTGATGAATCTCTAGACCCGATACATGTCCCGGGTTTTAGGATATCGCCCGAGACATGTCTCGGGTTTGGGGATAAATTCCCTCATCAGTAGAGAAATATAGTTAGGGGTGGAAGAGAAGGCCGCCACACAACAGTCAAAGGCCTCGATGCCAGAACTGGCACGCAGGTGCGTCGTCCAAGAGCCCGTTGGCCCAAAGCTCAAGGGAGCCATATTGTGTTTAGTCATCAATGGAGCACACACCGCTAGCCCCTCCTCCGGATCGCCCCTCGGGACTCTGGTACTTGTAGTTCTTTAGTGGATCACCCATGTGGGTGCAAGTCGGTACTTGTTGGACTGATGAATCTCTAGACCCGATACATGTCCCGGGTTTTAGGATATCGCCCGAGACATGTCTCGGGTTTCGGGATAACTTCCCTCATCAGTAGAGAAAGATAGTTAGGGGTGGAAGAGAAGGCCGCCACACAACAGTCAAAGGCCTCGATGCCAGAACCGGCACGCAGGTGCGTCATCCAAGAGCCCGTCGGCCCAAAGCTCAAGGGAGCCATATTGTGTTTAGTCATCAATGGAGCGCACACCGCTAGCCCCTCCTCCGGATCGCCCCTCGGGACTCTGGTACTTGTAGTTCTTTAGTGGATCACCCATGTGGGTGCAAGTCGGTACTTGTTGGACTGATGAATCTCTAGACCCGATACATGTCCCGGGTTTTAGGATATCGCCCGAGACATGTCTCGGGTTTTGGGATAACTTCCCTCATCAGTTGAGAAAGATAGTTAGGGGTGGAAGAGAAGGCCGCCACACAACAGTCAAAGGCCTCGATGCTAGAACCGGCACGCAGGTGCGTCGTCCAAGAGCCCGTCGGCCCAAAGCTCAAGGGAGCCATATTGTGTTTAGTCATCAATGGAGCGCACACCGCTAGCCCCTCCTCCGGATCGCCCCTCGGGACTCGGATGCTTGATTCCGTTCTGGGAAGGACATGGCTTTTGTAGTTCGGACTGGACTGTTCCCATGGGGCAACAGGGTCAGAGCTGATTTGCATATCGCCATTGTCTAACCCAGGGTGGTGTGGAGTGCAAAAAAACGATGGATTTGGGCCCAGATCTTTTGACTGGGGGAGTGTGTGACATTGATCCACATTCAGTCCATCACTTGTTGTTTTTGCAATTGCCGCCCTAAGTGCGCTGGGGATGCCCAGACGTGGGTCCCAGGCACTCCACACCACTTGGAGTCAAGCTAGCCGGGCTGAAGAGAGGTGTTACCTCGAAACCGGTCCGGTCCTCGGATGCTTGATTCCGTTCTGGGAAGGACATGGCTTTTGTAGTTCGGACTGGACTGTTCCCATGGGGCAACAGGGTCAGAGCTGATTTGCATATCGCCATTGTCTAACCCAGGGTGGTGTGGAGTGCAAAAAAACGATGGATTTGGGCCCAGATCTTTTGACTGGGGGAGTGTGTGACATTGATCCACATTCAGTCCATCACTTGTTGTTTTTGCAATTGCCGCCCTAAGTGCGCTGGGGATGCCCAGACGTGGGTCCCAGGCACTCCACACCACTTGGAGTCAAGCTAGCCGGGCTGAAGAGAGGTGTTACCTCGAAACCGGTCCGGTCCTCGGATGCTTGATTCCGTTCTGGGAAGGACATGGCTTTTGTAGTTCGGACTGGACTGTTCCCATGGGGCAACAGGGTCAGAGCTGATTTGCATATCGCCATTGTCTAACCCAGGGTGGTGTGGAGTGCAAAAAAACGATGGATTTGGGCCCAGATCTTTTGACTGGGGGAGTGTGTGACATTGATCCACATTCAGTCCATCACTTGTTGTTTTTGCAATTGCCGCCCTAAGTGCGCTGGGGATGCCCAGACGTGGGTCCCAGGCACTCCACACCACTTGGAGTCAAGCTAGCCGGGCTGAAGAGAGGTGTTACCTCGAAACCGGTCCGGTCCTCGGATGCTTGATTCCGTTCTGGGAAGGACATGGCTTTTGTAGTTCGGACTGGACTGTTCCCATGGGGCAACAGGGTCAGAGCTGATTTGCATATCGCCATTGTCTAACCCAGGGTGGTGTGGAGTGCAAAAAAACGATGGATTTGGGCCCAGATCTTTTGACTGGGGGAGTGTGTGACATTGATTCACATTCAGTCCATCACTTGTTGTTTTTGCAATTGCCGCCCTAAGTGCGCTGGGGATGCCCAGACGTGGGTCCCAGGCACTCCACACCACTTGGAGTCAAGCTAGCCGG
Source organism: Lissotriton helveticus (assembly GCF_964261635.1). Taxonomy (NCBI): domain Eukaryota; kingdom Metazoa; phylum Chordata; class Amphibia; order Caudata; family Salamandridae; genus Lissotriton; species Lissotriton helveticus. The sequence goes on from NC_136058.1 coordinate 439,662,744, forward strand.
GCTGAAGAGAGGTGTTACCTCGAAACCGGTCCGGTCCTCGGATGCTTGATTCCGTTCTGGGAAGGACATGGCTTTTGTAGTTCGGACTGGACTGTTCCCATGGGGCAACAGGGTCAGAGCTGATTTGCATATCGCCATTGTCTAACCCAGGGTGGTGTGGAGTGCAAAAAAACGATGGATTTGGGCCCAGATCTTTTGACTGGGGGAGTGTGTGACATTGATCCACATTCAGTCCATCACTTGTTGTTTTTGCAATTGCCGCCCTAAGTGCGCTGGGGATGCCCAGACGTGGGTCCCAGGCACTCCACACCACTTGGAGTCAAGCTAGCCGGGCTGAAGAGAGGTGTTACCTCGAAACCGGTCCGGTCCTCGGATGCTTGATTCCGTTCTGGGAAGGACATGGCTTTTGTAGTTCGGACTGGACTGTTCCCATGGGGCAACAGGGTCAGAGCTGATTTGCATATCGCCATTGTCTAACCCAGGGTGGTGTGGAGTGCAAAAAAACGATGGATTTGGGCCCAGATCTTTTGACTGGGGGAGTGTGTGACATTGATCCACATTCAGTCCATCACTTGTTGTTTTTGCAATTGCCGCCCTAAGTGCGCTGGGGATGCCCAGACGTGGGTCCCAGGCACTCCACACCACTTGGAGTCAAGCTAGCCGGGCTGAAGAGAGGTGTTACCTCGAAACCGGTCCGGTCCTCGGATGCTTGATTCCGTTCTGGGAAGGACATGGCTTTTGTAGTTCGGACTGGACTGTTCCCATGGGGCAACAGGGTCAGAGCTGATTTGCATATCGCCATTGTCTAACCCAGGGTGGTGTGGAGTGCAAAAAAACGATGGATTTGGGCCCAGATCTTTTGACTGGGGGAGTGTGTGACATTGATCCACATTCAGTCCATCACTTGTTGTTTTTGCAATTGCCGCCCTAAGTGCGCTGGGGATGCCCAGACGTGGGTCCCAGGCACTCCACACCACTTGGAGTCAAGCTAGCCGGGCTGAAGAGAGGTGTTACCTCGAAACCGGTCCGGTCCTCGGATGCTTGATTCCGTTCTGGGAAGGACATGGCTTTTGTAGTTCGGACTGGACTGTTCCCATGGGGCAACAGGGTCAGAGCTGATTTGCATATCGCCATTGTCTAACCCAGGGTGGTGTGGAGTGCAAAAAAACGATGGATTTGGGCCCAGATCTTTTGACTGGGGGAGTGTGTGACATTGATCCACATTCAGTCCATCACTTGTTGTTTTTGCAATTGCCGCCCTAAGTGCGCTGGGGATGCCCAGACGTGGGTCCCAGGCACTCCACACCACTTGGAGTCAAGCTAGCCGGGCTGAAGAGAGGTGTTACCTCGAAACCGGTCCGGTCCTCGGATGCTTGATTCCGTTCTGGGAAGGACATGGCTTTTGTAGTTCGGACTGGACTGTTCCCATGGGGCAACAGGGTCAGAGCTGATTTGCATATCGCCATTGTCTAACCCAGGGTGGTGTGGAGTGCAAAAAAACGATGGATTTGGGCCCAGATCTTTTGACTGGGGGAGTGTGTGACATTGATCCACATTCAGTCCATCACTTGTTGTTTTTGCAATTGCCGCCCTAAGTGCGCTGGGGATGCCCAGACGTGGGTCCCAGGCACTCCACACCACTTGGAGTCAAGCTAGCCGGGCTGAAGAGAGGTGTTACCTCGAAACCGGTCCGGTCCTCGGATGCTTGATTCCGTTCTGGGAAGGACATGGCTTTTGTAGTTCGGACTGGACTGTTCCCATGGGGCAACAGGGTCAGAGCTGATTTGCATATCGCCATTGTCTAACCCAGGGTGGTGTGGAGTGCAAAAAAACGATGGATTTGGGCCCAGATCTTTTGACTGGGGGAGTGTGTGACATTGATCCACATTCAGTCCATCACTTGTTGTTTTTGCAATTGCCGCCCTAAGTGCGCTGGGGATGCCCAGACGTGGGTCCCAGGCACTCCACACCACTTGGAGTCAAGCTAGCCGGGCTGAAGAGAGGTGTTACCTCGAAACCGGTCCGGTCCTCGGATGCTTGATTCCGTTCTGGGAAGGACATGGCTTTTGTAGTTCGGACTGGACTGTTCCCATGGGGCAACAGGGTCAGAGCTGATTTGCATATCGCCATTGTCTAACCCAGGGTGGTGTGGAGTGCAAAAAAACGATGGATTTGGGCCCAGATCTTTTGACTGGGGGAGTGTGTGACATTGATCCACATTCAGTCCATCACTTGTTGTTTTTGCAATTGCCATCTCTAGACCCGATACATGTCCCGGGTTTTAGGATATCGCCCGAGACATGTCTCGGGTTTCGGGATAACTTCCCTCATCAGTAGAGAAAGATAGTTAGGGGTGGAAGAGAAGGCCGCCACACAACAGTCAAAGGCCTCGATGCCAGAACCGGCACGCAGGTGCGTCGTCCAAGAGCCCGTCGGCCCAAAGCTCAAGAGAGCCATATTGTGTTTTGTCATCAATGGAGCGCACACCGCTAGCCCCTCCTCCGGATCGCCCCTCGGGACTCTGGTACTTGTAGTTCTTTAGTGCATCACCCATGTGGGTGCAAGTCGGTACTTGTTGGACTGATGAATCTCTAGACCCGATACATGTCCCGGGTTTTAGGATATCGCCCGAGACATGTCTCGGGTTTCGGGATAACGACCCTCATCAGTAGAGAAATATAGTTAGGGGTGGAAGAGAAGGCCGCCACACAACAGTCAAAGGCCTCGATGCCAGAACTGGCACGCAGGTGCGTCGTCCAAGAGCCCGTCGGCCCAAAGCTCAAGGGAGCCATATTGTGTTTAGTCATCAATGGAGCGCACACCGCTAGCCCCTCCTCCGGATCGCCCCTCGGCACTCTGGTACTTGTAGTTCTTTAGTGGATCACCCATGTGGGTGCAAGTCGGTACTTGTTGGACTGATGAATCTCTAGACCCGATACATGTCCCGGGTTTTAGGATATCGCCCGAGACATGTCTCGGGTTTTGGGATAACTTCCCTCATCAGTTGAGAAAGATAGTTAGGGGTGGAAGAGAAGGCCGCCACACAACAGTCAAAGGCCTCGATGCTAGAACCGGCACGCAGGTGCGTCGTCCAAGAGCCCGTCGGCCCAAAGCTCAAGGGAGCCATATTGTGTTTAGTCATCAATGGAGCGCACACCGCTAGCCCCTCCTCCGGATCGCCCCTCGGGACTCTGGTACTTGTAGTTCTATAGTGGATCACCCATGTGGGTGCAAGTCGGTACTTGTTGGACTGATGAATCTCTAGACCCGATACATGTCCCGGGTTTTAGGATATCGCCCGAGACATGTCTCGGGTTTCGGGATAACTTCCCTCATCAGTAGAGAAAGATAGTTAGGGGTGGAAGAGAAGGCCGCCACACAACAGTCAAAGGCCTCGATGCCAGAACCGGCACGCAGGTGCGTCGTCCAAGAGCCCGTTGGCCCAAAGCTCAAGAGAGCCATATTGTGTTTAGTCATCACTGGAGCGCACATTGCTAGCCCCTCCTCCGGATCGCCCCTCGGGACTCTGGTACTTGTAGTTCTTTAGTGGATCACCCATGTGGGTGCAAGTCGGTACTTGTTGGACTGATGAATCTCTAGACCCGATACATGTCCCGGGTTTTAGGATATCGCCCGAGACATGTCTCGGGTTTCGGGATAACTTCCCTCATCAGTAGAGAAAGATAGTTAGGGGTGGAAGAGAAGGCCGCCACACAACAGTCAAAGGCCTCGATGCCAGAACCGGCACGCAGGTGCGTCGTCCAAGAGCCCGTCGGCCCAAAGCTCAAGGGAGCCATATTGTGTTTAGTCATCAATGGAGCGCACACCGCTAGCCCCTCCTCCGGATCGCCCCTCGGGACTCTGGTACTTGTAGTTCTTTAGTGGATCACCCATGTGGGTTCAAGTCGGTACTTGTTGGACTGATGAATCTCTAGACCCGATACATGTCCCGGGTTTTAGGATATCGCCCGAGACATGTCTCGGGTTTTGGGATAACTTCCCTCATCAGTTGAGAAAGATAGTTAGGGGTGGAAGAGAAGGCCGCCACACAACAGTCAAAGGCCTCGATGCTAGAACCGGCACGCAGGTGCGTCGTCCAAGAGCCCGTCGGCCCAAAGCTCAAGGGAGCCATATTGTGTTTAGTCATCAATGGAGCGCACACCGCTAGCCCCTCCTCCGGATCGCCCCTCGGGACTCTGGTACTTGTAGTTCTATAGTGGATCACCCATGTGGGTGCAAGTCGGTACTTGTTGGACTGATGAATCTCTAGACCCGATACATGTCCCGGGTTTTAGGATATCGCCCGAGACATGTCTCGGGTTTCGGGATAACTTCCCTCATCAGTAGAGAAAGATAGTTAGGGGTGGAAGAGAAGGCCGCCACACAACAGTCAAAGGCCTCGATGCCAGAACCGGCACGCAGGTGCGTCGTCCAAGAGCCCGTTGGCCCAAAGCTCAAGAGAGCCATATTGTGTTTAGTCATCACTGGAGCGCACATTGCTAGCCCCTCCTCCGGATCGCCCCTCGGGACTCTGGTACTTGTAGTTCTTTAGTGGATCACCCATGTGGGTGCAAGTCGGTACTTGTTGGACTGATGAATCTCTAGACCCGATACATGTCCCGGGTTTTAGGATATCGCCCGAGACATGTCTCGGGTTTCGGGATAACTTCCCTCATCAGTAGAGAAAGATAGTTAGGGGTGGAAGAGAAGGCCGCCACACAACAGTCAAAGGCCTCGATGCCAGAACCGGCACGCAGGTGCGTCGTCCAAGAGCCCGTCGGCCCAAAGCTCAAGGGAGCCATATTGTGTTTAGTCATCAATGGAGCGCACACCGCTAGCCCCTCCTCCGGATCGCCCCTCGGGACTCTGGTACTTGTAGTTCTTTAGTGGATCACCCATGTGGGTTCAAGTCAGTACTTGTTGGACTGATGAATCTCTAGACCCGATACATGTCCCGGGTTTTAGGATATCGCCCGAGACATGTCTCGGGTTTCGGGATAACTTCCCTCATCAGTAGAGAAAGATAGTTAGGGGTGGAAGAGAAGGCCGCCACACAACAGTCAAAGGCCTCGATGCCAGAACCGGCACGCAGGTGCGTCGTCCAAGAGCCCATCGGCACAAAGCTCAAGGGAGCCATATTGTGTTTAGTCATCAATGGAGCGCACACTGCTAGCCCCTCCTCCTGATCGCCCTTCAGGACTCTGGTACTTGTAGTTCTTTAGTGGATCACCCATGTGGGTGCAAGTCGGTACTTGTTGGACTGATGAATCTCTAGACCCGATACATGTCCCGGGTTTTAGGATATCGCCCGAGACATGTCTCGGGTTTCGGGATAACTTCCCTGATCAGTAGAGAAAGATAGTTAGGGGTGGAAGAGAAGGCCGCCACACAACAGTCAAAGGCCTCGATGCCAGAACCGGCACGCAGGTGCGTCGTCCAAGAGCCCGTCGGCCCAAAGCTCAAGGGAGCCATATTGTGTTTAGTCATCAATGGAGCGCACACCGCTAGCCCCTCCTCCGGATCGCCCCTCGGGACTCTGGTACTTGTAGTTCTTTAGTGGATCACCCATGTGGGTGCAAGTCGGTACTTGTTGGACTGATGAATCTCTAGACCCGATACATGTCCCGGGTTTTAGGATATCGCCCGAGACATGTCTCGAGTTTCGGGATAACTTCACTCATCAGTAGAGAAAGATAGTTAGGGGTGGAAGAGAAGGCCGCCACACAAGAGTCAAAGGCCTCGATGCCAGAACCGGCACGCAGGTGCGTCGTCCAAGAGCCCGTCGGCCCAAAGCTCAAGGGAGCCATATTGTGTTTAGTCATCAATGGAGCGCACACCGCTAGCCCCTCCTCCGGATCGCCCCTCGGGACTCTGGTACTTGTAGTTCTTTAGTGGATCACCCATGTGGGTGCAAGTCGGTACTTGTTGGACTGATGAATCTCTAGACCCGATACATGTCCCGGGTTTTAGGATATCGCCCGAGACATGTCTCGGGTTTCGGGATAACTACCCTCATCAGTAGAGAAATATAGTTAGGGGTGGAAGAGAAGGCCGCCACACAACAGTCAAAGGCCTCGATGCCAGAACTGGCACGCAGGTGCGTCGTCCAAGAGCCCGTCGGCCCAAAGCTCAAGGGAGCCATATTGTGTTTAGTCATCAATGGAGCGCACACCGCTAGCCCCTCCTCCGGATCGCCCCTCGGGACTCTGGTACTTGTAGTTCTTTAGTGGATCACCCATGTGGGTGCAAGTCGGTACTTGTTGGACTGATGAATCTCTAGACCCGATACATGTCCCGGGTTTTAGGATATCGCCCGAGACATGTCTCGGGTTTCGGGATAACTTCCCTCATCAGTGGAGAAAGATAGTTAGGGGTGGAAGAGAAGGCCGCCACACAACAGTCAAAGGCCTCGATGCCAGAACCGGCACGCAGGTGCGTCGTCCAAGAGCCCGTCGGCCCAAAGCTCAAGGGAGCCATATTGTGTTTAGTCATCAATAGAGCGCACACCACTAGCCCCTCCTCCGGATCGCCCCTCGGGACTCTGGTACTTGTAGTTCTTTAGTGGATCACCCATGTGGGTGCAAGTCGGTACTTGTTGGACTGATGAATCTCTAGACCCGATACATGTCCCGGGTTTTAGGATATCGCCCGAGACATGTCTCGGGTTTCGGGATAACTTCCCTCATCAGTAGAGAAAGATAGTTAGGGGTGGAAGAGAAGGCCGCCACACAACAGTCAAAGGCCTCAATGCCAGAACCGGCACGCAGGTGCGTCGTCCAAAGCTCAAGGGAGCCATATTGTGTTTAGTCATCAATGGAGCGCACACCGCTAGCCCCTCCTCCGGATCGCCCCTCGGGACTCTGGTACTTGTAGTTCTTTAGTGGATCACCCATGTGGGTGCAAGTCGGTACTTGTTGGACTGATGAATCTCTAGACCCGATACATGTCCCGGGTTTTAGGATATCGCCCGAGACATGTCTCGGGTTTCGGGATAACTTCCCTGATCAGTAGAGAAAGATAGTTAGGGGTGGAAGAGAAGGCCGCCACACAACAGTCAAAGGCCTCGATGCCAGAACCGGCACGCAGGTGCGTCGTCCAAGAGCCCGTCGGCCCAAAGCTCAAGGGAGCCATATTGTGTTTAGTCATCAATGGAGCGCACACCGCTAGCCCCTCCTCCGGATCGCCCCTCGGGACTCTGGTACTTGTAGTTCTTTAGTGGATCACCCATGTGGGTGCAAGTCGGTACTTGTTGGACTGATGAATCTCTAGACCCGATACATGTCCCGGGTTTTAGGATATCGCTCGAGACATGTCTCGGGTTTCGGGATAACTTCCCTCATCAGTAGAGAAAGATAGTTAGGGGTGGAAGAGAAGGCCGCCACACAACAGTCAAAGGCCTCGATGCCAGAACCGGCACGCAGGTGCGTCGTCCAAGAGCCCGTCGGCCCAAAGCTCAAGGGAGCCATATTGTGTTTAGTCATCAATGGAGCGCACACCGCTAGCCCCTCCTCCGGATCGCCCCTCGGGACTCTGGTACTTGTAGTTCTTTAGTGGATCACCCATGTGGGTGCAAGTGGGTACTTGTTGGACTGATGAATCTCTAGACCCGATACATGTCCCGGGTTTTAGGATATCGCCCGAGACATATCTCGGGTTTCGGGATAACTTCCCTCAGCAGTAGAGAAAGATAGTTAGGGGTGGAAGAGAAGGCCGCCACACAACAGTCAAAAGCCTCGATGCCAGAACCGGCACGCAGGTGCGTCGTCCAAGAGCCCGTCTTCCCAAAGCTCAAGGGAGCCATATTGTGTTTAGTCATCAATGGACATGTCTCAGGTTTCGGGAGGCTAGCGGTGTGCGATCCATCTTGGTTGTACTTAAACGGCTCCCGTGAGCCTTGAGCTGACGAGCTCTTGGAGACGCACCTGCGCGCCGGAGAGGCATCATGGCCTGTGACGGTTACTTGGCGGCCTTCTCATCCACCCCAAACACTGCTCTGCTGATGAGGGAAACTGTCCCGAAACCCGGGCCATGTCTCGGGTCCAGAGATCTTGGGGATAACGAGTAACTACTCGCACCAACTGTGGTGAACTACATTTTACTCGTCCATCTACATGCACTACATGAACCAGAGTGCTAAGGGGCGACCCGGAGGAGAGGCTAGCGGTGTGCGATCCATCTTGGTTGTGCTGATTCGGAGTTCCCCTTTGAGCTTTTCTACTATTGGGTCACGTTTCCTGCAATAAATGCAGATGAGGATACGTTTCATACATATACTCACACTGCGATTCCTGTGAACTATACTGCATATATGACACAAGAGGTTCCAATTTCGGCATGGCAGCATCGTGTTTGCTTTAATGGCACCCTCCCCCACACAGTAACTCCGGTTCGGTTAGGTCCCTTGTCAATTCCTGGGGCCAGTCTTAGCCGGGTTCACTCCATATCCACGTTATCTCAATGCCCCAATTGACGACTTGTGTCAACTTTATACCTCTTTTGTTGGGGTACATAGGGCTTTAGTTCAATATGTTTCTTGAAGCGGAACAAGTTGGACCGGCCGGGATGTAGATTAGTCCAGTCATGGTTAGTTCGGTTAATTCGGTAATGGGCACGCACCCTCAAACTAAGTACGATATGCCTTATTGGCTTGCTGAGAAATTTGACCCACTGGAAGCAGTGTTTCCTAATACCACTCCTGTGGAAAAACACAGGAGTCTCACAATTAGTTTGCAGAAAGACTTATTGTCAGAGGTAACAGATTGTGAGATTTGGGGTAAAGTATTTGCAGCAGAATATGCGAAGTGTTTCTGCACGCCGTCTATAAATGTCTTGCCCTCTGTGATCAAGCATGTTCCGGATGAGCACAGTGCGGAGGCGGCTGTCGAGTTGAGAATGAGGCTCGTTGGAGTGTTTGACGTAGTTGCTGATCTCATCTTTTGTAATGTAAAGGGAGATGCGGTTAACTTTCAGGTGTCGAATGCTTTGCGCCTTGTCCAAGACATCGACAAACCCCGAGCGTTACCGTGAATTATTGCGGAGGCTTATAAGACCATTGGCCGCAATAGTTTGGGTGTTAAGCCTTTTGCTAAAACGGCAACTCAACCGCAGACTCAGATAGCAAAGTCTACTAAAGACGACCATCCAAATTTTCCAAAACAGAATTGGAAGAATAAAAATCAGGGGAAGCAGCAATAGAAACAGGGGTCGCGTCCGGCATCGCCGATACCAGCGTCTACTGAGCGCATATATGATTTGTGCAACCACGCAAGAATTAGGTCTCCTGATAGATTTCAGGTTCCTGAGCAACGTTCTCCTCGTTCTTCACAGGAAACATCGCGCACAAGCTGGTGGAGGAAAACACGGCAGGGGTCAAGGTGCCCCACAAGGACGTGAGCAGCCCCGCCCGTCTGATGCTAAAGGCAAGCAGGAAGACTTGCCACGTTAACACCCTCATTTTCAGGAAAAGAGAGTTGCTGCGTTAACCGTAAGGTATGCCACGGATAGTGAGAACACAGCTTTGGATCCTGACATGGGCATTAACGCTGCTCGACAGCACAGCAGAGGTTACAATAGTGCGGCAAGCACTGCGTCCATTTCTGAAGGCGACAGCAACTGACACTTTTATCACAATGGAAACTGCTGACAGTTGGGTGGCTCCCCCTGACAGACTATATGATATAGTTCTTTTAATAGAAGGTGACATCCAACGTGTAATAAAAGGGATTTTTTGGGAACATCTGACCTCTATATATGACATTCTGTTAGCTGAGTCAGACTGGCTCCTGCTTTTCATTTTGGCTGCTCCAAGAGGGGAGGAGGTCACCCTCCCCAGCTTTCCGCACACCGTGCTCAAGCAGCAGTCCGCAGAGCTTTGCAGAAGAGTGTGCTCTGGTGCTTGCACCTGCGTTGTACCTTACTCAAGTCGGGTGGGATAAACTTTCTCCCAGACACGAGATTCCATTGCGGTTTATGCCACAGCCACCACCCCGCTATCCCATGCGGCAATTGGCTAAAGCCCCCGTTGCGGAAATCTTGAACAATTAGAATATCAAGGTGTGATTGAGACATGTGTGTCACCCATAAATAATCCTCATTTCACTGTTACCAAACCTGATGGGTCGTACTGCCTGGTTTTGGATTATCTTTGTGAAACAAAGGAGTTAGGTCCATGTAGAGTATGGGGTAGACTGGATCGTAATAAACTAGAAAACACACGAATATGTCTACACCCAATTAATTTCCAAAAACTTATTTCAGATCATAGGAGAAACACAAACGTATTGCGTTTGACCCGGTATTTTTATTTATACCTGTCTATTTTGAAAAAAAATCATTCTTCTTTTGAAAGTTTCGCAAAAAAGGAGAAAACTGTACATTCAACACATTTAAATTCCAACGTCTAACTATTTACAAACAAAATATTTACAATTCATATACACAATTATCATTCATTCCACAAAAAATTCACTATACAAACACAAACAATTGAAATTTTAAATGAAGTTAATCTGAATTCATAAAGAATGAAGAGACAAAGTCAAAAGAAAGAAAAGTGACAAAGCCCTGATGACAGTCTGGGAACTGGTTTCCTCGGACTAGAAACGCGGCGGCACATCTGAGGGAGCAATCAATATCACTAAGCGTTTGAACTAGCTCTGGCTGGTTGTAAAAGTCATCCTTATTTTAGGACGTGCTCCTTCCTTTTGACTTTGTCTCTTCATTCTTTATGAATTCAGATTAACTTTTTTTTAAATTTCAATTGTTTGTGTTTGTATAGTGATTTTTTTGTGGAATGTATGATAATTGTGTACATGAATTGTAAATATTTTGTTTGTAAATAGTTAGATGTTGGAATTTAAATGTATTGAATGTACAGTTTTTTCCTTTTTTGCGAAACTTTCAAAAGAAGAAAGACATTTTTTTTCGCAATAGAGAGGTATAAATAAAAATACCGGGTCAAACTCAATAAGTTTGTGTTTCTCCTATGATCTGAAATAAGTTTTTGGAAATTAATTGGGTGTAGACATATTCTTGTGTTTTCTGGTTTTGGATTATCGACATTTAAATTCACATTGTCGTACATGTGCGGTACAGAACACCCACAGTTCAGCTCTCGTTAACAGTCTGATGCGAAAAAGATTTAAGATCACACGAGACATTTCAAATGGCATTTTTAGTCATAACCTGTCCTCCGTTAGTAGTCAATGGACAGCGTTCACTTGTGGCGGCAAACAAAACCAATTTAAAAGATTGGCCATGGGCTATAAAAACAGCCCAGGTGTCTTTGCCGCACGTGTCGTCTCTTTCTTAGATGGCATTGATCCTGATGCGTACTCATAAATTGATGATATTTATCTAATGGACGACGAATTATGGCTGCATCTGTGTCGCATTGACCGCATCATAGTTATGTTTGCGGACTTCGGAAATAAATTTATCTTTGCAAAGTCAGACATTGCGGAGTTCACAGTGTTGTTCCTGGGCTCAACAATGAATGTAGAGGTCTTGTACCTCACTTCCTGGAGAAATGTGCATGTTTATGGTCTCCTACAACTCTGAAAAAACTACAATCCTTGCTGGGATTTTTGAATTTCGGGCGTACTTATATTCCCGATTATGCCCAGCGTATCAAACCTCTATATGCTTTGATACAATCAACTTTTACCAAGTCATGCTGGCTGCCTGAACATTCAGCTATTCTGCAATTTCTGCAGTCTGATCTTCTTGAATCTAAGTACTTATTGACTCATGATAACCACACTAACCTGGTAATAAGAATTGTGCCTAGTGCCGTGGGTTTCACGTACTTGACGTTTAATGAAGGAGACACAGTGCCTATCGCTTACAAGTCACACTTGTACACTTCGGCTGAAAAGCGATTTTCTTCTGTCGAGAAAGTCTTGACAGCTGTACAGATGCCGATTCTAAAAGAGAGAGCGCAGTCACAAGGAAAACACATGTTGGTTGTTAAACATTATCCTGTATTTGAAGCAGTGATGAAAGCCAGTGTACCAAATTCTAAAGTTTTATATCCTAATTGGATACAATGGGCAACTTCGTTGACATCTCCGGATGTCACATTTATCTTTGACCCCTCATTGCAAACTCAGGAGTTCTTACAGTATGAGTTTGTTCATCCTGCTCCTCTGTTCATGCGCACGCTTGAGGATTACCATTGTATCATTAACACTGACGGTTCGGCGCAACTGGCGATAGGATCTAAGCATTCTTATTCAGTGGCCTGCGCAATCGTGGCTGGTACCATGGTGAATGGAGAATTCAAGCCCGATGTCGTGCACACGCAGACATTAGGTGACTGTAACGCCCAGTTGGCAGAGCTACGTGCTCTAGTGCTTGGGTTAGTGAGAATGAGGGGTAAAAGGTCCCAATCCCTTACTAGCCGTTTATTGAGCAATGGTCCCTCTTTTTTGTCAAGCTTGCCCTCGGCATGGGGCACCCCTAACCCCCTATTATAGCAAAGTTTGAGAAAGGTGTGTCAGGGCAAGCTTTGTTTTTTATAGTCTATTATGGAAAAATTCCAATTGCATAAGATGACTTGTACCGGCATTACACCAAAATCAGGGAATCCCTATTTATCCACAGAAAATAACGACCAGATATACTTCTTCTACCTGATTCGTAACACCTTGAGGAAGCCCCAGGCCGGATGGCCATGTAAGGGGTGAAACAAGTGTTGGCTGTTCTCCTACATACTACCACGAATATAGTAACACCTTTATTAAAACAAAAAAATGAACCATCGTGTAATTGGAATTTTTCCATAATAGACTATAAAAAACAAAGCTTGCCCTGACACACCTTTCTCAAACTGTGCTCTAGTGTTTGCATTGAAGTTTGCTGACCCTCGTGTGGCTACTTTAATTGTGAGTGACTCTTATTACTGTGTTCAGTCCTTCAATAAAAATGTATTCTTTTGGACTCAGAATGACTATTGTGATTCTAAAGGTGGCACAATTAAGCACAAGATGCTATGGGTTTGAGTCGCAGAAATAAAGAACGTCTGCCTCTCGTAAATGTAATTCATACTCTTGGTCACCAGCGTGTAGGAGTGCACGCTGTTGGCAACAGTCTTGCTGGTGAAGCAGCAAAGACCACAGTAGCAACATATGTAGTAGCAGCAGTTACAAGGTCCAACAGTAAGAATGATGATGACATCTTGGCAGCTATAGCTGCTACAGAGATCGGTGATAATTACCCTAAGGGTTTCCCTTCTAAATACTCTTATCATTTAAGTCCTGATAAAGTTCCCTATGTGAGAATTAACAACGTTGGTGACAGGCTGATTCCTGATGCGGACCGCAGGTTACCCTTGATAACAGTCGCTTACGAAGGCATAGCCTCGGCTTATGCCGACGTTTCAGCATATGTCTCTATCTTACAGCAGCGTTAGTGGTGGCGTGGATTGTATATATAAACTTGTGAATATGTCCTTTCTTGTATGTGGAGTGGTGGGGCTCACTGGTTAGAGGCGGCAGACCCGGAAGCAGAGGACGGCCAGGGACCAGGGTTCAATTCCCGACGCGGCAGGGTCATGGACCAGGGTAAGCAGACTCGATAATTCTCGCCTCGGTGCCTACTCTAACCAAGGATCACTCTCGGCAACTCTGGGCATTAGCTTGTCTCATCTCCACAACGGCCCCCCACATACACCGGGGATGCCTGGTTTCACCTTGGAGATACCCAGCAGGGATTATCTCACAGGGAAAGCCAGAACGGGTTCCCCAGTGGTCTACAGCGCTGGGACGCCCCATTGCTGGGGTAGCCATGCGCTTTACAAGACAACAAGACTAACATAACATAACGTATGTCAGCAGATTAAACCTTCAACTGCTACACGGCCGCCACAAGCTCAGCTGTACATATCTAATGGACCACTTGGTTGTATTTATTTAATCACTGCTGACCTTTTTCTGCTGATACTGCGTATAAGTATATCTTAGTTGCAGTGGATTCATGCACACGTTTTCTCTGCATTTGGCCACAAAGGAGTGCTGATGCTCAAACTGTCATCCGAGATTTGCATGTCTTTGTGGGAATTTTTGCATGTGGCACCTTCCATTCTAATCAGGTCCAGCGTTCACCTCTAAGGTGTACAAGGAAGCCATGGGGTCTTTGGGGGCGCAGGTGAAATTTTTGTCTCCATACCGGCCTGAGAGCAATTCTGTTGTGGAGCGAATGAACGTGACTTAAAGCAATCTTTGACAGCTAGGGTTTTAGGTACTACGTGCACTAAATAATCTCTGGGTGGGTAGACCCCATACGAAATGCTTTTTGGCATAAAAATGTTTGTCCCGGACCTTGATGGTCTAGACATGGTCGGTGACAGCCGTATTCTTTGACGTAGATAATCATTCTGCTGTGTTACAGAACCTACAAGAGACTCGAGACAGTCTTGCAAAGGAACACTTGCCATCCACATATGGAGCTGAAGCTGCTCTACAGATTCTGGTAAATTACGGTAGTTAGCTGGCTACCCCGAGTCGGTGACATGGTATGTGAGAAGGTGGAGAACAAGAAAGAGTTCAGCCCCTTGTATCATGCACCCATTCCAGTGCTTGGCATGCAGGGCACAAGAACAGTCATTTTACCACCACTTCCTGGTCGCAAGGGAAACAGGTACGACTCCATTGACAATGTCAAACTACAACGAGTGGCCGATTCTTCTTAGTATGACTCCTGCTGTCTCTTGTCCAGCACTGCTGAAAAATTCTGTTTTGGCCTTTGCTGACACCAACATCCCTGACCTTGCTATAGAGATGTCCACAGTCACTAATCCATTATTAAATTCGCCAGCTGGCGATCCACATGAAGATACTGAGTATACATATCCCACAGATTTGTCATTGCCTAGTGTGTAAACAAGTCTAGCTGACCAGTCACATTTTTCCTTTGACTCTGACTCTATAGCATTGAGTGTACCATTGAGGTTTTCTACTTTTGTTACTTGGTTTAAAAGAATTTTTTTGGTTCCCCCTTGGACTTACATCTGGTTGGTTCTCATCTCCATTTTTTTGTTCATGTCGATTGGATTTGTGATGGTATTTTTTCGTCTGGTAAATGGACACTATATAACTGAATGATCAAAAATCTGATTAATTGATGGAACTTTGGCCCCACACTCCTCATCACACATCATGAAAAGAGACCAAACTTTTGTCAACATCACAGCGTAGCCCGTGCTAGATGTTATTGTATGAGATGCTGTAAAATTTCAAATTCATGGACCCACAGAGGTGGTTAATGTTCCTAATGTACTTCGTGTTTCAATGGGAGATGTTGTGAAACAAAACATACGTTCTGATGATTGGGATGTCCAAGCCATTGAAGCTCTCTTTTCTGATTTGAAATATTATGCTGCCTTTGATGCTGAGGATTTATATTTAGACTCCACAAACTACGCCGGAATTGTGGAAAGCGCACAGTATTTGTTTTAAAACAACACCGCTATGATAGAAAATCAATGTTGTTGAAAGAGAACTGCCCACAGGGGGCAGAACGTAATTTATTGGTGCTGCAATTATTTGTGTTGCTCCTAGTGTTTGGGATCCCACTTTTGGAAATATCCCTGTTAGCACCCACTGTTTCGAGGAACTCAACACACATAAGTAACTGGATTGTAACCAGCAATCTTTACTGTTTCTTCTAACCTGACTGGCGGATGGTTAGAGCCTGCTGAAAGTCCTGCGGTCACCTGGGAAGCTGTGCTGGCCATCGGAGGAGAACGAGTCGTCTGGAGTCATCCCCACCTTCACCGGACTGCTGCTGGCCATCGGTGGAGTCCGAGGCGGATGGTTGGAGCCTGCTGAAAGTCCTGCGGTCACCTGGGAAGCTGTGCTGGCCATCGGTGGAGTCCGAATCGTTTGGAGTCATCCCCACCTTTACCGGACTGCTGAAGACCGGGTCTGCACTTGGAGTGCTGGCGTCGATGCCCAGGTGAAGCGTCCGGAGTGGTGCGCTGGGATCGGACTGGGCAGAGTCTCATGGAGCGTTCCTGGGGCGCTCGCGGCAACTCTTATCGAGGCAGGCTGGGCACCCGACCCGAACCCCTGGGTGTGTCATCGCACTGCCTGAACAAAGGCTCTTGCTCCCGACGACGGCACTTTCACCTCCGTCCTGGCCCCCCGGCTGCCCGCATTGGCGATCTTGGCCTTCGCCTCGCGGCTCAGACTTCCCGAGGCCCCCTTGCTCTTCCCGGGACCTTCGGGAGAAGACCCACAGACTGTGCCCGATGATGCACACAACGATCCCGGTGCTCTCTGCTTACCGTACTTCTGGGATCATCGAGAGCTGCATTGAAGCTTCAAAAAAATATATATATATCGATGACACCGATGATTGCAATGAAATGCCGATGACACCAGCGTACTTGCTACACAGGAATGCAACAAGGTATTGTCTCTGCTTCATTTTGATTTAGATTTTTGTCCATTTACCCCTCTGAGAACTATGGCCCAAAATGGCCGGGGCCATAAACTACAGCAATAAATCGCCTCCATTACTACCAGACGCGCACAAGGCTGAACAACAACTCTGCATGGCACTGGGATCACCAAAATAGATATAGGACTTGTCCTCCCCACTTAGCAAGCTAGAAACTGGACTATCTCGATCTGCCCCGGATTAGAAAGCGAAACTGGTCTACTCCCCTGGTCTCAAAGCATAAAAACAAACAGAGGACTACAATACTATTCTCTATCTCCCCAACTTTTCGGCCATCTTAGACTAATCATTCCTCATTACTTAACCATGCCTAAGGAGTCGGCCATTTTAGACTAGTCATAATCTCTATTCCTTCATGCCCACTATTTAGCTTAACCACCCACACCTTACACGCACTTACTATAGCTCTGTATCTACACCTACCCACACAACCTCCTTCACCTACCTACACCTCTACTCTCAACATGGAACCCACGGGCAAGCACACATATAAAATAATTACCCCACCGAGCTCCCCCAAAAAACCGCCAAACGTTTTAAACACTTGAAGTCTGTTGGACTTGGCCCTTTTCACTAAAATGTTTTGCTTTTTGCTTCCCCGAATTCTGGAAGTCCCCCTTTGTAATGTACTTGCATAGGCCCTGTGAGGTTATAATGCCCTGTGTATTATTAAAATCAATGTTAGGTACAGGTGCTCTACCCTCAACATGGCTGCCATAGGCCCCTGTTACTGCAGCGTGGTCTTGTAAAGGCGCATTCTAGTTGCCAGGAGCTGGCAGGGACCCCAAACAATGTTGCCATTCCAGCCTGCCTTGCCTGCCCACAGTTAGAGTAGGGAAGCTCCTGGCACCTTCTAGAATAGGGGCGGAGCTTACTTTTGCCGCCTTAGAGGGTGGTCACCTGACCTGGGCCTATATAAGCAAGGGAGGGAATACTTTCCAGTCAGTTGGGGCATCACTGACCTGGGAAACCCACGCAGGAGTTTTAGGCGGGAGGGCCTAGTTGGGAACCTATGCTACTGGGAGTGACAGGATTTAGGTGCTGCCTCTTAAGCTGGGTGAGGTGTCCTAGACTAGCCCCCTGATCTGGCCCGGCGGTAGGGAACCCCAGGGACCATCTACAGTGATCTGCAGAGGAAGCCTGCCTGCAGCCCCCCAACTCAACCCCCCCCTTCAAGTAACAGGAAACAAGGAACTGATATTTACAAGGACGAAAAAAATCATCAAGTGCCAAGAAAAAGAAGACCTTCAAATTACCACAGGACTGCTGGGGAGTCAACCAGGTATTGGCCTGCGCTGTCCTGCCTAACTTCCCCTGACTGAATGGGCTGAATTGCTGTCCTGAGGAAAGTGCCCTCACTGAAGTGTCTGCTAAGCTCTATCTTTGCATAGCGCTAGCCCCCTGAACTGCTGGGTGTGCCCCCACATCGTGTTTCACCCAAGCACTGTGGTGTTCCTGAAGCGCTATACTCCCGAGACGCTCCTGCTGTCATTGCCCCTTGAGTAGCGCTGGAGACTGCCGATAAAGCGCTGTGGTAATCGCCCCCAGAGAAGCGCTACCATTCGCGCCCTGCTGACTGGGCCCAGCGCCGTGAGACCCCTGGCGCTAGGCCCCTTTGAGGAGCGCTGTGTTGCCCCTTCCAGCGCTCACCTGCTACGCCCTTGGGAGAGCTGTGAGTTGTCCCCCGGCAGCCCCTGGTGCCAGGAGAGGGCCGTCGCTGCATGGCTGAGGGGCGTGATCGCCGCCGCTGTGTTGAGAGGGCCACCGGAATCTGAGGAGGGCCGCGCTGGGCCCGAGGACTGCCCCATCACCGCCACAGCCGACCCAGGGTGAGGAGTTCCCGCGGCGGCCCCGGAGGTTGGGAGAGGCCGCCGCGATTGTAGAAACAGGCCGTGCTAGGCCCCGAAGCCTCAGACCAGCGTCACGTGACGGGGCGTCAACGGGGACTCCGCCCCTGCCGCGCGCTCATTGGCCCTCGATTGTCATGCCCCCGCAGGCCGCACTGCCATTGGCGGCTGCGGGCGCGCCCTGCCAGAGGCCGTTCCTGATTGGCTCCCGGGCCCCGGAGACAGCGCGAGGCCCGGGAGGGCTCCGAGGGAGTCCGAGCCCCCACCATCTGGCCGTGCAAGCCCCGGACGGGCCGAAGGTGAACTGTGTGCCCCTACCCTGCCGGAGGGCTCTATACAGAGTGAGAGCCTTCGCATTGAGCCGCTAAACGCCGCTTGGGCCTGGAAAGGCCGAAGAGAAAAGGTAAACTCCGGGGAGGAGGGTGGAAGGCCACAAAAGGCCCCAAGTTCGCCCCTCCCCTGGGGAACACTGTTGTTGGGCCCCGTTGGCCCAGATTATTCACAGAAGGCCCTCGGAACTGGGCAGTAGCCCTTATTGACTTGGTCAGAAACCCCCAAGTTCATCATTTAGTGACTGGGCCCCAGTGGCCCCCATTAGCTCCACAAGAGGAGTTGTTTAGGGCCAATGAAATGGTTTACCTTTGATGGAAGGTGTTACTCCAACATAGGGAAGTGTTTTGCGTCTGCTAAGGAAAACTTTCAGATGCATGAGCCAAGTTTAAATGTTTAATGAAATGCCCATCTTCAGCCTGATGCAGGGCTCATTGGGGCCTATGAAATCTTTGGTGCTGAGTAATGGAATGCTGGCCCTTCCCTACTGAAAGGTTTGTATTTGTGCAAGCCCCGTCCTATAAGCTCATTCTTGCGACATGAAATGCCTATGCTTGCCTGTTAAAATATTTAGCCCTGCATAAGGGTCTGGTACTGTTTTCGCTAAAGGTGGCTTGATCCTTGATGAAGCGTTTAAGGGGCCATTACTATTAAAATAAATGTTTCTATTGATGTAAGGAGATGTGGCCTTATCTCTAAAGAGTAGGGCACTAGTGTTCCAATCTGAGAATTCCTGCTCATGTACCATTGCCTTACGGGTTCTTAGGCGCAAAGCGTATATACATATTCAATGGAAGGGTGAATCCCTGCTTGAGGGGAATGTTTATTCATACTTGCCTCAAATGACCTAATGCCATGATTATTCGGGCGTGATGAATTGGTATTCTTGCCTAGTGGAAGTGTTAATGCTACCTAACGAAATGCTCCTTCTCACCTTGGGCATGGTTTATTCCAGGTTAATGAGATACTAAAGGGAGCCTACAGCTACCTACTGACATGCTTACTGTTGTGTAGAGAAACGCTATTTTCATTCCTGACAGGGTTATTGCGATATGCTGTGGTGATTAAAGAATCACACCCCTTTACTCCTGCAGGCAACTGATTATTAAGAGATGCTGCATTGATGATGAAATTGTCGTGTTTACCTTATGGGGTGTTCCCTCTGATTGAGGACATGTTTTACTTTCTAATGACCTATTTACTCCTGATTAGGAAATGTTTGGGCTGTACCTAAGGAGAGGTTGCCTGATTCTCCCTAAAGTGTTTAGGCCTGCAAAGGAAGTTGTTGACTCCAGGTCTACAGTCATCTAAGGTACTGCTTACTGCGGGCTAATGAAATGCTCGACATTTAATGAAATGTTTTATCCTTGAAGGCACTGCTGATTCCTGCTGAAGGATATGTTTTAATCCTGCCAAGGAGTTTAAGTAAAGTTCACCCTTGTTGGGTGAAAGGTTAACGGTGTTACCCACTGAACAGGTTACTTACTTGATGACATAGTGATGTCTCCATAACTAATGAGATGTTTTGCTCCTGTTTAATGAGATGCTGAATCCTTCCAAGAAATGTTCATCTTTAACTACTGAAATGCTAATTATCTACTGAGATGTTATTGGAACAGGTTTTATTGATTATTGAACTGCTCACTTTTCTCCCCTCCTATGGAATGCTTTAATGACCAAATGATACTGTGATTTTCCACTCCTGAACCTTAATCTTATATAAAAGTTATTTGATTTGTAATCAAACTCACTGGAGTGGCGTCAGTCATTGCGTGCCTTTTATTGTCTCAGTGGGTGTGTGCTGTGTAGTCACTTAACACATAAGCTTTCGGGTGCCTACCTGCTCGTGCCAGGCTACTCCCGGGGACTGGCGACCCCAGTTCCTACAAAGTCCCACCCTGAAACCCCCTTTGTGGACACTTACTTCTCACTAAACAATGGAGCCAAGAGCACCGATATTATCTTCTACACCATACGTAGAGCACAATGTAGAAAAACGTTCCACACCTTACTCACTATCTCCGCCACTAGGAAATCCGCTCATGGCCTAACACTTTCCACCACACCATCCCAACTCTTCCCAGCGAGAGCAACCATCACTTTCTACAACAACGGTATTATCTTAATTCAATTTACAGACAGGAACCCTGACCTATTCGACAACTTGTTCCCCACTTTCAAAGAATATATCTCCAACCCTCCGACTCCAATCCATCTGACCTCCAAGCCTAGCACCCTTGACTCCACAGTGCCTACCACTTATCTCCTATCCTCCCCTACCTTCCCTCCTTCTAACCTAGCACAGCATCAGAACGACACACCCCTCCTCCCTCCCCCAGTATTCTAGTCATTCACCCACCTGTTACAGTAACCTCACACCCCTCAATCCCAGGCGTAGATCACTCCTCTTCCTACATCCACCCCACCCTCACTCTCCCCCCTCCACCATAACCCTCCTCTCCCACTACCAACTGGACTCTCAGAACACCCCACCTCCTTTAACTCCACTCCCCCTCCCCACAACAGGACCATTTCCCATCCCATCTCCCCCCATTCTCAGACCCCACTACCACACCTGCACCCCCGCCACCCCTAGCCTACACTCATCCCCCAACTTCCCACCCCCTCCTACCACTAACCCCCAACCCAATAACACCAACCCCCTCACTATTCCAACCACACCCCTTCCCCAACTTCCCTCCCCCTCGACCACCAACCCCCTCACTAATACCACCAACCCCTGCCCTAACACCACCACACCCCTCCCCCCCACTCCAGTACCCTTGACACTTACTCACCCTCAGTGCCCATCCCCAACACCTTTCCTAATCCCACGCTGGACAAGATTATGTCCACCCTCCTCCAAATCAAAGAGGATCTTCACACCTTCAAAGAGTTACTCTTTATACACCCCACACACCCCCTACCCACCACTACTTCCTCTCCTAACAAGTCCCCCACCCATCCTACTCACCCTCTCACACAAAACTCCTCCCCACACTGGACCTCAATCCCCGCTCGCAATCCCACCAACTGCTCTCGACGTACCATCAATACACTTTCGGAATACGACATATGCACCCTCCTCCGCTCATATGACCCAGTTCCCCAAAACCACATAGCCACCACACACCTTTCCATCCCACGATTCACTCAAACCCCCTTAGGCCCTCCACACACAACAACAGAGGCTCCCTCCCTTATAACCTTAAAAAGGTTCCCCTCATTCTAGAAAATTCTACCTCCCTTATCACCCCTTGGCTCAAGTGCACACTGCTCAACTGCAGATCGGCCCCTAGGCACTCCTCCGACATCGCTGATCTCATCAAAACACTGGACCTTAACCTGACCATTCTCATTGAAACCTGGTTAACAGAATCTTCTAAACCAATCATTGACATTCTAGTTCCCCCCAACTATCACATCATTAGACTTGACAGGACCGGCAAGACAGGTGGTGGAATCGCATGCATTTATAGGAGCAACCTCTCAGTTACTAGAGTCACTTCCCCCTCTCTTACCTCCTGTGAATACATCTGCCTCGATGTCATCAGCGAGGGCAAACCTGTATGCTCTCTACACATCATTTACCATCCACCTGGGGACAACCTCATCTTCACCCAACAGCTCATGGACACGATCACAACCAATTCCGGACGGCAAAACACTAAAATTTTCCTTGGACATTTCAATCTCCATTGGAACGATCACAATGACGCGCTGGTAAATAGTCTCAAAAACTTCCTCAACGCTCTTGACCTCACCCAAATCTGCAATAGCCCCACCCATGACAAAGGCTCTATCCTCGACCTTATCATCTCCAAAGAGGACTCTACCCAACTTGGATCAATCCAACCCTGTGACTGGTCAGATCACCACATTATCACATTCTTCATCAATGAAAAAGTTAAATTTAACCCGGTTCAATCCACCAAATCCAAGGTCTAGAAAAGGAACCTGAAGAAACTCAACCCCAACTCTTTACCTTCCCCCAGCATACCATCCTGTGAAGACTTCTCTGCTTTCTTTAATCTAAAGACTGATACCATCAGGAGCGATCTCCTCAATGACGTAAGCCTTTACTTTAGCCCCCACAGCATAACACCCACTGAACCAAAAAACAATGCCACATGGTCTTCCTTTCACACCTACTCAGAAGAAACAATTGGCAAACTGCTCAGTACATTGAAACCTTCTAATCACCTCACAGACCCCCTTCCTGCTAACGCTGTAAAGGACTTCATCCCATTGCTCCTCCCACTTTGGGCCAAAATTATTAACAGTTCCCTTCAACAAGGACTCATCCCCAACTCCCTCAAAGTGGGACAAGTCACCCCTATATAAACCAACAGCTGACCCTACTGACCTAAACAATTACCGTCCTATTTCCAATATCCCCACCCTGGCCAAACTGTTGGAAAAATGCGTACAACTCCAATTGACAAAACACATTGATCAGTTTGACCTCCTCAACCCTCATCAATCAGGCTTCCGAGCAGGACACAGTACGGAAAAAGCTATGACACACGTAATTGATGACGCCCTCCAAATCCTAGATCAGAACGATACCTGCCTCCTCATCTTACTTGATCTCTCTTCAGCATTTGACACTGTCAAACACAAGAACTTACTCGAGCTGTTAAATATCAGAATGGGTCTATCAGGGACAGTACTCAAGTGGTTTACTTCCTTTCTGCATAACCAGTCTCAGAAATTCAAGAGCAACAACTTGATGTCCCCACCTGTGCCTGTAACAGTAGGCGTTCCACAAGGATCTTCCCTATCCCCAACATTGTTCAACCTAGTCATGGAGCCACTCACCACTTTGTTACAAGCATCTAATGTACACTTTCACCTGTACGCTGACGACACCCAACTCTATCTCAAATTACAATCCCCCGAAGACATCAAACTTCTGAACTCAATGCTCAGAAACACCCAATCATGGCTAGCCGAAAATCACCTCAAACTCAATGCTCTGAAAACTGAGTTCCTTCTGATCTCACCTCCCGCGAAAATCTCCACCACTCAAACATGGCTGAAGCACCTAACTGCACTCAATGTCCAACCTACCATCGTGGACTCCGCGATATCCTTAGGCATAACCCTTGACGCCAATCTCAATATGCAACATCATATCAGCAAGGCAACTAATGGAGATAATTTCCAAATCAAATCAAAACTGATGACATCGAGGCAGATGTATTCACAAGAGGTAAGAGAGGGGGAAGTGACTCTAGTAACTGAGAGGTTGCTCCTATAAATGCATGCGATTCCACCGCCTGTCTTGCCGGTCCTGTCAAGTCTAATGATGTGATAGTTGGGGGGAACTAGAATGTCAATGATTGGTGTAGAAGATTCTGTTAACCAGGTTTCAGTGAGAATGGTCAGGTCAAGGTCTAGTGTTTTGATGAGATCAGCGATGTCGGAGGAGTGTCTAGGGGCCGATCTGCAGTTGAGTAGTGTGCACTTGAGCCAATGGGTGATAAGGGAGGTAAAGGGTTCTAGAGTGAGGGGAACTTTTTTAAGGTTATAAGGGAGGGAGCCTCTGTTGTTGTGTGTGGAGGGCCTAAGGGGGTTTGAGTGAATTGTGGGGATGGAAAGGTGTGTGGTGGCTATGTGGTTTTGGGGAACTGGGTCATATGAGCGGAGGAGGGTGCATATGTCGTATTCCGAAAGTGTATTGATGGTACGTCGAGAGCGGTTGGTGGGATTGCGAGCGGGGATTGAGGTCCAGTGTGGGGAGTTTTGTGTGAGAGGGTGAGTAGGATGGGTGGGGGACTTGTTAGGAGAGGAAGTAGTGGTGGGTAGGGGGTGTCTGGGGTGTATAAAGAGTAACTCTTTGAAGGTGTGAAGATCCTCTTTGATTTGGAGGAGGGTGGACATAATCTTGTCCAGCGTGGGATTAGGAAAGGTGTTGGGGATGGGGTGAGTAAGTGTCAAGGGTACTGGTGTGGGGGGGGGGTGGTGGTGCTAGTGCAGGGGTTGGTGGTATTAGTGAGGGGGTTGGTGGTCGGAGGGGGAGGGAAGTTGGGGGGAGGGGTGTGGTTGGATTAGGGTGGAGGTTGGTGGTATAAGTGAGGGCGTTGGTGGTAGGAGGGGTAGGAAAGTTGGGGGGGAGGGGTGGGGTTGGAATAGTGAGGGGGTTGGTGTTATTGGGGCGGGGGTTAGTGGTAGGAGGGGGTGGGAAGTTGGCGGATGAGTGTAGGCTAGGGGTGGCGGGGGTGCAGGTGTGGTAGTGGGGTCTGAGAATGGGGGGAGATAGGATGGGAAATGGTCCTGTTGAGGGGAGGGGGAATGGAGTTAAAGGAGGTGGAGTGTTCTGAAAGTCCAGTTGGTAGTGGGAGGGGAGGGTTATGGTGGAGGGCGGGGAGAGTGAGGGTGGGGTGGATGTAGGAAGAGGAGTGATCTACGCCTGGGTTTGAGGGGTGTGAGGTTCCTGTAACAGGTGGGTGAATGACTAGAATACTGGGGGGAGGGAGGAGGGGTGTGTCGATCTGATGCTGTGCTAGGTTAGAAGGAGGGATGGTGGGAGAGGATAGGCGATTAGTGGTAGGAGGCGCTGTGGAGTCAAGGGTGCTAGGCTTGGAGGTCAGATGGATTGGAGTCGGAGGGTTGGAGATATATTCTTTGAAAGTGGGGAACAAGTTGTCGAATAGGTCAGGGTTCCTGTCTGTGGATTGAATTAAGATAATACCGTTGTTGTAGATAGTGATGGTTGCTCTCGCTGGGAAGAGTTGGGATGGTGCGGTGGAAAGTGTTAGGCCATGAGCGGATTTCCTAGTGGCGGAGATAGTGAATAAGGTGAGGAACGTTTTTCTCCATTGTGCTCTACGTATAGTGTAGAAGATAATATCGGTGCTCCTGGCTCCATTGTTTAGTGAGAAGTAAGTGTCCACAAAGGGGGTTTCAGGGTGGGACTTCAAGAAGTTGTGTTTAAAATGTTTGGCATTTTTTTTGGGGAGCTCGGGGGGTAATTAATTTTATATGTGTGCTTGCCCGTGGGTTCCATGTTGAGAGTAGAGGTGCAGGTAGGTGAAGGAGGTTGTGTGGGTAGGTGTAGATACAGAGCTATAGTAAGTGCGTGTAAGGTGTGGGTGGTTAAGCTAAATAGTGGGCATGAAGGAATAGAGATTATGACTAGTCTAAAATGGCCGACTCCTTAGGCATGGTTAAGTAATGAGGAATGATTAGTCTAAGATGGCCGAAAAGTTTTGGAGATAGAGAATAGTATTGTAGTCCTCTGTTTGTTTTTATGATTTGAGACCAGGGGAGTAGACCAGTTTCGCTTTCTAATCCGGGGCAGATCCAGATAGTCCAGTTTCTAGCTTTCTAAGTGGGGAGGACAAGTCCTATATCTAATTTGGTGATCCCAGTGCCATGCAGAGTTGTTGTTCAGCCTTGTGCGCGTCTGGTAGTAATGGAGGCGATTTATTGCTGTAGTTTATGGCCCCTGCCATTTTGGGCCATACTTCTCTGAGGGGTAAATGGACAAAAATCTAAATCAAAACAAAGCAGAGACAATACCTTGTTGCATTCCTGTGTAGCAAGTACGCTGGTGTCATCGGCATTTCATTGCAATCATCGGTGTCATCGGCATTTTTTTTTGCAGCTTCAATGCAGCTCTCGATGATCCCACAACTTCGGAAAGCAGAGAGCACCGGGATCATTGTGTGCATCGTCGGGCACAGTCTGCGGGTCTGTTCCCGAAGGTCCCGGGAACAGCAAAGGGGCCTCGGGAAGTCAGAGCCGCGAGGCGAAGACCAAGATCGGTAATGCGGGCAGCGGGCAGATCCGCGAAGCAAAGACCAGGATCGCCAATGCGGGCAGCGGGCAGCTGGGGGCCAGGACGATGGTGAAAATGCCGTCGTCGGGAGCAAGAGCCTTTGTCAAGGCAGTGCGATGACACACCCAGGGGTTCGGGTCGGGTGCCCAGCCTGCCTCGATAAGAGTTGCCGCGAGCGCCCCAGGACCGCTCCGTGAGGCTCTGGCCAGTCCGCCCCCAGCGCTCCACTCCGGACGCTTCACCTGGGCATCGACGCCAGCACTTCAAGTGCAGACCCAGTGCAGACCCGGTCTTCAGCAGTCCGGTGAAGGTGGGGATGACTCCAGACGATTCGGACTCCACCGATGGCCAGCACATCTTCCCAGGTGACC
The DNA here is from genome assembly GCF_964261635.1 of Lissotriton helveticus. NCBI lineage: Eukaryota > Metazoa > Chordata > Amphibia > Caudata > Salamandridae > Lissotriton > Lissotriton helveticus. The sequence goes on from NC_136058.1 coordinate 439,689,539, forward strand.
ACAGGACTTTCAGCAGGCTCCAACCATCCGCCTCGGGCTCCACTGATGGCCAGCAGCAGTCCGGTGAAGGTGGGGATGACTCCAGACGACTCGGACTCCTCAGATGGCCAGCACAGCTTCCCAGGTGACCGCAGGACTTTCAGCAGGCTCCAACCATCCGCCAGTCAGGTAAGAAGACCCAGTAAAGATTGCTGGTTACAATCCAGTTATTTAAGTGTGTTGAGTTCCTCGAAACAGTGGGTGCTAACAGGGGTATTTCCAAAAGTGGTATCCCACGCACTAGGAGCAACACAAATAATTGCAGCACCAATAAATTACGTTCTGCCCCCTGTGGGCAGTTCTCTTTCAACTACATTGATTTTCTTTCATAGCGGTGTTGTTTTACAACAAATACTGTGTGCTTTCCACAATTCCGGCATAGTTTGTGGAGTCTAAATATAAACCCTCAGCATCACAGGTAGCATAATATTTCAAATCAGAAAAGAGAGCTTCAATGGCTTGGACATCCCAATCATCAGAACGTATGTTTTGTTTCACAACATCTCCCATTGAAACACGAAGTACATTAGGAACATTAACCACCTCTGTGGGTCCATTTATTTGAAATTTTACAGCATCTCATACAATAACATCTAGCACGGGCTACACTGTGATGTTGACAAAAGTTTGGTCTCTTTTCATGATGTGTGATGCCAAAGTTCCATCAATTAATCAGATTTTTGATCGTTCAGTTATATAGTGTCCATTTACCAGACGGAAAAATACCATCACAAATCCAATCAACATGAACAAAAAAATGGAGATGAGAACCAACCAGATGTAAGTCCAAGGTGGAACCAAAAAATTTCTTTTAAACCAAGTAACAAAAATAGAAAACCTCAATGGTACACTTGATGTTATAGAGTCAGAGTCAAAGGAAAAATGTGACTGGTCAGCTAGACTTGTTTACACACTAGGCAATGACAAATCTGTGGGATAAGTATACTCAGTATCTTCATGTGGATCGCCAGCTGGCGAATTTAATAATGGATTAGTGACTGTGGACATCTCTATAGCAAGGTCAGGGATGTTGGTGTCAGCAGAGGCCAAAACAGAATTTCTCAGCAGTGCTGGACAAGAGACAGCAGGAGTCATACTAAGAAGAATCGGCCACTCGTTGTAGTTTGACATTGTCAATGGAGTCGTACCTGTTTCCCTTGCGACCAGGAAGTAGTGGTAAAATGACTGTTCTTGTGCCCTGCATGCCAAGCACTGGAATGGGTGCATGATACGAGGGGCTGAACTCCTTCTTGTTCTCCACCTTCTCACAGACCAGGTCACCGACTCGGGGTAGCCAGCTAACTACCGGAATTTACTGGTATCTGTAGAGCAGCTTCAGCTCCATATGTGGAGGGCAAGTGTTCCTTTGCAAGACTGTCTCGAGTCTCTTGTAGATTCTGTAACACAGCAGAATGATTATCTACGTCAAAGGGTACGGCTGTCGCCGCCATGTCTAGACCAACAAGGTCCGGGACAAACATTTTTATGCCAAAGAGCATTTCGTACGGGGTCTGCCCACCCAGAGATCTTCTAGGAAGATTATTTAGTGCACGTAGTACCTAAAACCCTAGCTGTCAAAGATTGCTTTAAGTCACGGTTCATTCGCTCCACAACAGAATTGCCCTCAGGCCGGTATGGAGACAAAAATTTCACCTGCACCCACAAAGACCCCATGGCTTCCTTGTACACCGCAGAGAAAACGTGTGCATGAATCCACTGCAACTAAGATATACTTATACGAAGTATCAGCAGAAAAAGGTCAGCAGTGATCTAAATAAACACAACCAAGTGGTCTATTAGATATCCACAGCTGAGTTTGTGGCTGCCGTGCAGAAGTTGAAGGTTTAATCTGCTGACATACAAAACAAGAAAGGACATATTCACCAGTTTATTTATACAATCCACGCCACCAGTAACGCTGCTGTATGATAGAGACATATGCTGAAACATCGGCATGAACCGAGGCTATGCCTTCGTGAGTGACTGTTATCAAGGGTAGCCTGCGGTCCGCGTCGGGAATCAGCCTGTCACCAACGTTGTTAATTCTCACATAGGGAACTTTATCAGGACTTAAATGAAAAGAGTATTTAGAAGGAAAACCCTTAGGGTAATTATCACCGATCTCTGTAGCAGCTATAGCTGCCAAGATGTCATCATCATTCTTACTGTTGGACCTTGTAACTGCTGCTACTACATATGTTGCTACTGCGGTCTTTGCTGCTTCACCAGCAAGACTGTTACCAACAGCGTGTACTCCTACACGCTGGTGACCAAGAGTATAAATTACATTTACGAGAGGCAGACGTTCTTTATTTCTGCGACTCAAACCCATAGCATCTTGTGCTTAATTGAGCCTCCTTTGGAATCACGATAGTCATTCTGAGTCCAAAATAATACATTTTTATTGAAGGACTGAACACAGTAATAAGAGTCACTCACAATTAAAGTAGTCACACGAGGGTCAGCAAACTTCAATGCAAACACTAGAGCACAGTTTGAGAAAGGTGTGTCAGGGCAAGCTTTGTTTTTTATAGTCTATTATGGAAAAATTCCAATCACACAATGGTTCATTTTTTTGTTTAATAAAGGTGTTACTATAGTCGTGATAGTACGTAGGAGAACAGCCAACACTGGTTTCACCCTTACATGGCCATCCGGCCTGGGGCTTCCTCAGGGCGTTACGAATCAGGTTGAAGAAGTATATCTGGTCGTTCTTTTCTGTGGATAAATGGGGATTCCCTGATTTTGGTGTATTGCCGTTACGAGTTGTCCCGTGCGATTGGAATTTTTCCATAATAGACTATAAAAAACAAAGCTTGCCCTGACACACCTTTCTCAAACTTTGCTATAATAGGGGGTTAAGGGTTTCCCCATGCCGAGGGCAAGCTTGACAAAAAAGAGGGACCATTGCTCAATAAACGGCTAGTAAGGGATTGGGACCTTTTACCCCTCATTCTCACTAACCCAAGCACTAGAGCACGTAGCTCTACCAACTGGGCGGTACAGTCACCTAATGTCTGCGTGTGCACGACATCGGACTTGAATTCTCCATTCACCATGGTCCCAGCCACGATTGCGCAGGCCACTGAATAAGAATGCTTAGATCCTATCGCCGGTTGCGCCGAACCGTCAGTGTTAATGATACAATGGTAATCCTCAAGCGTGCGCATGAACAGAGGAGCAGGATGAACAAACTCATACTGTAAGAACTCCTGAAGTTTGCAATGAGGGGTCAAAGATAAATGTGACATCCGGAGATGTCAACGAAGTTGCCCATTGTATCCAATTAGGATATAACACTTTAGAATCTGGTACACTGGCTTTCATCACTGCTTCAAATGCAGTGTAAGGTGTAACAACCAACATGTGTTTTCCTTGTGACTGAGCTCTCTCTTTTAGAATCGCCATCTGTACAGCTGTCAAGACTTTCTCGACAGAAGAAAATCGCTTTTCAGCCGAAGTGTACAAGTGTGACTTGTAAGCGATAGGCACTGTGTCTCCTTCATTAAACGTCAAGTACGTGAAACCCACGGCACCAGGCACAATTCTTATTACCAGGTTAGTGTGGTTATCTTGAGTCAATAAGTACTTAGATTCAAGAAGATCAGACTGCAAAAATTGCAGAATAGCTGAATGTTCAGGCAGCCAGCATGACTTGGTAAAAGTTGGTTGTATCAAACCATATAGAGGTTTGATACGCTGGGCATAATCGGGAATATAAGTACGCCCGAAATTCAAAAATCCCGGCAAGGATTGTAGTTTTTTCAGAGTTGTAGGAGACCATAAACTTGCGCATTTCTGTAGGAAGTGAGGTGCAAGACCTCTACCTTCATTGTTGAGCCCAGGAACAACACTGTGAACTCCGCAATGTCTGACTGTGCAAAGATAAATTTATAACCGAAGTCCGCAAACATAACTATGATGCGGTCAATGCGACACAGATGCGGCCATAATTCGTCGTCCATTAGATAAATATCATCAATGTACGAGTACGCATTAGGATCAATGCCATCAAAGAAAGAGACGACATGTGCGGCAAAGACACCTGGGCTGTTTTTATAGCCCATGGCCAATCTTTTAAATTGTTTTTATTTGCCGCCACAAGTGAACGCTGTCCATTGACTACTAACGGAGGACAGGTTATGACTAAAAAAGCCATTTGAAATGTCTCGTGTGATCTTAAATCTTTTTCGCATTAGACTGTTAACGAGAGCTGAACTGTGGGTGTTCTGTACAGCACATGTACGACAATGTGAATTTAAATGTCGATAATCCAAAACCAGAAAACACAAGAATATCTCTACACCCAATTAATTTCCAAAAACTTATTTCAGATCATAGGAGAAACACAAACTTTTTGAGTTTGACCCGGTATATTTATTTATACCTGTCTATTTCGAAAAAAAATGTAATTCTTCTTTTGAAAGTTTCACAAAAAAGAAAAAACTGTACATTCAATACATTTAAATTCCAACATCTAACTATTTAGAAACAAAACATTTACAATTCATATACACAATTATCATACATTCCACAAAAAATTCACTATACAAACACAAACAATTGAAATTTTCAAAAAAGGTAATCTGAATTCATAAAGAATGAAGAGACAAAGTCAAAAGGAAGGAGCACGTCCTAAAACAAGGATGACTTTTACAACCAGCCAGAGCTAGTTCAAATGCTTAGTGATATTGATTGCTCCCTCAGATGTGCCGACGTGTTTCTAGTCCGAGGAAACCAGTTCCCAGGCAGTCATCAGGGCTTTGTCACTTTTCTGTGTAAAATGCAGAAAAACAATAAAGTTTTAATTATGTAGCTTGAAGCCACTATTCTTTCTGGTATTGCACTAAACGATCTAAAATATGTACCTGTTGGTCTCTGATGTCCTGGCCTCTCAAGGTATCGTCAGGCTCAGGGAAAACTTCTTTTATGAATCTTTGTATTCAAGGAAGTGTCTCAAGCTGTGAAACAGGACATTTTATGTTGACTGCCTATGATAGAAGGAAAAAGTCTGAGTTTCTCCACTCATTTATGTACACGAAGTGGGGAGGAGGAAGAAGATACAATCTTACTCATTCCTACCGCTGTTTCAGGGTCAGAGTCGTAATAGCGGCAAGTGGTTCGCCTGTGCTTCTGTTTTCAAAAGCAGGTTCTGATAAAAGAAATTGTAACAATATTGGACCCATAATCTTGTGTACCCAACACCAGCATCGTTTGTTGCCACCAGTTTGCTATATAACGTACCTTTGTCAATGCGTGAGCAGGACGGGTGCTCTCTCTATTGCGCTTGACCGGTGGCCATCTTCGAAACGTCTGCACTTCAAACTCTTTTTTTATTTTTTTATTAGGCTGAGGGTTATGGGACACATAGTTTCTAGCAACTGAAGGGGCCGTTCCTAATACGTGTTTTGATGCAATTTGTAAATAAAGCGACATTTGGAATCGGAATGAGTAAGACATCCGAGACCAACAGGTACATATTTTAGATCGTTTAGTGCAATACCAGAAAGAATAGAGGCTTCAAGCTAGATAATTAAAACTTTATTGTTTTTCTGCATTTTACACAGAAAAGTGACAAAGCCCTGATGACTGTCTGGGAACTGGTTTCCTCGGACGAGAAACGCGTCGGCACATCTGAGGGAGCAATCAATATCACTAAGCGTTTGAACTAGCTCTGGCTGGTTGTAAAAGTCATCCTTATTTTAGGACGTGCTCCTTCCTTTTGACTTTGCCTCTTCATTCTTTATGAATTCAGATTAACTTTATTGTTTGTGTTTGTATAGTGAATTTTTTGTGGAATGTATGATAATTGTGTATATGAATTGTAAATATTTTGATTGTAAATATTTAGATGTTGGAATTTAAATGTATTGAGTGTACAGTTTTCTCCTTTTTTGCGAAACTTTCAAAAGAAAAATGTTTTTTTTTTTAAAATAGACACGTATAAATAAAAATACCGGGTCAAACTTAATACGTTTGTGTTTCTCCTATGATCTGAAATAAGTTTTGGGAAATTAATTGAGTGTAGACGTATTCTTGTGTTTTCTAGTTTATTACGATCCAGTCTACCCCATACCCTACATGGACCTAACTCCTTTGATTCACAAAGATAATCCAAAACCAGGCAGTACGACCCATCAGGTTTGGTAACAGTGAGATGAGGATTATTCATAGGTGACACACATGTCTCAATCCCACCTTGATATTCTAATTGTTCAAGGATTTCTGCAACGGGGGCTTAAAGCCAATCGCCGCATGGGATAGCAGGGTGGTGGCTGTGGCATAAACCGCAATGGAATCTCATGTCTGGGAGAAAATGTATCCTACCCGACTTGAGTATGGTACAACGCAGGTGCAAACACCAGAGCACACTCTTCTGCAAAGTTCTGCGGACTGCTTCTTGGGCACGGTGTGTGGAAAGCTGGGGAGGGTGACCTCCTCCCCTCTTGGAGCATCCAAAATTAAAAGCGGGGGCCAGTGTGACTCAGCTAACAGAATGTCATATGTAGAGGTCAGGTGTTCCCAAAAAATTCCTTTTATTACACGTTGGATATCACCTTCTATTAAAAGAACTATATCATATAGTCTGTCAGGGGGAGCCACCCTACTGTCAGCAGTTTCCATTGTGATAAAAGTGTCAGTTGCTGTCGCCTTCAGATATGGACGCAGTGCTTGCCGCACTATTGTAACCTCCGCTGCGCTGTCGAGCAGCGTTAATGCCCATGTCAGGATCCGAAGCTGTGTTCTCACTATCCGTGGCATACCTTACGGTTAACGCAGCAACTTTCTTTTTCTGAAAATGAGGGCGTTAACGTGGCAACTCTTCCTGCTTGCCTTTACCATCAGACGGGCGGGGCTGCTCAAGTCCTTGTGGGCCACCCCGACCCCTGCCGTGTTCTCCTCCACCAGCTTGCGCGCGATGTTTCCTGTGAAGAACCTGAAATCTATCAGGAGACCTAATTCTTGCGTGGTCGCACAAATCATAAGTGCGATCAGCAGACGCTGGTATCGGCGACACCGGACGCGAACCTGTTTCTATCGCTACTTCCCCTGATTTTTATTCTTCCAATTCTGTTTTGGAAAATTTGGATGGTCGTCTTTAGTAGACTTTGCTATCTGAGTCTGCGGTTGAGTTGCCGTTTTAGCAAAAGGCTTAACACCCAAACTATTGCGGCCAATGGTCTTATAAGCCCCGGCAATAATTCATGGTAACGCTCGGGGTTTGTCGACGTCTTGGACAAGGCGCAAAGCATTCGACACCTGAAAGTTAACGGCACCTCCCTTTACATTACAAAAGAAGAGATCAGCAACTACGTCAAACACTCCAACGAGCCTCATTCTCAACTCGACAGCCGCCTCCGCACTGTGCTCATCCGGAACATGCTTGATCACAGAGGGCAAGACATTCATAGACGGCATGCAGAAACACTTCGCATATTCTGCTGCAAATACTTTACCCTAAATCTCACAATCTGTTACCTCTGGCAGTAAGCCTTTCTGCAAACTAATTGTGAGAATCCTGTGCTTTTCCACAGGAGTGGTATTAGGAAACACTGCTTCCAGTTGGTTAAATTTCTCAGCAAGCCAATAAGGCATATCGTACTTAGTTTGAGGGTGCTTGCCCATTACCGAATTAACCGAATTAACCATGACTGGACTAATCTACATCCCGGTCGGTACAACTTGTTCCGCTGCAAGAAACATATTGAACTAAAGCCCTATTTACCCCAACAAAAGAGGTATAAAGTTGACACAAGTCGTCAATCGGGGCATTGAGATAACGTGGATATGGTGTGAATCCGACTAAGACTGGCCAAGTGGCCCCAGGAATTGACAAGGGACCTAACCGAACCGGAGTTACGGTGTGGGGGAGGGTGCCATACAACCAAACACGATGCTGTCATGCCTAAATTGGAATCTCTTGTGTCCTATATGGAGTATAGTTCACAGGAATCGCAGTGTGAGTGTATGTATGAAACGTATCCTCATCCGCATTTATTGCAGGAAACGTGACCCAAGAGTAGAAAAGCTCAAAGGGGAACGCCGAATCAGCACTCACCACAAAGATAACAGACATACCATCGTCTGGTACTCCAAACTGCGTCAGATGACGCCAGAGCGCTGCCCAACTATGCTGAGCTATGTCAATAACATCCATGAGGACATAGAGAAGAAAAACAATTTATATAAATTTCAGTACAAGAAAGTGTAGTAATTCAAAATGTGAACCTTTTCATAAATCTCATGCTTGAATTAACCTATAACACATTTATATAGGTAGGTTAATCCGTCATGCCTGTTAACCAGAAAAGGTGTTGAGGGTATTGTGGACAGATACGAGCACTAATCAAGACTTTGGGCGCCATGTTGCGGGAATTCTGCTCATGTACAGAACTATGCGCAGGAAACCAGGACCTCAGTGTATTGTGGTGTACCAAAAATCCACCTCAGTGCCCAGAACCCCTATCCGACTAGCAACAGTGTCTCATTCATTCTCCGTACTGCAGCGAAGCTACCAATGAACAAGCGACTTTGGGACCTCTCAGGAATAGTGGGAATCAAGAACACTCTTTTGTTTTTATTCTCATAAATGTCCACATCGTGAGCAATCAGAGACACTGTAGATGCAGTATGTTTATTAACATAAGTATAAAGATGCATAAAATCAATACAATCAACATTGTTAAAATTCCATAAAATACAAAGGGAGAAATCATATTATAATGATAGTGGAACCAGGTCTATAGCACCGTGTGTACCACCCTCCCCTTGCTAGGAGCTTGGTATTATGATAATAGAAGATCTCTAGGTTAAAACCGGGAACCCCATACCTCCAAAGTCAGGTGAAGTGAATCACATCCTAGATCAGCACAGCTCTTTGTCGATTGAAAGGTTTTTCCCAAGTGCTACACTCATGCATGCAGTGCAATATTTAAAGCACATGAGTTTCTGAAATGAGCAGCTGTGTTCGTGTTGTGTCTAGAGCGTGGGCCGATCAACCTGCATCAACAGCATACATTGTTATTTTAACCTTGAACACTTTGTGCAGACTTGAGGTCGCAGTGTGAGTCTAGAGATATGAAACACAGACCGTTCTCAAGTGAAGGAAAAGCAAGCAGTTTGTCTTTATAAAAACAGAGATGTAGAGTCATGTGCAAAAGCAGCGAAATGGCGTTTTCACAACTAACTCACTTATGCTAATATAGCAATGTGTGCAGGCAGAATCATATTCATCCCTACACTTTTATAGGTGGCATGAACAGGAACACTTGGATGTTTTTCTTTGTAACTCTTCATTGCCAAATAAAAACTACCAGTGTTTCTTTTCTTTTATTCCACATTGAGCTAGTCTCCCAGTGGATTTCCTGTTATATCACGTTGTTTTTTCTATGTGTATCGAAGTGAACAATCACTGGGAACAGACACTTTCAATATTCTACAAATCTTTGGTTTTCTTCATTTCTTCTAGTCGAGTCTTCATTCATCTGGTATTTGAATAACCCACATAATTATATACTTGTTCCTGTAATTCCTTCATCTCACAATAACGGCACTGTTCTGCCCCTGTCTATGTCCTCAGATGAGTCAATATTATTGTTAATGTTCTTAAGTTCTTTTTGAATTCACTGCATCTCTGAGATTATTTCTAAGTGAGTTAAATGAAGGTGTGTGTTCGCTGAGGCTATGTAGGATCAGAAATTGACAAAAGCTCGTCACACTTTTAGAGCAATTGTAAGGTTTACCCCAGGTGTGTTTGCAATTGACAAAATCACTTCTGACATTCATTGCAATGCTCTTTTTTACTCTGTGTATGTTAGTTGATGTATCCGTAGGTTTAATAACTGACAGAAGATATTCACACATTCACTGCACCTGAAAGGTTTTTTCTCTGTGTGCATTAACTGATGAATCCTTAATGCGGAAGATTTCCTAAAGGTACTTCTACACTCACTACAGTTGTACGGTATTTACAGAGTGAGTGCAAGCTGATGTCTGCATAGGCTTGATAATTGACTACATTTCTTCAGACATTCATTGCACTTGAAGGCTTTTCTTCTGCGTGTGTTCGCTGATGCCTGTTTAGGATTGATAATGGACTACAGCTTTTCAAGCATTCATGGCATTTAAAAGAGTTGTTTCCCCTTTGTGAGCTCGCTGATGATTTCTTAATGTAGAAGAGTAAGTAAAACTACTTCCACATTCACTGCAATTGTATGGTTTTTCCCCAGTGTGTATTCGCTGATGTCTCCGGAGGCTTGTTAACTGACTGAAGCTCTTTACACATTCCTTCCAATGGTATGGTTTTTCCCCTGTGTGTGTTCGCTGATGTGTTTGGAGATGTGCTAACAGACTGAAGCTCTTCGCACATTTATTGCAATGGTATGGTTTTTCCCCTGTGTGTATTCTCTGATGTCTGTGGAGGTCTGTATTTCGACTGAAGCTCTTCACACATTCACTGCAATGGTATGGTTTTTCCCCTGTGTGTGTTCGCTGATGTGTTTGGAGTTCTGCTAACGTACTGAAACTCTTCACACATTCACTGCAATGGTAGGTTTTTTCCCCTGTGTGTATTCTCTGATGTCTGCGGAGGTGTGATAATTGACTGAAGCTCTTTACACATTCTTTGCAATGGTAAGGTGTGATGTATTTACTATGGGTACTGTATCGATCCCCCTATTTCTGACCCTTGTCTGGTTAATAATTAACTAGCAGCCATTCAACGGCACAAAAACCCCTTTATCTGATTAGCCACACAACGGCACAGAAGCCCGTTATCTGATTAGGTAATAGCGCATGCCATCTCATTAGGCAAGCACAATTTCTCCAGCCCCCTAATAGGCATACGGAGTTCTCAAAACAAATCAAACCTACAGTGACCTGGGAAATCCCCGCAGCCATTGTTTTGATTTAGCCGAGAACTTCAGTAAAGAATGTGCGAACGACCAGTTCTTATGACATCCTTATTGACGTATTTATGTCCATCCTTACGTCAATCTCGGCACCTTTCAGGTATATATAATACCGACATTGCCTTAAGCAAACACACGGTGGTGGTGACAAGATTGGAGCAGCGAGACTTGCCGAGGAGCCCAGCTGACAGCGAAGCCCACAGACGCTGCCCCTCCCTTTTTGACACGCTGAGAGAGAGATGCTGCCTTTTCTCCTGCCGAGAAATCCAGCCCGGCGTTTCCAGCCGCCCTCGCAGGCACCTGGGATATCAAGCCCTGAGATAGAGATACCAGCCCTCCAGCCTTCTAAATCCCAGGTACAGAACTGAATAACCCCTTGCAGAGAATTCTTGAAGCAGATCCTTGGCAAAGCAAACTTAACTTAAGCTGCTACTTATCTACTCCCTCCCACGTATTAGGCTTAGGTCAGGTACACTGGGGTAGGCGTAGTTAGAAGCACCAGTTGAGTACGATTAGTCAATGTATATATGTATGTATCTATTTTATCCATTTTAAGTATCATATGGCTAAGAAACTATATCAATGCTTTTACAGTATTATTTTATAATTCTGTTTTTACTGTATGCACTTTACTTAACTATAAGTATTGCAATAATAGCGATTCATTTCTCTTGTACGAGAAAAGAGACTGATCAATAAATAACATCTTTTTATTGAACACGCCCGTCTCTTCTTTTTCTCTACAATCTGGTGAAACTAAGAATGCACGTACTGGCTGAGTAAAATAAGTTGTCTTTTGTTTTCACACGACTCTAGAGATACACTCTTGATTAGGGGAGAGCAAAGTTGTCATGTTCTATGGTTGTCAGAAACTAAATCCCTTCTTGTCTATCCAGGGAGGTTAAACCCCTCCTTGTCTATTCGAGAAAGTTTCTAGTGAACTCTGAGCTAGCTGTCAAACACATAACTTTAAGTCTAATATCGTCAGTAGAAGACCTAGTTAACCCCAGTCCTACGTCTATACTATTGAAGATATTATTCCAATGCGCAGAGCCTATTGGGATAATAGGAACTACACTACATGGCGCCCAACGGTTTGGATAGGCGATAAATCTAACGTAAGACATTAGAGTAACTCAGTCGTGCTTTTTCACACAGACCCCTTTTTCCCATAATACTCCAAAGACGTCTGGAGTGGGTGAAAGGTCATATCCGCCAAACTTCGTAGGAGGAGACTCCTATGTATGGTTCTTGGTTTATTCAACGTTGAAGGATACACTGTTCCAAAATATTGTGCATCTAATCTTTGTTTCCATAGAAACCTGATCTGCAAATATACAAAAACCTTCCTGTCAGTAAAATGTCAGACAGTGAAGTAGAAAGGGAGACTGCTAGAGCAGCAGCTCAACTCCTAGCAGATGATACAACTCTGCAACAGAATGACCCGGATGCAATATTAATCCCGGTCAGTATAAGAAAAACTATAACATTAAAACTTATAGAAAATGGACTGACACCGAGAGGTGGTACAGTCATATTCGTAATTGAGGCACACGAATATCGGCAGACAGAGGTATTCTATTCATGGATAAACTTTCCAGCAGCAAACGCTGTAACAAAGGACTTCCACTATTACAAAATAGAGGAACCTCCGAATGAGTACACTCCTTTCGAGGAGGTGGAAATATCACTCAAATACCAAGAGCACCTGCTCTGGTTTAATGGCGCCCTAAAACATAATAATCACATCACCAGGCTCGGTCCACTAGGAATACCAGGAGCAACGTGGCCGGTCCTAGCCGGATACACACCACATCCAGACATTGAAGAAATGCCTGCACCAGATCTTCTAGCACAGCTAAAACAATTAATTAAAATACATAGACAATTAGTCCAATATGTAATGCGGACTTCAACAGTCCAACCAGCAATTAGAATTCCACAGCTGACCCCGCATCAGGGGAACACAAATAAAATTACACCACAGAACATACAGTCCTGTCTAGGTAAAGTACCCGCAAAATGGGAACAAATTCCATTCTGGTTAGCACAAAAAATCACTCAAATAGAGGCGGTATTTCCAGATACCACCCCGGTTGAGAAACACAGGATTCTGAATATTTGCCTTCCAATGGGAATCGCACCACATGTGGAGGACTGTGACACTTGGGGTACAGTCTTTGCTTCCATTTACACAAAAACACATGGTGTTCCATCCATGTCGGTAATACCAGATGTGCTAAAACAAATTCAAAATGAATACGGTCCAGAACCTGCTTTAACTCTTGGTATGAAATTACTGAAAGACTTCAAGCAGGTCTCGGCAATATTACTAGCAAACATAAAGGGAGAAGCAGCAAATGTGGCGATCCGCCAGAGGTTGAAAGAGACAGATATAGCAGACCAACCATTTGAAATTGCCAGAATCATAGAAAAATCCTATGAAGAACTAGGAAGAGATAGTTTGGGTGGAATACCGGTGAAACCCCAACTAATTGAAAGTCCTGAAAAGGTATTTATTAAAAATAATCTAAACAATCAAAAGAAGAGCTGGGATGGAAATAAACAATCCACCCCCAAAGAAAAGAGATTCCAGTCCAGAGGAAGGTCTCCTCGGCGGAGAGAAAGATCTCCGGACCAAGGACGCAAGTCTCCCCAAAGGGAACCCTCTGTGAAAAAATACAACCTTAGAAATAGGGATAATATAAAAAACCTGATAGATATCTAGATATTGATACACGTCCCTCTCAATCTTTTCAGACTTCCTCGCAGAAATCGGAAAGAAGAGGACGATCAGAACACAGGGAAGAGCACGTCAAGTCCAAAGACAAGGAACCTGCTCATCAAAATAAAAAATTACAATTTCCAAAGAAGAAGGTAGCCAGTATTAAAGTAATCAACCATGCTGCGAATACTGAGGACACAGCTGAAAAACGGAGAATGGGCTCAGACAATGCTAGACAGCGCAGCAGAAGTGAGCATAGCTCGCAAGATCCTTATGAATCATCTGGAGACAGTGGACACGAATGAATACATTCAGGTGGAAACTGCAGATACCAGAGTTAGCAAACCTCATAAAATATATGAAATAACATTACGTATAGAAGGGGATAAGACTAGGAAAATTAGGGGTCTCTTTTGGGATAATCTCTCCAAGGGCTATGACATCCTTCTAGCTGAAAAAGACTGGCCACCGGAGTTTGTCAGGGAGTGCCCTCATTGCGAAGAAATAATTATGCCTGCCTTCTCAAATCATATTCCAATACATAAAAAATATACACTTGCAAGAAAGTGGGCAGTTGCCCAAGCTCCTGCATTATATAAAAACCATGTGGGATGGGATGAGGACTCTCCTCCTCACAAAATCCAGTTAAAATCACAACCTACTGCACAGAGGCAGTACCCAATTAAGCAAGAAGCTAAAAAACAGGTAAAAGAGATCTTAGATCAACTTGAATACCAGGGGGTGATTGAAACTTGCACCTCACAAATGAACAATCCTTTGTTTCCTGTCTCCAAGCCAGATGAGTCATATCGTCTTGTTTTGGACTACAGGCCCTTGAACTCATGTTGCAAAACTTTTGCAGTGCAAAACTCACACAGTGCAGCACTAATGAATAACATAGTGCGCAAAAAATACAAAACAACATTAGACATCTCTAATGGATTCTTTTGTCAAAATATAGCAGCAGAGAGCAGATATTTGACCGCGTTCTCCATAAATGGCGCGCAAAAAAAATTCTGTCGTTTTCCCCAGGGGTTCAAGAACAGCCCAGGATTATTCTCAGCGAGAGTAACAGAGTTACTACAAACATATGATGACGAGGCATTATCTTATGTCGATGACATCTATCTAACAGATGATGACTTGGATACTCACTTGAAGAGAGTGAACACCGTAATACTCGGGTTCGCCGCAGAGGGTTACAAATTCAACTTTAAAAAATCAAGAATTGCCCATCTAACTGTCCTGTTTTTAGGATATGAACTATCAAGTGAAGGCAAATGCCTGGCTGACAATTTCCTAGAGAAATGCGCTGTAATCCAAGCACCTAGAACACTAAAAAACTTACAATCAATTCTAGGCTTCCCAAATTTCGGAAGAACTTACATTATAAATTATGCAGAGAGAGTAAAACCTCTCTATGATCTAATAACACCATATTTTAAAAGAATCAACTGGACTCAAAAACACACAGAAATTTTGAGATCTTTGCAAACAGACATGTTAGTTAAAACAAAACTACAAACACGTGATAACACACGCAACCTTGTGATTCGAGTCATCCCAGGAAGATGCAGATTCACATACCTGACCTCTAATGCGGGAGAAAAGGTACCAATTGCATACAAATCACACTTATACACAGAAGCTGAAAAGAAGTTCAGTATTAAGGAAAATATTGTTCATGCGGTTCAAACGGCTGTAGCAAGAGAAAAAGACAAAGCTGACGGTAGACGTATCACGGTCAGAACAGCAGAAACAGCCTTTGAGGCATTAACAACCCCATGTAATTTACCAACTACAGCATTGAATCCAGAATGGATACAATGGGTAAATTCTATTGCTACGGACAAAGTAAAATACTATTTTGATCCAGAATTGAAGGAATTAAAATATCTAGAATATGAAAGAACATACCCTCTGCCAATCGACATTCTGTCCATACGACAGTACGCCTGTGTAATATATACAGACGGACATGCTCAACCCTCAGTTTAGGGAGATCAAGCATACAACGCCACATGCGAGATTGTAAAAGACGTGTGGCGCGGAGGTAAACTGAGACCTCTATTGACAAAAACACACTCAGTGGAGAATAATTCAGAACAACAAACTGAAATAATAGCGTTAAAAATGGCGCTAGATAATGCCGATCGCGAATTCCCGACACTTATAGTGTGCGATTCGTATTACTGCGTCAAAACATACAATAACGATTTACAGAAATGGATTCAAAACGGTTACAAAGATGACACAGGTGCCACAATAAAGCAAAAAGCGCTTTGGGAACAAGTAGTTCTTTTACAGAAAGAACTACCAAAAACTCACGTGATACATTCACTGAGTCATCAGCGTGATGGCGTTCACGTTGCAGGGAATTCATTGGCTGAGACAGCCACAGCGGTAGCAACTAAATCGGCTTCCGTAGCTACAAAACAGCGTACAGTAAAATACATTGACGGTGAAACAGTGCTGGCGGTAAAAACGTCATCAAAAGGCGACTGCTCAGCGCTACCGATCAATTACCCACTCAATTATACATACATAATCGATGCAAACTCTGTCCCTTTTGCTCGAATCCCTGGAGGGGGTGAGGGTCTTAGACACCTTAAGCTAAAAGATTCTCTGGAAGAATTACAATCAATGTACTGGTGGCCAGGCATGAGCCTGCATCATCACATTTTTGTAAAAAACTGCCCAGACTGCAACAGAGATCGCAGTGGCGAGAGAAACGGTATACGACCATGGCGTTTCACCCCAGAATTAATAATGCGCCACGTTAACAAGTAAAGGCTATTTTTCACTTATAATGTAGACCCCAACTCTCGGCTGACGTCTGAACTGTTATAAAAGATTTGCGAGTCTACAATGGCATATACGCTAGGAGCATGCTATGTTCTGACCAATGTTTTTCCTTTGGCTTTCAAGCTTATGGGGAAGCATGGCCAAATGAGCATTGCATAGCAGGACTCTTCTCACTTCCTTCCTGAGGGATACGGGATGGTGTAAAGAAAAAACCAAGGCATAGAGCAATCTGTAACAGCAAAGGTATTAGGTTCGGGAGCTGGGTGGGTCAAACATTTAATAAGTGTCCAACGTAGTCTAAATAACTTGCCAAGAAATTCTCTGAAAGGACTCCGTCCGTACGAACTATTGTTCGGGACTAGAATGTTGGTCCAGGACCTTGATAGTCAGACTTCAGTGGTTAAAGATAAATGCTTTGATATCAAAGATCGCTTGGCTATTTTACAGGACTTAAATGAAACAAGAAGAGACCTGAGCAACATAAAGCTGAAACAACAGCCAACAACCACTGAAGAGAAACCACCTGTCCCAGCAAGACCTGTCTGGATTCCAAAAATCGGGGATCTGGTCAGAGAGAAGATCGCGGTAAAGAAGGAATTTGGGCCTTCTTACAGAAAAGCAGTTCCTGTCTTGTCTGTCAACGGGACAAGACCAGTAGTACTACCGCCCCTTGCTGGTAAAAAGGAGAACCGAGTTGTATCCATCGACCTGGTTAAACCACAATCATGTGGCCGATAACAAGTAGTAGGCCAAGTGGACTCCCAAGAAGTAGCAGAACACCAAAGTTTGCTACAAATACAGAGGTTCAAACTGAGAGACTAATCACATTTGAAAAATCTACAGTGAATCAACAAGGACTATGCAACAAAGCAATAGAACTTAAACCTCTTAAAACCCAAATAAAAAATTTTCATCAAGAAACACCAACATACAATGAAGTGACAAATGACTTTGCTGATGAAACAAAGCAAATTCCAAAAGCAAAAAGTAACACAGAAGCAATTGGAACAATTGACAGAACGGCATCCGGCTACTTCATCAACTTCGATAATTTCTCTGAAGATCTGAGTGAACCTGAGAAACAACCATCAAAAAGAACTTTTAAAGATAAAGCAAAGGAACTTTTTCAGCAACTGAAAGAAACCTATCTGATTTCTCCATGGATTGAAATTTGGGTGGCATTAGGTGCATTTGTCCTCATACTTTGGCTCATCATGGTACTATGCTTGGGACATTTCATTGAGGGAAAATATGCTAAAATGGACACAGCAAGCCAGAAAATCAACTTGGTCCTTAAACCACACACATCTTCCCACGTCGAGAAAAGAGAACTTTCTTCAGTCAACTTCACAGCCAATCCTATACCAGGCGGTGTAGCATGGGACAATACTGATTATGAAATCTATGGCCCGGTTGAAATCCTGAAGTATCCACACCAATTCAAGATCTCATTAAGTGACTTTGTAAAACCTAGCACATTTGCTGATGATTGGGACTTTGAAAGTATTAATGATATGATGTCTGACCTAGTGATGTCTGCTAAATTTACAGAACATGATTATTTGCAGGGTTCGTCTAATTATGATCAGATGTTCTGCTATAACCACTATGGTAACCATTATCTACATAAATCTGCACCACCTAGAAATGTTTTAAATTATAACCAATGGGAACATTGTGCTACTCCTCCAAAAGGTAGTTCGAAAACTTTTTATGATAAATATTCATATTTTTCAGGGTTTAACACAAGTAATGCAGAAACATTTTATTTCAAATTGTCAAATAAGACGGGTATGAAGACCATGCTTACAAACACAAAATTGATATATTCAGATTCATTTTTTTGAACAAATGAATACATTTGGTTTTGATTTCTGGAACAATAACATTGAAGCAAAAACAATTTGGGGTACAAAAGATTGGCAAGTACAAGGTATAGAATCATTGTTTAGAGCCTGCATGATCCCAGAACAAATTATATTTTTGAAGGACACCATTCAACAAACTACCTGTCTTGGCCTAGCCAAAATTAAAGACTTAAACAAACCGTCTATTCCAAAGCCAACAACAGACAGTAATAGCACTACGAATGTTGAGATAGACGTAAACCATAAATTAAACCAAAACAGAACACATCCTGAATGGAAACAATGGTTGATCTGGCCCACAGACACAAATAACTGTCAAGACAGATTCCTGAACAAAATACAGGGGTTCACATTGACCAGGCCAGACCCTAGATATTCCCAAAGACAACATCCAGGGATAGTAACTACTTACAGTGTGGGCAAGCTCTGCCTTCAATGGCTACAAACATCCACACTGGCAGAAATTAAGCAACACCTAACTTTACTTCAAGAAGGTGCTGACTTGCGTGATTTCATTATGGGACCACGCAAACAGCGTCAAAAACGTTTCATAGCGGCCTCTATATATGCAGCTTATAACGAAGCTTGGAAAGAAACTCAAATTGAGACAGCAGAAAAAATACGGGAAATTGACCGTGTTAATTTGGAAAAATCACTTTCTGTTGTAGACAATGGGTTAATGACTCTGTCTTCCAGAATATATTCACTGGACAGCATTGTGTCTTCAGCAATCGACATAATAGAGCAGGACTTACTGATGTTACAACACGGTCAGTCTCAATTACGTTCTATTGTACAGCTTGGCTGGACGTTACAAAATCTGCGTTCAGGCTATGTGCCTTGGCGTTTAATCAACACAACGTCACTATTTAATATCTTTAACCTTACTGATAAACAAATCAGTTTGGCACAGAAGGGTGCTGAATATACAATTCTGAGCATTGAAAAACTTGAGAGATTACCATTGACAATGTCAGAACGACCTGTCATTGAATGGATAATACATGGGATAATTAATATTCCGATAACAACTTTCCAGTTTCAATACTGCCAAAAATATATACAGGCAGGCCAGTATGAAAGGTTGGATATAGGGTACATTAAGTCAACATGGAACCTGCCCTATACACACGCATGTGTCAGTAATAAAGGCCAGAGTGTGTTTCTTAGTGGCAATAATTGTGCGAGGTCACTAAGCGGTACACTTCTGTGTCAGGGTATTAGTTTGCATGGAGCCTGTGAAGGGACTTCAAATAACTTTTCATGTCATCAGCTAGGCACACCTGCAACACAAATAGAACCATTCTTTAGGAGACTCTCGAACGGGAGTTACATTCTAATTGTAGATCGCAGATGTTGCAGTTTGCTGCCCGGAAAACCTTATCTCGTAAGCGTGACTACGAAGGTCATGTGTTGTGAACGAGTATTGTTCCCGAACGATGCTCCAGACAGGGAGGCAAGGTTATGGCCCAGTTTGAAAATGTCTTCTATTAGAATTGATACTTTAAGCAGAATGAAGACTGTGCTCCTACAGACGCCAACCCGGTTAACATCATCAAAAGAAACGTATGATCTCCAAGTTGCAAGGACAACTGCAGAGATTCATTCACTGTTATCGACCAATTCCCCCATACATTTCGCAGAAATACTGAGCGAAATCTTAAATATTTCTGATACAAGCGGTATCTCAAGTGTATTTAAGACAGTGTTTTCGGGAGCTCTGACCCTATTCAAAGCCATCCTGGGTATTTTTCCTGATTTTGTCCATTCCATCTTTGGCGGACTTCCTCTCCTTTTGGGACTAGTGGCAGGCATCCTATTTTTGATCCTGTTACTTTGCTATGGCAAACCATGTCACAGACAAGACACCAGCGACAATGGAAGAAACGATCCTAGCCATTCGCTACCGGGACCGCATAACTAAAGTCCTTGGACTAGCCCGGCTTAGAGACCTGAACATGACTTGGTTTCTTTCATTTAGACCGATGTGGCAACGTTGTGTTATGCCTGTATTAAGGTGCTTGCTATGCGGCGAAGAATGCGTGTTGGACACCTGTCTGGCACTACAATCGGATGTGCCAATGGACGCAGAGACTTTGTTGGGTCCGGTAACGGCTCATGCATTGTGCTGTCTCCAGCGGCTACCAATCCTGATGACGGTATTCGTGGAGACTTCACCACTACGATTGAAGGGTAGTGAAGTACAAGATGAAAGCAGCATCGATCAGGTACGACCTTCTGTCAGCTATGGTGATCAAAACATCAATGAAGGCAATCATGCTCATGAATGCATGGTAACAACTTTTTCAGAGTTAGTGGAACTTTCGCAAGAAGCAGTTGACAGTTTTTTCGAAAGTCTCAATGATATGATGTTTTCACCAGAGCAGAAAGAATGACTTTGAGCAAGCTAGCACACGGCGTTCCCTACACCCTGAATTTGGCCTTCAACGTTGAAAATAAAGCAATATGGGAATTTTTCTCACCAGTTTTACGGAGAGCGGGGCATTTTTTCTCCCATTTCCAAAAATATTTACAATTTTTTGGGACACTTATCTTCTGCTTAAGGTAGAACTATTCTTAGAGAACAAAATTTCTATTTTAGCTACTCTAGAGACATTAGCTACCATCTAGCATGTTCACAAGTATTTTTAAATTTTGTGATGGAATGGTCTCGCATTTTTTCTTCTGTATAAAGAGCCATTTCATGTGTAATTTTCAAATTTCGTTCATGCTGATTTAATAATATACGTGATGAATTTTGCATTATTATACTGCTTGAGTGCATATAGTGACTATACTCGTCTGTCACGTATTTCACATTTCCAATTTTCAAAATGCATATTATTGTATTTTGGGGTGGTTCGGTATACACATGCACTACTAGTTTTGTTTACTATGCCTAGATTGGTAAATATGGACATAGATTCCGTGGAGTGGGTGTGATGTATTTACTATGGGTACTGTATCGACCCCCCTATTTCTGACCCTTGTCTGGTTAATAATTAACTAGCAGCCATTCAACGGCACAAAAACCCGTTATCTGATTAGCCACACAACGGCACAGAAGCCCGTTATCTGATTAGGTAATAGCGCATGCCATCTCATTAGGCAAGCACAATTTCTCCAGCCCCCTAATAGGCATACGGAGTTCTCAAAACAAATCAAACCTACAGCGACCTGGAAAATCCCCGCAGCCATTGTTTTGATTTAGCCGAGAACTTCAATAAAGAATGTGCGAACGACCAGTTCTTACGACATCCTTATTGACGTATTTATGTCCATCCTTACGTCAATCTCGGCACCTTTCAGGTATAAATAATACCGACATTGCCTTAAGCAAACACACGGTGGTGGTGACAAGATTGGAGCAGCGAGACTTGCCGAGGAGCCCAGCTGACAGCGAAGCCCACAGACGCTGCCCCTCCCTTTTTGACGCGCTGAGAGAGAGACGCTGCCTTTTCTCCTGCCGAGAAATCCAGCCCGGCGTTTCCAGCTGCCCTCGCAGGCAGCTGGGATATCAAGCCCTGAGATAGAGATACCAGCCCTCCAGCCTTCTAAATCCCAGGTACAGAACTGAATAACCCCTTGCAGAGAATTCTTGAAGCAGATCCTTGGCAAAGCAAACTTAACTTAAGCTGCTACTTATCTACTCCCTCCCACGTATTAGGCTTAGGTCAGGTACACTGGGGTAGGCGTAGTTAGAAGCACCAGTTGAGTACGATTAGTCAATGTATATATGTATGTATCTATTTTATCCATTTTAAGTATCATATGGCTAAGAAACCATATCAATGCTTTTACAGTATTATATTATAATTCTGTTTTTACTGTATGCACTTTACTTAACTATAAGTATTGCAATAATAGCGATTCATTTCTCTTGTACGAGAAAAGAGACTGATCAATAAATAACATCTTTTTATTGAACACGCCCGTCTCTTCCTTTTCTCTACAATCTGGTGAAACTAAGAATGCACGTACTGGCTGAGTAAAATAAGTTGTCTTTTGTTTTCACACGACTCTAGAGATACACTCTTGATTAGGGGAGAGCAAAGTTGTCATGTTCTATGGTTGTCAGAAACTAAATCCCTTCTTGTCTATCCAGGGAGGTTAAACCCCTCCTTGTCTATTCGAGAAAGTTTCTAGTGAACTCTGAGCTAGCTGGCAAACACATAACTTTAAGTCTAATATCGTCAGTAGAAGACCTAGTTAACCCCAGTCCTACGTCTATACTATTGAAGATATTATTCCAATGCGCAGAGCCTATTGGGATAATAGGAACGACATTACAAAGGTTTTTCCCCCAGTGTGTGTTCTCTGATGTGTGTGGAGGTTTGTAATTTGACTGAGGCTCTTCACACATTCACTGCAATGGTATGGTTTTTCCCCTGTGTGTATAATCTGATGTACGTGTAGCTGTTAGATAGAGCTCTTGAGGCTGTAGCCGAGAGCAGGAAACTTTTAAGACCTTGCATTTTTAAAAATTGTATTGCTTATTCTGTGTGTTTTAAAACCTAAGAGAAGAACTCCGTTTTTAAAAAGACTACTTTTTTAGAAATTGGGGATTGTATTCTTGTGTTTTTCTGTAAACTACTTGACCTCTTACCTCCTTCGTGATTCCCCTCCCCGCGCAGCCGAGTCAGGCGCTGCAGTGGGTCGCAGGGAATCACCGTGACCTCCGGGCACCGCCCACTGACCCAGGCCACGCCCCCCCTCTATGTAAGCCGCGCTTGGGGAATACGCACGCATTAGATAGAGCTCTTGAGGCTGTAGCCGAGAGCAGGAAACTTTTAAGACCTTGCTTTTTAAAAAATTGTATTGCTTATTCTGTGTGTTTTAAAACCTAAGAGAAGAACTCCGTTTTTAAAAAGACTACTTTTTTAGAAATTGGGGATTGTATTCTTGTGTTTTTCTGTAAACTACTTGACCTCTTACCTCCTTCGTGATTCCCCTCCCCGCGCAGCCGAGTCAGGCGCTGCAGCGGGTCGCAGGGAATCACCGTGACCTCCGGGCACCGCCCACTGACCCAGGCCACGCCCCCTCTCTATGTAAGCCGCGCTTGGGGAATACGCACGCATTAGATAGAGCTCTTGAGGCTGTAGCCGAGAGCAGGAAACTTTTAAGACCTTGCTTTTTTAAAAATTGTATTGCTTATTCTGTGTGTTTTAAAACCTAAGAGAAGAACTCCGTTTTTAAAAAGACTACTTTTTTAGAAATTGGGGATTGTATTCTTGTGTTTTTCTGTAAACTACTTGACCTCTTACCTCCTTCGTGATTCCCCTCCCCGCGCAGCCGAGTCAGGCGCTGCAGCGGGTCGCAGGGAATCACCGTGACCTCCGGGCACCGCCCACTGACCCAGGCCACGCCCCCTCTCTATGTAAGCCGCGCTTGGGGAATACGCACGCATTAGATAGAGCTCTTGAGGCTGTAGCCG
Source organism: Lissotriton helveticus (assembly GCF_964261635.1). Taxonomy (NCBI): domain Eukaryota; kingdom Metazoa; phylum Chordata; class Amphibia; order Caudata; family Salamandridae; genus Lissotriton; species Lissotriton helveticus. The sequence continues at coordinate 439,713,320 of NC_136058.1, forward strand.
AGAGCAGGAAACTTTTAAGACCTTGCTTTTTTAAAAATTGTATTGCTTATTCTGTGTGTTTTAAAACCTAAGAGAAGAACTCCGTTTTTAAAAAGACTACTTTTTTAGAAATTGGGGATTGTATTCTTGTGTTTTTCTGTAAACTACTTGACCTCTTACCTCCTTCGTGATTCCCCTCCCCGCGCAGCCGAGTCAGGCGCTGCAGCGGGTCGCAGGGAATCACCGTGACCTCCGGGCACCGCCCACTGACCCAGGCCACGCCCTCCTCCTCCTGACTTATAACAATGTGTTGCTCCAGGAGGCGCAGCGGACGGGCGCAGCGGGCGCGCCGGCGGTGCGCCGAAGGCGCGCCAAAGGCAAGCCCGTCTGCGCCCGTCCGCGACCGGACGGGACCAGGGGCCATAAACCTTGGTTCACCGACCCCACAGGGCAGGCCATATAGCGCGGCAGCCCTACACTCCATAGGAAGAAACGTCGCTGACCAGTGCACGCATATATACGTCCCTACAGAACTTCCCCTCAGCTGCCCAGATTGTAAACATCCCTTCCGGAATAACCCCTTGGCCGCTGTTCCGAAATATGGTATGTATGCACTAAATTGCCGATCACTGCCCAAGCACTGCACACAAATCGCCATGCTGCTTGAGGAGCACAAGCCAGACGCGCTCTTTTTAACAGAGACATGGCTCACGGCCCAATCCGAGCCCGACATTGTTATAGCCTTACCAGCGGGCTATCACATTCTTAGACTCGACAGACCAGAAGGGAGAGGGGGTGGGCTGGCCATCATCATAAAGGACCAGTACCACTGCCGCACCACAACAGCCACTATCCCTGGCTGTGAGAGTCTGGAATTCTGTATAGAGTTTAACGCCAATTACTCCTTCTCTGGTACGCTGATCTATCGCCCCCCTGAGTCTGCAAAACTATTCCTTAGAGCACTACCAGAGATTGTAGCAAAAAGATCCCTATCGGCGGCTAATTATACAGTATTGGGAGATCTCAACCTGCATTTTAACTCGCCGTCCGACCACTCTGCCAAGGAGTTAATAGATGACCTTGAAGCCCTTCAACTGGCCCAGTTGGTCACAGCCCCTACCCACGAAAAAGGGAACCTTCTCGATCCTATTTTCAGCAATAGTATGGATCTAATAACGGCCCAACCCATCCCCCTTCCATGGTCAGACCACTACCTGGTGCCGTTTACCTGGTCCACCCATAAAACCCCCCAACTATCCCCCCAAACCTCTATGAGAAGAAACTGGAAAAAACTCCCCGGCGACCTCTGGAGGCGTGAGCTAGACGCCACCCGCCCGCCACCCTGCGCAGACCCCAATCGGGCATATGCAAACTATGTTAGCTGGATCACATTTCCTTAGACTCACTCCTGCCTCTTCGCAAATCGTCCTCTAAGCGAGCGCAGACATCAGCCCCCTGGTTCTCTGACTCGCTGAGAGAGTTAAAACGCCGATGTAGGCAACGGGAGAGAGCCTGGCGCTTAGACTTCCTTCCGGAAAAAAAGGCCTCCTATAGAGAGGCGATCAGAAGCTATAAAGAAGGGGTCAAGGCAGCCCAGGCAACCTACTATTCCGACAAAATCTTGGAAGCCAGAACAAAGCCTAAAGAAATCTTTAACATAGTAAAGCAATGCACTAATGTCCTCACTGCTCCCCCTTTAACCAAGACTAAAGAGCAATGTAATGAACTGGCTGAATTTTTTCACGACAAGGTGCTGAACATATATTCCACCTTTCCAGCCATGGCCCTGAACCATGAGGTGCCCGACTCATCCAACTCGGAAAATCTCCCCTGTTCAGGCCTGTCTACTACTGTGCCGACTCTTGATCATTTACCTCTCCTGGACCTTGTCACTCTAGATAAAGTGGCTCACCAGGTTAAGTCGGGCTCCCCCCGTGACCCAGCCCCCCCAGATATCCTGATGCAGGCAGGCGAAGCCATCCTCCCTGTAGTCCTGGAACTGCTAAACTTATCTTTGTCCACTTGCACAGTTCCCACTGCCTGGAAGCAAGCCTCTGTACGGGCGCTCTTAAAAAAACCTAATTTAGACCCTGACGACTACTCCAACTATCGCCCCATCTCATTGCTCCCGTGGACTGGCAAGGTGTTGGAAAAGCACATAAATGCCCTCTTGGTCCAGTTTTTGGAGAATCACTCCCTACTGCACACCTCCCAGACAGGCTTCAGACCTGGCCATGGGACTGAAACCGCCTTGCTAGCAGTTACCGAAGAGTCTCGAAGAATACTGGATCAGGGAGGATCAGTGGCAGTGATCCTCCTTGATCTAAGTGCTGCCTTCGATACGGTCAGCCATGCCACTCTGCTGAACCGTCTCCAGAACATCGGAGTCTCGGGAAACGCACTAAGGTGGTTCAGCTCCTTTCTGGCTGACAGATCTTTCCAGATCTTTGATGGTAACACAACATCTACCAGCAAGCCTCTTAGCTGTGGAGTTCCGCAGGGCTCATCGCTGAGCCCTGTACTGTTCAACGCATACATGAAACCACTGGCTGGGGTAGTAGAACCGTACGGCATTAAAATCGTGTCGTACGCCGACGATACCCAGCTAGTGGTTTCATTGGCCCAAGAGAACGGTGGGCAAGCCTCGGCCGGCCTGCTGAACTGCTTGGAGAGCGTGAGGGAGTGGATGACCAACTCCTCCCTCAAACTGAACGGAGGGAAAACTGAACTTATGCTCCTAGGCCCAGCCTCACCACTATCCTTTTCTTCCCTGTGGCCCGCTGGCCTAGGGGCACCTCCTACCCCTAAGGACAGTGTTAAGAGCTTGGGAGTCTGGTTAGACCACAAACTCTCCTTCTCCACTCAGGCCACCAAGTTGTCTGCCACCTGTTTTGGACTATTAAGAACGTTGAGGAAGGTCCTTCCACTTTTACCTCTGGATGCCAAGAAGGTGGCGGTACAAGGCCTCATCCAGTCCCGTTTGGACTCAAACAACGCCCTATACCTGGGGGCGCCTGAGATGACTCTCCGAAAGCTGCAGGTGGTACAAAACTGCGCAGCACGTACCATACTCCAAATTCCACGGTCTCAGTCCGTCAGACAGGGACTGAAAAGCCTACATTGGCTGCCTGTGAGACAGAGAGTGGCATTCAAGGCTCTGTGCATCACACATCGGGCTTTCTGGAAGACCGGATCAGCAATCAACGCCAGCCTTGTCACCCCTTACCACCCTAATAGGAACCTCCGGTCTACCGGTGCTTTTCTGGCAGCGGTACCCAGAGTAAAGAGAGCCAGGTCTGGGGGCAGGTTGTTCTCGCTGAGCGCCGCCAAGCTTTGGAATGCCCTTCCCCTTGCTCTTCGATCCACACCTGACCTGCTGACATTCCGCAGGAAACTGAAAACCATACTATTCATGAAGCCCCTTTAGTTTCCTCGCGTGCTCTGCCACGTCTCTGTCTATACTCAGCGCTTGGACGCCCCCGGGCAGCAACTGCGCTTAATAAATCGATAAATAAATAAAATAATAAATAACTGCCCCGGGGCGGGCTTCCCACGCCCTCGGGCTCCTCCCCTCTTAGCAGCTGACTGGGCCATTTTTCCAGGCTCCAGCCCTGGCTGACTCCCTTTCCGGGCAGCCATAGACCGTGTGGTAGCACAAATCCACTCCGGTAACCCCAGCATCTCCACATGCGCTTTGAGCTCTACCTCCTTCCAGGCAATATGCTCTAGGTCATTCCCTAACAGACAGTCCACTGGCATGGCAGGGCTCACAGCAACTCTTAAAAGGCCTGCAACCCCTCCCCACTCAAATGGAACCTGTGCTATGGGATAGTGACCCCCCCTGTTGTCAGCCATCACAACTGGATGGACTGCATCAGGAATTATTTGCTCTGGGGACACCAGCTGACTCCTTACCATAGTCATGCTGGCACCTGTGTCCCTCAGGGCCTCCACCACCCGACCATTGAGGGTGACCCACTGCCTATACTTAGTAGTATTGGAGGGCACATGGACCTTAGGAACCATCTCACTGTCTCCCAGAGACACTAGGACAAGCCCGGCCCCCTCACTCCCATCATCTAGGGACAGCTCCTCCCAAAGCGCTACACTAGCCACCCCGGGGGTTTTACCTCCAGAGGCCTGTGGTGCTCTCTTGCGACACTTGGGATCCCCCTTGTAGTGTCCAAGTTCACCACACTCATAGCACCGGACAATTCTGGGCTGCTGACTTTTGTCAGGATAAGTGGGCTTCTGGTGGCCAGATTGGGGCTGGGACCCAGACCCTTTCCCTTGTGAATTATTTTGGGGGCCTTTGGAGAAATCTTTCTTTTTATCTCCCCCCTCTTTCTTCTGGTGGGAACCCTGACCACCCCTTTGGGAGTCCCCCCCAGAACCCTTGTTGGACACCCTGGTACTGACCCAGGTGTCCGCCTCCTCCGCAAGCTTCCTAGGATTGGTCAACTTGCGGTCAACCAGGTGTTGGCGCAGCTCTGGAAAACATTTCTCTAGAAGGTGCTGTCTTAAAAACAAGTTATACAATCCTTCATAGTCATGCACATTGCTGCCCCACACCCAGCCCTCTAAAGCTTTATTAGCGTAGTCCAGGAAATCTACCCAGTTCTGTGTGGGAAGTTTGTGGCTATTCCTAAACCTCTGCCTATACCTCTCAGGGGTAAGACCAAACCTCTTAAGCAGTGCTTCTTTCATAACAGAATAGTTGGTCTGGTCTTCCTTTTCTAGGCTAAGGAGTGTGTCCCTAACTTCCGGAGGTATGTACTTGTACAGATCACCCCCCCAGTGACTCTCTGGGACCCCATGGGCTCTTAGTGACACCTCATAGGCAGCTAACCACTTTTCAATATTATCCCCCACCTTAAAACTGGCCATCACATCTTTAGGCATAAAGACCCTGGACTCACGTGAAGCTTCCGTAGGTATGCTGCCACCACTCTTGATGCTGTTCGTCCCTGCTTGTAGGGCTCGAATTTCCAGTTCCTTCAGGTTGAGCTCATGGGTAAGTTTCCTCTCCTCCATGGCCCACCTTTCTTTCTCACGCTCCCTTTCCAATTTGGCGAGTTCCAATTTAAACTGTCTCTCCTCTCTCCTGTCCTCCAATTCCTCTGAGGACAGGGTCCTTACTGACACACTACTGCCTGCCCTGGAAGGTACCCTTGTACCTGGTAACAAGTTGCCATTTTCCACCAAGGGCAGTAGGTCAAGTTCTCCTGTGGCCCCTTGCTCCGCTCCCTGCCCGTCCCCTTCTCCATCTCCTTCTGGGTGGGCCGTTACCCATGCCCTCAAGGCTTTCTGAAGCTCTGTCTTCTTAGCGCCTCGCTTAAAGGGCACCCTTTTCTCCTCGCAGAATTCCTTGAGTTGTGCCACTGTGTAAACTTTCAGATTGGCCAGCTCGAATTCCATCTTGCTAGGTAGGGCCTCAGACGTTTGTAGAGAAAACCAAATAGGACTTAGGCACAAGGACTTTTAAAAAGAGCAGCCAGTCAGGGAGAATTTAAAATTTAAAAAAAAATTCAAAAATGCCAATTGGAGAGGGTAGACAAAAATTCAGTAGAGTCAGATGTAGGGTTGCAGTGTACACTGCGTGCGCCAGAAGCAGAGGCAATCACAGAGCCCTCGGGAGGATCACGGGGAAGCAGTGCTGAGGGCAGGCACAGCGTTGCAGGGCAAATCTTGAGAGTGTTGTTGCTGTTCCAAAGGGCAGTCTTTAAAAACGCTGTGGTCCAAGGACAGGTAGTTTCCTTTAGCTTAAAAAGGGTGCAGTCCCAAAAAGGCAATCTTTAAAAGGTTGAAGACTCTTTAAAATGTTGTTCAAAGAAAAGTAGTTCCTTTGGGATGTTGTGGAGACACTCTGGTGGTGATGTTGCAGTCTCCCATGCAGGGCAGGATCAGCAGACAGTAGGGCAGCTCAGCAGGTTGTGGGGCAGCAGTTCCTTGGAGCAGTCAGCCTCCTTCCCAGTGGCAATCCTCTGGCGCAGCAGTCCTCACTCCAGCAGGGATTCTTCCAGGTCCAGCAGTGTAACAAAGAAGTGAGGCCAGGACCCTCCCTTATATATCTTTCACTCTAAGGGCTAGAAAGTGATGGAAGTCTCTGGAAGGGTCTGGGGGCAGGGGCTTCTGGAAGAGTCCAGGGAGTTCTGGTATGTTCCCTGCCTTCCCTGACCTAGCTGTCACAGTGACGAGAGACAGGCCGTTAAGGCTACAGTGGGCAGCCCATCACAGCTCATCCCAGGGAAGAAGGTGTGAATCACCACTCCCACCTCCCAACCCAGGTAGGCTATCAGTATGCAGAGGGGAGGGGGGAGTCTGCAGAGCCTAATCTAAGTGTAGGCAGGAAAAGGTCCCCTTTATAAAAGTGGAATCTCTAGCGTAGTAATGTCCAAACCCTATATATCATTGGAAAGGGTTCCCCGCCCCGAGTCCAACAAGACCAAACATGACAGACTTATTAGGTCCCTGTCAGAAGTTATCCCATAAGGAGAGGTTCCCAATATTATCATATGGAGGATTAGCCTTACTGCAGTAGCAGGGGCTTGTGGCAGATATTCCAGCCTCACAATGTTTTAGGGGAGAGCACCTGCACCTCAGCACTGTTTAGCAGTGGTGAGGCGCCCAGAGTCCTAAGTCCAACAAAAGCTAAGGTAAAAATGGGAGGCAAAAAGGGCAAAAATGTAGGGGAAACCACCCTAAGGCTGACAGGTCTAACGCCGGGGTTCAAGCAAAGTAACATGTCTTCTCCCTCTAGAGGGGTGGAATGCTACCCCCGTCGCCAGAATTGGCGAGGGGGTAGTATTCCAAAGTGTATGACACCAAACACAACATGTTTTGATAAAGCCAAACCAAAGTTAGCATTAACCGCTAAGATATAATGCACTGAAAAGTATATGCTATGGCAGTATCATGGAACAGCTATAAGGACATGGTTCCGAAAGCTGCAGACAGGCTCAGCTCATGCTAGAGCACCATCTCACATATTTCCAAGCACTCTGCCTTCAGGATTGTTAAGGCCTGCCCTAGGAGTGACTTATAGGAATCTATGTGTCCATTTTGGGGTTAGATATAGGTATACTATATCTAAAGCAGAGGGTGATTACACCACATTGCCCCAGCTGAGTGATCAGCCAGTTTTGCCAATTTGGGTGGCCAGCCAGGGGTGGCATAATATATGCTGCAGCCCCTGGTAGGCCTTGGGTGCCCCTATGCCCTGGGTACCTATGGTACACTATACAGGGGCTGATAAGGGGTGACCCAAATCCAATCAGGTATGTACATAAGGTACATGGAGTCCATTTTACAGAGAGAGCAGATAGCCTGGGACCCTGATTAGCAGGATCCCAGGCCAACTAAGTCGAAAAGCAGCTAAACACAGGGAAAAAATCTGGGGTAACCATAGTCAGATATCCATCCTCCTACATAAACAACCTGCAATCATCCGAGCCCAACACCAGGTGGCGATCTAATGCAGTGTACTACTCTGCAGCTCTACATGCCAAGAACAGATGCATACTGGTAAGTAGCATATTCCTTCTTGATTGTTCATGTTTGTCTATTTTTTTTTTTCTACGATTTGACTTTTTCCAAAATTGAAAGACATTTTTGGACCACAACGTAATCTGCTTAAAGTAGAATTATTCTTAGAGAACAAGAATTCTTTGAATTGCTTCCAAGAGACAATATTTTAACTTGTCCTTAAACCGAAACAGTTTATATATTCTGCTATGAAATGGTCTCGACCCTTTCTTCTGTATTTAAGAGCCATTTTTCATGAAATGTCATTTAGTGATTCATTCAGTAGCATTGCCAATGTCAAACTATATGCTTTGACTAACCATTGCCTTTACAAATGCGTACAGTACAAATGCTCATTTTTCGTGTACAACCATTTCAAGTACATTTGATGTATTTTTGGTGGGATTGTAAACACATGCCTTAGATATGTTTTAAATGCTTATAATTTAGTAATGTTGAACATATTAAAGTGGAGTGGGTGTTGTATAGCATTTTAGGACCCTAGTGTAATTTTCCAGATTTATGCCCATATATAGGTATAAATCACCTTGTCGTTATATAGGCATAGAAATCAGTCCAAATACGGCATGGCTACTTCCACTAGTTCCGAAAATCCACACCGATTTCTTGGAAAAACTCGCCTTCAGCAGTCACGGCCTTCCCCTTGTTTGAATACTGATTTGTCCAAGAACTCATGGAGTATTCAAAGAACTGCGAGTCTTTGATGACGTTATTACGTCCAACCTTACGTCAAACTCGGCACCTTCAAGGTGTAAATATGGCCACACTTGCCCTAGCAAACACACAGTGGTTTGGAGCAGTTCGACTATCTACCTACCCAACACAGCTCGCCGCAGAAAGTGCCGAAGGAAGCCAACCCTCCAGCAGACGCACTGAGAGAGACGCTGTCTTTTCTCTTGCCAAGAAATCCAGCTCCAGTGTTTCCAAGCTCCCCTTGCGGGGTGTTGGGAAATTGAGTCCTGAAACCGAGAGATACCAGACCTCCTTCCTTTTAAACCAAGGTACGGAGCTGATTAGACCCTAAGAGAAATCTTGGATAGATTCTTGGCAAAGAATACTAAACCTATGCTACAGCTCACTTACTTCTTCCCTTGTACTAGACCTAGGTTAAGTACATTGGGGTAGGCGTATTTTAGAAGCACCAGTTGAGTACTTTTTGAGTATTTATTTATGTATGTATTCTGTGGCTTAGAAACCATATCATGGTTTTACAGTATTATTTCATGATACTCTTCTTGCTGTACGCATTATACTTTACAGCCAGTATTACGATTGTAGCAGTTCATTTCTTCTGCATGAGAAAGAAGGCTGTTCAATAAATATCTTTTATTGAAAACGCCCGTCTCTCTATTTCTCTGCACCTCTGGTGAAACGAAGCATGCACGATTGACTGAGTGAAATATCTATCTATTGTTTCACGACTCTAGAGATACGTTTATCTGGGGGAAACAAAGTTGTCATGTTTATGCGGTTGTCAGAAACGAATCCCTTCTTGTGAATTCGAGAAAGTTTCTAGTGACCTCTGAGCCAGCTGGCACCCACAATTAAGTCTAATATATTCGATAGAGACCTAGTCGACCTAAGTCCTACGTCAATTCTATAGTATATATTATTCCAATGCGCAGAGCCTATTGGGAATATAGGAACTACACTACATTGCTCCCAACGTTTGGTAAGGCACTAATTTAATGTTAGATACTAGAGTAACTCAGTCATGCTTTTCACAGAGACCCGTTTTTTCCCGTAAAATACTCCAATAGACGTCTGGAGTGGGTGAAAGGATAAAATATCCGCCATAACTGAGTAGGACGAAACATCCTATGTATTAGTTTTGGTTTGTTCAACGTTGAAGAATACAGTGTTCCAAAAATGTTGTGCACCTTATCTTTGTTTCCTTGAAACTTGCTTTGAGTGACAATGAAAGGGCTAGAGCTGCAGTAAATGCAGGCCAACCGATTTTAGATACTACAGGCTTTACTGAAGCCGACTCGGATGCCATAATCATCCCGGTAAATGTAAAGAAAGCCATCACTATAAAGCTTATAACAAATGGTGTATCATCAAGAGGTGGTAAGGTAATATTTGTTATAGAGGCACATGAATATCGGTAGACAGAGGTATTCTTTTCATTGATTCTGTTTACCACAGCAAATCCAGAAACACATGAATTCCACTACTACAAAGTAGAGGAACCACCAGTGGAATATATTCCTTTCGAGGATATTGAAATTCCATTAACATACCAAGAGCATCAGCTCTGGTTTAAAGGCGCCCTACAACATCAAAATCACATTACCAGGCTCGGTCCACTAGGTAGACCAGGAGCAACTTGGTCGGTACTATCCAGCTATACACCACATCCTGACATTGAAGAAATGACAGGTCCAGAACTATTAGTTCAGCTAAAACAGTTAATCAAAATATATAGATAATTGGTTCAATATGTCATGCAGACTTTAACAGTCCAACCTGCTATAAGGATTCCACAGCACATCCCACACCAGGGGAACACAAACAAAATTACACCACAGACTATACAATCAGTCATTGGTAAAATACCCACAAAAAGGGAACAAATTCCATTCTGGTTAAAGTTGAAGTTGAAGTTAAAATACTTGTTAAGCGCACGGCTACCAGGCGGTTTCTTGGCGCTGGGGATGCAGACCCTAGAGGGCAGAAGTGCAGATGCTAGGGCGAGAAGGCTTGTAAGAAAAGAAAAGTCTTGAGCGCCCTGCGGAACTCGGAGTAAGAGACGGCAGACCTAATGGTGAAAGGAAGGGTGTTCCAAAAGGTAGGGCCGAGGACAGAAAACTTCATGCCCCCCGATTTGATCTTCCTAAATCGAGGTACAGAAAGAAGAGACTGGAAGGAAGAGCGAAGCTCTCTACATGGAGTGTAGGCTTTGATTTCAGAATTAGCTCAAAGAATTACACAAATTGAGGCATTATTTCCCGATAGTACACCTCATGAGAAACACAGGATTCTAACAATCTGTTTACCAATGGGGATCGCACCATACTTGGGGGACTGGGACACTTGGGGTACAGTCTTTGCTGCAATCTACACAAAAACACATGGCGTTCCGTCTATGGCAGTGATACCAGACGTCCTGAAACAGATTCAAAATGAATACGGACCAGAACCTGCCTTATATCTTGGTATGATATTACTAAAAGATTTCAAACAGGTCTCGGCTATATTATTAGCTAAATTTAAAGGTGAAGCAGCATCCTTGGCAATCTGCCAAAAACTAAAAGAACTTGATATTACTGAGCAACCATATCAACTTGTAAGAATCATTTAAAAAATCCTATGAAGAGTTAGGCAGAGACCGTTTGGGTGGTAAACCAGTAAAACTTGAACCGACTGAAAATCCTGAAAAAGTCTTTATTAAAAATAATCTCACTACTCCTAAAAAGAAGTGGGAAAACACTAAACAGACACTTCCTAAAGAGAAGCATTCTCAGTCTAGAGGTAGTTCTCCTCAAAAGGAGCCCTCTGAAAAGAGGTATAACCTCAGGAGTAGGGATAATTTGAGAAAACCTGATAGATATCAAGAGACTGATACACGTTCCTCTCGTACCTTTCAGACTTCCTCACAGAAATCGGAAAGAAAGAAGAGGACGGTCAGAACACAAGGAAGAACGCGTGAAGTCCAAAGACAATCAACACGTTCAGAAAAATAAAACTCAATTCACCAAAAAGAAGGTAGCAGGTCTAAAAATCAGACATGCCGAGGATCTTGAGGACACAACTCAAGAACGGGGAGTGGGCTCAGACAATGCTAGACAGCGCAGCAGAAGTCAAATCCTGAAGGATCATCTGAAGACAGTGGACTTGAATGGATACATTCAAGTTGAAACTGCTGACACTAGGGTTAGTGTACCCCATAAGTTATATGAAATAACGCTCCGGATGGAGGGGGACATAACTAGGAAAATAAAAGCAATCTTGTGGGAGAAGCTATCTAAGGGTTATGACATTCTTCTAGCTGAAAAAGACTGGCCACCTGAATTTGTCAGGGAGTGCCCACATGGCGAAGAGATCATTATGCCAGCCTTCTCAAATCATGTTCTAATACATAAAAAATACATATATGCCAGAAAATGGGCTGTCGCCCAGGCTCCAGCATTATATAAAAATCATGTAAGGTGATTTTAACCCATTCCCTCTTCATGTCTGATAGTGATTGCCAATCTTCCGATTGGCTTCCAGTTGCGCCATCACTGTCAAGGCCCACTACTGCTTAGTCCTCACCATAACTCAAAACCTGGCCTTCCATTGCCTGGTTGGGAGGGTCTAGTTTGGGTGAATAAAATACACCCTCACTTGGAGGGTGACCACTCAAATATAGTGGTGTGTAATCCAAATTTGAGGGGGACAGACCAAATCTTACCCACCGAAAATAAGTCCCACGGGGTTTAGCCGTGCAAAGAACTGTATACAAAAAGGAGAGACTTTCTGGCTTTTTCCACTCACGAGGGAGTGGGAGGTCCAGCATAAACGGGGGCCCCGTCACAGTATCCAAGAAGTAGAGTTATGCCGGTCCTCTAATGGCAAAATCACAGACGGGCTCCCTAAAAAGGGGCACTTTACTGGTGATCTTTTATCCAAAAGCCGTATGGTGAAGTGCAGGTGTGGGGCCAGAATTGTGTAGATGGACAGTGGTGAGTTAAAATAGGATTGGGAGTATCTAGCAAAAATTGGTGTTTATTCCCTGTGTGTTAGCTTCTTTATTTGTCAGAATGCAGAGAACTGTTGTCTGAAGGCTAGTATTAAGGGCTAAATAAAATAACTGGACCCTGCTGTAGCGCCTGGAAGCACCTAGATATGGGTGTGTAGGTGTGACAAGAATCACCTAACCCTCTGGCATACATTCCTGTACCATGTAGAAGCGATACAAAGCTTACCTTCGAGGGCCCCTTGGAATGACTGAAGGCATGAGTGACATAAGTGTACATTGAATGTGTGAATGAGTGTGCCGTACGTCAGAAAAAAACCGACTATAGTATCAAGCCTCTTGGGAGGACTTTCGATTTGCTTTTATCACAGTGTATCCCTTAAGCCTTATCGCCTGCTTCTGAGGGCGTTAACAAACAAGATTAACGCCCTGCAAAGGATGTTAACTGCTGTTAAGTGAAAGAGCCAAAGGCGAGGGAATGCAACGAGGGGACAGACAATTAACAACTGTTAATTCCAGACGGCATGTTAAAAACAAGTTTATATCCTTTCTCCCTCATCATACCACACCCAGATAGGTACACTCTTACTTTCCGGTCGATGTCCATGCTTCTCACTCGTACAGGGCCTATAATGCAGAAAAATGACAGTATTAGTGGCAGCATTCTAAGCATGCTGATTGGTTGAGCCGATCTCTCCACAGTGATGGCTGAAGAGCACGTGCTGATTGGTTGAGCCGATCTCTTCCCAGTGATGGTGATGGCTGAAGAGTGTGTGCACTGTGATCATTCTTCTACGTGCAGGAGAATCGGGCATCAGTTATCAAGTGAAGTACAGGTGTTATTTCAGCTACGTTTTCATTATATAAAATGAAAATATAATTATGTAAAAAGAAGTATATTTGGGGTTTAAATAGGGCAAGCCTGTCTCTGTATCGCCAAGGGAAGGGAGGCCGAGACATGGGGGAGGGGAGACTTCACGACTTATGTCTAACACAGCGCCTCATCTGAGCACTTGGCACCTTGTAACCCGGCTCAGCTTCATGGGTAGAGGGGTGCATGCCTCGGTGTTAGTCAGGATTTGGATAAATCTGTCCCCTACTCACTGCCTTCCAAAGGTGAGCCCTGCCACTGCCGGGGGTCTCTCTTGCCCAGGCGCTCTCAGTCCATTGAGTTATTTCAGTAGCCAGAGCATATTTCTACCACATGTAGCGTTCAGTGGTTTTTTCGGAGTCTAGGCGCCAGTCACAGTTCTGTATTTGCCTTTAACCAGAGTCATTGTGAGCTGTGGATAAAGCTAGAGTGATCCCTCGCTCCGGTGCCGAGGTGAGACATAGCCATCTGCCCAGCGCACAACCAGAAAAAGGATATTGAGGTGGGCAATCTTTGATTTTCTAAAATTATTTGTAGCCCATGTGAGCAAACTCCAGAATTATGCGATTTACTCTTGTCAGATGTTCCAAGAGGTCATCATCCCTCAGATATTGGTCATCGACACAGGACAATACCTGGTCATTAAAATCTTTTACTAGCTTTGTTACTCTGGCTGAAAACAGCCCGGGCTATTCTTATCAAAATCTATATTGCGTTCTTGGTGGTAGGGCTGAGGAAGAACACCCATTTCAGTAGGCCAGTTTTGGGGACCCCAAAGATCTTTATTCTTCCCCATAATAAGGACCTTAGTTTTCTCTCCATTGAGTGTGAGAAAAGTGGCCTGCATCCAGTATGCAATTTTACTCAACCAAATCTGGAGAGCAGATGTCTCAGACACCCTCTCCATAGAGAGAGAGAAGACTATCTGGGTGTCGTCAGCATAGGAGAACAGGGACAGCCCGCCTCCTCTGCAATGTCAGCCAGAGGTCTGACACTCACGTTAAATAACAAAGGGCTAAGAATGGAGCGATAGGGTTCCCCGCAGGGAGAGGAATGAGTAACAGAACTGGCCGTTGGGGCGAAGACCTGGAACGTTCAGTCGGTGAGAAAAGAGATAAGCCAGTTGAGTGCCGGACTGGTAACACCCAAAGATTGTAAGGCTTTCACTAACACGGTGTCAGACACCGTGTCTAAAGCTGCTCTCAAATCAAGTAATATGAGGGCCATCGTGTCTCAAGAATCTAAACGGTGTTGCAGACTTTCCGTAACTCCAAGAAGGGTAGTTTCAGTTGAAAAGCTGTCTCTAAAGCCTGACTGAGATGAGTGTACAAAATGTTGTGACTCGACAAACTGAGATAGCTGTGAATTAATGTGTCTTTCTGGGATTTTCAAGAAGGCCAGGAGCAATGAAATAAAAAACAAAGACACACAATTGATGGACGGAATGCAGAACAAATCAAAACATTCACCCCCAGTCAAGAGATCTGGGTTAAATCCATCATTCTTTTGCTCACCATGCCACCCCAGTTTAGACCTGGCCATATGCAAATCAGTCTTGACCCTGTGCCTCATGAGAACAGTCCAGTCTGAACTGCCAAGCCAGGTCCTCCCTGGACCGGAAACCAGCATCCTAGGACCGGTTTTGGACTTTCAACCCCCATCAGCCGGGATAGCTTGATTCCAGTGGCACATTGAGCCTGGGACCCACGTCTAGGCATACTACCGGCGCACTTAGGGCGAGAAAGCAAAAGACACACAATTGATGGACGGAATTCAGAACGGGACTGTTCCCATTGGGTGCAGGGTCAAGACTGATTTGCATATGGCTGGATCTAAACTGGAATGGGATGGTGAGCAAACAAAACGATGGATTTAGGCATAGATCGCTGTACTGGGGTGAATGTATGACATTGTTGTGCATTCTGTCCATCAATTGTTCTTTTTGCATTTGTCACCCCAAGTGGGACGGGTATGCCCAAACATTGGTCCGTGGCTCTCCATGCCACTGGAGTCAAGCTATCCTGGCTGATGGATGCTTGTTTCCAGTACAGGGAAGACCGACCTGGCAGTTCAGGCTGGACTGTTCCCATTGGTTGCAGGGTCAAGACAAATTTACATATGGCTGGGTCCAAACAGGAATGGCATGGTGAGCAAAAAAACAATAGATTTAGGCCCAGATCGCTGTACTGGGGTGAATGTATGACATTGTTGTGCATTCTGTCCATCAATTGTTCTTTTTGCATTTGTCACCCCAAGTGGGACGGGTATGCCCAAACATTGGTCCGTGGCTCTCCATGCCACTGGAGTCAAGCTATCCTGGCTGATGGATGCTTGTTTCCAGTACAGGGAAGACCGACCTGGCAGTTCGGGCTGGACTGTTCCCATTGGTTGCAGGGTCAAGACAAATTTACATATGGCTGGGTCCAAACAGGAATGGCATGGTGAGCAAAAAAACAATAGATTTAGGCCCAGATCGCTGTACTGGGGTGAATGTATGACATTGTTGTGCATTCTGTCCATCAATTGTTCTTTTTGCATTTGTCACCCCGAGTGTGACGGGTATACCGAGACGTGGGTCTTGGGCTCTCCATGCCACTGGAGTCAAGCTATCCTGGCTGATGAGGGCTGAAAGCCCAACACCGGTCCTAGGATGCTTGTTTCCAGTCCAGGGAGGACCTGGCCTGGCAGTTCGGGCTGGACTGTTCCCATTGGGTGTAGGGTCAAGACTGATTTGCATATTGCTGGATCGAAGCTGCAATGGCATGGTGAGCAAAAAAACAATGGATTTAGGCCCAGATTGTTGTACTATGGTAAATGTATGATGTTGTTGTGCATTCTGTCCATGAATTGTTGTTTTTCTATTTGTCACCCCGAGTGGGACAGGTATTCCCAGACGTGGGTCCCGTGCACTCCATGCCACTGAAGTCAAGCTATCCTGGCTGATAAGGGTTGAAAGCCTGAAACCGGTCATAGGATGCTTGTTTCCAGTCCAGGGAGGACCTGGCCTGGCAGTTCGGGCTAGACTGTTCCCATTGGGTGCAGGGTCAAGACTGATTTCCATATGGCTGGGTCCAAACTGGAATGGGATAGTGAGGAAAAAAACGATGGATTTAGGCCCAGATCGCTGTACTGGGGTGAATGTATGACATTGTTCTGCATACTGTCCATCCATTGTTCTTTTTTGCCGGGAGCAATGAAATAGGCCGGTAGTTAGCCTTCTTCAGAAGAGGAAGCACCATTGCGTGTTTCCACTCTGGGGGAACCATTGCCTCCTGTAAGGAGGCATTCAAGAGTTCCATGATTATTGTGAGTGAAAGCGACTCAATCTGCTGGAGCACCGAGATCGGAAGAGGGTCACAGGGTGAGCCAGATTTAATAATGGCTATGAGTCGTATAAGGGAGTTCATATCTAATGGAGCCCACATTTCCAGTTTATTAGTGGATTCAGCGATCCTGTTGTCTCTGTGAGAGATGGTCCTGGCTGCTTGTGGGGATGTAGGTGCTTGCTGAAGGGGGGTACCTGGTTTTATGCCCTTCATTTCAGAGTATATTTTCTCCACTTTATGGAGGAAGAATTTCTCTACGTCTTCACATTGTAAACTATTCAGGGAAGGGGGAGTAGATTGAGTTTCAGATCCAGAAAGTTTTTTGACCATTTTAAATAATGTCTTGGAACAATTCAGCGCACTAGAGATGGTCGAGGAGACATATTCAGCACGAGCTGACTTACAGAGAGTGTGGTATTCTCGTTTTTCCCTTTATATGCGAGTTTGTTGTCCGGCGCATAGTTCATCCTTCAGCGTCCTTCCAAAGCTTTGCATGTGATTTTCTCTGTTTTTAAATTCTCAGTGAACCAAGGGGCAGGGGGGCGGTGGTTGTTCACATTCTTAATAGAGGGTGGAAGACAGGTATCAAAGGCATGTAAAAGTCACTTTTGGACGACACCCGAAAGAGTGACAGGCATTTGTTTTGTGATAGGAGCGTTGGAAGACAGAATCTTATTGAGAGCTTCAATATCCAGTTTTCCCCAGTTCATAGTTGATTTCCTGATGCTAGGTGCGGCTACAGGTGAGTTCACTGGGATCTCGAAACCAAGCCGATCGCAAAGTGATCAGACCAACATAAGGGAAGAGCTGGTGGGCTTTGAATGTTGGATAAACTGGAGAAAATAGGGTCCAGTAGGTGGCCGGCCACATGAATGGGACCGGAGTTGCAAAGTGTAATATTCAATGCTGCCAGATAAAAGTAGCGCTATTAGTACATGCAGAGTCATCCAAGCCTAAGTTAAGGTCGCCCAAGATGGAGAAGTTGGTGGCATTTAAGAGAAAAGGGGTTAATAGGTCAGGAAAGTATGAAGCCCATGGACCGGATGGCCCAGGGGGACGATAAACTATTATGCCTGAGAAGGTGAAATTAGGGGTCAGGGCAAGCTATAATAAAGCTGCCTCACAGCTCGTTAATGGCAGGTCTTCAAATTTGCACATGTAGGACATTTTATAAATTATAGCAAAGCCACCACCTGTCTTGGAGTTCCTGTCTTTCCTGACTATAGCATAGTTAAACAGTAAAGCTGCAGCTACATCAGGGCCAGAGCTCATGTGCAGCCATGTTTCAGTAAGAAACATTGCGTAAAATAAGTAGTAACTAGTAAATCCAGTATTTGTAAAGCGCACAGCTACCCGGAGGCATCCCGGCGCTGGGGGCCATTGGGAAGATTAAGCGAGCTGCACGCGTCCGATCTGGGGCCATTGAGTAGGGGTTAGGCAGGACGCTTGCAGCGACAAGAGCGCTTCCCGGAGGGAGAGTGTGGCCGAACAAAATGGCCACCCGGGCAGGAACAGCTCCTCAAAGTACAAGTGCAGGAAAAAAAGGAGTATAACACCCTCAGTAAAGCAGAAAAATAATGCAACAGCAAGCAACAAAACTATAAGCATCCCTAAACCTAGAAAGGTTGAAAATGGTTTTGGCAGCAACCAAACATGACTTCCCCGTCTCCCTCCAGGAATTGTGGTAACAAATCTATAGCCCTTTCGCTCAGTCACTCATGCTTTCTCTCAGAGAAATATATAAGGAATACACCGCGGACCTTGCAGGCAAGTGAAAACAGAGCATTAGTACTTCTTAATACTCTTAAAGACAAAAACGTGTCTGCTTCTGTTTTTATTTTACATACCATCTTTATGTTTTTTTTATAGACTGTGCTGTTTCTTTTTGACATCCCGGTCTGCAGCAGGACTTCCCCGATTGAGCAGAGTAAGTCTTTCAAGCCCCACATCCAGAGCTGTAGCGGCAAATTAGCAGACTAGTTGTTTGGAACCTGACTATTTTATTTAGCGACTTATGTGTAGTCATCACAAACATTTCTCCTGCTTGGGGATTTTAATTATCATGGAGAAGATTTTTTAGATATGGAAGTAGCAAAACGATTATCAGACTTAAAGACTTGAGGACTGCAACAAAAGATTACAGGCTCTACTCACTCGGCGCGCCACAATCTTGGACTTAATCTTCACCACGTCTACTGCACTGACTTGTGAAGCCCATGCCTTTGACGTGGACTGACCACTCATTAATCTTCACCTCCTCTACTGCACTAACTTGTGAAGCCCATGCCTTTGACGTGGACTGACCACTCGTTACTCTTCTTTCAAATACCTAAAGCTGGGTTGCCTTAGAAACAAGACCTGAGCAAAAGAGTCTCTTGTCAATGGCAGCGCATTACTCCTATCGCTGAAAAATTGCATTTCTCTGTAACCTCAAAGGAGCACCACATAAACCACACCTTAGCGGACTTTGATAACATTCCTCCTTTTAGAACGCATTCTAATAATAAACACAGGACTCGCGCCCTTTGGTATCCTACAGAGCTGACCCCGGAAAAGTCACTATGTAAAAATCAAGAGTGGCATTTAACTACCAACCTTGCGACAGAGACCAGACACCTTTATTGCACTCTTATTTTAGGTGCCAGATTGTTGGCTACTGTGAGGCATTTCACCAATTGTTTCTTAACGCTGAGTCCTATAACTAATGTCAATCGACTGGGAGATGCATCTGGTTAACTGAATAAAGTCCAGAAGGTCTTGGGTTCTTTTTGTTAAAAGGTAAGGATGTTTTATGGGATACAGCCATGGATTGTGGTATGCAGGCTGTATTTTATGTACTGCCTTGGTATGCAGAGTATAAAAGCTGACAATGCTAAAAATAGGGCCCATCCTGGAATAAAAGAAGACACACCTAAAAATAGCTTATCCTAAAAACCCACCTTCCAAAAACAGGATACCAAACAAAAGGAAAATATTAGGAAAACATCTGAGGCACATCAGCAAAAAGTGGAAGGGAGACTCACGCCAAGGTGCCAGGTCTAATACTCACCTTCCAAAAACAAGATACCAAACAACAGGAAAAACTTAGGAGCTTCAGGTGATGTCCCTCGTGTCTGATTACTGGTGTTTGTTTAGGTTTACAGGAGTCCAGAGGTTGCATAGCAAACCTTGTCTATGCATGCCGTGTATTTTTCATTCATTATTGTAGTGTTTATGTAATCCACTCATCGCGTTCCAGAAGGGAGATGTATTTGGCTAGAGTTGTTTATATAGCGCCAGACTCGATCTGGTCTGTGTCTCCTGCTCCACAGCTTGTACCCGCAAAAGTGCATCAATGTCTCCTTCCCTTGGAAGCAAATCCACCTGTATTCCAGTTTAAGCATATTTATTCTCATAGAATCACTTTCAAAATCCACTGTTCCGCAAGTAAATTCAAATTCAGTCTGCCCCAATTCATTTTGGGGGTTCTCCCTTCATCAGGGGGCGCTCGTGAGGAATCTATGTTGTATGTTGTGTGAGGAAAATAGTGACATAAAAATTAATCTGCAATGCAATCTAATCCTACAGATACATAAATTAATAGTTTACTGCATGTCCTGGTAGAGCCGAACCGCATGTCTGCGTTTGTGTTATACCAGGGTCTTCATCTTTTCGATAGTGAGAGCTACTTCTGATCGAGGAGAATCATCCTGATCTACTGCCTTTATCACGTGGCAGTAGATCAGGATGATTCTCCTCGAGCTAAGGGTAGATAAATGGCAAGCAACTTAATTGCTGCCCTAGAGCGCCCAGTCCTGCTGCAGTGAGCACATTGCATTTGTAGCACTGGGTTAGGAAAGGTTTACCTGTAGGGCCCCTAAGCCTTTGTAGCACTGTTAGGTTTACCTGCGGGACCCCAAGCATTTATAGTACTGGTAGGAACGGTGTATCTGTGGGGTCCCCAGGGACCCGTTTTGTTCATTTTATTCTTATTAATGAATCACATCTGAGAGGTGAGTGTTTCACTGAGGGTTGTGGCCTCTTTGTCATGCAATACATGGGATGGCATTGTTCTCTCTGAGTGAGTGTGAAGACAGAAGACTTCTATTATCTGGTGAGTTGCCCTCCTGTTCATTGGCTCCTGTCCAGATCCTGGCCCTGGTTTAACAATTCAAGATTAATGTTCAGTAGTGGTAGTCACAGTATAAGAACTGTGAGCAAGACATGCTGTAGAGTTTTCGCTGTCCTAGGAAATATACCTGCGCTGATTGCAGTGTCCGATTTATTAAAAATTGCACACAGAGTACCCCTTAGAGGTGTCCCCTAAAATCTACCAATCCTTAGTGTGGTCACCGACTGGCCTGAGCCAACCTGCTACCACCAGACAGTATCCTGTCCTCATGGGGAGAGTGCCTGTACACTTCTAGGTCAATAACAATGCCTTTCCTGGGTGGAGGTGCTCACACCTCCCCCTAGTCAGGAAGAGTTATCTGTGGCAGGGATTTTCAAAGGCCTTGCTGCCTTTGTAATGCGACCCCAGCCTCTCCTGTTAGAGGGAGCAAGCGATCATCCTGGCCTCACCCCCTTTTAGGCGCAAGGACAGGTGGGAAACCTTATATAGAACAGGAGGTGTGCCCCCCGCCCCCTCTGTTAACTCCATCCCTCAGGTGCTGGAGGCGAGGTGAAGTACACTTTGTAGTGCCCACCATCTTGAAGATGATGGGACTTATCCAATCAGGGCTAGGACTATGTCCCCTTCCCACAGGAGGTGGGCATGATAGAGGGTGTAGACACCCCAGGAAAGGGGCCAATTAGCCTCTACCTGTCACTCCCTTGTAACACCCTTAAATCAAGATTTTAGGTGGCATCCCCAGACCCTGAATTTCAGTTCTTGGCGACCTAAGGGCACTGCAGCCTTCTCTGCTGGTGAGGATCTGTAGAGAACTATTTTCTTGGTCCCAGTCCTACTGGCCTGTCTGCATCCCTGGATGATCCAGAACCAAAATTCAAGTCGTCTTGCAGCCCAGCGACCTCCAGAACCTTGGGAGGACTACCTGCCTTCGATAAAGGGCAATATACTTTTATGTAGTGGGATTTGGCCAGGGAGTGTCAGGACAAGCCAAGCTATGTCACTCACTCTTTATTTGCAGACTTTGTGTTTTTGGTCTAATCACTCTCACTAATGTGCCCCGTATTTTCAGTGTCAACACTATCGATTGAGCACTAGTTCAATAAAAAGAGATTTACAAAGTACCTGTGTCTTGGCAAGATAAGCAGTGTGCTGGTCATTTATTCAATCGAGTCTGTTGTTGAGCTCTGAGTTCAAGCTGCCCTTTAATGTAAACAGGGTAATTGATTTGGCAGTATCAGTATCTGTAGTTAAATTAGACAAAAATGAGTTCTAAATGCCACCTCCCTGGCATCCTGAATGGCCTCCACCCAATCGCCATCGCAAAGCTTGCCTAGATCCCTCTCCCGCACAGCTCTCTGCATCCCCAAGGCATCCAGAGAATTGTAGATCAACTTCCTATAGATGGTTGAGATTGCTTTTTCGGTCACGGGATTAGTTAGCAGCAGGTCCTCCAGTAGGGATGCATCAGGCAACTGCCCCACTTCCCAGATGTGACTTTGCAGAGCGTGGCCACCTGCAAATGTCAGAACCGTTTTTAGTCACCTAATTTATACTTTTGGTGTAGGATCGTGAAGGACACAAGTGCCTGTCCCCTCCACACATCGCCCGGCCGCTCTAAGCTAATCAATCCCCATTTTATGAAGCCCTGCAATCCTCCCACTGCACTCAAGAGATCACCATCATACAGTGGAGTAATTTCAGTCAGCTTACCTTCCCAGCCTAAATACTTGGTAGCCTCTTTTCACACCCTTACCAATGTTTGGGTAGGAGTAGGTAGGGTGCACTCATACTTTCTTCGATACAGCAGCACCGGGGTGGGGTAACCTCTCTTGCCCATGGCCAATCTATCTACCCGGTAAGCAGGATCCTCACAGTCCGAAATAAACCCAGTTGTTGACTGCCACCAGCTGCGAGGCCCAGTAATACTTGTGAATACTCCGGACCGCCAGTCCATCTTAATAAACTCCCCTCTGCAACTTACTCACAGCGTGACGTGCCGCCATCCCACAACAGGAGCCGAAGTTCTCTGACTACCTTTTGAAAAAAAAATGTCTGGTGGGATCTTAAAGGACATTTTTTGCACAATGTACAGGAGACCCTGGAGGGTCATCACTTTAAATAGTGCCATCTGGCCCAGTAAGGAAAGCGGGAGTGCCCGCAAGTGTGGGGGATCCCAGCGAAGACTGTCTAATTTCGGGAGTATGTTCCTGCCTGTGCTCTCTTGTAATGAACACAACCAAACATTTAAAGCTATGTAGTGCCACCCTAACTGTGCACCTAGAGTGCAGCCGCAGGGTCCCTGCCACCAGCAGGAATATTAAGGACTTCTTCCAGTTGATATTATCTTCTGAATAATCTCCAAGTATGTGAAAAATGTGTAGGATTCGTTCACTCGAGAAGGCTGGCTATGTGTCATATAACAAAACGTCTGAGTAGACGGAGATTCTCACATCCCACTCCTGATCAACTGGAATACCCCATATGAGAGGTCCTGGTGAACCCAAACATGTGTGAAGAGCATAGGAGACAAGGAACATCCCTGTCGGACGGCAAAGACTCGATAGACTGTATTATTGAGGCGCATGCTCGCTAGAGGGGCCACATACAAGAGCTTAACAGCAGCGCACCTGGTTCAGCAAAGGAATCCCCTATTGCATATGGTACTCCATTAAGGTGTCGGAGATTTAAGCGCATTCCCTGGTGTGGCATAAAGCCCGATTGATCAGGATGAACCACTGTTGCAATTACTGTCCGCAGGCAGATCGCCAGTGCGTTCGCAAGGACCTTAGTCTCAATATTAAGCAGGGAGAAACTTCTATAAGACCCACACTCAGTTGCTGGTTCGTCCTTTTTGGGATGACCACCACCTCAGACGTTCTTTGGTCCTCCGGGAGACACCCTTATTTTCAGGCAGTCTGAAACCTCCTCTGGAGCCATTCCCTGATTTTATCCATCATGCTTTAATATAATTCTAACAGGAGCTCATCAGGCCCCGTCGCTTGCCCTGTTTGCAAGGCTCCTATTGTCTTATTTATTTAGTCTACTGTCAGGTCTTGGTCTGGTGCGTCTCGGTCCTCATTCATTAGCATTGGCAGGGTCAGGTCTTTCAGGAAGTCTCTCCCAGTATTTCCGTCCCCTTGTTGTCAGTGTCCTCAAGGATCCAGTTCCGTCCTTTGTCTTGTCTCTCTAACCATGTAAGCAACTCATTGGCTTTATCACCAACAACATAGAGACAATGCTGGGAAGCCAGCGCAAGACTGCACGCTATTTTCCATTAGTGCTCTTAATCTGTGCTGCTTCAGTTGATGGTGTAATGGGAGAGAAATTGATTCCCCACTTGCCAAGCGAACCTCCAGGAAAGCACATTCCTTGTCCTGAGCCTCGCACTTCAATTTACGTTCCTTCGACATTCCCCCAATCAAGGTTTGTGTCTGGCCGCGAATCACTGCCTTAAATTCACCCTATGGCATGCAAGCTGATTCAACAGGCCGCCCGTTCTCCTTAAAATAGAATTCTGCTCTATCTCTCATACGAGCTTTATACGTCTTGTCTTTTAAATATCACGGATCAACCCTAGGGGGTAGGATGAAGTCCACAACCGGACCATCGAGTTGCACCTCCACCAGCGAATGGTCTGAGATTCCCCCTGCTATGTGCGTATTGGCTCTAAAATCAACTTTATGGACAGTCTGGGTGAAAGGATGGTGCAGGCATGCCAGACTACCATGTGCTGTAGACAGGTGCGTCCGGTTCTGATACCCTCTTCCCCTCTAGGGTTCATTTAAGAGTATCATGAATATAGTATAGGTGCAGTTCTGTCACTCCAGTCACCCCAATGCGTATATGCTCTGTCGTAAGCGTCTTGTCCTTCCACAGGATGAGTCAGTCTTGTCTGGGTCTCTTTCCTGTTTCCCGGCACTTGAATGGCACGCCCGAACACTCGAGAGAGCAGTGACCCACCAGCAGGCTTTTGTGGAGCGCTTTTATCCTGGATGTAAGGCTGCATTCAGTAGGGCACCCACTCTGTCTTTTCTTTGCCTTTGCCTGAAGATCAGCAGTCCCAAGGTAGCAGTCACACTAGGCCTGTCGGTAAGTGCAGCCCCCTCTGGAGGCCCGACCATCAGCAATTGAGCCCACACTGTGGCCGGCTGGACCACAGGCGTAAGCTCAGACAGGGTGTTCGACACTTGGATAGTTGTAGTCCCTCATGGGCCTCTGACAAAGAGTAGTCAGAAATTCAGCAGCTAAAAGCCCAACACATGCTCTCCAGGAAGCTTGTAGATTCAGACCCTGTTGTGTTAGGAATTTGGCAAATGCAACCTTGAACACGCCGTTGGCAGCACACAATCGTCCTACTGGGCCTCAACAATCTCGTTGTCGTAGAGTTTTATTTTCTTCCTTGAACTGTTGGGAGAGTCTTGGCGGGGCGGGAAGTCCCTCAGACTAGCTGGTCTTGCTGGATGGCTTTCCGGCCCGTCCTTAACGAGGATGTGTCGGACCTTGCTTCTTCCAGGACAGCCTTGTCCTCCTGCTGGATAGTCAAACTCCCTTCCCTTTCTTAACAGGCAGGCAGGCTTCTAGGCAGACTTCTAGGCTCTGCAGGACAGGTACACAGCTTCTCCATTAAGTAATTCAGCCTGCAGGTGCAGGTGCAGGCGCAGGTGATGTCCCCTCAACTTAGATAGGCTGACACCATCCCTGCTGTCCCAGCAGGCACCTGAGTATTTTGTAGAGCACTTTATTCCTTGGTATCAGAGGACTTTGAACTAGGGTATAAAAAGGGATATATGGTCCCACTTGCATACACAACTGGCAGGCAGGAGATGCTGTTTACTCTGTCGCACTCTCACATTGCATTTATGCTACGCACACCAACACCCTAAACATGCACTTGATGTTATCGCAAAGTCTGGGCGCAGGCATAGAAATGGAGCATTACATGGGTGTGTCAGTAGGAAGCCACTCCACTGACCATGATGCAAAGATCTCATCAGGCTATTGCTCCTTACAACAGGGTGCATTGCCATCACCGCTCTATCTGGTAACAGGTCACAGGACCGGTCCAAGATCTCTCATAGTCCCTTGTTAAAAGTTGCACAATACTGGGGTGGCAGCAAAATCTCATGTAATTGTTTTGTGGTAGATTTAGCCCAGTAATGTGCAATTACCAGTTTGACGCCATTGACTGGGGAGTTGCCACAAGGAACAGATACTTCTGCCTGTTAAACCGCATGCCATTCACTATTTCATAATGTTTTTGGGCTTTTATTTACCACTTGTTTTAAGCAGGTGGTAGATATATGCATCTGGTTGGTTGGGGGGCGATGGGTGAAGCAGGGAAGGGAAGGGTAAAGAAATGTCTAACAAGGGGAAGAATTGTGAATTTCCCCCAGTTAGTAAAAAAACAGCATAAGTCTTGGCTGCTTCTGCTGCACCCAGAGTCTTGTGCGTCTTTTCAGTCTAATTTTCCTGTCTGGACAAAAATGGTGTCCTGTTTTTCTGCACCCGGTACATCCGTTGCAGAAAAACCTACCAACTGATAATCAAGTGGAATAAAATGAGCATAAGAAAGTACGTCTTAATTTCATTGCCCTTGATTCATACTCTGGACCATAGTTGAGGGATATGTCTAGGCATAGTCCTCGCAATACACAACAGATTTGTGTGCGGCATAGGCCAAACTCAAAAGTCAGGATACCAGATACAAGTAGGTGGTAACTCAGGGCAGGGGAAAAATGCCTGTTGTCCATGGAAGGGATATTCCCGTCCCAGAAATCTAGATTAAAAATTAATTAATAGTATCCATTTTTAAATATCTGTTTTGGTGCCTGTGCATATGACTTTAATTTCTGCCTTTGGGATTCAATGTTACAAGTCCGTAGGGTGCATGTATCCTTTGTGAGCTTAATAAAATGTTGAAAATTCTACAAATCCTCACTCCTACATCCAAGCACTCTCAGGCTACCATTCTACACTCGGCTCTGTCTGAAAAACAGCTCAACATTTTCAAAATTCTGCAACTCTGCATTGATTTGGCTTGTAAATTATATTTTTGGAAATTGTCATGTATTAACTATTTAATTTTAATACTATAGGTGATTGAAATTACTGACAAAGAAAGCAAGATTTAGCACCAGGCAACTGAAGTCAGTGCCATAAGAAGGATTATTTTGAAAAACTGAAGGACATCCAGCCTTCTACGTTTAAACAATTTCCCAAATCTAGGTGTGGCGAGGAAGTGGGAGCTGAGGAAAGTACTATACTGTAAGTGAAGTCTCTAATTTAGTTTTCATTAACCCAGAGCAAAGCCATTTCTGTGCACAGAATAACGTTCATCTAAAACATCATGTCATTCCAGAGAGGAAGCACACACTGCATAAAAGAAAGTTATAACAAAAGGTTTCTTCTGCAGACCATCAAAGAAAAGACCCTGAGAGAAGACTCCGAAGCGGACACGTTAACAACCGAAAGATTGTAAAATCACCTTGTACAACAACCGTTTTTAACCAATTACACAAGTTTGAGACTATCTGCCTCTGGATAGAAAACCATGACCCACTCTGCTCACTCTTGCGAAAACCTTACAAATTCACCACTTTATTGTGTTCATAACCATCTCAGATTGTTTCATTTTCATTGTGTACTGTTCTGTAATTCTATGTAAATCGCCTCAACATTATCTGCTGTGCGTGAATGATATGTAAAACTGTTAAAGATAAAAATGGATTAAATAAGCACAGTTGCGCTATAGGTAATGTAAATACATCCTCGTCTTCAGAACTACAAATCTTAACCTTACACCAAACAAAGAAAGGGTAAAAGGAACCGATGTTCTGCAACTGGTGATCCACAATAGTACTGTGCACGTTCTAACGCCCTCAGTTACTGCCATTACGTCAGTGCAAAACGGTACTTATCATTTTATTTATTAAATATCAGACTAACACCTTATCACTGCATTGTTAAGAACCTATACAAATAGATTTGAGAAAATCTTCAGTCACAAAATAAGTTGCTGCCGGATAGGCTATAACCTAAAGACTATTATCTGCTAGAAACATTTCGACAGGTGTTACAGGGCTGCTTCCAGACATAGTTTTCTCAATTCAAGTGTTGAGAAGATTACACGCAATTTCTTTTAGAGATAAATGCTGAACATTATCTAAACAAGCCTGACTCTAAAATCGGGTTCCCTCTTACCGTGGCACATAAGCAAGAGAAAACTAATCGCAGAGATATTAACTCTAGGTATACACCTTATAAAAATACGGACTGTGAGACCAAATTCAGTGTTCAAAACCACCTAGATGAAGGCAAAATAACCTAATTTGGGGGAAAAAGTTACATGTGCCAAAAAAGACACAGCCATAAATCTTATCTCACAGAATTTGACAGAATGCATACTGGGGGAATCCACTCTCAGTGCAAAGTATGCCAAAAAAGTTTCAGGCGTAAATCTTATCTCACTGAGCATATGAGAATCCACACTGGGGAAAAACACTCTCCGTGCAAAGTATGTCAAAAAAGTTTCAGGCGTAAATCTTATCTCACTGAGCATATGAGAATCCACACTGGGGAAAAACCTTATCAGTGCTCTGAATGCCAGAAAAGTTTTAGTTTCAAAGCGACTCTATATGAACATGCATTAACCCACTCTGGGGAAAAACCTTACCAGTGCGCTGAATGCCAAAAAAGTTTCTGCCGTAAATCTAAACTCACTAAACATATGAGATTCCACTCTGGCGAAAAACCTTATCATTGCGCTGAATGCCAGAAATGTTTCAGTGACAAAGGAGGACTCACTCTACATACAAGGACCCACACTGGGGAAAAACCTTATCAGTGCTCTGAATGCCAGGAAAGGTTTTGTAACAAATCGAGTCTATCTCGACATGCATTAACCCACACTGGGGAAAAACCTTATCAGTGCTCTGAATGCCAGAAATGTTACAGTGACCAAAGCAGTCTCACTCGGCATATAAGAACCCACATTGGGGAAAAATCTTTTCAGTGCTCTGAATGCCAGAAATGTTTTAGTGACCAAAGCAGTCTCACTCGGCATATCAGAACCCACACTGGGTATAAACCTTTTCAGTGCTCTGAATGCCAGAAATGTTTCAGTTACAAAATCAGACTCACTGAACATATAAGAACCCACACTGGGGAAAACCCTTATCAGTGCTCTGAATGCCCAAAACATTTCAAACTTAAATCACTTCTAACTGCACATTTGAGATTCCACACTGGGGAAAAACCTTATCAGTGCTCTGAATGCCCAAAAAATTTCAACCGTAAATCAATTCTAACTGCACATTTGAGATTCCACACTGGGGAAAAACCTTATCAGTGCTCTGAATGCCAGAAAAGGTTTAGTTTCAAAGCGACTCTATATAAACATGCATTTACCCACTCTGTGGGAAAACCTTATCAGTGCTCTGAATGCCAGAAATGTTTCAGTACAAAAAGTAGTCTCACACAGCACATAAGAATCCACACAGGCGAACAACCTTATCAGTGCTCTGAATGTCAGAAATGTTTCATAAACAAATTCAGTCTCACTAAGCATATAATAACCCACACTGGGGAAAGACCTTATCAGTGCTCTGAATGCCCAAAAGATTTCAGACGTAAATCACATCTCACTGCACATGTGAGATTCCACACTGGGGAAAAACCTTATCAGTGCTCTGAATGCCAGAAATGTTTCAGTGACAAAATAATACTCACTCAACATACAAGAACCCACACTGGGGGAAAACCTTATCAGTGCTCTGAATGCCACAAATGTTTCAGTGTAAAAAGCAATCTTACTCAGCATATAAGAACCCACACTGGGGAAAAACCTTATCAGTGCTCTGAATGCCACAAATGTTTCAGTGAAAAAATCAGTCTCACTCAGCATATAAGAAGCCATACTGGGGAAAAACCTTTTCAGTGCTCTGAATGCCAGAAATGTTTCAGTGAAAAAGGCAGTCTCACTTACCATATAAGAATCCACACTGGAGAAAAACCTTATCAGTGCTCCGAATGCCTAAAATGTTTTAGCCAAAAATCTCGTCTCACTCAACATGTGAGAATCCACACTAGAGAAAAAAAATTATCAGTGCTCTAAATGTCAGAAAATATTCAGAGGTAGTGATGGTTACAAGCGCCATAAGAAAACACACTATCAAAATATTTTAGTGCTCCAAGTGCCAGAAAAGCATCAATTTTAAACGCAATCTCACTCTACATGAGCAGACGCACACAGGGAAAAAACATTACCTATGCTGTGAATGCCAGAAATTTCTATTTGATTGGCACAGCCTCACTAACCATAAGCGACTCCATACTGATGAAAAACCTTACGAGTGCTCCGAATGCCAGAAAAGCTGCAGAGAAAAATGCTATCTCACCATGAGAAACTCCACACTGGAGAAAATCCTTATGCCTTAAAAGCTTGTATCTAAAAGGCTGTTCTGCTTCATGAGAGATCCCACTCTGGGGAAAAACCTTAGGAGTGCTCGAAATGCAAGCAACGTTTTGGTTACAAATTACTTCTCACTTGACATGAGCGGGGAAAAAGCCTTATGTGTGTTCTGAATGTCAGATAAGGTTTAGTCTCAAATACAATGTCACTTCACAAGAGAGAATTCCCACTGGACTAAAGCCTAATACAGGAGGGTTAAAGCCAGAAACGTTTTACTCAGAAAGGAGATCTCACTAAACATGAGAAATGCATCCACACCACGTGAAAAGTAAGGCGTATCTTGAGTTGCAGAAAAGCTTCTAACAACCTGCCTTTACATGAGAGAGCACATATTGTAGTTTCAATATAATTCATCAAGAAACTCTTGCAGGATAACTTAGGCTGCCCGCTTGCAACCTTCAAAGAAATTTCAGGCCTGGAATTTTTTTTAATTGCAACCGAATCCACAATTTGAGTATCTGAAAGTTACAAAACTCTTAAGGTCTTTACTTGACACAGAGAAGTGTTAGTGCTTGCAAAAATCAACTAATTGCCAAACAAATCACAATATTAATGTCTTAAATTTTACTCCACCCAAAAGGTTTCTACTCACCCTTGTTTCTTAACATATGACTGATATCTATATTTTCATGGTAAGATTAAGCCTATGCGGAGTTCCTCAATGAAGAACTCCGCAAAGTGACAAAAAAACTCTGGCGGTCTACGCAGATTTCCGCAAGCATCAGAGTGCGTAAGGGTCATGCCGTTCGTGGTGATTTTGATCTCCTGGTGTTTGTCCCGTCCTATAAAAATAATTGCGAAAGGCACCATCTGCAGCACAAGAGGATGCAGCTGCTTCTACTCAAGCGGCAGCTTTGTCAATGCGAAGGAAGGTTTCTCAATGCGAGTGGTGTGACCGGCCACGACCACTTGCATTGAGAAATCCGACGACCCGCTTTGAGAAATCTCGCCAGGAGGTTGATTTTGCTCGCCAACTAGACCATGGCGAGCGCGAGCAAGGAAAAATCTCATCAGGAGGTGGATTTTCCTGGCTCCAGCACATAACGTTGAAGAGTGTGAGCGTTGAAAAAACCTTGCTATGCTCCATGGAGCGGAGTTTTTAGGAACTACGTGAGCTCGGCGGAGTACGGAAAACTCCGCCTGCGGAGTTCACCACCCAAAATGAGATAATATACAACAGCAGGTAAACATAACACACCAGTTACTTGCCTTTGGTAATACTTTTTCTGGTCGCTACTCCTTTACTGCAGATTTCTCACCTTGTGAATATTCCACACACACCAGACTGGGTCCTCCAACTTTAAAGCAGAGTAGGAGACAACATGCAGCTCAGTGTCGACGTCATTCTGCTACAGAAGTGACAAGCGTAGACGCATAGAAGCACTTCCCATGCGCACTGTGAACAACTATAGAGGTCTATGAGTTCATTATCTCACAGGTCCGTATCACATATGCAGACCCTGGCCAGATATTAATTCACAATTTTTACCATGATTAGAATTCAGATGAGGCCTTTTCATTTCCCAAAATTCTAATTGTGCTCTCAGCAGCAAGTGTATATATAAATCGTTGAGTGATGACTGCGCAGTGCTCAAGATGAAAGTGATATGATGATAAAACAGTCTGATCTGCATTTTGTACACAGAAACAGGGCTGTAAATACTTTTGTACAATACAAGTTAAGCAAAGGCGATTCTTAGAAGACATAATTTATATGAAATAGTCCCTGTATAGTTAATGTTTCGACCGTTCCAGTTAATTACCATGGTCTCATTAGGACGGTAGATCGCCCCTCTCCAATATGCTCTTCAACTATATTCAATACAACACAGTAAGGATTCTTCTGTATCTCGAGGCACCGTACCTGGGAGGAAGTCAAATTCAACTAAGCGGTTCCAGCTCCTGTTCGCCGGACCAAACAACTGCAGCCAGTGATTCCTCGGCTCGCTGTCAAACAAGTTCAAGTGTGACTCTTCCTGATGAGACCATCATCATTGACTGTCTTGTCTGTTAGAAGCTGCACCAGCCCCCCTGTGATGGTGGGCCGGAAGACCTTGACCGCTGATGGTGATGAAGTAGCAGCCTAATTTCCAGAAAGGCATGTTGGCCATCAGTTGTTGGATGGCCAACAATTGCCTTAAACTTAACTCTGAAAAAACAGAGGTTATGATATTCGGCAAATTACTGCCAAATTGGTCTTCTTCATGGTGGCCATCTTCTTTGGTGCCCCTTCCACTGCCAGTCACCAAAGTCAGAAATGTGGGCGTCATATTTGACGACAGACTGTCCTTTGTCCCTCATTTTTAAATTTTTTTTTATTTATTTGTTATTTTCAAACACCCACAACAAATAAGAGGATGGGCAATTGCCTTTACATGGAGCCCGACCATTAGGAAGAGGAGATAGTGTCATCGTTACACAATCAAGGTTAATCAACGATCCCAAGTCAACCCAGACACAGATACACCTCAATACCAGTATTGCCACAGTTTCAAAGTTCCTATAATTCTTCATGCTGCTATGGTTAATGTCTTCTGCATCAAAGCCTCATCCTAGTCTTCCTCAGATGCCCGCCCCAAAATCGCCCTACCCCTCACCCCCCTGCCGGCGCTACTGTCTTAAGGCTAAGTGGGATCAAATGGTGAGTCATATTGTACGGGTTCCCCAGGTGACCTCATTTTAACAACATTATTAAGCATCCTGACTACTATGGAAGCCGGGAATCGCCTCACGCTCTGCGCCTCAATATCAAGATACCTAGTCTACTGGTCTCCCTCAGCCATTAATGCGCTCGCCTCTGAGTCAGTTTCTAGATCTGTCGCTTTCAGCTCTCACAAGGGCCTCCCAGGCTTGCGCCGCCTCTAATGCCTTGTCATTAAGGGATCTATGGGCTTGCTGTAATCGAACTGAGCTCTTGCTGTTTGCCCACTTAAGGAATGCAGATTTCCACCTTATATAGCTAGGAGCCGCCGCTGCTTTCCAGTGGGATGTAATTTCTCGTTTAGCAAGCACCAATCCTAAGTCTATGAATTTGCTAGTTAACTTCATTTTGCCAGTATGTGGAAACCAATGTAGCAGGCAAGTCCCCCCATTCGGTGCCATCTGTCGCCCCGTTATATTACAGAGTAAAGCTGTTATCTCTTCCCAATATGTCCAATCTACAGCGGGGGCAAAGAGCCGTATTAACATGGAAATATTGGTTGATTTTAGCCGGCGTAAGATATGCCCTGTGCAATATAAAAAATTGAATCAGCTGGAATCTAGCATTCCTGGTGCACTTCCATGCCCATTTAAGTATCTGCGACCAGGCCGCGTCAGGTATCTCTTTAGCTAAATCCACCGCCCACTGCTCACGTAGCCTCTGCTGCGGTGCCAATCCCTCTCCCAGCATACGTTTATGTAAACAAGTGACCGCCTTATACGTGCCCGCCGCCATCACTACACATTGACACGTCTCGCTCGTTGGCGTTTCCGAAAGGCCAGTGCCCCAGTGCTTCTGGAATGCGGCAACCAGGGCAGCATGCAATAAGAAGTGACCCTGCAGGAGTCCAAAGTTTTCCTGTAATGCGCCATAAGGTAATAGTACACCATCTCCAAATAAATCACCCACCATCTGGAGTCCCAGTGTTTCCCACTCCGCGAGGGCAGACCAATCTCCGCCATGTGGCAGGGCCGTGCACATGCCCATCGGTATTTCCGAGGCGTAAGGTCGCTGTACCCCAACTCTGCTGTAGTAGCGTTTCCAGCAATGTCTCAGGACACATTCTGCAGATGACAAATCGGTAGCCCGTAACCCTTGCTGCAGTACCACAAACGATAGAACATGCCGCGGAACATCCGGCTCAGTCTCTCGCTCCGGCCCTTGAAACTCCTGCGCCACCGCCTGGGTGAGGTGTTGGAACTGTGCAGCTAAATAATATAATTCAAAATCAGGGACAGCTAGGCCTCAGCTCTTGGGCAGATCACATTATCGAACGCCACTCGGCACCTCCCTATTCCCCAAATAAAGCCCCACACCATAGAGCAGAGTTGCCGGAATAGTGCGACGGGTATACGTATAGGCAAGGTCCGGAAGAAATCTAAAAGCCGAGGGAGCGCCACCATTTTCAACAATGCTACTCGGCCTGCTACAGACAGTGGCAGAGTCCCCCAGAAATGCATGCTGCCCTTAAGCCCCCGTAACGCTCTACCTATGTAACCTTCAAGCAGATCTTCCTGCCTATGAAAAACGTGCGTCCCCAAATATTGAAGGAACCTAGGTTCCCATACCAAATCAGGCGGTAGGTCAGGTTGGACACACGCTCCGGCCGCCGGAAACACACATGTCTTCGCCCAATTACTCGCAGGCCAGAGATACCCCCAAATTGGCTGAGCAAGGAGCGCGGTCCCTCCAATGCGCCTCCCGCATCTCTCAAAAACAGCAGCAGATCGTCTGCATATAATGAGATATAATGTGACTGACCACCGAGCCTCAAGCCCCTGAACGCCCTACCCATCCTGGCCCTCGCCGCTAACGGTTTCATCGCTAGGGCTAAGAGCAGCAGGGAGAGTGGGCAACCATGGGGTAGTACCACGCCCTACTGGGATACATTTCTGCCAACCCTCACTCTGGCGCTTGCCGACGAATATAATATTTCAGTCCAGCATGTATATCCCTCGCCAAGCCAGAAGGCTTTCATGACTGAGAATAGGTAGGGCCAGTCCAAGCTGTCAAATGCCTTTGCAATGTCCACTGAGAGGACAACTGCGTGCCCCTCCGCTCCATGGTCCCCATCTAGTATCTGTATCAGTCTGTGTATGTTGCCAGCAGTATTGCGAGTCGGGATGAAGCCGGCTTGGTCAGAGTGTACCAGCCGCGTCATTAAGGGAAGGATTCTCGTAGTCAATACACGACTCAGTATTTTATAGTCAGTGGTGAGCATAGATAGAGGTAGGTATGCGGACGGGTCGGTCGGGGTCTTCCCTGGTTTAAGGAGGGGAATGATGATGGCCTCCCTGGTGTAGGTCGGCAACACACCCCACTGTCTGGCCTCTTTACATACCGTCAACAGTCTGGGGGCCAGGAGGTCGACATATGCTGAATAGAATTCTATGGGCAACCCATCGCTGCCCGGAGTTTTGTTGCGCGCCAATTGTTTAATGGCACAACGAATTTCAGTGAGTCTGATGTCCCGACCAAGGGACTCCGCCTCTTCCGCCTCGACGGTCCTCCAAAAATGCCTGCACATCCATCTCCCCTGTTTGTAAGCAACTCGTATATAAGTCCGCGTAGAAGGACCTAAACCGATCATTTATTTGATGTTGCGTATATTCCAGTCGTCCTGAGGATGAAGTCAATGCCAATATGGGCACACACCTAGGGGTGGGATCGGCCAACCATGCCAATAGCTTACCCACCTTATCCCGTTCAGCATGTGCGCGGGCTAAGTAAGCTCTGTGGTCGAAGCACCGTAAGCGCTCCACGACCACTGCTACTGTTTCTCTCCGGGCCTGGACTGTGTCCCGGTCCTCGGTGCCACCAGAGTGGGCACTTTCAGCCTCCCTAAGAGCCTGTTCCTCAGTTTAAATTTCTTGCAGCAATAGCTTCCGCACACCACCCATTTATTAATACGAATCCAGTGAATCACTACTTTAAAAGCGTCCCATTCCAGGGCAGTCGTTGAGGCCGAGCCTTCATTTTCCGCAAAATATCGCTCAACACCAACACCAACACCAACACCAACACCCAGTTCAGTATGGAAGGCTGGGTCTTCCAGCAACTCCGGGTGCAGCTTCCAGGTTGGAACTATAGGGCGCTCCGCAACTCAATAGAAGCTCACCAATAATGGATTATGGTCTGAGATGGTGCGCGATAAATATTCGCTACCAAGCGCCATGGTCGCCAATCCTGGGCTGCATTAGACCGCGTCAAGCCGAACATGCAAGTCATGCAAAGCTGAGAAATACGAATAATCCCTATCTTCCGGGTGCTGCACTCGCCACACATCCACAAAGCCCCAGTGATTCTACCACTGAACCCTGCTTTTCCCCAATTTATGAATCGCGGCGGTGGGTAGCGGAGGGTCCGATCTGTCCATAGCCACATCCACAATAGAGTTAAAATCCCCACCCATCAGAACCGGGTTCGTAAAATAGTCAGCTAGGGTGACAGATAAGCTCTCCAAGAAGGGTGCCTGCTCCACATTGGGGGCATAAATACTGCAAAGTGTCACCTCCCGCCCATAGAGGCTTCCGAGGACCACATCATAGCGGCCCTCGGGATCTACCAGGTGGTCAATCATTTGGAAGGGAACCCTAGCCCTAATCCAAATCAGCACCCCTCGCGCAAAAGCTGAGTAAGTAGTGTAATAAAGTTGCCCTCGCCATCTGCGCTGCAGAGCCAGCCCTTCTGCTCTAGTCAGGTGTGTTTCTTGCAGGAAGGCTATCTGCGCGCCTCCAAGCACTAAGTAGGAGTGGACTTATACCTGCGCTGCATGGAGTGCAATCGCTGCACATTCCAAGTCACACATTTCCCATCAGGTAACCCATAGTATCGACACAGAAACCTCACATTACATCTTAACCGCGCTGGCGGACTCCCTCCCCCATACAAATCATTCCTTTCCCCCAACAATCCCACCCCACCCTCAACACCGCCCTCCCCCCCAAGAACAGGCACTAACGTAGTGAATCCCATCCAAACTAGCCCAACGTATGCCTCAACCGGTATCAAGGCCATCTAACTGGGAACCATCCGGTGGGGGCTGGAAGGAGCCTCGCACACAATCAGTCATTAGTCAGCCGACACCCAGCCTCCGCCCCTAGAATCCCCCACTAATCCCTCCCACCCAGCTCCCCCCAAGCATAGTTCCACACACTGCATTAACCTAAGCTACAGTCCGTACTGTCCACCCTGAGTGAAGCCCGGGTTCTCCTTCAGTTCAGTGCCAGTAAGACCCTTAAGGGGCGCACCGCATTTGCTATATCCCCCTCGCTTTCACTCCAAACCAGACCATAGCAGGCCCCCCTCACCGCACAATATACAGAGTCTACTCATCCATCAGGCCGTCCGCCGTTCCCGGTGTAACCAGTGGTAAGTGCACACTGTCTGATGCTGAAGTGTCCGCCTCCGATGCATCCTTATCGTTCTCCAGGTCTGAATCTCTCAGAGATGTCAGCAACAGTTCGCCAGAGATCACTGATACCGCCGCCAACGCCCCTTTGTGCTCCAGCCCAGTTTGTGAGGTCGATGGTTTCCACAGACCTCGCCGCCGGCGTCTTATACTCTGTGATCTTCGGGGTAGCAAATCCTCAGCCATAGCCCTTGTCCCGCGTTCCGGTCCATTCCTCCCAGCACGATAGGATTCTAGCCAAGTCCACGCGTCCTCCGGCGTTTCATGAAAACTCGTTTTCCCATCCAGTATTATGCGAAGCTTGGCTGGGAATAACAGGGAATATTCTATTCCCTCTGTGCGCAGTTCTTTTTTCACGGCTTGGAAGGTCGCGCGGCGCCGTAGAGTCTCAAATGAATAATCCGTGAATAGGGTGACCTTGCTATTGCCGACCTGATAGGGTCCATCCTTGCGTGCCTTTTGAAGAAGCAAGTCTCTGTCTCTAAAATGTAGCAGGCATGCCACCACCGGTCTAGGAGGGCGTCCCTGCTGTGGGGTCTAGCAGGGACACAGTGCGCACGTTCAAGCGTGTAGAAGGCAGATAAGCCCTCAGGTGCCACCTCCGTTCACAGCCAATCCTCCAGATATCTCACCATGTCTGACCCCTTCGTTTTCCCAGGCAGATCCACCACCCGAATGTTGTTGCGCCTATTTCTTCCTTCTGCATCCTCCGCACGCATCTCCAGCACTGCTATCCGGTCTAAGGCGCTCGTCATCGTTGCAGCCAGTACAGTCTGTGCAGGTGCTACCTCTTGGATCACATCTTCCACATGTTTCGAGTGGTCCGCCCGCAGTAGGCCCAGCCCCATCGCCACTTGTGCAATATCCTGCTGCAGGGCAGTTTGCGAGTCCGCGATGGCGGATAGTATCTTATCCAGATGTTGCTGCAGTCCAGGCTCCTGTGCCAGGTCCTGCGCATCTTGTTCAGCTTGAGATGGGGACTCCGCGTCGGAGGTCTGGGAATCTTCATCTCTCCTCCCTCTGGGCTTTTCCATGGTGTCAGCAGGCCTAGTTCAGAGGAAGGGCCCGTGGACCCCAAACGCACCGCGCTCGTCAGGCAGGTACAGGGGCCAAGCCTCAGTCCGGCCGGTTCTCCAGGGCTCTGAGCAGGTGTTCAGTTCATCTTCCGCTGAGTCGCCTCTATCAGCACTTCAATCCAGTGCCTACCGTGCGTCGCGCCAAATGCTTAGGCCCAGACATGGCAGCCAGGTCAGGATTGTGTGGCCCAACACACTCGCGAGCCAGTTGGTCACCCAGCAGCTCAATGCAGGGTAGTGCCCGGGCCCACGCCAGCTCTCATGTGCCTCAGCGTCTCAGCGTCCCCGCAGTACTGTGCAGGTAGTGCCCTTCTTTCCAGCTCCCGGTAGGGCTGCTCCTTCGTTAGGCCCGCCGCGACCTCAAGCCCACGCCGCTCAGTGCCAGCCAGTATCCCCGGGCAATGGGCCTCCCATCTATCCACTACGCGGTTCCATCCACGTGCAGGCAGCCCCCCTTGGGTCCCGGGCAGGGCAACCCGAGCGCTCCGCGATAGTCAGCCAGTGTTTCAAGGCACCAGACTCAGCCCTCGCGTTTCCAGACCGCTAGCCGCACCTCAGGGCCAAATGCGTGTGCCTCCGCGGTCCAGAGCTCCAGCGGCCGCCTCACCTCGCTCTCCGGTTCAGCCCCTTGAACCCCGCAGGCCTCAGCGAGCCCCAGATCCCAGTCTCTCCTCCTCCAACGGCCTCCGGTCCGCGATGCAGGACAAGGGCGGGTCAAGGCCCCACCCTCCGCGAGCTCCGGATCACGGCCTCCTTTCCAATGGCCTCCGGTCCGCAGTGCAGGGCAAGGGTGGATCAGGGCCCCACTCTCCCGCCTCACGCTTCCGGCCCGCTCGACGCAATCACCAGTGCTCCGGCCGCAGCCTCCAGTCAGCGCGGGTCGCCCTCCGCAGCGGCTCCACCAAAGAGAAGCCCCCACCAGTAGTACTCCTCTTCCAGGAGCGCTCCGATCCTTTGGCACCGGGCTCAGCGAGTCACTCCCGATTTAGCCTCGGGGCCCCAGCCGATGTAGTGGCCCCTCAGTCCGTCCGCCGCAAAGGGCAGCATGCTCCGCAGTGCAGTCTCAGCGGCCGCCCACAACACTCACGGCGCTTTGCAGCTCCTCTCAACATCGAGGAGCCGCCATTTTGAGTGAGCTGATCGTGGCCAGCGCCGTTCCGGAATCCCGTCACAGGTATCGGGCTCTCTCAGGCTACCATTCTACACTCGGCTCTGTCTGAAAAACAGCTCAACATTTTCAAAATTCTGCAACTCTGCATTGATTTGGCTTGTAAATTATATTTTTGGAAATTGTCATGTATTAACTATTTAATTTTAATACTATAGGTGATTGAAATTACTGACAAAGAAAGCAAGATTTAGCACCAGGCAACTGAAGTCAGTGCCATAAGAAGGATTATTTTGAAAAACTGAAGGACATCCAGCCTTCTACGTTTAAACAATTTCCCAAATCTAGGTGTGGCGAGGAAGTGGGAGCTGAGGAAAGTACTATACTGTAAGTGAAGTCTCTAATTTAGTTTTCATTAACCCAGAGCAAAGCCATTTCTGTGCACAGAATAACGTTCATCTAAAACATCATGTCATTCCAGAGAGGAAGCACACACTGCATAAAAGAAAGTTATAACAAAAGGTTTCTTCTGCAGACCATCAAAGAAAAGACCCTGAGAGAAGACTCCGAAGCGGACACGTTAACAACCGAAAGATTGTAAAATCACCTTGTACAACAACCGTTTTTAACCAATTACACAAGTTTGAGACTATCTGCCTCTGGATAGAAAACCACGACCCACTCTGCTCACTCTTGCGAAAACCTTACAAATTCACCACTTTATTGTGTTCATAACCATCTCAGATTGTTTCATTTTCATTGTGTACTGTTCTGTAATTCTATGTAAATCGCCTCAACATTATCTGCTGTGCGTGAATGATATGTAAAACTGTTAAAGATAAAAATGGATTAAATAAGCACAGTTGCGCTATAGGTAATGTAAATACATCCTCGTCTTCAGAACTACAAATCTTAACCTTACACCAAACAAAGAAAGGGTAAAAGGAACCGATGTTCTGCAACTGGTGATCCACAATAGTACTGTGCACGTTCTAACGCCCTCAGTTACTGCCATTACGTCAGTGCAAAACGGTACTTATCATTTTATTTATTAAATATCAGACTAACACCTTATCACTGCATTGTTAAGAACCTATACAAATAGATTTGAGAAAATCTTCAGTCACAAAATAAGTTGCTGCCGGATAGGCTATAACCTAAAGACTATTATCTGCTAGAAACATTTCGACAGGTGTTACAGGGCTGCTTCCAGACATAGTTTTCTCAATTCAAGTGTTAAGAAGATTACACGCAATTTCTTTTAGAGATAAATGCTGAACATTATCTAAACAAGCCTGACTCTAAAATCGGGTTCCCTCTTACCGTGGCACATAAGCAAGAGAAAACTAATCGCAGAGATATTAACTCTAGGTATACACCTTATAAAAATACGGACTGTGAGACCAAATTCAGTGTTCAAAACCACCTAGATGAAGGCAAAATAACCTAATTTGGGGGAAAAAGTTACATGTGCCAAAAAAGACACAGCCATAAATCTTATCTCACAGAATTTGACAGAATGCATACTGGGGGAATCCACTCTCAGTGCAAAGTATGCCAAAAAAGTTTCAGGCGTAAATCTTATCTCACTGAGCATATGAGAATCCACACTGGGGAAAAACACTCTCCGTGCAAAGTATGTCAAAAAAGTTTCAGGCGTAAATCTTATCTCACTGAGCATATGAGAATCCACACTGGGGAAAAACCTTATCAGTGCTCTGAATGCCAGAAAAGTTTTAGTTTCAAAGCGACTCTATATGAACATGCATTAACCCACTCTGGGGAAAAACCTTACCAGTGCGCTGAATGCCAAAAAAGTTTCTGCCGTAAATCTAAACTCACTAAACATATGAGATTCCACTCTGGCGAAAAACCTTATCATTGCGCTGAATGCCAGAAATGTTTCAGTGACAAAGGAGGACTCACTCTACATACAAGGACCCACACTGGGGAAAAACCTTATCAGTGCTCTGAATGCCAGGAAAGGTTTTGTAACAAATCGAGTCTATCTCGACATGCATTAACCCACACTGGGGAAAAACCTTATCAGTGCTCTGAATGCCAGAAATGTTACAGTGACCAAAGCAGTCTCACTCGGCATATAAGAACCCACATTGGGGAAAAATCTTTTCAGTGCTCTGAATGCCAGAAATGTTTTAGTGACCAAAGCAGTCTCACTCGGCATATCAGAACCCACACTGGGTATAAACCTTTTCAGTGCTCTGAATGCCAGAAATGTTTCAGTTACAAAATCAGACTCACTGAACATATAAGAACCCACACTGGGGAAAACCCTTATCAGTGCTCTGAATGCCCAAAACATTTCAAACTTAAATCACTTCTAACTGCACATTTGAGATTCCACACTGGGGAAAAACCTTATCAGTGCTCTGAATGCCCAAAAAATTTCAACCGTAAATCAATTCTAACTGCACATTTGAGATTCCACACTGGGGAAAAACCTTATCAGTGCTCTGAATGCCAGAAAAGGTTTAGTTTCAAAGCGACTCTATATAAACATGCATTTACCCACTCTGTGGGAAAACCTTATCAGTGCTCTGAATGCCAGAAATGTTTCAGTACAAAAAGTAGTCTCACACAGCACATAAGAATCCACACAGGCGAACAACCTTATCAGTGCTCTGAATGTCAGAAATGTTTCATAAACAAATTCAGTCTCACTAAGCATATAATAACCCACACTGGGGAAAGACCTTATCAGTGCTCTGAATGCCCAAAAGATTTCAGACGTAAATCACATCTCACTGCACATGT
Source organism: Lissotriton helveticus (assembly GCF_964261635.1). Classification (NCBI taxonomy): domain Eukaryota; kingdom Metazoa; phylum Chordata; class Amphibia; order Caudata; family Salamandridae; genus Lissotriton; species Lissotriton helveticus. The sequence continues at coordinate 439,755,373 of NC_136058.1, forward strand.
GAGATTCCACACTGGGGAAAAACCTTATCAGTGCTCTGAATGCCAGAAATGTTTCAGTGACAAAATAATACTCACTCAACATACAAGAACCCACACTGGGGGAAAACCTTATCAGTGCTCTGAATGCCACAAATGTTTCAGTGTAAAAAGCAATCTTACTCAGCATATAAGAACCCACACTGGGGAAAAACCTTATCAGTGCTCTGAATGCCACAAATGTTTCAGTGAAAAAATCAGTCTCACTCAGCATATAAGAAGCCATACTGGGGAAAAACCTTTTCAGTGCTCTGAATGCCAGAAATGTTTCAGTGAAAAAGGCAGTCTCACTTACCATATAAGAATCCACACTGGAGAAAAACCTTATCAGTGCTCCGAATGCCTAAAATGTTTTAGCCAAAAATCTCGTCTCACTCAACATGTGAGAATCCACACTAGAGAAAAAAAATTATCAGTGCTCTAAATGTCAGAAAATATTCAGAGGTAGTGATGGTTACAAGCGCCATAAGAAAACACACTATCAAAATATTTTAGTGCTCCAAGTGCCAGAAAAGCATCAATTTTAAACGCAATCTCACTCTACATGAGCAGACGCACACAGGGAAAAAACATTACCTATGCTGTGAATGCCAGAAATTTCTATTTGATTGGCACAGCCTCACTAACCATAAGCGACTCCATACTGATGAAAAACCTTACGAGTGCTCCGAATGCCAGAAAAGCTGCAGAGAAAAATGCTATCTCACCATGAGAAACTCCACACTGGAGAAAATCCTTATGCCTTAAAAGCTTGTATCTAAAAGGCTGTTCTGCTTCATGAGAGATCCCACTCTGGGGAAAAACCTTAGGAGTGCTCGAAATGCAAGCAACGTTTTGGTTACAAATTACTTCTCACTTGACATGAGCGGGGAAAAAGCCTTATGTGTGTTCTGAATGTCAGATAAGGTTTAGTCTCAAATACAATGTCACTTCACAAGAGAGAATTCCCACTGGACTAAAGCCTAATACAGGAGGGTTAAAGCCAGAAACGTTTTACTCAGAAAGGAGATCTCACTAAACATGAGAAATGCATCCACACCACGTGAAAAGTAAGGCGTATCTTGAGTTGCAGAAAAGCTTCTAACAACCTGCCTTTACATGAGAGAGCACATATTGTAGTTTCAATATAATTCATCAAGAAACTCTTGCAGGATAACTTAGGCTGCCCGCTTGCAACCTTCAAAGAAATTTCAGGCCTGGAATTTTTTTTAATTGCAACCGAATCCACAATTTGAGTATCTGAAAGTTACAAAACTCTTAAGGTCTTTACTTGACACAGAGAAGTGTTAGTGCTTGCAAAAATCAACTAATTGCCAAACAAATCACAATATTAATGTCTTAAATTTTACTCCACCCAAAAGGTTTCTACTCACCCTTGTTTCTTAACATATGACTGATATCTATATTTTCATGGTAAGATTAAGCCTATGCGGAGTTCCTCAATGAAGAACTCCGCAAAGTGACAAAAAAACTCTGGCGGTCTACGCAGATTTCCGCAAGCATCAGAGTGCGTAAGGGTCATGCCGTTCGTGGTGATTTTGATCTCCTGGTGTTTGTCCCGTCCTATAAAAATAATTGCGAAAGGCACCATCTGCAGCACAAGAGGATGCAGCTGCTTCTACTCAAGCGGCAGCTTTGTCAATGCGAAGGAAGGTTTCTCAATGCGAGTGGTGTGACCGGCCACGACCACTTGCATTGAGAAATCCGACGACCCGCTTTGAGAAATCTCGCCAGGAGGTTGATTTTGCTAGACCATGGCGAGCGCGAGCAAGGAAAAATCTCATCAGGAGGTGGATTTTCCTGGCTCCAGCACATAACGTTGAAGAGTGTGAGCGTTGAAAAAACCTTGCTATGCTCCATGGAGCGGAGTTTTTAGGAACTACGTGAGCTCGGCGGAGTACGGAAAACTCCGCCTGCGGAGTTCACCACCCAAAATGAGATAATATACAACAGCAGGTAAACATAACACACCAGTTACTTGCCTTTGGTAATACTTTTTCTGGTCGCTACTCCTTTACTGCAGATTTCTCACCTTGTGAATATTCCACACACACCAGACTGGGTCCTCCAACTTTAAAGCAGAGTAGGAGACAACATGCAGCTCAGTGTCGACGTCATTCTGCTACAGAAGTGACAAGCGGAGACTCAAAGAAGCACTTCCCAGGCGCACTGTGAATAACTACAGAGGCCTATGAGTTCATTATCTCACAGGTCGGTATCACATATGCAGACCCTGGCCAGATATTAATTCACAATTTTTACCATGATTAGAATTCAGATGAGGCCTTTTCATTTCCCAAAATTCTAATTGTGCTCTCAGCAGCAAGTGTATATATAAATCGTTGAGTGATGACTGCGCAGTGCTCAAGATGAAAGTGATATGATGATAAAACAGTCTGATCTGCATTTTGTACACAGAAACAGGGCTGTAAATACTTTTGTACAATACAAGTTAAGCAAAGGCGATTCTTAGAAGACATAATTTATATGAAATAGTCCCTGTATAGTTAATGTTTCGACCGTTCCAGTTAATTACCATGGTCTCATTAGGACGGTAGATCGCCCCTCTCCAATATGCTCTTCAACTATATTCAATACAACACAGTAAGGATTCTTCTGTATCTCGAGGCACCGTACCTGGGAGGAAGTCAAATTCAACTAAGCGGTTCCAGCTCCTGTTCGCCAGACCAAACAACTGCAGCCAGTGATTCCTCGGCTCGCTGTCAAACAAGTTCAAGTGTGACTCTTCCTGATGAGACCATCATCATTGACTGTCTTGTCTGTTAGAAGCTGCACCAGCCCCCCTGTGATGGTGGACCGGAAGACCTTGACCGCTGATGGTGATGAAGTAGCAGCCTAATTTCCAGAAAGGCATGTTGGCCATCAGTTGTTGGATGGCCAACAATTGCCTTAAACTTAACTCTGAAAAAACAGAGGTTATGATATTCGGCAAATTACTGCCAAATTGGTCTTCTTCATGGTGGCCATCTTCTTTGGTGCCCCTTCCACTGCCAGTCACCAAAGTCAGAAATGTGGGCGTCATATTTGACGACAGACTGTCCTTTGTCCCTCATTTTTTAATTTTTTTTTATTTATTTGTTATTTTCAAACACCCACAACAAATAAGAGGATGGGCAATTGCCTTTACATGGAGCCCGACCATTAGGAAGAGGAGATAGTGTCATCGTTACACAATCAAGGTTAATCAACGATCCCAAGTCAACCCAGACACAGATACACCTCAATACCAGTATTGCCACAGTTTCAAAGTTCCTATAATTCTTCATGCTGCTATGGTTAATGTCTTCTGCATCAAAGCCTCATCCTAGTCTTCCTCAGATGCCCGCCCCAAAATCGCCCTACCCCTCACCCCCCTGCCGGCGCTACTGTCTTAAGGCTAAGTGGGATCAAATGGTGAGTCATATTGTACGGGTTCCCCAGGTGACCTCATTTTAACAACATTATTAAGCATCCTGACTACTATGGAAGCCGGGAATCGCCTCACGCTCTGCGCCTCAATATCAAGATACCTAGTCTACTGGTCTCCCTCAGCCATTAATGCGCTCGCCTCTGAGTCAGTTTCTAGATCTGTCGCTTTCAGCTCTCACAAGGGCCTCCCAGGCTTGCGCCGCCTCTAATGCCTTGTCATTAAGGGATCTATGGGCTTGCTGTAATCGAACTGAGCTCTTGCTGTTTGCCCACTTAAGGAATGCAGATTTCCACCTTATATAGCTAGGAGCCGCCGCTGCTTTCCAGTGGGATGTAATTTCTCGTTTAGCAAGCACCAATCCTAAGTCTATGAATTTGCTAGTTAACTTCATTTTGCCAGTATGTGGAAACCAATGTAGCAGGCAAGTCCCCCCATTCGGTGCCATCTGTCGCCCCGTTATATTACAGAGTAAAGCTGTTATCTCTTCCCAATATGTCCAATCTACAGCGGGGGCAAAGAGCCGTATTAACATGGAAATATTGGTTGATTTTAGCCGGCGTAAGATATGCCCTGTGCAATATAAAAAATTGAATCAGCTGGAATCTAGCATTCCTGGTGCACTTCCATGCCCATTTAAGTATCTGCGACCAGGCCGCGTCAGGTATCTCTTTAGCTAAATCCACCGCCCACTGCTCACGTAGCCTCTGCTGCGGTGCCAATCCCTCTCCCAGCATACGTTTATGTAAACAAGTGACCGCCTTATACGTGCCCGCCGCCATCACTACACATTGACACGTCTCGCTCGTTGGCGTTTCCGAAAGGCCAGTGCCCCAGTGCTTCTGGAATGCGGCAACCAGGGCAGCATGCAATAAGAAGTGACCCTGCAGGAGTCCAAAGTTTTCCTGTAATGCGCCATAAGGTAATAGTACACCATCTCCAAATAAATCACCCACCATCTGGAGTCCCAGTGTTTCCCACTCCGCGAGGGCAGACCAATCTCCGCCATGTGGCAGGGCCGTGCACATGCCCATCGGTATTTCCGAGGCGTAAGGTCGCTGTACCCCAACTCTGCTGTAGTAGCGTTTCCAGCAATGTCTCAGGACACATTCTGCAGATGACAAATCGGTAGCCCGTAACCCTTGCTGCAGTACCACAAACGATAGAACATGCCGCGGAACATCCGGCTCAGTCTCTCGCTCCGGCCCTTGAAACTCCTGCGCCACCGCCTGGGTGAGGTGTTGGAACTGTGCAGCTAAATAATATAATTCAAAATCAGGGACAGCTAGGCCTCAGCTCTTGGGCAGATCACATTATCGAACGCCACTCGGCACCTCCCTATTCCCCAAATAAAGCCCCACACCATAGAGCAGAGTTGCCGGAATAGTGCGACGGGTATACGTATAGGCAAGGTCCGGAAGAAATCTAAAAGCCGAGGGAGCGCCACCATTTTCAACAATGCTACTCGGCCTGCTACAGACAGTGGCAGAGTCCCCCAGAAATGCATGCTGCCCTTAAGCCCCCGTAACGCTCTACCTATGTAACCTTCAAGCAGATCTTCCTGCCTATGAAAAACGTGCGTCCCCAAATATTGAAGGAACCTAGGTTCCCATACCAAATCAGGCGGTAGGTCAGGTTGGACACACGCTCCGGCCGCCGGAAACACACATGTCTTCGCCCAATTACTCGCAGGCCAGAGATACCCCCAAATTGGCTGAGCAAGGAGCGCGGTCCCTCCAATGCGCCTCCCGCATCTCTCAAAAACAGCAGCAGATCGTCTGCATATAATGAGATATAATGTGACTGACCACCGAGCCTCAAGCCCCTGAACGCCCTACCCATCCTGGCCCTCGCCGCTAACGGTTTCATCGCTAGGGCTAAGAGCAGCAGGGAGAGTGGGCAACCATGGGGTAGTACCACGCCCTACTGGGTACGAAGAGGATACATTTCTGCCAACCCTCACTCTGGCGCTTGCCGACGAATATAATATTTCAGTCCAGCATGTATATCCCTCGCCAAGCCAGAAGGCTTTCATGACTGAGAATAGGTAGGGCCAGTCCAAGCTGTCAAATGCCTTTGCAATGTCCACTGAGAGGACAACTGCGTGCCCCTCCGCTCCATGGTCCCCATCTAGTATCTGTATCAGTCTGTGTATGTTGCCAGCAGTATTGCGAGTCGGGATGAAGCCGGCTTGGTCAGAGTGTACCAGCCGCGTCATTAAGGGAAGGATTCTCGTAGTCAATACACGACTCAGTATTTTATAGTCAGTGGTGAGCATAGATAGAGGTAGGTATGCGGACGGGTCGGTCGGGGTCTTCCCTGGTTTAAGGAGGGGAATGATGATGGCCTCCCTGGTGTAGGTCGGCAACACACCCCACTGTCTGGCCTCTTTACATACCGTCAACAGTCTGGGGGCCAGGAGGTCGACATATGCTGAATAGAATTCTATGGGCAACCCATCGCTGCCCGGAGTTTTGTTGCGCGCCAATTGTTTAATGGCACAACGAATTTCAGTGAGTCTGATGTCCCGACCAAGGGACTCCGCCTCTTCCGCCTCGACGGTCCTCCAAAAATGCCTGCACATCCATCTCCCCTGTTTGTAAGCAACTCGTATATAAGTCCGCGTAGAAGGACCTAAACCGATCATTTATTTGATGTTGCGTATATTCCAGTCGTCCTGAGGATGAAGTCAATGCCAATATGGGCACACACCTAGGGGTGGGATCGGCCAACCATGCCAATAGCTTACCCACCTTATCCCGTTCAGCATGTGCGCGGGCTAAGTAAGCTCTGTGGTCGAAGCACCGTAAGCGCTCCACGACCACTGCTACTGTTTCTCTCCGGGCCTGGACTGTGTCCCGGTCCTCGGTGCCACCAGAGTGGGCACTTTCAGCCTCCCTAAGAGCCTGTTCCTCAGTTTAAATTTCTTGCAGCAATAGCTTCCGCACACCACCCATTTATTAATACGAATCCAGTGAATCACTACTTTAAAAGCGTCCCATTCCAGGGCAGTCGTTGAGGCCGAGCCTTCATTTTCCGCAAAATATCGCTCAACACCAACACCCAGTTCAGTATGGAAGGCTGGGTCTTCCAGCAACTCCGGGTGCAGCTTCCAGGTTGGAACTATAGGGCGCTCCGCAACTCAATAGAAGCTCACCAATAATGGATTATGGTCTGAGATGGTGCGCGATAAATATTCGCTACCAAGCGCCATGGTCGCCAATCCTGGGCTGCATTAGACCGCGTCAAGCCGAACATGCAAGTCATGCAAAGCTGAGAAATACGAATAATCCCTATCTTCCGGGTGCTGCACTCGCCACACATCCACAAAGCCCCAGTGATTCTACCACTGAACCCTGCTTTTCCCCAATTTATGAATCGCGGCGGTGGGTAGCGGAGGGTCCGATCTGTCCATAGCCACATCCACAATAGAGTTAAAATCCCCACCCATCAGAACCGGGTTCGTAAAATAGTCAGCTAGGGTGACAGATAAGCTCTCCAAGAAGGGTGCCTGCTCCACATTGGGGGCATAAATACTGCAAAGTGTCACCTCCCGCCCATAGAGGCTTCCGAGGACCACATCATAGCGGCCCTCGGGATCTACCAGGTGGTCAATCATTTGGAAGGGAACCCTAGCCCTAATCCAAATCAGCACCCCTCGCGCAAAAGCTGAGTAAGTAGTGTAATAAAGTTGCCCTCGCCATCTGCGCTGCAGAGCCAGCCCTTCTGCTCTAGTCAGGTGTGTTTCTTGCAGGAAGGCTATCTGCGCGCCTCCAAGCACTAAGTAGGAGTGGACTTATACCTGCGCTGCATGGAGTGCAATCGCTGCACATTCCAAGTCACACATTTCCCATCAGGTAACCCATAGTATCGACACAGAAACCTCACATTACATCTTAACCGCGCTGGCGGACTCCCTCCCCCATACAAATCATTCCTTTCCCCCAACAATCCCACCCCACCCTCAACACCGCCCTCCCCCCCAAGAACAGGCACTAACGTAGTGAATCCCATCCAAACTAGCCCAACGTATGCCTCAACCGGTATCAAGGCCATCTAACTGGGAACCATCCGGTGGGGGCTGGAAGGAGCCTCGCACACAATCAGTCATTAGTCAGCCGACACCCAGCCTCCGCCCCTAGAATCCCCCACTAATCCCTCCCACCCAGCTCCCCCCAAGCATAGTTCCACACACTGCATTAACCTAAGCTACAGTCCGTACTGTCCACCCTGAGTGAAGCCCGGGTTCTCCTTCAGTTCAGTGCCAGTAAGACCCTTAAGGGGCGCACCGCATTTGCTATATCCCCCTCGCTTTCACTCCAAACCAGACCATAGCAGGCCCCCCTCACCGCACAATATACAGAGTCTACTCATCCATCAGGCCGTCCGCCGTTCCCGGTGTAACCAGTGGTAAGTGCACACTGTCTGATGCTGAAGTGTCCGCCTCCGATGCATCCTTATCGTTCTCCAGGTCTGAATCTCTCAGAGATGTCAGCAACAGTTCGCCAGAGATCACTGATACCGCCGCCAACGCCCCTTTGTGCTCCAGCCCAGTTTGTGAGGTCGATGGTTTCCACAGACCTCGCCGCCGGCGTCTTATACTCTGTGATCTTCGGGGTAGCAAATCCTCAGCCATAGCCCTTGTCCCGCGTTCCGGTCCATTCCTCCCAGCACGATAGGATTCTAGCCAAGTCCACGCGTCCTCCGGCGTTTCATGAAAACTCGTTTTCCCATCCAGTATTATGCGAAGCTTGGCTGGGAATAACAGGGAATATTCTATTCCCTCTGTGCGCAGTTCTTTTTTCACGGCTTGGAAGGTCGCGCGGCGCCGTAGAGTCTCAAATGAATAATCCGTGAATAGGGTGACCTTGCTATTGCCGACCTGATAGGGTCCATCCTTGCGTGCCTTTTGAAGAAGCAAGTCTCTGTCTCTAAAATGTAGCAGGCATGCCACCACCGGTCTAGGAGGGCGTCCCTGCTGTGGGGTCTAGCAGGGACACAGTGCGCACGTTCAAGCGTGTAGAAGGCAGATAAGCCCTCAGGTGCCACCTCCGTTCACAGCCAATCCTCCAGATATCTCACCATGTCTGACCCCTTCGTTTTCCCAGGCAGATCCACCACCCGAATGTTGTTGCGCCTATTTCTTCCTTCTGCATCCTCCGCACGCATCTCCAGCACTGCTATCCGGTCTAAGGCGCTCGTCATCGTTGCAGCCAGTACAGTCTGTGCAGGTGCTACCTCTTGGATCACATCTTCCACATGTTTCGAGTGGTCCGCCCGCAGTAGGCCCAGCCCCATCGCCACTTGTGCAATATCCTGCTGCAGGGCAGTTTGCGAGTCCGCGATGGCGGATAGTATCTTATCCAGATGTTGCTGCAGTCCAGGCTCCTGTGCCAGGTCCTGCGCATCTTGTTCAGCTTGAGATGGGGACTCCGCGTCGGAGGTCTGGGAATCTTCATCTCTCCTCCCTCTGGGCTTTTCCATGGTGTCAGCAGGCCTAGTTCAGAGGAAGGGCCCGTGGACCCCAAACGCACCGCGCTCGTCAGGCAGGTACAGGGGCCAAGCCTCAGTCCGGCCGGTTCTCCAGGGCTCTGAGCAGGTGTTCAGTTCATCTTCCGCTGAGTCGCCTCTATCAGCACTTCAATCCAGTGCCTACCGTGCGTCGCGCCAAATGCTTAGGCCCAGACATGGCAGCCAGGTCAGGATTGTGTGGCCCAACACACTCGCGAGCCAGTTGGTCACCCAGCAGCTCAATGCAGGGTAGTGCCCGGGCCCACGCCAGCTCTCATGTGCCTCAGCGTCTCAGCGTCCCCGCAGTACTGTGCAGGTAGTGCCCTTCTTTCCAGCTCCCGGTAGGGCTGCTCCTTCGTTAGGCCCGCCGCGACCTCAAGCCCACGCCGCTCAGTGCCAGCCAGTATCCCCGGGCAATGGGCCTCCCATCTATCCACTACGCGGTTCCATCCACGTGCAGGCAGCCCCCCTTGGGTCCCGGGCAGGGCAACCCGAGCGCTCCGCGATAGTCAGCCAGTGTTTCAAGGCACCAGACTCAGCCCTCGCGTTTCCAGACCGCTAGCCGCACCTCAGGGCCAAATGCGTGTGCCTCCGCGGTCCAGAGCTCCAGCGGCCGCCTCACCTCGCTCTCCGGTTCAGCCCCTTGAACCCCGCAGGCCTCAGCGAGCCCCAGATCCCAGTCTCTCCTCCTCCAACGGCCTCCGGTCCGCGATGCAGGACAAGGGCGGGTCAAGGCCCCACCCTCCGCGAGCTCCGGATCACGGCCTCCTTTCCAATGGCCTCCGGTCCGCAGTGCAGGGCAAGGGTGGATCAGGGCCCCACTCTCCCGCCTCACGCTTCCGGCCCGCTCGACGCAATCACCAGTGCTCCGGCCGCAGCCTCCAGTCAGCGCGGGTCGCCCTCCGCAGCGGCTCCACCAAAGAGAAGCCCCCACCAGTAGTACTCCTCTTCCAGGAGCGCTCCGATCCTTTGGCACCGGGCTCAGCGAGTCACTCCCGATTTAGCCTCGGGGCCCCAGCCGATGTAGTGGCCCCTCAGTCCGTCCGCCGCAAAGGGCAGCATGCTCCGCAGTGCAGTCTCAGCGGCCGCCCACAACACTCACGGCGCTTTGCAGCTCCTCTCAACATCGAGGAGCCGCCATTTTGAGTGAGCTGATCGTGGCCAGCGCCGTTCCGGAATCCCGTCACAGGTATCGGGCTGCGCCGTCGGGTGAGTCCAGATCGCCCAGGGCCTGCTCTTCTCCGTCGTGTCGCCCCCTGGTGGTGCCTGGGGGGATCCTAGGGGGTCATTTAACAGGATTACAGCGGGGTTCGCGGGCGGAGCTCCGCGCTTACACCGCTGCCTGCATCGGCGTCCAAGCCACCCCCCCCGTCCTTTGTCCCTCATGCCAACGCTGTGGTTTCATCATCATTCCATGAATTGCGAATGATAAAAAAGCTCTTACCTTTCCTACCTCTTGGGGCTTGAAAGACACCAGTAAGCACCTTAGTTATGTCCACCATTGACTATTGCAATGGGCTCCTTAATAATGCTCAAAGCAAAGTCCTCCATAAATTCCAAGTGGTTCAAAACTCAGCAGCCAGAATGCTATCAGGTACCCCCAAATACAAAACCATCTCACATATACTTCACCAGTATCATTGGCTCCCCGTGAAAAATCGAATTAAGTTTAAAGCCCTCTGTATTGCATACAAAGCTTCACGCAACTCCGGACCTCTGTTTATGAATGAGGCCCTGATGCTTACATTCCAAATTGGGCCTTACGCTCTTCCACAGCAATCTTGCTAAAGGTACCTCGTACTAAGACAGCATCATGGGGTGACAAGCGATTCACTGTTGCTGCAGCGAAACTTTGGAAGTCCCTCCCAATTCATATCTGTGCCAGCCAGTCCTCACTGGCTTTCAGAAAAATGACAAAAACATGGCTGTTTACTCAATAAGCTACTCTGTAGTCTGGTTCATGCTCGTTGTCCCCAACGCCGAGACACCTTCAGTTATTTGCACGCTTTACAAATCAAATAAATAAATAAATAAGATAAGTAACTTGTTCGTTTTGTGCCATCCATGGATGGTGCATCAATTGAGAAAGAGGGCAGATAATGAACAACATTAAGAAATAAAGAAAACTGGGTGGGTGCCAGTGCACAGCTTGGCGAACACCTTAATTGATAGGAAATCGTTCAGTCACCTGGCCCTAGGTTCTCCAGCAAACCTGGGCGTAATTACCCACATGTAGACGGATCAATAGGCTCAAGAGCCTCCTGGGATGGCCCATATCACCCAAAACCTGCCATAGCCTACTTCGTGGAACCAGGTCAAAAGCAGATTTAATGTCAATGAAGGCAACATACACTTTGCCCTGCCGACCACAACGATCTTCCAATAGAATAAAAGGAAGCGGAAAACCTGATAAAATGTGGATATCTTCTTCCGAAAGCCTGTCTGAAAGGGGGATACAATATGATGGCTTTAGCAGCAGTCCATTCCTCAATCCTGCTCAAGACCAATTGGGCAGAAATTTTCTCCGCACAGTTGATCAAGCTGATCAGCCTGTAATTGGCTGGATAGAATCTATCTCTGTTCTTATATATCGGGACGACGTCCGCTCCCTTCCAAGAGTCAGGTACTGGGGCACCACTGATAATGGCATTAGTTAAGAAAAGGTTATACCAAGACAATTTATCTCTTTCTAGCAGAAGTGTATAAGCTGGAATGCTGTCTAATACTGGAGTTCTACCTCTCATTATTACATCCAGAGCAAAGGGTGTCGGCCAGGTCAAGGAAAGGGCCAGGTACAGCTATAGAGTTGTCTGTTTACACAGTCCCCAGCACAGTGTCCTGCTCATTAAAAGGAGTTACTGAATAAAGATTGGAGAAATGAACAACTCAGGTCTGGGGAGAAATGTTATGAAGCAGAGACTTCTCTCCCCTCCACTTTACAAGTGCCCAAAACCTGGGGAAGTTCTTAAGAGAGAAAACCAATTTGAGTTCCTGCCATCTTTCTTCCTGCCATCTTTCTTCCTCCCATTCTTTCTTAGCCCGAGACTGGGCCCTTTTGTACCTCTCTCCACCCAGACTGATTTCTGAGATGTCCTTTGTGCAAAGTGCCTTACCCTGATATCGACGTGATATTCTGATTTCCTTATTAAACCAATTGTTTCTTAAGGAGAATTCCGTTTGTGGCCGTTAATAGGGCCTATAAGGTAGGACAGTATTTTTTTTAAGTTGTTGTGGAAGCACTCATTGGCTTGCCACACTCTTAGTACTTGCAAATTGATTTTGTGAAGGTAGTGATAGATTGATCTTCACCTCGCCAGATGACCAAAATATCGTTGATACACACATATAACTGAAATCCCAATTGGCACAGACAAACCATGGGAACAAAAGCAGTGATTGGGATCGAATGGGGCCTGAACACCATTTTCCCTTGTCCATGTAGGCTAGGCCCAAATCTCCATTGGTTGCTATAGGAACAAGGGAGTTGTCCCTTTTCTGACAGAGGGGGCGCCATTAGACTTGACCTTTTCCACGTGAGCGATTTTTCAGGGTGTGTGGTGAAGTGCCACCAGTCACCTACCATACAAGAGAATACATATGGCTAACCATTTAGAATGATGGCTCCTGATAACCAGGTGCCTTTGAATATGTGTGAGGAACACTGCCTGTTCTTCTCTATATTTTCATGTATATCTCTTTTTTTATTGCCCTCTCATAAGCTCAGAAGAAGATTAGTACCACCAGATACCTGTAACAGACTGTCCATTGGACATGGTCCAACCATCCTACACTTATCCATACAAGATTGGGCACTCTGATTCGTGTGCACTGACATATCTATACCCTTAGACGTATGGGGCCGACCGCTTGCAACAGGATACATGTGTAGTGCAAGGGACATGGTTTACACACCCATCACTCATTTCTACTATAGGCAATCTGGTTTTCGGGGGGGGGGTGCTTATTTTCCTAATGGGTCTTCTGCCCTTCGGTATACGCCTCTTACCCTTTAAAAACACATGCCAGTACATTGTGGTGTTTGCATTTAACTTGGATGGAGGCCCGGCTTTAGTGATTCTATTCCACGTGAAGAAGCGGCTGTGTGTGACAGAAGCACGAAAGCCTTCCGCATTTAGTGAACGTTCATTCAGATTCATGCTGCCGGCATGGGACTACATTTCTCAAGTACTCATGGTCTTGTGACTGCATCAGAGTGATGCGATTATACAACCTGAGTGAGAAGACACACACCAAATTTGGCTTTAGCGAGCCCCGGATCCTCTATTCAAACAACAGCAATTACTCTGGTCACCGTCCTCCATCTGCTGTGGTATAACAGATTGCTGGCTCCCTGTATACAGGTACGGGTCTCGGACCCTACGTTTGTTATATCTGTAATTGTTTTGAGGAAGCGTGTTCCTTGTATACAGGAATGGGTCCCTGAACCTACCTTTTTGTTTCACTTGAATCTTTTGTGCACTAAGCCCGTCTTTTCTTTTGTTATGAAAACGGAAAGAATGTTGCATTTGTGTTAAAGATATGGAAGTTTCAAAGCACACTCTCTCATGTCGTAGGAAAGATCTCAGTGCAATGTGTCAGGTGTTGTGTTTTGAAAACAAAGCACGATGCACCCATGCTGAGGTCAACTATTTTAAGCGCATTTCCTCCATTGCATTGCAGCCTTGTTATTTTCAGTGCATATCAAACACGTCCACTGTTTTACATTTGAAGAATGCTGCATGTATGTTAAAACTAGGCAGTGTTATCATGGGCCTTACCGCTGCATATTTTGATGGGGCAGTTTCTTCTGAAATCTAAGCACACTGTACTTGTGTGTTAGGCCAACTAGCTCTAAGAGTCTTTTTTTCCCCATAACACCACGTTTGCTATGGAAGTTACTGCCCTAGGTTCTGCCTTTGTTCACCCTGTACTGCCTTAACACACACTTGTTGTGAGGCACGAGCCATCAAAAGCATTGATACACAAACTTCAAGGCAGACACACGACTGCCTCCACGTTCTTGGCGTGTCTCCCCCTAGTGTTAAACACCATTACGCTGCCCGCTTGTCTCGATAGACCTTAGTGACATCTGAATACATGCCTGGGGAAACTTTAAGGGACTTTACAGCCATACGAAAATACCTCAATCACTATTGCAGACACCGCCAATGAGTATTTAGATGGTTTTTAATCTACATGGGCACACTTTTTCTTTACACTTCTTTGTGAAATGCCTAGAATTACAACCTTCCAGAAGACTTATTTTCTTACCATGCTCCCCTTCCAATAATTCTTTTATAGGGCGGATAGCCGCATGCCACAGTAGTTCAGGCACATTTCCCGACGTCAGCGGATTAACCCTTCTACAGTATATTGTTATTGTAGTGAACCTTGTTGTCTAAAAATTATTTTATTTTTCACCTATACTAAGAATAACAGACATTTACTATACAGTATATGGTTGTGTCCCGTTCGGATGGCTTTGTATGTCCTGGATTGAATAGCTTTGAAATGTAACGCTAGCATAGTTGTTCAAATGTCTGACCTAGATTTTTTCAAACCAGTCTTATATTTCCTATGTATGTGTTCTTTTAGGTACCACCAGTGAATTCACCACTCTATATGAAGATTAATATGATCACTGGATGGTTTTGTATATTAAAATCCTTCTTTATACTCATATCGGTTCGTACACCCTTTTGTAGGTCCCACCTGCGAGGCTTTTAATAAGGGCCTAATTTAGGACGGCCCCGCGCCGCACGGCCACCAGCTGCTGCGAGTGCCTCCCCGCCTGCCTCTCTGCTCGGCCGTCCGCCGCGCTCACCTCGTGGTCGCCTCTGGCTCTGTTCGTCATTATTGCTGTAAATTTATTGTAGTTGCATTTTTCTTTCGTGCCTGTATTTAGTAGTTGCATTGTTCCTTTGTTTGCTGTATTTTGTCCCTGTTTCCCCTCTTTTCTGACTGTTTGTTTTACCCCGTCTCTCCCCACCCCGCTCCCCGCTTCCCGCCACCGCCGCTAAACCCCGCCCCTTTTGCATTCTGTACCCTCCCCGCTCCCGCCTCCCAGCTGCTCCGCCCTCCCTCGCACTTCGCCATATATGGCGACCGTGCGCACGCGCAGCGGGCGCGCCCCAAGCGCGTTGAAGGTGCGCCAAAGGTAAGCCCGTCTGCGCCTGGACCGCGCCCAGGGCCAAGACCCCTGGCCCCCACCGACGGAAGCCGACCCGACGAACCTACAACGCCGCCGAACTCATCGCACTCAACACCGGCGCCATCCCGGGATGCCACTGAGCCACCCCCAAGCACACCCACGGACCCTTCAGCTGCCACGCCTGCAAGTTCACCTGCATCCGGACCTACCCTGCACCAGCACCCGCCAAGCCGAACACCAGCAGCAACCACCTCAAGTGCATCCTGCTCAACACCCGCTCCGTCCACAGACACGCCATCGAACTCTGGAACCTCCTCGACACCACAGCCCCTGACATCGCCTTCCTCACGGAGACCTGGATGAACGCCTCCTCCGCGCCCGACATCGCCATCGCCATCCCGGATGGCTACAAGATCACCCGGAGGGACCGCACCGCCAACCAGATAGGAGGAGGCATCGCCATCATCCACAGAGACACCATCCGCATCACGACCAACACCGACGACACCCTTACCACCGCCGAACACCTGCACTTCCAGATCCACACCGACCCGAAGACCACCCTCAGAGGCACCCTGATCTACCGACCCCTGGGACCACGCACACGATTCAGCGAGGACATCGCCGACTTCATCAGCCCGCACGCCCTCCCCTCCGCCGACTACATCCTCCTGGGGGACCTCAACTTCCACCTGGAGAACAACAGCGACCGTAACACCATCACCCTGCTCGACAACCTCGCCAACCTCGGACTCAAACAGCTGGTGTCCACCCCCACCCACCTCGCCGGACACACACTCGACGCCGTTTTCTCATCCAGCAAAGACATCGCCTTCAGCCACGCAACAAGACTCCACTGGACGGACCACAGCTGTGTCCACTTCACCTTCAAAAGAAAGACGATCCACCACCACCAGCAACAGGTTGCCCGAAGAAGCTGGAACAAGATCACAGCCGACCAGCTCACCGCCTCCCTGAGCCAGCACCCTCCCGCAGGCTCAACGAACCCCAGCCAGGCCGCCGACAACCTCACTAAGTGGATCAGCAACTGCGCGGACGAACTCGGCCCTCTGAGGACCCCGCCCAGCAGACCCGGCAGCAGGAAAACCCCATGGTTCACCGACTAACTCAAGAGCTCCAAGAAGAACTGCCGAGCCCTCGAGAAAGCATGGAGAAGGGAACCAACAATGAACAACATGTCCACCCTCAAGCTCGCCACCCGGAAACACCACCAACTGATCCGCGCCACCAAGAAAACTGCATACAAGGACCGTCTGGACAACAACGCACACAACTGCAAGGAACTCTTCAACATCGTGAAAGAGCTCTCCAACCCCAACGCCGGAAACAACGACATCACCCCATCGCAAGACCTCTGCAACTCCCTCGCCTCTTACTTCCACAACAAGATCGCGGACATACACAACAGCTTCAGCATCCAACCATCGAACGCCACAACCGCAGCGACGCCACCCACCATCACCCTCCGCGCCTGGACCCCGATCAGCACCGAAGACACCATCTGCACGATGAACTCGATCCACTCCGGATCTCCAACCGACTCCTGCCCTTACCACGTCTTCAACAAAGCCGACGTTGTCATCGCACCCCACCTGCGGGACATTATCAACACCTCCTTCGACAACGCCACCTTCCCTGAGAGCTGGAAGCACGCCGAACTCAGCGCCCTACTCAAGAAACCTACAGCGGACCCCACCGAACTCAAGAACTACCGTCCCATCTCGCTCCTCCCGTTCCCGGCCAAAGTCATCGTAAAGACCGTCAACAAACAGCTGGCCGCCTTCCTCGAGACAAATGGATCCCTCGACCCCTCACAGTCCGGCTTCCGAGCCAACCACAGCACCGAGACCGCCCTCCTCGCGGCCACCGATGACATCCGAACCCTGATGGACAACGGAGAAACAGCGGCCCTCATCCTCCTGGACCTCTCCGCGGCATTCGACACTGTCTGCCACCGCACCCTAGTACAGCGCCTTGGCAACATCGGAATCCAGGAGAAGGCACTGGAATGGATCGCCTCCTTCCTCGACGGAAGAACACAGAGAGTCCGCCTACCACCGTACAAGTCAGAGGCCACCGAAGTCATCTGCGGCGTCCCTCAAGGATCCTCGTTGAGTCCTACCCTCTTCAACGTCTACATGAGCCCCCTCGCGTCCATCGCACGCCAACACAACCTCAACATAATCTCCTACGCCGACGACACCCAACTGATCCTCTCCCTGACCAACGACCCCGCCGCCGCCAGAGCCAACCTGCACGAAGGGATGAGAGATGTAGCCGAGTGGATGACGACCAGCCGCCTGAAACTGAACTCAGACAAGACGGAGGTCCTCATCCTGGGCTCCTCGCCCTCCGCCTGGGACGACTCCTGGTGGCCCCCCGCCCTTGGCACCGCACCCAAACCGACGGACCACGCACGCAACCTGGGCTTCATCCTGGACTCCTCCCTCTCCATGACCAGACAAGTCAACGCCGTCTCCTCGTCATGCTTCAACATCCTGCGCATGCTACGGAAGATCTTCTGGTGGATCCCCACCGAGACCAGGAAGACTGTCACCCAGGCCCTCGTCACCAGCCGACTGGACTACGGCAACGCCCTCTACGCCGGAACCACTGCCAAGCTCCAGAAGAGACTCCAGCGGATCCAGAACGCCTCAGCCAGACTCATCCTCGACATCCCACGAAACAGCCACATCTCCGGGCACCTAAGAGACCTGCACTGGCTCCCCGTCAACAAAAGAATCACCTTCCGCCTCCTCACCCACGCTCACAAAGCCCTACACGACCAAGGCCCGAGCTACCTCAACAACCGAATCAACTTCTACGCTCCCAAGCGCCACCTCAGATCAACCAGCCACGCCCTCGCCGCCGTCCCCCGCATCCGAAGAGCGACAACAGGAGGAAGGTCCTTCTCCTACCTGGCCGCCAAGACCTGGAACTCCCTCCCGACCAACCTGCGCCTGACCCAGGACCACCTCTCCTTCAGGAATAAGCTTAAGACCTGGCTGTTCGAGCAGTAAAGGCACCCCCCCCTCCTAGCGCCTTGAGACCCTACGGGTGAGTAGTGCGCTCTATAAATGTACTGATTGATTGATTGATTGATTTGAACTCTGAACGCACGCTCGTTCGTGTGCTTTTTTATTTCATCACTCGCTATTGGCCTTTGCATGCGTTCTTTCTAGTAAAGCCAGCATGCTATTGGCCAAAGGCGGGTGCATGTCCCGCCTTCGCTCTCCCCTGGCTTATGGAGCTCTGGAATCGAGCAGCAGCGCTATCTGTTTTCAATTATCGCGTCCGCGTCTCGCTGTTGCATTAATTGGAAACAGATGGCGGTCGTGCTGGCCCTGGTGCACTTTTGCTCCAAACGCGGCGCTTTAACTTTCGCCGCCAACCTGGCGCGTGCGGCAGCGCTTGTTCATCCTTGCTGTCTCTCTTTATCACCTTCCCCTTTTCTACTTTTCCCTCTCTTGCTTTGGGACCTTTTCAATGTTTAACAAAAAGCTGTAAAACCTGCTGACCAATCGTTGTTCTTTTAATAAGGCGTTTTTATTAATCACCCCGTGCCTGGAAGCTATGGCAGATTTGAGTACGAAAAAACCCATGAAAACTGGATCTCGTCTGCCGGTTTCTGAGCATTGACCAAGGAGAAATAAATTGCGTAATAGCTTGGAGAGATGAACTGACTGTCAGAGATCCTGCAGCAGCTCTGTGGAGACTCAAATTCTCGAGCTCCTTCTTGCAAGGAGTTCTGGGAACCAAATTATGCACACTCCGGAGCACTCCTTTCTCTCTGACCTTTTGCAGGCGACGTAGTTAATTTTAAATCCCTCCTTGTACAAACATTTCAGAATGCCTAAGAATCCATTCTTTTGAGGTCCGGAGCGTTGGGTCTGTCTTCTATATCTATGAGTTTTAATACCAAGTAATGAAAACGCCTAGATTTTTGCACCATATAAGTCAAGGTAGTTTACGAGAATGCTGCGTGCCCCTTGCATCTGTTCCCTGCGGCGTGTGCATCATTCCAGGAATCTGACCCAGAGCTGGAGGCTCCCGCCGCATTCCTGTGCTTTGGTAGCCTGGTTCATCGAATTGTTGCCTTCTGAAACATTTAACCCCGGTTCGTCCAAAATGCTTTCAGTATTGATACAGTGCATATTTATTCCTTTACATTTACTTTCCAGTTTGCCCAGTAACATTTTCTTTTTGAGAGGAGGTATTTTTTTGATAATTCAAATATAACTCCTGTAGAGGCGCACATGTCCACAGAGGATATTGCATTCACAGTGTACCCTTCCTGCTACGTGGGAGTTGGATGTGGGCCGGAGCGTTTTTCAAAATCATCCAATTCTCTTTTGTATATTTAGAAAGCTTTTTTCCTGTCCTTGTGCTTGCGAACATGAATTGTATTAAAAATACAAGCCTTGACTGAGCCAATAGACTCTTCGATAGATATTGTATGCTGTGTTTTTCTCTGCCAGGCCCATAACATATAGACTGTTCACAGACTTTCTGTAGTATGCTTCGTTCTGGGCAGATCAGCTCTAACCCCCACTCTACTTCTATCCTCGTGTTAGTGCAGCCCGATGTAAACTGTAATTGTAATGTATTTGCATTTATATAACGTTTACTACCCCTGACGAACATTGAAGCGCTTTTTCGGCGAGTAGCACGCTACTCCAGGATCCAAAAATGCTCAGTGGTGAGTTAGTATTGGGAAATATAAAATGTATTTGAGAGCTGGACATGTTGGTCTGTTAGTTGGGTTAAAATAGATAGTGGGTGGATAGAAGAGGGAAGGTTTCGCATTTATATAGTGCTTGCTACCCCTAATGAAGTGTTGAAGCGCTTTTCGGCGAGTAGCATGCTACTCCAGATCCCAAATAGATGAATAGACAGATCAATTATGGTGGGTAGGTTGTTTTATTGTATACACACAACTGTACAAAAATTAATACAATTCTGTTGTAAAGTTGTATCCAAGAGGCAAGTATAGTCTCTGATAATAATGTATACAATACTGATAAGTTTTAAGTTGGCTTGCCAGCAAGACTAATGCCCTGTAATGTTGATGCAAAGTCAGTTGTGCTGAAGTATCTTAGACTCTTATTGAATTGTACCAACCACCTTGTAGGTACTGCTATTTGTATCAGGTCCACGTTGTAGGCAGACACAAACGCCTAAATTGTGCACTATTTATATTAAGCATAATGTAAGTGAGCAGATGACAGTAACCACTGTACAAGCTGTATTAGGTGCTTAGAAGTAGAGTGACATAGAGGGCAATAAACACTCCACTAAATCTTTTTTATTATTAACAGTCCTCATAAGACCATACAATTCAATACCATGTACAAATAGCCCATTGGGGAACAGTTCAGGCATCATCTGGGGATTACACATCCGAGAAACACAAGTGTCTTTCATGAATACAAATTGACTACTCCTCCAAGGACTGCACTGTATTTTTGACATGGGCGAAAAGGCAAACAAGCAGTCAGGAGGCGCATTGATTGTAAACCCCCACCTGACAGGATGGTGACAGACCCCAACCGCCTGCAGGGAAAACGTGCCACCTCACTTAATAGCTGCCTGACGCTTTACTATGTAAGCAGGCTGGTGGTTTACAACTGCGCCTACGTTGGGGCACCACATGTTTTTTCCAGCATAATCTGGTGTACTCCCCCTGTGTGGGATGATAGCACCCACTGAAAACTGCACCGTTGTGTAGTCTGGGACAGTGCACCTTCCATGTAATTCGGAACTGGGCCTTTAAATACGGTACTATTTTGTGTGCCTATTTAATTCAGGTATACAAAGAATGTGGTACTATTGTATACTAGGGTAGGACAAGGAAGATTGAATTTCTATGGTGGCAGAAATGTTTTTGTCAAAGTGCTTTATGCCCTAAACACTCTCCCGTACCCTGAACATAATGAGATTACGTAGAATACACCTCTGCGTGCCTAATGCTGCCATTTGCATTTCAAGACCAGTGATTAATGTGGCTTTATCAAGTTCAAAGCCATTAGGCGTTTCCGACCTGTCTGATACTTGCATATGGAAAAGATGGGTCATTTGAACCTAAAGATAGATAAACATATTCATAGGTCACGATTTATGTCTGCATCTAATATAAAACTGTAAATTAGGAGAGGTGATAAGTGAGAAGTTAAAGGCAGCCGCTAATCGAGTTGCATTTGTACATAGGCCTTCCTATATTATGATATCTATTCCTGCTTCAGTCTTTAATTTTAATGAATACTTTAATACCGAGGCATGAAGTCATCGTTGAGCTGTTTAGATAATCCACCTGTCTCGCCACCTCTTCCCCACTGCATCCTTAACCACTGGCCTAGCCAGTGTGCCCTGGGCCCCAAGGCAAGAAAGGAAATGTGACCTCTGCCGTTTATTTGGACTGTGGAAAACAGCAATAATCATTGTTCTGTGGGCCCCTCAGGCCTCTGTTTGAACTGTGACAAACAGCAATTATCAGGGTTCAGTGGGCCTTTAAGGCATCTGGGACCTGGTGCCACTGCACCTGCTGCACCAGTGGGAAGCTGAGCCCCTGACCTTAACAGCTTCTATTCTAGCCCCACTGGAGAACCGAAACAGCCAAGTACTGATCTGGCCATATATGCAGGCAGGCATGCAGCCGCCTCTTCCTCTGCAGGGATTTAAGTCGCATGAAAGCAGCATGCGGGAAACAACCATTTTCTGAGGCAAAGTCAACCAACACCTCTTCTGTTCCAACCTGAATCCATTTAAATCCAGGGACGAAAAAACGGTTCATCGTCATCCCTTGCTTATCAGAAGGGTAAAACAGATTAATCTCACATTACAGTGTACCACATAACAAATTGTGATTCTGTTTACAAATTAAAACTCGCATGCATATAGAAAGAGCAGCATTTGGCCAAAATAGCCATTTTCCCTACCCATACTTTTAACACATCTTATACAAAAAAAGCTAATTACATTGTCATCCGAAAATAGTCATTAGCGCCTACTCATAACCAAATGCCATTTAGAATTGTCTTTCACTTCAAGCTTTCAAAGGTAAATTGATATAAAAGCAGTATTGAATTGTTTGACGTTGTGTACTCTTACCAAAATTTATAGCATCAATTTTATATGACACACCACAGAAAAAAGAAGTTTTTTATATATACTGAACCTCCAGAAACGTTTGATTAACCAGTTATAAAGTCACATCTAGCTTAGTTAGTTTATAGTCTTCTTTTTTTTAATAGTAATTATTTCACATTTTTACTGAATATGCATGGCTAAACACTTATAAGGTCCCAAAGGCGAGACCTATTGGCTATGACAATGCTTGTTATTGATTGAGTTCATTGAGCTTCAGAACTTTTGATTAAGTCCCGAAGAATGCCGCAAACACCTCTTTGGAGGGTGAAACATGTTGACCTCTTATTGACTCTAACAGTGCATATATATTTCTCCCACAGTGTCCTGTTTTTAATCCTGGCACAAGGGCGTACAAATAATGGAAACCATATACCCGTTAGCAAGTTTTTACTTTCACTCTGCTGCCCCCACTACCCTGAGCTCATTATTGTGGTATTTAGTATACCTTTCTCTATAACAAAATATGCCTGAACTCCTCCCTCTTAGTGAGGGGGTTGTATCACGGTGCAAGGAGATTCCCAATAAGGAAGCATGCCAACTATGGTGGGTGAGGGAAATCGTCCTTTTAAAGGGATATTTCATCTTAGCTAGGTCTTCATTTGCAACAGTAATCCTCAGAGACCCAAGGGTTTCTTGATTGTGGTAGAAATGCATTTTTACCCCTTCATTGTACGTTCAAGCACAGACCATTGCATGAAATGTTGTGATCTATGTAGGGAAAATACTCTGTGCACTGACAAAATGTGTTAAAATAACAGAAAGTTGATAATCGCATTTAATAACTTCTCATACCTGGATTTATCTAGAAGAGAAGTCTGTTAATTCTAACAGATTTTTGATACCACAAAGTATAAGAAATTTGTGGATCATTATCTGATATCTTTATCAGTAAATTATCTGAAATTATTGAACATAAACTTTTCCAAGTATTATTTCTAAAGATTAAGGAATTGATCTTTTCTAAACTAACCCCAGTGTGTATGATTACAATAACCACCTCTCTCAAATCAATATTGTTCTTTGTTTAGTGAGAAAGCTAAATGATCTAGGAGAAACCAGGAACTGCGCGTCAGAATTATTCTTAGGAAGCTTCAAGTTAGAGAGTGAAAAAACTTTTTAGAATGCCCCAAAAATTGTGATAAAGATATTTCAATATGTTTGACAAAAAGAATAGGTACATTTCATGACAATATTGAAAGGGGAACTAACTGGAACAAATATTTACACAACTATTAGAGACTAAATTTCAGCAATATAGGAAATACTGAGGTTCATGTACTAATAATCCATTTGGTAAAAAGTGGTTGCTTGTAGAGTCAGCACACTACTTTGTCTGTGATAGCTTTTAAATAAAGGCATTTTTTAATGCACCCCATTTTACTTTCAGATTCACAAATGTCCCCTTGGGTTACTACCTCCTGCTACTGTTTTTCAGTCCACATATGGTTTCAAAGCTCAATACATACCTTAACAATGTATTAAATATTCAGAAGGGAAACTATTAACATTCCCCTTCCAAATTCTGAATTGTTAAATGGGCTTAGTACATTTCAAAAAGGGGTTTAGCACTTGCAAACTCTGAATTACTGAAACAGTGGATTTTTTTAACAATAAAACATGAGGCCATTTTTCTCAATTCCCTCCAAATTAAGTTTGCTAATACTGTTAGTTGGATGATAACCGGTGCATGTACCTATTTAGTGTTAGTGTTGCTTCAGATCAAATAAAAACCCTCACACATAACCCTTACACAATACTTAAAGACCGAATTTCTGACATCCAGCGTTAATGTTTTGTTAAATATAATTGCAAATGTCACTTAAACAGGAAACTAGCTAAAGCAGTCTCTGGACATAAAATAGGATGTAATCATAATCTTTAGATACATTTTCTGAGTTTCAGGAACAATGTGTGTCTTCTGGGTTTACTCTAAACCACTATAATAAACATATTCAATGATTTTAGATTTGATCTGTTTGTACTGGTTTCTATTGCAGACAATAATCTAGATTTAGACCAAGGATCAATTCCACCCATGGCTTTTAAAATCTATTTATCAATGATCTCTATTAGTGTTATCGCAACTAAAACTGTACTAGAACTGATCTGAGAGATGGACCTTCAAGTATTATGCTCAGTCAATTTATTGAACAAACTATGGAGTTAAAATATGAATAGATTAGATCCACAAGCATTGCCTGACCACTGTATTTTACATCAATAGATTACTTATCAGCACATTTTCTCTAAGTACAATTCAGTCATCTTCTATTTTTCGGTGAGCTCGTGCTGGGTCTGTTAGAACTCTTTCAAAAATATGACATTTAAATGTCCCAAAAATCAGGAATTCTAGTTTAAAGCCTCGTCCAACCTTAATGAATGCTACACCAAAATATGCCCTTGTGTTCCTACATTTTATTGTGCACCATGATTCAGAAATGGCATGTTTTTGCTTTCGGAGGTAAAATTCTAAATATATTTATTGTTGTTGCCAGCCGAAACATTATCACTAATTGGGAAGATAACAACAAGTGGTCTTGTGATGCTTGCTGGAATGGGAAGTGTTTAATCAAAAAGTGGATGGAATTCAAGTTTAGGAGACAATTTTACAAACGTGTATGGATGCTGTATATATTTCAAACTGTTGATCTCCAAAATGGCCTAAATCAATGAATTGAATTGAAATTCAAGTTTATCATTTGAATCCTATTGTTGGAAAAGATGTGATTTTGAACCCCATGAGGTGGTTCCTTTCCAGAAAGCATTCAGGTTGTAATCATGAGTCAAATAATGCTTAGAAGGATACAATATTCAAATTGAATTCTAATTACATATGAAATGTTCATTGTTCAATATATTTCTCTTAGTATTTTAATGTGAGGACTTTATTGCCTAAGCAAAATAATTAGTATTTGTTTTTCTATATGTAGGAAGCATTACATTAATGAAATCACTGTTTCCTACCTTCTTTGTTTTCTTTCCTGTTCTTTATGAACGTTTCTATTGTTGAACTTTAAGGATTGCCCGAAATTAGGAATTGTGCTCTACATAACTTTGCTGTGTTACAGCATGTTGATTTTTATGTACTACTTTTGTCTCTTATGTGTATGGCAACTGATGTTTTGTTTTGCTTTAATAATCAGCTTATGTTTATTAGGTTTTATTATTCAATAAAATGTTTCAAACACAACAAATGGTAGTTGATATGTATTTACAACTGCAGCATTTTTATTGTATGGGCAGTTTCAAAGGGGCCAAAAATATGGTATGTGGGATGACGGAGGACCACATTGGCATCAGCAGGGAGAGGTTTGGGCAGGTTATTGGGGTATATGTAAGGTTGGAAGTAGGGGGAACAAAGCATGTACATTGTGTGGACTGTGACTCCTGGAGTTATTGTGAGGGATACCATGCTACCCTGTAAATGAATCCCCTAGTGATTATTATCAACAAACTTTACTCGGTTATATAAAAGAAAAACATCTTCCAAGTTACAGATTGATAAATATAATATGTCCAAGTTAATCAGAACGCAAGTTAAAAATTCATGAATTACGGTAGTAGCATTTTGCGTCTGTGAGATCTCACTGAATGCCGTCATCCGTATCGGTAGCCGCTGGGGACAACATAGTGCATGGGCCGTTACTGGCTCAAGCAAAGTATCAACATCCGTTGGCATGACTGATGGGAGTGTGAGACATTTGTCTAACACTCATTCTTCTCCGCATAGCAGGCAGCGTAGAACAGGTAGGATGCAATCTTGCCAAATTGGCCTGAATGACAGAAACCATGTGGTATTTAATTCTCTTAGACGGGGTAGTCCCAACATTTGGACGATGCGCTCACGACACTTCATTGCTAGTAGAGTTGTCTCCAGGGAGAACTAGGTGTCGTTTGTGAAATTACTTGCCATATCGCAGCGATAGGAGCAAAAATAGTATTCCTGCAGCGAGTCCCAAAATGAGAGGCAATCCGCCAAACACTGAGTGCGCAAAGTTTGGAAATATTACTAGGACTGCTTCAAAAGGTGCTAACAGTCCAGAAATTACGGTCTTAAATACATGTAGAATACAACTCGTAACAGACATATTTAAGATACGACTTAACATTTCTGAGAAATGTATAGGGCAATTTGTAGTTAAGAGGGCATGTAACTCTGCAGAAGTCCTTGCGACTTGCAGATCATAGGTTTCTTTGGCCGAGGTCAGTCACACAGTTTTTAAAAAAAGAATGGCTTTCATTCTGCTTTAAATGAAGTAATCAGGGTTCCCAAGGCCTACATGCTCCGCAGATAACCCACTTACATTCAAGAACTGTTGGCACGGAAGCTGTAAAATTCAAAGAACAAGTTTATTAAGACCCCATGGGGTGGTGGTACACTCATACAGCACCCTTCGGTAATGCAAGAGGTATCACACCGAACATCGGTGTGACCCCGTCTTTTATACAGTTTTCAGGTAATAAAGATAGGCGGCACAAAGTTACAAGACATTATGTACATATATGGTCATGTTTTGGAACACAGCCAGCTCATTGGAGGGGGTACAACTCCGCTGGTCAGTTTGGCGGCACATTCCTGAGGGGTGACTGGTCAGTGGGGACTGCGCATGTACGAGCTTGACCAGTACTAAAAATAGCCTGTTGCTGGGCAAACTGAAGTGGTCAGTGGTACGGACAACGGACTAAAGGGCACGCTAGCCACGAGGCCGCTTATGATCTAAGATGGCCGCCGTAACATTCAAAATGGCGTTTTCATGTATAGCCAAGTTAAAGAGGAAAACGTGTAGTTTCAGCTAATCGCTAACGCGGCCATATCAAATACGACAGACGACCCTTTTAGCGTTTAGCTGAAGCTACCTCATAGTGAACATAATCAGGATGTTCGTCCTCAATGTCTATTGACATTATTTGCGTCACTTCTTTATGAAGCATCATTTTGTCATGAGCAAGAGCTCGTCTTGATGGTACACAAGCTGATAAACACATAGAACATAAAGCTGGGCCACATTGGATACATAAGCACACAAAGAACAGTACCCCTACAATGATACATAGAATCGTTAACAGTTTCCAGCCCCAAGCAGTAAGTATTGACCAGAACCATCCTGAAAGTGTCCAAGTTCCATTGTCCGGGTGTATTTCAGCTGCTATTTTATGCAGCTTCGATATGGCATCATAAACAGATGGTGAATTGTCAGGTATGTACACACAGCAGCTACTTCCGATAATTCTACATGCCCCCCCACGGTCAGCTAGAACTACATCCAACACCATCCTATTTTGGAGCGTAACGATCCTAGAAATCTGGAGTTCCTCAGTAATATTCCCAAGTGCATTGGCAGTATCATTTGCTACAGCCTCAACAACACGTGTCAATCGTCTTATTTTCCGACTGTTCAATGCGGCCCCCACAAAGGAAAACAGTCCCAAATTGAAGTCCACATACTGCTGCAAGGCAGTATCAGTCTGGTCGATGTCATCCAGAACAACAGTCCGCTTGACTCTATTCAGGACAAAATCGTGATACAGGACATAGTCATTATGATACATCGGCGGGGCAATGAATACAGGGGGTAGTACAAACGATACATAACACGTGCCTAACCATCCCAATGGAAGCTGATGATAACCTTTCGTTCCACAAATGAAATACGTATTTCGAGATGCTACAAACGAGATGCCATTCGGACTATCAAAAGTAAGTGTGGTATTGCATTCACTTTTCCCTACCGGAATCGAACCTTTATTTCTTATACACAAATCGGCTTTAGTAGCAATAACATTAATGACATGTGAGCTGGATACGTTGATATTTCGTTGATTGCTGTACACACGCGGGGCAGATATGTTATCGGGCCGGTACTCCTCCCATTCAAATCGAGTACCCTCAGCCCGTGGAAACCCATCCTTGTCATGGAAACATATTTTATTCAAGCGAAAAAGCACCCCCCCTTTCGTTGGCCATCTCAGAGTAAAGAGGAGGGTGTACCAGGCATTGCAAGATCCATTATGTGAGAACGGGAGTGGAATGAGTGGGGTGCCCCCTTTCTTCTGGTGCCCTGGCAACATCCCACACACCCAGCAATTGGAAGTATTAGTCATATTATGCGTGTGATGGAGAATCTGGATAAAGCTGTTGTTCAGATACGTTTGCCGATGCCGTTCTTCATGGTAGGGTAAGGTAAAGTGAAAATGTTCAGATGGAGCCGGGGTAGTCGGCAGCAAATGTTCACGTGCAGGTACCACAAGTTCAACTACCCAGGCTATTACAGCTATCACCACAATAGTCAAGACAAAGAGAATGGCACCTAATATTCGTTTGTCTCGTGATGCAGATGACGCCATAGTTCAGGAAAAGTTCTTACAAAGTCTCAAATAGTTCGAATTGTTCACAAAGTCTCAAATACACATGTGTGTATACCTAAAAAAGAAAAATACGGTGCTGAGCTCCGAGGTAGCCGTTGTTTTCTTCTCCGGGCCAAGACGGGTGTCGCTACACTGGGCAGAACTGATCCCTCCCCCTTGGAATTCCCGGTCTCCGTTTCACAAACCCCAGAGCGGTAACCAACCAGTCACGAAAAAAACAAAAAAATCTTCTTATCGTGGCCGCAGATTATAACGCTCTCGTCCGGCAACAGCGTGGTCCGGGAAGGCTCCCTCAACTTCGGCCGACGTCACAGCTGGGCACTTTTCTTTCTCCAGAATCTCTTTGTAGTCGGTCAACACAGCAGGATTCACCAGATTAGGAGAGACACGACGGCAGTGTGTCGAGTGCACCCACCGCTTCCTGTTGGTCACTCGTACAGCGGTCCGGGTCGCCAGGAGGACCTGCTCGGGGCCCTTCCACCTCGGCTCCAAACTGCTCGCCCTCTCAAACGACCGAATCATTACATGGTCGCCGGGGCGAAGATCATGGCCCTCTCCAGTAGAGTTGTCAGGGAGCGCTTCTCGAACCTGTTGATGAATAGAAAGCAAATCATTTGTTAATCGTGCCAAATAATCGTTCATCATTATACAAGGCACATCATGTATCAATCGCGGCTTGGGCACCCCCCAGATATTCATAGGGCGACCAAACACCACCTCATATGGTGTGAGGCCAGTTCGTGAATGGGGTACTGATCTAAGAGAGAGCAGCGCTAGCGGCAAAGCATCAGGCCACTTCAACGACGTGGATGCCACAATCTTGGCCAATTTGAGTTTTAACGTAGCATTGTACCGCTCAACCAGTCCTGCCGACTGAGGGTGGAACACAGCGTGAAACTTCTGCTGAATCCCTAACCCCTTCAGTACATACTCCACAATCTTCCCAACAAAATGAGGCCCATTATCGCTCCACAAAAATTTGCAAACTCCAAAGCGAGGAAAGAATTCCTTAAGCAACACCTTAGCCGTTGTTAGGGCTGTATTGTCTTTCGTGGGGAAGGCCTCAACCCATTTGCTAAAGGCACATACCACCACTAGGACGTACTTCAGGTTGTTGCAGCGCTCGAGTTGGATATAATCCATTTGGAGTACCTCAAATGGTGCAGAGGGTGGAACGAACCCTCCTTTCGGAGTATGGGTCCCCTTTCAGGATTGTGTTATAAACATACTAGGCAGGTCTGCACTACTCTCTTGGCAGTATTAGCAATCTCGGGATGTTCCCAGACTCGTGTTAACAGTCGAGTGATTGCAAGAGCTCCGACATGCGCCAATCCATGTGTCATCTGGACCATCGCCTGCAAGTAAGCTGCAGGCAATTTCCATTTTTCCATGTCCTTGCTTCTCCAACAACCCTCATCATCTAGTACCCCATCTGCTGCCCATGCCGCAAGTTCTGATTCAGTAGCTGATTTCTGAATATCCAAGATTTCTGCTCTAGCATCGCTCCATCGCTCAGCCTGTGATTGTGTCACATACATGGGGGAGTCAGTCCGAGACATAGCCGTTTGTCTCGCTATGCTGTCTGCGAGGGCATTTCCTTGGCCCACTTTATCGGTAATCTTTTTATGGGCGCTACATTTTATTATCGCTACTTTCTTTGGGCAAAGCAACGCGTTTAAGAGATCACGCACCAGTTCTCCATGCATGATATGTACTCCGTGAGAAGTCAAAAACCCACGCTCTCTCCAGAGTAGCCCGAAGTCATGTGCTACTCCGAAGGCGTACCGGCTGTCTGTGTATATGTTCACACATAGGCCAGCACTCAATTCGCAGGCTCTTGTTAAAGCTATCAGCTCTGCTGCCTGAGCCAATTTCTGTGGTATTCGTGCTGTTTCTACCACCGTCTTAAGTGTCGTGATCGCATAGGCTGCGGAAGTCGTACCATCTGGCAGCCTCAAACACGATCCATCAACCCGCAGTTCCCTATCCACATCTGGAAGTGGCATATCCTGTAAGTCAACACGACCCTTTGTCTGTTCCTCGGTCAGGAAAACACAGTCATGATGTTTTTCTTCCTGACCCTCCTCGACCGGATAGGGCAATAAAGTGGCAGGGTTCAGGGTAGCGCATCTTTTCAGTGTGATATGTGGCGCCAAAAGTGTAAGCTCATATCCTGTTAGCCGTGCACTCGTAAGATATTGGGTCTTTGTTTGATTTAACAGAGCATCTACCGCATGGGGAACTAACACCAACAGTTTGTGTGATAACACGATTCCCTCACTCTGCCGTATGGCTACTGCTGTTGCTGCCACTGCTCGGAAACACCCAGGCAACCCTCGTGCTACAGGATCAAGAATGGCAGAGAAATACGCACATGGTCTCTGCTTATCCCCGTGTGCTTGCACTAACACTGACAACGCGCACCCATCGTTCTCGTGCACGTACAATGTAAAAAGTTTTGTATAGTCTGGTGTACCTAACACGGGTGCAGAACAAAGGGCCTGTCTCAATTGTTCAAAAGCATTCTGACATTCATCTGTCCATTCAAGGGGCATTGGTGTAGCTTTGGACAGTAACGCTAGCAAAGGTTTTATAATGTGCGAAAACCCCATGATCCACTGTCTACAGAAGGACGTTAACCCTATGAAGGCACGTACATCTCTCTGTGTGCGGGGGACTGGTGTGTCTAAAATTGCTTGAATTCGATCAGATGTTAATGCACGCCCCTCCTTAGACAAAAGATGACCGAGGTAGGTCACCTTGGGTCTACAGTATTGGAGCTTTTTCTTCGAAACCTTATGATTGTTCTGTGCCAGAAAAGAAAGCAACGCAATTGTACTTTCTTCACATTGTGCATAAGAGTCTGCAGCGAGCAGAAGGTCATCCACGTACTGGATGAGGACAACGCCAATCTGTAACTCAAAGGAATCAAGCTGTCTTTTCAAAGCCTGGCTGTAGATACTCGGGCTCTCAGTGTAACCTTGGGGAACACGACAAAATCTATACGATTTATTATTTAACGTGAAGCCAAACAAATATCTGCTATCAGGATGGACAGGGATGGAAAAGAACGCGTTTTTCAAATCAATTACACTAAAGGTCGTGGCCGTTGGTGGCACCAATGTAAGCAAGGTTGTAATGTCGGACACCACCGGGTATTGGGGAATGACAATTTTGTTAATCTCTCTCAAGTCAATAATAAACCGATAGACTTTGTCGTCAGTATCTCTATTAAGGATCGGAAGAATAGGGCTGTTACAAACATTATAAGGAACCTCTTCCACCACTCCTGCAGTGATCAAATCCTGAACAATGTGTGTCAAGGCAATTTCACCTTCTCTCGAAATCTTATACTGTGGTACTCGTGGTAGATAGGCCCCCTCCTTAACAGTAATGTGAATAGGTGGAATACGCATCTCTCCCACATCCGTATCTGAGGTCGTCCATAACGTGTGCGGTAGAGAGGCCAAAGCTGGAATGTCTAATATAGTGCAAAACCTATCTGAGTCAGGATAATTGTCATTCAGGATAACCCGCACTCCCTCAGGAGCGCACCGTATCGTTGCTCGAAAATATTTAAGCAAGTCAATGCCCAGGATATTATCTGGTGTATGGGGCGATAACAAAAATTGACCAAAACTGAAAAATTTGTCAAGACAAAGTGCAAGGGGTTTTGACAATGGGCTAGGGGAGGGTGTGCCATCGAACCCTACACATGTTATCATTTCGCCAGACAGGGGAGCCCTCGGAACCAAGTTTTTTGACAAAGCGCTACGAGTAGCCCCTGTGTCGACTAGAAATTGATCAGTAGAACCCAGAATACCCGCTGTTACATATGGACCCTTCTGATCTACCGGCACTTCAATTGATTCCGTCCCCCATCCTACGCAGTCCTATGCATGCACATAATCCTGGTGCTCCACATTCTCACCCTCCGATATCTGATATTGGTTTCGTCTATCAAATGTGTTTCGTTCGTCCTGGCCACGGCCCCTTTCCTCAACCCTTCCACGATCACCTCCGCCACCTCTCGCCCCGTATAACTGCCTCTTGACCTACCGCCTCATCGACCACGCTCGCTACGCTGCTCACGAAGTACCGGACAATCGTCAGCCCAATGCCCAAACTCTTTACAATAGGCACATTGATCCTCCGCTATATCCGTACGACCATAAGACGTATTTCCTCCACCACGTCTACCTCTATCATTCCCTCTACCCTGTGTTCCCCGAAACTGTGCCAACATCACCTTCGTTTTCAATTCTTTCGCCTTCTTATCAACACTTTCTTTAGCCTCCACCTCCTGCCGCTCATAATACTGAGCCATAGTCAACAAAGACGCAGGGGTCGCCGTGGCCCAGGAACTTTCACTCGATTTCAATCGCTTTGCAATCTCCGGTAGGAGATTAGCCACATACTTATCTACGAACAAATGCCTACCCGTATCATCTGTTAAAGATTGACCACTGTCTGACTGACCTCGAAGCGTGTAAAGAAATCTGAAACCGTTTCATCAGGCTTTTGTTTGCACGAAGCTAACATGGTCCAATCAATCTTTTTAGAAGGAACAAGCGTTTTTAGTTTAGTCAGGATAGCCGCCGGAAGGTCTAGAATCAGCTCACATGGCTTACATGCAGGTTCCCTATCTAAATCTGCTTGGTTTATTTCTTTCCATGTCCCCCCCAGTATTGCTTCATCATTATTTTTACGAATTAATCTCCACATATCAGGCGGAAGAATTAACCCGAAGAACAGATCTATATCAACAAGAGTCATTACACAAGACGAAATGGCCCCTTCCACCCCTTCATAAAATGCCGCCGGATTTTTCCGAAGGTCAGGTAAAGAATTTTTCAATGCCATAACATCTGCTCTATTCCAAGGAGTATACACCCAGTTATATATAAAATATCCCTTTGCATCCTTAGACAATTTATCTTCATCTGTACCTTGCCCTTTAGGAGGGACATACAAAGGTGCGGCTTCACGCATAGGCATAACATGCAGTGCAGAACTCTTATCTGAACCCCGGAGAGAACACTCCTTAGACCGCTCGTTAGACTCCGGCCCGGACTCCTTTTGTTTCTTTTTCCGCTCCTCCCGCAATCTGGTGGTCTCATCTCGCAGCTGGACCAGTTGCTTGAAAAAGTCATCAACATCTGTAAGAGCAAATAAACCTTTATCCAGATTCTCACGATGAACTGACACAGCTTTAGATTCTAACGTATCTGAAAGTTGACGATACGCGGCAACAACTTCTTCCGCCAAATTAGACAGAAAATACAGTAATTCATGATCCGTCCAACTACCCCTTTCCGTAATCACCTCAGACTGAGAAACACAGTTCTTATTCACTTTACGAGCCCAACTACGTAAATGTGCGGACCTCTCCGCAGTAAACTTGAGAGCGGATACACCCTTCTTTTCCGGCTTATCCTGTCCATCATCTTCCGAATCTGCAGCTGGAGCCGTAGGCGAAACGTACGGAGGCGGTGACCGATCTAGCAATGAAAAATCATCAATTTCATTATTAAGGACAGGATAAAGCGGTCGGCGAATAGGAAATTGACCAGTCGTTTGCAATTTACGTTCCCGTTCCTCCCTCTCTCTTTTCTCCTGAGCCTCTTTTTCCTCAAGCTGTAAAGCCTTATCTCGAGCAGCCTTGCGCTGCTCTTTGTCCGCCAAGGCAACTTCACGCTTCATTCGCTCGCGCACCGCTTTCTCCCACATTCGCACACAATCAAACATATTTTGTCTAGACCTGCGTTGAAACAAACATTGCTCCACAAACTGTACTTTACGTAAATCGAACGACCCATGTAGAGGCCATTGCAATTCGGGATCAGATTTGGTGTACTTATGCCATAATTTGCTGTACATTATAGGGGGAAGGCCAAATTTTATATACATATCCCTGTTTGGTGTTCCTTCTGGGGGAGCCGGCTGTGCTTCTGCTAACCTAATTGTGGTACCATTTCCAAGACAGCACATCCCTCGGAGTGTGCTTAAAACAGGCATGTTCAAAAAGTATCACGAAAGCGTGACACCGTATAAAATGGCACTTACAGTACTTCACACAAATGTGCCGCTCAGAGGAAAAAACAAAGTTAGAGAAACATCTCTACATGCCTGCCTATGTGAAGTGCACTACACATATAGATTCAAAGTTCACAAAGTCACAAACGTTAGCTAACTCAAATCAAAATCATAGGTCATAGGACTCCGGCAAGCGTCCGAAGACTACCTTACCGATCATAAATCATAGAACTTCAGTAAGCGTCCGAAGACTACCTTACCGAACACAAATCATAGAACTTCAGTAAGCGTCCGAAGACTACCTTACCGAACACAAATCTTACCCTAAAATCTCAAATGTCCAGATTCCAACTGCCAAGGTCTTGTGATCAAATCAGCCAAACGGCACTTTCCCAGCAACGCAGACGATCGAAAACTCAGTCGGAGACCGGCGCCACCTGGAAGGTCAGATCAGAATGAAAGGAAGAAACACCGTGGGTGCCAAGACTCGGGTCACTCAGTGGCAGCGCGCGTCCATGGCGAGTTTCCAAGCCTTCGTCACGACCTCTCCTTCGGGCATCCGAGTCGCCGATGAGTCCCTTCGTGGTCACCAATTTGAAGTAATCAGGGTTCCCAAGGCCTACATGCTCCGCAGATAACCCACTTACATTCAAGAACTGTTGGCACGGAAGCTGTAAAATTCAAAGAACAAGTTTATTAAGACCCCATGGGGTGGTGGTACACTCATACAGCACCCTTCGGTAATGCAAGAGGTATCACACCGAACATCGGTGTGACCCCGTCTTTTATACAGTTTTCAGGTAATAAAGATAGGCGGCACAAAGTTACAAGACATTATGTACATATATGGTCATGTTTTGGAACACAGCCAGCTCATTGGAGGGGGTACAACTCCGCTGGTCAGTTTGGCGGCACATTCCTGAGGGGTGACTGGTCAGTGGGGACTGCGCATGTACGAGCTTGACCAGTACTAAAAATAGCCTGTTGCTGGGCAAACTGAAGTGGTCAGTGGTACGGACAATGGACTAAAGGGCACGCTAGCCACGAGGCCGCTTATGATCTAAGATGGCCGCCGTAACATTCAAAATGGCGTTTTCATGTATAGCCAAGTTAAAGAGGAAAACGTGTAGTTTCAGCTAATCGCTAACGCGGCCATATCAAATACGACATAAAGATTGCCCGAAATTAGGAATTGTGCTCTACATAACTTTGCTGTGTTACAGCATGTTGATTTTTATGTACTACTTTTGTCTCTTATGTGTATGGCAACTGATGTTTTGTTTTGCTTTAATAATCAGCTTATGTTTATTAGGTTTTATTATTCAATAAAATGTTTCAAACACAACAAATGGTAGTTGATATGTATTTACAACTGCAGCATTTTTATTTTATCAATTTATTTTATCAATTTGTATAGAAGAGATGTTCAGTGAAGGCCAAAGTGGCGACTCCCAGCTGTCTTGGTTTTAGGAAACAATACTTGCATACAGCAAGTGACCCTGGCTGACACAGTTACTAGATATGGTAATCCTGGCAACATGCCACAGCAGCTGCGATCATTCAACGTAAGGTAACTCCCATTCGAGAGTTGTCTAAAAATTGGATCAATCACCGCGGCTGGTGAACCTTGCAGGTGGCAGGATAAGTTTTTAGAGGAACTATTGCAGGCCCCGTGTAAGTTTATACCCTGACATAGGAGAGAACCGCTTGGTACATTTTCACAATTTTCCCCGCTAAGAAACACTTCACTACCCCCACTCCAACATCTGTATGTGTACGGCAATTCCCAGGATGTCTTGATGTATACTTTACCCAACCTTTTATATGTGCCTGCTGGTATATGTTGTAGGCAATTTTGAAAATAGAAAATTGTAATAGGCAGGGTGATTGTTCCATGTATAATCCATTCCATAACTGGCTTTTCAGCGACAGTAAATGACAATCTTTCCAGTTTTTCAATGCTCAGCACTGTATTGTCTGCTCCCCTTTGTGCCAATTTGATCTGATTATCAGTGAGATTGAATTCTGAAAACAGTGACGTAGTATTGATTAAACGTCACGGCACATAGCCTGAATGATGATTTAGCAACGTCCAGCCTAATAGCATGATAGAACGTAAATGCGACTGACCATGTTGCAATATGACCAAGTCCTGTTCCATGATGTCTATGGCAGAAGACACTATGCTACATAAAGAATATATCCTGGACCACAGAGTCGTTAACCCATTGTCAACCACAGAGAGAGATTTTTCAAAATTAATACAATCAATTTCTCGTATTTGTTCTGCAGTCTCTGCTTGCGTAATTTTCCATGCTTCATTATAAGCAGCAAAGATACCGGCATATATAAAATGTTTATGACGTGATGTTCTTGGTCCTAGCAACAATTCCCTAAGATCAGCGCCATCTTTAAGTAAAGATAAGTGTTGCTTTACATCCTTAAGTATAGATCTATGTATCCAATCAAGGCAAAGTTTCCCTACACTGTATGTTGTTACTATTCCTGGATGCTGTCTTTGAACATATCTTCGTTCTGGCCTAATGAATGTGAACCCCTTTGTTTTATTCAGGAATCTATCTTGACAGTTGTTTGTGTCTGTGGGCCAGATCAACCATTTATTCCAATCTGGATCTATTCTGTTGTGATGCAAAATAGTATGTACGTCGACTCCCCCCTCTGAAGTGTTATCACTAACAGGTGTAGGAGTAGGTATAGACGGATTGTTCAAGCTTTTATCTTGGCTAACCCAAGACAAGACATCTGTTGGACAGTGTCATTCAAAAACATAATTTTCTCAGGGATGATGTGTAGGAGAGTAGGGTCTGCTATCCTATGGTCACCCCATTTATTTTGCTTTTTGCTTCACTGGTTTTCGACTTAATGTGGCTGTGGGCCTGCTAATCAGACCCACAGCCCTGCTGTTCTCTCTCTAAATTCACAACCATGTACTTTAGGTACATCACCAATTGGGATTAGGTCACCTTATGAGCTCCTGTACAGAGTACTATAGGTACCCAGGGCATAGGTGCATCAAAGGCCTGCCAGGGGCTGCATCATATCTTTTGCCACCCCTGGCTGGCCATCCAAACTGACACAACTGGCTGATCACTCAGCTGGGGCAAGGTTGTGTAATCACCCCTTGCTTAGATATAGTATACCTATGTCTAACCTTATATCTGGACACATATACACCTATAAGTCACACCTATGGCCGGCCTTAACAATCCTGGGGGCAGAGTGCTTGGGTTTATGTGAGATGGTAGTAAGTCCGGAACAAGGGCAGGGAAGGTAGGGCATCTGTACACTTCAAAGTTATGCCTCTATAAGTTTCTTCCACTTCAAAGGCACAACTGTGTATGAAAGAAGGACATTGGACGCCACCACTTCAGTACACTTCTGGATCTGGGGACCCTGCCAGGAAGAAGGACTACTGTGCTGCTACAAGGAGTGCCACTATGCTGGACTGATGCTCTATAAGTAACTGCGCCCTGCTTTACTGACCTGCTGCACTCTTGTCTGGGGAAGAATATCTAGGTCTGCAACTCTATCTTGAACCCAGGACCCCCGAGTGACTCAGTGGGATAGTCTTTTGGCCTCCTGATCTGAGCCTCAGGGACAAAACAAGCCCCAAAGCAAATTCTGGACCAGTCTTCAGCGCGTTCCTTGCTCCCAAATGATGATTCTCAGACCCTAGATCCTTGATGTGGTTCAGTGGGCTCCTAAAACAAGCTTTTGAACTCTTCATGACTGCAAATGAGCCTATTCGCACTGGAATCCCACTGCTCGCACAAAACTTCAGCGTGAGCCCCTGCCGCCTATCTCCTTGCACAGCCAGCATCAATCGATCTGGAAGACCACTAACGCAAAGCTCCAGTCCGACCGTCTGAAACACCCGGCCTGCTCTTCGTGCCATGTCCACCACCGTCATCGATACTCTCCTTACTCCCTGCAACACTGTCCAATGGCGCAATAAGGCTATTAATGTGAGACGGCTATTGCGAATTCTGGAGAACTGCCAAGATTTGGCGCTCTCGGCCTTGATTTGCTCGGTAGAGATAGAGAAAGAATTTGATAGTCTGGAATGGTAGTTGCTCTTCTAGGTTATGCGCAAGATGGGACTGGGAGCTGAGTTCGTGAGATGGACTTAAATACTATATAACTCAGCGACGCCCCAGATGCGAACGGGAAGGACGGTATTGGCGCCATGTTCAGTGGGACGGGGACGCAGCAGGGTTGTTCGCTTTCTCCGCTGCTGTTCGCATTGGTGGTTGAGCCCCTGGCGGTGCAAGCTAGATCGGGAGGCATTATACCGGGCTGGAGATGCGGGGAGACATGCATTATATCGCTCTACGCAGATAACCTGCTGATGTTTCTGGCAGCCCCTAGTGAGGACTTAACGGGGGCAATAGCACTGTTACATGTGTTTGGGGCAGCATCGGAGCTATGCGTGAACTGGGAGAAGACTAACCTGTTCCCGGTGCGGCGAGCTGTGGGAGCTCCTGATAGACTGAACGGAATAAGATAGGAACCCAGCTGTCTTCCGTATCTGGGAACTAACATTTATCACGAGCAGGCGGACCTTTTGGAGGGTAATGTGAATAGGGCAGTGAGAGGGATCAAAGGGAGCATGGCATTCTGGAGTACTCTACCACTCTCAGTGGCAGGAAGAGTAGCGCTTCTGAAAATGGTGGCTCTACCCCGACTATTATATTATTTCCGGACGCTGCCGATTTGGATCCCAGGCTTGGTGTTCAAGACGATTAGAACTATGATAGTGGGATTTCTCTGGGAGAGCGGCAGGAGGCGGGTGGCTTTGACCACGATGATGAGGCCTAGAGCAGAGGGGGGATTGGCAGTCCCAGACTTCGAACTGTACAATCTGGCGGCCCAGCTACAGTGGCTCACGCAGGAGGTTGCTCGAGAGTTCAGGGGGCCAGACGGCCCAGAGGACCAATAGTTTCCAAGACATGTTTTATCCTTTGTGATCTTGGGTCAGCAGTTGTGGGCCGATTCATTGACCTATGAGGAGAAAGCGATGAGGGTAAGCTGGAATAGAAGCAGGCGTAGGGTGGGTGGTATTCGCCCGTACGTACCGGAGATACCTCTTGCAATGTGCACGGCCTTCCTGCATGGAGGAGACTGGTCGGCACTGGCAGAGTGGGAAGGACTGGGGTTGCAGATGGTCGGGGACCTGTACAAGGAGGGAGCTCTCTTGCCTTATCAGACACTGCAAGACAGATACGGCTTGCCCAGGGGTGACTTCCTGCAGCACGCCGCCCTGGGGTCAGCGATTCAGAAATACTGGGGGGAAGGGCTGCTGGAACCACAAACATCCCTGACATGCCAATATGTAATAATGACAGCAGGGACGATAAAGGCAGTAACGTGCCTGTGTAGGCGAATGGTAGAGGAGGGACTTCAGCCGCTGACTCAGAGGTGGACCTGGGTAAAGATATACCTGAATCGACTTGGGCTAAACTGGTGGAAAGGGCGTGGAAGAGTACGCGGAATGCTAGATTCCAGCTTATCCATTTCTATATCATATACAGGGCATACAGAGCAGATAAATAAATACTTTAATGTGGATTTGCCATGTTGCAGCAGACTTCCAGCATATGATGTGGAGCAGTCCGCAGCTTGGAACCTACTGGGAAGAGGTGGTTGAGGTCCTCTGCGGGTTGACGGATAGGCAGATGGAACCCACCCTGGGGGCATGCATACTGCACTGGTTTCCTCATACAGTGCGAACTAAGGTAACATGCAAATTCATGGATCAGGGGTTGCTGCCGGCCAAACGGGAACTAACGAGAAAGTGGAAATCCAAGCAGGGCCCTAGTGTGGAGCGATGGAAAGTACAATTCATGAGCAGGGCGGCTAGTGAGAGTATGGTCAGGATCCAACAGGCTAGAAGAGCCAACAACAAAAAGGCAATGGAAACTGCATAGGCATGGGAGGCCCTGGTGGCACTGTTGACATTGCCAGAACTGGACTCGGACTCTGACTCTGTGGAGGCTAAGCAGGAAAATGTCAGAACACACCGAATATAGATAAGCTTGGGGTGGCTGTTGGGGAAAGGAAGCAAGGTCGAGCTTGGCAGGAATTGGGAAACACCACACATGCAATAGGACACTGGCATACTCTGGCACGATGCTGATGATTGAAAATCCTGGTTTTGAATACTTGGAGCACACCGGTAGAAGTGGTTAGGGCGGGGGGAGGCAAATGACTGCGGGAGCACCAAGTTGAGCTCCCATTATATTGTGGGGTATTTTGGATACTTGCAATGGTGTTGACTGGTAAAAGGAGTGGAGGCTGGGAAGCTTATTGTGATACTGACTCTGAAACGACTGCAAAGCTCCACAGTAGAAGTTGACTCTATATATAATGTATCCAGTAAAGAGCCCATGCTGATGATGAACCTTGTATGGGGGGTTATGTATGGGTT
This sequence comes from Lissotriton helveticus, assembly GCF_964261635.1. Lineage (NCBI taxonomy): Eukaryota > Metazoa > Chordata > Amphibia > Caudata > Salamandridae > Lissotriton > Lissotriton helveticus. The sequence goes on from NC_136058.1 coordinate 439,796,515, forward strand.
GTAAATCAATAAAATACTGTTAAAAAAAATCACTCAGACCACTCATCACTCATACCAATCATCACTCATCACTCATACCAATCAGTGGGTGCCAAGACTCGGGTCACTCAGTGGCAGCGCGCGTCCATGGCGAGTTTCCAAGCCTTCGTCACGACCTCTCCTTCGGGCATCCGAGTCGCCGATGAGTCCCTTCGTGGTCACCAATTTGAAGTAATCAGGGTTCCCAAGGCCTACATGCTCCGCAGATAACCCACTTACATTCAAGAACTGTTGGCACGGAAGCTGTAAAATTCAAAGAACAAGTTTATTAAGACCCCATGGGGTGGTGGTACACTCATACAGCACCCTTCGGTAATGCAAGAGGTATCACACCGAACATCGGTGTGACCCCGTCTTTTATACAGTTTTCAGGTAATAAAGATAGGCGGCACAAAGTTACAAGACATTATGTACATATATGGTCATGTTTTGGAACACAGCCAGCTCATTGGAGGGGGTACAACTCCGCTGGTCAGTTTGGCGGCACATTCCTGAGGGGTGACTGGTCAGTGGGGACTGCGCATGTACGAGCTTGACCAGTACTAAAAATAGCCTGTTGCTGGGCAAACTGAAGTGGTCAGTGGTACGGACAACGGACTAAAGGGCACGCTAGCCACGAGGCCGCTTATGATCTAAGATGGCCGCCGTAACATTCAAAATGGCGTTTTCATGTATAGCCAAGTTAAAGAGGAAAACGTGTAGTTTCAGCTAATCGCTAACGCGGCCATATCAAATACGACATAAAGATTGCCCGAAATTAGGAATTGTGCTCTACATAACTTTGCTGTGTTACAGCATGTTGATTTTTATGTACTACTTTTGTCTCTTATGTGTATGGCAACTGATGTTTTGTTTTGCTTTAATAATCAGCTTATGTTTATTAGGTTTTATTATTCAATAAAATGTTTCAAACACAACAAATGGTAGTTGATATGTATTTACAACTGCAGCATTTTTATTTTATCAATTTATTTTATCAATTTGTATAGAAGAGATGTTCAGTGAAGGCCAAAGTGGCGACTCCCAGCTGTCTTGGTTTTAGGAAACAATACTTGCATACAGCAAGTGACCCTGGCTGACACAGTTACTAGATATGGTAATCCTGGCAACATGCCACAGCAGCTGCGATCATTCAACGTAAGGTAACTCCCATTCGAGAGTTGTCTAAAAATTGGATCAATCACCGCGGCTGGTGAACCTTGCAGGTGGCAGGATAAGTTTTTAGAGGAACTATTGCAGGCCCCGTGTAAGTTTATACCCTGACATAGGAGAGAACCGCTTGGTACATTTTCACAATTTTCCCCGCTAAGAAACACTTCACTACCCCCACTCCAACATCTGTATGTGTATGGCAATTCCCAGGATGTCTTGATGTATACTTTACCCAACCTTTTATATGTGCCTGCTGGTATATGTTGTAGGCAATTTTGAAAATAGAAAATTGTAATAGGCAGGGTGATTGTTCCATGTATAATCCATTCCATAACTGGCTTTTCAGCGACAGTAAATGACAATCTTTCCAGGTTTTCAATGCTCAGCACTGTATTGTCTGCTCCCCTTTGTGCCAATTTGATCTGATTATCAGTGAGATTGAATTCTGAAAACAGTGACGTAGTATTGATTAAACGTCACGGCACATAGCCTGAATGATGATTTAGCAACGTCCAGCCTAATAGCATGATAGAACGTAAATGCGACTGACCATGTTGCAATATGACCAAGTCCTGTTCCATGATGTCTATGGCAGAAGACACTATGCTACATAAAGAATATATCCTGGACCACAGAGTCGTTAACCCATTGTCAACCACAGAGAGAGATTTTTCAAAATTAATACAATCAATTTCTCGTATTTGTTCTGCAGTCTCTGCTTGCGTAATTTTCCATGCTTCATTATAAGCAGCAAAGATACCGGCATATATAAAATGTTTATGACGTGATGTTCTTGGTCCTAGCAACAATTCCCTAAGATCAGCGCCATCTTTAAGTAAAGATAAGTGTTGCTTTACATCCTTAAGTATAGATCTATGTATCCAATCAAGGCAAAGTTTCCCTACACTGTATGTTGTTACTATTCCTGGATGCTGTCTTTGAACATATCTTCGTTCTGGCCTAATGAATGTGAACCCCTTTGTTTTATTCAGGAATCTATCTTGACAGTTGTTTGTGTCTGTGGGCCAGATCAACCATTTATTCCAATCTGGATCTATTCTGTTGTGATGCAAAATAGTATGTACGTCGACTCCCCCCTCTGAAGTGTTATCACTAACAGGTGTAGGAGTAGGTATAGACGGATTGTTCAAGCTTTTATCTTGGCTAACCCAAGACAAGACATCTGTTGGACAGTGTCATTCAAAAACATAATTTTCTCAGGGATGATGTGTAGGAGAGTAGGGTCTGCTATCCTATGGTCACCCCATTTATTTTGCTTTTTGCTTCACTGGTTTTCGACTTAATGTGGCTGTGGGCCTGCTAATCAGACCCACAGCCCTGCTGTTCTCTCTCTAAATTCACAACCATGTACTTTAGGTACATCACCAATTGGGATTAGGTCACCTTATGAGCTCCTGTACAGAGTACTATAGGTACCCAGGGCATAGGTGCATCAAAGGCCTGCCAGGGGCTGCATCATATCTTTTGCCACCCCTGGCTGGCCATCCAAACTGACACAACTGGCTGATCACTCAGCTGGGGCAAGGTTGTGTAATCACCCCTTGCTTAGATATAGTATACCTATGTCTAACCTTATATCTGGACACATATACACCTATAAGTCACACCTATGGCCGGCCTTAACAATCCTGGGGGCAGAGTGCTTGGGTTTATGTGAGATGGTAGTAAGTCCGGAACAAGGGCAGGGAAGGTAGGGCATCTGTACACTTCAAAGTTATGCCTCTATAAGTTTCTTCCACTTCAAAGGCACAACTGTGTATGAAAGAAGGACATTGGACGCCACCACTTCAGTACACTTCTGGATCTGGGGACCCTGCCAGGAAGAAGGACTACTGTGCTGCTACAAGGAGTGCCACTATGCTGGACTGATGCTCTATAAGTAACTGCGCCCTGCTTTACTGACCTGCTGCACTCTTGTCTGGGGAAGAATATCTAGGTCTGCAACTCTATCTTGAACCCAGGACCCCCGAGTGACTCAGTGGGATAGTCTTTTGGCCTCCTGATCTGAGCCTCAGGGACAAAACAAGCCCCAAAGCAAATTCTGGACCAGTCTTCAGCGCGTTCCTTGCTCCCAAATGATGATTCTCAGACCCTAGATCCTTGATGTGGTTCAGTGGGCTCCTAAAACAAGCTTTTGAACTCTTCATGACTGCAAATGAGCCTATTCGCACTGGAATCCCACTGCTCGCACAAAACTTCAGCGTGAGCCCCTGCCGCCTATCTCCTTGCACAGCCAGCATCAATCGATCTGGAAGACCACTAACGCAAAGCTCCAGTCCGACCGTCTGAAACACCCGGCCTGCTCTTCGTGCCATGTCCACCACCGTCATCGATACTCTCCTTACTCCCTGCAACACTGTCCAATGGCGCAATAAGGCTATTAATGTGAGACGGCTATTGCGAATTCTGGAGAACTGCCAAGATTTGGCGCTCTCGGCCTTGATTTGCTCGGTAGAGATAGAGAAAGAATTTGATAGTCTGGAATGGTAGTTGCTCTTCTAGGTTATGCGCAAGATGGGACTGGGAGCTGAGTTCGTGAGATGGACTTAAATACTATATAACTCAGCGACGCCCCAGATGCGAACGGGAAGGACGGTATTGGCGCCATGTTCAGTGGGACGGGGACGCAGCAGGGTTGTTCGCTTTCTCCGCTGCTGTTCGCATTGGTGGTTGAGCCCCTGGCGGTGCAAGCTAGATCGGGAGGCATTATACCGGGCTGGAGATGCGGGGAGACATGCATTATATCGCTCTACGCAGATAACCTGCTGATGTTTCTGGCAGCCCCTAGTGAGGACTTAACGGGGGCAATAGCACTGTTACATGTGTTTGGGGCAGCATCGGAGCTATGCGTGAACTGGGAGAAGACTAACCTGTTCCCGGTGCGGCGAGCTGTGGGAGCTCCTGATAGACTGAACGGAATAAGATAGGAACCCAGCTGTCTTCCGTATCTGGGAACTAACATTTATCACGAGCAGGCGGACCTTTTGGAGGGTAATGTGAATAGGGCAGTGAGAGGGATCAAAGGGAGCATGGCATTCTGGAGTACTCTACCACTCTCAGTGGCAGGAAGAGTAGCGCTTCTGAAAATGGTGGCTCTACCCCGACTATTATATTATTTCCGGACGCTGCCGATTTGGATCCCAGGCTTGGTGTTCAAGACGATTAGAACTATGATAGTGGGATTTCTCTGGGAGAGCGGCAGGAGGCGGGTGGCTTTGACCACGATGATGAGGCCTAGAGCAGAGGGGGGATTGGCAGTCCCAGACTTCGAACTGTACAATCTGGCGGCCCAGCTACAGTGGCTCACGCAGGAGGTTGCTCGAGAGTTCAGGGGGCCAGACGGCCCAGAGGACCAATAGTTTCCAAGACATGTTTTATCCTTTGTGATCTTGGGTCAGCAGTTGTGGGCCGATTCATTGACCTATGAGGAGAAAGCGATGAGGGTAAGCTGGAATAGAAGCAGGCGTAGGGTGGGTGGTATTCGCCCGTACGTACCGGAGATACCTCTTGCAATGTGCACGGCCTTCCTGCATGGAGGAGACTGGTCGGCACTGGCAGAGTGGGAAGGACTGGGGTTGCAGATGGTCGGGGACCTGTACAAGGAGGGAGCTCTCTTGCCTTATCAGACACTGCAAGACAGATACGGCTTGCCCAGGGGTGACTTCCTGCAGCACGCCGCCCTGGGGTCAGCGATTCAGAAATACTGGGGGGAAGGGCTGCTGGAACCACAAACATCCCTGACATGCCAATATGTAATAATGACAGCAGGGACGATAAAGGCAGTAACGTGCCTGTGTAGGCGAATGGTAGAGGAGGGACTTCAGCCGCTGACTCAGAGGTGGACCTGGGTAAAGATATACCTGAATCGACTTGGGCTAAACTGGTGGAAAGGGCGTGGAAGAGTACGCGGAATGCTAGATTCCAGCTTATCCATTTCTATATCATATACAGGGCATACAGAGCAGATAAATAAATACTTTAATGTGGATTTGCCATGTTGCAGCAGACTTCCAGCATATGATGTGGAGCAGTCCGCAGCTTGGAACCTACTGGGAAGAGGTGGTTGAGGTCCTCTGCGGGTTGACGGATAGGCAGATGGAACCCACCCTGGGGGCATGCATACTGCACTGGTTTCCTCATACAGTGCGAACTAAGGTAACATGCAAATTCATGGATATGGGGTTGCTGCCGGCCAAACGGGAACTAACGAGAAAGTGGAAATCCAAGCAGGGCCCTAGTGTGGAGCGATGGAAAGTACAATTCATGAGCAGGGCGGCTAGTGAGAGTATGGTCAGGATCCAACAGGCTAGAAGAGCCAACAACAAAAAGGCAATGGAAACTGCATAGGCATGGGAGGCCCTGGTGGCACTGTTGACATTGCCAGAACTGGACTCGGACTCTGACTCTGTGGAGGCTAAGCAGGAAAATGTCAGAACACACCGAATATAGATAAGCTTGGGGTGGCTGTTGGGGAAAGGAAGCAAGGTCGAGCTTGGCAGGAATTGGGAAACACCACACATGCAATAGGACACTGGCATACTCTGGCACGATGCTGATGATTGAAAATCCTGGTTTTGAATACTTGGAGCACACCGGTAGAAGTGGTTAGGGCGGGGGGAGGCAAATGACTGCGGGAGCACCAAGTTGAGCTCCCATTATATTGTGGGGTATTTTGGATACTTGCAATGGTGTTGACTGGTAAAAGGAGTGGAGGCTGGGAAGCTTATTGTGATACTGACTCTGAAACGACTGCAAAGCTCCACAGTAGAAGTTGACTCTATATATAATGTATCCAGTAAAGAGCCCATGCTGATGATGAACCTTGTATGGGGGGTTATGTATGGGTTGTAAATCAATAAAATACTGTTAAAAAAAATCACTCAGACCACTCATCACTCATACCAATCATCACTCATCACTCATACCAATCATCACTCATCACTCAGGCCAATCCTCACTCATCGCTCATACCAATCATCACTCATCGCTCAGACCAATCATCAATCATCGCTCATACCAATCATCACTCATCACTCAGACCAATCCTCACTCATCACTCATACCAATCATCACTCATCGTTCAGACCAATCATCACTAATCGCTCAGACCAATCATCACTCATGGCTCATACAAATCATCACTCATCGCTCATTCCAATCATCACTCATCACTCATTCCAATCATCACTCATCACTCATACCAATCATCACTCATACCAATCATCACTCATCGCTCATACCAATCATCACTCATCGCTCATTCTAATCATCACTCATCGCTCAGACTAATCATCACTCATTCCACATTCCAATCATCACTCATCGCTCAGACAATCATCACTCATCGCTCATATCAATCATCACTCATACCATTCATCACTCGTCGCTCATTCCAATCATCACTCATGGCTCAGACCAATCATCGCTCATACTAATCATCACTCATCGCTCATTCCAATCATCACTCATCACTTATACCAATCATCACTCATACCAATCCTCACTCATCGCTCATACCAATCATCACTCATCGCTCAGACCAATCATCACTCATTCCACATTCCAATCATCACTCATCGCTCAGACCAATCATCACTCATCCCTCATATCAATCATCACACATACCATTCATCACTCAGCGCTCATACCAATCATCAATTATCGCTCATACCAATCATCACTCATCGCTCAGACCAATCCTCACTCATCGCTCATATCTAGGGGTGGGCGGCCAGCTACGCTCCGTGCACGGAGTGTGCGTAGTGCCGCCTACTCCGCATTTTGCGGAGCTGGCGTAGCCAGGCGGCACTACACACGCTCCGCAGACGGAGCGTAGCTGGCCGCCACCCGCCTCCCTCCCGCCCTCCCTAAATACTTTCAAATAAAGGAATCAAATAATTTAAAAAGCACTTACCTTGCCCGCCGCTGCCCGCCGCGTCCCCGGGGCTCGTTATCTTCCGTCTTCCGTCTTCTTTAGTAATGCGCATGCGCGGGCGGCCGCGCGCGCGCATTTTCACGAGAAAATGCGCATGCGCGGCCGCCCGCGCATGCGCATTAGTAAAGAAGACGGAAGATAGCGAGCCCCGGGGACGCGGCGGGCAGCGGCGGCAAGGTAAGTGCTTTTTAAATTATTTGATTCCTTTATTTGAAAGTATTTAGGGAGGGCGGGAGGGAGGCGGGTGGCGGGTGGCGGGGCTGGCGGCCAGTGGTGTTTGCGGAGTGGGGCTACGCGGAGTGCGGAGGTGGGCGTAGTTTCTCACCCACTTCGCATAGCTCCGCGAAGCCCCACTCCGCCAACTCCGCCCAGGGCTACTCATATCAATCATCACTCATACCATTCATCACTCAGCGCTCATACCAATCATCACTAATCACTCATACCAATCATCACTCATCGCTCAGACCAATCAACATCCCATCCCTGTGCAGGTTGTCCTGTTGCTGTCCTTTATGCTGTATTAAAACCTGCAAACTCCTACTACCTCGAATCTTGACTCTTATTTATTGAGCTATCTGTTTATTAAGGTATCCTGAAAAATAGTATAGGTAATATTTATTTATTTACCACATAATGGCACCCGAATAGGGACTTGCCCTTTCCCCACGCGCCGGTGAAGCCACGTATGCCCCCTGACCCTCTGCAGCCGTGACGGAACCATACCGGCCACGTGCAGATATTTCTGCTTCAAGTATCCCTCAGGCCCACGGAGGAGACGGAGGTTGCGGTCCAGCATCCAGACGAGGCGGTGGAGGAACGCGGCAAGTCCCGACCAGAGCCCAAGCCGAGAGTCCAAGGTCCGAGGTATCCGGAGGCCCACCTGTAACTGAAGTCCGAAGTTCGTCGTCCGTCGTCGTAGCAGTCCAGTCCAGTCCGAGGCCTTCCGTTCTTGCTGCCCGGTGAGTACCGTTGCTGGGGTAGTATCTAGACAGGGTCAATTAAATTGTCTCTGGTCCGTGGGTTTGGGGTACACAGATCCAACACGAAGTGTCCACTTAGGTGGGTGCGGGTCCTGACGTGTCTCTTTATGAGACCGGTAAGTTTCGTACTGTTTTAGCAGTGCATCCAGTCTGTTCTAGTCAGTTCTCTTCTCGAGAAATTCATGTGTTTCAGTATTCCAGGTAGTATTGTGTCCGAACTGTTATCTTAAATGTCGTTTATGTATTTTTATGTCGTGGTATGAATGATCTGTTATTCACTGTGTTCATTGTTCATTACGTACTGTATTGTGTCTAGACTCCAGTTCAGCCATGCCTTTGTTTTCGAAATTACGTCAGTTAAAAACTAGAAAGGGTCTGCTCGAGGAAGCAGTTCCTGTCCCGCCTAGGGACAGTCCAGGTCATTTTATGTATCATAAGCATGGCATAAGTGCCATATTATATCTAGATTTATGGGTCGAGTACACCAAGGAATTAGAAGAGAAATATAGATGGCCTGTATCAGGCACATGGGATGCCGAGTGTATCATGCGAGTAGAAGAAGTATTATGGAAAAAGAAAGCCAGACAGTCACAGAAAGATGCCATCGAGTTATGGCGCAAAGAATCTCATAAAAGAACCGAGAAAGAAATCAGAAAGTCAAAATTAAGTAGAGAATTTTCAGAAAGAGCCCAAGAAAGGGAATTGATCGAAATAGGTGAACGAGTTAAAGCCGAACAGTCAGACAGACAGAGAAATGCCCTTATTAAGGGTATGTATCCTCTTCTTGCCGAGGGCTTGCCAAAAGCAACCCCGGAAGCATCCAGTAATTTCCCGCCACCATTAGTTCCGACCAAGCTACGTCACAAACCGACCGCAGCTGATATTTTTCTCTCGTCCTACTTGGACGACACAGTCCCAGAATATGCAAATCCTGTTCCGCCTGCTCCCGTAAATAATGTAATTCATGGTCCTCCAGACACCGGGGCACCCGTTATGGTACCCCCGGTCCAGCCCGCAGTACAAGTTCCGGTCACTCTGCCAGCACGAAGAGTATCAGTCGATGATTCCAGTTTAGGAGCCGCGGGGGGAGGTCCTCCGGGAACCCCGCCGCCACACAAACGTGTAACGTTAGTCGAGTTACATGCCCGAGCGTCACAGCGTTCGCCCAAGTCCCAGTCAGTAGCAGATATCAAGAAAGCACTTACCGAATGCCGTTATGATCCAGTCCCAGGCGATGATAATATGGTTATATATTCATTGCGTGTAAGACGGGTGACCGAGTATTTGGACACCCTACCGAACATGAAGGAAGATCTAGATAGAATGTATCGTTTCATCCGCACAGGGGATGATCCAGAAAGTATTGGCGAAATCATGTCATTAAGGAAAGCTGAGACCCAGCTCATGATATTAAAGTTTCTGATTAATTGTTTAATAAGGGTACAAGATTATCCGACCAAAGACCCGACCGAAATGAGAGCTCTGATGAAATGGAGTGATCATATAGCCGAGGGAAGACACAAGACACTCAGTAGTATAGAGAGTATGTACAAGAAAATTCGTAAGGAAATAATAAGGTTACACGAACAACGCAAAGCAGTACAAGTAAGCGAGAATGAAAACGACTCTTCTACTGAAGAGGTAGATGATGAGAATCCTTCCAGAATAGCGTATGTAGGTAGAACTAGACTTTCCGACCGACATTCACGCCTAGAACACAAGAAAGTTTCCTTCCCTCCAGTACCAGAACAAGAGAATCTTGAGCAAGTATTTCAAGCTACCGATCACATTCTGAAATCACGAATCGGTTATAGTGAACTCAGTTCCATGCACGAACAAGAACTAGCCCGATCAGCAGTCCGATGGGCTACTGATTCTACCACTTTTCCAGACGAAATAGTGGCACAAATGTTTCTGAAACTGCCCCCAGCCGAGCAGCGACTGGTGGGTATGTATATGATCCAGCACCTCATCACTCTGTATGAGGGTCAACATTCTGATCCAGGTCCGTTACACGATGTTCTGAACGAGTTACTCCAGTATAAATGGAAAGGTCTAGGTACCGATTTAATTAGTGTCATTCTAGAACAGCGCCACAAATATAGAACGTTCCTGAACCCGCATTTTGTTCATGTCCCACCTCCAGACAGTAAAAGATTCTACATAGACAGACAGAATCCGTTGCGAGAAGTACACCCAGTTAGGACACCGGGTGGTGAACTAGAACGAGTATTCGTTTACACCCCTATTACAAAGATGGAACTCTTAGAGATGAAGAAATTAATTCCCTGTCACGACAAAGACCCAGCAGGGTTCCATAGAGAATTAAAAGACATGCTCCGTATGGGAGAATACACGTATCCAGATATAATTAAAATGTTAAAGGTCCTGTTGCCCGCAGGGGTATATGAAAAACTCAAAGAAAAAGAATGGGAGGTGGGAGAGAAAAAGATTGATTGGACAGCTCTAGAAGCTGAAGATAAAGCACGAGTACCAGGTACCGGCCTAGGGCCGACAGTTAAAGAATTGCCCGAACTGTTAATTCAGGTTTTGCCAAGATTACTAACCACGAAAAAGGAAGACTGGGATGCAATCTCAGCCTGTAAACAGAAACCAGATGAAGATACTAGTGATTTTTATTCTAGATTTGAGAAATGTTTTAGTATAAACAGTGGTCTCAAGACGAGTAGTGAGTCATACCCTCATCTTTTTGTTACTAAACTAGTTGAGAATTCCAGCCCACAAGTTAAAAATCGAGTTTTAAAAGTCGAAAGTACCTGGCAAGCTAATACTCCGTCCCAAATGCTACAGATGCTCCAGTATCACCAGAACAGAATCAGAGAAGAACAAGAACACGAAAGGAAACGTATGAAAGACACGAAAATGAAAGTATTAGTTGCACAATCTGTTCCTCAAGACAGTCAGAAGAGGGGTCCGAATCCAGCCAGTCATCCTGCAGTTCCCGTTAAAGGGACTTGCAATTATTGTAAACAGCCAGGTCATTATATAAATGAATGTGCAGTTCTGAAACACAACATAGCCACTGGTAAAACTAAAGAAAGACCACGTCCGCCTAGACAAGAACAAGTTTCACAGACTTCTCAGCCACCGCAGAATGCATAACAGACAGTTCCAGCATCGCAGCCTATTGCTGCAACACAGCACGTCACACAGCAAATGTACCAGTATGCTCAGTCCGAGTATCCAGAGTACCAGCAGTATTCATGAAACAGCCTAGAGAGGGAGGTAGGCTTGCCTCTCATCGAGATACCTGTAGATCAAGAAGGTCCCTATGTACACAGTCAAGTATTGGGGAAAGACAGAAAGTTTCTTATTGATACAGGGGCAAGTAGGACTACTATTAGTCACGACGAGGTTCCAGGGGCTCCGCTCTCAGGCTCTAGTAATGTTTCCCTTGGATTTTCAGGAAAGCCAATTGTTAACGAGATATCAAAGCCAGTTACTCTAGAAGTAGGTCCATTGTCCCGTACTACTGATCTGTTACTTACAAAGTCATGTCCAGAAAATTTACTGGGCATTAAAACATTGAAAGAATTAGGTGCAGTAATTTGTTGCTCCCCAGAGGGAGTTCGTTTGTTCTTAAGTGACTTCAAGGGTCACTATGTATTACGTGATTTTGATCCAAGATTACTGAATGTCCCTCAGCATTTATGGGCGCAAGGTCCAACTGATGTAGGTTACATGCAAATCACACCCCATCGTGTGACTCTGAAGCAAGGTGTTGTATTACCCCGAATCAGACAGTACAGATTACCGCCTGAGGCTGTAGCAGCCTTATCCAAAATTATTGACGAGCTCATTGCTCAAGGAGTGGTTGTAGAAACTGACTCCAATATATGTAATTCTCCTATCATTCCAGCCATGAAACGTACTGATCCAAATGCACCTCCAGTATATCGATTAGTGATTGACCTACGAGAACTTAATAAATGTATCATTCCTCAGTACCCAGTTGTCCCAGATATTTCTTCCCTATTGACAGCCATTGATTCCGAAGCTACGTTCTTTACTGTAATAGACCTCAAGAACGCATTTTTCAGTGTTCCCATCCATCCAGACAGCCAGTTCCTTTTCGGATTCTGTTTAAATGGAAAAAGCTATAAATTCACACGAGCTCCTCAAGGTTTCACAGAAAGTCCTAGTATTTACAGTCAAGCACTCAAGAGACAACTAGACAATATTCACATGCCAACTGACACTGCCCTACTCCAGTATGTCGATGATTTATTGGTCACAGCCCGTTCTGAACGTGATTGCGAGCGAGCGTCACTTACAGTCCTGTTTTTCCTAGCCGAGATGGGGCACAAGGTGTCCCCTTCAAAGCTTCAATTCTGTGTCCAGCAAGTGGTCTACTTGGGACACTTACTGTCCAAGAGGGGTAGGCAGTTGACACCTGACCGTATCCAGTTAATAGCGAGTCTTCCACAGCCCAAGACCCAGAAGGAGGTACGAGCTTTTATCGGCCTCACTTCTTACTGTAGACAATGGATTTCTTAGTATGCATTTCTAGCCAAGCCACTGATACAGTTAACGACACAGGAGGCAGCCGTATCGACTGTCCTCCCTTGGACATCTGAACATACACTTAGTTTCAATGAGTTAAAGAAAGCCTTATGCCAAGCACCTGTTCTAGCTACACCGAACTACAGTAAGCCTTTTACACTTTTGTTACAGAACGTGATGGTACTGCATTATCTGTTCTCACACAAGATCAAGCAGGACAGTACAAGCCCTGTGCTTATTTTTCGAGCACATTAGATCCAGTAGCCCAGGCTCTGCCTGTGTGCCTCAAGTCAGTTGCAGCCACAGCTCTAGCTATCAGACAAAGTGATTCCATAGTGTTAGGACATTCCCTGACAGTACAGGTTCCACACTCCGTGGAAGTTCTTTTAAACCGAACACAGACTCAGCACTTGACAATTGCACGTTTAACAGGTTATGAACTGACACTGTTCCAGCCACACATAGAAATCAGACGCTGCAACGTTTTGAATCCTGCAACACTGTTACCGTCAGTCACTTCAAATTCTGCCACACATGATTGTGTGGAAGTTGTTAACACCATGACAAAGCCAAGACAAGACCTGACAGATATTCCGTTACCTAATCCCGACCTGACACTTTATGTGGATGGTTCATGTATGAGAACAAGTACAGGAGAACTAGCAGCCGCGTATGCAGTGACTACTGAAACCGAAGTTATAGAGACACACCGTATTGACACTCTGTCCGCTCAAGCAGCAGAGCTAGTCGCTCTGACCCAAGCCTGCATACGTGCCAAGAACCTGAAAGTAAATATCTATACAGATTCCCGTTATGCATTCGGAGTCGTACACGATTTCGGAGTGCTCTGGCAAGAAAGAGGTTTCATGACTTCTCATGGAACCAAGATTCAGCATGGTCTCCTCATTCAAGCTCTGTTAGAAGCAATACATTTACCGACAGCTATCGCTATCATGAAGTGCAAGGCACATACTAAAGTCACTGACATCATTTCCCAAGGTAATGATCTAGCAGATCGAACAGCCAAGCTTACAGCCCAGACTCCAGACATTCCAGTTAGCAAGACACTGACACGCACTCCAGATCCGACTACATGTATGACAGTGAAGGACCCTACACAAGATGTCATAGATATCCAGTCACATGCTACTCCCGAAGAAATCAAGAAATGGTCCGAACAAGGAGGGGTCCAGACAGATCAGGGATGGTTGACGAAGGGAAAAGCCATATGGTTTCTCCCCGACTCAATGGTCCAAGTCATTATTAATACCGCACATAGTCCTGCACATCTAGGAGAGAAAGCTATGTTAGACAGTATCCAGAACATTTGGTTCAACAAGCATTTACGAGCTGCAGCCAAGCAGAAGGTCCGTACCTGTATGATATGTTGTCAGTTCAATCCAGGTAAAAGTGTCCCGGTGGAACAAGGGGGATTCCAGCCTCCTGACCACCCTTTTGAAGTCCTCCAGATGGATTATATTCAGATGGAGCGATGTCGAGGTTTCAAGTATGTCCTCGTAGTTGTATGTGCTTTGTCCAGGTGGACAGAAGCATACCCAGTTCCAGATTACACAGCCGCGACCACTGCCAAGCAGTTGGTTCGTGAATTCTTCCCCCGCTATGGACTCCCTAGGGTCGTGTATTCTGATAACGGCCAGCCATTCTCGTCCGAGCTCATGAAGCACGTTTCCCTTCTGTTAGGGTACCAGTGGAAGTTTCATTGTGTGCGCCATCCTGAAGCAGCAGGTCTCGTAGAGAGACATAACCAGACCCTGAAAATCCGCATTGCAAAAGTATGTAAAGAGAAAGGTGTAGACTGGCTAGTAGCTCTGCCAGTCGCCCTATTCTATATGCGCATGGTTGCACATTCCAGATCAGGTCTGTCCCCTTATGAGGTCGTATTCGGCCGCCCCCCAAACATGTGGGGTACACCTAGACCCCGCAGTATTACAGACGTTTCAAGTAATATGCTGACAGATTACCTAGCTTCCTTGATGTCTGCCCTACACTCTTGTCGTTCACAGGTTGCCGCCGCATTTCCAGACAATACCGAGGTGAAACCACATGAGGTCATTCCAGGCGACCTCGTGTTGGTCCGCAATTTTGATCGTTCAAGTCCGCTGGAGCCTCGCTGGAAGGAGCCGAAGTTAGTCCTTTTGACCACCCGTACGGCCGTGAAGTTGGAGGGCCGTAAGGGTTGGGTCCATCTGTCTCACATCAAGAAATTTCATGGACTCCGCATAAAGATTTTTTCCAAAAACATTTCCGAGGATTGTCAAGATTCTAAAGACTGCCAAAATACTGTTCTCAAGGACTGTCCCGCAAATGACATTGATACCAAGCCCTCCCTGTTAGAGAAAACTCCGCAGCAGGAGTATAAATCGAAATTAAGGTCTAGTAAAATAAGTCAGCCAGTTTAATTGTCTAAGTCCTCCCCTAGGTGAAACGGTTAGACAGGTTTCTGACATGTATAAAATAGACCCCCACAGAGAGAGAGTTAGTGAGAACTCTAAAAGTTGCATTATTATTTTATGTTTTCTGCTATATCTAAGCCTAATAGTTACGTGCACAAGTTATGCATTGCATTTATGTTTTCCAGTTTCTCATGTAAATATGTTTTCCAATTCTACAGTAGAGCACACATTTAGTGAACTGCCTCCTCACGAGCTATCCTATCGTCTTGCTATGCGAAACAATACGTTTATCAGAATGTTACACTATTCACACCAGACCAGCAATGCCACTAATTGTTGGGTGTGTGGTCGACTCCCCCCTTTCCAGACACCGAAGGGAGTTCTGCCACTCTTTCCTTATCCGTTTTCACATAATGGTTCGTGTGGAGCATGGTCCACGTTAACGTCATCCTCAACTGATATGTCCCTTCTGAATCGAACATGTTTTCCAGACAAGCAAGGTCACACCCATAGAACAGGGTCAGATCTAGAAAATGAAGTATATGATTTAGGTAATTATTCTTCGAATTTCATGGTCCTGAATGTTCAATCTGATACTACTCCAGATTTACCTGCTATTTCAGTACTACCAGTCAAAGGCGAATTATGTGTCAGAAAGAATGGTTCCGCACATGTAGGACATAGTGATTGTACTACTATTGTCGAGTATAGTGACAGTGGGAAATCTATTTTCAAAGCCTCACGTCATTCGTATTGTGTTTGTGGTCAGACCGCATATGTTCGTCTGCCCCTCGATTGGGATGGTACCTGTTACATTTCCTTCCTACTGCCACCAGTTTTTCTAGCCCCATCTGATTATCATAGAAACACACATCTAGTACACATTAGACATAGAAGGGAGATTGAGTCCCCAATTGTCGATCAAACTGAAACTGCTCTAGAACAATATCAAGACTTCAATAAAGGTTTCTTCTTCTTTTTAGGCCCTGTCCAGAATAGTAAGCTAATCCGTAGGTTAACCAGAACCCTTGAAGCAGTAGTGAATGAGACTACTTCCGCTCTAGGTAACTTAACCGAAGAGCAATCTGCTATGAGATTTGTCGTTTTACAGAATCGTCTCGTCCTTGACGTCATACTGGCCGATAGGGGCGGGGCTTGTAGAGTCATCGGATCTAGTTGCTGCATTTTCATTCCTAATAACGCGCCGTCTGTTTATTCAGCTATAACCAGACTTCATGAAATTGCCCATCAGTTACACCAAAATCCAGGCACCTGGACATGGTCCGGTTGGCTCTGGAGTATTATTTCTGCCTGGGGATGGAAAGTATTGTCATTTCTAGGTATTGCAGTAATGATCATATTCAGTTGCTGCCTCTGTATACAATGTGGCCCTGCGATTTGCGGCATTTGTGCTACATCTTGTATTCCTAGTCCTAAGCCCCGCTCTAAGTCCCGTTCCAAGACAATTCGAGACGAGCAAATGATGCTGTCTGAAATGATAGATGGTATCATGAATATTGATGTTTCCTGATGGAAACGTAGTGACAAGGAGGGAATGTGGAAAAGTAAATTTTGCCATGTTCTGTGTCCCTACGTGTTCCCCATGTTATGTTATATGTGCATGATTAATATGCATATGTATTCCCCATGATCGATTAAAGACGCAGTTACAGTTGCGTCCATCTCTAGTATGCCAGTTTCCAGTCTTCGTGAATACAACGAATATTAGGCCTATGTAAAGTTATGTTGCCACGTTTTACAGTGTGCACGTTAATTCAGTAAAAGTCCCCGTTTCTAGGCCTCAAAAGGGCCCGGACACCAGATTCAGCTCCTGTCTCCTGAACCCTCTTCGAGGAGCGATGCAGCCCCCACCTGTATCCCTGACCCTTCACTTACTTCCTGCCTCGCAGTGCCCGGCTCAGCCTGGCTCTGCCTCTGAGTCTGCCAAGAGTATGTTATGATTCTAGTTATCAGTCCAGCTCTCCTTCTCTGCATTCCTAAGCTACTGAATCGCATCAATAGTTTCCGTCATGGTCTAGCCTCACTGTCTCCATGTAAGAGAAATACTGTATTAATGCTAATAGAATATTCCCTGCACACGGACTATATGTAGAATAATGCCTGCACCAGTCTTAGAGTCAAGTAGCCTTTCCCCTCCTGACTTATAGTTCATATCAACATGTTCTCTAAACATCAGATACCAGATATGCCTAGGTACAAGTCGCTCTGACACTCCAGACTTATGTCTCCTCTTCTAGCGCAGAGATCATAGCCCCCAGTTTCTCCTGGTAACACGTCATTGCCAGCTTGCGCGCACCACTAGGTTAGAGGTCCCGGCTCCTTAGGTAGCCCCCTCCATGTTTCCGCCCCATTCATGACATATTCTGTTACGTTTGCATCACATGTCTATGTATACGCCCTGTTCACGCCTCTTTATGCCTTATCTTTCGCGACTGCTACGCGACACACCTCCTACTCCGCCCACTGCTACGCCTACTGTAATTGAACTCTATGTGTTTGCTTTAAGTATATATGCTTGTGCACTGTTATTAAATGTTGCTAGCCATCCCAGATCCTGCCCCCGGCAGCTGCCATCCCATCCCTGTGCAGGTTGTCCTGTTGCTGTCCTTTATGCTGTATTAAAACCTGCAAACTCCTACTACCTCGAATCTTGACTCTTATTTATTGAGCTATCTGTTTATTAAGGTATCCTGAAAAATAGTATAGGTAATATTTATTTATTTACCACACATCACTCAGCGCTCATACCAATCATCACTCAGCCCTCATACCATTCATCAATCATCGCTCATACCATTCATCACTCAGCCCTCATACCAATCATCAATAATCGCTCATACCATTCATCACTCAGCGCTCATACCATTCATCACTCAGCCCTCATACCAATCATCAATCATCGCTCATACCAATCATCAATCATCGCACATAGCATTCATCACTCAGCGTTCATACCAATCATCACTCAGCTCTCAGACCAATCATGACTCATCACTCATACCAATCATCACTCATCGCTCATACCAATCATAAATCATCGCTCATACCAATCATCAATCATCGCTCATACCAATCATCACTCAGCGCTCATACCAATCATCACTCATCGCTCATACCATTCATCACTCAGCGCTCATACCAATCATCACTCAGCCCTCATACCAATCATCAATCATCTCTCATACCATTCATCACTCAGCCCTCATACCAATCATCAATCATCGCTCATACCAATCATCAATCATCGCACATAGCATTCATCACTCAGTGTTCATAATAATCATCACTCAGCTCTCAGACCAATCATGACTCAACACTCATCTCATACCAATCATCACTCATCACTCATACCAGTCATCAATCATCGCTCAGACCAATCATCAATCATCGCACATAGCATTCATCACTCAGCGTTCATAATAATCATCACTCAGCTCTCAGACCAATCATGACTCAACACTCATCTCATACCAATCATCACTCATCACTCATACCAGTCATCAATCATCGCTCAGACCAATCATCAATCATCGCTCATACTAATCATCACTCATCGCTCATACCAATCATCAATCATCGCTCAGACCAATCATCAATCATCGCTCAGACCAATCATCAATCATCGCTCATACCAATCATCACTCAGCACTCATACCAATCATCACTCAGCGCTCATACCAATCATCACTCTTCGCTCATACCAATCATCAATCATCGCTCATACCAATCATCACTCGTCGCTCAGACCAATCATCACTCATCGCTCATACCAATCATCAATCATCGCTCATACCAATCATCAATCATCGCACATAGCATTCATCACTCAGCGTTCATACCAATCATCACTCAGCTCTCAGACCAATCATGATTCATCACTCATACCAATCATCACTCATCGCTCATACCAATCATCAATCATCGCTCAGACCAATTATCAATCATCGCTCATACCAATCATCACTCAGCGCTCATACCAATCATCACTCATCGCTCATACCATTCATCACTCAGCGCTCATACCAATCATCACTCAGCCCTCATACCAATCATCAATCATCTCTCATACCATTCATCACTCAGCCCTCATACCAATCATCAATCATCGCTCATACCAATCATCAATCATCGCACATAGCATTCATCACTCAGCGTTCATAATAATCATCACTCAGCTCTCAGACCAATCATGACTCAACACTCATCTCATACCAATCATCACTCATCACTCATACCAGTCATCAATCATCGCTCATACCAATCATCAATCATCGCACATAGCATTCATCACTCAGCGTTCATAATAATCATCACTCAGCTCTCAGACCAATCATGACTCAACACTCATCTCATACCAATCATCACTCATCACTCATACCAGTCATCAATCATCGCTCAGACCAATCATCAATCATCGCTCATACTAATCATCACTCATCGCTCATACCAATCATCAATCATCGCTCAGACCAATCATCGCTCAGACCAATCATCAATCATCGCTCATACCAATCATCACTCAGCACTCATACCAATCATCACTCAGCGCTCATACGAATCATCACTCTTTGCTCATACCAATCATCAATCATCGCTCATACCAATCATCAATCATCGCACATAGCATTCATCACTCAGCGTTCATAATAATCATCACTCAGCTCTCAGACCAATCATGACTCAACACTCATCTCATACCAATCATCACTCATCACTCATACCAATCATCAATCATCTCTCATACCATTCATCACTCAGCCCTCATACCAATCATCAATCATCGCTCATACCAATCATCAATCATCGCACATAGCATTCATCACTCAGCGTTCATAATAATCATCACTCAGCTCTCAGACCAATCATGACTCAACACTCATCTCATACCAATCATCACTCATCACTCATACCAGTCATCAATCATCGCTCAGACCAATCATCAATCATCGCTCATACTAATCATCACTCATCGCTCATACCAATCATCAATCATCGCTCAGACCAATCATCGCTCAGACCAATCATCAATCACCGCTCATACCAATCATCACTCAGCACTCATACCAATCATCACTCAGCGCTCATACCAATCATCACTCTTCGCTCATACCAATCATCAATCATCGCTCATACCAATCATCACTCGTCGCTCAGACCAATCATCACTCATCGCTCATACCAATCATCACTCAGCGCTCATACCAATCATCAATCATCGCTCATACCAATCATCAATCATCAATCATCGCACATAGCATTCATCACTCAGCGTTCATACCAATCATCACTCAGCTCTCAGACCAATCATGATTCATCACTCATACCAATCATCACTCATCGGTCATACCAATCATCAATCATCGCTCAGACCAATCATCAATCATCGCTCATACCAATCATCACTCAGCGCTCATACCAATCATCACTCATCGCTTATACCATTCATCACTCAGCGCTCATACCAATCATCACTCAGCCCTCATACCAATCATCAATCATCGCTCATACCATTCATCACTCAGCCCTCATTCCAATCATCAATCATCGCTCATACCATTCATCACTCAGCGCTCATACCAATCATCATTCATCGCTCATACCAATCATCAATCATCGCACATAGCATTCATCACTCAGCGTTCATACCAATCATCACTCAGCTCTCAGACCAATCATGACTCATCACTCATACCAATCATCACTCATCACTCATACCAGTCATTAATCATCGTTCAGACCAATCATCAATCATCGCTCATACTAATCATCACTCATCGCTCATACCAATCATCACTCAGCACTCATACCAATCATCACTCAGCGCTCATACCAATCATCACTCTTCGCTCATACCAATCATCAATCATCGCTCATACCAATCATCACTCATCGCTCAGACCAATCATCACTCATCGCTCATACCAATCATCACTCAGCGCTCATACCAATCATCAATCATCACTCATACCAATCATTACTCATCGCTCAGACCAATCATCACTCATCACTCATACCAATCATCACTCTTCGCTCATACCAATCATCACCCATCGCTCATACCAATCATCAATCATCGCTCAGACCAATCATCAATCATCGCTCATACCAATCATCACTCATCGCTCAGACCAATCATCAATCATCGCTCAGACCAATCATCACTCATCGCTCAGACCAATCATCACTCATCGCTCAGACCAATCATCACTCATCGTTCAGACCAATCATCACTTATCGCTCAGACCAATCATCAATCATCGCTCATACTAATCATCACTCATCGCTCATACCAATCATCACTCAGCACTCATACCAATCATCACTCAGCGCTCATACCAATCATCACTCTTCGCTCATACCAATCATCAATCATCGCTCATACCAATCATCACTCATCGCTCAGACCAATCATCACTCATCGCTCATACCAATCATCACTCAGCGCTCATACCAATCATCAATCATCACTCATACCAATCATTACTCATCGCTCAGACCAATCATCACTCATCACTCATACCAATCATCACTCTTCGCTCATACCAATCATCACCCATCGCTCATACCAATCATCAATCATCGCTCAGACCAATCATCAATCATCGCTCATACCAATCATCACTCATCGCTCAGACCAATCATCAATCATCGCTCAGACCAATCATCACTCATCGCTCAGACCAATAATCACTCATCGCTCAGACCAATCATCACTCATCGTTCAGACCAATCATCACTTATCGTTCAGACCAATCATCACTCATCGTTCAGACCAATCATCACTCAGCGCTCATACCAATCATCTCTCATCACTCATACCAATCATCAATCATGGCTCAGACAAATGACTCATCACTCATACCAACCATAACTCATCGCTCAGATCAATCCTCAATCATCGCTCATTCCAATCATGTATGTATGTATGTATGTATAGGCATTTATATAGCGCACTACTCACCCGGAGGGTCCCAAGGCGCTTCGACCGCTGCGAAACCCTTCCTGGCTTCCCTGAGAGATGGTCCCTTAATGGGTATCTCCAGGGTGAGACCAGGCATCCCCGGCGGTCTGGTGGGGCCGTTAGTGAGGATGAGGCAAGCTAATGCCCAGAGTTGCCGAGTGTGATCGCTGATCAGAGTGGGCACCGAGGCGAGAGAATTATCGAGTCCGCTGACCCTGGTCCAGAAACCTGCCGCGCCGGGAATCGAACCCTGGTCCCGGGCCGTCCTCTGCTCTCGGGTCTGCCGCCTCTAACCAGTGAGCCACACTACCTCACCTACCATCACTCATCGCTCATCCCTCATACCAATCATCACTCATACCAATCATCAATCATCGCTCAGACCAATCATCACTCATCGTTCATACCAATCATCACTCATCGCTCAGACCAATCATCACTCAGCGCTCATACCAATCATCACGCAGAGCTCATACCAATCATCATTCATTGCTCATACCAGTCATCAATCATCGCTCATACCAATCATCACTCCGCTCTCATACCAATCATCACTCAGCTCTTATAACAATCATGACTTATCACTCTGATCAATCATTACTCATCGCTCAGACCAATCATCACTCATCGCTCAGACCAATCATCACTTAAACTAATCATCACTCTTCGCTCAGACCAATCATCACTCATCATTCAGACCAATCATCACTTATCGTTCAGACCAATCATCACTTATCGTTCAGACCAATCATCACTCATCGTTCAGACCAATCATCACTCAGCGCTCAAACCATTCACTCATCGCTCATACCAACCATAACTCATCGCTCAGACCAATCATCGTTCAGACCAATCATCACTAATCGCTCAGACTAATCATCACTCATTGCTCAGACCAATCATCACTCATACCAATCATCACTCATCGTTCAGACCAATCATCACTCAGCGCTCATACAAATCATCAATCATCGCTCAGACCAATCACTCATCGCTCATACCAACCATAACTCATCGCTCAGGCCAATCATCGTTTAGACTAATCATCACTAATCGCTCAGACCAATCGTCACTCATTGCTCAGACCAATCATCACTCATCCCAATCATCACTCATCGTTCAGACCAATCATCACTCAGCGCTCATACAAATCATCAATCATCGCTCAGACCAATCACTCATCGCTCATACCAACCATAACTCATCGCTCAGACCAATCATCGTTTAGACCAATCATCACTTATCGCTCAAACCAATCATCATTCATCGCTCAGAACAATCATCACTCATCGCTCATACCAATCATCACTCATCGCTCACATACCTTCATATGTGCTTTCTCAAAATAACCAATACCATCAGGGATAGTTTACTCATGTGTCTCTTGTGTCGCTGCTACGCTGTGAATCAGTGGCACCGCTATAATAAGACAGTATCTAAGAGGATACCAGCGCAGCCATTGACGTCTCAGCCTCAGCGCCCTCATCCACACTGACAAATAGCAGATGCAACTGAGAAATGCTGACCGAACCGCTTTACCAATTTACACAACGTATAGTTCCTTTGCTCTCACACCGCTGACAGCATGCACCAGGCTCCCTGGCCAGAACGTCACAAGAACGAGCACAATCAGATGGTTTAATGTACTCAGGCGCTAATCAGAGTGAAAAAAAGAGTACATTTATGCCCAAGTGTAAGTTTATCCTGGTGAATTGAGCCCATAATATCTGCTCTTTCACCGGCAGTTGTGTAAACAGTGAAGTTTTCTTGAAATTCGACCACTGGCCAGATTGTGCATAAGTCCTATGTGTAACCAGTAGCTGGGTGAATAGTAATGCTTCTTTAGGTCTGCGCTCCGCCATCCAGATAGGATTCAATATCTGCCCCTTAGCCAGCGTTTATTATTGATAAGGAGCAGGTCCACAGTGCAGACTCTTTTGATAGCCAGCAGCCAGGTAAATTGTGAAGCTCTTTGCAGTTTCCACTGCCTCTGGCTAAACCATGCACAACTTCTTATATTTAGCAGGCAGCTGGGTAAAAACTTACATTTATTTGCTGTTTGCACAGTGCTGGTATATAATGAAGCTTGTTTGCTATTTGCAGAGCCACCAGTATAAGTGTAAATAATCTCTGCTGCTCGTACAGTTGGCAGATGAATACCAGAGAAAATTAAATACATACCACTTACAGACAAGCATTGAAAATGCAACAGGTCTCGCCTTTGATTAAGTTAAAGCCATTTGCTTTGCTAATGGAACAGTATAGCAAAGCAAATGGCTTTAACTAAATGAAAAGCGAGACCTATCGCATTTTTAGTGCTTGTTCTTTCTATGTTTTAGGTGAGGTTATTTTACTAAGACTTGGTTTTTCATTTCCTTGGGTGGTGACATGTGATGTAAGCCGCTTGTTTACCGGTGTCAGGCGCAATCGTATTTCGAGGATAGCTGAGTGCGGTGCGTGATTATTTTTCTGGAGGAAGTTAGTTTATCCACGTGCCTCAGAAGTGCTGTCCTACAAGAGTAAACAAAACTAAAAGAACCATGAACATGCAGAAATGAAGCCTACACCGCAGAAAATCAAAACGCTTATGACAGACTATGTTTGCCAGTGAAAAGGTAAAAGTATGTCAGAGCTCAGATTAACTATTCAGAGGGTTGTGGCTGCAGAATGCAGATGTAACGAAGACACCACACCCACCTGGTTCTCTCCTTGGTTTTATGAAGATATAACCACCAAGGCCGCTGGAATTATGCATCAGTGAAGGGAAACTTATGTGGCATTCTTGAGTAAATTATGCAGCAAGAAAAGACAAATTATGCGGCGCATTTTGTGACCGTATTACTTCATTATTTTATCATTTTTACACCTGTTAGCTCTGTGTGGCCATTGGTTGCTCATCATTATTACCAGTCTAACACCCAAATTTATAGCAATAAGCAACATAAAGGTGACCAGTGAAGCTTTGCTAGGATCCTTCCGCTGCGTAGTAGCACATACTGCTAGGTTTATAGTAACTTTTGAACCATTTGAGCCCAAACTTTTTTTTGTTAAAATTTGCAGGGGGTGGAATATATGGCAAATGCAGCAAATCTATAACTATGGAAAACACGTCTTCATGTTCAAGGTCAAAATGTGCAGAAAGGACTTATAGAGCGAAACGCATATTGAACCTCCACTCGAGGGCACGAAAGGCACTTTTTGAGGAGGTCGAAGGTCTGGATGGAACAGTCCTGGAACCTCGCAGTAGGGTAAGTGCACCTCAAACGTGACAGGAGTCACATTCCACAGGCAGATATCTGTACCTTTCCAGACTGGGCCTTATGGAGAGATAATCAACACTTCTATTGAGACTGAACAGGGTGGGAGTCTCGAGGTGCTCACCGCAGACTGGAGGCCATCCCCAGCACAGTATCACCGCTAGAGAGAAGAAGACAAACCCCACTGGAGCCAGGTGGCCAGAGCGCCTTTCAAAAGTGCCGGGTTTGGGAAATATTTTGGGTCATTGTGCACAGAAGGAGTTGTAGTGATGCTCCTGCATAGTGTCTTTTAACGCCAACGCTGGCAGCAACACTCTGGCACAAGCTGGTACTGTGCCCCGCTGCCCTGTCACTTTCTATTTCTGGTCACCTCCTGACAGGGACTTCTAACAGAATTTTTTTTTTTTTCAAGTACATGGTAATTGTAAACTTAAAATAAAATCGGTGGAACTGGATGGGAGAACATGATGGTGGCTGGTCAGTTTGGAGCAGCTTTGCGTCTGCATTAATGTAGCGCCTCAAACTTCTGATTAGATACTGCGGCGCCTTTGGTGGCCACCCTACTGCACCAGAGATTGAAGCTTCAACTTAAGTTTACATGGATGGAGACTGCCGCATGTTTTTACTTAAATGGTTGGTATCTATGTTCCTAAATAATTAAATTGGCAATAGAGATAAGACAGTACTGTGCGACCCGAGAAAGTGGTTTTTGTGGCGGAACGATCTGGCTACAAAAATTTTAAACGTAATAAAAGTACACTTTTCTCAAAATGCTTCCTATAAAGACTTCGTTCTTTGTAGGAAGCACCATTTATGAGAGCACAGATACAGCAGACAGATGTGGAAATATTGAAACAGCTGATTTAGATCACACCTGGACGGTTTCACAGAAGCTTGTGGTTAACTGGTGAAGTAGCAGACAGATTACTTAGTGGTCAAACCAGGTGCCTGTCACACAACTCTCACACTTCAGGGCAGTCTGCAAGAATAGTGCGCGCGGCTCGTTAATTGACCTGAAGTTGTGAAATGCAATCAATCCCTGTGTATGTATTTTATGTTTAACTTTGCTCAAAGCAAGTGTGCGGCGCTTGTGCTCAAAGGTGATCCCATGTGCAGTCTGCTCCCCCCTGGCCCGGTCACATCTGCCGCCGGGTGTGGAGAGTGCAGGGATCTCGCTCGAGGGGGGGCTCTCTGGTCCTACTCACTCCAGACACTTAAGAGCTCTGCACCCCCGGGTTGTAAAGAGGCCGGGAGGGGCGAGTCGCTGCCGTGCTCCGTCTGACTCATCCTCCCTCCAGAGACTCAAACCGTGCCCCCTGGGCTGTGCCCTCATAGCCTGCACCCCCTCCTCTCTCCCCTAGCCCTGCCTCTGTCCGCAGGCCTCCGAGCCGCAGCTCTGCGCTCTGATTGCTGAGCCCCTCCAGGCCAGGGGTGGCTTCTGGGGATTTGTTGGAAAGGGGACCCCAGGGGAGACAGAAGGTGTCTGACTGTCCGCCCCGAGACCCACCTCTCTGAATGGAATAGGCCGAGCGCCGTAGGGAGGCCTCCTTGGCGAGGCTCCTCTCCTACAATCGTAACAGTTGAGCAATCACACTACTTACAGATGGACACCACACAGGAGGAATATTCACAAGAATCTTTATATAAGCAATTAAGGCAAGTTCTTGGCAGGTTAGCAGGCAAGGATCGAGGGATCCGTAAAGTCTTGGTTTCGGGGAGAGGGGGTAGCGGGACAGTCTTGGCACCAACTGGTGGGTGGATAGTTCAAGGGGTCAGGCCGCGACAGCGTCAGCAGGGCCTCGAAGGTGGTTCAGCTTGGTCAGGCCGCGACAGCGTCAGCAGGGCCTCGAAGGTGGTTCAGCTTGGTCAGGCCGCGACAGTGTCAGCAGGGCCTCGAAGGTGGTTCAGCTTGGTCAGGCCGCGACAGCCTCAGCAGGGCCTCGAAGGTGGTTCAGCTTGGTCAGGCCGCGACAGCGTCAGCAGGGCCTCGAAGGTGGTTCAGCTTGGTCAGGCCGCGACAGCGTTGATGAGTTCAGGCCTCAGCAAGGCCCAAAGGTACCGAAAGGGTTCGCCCTTCTGTGTACAAAGTCCTTAGACTTACAAATGAAGTTGGCAAGGAAACTGGAAATACAAAAACATAGTTTAATAAACCTTTAAAGGTGGTGATACAACCTCCACAACACTTCTACAGTATTGTACAGAGTAGCACACTGAATACAAGCACATGGCCCCTTTTATACACAGTGGAAGGGGTTCAGCTTACAGCTTAGACAGAGGTTGCAACCACGTAAGGACATTTCCAAATATATCAGTGGGTGGAGCTAACAGTATTTCTAGAACATGGGAGGGCTATGCTAATAAGGAACAACTGTTACTTCTGCTGAGCATGCGCTACACTCTCAAGAAGGACTAATAATAACTGTTGCTAGGTAGAATCCACAGTGTAACTGGCAGAGAGGTAGGACAATCAGAACATTGAGCACATGGCAATGTAGGGCATGAAAAATGGCGGACTCGAAATACAAAATGGAATCCCTATACTAGATATTTGGACTGATGCATTATGGCTTCAGCTAATGCTTAATAATACCGTTGTTTTATTTACAACAGACGACCCTTTCAGCGTTAGCTGAAGCCATTCCATTTCATAGGGTAGTCATCAAACTCATCTTGAATATCAATGCTCATAATGTTAGAAATCTCTTTAGTTAGACTCTTTTGATAAGCAGCTTCGGAAACAGCTTTCTTATTGGGTATACAAGAGGTAATGCAAAGGGAACATATCATAGGACCACATTGAATACACATACAGCAAGAAAAAAGAATTACTACTATTATACAAAGGCCAGTGAGGATCTTCCAACCCCATGTAGTAAATAAGGTCCAAAACCAACTAGAGAAGGTCCATGTACCATTATCTACATGTATGTCAGCAGCTATTTTATGCAGTTTATTTATGGCATTATAAACAGAAGGCGAGTTGTCTGGGATGAAGACACAACAGCTACTTCCAATAAGTCTACAAGCTCCTCCTTTTTCTGCTAATATGACATCTAACACCATTCTGTTTTGCAGGGCAACAATTCTAGTAATTTGCAACTCTTCAGTTACGTTTCCTAGTGCTGCAGCAGTTTGGTTGGTCACTGCCTCTACAACTCTAGTTAATCTTCTTATCTTTCTACTGTTTAGGGCAGCTCCAACAAAAAAGAATAACCCTAGGTTAAAATCTACATATTGCTGCAAACTAGTGTCGGTCTGGTCCACATCATCGATAGATAAAGTACGTTTGTATCTATTCACAGTGGCATTATTCAACAATTTCAAGTCTTTATGATAAGTGGCAGGTGCTAAAAACACTGGTGGTAATAAAAACGATACATAGCATACTCCTGACCAGCCAGCTGGTAATCGATAATATCCTCTATTACCGCATACAAAATATGTATTATGGGATGCTAAAAATGTGCTATTATTCAGACCATCTATATTTAAGACTTTAATACAATCACTAACACCTACAGGGATGTTCCCAACACTTTGTACGCATAAGTCCGCTTGTGCAACTGAGATCACAAATTTTTCACTTTCGACAGTGTCTCTAGTGTTCGTAAAAATGTAGGGAGTAGACTCATTGTCTGGTCGATATTCTTCCCACTCCCATATTGTTCCATTGGCTTGTGGATAGCCTTCTTTATTCTGGTGACATTCTTTGTTTAGTCTAAAAAGTAATCTTCCAACAGCAGGCTTTCTTGTGGCAAATAGAAGAGTATACCAGGCACGACAAGAACCATTATGAGAGAAAGGGAGAGGTATAAACGGTGTTCCCCCCTTCTTCTGGTGCGCTGGCATCATACCACATATCCAGCAATTTGTTTCATTTGTAGCAGTGTGGGTATGATGTAGCCTCTGAATGAAGGTGTTATTTACAAAGGACAAGCGGTGTTTTGATTCCTGATAGGGGAGCGTATAAAAGAAATGCTCCTCTGGCACCGGTGTAGAAACCACATATAGATCACGGGCAGGAATTACATCCTCAACAAACCACGTGATAATGGCAACAACTGCCACACTAGCAATAAATCCGAAGGCGCAGATCACTTTCTTTCTCTCCATGTTGAACAAATGTCTCGCAAATCTTCCTGAAACTAAAAAAAAGGCTGTCAGAACTCTTCCCCCAAGGCGGCTGTTGTTTTCTTCACCAACGGGCCAAGACGGGTGTCACTACTCTAATGCAAGGCTGATCCCCCCCCCTTGCCTCATCGGCTCTCCGTTGCACCAACCAAGAGGCCGTTCTGACAGCAGTCTAAACAGCAGCAAACTTCTTCCTGGGTCGAAGGTTGTATTTTCTTACTCCAGAAGTCGTCGGGTCCGGGAAGAACTCCTCTTGCTCATCAGGTACCACAGCAGGGCCTTTCTCTGTAGTCAGGATTTCTCGATGGTCAGTCAACACGGCAGGCTCCACCAATCCGGGTTGCACTCTGCGACAATGAAGGGAGTGAATCCAGTTCTTCCGGTTGGTCACTCGGACGGCCGTTCTTGTTGCGAGCAGAACCTGCTCGGGACCGCACCATCGGGGCTCCAGGCCACTCGTCCTCTCGAACGCCTTGATGAGGACGAAGTCACCGGGTCGGAGACTATGACCCTCACCTGTGGACCGGTCAGGGAGTGCTTCTCGAACCTGTTGATGAATAGAAACCAAGTTATCAGTTAATTGTGCCAGATAGTCATTCATCAATACACAAGGTACATCATATACGGAACTTGGTTTGGGCACTCCCCAAATATTCATGGGACGACCAAACACCACCTCATACGGTGTAAGGCCGGTTCGGGAGTGTGGTACTGATCTTATTGACAACAATGCCAAAGGCAAAGCGTCGGGCCAAGTCAGAGAAGTGGAAGCCTGGATCTTTGCTAGTTTAAGCTTCAGTGTTCCATTGTAGCGTTCCACCAAGCCAGCCGACTGTGGATGGAACACTGCATGAAACTTCTGTTTTATCCCCAGACCTCTCAGAACGTACTTGATAACGTCTGCTATAAAATGAGGCCCGTTATCACTCCATAATAGTCTACAAACACCATACCTAGGGAAGAACTCCTTCAGTAGCACCTTTGCTGTAGTCATTGCAGTATTGTCCTTAGTAGGGTAGGCTTCAATCCATTTACTGAAAGCACACACCACTACCAAGACGTACTTTAGATTATTACAGCGTTCAAGTTGGATATAGTCCATTTGCAGGACTTCAAAAGGTGCAGTAGGTATTTCAAATCCTCCTGCTGGAGTCCGTGTTCCTTTCCCTGGGTTGTATTTAAGACAGATCATACAGGTCTGTACCACTCTCTTGGCCGTGCTAGCAATCTCTGGATGCTCCCAAACTAGCGCAAGCAATTTCACAATCGCTGAAGCTCCAACATGTGCTAGCCCATGTGCCATTTGAACCATAGGTTGGACAAAAGCTGTGGGCAACTTCCACCTATCCATTTGTTTGTTGCGCCAACAACCTTCATCATCCAGTTCTCCATTTTCAGACCATTGCTCTCGTTCTTTATCAGAAGCAACTCTCTGTATTTCCCTCACTTCTTTCCTAGCATCATGCCATCGTTCTGCTTGTGACTTCACAACATACATTGAAGTGGAGTCAGGTCTCATTGCAGTTTCTCGTGCTACTTGGTCAGCGAAAGCATTTCCTTGCCCTACTTTGTCAATAACTTTCTTATGTGCACTGCATTTCACTATAGCTATCTTCTTAGGAAATGTCAGGGCAGTCAAAAGATTGTGCACCAATTCTCCATACATAATTTGTGTTCCGTGTGATGTCAGAAAACCTCTTTCCTTCCAGAGCAGGCCAAAGTCGTGCGCTACTCCGAAAGCATAGCGGCTACCTGTATAAATATTCACACACAATTCTGCACTAAGCTCACATGCTCGTGTCAATGCGATCAGCTCCGCTGCCTGGGCTGATTTCTGTGGTATGCGTGCTGTTTCCACGATAGTATACAAAGTAGTGATGGCATATGCTGCCGAAGTCGTACCATCCGGTAGCTTCAGGCAGGAGCCATCCACCCATAATTCTCCATCTACATCTGAGAAAGGCGTATCCTGGAGATCGATACGACCCTTTGTCTGTTCCTCAGTCACAAAAATACAATCATGTGCTTCTTGTGCCTCAGGCTGAGTCGTCAGGAATGGTAACAATGTTGCTGGATTTAACGTAGCACATCTCCTCAATGTGATATGGGGAGCCAGCAACGTTAGTTCATATCCGGTCAGACGGGCACTTGTTAAATGCTGCGTCTTTGTTTGATTCAAAAGGGCGTCAACAGCATGGGGAACCAACACTAACAGCTTGTGAGATAACACTATTCCCTCACTCTGACGTATTGACACAGCTGTCGCTGCGACCGAACGAAAACACCCCGGCAATGCCCGAGCGACAGGATCGAGCAATGCCGAGAAATATGCACACGGACGCTGCCTGTCCCCGTGCATCTGTACTAACACAGATGACGCACATCCATCTCTCTCATGTACATATAATGTGAAAAGTTTCGTGTAATCAGGAGTGCCTAACACTGGTGCTGAACAAAGGGCCTGACGTAACTGTTGGAAAGCGTTTTCACATTCATCTGTCCAAGGAAGGGGAATTGGAGTGTCTTTTGTCAATAGCGCTAACAGTGGTTTGACTATATGTGAAAACCCCAGTATCCACTGCCTACAAAAGGACGTAAGACCCAAAAATGCTCGAACATCTTTCTGTGTAGAAGGTGTTGGTGTGTCCAGGATGGCTTGGATACGATCTGATGTAAGTGCACGCCCCTCCTTAGACAAAAGGTGGCCTAGGTAGGTCACCTTAGGTCTACAGAATTGCAATTTCTTCATAGATACCTTATGATTGTGAGAAGCCAAAAAGGAAAGCAAGGACAACGTACAAGTCTCACATTGCTCAGGGGTGTCAGCAGCCAACAAAATGTCATCGACATATTGAATAAGCACTACCCCCTCAAGCAAGACAAAGGAATCCAACTGTCTTTTCAACGCCTGACTGTAGATACTAGGGCTCTCAGTATAGCCCTGTGGAATTCTACAAAATCTATACGATCGATTATTCAAAGTGAAGCCGAAAAGGTAACGGCTATCAGGGTGAATAGGGATCGAAAAGAAGGCGTTCTTCAGGTCGACAACCGAGAATGTTGTCGCTGTTGGTGGGACCAAGGTAAGGAGTGTCGTGATGTCAGAAACAACAGGGTATTGGGGCACCACTATCTTGTTCACCTCCCTCAAATCAATAATAAATCGATATACCCTAGTATCAGTGTCCTTCTTCAAGATTGGTAAAATAGGACTGTTACAAACATTGTATGGGACTTCTTCCACCACCCCCACTCGGATGAGATCCTGCACAATCTGTATGAGCGCCTCCTCACCCTCCTGTGAAATCCTATATTGAGGCAGGCGTGGTAACACAGCTCCCTCCTTCACACTAATGTGAACCGGAGGAATGACCATCTGTCCCACATCAGTGTCTGAAGTAGCCCACAACGTGTGAGGTAAAGAGGCTAATGCAGCACTTTCAGCGACCATACACACTCTCTCTTTTGCAGGGTAATTGTCATTTAAAATCACGCGTACTCCTTCAGGGGAGCAGCGGATTGTGGCTCTAAAATGTTTCAGCATGTCTAGACCCACAATGTTGTCAGGCGTGTTTGAGGAAAGCAAGAATGGACATGGTGCTGTAAATTTGTCGACATGAAATGCAAGGGGTTGGGATAATGGGCTAAGAGAAGGTGTTCCATCGAACCCTACAGATGTGATCGTTAAGCCAGACAGGGGAGCCCTCGGAACCAATTGTTTAGACAAAGCGCTACGAGTAGCCCCTGTATCAACCAAAAACTGATCAGTAGAACCCAAAACATGTGCTGTAACATAAGGACCCCTCTGATCTACTGGTACTTCAACTGATTCCTCCCCCCATCCTACGCAATCCTATGCATATTGGGAATCATGACTTTCGGGGTGCATATAGTCAGACATCTGATACTGATTTCGTCTATCAAAGGTAGTAGACCCTCCTTGTTGTTGCTCCCTAGATTCGAATCTAGCCCTATCATTTAGGTTACCTCGTGGGCCAGAAAACCCCCCACGATTTCTCCCAAAACCTCTACCCCGTCCCATAGCCCTGTGTTCTCGCGCTAAAGGACACTCATTGGCCCAGTGGCCTCGTTGCTTACAATATGCACATTGATCTTTAGCCAAGTCTGTGCGGTTATATGTAGAATCATAAAAACCCCGACCACCTCTATTATTTCCTCTCTGGGGTGGTCCATACACTTGTGCTAACATAACTTTTGTTTTCAAATCCTTAGATTTCTTATCTTCATTACTTTTTGCTTCTAGTTCCTGACGCTCGTAATACTGAGCCATTGTCAGGAGGGATGCCGGAGTCGAAGTCGTCCAGGAGCTTTCACTCGCTTTCAACCGAGCTGCTACTCCTGGTAATAAATTCGAAACATATTTGTCTACAAACAGATGTCGACCCGTGTCATCCGTCAGAGACTGACCACTAAAATCATGAAAAGTTTCTTCAAATCGCGTAAAGAAGTCAGAAACTGATTCATCTGTCTTTTGCTTGCAAGATGCTAACATAGTCCAGTCAATCTTTTTAGGGGGAATAATCGTCTTTAATTTAATCAAAATAGCAGCAGGGAGGTCTAGAATGAGCTGGGGTGGTTTCTGCGCAGGTTTCCTAGCTCTGTCCTCCTCCTCAATGTCTTCCCATTTAGCTTTAAACGTCACTAAATCATCAATTTTCCGTACTGATCTCCACATGTCAGGGGGTAATATAAGACCAAAGAATAAATCAACGTCAGCTAATGTCATAGTACAGGAATTCAAAGCCCCCTCAACTTCCTCATAAAAGGCAGCAGGATTTTTCCGTGGGTCAGGTAACGCTTTCTTTAAGGCCATAACATCCGCTCTATTCCAAGGAGTATATACCCAATTATAGATAAAATACCCTCGGGCATCAGCTGAATCTTTATCTGAACTAGTACCCGCTCCTTTAGGAGGAACATACAAAGGCGCTGCCTCTCGCATAGGTTTAACATGCACAATATCGACCTTGTCTGAAGAAAAGATAGGTGATTGTTTCCCGTCGCCACTCAAACCCGTCTCTTTGTCGTCCACCGTCTTTTGTCGCTTTTCTTCTCGTAACCGAGACGCCTCATCCCGCAATACGAATAACCGTCGAACTGCATCAGCTGCCTGGGAAGGAGAAAAGAGACCTTTACGCAATTCTTTCTTATCTTGTATTATGTCATCAGGTTCAAGAACAGGAGAATATTGTCGAAAAGCCCCGACTACTTCATCAGAAAAGGTTTCAAGAAAATAAATTTTTTCCCTGTCCGGCCATTTTTCAAGAGACAACAATATTTCAGCAAGAGGAATTGTACCCTTAAGAATACGATAAGAAATTTGTCGGAGCTCCGCCATACGATCAGAAGTTAGCTTAGACCGCGTGTCTACCTTATCTTTAAATGATCCAGAATCCTCATCTTCCCCTTTCGGAGCAGACGGGCCAGCATACGGAGGCGGAGAACGATCTAGTAATGAAAAATCATCATCAGAATTATTAAGGACAGGATAAAGAGGCCGACGAATGGGATATTGGCCAGATATCTGCAATCTACGTTCCTTTTCCCGTTTTTCTTCCGCGTCTTTTTGTTCACGTTGTCTCATTTCTTGCGCCTTCTCACGCACATTCTTCCTCTGCTCTTTCTCAATCAGCGCATGTTCACGTTTCTCACGCTCACGTACTTCTTTCACCCACATTCGCACACTCTCAAACATATCTTGTCTCGCTCGGCGCTTACACAGGCACTGTTCCACATACTCAATTTTGCGCACATCAAACGAACCATACAAAGGCCATCTCAACTCAGGATCCTTCTTGGTATACTTCCTCCACAATGTGCTGTACATTATAGGGGAAAGACCAAACTTAATGTACATATCCCTATTCGGCGTCCCTTCTGGGGGAGCCGGCTGCGATTCTTCAAGACTTAACCGGTTTCCACAGCAGCACCACTTACGTAGTGCGCTAAAAGTAGACATGCTAGAAATAGTGCGAAATACGCAATATTATACAGAAAAATGGCACTTAATCGTTGCGCCGCTCACAACCATATGTTGGAGAAAAATCTCCACATTGCCTACCTATATGTGTTGCAACGCATATATACCCATATTCATAATCATAATATGATCGATCATCCAAACATCTCCATATCCATATCCATAAGCCACAGCAAGCGTATCCTAAAACTGCCTTGCTAATCACTGGCTACCATAAACACTCACAGTAATTACCATACATTGGTCCTTACCAAGCACGAGCGTCCAGATTCCACTTGCCAAGTTCCACAATTTGCTCAAACAGCTTATCCACAGCAAACCGACAGAAGAGGTCTCAGTCGAAGACCGGCGCCACCCAGATGGTCAGATCGGAAGGAAGGAAGAAATACCTCAGGATGCCAGGACTAAAGACGCCGCTGGCAGTGATCACTTCCCCGGCAGAGTTCCACTCCTTCGTCACGACCAGTCCTTCGAGCCTCCGAGTCGCCGATGAGCCCCACGTGACGGGCGCCAATTGATGAGTTCAGGCCTCAGCAAGGCCCAAAGGTACCGAAAGGGTTCGCCCTTCTGTGTACAAAGTCCTTAGACTTACAAATGAAGTTGGCAAGGAAACTGGAAATACAAAAACATAGTTTAATAAACCTTTAAAGGTGGTGATACAACCTCCACAACACTTCTACAGTATTGTACAGAGTAGCACACTGAATACAAGCACATGGCCCCTTTTATACACAGTGGAAGGGGTTCAGCTTACAGCTTAGACAGAGGTTGCAACCACGTAAGGACATTTCCAAATATATCAGTGGGTGGAGCTAACAGTATTTCTAGAACATGGGAGGGCTATGCTAATAAGGAACAACTGTTACTTCTGCTGAGCATGCGCTACACTCTCAAGAAGGACTAATAATAACTGTTGCTAGGTAGAATCCACAGTGTAACTGGCAGAGAGGTAGGACAATCAGAACATTGAGCACATGGCAATGTAGGGCATGAAAAATGGCGGACTCGAAATACAAAATGGAATCCCTATACTAGATATTTGGACTGATGCATTATGGCTTCAGCTAATGCTTAATAATACCGTTGTTTTATTTACAACAGCGTCAGCAGGGCCTCAAAGGTGGTTCAGCTTGGTCTGGCCGCGACAGCGTCAGCAGGGCCTCGAAGGTTCCAGGTGCAAGAGTTTGGATCAGGATCAGCCGCGGCAAGGTCAGCAGGGCTTCGACTCCATGATACAACTGAAGTCCTAATCCAGGGCTGGCCCAGATATAGGACTGGAGTTCTTTGATGTCCGGACCCTCGCGCTTGGGGGTCAGAGGGGCCGGGATGAAGGTGTCCAGACACCCAGCAGGGGGGTGGAGCCAGCGCCCAGGGAGGCTGAAGGGCGATCGATACCCGGCGTCCGGGGACGGCTGGAGGCCCCTCGAAACTCCCCTCTTCCGGGCTCCGCCAAGTGGCCACTCTACCACCTGGGAGGATCTTGGTTCCTCGATGTCGGGGCTTCGCTGAGGCCGGGGCAGGGATGGCTGCGGCCACGTGCTCGGGACGTGATGGGCCCAAGATGGAGTCGGCCCGGAAATGGTGGCCTGGCATGGTCGCCAGACCGGCGGTGTTGGCGAGCAGGGTCCGCCG
Source organism: Lissotriton helveticus (assembly GCF_964261635.1). Classification (NCBI taxonomy): domain Eukaryota; kingdom Metazoa; phylum Chordata; class Amphibia; order Caudata; family Salamandridae; genus Lissotriton; species Lissotriton helveticus. Next base: position 439,833,586 of record NC_136058.1, read on the forward strand.
GGGTCCCAGGGGGGAGAGCCGTGGGTTGCCAGGGGGGCTGCTCTCGTCGATGGTTCGTGTTCAGGGGGGTCGACAGCAGGTTGACGGAGGGCCGATGTCGTCCCAGGCCCGCCATGCGGGAGGGGTAGGACCACGCCACGAGGCCGAGTCCAACACACGTCCCCTCCAGCTGAAGGCGGGGAGAGTCACCCATCTTCCTGGGGATTCTCCTCATCGAGGCGGAAGAATCGGGACAGGCCGTCAGCATTGGCGTGGTCGTCGCCAGGGCGATGCTCCACCATGAAGTCCATCCCTTGAAGGGAGATGGACCAGCGCAGCAGCTTTGGGTTTTCGCCACGCATCTGCATCAGCCACCGCAGGGACCGGTGGTCAGTCTGGACCCGGAAGTGGGTGCCGAAGAGGTAGGGCCTGAGTTTCTTGAGGGCCCATACGACGGCGAAGGCCTCTCTTTCAATGGTGCTCCATCGCTGCTCTCTGGCCAGCAGCCGCCGGCTGATGAAGGCCACAGGATGGTCAATCCCCTCGGTGTCAATCTGGGATAGGACCGCCCCGATGCCGTGCTCCGAGGCGTCGGTCTGGACTACAAACTCCCGGCTGTAGTCAGGGGCTTGGAGCACAGGGGCGGTGAACATGGCTGTTTTCAAAGTCTCGAAGGCCACCTGACACGTGGGTGTCCATTGTACTTTTTGTGGCCGGTTCTTCGAGGTCAGTTCAGTGAGGGGCCCCACAATGCTTCCATAGTTCTTGATGAATCGCCGATAATATCCAGTGAGCCCCAGGAAGGAACGGACGGCTGTCTGGGTGACTGGGGGCTCCCAGGCCACGATGGCGTCAATCTTGGGTTGGAGGGGAGCCACGTGGCCGCTCCCCACTTGGTGTCCCAGTTAGGTCACGGATCCTTGACCTATCTGGCACTTGCTGGCTTTCACAGTTAGTCCGGCCCCTGCGGAGGGCCGTCAGGACCTCCCAGAGGTGCGTCAGGTGCTCGGCCCAGTGGAGGCTGTACACTGCAATGTCGTCTAGATAGGCGGCACTGAATTCTTCTAGCCCCGCCAGCACTTTGTTCACCAGTCTCTGGAAGGTGGCTGGGGCGTTTTTCATGCCAAAGGGCATCACCCTGAATTGGAAGAGGCCATCGGGTGTGGAGAATGCCGACCGCTCCTGGGCGCCTGGAGTGAGGCCGATCTGCCAGTAACCGGCTGTGAGGTCGAAGGTACTGAGGTACTTGGCGGCTCCCGAACGGTCGATTAGTTCATCGGCTCGGGGGATGGGATGTGCGTCGGTTCTGGTAACAGCATTCAGTCCCCGGTAGTCGACACAAAACCTGAGTTCTGGAGGGGTGCCAGGTGTGGCGGCTTTGGGGACCAGGACCACTGGGCTGGCCCAGGGACTGTCGGAGGGTTCGACCACCCCCAGGGCCAGCATCTTGGTAACTTCTGTCTGGATGCAGGCCCGAACTCGGTCGGGAACTCGGTAGGCCCGGTGTCTCACTGGCTGGCTGTCCCCGGTGTCGACATCGTGGACACACCACTGGGTCACCCCGGGGGTGAGGGAGAACAGGTCCGTAAATCGCCCCAACAGTTCTTGGCAGTCTCGGCGTTGCGCTGGGGTTAGGTCGGAGGAGAGAGAGATTCCCTCGACGGAGCCGTCTTTCTCAGCGCACCTTAGGAGGTCGGGCAGGGGCTCGGAGTCGTCTTCGGCCCCATCGTCGGTAGCTAGCAGCAGGCTCAGTTCTGTGCGGGCAAAATGAGGCTTGAGCCGGTTGGTGTGCAGAACCCGTAGGGGGTTTCGGGGGGACTCCATGTCCACGAGATAGGTGACAGGGCTCTTGCGCTCGATCACTTTGAAGGGGCCCGACCATTTGTCCTGGAGGGCACAAGGTTCGACCGGGGACATGACCCAGACCCGCTGGCCCGGCTCGAACTCGATGGATGAAGAGTTCTGGTCATACCAGCGTTTCATGTCCTCCTGACTGGCCTCAAGATTGGCCTCGGCAAGGGACCGGAACTTCCGAGTCTGGCTTCGGAGGGTCAGGAGGTACCGGTAGATATCCGGCGGTGCGTCTTGGACTGTAGTTTCCCAGCCTTCTTTGACCAGGCTGAGGAGACCTCGGACAGGGTGCCCGTACAAGAGTTCAAAGGGGCTGAAGCCCAGGGATTTCTGTGGTACCTCCCGATAGGCGAACAAGAGGCAGGGCAGCAGGACGTCCCATTTGCGGCGGAGGGGCTCTTCTAGGCCCTGGATCATCCCCTTGAGTGTCCGGTTAAACCGCTCCACAAGTCCATTCCCTTGGGGGTGATACGGGGTGGTGAATTTATACGTGACCCCGCACTGTTGCCACAGGGACCGCATATACTTTGATATAAAGTTTGTGCCCCGATCGCTCACGACTTCTCGGGGGAACCCCACTCTGGAGAAGATCTCCATCAGTGCTCGGCCCACCACGGGAGCCGTTATGGTTCGTAGGGGGATGGCTTCGGGATAGCGGGTGGCATGGTCCACTAGGACGAGGATGAAGCGATGCCCTTGCGAGGTTCGGGGGTCCAGGGGCCCCACGATGTCTATCCCCACTCGTTCGAAGGGAGTGGTCACTACTGGAAAGGGTTGGAGCGGGGCCTTCACCTTCCCTCCGCTCTTTCCGCTGGCTTGGCATGTCGGGCAGGTGCAGCAGTGGTTATGCACATCGTTGCGCATCTTCGGCCAGTAGAAATGGGTCACCAGGCGGCTGTAAGTTTTGTCCTGCCCCAGGTGCCCGGCGAGGGGCACATCGTGTGCCAGGTTCAAAAGGAAGTCTCTGAATTGTAGGGGGACCACTAACACTCGGCTGGCCCCTAGCTCGGCAATTTTCTGTTCACTGTATAGGAGGCCGTGGTCCCAGTAGACCCAGTGGGACCCCGAGGTGTCCCCGGCAGCTTGGGCGGTGGCTTGCTGTCGGGTCCCCTCGAGGGAGGGGCAGGCCTTCTGTTCCTGCCGGAATTGTTCTCGGGTGGGACCACCCTCTTGGCGCCATTGGGCTAGTTCGGGGATGTCGCTGAGTTCGTCGCTGCCTTCTTGGTCATGCTCCGATGGCTCGGGGTCGGATTCTTCATTGACTGCGGCCGGTGGGTGCGCGGGCCACTCTGGCTCTTCAGTCGGGGTGGCCTCGGGTGCCGCCAGGGCCCGGGCAGTCATGGATCGGGTCGTCGCGCAGACCCACTCTGGTAGTCCCATCATTCCTAGATGCTCTCTCCGTTCGACTTGGGCCCAGGGAGAGCTCTCGAGGTCGTTTCCAAGGAGGCAGTCCACGGGGGCGTCGTCCCGGATGGTCACTTTGAGGGTGCCCACCACCCCCCCCCCACTCGAAGGGGATTCGGGCCATCTGACACAGAGTTTCGGAGTTGTCGGCGGCCCTCACGGGGCATCGCACGTTTGGTATGATCTGTTCGGGGGTCACCAAGTGGCAGCGGACGGCCGTCACACTGGCTCCCGTGTCTCGGAGAGCTTCGGTCCGTTGTCTTTTGATGTGGACCCACTGACGGTACTTTTGAGTGTTACTCGGTAGCGGGGCCTGGGGGACCATGTCTCTTTCACCCAGGCAGGCTAGGGCCATGGCGGCCGGTTCATACTCTGTCTGATCTTCGTTGTATACCTCTTCGTCTTCTTCTCCCCCTTCCCCCAGGGCTGCAGCAGCGAACTGGCGGGTCGGAGGCCCGGTGGTGCCGGGGCGCTGGTTCATGGGGCAGAGGGGGGTCACTGGCATAGTGACCGGTCCGCTGGCATCTGTGGCAAGTAATGTTCGGGTGGGGCCCCGGTCGTGCTGGTGGGGGCCCTCTTCTGGTCAGGGATGGCGAAGTGTTCTTCTGGGGGGACCCCCGAGGCGGACTCCGGCCCGGGGCCGACGGGAAGTCTCGGCTCCTGTTCTGGCCTCCTCCGCCGCCACGCTGGCGGGGGTGCCCCTAGCCGTTCCGTCCCGTTTCTCCTATCGGGGTCCGGGGGACCCAGTTGCTCGCCCATCGATCAGCCTCGACGGCGAGTTTTCGGGGCTCGGTCAGCTTACTGTCGAGGAGATGCTGCCTGAGCTCGACAAAGCAGTTGTTGGAGAGGTGCTCCCAAACGATGAGGTCGAACAGCTGCTCGTAGGTGGACACTTTGCTGCCCTTTATCCATCCTTCCAGGGCCCGGCTATAAAAGTTTACGTACTCCACCCACGTGGTACCGGGAATCTTTTTGCAGTCTCTGAACCTCTGTCGGTACATCTCGGGGGTGAGGCCATACCGGGTGAGCAGGGCGTCCTTCATGTGGTCATAGGAGGACATCACGTCCTCGGCCAGCTCCAGCAGGGTGTCTCTTCCTTCGCTGACAAACCTCCCCCATAAGCCGGCACCCCAATCTTTTCGCGGGATGCGGTGCGCGGTCATGGCAACTTCATACGCCTTGAACCATTGCTGGATATCGTAATTTTTGTAGTATTCCTTGACGATATCCTTGGGAATGTGGACCTTCGGGTCGGCAGGAGGTGGAGGGTTCCGGATTACAGCGGCGCCAGCCTCTTCGATCTTGGCTTTGATCTCTAGTTCTTTGAGGCCACGCTCGTGTTCGTACGTGAGCTTTTTTTCGTCCAATTCTCTTTGCCTCCGCCTCTCTTCCAGATCTCCCTCTAATCGTAGTTGTTCAATGGCCATTTTCTTTGCTGCTAATTGAAGCTCTCCATCCAGCCAGAGTCGGGCGAGCTCTAGTTCATGGAGCCGACTCCTCTCTCGCTCCCGGGCGTCTTCGTGGGAGAGGCCCGGTTCTTTGTTGGCGGTTCTTTCTTCCACTGGGGCTACGACTGTACTCAGGGGTACTTCTAGGACAATGTCCTCGTTGGCTTGGGGTGGGGTCGCTCCGGTCTCCACCCGTGTTTGTAATGCGTCTTTAAAATCGTCTTTTGTGCTTAGTCCGGTGGTAGCGATACCTAGGGCTTTGCAGAATTGTTTGAGTTCTTTATGGGTGTACTCCTCTAATAGTTCTTTCTGGAATTCTGCGGTTGTTCCGGCTTCTTTAGTAGTCATCGTGGTTGTGGGTCTCTGTTAGTAGTGGCGAGTTACTCGTTGTACGATTTGCGCGGGCTCGGATCCCGTCGCTTGCCACCAATGTTGGAAAGGCGACCCCAGGGGAGACAGAAGGTGTCTGACTGTCCGCCCCGAGACCCACCTCTCTGTATGGAATAGGCCGAGCGCCGTAGGGAGGCCTCCTTGGCGAGGCTCCTCTCCTACAATCGTAACAGTTGAGCAATCACACTACTTACAGATGGACACCACACAGGAGGAATATTCACAAGAATCTTTATATAAGCAATTAAGGCAAGTTCTTCGCAGGTTAGCAGGCAAGGATCGAGGGATCCGTAAAGTCTTGGTTTCGGGGAGAGGGGGTAGCGGGACAGTCTTGGCACCAACTGGTGCGTGGATAGTTCAAGGGGTCAGGCCGTGACAGCGTCAGCAGGGCCTCGATGATAGTTCAGCTCGGTCAGGCCGCGACAGCGTCAGCAGAGCCTCGAAGATGGTTCAGTTCGGTCAGGCCGCGACAGCGTCAGCAGGGCCTCGAAGGTGGTTCAGCTTAGTCAGGCCGCGACAGCATCAGCAGGGCCTCGAAGGTGGTTCAGCTTGGTCAGGCCGCGACAGCGTCAGCAGGGCCTCGAAGGTGGTTCAGCTTGGTCAGGCCGCGACAGCGTCAGCAGGGCCTCGAAGGTGGTTCAGCTTGGTCAGGCCGCGACAGCGTCAGCAGGGCCTCGAAGGTGGTTCAGCTTGGTCAGGCCGCAACAGCGTCAGCAGGGCCTCGAAGGTGGTTCAGTTTGGTCAGGCCGCGACAGCGTCAGCAGGGCCTCGAAGGTTCCAGGTGCAAGAGTTCGGATCAGGATCAGCCGCGACAAGGTCAGCAGGGCTTCGACTCCAAGATACAACTGAAGTCCTAATCCAGGGCTGGCCCAGATATAGGACTGGAGTCCTTTGATGTCCGGACCCTCGCGCCTGGGGTCAGAGGGGCCGGGATGAAGGTGTCCAGACACCCAGCAGGGGGGTGGAGCCAGCGCCCAGGGAGGCTGAAGGGCGATCGATACCAGGCGTCCGGGGATGGCTGGAGGCCCCTCGAAACTCCCCTCTTCCGGGCTCCGCCAAGTGGCCACTCTACCACCTGGGAGGATCTTGGTGCCTCGATGTCGGGGCTTCGCTGAGGCCGGGGCCAGGGATGGCTGCGGCCACGTGCTCGGGACGTGATGGGCCCAAGGTGAGTCGGGCCGGAAATGGTGGCCTGGCATGGTCGCCAGACCGGTGGTGTTGGCGAGCAGGGTCCGCCGGGGTCCCAGGGGGGAGAGCCGTGGGTTGCCAGGGGGGCTTCTCTCGTCGATGGTTCGTGTTCAGGGGGGTCGACAGCGGGTTGACGGAGGGCCGATGTCGTCCCAGGCCCGCCATGCGGGAGGGGTAGGACCACGCCACGAGGCCGAGTCCAACAGGATTCCACGAGGACCCGCTGCCTCTCACACTCCCTTCCATCTCTTCCAGCCAAGACTGACAGCCAAAGCCCAGACTGACAACCACAGCCCAGACTGACAACCACAGCCCTGACAGAGGATTGATTTAAACACGGCCTCACCCTTTGTAAAATGGCACAAGAACTGTAACAGTGCCTCAGCTGTTTAAGGTGAGGAATGAGTGCGGTTTTGATTCCCCTGATATCCAGGCCACGATGCGCAGCTCGGTGATCTCCTTACCCACGAAGACAACGGTCGCCATTGCATAGAACGGAGCAATCCGCTGAAGAGCGCGAGTATAAACAGCAGCATCACACTGCCCAACAGCTAGCTACAAGCTGAGAAGTACAAGTAAAACAATTGCGAGCCAACCACGAGTTTATTATCACATCACGCAGACTGTCACATCTAAACCCCCAGGTCTTTACCGGCGCCAATGCTTGTTTCCCATATGAGACCCTGTCTCCATGGACTGCGAGCGTCTTAACAAAAATCACCCACGTCCGTGTCTTTACAGGCGCCAATGCTTGTTTCCCATTTGAGACCCTGTCATGGACTGTGAGCGTCTTAGAGAAACACCCATGTCTGTGTCTTTGCAGGCGCCAATGCTTGTTTCCCATACGAGATCCTGTCATGGACTCTGAGTGTCCACCCATGTCTGTGTCTTTACAGGCGCCAATGCTTATTTCCCATACGAGATCCTGTCATGGACTCTGAGTGTCCACCCACGTCTGTGTCTTTACAGGGGCCAATGCTTGTTTCCCATACGAGATCCTGTCATGGACTCTGAGAGTCCACCCATGTCTGTGTTTTTGCAGGCGCCACTGCTTGTTTCCCATACGAGATCCTGTCATGGACTCTGAGTGTCCACCCACGTCTCTGTCTTTACAGGCGCCAATGCTTGTTTCCCATACGAGATCCTGTCATGGACTCTGAGTGTCCACCCATGTCTGTGTCTTTGCAGGCGCCAATGCTTGCTTCCCATATGAGACCCTGACATGGACTGTGAGTGAAACAACCATGCCTGTGTCTTTGCAGGCGCCAATGCTTGTTTCTCTGCTGGAGCCTGGTTGCGGCGGTTCCATCAGCAGCCACCAGAGGGCGCTCCTCGCCTGCTGATGAAACCCACTGATCTGCACATAGGATGTAAGGAGAAGAGTTTCCTCTTCCAGGTCGGCAGCTGCAGAGACAGCACCAGCAGCGGGGAGGACATCACTTCCTGTCTCTCCTTGTGTGCAGCCTGTTGCAGAGGAGGAAGGAACCTCATCTGTCTGTGCAGTTACCTTCATCTACAGACCCCCCTCAGGCCCCAGATCTCCACCTGCCCTCCCTCAGACCCCAGGTCTGCCCCCCCCCACCACGGCCCCCCAGGAGGGGGAGGGAGCCTGGACACGTCTGCACAGGTCTCTACTCAGGTAGGAGATTGTCAGCAGCTTCTGCTGTGTTTGTAGAAATAGACTGAATAATCCTGGAGGGAATCTCTGCAGGAGCCGGGCTGAGCTGGGCTCTTCTATCCGGGGGTCCTGGGCCTAAGCTGGGCCCTTCTATCTGGGGGCCCCTGGGGCTGAGCTGGACTCTTCTATCTGGGGGACCCTGGGAATGAGCTGGGCTCTTCTATCCGGGGGCCTTGGGGCTGAGCTGGGCTCTTCTATCCGGGGCCCCTGGGCCTAAGCTGGGCCCTTCTATCCGGGGCCCCGGGGGCTGAGCTGGGCCCTTCTATCTGGGGGCCCCTGGGGCTGAGCTGGACTCTTCTATCTGGGGAACCCTGGGAATGAGCTGGGCTCTTCTATCTGGGGGCCCTGGGGCTGAGCTGGGCTCTTCAATCAGGGGACCCTGGGGCTGAGATGGGCTCTTTTATCCGGGGCCCGTGGGGTTGAGCTGGGCTCTTCTATCTGGGGGCCTCTGGGGCTGTGCTGGGCTCTTCTATCTGGGGGCCTCAGTGGCTGTGCTCTTTTATCCAGGGGCCCCTGGGGCTGCGCTTGGCTCTTCTATCCGGGGCCCCTGGGGCTGAGCTGGGCTCTTCTATCCGGGATGCCCCTGGGGCTGAGCCGGGCCCTTCTATCCTGGGCCCCTGGGGCTGTGCTGGGCTCTTCTATCCAGAGGCCCCTGGGGCTGTGCTTGGCTCTTCTATCCGGGACCCCTGGGGCTGAGCTGGGCTCTTCTATCTGGGGGCCCTGGGACTGAGCTTGGCTTTTCTATCCGGGGGCACTGGGACTGAGCTGGGCTCTTCTATCCGGGACCCCTGGGGCTGAGCTGGGCTCTTCTATCTGGGGGCCCTGGGACTGAGCTTGGCTTTTCTATCCGGGGGCACTGGGGCTGAGCTGGGCTCTTCTATCTGGGGGCCCCTAGGACTGAGCTGGGCTCTTCTATCCGGGGCCCCTGGGGCTGAGCTGGGCTCTTCTATCTGGGGTCCCTGGGGCTGAGCTGGGCTCTTCTATCTGGGGGCCCCTGGGGCTGAGCTGGGCTCTTCTATCCAGGACCCCTGGGGCTGAGCTGGGCTCTTCTATCTGGGGGCCCTGGGACTGAGCTTGGCTTTTCTATCCGGGGGCACTGGGGCTGAGCTGGGCTCTTCTATCTGGGGGCCCCTAGGACTGAGCTGGGCTCTTCTATCTGGGGTCCCTGGGGCTGAGCTGGGCTCTTCTATCCGGGGACCCTGGGGCTGAGCTGGGCTCTTCTCTCCGGGGCCCCTGGGGCTGTGCTGGGCTCTTCTATCCGGGATGCCCCTGGGGCTGAGCCGGGCCCTTCTATCCTGGGCCCCTGGGGCTGTGCTGGGCTCTTCTATCCAGAGGCCCCTGGGGCTGTGCTTGGCTCTTCTATCCGGGACCCCTGGGGCTGAGCTGGGCTCTTCTATCTGGGGGCCCTGGGACTGAGCTTGGCTTTTCTATCCGGGGGCACTGGGACTGAGCTGGGCTCTTCTATCCGGGACCCCTGGGGCTGAGCTGGGCTCTTCTATCTGGGGGCCCTGGGACTGAGCTTGGCTTTTCTATCCGGGGGCACTGGGGCTGAGCTGGGCTCTTCTATCTGGGGGCCCCTAGGACTGAGCTGGGCTCTTCTATCCGGGGCCCCTGGGGCTGAGCTGGGCTCTTCTATCTGGGGTCCCTGGGGCTGAGCTGGGCTCTTCTATCTGGGGGCCCCTGGGGCTGAGCTGGGCTCTTCTATCCAGGACCCCTGGGGCTGAGCTGGGCTCTTCTATCTGGGGGCCCTGGGACTGAGCTTGGCTTTTCTATCCGGGGGCACTGGGGCTGAGCTGGGCTCTTCTATCTGGGGGCCCCTAGGACTGAGCTGGGCTCTTCTCTCCGGGGCCCCTGGGGCTGAGCTGGGCTCTTCTATCCGAGGGCCCCTGGGGCTGAGCTGGGCTCTTTTATCCAGGGGCCCCTGGGGGCTGAGCTGGGCACTTCTATCCGGGATCTGTGCACTGCATCTTAGTGCACTATGAGGAATCTGTGCACTGGAGCTGCCCGTGCAGGTAAAGGTGGTGGGGCGGGGTGGGGTGGGTAAGGGAGTCAACAGCCGACGATGAAGGAAAATTCAAATTAAAAAAAAGAAAAACGCTTTCCTTGCGCTTGCTTATTTTTAATGCGTTTCCTTTTTGAACCTCTGGTACCTTTCAAATGCCATTGTGCTAAATCGACATTGTACCCTTGCACGGATGCATGAATCTGACACTATCAGTGTGAGAATGGATGGATCAGCCTTCTGTCATGTGAGCAGCAAGGCGTGAATATCTGCGAGCTGTGCAGTGCGGTCACCAAAGTTTTTAATGTGAGTCTATAGTGGTTTGAAGTTGGCGTTTTCACAATTTCCCTGCATGCAGCACATGTCACGGAGTATTTCTGTGTTATAATCAACCACAGGACGTGCAGAGCCATCTGTATAGAAGACTCTCTTATAGTCCTCCGTGGGTAGGATATTAGGACTTTGTGGTATATTTTGTGTATAGTGCATAAATTCTTAAATGCCGAGAGTCAGATCATACTCAAATGTTATATCAACTCCACTTAAAGATGCAGGCCATTGCGTCATCATCTGTTGTGGCCAGTAATTTCACTATACACTCCCCCCTGGCTGGTGTCATTCCGTGCCATCATCTGTTGTGGCCAGTATTATTACTATACACTCCACCCTGGTCAGGTTTCGTTCCGCGTCATCATCTGTTGTGGCCACTATTGTAACTATACTTTCCGCCCTGGTCAGGTGTTGTTCCGCGGCATCCTCTGTTGTGACCAGTATTGTCACTATACACTCCGCCCTGGTCGGGTGTCGTTCTGCGTCATCATCTGTTGTGGCCAGTATTGTCACTGTACACTCGGCCCTGGTAGGGTGTTGCTCCGCGTCACCATCTGTTGTGTAAATGTTGTCAATGTAAGATGGCGCCTCTGGATCTCTCTGTAAGAGTTCCATAATTGATGCTGCAAATAAACCAGGACTATTCTTAAAGCCACTGGCAATCATGTATAACAGAACTGAGAAAGAGCTTAGACACTCCCTCTCAGGCGCTATATTTTGTCTGAAAAGTCCATTGTACAGCTTATGAGAGTGTGTGTGACTTTAATCTAAAACTATTCTGCATGTTCAATCAGGTTTTAAAACTGGAAAAAGAGGATTATTCAATGTACAACTACAAGGCATTATAATGCCGTGATCTTCAGCTGACCGCGGATAGCTTTAATGTTGTGTTTGCTTCTGGCTTCGGAGGATATTGAGCCTGTTTTGGGGCTCAGCAATGACCTGTAGAATAGATTCTTTATCCCACCCTTCTTGGATTCCATACAGCGCTGGAGCCTACTTTAAAGCTTACTCACGCGCATTCTTTTCCCTCATGTCCCCGGGTTTGTAGGAGGAAAATGCTAACAATTTTACCTCCTCTCCTGAGGGCTCATCCCTTATGAAGGCTTGGGACTGTGACCCTCTGCAAGAAGGATGTTGTCGGCAGCTGATAAATGTGGACAGAATATAGCTTTAAATGTGTGTATGTATAGCTCTCAATTAGTATTTTTACAATCTGAACACTATCTGGAGGATTTACATGTCCATCAGATTTCCAGACTGTATGTATTCTTCAGTCTGACTCACCAACAGAAGTTCTCGAAGAATCTGGTGCACTATTTTCCCTTCAGCTGGCTGTCCACCAGCGGCGTCACCCAAATCCTGTTCCGCAGAAGAATCCGTCGTTTGCAGGGCATTTTCTTTAGTTAATCAAGTTCCTTTCTTTCTTTTTAAAGTGAGTAATAGAGTTCAACCTTTCTCTTCTGTCTTTACACTAACCTCAGCATCTTGTCCTGTTTCGCTTTTCTGATTAGTACACTCACTTTTCTGTGGTATTCGGTCCGTCCACTCCTCTTTGCCCAAAAAGAACGAGAAGTAATGCTATTAGAATACAGATGCCAGTCTGGCTGTTATATTTTTGTATGGCCCGTCAAATTGTATCCACCTTGCCTGGACTTCTGAGTTGATGGAAATCCAGTCCTTTTCTTTTTGTGTTACTGTCTTTTTCGTCTTTTTACATCCTTTCTAGTCTCTGGTGTATTTTTTTCCTCACCAGAACCCTCAGTCTAATTTTTTGTTGTGAGCTGCGGTTTGATGGCTCGTGACCCCAAGGTGTCACGCCCACAGAAGTATATGTTTCAAAATCATTTTAGGTGGCTCCTATTCACACTCTTGAACAGGGATTGCTGCAGCCTCTGGCGCATAGCCAAAGCCGCTGCTTCTCGGCTCAGCATTATTGAGGAAAACTGTTTTAAGATTTCCCATTCATTTAATTCCTAGATCTAGGGAGGGTGCAGCCTTCTACTCATTTGTTCTTGCCTTAGTACATCGGGTGTACCGCCCATGACGGCGTGCCATGGTTAGTACGGTTGATACTTCATCTCATTCCTAGATATAGGGCTGGTGCAGCCTTCTACTCATTTGTTCTTGCCTTAGTACATCGGGTAGTACCGCCCATGAAGGGGACGTCTCATCGCCCCAATGCTGCTCCTCTGGTTGGTGTTGCAAGCGATCCAGAAGGCAGTTTTGTTGCTTTTTACAGGCACTTTGCCCATAGGCGCGCTTATAGTCCGTGGACAGATTGCTTGTGTGGAACCCTGAGTCTGTGGTACAGGTCTGACTCAACCCGCTCTGCTTGCTTTGTTCTGCAATACATACTGTCTGAGCCACCTATACAGGATACTGTGTGTACCGAGCCAGGACGGTATCAGGTGACCCCACTTTAGGGAACCCTGTCTGACATTCTGAGGTATGTGGGGGCTAAGTGACCAACAAACCATTCTTGTGACTGAACGGGTGAAAGGGTCCACCGGGTCGTGATATGCTTGGGGCTGAGTAGGAACGGCTGCATCTTTGTAGGAGTGGAAAGCGTAGTATCGGCATCTATAGGATCAAAGTTCACCCATGAATAAAACATTTCAAAGGCATACACTGCATGTGCATGTACAACAAATGTTACTGCCCCCCTGTGCTCAATGTTGCCTCTGTCTTCACAATGTTGTGTAACTTCTGCCCTGTAATTGACTCCGATCAAACCAGGAGCTTCATGTTTAACCCCTTCGACGCTCATGACGAGCCCAGCTCGTCATGGAGTTTCCATTGACTTCAATGGAAATTACATGGGAAGCCATAAAACACCTTAGCATCCAAGTGGTTAAAGAACCATTTCAACTAACGAAAGATCCAATGTGCAAATACCACAGATTTGTTTGGATTAGTAGTTTTGTGCTGAAAAATTCCCCTAATTGTTCGCTCTGGAAAAAAAAATCTACCTGAAATGTTTGTTAACTGCTCACATTGACCCTTTAATTGCTGGCCCCTCTCTCTCCCCTCCCCCACGTGCTGAGCACTTTCTTTTAACGTATTTTGGGTAGTTTGTGCTTAGGATACATAACTTTTTTTCACAAAAGGTACCCATGGCAAATTTGGCACCCTCTTATGTCTAACATCCAGGGGATTGTAAAGGTACCCAGGGTTTCTGGATTCCCCTGGAGGGGACCCAGAAAATAGGCAAAATAGGGAAAAAGTGCTCCAGAGAAAACTGTTTTTTTCCCTATAAATATCATCATCGAACTGTTTCTGTGCTAAGGTCACCATCTTCCCAGCTTGTAGGGACAAAAACAATTTTTTTACAACAGTTTTAGCCCATTTTGCCTATTTTTTGTGCTCTCAACTTTCTTACAGTTTTTGGTGGAATCCACTGTGAAACCCAGGGGGGATCCAGGAAAGTTGCAGATTTCTAAAAGGAGACAAAACTCAGAATTCACAAAGGGGTCATATGTGTAGATCCCTCAAGATTTTCCCAAAGATGCTGACTGTTGAAATAACGAAATATTGAAAATGAGTAGGACAAAAATGCCGTTTGTGACAACATTTTCATCTGTGAATTTCTGTCACAATGGCCAATTTACAAAACTGTTATTTGTACATCTCTAAATTTGAGGGTGCCCATACGAGAATATGATTCAGAGGACTGAGGTGTTCTGGATGGTGGTCTGGAGTTTGTGTAGCAGGGTTTTGTTGATTCCGGCGTACAGGGCGTTGCCGTAGTCCAGTCTGCTCGTTATGAGTGCATGGGTGATTGTCTTTCTGCATTCAGTGAGGATCCACTTTAAGGTCTTGCAGAGGATGTGGAGGGAGTTGAAGCAGGTGGAGGCGAGGGCGTTGATCTGGCGGGTCAAGGTTTGCTGTCTATGACATTCCTGAGATTCTTGGCATGGGTGGTGAGGGTAGATGTTCGTCCTGTCTTTAGTAGCCACCAGGTGGAGTCCCACGCTGATGTGCTTTTCCCAAAGATCACGGTTTAAGTCTGTCAGTGTTTTAGACAGTTGATCTTCATCTAGTGGGCAATTCCAGTCACACAGGGATAAAACTTCATCTGGGTACTGGGCGTCTTGACCATGAGAGACAGTTGTGTGTCAGTGTAGGAGAGAACGTTGATGTTATGAGAGTGGATGATTCTAGCTAAAGGGATCATGTATGCATTAAAGAGGGTCGAGCTCAGGGAAGATCTGTGTGGAACTCAGCAGACAAGGTCACCGGCATGCAACGTGTACGGTGACAGGATGACTGACTTGGTTCTTCCAGTCAGGAAGAAGCAGATCCATCGGAGTGCGTCTCGTTGGATTCTGATCTCCTGGAGGCGTTGGATAAGGAAGGGATGGGAGACTGTCTCAAACTCTACAGAGAGGACCAGGAGAATGAGATCACCATGTCTCTTGTGTCCAGAGTCATGCGGATGTCATCCTGGGCTCCTCGCCCTCCGCCTGGGACGACTCCTGGTGGCCCCCCGCCCTGGGCACCGCACCCAAACCGACGGACCACGCACGCAACCTGGGCTTCATCCTGGACTCCTCCCTCTCCATGACCAGACAAGTCAACGCCGTCTCCTCGTCGTGCTTCAACATCCTGCGCATGCTACGGAAGATCTTCTGGTGGATCCCCACCGAGACCAGGAAGACTGTCAACCAGGCCCTCGTCACCAGCCGACTGGACTACGGCAACGCCCTCTACGCCGGAACCACTGCCAAACTCCAGAAGAGACTCCAGCGGATCCAGAACGCCTCAGCCAGACTCATCCTCGACATCCCACGAAACAGCCACATCTCCGGACACCTGAGAGACCTGCACTGGCTCCCCGTCAACAAAAGAATCACCTTCCGCCTCCTCACCCACGCACACAAAGCCCTACACGACCAAGGCCCGAGCTACCTCAACAACCGGATCAACTTCTACGCTCCCAAGCGCCACCTCAGATCAACCAGCCACGCCCTCGCCGCCGTCCCCCGCATCCGAAGAGCGACAACAGGAGGAAGGTCCTTCTCCTACCTGGCCGCCAAGACCTGGAACTCCCTTCCGACCGACCTGCGCCTGACCCAAGACCACCTCTCCTTCAGGAAGAAGCTCAAGACCTGGCTGTTCGAGCAGTAAAGGCACCCCCCCCTCCTAGCGCCTTGAGACCCTACGGGTGAGTAGTGCGCTCTATAAATTTATTGATTGATTGATTGATTGATGGCAGGGATGTGGACAGTTTCCAAGCTGTGATTGGGGCTCAACCAGACTGAGTGGTTTTGAGGAGATGGTGGTCCTTGAGGTATTCAACAAAGTGTCTGTTGACCATTTTCTCCAAGACGTAAACCAGGAATGGTCGCAGGGAGATCGGCCTGTGGTTGTCGAGCGTTTAAGGGTTTGAGGGGGTTTCCTGAGTAGTGGGAGGACAGTGGTGTGTTTCTCTTAAGTCAGAACTTCTTCCAGGTCTGTACGAAGATCAAGAAATCCACCTTCAGGCACCACCAACTCTGAATTCTGTGTTAGCGCAGAGTATTGGAGTGGCCAGGCAAGGGAAAGGGGTTTAGGGGATATGAACTGCGAGGAGCGAGATTTTAAAAAGAGAGCATACATAATATTCAGATGGAACCTAAGTTTTGAGTTCCGCATAAAACATCCCCCGCTTTTGAAGGATTAGGCTTTTTTACCCTGTTTGGTGAACTTAGAACTCTCTCTCTATATATTCTGTTTTTTGAGGGTTTCTCTTTGTATACGGGTTCTCTTAAAATTAGGCCGCAAGATGAAGGGGATCAGGTGAAGTCACTTGTTCAACGCTAACCTTTTAACACCTTAGCTACACCCGATTCTAGACACTGCTACAAGGATACATTCCGTAAAGAGTTTCATTAAACATTTCTCTCCCTCTCCTTCAATAGTTCAACGCCCCAGGTTAAGTCATCTGGGTGCGAAAGAAAGTTACATGAACTGAACAATAATATTCATGAATCATGTTCTTTATTCTTCAGCCAAACTGTTATGTCTCTATGGAGCTGCCTTCCCTGGAATTGTTTCAACTAATAATGGTCTTTAGTGGCAGCGCAAGAAATCAGGTTACATTTAGTCTATTCCTTCGAGTTAGAACTAAACTATGATGAGGCTTGCAACGCTAAAAAGTTCGGCCGACTCAGCCCTTACCAGGGGTTTCACTCTCTCCCAAGTGGAGGCCGGATCTCTGGCAGGGCGGGCGTACTCACCACCAAAGCACTCAGCTGAAGAAACGTTGGCCAACAAACTTCGTCAACAAAACTGAGTGATCCAGTTTATCGCGGGAGCTCAGGAAAGAAGGGGTTACTTCGATCATTTCCTGGAATAGTAATCAGATGGTTCTGAACAGGCACCATTTTAGACTCAAACCCCACCCAGCATGGTCACCCAGCATGGTCACTCAGTATGGCCTCCCAGCATGACCACCCAGCATGGCCACCCAGCATGGCCACCCAGCATGGCCACCCAGCATGGCCACCCAGCATGGCCACCCAGCATGGCCACCCAGCATGGTCACCCAGCATGGCCACCCAGCATGGCAACCCAGCATGGCCACCCAGCATAGCCACCCAGCATGGTCACCCAGCATGGCCACCCAGCACGGTCACCCAGCATGGTCACCCTGCAAGGCCACCCAGCATGGTCACCCAGTATCGTGACCCATCATGGCCACCCGGCATGGCCACCCAGCATGGCCACCCAGCATGGTCACCCAGCATCGCCACCCAGCATGGCTACCCAGCATGGCCACCCAGCATGGTCAGCAATCGCTGCTTTTGGGAATTGCAGTGCAGATGCACGATCGTTCTCTGGAACTTAATAATTGGCAATATTAGTCCCAGTGCAGGGGATCCACGTCAGTCAGGGAGTGGAGAGGATGGTCGCCCCTCCCTTTCCCAACTCGTCATAGGGGGTGGATTCATCCCTATGACGAGTGGCGAAAGGGTGGGTTAGAGGCTGCAGGCAAACAGAAAGCTGGGAGCTTGAGTCTGTGCACTTTGTGTTCCGGACTTTAAAGACACACTGCGCAGACTCGAGGCGTCGGCTTCCCGCGCGTCTTATGATGACTGGAGCACGTGGGAGCAGGGTGCCATCATTCATTCGCAGCTCCAGTGCCTGTGTTTCACTGGCTGCCAGGAGGTGAGGAGCAGACACTGTGGTCGCACTGCAGCTGCATGTCCGCATCCCCTACAAGCTGCCCTTCCTTGCCCTGGCCTGATCCGAAGGTTACACCTGCACAAAGGATGCGTCGTCTGCGCCGGCTCTCCGCGGCTCCTCAGGGTGATATCAGCTGCTTGTAGGTTTATTCTTGTCTTCATTTAGAGGTGCAGTCCATCCTGCAGGGTACTCCGTTCTCTCTCTGCCTTCTCTGCAAAGCTTGGGGAATATTTAAAGTAAGAGGGGGCCCTTTGTGCAAGGCCGTAGTGGTCTCTTCCATGCCTGTGTGTGTTCACATTCGTATAAAAATGTTTGTAGGAAACTTATCAATGTAGTGAGTAGCGACCTTTTACTCATGACTGCTGACCGGGGCAAATGTTCACCACTAATGTTAAATGAAAGCACGGCAGAGAGTCCTAAAGACAGAGCAGCAGCAGGAGTCTTAGCGTGTAGATTATTCCTGTGTCGACACCTGCTGGGAAAATTCATATTTAACTCACAATCACATGGTGCTTTAAATTAAATAAATACACTTCCAGAACATGTATGGGGCTACCAAGTTCTACATAGATATTATCATGCATTAAACCAAACTAGTTTTTTAGGTCTCGCGTACGCAACACGCATAGGAGGAGACCTTTAGTTATCAATTTCCTTTTTCTGCCAAAAATGTGCACGCTTTGCATTGCTTTCAATGGCAACGTGTGCACGTTTGGTGATTCCCTTGTGGGAGCGAGCTTTGAAACCATCTGTTTGTAATTAACAGATGGTTCGTGCTCGCTCCCGCAAGGGAAACAGGTGCAGGCCCCTTCCTCTCTCCCCTGCCCCTACTGCCTCCTCCTGTCCTCTTGATTTTTTTACTTTTACTGCGAGGCGTGCGCGCTTGTTTTTAAATGCAGTAAAAACAGAAAACAGTTAACTTTTAATGGTTGATGTTCTACCCTTCCCTAAGGACCCAAAGTAAGTGAGCAAGTGTATGAACCAAATTGTCTTGTGTTCCCTGTGGCTTCTACAGCACACAGTGTGTGTTGCCCAGGTTGTATGAATGTGAGGGCTGGCTAGTTGTGTGGGATGGAGTCTTGAGGATGGGTTGGGAGGGTCTGGGCTTGCCAGATGAGTTGTTTTTGAACCGTTTGTGGTGTCATGGAGTTCTTAAATCCTGACTGTGTTCTTGGAAGCTGTGGTGACGGGGTTTGCCTGGCCTTTAACAGAAAATTATGCAGGCCTTTGATCCCAGGCCTTGCCGCCAGGGTGCTGGACGAGTTTCTTTTAAAGTGGCTGCTGCAGTGAAATTTTTAAAGCAACCAGCTATTTCAGTTATTGCACATGGGATGGATGCATCCGGTGTTCTGCTGGCAGTTTTAGGCACCAGAATATGCCATTCAGACACACTTATTCAAACTCATCATTTCCTGTGATATAGCATGCTGTCGTCCTACAGCTGGTGAGCTGTGTAACCAGAATTGACTGAAGAAGACACAACGGTCGGTCCCGGCACCAGTGATCATTATAACTAATTGTTCCATGTATATCATGATAGAAATGTAAGTAAGGTGATGTGAAGGAACTGTCCCCATGTCGCGGTACTCAGACGGCTCTGCCCGCGTGTTTACCTAGCAGGCTGTGGGCAGGTGGGTTGTGAGTGTAAGGCGAACACCTAAAGATATAGCGCCTAAACTAAAACATGGTGGATATTGGCTAAAACACAGAAACAATCTACATTGTTCAAAGAATAGGCATGGTGGGGTTATTCGTCCCTAGATTGGGCAAATGGATGCCATGTGCGTCTGGTTCAGAGGGCCCTGAAGCATGTTTGTATGTCCACGCAGCTGTGGCTATAGAAACGGGTGAGGTGTTTAACCCGCTGTGATGTATCCATGTAGGTGCGTTGTGGCAGTAGTAACGGGTGAGGTGTTTAACCCGCTGTGATGTACCCATGCAGGTGCGTTGTGGCAATAGTAACGGGTGAGGTGTTTTACCCGCCGTGATGTATCCATACAGGTGCGTAGTGGCCATAGTAATGGGCGAGTTGTTTAACCCGCTGTGATGTATCCATACAGGTGCATAGTGGCAATAGTAACAGGTGAGGTATTTAGCCCGCTCTAATGTATCCATGCAGGTGCGTTGTGGCAATAGTAACAGGTGAGGTGTTTAGCCCCCGTGATGTATCCATGCAGCTGCGTTGTGGCAGTAGTAACGGGTGAGGTGTTTAACCTGCTGTGATGTATCCATGCAGGTGCGTTTTGGCAGTAGTAATGGATGAGGTGTTTAACCCGCTGTTTGATTTGATTTGATTTGAAAATAATTTGTAGAGCGCGGCTAACACCATTAGGTTTCTTGGCGCTGTGCTGGGGCGTAGAGGAAAAGGATGTGAAACAAAATCTAAGGGTATGAAATAGTAAAGAGGAAAGTTTTAAGAAGTGATCTGAGCTGTGATGTATCTATTCAGGTGCTTTGTGGCTGTAGTAACGGTGAGGTGTTTAACCTGCTGTGATGTGTCCATGCAGGTGCGTTGTGGCAGTAGTAACGGGTGAGGTGTTTAACCTGCTGTGATATATTCATGCAGCTGCGTTGTGGCAGTAGTAACGGGTGAGGTGTTTAACCTGCTGTGATGTATCCATGCAGGTGCGTTGTGGCAGTAGTAATGGGTGAGGTGTTTAACCTGCTGTGATGTATCCATGCAGGTGCGTTGTGGCAGTAGTAACGGGTGAGGTGTTTAACCTGCTGTGATGTATCCATGCAGGTGCGTTGTGGCAGTAGTAACGGGTGAGGTGTTTAACCTGCTGTGATGTATCCATGCAGGTGCGTTGTGGCAGTAGTAACGGGTGAGGTGTTTAACCTGCTGTGATGTATCTATGCAGGTGCCTTGTGGCAGTAGTAACGGGTGAGGTGTTTAGCCCGCTGTGATGTACCCAGGCAGCTGCGTTGTGGCAGTAGTAACAGGTGAGGTGTTTAACCCGCTGTGATGTACCCAGGCAGCTGCGTAGTGGCAGTAGTAACGGGTGAAGAGTTTAACCTGCTGTGATGTATCCATGCAGCTGCGTTGTGGCAGTAGTAACGGGTGAGGTGTTTAACCTGCTGTGATGTATCCATGCAGCTGCGTTGTGGCAGTAGTAACGGTTGAGGTGTTTAATCAGCTGTGATGTATCCATGCAGGTGCGTTGTGGCAATAGTAACTGGTGAGGTGTTTAGCCTGCTCTGATGTATCCAGGCAGGTGCGTTGTGGCAATAGTGTGAGGTGTTTAACCCGCTGTGATGTATCCATGCAGGTGCGTTGTGGCAATAGTAATGGGTGAGGTGTTTAACCTGCTGTGATGTATCCATGCAGGTGCGTTGTGGCAGTAGTAACGGGTGAGGCGTTTAACCTCGAGTGATGTATCCATGCAGGTGCGTTGTGGCAGTAGTAACGGGTGAGGCGTTTAACCTCGAGTGATGTATCCATGCAGGTGTATTGTGGCAATAGTAACGGGTGAGGTGTTTAACCCGCTGTGATGTATCCAGACAGGTGCGTTGTGGCAGTAGTAATGGGTGAGGTGGGCAGAGGAGTTGATGCCTGTCCAGGGGTGAAGAGGAGGAGAGGCCTGTCCAGGGATGCAGAGGAGGTGAAGCCTGTCCAGGGGGAGCAGAGGAGGTGAGGCGTGTCCAGGGGGTGCAGAGGAGGTGAAGCCTGCCCATAGGAAAAGAGAAGATGAGGGCTGTCCAAGGGTCTGAGGAGGTGATGCCTGTCCAGGGGTGCAGATGAGGATAGGCCTGCACAGAGGGTGCAGAGAAGGTGAGGCCTGTCCAGGGGTGCAGAGGAGGATAGGCCTATCCAGGGGTGCAGTGGAGGTGAGGCCTGTCCAGGGGTCAGAGGCGGTGAGGCCTGTCCAGGGGTGCAGAGGAGGAAAGTTCAGTCCAGGGGTACAGAGGAGGTGAGGCCTGTCCATGGGGGTGCAGAGGGGGAGAGTCCTGTCCAGAGTGCAGAGGGGGAGAGGCCTGTCCAGGGGTGAAGAGGAGGTGAGTCCTTTTGAAGGGGGTGCAGAGGAGGTGAGGCCTGTCCAGGGGAGCAGTGTCTCTCTTCGGGCCTGTGCATAGCGCCCCAAGGCTCAGGGCGGAGTCAAAGGCGCTATATGGGGTGGAATGAACTCTGGGCTCCTCTGTCCTTAATGAGAATCCTTCACCGAGAGGCCTGTACAGAGGAGGGGCAGAGGAGGAGAGGCCTGTCCAGGGTTGCAGAGGAGGAGAGGCCTGTCCAGGGGGCAGAGGAGGTGAGGCCTGTCCAGGGGTGCAGAGGAGGTGAGGCCTATCCAGGGGAGAAGAGGACGTGAGGCCTGTCCAGGGGTGCAGAGGAGTAGAGGCCTGTCCATGGGAGCAGAAGACGTGAGGCCTGTCCAGGTCTCAGAGGAGGAGAGGCCTGTCCAGGTATGAAAGAGGAGGTAACTCCTGTCCAAGGGGGTGCAGAGGAGGAGAGGCCTGTCCAGGGGTGCAGAGCAGGTGAGCCCAGTCCAGGGGTGCAGAGGAGATGAGGCATGTCCAGGGGTGCAGAGGAGGTGAGGCCTGTCCAAGGGGGTGCAGAGGAGGAGAAGCCTGTCCAGGGGTGCAGAGGAGAGGCCTGTCCAGGGGTGCTGAGGAGGTGAGGCCTCTCCAAGGGTTCAGAGGAGGTGTGTCCTGTCCTAGGGGGTGCAGAGGCAGAGAGGCATGTCCAGGGGTGCAGAGGAGGTGAGGCCTGTCCAGGGGTGCAGAGGAGAGGCCTGTCCATGGGTAGCAGAGGAGGTGAGGCCTGTCCATGGGTAGCAGAGGAGGTGAGGCCTGTCCATGGATAGCAGAGGAAGTGAGGCCTGCCCTGGGGTACAGAGGAGGTGAGGTCTGTCCAAGGGGTGCAGATGATGTGAGGTCTGTCCTGAGGGGTGCAGAGAAGATGCCTCTCCAGCGGGAACTGGGGAGGTGAGGCCTATACAGGGGGTGCAGAGGAGGTGAGTCCTGTCCAGGGGCAGGAGAGGAGGTGAGGCCTGTCCAGGAGGAGCAGAGCAGGTGAGTCCTGTCCATGGGTAGCAGAGGAGGTGAGGCCTGTCCTGGGGGCAGAGGAGGTGAGGCCTGTCTACGGGGTGCACAGGAGGTAAGGCCTGTCCTGTGATACAGAGGAGGAGAGGCCTGTCCAGGGGTGCAGAGGATGTGAGGTCTGTCCTGAGGGGTGCAGAGAAGATGCCTCTCCAGCGGGAGCTGGGGAGGTGAGGCCTATCCAGGGGGTACAGACGAGTTTACGCCTGTCTAGGGGGTCCAGATTTGGTAAGGCCTGTCCAGGTGTGCAGAGGAGGTGAGGCTTGTCCTGGGGAGAAGAGGAGAGGCCTGTCCAGGAGTGCAGAGGAGGAGAGGCCTCTCCAGGGGGTCTGACGAGGAGAGGCCTGTCCAGAGGAGCTGAGGCCCTCTCCAGGGGTACAGAGGAGGAAAGACTTTTCCAGGGGTGCATGAGAGCTGAGGCCTGTCCAGGAGTGCAGAGGAGGCGAGGCCTGTCCAGGGGTGCAGTGTCTTTCTTCAGGGAATGTGCATAGCGCCCCGAGACTCAGGGCGGAGTCAGAGGCGCTGGATGGGGTGGAATGAACTCTGGACTCCTCTGTCCTTAATGAGAATCCTTCACTGAGAGGCCTGTCCAGAGGTGGGGCAGAGGAGGAGGGGCCTGTGCAGGGGTGCAGAGGAGGTGAGGCCTGTCCAGGGGTCCAGAAGAGGTGAGGCATGTCCAGGGGTACAGAGGAGGTGAGGCCTGTCCAGAGCTGCAGAGAAGGTGAGGCCTGTCCAGGGGTCCAGAAGAGGTGAGGTCTGTCCAGGGGTGCAGAGGAGAAGAGCCCTGTCCAGGGTGCAGAGGAGGAGAGGCCTGTTCAGGGGTGCAGAGGAGATGAGGCTTATCCAGGGGGCAGAGCAGGCGATGCCTGTCCAGGGGTGCAGAGGAAGCGAGGCCTATCCAGGGGTGCAGAGCAGGTGAAGCCTGTCTAGGGGTGCAGAGGAGGAGAGGCCTGTCCAGGGGTGCAGAGGAGCTGAGGCCAGTCCAGTGGTGCAGAGGAGGTGAGGCTGTCCAGGGCTGCAGAGGAGGTGAGGCCTGTCTAGGGATACAGAGGAGATGAGGCCTGTCCATGGGTAGCAGAGGAGGTGAGGCATGTCCATGGATAGCAGAGGAAGTGAGGCCTGCCCTGGGGTACACAGGAGGGGAGGCCGGTCCAGGGGTGCAGAGGATGTGAGGTCAGTCCTGGGGGGTGCAGAGAAGATGCCTCTCCTGCGGGAGCTGGGGAGGTGAGGCCTATCCAGGGGGTGCAGACGAGGTTAGGTCTGTCCAGGGTGTCCAGATTTGGTGAGGCCTGTCCAGGTGTGCAGAGGAGGCGAGGCCTGTCCTGGGGAGAAGAGGAGCTGTGCATGAGGAAGTGAGCCTGTCCAAGGTGTTGCAGAGGAGGTGAGGCCTGTCCAGGGGGTGCAGAGGAGGTTAGGCCTGTTGTCAAGGGTTTAGTTTACTGACAGTGCAGACACTCCCACGAGCAGAACTATGAGATTTTTTAAATTCCAAAACTGGTTTTCCCACAGCCACCAACTGAAGAGTTAACTAGTGGCTTTGCAAACCCAGCCGGGGGGAAGGGTAATGGGACAGAGAAGAGACTGCCTGACCTTCGGGCGCTTCCACTCTTTTTCTTACTTTCTGCCGTACTCCGTTTTTTGTCTTTCTTACTCCCTCTCTATCTTTAAGCATGAGTAAAAATCGCTGTAATAGAAAAGCACACCATTACTAATTCCCTTCAATTCCTTCTCCACTTTCTTACTCTCTCTCTCTCTCTCTCTATTTCCTTAGCCAGAGTGCCTATGGCTTTTGCTCCTCTTCTATTCTTCAATATAAGTATTTTATTCTTTGGTAACCTGCATTATAAACAACATTTTAGCACCCTTTAACTCTGTGAGTTAATTTATTCCTTTTCAATCATTCGTTCATTCACTCTCTGCCTTACTTTCTTATCTTCTGAATTCTTGTTACTTCTCCCTTAGGCACCTTCTGGAGCCTCCGCCGTCAACCAAGCAACGAAGAAATCAGGAACTGAAGTATTCAATGGGTAAGTATTTATTCTTCTCTTTATATTTCTTTTTTCCTATTTATTTTAAATTGGTATTTCTCTTTAGTTCTAAATTACCTAACTAAGCGACGCACCGAAGAACTCTAACCTGTGCCTAAGCCTGGCACAAAATTGCACTTTTTCTATCTAACTAGACTACAGAAAGAACGTGACTAAGTAATCGCTGAAAATCTGTTGGTGAAGTGCCTCGGTTCTAAAATCAACCGGCGCACTTCACAGCTGGTCTAGACCTCATGTCTATGTCCAGGAACTCAGGACTAGACCGGCAACTTCCACCGCGGTCCTCCCTGTTGGTAGTACAGGGGAGAATGCCCGGTTACGTGCTATAATCACCCGCGACCTTTTGCGAGCGGGTGACCTTTGCAATGCCGGTTCAATGGCAGATACTACGAGACAAAGAAGAGCTTTGATTCCTTTTTCCTGCACCCTGACACCTGTCCAGGGGGTGCAGCAGAGGTGAGGCCTGTGCTGTGCTGAGGAGGTGAGACCTGTTCAGGGAGTGCAGAGGAGGCATTTGACTCCCTGGAGTAGCCTTTTATGATCGAGACATTTAGGCGGTTTGGTATGTCAGGGAGTTTGAGATCACGTATGTAGCTGCTGGGCACACAGCCTATGGCCTGCGTTTATGTAAATGGGCTCAACTCAGACGCCATTCAGATCACCTGGGGCACTGGGCTTAGTGTTATAATTTCTGATATCTTCGTCTCAAACTGGAGGGTCGCTAATTTGAATCCTGGTTGGTGCACTAGGGAATAGTGACTTGTATATTTTTACAGTGCTGTGACGTCTGCCCGTGAGAGACAGCACTTTGAATAGGAAAGCCAATAGTTTAAAGAAAGAATTAAACAAAATATAAAATAGGCTACACAAATTATAGGATGGGCTGTACAGAGTATAAGATCAGTCAAGCATAATTTGTAAAAAGAGAAAAAGAGAAAAAGTGTAAATTCTTACTGTGCTATCACATGTTACATTTTTAGTAACCACAATCATACTGTAGCTAGTGTTAACCTTTTGTTAAGGTTTCCATTAAAATACTGCATTAAAGAAGTACTGGTAACACCCTCACAGTAATCTTAAAAAAAATTACTCTTTGTCACCGTGAACCTCCAGGTTTGTCGCTCCCTCGGGTGGTCTGCTCCATTGCCCGCACTCATCTAGTGCAGCTCGGTGATGCCAGCACAACTGGAACAGCCTGGCAGGGTGCACACATCTCAGCTATAAAAGTCCTGCTAGTTGGGTGGCCGGAGCTGCCAGGCAGCAAGGATCTCGAAGTGAGTGTCCACATGCCAGTTTGTAGATCGTGTTAGCAACCCAACCATATAAGCATACTACGATTCTTTGCAGCCACCAAACAAGCAAACTGACCCAGGAGTTACAAGTTAGCCATGGCGGCTCCGGGTCATTGCTTACATTGTTGGCCCCACCCAGGTCTCTGGCCCTCTGGACAGCTATCTAAACAGAGGACATGCCCTTTTGAGAAGCTGGTAACCCCAGTGCTTCTTCGAACAGTTCTTTTATCATGGCGCTCCATTTTAAGCGACCAACTCTCACCCCAATGGCCTCCTCAACATGGTGCGATGTTTGGGTGACGTTCGTTCCGCAAAGTCCTGAAGCGTGCATAAAGCACAAGCCCGAAATCCATCAGCCTACATCTTCCAGGATCAACACCTAACGAGAAGAACAAACGTAGAATTCAAATGTTTTGATAGATCAATGTCATAGTCACAGTTTCATGCGTTGTAGTAATTCACCGTATTATCCGGCCTTTTGTAATTAGGCGCTCCTACCTGGAGACGGTGGTTATGTGGTCATATTAATAAGGGGTTATGAACTAACTTGATACTTCGGCTTTTCCTTAACCTTTGTGTTGTTCTAAAAGTACCAGTAACCTTCATAAGGCATGTTGGTAAGCTTTATAATGTTGTCTATCAGTTGTCGCTTTATCCCCTTCTTGTAAAATATGCAAGCCAAACTTGAAATAAGTACACTTTGTTGTGAGAATAGCTATTGTTGCCGCTGATTTCTTTTATTGCAGCACAGCAATGCCTTTATTATAAATCAAACATTAATTATTCGAATAGTGTTCATTTCATTCCAGAGTGACTTTTGCACCATTAAGGTGATAAATAATACGTTGACCTCAAATTTGAGTTGGATGAGTTTATCCTGTTAGACCCCTGAGTCATTCGTTGTCATTTTCTAGTGAGCGGCCTAGGCTCTAGAGGATCATAGGGCTCTCCCCCTCCCTTTGCTTCGACAGTGTTTGCCTTTAGAGATGCTGATATGCAGTGCGGAGACCTGCACTTAAGCAGCTCTGAATGAGTGAATGAAATCCATGCTGGTGGTTTGAGCTGGGAACGTGCCTTTCATGTTTATTTCTTCCATCCATCCTCCTGTCCACATTGTCAAATCAGGGGACAGAGGCACAGAAAGAGTAGGATTTGCCTAGTACTAAACAGTTTAAGTCTGACGAACACAGGACTACTTTTTCCAAAGGTTATTACTTGGCCACGTTAAATTCTGGTGAATAGTCCATGAGAGTGGGCGCTGTGTACCCCTCCCCCCCACCAGAGGCAATGTCTATGTGGTAATCAAACTCTCGTGTCATCGGTAGGCTAAGGGTAAGATTTATTCACCACTCACCCAACTGCACCAGGAACGTAACTGCTGGGAACACTCCTGGCAACGCATCAACAACAACATTCCAGGAGCCGCTGGAAGGAATCTTTAGTTACAGACGCATCACCACAGTCTGGGCCCATTTTTAAAAGCACGGTTTTACTTACAACTTTAGGATGGTAGTAAATACCCCGATCTTGGACATAAATGGGGGAGGCATAAATTTACTTAGTGATTCCTAAAGCTCAATATTTTACAAATTGGTAAGTCAGGGTTAAACACAGAGTCTCCTGGTTGCACAGTTTCCTAGTGCAGTAAACCACACGTGGGGTGGTGGAGATCGTGAGGGAGAGGCCGAGGGACTACAATCCCAAGATAAGGACCTGTATAGTGGCCCTGTCGAGAAGTAACATCTGGTGTTTATTTCCAGCATCTTTAGGTAAAGTGGTAAAGCCGGGATTAGATGTTATGTCTCCCCTCGGCCCCTCCTATGATGTTTGGTCTGTGTGTAAAGGCGCTTTCGTGTTCTGGATTCAAGTGAGGTGCAGAACCCATTTCAGGTGTCTCCCTGTATCTAAGTAGCCTCTAAAGTTGTGTGCTGTTCCATAACGTTAGTGATACTCTGCATTCTCTCCTCTCACTGCATGTCCCGTCGCTGCTTTTTAGAGTCACTCCTCATATTGAAATTCTTTGTAAAGCAGATGACCCTTGTAGGAAAATTTATAATATCTCTGACACCCCTTGGTACGTAATATCCCGTACCTGGCACAAAAAAAACTGACTCTGCATGATTTACTATATGGTAAATACTTCCTTAAAATATTGCTAATTTTGCCCATGCTTCAGTCCATATGAAACTAGTCTTTGCCCTCCCACCCTCTTGTCCACACAGTACACTAGATCACGCCAGGTATTACATGCTCACCTGCATCAGATTCTCCTAGCGCCTGGCAAGTGTTATTGCATTGTTTGCATTAGATTCAACTAGTGCCTGGCCTGTGTTATTGCATTGTTTGTATCAGATTCTCCTCGTGCCTGGCTTGTGTTATTGCATTGTTTGCAACAGATTCTTCTAGTGCCTGGCCTGTGTTATTGCATTGTTTGCATCAAATTCTCCTAGTGCCTGGCCTGTGTTATTACATTGTTTGCATCAGATTCTCATAGTGCTTGGCCTGTGTTTTTGCATTGTTTGCTTCAGAGTCTCCTCGTGCCTGGTCCATGTTGTTGCATTGTTTGCATCAGATTCTCATAGTGGTTAGCCCGTGTTATTGCATTGTTTGCATTAGATTCTCATAGTGGTTGGCCCGTGTTATTGCATTGTTTGCATCAGATTCTCTTGGTGCCTGGCCCGTGTTATTGCATTATTTGCTTCAACGCTGGTGCCTGGCCCATGTTATGGCATTGTTTTTGTCAGATTCTCCTAGTCCCTGACTCATATTATTCCATTGTTTGCATCCGATTCTCCGAGTGCCTGGCCTGTGTTATTGCATTGTTTGTGTCAGCTTCTCATAGTGCCTGGCCTGTGTTATTGCATTGATTGCATCAGATTCTCCCAATGCCTGGCCTGTGTTATTGCATTGTTTACATCAGATTCTTCTAGTGCCTGGCCTGTGTTATTGCATTGATTGCATCAGATTCTCCCAGCGCCTGGCCTGTGTTATTGCATTGCTTAAGTCAGATTCTTCCTGTGCCTGGCCTGTGTTATTGCATTGTTTGTGCCAGATTCTCCGAGTGCCTGGCATGTGTTATTGCATTGTTTGCATCAGATTCTCCTAGTGCCTCGCCTGTGTTAATGCATTATTTGCTTCAATCCAAGTGCCTGGTTCATGTTATTGCATTGTTTGCATCAGATTCTCATAGTGTTTGGCCCATGTTATTGCATTTTTTGCATCAGATTGTCTTGGTGCCTGGCCTGTGTTATTGCATTGTTTGTGTCAGATTTTCCTACTGCTTGGCCCGGGTTATTGCATTATTTGCTTCAATCCAAGTGCCTGGCCCGTGTTATTGCATTGTTTGCATCATATTCTTCTAGTGCGTGGCCCATGTTATTGCACTGTTTGCATCAGATTCTCCTCGTGCCTGGCCTGTGTTATTGCATTGTTTGTGTCAGATTTTCATAGTGGTTGGCCCGTGTTATTGCATTATTTGCTTCAATCCAAGTGCCTGGCCCGTGTTATTGCATTGTTTGTGTCAGATTCTCCTACTGCTTGGCCAGTGTTATTGCATTATTTACTTCAATCCAAGAGCCTGGTCCGTGTTATTGCATTGTTTGCATCAGATTCTCCTAGTACCTGATCTGTGTTATTGCACTGTTTGCATCAGATTCTCATAGTGCTTGACCTGTGTTATTGCATTGTTTGCATTAGATTCTCTTGGTGCCTGGCCCTTGTTATTCCATTGTTTGCATCAGATTCTCTTGGTGCCTGGCCCGTGTTATTCCATTGTTTTTGTCAGATTCTCCTACTGCTTGGCCCGTGTTAGTGCATTATTTGCTTCAACCCTAGTGCCTGGCCCGTGTTATTGTAATGTTAGCATTAGTTTCTCTTGGTGCCTGGCCCGTGTTATTGTATTGTTTGCATCAGATTCTCTTGGTGCCTGACCTGTGTTATTGCATTGTTTACACCAGATTCTTCTGGTGTCTGGTGTGTGTTATTGCATTGTTTGCATCAATTCTGGTGCCTGGCCTGTTTTATTGCATTATTTGCTTCAATCCAAGTGCCTGGCCTGTGTTATTGCATTGTTTGTGTCAGATGTTCCTAGTGCTTGGCCCGTGTTATTGCATTGTTTGCATCAGATTCCCTTAGTGCCTGCCCTGTGATATTGCATTGTGTCCACCAGATTCTTCTAGTCCCTTTCCCATGTTTTTGCAGTATTTGCTTCAACCTTTGTGCCTGGCCCATGTTATTGCATTGTTTGCGTCAGATTATCCTAGTACCTGGTCTGTGTTATTGCACTGTTTGCATCATATTCTCATAGTGCCTGTTCTGTGTTATTGCATTGTTTGCGTCAGATTCTCCCAGTGCCTGGCCTGTGTAAGCGCATTGTTTGCACCAGATTCTTCTAGTGCCTGGTCTGTGTTATTGCATTTTTTGCATCAGATTCTTCTAGTGCATGGCCTGTGTTATTGCATTTTTTGCATCAGATTCTTCTAGTGCCTGGCCTGTGTTATTGCATTGTTTGCATCAGATTCTCCCAGTGCCTGGCCAGTGTTATTGCATTGTTTGCATCAGATTATTCTAGTGCCTGGTCTGTGTTATTGCATTTTTTGCATCAGATTCTTCTAGTGCCTGGCCTGTGTTATTGCATTGTTTGAATCAGATTCTTCTAGTGCCTGGCCTGTGTTATTGTATTGTTTGCATCAGATTCTCCTAGTGCCTGGCCTGTGTTATTGCATTGTTTGCATCAGATTCTTCTAGTGTCTGGCCTGTGTTAGTGCATTGTTTGCATCAGAATCTTCTAGTGCCTGGTCTGGGTTATTGCATTGTTTGCATCAGATTCTCCCAGTGCCTGTCCTGTGTTATTGCATTGTTTGCATCAGATTGTTCTAGTGCCTGTTCTGTGTTATTACATTGTTTGCATCAAATTCTCCTGGTGCCTGGCCCGTGTTATTGCATTGTTTGCATCAGATTCTTCTAGTTCCTGGCCTGTGTTATTGCATTGTTTGCATCAGATTCTTCTAGTGCCTGGGCCGTGTTATTGCATTGTTTGCATCAGATTCTTCTAGTGCTCGTTCTGTGTTATTGCATTGTTTGCATCAGATTCTTCTAGTGCCTGGCCTGTGTTATTGCATTGTTTGCATCAGATTCTTCTAGTGCCTGGCCCGTGTTTTTGCTTTGTCTGTGTCTGACTCTCCTACTGCTTGGCCAGTGTTATTGCATTATTTACTTCAATCCAAGAGCCTGGTCCGTGTTATTGCATTGTTTGCATCAGATTCTCCTAGTACCTGATCTGTGTTATTGCACTGTTTGCATCAGATTCTCATAGTGCTTGACCTGTGTTAGTGCATTGTTTGCATTAGATTCTCTTGGTGCCTGGCCGTGCCTGGCCCGTGTTATTCCATTGTTTGCATCAGATTCTCTTGGTGCCTGGCCCGTGTTATTCCATTGTTTGCATCAGATTCCCTTGGTGCCTGGCCCATGTTATTGCATTGTTTTTGCCAGATTCTCCTACTGCTTGGCCCGTGTTAGTGCATTATTTGCTTCAACCCTAGTGCCTGGCCCCTGTTATTGTAATGTTTGCATCAGATTCTCTTGGTGCCTGGCCTGTGTTATTGCATTGTTTGCATCAGATTCTTCTAGTGCCTGGTCTGTGTTATTGCATTGTTTACACCAGATTATTCTGGTGCCTGGTGTGTGTTATTGCATTGTTTGCATCAATTCTGGTGCCTGGCCTGTTTTATTGCATTATTTACATCAGATTCTTCTAGTGCCTGACCTGTGTTATTGCATTGTTTGCATCAGATTCTTCTAGTGCCTGGTCTGTGTTATTGCATTGTTTGCATCAGATTCTCCCAGTGCCTGACCTGTGTTATTGCATTGTTTGCATCAGATTCTTCTAGTGCCTGTTCTGTGTTATTACATTGTTTGCATCAAATTCTCCTGGTGCCTGGCCCGTGTTATTACATTGTTTGAATCAGATTCTTCTAGTGCCTGGCCTGTGTTGTTGCATTGTTTGCATCAGATTCTTCTAGTGCCTGGGCCGTGTTATTGCATTGTGTGCATCAGATTCTTCTAGTGCCTGTTCTGTGTTATTGCATTGTTTGCATCAGATTCTTCTAGTGCCTGGCCTGTGTTATTGCATTGTTTGCATCAGATTCTTCTAGAGCTTGGCCCGTGTTATTGCATTGTTTGTGTCAGATTCTCCTACTGCTTGGCCAGTGTTATTGCATCATTTACTTCAATCCAAGAGCCTGGTCCGTGTTATTGCATTGTTTGCATCAGATTCTCCTAGTACCTGATCTGTGTTATTGCATTGTTTGCATTAGATTCTCTTGGTGCCTGGCCCGTGTTATTCCATTGTTTGCATCAGATTCTCTTGGTGGCTGTCCCATGTTATTCCATTGTTTGCATCAGATTCTCTTGGTGCCTGGCCTGTGTTATTGCATTGTTTTTGTCAGATTCTCCTACTGCTTGGCCTGTGTTATTGCATTATTTACTTCAATCCAAGAGCCTGGCCTGTGTTATTGCATTGATTGCATCAGATTCTCCCAGCGCCTGGCCTGTGTTATTGCATTGCTTAAGTCAGATTCTTCCTGTGCCTGGCCTGTGTTATTGCATTGTTTGTGCCAGATTCTCCGAGTGCCTGGCATGTGTTATTGCATTGTTTGCATCAGATTCTCCTAGTGCCTCGCCTGTGTTAATGCATTATTTGCTTCAATCCAAGTGCCTGGTTCATGTTATTGCATTGTTTGCATCAGATTCTCATAGTGTTTGGCCCATGTTATTGCATTTTTTGCATCAGATTGTCTTGGTGCCTGGCCTGTGTTATTGCATTGTTTGTGTCAGATTTTCCTACTGCTTGGCCCGGGTTATTGCATTATTTGCTTCAATCCAAGTGCCTGGCCCGTGTTATTGCATTGTTTGCATCATATTCTTCTAGTGCGTGGCCTGTGTTATTGCATTGTTTGTGTCAGATTTTCATAGTGGTTGGCCCGTGTTATTGCATTGTTTGCTTCAATCCAAGTGCCTGGACCGGGTTATTGCATTGTTTGTGTCAGATTCTCCTACTGCTTGGCCAGTGTTATTGCATTATTTACTTCAATCCAAGAGCCTGGTCCGTGTTATTGCATTGTTTGCATCAGATTCTCCTAGTACCTGATCTGTGTTATTGCACTGTTTGCATCAGATTCTCATAGTGCTTGACCTGTGTTATTGCATTGTTTGCATTAGATTCTCTTGGTGCCTGGCCCTTGTTATTCCATTGTTTGCATCAGATTCTCTTGGTGCCTGGCCCGTGTTATTCCATTGTTTTTGTCAGATTCTCCTACTGCTTGGCCCGTGTTAGTGCATTATTTGCTTCAACCCTAGTGCCTGGCCCGTGTTATTGTAATGTTTGCATTAGTTTCTCTTGGTGCCTGGCCCGTGTTATTGTATTGTTTGCATCAGATTCTCTTGGTGCCTGACCTGTGTTATTGCATTGTTTACACCAGATTCTTCTGGTGTCTGGTGTGTGTTATTGCATTGTTTGCATCAATTCTGGTGCCTGGCCTGTTTTATTGCATTATTTGCTTCAATCCAAGTGCCTGGCCTGTGTTATTGCATTGTTTGTGTCAGATGTTCCTAGTGCTTGACCCGTGTTATTGCATTGTTTGCATCAGATTCCCTTAGTGCCTGCCCTGTGATATTGCATTGTGTCCACCAGATTCTTCTAGTCCCTTTCCCATGTTTTTGCAGTATTTGCTTCAACCTTTGTGCCTGGCCCATGTTATTGCATTGTTTGCGTCAGATTATCCTAGTACCTGGTCTGTGTTATTGCACTGTTTGCATCAGATTCTCATAGTGCCTGTTCTGTGTTATTGCATTGTTTGCGTCAGATTCTCCCAGTGCCTGGCCTGTGTAAGCACATTGTTTGCACCAGATTCTTCTAGTGCCTGGTCTGTGTTATTGCATTTTTTGCATCAGATTCTTCTAGTGCATGGCCTGTGTTATTGCATTTTTTGCATCAGATTCTTCTAGTGCCTTGCCTGTGTTATTGCATTGTTTGCATCAGATTCTCCCAGTGCCTGGCCAGTGTTATTGCATTGTTTGCATCAGATTATTCTAGTGCCTGGTCTGTGTTATTGCATTTTTTGCATCAGATTCTTCTAGTGCCTGGCCTTTGTTATTGCATTGTTTGAATCAGATTCTTCTAGTGCCTGGCCTGTGTTATTGTATTGTTTGCATCAGATTCTCCTAGTGCCTGGCCTGTGTTATTGCATTGTTTACATCAGATTCTTCTAGTGTCTGGCCTGTGTTATTGCATTGTTTGCATCAGATTCTTCTAGTGCCTGGCCAGTATTATTGCATTGTTTGCATCAGATTCTTCTAGTGCCTGGCCTGTGTTATTGCATTGTTTGCATCAGATTCTTCTAGTGTCTGGCCTGTGTTAGTGCATTGTTTGCATCAGATTCTTCTAGTGCCTGGTCTGGGTAATTGCATTGTTTGCATCAGATTCTCCCAGTGCCTGTCCTGTGTTATTGCATTGTTTGCATCAGATTGTTCTAGTGCCTGTTCTGTGTTATTACATTGTTTGCATCAAATTCTCCTGGTGCCTGGCCCGTGTTATTACATTGTTTGCATCAGATTCTTCTAGTTCCTGGCCTGTGTTATTGCATTGTTTGCATCAGATTCTTCTAGTGCCTGGGCCGTGTTATTGCATTGTTTGCATCAGATTCTTCCAGTGCTCGTTCTGTGTTATTGCATTGTTTGCATCAGATTCTTCTAGTGCCTGGCCTGTGTTATTGCATTGTTTGCATCAGATTCTTCTAGTGCCTGGCCCGTGTTTTTGCATTGTTTGTGTCTGACTCTCCTACTGCTTGGCCAGTGTTATTGCATTATTTACTTCAATCCAAGAGCCTGGTCCGTGTTATTGCATTGTTTGCATCAGATTCTCCTAGTACCTGATCTGTGTTATTGCTCTGTTTGCATCAGATTCTCATAGTGCTTGACCTGTGTTATTGCATTGTTTTCATTAGATTCTCTTGGTGCCTGGCCGTGCCTGGCCCGTGTTATTCCATTGTTTGCATCAGATTCTCTTGCTGCCTGGCCCGTGTTATTCCATTGTTTGCATCAGATTCCCTTGGTGCCTGGCCCATGTTATTGCATTGTTTTTGCCAGATTCTCCTACTGCTTGGCCCGTGTTAGTGCATTATTTGCTTCAACCCTAGTGCCTGGCCCCTGTTATTGTAATGTTTGCATCAGATTCTCTTGGTGCCTGGCCTGTGTTATTGCATTGTTTGCATCAGATTCTTCTAGTGCCTGGTCTGTGTTATTGCATTGTTTGCATCAATTCTGGTGCCTGGCCTGTTTTATTGCATTATTTGCTTCAATCCAAGTGCCTGACCTGTGTTATTGCATTATTTACATCAGATTCTTCTAGTGCCTGACCTGTGTTATTGCATTGTTTGCATCAGATTCTTCTAGTGCCTGGTCTGTGTTATTGCATTGTTTGCATCAGATTCTCCCAGTGCCTGGCCTGTGTTATTGCATTGTTTGCATCAGATTCTTCTAGTGCCTGTTCTGTGTTATTACATTGTTTGCATCAAATTCTCCTGGTGCCTGGCCCGTGTTATTACACTGTTTGAATCAGATTCTTCTAGTGCTTGGCCTGTGTTGTTGCATTGTTTGCATCAGATTCTTCTAGTGCCTGGGCCGTGTTATTGCATTGTGTGCATCAGATTCTTCTAGTGCCTGTTCTGTGTTATTGCATTGTTTGCATCAGATTCTTCTAGTGCCTGGCCTGTGTTATTGCATTGTTTGCATCAGATTCTTCTAGAGCTTGGCCCGTGTTATTGCATTGTTTGTGTCAGATTCTCCTACTGCTTGGCCAGTGTTATTGCATCATTTACTTCAATCCAAGAGCCTGGTCCGTGTTATTGCATTGTTTGCATCAGATTCTCCTAGTACCTGATCTGTGTTATTGCACTGTTTGCATCAGATTCTCATAGTGCTTGACATGTGTTATTGCATTGTTTGCATCAGATTCTCTTGGTGCCTGTCCCATGTTATTCCATTGTTTGCATCAGATTCTCTTGGTGCCTGTCCCATGTTATTCCATTGTTTGCATCAGATTCTCTTGGTGCCTGTCCCATGTTATTGCATTGTTTGCATCAATTCTGGTGCCTGGCCTGTTTTATTGCATTATTTGCTTCAATCCAAGTGCCTGACCTGTGTTATTGCATTATTTACATCAGATTCTTCTAGTGCCTGACCTGTGTTATTGCATTGTTTGCATCAGATTCTTCTAGTGCCTGGTCTGTGTTATTGCATTGTTTGCATCAGATTCTCCCAGTGCCTGGCCTGTGTTATTGCATTGTTTGCATCAGATTCTTCTAGTGCCTGTTCTGTGTTATTACATTGTTTGCATCAAATTCTCCTGGTGCCTGGCCCATGTTATTACATTGTTTGAATCAGATTCTTCTAGTGCCTGGCCTGTGTTGTTGCATTGTTTGCATCAGATTCTTCTAGTGCCTGGGCCGTGTTATTGCATTGTGTGCATCAGATTCTCTTGGTGCCTGGCCTGTGTTATTGCATTGTTTTTGTCAGATTCTCCTACTGCTTGGCCTGTGTTATTGCATTATTTACTTCAATCCAAGAGCCTGGTCTGTGTTATTGCATTATTTGCATCAGATTCTTCTAGTACCTGATCTGTGTTATTGCACTGTTTGCATCAGATTCTCATAGTGCTTGACCTGTGTTATTGCATTGTTTGCATTAGATTCTCTTGGTGCCTGGCCCGTGTTATTCCATTGTTTGCATCAGATTCTCTTGGTGCCTGGCCCGTGTTATTCCATTGTTTGCATCAGATTCCCTTGGTGCCTGGCCCATGTTATTGCATTGTTTTTGTCAGATTCTCCTACTGCTTGGCCCGTGTTAGTGCATTATTTGCTTCAACCCTAGTGCCTGGCCCCTGTTATTGTAATGTTTGCATCAGATTCTCTTGGTTCCTGGCCTCTGTTATTGCATTGTTTACACCAGATTCTTCTGGTGCCTGGTGTGTGTTATTGCATTGTTTGCATCAATTCTGGTGCCTGGCCTGTTTTATTGCATTATTTGCTTCAATCCAAGTGCCTGACCTGTGTTATTGCATTGTTTACATCAGATTCTTCCAGTGCCTGGCCTGTGTTATTGCATTGTTTGCATCAGATTCTTCTAGTGCCTGGTCTGTGTTATTACATTGTTTGCATCAGATTCTCCCAGTGCCTGGCCTGTGTTATTGCATTGTTTGCATCAGATTCTTCTAGTGCCTGTTCTGTGTTATTACATTGTTTGCTTCAAATTCTCCTGGTGCCTGGTCCGTGTTATTACATTGTTTGCATCAGATTCTTCTAGTGCCTGGCCTGTATTGTTGCATTGTTTGCATCAGATTCTTCTAGTGCCTGGGCCGTGTTATTGCATTGTTTGCATCAGATTCCTCTAGTGCCTGGCCTGTGTTATTGCATTGTTTGCATCAGATTCTTCTAGTGCCTGGCCCGTGTTATTGCATTGTTTGTGTCAGATTCTCCTACTGCTTGGCCAGTGTTATTGCATTATTTACTTCAATCCAAGAGCCTGGTCCGTGTTATTGCATTGTTTGCATCAGATTCTCCTAGTACCTGATCTGTGTTATTGCACTGTTTGCATCAGATTCTCATAGTGCTTGACCTGTGTTATTGCATTGTTTGCATTAGATTCTCTTGGTGCCTGGCCCGTGTTATTCCATTGTTTGCATCAGATTCTCTTGGTGCCTCGCCCATGTTATTCCATTGTTTGCATTAGATTCTCTTGGTGCCTGGCCCGTGTTATTGCATTGTTTTTGTCAGATTCTCCTACTGCTTGGACTGTGTTATTGCATTGGTTTTTTTTTTTAAACTTTATTTTGAGATTGTGTGTAATACAAAAAGATAGAAAGCACAGAGCAAAGCGCCTACATCCATGACATCAAGAGCAATCATTATATGACAGTATTATAGTATCACATATAAGAAAACACATCAGCGTGTTATTGCATTGTTTGTGTCAGATTTTCCTAGTGCTTGGCCCGTGTTATTGCATTGTTTGCATCAGATTCTCCTAGTGCCTGGCCTGTGATATTTCATTGTGTCCACTAGATTCTTCTAGTCCCTTTCCCATGTTTTTGCAGTATTTGCTTCAACCTTAGTGCCTGGCCCATGTTATTGCATTGTTTGCATCAGATTCTCCTAGTACCTGGTCTGTGTAATTGCACTGTTTGCACCAGATTCTCATAGTTCCTGTTCTGTTTTATTGCATTGTTTGCGTCAGATTCTCCCAGTGCGTGGCCTGTGTAAGCGCATTGTTTGCATCAGATTCTTCTAGTGCCTGGTCTGTGTTATTGCATTGTTTGCATCGGATTCTCCCAGTGCCTGGCCTGTGTTATTGCATTGTTTGCATCAGATTCTTCTAGTGCCTGGTCTGTGTTATTGCATTGTTTGCATCAGATTCTTCTAGTGCCTGGCCTGTGTTATTGCATTGTTTGAATCAGATTCTTCTAGTGCATGGCATGTGTTATTGTATTGTTTGCATCAGATTCTCCTAGTGCCTGACCTGTGTTATTGCATTGTTTACATCAGATTCTTCCAGTGCCTGGCCTGTGTTAGTGCATTGTTTGCATCAGATTCTTCTAGTGCCTGGTCTGTGTTATTGCATTGTTTGCATCAGATTCTCATAGTGCTTGACCTGTGTTATTGCATTGTTTTCATTAGATTCTCTTGGTGCCTGGCCGTGCCTGGCCCGTGTTATTCCATTGTTTGCATCAGATTCTCTTGCTGCCTGGCCCGTGTTATTCCATTGTTTGCATCAGATTCCCTTGGTGCCTGGCCCATGTTATTGCATTGTTTTTGCCAGATTCTCCTACTGCTTGGCCCGTGTTAGTGCATTATTTGCTTCAACCCTAGTGCCTGGCCCCTGTTATTGTAATGTTTGCATCAGATTCTCTTGGTGCCTGGCCTGTGTTATTGCATTGTTTGCATCAGATTCTTCTAGTGCCTGGTCTGTGTTATTGCATTGTTTGCATCAATTCTGGTGCCTGGCCTGTTTTATTGCATTATTTGCTTCAATCCAAGTGCCTGACCTGTGTTATTGCATTATTTACATCAGATTCTTCTAGTGCCTGACCTGTGTTATTGCATTGTTTGCATCAGATTCTTCTAGTGCCTGGTCTGTGTTATTGCATTGTTTGCATCAGATTCTCCCAGTGCCTGGCCTGTGTTATTGCATTGTTTGCATCAGATTCTTCTAGTGCCTGTTCTGTGTTATTACATTGTTTGCATCAAATTCTCCTGGTGCCTGGCCCGTGTTATTACACTGTTTGAATCAGATTCTTCTAGTGCTTGGCCTGTGTTGTTGCATTGTTTGCATCAGATTCTTCTAGTGCCTGGGCCGTGTTATTGCATTGTGTGCATCAGATTCTTCTAGTGCCTGTTCTGTGTTATTGCATTGTTTGCATCAGATTCTTCTAGTGCCTGGCCTGTGTTATTGCATTGTTTGCATCAGATTCTTCTAGAGCTTGGCCCGTGTTATTGCATTGTTTGTGTCAGATTCTCCTACTGCTTGGCCAGTGTTATTGCATCATTTACTTCAATCCAAGAGCCTGGTCCGTGTTATTGCATTGTTTGCATCAGATTCTCCTAGTACCTGATCTGTGTTATTGCACTGTTTGCATCAGATTCTCATAGTGCTTGACATGTGTTATTGCATTGTTTGCATCAGATTCTCTTGGTGCCTGTCCCATGTTATTCCATTGTTTGCATCAGATTCTCTTGGTGCCTGTCCCATGTTATTCCATTGTTTGCATCAGATTCTCTTGGTGCCTGTCCCATGTTATTGCATTGTTTGCATCAATTCTGGTGCCTGGCCTGTTTTATTGCATTATTTGCTTCAATCCAAGTGCCTGACCTGTGTTATTGCATTATTTACATCAGATTCTTCTAGTGCCTGACCTGTGTTATTGCATTGTTTGCATCAGATTCTTCTAGTGCCTGGTCTGTGTTATTGCATTGTTTGCATCAGATTCTCCCAGTGCCTGGCCTGTGTTATTGCATTGTTTGCATCAGATTCTTCTAGTGCCTGTTCTGTGTTATTACATTGTTTGCATCAAATTCTCCTGGTGCCTGGCCCATGTTATTACATTGTTTGAATCAGATTCTTCTAGTGCCTGGCCTGTGTTGTTGCATTGTTTGCATCAGATTCTTCTAGTGCCTGGGCCGTGTTATTGCATTGTGTGCATCAGATTCTCTTGGTGCCTGGCCTGTGTTATTGCATTGTTTTTGTCAGATTCTCCTACTGCTTGGCCTGTGTTATTGCATTATTTACTTCAATCCAAGAGCCTGGTCTGTGTTATTGCATTATTTGCATCAGATTCTTCTAGTACCTGATCTGTGTTATTGCACTGTTTGCATCAGATTCTCATAGTGCTTGACCTGTGTTATTGCATTGTTTGCATTAGATTCTCTTGGTGCCTGGCCCGTGTTATTCCATTGTTTGCATCAGATTCTCTTGGTGCCTGGCCCGTGTTATTCCATTGTTTGCATCAGATTCCCTTGGTGCCTGGCCCATGTTATTGCATTGTTTTTGTCAGATTCTCCTACTGCTTGGCCCGTGTTAGTGCATTATTTGCTTCAACCCTAGTGCCTGGCCCCTGTTATTGTAATGTTTGCATCAGATTCTCTTGGTTCCTGGCCTCTGTTATTGCATTGTTTACACCAGATTCTTCTGGTGCCTGGTGTGTGTTATTGCATTGTTTGCATCAATTCTGGTGCCTGGCCTGTTTTATTGCATTATTTGCTTCAATCCAAGTGCCTGACCTGTGTTATTGCATTGTTTACATCAGATTCTTCCAGTGCCTGGCCTGTGTTATTGCATTGTTTGCATCAGATTCTTCTAGTGCCTGGTCTGTGTTATTACATTGTTTGCATCAGATTCTCCCAGTGCCTGGCCTGTGTTATTGCATTGTTTGCATCAGATTCTTCTAGTGCCTGTTCTGTGTTATTACATTGTTTGCTTCAAATTCTCCTGGTGCCTGGTCCGTGTTATTACATTGTTTGCATCAGATTCTTCTAGTGCCTGGCCTGTATTGTTGCATTGTTTGCATCAGATTCTTCTAGTGCCTGGGCCGTGTTATTGCATTGTTTGCATCAGATTCCTCTAGTGCCTGGCCTGTGTTATTGCATTGTTTGCATCAGATTCTTCTAGTGCCTGGCCCGTGTTATTGCATTGTTTGTGTCAGATTCTCCTACTGCTTGGCCAGTGTTATTGCATTATTTACTTCAATCCAAGAGCCTGGTCCGTGTTATTGCATTGTTTGCATCAGATTCTCCTAGTACCTGATCTGTGTTATTGCACTGTTTGCATCAGATTCTCATAGTGCTTGACCTGTGTTATTGCATTGTTTGCATTAGATTCTCTTGGTGCCTGGCCCGTGTTATTCCATTGTTTGCATCAGATTCTCTTGGTGCCTCGCCCATGTTATTCCATTGTTTGCATTAGATTCTCTTGGTGCCTGGCCCGTGTTATTGCATTGTTTTTGTCAGATTCTCCTACTGCTTGGACTGTGTTATTGCATTGGTTTTTTTTTTTAAACTTTATTTTGAGATTGTGTGTAATACAAAAAGATAGAAAGCACAGAGCAAAGCGCCTACATCCATGACATCAAGAGCAATCATTATATGACAGTATTATAGTATCACATATAAGAAAACACATCAGCGTGTTATTGCATTGTTTGTGTCAGATTTTCCTAGTGCTTGGCCCGTGTTATTGCATTGTTTGCATCAGATTCTCCTAGTGCCTGGCCTGTGATATTTCATTGTGTCCACTAGATTCTTCTAGTCCCTTTCCCATGTTTTTGCAGTATTTGCTTCAACCTTAGTGCCTGGCCCATGTTATTGCATTGTTTGCATCAGATTCTCCTAGTACCTGGTCTGTGTAATTGCACTGTTTGCACCAGATTCTCATAGTTCCTGTTCTGTTTTATTGCATTGTTTGCGTCAGATTCTCCCAGTGCGTGGCCTGTGTAAGCGCATTGTTTGCATCAGATTCTTCTAGTGCCTGGTCTGTGTTATTGCATTGTTTGCATCGGATTCTCCCAGTGCCTGGCCTGTGTTATTGCATTGTTTGCATCAGATTCTTCTAGTGCCTGGTCTGTGTTATTGCATTGTTTGCATCAGATTCTTCTAGTGCCTGGCCTGTGTTATTGCATTGTTTGAATCAGATTCTTCTAGTGCATGGCATGTGTTATTGTATTGTTTGCATCAGATTCTCCTAGTGCCTGACCTGTGTTATTGCATTGTTTACATCAGATTCTTCCAGTGCCTGGCCTGTGTTAGTGCATTGTTTGCATCAGATTCTTCTAGTGCCTGGTCTGTGTTATTGCATTGTTTGCATCAGATTCTCCCAGTGCCTGGCCTGTGTTATTGCATTGTTTGCATCAGATTGTTCTAGTGCCTGTTCTGTGTTATTACATTATTTGCATCAAATTCTCCTGGTGCCTGGCCCGTGTTATTACATTGTTTGCATCAGATTCTTCTAGTGCCTGGCCTGTGTTGTTGCATTGTTTGCATCAGATTCTTCTAGTGCCTGGGCGGTGTTATTGCATTGTTTGCATCTAATTCTTCTAGTGCCTGTTCTGTGTTATTACATTGTGTGCATCAGATTCTTCTAGTGCCTGGCCTGAGTTATTGCATTGTTTGCATCAGATTCTTCTAGTGCCTGGCCTGTGTCATTGCATTGTTCGCATCAGATTCTCATAGTGATTGGCCAGGGTTATTGCATTGTTATCATCATATTCTCTTGGTGCCTGGCCCGTGTTATTGTGTTGTTTGCATCTAGTGCACGGCCTGTGTTATTGCATTGTTTACGTCTAGTGCCCATCCTGTTGTATTGCATTGTTTGCATTAGATTCTTCTAGTGCCTGGTCTGTGTTATTGCATTGTTTGCGTCAGGTTGTCACAACGCCGGCCCTGTGTTATTGCATTGTTTGCGTCACATTTTTCTAGTACCTGGTCTGTTATTGCATTATATGTGCTGCTTTTGGTATGTTATTATTCTAATAGTTGCAGCTTTTCTAACAAACATGGTACCTTTTATCCCAATCAAGTGCATCTGACTGCAAGGACACTGCCCTCTTCCTGCAGTGATGTGTGGCCCTTTAGG
Organism: Lissotriton helveticus; assembly: GCF_964261635.1. Classification (NCBI taxonomy): domain Eukaryota; kingdom Metazoa; phylum Chordata; class Amphibia; order Caudata; family Salamandridae; genus Lissotriton; species Lissotriton helveticus. Next base: position 439,876,578 of record NC_136058.1, read on the forward strand.
CTCCGAGTGAATTTTCCCGATTCATGCCCTTATATAGGTACGATTCACACGGCCCTTACATAGGCATAGAAATCAAGTCCTTATTTAGACATATCCCATGCAGACCAAATACAGGCATTGCTACTTCCACCCGTACCAAATGTCACGACAATTTCTTGGAAAATCGGCTTAAGCTGTTAGGGAACTTCCCCTTGCTCGAAAATTGATTTGTTCAAGAACTCATGTACTTTGCAAAGAACAACTATTCCCTAGGGGTTCTTTCCTGATGTTATTATGCCCGACTTTAGGTCAAACTATGGCATTACTAGACACCTTCAAGGTATAAATATACCTCCACTTGCTCTAGCAAGACACGGTGTTTCGGAGCAGTTCGACTATCTACTTGCCCGACGGAGCTCGCTACAGCAAGTGCCGCAGGAAGACGACCCTCCAGCTGACGCATTGATCAGGAAGCTGTCTCTTCTCCTGCCGAGAATCCAGCTCCAGTGTTACCAAGCTCCCCTTGCAGGGTGTTGGGAAATCGAGTCCCAAGACAGAGATACCAGACCTCCTTCATTCTAACTAAGGTATGGAGCTGATTAGAACCTAGAGAATTCTTGGATAGATTCTTGGCAAAGAAATCTAAACCTATTCTACTCAATACTTACTTCTTCCCTCGTACTAGACTTAGGTTAGGTACATCTGGGTATTGGTATTCTAGAAGCACCAGTTGAGTATTTTAGCCTGTGTATTTATGTATATATTGTATATGGCTTAGAAACCATACAATGCTCTTACAGTATTATTTTATAATACTATTCTCGATGTACGCATTATACTTTGCAGTATGTTTAACGATTGTAGCAATTTACTTTTCTTGTATGAGAAAGAAAACTGTTCAATAAACCTTTTTATTGAAAACGCCTGTCTCTCTTTTTCTCAACAAACTCTGTTGAAACGAAGCATGCACGATTGACTGAGTGAAATACTTATCTATTGTTTCCGCGACTCTAGAGATATATTTCTTATTCTTGGGAAACAAAGTTGTCATGTTTATGCGGTTGTCAGAAACTAATCCCTTCTTGTGAATTCGAGAAAGTTTCTAGTGACCTCTGAGCTAGCTGGCACTCACTATGAAGTTTAATATATTCGATAGAGACTAAGTCGACCGTAGTCCTACATCTAATCTATAGGATATATGATTCCAATGCGCAGAGCCTATTGAGAATATAGGAACTACTCTACCTGGCACCCAATATTTGGTAAGGCACTAATTTAACGCTCGATACTAAAGTAACTCAGTTGTACTTTTTTCAGAGACCCCCTTTTTTCCGTAAAATACTCCAATAGACGTCTGGAGTGGGTAAAAGGATACAATATTCGCCATAACGGAGTAGTACGAAAAAATCATATGTATTAGTTTTTGGCTTGTTCAATGTTGAAGGATACAGTCTTCCAAAATATTGTGCACCGTATCTTTGTTTCCTTGAAACTTGCTCTGCAAACTTTCAGTCAACAAAAATGTCAGTTAACGGCGACAACACCGCTACCGGTGGAGCTGCAGTAAAGCCAGCAGCTTTTGACGTAACAGGCTTTTATGAAGCCGACGATGATGCTATAATCATCCCAGAAAGTTTAAGGAAAGCGATCACTATAAAACTTATAACAAATGGCCTATCATCAAGAGGTGGTAGGGTCATTTTTGTAATTGAGGCATACGAATATCGTCAGACAGAGGTATTCTATTCATGGATGATCTTCCCTGAAGCAATCCAGTATCACATGTGTTTCACTTCTACAAAGAAGAGGAACCTCCAACAGAATACGTTCCTTTCGATGATATTGAAATTCAAGTAACTTACCAAGAGCATGCGCTCTGGTTTAAAGGCGCCCTAAAACATATAAATCACATTACCAGGCTCGGTCCACTAGGTAGACCAGGAGCAACATGGCCGGTATTATCCAGCTATACACCACATCCTGCCATTGAGGAAATGTCAGGTGCACAACTATTAGTTCAACTAAAAGAACTAATCAAAATCCATAGACAATTGGTTGAATATGTCATGCTGACTCTAACAATCCAACCTCCTATAAGGATTCCTCAACACACCCCTCATCAGGGGAACACAAATAAAATTACACCACAGACTATACAACCAGTCATTGGTAAATTACCTGCAAAAAGGGAACAAATTCCATTCTAGATAGCTCAAAAGATTACTCAAATAGAGGTGGTATTTCCTGATAGTACACCTCATGAGAAACACAGAATTCTAACAATATGTTTACCAATGGGGATCGCACCACACATGGAGGACTGTGACACTTGGGGTACAGTCTTTGCTGCAATCTACACTAAACACATGGTGTTTCCGTCTATGGCGGTAATACCAGACGTCCTGAAACAGAATCAAAATGAATACGGGGCAGACCCTGCTTTAAATTTAGGTATGAAATTAACCAAAGATTTCAAACAGGTCTCAACAATAATATTAGCTAATATTAAAGCTGAAGCAGCATCCATGGCGATCCGCCAAAAGTTAAGGGAATTTGATGTAAAAGAGCAACCACAAGAACTGGCCAGAATAATTGAAAAATCCTATGAAGAACTAGGTAGAGACAGTTTGGGTGGTAAACCAGTGAAACCCCAACTGACTGAAAGTCCTGGAAAGCATGGGCGAATTTTGCGAATCTGGCGTTCGCGAATTTGTGTATTCGCGAATTTCGCAATCCGGAAAATCCGCGAACTCTCGCGAATTTGCGGATTTTTTTTTTTGTGTTCGCAAGGGTTTCTGCCAGTTCGCAAGGGTTTTGTACCAGTTCACAATTGCGAACTTACTTGTCAGCTCGCATCGGTCGCGACTATGTTGTTTCTATGTCTGGTTCATCATCACAGGTTCACAGCAGCACCCTCTGTTTCACCACTGCCACCCTCTGGTTCACCCATGATGCCACCCTCTGGTACATCACTGCCACCTGTAGATTATGGGGGGGGGAAAGCAAGCACACCTGCCCTGCTTCAACTGACATGAATTAATTTGGGGTTGATTTATTAATGTGTCACTGAATTTAAACTTCCAGTCTGGCACCTGCTTCCTTATCTGTAATTTGCTTTCTGTTGCAGTGCAATTTTTTTCCCCAGGACCTTTGTGGCCTACTTGTAGCTATTCTATGAGCCTGCTGTGAGGGTCAGAGCAGGGTCATAGAATGGTTGCAAGTAGGCAACTGAACTCTGGAGGGGCCCCTCAGGAAGCACTACAGGGAATGGTTACTAATGATGAGTTTGAACTTTTGCACCTGCTGAGTGCTTTCAGTTTTGCAAAACTCGTTTTTCTGCAATTTCGCGGGGCGCGAATTTGTGCGAGATCGAATTCGGAAGCCGCGAATTCGTGCGAATAAGCGATTTGTTTTTTGTGGTGTGTTAGTTCGCAAGGTTTTGTGCGTTTTGTAGCGCAACGGTGCAAAGTTACCCTCATGGTAGTTCACGGGCGCGGCCATCTTGTTTGCATGACTTATTTCCGTTTCCGAGCGCGATGTGTAATCTCGCAAAGTGTGCGGCTCGCTAGTACAATTTCGCATGTGATCGTGAGGAAATTCTCGCGCGAACTTACCCACGCGGTCGTGAACGGGCACGGCCATCTTGTTTCTCATTCATTGCTATGGTTCTGGGCATGCTTTCTGTATCCTCTCTGAATCTCTGCCATCCTTTGCTTGTTTGAAGTTTTTTTTAATCTATTTTACTTATTATCTATCCCTTTATTTTTCTAGCTCTATATTTTTGTGTTTTCTGCTACTTTTGGTTAATTTTAAACTACTTTTTAAAACTCTTTTCCTTTCTTCTTCCCTATTCTATTTCTTCTTTATTATTTAGCTTCATTTCTGCCCAGACCATGGTAAAGGGAGCCGGGAAGCATCCTTAGAAGGGGAAGGGTCTCGCACCCCGTGCCTACACCCCGTGCGGGCGTTTGAGGGGGGAGCAGGTCACAGCCCGGGAGATCTTCAGCACGGAGGAGGTGGCCGCACTAGTGTTTTATGTTCAGCGCCGCCTCCCCAGGACCATCATGGCAGGCGGCAAGATCGCTAGCGGGTACGGGATCCGGGAGCGCCGGAAGCGGTGGGAGAAGGTGTGCCGGGCCATGTACCAACACTCTCGGGTCCGGCGCACCTACAACCAGGCCACCCACCGTTGGACGGATCTCCTGGACCAGGAATGCAATCTGCTCGACCTGCTCGGCCTTGAGATCCCCGGGCTTGGTGAGTAGTAGTAGCTATTTCTTTACTACTCTGTTTTCTCCTGCTCTGTGTGTTATTATCTTGCAAATTTTTGTTTTTTACCAAGAGCAATAATGCTGCTGATTACATTGTAGGTAAATTATATTTCAAAATCTTCTGTGCATTTCAGGTGCACTGCTCTCCTTCTCAGTAGCGCTGCTACTATGCTTATTTGTTTTCGATTTTGTGTTCATTTCATTGGCCTGTGAAATTATGCATGAGTGTAGTTTAAAGAACTGCGTAATGCTAGACAGTAAGGGTCAGATTTTTAATTACCGGCGCATCCCTGCAAAGTAGCTCACTTTGCCACTGGATTCAAGCAAGCTGGGCTGAAGATGGCTGTAATGCCAGAAACCGGTCCTTGGAAGCTTGTTTCCGGTCCAGGGAAGGCATGGCTTGGCAGTTCGGGCTGGACTGTTCCCATGAGGCACAGGGTCAGACTGATTTGCATATAGCCATGTCTGAACTGGGGTGGCAGAGTGGGCTAAAGAACGGTGATGGATCAAACCCAGATCTTTTGACTGGGTGTGAGTGTTTGATTGGTTCAGATGCTCCGTCTATCACCACCCCCTTTTGTACCGCTTTTGGCCACCATAAGTGTGGCAGGGTATGCTCAGACGTGAGTCCCTTGCTCACTTTGCCACTGGATTCAAGCAAGCTGGGCTGAAGACGGCTGTAATGCCAGAAACCGGTCCTTGGAAGCTTGTTTCCGGTCCAGGGAAGGCATGGCTTGGCAGTTCGGGCTGGACTGTTCCCATGAGGCACAGGGTCAGACTGATTTGCATATAGCCATGTCTGAACTGGGGTGGCAGAGTGGGCTAAAGAACGGTGATGGATCAAACCCAGATCTTTTGACTGGGTGTGAGTGTTTGATTGGTTCAGATGCTCCGTCCATCACCACCCCCTTTTGTACCGCTTTTGGCCACCATAAGTGTGGCAGGGTATGCTCAGGCGTGAGTCCCTTGCTCACTTTGCCACTGGATTCAAGCAAGCTGGGCTGAAGACGGCTGTAATGCCAGAAACCGGTCCTTGGAAGCTTGTTTCCGGTCCAGGGAAGGCATGGCTTGGCAGTTCGGGCTGGACTGTTCCCATGAGGCACAGGGTCAGACTGATTTGCATATAGCCATGTCTGAACTGGGGTGGCAGAGTGGGCTAAAGAACGGTGATGGATCAAACCCAGATCTTTTGACTGGGTGTGAGTGTTTGGTTGGTTCAGATGCTCCGTCCATCACCACCCCCTTTTGTACCGCTTTTGGCCACTATAAGTGTGGCAGGGTATGCTCAGACGTGAGTCCCTTGCTCACTTTGCCACTGGATTCAAGCAAGCTGGGCTGAAGACGGCTGTAATGCCAGAAACCGGTCCTTGGAAGCTTGTTTCTGGTCCAGGGAAGGCATGGCTTGGCAGTTCGGGCTGGACTGTTCCCATGAGGCACAGGGTCAGACTGATTTGCATATAGCCATGTCTGAACTGGGGTGGCAGAGTGGGCTAAAGAACGGTTATGGATCAAACCCAGATCTTTTGACTGGGTGTGAGTGTTTGATTGGTTCAGATGCTCCGTCCATCACCACCCCCTTTTGTACCGCTTTTGGCCACCATAAGTATGGCAGGGTATGCTCAGACGTGAGTCCCTTGCTCACTTTGCCACTGGATTCAAGCAAGCTGGGCTGAAGACGGCTTTAATGCCAGAAACCGGTCCTTGGAAGCTTGTTTCCGTCCAGGGAAGGCATGGCTTGGCAGTTCGGGCTGGACTGTTCCCATGAGGCACAGGGTCAGACTGATTTGCATATAGCCATGTCTGAACTGGGGTGGCAGAGTGGGCTAAAGAACAGTGATGGATCAAACCCAGATCTTTTGACTGGGTGTGAGTGTTTGATTGGTTCAGATGCTCCGTCCATCACCATCCCCTTTTGTACCGCTTTTGGCCACCATAAGTGTGGCAGGGTATGCTCAGACGTGAGTCCCTTGCTCACTTTGCCACTGGATTCAAGCAAGCTGGGCTGAAGACGGCTGTAATGCCAGAAACCGGTCCTTGGAAGCTTGTTTCCGGTCCAGGGAAGGCATGGCTTGGCAGTTCGGGTTGGACTGTTCCCATGAGGCACAGGGTCAGACTGATTTGCATATAGCCGTGTCTGAACTGGGGTGGCAGAGTGGGCTAAAGAACGGTGATGGATCAAACCCAGATCTTTTGACTGGGTGTGAGTGTTTGATTGGTTCAGATGCTCCGTCCATCACCACCCCCTTTTGTACCGCTTTTGGCCACCATAAGTGTGGCAGGGTATGCTCAGACGTGAGTCCCTTGCTCACTTTGCCACTGGATTCAAGCAAGCTGGGCTGAAGACGGCTGTAATGCCAGAAACCGGTCCTTGGAAGCTTGTTTCCGGTCCAGGGAAGGCATGGCTTGGCAGTTCGGGCTGGACTGTTCCCATGAGGCACAGGGTCAGACTGATTTGCATATAGCCATGTCTGAACTGGGGTGGGAGAGTGGGCTAAAGAACGGTGATGGATCAAACCCAGATCTATTGACTGGGTGTGAGTGTTTGATTAGTTCAGATGCTCTGTCCATCACCACCCCCTTTTGTACCGCTTTTGGCCACCATAAGTGTGGCAGGGTATGCTCAGACGTGAGTCCCTTGCTCACTTTGCCACTGGATTCAAGCAAGCTGGGCTGAAGACGGCTGTAATGCCAGAAACCGGTCCTTTGAAGCTTGTTTCCGGTCCAGGGAACGCATGGCTTGGCAGTTCGGGCTGGACTGTTCCCATGAGGCACAGGGTCAGACTGATTTGCATATAGCCATGTCTGAACTGGGGTGGCAGAGTGGGCTAAAGAACGGTGATGGATCAAACCCAGATCTTTTGACTGGGTGTGAGTGTTTGATTGGTTCAGATGCTCCGTCCATCACCCCCCCCTTTTGTACCGCTTTTGGCCACCATAAGTGTGGCAGGGTATGCTCAGACGTGAGTCCCTTTCTCACTTTGCCACTGGATTCAAGCAAGCTGGGCTGAAGACGGCTGTAATGCCAGAAACCGGTCCTTGGAAGCTTGTTTCCGGTCCAGGGAAGGCATGGCTTGGCAGTTCGGGCTGGACTGTTCCCATGAGGCACAGGGTCAGACTGATTTGCATATAGCCATGTCTGAACTGGGGTGGCAGAGTGGGCTAAAGAACGGTGATGGATCAAACCCAGATCTTTTGACTGGGTGTGAGTGTTTGATTGGTTCAGATGCTCCGTCCATCACCACCCCCTTTTGTACCGTATTTACAATGCGGCGCACCATGGGCCCAAAACGTCACCGAAGCGTTACGCTTCTGTGCCGTAAAGGCGGCGCATTGCTGGAGTTGCGTCGCAACGATGGCGCAGCTCCAGCAATGCTCTGGGGTGCCCTATCTCCCCAATGCTGCGTCAAGCCGTACGTCTACTTCAAGCAGGCACAGGGTTTGAGTCACGCATCATTGTCCTCAAAGTGACTGATTGAAATCTTGTAGATTTCCCTCAGCCACTTTTAGGATGCGTTCCTGTGCAGGAACGCCCTCCCTTGCGCCGGAACGCCCCCTGATGGCGCAGGGCTTTACAACGTGATGCATCTCCCATATGCGTCACGTTGTTAATATACGCCGCACCATGGCGCCTCTTTTGTTCTGCCGCTGCGTCACAAAAGTCACGCAACAATGGAGCAAAAGAGCCGCAAGGGGCTTCTAAATCAGCCCCTACAGACTCAAGTCCAGTCCTTCCTTTGTACACCTGGCAATAAGAAGAAATAGTGGTGGTGGATTGATAGTTTGAGTATTTTAATGACTGGTTAATGTAGTAGGAAACTTTTTAGTGCTGTCGCTGATCTGCAATCACGATGGACTTTGTCTGTCACTTCGCGTGCTGCGGACTGCTGCCTGCCATTCCTAGGCGAACCTTTTTAGTAGTTTGTTTAGTGAGTTACATAACTTTCCAAGTCCACGGTCCGCAAATCAAGCAATACTAATATCGTAGTAGCCCACATGAGATAGGTCAATATATCCTGTGGAATACTTGTCCATTTGCTATTTCGCCAAAATATTTTGTTATTGTTCTTTTGAAATGTTTGATTTGGTTGACAAATATCATCCATGTTTTCTGGTCTTTCTTTCTTTCATGTTGTACATCATCTCCCCCCAGGGGCAAGAGGGCATTGGAGGAGGCTGCTGCTGCTGCTGAACAAGGCCAGGATCGGTCAGGCGAGGGCTCCTTTGCTGGCCCCGGTAAGTTTTAATTTTAATATAGAGTACCTATTTTTTCCTAGCGTTCCTCATTCATTTTTTTCTAAATCGTCTTTGATCTTCTTGTAGACTGTATCTAAATTCTTATCCTGCCTCGACTATGACTCCCTGTGGTATTACTACTAGATTATTCTTATTAGTCTGTCTGTGTAGCTAACTAAGATTGCACATTTGGCAAAAGGTGTAAAACGAAACTCCCATTCTAGTCAGCAATAGCTCTATGCACTGAGTGCAGTCCTCTGGGATTGTCCATAATGTCTTTCCAAGTCTTCTAAATGTTTATGCTTTGACAATTCCCAACAATAAACTGTCAATGACCACCAAGAAATAATAAGATACTACTTTACTTTTGGTTTGGATCGGAGGACAATCCATTCTACTACTGTTGCAGGGACAAATCTGCACAAACAGAACTATGGACACTAAATAGTGCATTGTTTATCAATTCTAATAGGCGCAGGTAGACTTTCTTTCCACATACCTCAGTGATATCAGACTTTGAAGAACCCCCAATCTCCTTACTGACTAGATAGTGTGGCAGAGTCATTTAGCTCCCAAATTCATCGATGATTGATCCCCAATGATGATTATCCAACGCAGGACAAGGGTACGGAGTCAGAGTCCAGAAGTGTCCGAGGCACGGACTCATGCTTGCAAATTGCAAAACCTTTTGCTCATTCACTCATGACCAAAAACCACAGAGTCTATTTAAGTTTTAAAGCTTTATTAAAAGTAAAAATATTTATTAAAATCAAGCTTGTCATAAAACATAAACGGTTGATTAAAAATGGAAAAGAGCTTAGTCATTTTTTATTTCACACATTTATTGTGGGCGAGCCGAGCCCTCACCTGGTTTGAACTTTCATTTTTCTTTTTGGTGCTGAATCATTGGTCCCTTCGTCCTAATGATTTGTTCTTAGAAGTGAAGCTTCTGTCTGTTATGAGGAAAATGGTGCGTGTTAAAAAGCAAGCATTCATCAGTTGTGCCAAAAAATGCAGCAAGACAACACCCTTCCCTGGAAAAAGGGACATTTTTACTTTAGAGTAGACAGTCACAAATTATTACATTGGTTACTGTATTCACATTTCTTCATTCCTAGACATAATACTAGTGAGTGGTGTATGTCTATGACATCTAACATTCTTAAATGTACTTTGTAGGTGGAACATCTGGTACTGGGCCCAGCGCGGAGGTGGAGGAGGAAAGCTCAGGGGAGGAGGCGGTGCAAGTGCCGGACCAAACTGCTGTGCGGGTTGCCACGGTAGTGGCGGGCAGTGGTAAGCTCTTATATTCCCTACTTATTGAGATTGCAGACTGCATAGTGTGCTGCTCCCCGTGAGAAAACGTAAGGTTTGTCCAGATGAGAGACATGAAGAAGAATGATTGACATTTAGGGGCCTATTATGATGGTGGACGGACCTGAGTCCGTCCGCCACCATAGAGTAGGAGGGACCATCCGCAGGGGCAGCGGTGGTCCCTCCGTGGTAATTAGGATGTGACCGCCACCCTGGCGGTCACATCCTGTATTTTTATCATTGCGACGGGTGCTGCTTGAAGCAGCACCCGCCGCAATGATAAAAATGTAAGTTGTGCATTTGCCTGCACAAAGCGGCAGGCACTGCGCAATGCCTGACGCTTTGTGCAGGCAAATGCAGGGGGGTACCATAGGTACCCCCCATGTGCACCCCCACCCCCCCTTCACCTCTGGGGGCCCGCAACGGGCCCCCAAACAAAAATCCGTATGCCTTTGCACGTCAGAAATGCCGCCGTGTAAAGGCATGTTCCTCCAGACATCCTAATATGGCTGGCGGTGTCTGATAGACACCGCCAGCCATGTTAGTGCTTTTCCGCCGCTGACGGGAGGCGACCGCGGCGGAAAAGCTGCGGACTGAAAAACGATCCCCCAGCCATCCTAATCTGGCGGAGGGTCTTTTTCAGTCCGCTGCGGATTTCTCGCATCCTCCGGGCCGGAGGTGGACTCTGCCGGCCCGGAGGATGCGGGAAATCCGCAATCCTAATCTGCCCCATAGTTTGAATGGATGGATGCCTGGATCATGGTACTATCTGACTCTTAGATAGCATATGTGTATCTAGAGAGAGTAGACGGTCACTGGATGAACTAAGTGTTACTTTGAAGAGCATGTAACACCGCACCCCCACGTCCGTCCCAGTGTAGGAAAGGCAAGGAAAAGAAGTTGTAATTTTGTCCGAATACTACCATGAATAGTAGCAGTAGTTTGTATTGCAAGCACAGCATATATCCGGCTATTACGATGGCCACTCACTACCTCTGTTAATAAGTTTAGTAGAACTCGGTCATTCATGTGTGGATGTATCACTGTTCACTCAATAAAAAACAAAGCACCTAAAGTCATCCCATATGTAAGCAAATACATACCATGTGCAGTGATAGATAATCAGATTATTTATCTTCTTCATTTTCCTTTTCTAGTATTCATTGGCACTGTAGGGTGAAAGTTAAATTAATTAAGCAGTATCCCTTGTAATAGAGTATTCTCAGTGCCACCCGTAATAGAAAAGTAAGAGCATCACCACCTGCATGTACTGGACTGGTACAGTAACGCAAGTCTGTCTCACTCATCATGGCGGGCGTCTGTTTTTCTCGGGTGGAAGTTGACTGCGCTGGCATTATGCCGGCTTGCAGAAGTTAACGTACCAATTTTGCTAAACAAGAGAGAAGAAGAAGAATAAGACTGGTGTACTGTCATAGTCGACTCTAATGGAGTGAGTCCATAGTGCTCGTAGAATTGATTCCTTAAACTCCCACTAATGTTAGAACAAGGATGAAGAAGTGGGAGGTTAGATAGATACTGGCCACAATAGTTATGTACTGCGCTTGCAAGTTGCTAGTTCTACTGTGACACAACTTTCTGCTGAATCATTTTGTCTTAATCTTAAAGAGCATTGGTTACAGACTATGTCTTTCTTTCTTCATATAGATGCTCCTTCCAAACCAACCCGGAAGGAGCTGGCTAGACGGGCCCGGCAACGGAGGCTGGAGGCCATTGTGGCTGAATATCGGCGGCTGGTGGCCCAGGAGGAGGGGTCACGCAGTCTACAACAACATCTACCGGCACAGCTGCATCCTCCTCCGCGCTCCCTGGGTCACCCAGTCAGCGCAGAAGGTCTCCAGTGGTACGGAGCCGGGGTACCGCTGCCACAGCCACCCGCCACTGCCGAGCAGCAAAAAAATCAGCTGCCCCCCACAGCAGTTGCAAAAAACGGATGCACCGCCTTTCCCTGAGGGTTTCCTACCTCGAGCAGGAGCTGCTCAACACAAAAACCCTGCTCGAGAAACTCCGCAAGGAGCATTCCGACCTGGCCCGGAAAGTCAACAGCAGCAGCCAGCAGTAGGAGGAGAGACTGTCCCTTGCCTCTTTTTTAAAGACTTCTGGGTGGTGGGAATTGAGAGTTGGGTTTTTTCACTTTTTTGGACTTTTCACGGACATTCGTTGGGGTTAGGGAGTGGGGGTGGGTTGGGTCTTTTGGGAGATTTTTTTGTCAGGGATATAAATATACTTTAAACTTTATCTTAGCATATGTGTTTTTTTTACTGCTTTTGAGGCTGGTGGGTGGGGGTTTAACAGTAATTTTGTTTTCCTGTAACTTAAGTGGCATCTTGATTCAAGTTGTGTAATTAATTGCCCAAATGTTTTCAAAACTAAGTGCCTCTCACAGAGTAAGTGAACTGAATTCAAACAATAGTCCTAGGACTTTACTAGTACTAGCGTCAGTCTCTCGTCTCTCCTAATACTCCATTATACTTCCTCCCCCCAAGCGCTTATCTTACCTGTAATTTGTGTTTGGAAATAGGGCTAGGCACAGGGCTGGCTGCACGGCAAATGGTGATTAAGGTTGGCAATCCTGGGCGGATGAAATGTCATCATTGCGGTGGTACTAGTGGTGTTACACAGTGGCAGTTGCAGCATCTGAAAAAAAAGAAAATGAAACCTTGTTTGTCCTTACCGTAGCATTACAACGGTACAATAGAGAATATAGCAGCTGACAGTACACTAGAACAGTGCCACAATGTAGCCTAACAAATGGTAAAGTATTGTAAGTATAACTAGTACTTGCGTTGAATTTCTTTGACATTGGCTACTACTACAAGAAATAGTACCGAAGGTGAAGGACACAGCAGCGTAATAATTTGCCACGTCTAGGAGGAGGATGTTCTTGATGACCAATCAAGTTGATGGCGCACATGAAAATCTGCTTTCATTTGCCAATAGTGACTGTGTGTCAAGCTGAGTAAGAATAGAATATATCCTCGGATTCCTTCACCAGCCTGTTGCTATGACCTTATCCTCCCCAGCAAGTGTGTGGAATTATTGCTGTCATTTAGTCACACATCAATCAAAACCACACAGCCCGGGGGAAGAGGGTTAGGGTTTGGAAAATTGATGGGAATGGGGGATTTTGGGAACGTTTTGTTGAGAGAAGACAAAAAAAGCACAGCATGAACAAACAATAATTGAAGATAAAGAAATCTTTGGGTACAAAGCTAACCATAAATCTTTTAAGTGACATAAAGGAAGTGCATGCACTACTGCATGCATGGTTACTGAAAAATAAGTAGTACTTTCGACAACCATGAATGACAGAATGCGACAGTACAGGGCTGCAGCGTTTTCACCTGCCTATCACTGCACTCAGAGAAACACTTCTTACATTAAATTAGGTTTAAAAAATAGCAGAAGTAAAACCTATAGAATGGCTGTAGGGATGAATTTAAAAGCAAAGATCCAAGAAATGCAGACTCACACTCATAGACGTTCACAGCAATAACACATTACTTTAAAGATAATTAGAAAAGAACGGATACTGTATCTGTATGTTGTTGTAGTTGTCCTGTTGAATTTGGTAAGTTGCATGCATCAAACCATTCCTCTTATTAGCGGGACTCCTCCATTCCATCTGACGCTCCGTCCATCAATGTTGGTGACCAGAAGACACCCTGTCCACTGCCTGCCTGGCGGATGCTGAATTGCGGCTCGCTAATGTGAAGCCTGACTTCATCCTTTTTTCCCATTGCACAGACTGAAACCCGACCTGTAATTATTTTTATTATTTTTTTTTTTTTTAAACCTTTATTTGCAAAGTTAGGGAAATACAAATTCTTGCCTACAACCCTCTGGGCCGGCCAGACAAACATCACAAGATATATCATAATACACAGCTCATCAGCCGACAACCAGGGGTCCGGCAGCCATGGTAAGAAAATCGTTAAGTTCCAAACGACAGGATATGAATGGTTTCATTTTATAACATCAAAACAATGAAAGAAACAAGGCTGCACTCCGATCACTATGGTCGTTTCGCATGTTGCAGGAAAAAGCGGTCAGGAAACAGTACGGGAAACAGGAGATGATTCAGGATAGAAACGAAAAAGGGAGGGAGGGACAAAGCGGGAACCCAGAGCCATCAAAAGCATCAGTAGAGCTGTACATGAGAGAGCTGGGGTGGACAGTCAAGGGGAACAAGGAGTATCGGGGGGATCATCGAAGGGGGGTTCACAAATGTCCCCGCGGAATGCGTTCCACTGGTTCCATATCCAACCCCACTTACGGGGCCTGCCACGGGAGATGTAGACAATTTTCCCGACCTGTAATTAGTGATGGAAAAACAGGAAGTGATATCAGAACACCACCGACAAATAAATATAAGGTATGTACGCTGTGTAGTGCAAAAAGTCACACTTTGAGTTTCCTAATAGACTGTACAATATTTTTGAAAGTGCGTACTCTGTCTGAGTCTCCTTTTGAAGGATAAATAAGTATGGGCAAATTAATTTAGCGGATCTTTCCCCTCAAGCTAGGTGTACTGTAAACTGTGTTTTAGAACAAAATTAGACCTTCCCAGCAGTGCTCCCACCCAGACCCTTACTAAAGCCAGTCGCAAAAATGTAGAAGACCCCCAATCAGATCTCAAAAAACGAGGCCTAGTAGAAAACTGGTGATAAAACGTACTTTGAAAGTAAAAGTAGGCCCAAATCCCCTTACCACAGTGGATTGTATTCAAACCACTTGCAAGCAAGCAAAAGTATCCATACCCAGCATCGCTCCAAGACTGGCAAACCCCCCCACAAACAGCCCCCCGCCCAAACACATGCAATACAAATACTGCTAACCCTAACGAGCCCTAAGTTACAAAAAGTGCCAAAAGGCTTTTCCGCATGGATTTTTTTCCAAACCAGTTTTATCCGGTATTAGACCTTCCCAGCAATGCCCCAAGACCCGCCAACCCACCCGCAAAAAAGCACAACACCCCCAAACAGCCAAAAAGCAAAAATGGGAAATCTCATGCTTACAATATTTTTCGGCCTTCTGTCCAAACTCCAAACGCGCTGTGCAGCTATGCCATAACTCCCGTTTTCCACCATGGATTTCCTGAAAAGCAAATGCAATCAAAATTAGACTGTGCCAGCAGTGCTCCCAGACCCCGAAACCCACCCACAAACACCAGGAACCCCCCCAAAGAGCACCTCTAAGACAAGCAAGTCAGCAAAAACGCAAAAAAAATTTGCCTCCCGATTTGGTCCAAGACAGTTTTATCCGGTATTAGAGCTTCCCAGCAATGGCCCCAGAGCCGTCAACCCAGGCGAAAACAAGTAGAAGACCCCCAAACAGCCAAAAAGCAAAAGTACAAAAATGGGCACTTAGTCATTTTCTGTGCAATTTCCAAAATCACTCCGCGCGCGCTCTGCAGCTAGGCCCTAACTCCCCTCTGCCACCATGGATTTTCTTCAAACCTCTTGCTATCAAAACTATCCCTACCCAGCAGTGCTCCCAGACCCCGAAACCCACCCACAAACACCAGGAAGCCCCCAAACAGGCCCCCGAAAACGCTAAAGTGACCGAAATGTCAGAAAAAGCAAAAACTTTTTCCTCATGGATTTGGTCCAAACCAGTTTTATCCGGTATTAGAGCTTCCCAGCAATGGCCCAAGGCCCGCCAACCCACCCGCAAAAAAGCACAACACCCCCAAACAGCCAAAAAGCAAAAATGGGAAATCTCATGCTTACAATATTTTTCGGCCTTCTGTCCAAACGCGCTGTGCACCTATGCCCCAACTCCCGTTTTCCACCATGGATTTCCTGAAAAGCAAATGCAATCAAAATTAGACTGTGCCAGCAGTGCTCCCAGACCCCCAAACCCACCCACAAACACCAGGAACCCCCCCAAAGAGCACCTCAAAGACAAGCAAGTCAGCAAAAACACAAAAAAGTTTTCGCCTCCGATTTGGTCCAAACCAGTTTTATCCGGTATTAGACCTTCCCAGCAATGGCCCCAGAGCTGTCAACTCACCCGCAAAGAAGTAGAACACCCCCACAAGTGCAGAGTCTTTCTTCATTGGGCGTAATCCAGCCCTCTGCTTTGAGGGAAATAGGAGTCTGGAGGGGGAGGATAGAGGAGCATGTTCTTGTGAACTTGTGAACCTGAGGAATGCAAACTGCGGCACCTTCAAATCAATAAGCAAATAAGTGAAGACAGTTCTGCTGATGGGCTTGTTTTTGTGATTAGGTGATTAAAGTTTTTATTTATATTGACTTTGCAAAACAAAGAAAGACATACACACAGGAATAAAAGTGAATAAGGACGAAAAAGAAAGTTATTGATTCATTGGCTCATTTTCAGGGCTCGGTGTCAGGGAAGCAGAGTTCGTCCTCATACTCTGGTGACCGTCCCTGCTCTCTGCAGACGAGGTCGCTCCCCCACGCTGCTCCCTGACCTGATTGGTATCGTAGCGCTTTGCTCCTTGTGAAACTGACGAGTGATATTGACGCCTGCTTTGCATTTATTTCACCTTATTGCGCCCTGCTTTGTGTAGTGCTTAGACACTCTTTCATTTTTGCTGCTTAAGGACATCTGCTTGCTCTGGGGAAGGCCGCCGGCCATTTTGCTGTTGTTGTTGTTGTGTCGCCCTGCCCTGGTATCTACCCCTCTCCCGCCTTCCCAGCTGACCCTCCCTCCCACGAACAGTACCTGCGCTGATCTGCCCATATCGCGCTGTGACCGTCCCTGCTCTCTGCAGACGAGGTCGCTCCCCCACGCTGCTCCCTGACCTGATTGGTATCGTAGCGCTTTGCTCCTTGTGAAACTGACAAGTGATATTGACGCCTGCTTTGCATTTATTTCACCTTATTGCGCCCTGCTTTGTGTAGTGCTTAGACACTCTTTCATTTTTGCTGCTTAAGGACATCTGCTTGCTCTGGGGAAGGCCGCCGGCCATTTTGCTGTTGCTGTTGTTGTGTCGCCCTGCCCTGGTATCTTTCCCTCTCCCGCCTTCCCAGCTGACCCTCCCTCCCACGAACAGTACCTGCGCTGATCTGCCCATATCGCGCTGTGACCGTCCCTGCTCTCTGCAGACGAGGTCGCTCCCCCACGCTGCTCCCTGACCTGATTGGTATCGTAGCGCTTTGCTCCTTGTGAAACTGACGAGTGATATTGACGCCTGCTTTGCATTTATTTCACCTTATTGCGCCCTGCTTTGTGTAGTGCTTAGACACTCTTTCATTTTTGCTGCTTAAGGACATCTGCTTGCTCTGGGGAAGGCCGCCGGCCATTTTGCTGTTGTTGTTGTTGTGTCGCCCTGCCCTGGTATCTACCCCTCTCCCGCCTTCCCAGCTGACCCTCCTTCCCACGAACAGTACCTGCGCTGATCTGCCCATATCGCGCTGTGACCGTCCCTGCTCTCTGCAGACGAGGTCGCTCCCCCACTCTGCTCCCTGACCTGATTGGTATCGTAGCGCTTTGCTCCTTGTGAAACTGACGAGTGATATTGACGCCTGCTTTGCATTTATTTCACCTTATTGCGCCCTGCTTTGTGTAGTGCTTAGACACTCTTTCATTTTTGCTGCTTAAGGACATCTGCTTGCTCTGGGGAAGGCCGCCGGCCATTTTGCTGTTGTTGTTGTTGTGTCGCCCTGCCCTGGTATCTACCCCTCTCCCGCCTTCCCAGCTGACCCTCCCTCCCACGAACAGTACCTGCGCTGATCTGCCCATATGGCGCTGTGACCGTCCCTGCTCTCTGCAGACGAGGTCGCTCCCCCACGCTGCTCCCTGACCTGATTGGTATCGTAGCACTTTGCTCCTTGTGAAACTGACGAGTGATATTGACGCCTGCTTTGCATTTATTTCACCTTATTGCGCCCTGCTTTGTGTAGTGCTTAGACACTCTTTCATTTTTGCTGCTTAAGGACATCTGCTTGCTCCGGGGAAGGCCGCCGGCCATTTTGCTGTTGTTGTTGTTGTGTCGCCCTGCCCTGGTATCCACCCTGCTCCCGCCTTCCCAGCTGACCCTCCCTCGCCCCTCCCCCTCCACTTATCATTTATGACAGCTGACTTTCCTCGCAGCGTTTATGCGCAGCGATCGCGCCCCAGTCGCGCCGAAGGTGCGCCAAAGGTAAGCCCGTCTACACCCGTCCGCGCCAAGACCGCGCCCAGTGCCAGACCCCCTGGCCCCCGCACCACCCACCCCACCCGCATTACATACGACGCCTCCACCCTCTTAGCCCTAAACCCCGGCCGACTCCCCAACTGCGCCCAAGCCGCACCTGGACACACCCATGGACCCTTCACATGCAACTCCTGCAAGTATGACGGCACCAAGACCAACTCCTCATCCACTAACACCAAACAGAGATCTGACACCAACCACCTAAAATGCATCCTGCTCAACACCCGCTCGGTCCACAGACACGCCATCGACCTTTGGAATCTACTAGACACCATCTCTCCGGACGTCGTCTTCCTAACAGAAACATGGATGAACGCCTCCTCAGCCCCAGACATCACCATTGCCATCCCGGAAGGCTACAAGATCATCCGAAAAGACCGCACCTACCAAACAGGAGGAGGCATCGCTATCATCCATAAGAATTCCATCCGCATCTCAACCAGCTCGGACGTCAACCTCGCTAGCGCCGAACACCTTCACTTCCAGATCCACACCGACCCCAAGACCACACTCAGAGGCACCCTCCTCTACAGGCCACCAGGACCCCGTGCACAATTCAGTGAAGACATCACTGACTTTATCACCCCACACGCCCTCCTCTCCGAGGACTACATTCTATTGGGAGACCTCAATTTTCACCTGGAAAAGAGCAACGACAGCAACACCACCACCCTTCTGGACAATCTCGCCAACCTCGGACTCAAACAACTTGTTAATACCCCCACACACTACGCAGGTCACACACTCGACCCTATCTTCACCTCCAGCAAACATATCTCCTTCAGTCGCACCACAGCTCTCCATTGGACGGACCACAGCTGCGTTCACTTTGTCTACAAAAAGACCACAACCCACAACCATCCTCAACCTACTCTGCGAAGAAACTGGAACAAAATCACCATCGACCAACTCTCCTCATCGCTTCTTCAAAACCCCCCTGCCCACTCATCGATCCCCAACCAAGCAGCCATTAACCTCACTCAATGGCTATCCAACAGCGCCGACAACCTAGCACCTTTGAAAAAACGTCAAATCAAACTAGGCAGCAAAAACGCCCCCTGGTTCAACGATGATCTTAAGAAATCCAAGAAACTCTGTCGCTCCCTTGAGAAGGCCTGGAAAAAAGACCCAAACACCAGCACCAGGGACGCCTTCAAAAACGCAACCCGCATACACCACCAACTGATCCGGACTGCCAAGAAAGCCGCATTCAAAGTCCGACTAGACAACAACGCCCACAACAGCAAGGAATTATTCAACATCGTCAAAGAGTTTACCAACCCCACTGCCAACTCCAACGACATCACTCCCTCTCAAACCCTTTGCGACTCCCTAGCTTCGTTCTTTCATGACAAAATCGCAGACATCCACAACAGCTTCGACAACCAACTCGGAGACCAACCCACCCAACCTTCTGCCGTACCTTCACCCCCCTTGAACATCCTTAATGACTGGAACGCAATCTCCACTGAGGACACCATCCGCCTGATGAACTCCATCCACTCAGGCTCCCCCACAGACCCATGCCCTCACCACATCTTCAACAAAGCAGACTCCATCATTGCACCTCACCTCCGAGACGTCATCAACTGCTCCCTCAACTCCGCCACCTTCCCGGAAAGCTGGAAACACGCCGAACTCAGCGCCCTTCTGAAAAAACCCACAGCTGACCCCACCGAACTCAAAAACTACCGCCCCATATCGCTCCTTCCATTCCCGGCCAAAGTCATAGAGAAAGCTGTCAACAACCAGCTTGCCGCCTTCCTCGAAACCAACAAATCCCTCGACTCCTCACAATCCGGCTTCCGAGCCAAACACAGCACTGAGACCGCACTCATCGCAGCAACAGACGACATTCGAACTCTACTGGACAATGGAGACACAGTCGCCCTCATCCTCCTCGACCTCTCCGCAGCCTTCGACACAGTCTGTCATAGCACCTTGTTACAACGCCTCAGAAACATCGGAATCCAAGGAAAAGCACTGGAATGGATCACCTCGTTCCTTTCCGGAAGAACTCAGAGAGTCCGCCTCCCACCATTCAAGTCGGAGGCCACTGAAGTCATTTGCGGCGTGCCACAAGGATCTTCACTCAGCCCCACCCTCTTCAACATATACATGAGCCCCCTCGCGGCCATCGCACGCCAACACAACCTCAACATCATCTCCTACGCTGATGACACTCAACTGATCCTTTCACTCACCAAAGACCCTAACACCGCCAAAACCAACCTACATGAAGGTATGAAAGAAGTAGCCGAGTGGATGAAGCACAGCCGCCTGAAACTGAATTCAGACAAAACAGAAGTCCTTATCTTAGGCACCTCCCCCTCCGCCTGGGATGACTCTTGGTGGCCAGAGGCCCTTGGAAAAGCACCCATCCCGACGGACCACGCACGGAACCTGGGCGTCATCCTGGACTCCTCACTCTCGATGACCAAACAAGCCAACGCCGTCTCTTCATCTTGCTTCAACATTCTTCGCATGCTCAAAAAAACATTTCGCTGGATCCCCACCGAAACTAGAAAAACGGTCACCCACGCACTGGTTACAAGCCGCCTGGACTAGGGAAACACCCTATACGCCGGTACCACCGCAAAACTTCAGAAAAAACTCCAACGCATCCAGAACGCATCAGCCAGACTCATACTAGACATCCCGCGTAAAGACCACATTTCTGGTCACCTGAAAAACCTCCACTGGCTCCCCGTCAATAAGAGGATAACATTCCGCCTCCTAACCCACGCTCACAAAGCACTTTACGAACTTGGACCCGAATGCCTCAACACACGACTTTCCTTCTACACCCCCTCCCGCCAGCTACGCTCTTCCAACCAAGCCCTTGCTGCTGTTCCCCGCATCAACAAAACCACCATGGGAGGAAGATCCTTCTCCTACCTGGCGGCTAAAACCTGGAACTCACTTCCCATTCACCTTCGCCTCACTCAGAACCACCTAGCATTCAGAAAGCAACTTAAAACCTGGATATTCGACAAGTAATTCCCCACCCTTCTTCAAGCGCCTTGAGACCCTCTGGGTATGTAGCGCGCTATATAAATTTATTGACTTGACTTGACTTGACTCTGCGAATTCAGGCGGGGGTAGGTCACCTAACAGAGAAGAAATTCCCTCATCTAAGTTGGTGTCCTCCTCGTCTTCTTCTGTCGTGTATTCTTGTACTTTGTAATCTGGTGGTATGAGGTGCTGATTCATCTTGATCATTGTTAACCTCTCCACATTTTTGGGCGAGAGGCGGGTCCTTTTGCAAGTTACAATGCCGCCAGCAGCACTGAAAACACGTTCAGAAGACATGCTTGCGGGTGGGCAAGACAAGTAATTTATAGCCAGGTCGGTGAGCTCTGGCCACAGTTCTCTTTTCCCATGCCAATACGCCAATGGGTCATCATCAACATAGACCTCTGTTGAGTCATTCAGATAGTCCTGCACCATCGACTCAAGGTTCTGCTGGGTTCCTCCACTTTGCTTTCTTTTTGCTGGGCCCTTTTCAGAAGCAAACCCAAGCTGAGTTAGCCAATCGTCTTCTTCACACAATGTTACTGTTGTGTCTGGTGCAGATGATCCGGTTGCTGGTGTCTTTAATGGCTGAGAGGTCTCTTCTGCCACAGCCACAGGTGCAGAAGTGGATTCTTTGGACTGCCGATGGCCTGCTGATGCTGATGTACTGCCTTTTCCTTCAATTTGCTGCCGTTCTCTTTCAAACCTCATGGCTGACAGAGCTAGCCAACGTTTGTACTTTGAAACTTCTTTGTCACCAAAAGCAAACAATGCTCTGCCTGCCAGTGCCTTTTTGTAGCGTGGATACAGAATAGTAGCACAAATGTAATGCTGTTCTGTGTGGATCTTTTGAATACGTTCATTGCAAAGTAGGCGCTGTAATAATTTCTCCGCCAAATCAAAAGCTTCTTGCTTTTCTTCATCTTTTCGAAACGTAGAAGACACAGCCTTCAGTTGGTGCTATAGCATGCTCAACAATGGGAAAGCTTTTCCCAAACTACAGTCCTCCCTGCTGACTGCACGCGTGAAGACCTCAAAATGACGAAGCATGTCTGTCAGGCTTTTAACTAGCTCCCATTGCTCCGCATTGAACCTCAGGTCCTTCACAGCTGTACCCAGTGTAAGGAAATACTGATCGAGTACTGTATACTGCTCATACAGACGCTCAAGCATGTAGAAGGTTGAGTTCCAACGTGTTGCCACCTCCTGGATGAGTGCTTTCACTGGCAGTCGACGTTCATGTAGCAGGCGCCTCAGATGCTTCCGGGCCTTAAAAGAATGGCTGAAATGTGTGCACATTCTTCGGCAGGTGGTCAGTAACTCGCACGCTGGACTTTCTTCAGTCGAGAATTTTTTAACAACCAGGTTTATACAGTGCGCCAAACACGGCACTCTGAAATAGTCACCCTTATCCATGGCCTTTACTACATTGGCGCCATTATCCGTGGAAACATAACCAATCTTGCATTTTTTGGGGGACAGCCATTGAAAGACCTTTGTGTTAAACTCCTGCAAAATGTTTTCCGCTGTATGACTTGACTCCATGCCAAACATGGCTAGTGTTGCATGTTTCCGAGCAGCTTTAAAAACGTTGTCCGTGTCAACACCTGCCCTTAGCTTTGCTGTAACTCCTGAAAAAGAGACCCAGTGTGCAGTGATGCACATGTAATCAGTGCCTGCGCCACTGGTCCACACGTCTGTTGTCAGATGTAAAGTGTGAACAGCACTCTTCTTCAAAGCTGCCCCAATCGCCTCCAGCACATCTGCATGTAGTGCTGGAACCGCAACTCTGGCAAAGTAGAACCGGTTAGGAACCTTCCATTTAGGGCAGAGCGTTGCCACTAATTCAAGAAAACCAACCCCTTCCACAAAAGAAAAAGGGAGAAGGTCCAGAGCTAGCATTTTAGCCAGCTTAGTGTTATACAGACGCGCCAGTGGGTGGTTGCGTTCAAATGGCGCTTCTGAAAACAACATGGTTCTAATGTTGGCCTGGACCATTTTACGGGATGATGATGACTTCTTCGACCCAGTTACGCTCGGTGATGATTAAATTTTTCGCATTGGTGTCTCACTCTCTCCCACCCTCTTAGTGCGGCTCACAGGGGTTGTGCTGCTGACAGGGGTACTGGGTGTAAGTGAAGTGTTTGACGCTTCTTCCTCCTCGTCATCATCAGATGAAACATCAATGTTTACAGTTTGTTGACTTCCAATTCGGGCTTCCTTGATCTCCTTTAGGTGCGCAAACCATTGGACAGTGTGCTGTCTCTCAAGATGACCTCTCTGGCCTCCGGTACCATAGTTGGTATCTAACTTACCACGACTAACTGCAAGCTTACAAATGCTACAAATGGCTATGTTTTCCTTTTTTGGACAAACACTAAAGAAGTCCCAAACTGCGGACTTGAAATATCTGTGGGGGCCGGAGGAGGCGATACTGGTGGTGGTCATGCTGCTAATGCCAGATGAAGGGGAGGATGTGTGTTGCCGAACTTTACTACGTTGTGCACTTGCACCACCACTAATTGAGGTCGAGGTGGATGGAGGTCCCTTCTGGCGAGAAAGAAATATGGAAGCGGTAGGTGGTGTACTAGTTAACTCCAATGATGGTGGTGTTTCCATTGCCTCCTCGTCGACAACATCATCACGCTCAGCAGCTTTTGGGGCTAGGGTCAAAATGTCTGTTTGCTGCATGCCCGCTGAGGCTGGAGTGACGTGTATGATGACTGCGTCGTCATCGTGAGAGTCTTCATCAGCAGGAGTATACGCCACTTCTTGTTGAGCGTCATCACACTCCATAACTTTGAGACTTTCGGGGACCTTCCTTTTACGCTTAGCTAACTTTGTCAGATCATGGTGTGCCTCACTCTTAGACGGCAGTGGTTCCCAAGTTTGATCCATATCATCAGAAGGAGGTGGGCTTGAAGAAGATGTAGACACCATCCTTGATCTTTTCCTTGCTAGGGATGTAGAAGACAATGAATGATCAGGAGTGACTTCCTCAAATGGTACCTCGGCTTGAATGTCAATTTCCTGATTTGCCCCTACTTCGGGAGGAACAACTATTGTGGTTGTGGGCACTTGTGCCCCTCCATGCACCTCTGCTTGCGCATCTCCTTGCGCTGCCTCTCCTTCCACATGTACTTGGGCTTGTACTTGCACATGTGGTTGTTGTTGCGGCTGTGGTTGTTCAACACTCGTCAGATGAGTTACAACAACCTGTGTTGATTGAGGGACATTGCTGCTACTTTCTTGCGATGAGCCAACATCACTGGTCGATGGTGATTGAAGAAGTAGACTGGCTGCCTCTGCAGCACTCAAGGGCTTGGACTTAAGTTGGCGTGGTGGTGGTGGTGGCACTGAGCCCAATGGAGCGGGGGTGCTACTCCCAGCTTGGTCCCCAGCAGATCCCGCTGCTGCAGGCGTACTTTTTTTTGTATTCCCAAAAAATGTGGCGGGCGGCACACCAGTCTCCTTGGTAACTTGCTTCTTCTGCTCCTTACTGGCAACTTTCTTGCTAGAGGAGCTACGGGGAACTTTTTTTGGGGCCTTCTTCTTCTGAGGTCAGAACAGCAGGCCTCAGTTGCACGAGTTGCAGAGTTGTCTGTGGCCAGACGTGACGTCGCGTGACGTTATGCTGCACACACACACCGCTGCAGGCACTTCTTCCTGGCACTGGTGGTTCTCTTGAGTCTTGTGCACCTAAAAGCAATGGAAGACAGAGGAACATCAGTTCAGTTATACAACCCAAAAAATCGAAAAACACACAGAAATCAGCACAATCCCATGCCATCCATGCCCTCCATGATGTTTAAATTCAAGACACCCCACAGAAAGACTAGGCCCATGCCCCACTCACTACCCCTGGGCAAAAGGCCCCAATAGCAGCCAAAAAAATCGAAAAACACACAAAAATCAGCACAATTCCATGCCCTCCATGATGTTTAAATTCAAGACACTCCATAGAAAGACTAGGCCCATGCACCACTCACTACCCGTGGGCATAATGGATGAAAGGTAGGCAAAATAGGGGCAGGCCTGAGAACACTGCCTGCATTCAAAATGGCCCCTTGCCTCCCAGCACATGGCCAGGGCCTGCCTGTACCAGCACTCAAAATGGCCCCCACCCACATGGCCAGTCTCCATGAACACCCCAAAAAATCGAAAAACACACAAAAATCAGCACAGTCCCATGCCATCCATGCCCTCCATGATGTTTAAATTCAAGACACCCCACAGAAAGACTAGGCCCATGCACCACTCACTACCCCTGGGCAAAAGGCCCCAATAGCAGCCAAAAAAATAAAAAAAACACACAGAAATCAGCACAATCCCATGCCCTCCATGATGTTTAAATTCAAGACACCCCGCAGAAAGACTAGGCCCATGCACCACTCACTACCCCTGGGCATAATGGATGAAAGGTAGGCAAAATGGGTGCAGGCCTGAGAACACTGCCTGCATTCAAAATGGCCCCTTGCCTCCCAGCACATGGCCAGGGCCTGCCTGTACCAGCACTCAAAATGGCCCCCACCCACATGGCCTGTCCCCATGAACACCCCAAAAAATTCGAAAAACACACAAAAATCAGCACAATCCCATGCCATCCATGCCCTCCATGATGTTTAAATTCAAGACACCCCACAGAAAGTCTAGGCCCATGCACCACTCACTACCCCTGGGCAAAAGGCCCCAATAACAGCCAAAAAAATCGAAAAACACACAGAAATCAGCACAATCCCATGCCCTCCATGATGTTTAAATTCAAGACACCCCACAGAAAGACTAGGCCCATGCACCACTCACTACCCCTGGGCAAAAGGCCCCAATAGCAGCCAAAAAAATAAAAAAAACACACAGAAATCAACACAATCCCATGCCCTCCATGATGTTTAAATTCAAGACACCCCGCAGAAAGACTAGGCCCATGCACCACTCACTACCCCTGGGCATAATGGATGAAAGGTAGGCAAAATGGGTGCAGGCCTGAGAACACTGCCTGCATTCAAAATGGCCCCTTGCCTCCCAGCACATGGCCAGGGCCTGCCTGTACCAGCACTCAAAATGGCCCCCACCCACATGGCCTGTCCCCATGAACACCCCAAAAAATTCGAAAAACACACAAAATTCTGCACAATCCCATGCCATCCATGCCCTCCATGATGTTTAAATTCAAGACACCCCACAGAAAGTCTAGGCCCATGCACCACTCACTACCCCTGGGCAAAAGGCCCCAATAACAGCCAAAAAAATCGAAAAACACACAGAAATCAGCACAATCCCATGCCCTCCATGATGTTTAAATTCAAGACACCCCACAGAAAGACTAGGCCCATGCACCACTCACTACCCCTGGGCAAAAGGCCCCAATAGCAGCCAAAAAAATCGAAAAACACACAGAAATCAGCACAAACCCATGCCCTCCATGATGTTTAAATTCAAGACACCCCACAGAAAGACTAGGCCCATGCACCACTCACTACCCCTGGGCAAAAGGCCCCAATAACAGCCAAAAAAATCGAAAAACACACAGAAATCAGCACAAACCCATGCCCTCCATGATGTTTAAATTCAAGACACCCCACAGAAAGACTAGGCCCATGCACCACTCACTACCCCTGGGCATAATGGATGAAAGCTAGGCAAAATGGGTGCAGGCCTGAGAACACTGCCTGCATTCAAAATGGCCCCTTGCCTCCCAGCACATGGCCAGGGCCTGCCTGTACCAGCACTCAAAATGGCCCCCACCCACATGGCCTGTCCCCATGAACACCCCAAAAATTCGAAAAACACACAAAAATCAGCACAATCCCATGCCATCCATGATGTTTACATTAAAGAGACCCCACAGAAAGACTCAGTCCATGCACCACTCACTACCCATGGGCAAAAGGCCCCAACAACAGCCCAAAAATCGAAAATTCCAAACTTGTAGTTGCAGCAACTGTAATGCCCCAAACAAACTTACTTGTGAAATTTCTAATCCAAAAGTGATCCAAAGAAAGTCAAAAAGGCCTCAAATCCAAATATCCAGCAGCATCCACAAAAAGGAATCCTTCCAGGTCAAGATCCGAATGAAAGTGACCAGCACATGAAGAAAGCACTGGGAGGAGTCTGCTGGACAGGAACAGGAAGTTGGAGACTGTGGGGCACTTCCTTCCTCCCACCCCCCCCCCCAAAATGGACTCCTTGCAAAAAAAAGTGCTGGCAAATGTCAACCTGAGGAGTTATTCTGATAAAAATCATCATTTTCAGAAGGTTTATGCTGCTTGCTGGTGGATTTCTTGTGCAGAATTGCTAATTTTGTAATTTCACGAGTGCGAGATTGTTGCTGCCCGCCGCATCTACGTGTTCGCAATTGCGAACTCCCGCGATACGTGATCACGGCGTACTAGGGATAATTTGAGAAACCCTGATAGATAGCAAGATACTGATACACTCTCCTATCGTACTTTTCAGACTTCATCACAGAAATTCGAAAGAAGAGTTTGGTCAGAACAAAAGGAAGAACACGTGAAGTCCAAAGACAATCAACCTTTTAAGAAAAATAAGAAAACTCAATTCACCAAAAAGAAGGTTGCAGGTCTAAAAATCAGACATGCAGAGAATCTTGAGGACACAACTCAAGAACGGGGAATGGGCTCAAACGATGTTGGACAGCGCAGCAGAAGTCACCATAGCTCGCAAGATCTTGAAGGATCATCTGGAGATAGTGGACTTGATTGAGTCTATCAAGTTGAAACTGCCGTTACCAGGGCTAGTGTCCCACACAAGTTATATGAAGTAACTGTCGTGCTCTCACCTTGTTGTCTCAGGAGTGTCACGGAGTCAGACGTTAGTTCCACAACTTCCCCCTATCACCAATCCACGCCAGACTAAAGACTGACACATATTCTGGTGATCTGGGGGAAAGAGGGAAAACAAAACAAGGGTAGATAGGGAAACAAGTATTCTTCTTTCTTCAAGGAGGTGAGGATGTCTGTACTTCAGGGAGTAGGTTCTCTGCACAAAGAAAATAATAGACAATTAACATCCAACCCTACCTATCTATGTTCTATATGATATTCTCTGGATTATATATATATATATATACCTTCTGTAATTAGTGTCTCTCCTCCTTCATAGATAACATGTGTTTACTCAATGAATACTTGATGTGAGGAAGTGAAACTTCTATAAAAGAGAATGTGAAAATTAAATCTAATCCTCTCTAGTAAAGGAGAATGGCTATACTGAAGTTAAATCACATGCTCACCATGTTAATAAAAATTAAAGAGTCCAAAGGTAATCAGGAATTCAATTAGCGTATCTTAATAATACTTGTCGTCAGTATACCAAGACTGCTCTTCTGAAAACTATACATCCATTATCTAAATCCCAAACTAAAGAGGGAAATAGTATCTCCAAGCTGTCTCGTTAAAAGTACTAAGTACAAAGTAACAGCCAAACCACTAGTAGTCCCAAAGAAAAATATCTCCTAACCTCGGAGCGAGCTTAGTGTAACAGACAGGAATGTTCCCAGACTAATCAGAATAGGAACTCAAAGTTTAGCGCGTTCCTTGCGCTCTTATTCCTAAATGCGGAACGAGTCTAAGTTTAACAAGCAAAAAATCCCCAGAACTACTGGGAGAAATCAGGGCAAGACTGCTTTTAGGCAAAGCGCGGTACTCATGATACCGTCGTAATAGAGCAAGCTTTAGCGCACTACACAACTCACTCGTCTCTCCTCGGACGCCACCACCATGACCCGGAAGTGGAAACAGGAACCTCTACGAACGCAAAGCGCTTCCGGAAAGTCGAGATTTTGCCAACCATTGCCGCTGTTGTCTGGCGCATGCGCATTTCCCTCGATTTCGGAGTTTTGCCAACCACGTTTACGTGTGCAGGCATGACAGCAACACTCCGGATGGAGGGGGACATAACTAAAAAAATAAGAGCACTCTTTTGGGAGAAGCTCTCTCAGGGTTATGGCATTCTTCTAGCTGAACAAGACTGGCCACCTAAATTTGTCAGGGAGTGTCCACATGGCGAAGAAATAATTATGCCAGCCTTCTCCAACCATATTCCAATTCATAAAAAATATATATATGCCAGAAAATGGAAAGTGGCCCAGGCTCCAGCATTATACAAAAATCACGTAGGATGGGATGAGGATTCTCCTCACCATAAAATTAAATTGAAAAATCAACCAACTGCACAAAGGCAGTATCCAGTTAAGCAAGAAGCTAAAAAAATGGTCAGGGAGATCTTAGATCAACTTGAATACCAAGGGGTGATTTAAACATGCACCTCGTCAATGAACAATCCTTTGTTTCCTGTCTCCAAACCAGATAATACATATCGTCTAGTTTTGGATTACAGACATTTAAACTCTTGCTGTAAAACTTTTGCAGTATAAAATGCACACAGTGAAGCGCTAATGAATAACATTGTGCGTAAAAAATATAAAACCACATTAGATATTTCAAACGGTTTCTTCTGTCAAAACATTGCACCAGAAAGTAGGTACTTGACCGCTTTCTCAATTATGGGGACACAGCGTCACTTCTGTCGTCTTCCACAGGGATTAAAAAATAGTCCAGGGTTATTTTCAGTCAGAGTAACAGTTTTACTACAAACATATGATGACGAAGCTCTATCATATGTCAATGACATCTATCTTACAGACGATGACTTGGACAGGCAATTGAACAGGGTGAACACCATAATATTGGGCTGCGCCTCTGAAGGGTACAAATAAATTTCAAGACATCGAGAATTGCCCCCTTAAACCTCCTTTTTCTAGGATATGAGTTATCAAGTGAAGGCAAAAGCCTGGCAGCAAACTTTCTAGAGAAATGTGTGCTGCTCCAACCTCCAAAAACGCTGAAAAACTTACAGTCGATTCTAGGTTTCCTAAATTTCGGAAGAACTTACATTCTAAATAACGCAGAAAGGGTTAAACCTCTCTACGAATTAATCAAACCTGATTTTAAAACAATTAAGTGGACTCAAAAACACACAGAAATGTTGCATTCAGTCCAAATGGACATGTTGGCAATAACACACGTACAAACACGCGTAAACGCACGCAACTTTGAAGGAGAAAAAGTACCAATAGCTTATAAATCACATCTGTACACACAGCAGAAATGAAATTCACTTCTACAGAAAATATTCTGACAGCGGTTCAAACTGCAGTAGCAAAAGAGAGAGCCCTCGCACAGGGTAAGCGCATAATGGTCGTTACTCCTGTTCCTGCCTTAGAGGCAGTAACAAAGGCGAGCATTCCAAATGCTAAAGCCTTATATCCAAGATGGATACAATGGGTTAATTCTCTTGCTGCAACAGACGTTGAATACGTTTTTGACCCCTATTTAAAAACACAAGAATTTCTACAATATGAACAAGAATGCCCTCTGCCTACTGATATTCTGCCTCTAGAACAGTATGAATGTATCATTTATACTGACGGATCAGCACAGCCCGCTATTGGGGGTAAACAAGCTTATAGTGCTGCATGCACGATCATTAAAGGTCGCTGGAGAGATGGCAAATTCCGACCTATGGACACTAAAACTCAATCTCTTGGAGATTGTACAGCTCAGCTAGCTGACCTACAAGCATTCAAGATGTTGCTTGAAAATACTGATCGCGAATTCCCCACACTCATAGTGTGCGATTTCTATTACTGCGTCCAATCTTACAATGAATACTTGCAGAACTGGGTTCAAAACGGTTTCAAAGATGCAAAAGGTGGCACAATTAAGCATGAGTTGGTTTGGGAACAGGTAGTTCAGTTACGACAAGAACTACAAAAGACTCACGTGATACATACACTGAGTCATCAACGTGATGTTGTTCACGTTGCAGGGAATTCATTAGCTGATGAAGCCGCGAAGGCAGCTGTGCATATGGCTTCCGTAGCTGCAATCACTTGTTCAAAAACTAAAATAGACTGCAAAATAATGCTAGCTGTCAATGCCAAAAGCAAAGGCAATGGTGCAGTGTTACTTCAAAACTATCCACTCCAATACTCATACATAATTGATGCAAACTCCGTTCCTTTTGCTTGAATTCCTGGAGTGGGGGTGTCCCAGGGGGGGTTGCTCGGCTGGGAACTGCCCTGAAGAGACTACAGGGCTAGGGGTGAACACAAAGATTGGATCCTTAATCAGGGATTTCAAAGAGGGTTTTATTGGGATGTAGGTCTTCCTCTGCATAACAAACAGGGCTTTCTCCGTGTCCTTAGGAGGGGGAAGGGGGGCTGCAGTCTTGGATCAAGGTGAATAGTCACGCCCTAGAAGGACCGCGGGGTCCGTATAGAGGATAACAGTACAGGTCAAGGGGTGGTCAGGGTACTTCCGTTGTCCTACTCCGATGTTCCCGCTGACTCTGAGGAGGACCTTTGGCTACTCTGGTCTCCGGTCGGGTTGACCCACCGTGGCTGTAGCTGTTGTCTTCCTCTTCGGGCGAAGGGACCACAATACCCAGAAAGCAAAAGGAGAAGGTAACGGTTACTGGGATGACCAGTATAATTATCGTAGGGGCCGGGGAGTGCAGGAAACCAAGTGCCGGTGAGGGTTTTCCCAATGTAACGCAGTGCTCTCAGTGCTCGTGAAGGGAGGGGCACAGGGGATAATATTTACACTTTAGACAGCGGCTTACTCGGTAGGGAGACTCCTCCGTCCCACCCACCCCGCAACCCTGCCCCGTACCTTGTTAAGCCACGCTCCTCCCTCGGGAACGTGGCGGGGCGATGCACAGAGACGTTGGCCTCCTGGCTTGATGATATCAGCTGGGCTCGTCTGCTCCTCGTCCTCTTCCTCCGGATACTCCCTCGCGTTGCTTCTTCTCCTCGCCACACCGTCTTCGTCCTCCAGGGAAACGCCGTCCGTCGTTGCAGAAACACTTCCGCCTTTTGACGTCCCTCCGCTGTAGAGGGGCGGGGCTGCACCTTCCTCGTCGTTCCACTTAAAGGAGCCCGGTCCCGAGTCTGATGCTGTCCCGCAGCCGTCCTGTTCCTCCCTCCACGAGTTCTCTGGCAGCTGTGGGGACAACGGGCAAGGTGAGAGGGGAGTGGCGGACCACCACTCCGGGGCATTGTTCTGCATGGGTTCTCCTAGTTCAAGTGCCCCGTCACATACCTCCCCCCCTGGCATCTCCCGATCGGGGAGAGGAAAGACTCGGGACAGGAAGTCCGCGTTCCCATTGTCTTTACTTTTGCGATGCTGCACAGAGAAGGAGTAGGGTTGTAACGGCAGGAACCACCGAAGCACTCTAGGGTTCTGGCTACTGTTCTGGTGGATCCATTTCAAAGGGGCATGGTCCGTATGGAGTATAAACTGAGTACCGTCTAGATAGTATTTTAGCTTATCGATGGCCCACTTGATGGCTAGGGCCTATTTCTCAATGGTGGAGTATCGGCACTCCCTGGGAAACAATTTCCTACTCACAAACAGTACCGGGTGTTCAGTCCCATCCTCCCCTATCTGGGATAACACCGCCCCTATCCCCGCATTAGAGGCGTCTGTAGCCAGTATAAAGGTTTTCTTGTAGTCAGGAGATAGCAGGACCGGGGCTGTGGTCAAAAAACCCTTTAAAGCTTGAAAGGCTTCTACCGTCTCAGGGGAAGGATGTGTGAAATGTTTGAGCTGGGTGTCCTTTCGTTGGAGATCTGTCAGGGGGGCAGCTGTCTCGGCAAACTTAGGAATGAACCTGTGGTAGTATCCTACCAGCCCTAGAAATGCCCTCAAGTCTCTTTTACTGGCAGGGAAGGGCACCTTCTCTATTGCTCTAACCTTTCCATTTTGGGGAGCTATGGCACCGTCGCCCAAAACATATCCCAGGTAGTTGACCTTCGTGAAGGCTGCTCTTGATTTTTTTGCATTAATATGTAGACCTGCTCTCCGCAAGGCTGTGAGGATGATCTGCAGATGTCTTAAATGTTCGTTCCATTCCTTGCTGTAGATGACGATATCATCCAGATAAGCTGAGCTGAAGGAGGTATACGGCCGCAGTACCTGGTTCTAGAGACGCTGAAAGGTGGCGGGGGCTCCATGAAGGCCAAACGGGAGGACGGTGAATTCGTACGAGCCGTCATCAGTAACAAAGGCGGTCTTCTTCTTGTCCTCCTCACGAAGAGGCACCTGCCAATACCCCTTCGTGAGGTCTATGGTGGTGATATAACGGGCGTCTCCTATCTTCTCCACCAACTCGTCTACCCGGGGAATAGGGTAGGTATCGAAGTGGGACACCGCGTTTAGCGCTCTGAAATCCATGCAGAATCTCTTCGATCCGTCTGGTTTGGGGATCATAACGATCGGGGAGGACCAGGGACTCTGGGACGGACGTATCACCCCCAATTGTAGCATCTCGGTGACTTCTTTTCTCACTGCTTCTCTTCGGGCCGCCGGTATTCTGTAGGGACGTTGTTTCACTATCTTCCCGGGTAAGGTTTCAATCCTGTGTTCTACCAAACCTGTTCTCCCGGGGGTATCCGAGAACACATCAGAGAAGGGGGCCAGTATGCCCTGCAACTCTTGTTTCTGTTCCTGGGTTAACTCTGCATTCACCACTAGTTGCTTTAACGAGGACTGGGAAGATGCTGCCGGGACGACTAGGTGGCCATCTTGTGGGGGTGGTCCCAACCACTCTTTTAGCAAGTTAATGTGGTAGGTTTGTGTTTTCTTTGCGGTTAGCCTTAATCGGTAGGTGGTTTGCCCTATGGCTTCGATAACTTGATAAGGGCCTTGCCATTCACTCTTGGAACTGTTACTGATGGCGGGTAGAAGGACGAGAGCCCACTTCCCTACAGCGATCCTGCGTAACCTCTTCCCTTTGTCGTAGGTCTGTTTGTACCTCACTTGTTGGTGGTCCAACGAGGAGTGGGCCAAATCCCGGAGTTTCCCTAGCTTGTTTCTCAGCTGGGTCGTATACTCCAGCATCCCTTTCTTGTCCTGTTCTTCCTCTGTCTCCCACATTTCTTTGGTCATTTCTAACAGTGACCTGGGAAGGCGGCCATACAATAGTTCGAATGACGAACAGCCTAGGCTGCTCTGCTTTTGTGAACGGATTACAAAACGGGCCAGGTGTAACAACCTGTCCCAGGAGGGTCCTTCGGCACTCAACATCTTCTTCAGGGTCATCTTAAGGGTTTGATTGTAGCGTTCGACCAGACCATCCGTCTGAGGGTGGTATACTGAAGTCTTCAGATGTTTGATGTTTAAGAGGCGGCATACCTCCTTCATTAACTTGGATGTGAAGGGGGTTCCTTGGTCGGTGACGACTTCTTTAGGAAAACCTACCCTAGAGAACAATTCAACAAACTTCTCAGCAATGGCTGCAGTCGTGGTGGTACGTAAGGGGAATGCTTCCACAAACCTAGTGGCGTAATCGACGACCACCAATGCGTACAGGTGTCCTCGGGGTGTATTAGGTAGGTGTCCTATGAGGTCCATGCCGACCCTTTCGAAGGGTGTTCCTATTATCGGCATCCGGTGTAGAGGGGCGGCACTAGGTCTTTGGGTGTTTCTCTTTTGGCATATGTCGCATTTGGCACAATAGTCCTGAACATCCTTGTATATCCCCGGCCAAAAGAAATGACGGAGAATGACATCCGTGGTTTTCTCTTTGCCCGCATGACCAGCTGTTAGATGTGCATGGGCAAAGAACAGGACCTGTTCTCTGAAGGACTTTGGAACCAACAATTGGAGATCCCCGTCACACTGCGCTTGACGATACAGCAATTCCTTTCTGATCAAGAACCTGGGATTTGTCGGGGCACTGGCTCCTTCACTAGACTGGGCACTTTCCCACGCGTTATATAAGGTTCTGTCTTCTCCCTGGGCGAAGCAGAAACTCTTATCTATCACCCATGGTTCGGGGGACAGGTAGGTGGATGGGGTGTCGACTTTCGCAGAGGTGGAGGGGGACAGGGTTTCCCTAAAAAGTTAAAGGAATTCAGGGTTATCAGTCCCCAGAATCATATCCTCGGGTAAGGAATCCACCACCCCCACCCTAACCTGGCAAGGTTCTCTATGGGGCAAATACAAGGTTAGATCTGCTACAGGATAAGGCTTCAAATCGCCGTGTACACAGCGGATGTACACTGTGGCAGGAAGGGAAACCTGTTCTGGTTTAACAAAGCGTTCCTGGATCACCGACTGTCGGCACCCTGAATCTAGGAGGGCCTTTACCATGAGTCCGTTAAGCTTCATACTCACATAGAATGTGCTACCCAGTTCCGCCGAATACAGCACTGTCCTTGGGAGGTAGCCGACCTCCATGGGCTCTTCGGGGTTTTTTTTCCGGGGACACATCCTGGCTATGTGGCCCCACTCCCCGCATTCGAAACATTGGGGGCCCCTGGACATGGGGGACGTCATCCCTGTTGGTCGGGACCGAATAACTTCAGTCCCACTCTTGGGTTTCTTCTCCAGCTTCCCAGTGATTGTCTGTTTATGTGATTTGTCGTTTTTTTCGGTATCCCATACTATCGTCCGGGGCTGGGCTCGGGCATAATGAGAGGCCATCGCAATGGCTTGGTTAACGTCGAGACTGGCATGCTGACGTAACCAACGCTGGGTGGCGTAAGGCAGGGCCTCCATAAACTGCTCCAAGTATACCTTGTTCAGTATTTCCTCCTTGCTGCACACATCCGGTCTTAACCATTTATCGGCAGCCATTCTTAGTCTGAAGAAGAGGGTCTTCGGGTTCTCTCCCGGTGCTCCCCGCTCCTTCCTAAATTTCACTCGATAGGCCTCCTGATCTAGGCCCAAATGATCAAGGATAACTTCCTTAATTGTCTTATAGGCGGTGTTCCCTAGGGGGTTCGCAGCTTGATAGGCCGATTGGGCCTCGCCAGTGAGGAGAGGAGCTAAGAAAAAAGGCAATTTTTCTTCGGGCCATCCCATAGCCCGGGCCGCCCTCTCAAAATTGAGGAGGAAGGCGTCGGGATCCTCTCCTGATATATACTTTTGTAGGGCCACACCTGCGTGATGAGGGGCGATTTGTCGTACCTCTCCTGTGATGACCGGTGTGGGAGGCGGCACATTCCTAAGGCCTTCGAGTTGGGCGGTAATGGTGGTTTTAAACAGGTCCCTGTCTGCTTGGGCGGTCTGTATCTGTTGCTGTACTGCCCACTCCAATTTCTCCTGGCCTTTAATGATGTGGTCAATGAGGGCTTCCATCTCGGGGCGGCAGATGGTTGATGTGTCTAATCCCACTTCTGACACCAGTTGTCCCAGGGGGGGTTGCTCGGCTGGGAACTGCCCTGAAGAGACTACAGGGCTAGGGGTGAACACAAAGATTGGATCCTTAATCAGGGATTTCAAAGAGGGTTTTATTGGGATGTAGGTCTTCCTCTGCATAACAAACAGGGCTTTCTCCGTGTCCTTAGGAGGGGGAAGGGGGGCTACAGTCTTGGATCAAGGTGAATAGTCACGCCCTAGAAGGACCGCGGGGTCCGTATAGAGGATAACAGTACAGGTCAAGGGGTGGTCAGGGTACTTCCGTTGTCCTACTCCGATGTTCCCGCTGACTCTGAGGAGGACCTTTGGCTACTCTGGTCTCCGGTCGGGTCGACCCACCGTGGCTGTAGCTGTTGTCTTCCTCTTCGGGCGAAGGGACCACAATACCCAGAAAGCAAAAGGAGAAGGTAACGGTTACTGGGATGACCAGTATAATTATCGTAGGGGCCGGGGAGTGCAGGAAACCAAGTGCCGGTGAGGGTTTTCCCAACGTAACGCAGTGCTCTCAGTGCTCGTGAAGGGAGGGGCACAGGGGATAATATTTACACTTTAGACAGCGGCTTACTCGGTAGGGAGACTCCTCCGTCCCACCCACCCCGCAACTCTGCCCCGTACCTTGTTAAGCCACGCTCCTCCCTCAGGAACGTGGCGGGGCGATGCACAGAGACGTTGGCCTCCAGGCTTGATGATATCAGCTGGGCTCGTCTGCTCCTCGTCCTCTTCCTCCGGATACTCCCTCGCATTGCTTCTTCTCCTCGCCACACCGTCTTCGTCCTCCAGGGAAACACCGTCCGTCGTTGCAGAAACACTTCCGCCTTTTGACGTCCCTCCGCTGTAGAGGGGCGGGGCTGCACCTTCCTCGTCGTTCCACTCAAAGGAGCCCGGTCCCGAGTCTGATGCTGTCCCGCAGCCGTCCTGTTCCTCCCTCCACGAGTTCTCTGGCAGCTGTGGGGACAACGGGCAAGGTGAGAGGGGAGTGGCGGACCACCACTCCGGGGCGTTGTTCTGCATGGGTTCTCCTAGTTCAAGTGCCCCGTCACAGGGGGATAGAGTAATTCCAAACAAGAAACGTAGAGTAGCTTTTATTTATTTATTTTATTTTTAAGGTTTTATATAGCGCGAACAAGACTCTTGCGAGTATCAGAGTGCTTTACATGACAAGTAGAAATATATACAGCATATATTACGATATAGTGAACCACGAAATAAGTAAGTAATACATACATCTAGATCAAGAGAAGGCAGTGCGAGGCTAGTGCAAAACAGCAAAGATAAACAGGACGAATATAAGCGAAGAGAAGCAAGTAATATAGTATAGTGAATAGAACATAGAGTTCACGTGGATTGAGCCATGAGGATAGCTTTCACTTCTCTTTTGAAGGAAGCAGAGGAAGGGTTCATTCTAGTTTCACTAGGCAGAGCGTTCCATATCCTTGAAGCCATACCGGAAAAGGACCGGTTATATGTTTTTTTCTTGGCTAATCGTTGAGGTTGTATGAGAAGAGTCTTGGCACTCCTGGAAGCTCTGCGGCCCGCTGAGAGCACCAGTTTCTGAGCTAGGTATTGTGGGGCATTGTGGTAGAGAGCCTTGTGTGTCATACAAGTGATTTTTAAATGAATTCTGGCTTCAAACGGTAGCCAGTTTAGGACTCTCAGGTCTGGGGATATGTGGGCGTTTCTCTCTGAACCTGTGATGAGTCTCGCAGCAGAGTTGATCGTGGCTCTTAGCGGGGCTGTCGGTGACCTTGGGAGTCCGTATAAGGTTACTGCTCCATATTCCAAGCGGGGGATAACTAATGCTTGAACTCCTGTTTTGAAATCGAAGGCGGGCAGATAGGGCTTTAGTTTTCACTGGGTCTTTAGGTGGAAGTTGGCTCCCTTTGTTGAGGCGCTTATGTGTTTCAGCATCTTGAGGTTATTGACCAGCGTTACCCCTAGAGATTTTGCTGAGTCGACTATGAGCTGTTAGGTGCTCCATCCAGTCTGTGATAGTTTGAGTTTTTTTGGGGGGAGCGATTATAAGGAATTCTGTTTTGAGGGAGTTAAGTTTCAAGTGGTTTTCGGACAGCCAGATTTGGGTTTTTTGTAGTGTGGAGTTGAGTGATTTGATGTCTTCCAGAGAGTGAATTTTGATGTAAATTTGGGTTCGTCAGCATTCATGTGGAAGTGTATCTTGGAGAGGCTTGAGAAGATCAGTGAGGGGTTCCATGAAAAGGTTGAATAGGGTGGGAGAGAGGGAGGAGCCTTGAGCAACTCCCAGAGTGATAGACAAGGGGAAGGACAGGGATTGGTTGACCTTGAATCTTTGGGATCTGTTTTGGAGGAAAAAGACGAACCAGTTAAATACACTTCCAGACAAACTCATCCTGTGTTTCAAGAGATTCAGCAGGTTGTCGTGTTACACAAAGCACATTTGGGAGAGGGTCTGATACATCAGGGGATCTTTGAATCTATACTAGAATTAAAAGAGAGGTACTGGTGGCCAGGGATGAATGGTCATATTCACACGTTTGTAATTAACTGCCAAAACTGCAACAGAGATCGCAGCAGAGATCGCCGCCAGATACCTGACTACAGTGTAGCCAGCCCAGTACAGACACCATTGTTAGACAGCATTAGACTATCTACATGCAGACTTCCCAATGGACGAATGCGGTCCCACAACTATTAGGACAGATTCATTTGGATGTGGTCTCAGCGCTCGGCTGACACTCAATCTGTTATGAAAGATTTGCGAGTCTTTATTGGCACATACGCAGTCGGCACGCTACATTCTGACCAGGGTTCTGCCTTTAGCTCAAAAGTTTACAAGGAGGCCATGGCCAATCTGGGCGTTGCATTGCTGTATTCTAGTCCATTCCACCCTGAGGGAATTTTGGTAGTGGAAAGAAAAAACCGGGACATAAAGCAATCTATAACAGCTAGGGTATTAGGCTCGGGTGACGGTGGGTCAAACATCTAATAGGTGTCCGACGTAGTCTTAACAATCTGTCAAGAAGTTCTCTAGGGGGAATCACTCCATATGAAATCCCTTTTGGAACTAGAATGATTGTTGAGGACCTCGATTGTCACACTTCAGTGGTAGAACAAAAACCCTTTAATATCAAAGATCGTTTAGCGGTTTTGCAGGACTTAAATGAAATAAGGAAAAGCCAAAGCAACGTGTTACTGAAGCCAACGGCCACTGAAGAGAAACCACCCATCCCAGTAAGGCTGGCTTGGATTCCAAAGATTGGGGATCTAGTCAGAGAAAAGATCACAGACAAGAAGGAATTTGGGCCTTCTTACAGACAACCAGTACCTGTCCTAGCAGTCCACGGATCAAGAACAGTTTTACTAACGCCCCTTGCTGTTAAAAAGGAGAACAGGTTTGTGTCCATCAACCTGGGCAAACCACATCATGTGGCCGATCATAAGTAGTAGGCCATGTGGACTCCAAAGATGTAGCAGATGCCCGAATCTGGCCACTATCCAAGAAGTTCAAACTGAGAGACTCATCACCTTTGAGAAATCTGCAGAGCGAAAAAAAGGACTATGCAATAAAGCAATGGAACTTTTACCTCTTGAGACCCAAAAAACAGTTTGTCAAGAAACACCTGTCTACAATGAAATAGCATCTGACTATACAAATATGACAAGTGAGCAAGGGGTTCCAGCGATTTCCACGAATACTGATGCAATTCCGACAATTGACAGAACTGCCTCAGGCTATTTCATTAACTTTGATACGTTTTCCGACGATCCCAGTGAACCTGAAACAACGCCAGTAAAGAGAACTTTTAAAGAACGAGCAACAGACCTTTTGCATCAATTGGAAAAGACTTATCTGGTTTCACCATGGATTGAACTTTGGATTGTGTTGGGTGTACTGTTTCTTCTACTTTGTTTGACTCTTGTATTTACCTTGGGAATAGTAATAACTGGAAGATATGTTAAAAAGGACACAGTAAGTAAGAACATCCACTTACTCCTCAAACCACACAAATCATCTCATCGTGAACAAAGAGACTTGTCATTAGTGAACATCACAGCCTTTCCTATACCAGGTGGTATAGCTTGGGACAGAACTGATTATGACATGCTTGGTCCTGCAGAGCTGTTGAAGATTCTACACCAATTCAAGGTTTCCTTAAGTGACTTTGTTTCATCTAGTACCTTTTCTGATGATTGGGACTTTGAGACTGTTAATAATATGATGTCAGACTTTGAAAGGTCTGCAAAATTTACGAATCATGAATACTTAGAAGGTTCATCGGATTACAAACAAATGTATTGTAACAATCACTCTGGTCATCATTTCTTACATAAATCTGCAAATCCTAGAAATGTATTAGCTTATAACCAATGGGAAAATTGTCCTACGCCACCAAAGAGTAGCTCAAAGACATTTTATAACAAGTGTCCGTACTTTTCAGGTTTTAAAGTTTCAAATCCAGAAACATTTTACTTTAAAAATGTTAATAAGACAGGAATGAAAAGTATGCTGACTAATACTCAGCAAATAATGTTTTGAATGACACTGTTCAACAGACATATTGTCTTGGGGTAGCCAAGATAAAAGATTTAAACAATCCGTCCATACCTACACCGACACCTGATAGTAAATAGTAAAAACACTACAGAAGGGGGGGTCGATGTACAAACTATTTTTCTTCAAAACAGAACAGATCCTTCTTGGAAAACAATGGTTAATCTGGCCCACAGACACAAACAACTATCAAGATAGATTCCTGAAAAAGACACAAGGGTTCACATTCACTAGGCCAGATCCAAGATATATCCAGAGACAACATCCAGGGATAGTAACATCATACAGTGTGGGGAAACTGCGCCTTGAGTGGCTACAGAAATCTACACTAAAGGAAGTAAAACAACACTTATCTTTACTTAAAGATGGCGTTGATATAAGGGACTTCTTACAAGGACCTACGAAACTGCATCATAAACATTTCATATACGCCGGTATCTATGCTGCTGTCCCGGGGTCGAGCTCCCTGACTCGGACGAGCTCCCTGACTCGGACGGACGGGGTGTACCTGCTAACGTTTCTTCCTTTCCACCCCGTCCACAGGACCCTTTGGACGTTTCCTGGGTTTCCCCGTCACTGCATCTGCCTTCCGTGACGCTGGGGGTGTGTTCACCGGCATTCCCCACAGTCGGCCAATCAGGTGAACAAACGTCATCTGCAGCGGACCAATCAGACGTGCAGGGGGCGTTTAAGGAAGCCCCGTCTCTGGTTGTCGGCGCGGAACCTCTCGGAAGCCAACCGACGCAGGAGGAGAACGCCAAGGACGAAGAAGGAGGAAGTACCGAAGAACCGCTACTGGGACCCGTGGAGCCGAGACTCAACAAGCCAGGAGGCCAACGATACTACGAGCCGCCCTGCCACACTTCCAGGGGAGAAGTGTGGCTCCACAAGGTACGAGGGTGCTTTCAGGGCTTGTTTAAATCACGGGGTGGGACGGGGTAGCCTGAGGGTGGTCACACGCTCCGTGCACTGTTTTCCGCCGATACTGAAAGCCTGATATAAATGGTGGTAGCACCCTGGTGATCCCTCACTCCCCTACCCCCCTCCCACTCGTTACATATCGTTCCCAGCCACTAACACGGCTGTCTCTTTTCCTTTCCTCGAGCCTACGTCTGGACCAGCGACCAGCCCTGGTAAAGCCAAGACGGGAATTGAAGCCACCGGAAAATCATCAGAGGAGGGAGCCCGGGACTCTCGTGTTGTGTGCCTTGTTGGACATCCCCTTGTATACACCCATGAGACCTACTAAGTACTGTCATACCAAATAAAACGGTTGTACACAGACTTCTATTCGTGACGTTTCTCATTCCCCCCCCAACCCCACTCCTCACAAGTGGTGCCGTGACTCGGATCCTTCAGGGAACCACGCCATCCGCTACAGAATGGAAACCATATTAACCCAAATGGAAGCAGACCGGACTGCATTTTCCCAGGCCATCCAGAGCCAGTCGGAAAACATACTAAAACTGGCAGAAGGACAAACGCAACTAATGACCGTGTTAGGTCAAGGAAGGGCTACCGCCCCACCCCCAGGCACTGTGGTTCCTCTACAGAAATTCAGTCCAGGAGAGGATCCCCTTGCTTTCTTCTTGAATTTTGAGAGAGCAGCGAGAGCCAGTTCCTGGCCTGGGGAGAGGTGGCCTTTTTATTTGGCGCCCTTATTGATTGGTGAGGCCCAGGCAGCGTACCAGACAGTAAACCGAGACGGAACCACCGCTTATGCAGTGGTGAAACAGTATATCCTTGATAGGTTGGGGGTAGATGAGGAAACCCATCGACTACGCTTCCGTCAGGAAAAAGGGTCTCCCGGGGATCTACCCAAGACTTTGTTTTTCAAGTTGAAGGAATCTGCTGACTTATGGCTAAAACCCCATGAAGGTAACATCGATGCCATTATGAACAAAGTGTATCTTGAACAGTTCATCGAAGCCCTCCTCTATAGCACTCAGAGATGGCTTAAACAACATGCAGGCTTAACACTGGAGCATGCCATAGAAATGGCGACTTGTTACGCCGGGCTCAGGGTAAGCCCTATATGAGAGAACCTGATAAACCTACCAAGACTTTACCACCCCTCAAACCCGAAAAA
Organism: Lissotriton helveticus; assembly: GCF_964261635.1. Lineage (NCBI taxonomy): Eukaryota > Metazoa > Chordata > Amphibia > Caudata > Salamandridae > Lissotriton > Lissotriton helveticus. Next base: position 439,919,419 of record NC_136058.1, read on the forward strand.
AAATTCAAAAACCAGTACCAGAACCACCACAGGTGCGGTTCCAACGCCCTGAACTGCCAAACTCTGCACCCCAATGTTATGACTGCTGAGAGTGGGGTCATATTGCTTGATTCTGTAGAAAAAAAAAGAAAAAGAAGACAAACCCATGGACGTGAGCTATGCCCCCAGGTCCATCCTGTATGCCCAAGAAACGGGAACCACTTTCTATGTACGAGTCTCTCTGAACGGTACTAGTATAAGGGCATTGTTGGATTCCGGCTGTAAACACTCAGTTATAAGAGAGGAGCTAGTAGATAAAAACTCGCTCATTCCGGGGAAACAGGTCAACATTCGTTGCGTCCATGGGGATGTTAAGGAGTATCCCGTAGCCAGAGTCACATTGTACACTCCCTCAGGGAAAGGCATGGAAGCCACCGTAGGGGTTATGTCTGGACTACCAGAACCCATAATCATAGGGACAGATAATCCTTCCTTTACAACTCTGTTGTTAGATACTCTCCAACACTTGTCCCTTCCCCGTGATACTTTGTTAGCAGCAGAACCCTGGGCCAGGGACACCCATTTCCGGACTGCCCAATTGAATGATGCAAGTCTCACCAATGCATGGCAGCTCGCACGAAATGGACAAGATCCATCCACTAAATGTTATCCTACATTCGTTGAGAAAAATGGCCTGCTCTATCGGCTCGCTAAAGCTGACGCCGAGCCCCAACTGTTGGTCCCGAATGACTTTCGTGACCAGATATTGTTTTTTGGACATGCTCATCTGTTAGCCGGTCACTCTGGGGTGGAAAAAACGGGACAGTCCATATTACGACATTTCTTTTGGCCAGGAATTTACGCCCAAGTCCAGAAATACTGTCAGGAATGTAGAATATGCCAGAAACGGAACCCCTACACTCCTCCTCCTGTACCTTTGGTCCCCATGCCTATCATAGGAGTCCCATTTGATCGTATAGGTATGGACTTAATCGGCCCTTTGCCGAAGTCATCACGAGGACACCAGTACGCTCTTGTGTTGGTTGATTACGCCACCCGATATCCTAAGGTGTTTCCTCTTAAGGCAGCTACCTCAGCAGCGATAGCCCAGAGGTTAGTGGAGGTGTTCTCTCGTATGGATTTTCCAAGGGAGATTGTCACTGATCAGGGCACCCCATTTGTTTCCCGTTTGATGCAACAGGTCTGTGTGCAATTGAACATCAAACACATCAAAACATCTGTGTATCACCCCCAGACAGACGGGTTGGTTGAGCGATACAACGGCTCCCTCAAGCTAACGTTAAAAAAACTCCTGTCTGGTGATGGAAAGAACTGGGATCAGTTACTATCTCTTGCCCTCTTTGTACTCCGTAGTCAGAAACAGTCTAGTCTAGGAACCTCTCCATTTGAGCTACTGTTCGGAAGACCCCCTAGAACACTTCTTGAAATAACTAAAGATAGTTGGGAAGCTGAGGGAGCACAGGAAGCTGAGGCCCTATTAGATTATACCCGACAGCTGCAGACCAGGTTACATAAACTTAGAACGCTTGCCCACGACCATTTAGCCATAGCCCAAACCAAACAGAAAACCCTGTATGATCGAGGTACAAAATGGAGGGTATTGGATGTCGACGATTGGGTTCTGATTTTATTACCCTCCTCTACACATAAAATGAAGAAGGAGTGGCAAGGACCCTTCAAAATTGTGAGGAAAATAGGACGCACTACTTACTTGGTACAGTTAAGAAGGGGCAAAACTCAAATGTACCATATCAACCTTCTAAAAAATGGTTAGGGAAACCCCCACAGACAGTCAATGTGGTGTCTTCTGTATCCGATACGAACCATACAGTCGGTGATGCCCCTATTAATCCTGATCTGCCTGCTACACAACAAAAAGAAATCATGTCCTTGCTTTTGTCTTGTTCAGAAGTGTTCTCGGACCAACCGGGCCGTACACACTTAGCGGAACACTGTATACCTACACTTCCAAACACTGTCGTAAAGCAAAAACCCTACCGGATCCCAGAGGCAAGACACCTGGCGTTCCAGGCCGAGGTACAAAGCATGTTAAAATCCGGGATCGTAGTCCCTTCCCACAGTAACTGGTGCTCCCCAGTGGTGTTGGTACCGAAGCCTGACGGTAGCATCCGCTTTTGTATAGACTTCAGGGCCGTTAACAGGGTGTCTAAACAAGATGCCTATCCCTTACCTAGGGTCGATGAACTCCTGGAACGTCTTGGTGAGGCCCGTTATATCACCACCATAGACCTCACCAAGGGATATTGGCAGATACCCCTTGCACCTAAAGATAGGGAAAAGACGGCCTTCTCCACCCCTTCTGGTCATTACCACTTTACGGTACTTCCCTTTGGGTTGCATGGGGCGCCAGCAACGTTTCAGAGAGTCATGGATACGCTACTGGCACCTCATTTACAATATGCGTCGGCTTATTTAGACGACATTGTAGTGTTTAGCAAGACATGGGACGACCACTTGATACACCTTGGGAACATACTGTCTAGTTTGAAGGATGCCAATCTGCACATCAATGCAAAAAAATCTCGATTTGCTTTTCCACAGGTCAAGTATCTAGGTTACTTTCTAGGGGACGGTCAGATTAAACCCCAGACCGAGAAACTCAAAGCCATCAAGGCGTTACCCTACCCTTCTACAAAAAAAGAGCTCAGGGCCTTCTTGGGGTTGGTGGGTTATTACCGCCGGTTCATTGCTCAGTTTTCTAGTCTGGCCGGTCCTCTCACTGATCTCCTCGGTAAAAATGTGAAGTCCTCTTCGCTTCCGGCCCCCTCTGTCATTCACACCTCTGCTTTCCAGGCTTTAAAGGATGCTCTGACTTCTTCCCCTGTTCTCATTTCCCCTGATTTCCTTAAACCGTTCATTCTGCAGACGGACGCTTCAGGGGTTGGCATCGGAGCTGTTCTTTCTCAGGTGGATGTCCAAGGGGCTGAGAGGCCTGTGCTCTTTATCAGCCGAAAGTTGTTTCCAAGGGAGCAGGCGTATTCTACGATCGAAAAGGAATGCCTGGCTGTCCGTTGGGGAATGGAAAAACTGAGGTACTATCTCGAGGGGAGGCCATTTGTGTTGTACACGGACCATGCTCCTTTGACCTGGCTCCACCGTAACAAAGGGAATAATGACCGAGTCCTGCGTTGGTTCTTGGCTCTGCAGCCCTTCCAGTTTGAGGTCCGTCACCGGAAGGGTTCTCTGCAGGGGAATGTTGACTTTCTCTCCCGTTACCCTCTTTCCCCCGATTGGGTCAATCGTGGGGGTGGGATGTGTCCCGGGGTCGAGCTCCCTGACCCGGACGAGCTCCCTGACTCGGACGGACGGGGTGTACCTGCTAACGTTTCTTCCTTTCCACCCCGTCCGCAGGACCCTTTGGACGTTTCCTGGGTTTCCCCGTCACTGCATCTGCCTACCGTGACGCTGGGGGTGTGTTCACCGGCATTCCCCACAGTCGGACAATCAGGTGAACAAACGTCATCTGCAGCGGACCAATCAGACGTGCAGGGGGCGTTTAAGGAAGCCCCGTCTCTGGTTGTCGGCGCGGAACCTCTCGGAAGCCAACCGACGCAGAAGGAGAACGCCAAGGACGAAGAAGGAGGAAGTACCGAAGAACCGCTACTGGGACCCGTGGAGCCGAGACTCAACAAGCCAGGAGGCCAACGATACTACGAGCCGCCCTGCCACACTTCCAGGGGAGAAGTGTGGCTCCACAAGGTACGAGGGCGCTTTCAGGGCTTGTTTAAATCACGGGGTGGGACGGGGTAGCCTGAGGGTGGTCACACGCTCCGTGCACTGTTTTCCGCCGATACTGAAAGCCTGATATAAATGGTGGTAGCACCCTGGTGATCCCTCACTCCCCTACCCCCCTCCCACTCGTTACATATCGTTCCCAGCCACTAACGCGGCTGTCTCTTTTCCTTTCCTCGAGCCTACGTCTGGACCAGCGACCAGCCCTGGTAAAGCCAAGACGGGAATTGAAGCCACCGGAAAATCATCAGAGGAGGGAGCCCGGGACTCTCGTGTTGTGTGCCTTGTTGGACATCCCCTTGTATACACCCATGAGACCTACTAAGTACTGTCATACCGAATAAAACGGTTGTACACAGACTTCTATTCGTGACGTTTCTCATTCCCCCCCCCCCAACCCCACTCCTCACAGCTGCCTATAATGTAGCATGGAAGATTACGCAAGCAGAGACAGCAGAACGTATATGAGAAATTGATCGTATTATCTCAGAGAAATCTCTCCCTGTAGTTGACAATGGGTTAATGACTCTGTCATCCCAGTTTATATTCTTTGGACTGCATACTATCCTTTGCCATAGACATAATGGAACAGGACTTGGTCATGTTACAACATGGTCAATCACAATTGTGTTCTATCATGCTTTTGGGCTGGACATTGCAAAACCTTCGTTCAGGCTATATGCCTTGGAGTTTAATCAACACCACGTCATTGTTTTCTGAATTTGACCTTACAGATAAATAAATCACACTGGCACAGAGGGGAGCAGAGTATACGGTGCTGAGCATTGAAAAACTGGAAAGATTGCCATTAACTGTTTCTGAGAAACCAGCGACAGAATGGATAAAACATGGTACAATCACTCTGCCTATGACGATTTTCCATTTTCAGTATTGCTTAAAACATATACCAGCAGGCCTATATGTAAGGTTGAGTAAAGAATACATCAAGACATCCTGGGATTTACCTTATACACACAGATGTTGGAGTGGGGGTAAAGTAGTGTTTCTTAGTGATACAAATTGGGAAAATGCACTAAGCGGTTCACTCATGTGTCGGGATATTAATTTACACAGGGCCTGCGATGGTTCCACAAATAACTTATCCTACCTCCTGCAAGGTTCACCAGCTGCGGTGATTGATCCAATTTTTAAGCAACTGTCTAATGGAAGTTATATTGTGTTGAATGATCACAGCTGCTGCGGCATGTTGCCAGGAATAGCCTATCTCGTAACTGTGTCAGCCAGGGTCACTTGCTGTATGCAAGTATTGTTTCCTAAAACAAAGACAGACGGGGAGTCGCCATTATGGCCTTCACTGAACATCTCTTCTAAACGAATTGATACTTTAAGCAGACTGAAAGCCATTCTTTTACAGAAAACGGTGCCACTGACCTCTGCCAAAAAGATGTATGATCTGCAAGTTGTAAGGACTTCTGCAGAGATACATGCCCTTTTAACAACGAACTGCCCTAAACATTTCTCGGAAATGTTAGGTCATATCTTAAACATGTCTGATATGAGTGGTATTGTACATGTATTTAAGACCGTTTTTTCGGGACTGTTAGCACCTTTTCAAGCAGTCCTAGGTATATTTCCAAACTTCGTGCACTCGGTGTTTGGCAGACTGCCTCTCGTTTTGGGGCTCGCAGCAGGGATACTATTTTTGCTCCTTCTGCTCCGATATGGCAAGCCAACTCACCAACGACGCCCAGATCACCTTGGAGAACACTCTTCTGGCGATGAGGTGTCATGAGCGCATAATCTAAATTTTGAGGTTAACTTGTTTAAGAGAATTGAATACCACATGGTTTCTAGCATTCTAGCATTCAGACCAATATGGCAAGATTGCATCTAACCTGTTCTATGATGCCTGCTATGTGGAGAGGAATGCGTGCTAGACATCTGTCTGACACTCCCATCAGTCATGCCAATGGAAGTTGATACTTTGCTTGGACCAGTAACGGCTCATGTACTGTGTTGTCTCCAGCGGCTACCAATCCTGATGACGGCATTCATTGAGATCTCACAGATGCAACATGCTAATGGTGAGGTACGAGGAACAACAGACGCACATCTACTTTGAAATGTGCGGTAATCCAACTTTCACCTACGATGGTAGACAAATTCTTTACAGACTTAGAAGACTTGATGTTTTCTCCAAGCCCTAACACTGACTTTTGATTTGGCACGCAGTGTTCTGAGAGACTCTGAATTCGACCTTCATTTTTCAAACAAAGTTCTAACTTTGGGACTCTATTTTTCCTATGATTAATTTTTGGTTTTCCAAATTCATATTTTTAAATTTTGGGCACCAAGTAATCTGCTTAAAGTAAAACTATTCATAGAGAACTAGATTTCTTTGATAGACTTCCAAGAGACAATAATTGACCTTGTCCTCATACAAACAGTTCATATAACCTGCTCGACTTTTTTTCTGTATTGAAGAGCCATTTCATAAATGTATATTCGTGATTAATTCGGATAGCATTTTCAAATGTCAAAAATGTATGCTTTTGAATGAAACATTGCTTTGAAATGCATACAGCACAAATGCTCTTTTTCATGTACAGCCAATGCATTTTTATGTATTTTGGGTGGGTTTTAACGCATCATGTTTAGATATGTTTTTATGTGATTATAACTTAGTAATGTCATACATAATAAAGTGGAGTGGGTGTTGTGTGGCGTTTTAGGCTCCAAGTGAATTTTCCTGATTCATGCACTTATATAGGTACAATTTGCATTGCCCTTATATAGGCATAGAAATCAAGTCCTTATTTAGACATACCCCATGCAGACCAAATACATTCATGGCTACTTCTACCCATACCAAACATCACAACGATTTCTTCGAAAATTGGCTGAAGCAGTTAGGGAACTTCCCCTTTTCGAATATTGATTTGTTCAAGAACTCATGTACTTTGCAAAGAACAACTATTCCCTAGGGGTTCTTTCCTGACGTTATTATGCCCGACTTATGTCAAACTATGGCATTCCTAGACACCTTCAAGGTGTAAATATACCTCCACTTGCTCTAGCGAGACACAGTGGTTCGGAGCAGTTCGACTATCTACTTGCCCGACGGAGCTCGCTACAGCAAGTGCCGACGGAGGCCGACCCTCCAGCTGACGCACTGATTAGGAAGCTATCTCTTCTCCTGCCGAGAATCCAGCTCCAGTGTTTCCAAGCTCCCCTTGCGGGGTGTAGGGAAATCGATTCCCGAGACAGAGATACCAGACCTCCTTCATTCTAACTAAGGTATGGAGCTGATTAGAACCTAGAGAAATCTTGGATAGATTCTTGGCAAAGAAAACGAAACCTATGCTACACAATACTTACTTCTTCCCTCGTACTAGACTTAGGTTAGGTACATCGAAGTAGGCGTATTTGAGAAGCACCAGTTGAGTATTTTAGCCTGTGTATTTATGTATGTATTTTTAAATGGCTTCGAAACCATACAATTCTCTTACAGTATTATTTTATAATACTATTCTCACTGTACGCATTATACTTTGCAGTCTGCTTAACATTAGTAGCAGTTCACTTCTCTTGTATGAGAAAGAAGACTGTTCAAAAAACCTTTTTATTGAAAATGCCAGTCTTTCTATTTCTCTACAAACTCTGTTGAAACGAAGCATGCACGATTGACTGAATGAAATATGTATCTATTGTTTCCGCCACTCTAGAGATATGTTTCTTATTCTTAGAAAACAAAGTTGTCATGTTTATGCGGTTGTCAGAAACGAATCCCTTCTTGTGAATTCGAGAAAGTTTCTAGTGACCTCTGAGCTAGCTGGCACTCAGTATTAAGTTTAGTATATTCGATAGAGACCTAGTTGACCTCAGTCCTACGTCTATTGTATAGGATATATTATTCCAATGCACAGTGCCTATAGGGAATATAGGAACTACGCTACAGCAGTAGCAATCTACTTCCCATTTATGAAGCAACAGACAGCACAGCATGTCTGCCAGAGATGTTGTAGGGTCAGAAACAGTACATAGGTAAGTAGGTATGATGGAAAACTAACTGATGAGTAAGATTTTAAATGAAGAAGCTGCTGTGATAGCCGGCAAAACATCCATGTCAAAACATCAGCAGTAGGACAATGGGTCATGGAATGATAATGGTAGATTTATATACACGTCTGTGCAGTGCGTGTCACTTAATGTTCTTTTCTCCCACTCTCATGAGATGGTTTTACAAGGCAACTCTGAGCTCACTGGGTGTGGAGCTTCCACGAATCCCAGAGACAGGCCGTTCCAAAGACGGTAACAGAGAAGGTTGAAAGATCTGAGTTTTGATCCTGGCAGATGGACTGGTGATCCCTGAGGGGGTGTAGTTGGTCTGTGTGTTGCCACGGCTGTCCAGTGGGTGTAAGAAAATGTCAGCAATTTGTGGAGGGCCCTCTTTTGGGTGAGAACCACCCAGCTTCATGCACTACGGACTAGAGGGTTTGGGTCTGCGCAGGAGGAGTTACATTCTGATAGCAAAATGGAGGACCTTGTCCATAGCGGATAGATGTTACCAAGGATTAACATCTTCAGTTACGACAGATAGAGAAAGTCCATTTACGTCGAGGTGCTTGAAAAGCTTTCTGCACTCTGCTGGTGCAGGCAGGATGTTTATTCTCTAGTTGGAATTTGCCAGGGGATGTTCAGATACAGTGGGTGAATCAAACCTTGGAGCAGCACTGGTAGCGTTGACTCTTGGAGTCTTGTAGTGTGTGCTGGATGCGGTAGAACTGTCTCAATGCTCTACGGAGCTCAGAAAATCCAGACTCTCCTTCATCTCAGAGATCGACCTCTGTGGCTTGACCAGTTGAACTGCAATAAAGAAGATGACCTGGACCAGTTCTACCTCTCCTGACCTTTGAACTGATCATTGAGGAACAAAGCCCTGCCTGGAAGGAAGATCTGCACAAGGCACAGCTGACAGAAGTCCACCCTGGAAGGAAGATCTGCACATTGCACAGCTGTCAGAAGCCCTGCCTGGAAGGAAGATCTGCACAGGGTGTAGCTGACAGAAGTCCCTGCCTGGAAGGAAGATCTGCACAAGGCACAGCTGACAGAAGCCCCCGTCTGGAAGGAAAATCTGTAAAAGGTGCAGCTGATAGAAGCCCCGCCTGGAATGAAGGTCTGCACAGGGCACAGCTGACAGAAGTCCTGCCTGGAAGAAAGATTTGCACACGTCCTGTCTAGAAGCAAGATCTGCACAGGGCACATCTGACAGAAGTCCTGTCTAGAAAGGAAGATCTGCACAAGGCACAGTTGACAGAAGCCCCCGCCTGGAAGGAAGATCTGCACAGGGCACAGCTGGCAGAGGTCCCGCCTTGAAGGAAGATCCGCCCAAGGTGCAGCTGACAGAGGTCCTGCCTGGAAGAAAGATCCGCTCAAGGCGCAGCTGACAGAAGAGATCTGCAAATCTGTAAAAGGTGCAGCTGATAGAAGTCCAGCCTGGAATGAAGATCTGCACAGGGCACAGTAGAGAGAACACCTGTCAAGAAAGGAAGATCCATACAAGGCGCAGCTGACGGATTTTCTGCCTGGAATGAAGATCTGCACAGGGCACAGTTGACGGAAGGTCTGCCTGGTGGTGACCTCAAAGTAGTGAGAGACCCACAAACCACAAGATCCTTGAAGCCCAGCTAGCCAGACTGGACGCAATGTACACCAGAGGCCTGATTTAGATTTCAGCTGATTGTTTATTCCATCACAAATGTGACAGGTATCCTGCCCGACCCATTAAAAATGCATTACATCCTGTGGCAATTATAATAAGGCAGACAGGATATCTGTCACGCTTTGATAATGCCTTGGTCTAGTTTGCAAAGTTTTACTCAGCGGAACTCCACAAAGTGCCAGGGAAACTCCACCGCATTCTGCAGACTTCTGCTAGTGGCAGAGTTTGTTAAGTTGCACTGCTCTCACTGATTTTTAATGCCAGGAGTTTAACCCCCACTGTAAAATCAGCAAGAACAGCACTACGCGTCGTTTCAGAGGGCGATGCTGCTTTCTGCCGCTCTAATTGATATTCTAATCGAAAGGCAGCTTCATCAACGAGAATGGCAGATTTTAACACTTGAGTGGTCGCGACCTGCCGTGACCTCCCGCAATGAGAAATCTCGCCAAGAGGAGGTCTATCGTGTTATATTTTCTCACAAGCGCTCACCACCTTACCGGTGGCGAACCGCTTGAGAAAATAATTCTGTTCTGCATGGAGTTTTTTGGACCAACTCCGCACTCTTGGGCAAAACTTTGCGAGGTCTGCCGGCAGAGCTGAATTCTTCACCCACCCCTAGTCGTGAGGCAATAATCTGTTGGACAAACTCCTAACTAGGCCCTTTGTCTGCAATAAGTGCTGTAGAAGAAGTGAAATCCATGGCCTTGTGAGTATGAGGCAGTTATCTGACTTCTGATGAACCCCACAGAGTGAGTGTGCAGCCAGAGAGCAGTAGGGGGGCCGAAGGACAGGAAATTAGGTAAACTTGAATATGAGAAATATGGAAAGGTATAAATGCAGCATCACCTGTGGATAACTGACACCTCCTCTCACTCTTCAAAATGCCCATCCGGTCACAAATGGCATCCTGGGTCCCAAAAGGACAACATCATGCCAGATGTAAATGTAAATGTACAGGAATTTATATAGCGCAAATCACCAAGCGGTTTTTAAGCGCTTGCTTAGGGAACCCGTCCTGGTATTCCCCTGTGAGATAACCCCGGCAGGGTATCCGCAAGGTGAAAGCCAGGCATCCCGCCGCGAGGGGTCCTTATGGAGATTAAGCAAGCTATTGCCCAGAGTCGCAGAGTGTGAACCCGTGAATCGAGTAGGCACCGGAGCGAGAATTGTCGAGTCCATGGACATTTTAGGACTCAAGACCCCGCCGAGCCGGGAATTGAACCCTGGTCCCAGGCTGACCTCTGCTTCCAGGTTTGCCTCCTCTAACCAGTGAGCCACACTTCTCCACCATGCCATGTAATGTTGGAAAAGGGGGTAATGTTGGAAATGTTGGAAAAGGGGGTAAAAAGAGTAATAGGCACACATCTGCTGTGGTGATATGTCAGGTAAATTATTGGTTGTGATGGATTCTCTACAAGTAGTAAATGACTGATATCGTTGAATATTAAATTATATGACTCAACGTTTGTTTGCCATATCTGCGCTTATAATGTAAAGGACGGGCCTTACAGTGAACCCCTCGCTCTGTTTTACACAAAAGAAGGAGCTGCATCTTACAGAACTTTATCTAACTTAGGAAGAACTAAAGACTTGCTTTTTAAAGTTGTCTTTCAGGGCCAGAAACGGGTGCTGTAAGCTACACTAGTTTCAGGGAGATGGACAGATGTTATGGCGATAGGAAACACCCCTCAACTCACAATAATGTTCCAATCTTCCAGGTTAGTAGAAACCAGAAATGCTTGAACCAAGGGAGCTGTTGAATGTGCCAAAGGTGACTTATGAACAGCGAGGTAAAGACAGGAGTTGGTATTTGAGATGATCTTAAGTAAATCGGAAAGAATGAGAAAAAGTGTGTAAATGGAGTTACTTTTGTTGTATACTTCGTAAAGAGTTACTGGAAATTTTACAGCCCAGCCTGATCCATCTCTTTTTCTATACTCTACTGTTGTTTAAATGAAATCTTGACCATATGCGTCTATCTTAAGCTATACCTCAAGCACTTGGGTGCTCCGTGAGTGCCCTTACTTTGCTCAGTTACTCTGTAAACATTGGTAAATCACCTCTTTTCCAGACATTAATAAAATGTCACCTGATCAACAGAACATTTAGTTAAATATCTGTGTATGATGAAATATTCCTTGCAAAGTTTCAAAAGCGATAAAGAAGAAGGGGGAGCTTTACTAAGATTTTGCACTGTGTTTGCGTCACAAAAGAGGCACAAAATGGCGCAAAATCTTATTTTCCTAATTTACTTTCCAGCGCTAAACTTGTTTAGCACTGGAAATAACGTTAAAGTAATGTAAGACTGCGCATAGCATTGTTTGCTATTACTTTGTGCCATGGGGGCCTGCCAAGGTTGGTGCATGGGTGTTCTCGTGCAACCACAAAACTAGGTGCAAGGAAGGAGAAATGCTTTTATTTCTTCTTCCTTTTCTGACTTTGCATGTGTGCTGCACTGTGCAACACGTATGCAAAATGGTATAAGCTTTCCCTCGTGTCGAGGCATAGTAATTTGTACAGGAAGGGTGTCCTTCCTGTACAAAACCCATGCTGGACTCACAGACTCACACACCCTAGTGCTCTGGTGCTAAGGTGTGTGCATGGCGCAGGCCCTCTGTAATCAGTGCTGGTGCAAGGGAAAGGAAAGGAGAGAGCCATATCTCTGAAAATATGGTGCTCTCCTGTTTCCTTCCTGTCGCGCCACGCAGCGTAGCCTCGCGGGGGGAGGGCAGCGCTGCATTGTGTGGAGTGTCTTTTACAACTAGTTAAACATTGTGAATTCTCATTCCATTATGTTTCCATTTAGTAATTTTAAATATCTTTACATCCAACAGAAAACAAGCCTTGAATGTGTGAAATGACCATCAAAAATGAAGCGAAGGCTGTAACTCTTCAATAATAGCAGAAATAATGAGGTCCAGTATTCAGGAAAACATCAGCGCAGTCGGGGACAGAGGAACCTGCACACAAACTGACAGATCCCGGATGAAGCATCAAGGGCAGTTCAGTGATTGTAAGAGTCTGAGCTTTGCACCTCCACGCCACAAGACGAAGAAATGACCTTACTAAAATTAAGGCAACAACAATAACAAACCGCCTCCTGTATAAACAAGTGTCCAACACCAGCTTTGATCATGGGAGCGGTATGATGTGATTACCGCAGTGCTCTGTTTTCTAAGATGATTATAAGCCATCATTCCGTGCTCTAGGTGAATTCTAAACTCTTTCTGGCCGAACCACAGTAACCAGAGAAGAGCACAACAGAACGGAGCCAGACAACTGACAAGTAAAGGAAAGAGGAGTTCTTATATCTACAATACAACAGACTGTCCCGATTTGCACCGGCCAGAAGGAAGATACATCTTTACACGCAAGCGTGCATTGCCATAATCCAATCTAAAGGCACAATCGCCTACAAAGATACCTTCTACATATTAGGAGTGTGGCAAATATTTGGTGGCTATTGCATTTTATTGTTAAAACAGAATTCAAACGTGGAAAATACTACACACATAAGTGTGTGAGAAAAAGCCAAGTGCTTTATCAGACATGTCGGCCCATCAGGAAATGCAGTCATGGGATATAGACAAATATATACCCGACCCACAGACACTAACCAAGAAAGAAGAATCATACACATACAAAAAGAGCTTTAGTTTGTCATCACTATGCAAGCTTCATCAGCAAACCTACACAGGAGAAAAAACATTCAAATGCAGTGAATGTGTAAAGAGCTTTGGTCAGTTATCAGTCCAACAGATACATCAGCATACACACACGAGGGAAAAGCCATATCATTGCAGTGAATGTGCAAAGTGCTTTAGTCACTTATCAAACCTCCAACAACATCAGCGAATACACACGGGGGAAAAACCATTCAAGTGCAGTGAATGTGCAAAGTGCTTTAATCACTTATCACACCTTCAAACACATCAGCGAATACACACAGGGGAAAAACCATTCAAGTGCAGTAAATGTACAAAGTGCTTTAGTCAGTTATCAAAACTTAAAAGACATCAGCTAATACACACAGAGGAAAAACCATTCAAGTGCAGTGAATGTGCAAAGTGCTTTAGTCTGTTATCACACCTTCAAACACATCAACGAACACACACGGGGGAAAAACCGTTCAAGTGCAGTGAATGTGCAAAGTGCTTTAGTCAGTTATCACACCTTCAAAACCATCAGCGAATACACACAGGGGAAAAACCATTCAAATGCAATGAATGTGGGAAGAGCTTTAGTCAGGTGTCAGACCGAAAACGTCATCAGCGAACACACACGGGGGAAAAACCTTATCATTGTAGTGAATGTGACAGTAGTTTTCGCAACTCTTCAGCATTAAGGGTTCATCAGCGAACACACACAGGGGAAAAACCATTCAAGTGCAGTGAATGTGCAAAGTGCTTTAGTCAATTATCAAACCTTCAAAAACATCAGCGAATACACACAGGGGTAAAACCATTCAAGTGCAATGAATGTGGGAAGACCTTTAGTCAAATATCAGAACGAAAAAGTCATAATCGAATACACACGGGGGAAAAACCATTCAAGTGCAGTGAATGTGGGAAGAGCTTTAGCCAGATATCAGCCCGAAAAAATCATCAGCGAACACACACGGGGGAAAAACCTTATCATTGTAGTGAATGTGACAGTAGTTTTCGCGAATCTTCAGCATTAAGGTGTCATCAGCGAACACACACAGGGGAAAAACCATTCAAGTGCAGTGAATGTGCAAAGTGCTTTAGTTACTTATCAAACCTTCAAGATCATCAGCGAATACACACAGGGGAAAAACCATTCAAGTGTAATGAATGCGGGAAGAGCTTTAGTCGGATATCAGACCGAAAACGTCATCAGCGAACACACACGGGGAAAAAACCTTATAATTGAAATGAATGTGACAGTAGTTTTCACGACTCTTCAGCATTAAGGTATCATCAGGGAACACACACAGGGAAAAAAACATTCAAGTGCAGTAAATGTGCAAAGTGCTTTAGTCAGTTATCACACCTTGGAAGACATCAGCGAACACACACGGGGGAAAACCGTTCAAGTGCAGTGAATGTGCAAAGTGCTTTAGTCTGTTATCACACCTTCAAACACATCAACGAACACACACGGGGGAAAAACCGTTCAAGTGCAGTGAATGTGCAAAGTGCTTTAGTCAGTTATCACACCTTCAAAAACATCAGCGAACACACACAGGGGAAAAAACATTCAAGTGCAGTAAATGTGCAAAGTGCTTTAGTCTGTTATCACACCTTCAATGCCATAATCGAACACACATGGGGGAAAAAACCATTCAAGTGCAGTGAATGTGCAAAGTGCTTTAGTCGGTTATCACAACATCAAAGACATAAGCGAACACACAGAGGGGAAAAACCTTTCAAGTGCAATTAATATGTAAAGAGCTTTAGTCAGTTATCAGACCTAAAAGGTCAGCAGCGAACACACACGGGGGAAAAACCCTATCATTGTAGTGAATATGACAGTAGTTTTTGCAGCTCTTCAGCATTAAGGTATCACCAGCGAACACACACAGTAGAAAAACCATTCAAGTGCAGTGAATGTGCAAAGTGCTTTAGACACTTATCAAACCTCCAAAATTATCAGCGAATACACATAGGGGAAAAACCATTCACGTGCAATGAATGTGGGAAGAGCTTTAGTCAGATATCAGACCGGAAACGTCCTCAGCGAACACACACGGGAGAAAAACCTTATCATTGTAGTGAATGTGACAGTAGTTTTCGCGACTCTTCAACATTAAGGTATCATCAGCGAACACACACATGGGAAAAACCATTCAAGTGCAGTGAATGTGCAAAGTGCTTTACTCCCTTATCAAAGCTTCAAAAACATCAGCGAATACACACAGGGGAAAAACCATTCAAGTGCAATGAATGTGGGAAAAGCTTCAGTCAGATATCAGACCGAAAACGTCATAATCGAACACACATGGGGGAAAAACCATTCAAGTGCAGTGAATGTGGGAAGAGCTTTAGTCAGATATCAGCCCGAAAAAATCATCAGCGAACACACACGGGGGAAAAACCTTATCATTGTAGTGAATGTGACAGTAGTTTTCGTGACTCTTCAGCATTAAGGTATCATCAGCGAACACACACAGGGGAAAAACCATTCAAGTGCAGTGAATATGCAAAGTGCTTTACTCACTTATCAAACCTTCAAACACATCAGCGAATACACACAGGGGAAAAGCCATTCAAGTGCAGTAAATGTGCAAAGTGCTTTAGTCAGTTATCACACCTTCAAAGACATCAGCGAACACACGGTTGAAAAACTTGTCTAAATTTGCGATTTTTCCTTTGGATTATGTCCTCTTCATATTCATCCAAGATTTTGTTCAGGATATCATAGTTTTTCATTGTAATATCACCCCAATTTGCTTCCTCAATTCGTTTGGATAAAGTATCAACCTCTGATTTGTTTTTTTCAAATTCTTCTTGCGCTATATCTTTTAGCTGTCTTAGCATGTTATTGGAGACTTCGTAGATTTTCTTCCCAAAGTAGTAATTTTTCAGGAGGAAAGATAAGAATTCGTAATCCACGAGGGATAAGATTGGGTTCCAGATATTTTTTGAGTGATGCTCCTTCCCACCATTTGGAGGTTTCTTTTTTGGCTACTTTCTCCAATGCTTGAAATGTACTTTTAGCTGATAATAAATTAGTTGAGCTCGATGTTTTGCTAATGGCAGCGCCCGAGGGGTCAAATGCTTCTTCTAATCTATTGTTTCGTCTTTCGCGTCGAATTGTATAGGTGGACATTTTGGATTAGGATCTTTTTATGCACCAATGCTTTGTTTTCTGGCAAATGTCGATTTATTGATGTAGGCTAATCATTTGATATCTTATGATATGGTCCTGGATAATCCGTAATTTAAATTTTCAACAAAAACAATAGGTCCAAGGATTCCAGGCCTATATCTGTTTTCACAATTTTTATAGAGGCAAGGAAATCATACTGAAAGCTCTGGATCCTATGAGCTTCAAAATTGCAAAGTTTTGAGGAAAGTATGAGTATGTCTTCCGGTTCTGTAGATGTATTAATTTGAGGCTAAATCCTTTTTCTTTGGGTGCACAGTGCCGTTCAGACGTAAAAAAATCATTCCATTTTTATTAAAGTTTTTCCAAACAAGTCCTTTATTGATTCAAGATTGAACACAAACAGCCGACACGTGTTTCTCCCTGTGTGGCGAGTGGTGCCAGGGCTTTCTCAAGGCTGTAAATAAAAATAAGGTGTATTTTATCAAAAGATTTCTCTGTAGTTTGAGTGACCCCAAGAGAGCAGAAGTAAAGAAACCAAAGAGTGCAGAGGAATAAGTGGCGCAAGGGGAGTCTTCAAATTGCAGATTTTTAAAGAACATTTTTTCATTTTTTGATTGGATTAAAATACCAAGGCAGAGCTTCTAAACTAAGTTCAGAGGTTCCTTAGAGAAGAATATAACTAAGTAACATATGTGTATATGTCAGAAAAGGTAGGGGGAAGGGGTGATAAGGAAGAAGAAAAAGAAGAAGAGTGAAAATTCCAATATAAAAAGTGGTATTTACATGTAGTAGTTAGTAATCAGATATTATAGATCATGGAGACAATTGCATCATTTTGAACTATTATACCACATTCCAGGTGATGCATGCAATCTGATATAAGGGACCCTATTTTGCCTTACAAGAATAGATAGAAGTGAGATTTTAGAAAAGGGAATATGAAAACACCCACGATGTCTGTGCAAGGGATAGCATTGAACTTTTACAGAAACAGTAACAATACCTATTTCAATTTCATTTGAAAATTCTGTGTGTTTCTTCAGTTTTCATCGTTGTGTATAATTAAAAAAAAGATGGTTTCCCAAACTTAATTATGTAGATAAAATAACTCATTGATTGCTGGGAATGTTTGAAGAGCTTTAGTCAGTTTTTAACTCATGAAAACATCAACAAACACACACAGGAGGAAAGCCTCTCAAGTGCAAAGTCATCACACCTACAAAATCATCAGTGAACACAGGGAAAAAACGATTCAACTGCAGTGATTGTGTGAAGAGCTTTAGTCGATTATCAAACCTCCAAACAACTCAGCGGACACACAGGGGAGAAAAACCCTATCATTGCGGTGAATGTGACAGCAGTTTTCGCTTCTCTTCAGTATTAAGGTATCATCAGCGAACTCACACTGGAGAAAAACCATTCAAGTGCAATGAATGTGGGAAGAGCTTTAGTCAATTATCAGACCTACAAACACATTAGCGAATACACACAGGGAAAAAACTATATGATTGCTGTGAATGTTTGAAGAGCTTTAGTCAGTTATCAATGCTACGAAAACATCAACAAACACACACAGGCGGAAAGCCACTCAAGTGCAATGAATGTGGGAAGAACGTTTGTCGACGATTAGAGCTACAAAGTCATCAGTGAACACACAGGGGGAAAACATAGAAGGGCACTGAAAGTGAGAAGGGCTTTTATCAATTTTCGATCCCACACAGCCCTCAGTGAATACACTCCTTCATTTAAATCACATGGAAATAATCCTAGAGATGCAGAGATTCCGGAAAGAACTTAAGAACATCAAAAATAATATTGACCCTTCTGAAGACATAGAAAAGAGCAAAACAGTGCAGTTATTGTGAGAGGAATGAATTATGGAAAAAGATAAAATTCAAATTATGTAGGACATTGAAATACCAGATGATAAAAGACCCGAATAGCAGTAAAGAAGAAAATCAGATAACAGTATTTGCAGAATTATAAAAGTGTTTGTTTCCAGTGATTGTTCACTTTCGTACACATAGCAAAGTGACATGATGTACCAGGATACACAGTGGGAGACAAGCACAATGTGGATTAAAAGAAAAGAAACATTGTTGATTTTTATTTGGAGAAGAAGAGATACAAAGGAAAATATTCAATCGCCCCTGACCACACTACCTGTAAAAGCAACACTGAACAATACTGGGACTAACAGTGGTATTTTCAGCTAACTTGTCGGATTAGTGATAAAACCTATAAACCCAACACACCCAGAGTGGACATGTTGTCAGGGCTCTGGAGATGGAAGCTTCATTGGTAAAATGCATGTACTACTATTAACAAATGCAACTGCAGTATATGTAATGAAATAAAGCGAAGCACAGATGTTCAAGAAAAAAACTATTTTTAGATATAAAAGAGCATATACCTTGTTTTTAAGTAACGTTTGCTGCATCTTTTACACACTGTTATCAGTTGATGGATCAGCTCGTGCCTTGCGCCTGCTTACTAAGTGGGACCCGTGGCTCCTCTCCGACTTGGCTCTCCCTATTCATTTTGAGACTTGCCAAACTCTACTTTGTACCAGAATTGAGCCATTGTAAGCAGTAGACTCTGAAGAATGTGGTGAAATAGCGAAATCCCACATCAAAAGCATATATGTGACAGGATAATCAGTTGCACTCCCAGCAACTCATCTTCCACAATTGATTGTCCCTTGTCCTCAAATGTTCTGAAGGATTTGTCGTATGAATACCAGAAGTGGCAGTGACATTCATGAAGCTAAAGCTAACAGGAGTGTGTGGGAGATAGAGAGGGGGAGAGATAAAGAGAGTGAGAGTGACAAAGAAAGGGGGAGAAAAAGAACGAATTGGAAGGAGGGGGAACAGTACGTTATTTGTTCTCATCTAAAAATAGAAGAAGCAGCTGAATACATGCCAATGTGTGACATCACCAGAGAAATGGGCTGAACACCTATGAGTTTAATAATTATTTTTAATACCTATAGACCATGTCATGCCAATGAACAGGGCACAAGTAAGGAAAATAGTGAAGGAGCCCATTATCATATGCAAATCACAGTGACGTCACATGTAGTGACAGCACAAGAAATGATGTCAGACCCTTATAATAATTTTCACGTGAAAGGTTGACGGCCTGTTTTAAAAACAATAAACAAGAAACATAAAATAATGTAAAAATAAGTTTTTGGTTTCAGTTTTTTACATCATGTGTTTTGCCCACTATTAGTTTGTAACTAAACTCGGAAATGACTGAAAGTGTAAATAAAATGTGCTTTTAATTTGTGCTTGTTTCATGACGTTATTCTTTATCCAGCCCCTAAACCCCAAAGTGTTTCACATTTACAATGTATTAAGCAATAGAAGGTCTAATTTTGTTAAGTTCTCTGTTCCTCTCTTGCGCCACTCACACAAACACTCAGAGGCCTGTGTCTGCAGTGCTGGGGCACAAAGTAACAATTACCAGTTGCAGGCTAAGGAGCTAAGTGGAACTGAGTCCCGTTTCTAGATGATAGTGGGGGGACCCCTTCAAACTGTGGCTACCCTCCGACTTTTGCCCTGCTGATAAAGCAATAGTGAATTTGAATAATTCATGATGAATTGAAATGAGAGAAAGAGAAGAACAGAGCAAGGTGCAGGATATATTAAAGAAAATGAAAAAAAGAGACACAAGACTTTAACCTGTTCTGTGTACTAGCACTTTACGTAAACAAGTTGTGCTGTGCGTTGTGAACAGGCTGTCACGCCTTTGTATGTAAATGAGCTTCTGTGACCAGACACCCCAGGCTCCCATCTCTTCTAGTGCGGATGATAATGTGAACACTGTAAGGTAATCACAAACTAGGACTAAATTGAGAAACAATTGGCTTCCAGGTCACACAACTGTTGTTATGTAGTTCTTTATTAATTCTTTTTCATTTACTTTAATTTGCAGCATTCCTCCAGGCTACTTTTTCTCAGTATTACACTTCAGGTCGCTCATTTGTCGGCATGGGTTTTGTCCTCACACTAGTCTAGGACAGGCCTTCTCAAGGTAGAAGGCGCTGTAATAGGACTAATAAATCAGACATATATGAAATTGTATGTAAACAAATGTGTGCCTTTCAGTTATCAGGCACCACCCGACTCACATTTACACTTGTAATTGAGCACCAGACTAAAGTGACTCCTCCCTGTATAAGTATGTGCCATCAGTAATCGGGCTGATGGTTCCGCTGATGGCACAGCAAATACAGTTTCTGGGATTGTGCGCATTGGCCTAAATTTTAATTGCTGAAGTTGCACGCAGTTTCGCTGATGCGCACATTTAATAAGGTTTGTGGATATTGCGCACTGTAAGCAGATCACTGAAGTTCACCCTTAAGTAGTAACTAGGTCAAAACATAGTACGTGGGGCGTGGCGGGTGCCAGCGAAGATGGCCGCCTGACTCGGGAGCTCCATGGAGCCGAGCCTTCATCCCGCATAAATCCGCTCAATATCCGGAGAATCCTACACTCCACATGCGGCGCTGAATCGGCGCTAGGAAGGGGCACCGACTGATCCGTCTCCGGCCGCGCTGCCTGCAGCGGAAGCCAAGTTACGTCCCTGTGGTCCGGGGCCGGCTGCCGGCGGGAAGCGCTGAAGCGAGTGGCCTGAGGTTTCAGGCAAGGGCCCGGCTCGGCGGCCTAGTTGGGCGGTTACGGAGCTCGACTCGGCCTGAGGGGAGCCATCTGGTCTGCATCGTGTGGCCCAAAAGTGTAGCGCCGCCAGTTTGGGACTACCACACGCTGTCCTACGTCGAGGCTGGCTGCAGGCACCAGTGGTTGGGAAGGTTTGGAGGCGGACCGGAGGACACCTCAGGAAAGCAACCGGGGCTGCGTGGGTCCCGGTTCAAAGACAGTAGAGGAGACAGACTGCAGGAGAATCGAGAAGGCGGGACGGAGAGGCCGCGGCGGTGAGTTGGCCCCCATGAGTGAACCCTCTCCCGGAAGGCAAGGGTGACCATCACATGTGTGGGGGCAGATAACGTGCAACACCACCCCGGGCTGCACAAGAGGCGGGCTGCGGAGAAGGGACGCCTGCAGCCTGCATACACGAGACGGAGCTGCGGCTAGCGGGACAGGGCTGTGTGCGGCAGCGAAACGTGCCCCTGCTGGGGTGCGGCGAAGAGCATAGCGGCGGGAGCGCTTCACAGCCTTGGGCCTGGACCGGTGGAGTGGAGGCCTGCCTGGTGATTTGAAGGCCTGAGCTGCGGTAACCCTAGGGGCATGCGGAATATCAACAGTGGCTGCAGATGCCATTCTTGGATGGACCGGGGCGTGTTGCGTGCCACAGACTGACCGCGTGGGATTATAGCCAACATGAGGCCCAAATACAATACAGCGACGCAATCAAACAAACTGGACAAATACAAGGTCCAGATGGGGACGCCACAAGCGAAGAACGCTGCAGGTGACCAATCAGGCGCGAAAGAACCATCGCTGGCCTCCATCATGGCAGCCATACAGTCACTTGGCGCCAACTTAGAGGCGAAAATTGACAAGGTCTCCATCGAAGTAAATCTCCGGGTCGACCTCGGGAAAACATCGGAGAAGACGAAAGCCAATGAGGCCGACATCAAGGTGCTACAGACGTCAACCAAGGCACTGGAACAACGTGTCAACGACCTAGTGCACCAACACTGCCAAGTGGCATTGCGGCTGGAAGACCAAGAAGGGAGGGCCCGCAGAAGCAATATACGCGTCGTAGGCGTACCGGAGGATTTGGAGGGGCCCAGTGTGGAACTTTTCCTGAAAGACCTGATCCTCAATCACTTGAAGCCTAAACGCCTCTCCAACATATTCACCGTGGAAAGGGCGCACTGTGCACCTATCCCTAAACCCAAACCAGGGGCGCCGCCCAGGACAATTATTGCAAAAATCCTGAACTATAGGGATAGAGATGCCATCTTGCAAGCAGCTAGACAGGCCGGGCACCTCCTCTACGACAACGCCACGATTCGTTTTTTTCCGGACTTTACCCTTCAGGTACAATGAGAGAGGCGCTCCTTTGTAGGCGTGAAGGCAGCGCTGAGGGAGAGAGGCATCAAATACATGATGTTTTTTCCTGCCAAGCTCAAGGTTCTTGCTGGAGGCAAATCTTTATTCTTTACCTCGGCTGCGGACGTGCAGGACTGGATTGACCGGAAGATGTCGACGGCTTGGGATCAGGCCAGAGGTGGGAGTTGGAGAGACGCACAGGCTGCGTTGCCATAGTCTGAGCCGGCAGGTCGGATGTTGATGGACAGAGTCAGCGCTCGTGGAGGTCGAGGTCTGCAAGTCCTCATTGGGGGACGCTTCGAGGGGCGACTGAACATTGAGGGCGACGGACACGCAACTGTGGACCTCTGCTTACTGTAATGTACCGAGGGTTTGTGGTTTGGGTGTGGGTCATGATTTTTTGAAGGACGTCTGGTTGGGGGGGAGGGAGAGACGATGTTGTATGATACGGGGAGGAGGGCCGTGCTATTGTTGGAGGCTTTGCTGAAGATCCCCCCTCTCTTTTCCAACTCCGTGACCCAAGTGACCCCGCGAGGGGCTGCCTTCTCGTCCAAAGGAGTGTAATGCAGACTGAAAATGAATGACTCTTTAGATACATGGAGTGTAGGTTTTTCATGGTACACTGTTACAGTTTACGGGGTGGGCATGGGTGGCGGCTGGAGCTGGAGCCGGCACACACCCAACTTGCACAAGGTTCATCTGTTGGGAAAAGGGGGTTGTTTTTCTGTTTTATTATTCTCCAGATTCCAGGTTGGGTAACGGGCGAAAGGCGCTCTGCTAATTGGGGATGTGGGTAGTTCGAGACCTACGGAGCAGGGAAGCAGGGTTGGGGGGGTTGCATTTGTTGGGGGGGAGGGACGAGAGTGAAGGGGGAGAGACAGGGACGGTTGCACATTGGAGGGGGAGGGGCGAGGTTGTTAGCAGCACACCACGGCAGGGCACATATTCTGAAACAGCAACATAGGACACACAGGAGAGCACTGGTTAGCTACATGGTCCATGGCTATGAAGTGGGATAGGAGTCTTAAACTAATTAGCTGGAACGTCAATGGTATGGGGGACAAACTCAAACGGTGTATCGTGCTGCAGTTTGTGAAGAAACACTTGCCAGACGTAGTCTTAATGCAGGAGATGCACCTGAGGGGGAACACATGCCAGGCACTAAACAGATGGGGATACACACTAGCGGCACATGCCGGTTTCACTTCGGGGTCTCGAGGGGTAGGTGTTTTGGTGTGATGCACCTTTCCCATGGTGGTGGAGGTAGATCCCATGAGGCGCTTTGTGGCTATTTCTGGGAAATTGGAGGGCCGTAGACTCACCCTAGTGTCGGTCTACATCCCTCCAGGCCTCCAGACACAATCCTATAGTGACCTGGGAGTGCTCGTACTGTCCCTCCCGGAAGGCCTCCTGCTGCTGGGTGGTGACTTCAACGCGGTGGTCTCGGGGCAGATAGACAGGCAACCGGCGAGAGATATCGGGTGGGGCAGCGGTGGCTCCCCAATCTCCGGGAGGCGTTCGGACTGGTCGATCTATGGCGCCTCCTGCACCCAACACAAAAACAGTACACTTTCTTGTCAGGTCCACACCACACTTTTTCGCGCCTAGATTACCTCCTGGCACCAATGCACCAGGACATGACGATACGTGAAGTCACGTACCTGGCAAGGGGCATCTCGGATCACTCCCCTCTCTGGGTGCATCTTACGCTAGGCGACCGGCAGGTTAGCTGTGTCGCTCCCATTGCCTCGTGGCAATTGAAGGGTGAAGCTATACAGAAGAACGATATCCAGGTGATCGATCGCTACTTTGATGAAAACTCGGGGTCTGTGGACTCAGGGGTGGTCCTATGGGAGGCCTTCAAGACGGTGGTAAGGGGAGAAGCACTCTCAGCAATAGCGGGACGCCACAAGGAACATGAGACACAACTGCAGACTCTGGAGTCTGAGTTGCATACCCTTGAGGACACTGCGCACTGCACTGGGAGCCTAGACACGATACACCAGCTCCAATTGAAGGCCACAGAGTACAGGGACCTTGCTACAGACGCAGCCAGGACATTGGCGAGGGACAGAGAAGGGAGGCTCTATGATCAAGGAGATAAGGCGGGCAAACTTATAGTGTGATTGGACAGGAAGCAACATGCTCAGAAGGTGGTCGCTGAGTTGCAGACGGCTACGGGAACGGTTCTAACGGACCCGCAAGATATAGTCAGGGAGTTTGCGTCATACTATCAACAAGTTTATGCTCGGAGATCCGCAATGACGGAAAGTGATTCGGCGGCCTTCTTGGAGGACATTTTCCTCCTCCTCCCTCTCCGAGGACGAAAAAGAGACTCTAGAAGCACCCCTGGTGTTGGAAGAAATAGTGAAGGCCAACAATGAACTTCGCCCTGGGAAGGCCCTAGGGCCCCATGGGCTACCTGTGGAGCTCTATAAGCTCAAACCAAACGGCCTGAGTGAGCACCTCAAGCAGATGTTCGAGGAAAGTAGGAAGCTAGGTAGTCTGCCCCATGACCACCGGATAGCCACAATCCTGGCAATCCCCAAGGTGGGGAAGCCTAAAGAGTTCTGTGCCTCCTATAGGCCGATATCATTGCTCAACATGGAACCAAAACTCCTGGCCAAGGTTTTGGGCAACAGGATCAGACTGGTCCTCCCTACACTGGTGCACCCAGACCAATCGGGCTTTATGCCTCACCGCAATACAGCGTTGAATCTATGATGCCTCCATGGGGTGCTGGGCTGCTGCCACTGGCTACGCAGAGAGGCAGTGGTGGTGTCATTAGATGCGGCCATGGCTTTCGATACCCTAGAGTGGCCGTACATGATGACAGTACTTCGAAAGTTGGGGTTTGGCCCTAGCTTCATTAGCTGGGTATAGCTCCTTTATGCAGGTCCGTTAGCTCAGGTCGTAGTCAACAACAAACTTTCAGAGGCCTTCAGTTTAGGGAGGGGGGCACGACAAGGATGCCCCCTCTCACCCCTGCTATTTGCTTTGGCCCTTGAACCATTGGCAGCGTGGGTGAGGCAGACCCCCTCACTGCAGGGGATATGATGGGCAGACGGCTAGGAGGATAGGATCTCGCTTTATGTGGACGACATCCTCCTGTACCTCACGAAGCCACAAGAGTCCCTAGCGGCAGCACTAGACATTTTCCGGAGGTTTGGGGAGTACTCCGGTTACACTATTAACTGGGGGAAATCTCTCATTTATGTTTTGTGCAGACCCCCCCCGCACCTGCCGATTGCCCGATCCAATAGCCAGCAACGTGTTCACATACCTAGGCATTTACATATCCAAAGACCGTGCTGCACGGTACGAGCGAAACCGTTTGCCTCCCCTGCGGCAGCTCCAAAGAGACGTAGCGGTCTGGAAGAACCTCCCACTATCGCTACTAGGCCGGGCCGCCCTATTTAAAATGATGGCGCTGCCAAGATTCCTTTATGTCCTCCAGAATCACCCGGACCTAGTCCCGAATAAATACTTTGCCGCTTTGAGGCAAACCAAAGGGACCTTCTCTGGGCGGGTACGCCCCGCATCTCCCTCCAGAAGCTAACTCTGGGCTGGTTTGATGGGGGATAGCATTAACTGACATCAGGAAATATTACTGGGCGGCGCATCTATCGGCCATCAATCAGAGGACATACTGTGCAGGTAATGACCCTGGGTACGAGATGGACAAATGGCTCCTTCCAGGGGGTAACTTCGAGGCGGCTCTTTACTCCAGACAGGGAAGGTACCGATTGACGGGGCCAACCAATCACTCTGTCCAGCTGTGGCACATAGTTCAGAAGAAACTGGGCTGGGTGGGCAAACTTACCCAGGTAACCCCACTGTGGGCCTCTGAGAGGCTAGGCACCCTTAGCCGCACGAAGGGCTTTAGGAACTGGGACTTAATAGGCATTTCTCGGGTCAAGGACTTATGGGGCCCCGCGGGAGTGCTCACATTTGACACCCTTCAACGCACGTATGATCTGGCTCAGACAGAACACTTCCAATACATGCAAGTCCGTCATGAACTACAGGCCAATATTCCTCCTGGGACACAGCTCCCAGAGTCCTCGCCACTAGAGGACAGACTGCTAGATGGCCACCTCCCGGAAAAGGCCATATCGCTCACATACAAAAAACTCATTAACCATACCCCTGACCCACTGTGGGCCCTTAAAGAGAAGTGGGAGGCAGACGGACTGAAAATTGATGACGAAGAATGGCGCGAGGCGCTAGCGTCCCCAAAAGAGATAGCAATACCAGCCAAGTTGCGACTCATTCAATTAAAAGTCCTACACATAGTGTATATTTCTGGTACCGGCTGGTCCTGATGGGCCGCAGCGATGACGGAATCTGCCGAAGACGGTGTGGGGAGGTGGGAACCTTTCTACACATATGGTGGGAATGCCGGGAGGTGCAAGTTTACTGGGCACAGGTGCTTGATTGTATGAGAGATGTGTGGGGTGGAATTGCAGCCTGAAGTGAAGAGGTGCCTCCTTAACATCTGGGAACCCTCTGACCTCCCTGCAAAGGGCAAAATATGGGCCACACTGGGTCTGGCAATAGCAAAAAGAAACATCGCAAGACTATGGGGTGCGGCCACACCACCAACACTGGGGGCCTGGCAGAAAGATATGGACTGGAATATGGTGCAGGAAAAGACGGTATACATGTCTAGAGGCTGTCCGAGGAAATGGGTTGCTGTATGGGCTAAATGAAATGAGTACATCTGTGAACCCCCCATGATCAGGACTGTTGACGAGCTAATTGATTAATGTATAGAAGAATGTATGAACTGGACCTACTTTCATGATGCTTATTGAAACGTCAAACTATTTAATCCATGTGTCTTCCTGGAAATGTACTATTGCTAATGATAATATGCTAATACGTGCTTGTGCTGTGGTGATTATGATCTTTCTTTATTTTGAAAATAAAAAGTATTAAAAAAAAACATAGTACGTACATCATACATAATGTCACTGCCCCTCCCTTCTTGTTGACATCT
This sequence comes from Lissotriton helveticus, assembly GCF_964261635.1. Taxonomy (NCBI): domain Eukaryota; kingdom Metazoa; phylum Chordata; class Amphibia; order Caudata; family Salamandridae; genus Lissotriton; species Lissotriton helveticus. The sequence goes on from NC_136058.1 coordinate 439,946,672, forward strand.
CCAGGAGTTCCTTCTCTCTCGTGGCTGAAGTGAAAGAAGGTTTTCACACATTATGCTCGTGTCTGTGGCATTTCCTTAAGCGCCGAGAGGAAAGCCTCATTGTTAATGCATTGTTTGGGCTCTGAGGGACAAGAATTCTTTGAACACCTTCCTGAACTCTCTGAGAGTGACTCTGCCACTCTCAATGAATACGAGATCTGCTTCAAAAAGTTGGACTTGCACCACCTCCCCAAAGTGAGTACTGTCCTTGAACCATATCTTTTTGGGAGAAGGATGCAAAGGCAGGATGAGTCAGTCAAACAGTACATGACTACCTTGCGCAAATTGGCTTCCACGTGCAATTTTGGTGCAGCTTAGAGGAGCGGTTAAGATATCAGTTCATGTTGGGATGCGTCCTCGACAAAACGAGAGACGCCCTGTGGCAAAAAGAAAAGCCCTCGCTTTAAGAAGTGCTGACCATAGCTAAAAGTCACTAGCATTCAAGAGCGTGTGTTGATATTATACGCAAAGACAGTTCAGGTGAAAAAAGGAGAACATTGATGTCAAGGTGCTGGTGGGTAGATTTGTTGAACCCAAATTGAGCACCACTTCAAAACCCTTTAACACCAAAAAATTTCAAGTGAAGTACTTCAGGTGTGGCAACCCTGGCCATATGGCCAACTTTAAAGACCGCCCAGGCTGGAAGGCCATGTGAAAAACTAGTGAGAGAAAAGGTCACGTCTCAAAAAGCTGCAGAACGGGCAACAAGCATAAAAAAGTCATGGAAGTTGAACTTTATGAAGAAGAATTGGAAGGAATCAATATTCTCCCAGTCACAGGGAATGCTAGTGATGGCCCTCAGGAGCGAGTTTTGATCAATGATGCTCCAATGAGCATGCTGTTCGACTCTGGGGCGAAGATAACTCTAGTCCCAAAAACATTTTATGAGCGTAATTTGCTGGCCAAAGTCACCCTGTTGAAGCCAGACATTAGACTGATAGGTTAAGGTGGGGTGACTATTGAGTTGCTGGGTTATTTCTGGGGCATGATTGACTTAAAAGGGAGAGCCATGCCTGTTAAAATCTATGTCTTGATGAAAGGGGATACGCTCATAAGTTGGTTCCATCAGCATGATCTACATATCTGCCTTGATCACAATGAGATCTGTCTGCGTAAAAGAATTACCACCAGTTGGGGTTGTTAGTAATGCTAATCGAAACTGGATCAAGGAATTCCCTGAGGTCTTTGCTGGTGAGCTGGGTGTGTCTCAAAAGCTATGTACATCGGATAAAGGTCAAATCTAATGCTGTTCCAAAAACTGCTAAGGTTAGGAATGCACCTCTGTTAGTAAGGGAGTGCATGAAAGTTGAATTAGACAATCTCTTAGCCAAGTGCATCATTCAAGAAGTTGAAGCAACGGAGTGGGTCCCTCCTGTTATTATGGCCCGCAAGCCAATGGGGAAGCCAGGCTCTGTGTCGGCTCGAGGGAGCTCAACAAAGCAGTTATTGTTGATCATTACCCTTTACCCAACATAACTAAAATGCTGGATTCTCTTGAGGGGGCAAGGCATTTTTCATCCTTGGATTTGACCTCCGCCTATCACCAGGCCGGGCTTCAATCAATCAATCAATCATAGCATTTGTAAAGTGCAGTACATACCCGTGAGGGTCTCAAGGCGCTAGGGGGGGATGTGCTGCTACTGTTGAGGAGTCTCCTGAAGTTTAGAAGGTCTTCGGTCTGCCGTAGGCGGATGGGGAGGGTGTTCCACATCTTGGTGGCGAGTTGGGAGAATGATCTGCCATCGGCGGTCATTCTTCAAATGCAGGGGACGGTGGTGAGGGCGTGGTCTGCGGAGCGGAGCTGGCGGGCGGGATTTTAAAGGCTGAGTCGTCTGTTGAGGTACGCTGGTCCGGTGCCGTGGAGGGCCTTGTGTGCGTGGGTGAGGAGCTTGAAGGTTATCCTCTTGTTGATGAGGAGCCAGTGCAGGTCTTTCAGATGGGGTGTGATGTGGCGACGGGAGATGTCGAGGATCAGGCATGCTGAGGCGTTCTGGATGCATTGAAGTCATTTCAGGAGTTTGGCTGGGGCTCCTGGGTAAAGTGCGTTGCCGTAGTCCAGTCTGCTGCTGATGAAGGCCTGGGTGACCATCCTTCTAGTTTCGGTGGGGATCCACTTGAAGATTCTGCGAAGCATGCGGAAAGTGTTGAAGCAGGAGGAGGAGACGGCGTTGACCTGCTTTGTCATGGAGAGTGTGGAGTCAAGGATGACCCCTAGGTTTTGTGCGTGGTTGGTGGGTGTAGGGGATGCTCCTAGTGCCGTCGGCCACAGGAGTTGTCCAAGCCGAGGGGGTGGAGCCGAGGATGAGGACCTACGTATTGTCCGAGTTCAGCTTCAGTCGGCTGTTCCTCATCCAGTCGGCGATGGCCTTCATTCCTTCGTGGAGGTTGGTTTGGGGGATGTGGGGGTCCTTGGTGAGCTGTGGTAAATAAATAAATAATACCTCTATTTTTGACTAGATATACAATAACGGATAGCTCAATAAATAAGAGTCAAGATTCGAGGTAGCTGGAGTTTGCAGGTTTAATACAGCATAAAGGACAGGAACAGGACAACCTGCACAGGAATAGGATGGCAGCGCTGCCTGGGGCAGGGACAAAGGAATGGTAACTTTTAATAACAGTGCACAAGTATATATACTTAAACAAAATACATGATGTTCAATACAATAGGCGTAGCAGTGGGCAGGGCCTGTAGCAGTCGCGAAAGATAAGGCAGAAAGTAGGTGTAACAAGAGGCGTGAACAGGGCGTATACATAGACATGTGATGTAAACGTAACGGAATATGTCATAAATGGGGCGGAAACATGGAGGGGGCTACCTAAGGAGCCGGGACCTCTAACCTAGTGGTGCGCGCAAGCTGGCAATGACGTGTTACTAGGAGAAGCTGGGGGCTATGACTTCTGAGCTAGAAGGAGAGACGAAAGTCTGGAGAGTCAGAGCGACATGTACATAAACACTATCTAGTATCTGATGTTTAGAGAACATGTTGATAGAATCCAAAAGTTATCAGGGCAAAGGCTAACAGACACTAAGACTGGTGCATGCATAATTCTACATGTAGTGTGTGTTGAGGAATATTAAATGACCATTAATACAGTATTTCTCTTACATGGAGACGTAAAGGCTAGACGATGACTGAAACTATTGATGCGATTCAGTAGCTTAGGAATGCAGAGAAGGAGAGCTGGACTGATAACTAGAATCATAACATACTCTTGGCAGACTGACAGGCAGAGCCAGGCCGAGCCGGGCACTGTGAGGCAGGAAGTAAGTGAAGGGTCAGGGATACAGGTGGGGGCTGTATCGCTCCTCGGAGAGGGTTCAGGAGACAGGAGCTGAATCTGAGTCCGGGCCCTTTTGAGGCCTAGAAACGGGGATTTTTACAATGAAATAACGTGCACACTGTGAAACGCGGCAACATAACTTTACATAGGCCTGATGCTCGTTGTATTCACGAAAACTAGGAACTGGCATACTAAAGATGGACACAGCTGTAATTGCGTCTTTAATCGATCATAGGGAATACATATGCATATTAATCATGCACATATAACATAAGATGGGGAACACGTAGGGACACAGAACATGGCAAAATTTAATTTTCCACATTCCCTCCTTGTCACTACGTTTCCATCAGGAAACATCAATATTCATGATACCATCTATCATTTCATACAGTATCATTTGCTCGTCTCGAATTGTCTTGGAACGGGACTTAGGACTAGGACTTGGAATACAGGATGTAGCACAAATGCCGCAAATCGCAGGGCCACATTGTAAACAGAGGCAGCAACTGAATATGATCGCTACTGCAATACCTAGAAATGACAATACTTTCCATCCCCAGGCAGAAATTATACTCCAAAACCAACCGGACCATGTCCAGGTGCCTGGATTCTGGTGTAACTGATGGGCGATTTTATGAAGTCTGGTTATAGCTGAATAAACAGACGGCGCGTTATTAGGAATGAAAATGCAGCAACTAGATCCGATGACTCTACATGCTCCTCCTCTATCGGCCAGTATGACGTCAAGAACGAGACGATTTTGGAGCACGACAAATCTCATAGCAGATTGCTCTTCGGTTAAGTTACCTAGGGCAGAGGCAGTCTCATTCACTACTGCTTCAAGGGTTCTTGTTAACCTACGGATTAACTTACTATTCTGGATAGGTCCTATAAAAAAGAAGAATCCTTTATTGAAATCTGTATACTGTTCTAGAGCAGTTTCAGTTTGATCGACAATCGGGGACTCAATCTCCCTTCTATGTCTAATGTGTACTAGATGTGTGTTTCTATGATAATCGGATGGGGCTAGGAAAACTGGTGGCAGTAGGAAGGCAATGTAACATGTTCCATCCCAATCGAGGGGCAGACGAACATATGCGGTCTGACCACAAACAAAATAAGAATGACGTGAAGCTTTGAAAATAGATTTCCCACTGTCACTATACTTGACAATAGTAGTACAATCACTATGTCCTACATGTGCGGAACCATTATTTCGGACACATAATTCGCCTTTGACTGGTAGTACTGAAATAGCAGGTAAGTCTGGAGTAGGATCAGACTGAACATTCAGAACCATGAAATTCGAAGAATAATTACCCAAATTATAAACTTCATTTTCTAGATCTAACCCTGTTCTGTGGGGAAGACCTTGCTTGTCTGGAAAACATGTACTGTTCAGAAGGGACATATCATTTGAAGATGACGTTAACATGGACCAGGCTCCACATGAACCATTATTTGAAAACGGATAAGGAAACAGTGGCAGAACTCCCTTCGGTGTCTGGAAAGGGGGGAGTCGACCACACACCCAACAATTAGTGGCATTGCTGGTCTGGTGTGAATAATGTAACATACGGATAAATGTATTGTTGCGCATAGCAAGACGATAAGATAGTTCATGAGGAGGCAGATCACTAAACGTGTGCTCTACTGTAGCATTAGAATACTTATTTACATGAGAAATTGGAAAACATAAATGAAATGCATAACTTGTACAGGTAATCATTAAACTCAAAAACAATATAAAACTTAGAAAAACGATACATCGGATAGAGTTTTGACTAACTCTCTCACTATGGGGGTCTATCTCATACATGTCAGATACCTGTCTAACCGTTTCACCCAGGGGGACTTAGACAATTAAACTGGCTGACTTATTTTACTAGACCGGAGCTTACTTTTATACTCCTGCTGTGGAGTTTTCTCTAACAGGGAATCCTTTGAATCAGAGTCAATAGCGGGACAGTCCTTGATAATAGTATCTTGGCAGTCTTTAAAATCTTGACAATCCTTGGAAATGTTCTTGGAAACAGTTTTTAGTCGGAGTCCGTGAAATTTCTTGACATGCGACAGGTGCACCCACCCCTTCCGGCCTTCCAACTTGACGGCAGTGCGGGTGGTCAAAAGGACTAACTTCGGTTCCTTCCAGCGAGGCTCCAGCGGACTTGAACGATCGAAATTCCGGACAAGCACTAGACTTCCTGGAACGATTTCATGCGGTTTCACCTCGGTATTGTCTGGAAATGCGGTGGCGACCTGTGAACGACAAGAGTGTAGGGCAGACATCAAGGAAGCTAGGTAATCTGTCAGCATATTACTGGAAACATCGGTAATACTTCGGGGTCTGGGTGTACCCCACATATTCGGGGGGCGGCCGAATACGACCTCATAAGGGGACAGACCTGATCTGGAATGTGCGACCATGCGCATATAAAATAGAGCGACTGGCAGGGCAACTAACCAGTCTACACCTTTTTCTTGACAGACTTTGGCAATACGGATTTTCAAGGTTTGATTATGTCTCTCTACGAGACCTGCTGCTTCAGGATGGCGTACACAATGAAACTTCCACTGGTACCCTAGTAAAAGGGAAACGTGCTTCATAAGTTCGGATGAGAATGGCTGGCCGTTATCTGAGTACACGACCCTAGGGAGTCCATAACGGGGGAAAAATTCACGAACCAACTGCTTGGCAGTGGTCGCGGCTGTATAATCTGGGACTGGATATGCTTCTGTCCACCTGGACAAAGCGCATACAACTACAAGGACATACTTGAAACCTCGACATCGCTCCATCTGAATATAATCCATCTGGAGGACTTCAAAAGGGTGGTCAGGAGGCTGGAATCCACCTTGTTCCACCGGAACACTTTTACCTGGATTGAACTGACAACATATCATACAGGTACGGACTTTCTGCTTGGCTGCAGCTCGTAAATGCTTGTTGGACCAAATGTTCTGGATACTGTCTATCATGGGTTTTTCTCCTAAATGTGCAGGACTATGTGCGGTATTGATAATGACTTGAACCATAGAGTCGGGGAGAAACCATGTGGCCTTTCCCTTCGTCAACCATCCCTGATCTGTCTGGACCCCTCCTTGTTCGGACCATTTCTTAATTTCTTCGGGAGTAGCATGTAACTGGATATCTATGACATCTTGAGTAGGGTCCTTGACTGTCATACAAGTAGTCTGTTCTAGAGTGGATGTCGGTGTCTTGTTAACTGGTATGTCTGGTGTCTGTGCTGTAAGCTTGGCTGTTCGATCTGCTAGATCATTACCTTGAGAAATAATGTCAGTGACTTTCGTATGTGCTTTGCACTTCATGATAGCGATAGATGTCGGTAAATGTATTGCGTCTAACAGAGCTTGAATAAGGAACCCATGCTGAATCTTGGTTCCATGAGAAGTCATGAAACCTCTCTCCTGCCAGAGCACTCCAAAGTCGTGTACGACTCCGAATGCGTAGCGTGAATCTGTGTAAATATTAACTTTCAGGTTCTTGGCATGTATGCAGGCTTGTGTCAGAGCGACTAGCTCTGCTGCTTGAGCAGACAGGGTGTCAATACGGTGTGTCTCTATAACTTCAGTCTCAGTAGTCACTGCATACGCGGCTACTAGTTCTCCTGTACTTGTTCTCATACATGAACCATCCACATAAAGTGTCAGGTCGGGATCTGGTAATGGAATATCTGTCAGGTCTTGTCTTGGCTTTGTCATGGTGTTAACTACTTCCACACAGTCATGTGTGGCAGGATTTGAAGTAACTGACGGTAACAGTGTAGCAGGATTTAGAACGTTGCAGCATCTGATTTCTATGTGTGGCTGGAACAGTGTCAGTTCATAACCTGTCAAACGTGCAATAGTCAAGTGCTGAGTCTGTGTTCGGTTTAAAAGAACTTCCACGGAGTGTGGAACTTGTACTGTCAGGGAATGTCCTAACACTATGGAATCACTTTGTCTGATAGCTAGTGTTGTGGCTGCAACTGACTTGAGGCACGCAGGCAGAGCCTGGGCTACTGGATCTAATGTGCTCGAAAAATAAGCACAGGGCTTGTATTGTCCTGCTTGATCTTGGGTGAGAACAGATAATGCAGTACCATCACGTTCTGTGACAAAAAGTGTAAAAGGCTTACTGTAGTTCGGTGTTGCTAAAACAGGTGCTTGGCATAAAGCTTTCTTCAACTCATTAAAACTAAGTGTATGTTCCTGGGTCCAAGGGAGGACAGTCGATACGGCTGCCTCCTGTGTCGTTAACTGTATCAGTGGTTTGGCTAGAAATGCATACTGAGGAATCCATTGTCGGCAATAAGAAGTAAGGCCGATAAAAGCACGTACCTCCTTCTGGGTCTTGGGCTGAGGAAGACTCGCTATTAACTGGATACGGTCGGGTGTCAACTGCCTACCCCACTTGGACAGTAAGTGGCCTAAGTAGATCACTTGCTGGACACAGAATTGAAGCTTTGAAGGGGACACCTTGTGCCCCATCTCGGCTAGGAAGTACAGAACTGTAAGTGATGCTCGCTCGCAAGCACGTTCAGAACGGGCTGTGATCAGTAGATCATCGACATATTGGAGCAGGGCAGTGTCAGTTGGCATGTGAATATTGTCTAGTTGTCTCTTAAGTGCTTGACTGTAAATACTAGGACTTTCTGTGAAACCTTGAGGAGCTCGTGTGAATTTATAGCTCCTTCCATTTAAACAAAAACCGAAAAGGTACTGGCTGTCTGGATGAATCGGAACACTGAAAAATGCATTCTTGAGGTCGATTACGGTAAAGAATATTGCCTCAGGGTCAATAGCTGTCAATAGGGATGAGATATCTGGAACAACTGGGTACTGGGGAATGATACATTTATTGAGTTCTCGAAGGTCAATCACTAATCGATATACTGGGGGTGCATTTGGATCAGTACGTTTCATGACTGGAATGATAGGAGAATTACATACATTGGAGTCAGTTTCTGCAACTACTCCTTGAGCAATGAGCTCGTCAATAATTTTGGATAAGGCTGCTACAGCCTCAGGTGGCAATCTGTACTGTCTGATTCGTGGTAACACTACACCTTGCTTGAGAGTCACACGATGGGGTGTGATTTGCATAAAACCAACATCAGTTGGACCTTGCGCCCATAGATGCTGCGGAACATTAGACAATCTTGGATCAAAATCTCGTAAAACATAGTGACCCTTGAAGTCACGTAAAAACAAACGTATTCCCTCTGGGGAACAACAAATAACTGCACCTAATTCTTTCAATGTCTTAATGCCTAACAAATTTTCTGGACATGACTTAGTAAGTAATAGATCAGTAGTTCGGGACAATGGACCTACTTCTAGAGTAACTGGTTTGGAAATCTCGTTAACTATTGGCTTTCCTGAAAATCCAAGGGAAACATTTCTAGAGCCTGAGAGCGGAGCCCCTGGAACCTCGTCATGACTAATAGTCGTCCTACTTGCCCCTGTATCAATCAAAAACTTTCTGTCTTTCCCTAATACTTGACTGTGAACATAGGGACCCTCTTGATCTACAGGAATCTCGATGAGAGGCAAGCCTACCTCCCTCTCTAGGCTGTTTCATGAATACGCTTGATACTCTGGATACTCGGACTGTGCATACTGGTACATCTGCTGTGTAACATGCTGTGTTGCAGCTATAGGCTGCGGTGCTGTAACTGTCTGTGGTGTATTCTGTGGTGACTGAGAAGTCTGTGAAACTTGTTCTTGTCTAGGCGGACGTGGTCTTTCTTTAGTCTTACCAGTGGCTATGTTGTGTTTCAGAACTGCACACTCGTTTATAAAATGACCTGGCTGTTTACAATAATTGCAGGTCCCTTTAACGGGAGCTGCAGGATGACTGGCTTGATTCGGACCCCTCTTCTGACTGTCTTGTGGAACAGATTGTGCAACTAGTACTTTCATTTTCGTGTCTTTCATACGTCTTCTCTCGTGTTCTTGCTCTTCTCTGATTCTATTCTGGTGATACTGGAGCATCTGTAACATCTGTGACGGGGTACTAGCTTGCCATGTACTTTCGACCTTCAAAACTCGATTCTTAACTTGTGGACTTGAATTCTCGACTAATTTAGTAACAAAAAGATGAGGGTATGACTCGCTACTCGTCTTTAAACCACTGTTTATTATAAAACATTTCTCAAATCTAGAATAAAAATCACTAGTGTCTTCGTCTTGTTTCTGTTTACAGGCTGAGATTGCATCCCAGTCTTCCTTTTTAGTGGCTAATAATCTAGGCAAAACTTGTATCAATAATTCTGGTAGTTCTTTACATTTGTCTCCAAGACCGGTACCTGGTACTCGTATCTTATCTTCAGCTTCTAGAGCTGTCCAATCGATCTTTTTCTCTCCCACCTCCCAATCCTTTTCCTTGAGTTTTTCGTATATGCCCGCAGGCAACAGGACTTTTAACATTTTAATAATATCAGGATACGTGTATTCTCCCATACGGAGCATGTCTTTTAATTCACGGTGGAACCCTGCTGGATCTTTGTCGTGACAGGGAATTAACTTTTTCATCTCTAAGAGTTCCATCTTTGTAATCGGGGTGTAAACAAATACTCGTTGCATTTCACCACCCGCTGTCCTAACTGGGTGTACTTCTCGTAACGGATGCTGTCTGTCTATGTAAAAGGGTTTACTTTCTGGGGGTGAGACGTCAACAAAATGCGGGTTCAGAAACGTTCTATATTTGTGGCGCTGTTCTAGAATGATACTAATTAAGTCGGTACCTAGACCTCTCCATTTATACTGGAGTAACTCGTTCAGGATATCATGTAACGGACCTGGATCAGAATGTTGACCCTCATACAGCGTAATGAGGTGCTGGATCATATACATACCCACCAGTCGCTGCTCGGCTGGGGGCAGTTTCAGAAACATTTGTGCCACTATTTCGTCTGGAAAAGTGGTAGAATCAGTAATCCATCGGACTGCTGATCGGGCTAGTTCTTGTTCATGCATGGTACTAAGTTCACTATAACCGATTCGTGATTTCAGAATGTGATCGGTAGCTTGAAATACTTGCTCTAGAGAACCTTGTTCTGGTGCTGGAAGAGGAACAGTTTTCTTGTGTTCTAGGCGTAAATGTCGGTCTGGAAATCTAGATTTACCTACATACGCTATTCTGGCGGTATTCTCGTCTTCCACCTCTTCAGTAGAAGAGTCATTTTCTTTCTCGCTTCCTAGAGCTTCTTTGCGTTGTTCGTGTAACCTTATTATTTCTTTACGTATTTTCTTGTACATACTCTCTATACTATTGAGTGTCTTGTGCTTACCCTCGGCTATATTATCACTCCACCTTGTCAGGACTTTCATTTCGGTCGGATCTTTAGTCGGGGAATCTTGTTCCCGTATTAAACAATTGATCAGAAACTTTAATAACATGAACTGGATCTCAGCTTTCCTGAGAGACATGACTTCACCAATACTTTCTGGATCATCCCCTGTACGGATGAAACGATATATTCTGTCTAGATCTTCTTTCATATTTAGTAGGGTGTCCAAATACTCGGTCACCCGTCTTACACGTAATGAATATATAACCATACTATCATCACCTGGGACCGGATCATAACGGCATTCGGTAAGAGCTCGTCTGATATCTGCAACAGACTGATGTTTGGGCGTGCGCTGTAACGCACGTTCATGTAACTCGACTGACGTTACACGTTTGTGTGGCGGCGGGGTACCCGGAGGACCTCCTCCCGCAGCCCCTAAACTGGAATCGTCGACTGATACTCTTCGTGCTGGCAGAGTGACCAGTGTAGCGGGTACTTGTAATGTAGGCTGGACCGGGGGTACCGTAACAGATGCTGTAACAGGTGACTGGAGGAGCAGGATTTACATTATTTACAGGAGCTGGCGGAACAGGATTTGCATATTCTGGGACTGTGTCGTCCAAATAGGACGAGAGAAAAATATCAGCTGCGGTCGGTTTGTGACGTAGCTTGGTCGGAACTAAGGGTGGCGGAAAATTACTGGATGCCTCCGGGGTTGCTTTTGGCAAGCCCTCGGCAAGAAGAGGGTACATACCCTTAATAAGGGCATTCCTCTGTCTGTCTGACTGTTCGGTTTTAACTCGTTCACCTATTTCGATTAATTCCCTTTCTTGGGCTCTTTCTGAGGATTCTCTACTTAATTCTGACTTTCTGATTTCTTTTTCGGTTCTTTTATGAGATTCTTTGCGCCATAACTCGATGGCATCTTTCTGTGACTGTCTGGCTTTCTTTTTCCATAATACTTCTTCTACTCGCATGATGCACTCGGCATCCCATGTGCCTGATACAGGCCATCTATATTTCTCTTCTAATTCCTTAGTGTACTCGACCCATAAGTCTAGATATAATATGGCACTTATGCCATGCTTTTGATACATAAAATGACCTGGACTGTCCCTAGGCGGGACAGGAACTGCTTCTTCTAACAGACCTTTTCTAGTTGTTAACTGACGTAACTTGGAAAACAATGGCATGACTGGGCTGGAGTCTAGACACAATACAATACACAATGAACACGATAATTACTGAAGAAACACCACTTTCATACCACGACATTGAAATACATGAATGACATTTAGGATAACAGTTCGGACAAAATACTACCTGGAATACTGAAAACAGAATACATGAATTTCTCGAGAACAAAACAGGCTAGAACAGAAACTAGATGCACTGCTAAAACAGTACGAAACTTACAGGTCTCATAAAGAGACACGTCAGGACCCGCATCCACCTAAGTGGACACTTCGTGTTGGATCTGTGTACCCAAACCCACGGACCAGAGACAATGCAATTGACCCTGTCTAGATACTACCCCAGCAACGGTACTAACCGGGCAGCAAGAACGGAAGGCCTCGGACTGGACTGGACTGCTACGACGACGGACGGACGAACTTCGGACTTCTGTTACGGGTGGGCCTCTGGATACCTCGGACCTTGGACTCTCGGCTTGGGCTCTGGTCGGGACTCGCCGCGTTCCTCCACCGCCTCGTCTGGATGCTGGACCGCAACCTCCGTCTCCTCCGTGGGCCTGAGGGATACTTGAAGCAGAAATATCTGCACGTGCACGGTATGGTTCCGTCACGGCTGCAGAGGATCAGTGGGCTTGCGTGGCTTCTCCGGCGCGTGGGGAAAGGGCAAGTCCCTATTCGGGCGCCATTATGTGGTAATAAATAAATAATACCTCTATTTTTGACTAGATATACAATAACGGATAGCTCAATAAATAAGAGTCAAGATTCGAGGTAGCTGGAGTTTGCAGGTTTAATACAGCATAAAGGACAGGAACAGGACAACCTGCACGGGAATAGGATGGCAGCGCTGCCTGGGGCAGGGACAAAGGAATGGTAACTTTTAATAACAGTGCACAAGTATATATACTTAAACAAAATACATGATGTTCAATACAATAGGCGTAGCAGTGGGCAGGGCCTGTAGCAGTCGCGAAAGATAAGGCAGAAAGTAGGTGTAACAAGAGGCGTGAACAGGGCGTATACATAGACATGTGATGTAAACGTAACGGAATATGTCATAAATGGGGCGGAAACATGGAGGGGGCTACCTAAGGAGCCGGGACCTCTAACCTAGTGGTGCGCGCAAGCTGGCAATGACGTGTTACTAGGAGAAGCTGGGGGCTATGACTTCTGAGCTAGAAGGAGAGACAAAAGTCTGGAGAGTCAGAGCGACATGTACCTAAACACTATCTAGTATCTGATGTTTAGAGAACATGTTGATAGAATCCAAAAGTTATCAGGGCAAAGGCTAACAGACACTAAGACTGGTGCATGCATAATTCTACATGTAGTGTGTGTTGAGGAATATTAAATGACCATTAATACAGTATTTCTCTTACATGGAGACGTAAAGGCTAGACGATGACTGAAACTATTGATGCGATTCAGTAGCTTAGGAATGCAGAGAAGGAGAGCTGGACTGATAACTAGAATCATAACATACTCTTGGCAGACTGACAGGCAGAGCCAGGCCGAGCCGGGCACTGTGAGGCAGGAAGTAAGTGAAGGGTCAGGGATACAGGTGGGGGCTGTATCGCTCCTCGGAGAGGGTTCAGGAGACAGGAGCTGAATCTGAGTCCGGGCCCTTTTGAGGCCTAGAAACGGGGATTTTTACAATGAAATAACGTGCACACTGTGAAACGTGGCAACATAACTTTACATAGGCCTGATGCTCGTTGTATTCACGAAAACTAGGAACTGGCATACTAGAGATGGACACAGCTGTAATTGCGTCTTTAATCGATCATAGGGAATACATATGCATATTAATCATGCACATATAACATAAGATGGGGAACACGTAGGGACACAGAACATGGCAAAATTTAATTTTCCACAGAGCGAGAGGATCAGCTGGGTGTCGTCGGCGTAGGAGATGATGTTTAGGCGACGTGGACGAGTGGTGCCATGTAGACGTTGATCAATGTTGGGCTGAGAGATGAGCCTTGGGGTTCGCCGCAGATGATCTCGGTGACTTCGGAGTGGAAGGGGGGAGGCTGACGCTCTGGGTTGTCCCGGAGAGGAAGGAGGCGGTCCAGTCCAGGGCCTTCTCTTGGATTCCAGTATTGCGGAGGTGTGCTCTTAGTGTGCGGTGGCAGACTGTGTCGAAGGCGGCTGACAGGTCCATGAGGATGAGGGCCGCGGTTTCTCCGTTGTCGAGCATGTTCCTGATGTCGTCAGTGGCGGCGATCAGGGCAGTTTCAGTGCTGTGGTTGCTGCAGAACCCTGACTGGGATGGGTCCAGGATGTTGTTCTCTCCAAGGAAGCTGGTCAGTTGTATGTTGACAGCCTTTTCTATGACCTTCTCTGGGAACGGGAGCAGGGAGATGGGCTGGAAGTTCATGAGGTCCTTGGGGTCCGCCTTCGGTTTCTTTAGTAAGGCGTTGATCTCTGCGTGCCTCCAGCTCTCCGGGAAGGTCGCTGTCTTGAAGGAGATATTGATGGTTTTCCGGAGGTGGGGTGCGATGGTGCTGCTGGCTTTGTTGTAGATGTGGTGTGGCCAGGGGTCTTCCGGGGATCCGGAGTGGACTGTGTTCATGATCTTGATGGTGTCGTTGTCGTTGATGTTGTCTAGGCGCGCAGGCGGTTGATACGGGTGGTGGTCATGGGAGCGGGGGTGTGGGCTGTTGCCGGGGTGCTGACAGCGTCAAAGGTGTCGTGGATGTCTTCATTCCTCTTCAGAACAGTCAGAACATTCACTCCTCTTCCCAGGACCGTACCTCTTGTGTAACACCCTTTGGTACCTTTAGATTTCTAAGAATGCCTTTCGGACTAATTTCTGCAGCTTCAGTTTTTCAGAGGGCGATGGAGGGCATTCTTGGAGGCCTTCAGGGTGTCAAAATGTACCAAGATGATGTGCTCATCTTTGGTGTGGATCTTGAGGAGCATGATGGGAGGCTGAGGTCAGTATTGAAGAAGTTACGTGATGCTGATCTCACCCTTAGGTCTGACCAGTGCAAATTTGATGTCAAAGAATTAAAGTACCTAGGGCATTTTGTGTCGGCTGCAGGCATCAAACCCAAAGACTCATTGGAAAACACCCTTTGTAATTTGCGCACCCCTTTAAACAAAGAAGAGTTTGTAAAGTTTCTGGGCATGGCTGAATTGTATCACAAATTTGTTCTGAACTTTGCAGGGAAAACCTCTTGTTTGAGGTCTCTCCTTCAGAAGGGAAGCTCCTTTGTTTGGTCCAAGGGCTGTGAGGAAGCGTTTGAGTGCATTAAGAAACATCTGATTGAAACACCTTGTCTAGGAAGTTTTGACCCCACAAAGGTATCTTATCTCATGATTGATGCCAGCTCAAAGGAGTTAGGAGCAGTTCTTTTACAGAAGGTTGATATGGAGGATAAAATGATTCTTTTCGTCTCAAGGCCCTTGAGGGAGGCTGAATACAACTGTTCTGTTGTGGAAATAGAAGTGCTGGGAGTTTTCTGGACGGTGCCACGCTGAGAAAGGTTTTGTGGGGGAAAAGATTCAGAATTCTTACTGACTACAAACCTCTTAGGGAGGTCTTCTCCAAGAAAGGCATTGACTTTGTCTCCCGTGGGATACGGAAGTGGTTTGTGGCGCTACAGTTCTGGCAGACTGTCTGTCAAGGCTCGGGGGTGTGGAGTGTGAAACGACAGATGATGTTGACTGGTTTAGAGGTGAAGAACTGGAGGAAGAAATTAATGTGTGTGTGATTATTGAAGGGTTGATTTCCGAGAGAGAGTGGAGGGAACATCACATGATCAATTTAGACTTGCGGAAAGTCCTAACCATGGTCACAGGAGGCTGGTGTGAGAAGAAGGACTGTGAAGAGGTCCTCGAAGGCTTTTGGCGAGTTAGGGAAGATCTGACGGTAGAGAATGGTCTCCTCATGCGTGGTAGTAAGTTAGTTGCACCCCTTGAAGTAAGGGATAAGATAGTAAAGAGTGCTCACACCTCGCACATGGGCATTGCCAAGACAAAGGATCAGGGAAGCATATTGGTGGGCTGCCATGGATGTACATGTAGAGAGGTTGGTGCGTTAATGTGCTGAATGTGCGTGTTGTGACACGATATTGAAGTCCAGGGTGCAACCCAGGGTGTTTAGGGAACAGGCTACTGGTCCTTTTAGTCTCAAAATCCCTATTTGCGTAATGCTTCCTGTCACATGATGTCATAAGTATGTTAGGTTAGCATTGCGTGGCTAAATAGATACAATTCGCATTTCATGTTGTACAACCCACTTAGCTATCTGAGTAATGAGTAGGCCCCTATGTATACTTGTGACTTCATTTGCATTTGCAGTTCCTATTAGGTTGCTTTAACTAGGCCTAAAGTAGGCCGCAAAATGTTCACGTTGCTTGCCTCAGCAGAATACTGCATTTCGTTATTATTTTCTGCCTGCCTTTCCAAGGCCGCTTTCTAATGTACTGATGAATAAGCCATTCTGTGTGTAATGTTTATCTGTAGGGAGGTTTCTGCTCCCACGTTAAGGAGATGCTGACACCCAGCACCATGGCCTTGAACCCCTGATAGTGTGCACATCTGGCAAGGTGTTAGCTCATCCTACGGTGCACGCATTGTTCCCTGTTCAGCCTGAGCTGTTAGTTTTCCATTGTGGGCGTGGTTGGGGGTTTCTTGGAGGGATAATTGTGCATTACTGACCGTTAGGGGTCAGTCCTTCGCCGAACACCACAGGGTGTGGGTCAGACTGGGCTTGCTCTGCAGAGATATGTTAATAAAGTACGTTTGAATTCTCCACTGTCTGACCGACTCTTCATTTGGGAAGGCATAGTAGGTGGTTGTGTATATAACCCGTGGGGCACTTAGTGGCCCTGTACTTCAGTTGGTGGCTGAACAGGGACCCCACAAATTTGTGGCCCCTCACCCATCAGCTGGTGGCAGGGGCCAGGGTGGTGTCTGGTCCGTTGGGCGGATTGTGGCCCAACATCTGAAGACCGAGCTTGGTTCTTGCAGCTGCCCCGCCCTTCAGATCGGGCGGATCCGTGGCTAGTGGTCACCAGCTGGGATCCTGAGAAGGCGAACCCTGGATTTGACTGTTTGGTCCGGAGATCAGTGGAGAATAATTTGCCACACTCTGAGTGCACCAGGTGAGTGGTTTGTTTCTTTGGTTCTTTGTCCTTTGGTTCTGTGGAAGTGGCACCACATTTAAATGACACTGGCCTGTGGACAGTGCCTGATAACGGTCTTCGGACCGTCTTGAATGACACCAGCCGACGGGCTGAGTGCCTTGAACGGCAGTCTGTGGATGACCCAAAGGTGTGATGATAGTGTGCGAAAGTGACCTGTTCTGGCATGGAGAGTTTATTTTTGAACGCTATTTGCTTGCGTGGAAGTGTTTGTAACAGATTGCTCATTAGTAACGGAATTTTGCAGTGTCTTGGTGGGTCTGCGTACCCTTGAGGGACACAGAGTGCTTGTGAGTGGTCTACTGGGCCAACTGGTATTTGGCTTCTTGAAAAGGTCCAGGACCATTTGCAGACAATCTGCCAGGCCAACTGGGAATTCGGTCCGCGCTTGAAAATGTCTGGGTTAGAACCTGTCCTCTTGAACTTGGAATAGTCTTTGGATTGTGGAGTATGGTTTTTGAACAGTGTGGGTCTCTTTAAAGTGGTGATGCCTTGTTTTAGTAAATGTATGTGTTTTGGATGCCAATGCTGTTTTTCTGATGCCCGATTGGAAGAGAGACAGCCTGCATCTCTGGAGGGTACCCCAAATTTTGACATATATGTCAAGCATGGTATTGGTCCTAATATGTTTAGCACGCTGTGGCATAAGTATACGAGGGACAATGCCAAGCTGCAATGGCGACTTACTGGCTCCTTTGATGAACAAAAATTGGGTTTCTTGCAAGATAAATTGTTCGCTATGAAAAGCAGGCAGTCAATGTTTGATTCAGTAAGAGTGGCAGAAGGAAGCAAAACAAAAACGTATGAGAGCAGAAAAGGAGGAAAGGAAGTGACAGTTGCAAACAATTACGCAGAAAGTAGTGGCATATGAGAGAGGGAAGATAAAGTAAGCAATAGAATGTGCCGACAGGAAGTTTCGATTGCAGACCGAAAAATGTTATGTTACTATGGAAGAAAAAGACGATTTTCTTGAAGAAGTATTGGATTCTTGTCCGCCACCCCTTATGCCCCTGAACGGATATATCCAATAGTCCAGACATCTTCGTCCGCAACCTCTGGGTCTGCCCCCTCCGGCTCCCCTGTACCTAGCTCTGTTGCATCAGCATTATCACGCGGGAAGGGCGGGAGCGGTCGGTTCTCTTGTTTTCCCTACTATCTTGTCTGATGATGCTGCCTCGGCCACTACTATCCCTTTCATCCCTGTAGTGCTATCCTCTCATGTCATGGTACCTGTCTTTGCATCTGCTCTTTCTTCTTTGAATGTGACACTCCATACATTGCCGAATGTGGATACGCCTGTGTGTGGAATGTTTGAGGGGGATTGGGCAGCAGCACGCCATCGTATAGAGAAGGTGCTGTTGCGTTCTGCTGTCGGTACTGAAGTAAAGACGATGGTGGCGAATCAAGTGGCCCTGTGGGGTCGGAATGCGATTTATACTGTGGAAGACATGTGGAGTGTGATGAAAGATTATGAGCCATTTTTGCAGCAACTTGCTCTTAAGCACATGTCGACCACATTGATAGCATTATGAGAACAATATTACAGGGGTGTCGCACCATAAGCTATTTATGACATACGGGACAGGGTGCATGCTACTGCTATGGCCCCAGGTGAAGTTTTTAGTAATGTGAGGATATTAGTAAGTTATCGAGAACGGCTGCCTCAAAAGGTTCCAACAGTAGGGATGCTGCACCCTATGAGGGAAGTTCATCCCATATCATCCCGATGTACCCGAGCTGAGTGATTCCACGAACACAGTAATTAGACAGTGGGTGGATGCTTGATTTCAATAACAATGGATATATATACTCCTTCGAAGAGGAATGAGGTCCTATCCTTAAAGAGCCGGTTGCATGATTCTAGCCTCTCCACAATAATGGTGTTAGCTGACACAGAGTTATTTTTTAGACTGTTGGTACTGGTAGATACCTGGCGACAGGTACATACGCAGGATCATGCGCTGGAACTGGGGGGACATGGGACGAAATAAAGGTGTGGGACAAGGAGTGCAAGCCCGGTGACAAGTCAAAAACAGAGTTGATGGCATTGCGGGCAGGATTATAACGTACATGCACTCCCTTATCCCGCTGAGGAAGGTGGACTGGGATAAGTTGACTGCATGTCGTCAGAAAAAGGATGAGAGCATATCAGATTACTTTACTAGGTTTGAGGGGGTGTTTATGGATTTGATAATATATATAATTTCTTGATAGTATGCTCCATAGAGACAATGAGGATAAGGAGAAAGTGGAGAAAAAGACAAAGGATTTGAAGACAAGGGTGTTGCTGCAGCAGCTTCCGAGGTAGGGGTTAGGGGCTAGTCCAGAGACCACCTCACTCAAACAGTCGCAGGGCTGGTAGAGGTGGTGGTTCCGGCTCACCCGTTGGGTACAACTAGTGTGCGTACTGTAAAAAAGAGGGGCATTGGCGGAATGAGTGCCTGGAATTGTGGCAGAACAACGCAGCACCGGGAGGCCGTGGGTTTAGAGGAAGAGGAGGAGGAGGAGGAGGAGTTCGGGAACAGATGCAGTCAGAGAATGCTTCAGGATATAGACAGAGTGGGAATTATTTTGATGACCCTCAGAGCAGACAGTACTATAATGAGGACTACGACATGGATGAGGTGACGGGGCTGTCTCACAGCTAGGACAGCCAAGGGGAGGGCAAGGGACCAGTTCCGGTGCCTGTCGATCAGTGCGGACCTTATATCACAGCTGATTTGCAGGGCGCCATGGAGAAATGTTTGATTGATACGGGGGCTATGAATAGTTCTGTTTCCCATACACTGGTCTCTGTCTGGGCAAAATAATGTTTCAGTTGGGTTTTCAGGTGTGCCAGTTGTCAGCCCCATTTCTAAACTGCTTGCTTTGACTGTCTGTCCTTTTACTCTTGACTCTCCATTTTTATTGACAATGAACGGTGGTGAAAATTTAATGGGACTGGATCTGTTAAAAAGGTTGCACGCAGCAATGTCTTGCTCTCCAGGCGGCATCTTTATGACAGTTGGGCCTAGATGGCCCCTACAAAACAATGTCTTTCACAAGGTGCGCCCCTCTTAATAGAATTTGACGGTGTCCCACATACGCTGTGGGCCACAGGAGACACAGATGTGGGGCTGCTCCAGATCCCACCAGTGTCTATCAATATGAAGGATAATGTAAAACTGCCCCGTATTCCCCAGTATAAGATTTCCCAATCAGGAGAAAAGGCCCTATTGCAAATTATACAGGATTTGATTAAGACTGGAGTAGTGGAAGAGACAGTGTCTAATGTATGCATTAGCCATATTCTTCCCATTCTTGAAAAGGCCCCTTCGGACTCTTCTGGTGTCCAATCAGATACGTCCCGCTTTGTGATTGACCTGAGCGAGGTTAATAACATTGTGATCCCTCAGTATCCTGTGGTTCCAACTGCAATATTGACAATGATTCCCCACTTGGCAAATTCATTTTCTGTTATCGAATTAAAGAATGCTTTTTTCAGCATCCAAATACATCCAGACAGCAGGTCGCTTTTCAGCTTTGCTATAGCTGGTCGAAGTTTTAGATTATGTTGTGCTCCACAGGGCTATACAGAAAGCCCTAGTATTTATAGTCATGCTTTAAAAGCCCAATTGTATACACTGGAATTTGCTTCTAGTAATGTTTTGTTCCAGTATGTTGATGACCTCCTCATAGCATCAGACACTGAGGAGGGCTGCAAAGAGACCACGGTTAAATTATTGCACTATTTGGCATGCCACGGACACAAGGTGTCCCTTTCAAAATTTCAGTATTGTCGACAGGAGGTCACCTACTTAGGTCACCTACTGTTGACAGTGGGTCACAGACTAACAACTGAACGTATTGCTGCTATTCACAGTATGGCTGTTCCTAGGACGCAACGTGAGGTACGCACGTTTATAGGGATAACATCATATTATCGCCATTGAATCCCAAATTATTCCTTACTAACGAACCCCTTCTTTACCTGACCACCAAGGATGTGCATGAACCCCTGCCTTGAACACCTGAATGTCAGCATGCTTTTGAACATAATAAAAGCTGCGCTTTGCTCTGCTCCATGTTTGGCACCCCTGATTATCAAAAGCCCTTTGTGCTCTATGTCCATGAGACGGATGGTTGCACTCTTTCTGTGTTAACACAGGGTTTCGGTGGTAAGCAGAGACACTGTACTTATTTCTCAGCCATGTTGGATAATGTTGCCAGAGCACTCCTGAGCTGCCTGAGAGCTACAGCGGCTGCTGCAGTTTCTATCAGACAATCGGTAGGGCTTGTTATTGATACTGATCTCACAGTAATGGTACCTCATGCTGTGGATACACTTTTGAATAAGACAAAGAGGCAGCACCTTACTAGTGCACGTCTTAGTGGATATGAATTGACTTTGTTTACACAGCATATTACTACTTTGAACCCAGCCACGTTACTACCTCTCCCGTTGGAAGAAAAGGACAATGACGTCCATGATTGTTTGTTTCAGACTGAGGAGGAAACAAAGGGATGGGTAGACCTGACTGACGTTCCCTTATCTGTACCCCAAGGGGAACTGTATGTTGATGGCTCGTGCTTCAAGCTGCCAGATGGTACCACTACTGCAGCCTATGTAATCGTGACACTGCATTCCGTAGTTGAGACATCCTGCATCCCACACCAATCGGCCCAAGCTGCAGAATTAGTTGCGCTTTTAAGGGCTTGTGAGCTGAGTGAGGAACTGGCTGTTAATGTTTATACAGACAGCCAGTACGCCTTTGGTGTGGCCCGTAACTTTGGGCGCCTCTGGGCGGAGAGAGGTTTCCTAACATCGCATGGACAGTGGATACAGAATACCCCATTGATACAAAGATTGCTGTCCGCTTTGGCGCTCCCTGATAAGTTAGCAATAATAAAGTGTAGTGCTTACAAACCCATTACAGATGATGTGGGGAGGGGCAATGCGTTTGTGGACCAAGTTGCCAAGGATGCAGCAAGATCAAAAATGACTCAGGTGATTGTAGCTGGTCCCGCTAGGTTGATTCCGGATAATGTCATGTTTGAGGATACACTGGACAATGTCAGAGAAATTCAAGGTGGGGCTACTGTAGACAAATTGGCAGTATGGGAGGAGGGGACAGGCCGATTGGACGAAAATGAGCGTTGCATTGATCTGTCAGGAAAGCAGCGATGGTTACTTCCTATGCGCTTCCTGTTGTTACAATGGCCCATGGTCCAGCACATATTAGCAGTAACGGAATATGTAAATTGTTAGACCCTATATGGCAAAATGATAATATTAGCAAGGTAGCTCAGCACCTAGTGAAGACTTGTATTATTTGTTTGAAGCACAATTCATGAAAAGGCATTCCTACGCCCACTGGTAACTTTGCCCCAGCTTCCTTCCCATTTGAGGACCTTCAAATGGATTATATTGAAATGGAACGAGTCACTAATTTGAAGTACGTATTAGTGGTGGTCTGCTCAATCAGTAAATGGATCGAGGCCTACCTTACTAAAGAGAATACAGCTGTGGCGAAGGCCCTTTAAAAGGAATACTTCCCGCGCTACGGATTGCCCCGCATGATCTGGAGTGATAACGGAAGTCACTTTAATGCTAAAGTGATTGAATTAGAGTGCAAGGGTTTACAGATTACACAGACGTTTCATGCAGCGAACCACCCCCAGACAGCAAGCCTGGTTGAAAAGTACAATGGTACTCAAACTGAAACTGGCAAAGATTCAAGAAAGTACAAGATTGCGATGGCCAGATGCGCTTCCCCTAGCCCTGTTATCTACTAGAGCAACTGCACATTCCCGAATAGGATTGTCGCCCTATGAAGTGGTTTACGAGCACCCTTCTAATATCTGAGGCATTCCAAGACTCAAGCATTTATTTTTCTGAGATAGAGTATCCCTTGCTTCTCGATTTTTTATATGAGTTGTCTAAAGATCTCCGTTCTCTTCACCAACAGGTGCATGCCACATTGCGACCAGTACCAGATGGGCCCGGGCACTGCATACAGCCCAGCGATTATGTAATGATCAAGAATTTTCAGAGGAAGAACAGTCTGGAACCGTGGTGGAAAGGCCATTGATCGTCTTGCTTGCCACCCGCTCCTCAGTAAATGTGTAAGCAAGGAAGCACTGGGTGCACGGAAGCCACGTAAAGAGAGTGCCACTCTCGCTTCCATATGACCGCTGAGTCAGCGACGGCATTCCTGATCAAGAATATGGGCAGGTGCCCCGATTTGTTCCTTTCTCTAATGCTCTATTAAGGGGGGCGAAGACAGATGAGGAGAGTGACACAGTCCTGCTTAAAGCAGTTCCTAAGGAGATAAGGGCTGCCTCAGATCACTCTGCCCCCAAAACGCCTGTTTCAGAGCCCAGATCTTTGCCTGACCCTGAGTTCCTACCCCTCTTTGCTGATGACACAGTGCCAAGTGTAACTTGGTATAACTTACGGCCCAGGAAGAAGAACGGGACAACAGCTGAACAGTTTAGGAGCTAGGGAAGGACTTGAATTTAGGGCACAGGTGCTGTGCCTAAGGTGCCTGTTAGAGTAGAACGAACGTCATTGGTGCACTGTGTGTGAACACTGGACAGGATTCATTGAGGGTATCCTCCAAGGAGGGAGGGGTGCCCTATCCTGCAAGAAGAGACTTTTGAGTTCAGAATACGAGCTCAGCGAGCAGCTCCAACGCCAGTACTCAACTGCACCTACGCCTGGTGAACAATAGGAGTCTACCAGTGCAGGGTCATTAAATGGACACTGGAAAGAAGATTTTGCTTTTGTTCCCTCTGATAATGTAGTTACAATAGTGGCTCTAGCCTGTGAACATTTTTTATCCTTATAGTACGTATAGGTTGTTTGAAGTTTTATTGAAGTTTTATTGAAAATGCTCCCTTGTGGCCATCTAATTATGAGAGAGGAACAGCCCCTGATGGTTCCACCACCTAGACAGAATGGTAATGGGTGGTCCGGGTGGTCAACAGGAAGTAAGGTAGGGGTGGTAGTGTTTATCCTCATGGTGATGAAAATGCTGCTCGGGTGGTTTGGTATTTAGAGGAACAGCATCCGTTGCATATTTTATGGTTCAAATGTCTTTATTGATTTTTAAACACATAAGCATATCCATATACAATTGGCTAGTGCCAGGCAATATCTATGCAATACAACCGGACAGTGTCAATTGAGGGCACGAGCCCAGCTTCAGACAGAATCAGTTTGTTGCATGTATATGGAAGGAAACAATAATAAGCAGAATAAGGAACAAAACAACCCTCTTTCCTTAGAAACCCGCCTCTCCCCTGGTCCAGTGTCCCTTATCTTTCGCCGACCCCCTCCCCTTCCTCCCTGCCACACTAACACCCTGATGACCCATTTAGCAATCCGTCTTCCGTGGTTCTGTAAGACGTAGCAATCTAAGATATCGTGGGCATGTTACTTTACTCCATCGCCAAGAGCGACAGAAATGGGTGCCGAAGCTCATCATAGGTAGATCCCTCTCCCGCCATCGTAAGGGTCAACTTCTCCATTCCATTCCACATGCCACAGTCGATGAAGCCAACCCGCGAAGGAGGGTATGTTGGGAGTGCACCAATGTGTAAGTATATTTTGTACCCCTGAGCCTAAAGCAATAGATATCTGTCTGCCTCTACGGGATTTTAGCGGGTAAGTTAGGGGGTTAGGAAGACCCAAGAGCACATTAACTGGAAAGCGCGGAATTTCTGTCTCAAAATGCTTATCCACTTCCGCCAGCACCTGAGTCCAGTAAGGTTGGATATGTACGCATTCCCACAACAAGTGCCCCAGAGTGCCTACTTGGCCACAGCCACGCCAGCAGTTCTTCTCTCGTTGACGATCCAGTGCATGTAGCCTCTCCGGAGTATAGTACCAATATGTCACTACTTTTGTGAAGGTCTCCGTCAATCCCATATGGTATGCAGAATGTCGAGCCCGATAGTATATCCCCTCCCACTCTTTGCAGCTGAGCGTCCTGCCAAGTTCTCTCTCCCACCTTTCTCTGCCAGGACTATACGTGTGTGTCCGGTGCATATTTTAGTGGGAACTACCCCACCCCATCTGAGCATATGTTTGTTTCATTAGCCCGGCATAAGGAGAGACACTGACAGACCTATGTTGATAATGCATTTATTAAAATGCTTCATCAGGTGCCCAGTACCACTAATACCACAAATTGTTTGGTGATTTGCTAGTCTCTTTGCCGCTATCATATTTAGGTAGTTGCGAGGCCTAGTTCCTAGTTGCTTTCCGTGGTGTATATGCATTATTATGGCAATGTTATGAAAATGGGAGCGGATGCTTTTGAAGCAGTGCTGTAGTATATAGTGATACACCAGGGTTATACGCCTGGGAAGGATGGTAAAAAGGATACTCTGCATCCCGACGCCTGTAGGAATTTGTTCACAGCTAACGAGAATGTGAAGATTTTGCAAGGTGAGATGTTAGACTTCAAGGGGTTCAATGTTACTGAGTATTTGAAATGTTTCCAAGAACGAAACATTACAGAAGACCAAGCCATGCCCGAACCAGTGATCAATGCCTTAGCCAGTTTTTGTGTCGAAGGTTCAGGGAATGTACCAGTGGGGCAGTGCATTTGTAGTAACACCTATAGGTTGAATATAAGTAGTAGCCCGCTTTTGCTTACACCTCCAAATGTATATTTCATCTGTGGAGACAGAGCTTATACTTGGCTTCCTAGGGGCTGGTCTGGTCATTGCTATGTCTCTTTCCTCTTGCCTCCCATTTACATTGCCACGCCCAGTTATCACAAACATGGCAAGTTACAGTGAAGAGATCTCCATGTCTACAGAGTTAAGAGAGTGATTGATTCAGATGAGATCGATCAGACAGATACTTCTCTCCAGCAAATTACGGACATAATGAAGGGCATTATACCGTTCTGGGGTCCCATATTCAATATCCGCAATATACGTCGCTTGACCAGAGTAGTTGAGGGAGAGATTAACACTACTGCGAGTACATTGACTAATATCACATTTGAGCTTCAGGCTATGAAGCTCGTTGCTCTTCAAAATAGGATGGTTATAGATGTCATACTAGCTGATGGGGTGGAGCTTGCTGCGTCATCGGCAGTAGTTGCTGTGTTTTAATTCCTGATTCTGCCCCTACAGTATACTCAGAAATACAGAATTGCTTCAGAAATACATGAGGATAATGGTTCATGGTCCATATCAGGGTGGTTCTGGGACCTGCTGACATCATGGGGTTGGAAGATACTCCTTGTCCTGATAGTTATCACAGGCGTCATCTTCACATGTTTCCTTTGTATTATCATCATTCCAGCATGCAGTACCTATTGTATGAGCAAAATAATACCTGCTCCGCAAACACCAGGACATGATGCAAAGGCTTCATCTATGATGATGCAAGAAGTTCAGGATCTGATGCTGATTGATGAAGGCATCTTCAAAAACTAGTATTATTGATGCGTTCAAGAGTGTTGTATTCCTCTGTTATATCCTGAGTGTTATATCCTGTGTGTGCCTATTGCTTCCCTCCCCTCGACCACTCCCCTTAGGATTGTGAAGATCCTACCTGATGCCAATTAAAACATTTCAAATGTAAGGGGAGAAATGGTTAACTGTCAGGTGTCAAATGCTTTGCGCCTTGTCCCAGACGTCGACAAACCCTGCGCGTTACCGAACATCATTGCGGAGGCTTATAAGACCATTGGCCACAATAGTTTGGGTGTTAAGCCTTTTGCTAAATCAGCAGCACAACCGCAAACTCAGACGGCGAAGTCTACTAAAGACGACCATCCAAATTTTCAAAAACAGAATTGGAAGAATAAAAAACAGGGGAAGCAGCAACAGAAACAAGGGTTTGCGTCCTGCGTCACCGATACCAGTGTCTACTGAGCGCACTTATGATTTGCGTGACTGGGCGAGAATTAGGTCTCCTGATAGATTTCAGGTTCCTGATCAACGTTCTCCTCGTTCTTCACAGGAAACCTAGGGCACACAAGCCGGTGGAGGAGAACGTGGCAGAGGTTGGGACGCCCCACAAGGACGTGCCCGACTGATGGTAAAGACAAGCAGGACGACTTTCCACGTCAACGCCCTCAGGTTCAGAAAAATAAAGTTGCTGCGTTAACCGCAAGGTATGCCACTGATAGTGAGAACACAGGTTCCGAACCTGACATGGGCATTAACACTGCTAGACAGCGCAGCAGAGATTACAATAGCGCGGCAAGCACTCCTTCCATATCTGAAGGTAACAGCAATTGACACTTTCATCACAGTGGAAGCTGCTGACACTAGAGTGGCTCCCCCTGACAGACTATATGACATAGTTCTTTTGATAGAAGGTGACATACAACGTGTAATAAAAGGGATTTTTTGGGAAAATCTGACCTCTGCATATGACATTCTGTTAGCTGAGGCAGACTGGCACCCGCCTTTAGTTTTGGCCGCTCCGAGAGGGGAGGAGGTGATCCTCCTTAGTTTTTCACACACAATGCCCAAGGAACGGGCGCAGAACTTTGCAGAAGAGTAGGCTCTGGTGCTTGCACGAGTGTTGTACCGTACTCAGGTCGGGTTGGATAAACTTTCTCCCAGCTACGAGATTCCATTGCGGTCGATGCCACAGCCACAACCCCAATATCCCATGCGGCGAGAGGCTAAAGCTCCAATTGCGGAAATCCTTGAACAATTAGAATATCAAGGTGGGATTGAGACATGTGTGTCACCCATGAATAATCCTCTTTTCACCGTTACTAAAACTGATGGGTCGTACCGCCTAGTTTTGGATTATCGACATTTAAATTCACATTGTCGTACATGTGCGGTACAGAACAACCACAGTTCAGCTCTCGTTGACAGTCTGGTGCGAAAAAGATTTAAGACCACACTAGACATTTCCAATGGCTTTTTTAGTCATAACTTGTCTTCTATTAGTAGTCAATGGACAGCGTTCACTTGTGGTGGCAAACAAAAACAATTTAAAAGATTGGCCATTGGCTATAAAAACAGCCCAGGCGTCTTTACCGAGCACGTCGTCTCTATGTTAGATGGCATTGACCCTGATACATACTCATATGTTGATGATATTTATATCATGTATGACGAATTATGGCCGCATCCCATTGCGTTGACCGTTGCGGACTTCGATTATAAATGTAACTTTGCTAAATCACATATTGCAGAGTACACAGTGTTGTTCCTGGGCTATGAGCTTAACAATGAAGGTAGGGGTCTTGCACCTCACTTCCTGGAGAAATGCGCACGTTTGCAATATCCTACATCTCTCAAAAATCAACAATCCTTGCTGGGATTTTTTAATTTCGGGCGTACTTACATTTCCGATTATGCCCAGCATATCAAGCCGCTATATGCTTTGATAGAACCAACTTTTACCATGTCATGCTGGCTGCCTGAACATTCAGCTAATCCGCAATATTTTTAGTCTGATCTTCTTGAATCTAAATACTTATTGACTCGTGATAACCACACTTACCTGGTCATAAGAATTGTGCCAGGTGCCGTGGGTTTCACGTACTTGATGTTTAACGAAGGAGACACAGTGCCTATCGCTTACAAGTCGCACTTGTACACTTTGGCTGAAATGCGTTTTTCTTCTGTAGAAAAAGTCTTGACGGCTGTACAAATGGCGATTCTACAAGAGAGAGCGCTGTCACAAGGAAAATGCATGTTGGTTGTCGTACCTCATCCTGCACTTGAAGCAGTGACGAAAGCCAGTGTACCAAATTCTAAAGCTTTACATCCTCGTTGGATACAATGGGCCACCTCGCTGACATCTCCGGATGTCACATTTATCTTTGACCCCTCCTTGCAGACTCAGGAGTTCTTGCAGTATGAGTTTTTTCATCCTGCTCCTCTGTCCATGCGCCCGTTGAGGATTACCATTGTATCATTTACACTGGCGCAACCAGCGATAGAAACTAAGCATTGTATTCAGCGGCCTGCGCAATAGTGGCTGGTACCATGGTGAATGGAGAATTCAAGTCCGATGTCATGCACACGCAGACATTAGGTGACTGTACCGCCCAGTTGGCAGAGCTACGTGCTGTAGTGCTTGCACTGGAGTTTGCAGATCCTCCTGTGACTACTTTAATTGTGAGTGACTCTTACTACTGTGTTCAGTCCTTCAAAATGACTATCGTAATTCCAAAGGTAGCACAATTAAGCACAAAATGCTATGGGTTAGAATCACAGAACTTAAAGACCGTCTACCTCTTGTTAATGTAATTCATACTCTTGGTCACCGGCACGTAGGAGTACACGCAGTTGGCAACAGTCTTGCTGATGAAGCAGCAAAGACCGCAGTGGCAACATATGTAGTAGCAGCAGTTACAAGGTTCAACAGTAAGATTGATGATGAAATCTTGGCAGCTATTGCTGCTACAGAGGAGGGTGATAATTACCCTAGGGGTTTCCCATCTAAATACTCTTATCATTTAAGTCCTGATAAAGTTCCCTATGTGAGAATTAACGACGTTAGTGACAGGCTGATTCACAATGCGGACCCCAGGCTAACCTTGATAACAGTTGCTCGCAAAGGCTTGGCCTCAGCTCATGCAGGCGTTTCAGCGACTATCTCTATCAAACAGCAGTGTTACTGGTGGCGTGGATTGTATAAACAAACTTGTGAATATTTCCTTTCATGTGATATATGTCAGCAGATAAACCTTCGATTGCTGCACGCCCGCCACAGACTCAGCTGTACATGTGTAATAGACCACTTGGTTGTGTTTATTTAGATCACCGTGGTCCTTTTTATTCTGATACTGCGTATAAGTATATCTTAGTTGTAAAGGATTCGTGCACACATTTTCTATGGGTTTGGCCACAAAGGAGTGCTGATGCTCAAACTGTCATCAGGGATTTGCGTGCCTTGTGGGAATTTTTGCAAGTGGCACCTTCCATTCTGACCACGGTCCAGCGTTCGCCTTTAGGGCAGACAAGGAAGCCATGGGGTCTATGGGGGTGCAGGTCACATTTTTGTCTCCAAACCGGCCTGAGGGCAATTGTGTTGTGGAGCGTATGAACCGTGACTTAAAGCAATCTTTGACAGCTAGGGTTTTAGGTACTGGCAGGAACTGGTTTGCCCATTTGTATAGCGTACAAAGTGCACTAATTAATCTCCCTAGAAGAGCTCTGGGTGGGCGGTCCCCATACGAAATGCTCTTTGGCATAAAAATGTTTGTCCCGGACCTTGATGGTCTAGATATAGCAGCGACAGCCGTAACCTTTGACATAGATAATTATTCTGCTGTATTACAGAACCTACAAGAGACCCGAGACAGTCTTGCAAAGGAACATTTGCCCTCCACATCTGGAGCTGAAGCTGCTCTACAGATTCCGGTAGTTGGCTGGCTATCCCCAGTCGGTGCCCTGGTCCAAGAGAAGGTGGAGAACAAGAAAGAGTTTGGCCCCTCCTATCGTGCACCAATTCCAGTGCTTGGCGTGCAGGGCACTAGAACAGTCATTTTACCACCACTTCCTGGGCACAAGGGAAACAGGTACATTTCCATTGACAATGTCAAACTACAACGAGTGGCTGAATCTTCTTAGTATGACTCCTGATGTCTCTTGTCCAGCAATGCTGAGAAATTCTGTTTTGGCCTCGGCTGACACCAACAGGACTGACTTTGCAATAGAGATGTCCACAGTCACTAATCCGTGATACTGAGTATACCTATCCCACAGATGTGTCGTTGCCTGGGGTGCAGACAAGTCCAGTTGACCAGTCACGTTTTTCATTTGACTCTGACTCCATAACATCGAGTCTACCATTGAGGTTTTCTATTTTTGTTACTTGGTTTATGTTAGATTTGGGGGTCTCTGGTTGGCACATGTAGGTACTTGTGACAAGCAGGGACCCTCTCCTCTAGTCAAGACAAGGGGATTACCCCCCCCCCCTTAAATAACCCCTGCTCACCCTCTAGGTAACGTGGAGCGAGCAGTCAAGGCTATTTCAGAGGCGTTGTAAGTTAAGCAGTTGTGACCACAAACAGTAACCCAGTGACAACACAACAAATGGACACCGCACAGGTTTTATATTAAAAATAAGTAGACTTTATATAGATTTACCACAAGACCAATAAACGACAAAAATACACACTATGATTACTTTAGGATGGTAGATTTAAGCTTAGTTCAGTTCAGTTCTTCGATGCGACACTCTGCGTCAATGTACCTTAAGGTGCGTTGCGCTTCCACGACAAGCAATGTCGCAGCGATGGGAAATGCGGCAAAGTTCAGGTGCAAAGAAATAGAGATGTGAAGATCTTCCAGATGCGGTACGCTTCTCAGGGGTTATGAGAAGCTCTCAGATCGATGCATTGACTGCAAAGGCGACACCCATACGATGCGACGGCAACAGCTCCAGCGGCGACGCTCTTCTCCACAATGCGTGAAGCTTCCGCACGATGCGACAACTACAGTTCTCGGGGATGCGAGGTGCTCTTGGTCGATGCGGTGCAGTGCGACAGTTCCAGCAGCGACACCCTCCTTTCTCCGAAGTTGCGACGGCAGGCACAGCGACGGCGACACGCTCCGACCTCGTTGCGAGATTATTCTTCTGATGCGGTGCAGTGCGACAACCACATCACGGACGCACTCCTTCTTCGGAGTTGCAACGGTAGCAGCAGCGATGGTGACACGCTTCCTCTTCGTTGCGGCACGCTTTTCTCCGATACGGTGCAGTGCGACAGTTCCAGCGGCGACACCCTCCTTTCTCTGGAGTTGCGACCGCAGGCACAGCGACCGCAGGCATAGCGACGGCGACATGCTTCTTCTCGTTGAGTTGCGCTTCCAGCTCCTTGCGACAAGCACTTCCTCAGAAGGCCAAAAACAGCAGCAGGCACGTCGACAATAATTCTGGGGAGCTGGGGGGTGAAGTCTGTTGTCCCTGAGACTTCAGCAGGAGGCAAGCTCTTTTCCAAGCCCTTCGAGATCCTGCACAAGTTGATAGCAAAGTTACTCAAAAGTTCCTTTCCCCTTCCTTTGGTAGTAAGGCAACCACTGCAGGCCAATCCCCCAAGCAGCACTGCAGCTTGGGAATAGTCTCTCCTCACTTTCTTCAGGTTCCTCTCCACAGTCAAGGTTTCTTCTTGTAGCTCAGAGTGATCTAATTTCATGGGAGCAGGGTCCCAATATTTATACCCAGAAATCCTTTGTTCTTGGAGGGGAGAGAGGTCTTTGCCTAGTCCAAACCAGTTCCTGAGCACTTTGTTTTCCAGACTTCTCCTCTCCTTTCACAGTGCAAGGCAGAAACATCAGACGCCCCACAGGAGGGTGGAGCCTGCATTGTGGAAGGCAAGTACAGTCCTGGAGTACTGTGTTGACAGTCTTCCTTCTCTTCTTTCAGTGTGGAATTCTCCAGCCCTGTCACTCACAGAAACCAGACATAGGAATACACAACCTAGTAGAGGCAGGTTTGAATGGTTAGACAAGCAAATATCTACTTTCTAAAAGTGGTATTTGCAAACACAGAATATTAAAATAAACTTTACTAAAAGATGTATTTTATTATTCTGAGTTCAGGCATACTAAACTCGAATTTCTACCATGTTCTCTGAGCCTGTTAGCGTTATAAAATGTAACAATTCTAACAGCCTATTCGGGCCTATGGAGAACAGGTAGCCTTGCAATAGTGAAATAACGAAAATGGCTGTAATTCACTATTAGGACATGCCACACACACTAGGGCTTGTCCTACATTATACTTACAATGCACCATGCCCTTGGGCCTACCATAGGGGTGACTAATATGAAGAAAAGGGAAGGTTTAGGGACTGGCAAGTGGGTGCACTTGCCCAGTCAGCATGACAGTACTAGACTGCACGCAGGCTCTGCAATGGCAGACCTTAGACACACTTTACAAGGCTGCTTCTGTGGGTGGCACAACCAGTGCTGCAGGCCCACCAGCAGCATTTGGATTTACATGCCCTGGCACACTCAGTGCACTAGACTAGGGTCTGACAAGTAAACCAAATAGCCAAACATGGAATCACCAATCAACAGATTCATTTACAGTAGGGAGCACTTGTACTGTGGCACTGGATAGCAGTGGCACCATGCCCAAAGAATCTAACACCAGCAAAAATACATGAGGCAACAGCAAAAATGGAAGGGAGACCCACGCCAATGGTGCCAGGTCTAACAGTTTAAAAGACATTTTTTGGTTCCACCTTGGACTTACATCTGGTTGGTTCTCATCTCCATTTTTTTGTTCATGTTGATTGGATTTATGATTTTATTTTTTCATCTAGTAAATGGACACTATATAACTGAATGATCAAAAATCAGTTTAATTGATGGAACTTTGGCCCCACACTCCTCATCACACATTATGAAAAGAGATCAGACTTTTGTAAACATCACAGCCTAGCCCGTGCTAGATGGGATTGTATGGGATGCTGTAACATTTCAAATTCATGATCCCACGGAGGTGTTTATTGTTCCAAATGTACATCGTGTTTCAATGGGGGATGTTGTGAAACAAAATATACGTTCTGATGATTGGGATGTGCAAGCCATTAAAGCTCTCTTTTCTGATTTAAAATATTATGCTTCAAATTCGAAAGTGAGACTTACTCACACAAAATTGTTGTATTCAAAATCCTTTATGGATCAGTTGGCAATAGGTGGCTATGCGGTATGGAAAGATGCCATAGATCTTAAATCTGTTTGGGGTTCTAGACCTTGGCAGGTGACGGGCACTGAAGCTTTACAACGAGCATAACTTATTCCGGGCTAGCAGTTCCAGATGATTGATATGGAACACTTTTTGTTGAATGGTCCATTTCCCTTGAGTTGTGTGATTGAGGAGATGTGCTCCCCATCCTGTGAGTGATGCGTCTGTTGTTAGTACTATCTGTGGAACAGGCTAGAGGAACGGCCGCCCTTTCGATAAGTTTTTTGTGTTCCACCACTACAGAGAGCGATGTGTGCGGCTGTCTACCAACACCAGACCTGAAAGTGGTCTTTGAGCTTGGCTCCACTGATGTGCCAGGCATTCCTCTATGGGACGCATCTGAAGTCTTGCATAAGGTACAATGAATAAGCAAGATGCCATCATGCCTATGAGCTGCATGAACACTCTGGCTGTAAGAGAGTGTTGTATTTAAAATTTGCTGATGAGAGCTTGTATACTGGCTATCCCTGCTGGACTTGGATATGCTAGAGCTGTGGAAGTATTTATTGTGGCTCCTAGGTATTGATGTACATGAGAGGGTTGGAGGTGCGACTTGGTATAGTTGATTGTGAACCCCAGGTTATGCAGTGTTTGGATGGTTTGTTGAGTGTGTTGAACACACTGGTTCATTGACTTGGCTTTTATCAGCCAGTCGTCCAGATATGGGAAGACATGCATTGTTGTCTCCTCAAGTGTGTTGCTACCACTGCTAGGCATTTGGTAAATACTCTGGGAGCGGTGGGGACTCTGAATGGAAGGACTTTGAACTGATATTGCTGTCTGTTCACTATGAACCTTAGATACTTCCTGTGAGCAGGATGTATGGGAATGTGGAAGTAGGTATCCTTGAGATCTACTGTGGCAAGGAAGTCCCCTTGTTGGAGCAGAGGAAGCAGTTGTTGGAGGGTGATCATGTGAAGATGATCTGAATGTATATACAGATTGAGGGGTCTGAGGTCCAGTAATGGCCTTAGGGATCCGTCCTTTTTGGGGTTTACGAAATACAGGGTGTAAACCCCTGTTCCCTGATGTAGTAAAGGGACTGGCTCTATGGCATGCTTTTGAAGTAGTGAAAGAACTTCTTGTTTTAAAAGGGCAAGATGTTCTGTGGACATTGCACGCAGCTTGGGTGGTATGTTTGGGGGGTAGCTGTAAGTTCTAGGCAGTAACCATATTGGATAATTTGTCTTACCCACTTGTCTGTTGGGATGGATTCCCAGACAGGTAGGAACTGTGATAATCTTCCCCTGACCGGAGTGGAATGGTCTGCGGGGACTGGAGGGAATCAATCAATCAATCAGAGTACTTGTAAAGCGTGCTACTTACCCGTGAGGGTCTCAAGGCACTGAAGGGAGGTGGGGTGCTGCTACAGTTCGAAGAGCCAGGTCTTGAGGAGTCTTCTGAAGGCGAGTAGGACTTGGGTCTGCCGTATGTGGAAGCTGAGTCTGCTGCTCAAGTGGGCTGGTCCGGCGTTGTGGAGTGCTTTGTGTGCGTGGGTGAGGAGCTTGAAGGTGATCCTCTTGTCGACGGGGAGCCAGTGTAGGTCTCTCAGGTGGGAGATGATGTGGCTGCTGCGGGGGACGTTGACGATCAGTCGGGC
This sequence comes from Lissotriton helveticus, assembly GCF_964261635.1. Classification (NCBI taxonomy): domain Eukaryota; kingdom Metazoa; phylum Chordata; class Amphibia; order Caudata; family Salamandridae; genus Lissotriton; species Lissotriton helveticus. Next base: position 439,981,927 of record NC_136058.1, read on the forward strand.
GGAGGCGTTCTGGATGCGTTGTAGTCGTCGTAGGTGTTTGGCTGGGATTCCTGCATAGAGTGCGTTGCCGTAGTCCAGTCTGCTTCTGACGAGGGCCTGTGTCACCGTTCTTCTTGTTTCGGTCGGAATCCACTTGTAGATCCTGCAAAGCATGCAGAGGGTGTTGTAGCAGGAGAAGGAAACGGCGTTGACCTGCTTGGACAAGTCGAGGGAGGAGTTGAGGGCGAATCCTAGGTGGCGTGCATGGTCGGTGGGTGTTGGTGCTGTTCCCAGTGTGGTTGGCCACCAGGAGTCGTCCCAAGTTGAGGGCGTGGGTCCGAGGATGAGGACCTCCGTCTTGTCAAGAGTTCAGCTTCAGACGGCGGCTCCTCATCCAGTCAGCAACGGCCTTCATTCCCTCGTGGAGGTTGGTTTTGGCGGTGTGTGGGTCCTTGGTGAGGGGGAGGATGAGCTGGGTGTCGTCGGCGTAGGAGATAATGTTGAGGTTGTGGTGGCGGGCCACTTGTGCGAGGGGGCCATGTAGGGAAGTCACTGTTTAGCAGCAGTGGAGGTGCGAGGGTTGTTGTTACCTCGGTCTCTCCCTCTGTTATTATTTGCTCTATATCCTCCTCTAAAATATCCTTTATTGGGGGATGTTTGGGTCGTGATTTTAAAGAAAGATGAGGTATCTGTGCTGATGTTTTTGGAGGCTCCTCTGTAAAAGGAGCGAGGAAAGGAGCCACATGTTTGTGGAGACTGTAAAGCCCGCTTGGACTTAGCAGTGAGAAAACTATTTTCACATGCTTGTCCAATAGAGGCTTGGAAGGTGCTCCAGAAGCTAAACTGTGAGCATATTTTCTGTAAATTCACATTATCTTTCATAGTCATGTGAGAATGAAGTCTGACATTCTCAATACAACATGTACATCCAACAAGGGCAGAGACTGTCAGCTGATTCCTTAGTGTTCTACTGCAGCTTTCCAGAGTGTTCTACAGAACAAGTAGAACGCTAACAGTCCTACTTATGACAACCGCATGGCACACCTGAAGCCATCTTGATTGGAATATACTGGTAACACTTAAATCACTTTATTCAAAAAGAAATACAATTAGGGTGTTTATTTTGTCATAGAAATTATGGTTAGTGCTGTAGAAAGAAAAATTAGGGCATGTTTTAAGAAAGATCTCAAATCCTCTATTTCATTAGAAAATGATGACATGCAGACTGAATAATCACTTTCAATACCAGCAGTAGACATCCAGTTAACTCTCTGGTGAGCACTACCCCCTACACTACTCAAACACCACTGCACTACCCTAAAACACTACCCCTAGCATGACCCCCTACACTACACAAACACCACTGCACTGCCCTAAACACTAAAACACTACCCCAGCACGACCCCCAACACCATCCAAACATCTCTGCATTACCCTAAACCACAAAACACTACCCCCTACACTACCTATATGCAACTGTGCTACACTAAACCATAAAACCCTACCCCTACACTACACAAACACCACAGCACTAACCTTAACTCTAAAACACTACCCCCAGCATGACCCCCTACACTACACAAACACCACTGCACTACCTTAAACCCTAAATCTACCCCTAGCACAACCCCTACACTACCCAAATACCACTGCACTAACTTAAACCCTAAATCTACCCCAGCACAAACCCCTACATTACCCAAACACCACTGCATTACCATAAACCCTAAAACACTACCCCCTACACTACACTAACACTGCACTACCCTAAACCCTAAATCTACCCCCAGTACGACCCCCTACACTACCCAAACACCACTGCACTACCCTAAAACACTACCCCAGCACGACCCCCTACACTACCCAAACACCATTGCACTTCCCTAAACCTTAAATCTACCCCAGCACAACCCATTACACTACCCAAACACCACTGCACTACCCCTAAACCCTAAACCACTACCCCAGCACGACCCCCTACACTACTGAAACACCACTGCACTACCCTAAACTCTAAATATACCACCTGCACAACCCCCTACACCACACAAACACCACTGCACTACCCTAAAACCTAAATCTACACCCAGCACAGCCCCTTACACTACACAAACACCACTGCACTACCCTAAACCCTAAAACACTACCCCCAACATTACCCCCTACACTACCCAAACACCACTGCGCTACCATAAACACTAAAGCACGACCCCAGCATGACCCCCTACACTACCCAAATACCTCTGCACTACCCTAAGCCCTAAACACTACCCCTGCGCGACCACGTACACTATCCAAACACCACTGCACTGCCCTAAAACCTAAATCTACCCCCTGCATGACCCCCTACACTACCCAAACATCACTGCACTACCCTAAACCCCAAAACACTACCCCTACACTACACAAACACCACTGCACTACCCTTAACCATAAAACACTACCCCAGCACAACCCCCTACACTACACCAACACCACAGCACTACCCTAAACCCTAAAACACTATCCCTACACTACACAAACACCAATGCACTACCCTAAACCCTAAAACACTACCCCCAGCATAAACACCTATACTACACAAACACCACTGTACTACACTAAACCCTAAAACACTACCCCCAGCACGAACCCGCAACCACTACCCAAACACCACGGTACTAACTTAAACCCTAAATCTACCCCCAGCACAAACCCCTACGCTACCCAAACACCACTGCACTACCATAAACCCTAAAACACTACCCCTACACTACACTAACACCACTGCAGTACCCTAAACCCTAAATCTACCCCCACTACGACCACCTACACTACCCAAACACCACTGCATTACCCTTAACCCTAAAACACTACCCCCAGCATAAACACCTATACTACACAAACACCACTGTACTACACTAAACCCTAAAACACTACCCCCAGCACGAACCCGCAACCACTGCCCAAACACCACTGCACTAACTTACACCCTAAATCTACCCCAGCACAAACCCCTACACTACTCACACACCACTGCACTACCATAAACCCTAAAACACTACCCCTACACTACACTAACACCAGTGCACTACCCTAAACCCTAAATCTACCCCCAGAACGACCCCCTACACTACCCAAACACCACTGCATTACCCTTAACCCTAAAACACTACCCCCAGCATAAACACCTATACTACACAAACACCACTGTACTACACTGAACCCTAAAACACTACCCCAGCACGAACCCGCAACCACTACCCAAACACCACTGCACTAACTTAAACCCTAAATCTACCCCAGCACAAACCCCTACACTACTCACACACCACTGCACTACCATAAACCCTAAAAAATGACCCCTACACTACACTAACACCACTGCACTACCCTAAACCCCTAAATCTACCCCCAGTACGACCCCCTACACTACCCAAACACCACTGCACTACCCTTAACCCTTCTAAACACTAGGGGATTCAACCAACTTCATTTGGTTTTATAAAAGAAATAAACCATAAAAGTCATACAAAGGATGCCCAGTCGGCAATTTTTAAGTCAGCCCCTGACATGACCCCTGGCAATGGGTTGGGCACAGGAGGCACTAAGAGGAAGCGCCCCTCGGTTGGGGGCCCTTGTAAACGCAGAAAGAACATTGGATCACAGTCATCTTCAGCAGTCCACCCAGTAGTGCCTAACCTGGATGATATTTCGTTAGACATGCTCAAAGCTGCCTTGCTGTCAGCACTTAGAACTAAAATGGACCCCATCCTACTCCGACTTTCTGCACTGGAAAGCAACCTTTCTGAACCGATAGCCTGCAAAGGGATCGTGCCCTTCTATCCACAAGTATCCCTCCTACAAGGCCTACGCTCTCGACCACCATTTTCAGTCCCAGTGGTAGTGGCACTGGGGCAGGGGACAGAGCAGTGTCTATCACGAAGCAGCCTAGTCATATGGTAGGAGATACAACTGCACCTATCATGCCCAGGACTGACCCTCAGTACCGTCCAGTCAACCGGAGGGGGGCGGTGGGGCACCCTGAACCCAGGTTCTCCTCAGTCTCGGCAATCTCAGGGTTTCAAAGTGGGCGGATTGTACAGTTCCGATGATAGGTGGGAAGGGGTGAAAGCCATGCCCCTTGGGGACTTGAATAACTGTTCTCCTAGTTTGGGCTCTCTTCATCTCCTACCTGAGTCCACTCCGCTTGTTGTGGTGTGAGTACCATGCCCCAACCCCGGGAGCAAGGAAGACTTTTACCAGCTGAACAATAAGGTGGTGCTCTGGCTAAATTCCAACATTGCCCCTGGGCTTAGGGTGGAAAACCAAATTCTCATGGTGTGCTGGACACAGTGGGTTGGTAGCGCCAAGAAATCCTGGCTAGGGGACTGCATTATCATCAATTTTAACAATCCAGTCATGGTAAACCGAATCTTAAGCACCGTTGCCCGGTCTAACTACAGGCGTTGGAACTCTGCATTCTAGACACTCCCGCTGGGATACTTCTACAGACTCAATTATTACCAACTACGGTCCCAGCGCGAGCGGCTCCAAGAGGTGGGCAATAGGGGTTGTGCAGAGGGGATGATAGGGGTAAGCACAGCAAATAGGTTTACACCTCTGAGCTCATTGGAAGATTGCGATTGACGATGTGTGGGTCCCTCGGACCCTGGGGCACCCGCATCCCAGGGAAATGTATCGCCCCCAGAGCAGGTATTGAGTGTGAATGGAGGATGTAATGCCCACGCTGTCGGCAGCCCGATGTGGATCTGCTCCATATGCTTTGGTCTTGCACCTCCCTTCATGGCTACTGGAGAGAGGTCGCTGCAACTCTGGCGCAGTGTAGCGACACCTCCTTCAGAGACCTAGGTTTAATAACTTCCAAACGCTTAATTACAAAACGGTGGAAGCAGGCAGATCCCCCAGAAATGAACGGCTGGATAAGCTCACTTAAAATATGGGCACAGGTAGAGAGTACAGCGCTACACAGGGACAAAACGGCAGGGCTCCGCAAGTGCCCCATAGCGCAACAATGGGACACCATACTTACGGCCTTCAGAAATGGAGCAAACGGGGAGGGCAATGACACTGAGCCAGCAACCCCATGATATACTAATTGAAGTTTCCGGGCGGCGGGGCTAGAGATAGCGGTGGATGCCTATCGCTTTGCACTAGATGATACCCCGTGGGGGACGTCTGATGTATTGGGGGCCCTGTTCTTTCCTGCCCCGACACCTAGTGCTCTGACATTAGCCCCCTACACATACATGAGTCCGAGTCGAGTCCCAATGAGTCTCCAAGTAGTTATTCGTGCAATAACTGGTCCCACACTCAGTAAGGCAATGGTTAACATACTTTTTCCAGATAGAAGCCCTTTAGTTTTGTTGTTCAATATTTTTCATTTAGATAAAATATGCATTATTGATGTGTCTGTTGTTATAATCATGCACCATCCCTATTCTTCTTTGGCAAAACCCGCTTCATTGTAATATCGAAGAGGTCACATGTATAGGTCTCCAGCGCCGGATAACGTTGTGTCCATTTGACACAAAGGACTTAAATAATGTGGGAAATATTAGCATGTGACGTTAGAAACATGTCCCTTTGTTCTCTTTATATTTTTATTCTAGCAAAGGCACTTGATAGCTGCAGAGATATATGGTGGGCAGGCAATCGCAACAATGTATGTCAAACTGTCTATTAGCAATAAGCTGGTGTGAGACTTTTAATGTAAAATCATGTTGCTGAAATAGGAACAGTTATTCTATTATAATGTTATTAAGACGACGTTACATATATACACTGTATTCTCCACATTTTTGCTTTGCCATGTATTGTAAGAAAACGGAATATTATGAAAAAGACCAATAAAGAAAGAGTGAATGGAGGGTGTAAATTTCTTTCTTGGAATATAGCGGGGCAGGAGAGCAAGATCAAGAACACCTTTGGCCCATGTTAAGAGTTTTGATGTGATATGCCGCCAGGAAATATGGGCTGTAGACAATAATTATCACCCGGATGGCTATCAAACCCTCTTCGTTCCAGCTACACCATCCAGGTCGAGGAGAGCCAAGGGGGGGCTTCTCACCTTTGTTTATCTAGCTGTACCTGGCATCTCCGCTACCTCACTATACGTCTCTCCCAATTTACATGTGATGTTGTTGTCCAGTGGAAAGAGCAAGCTACTTCTGGTAAACTTTTACAACGCGGGAGTTACACACGCGGATGAGGGTAATATAACTTTGCTGGGGTCTGTACTTTAGCATAGCATGTTGAAAGGTCAGAGTTATCACTACATTTTTTTAACGGGATTTTAACACTCATGTGTGGGGACTTCAGGCAAGGAGGAGTGGAAGCTATGGGCTGTGCACGACAGGCAGGCTTACACATGGAACATACTACCCAGGTTATTGAGCTTAATTCCATCTTGCTTGAATTTGATCTAACATCTGTAATGAATACGCTGCCTTCAGTGAAAAAAGACATTACTCCCACCTTTTTGGGAGAGGGTGTGAGACCTTTATTGATTTCACCTTTGTATCAACCCCCTTTTATTTTCTGGTTACCGATTTTTCTGTGCAGGCGAGTGAATGTAGTGACCACAACCCCATTTGTGTCTTAACAGGCTGGACCCGAACACTCGGACACACCAAGGTGGGCTGGGGAGCTGGTGTCCCCCTTAAAGCGGTGGAAGCGGGAAGGAGCGTAAAGTGTATTGTCCCAGAGCTACTCCACGAGTCCCTTTTATCTCAGTGTCGGAGCGAGTTTGCCACTTGTCTCGATGATGAGGCAAGTGCTCCGGACATCATGGGTGCATTTGGATCCATGTCTACTGTCAGAAGGAAGTTACTACGGGACCCGGGTGGTGGCTGTAAGCAACCATGTCCAAGATGGTTTGATTCGGCATGCTCCCAGGCTTCCAGGAACCTGAGACAGGCCTTGGGTGTTAAAACCCAGAGACCGGTTGGAGGTCAAAAGCCTACGAAGAGCATATAAGGCTACTCAAGCAACTCGCAAGTCTGCCCTGAAGGAGGAGGCCTGGATCGATGTAGTTAAGGCTAGTACTCTGTGTAATAGCTTAAAGTTCTGGGGCATTATTAACAGCCCATTTTTATCTGCAAGTAATGCTAATTTACTGGATGCCCAAATCACAGAGGATGATTGGATACATCATTTTGAGGGTATCTTCCAGTCGTATACCCCGTCAACTGAGGGGCAGGAAAGGGTGGAAAGCAAGTTGCAACTTATTTTCACCACGCAAGAGGTGAGAGGCGGTATTCTGGGTCTCTCTAAAAACAAGGCCCCCGCGCCAGATGGAATCCTGCCAGATCTCCACACCGCCCACGTAGAAACCTAGGGTGTCTGTCCTCACAGCTGTCATCTGTGCTGCAGTCCAGATTGGCCGCCCAGATTCTTGGGCTTTATCGATTATAGTGCTGGTATTTAAAAAGGGATAACGGGACAGTACCTATTGTTATAGGCCCATTTCTCTGCTGGACTCTGTGGTGGAGGTGATGGGCCGCATGGTACTTGACACACTTGTATCTTGGGTTGATGAAAACAACTTTTTATCCGATATCCAAAACAGCTTTTGACCAGGTCGTTCCACTGTGAAACAGTGTTTAAACCTGTACATGGTCCTGAACAAATACACTGTGGCTCGTTCCAGCCCCATATACCCAGCCTTCATGGACCTGTCCCCAGCATTCCACTGTGTCAATAGGTCGAAGCTGTGGCAGTTGATGTCCTCCATTGGCATTGACAATAACATCATTATATTTCTGAGGGATCTTCACTGTGATTCAACTGCGGTTGTCCGCTATTCAAAGGACCTGAACGTGTCCAGTCAGCTTGACATCAAGAGAGGGGTGCATCAGGGGTTCATTTTAGCACCCTTTCATTTTAACCTATATATTAATGCCTTAGAGAATGCCCTTTTAGCCACAAATGCGGATTGTCCCCAGGTAGGCAAGCGCAGCCTGCCAGTCCTCCGATACGTGGATGACGCAGTCCTCTTGGCGAGGACAATTAGGGGCCTACAACTTCTTCTGAATTCTTTTTCCCTTTTTATGGAGGACTTGGACCTTTCATTTAATCATGCCAAGTCGTTCATTATGCAGGTGGGACATCGTAAAGCTAAGCAGTTCACTTTTAAACTCGGACTTTCGTCAATGCCGAAGACCAATGTTTTCTCCTATTTGGGAGTTGTGTTTGATGATTCCTTTAGTTGATGCCCTTTGCTTACTTGGAAGAAAGGGGACCTAGGGAAAACTTATGCAGCTGTTTTTAACTTTGCCAACAGAGTGGGAGGGAAGCCAATATCGGATCTTTTGAAGATATATGAAGCCAAATATATCTCAAAGGTTAGTTATGGGCGTGAGATATTGGGCCACATTGGGGTAGGGGCAGTGTAAAGTGCTGAAAATTCTTTCCTGCGATGGGCCTTTCAGTCCCACAAAGCACCCCGTTTTATGTTGTGCACGAAGAATTGGGGATGCCTTTCCTCTCAGATGTACTGGCATTCCGGCCCCTGGTTTTGTGGCTTAATATTTGGGCTAAGCAAGAAAATACACTCAGCAAAGACATCTTACAGGAATGCCTTTCACTTGACCGTGTCTCACGCATCCGTTGGTTCAAGTATATAAGAGTTGGCCTCTCCAGGGTAGGTAGGAACTATTCGCTAACCCTGAGCGTATATGTAAGAGGGACCTTTCTCTGGTCAAAGAGTGTTTGTTAAGAATGAGCCACTGTGATAGAGAGGGAAATAAGATGTGTAAGCTTAGTGTGCGTAAGTACATTGTGCTAAAAACTTTACCAACCACCGAACCTTATCTTCTAGGGCTTAAAAGTATCCATGATCGTTTTCTATTGACCCGGTTTTGGCTCAACCTCTTCCATTACCTAATGGCACACTCTTGCGGCTTCCACAGGGGCCAGTGCCTCATGGCCTGTGGCTGCAACAGTGAGTCTCCTCAGGACATGATGCACTTTATAATGTTTTGTAATTTTTATGCTGTCACTAGAAAGTTTCATTATTCCCATTCTCAAAAAAGCGGGTTTTAGGCGGGTGAGACCAGCTTTTATCTTTTTACCACTCCTCTCTAGTGGCACTGTTTTGCATACGCTTTACTTTTTACGGGTCGCTGTTAGACTTCGGTCAAGCTGCAATTAACTTCTGTACTGTAATTCATGAATTTGTATCTTGTGTTTTGATTAACTTGGACATATTATATTTGTCAATCTGTAACTTGGAAGATGTTTTATCATTTTATGTATGACTTTTATAGTTTTCTTTTATAAAACCGAATAAAGTTTGCTGATAATAATCACTAGGGGATTCATTTTCAGGGTAGCATAGTATCCCTCACAATAACTCCAGGAGTCACAGTCCACACAATGTACATGGTTGTTCCCCCTACTTCCAACCTTACATATACCCCCAATCACCTGCCCAAACCTCTTCCTGCTGATGCCAATGTGGTTTCCATCATCCCACAGACCATATTTGTTGGCCCCTTTGAAACTGCCCATACAATAAAAATGCTGCAGTTGTAAATACATATCAACTACCATTTCCTGTGTTTGAAACATTTTATTGAATAATAAAAGCTAATAAACATAAGCTGATTATTAAAGCAAAATAAAAACATCAGTTGCCATACACATAAGAGACAAAAGTTGTACATATAATCAACATACTGTAACACAGCAAAGTTATGTGGAGCACAATTCTTAATTTCGGGCAATCTTTAAAGTTCAATAATAGAAACGTTCATAAAGAACAGAAAAGGAAAGAAAGAAGATGAGATACAGTGATTTCATTAATGTAATATTTCCTACATATAGAAAAACAAATCTAATTATTTTCCTTAAGCAATACAGTCTGCACACTAAAATACTAAGAGAAATGTATTGAACAATGAACAATTCGTGTAATTAGAATTCAATCTGAATATTTTAACCTCCTCAGCATTATTTGACTCATGATTACAGCCTGAATGCTTTCTGGAAAGGAACCGCCTCATAGGGTTCAAAATCACATCTTTTTCAACAATAAGATTAAAATGATAATCTTGAATTTCAATTAAATGTATTGATTCAGGCCTTTTTGGAGATCAACAGTTTTAAATATATACAAAATCCATATACTTTTTTAAAATTGTCACCTAAACTTGAATTCAATCCACCTTTTGATTAAACTCTTCCCATTCCAGCAAGCATCACAGGACCACTTGTTGTTATCTTCCCAATTAGTGATAATGTTTTAGATGGCTACAACAATTAATATGTTTAGAATTTTACCTTCGAAAGCAAAAACATGCCATTTCTGAATCATGGTGCACAATAAAATGTAGGAACAGAAAGGCATATTTAGGTATAGCATTCATTAAGGTTTGACCAGTCTTGAAACTAGAATTCCTGAACATTTGGACATTTAAATGTCATATTTTAAAAGAGTTCAAACAGACCCAGCATGAGCCCTGTGAAAAATTGAAGATGAGTGAATTGTACTTAGAGAAAACGTGCTGATTAGTATTCTATTGCTGTAAAATACAGTGGTCAGGCAATGCTTGTGGATCTAATCTGTTCAGATTTTAACTCCATAGTTTGTTCAATAAATTGACTAGGCATAATACTTGAAGGTCCATCTCTCAGACCAGTTCTATTACAGTTTTATTTGCGATAACACTAATTGATCCTTGGTCTAAATCTAGATTATTGTCTGCAATAGAAACCAGTACAAACAGATCATCTTAAAGGATTGAATATGTTTATTATAGTGGTTTAGAACAAACCCAGAAGACACACATTGTTCCCAAAACTCAGAAAATGTATCTAAAGATTATGATTACATCCTATTTTATGCCCAGAGACCGCTTTAGATGCTTTCCTATTTAAGTGACAACATTTGCAAATATAATTAACAAAACATTAAAGCTGAATGTCAGAAATGTTGTCTTTAAGTATTGTGTAAGAGTTATGTGTGATGGTTTTTATTTGATCTGAAGGAACACTAACACTAAATAGGTACGTGCACAAGTTATCATTCAACTAACATTACTAGCAAACTTAATTTGGAGGGAATTGAGAAAAATTGCCTCTTGTACCAATGGTTTTTATTGTTCAAAAATAAACTGGTTCGGTAATTCACAGAGTTTGCAAATGCTAAACCTCTTTTTAAAATGTACTAAGCCCATTTAACAATTCAGAATTTGGAAGGGCAATGCTAATAGTGTCCCTTCTGAATATGTAACACATCCTTAAGGTATGTATTATGCTTTGAAACCATATGTGGGCTGAAAAACAGTAACAGGAGATAGTAACCCAAGGGGACGTATGTGAATCTGAAAGTAAAATGGGGTGCATTAAAAATGCCTTTATTTAACACCTTGGCTGCTAGGGAGATTTTCCCGCTGTGCTGATATTTTAGGAATCCCATTGTTCATGACGAGCTCAGCTCGTCATGAGCACACGACCAGTGTACTGCATGACGAGCTGATCTCATCATGAGCAGCGAAGGGGTTAAAAGGAATCACAGACACAGTAGTGTGCTGACTCCACAAGCAACCACTTTTACCAAATGGATTATTAATACATGAACCTCAGTATTTCCTATATTGCTGAAATGTAGTCTCTTATATTTTTGTCATGTGGTGTAAATATTTGCTACTGTTATTTTATTACCCATTTCAATATTGTCATGAAATGTACCTATTCTTTTTGTCAAACATATTGAAATATCTTTATCACAATTTTTAGGGCATTCTAAAAAGTGTTTTCACTCTCTAACTTAAAGCTTCCCAAGAAAAATACTGAAGCGCAGATCTTGGTTTCTCCTAAATCATTTAATTTTCTCACTAAACCAAGCACAATATGGATTTGGGAGAGGTGATTATTGTAGTCATACACACTGGGGTTAGTTTAGAAAAAACAAATATAGAACTTCCTTTATCTTTAGAAATAATACTTGCAAACGTTTATGTTTAATAATTTCAGATAATTTACTGATTAAGATATCAGATAAAGATCCCCTCATTTCTTAATCCTTGTGGTATCAAAAATCTGCTAGAATTAACAGACTTCTCTTCTAGATAAATCCAGGTATGAGAAGGTGTTAAATGCGATAATCAACTTTCTGTTATTTTAACACATTTTCTCAGTGCACAGAGTGTTATTCCTACATTGATCACAACATTTCATGCAATGGTCTGTGCTTGAACGTAAAATGAAGGGGTAAAATGTATTTCTTCCACAATCAAGAAACCCTTGGGTCTCTGAGGATTACTGTTGCAAATGAAGACCTAGCTAAGATGAAATATCCCTTTAAAAGGACGATTTCCCTCACCCACCATAGTTGGCATGCTTCCTTATTGGGAATCTCCTTGCACCGTGATACAACTCCCTCACTGAGAGGGAGGAGTTCAGGCATATTTTGTTATAGAGAAAGGTATACTAAATACCACAATAATGAGCTCAGGGTAGTGGGGGCAGCAGAGTGAAAGTTAAAACTTGCTAAAGGGTATGTGGTTTCCATTATTTGTACACCCCTGGGCAAGGATTAAAAAAAGGACACTGTGGGAGAAATATATATGCACTGTTAGAGTCAATAAGAGGTCAACATGTTTCAGCCTATTAACCCTCCAAAGAGGTGTTTGCGGCATTCTTCAAGACTTAATCAAAAGTTCTGCTGCTTAATGTACTCAATCAATAACAAGCATTGTCATAGCCAAAAGGTCTCGCCTTTGGGACCTTATAAGTGTTTAGCCATGCAGATCCAGTAACAAAGTGAAATAATTTCTCTTAAAAAAGAAGACTATAAACTAACTAAGCTAGACGTGACTTTATAACTGGTTAATCAAATGTTTCTGGAGGTTTAGTATATATAAACAACTCGTTTTTTCTATGGTATGTCATTTAAAATTGATGCTCTAAATTTTGGTAAGAGTACACAATGTAAAAAAATGCAATGCTGCTTTTATATCAATTTACTTTTGAACACTTGAAGTGAAAGACAATTCTAAATGGAGTGGAGTGGAGTGGTGTGGCTCACTGGTTAGAGGCGGCAGACCCGGGAGCAGAGGACGCCCGGGACCAGGATTCGATTCCCGACGCGGCAGGGTCTTGGACCAGGGTCAACGGACTCGATAATTCTCGCCTCGGTGCCTACTCTAACTAGGAATCACACTCGGCAACTCTGGGCATTAGCTCGCCTCATCTCCACAACGGCCCCCCACATACGCCGGGGATGCCTGGTTTCACCTTGGAGATACCCAGTAGGGACCATCTCACACGGAAAGCCAGGACGGGTTCCCCAGCGGTCTACAGCACAGAGATACTCCTTCGGGAGTCGATTCTAGCGCTTTAGAAACCCGCAATCAAATCAAATCAAATCTAAATGGCATTTGCTTTAGAGTAGGCGCTAGTAATTATTTCCGGATGACAATGTATTTAGCATTTTTTTGTATAAGATGTGTTAGAAGTATGGGTAGGGAAAATGGCTATTTTGGCCAAAGGCTCCCCTTTCTTTATGCATGCTAGTTTTAATTTGTAAACAGAATCACAATTTGTTATGTGGTACACTGTAATGTTAGATGAATCTGTTTTACCCTTTTGATAAGCAAGAGATGACGATGAACCGTTTTTTGTCCCTGGTTTTAAATAGATTCAGGTTGGAACAAACAAGGTGTTTGTTGACTTTACCTCAGAAAATGGTTGTTTCCCGCATGCTGCTTTCATGCGACTTAAATCCCTTCAGTGGAAGAGGCGGCTGCATGCCTGCAGATATGGCCAGATCAGTACTTCGCTGTTTCGGTTCTCCAGCGGGGCTAGAATAGAAGCTGTTAAGGCCAGGGGCTTAGCTTCCTATTGGTGCAGCAGGTGCAGTGGCACCAGGTCCCAGATGCCTTAAAGGCCCATTGAACCCGGATAACTGCTGTTTGTCACAGTTCAAACAGAGGCCTAAGGGGCCCACAGAACAATGATTATTGCTGTTTTTCACAGTCCAAACAGAGGGCAGGGATCACCTTTCCGTTCTTGCCTTGGGGCCAGGGCACACTGGCTAGGCCACTGGTTAAGGATGCAGCAGGGAAGAGCTGGGGAGACAGGTGGATTATTTAAACAGCTCGACAATGACTTCGAACTATCCTAGTATGGGTATTAAAGTATTCATTGAAATTAAAGACTGAAGCAGGAATAGATCTCATAATATAGGAAGCCCTACTTACAAATGCAGCTCGATTAGTGGCTGCCTTTAACTTCTCACTTATCACCTCTCCTAATTTACAGTTTTATCTTAGATGCAGACTTAAATCGTGACCTATGAATATGTTTATCTATCTTTAGGTACAAATGACCCATCTTTTCCATATGCAAGTATCAGACAGGTCGGGAACGCCTAATGGCTTTGAACTTGATAAAGCCACATTATTCACTGGTCTTGAAATACAAATGGCAGCATTAGGCACGCAGAGGTGTAATCTACATAATCCCATTATGTTCAGGGTACGGGAGAGTATTTAGGGCATAAAGCACTTTGACAAAAATATTGCTGCCACCGTAGAAATTCAATCTTCCTACATAGGCGCAGTTGTAAACCACCAGTCTGCTCACATTCTAATGCGACTGGCAGCTATGAGATGAGGTGGCACGTTTCCCCTGCAGGTGGTTGGGGTCTGTCACCATCCTTTCAGTTGGGGGGTACACAATCAGTGCGCCTCCTTACTGCTTGTCTCCCTCGGCCACGCAATTTCATCACAAATCTCATCCCCTTTTGGCTACAGTAGGGTTTTTCAACACTGCCAGCGCCAGACCCTGCTGCAAACCAAGCAGGTCTCCCAGTTCTTTCATGGCCATGGCACACAAAGGCAATGTCCAGGACATCATGCCACTGAGTGACCTGCCTCTACAACTGGTGCAGCTGCAAAACCTCTTTGTGTCCTGCCAGACACTGACTCACCCTATTGTAGGCAGTATCCAACATTTTCTCCGGTGAATTAGATTGTGCCAGTGGCAGACCCCTCTCCCTATTCCACCCAGACTTAACAGTGGCGACGGATGTATTACTTCTGGGATGGGAAGGCCATATGGGAGACATAGATTAGGGAACCCTCATCACCAGCAGAGACCCAACTCAATATCAAGCTGTTGGAGTTGCGAGCATTTCACTTGGCGATGAAGGTCTTCTGGCCCACCATCACAGGAGGGCAGGTGCAGCTTCTCACAGACAAGACAGTCAATGACGATGGTCTCATCAGGAAGTGTCAGACTTGAACTTGTTTGACAGCGAGCCGAGGATTCACTGGCTCCCAGGTACGCTGCCCCGAGATACAGAAGAATCCTTACTGGGTTGTATTGAATATAGTGTGAGAAGCATATGGGAAAGACGGTGATCTACCGTCCTGATGAGTCCACGGTAAATAAAAGGAATGGTTGAAACATTGACTAAACAGGAAATATTTCATATAAATTATGTATTCTAAGAATCGCCTTTGCTTAACTTGTATTGTACAAAAGCAATTTACAGCCCTGATTTGTGAACAAAATGTGGATCAGACGGTTTTATCATCATATCACTTTCATCTTGAGCACTGCGCAGTCATCACTCAACGATTTATATATACCCTTGCTGCTGAGAATACAATTGGAATTTTTGGAAATGAAAAGGCTTCATCTGAATTCTAATCATGATAAAAACTGTGAATTAATATCTGCAAAGGGCCTGCATATGTGATACTGACCAGTGAGATAATGAACTCATAGACCTCTGTAGTTGTTCCCAGTGCGCATGGGAAGTGCTTCTATGCGTCTACGCTTGTCACTTCTGGAACAGAATGACGTCGACACTGAGCTGCATGATGTCTTCTACTGCATGCAGCAGGACTGCTTTAAAGTTTGAGGATCCAGTCTGGCGTGTGGGAAATATTCACAAGGTGAGGAATCTACAGGTAAAGGAGTATCCACCATAAAGTTATTGAAGGCAAGTAACTGTTTTGTTATGTTTTCCTGCTGTCATATATTATCTCCTCCGGGTGGTGAACTCTGCTCGCGGAGTTTTCCATACTCCGCGGATCTCGCATAGTTTCTAAAAACTCCGCTCAATGGAGCGTAGCGAGGTTTTTTCCACGCTTGCGCTCTTCAACGTCATGTGCTGGAGCGGGGAAAATCCAACTCCTAATGAAATTTTTCCTTGCTCGCGCTTTCCATGGTCTAGTTGGCGAGCAAAATCAACCTCCTGGGGCGATTTCTCAAAGCGGGTCATCGGATTTCTCAATGCGAGTGGTCGCGGCAGGTCACAACCACTTGCGTTGAGAAAACTTCCTTCACATTGACAAAGCTGCCGCTCGAGCAGAAGCAGCTGCACCCTCTTGCGCTGCACATGGTGCCATTCGCAATTATTTTTACAGGGCGGGACAAACACCAGGAGATCAAAATCACCACAAACGGCATGACCCTTACTCACTCCGCTGCTCGTGGAACTCCGCGTAGACCGCAAGAGTTTTTTTTGTCATTTTTTGGAGTTCCTCATTGAGGAACTCCGCATAGGCTTAATCTTATCATGAAAAAATAGATATCAGTTATATGTTAAGAAACAAGGGTGAATAGAAACCTTTTGGGTGGAGTAAAATGTAAGACAATATTATTGTGATTTTTTTGGGCAATTATTTGATTTTTGCAAGCACTAACACTTCTCTGTGTAAAGTAAAGACCTTGAGAGTTTTGTAACTTTCAGATACTCAAATTGTGGATTCTGTTGCAATTAAAAATATTTCCAGGCCTGAAATTTCTTTGGAGGTTGCATGTGGGCAGCCTAAGTTATCCTGCAAGAGTTACTTGATGAATCCTATTGCAACTACAACATGTGCTCTCTCATGTAAAGTCAGGTTGTTAGAAGCTTTTCTGCAACTCAAGATACGCCTTACTTTTCACCTGGTGTGGATGCATTTCTCATGTTTAGTGAGATCTCCTTTCTGAGAAAACGTTTCTGGCTTTCCCCTCCTGCATAAGGCTTTCATCCAGTGTGAATTCTCTCATATGAAGTGACATTGTATTCAAGACTAAACCTTATCTGACATTCAGAACACACAAGGCTTTTTTCTCCCTTGTGAGTTCACTCAGGTCAAGTGAGAAGTAATTTGTAACCAAAACTTTGCTTGCATTTCGAGCACTCATAAGGTTTTACCCCAGAGTGGGATCTCTCATGAAGCATTACACTGTCTTTCAGATTCAACCTTTTATGGCATAAGAATTTTCTCCAGTGTGGAGCTTCTCATGGTGAGATAGCGCTTTCTCTGCAGCTTTTCTGGCATTCAGAGCACTCATAAGGTTTTCATCAGTATGGAGTCGCTTATGGTTAGAGAGGCTTTGCCTATCAAATAGGAATTTCTGGCATTCACAGCATTGGTAATGTTTTTCCCCTGTGTGCGTCTGCTCATGTAGAGTGAGATTGAGTTTAAAATTGATGCTTTTCTGGCATTCGGAGCACTGAATTATTTTGATGGTGTGTTTTCATATGGCGCTTGTAACCATCTCTACCTCTGAATCTTTTCTGACATTCAGAGCACTGATATTTTTTTTCACCAGTGTGGATTCTCACATGTTCAATGAGATGAGAATTTTGGCTGAAACATTTTTGGCATTCGGAGCACTGATAAGGTTTTTCCCCAGTGTGGATTCTTATATGGTAAGTGAGACTGTTTTTTCCATTGAAACATTTGTGGCATTCAGAGCACTGATAAGGTTTTTCCCCAGTGTGGGTTCTTATATGAGGAATGAGATTGATTTTTTGACTGAAACATTTGTGGCATTCAGAGCACTGATAAGGTTTTTCCCCAGTGTGGGTTCTTATATGCTGAGTGAGACTGCTTTTTTCACTGAAACATTTGTCGCATTCAGTGCACTGATAACGTTTTACCCAAGTGTGGGTCCTTGTATGTTTAGTGAGTCTTTTTTTGTCACTGAAACATTTCTGGCATTCAGAGCACTGAAAGGGTTTTTCCCCAGTGTGGAATCTCACATGTGCAGTTAGAAGTGATTTCAGTTTGAAATATTTTGGGCATTCAGAGCACTGATAAGGTTTTTCACCAGTGTGGGTTATTGTATGTTGAGAAAGACTTCTTTTGTCTTGGAAATATTTTGGGCATTCAGAGCACTGATAAGGGTTTGCCCCAGTGTGGGTTTTTATATGCTGCATGAGATGGCTTTTTTCACTGAAACATTTCTGGCATTCAGAGCACTGAAAAGGTTTTTCCCCGGTGTGGGTTTTTATATGCTGCATGAGATGGCTTTTTTCACTGAAACATTTCTGGCATTCAGAGCACTGATAAGGTTTTTCCCCAGTGTGGAATCTCACATGTGCAGTTAGAAGTGATTTAAGTGTGAAATCTTTTGGGCATTCAGAGCACTGAAATGGTTTTTCCCCAGTGTGGGTTCTTGTATGCCGAGTGAGCCAGCTTCTTTCACTGAAACATTTGTGACATTCAGTGCACTGATAACGTTTTTCCCCAGTGTGGATTCTTATGTGCCGTGTGAGACTACTTTTTATACTGAAACATTTCTGGCATTCAGAGCACTGATAAGGGTGTTCCACAGAATGGGTTATTGCATGTCGAGAAAGACTTTGTTTGTTACAAAACCTTTCCTGGCATTCAGAGCACTGATAAGGTTTTTCCCCAGTGTGGAATCTCAAATGTGCAGTTAGAAGTGATTTACGATTGAAATGCTTTGGGCATTCAGAGCACTGATAAGGGTTTTCCCCAGAGTGGATTCTTGTATGTTCAGTGAGTTTGCTTTTTTCAATGAAACATTTCTGGCATTCAGAGCACTGAAAAGGTTTATCCCCAGTGTGGGTTCTTCTATGCCGAGTGAGACTGTTTTTGTCAATGAAACATTTCTGGCAATCCGTGCACTGATAAGGTTTATCCCCAGTGTGGGTTCTTCTATGCCGACTGAGATTGTTTTTGTCACTGAAACATTTCTGGCATTCAGAGCACTGGTAAGGTTTTTCACCAGAGTGGGTTATTACATGTCGAGAAAGACTTTGTTTGTTACAAAACCTTTCCTGGCATTCAGAGCACTGATAAGGGTTTACCCCAGAGTGGATTCTCATATGTTCAGTGAAATAAGATTTACGGTTGAAACTTTTTTGGCATTCAGCGCACTGGTAAAGTTTTTCCACAGAGTGGGTTAATGCATGTCGATATAGACTCGGTTTGATACTAAACCTTTTCTGGCATTCAGAGCACTGATAAGGTTTTTCCCCAGTGTGGATTCTCATATGCTCAGTGAGATAAGATTTACGCCTGAAACTTTTGTGGCATACTTTGCACGGAGAGTGGTTTCCCCCAGTGTGGCTTCTCATATGCTCAGTGAGATAAGATTTACGCTTGAAACTTTTTTGGCATACTTTGCACTGAGAGTCGTTTCCCTCAGTGTGCATTCTGTCAAATTCTGTGAGATAAGATTTATGGCTGTATCTTTTTTGGCATAGGTAACTTTTTTCCCCAACTTTGGTTATTTTGCCTCGATTTTAGAGTCGGGCTTGTTTAGATAATGTTCAGCATTTATCTCTAAAAAAAATTGAGTGCAATCTTCTTAACATTTGAATTGAGGAAAATATGTCTGGAAGCAGCCCTGTAACACCTGTTGAAATTTTTGTAGCAGATAATAGTCTTTAGGTAATAGCCTCTCCGGAAGCAACTTATTTTGTGACTGAAGTTTTCTCAAATCTATTTGTATAGGTTCTTAGCAATGCAGTAATAAGGTGTTAGTCTGATATTTAACGATTAAACTAATAAGTACCTTTTTGCACTGACATAATGGCAGTAACTGAGGGCGTTAGAATGTGCAGAGCACTATTGTGGATCATTAGTCGCAGAACATCAGTTCCTTTTACCCTTTCTAAGTTTGGTGTAAGGTTAAGGTTTGTAGTTCTGAAGATGAGGTTTTATTTACATTAGCTATAGTACAACGGTGCTCCTGTAATCCATTTTTATATTTAACAGTTTTACATATCAGTCCTGCACAACAGATAATGTTGAGGCGATTTACACAGAATTACAGAACAGTACACAATGAAAAGGAAACCATCTGAGATGGTCATGAACACAATAAAGTGGTGAATTTTTAAGGTTTTCGCAAGAGTGAGCAGTGTGTGTCGAGGTGTTATATCCCGAGGCAGATAGTCTCAAACTTGCGTAACTGGTTAAAAACAGTTTTTGAACTAAGGTGATTTTCCAATGCTTTGATTGTTAACGTGTCAGCTTCGGAGTCTTCTTTCAGCGTCTTTTCTTTGATGGTATCCAGAAGAAACCTTTAGTTGTAACTTTCTTTTATGCAGTGTGTGCTTCCTCTCTAGAATTCCATGATGCTTTACATGAACGTTATTCTGTCATGCTGAGGCAATTTGTCTTTCTGATAATATTTCAGATGAGGATGCTGAAGTGGTCTTTCTACACTTTTTCTGATGCTGTGTGCTCAGATATGGCTTTGCTCTGGGTCAATGAAATGCAAAATTAGAGATTTCACTTACAGGTATAGTACTTTCCTCGCCACACTTGGATTTTTGGAAATTGTTTAAACGTAGAATGCTGGATGTCCTTCAGTTTTTCAAAATAATCCTTCTTATGGCACTGACATTCAGTTGCTTAGTGCTAAATCTTGCTTTCTTCGTCCGTAATTTCATTCACCTATAGTATTAAAATTAAATAGTTAATACATGAACATTTCTAAAAATATAATTTACAAGCCAAATCAATGCAGAATTTTGAAAATGTTGAGCTGTTCTTCAGACAGTGCAGAGTGTAGAATGGTAGCATGAGAGTACTTGGATGTAGGAGTGAGGATTTGTAGAATTGTCAACATTTTATTAAGCTCACAAAGGATACCTGTACCCTATGGAGTTGTAACATAGAATCCCAAAGGCAGATATTAAAGTCATATGGACTGGCACCAAACAGATATTAAAAAAAGATATACTATTAATTTATTTGTAATGCAGATTTCTGGTAAAGGAATGACTCCTCTACGGACAACAGGTATTTTCCCCTGCCCTGAGTTACCACCTACTTGTATCTGGTATCCTGACTTTTGAGTTTTGGCCTCTGCCTCAAGCAAATCTATTGTGTGCTGCGAGGACTATGCCTAGACCTATCCCTCAACTATGGTCCAGAGTGTGAATCAAGGGCAATGAAATTAAGGCGGACTTTCATGTGATCATTTTATTCCAACTGATTATCAGTTGTTAGGTTTTTCTGCACCTGGATTTACTGGGTGCAGAAAATCAGGACACAATTATTTTCCAGACAGAAAAATTTGACTGAAAAGATGCATAAGACTCTGGGTGCAGCAGAAGCAGCCAAGACGTTTGCTGTTTTTTTACTAACTGGGGGAAACACACAATTCTTCCCTCTGTTGGTGTTCACAGTCGTTGTTGGCCTGTGATTCAGCATTGAGTGCAGAGCGTATAGAGTAGAGCCGAGGGGCCGAGCCGAGCCGAGGAAGAGTTGACGAGCAAGCGGAGCGGAGCCTGGGACGACTGCACTGGTTTGTTTTGTGACCGATTCCCACTCCCGAAGGTTTCTCCCGCTTCACCCGCGTCCTGCTATACGGGCGCTTTAAGTTCTATGGATCTACTGTGGGGGCAGGAACGGCCGCTGCCGGCGTCGCGGTGCTAAGGCGTTGCCAGTGCTGCTTGTGTGGCGGCTGCTGCAGGGGTCAAAGGAGCCTTGGTCTGCGGTGCTCCTGGTGCGGCGGCTGCAGCAGGGCACAAAAGCACAGAGGAGAACAGAGGAGTCTTGGCCTGCCACCTGATTTTACGTATTTACTAAGCATTGAGCAGAGCAGAGCTGAGCCGAGGAGTGGAGGGAAGCGCCTACATCGGCCGTCTGTAGTGGGACCGGCTCTGGGTCCCGCTCTTGCTCCTGAAGGATTGCCAGCATTCTCCCTTGTACTCTTGTCAGCGATGAATAGCAACGAACAAGCAATGAACAGTGAGTGGTGAGTGACAAGTGGCAAGAGGTGTGTGGCGTGTGGCGAGTAGTTAAGGTTGATTGGTCTGTAAGTCGCTGAGCCATTGGAGTCTGTAATACGTCTGTAATACAAAGTCTGAGAAATTATGCAAAGGGGAAAGTGACAATAGGGTTTGACCCTGTTGAAGCACCCTTCGACCCCTGAATTACTCTGCATGCCTAGACTCCAGCCATACCCGGGGCCTGGTTATTAATCAATCGATTAATTAATTAATTAATTAATTCATTCATTCATTTATTAAATAAGTAACCAGCAGTACCAGCGGATTCAGTACTGAGGTGTGCTTTGGGGGTGTTTTTCCTTGGAGGTGTTTGGAGGTGTTTTTGTCATATCAAAGCACCCTTTGGTCTTGTCACTGGCCCGTTTGATTCTCTGAAAGAAGCAGGACTTCTTCAACTTAGAATGTGTATTATGAGGTCAGGAAAGGAGCGGCCACCTTTCCCTCCTATCAAAAGGAAAATAAAAATACAACAAACACTAATATTAGATACATTTATAATAAAACAGGCAGGTGACATATAGTCCTTTAAATCATCTAAGGTCCATACATTTGGGAAACTGGGGAAGTCGCAGTCAAAGTTTGATTTTATGAAAGATCCAACAGGTGCTATGCTAGCATTGCTAACTAACCCATGTGTTCTTCAAACACCAATTAAACCACTTAGTAGAACAAATATGATATCCCCTAAGCAAGGAGTAAGTGAACCAGGCCACCCTGAGTCTGAAGCTGAGGTTGAACGAATGTCAAATTCAACTAAGGACCAAGTCAACCATTGGGGTCAAATAACGGACCTAGAGATGTTAACTAATCCACTTACTGGTCGTTCACAACAAGAGGACTCTAAATACACAAATCTAACAATGGGAGATACTCAGCAATTACTACCAACTAGGCAGCCAATGCCAATAGAAGTGCAAGGCAGGCCGCTTGGGCGCTGTGCTAGTACTTTGGAGTATCTTGTGCTTTTAACTCTGTTTGAATTTTATCTGATCGCCGCTCCTCGGCGCAACGTGTAATCTGTTGTGTGCTTGATTTTAAATTACCTTGTGACCGCCGCTCCTCGGCGCAACGCTCCTTCAGTCTCTCCACATAGCAGACTCTCGCTCTGGGCACCGATCCGCCACGGCTTGTGCCGGTTGTAGCGGCGGGCCCCTACGAGCGCTACTTCCGCCCCTCCCATCCTCACTTCCGCCCTGCTCACCAAACGGAAGGTTAGCGGTCTAGTGGCTGGAATTGGGGTAGCTATTTTAATGCCAGCTTTTGCCTCATTCCGGGTTAACATTTGGCAAGGCAGGCCGCTTGGGCGCTGTGCTAGTACTTTGGAGTATCTTGTGCTTTTAACTCTGTTTGAATTTTATCTGATCGCCGCTCCTCAGCGCAACGTGTAATCTGTTGTGTGCTTGATTTTAAATTACCTTGTGACCGCCGCTCCTCGGCGCAACGCTCCTTCAGTCTCTCCACATAGCAGACTCTCGCTCTGGGCACCGATCCGCCACGGCTTGTGCCGGTTGTAGCGGCGGGCCCCTACGAGCGCTACTTCCGCCCCTCCCATCCTCACTTCCGCCCTGCTCGCCAAACGGAAGGTTAGCGGTCTAGTGGCTGGAATTGGGGTAGCTATTTTAATGCCAGCTTTTGCCTCATTCCGGGTTAACATTTGGCAAGGCAGGCCGCTTGGGCGCTGTGCTAGTACTTTGGAGTATCTTGTGCTTTTAACTCTGTTTGAATTTTATCTGATCGCCGGTCCTCGGCGCAAAGTGTAATCTGTTGTGTGCTTGATTTTAAATTACCTTGTGACCGCCGCTCCTCGGCGCAACGCTCCTTCAGTCTCTCCACATAGCAGACTCTCGCTCTGGGCACCGATCCGCCACGGCTTGTGCCGGTTGTAGCGGCGGGCCCCTACGAGCGCTACTTCCGCCCCTCCCATCATCACTTCCGCCCTGCTCGCCAAACGGAAGGTTAGCGGTCTAGTGGCTGGAATTGGGGTAGCTATTTTAATGCCAGCTTTTGCCTCATTCCGGGTTAACATTTGGCAAGGCAGGCCGCTTGGGCGCTGTGCTAGTACTTTGGAGTATCTTGTGCTTTTAACTCTGTTTGAATTTTATCTGATCGCCGCTCCTCGGCGCAACGTGTAATCTGTTGTGTGCTTGATTTTATATTACTTTGTGACCGCCGCTCCTCGGCGCAACGCTCCTTCAGTCTCTCCACATAGCAGACTCTCGCTCTGGGCACCGATCCGCCACGGCTTGTGCCGGTTGTAGCGGCGGGCCCCTACGAGCGCTACTTCCGCCCCTCCCATCCTCACTTCCGCCCTGCTCGCCAAACGGAAGGTTAGCGGTCTAGTGGCTTTCTATCCGCTGAGTACTTAACGATGCAGTGGCGGAAGCGCAGCGGGAGCGCCGACTTCGCGCCGAAGTCGTGCCAAAGTCCTGCCCGTCTGCGCCCGTCCGCGGCCTACCGGGGCCTGGGCCATACCACCATGCCCATTTGCTCACTTACTCTCCGCAAGTATTACACTCTCTACATACCGGCTATCCACTTGACCCTGCCACTCTTGCTTGTATTATGGCACACGGTATTGCCCGTTCTAGCCCCTTCCAGCACTGTCCCAGACCTGTTCCCCTTATCACTACACCGCCCACTCCTAGCTCACGTGCCCCCACCCTTGTTCCTGCCACTTCTGCTTTTTTGCTTAATACCAGGTCCGCTGTGCGGCACCAAACTGACATTTTCCATCTGCTGGACACCGAGAGCCCAGACTTGCTCTTCCTAACGGAAACCTGGTACCGCCAGGACTCTCTTCCTGATGTCCTGGCGGCCCTTCCCCCCTCTTATTCTGCCCTCCGTGCTGACCGCCCAAATGGGAAGACGGGGGGTGGAGTTGCCCTAATAGCGCGTGAGGGGCTACAATTTCAGACGCTGGCTTCTTCCATCCTGCCAACTTCAGACTGCTTAGTGGTACGTTCTGTTTCCTTTAAAACCCCTCTTACCTGTGTTTTGGTCTACCGTCCTCCCCAATCCTCCCCTGGCTTTATCACTACATTTCAGGAACTCCTAGGCACTCTGTCCATCAACAACGCCTCAGTGCTAGTCCTTGGGGACTTTAACTTCTGGCCCGGTGACCCTGCTGAGGATGCAATATCCAAAGAATTTACCGCATTACTCCTTAGCCTGAACTTTTCGCAACATGTTCACACTTCTACACACAGGCAGGGGCATATACTTGACCAGATATGGACTCTTAACATCCCCATCTCGGCGCCCTCGGTATTGCCCTGTGCCTGGTCGGACCACCATCTCTTGTCCTTCTCGTTGGCCCTTAATATCCCTGTCCCTCCACGTCATCCCAAAAACATCTGGACCCGGAACTGGAGTCGAGTTGACATCCCCACCTTGTGTAGCTCACTCCGCTCCTCCCTCCCGGCCCTCGAGGGTCTGGCTCTACATTCCCAGGTCACCACACTGGACAATTGGCTTGTCAATATCTGCGACCATATAGCCCCTCTTAAGCGGGTAACTATTAACCGCGTCCACAATGCCAATAAGTGGTTTAGTCCAGCCCTAAAAGCTAAGAAACTAATAGTGCGACAAGCCGAACGCGCATGGCGACGTGCTTACTGTCCTTCAGTTAGGCAGCTTTACGTCACAGTCCTCTCTGAATATAAGCAAGATATTTTAGCCGCAAAAAAAGACTACTTCTCCGGACGCATTTTGGCGGCTGAGAACCAGCCACGAGAGATCTTTGCGATGGTCCATGAGTTGGCCGCCTCTGACAGGACCCAGTCAAAAATTCCCCCTTCACAGATTTTGTGCAACTCTCTCAATGAGTTTTTTATAGAAAAAGTGGCTACCATTAAAGCTAA
This sequence comes from Lissotriton helveticus, assembly GCF_964261635.1. Lineage (NCBI taxonomy): Eukaryota > Metazoa > Chordata > Amphibia > Caudata > Salamandridae > Lissotriton > Lissotriton helveticus. The sequence continues at coordinate 440,007,775 of NC_136058.1, forward strand.
CATGCCCCCTCCCTCACCCACCTTCTGTGAGTGTCCCATTCCCCCAACAGCCAGTCTTTAGCCCTCATCCCCCCTCTGACTCTGGACTCACTTCCCCCTCTTCACAGACGGGTGAAATCTGGCTCCCCCGCTGACATCTGCCCAGCACGCATATTAAGTCAGATTTTCCTGGACTGTCCCTCCCCCGCCCTTACCCTGTTAAACAATTAATTCGAACATGGTACTGTCCCCCTTTCCTTTAAGGCTGCTACGGTCATCCCCATTTTAAAAAAACCAGGGGCAGACCCCGGCGCCCCGGCCAACTATCGGCCAATCTCCCTTCTTCCTTTTTTAGGGAAGATCGCCGAGTCCCACCTTACTCAGGTCTTGAGCTCCTTCATCGAGGGCAGCGAGTATCTCGCCCCCTGCCAAGCAGGTTTCCGCCCCCGTCATTCTACAGAGAAGGTGGTCATTTCAGTCCTGGACCGACTCAGGGAGGGATTGGACTCCAGCGTTCCTCAGGCCCTCGTTTTACTAGATCTGTCCGCCGCCTTTGACACGGTGGACCATTCCATCCTCTTGCGCCGTGTCAAGTCGGCGGGCCTCGAGGGCTCCCCCTTGGCCTGGCTGGAGTCCTTCCTGTCTGATCGTTCTCAGGCTGTCCACCTGGCAGAATTCGCTGCTCCTCCTCGTAAATAAACTGTGGGGTTCCCCAGGGTTCTTCCCTTTCCCCCTTGCTTTTTAACCTATACATCTTCCCTCTTATTTTCGCTCTGCAGCATATGGAGGTCGCGGTGTATAACTATGCCGACGACCTCCAACTTATTTTTGATTTGTCCCCGGCTTCATCAGGTCAAACCAGCTTCCAGTCCGTGATGCTATTCATCCGTGAATGGATGAATATGAACCACCTTAAGCTAAATCCGGACAAAACGGAGCTGGTCCTGACGGGCAGTATCGGTAATCCTTGGTCACCTCTTTTTTGGCCACCATCCCTGGGTGCCCCCCCCACTCCCTCCCTATCAGTTAAAACGCTAGGTATTATTCTTAATCATCAACTTACACTTCATTCACATATTAGTTCAGTTGTTTCTTCTTGTTTTTTTTCTTTACGGACCATTAGGAAAATATCCCGGTTTTTCTCTGTTCCCGCCCTCAAACTGATTATAATGGCCATGGTTCTGTCAAAAATTGATTACGGGAACATCGTTTATAACGGTGTTCCCGCATATGCCCTTCACCGCCTTCAGCTGGTCCAGAACCAGGCAGCTCGCCTGGTTTACGGCCTGGCTAAGTCACACCAAATAAATTAACGAGAGCAAGAAGCTCCAAATGAACTAAATGGTGGGGTGAAAATCATAAGGGAAGCCAATACCCCACTGAAATCGAATCTTACTCTGTCTAAAATAAATTCAGTTAAAAAACAGGATCAGCCGAAATGTAATCAAAATAACGGATCTCAAATTAATAAGGACGAATACAACAGCAACCCAGAAACTCTGCAGCGTTGGAGTACTCCGTATCAAAAAGACGTTTTGAATAGTAGTCCACAATTCATTAATTCTTGTGACGAGGGATATGATTTTCAAGGACCACAAAAAGAGGAGTATAAGGACCTATCATTCATAAATGGCAACACCATAGCCCAGGTACTCAGGTACCAGGAAGTGGGAACGTGGGAGCAATTTGGGATCTACTCTTCAAAACCTCGCAATTAACTCTGGAAGCTTTAACATATAAGTCCAACAAAAAGGAGGTCCAAATAGATCTCTTGAGTGCTACCGCATCCTCTGTTGCCGGAACTGAGCAGAAGATAACAACACAAAATAATATAATAGTAAGGGCACAATCTCAGCCAATATCTACGTGTGCAGAGTGTAGTTGTGCCCCACTAATTAACAAACTGGCTACCATTCCAGATATTTTAAAAACAATAATTGACGATGTAAAAGGGAATTTTCCTAATGTGGGAATTCAACCCATCAAGACTGACTGCCCCTCTAAAATGTAAAGACAATACCGTTGTTGTTAAAGAAAAAATAGATGATAAAACAAAAGATCAATAAGTGATAAACCTATGCTCGACACAATCAACAATGACACACGCAGCTCCGGAAGTTTAACTATCAAAAAGTCAGAGGAAAAAACAACCGAAAGCAAGAAATAAAGCTTCTAAAAGTATAAAAAATACAAATGCATCAGATATAGTGAGATTGAACACTGGAAATAACCATGACCAAATATCATATTGTGAAGGTGAGGGTAAACAAATGTCTCCAACAAAACCCTTTTACCCTCTATTTAATAAAGATCTATCGGAGTAACAAGCAGTTATGAAAAATAAATGCCTAAACAAGCAAGCTGATAGTATAAAAATGATAGAGTATGGCAAAATTCAGTCCTTAGAAATGCTGCAAGTGGAGGAATGTAATAAACAGGTGGAGAATAAGCCATCACAATTGGAAACAAATAGAGCAAAGAGTGAGAGTATCAGAAGGGATGAAACGAATAGAGATTTGTTAAAAACCTGGAAGAATATTAAATTACCACAAGATCTGGGAACCGAAACGAAGCAGTTACATAAACATCGACAATCATGGTCTCAAACTGTTAATCATCATAGTGGAAGCTTAATTGACCATGCTCAAGGTGAAAATAGCCTGCAACAAATTAAATTAATTAACCCAGATCAAAAAGAAGGAGTGGTGCAGGTAATTTCTATGCTGGAATATAAATCTAGGGGTAATAATGATATCTTGCCTCGTGGGAACATATTAAAATTGTGTAATGCAGCACCCTCAATAAAGAAAATTAAATGTACCGACATAGAATCAATTGAATTACACACATCAAGAATAATAATCGCGAATCAACATTAGTAATTTGGACATCTTCTACTGCCGCCAGCCTTATTATGCAAGAACATAATCTCTTTCAGGACTGGGGAATAAAAATAACAACTCCCCTACAACCATCCTATCCTAGCCCTTTTGTGTCAACAAAATTACAAAATCATAACCAAATGAGACCCGAGAATAATAAGAAATACTCAATATTAAAAAACCCCATAGGTATGACCAACGGGCATCATTTAAAATTATTAGAGGTAAAAAAGGTGAAGACCTATTATTTCACACTCTCAAATTAGGTTGGCTAACAGCAGCCCTCCATAATGTCAGGCAGGATTGACATCTACAATCTGAAGTTTCTTTAAGGGGGCCAACAATTATGAATAAAAGGGTCAGATTATGTTCGTGGAATATAAATGGGGTTCAAGCAATGATTCAGAATAACCAACTCGCTACTTTGTGCTGTTTTCAAATAATTTGTATACAAGAGACTTGGGCTTTAGTTCTTTTTAGATTGGAAGGGTATAGGGTTATTACTCATTAGCTAAGAGAACAAGTAACTATGGCAGACCTTGTGGGGGTTTGGCTATTTCTATATCAACTGAGCTAAAAATGGAAAGTGAAATGGACGTCCCAAGTCAAAAGGATTATCTAACTGTCAAAATACGATACAAGGAACAAAATATAATTAAATCTCTTGTAGTAATCAACGTATATAATTACGAAGAACAATGGCGACCAATTTGATAATTATGATATTGCAGCAACTGGACAATGACACCCAACTTGAGATTATTATTACCAGTGATTATAACATGAAAATGCTTTGGTCTTACACTAGAGATGTTGAAATACAATGGCAAAATTACTTATGGTCAATTCCAAGTTTTTCATCAACAATGGGTATGAGGGAACAAAAGAATGAAAACATTGTCAAGACTCTTGTATAAGAATTAGAAACCATAGGTCTTAGATGGCAAAATGGTCGATTTCCTCAAGATTCGCCACCAGCATGGACTTTTCAAGCAGGGGATCATAGTGCTAGAATAGATTTTACCATAGCATAGTTGACTCTATTTCATAAAATGTTGTCTTATCGGAAAGAGGGAATATATATAAACGACCGCGATCAACAAATAATTGAGTTAAACCTAAATGGCCTAAGATTTGAAAACTATACGACACTTCCGGGAGAAATAACAACAGTAAATTATAGGAAACTTTATTGGTCAGATAACACCAAAGATTCTATTACAAATATTGCGCAGGCAATTGTGGATTTTTACTTCGAAGGAGATTATTCGAATGCTGTCAAAAAATGATCTCTCTTCACAAAGCAATTAATTACCACAATCTCAATATTATGCTAATAAAGGTCAGTGGAGGAAAAAACCAGCATGTTCATTGGTGAAAATTTTGTTTGAAAGCCATCAATCAAAAAAAAGGACGTAGCAGAATCCTGAGATTGATCAAAAAGTTCGAAGTTAATTTACAGAGTAAAACTTAAAAAGATAAATACAGGAGTAAGGAAAATGGTCTGGAAGGACAAAATGCAAGAAAAGCAATAGTTGTGGGCAAAAGCTCTATATGCTTGCAAAAGGAGTAAGTCAAGAGGCTTCTGGATTCTGTTAAACAAACTGAGTAGATCTAGTAGGAAATCTACTTCATCAACAGTAACTGAATCTGATTGGGTATCGGTCATAGATATGCATTTGAAATGTTTGTTTTGTTATGCTATGTTTTGTTTTGCTATCCTATGATTTGTTTTGATATGCAATGCTATGCTGGGTTTGGTTATGCTATGCTGGTGAGGGTGTGTGAGGGTATGTGAGGGTGTGTGAAGGGAGTGTGAGGGTGAGTGAGGGTGAGGGGGTGTGAGGGTGAGGGTGTGTGAGGGTGAGAGGGTTGTGAGGCGAGGGGGTGTGAGGGGGTGAGTGAGGGTGAGGGGGTGTGAGGGGGTGTGAGGATGAGGGGGTGTGAGGGTCAGAGAGGGTGAGGGGGAGATGGTGATGGGGTGAGGGTGATGGGGTGAGGGGGTGTGAGGGTGAGGGGGTGAGGTTGAGGGGGTGGGAGGATGAGGGGGTGTGAGGGTGTGAGGGTGTGTGAGGGTGAGAGGGTGTGTGAGGGTGAGAGGGTGTGAGGGCGTGTGAGGGTGAGGGGTTGTGAGGGTGAGGGTGAGGGGGTGAGGGTGAGGGTGGTGAGGGTGAGAGGGTGTGTGTAGGTGAGAGGGTGTGTGAGGGTGAGAGGGTGTGTGAGGGTGAGAGGGTGTGTGAGGGTGAGGGTGAGTAGATGTGAGGGGGTATGAGGGTGAGGGGGTGAGAGGGTGTATGAGGGTGAGATGGTATGTGAGGGTGAGAGGGTGAGTTCATCCTCATTCATCCTCAAAAACAATTTAATATACAGGATAGGAAAACAAGACGATCCCCCACAGTTAGTGGTTCTCAAGAGATTTCTCTATCAAATATTATTTTTTGCCCAGTCACACATTCTAGCAGGTCACAGTGTACCTGAAAAAACAACCCAGACTTTGCTGAGATATTTTTTATTGGCCAGGGATATTCGCCAATGTAGATAAATACTGCAGGGAGTGTGAAATATGTCAGAAGAAGGACCTCAAAAAACCCCTGCCGTTCCCTTACATCCCTCGATAACCCCTTTGAGAGGATAAGTATGGATTTACATGGTCCTCTCCCAAAATCGAAAAAATTATATATCTATATACTGGTTATTGTCGATTACGCAACTCGATACCCAGAAGCATTTCCCCTACGAACACCAAGCACGAAAAAAACATCAGTGAAAGTTACTAGAACTGTTTTCGAGGGTAGGATTTCCCACAGAGATTTTGACAGACCAGGGTACCCCCTTTGTTTCTCGTTTAATGAAACAAGTCTGTAAAACCTTGAAAATTACCCAAATAAGAACATCTGCTTATTACCCTCAGACAGAGGGTCTGTGCAAGCGATATAACGCCACCTTTAAGCTAACCATGAAGAAAATGCTTACCACCGAAGGGAAAGAATGGGACATGTTGTTCCCACTCGCCCTCTTTGTTATTTGAAGCCAGGTTTAGAGAAGCTTGGGTTGTTCTCCCTTTGTACTTCTTTATGGGAGACAGCCACCAACCTTGCTAGAAATGTCAAGAGAAGACTGGGAACAAGAGAAACAAGAAGACACACAACACCCTCTAGAATACACCCAAAGCCTACGAAACCGCATACAGAAACGGTGAGATTTTGCTCACGACAACCTAGAAAAAGCTCAAAGAAGCTAGCAGATGTCTTGCAAGAAAGGAAAGAGGTGACAGCAGTTACAAGTCCATGACTAGGTGCTCCTACTCCTACCTTCCTCTATATGCCAAAAAAGGGCAGAATTGAAGGGACCATATGTAGTTGTGGAAAGGATAGGCCTGACTACTTACCGGTTACGCCTTTCCTCAACCAAAACCCAGATATAAAACATAAATCTACTAAAGAAATTGTTGGGACAAGTCCACAAAGACACCCGTTACGTTTTGTCTGACTAAAAACCCATTCCTTCAACATTGACTCAATTGCTCATAAACGAACATCTAACAGAGGAACAAAAAGTGTCTCTTCAGACCCTCTTAGAGTCCTTCTCCTCCATCTTTTCCGACCTCCCGGGAAAAACAACAATTGTCGAGCATGCCATTGTTACCCCACCAAATGAAGTAATAAAACAACGCCCCTACAGAATACCATGCGCTAGGCGGGACGCGGTTCCTGCCGCAATAGAGAGCATGTTACAACTAGGAGTCATAAAACCTTCCAGCAGTAACTGGTCCTCCCCCATTGTCATAGTTCTGAAACCGGATGGTTCCATCCGTTTTTGTATAGACTTCCGATCAGTCAATGCCATCTCGAAATTTAAACTCGTCACCACGCCACGTCCCCGGAGGGACTTTGCTCTTCCAGGTGCATGGGCATCTACGGGACTTTTGGAAAGGGGCTGAGTCAGAGAGGGATGAGCGAAGAGGCAGAGGGGTGAAAGGGACCCAGAGTAAAGGAAATAAGTGAGACGGAAAAGAAAGACAAAAGCAGAAATCATCGGCTACTCTTTTTCTTTTGGTTACTCCAACCTCTAGCCCCTCCCTTCAAATGTATGCATAGCTATTATTTATTCTTCACATCTTCCCTTGACTAATCATAAAGCAAAAACACTTACATGAGCCTTTTCCATCTGTCCAAGGGATGAAGGGGGCCTAGGCTCACCTAAGAGACTGAAGTGGAAGACTCTTTGGGAAAGAAGAATACAAAAGAGACAATCAATCATTGTGATTTTCTGCAATACTAATAAAAAGTGTATACCAAGAAATTATTCAATGCAGAGAGCTCCTTCTCGACCGACTCTTCTACAATGGGGAGCATCCAAACTCTCCCTCCAGGGAATGGGAGACAGAGACAAACACACACACACACACACACACACACAGGAAAGCATAGTAGGAAAACGCCTGATACAGTTATTGTAAGAAGGGGCGATCTCAGAGGGCCAGGTTGTGCTCACCCGACCGCCCTAGGACCCACCTCTCCTACAGATCTTGCCGAGTCTTGTCGTGGGGTCCTCACCGGGGAGGTCTTTGAGTCTAGGATCGTACACACTGAGCTCACACCACACTTACGAACGGACACCACAACGTTGGATTTCAGTAACAAGTTCTTTATAAGCAGTAAAAGGAAAGTAGCACTCTTATGTACAAATGATCGAGGGATCACAAAAGTCTTAGAGGATTCGGGGAGAGGGAAGCGGGACAGTCTTTTAGCCTTTGGGCCAGTACGGGGCGTACCCTGCGCACAGCTCTCAATCCTCGAGCCGGGGGATACGGAAGGTGATGGCCGTACTGGCTGCTTCACTCACGTCGAATCGGCTCGGTCGTGATGGTGATCTCGATGGTCCAGCCGGACCAGAGTACTCCTCGAGCCGCGACGAGGTCAGCAGGGCTCGATCCGGAGAAGTTCTTGAGGAGCCGCAACAGCGTCAGCAGGGCTCTGATGGTTACGAGTTCAGCTCGAGCCGCGACAGCGTCAGCAGGGCTCCGAGGTCTTAGAGAGGGCGAGCCGCGACAGCTTCAGCAGAGCTCCGATGGTTACAGGTTCAAGCTCGAGCCGCGACGGCGTCAGCAGGGCTCCAAGGTCTTAGATAGGACGAGCCGCGACAGCGTCAGCAGGGCTCCGGTGGTTACGAGTTCAGCTCGAGCCGCGACAGCGTCAGCAGGGCTCAGGTGGTTCAGTTCCTTGTTGCGAAGAGGGAGCCGCGACAGCGTCAGCAGGGCTCAGCGATTCAAGATGAGTTCTTCTCAGGTTCTGCCGCGATCTGATCAACAGGGCTTCAGGTCCAAGATACCACTGCCCGCTAGTTGTCGGGCGGGCCCAGCTATAGTCCAGTGGCTCTTTGATGTCCGGACCCTTGCAGACGGAGGTCTCAAACCCTGGGGGCTGGTCGTTGGCGAGGTCCGGCGGTTGGCTCTTTGATCCTTTGAAAAGATGGGTCTGGGAATTCCCAGACGCCCAGCGGGTCTGGAGCCAGCACTTCAGGGAGGCCAAAGGTGCGATCGAAACTGGCCCGCAGGGGAGGGCCAAAGGTGTGACAGATACCGGTCTCTCAGGGGAGGCCGGAGGAGCCATTGAAACTGCCGGGCTTATCTCACTCGGGAGCGCTTTACCCCCCAGCCGGGACTGGCGCGCCTTTGGAGTCTGGGTTTGGCTGGGGCCGGGGTCACGCTAGGCCCAGGGAGACAGGGATCTCGGGAAGGGAAAATGGCTGCCGGGCCTTGTGGGGCATGCAAGGTTAGGCGTTCGGAGCCGGGAGCGGGACGGGGACGTGCGGGCCTGGTCGTGGTTTACGGGGGTTCGGGCTTATCGGGGGTGAGACGACCAGGCTTCGGGGTGCAGGCTACTCTTACGGGGGTGCTGCGCAGGGTGCTCAGGGTGCAGGCCTACACTCGCAGGGTGTGGCGGGACAAGCGCGAACCACGCCACGAGGCCGGGTCCAACAGTTATTATCTGCTGGCATATGTACATTGTTTTAGAAAGATGGTGGAACTATTTATTTTGTTCAATGTGCTTATACAGCTAATTACTTTTATCACCTCTTTCCTCACCGGCAGAACCCAGAGAGTCCACCTCCCCATTTCCGATCCAAAGCCACTGCGATCACCTGCGGCGTACCCCAAGGATCATCCATCAGCCCTACCCTTTGCAGTATCTACATGGCACCGCTCGCCAACATCATCCGAGCACACCACCTCAACATCATCTCGTACACTAACGATACCCAGTGGATCCTCTCCCTCACCAAGGACCTGACCACCACCAAATCCAACCTCCAAAAGGGAATGAAGGCTGTTGCAGACTGGATGAAGACTAGCCGGCTGAAACTGAACTCGGACAAGACAGGAGGTCCTCATCCTCAGATCCACCCGCTCAGCATGGGACGACTCCTGGTGGCCGGCTATGCTGGGAGCTGCCCTGATACCCACCAACATCACTTGCAACCTGGGGTTCATTGTGGACTCCACGCCCTCTATGGCCCAGCAAGTTAATGCTGTTTCCTCTTCCTGCTTCAACACCCTCCGCATGCTCTGAAAGATCTACAGATGGATCCCCACCAAAACCAGACGGATGGTCACCCAAGCAATCGTCAGCAGCAAGCTGTACTATGGCAACGCCCTCGACGTAGGAACCACGGCCACACTCCAGTAGAGACTCCAATGCCTACAAAACGCCTCTGCACGCCTCATCATCGTACTCCCTCCCAACAGCCACATCACCGCCCACCTGAGAAACCTGCACTGGCTCCCGGTCAACAAGAGGATCACCTTTAAGCTCCTCACACACTTTACAGCAGCACTCTGCAGCACCACTGTACAGCAGCATTCTGCAGCACCACTGCACAGCACCACTCTGCAGCACCACTCTGCAGCACCACTCTGCAGCACCACTCTACAGTACCCCTTTACAGCACCAATCTAAACCACCACTCTACAGCACCAATCTAAACCACCACTCTGCAGCACCACTGGACAGCACCACACTGCAGCACCACTCTGCAGCACCACTCTACAGTACCCCTTTACAACACCAATATAAACCACCACTCTGCAGCACCCCCTGCAGCACCACTGTACAGCACCACTGTACAGCACCACACTACAGCACCACTGTGGTTGTGTGTGGTTGGGTGTGGTTGTGTGTGGTTGTAAGTGTGGTTTTGTGTGTGTGTGGTTGTGTGTGTATTTGTGGTTGTGTGTGTGGTTGTGTGTGGGTGTGGTTGGGTGGGTGTGGTTGAGTGTTGTTGTGTGTGTATATGGTTGTATGTGGTTGTGTGTGTGTGTATTTGTGGGTGTGGTTGTGTGTGGTTGTGTGTGTGGTTGTGAGTGTGGTTGGGTGTGGCTGTGGTTGTGTGTGTGTGTATGGTTGTGATTGTATAAGGTTGTGGGTATGGTTGTGTGTGGATGTGGTTGTGTGTGTGGTTGTTTGTGTGGTTGTGTGTGGTTGTGTGTGTGGTTGTGTGTGTGGTTGTGGGTGTGGTTATGGGTGTGGTTGTGTGTGTGTATGTGGTTGTGTGTGTGAGTGTGGTTGTGTGTCTCCCTGAACTGGAAACAAGCATCCTAGGATCGGGTTCGGCCTTTCAGCCCTCATCAGCCAGGATAGCTTGACTCCAGTGGCATGGATAGTGTGGGACCTACGTCTGGGCATACCTGGCCCACTCGAGGTGACAAATGCAAAACAAGCCTTGACATAGCCAATAGGTCTCGCTTTTGGGTCCTTATAACTATTTAGTTATGAAGCACAATATCCTTGGTGCAACAACATCAAGGTCCCAAAGGCGAGACCTATTGGCTATGCCAATGCTTGTTAATGTATCTTGAATATCTAATTAACTATAGTAAAATGTAAACAAGCATTGGTAAATGCATTAGGTTTCTCCTATCTGATTAGTAATTTTTTTTTTAAGTTTTTGCTTGGTGAGCAGTTCTGCAATATAATTTAAATGAACTTTGAAAAAGAGTTATGACTTGTTTGAGAAAGGCAAATAATGAAAGGTAACGTGTGCAGTTCTATGCAGGGAAGAATACTAGTTATCAGTGGTGTAAGTTACAAAGAAGAGACCACGAGCAGAAGAATGGGAAACTGCTAAGTGTCTGTATGTCTTGTGTGACGTAATTCATTTCTGGCAGGTTTCACTTTCCCAGATCATTGAGAGTGCACTATGGCGCCGGGGGGGCTGTACGGATCCGATATGAATGCACTTTCTTTTCTTAAGTCACAAATGTATGAAACAGTTCAGAGTCTGGAAACCACTGTACAGCCCATTGCCCTGAATGTTTACTCTCAGTGTCCTGAATATGCACCCATGCTAGTGAGTCACCCTAGTTGCATCAGATAAAAAAAGCAACAACTATGGCTTCGTTGTTTAGAATATTGAAATTGATTCACTTCTGAAACGATGAGACTGTGAAAGAACTGTAAGGAGTCTCTTTGAATTTACATGAATAGTGAATGGCGGCACTGCTGGAGAGAGATCCGTCTCAGCAGCAGCTTTTAACAAGGACCCGTCCCACTTAAAGCCCTGCGTATGACACTATGAAAGAAGCCTGTGAACAGATACAAATACTATTCCTCTGTAGAAAGTACGCATGTTTACCTGCTAATAAACACAAAGCATCACTTCTGAAATGATGAGACTGTGAAAGAACTATAAGGAGTCTCTTTGAATTGACATACATAGTGAAGGGTGGTCCTGCTAGATAGAGACCCATCCCACTTAAAGCCCTGCGTATGACAATATGAAAGAAGCCTGTGAACAGATACAAATACTATTCCTCTGGTGAAAGTGCACATGTTTACCTGCTAATAAACACAAACCATCATTTCTTCACGGTGCTCACATCAAATGGAATGAATGCATGCCCTGAATCTCTGCTTTAAACCCATCGACTTGTAAACTTGTGACGCACACTGTGGCTGCAGAGCCTCCTTTCTGTCACCAGGCTGAGCTCACGGCCACAAATGCTGCAATCCTATTATTAATAACCCTCCTGCCCAGAGGCTCCTTGCGGCCTCTGTTGTCTTGTGCATGTGTCTCCGAGCGCTTTCTGGTTTGAATCAAACCTTTGCCTCCTCGGATACCTCTGACTTCAGTCTCTCTTCGGTGGTTGTTGTTATTCCGGGTTAAGCGCAGCTGATTCAGGGCTTGACCCCATCTACGCGCGCGAACAAACATGGCGTCTCACGGCTGCTCACGCGCAGCACCGCACGTCACAGCTGCGCACGTGTGGGGCGAAGACACTACTTCCTATCGCCAAGATAGGACCTTGCACAGAATGCAGCCTGTGCCCTGTGAACTCCCCTGGACAGATATCTCAGTTTCAGTGCGCCTGCGCAGAGGAAAGACACTTCCCCCCTCCACATAGAGGAGCCACCCCAAAGACCTTTGCACATAAATCTCAGCGTGTGCTGTGGCGCGAGGCGCCTCGTGCTCCGTGGTGGGAGGCAGTGTCTGTGCTTAGCGCATGCACAGTTAACCCCGCGCTCATGGTTCAGTCCTGTCCTCAGTCTCAGCAGGGCCGGCGGAGGACGCCCGAGCACAGCAGGGAGCACAGGCCCCGTATGAAACCCCAGGTGAGGTCATGACCCACAGCAGGGAGCACAGACCCCATATGAAACCCCAGGTGAGGCCATGAGATACAAAGATTGACTGGTGCTGGGAGGGTCTCAAGCCTGCTGTACGGGATTCATGTTTGTTGTTGTTGTCTGCATCGATCAATGATTATTTTGTATCAACAATGCTCATTGACCCTCATTGGTGGAGTAGGGTCACTCTTTTAAAGGCCTCAGCAAACGTTGACTTTTTTTCACCTGAAAAATCTGTGTGATGAGAAGATCGACTTGAATTCCGTTTTTGGCTTTCACCAGAGTAAAGGGGGGCAGCCCCGTCAATTGAAAGTGAAAGAACGCACTCCCAGCCAGCACCGACTGCGCCTCATTGCACCTAGGCTGGGCATGCACAGCATCATCTGAAGAGGCTAAAACACCCCCTAATATGACTCAACCTCACTAGGGCCTCAGTAACCAGGCAGCGGTCAGCCAATGCCCCTCAGGTAAACAAGCATTGGCATCGCCAGTAGGTCTGGGCCTGCACAGCATCATCTGATGAGGATAAAACACCCCCTAATATGTCTCAACCTCACTAGGGCCTCAGTAACCAGGTAGTGGTCAGCCAATGCCCATCAGGTAAACAAGCATTGGCATAGCCAGTAGGTCTCGCCTTTGGGACCTTATAAGTGTTTAGTTATCCAGCACAATATCCTTGGTGCAACAACATCAACTGTTGCATGGCTAAACACTTATAAGGTCCCAAAGGCAAGACCTATTGGCTATGCCAATGCTTGTTATAATTGGTTCCTGTTCGTGCCTTTTAGAGATGCATGCTTCTGTTTCGTCCTCTTGTCAAACTACTTCCGCCTTTTGTTGATCTAGGTCACGGGTACTCACAAACATTTTCTCAGGGGCCGCAAAGTTTGGTCTATGGTGTGACCGAGGGCCGCCCTGATGCCAGCGGGGTGTAAAGTCGGGGTAGGGAAACAAAGCATGTATATCTAGTGGCTGCCTTTAAGAATTAAGGTGTTCCTAAAGTTAAAGGCCTAGTTACCTCCTTTTCCTAACTGCAATTAACCTGTAAATAAGTGTTTGCTGTATTTGTACGTTTCTTGTTCATGTTAGTGCTGAGTCGAGTAAACGGCAGCCCAGTGCTGCTGCTCACCAGGGAACCGCATGTAAAGACCTGGAGGGCCTTATGCGGCCCCCGGGCCGTACTTTGAGTATCACTGATCTAGATCCTCCCGGCGACCGCCCCAGCTACATGTGTATTTCCATGTTCTTCAAAAAGGGGTCGGGTTGAGCCGGGGCCACTGTATCTGCTTTGCTCTCGGTGGTCCCATGGGAGTAACAGCTGCTCATTCTGCTAATCCTTCCCTAACTTTCCAGAAGTGTCAGAGCAGACAGGCTCGCCAAGTCTTCAAGGAAGTGTGAGTGTGACGAGGCTGGTTTATTAATTCACTACTTAACTAATCAGTCTCCTGTACCTCCGTCCTCACTTAAGCCACAATTTGTGACACATTTGCTATTTTAAGGCTTGTAATAACATCACTTTTGTATATTTAAGTCTATACAGATACTGAAAACAGCAAACCACAAGTACGAAAATGCAGAGTACAGGGGGCACGAGCCCTAAACAAAACAAAAAATAGGTTTTAGAGGGGCAGGGTTTGCAAAGTAGCATAGGCAGTGTGCAGTAATGTCACAGAGAGGGACATTGCAAGTTTATTATACCTCTCTTTAATGGTAATGAACCATGATTCACATATTATAAGCACGCACATGAGCAGTGTATGCTCTCATGTACATAAATAAAGAAGGCTTAAATGGATTTTGGTACAACAATGTGGGAGAGTTTTAATGAAACGTGGGGAAACATGTTAACATTAACTTTTATTGGGCAGAGCAAGTTTCCAGTGGGAGAAAGCTAAAATATTGTAATGCATGATATAGAATGAATATAGTCCTCTCTGAATCTGACTTGCATATCTATGTACTTTTTTTTTACTGCATTGCACAGATATTCTACGCAGTAGTCTATTATTAATTTCCTTTTGCATGATAGCGTGTATTACAGTTAGCTTATGTTTAATTCACTAATGGTGAGCATTTTTATTTTGGTGCCGGTAAATATTCTTTATCTCAGTGCGACTCTGATAGTTGGCAGCCCACGAGCGATTCATTTGATATTCACTAAATACCAGGCAGTTGGGGTATACCTGCTACTTGCTACCAAATGGGTGTTTGGACACAAAACAAACTGGAACAAGCATTTGCAAAGCAATTTGCCTCGCATTTACGCAAGTTTGAGCTATTGGCATTGTAAATGACAATGCCTTTTATTTATGTTTTGGTTTTCAAAACATAAATAAAATGCTTTGTCATTTACAATCCCAATAGCTTAAACTCGTGTAAATGCGCGACGTGTTACTTTGCAAATGCTTGTTATCTTCCGTCTCATGGTCTTTTTAGTAACATTAGAAAACTTAAATTTGAAGCTTTTGTGTGGGCCCTTATGACCAAGGGCGCTGTACACACAACCATACATTTCTAATTCGTTGTCAACAAAGTTTGAATTTGAATGATTCTGTCCAGGTTTAACCAAAAGCTATCTGTTACTGAAACATTTTGCATAGTGTATTTTCCTGTCAACAAATAAACATGTGTGTGGCATAAATGCCTCAGTGCCTGCTTACTCCTTTGAAGTACTATTTTCCTTATAGTAATGTCCCCAATTTAATTATATTCAAATGGCATTAGATTTATGGAATTCCCCCTTCCCACCCCACCCCAGATACCTGTGTGTGTGGTGTGATTGCCACAGGTGTCCTTGAGGACTCCGGTTCTGCTGTGCATTACTGGGTCAAAGGTGAAGATGGACAGATACTGTTTGGAGAAGTCATGTCCAGTGGTAGCTTTGGCAGCGACTATAAATCGCTTGCGCCTTTTTGTCCCATGCTTCACTGGCATCCCACGGATTTTTCATGGAAGATTAAATCTGTCCCTGTAAGTGTATCCCGTCCCTGGGAAGCCCGTGGGATCTATTCAAAGCCAATCGCCTGTTACATTAAACCACGCAAGCTACCGGGGCACAACCCACAGATGGCCGCCGTGGTGTGTGCATCTGCGGCGCCGCGGCCGTGCGTGCAGGACTTCTACGTGCTTGGTTTCTTGCCCGCCAGGTGTAATATTACTGGAGCACTAAGGCCGCAGGCCACGGCTCTCATTCAGTCCATTTTTTTCGTAAATGTATTGTTTGGGTGAGGGGTTAAGTTTCTCTTAATTTCCAACAGGAAGAGGATTTTTCTGCAGACGCGCCACTGAAAAATCTGTTAACGTTATTCATTGCATAGGAAATTATGGTGGTGGACATGGTGGTGGTGGATGCAGTGGTGGTGGACATGGTGATGGTGGTGGTGTACATGGTGGTGGTGGACATGGTGGTGGTGGTGGACGTGGTGGTGGTGGATATGGTGGTGGTGGGGGTGGTGGATGTTGTGGTGGATGTGGTGGTGGACGTGATGTTGTTAGTGGATGTGGTTGTGGTGGACATGGTGGTGGTGGACGTGGTGGTGGTGGACATGGTGGTAGTGGTGGACATGGTGTTGGTGGATTTGGTGGACATGGTGGTGGTGTATGTGGTGGTGGTAGATGTGATGGTGTAGGTGGACGCGGTGGTGTTGGACGTGGTGGAAGCAGTGGTGGTGGACATAGTGGTGGTGGACGTGGTGGTGGTGGTGGACATGGTGGTGGTGGACGTGATGGTGGTGGACGTGGTGGTGGTGGATATGGCAGTAGTGGACATGGTGGTGGTGGATGTGGTGGTGACGTGGTGGTGGTGGAGGTGGGTGTGGTGTTGGTGGACATGGTGGTGGTGAACGTGGTGGATGTGGTGGGGGTGCACATGGTGGTGGTGGTGGACATGGTGGTGGTGGATTTGAAGGTGGTGGTGGATGTGGTGGTGGACGTGGTGGTGGTGGACATGGTGGTGGTGGTGGACGAGGTAGTGGTGGACGTGGTAGTGGTGGACGTGGTGGTGGACGTGGTGGTGGATGTGGTGGTGGCGGACGTGGTGGTGGATGTGGTGGTGGCGGACATGGTGGTGGTGGACGTGGTGGTGGACGTGGTGGTGGTGGTAGATGTGGTGGTGGTGGATATAGTGGTGGATGTGGTGGTGTTGGTGGTGGACATGGTAGTGGTGGTTGTAGTGGTGGAGGACATGGATGTGGTGGTGGTGGGCGTGGTGTTGGTAAACGTGATTGTGGACGTGGTGGTGGTGGACGTGGTGGACATGGCGGTGGTGGACTTGGTGGTGGTGGTGGGTGTGGGGGTGGTGGACATGGTGGTGGTGGAGGGTGGGGGTGGTGGACGTGGTGGTGGTGGACATGGTGGTGGTGGACGTAGTGGTGGTAGATGTGGTGGTGGACGTGGTGGTGGTGGATGTGGTGGAAATGGTGGTGGTTGATGTAGTGGTGGTGGATGTGGTAGAGGAGGATGTGGTGGGGGAGGTGGTGGACATGGTGGTGGTGGACGTGGTGGTGGATGTGGTAGACATTGTGGTGGTGGTGGACGTGGTGGTGATGGACGCGGTGGTGTTGGATGCGGTGGTGGTGGATGCGGTGGTGGTGAATGCGGTGGTGGACGTGGTGGATGTGGTGGATGTGGGGGTGGTGGACGTGGTGGTGGTGGCGGTGGAGGGTGGTGGTGGTGGACGCGGTGGTGGACGCGGTGGTGGACATGGTGGACGTGGACATGGTGGTGATGGACATGGTGGTGGTGGTGGACGTGGTGATGGTGTGGTGGACATGGTGGTGGTGGGGGTGCTGGTGGACGTGGTGGTGGTGGATGTGTGGTGGTGGTAGAATTTGTGGTGGTAGTGGTGGTGGTGGTAGTGGTAGTGGATGTGGTGTTGGTGGATGTGGTGGTGGCAGTCGACGTGGTGGTGGACATGGTGGTGGTGGTGGATGTGGTGGTGGTGGTGGTGGACATGCTAGTGGTGGACCTGGTGGGGGTGGTGGTGGAGGTGGTGGTGGTGGACATGGTGGTGGTGGTGGATGTGGTGGTGGACGTGGTGGTGGATGTGGTGGTGGACGTGGTGGTGGTGGTGGACGTGGTGGTGAACGTGGTGGTGGTGGATGTGGTGGTGGTGGACATGCTAGTGGTAGATGTGGGGTGGAGGTGGACATGGTGGTTCTGGTTTACAGTGGTGGTGGTGGACATGGTGGTGGATGTGGTGGTGGTGGACGTGGTGGTGGTAGACGCGGCACAATTGGTGGATGTGGCACGATTGACACGATTGGCCACCTCACTTTGGCACTAGCAACAAGGGACAGAGGCTGGACCTGGCAGCTATTTTTCCTTACAAAAAAGAGGGGAAAAGGGGACGAAAGTTTGGCTGAGGGGGACATTATTTCGCAATAAAATAACAGTTATTTCAAAATGTAAACAAACTTTGCCAAGGGAAGGGAAACAAGGACATTGCAAGCTTTTCAAAGGACACAAAAAAGGAGCTTTGCATCACCCCACCAGTATAAACAAGCCAAGCCACGAAAGCGAAAGTTAAAGTGATCGGACAGAGGCAGAGAGGAAAGCAATTTAATGACCCGTGACGGAGGAGACAGATGGCTGTTCTGCGTGTGCACGCGCACGTGCACTCAAGTTTGTGGCCAGCCATGAAATCCTGGGTAGCACTTTCGAGATGCCCTTTACTATAAGTCGACCAAACAGCGCATGCGCTGTTCTAGGCTCGACCTAAAAATGAAATGTGATGTTTTTCACTAGAATAATTAGGCTGATTGTTGGTGTTGGATGCGGTGGTGGTGGATGCGGTGGTGGTGAATGCGGTGGTGGACGTGGTGGATGTGGTGGATGTGGGGGTGGTGGACGTGGTGGTGGTGGCGGTGGAGGGTGGTGGTGGTGGACGCGGTGGTGGACGCGGTGGTGGACGCGGTGGTGGACATGGTGGACGTGGACATGGTGGTGATGGACATGGTGGTGGTGGTGGTGGTGGTGGACGTGGTGATGGTGGTGGACATGGTGGTGGATGTGGTAGACATGGTGGTGGTGGGGGTGCTGGTGGACGTGGTGGTGGTGGATGTGGTGGTGGTAGAATTTGTGGTGGTAGTGGTGGTGGTGGTAGTGGTAGTGGATGTGGTGTTGGTGGATGTGGTGGTGGCAGTCGACGTGGTGGTGGCCATGGTGGTGGTGGTGGATGTGGTGGTGGTGGTGGTGGACATGCTAGTGGTGGACCTGGTGGGGGTGGTGGTGGAGGTGGTGGTGGTGGACATGGTGGTGGTGGTGGATGTGGTGGTGGACGTGGTGGTGGATGTGGTGGTGGACGTGGTGGTGGACGTGGTGGTGAACGTGGTGGTGGTGGATGTGGTGGTGGTGGACATGCTAGTGGTAGATGTGGGGTGGAGGTGGACATGGTGGTTCTGGTTTACAGTGGTGGTGGTGGTGGTGGACATGGTGGTGGATGTGGTGGTGGTGGACGTGGTGGTGGTAGACGCGGCACAATTGGTGGATGTGGCACGATTGACACGATTGGCCACCTCACTTTGGCACTAGCAACAAGGGACAGAGGCTGGACCTGGCAGCTATTTTTCCTTACAAAAAAGAGGGGAAAAGGGGACGAAAGTTTGGCTGAGGGGGACATTATTTCGCAATAAAATAACAGTTATTTCAAAATGTAAACAAACTTTGCCAAGGGAAGGGAAACAAGGACATTGCAAGCTTTTCAAAGGACACAAAAAAGGAGCTTTGCATCACCCCACCAGTATAAACAAGCCAAGCCACGAAAGCGAAAGTTAAAGTGATCGGACAGAGGCAGAGAGGAAAGCAATTTAATGACCCGTGACGGAGGAGACAGATGGCTGTTCTGCGTGTGCACGCGCACGTGCACTCAAGTTTGTGGCCAGCCATGAAATCCTGGGTAGCACTTTCGAGATGCCCTTTACTATAAGTCGACCAAACAGCGCATGCGCTGTTCTAGGCTCGACCTAAAAATGAAATGTGATGTTTTTTCACTAGAATAATTAGGCTGATTGTTGGTGTCTCATCATTTTCATTTGTTTCAGTTGGTGATTTTTAGGTCTCGCCTAGGCAGCGTGCATGCGCTGTCTCTCCAAGACATCTAATAATCTATGTCCTTGGGGATACTCCGCCTATTGCGGGATAATTTCTCCCCGCTTGCCATTAGTTAGCTTTACCCTTTTAGGCCTCGCCTGAGCCAGCGCATGCGCTACTCCGCGATACATTTTGTTAGGGCTTTTAAAAGTGCTGCCACACGGCCTAGCGATTGCGTTCACGCGCGCAGCCACCAGCTTTCAGCGCCCTGGCCTCTCCTTCTTACGTGCGCACCACTCGCGTGTTTTTTTTGCACGTGTGCACGCACAACTCCAAGGCTTGTTGCTCGCGCTTCTTGTTTTAATCATAATGTTGGTATGTGCTGTACTTAACATGCCTCCTGACGAGATCCCTGGCACTTAAGTTTTTAACAAATTATTCAATGGGTGTAATATCTTTTCACAAGCCCTGTCACCACCCACTGCACGCGTGTACATGTAGCACAGAATTCCCGGGAGCTATAATTACACGCTGAAGTCAAAATCCTTGCTATATATCGATTTTACGAGTGGACGATCCCGTCCCACGCGGTGCAAAATCCGTGCGCAGCCAGTATTTCATGTGGGACTGGCCATTCAGCGTTACTTGCATCTCGGAATGTGCCAAATATTTACTACCAGATTTAACAGGACATGCTTCACCGCCTCTGCACCCCGGACAGGCCTCGTCTCCTCTGCTCCCCCTAGACAGGCATCTCCCCTGCACCCCTCAGGACAGGCCTCACCTCCTCTGCACCCCAGGACAGGCTTCACCTCCCCTGCACCCCTGAACAGACCTCTCCTCCTCTGCACCCCTGGACAGGCCTCTCCTCCTCTGCACCTCTGGACGGGCTCACCTCTTCTACACTCCTGGACAGGCCTCACCTGCACCTAACCCCATGGACAGGACAGGCCTCACCTCCTCTGCACCCCTGGACAGGCCTCTCCTACTCTGCACCCCTGGATAGGCCTCACCTCCTCTGCACCCCTAGACAGGCCTCTCCTTGTGGAAAAGTAAATTTTGCCATGTTCTGTGTCCCTACGTGTCCCTCATCTTATGTTATGTGTGCATGATTAATATGCATATGTATTCCCCATGTGTGAGTAAAGAGGCAATTACAGTTGTGTCCATCTCTAGTATGCCAGTTTCCAGTTCTCGTGAAAGCTACGAGTATTAGGCCTATGTAAAGTCGCGTTGCCACGTTTCTCAGTGTGCACGTTATTTCATTGAAAAGTCCCCGTTTCTAGGCCTCAAAAGGGCCCGGACACCAGATTCAGCTCCTGTCTCCTGAACCCTCGCTGAGGAGCGATACAGCCCCCACCTGTATTCCTGACCCTTCACTTACTTCCTGCCTCACAGTGCCCGGCTCAGCCTGGCTCTGCCTACGAGTCTGCCAAGAGTATGTTATGATTCTAGTTATCAGTCCAGCCCTCCTTCTCTGCATTCCTAAGCTACTGAATCGCATCAATAGTTTCCGTCATTGTCTAGCCTTTACGTCTCCATGTAGGAGAAATACTGTATTAATGGTCATTTAATATTCCTCAACACGCACTACATGTAGAATAATGCATGCTCCAGTCTTAGAGTCTGTTAGCCTCTCCCCTCCTGACTCTTAGTTTATATCAACATGTCCTCTAAACATTAGATACTAGATAGGGTTTAGGTACATGTCGCCCTGACTCTCCAGACTTCAGTCTCTACTCCTAGCGCAGAGTTCATAGCCCCCAGCTTCTCCTAGTAACACGTCATTGTCAGTTTGCGCGCACCATTAGGTTAGAGGTCCCGGCTCCTTGGGTAGCCCCCTCCATGTTTCCGCCCCATTTATGACATATTCTGTTACGTTTGCATCACATGTCTATGTATACGCCCTGTTACACCTACATTCACCCTTATCTTTCGCGACTGCTATTGACCACACCCACTGCTCCGCCTATCATATGTATTGTAATGCAACTGTTTTAGTATATATGCTTGTGCACTGTTATTAAAGTTACGCCTGCTCATTCCAGATCCTGCCCCCGGCAGCGCTGCCATCCTATTCCTGTGCAGGTTGTCCTGTTCCTGTCCTTTATGCTGTATTAAACCTGCAAACTCCAGCTACCTCGAATCTTGACTCTTATTTATTGAGCTATCTGTTATTGCTATGTCCAGTCAAACCTAGATCCGGTATTATTTATTTATATACCACATAATGGCGCCCGAATAGGGACTTGCCCTTTCCCCACGCGCCGGTGAAGCCACGTATGCCCCCTGATCCTCTGCAGCCGTGACGGAACCATACCGTGCACGTGCAGATATTTCTGCTTCAAGTATCCCTCAGGCCCACGGAGGAGACGGAGGTTGCGGTCCAGCATCCAGACGAGGCGGTGGAGGAACGCGGCGAGTCCCGACCAGAGCCCAAGCCGAGAGTCCAAGGTCCGAGGTATCCGGAGGCCCACCCGTAACTGAAGTCCGAAGTTCGTCCGTCCGGCGTCATAGCAGTCCAGTCCAGTCCGAGGCCTTCCGTTCTTGCTGCCCGGTGAGTACCGTTGCTGGGGTAGTATCTAGACAGGGTCAATCTAATTGACTCTGGTCCGTGGGTTTTGGTGGTACACAGACCCAAAACGAAGTGTCCACTTCGGTGGATGCGGGTCCTGACGTGTCTCTTTATGAGACCGGTAAGTTTCGTACTGTTTTAGCAGTGCATCTAGTTTCTGTTCTAGTCAGTTCTGTTCTCGAGAAGATTCATGTATTCTGTTTTCCGTATTCCAGGTAGTATTCTGTGCGAACTGTTATTTTAAATGTTCTTCATGTATTTTAATGTCGTGGTATGAAAGTGGTGTAATTATCGTGTTCATTGTGTATTGTATTGTGTCTAGATTACAGTTCAGTCATGCCCTTATTTTCTAAACTACGTCAGTTAAGAACTAGAAAAGGTCTGTTAGAAGAAGCAGTTCCTGTCCCGCCTAGGGACAGTCCAGGTCATTTTATGTATCAGAAGCATGGCATAAGTGCCATATTATATCTAGATTTATGGGTGGAGTACACCAAAGAGTTAGAAGAAAAGTATAGATGGCCCGTATCAGGTACGTGGGATGCCGAGTGCATCATGCGAGTAGAAGAAGCATTATGGAAAAAGAAAGCCAGACAGTCACAGAAAGATGCCATCGAGTTATGGCGCAAAGAATCTCATAAAAGAACCGAAAAAGAAATCAGAAAGTCAGAACTAAGTAGAGAATCCTTAGAACGAGCCCAAGAAAGGGAACTAATCGAGATAGGTGAACGAGTTAAAACCGAACAGTCAGACAGACAGAGGAATGCCCTTATTAAGGGTATGTACCCTCTTCTTGCCGAGGGCTTGCCAAAAGCAACCCCGGAGGCATCCAGTAATTTTCCGCCACCATTAGTTCCGACCAAGCTACGTCACAAACCGACCGCAGCTGATATTTTTATCTCGTCCTATTTGGACGACACAGTCCCGGAATATGCAAATCCTGTTCCGCCAGCTCTTGTAAATAATGTAAATCCTGCTCCTCCAGACACCGGGGCACCTTTTGCAGTACCTGCTACGGTACCCCCGGTCCAGCCTACATTACAATTTCCCACTCTGCCAGCACGAAGAGAATCAGTCGACGATTCCAGTTTAGGGGCCGCAGGAGGAGGTCCTCCTGGTACCCCGCCACCACACCAACGTGTAACGTTAGTCGAGTTACATGAACGTGCGTTACAGCGTACGCCCAAATATAAGTCCGTTGCAGAAATCCGACGAGCCCTTACTGAATGCCGCTATGATCCAGTCGCAGGTGATGATAGTACAGTTATATATTCCATCCGTGTAAGATGGGTGACCGGGTATTTGGACACCCTACCGAATATGAAAGAAGATCTAGACAGAATATATCGTTTCATCCGTACAGGGGATGATCCAGAAAGTATTGGCGAAGCCATGTCTCAAAGGAAAGCTGAGATCCAGCTCATGCTATTAAAGTTTCTGATTAATTGTTTAATAAGAGAACAAGATTCTCCGACTAAAGATCCGGCCGAAATGAGAATCCTGACAAGGTGGAGTGATAATATAGCCGAGGGTAAGCACAGAACCATCAGTAGTATAGAGAGTATGTACAAGAAAATTCGTAAAGAAATAATAAGGTTACACGAGAAACGCAAAGAAGCACTAGTAAACGAGAAAGAAAATGACTCTTCTACTGAAGAGGTAGACGACGAGAATCCCACTAGAATAGCGTACGTAGGTAGAACTAGACTTTCCGACCGTCATTCACGTCTAGACTACAAGAAAACTGTTCCTCATCCAGCACCAGAACAAGGTTCTCTAGAACAAGTATTTCAAGCTACCGATCACATTCTGAAATCACGAATCGGTTACAGTGAGTTAAGTACTATGCATGAACAAGAACTAGCCCGATCAGCAGTCCGATGGATTACTGATTCTACCACTTTTCCAGACGAAATAGTGGCACAAATGTTTCTGAAACTGCCCCCAGCCGAGCAGCGACTGGTGGGTATGTATATGATCCAGCACCTCATTACACTGTATGAGGGTCAACATTCTGATCCAGGTCCGTTACACGATGTCCTGAACGAGTTACTCCAGTATAGATGGAAAGGTCTAGGTACCGATTTAATTAGTGTTATTCTAGAACAGCGCCACAAATATAGAACGTTTTTGAACCCGCATTTTGTTCATGTCTCACCCCCAGAAAGTAAACCCTTTTATATAGACAGACAGAATCCGTTACGAGAAGTACACCCAGTCAGGACAGCAGATGGTGAAATGCAACGAGTATTTGTTTACACCCCAGTTACCAAGATGGAACTCTTAGAGATGAAGAAATCAATTCCCTGTCACGACAAAGATCCAGCAGGGTTCCACCGAGAATTAAAAGACATGCTCCGTATGGGAGAATACACGTATCCAGATATAATTAAAATGTTAAAAGTCCTGTTGCCCGCAGGGGTATATGAAAAACTCAAGGAAAAAGAATGGGAGGTGGGAGAGAAAAAGATCGATTGGGCAGTTCTAGAAGCTGAAGATAAGATACGAGTACCAGGTACCGGTCTTGGAGAGAAATGTAAAGAATTACCAGAATTATTAATACAAGTTTTGCCAAGATTGTTAGCCACTAAAAAGGAAGACTGGGATGCAATCTCAGCCTGTAAACAGAAACAAGACGAAGACACTAGTGATTTTTATTCTAGATTTGAGAAATGCTTTAGTATTAACAGTGGCCTCAAGACAAGTAGCGAGTCATACCCTCATCTCTTTGTTACTAAATTAGTCGAGAATTCAAGTCCCCAAGTTAAGAACCGAGTTTTGAAAGTCAAAAGTACCTGGCAAGCTAATACCCCGTCCCAAATGTTACAGATGCTTCAGTATCACCAGAATAGAATCAGAGAAGAGCAAGATCATGAAAGGAAACGTATGAAAGACACAAAAATGAAAGTATTAGTTGCACAATCTGTTCCTCAAGACAGTCAGAAGAGGGGTACGAATCAAGCCAGTCATCCTGCAGTTCCCGTTAAAGGGACCTGCAATTATTGTAAACAGCCAGGTCACTATATAAACGAGTGTGCAGTTCTGAAACACAACATAGCTACCGGTAAGACTAAAGAAAGACCACGTCCGCCTAGACAAGAACAAGTTTCACAGGCTTCTCAGCCACAGAATGCACAACAGACAGTTCCAGCACCGCAGCCTATTGCTGCAACACAGCATGTTACACAGCAGATGTACCAGTATGCACAGTCCGAGTATCCAGAGTATCAGCCATATTCATGAAACAGCCTAGAGAGGGAGGTAGGCTTGCCTCTGATCGAGATACCTGTAGATCAAGAGGGTCCCTATGTTCACAGTCAAGTATTAGGGAAAGACAGAAAGTTTCTGATTGATACAGGGGCAAGTAGGACCACCATTAGTCACGACGAGGTTCCAGGGGCTCCGCTCTCAGGCTCTAGAAATGTTTCCCTTGGATTTTCAGGAAAGCCTATTGTAAACAAGATATCTAAGCCAGTTACTCTAGAAGTAGGTCCATTGTCCCGCACTACTGATCTGTTACTTACGAAGTCATGTCCAGAAAATCTGTTAGGTATTAAAACACTGAAAGAATTAGGTGCAGTTATTTGCTGCTCCCCAGAAGGAATACGACTGTTCTTACGTGACTTCAAGGGTCACTATGTATTACGTGATTTTGATCCAAGATTGTTAAATGTCCCCCAGCATCTATGGGCACAAGGTCCAACTGATGTTGGTTATATGCAAATCACACCCCATCGTGTGACTCTCAAGCCAGGTGTAGTCCTGCCACGGATCAGACAGTACAGATTGCCACCTGAGGCTGTAGCAGCCTTATCCAAAATTATTGACGAGCTCATTGCTCAAGGAGTGGTTGTAGAAACTGACTCCAATGTATGTAATTCTCCTATCATTCCAGTCATGAAACGTACTGATCCAAATGCACCCCCAGTATATCGATTAGTGATTGACCTTCGAGAACTCAATAAATGTGTTATTCCCCAGTACCCAGTTGTCCCAGATATCTCTTCCCTATTGACAGCCATTGATTCTGAAGCCTCATTTTTCACAGTCATAGACCTCAAGAACGCATTTTTCAGTGTCCCCATTCATCCAGACAGCCAGTTTCTTTTCGGATTTTGTTTAAATGGAAGGAGCTACCGATTTACACGAGCTCCTCAAGGTTTCACAGAAAGTCCTAGTATTTACAGTCAAGCACTTAAGAGACAACTAGACAACATTCACATGCCAACTGACACTGCCCTGCTCCAGTATGTCGATGATCTACTGATCACAGCCCGTTCTGAACGTGCTTGCGAGCGAGCACCCCTAACAGTCTTGTATTTCTTAGCCGAGATGGGGCACAAGGTGTCCCCTTCGAAGCTTCAATTCTGTGTCCAGCAAGTGATCTATTTAGGCCACTTACTGTCCAAGAGGGGTAGGCAGTTGACGCCTGACCGTATCCAGTTAATAGCGAGTCTTCCTCAGCCCAAGACACAGAAGGAGGTGCGTGCTTTTATCGGCCTCACTTCTTACTGCAGACAATGGATTCCTCAGTATGCATTTCTAGCCAAGCCACTGATACAGTTAACGACACAGGAGGCAGCCGTATCGACTGTCCTCCCTTGGACATCTGAACATACACTTAGTTTTAATGAGTTAAAGAAAGCCTTATGCCAAGCTCCAGTTCTAGCTACACCCAACTACAGTAAGCCTTTTACACTTTTCGTCACTGAACGCGAAGGTACAGCATTATCTGTTCTCACACAAGATCAAGCAGGACAATACAAGCCTTGTGCTTATTTTTCGAGCACACTAGATCCTGTAGCCCAGGCTCTGCCTGCGTGCCTCAAGTCAGTTGCAGCCACAGCACTAGCTATCAGACAAAGTGATTCCATAGTATTAGGACATTCCTTGACAGTACAAGTTCCACACTCCGTGGAAGTTCTTTTAAACCGAACACAGACTCAGCACTTGACAATTGCACGTTTAACAGGTTATGAACTGACACTGTTCCAGCCACACATAGAAATCAGACGCTGCAACGTTCTAAATCCTGCTACACTGTTACCGTCAGTTATTTCGAATCCTGCCACACATGACTGTGTGGAAGTAGTTAACACTATGACTAAGCCAAGACAAGATCTGACAGATATTCCATTACCGGATCCCGACCTGACACTTTATGTGGATGGTTCATGTATGAGAACAAGTACAGGAGAACTAGTAGCCGCGTATGCAGTGACTACAGACACTGAAGTTATTGAAACACACCGTATTGACACTCTGTCCGCTCAAGCAGCAGAGCTAGTCGCTCTGACCCAAGCCTGCATACGTGCCAAGAACCTGAAAGTCAATGTTTACACAGATTCACGTTACGCATTTGGAGTCGTACACGACTTTGGAGTGCTCTGGCAGGAGAGAGGTTTCATGACTTCTCATGGAACCAAGATTCAGCATGGTCTCCTTATTCAAGCTCTGTTAGATGCCATACACTTACCGAAATCTATTGCTATCATGAAGTGCAAAGCACATACGAAAGTTACTGACACTATTTCCCAGGGTAATGATCTAGCAGATCGCACAGCCAAGCTTACAGCACAGACTCCAGACATTTCAGTTAATCCGACACAGACACATACTCCAGATCAGACTACCTGTATGACAGTTAAGGACCCCACTCAAGATGTCATAGATATCCAGTTACATGCTACTCCCGATGAAATCAAAAAATGGTCCGAACAAGGAGGGGTCCAGACCGATCAGGGATGGGTGACAAAGGGAAAAGCCACATGGTTTCTCCCCGACTCTATGGTTCAAGTCATTATCAATACTGCACATAGTCCAGCACATTTAGGAGAAAAAGCCATGTTAGACAGTATCCAGAACATTTGGTTCAACAAGCATTTACGAGCTGCAGCCAAGCAGAAGGTCCGTACCTGTATGATATGTTGCCAGTTTAATCCAGGTAAAAGTGTCCCGGTGGAACAAGGTGGATTCCAGCCCCCTGACCACCCTTTTGAAGTCCTCCAGATGGATTATATTCAGATGGAGCGATGTCGAGGTTTCAAGTATGTCCTTGTAGTTGTGTGCGCTTTGTCTAGATGGACAGAGGCATATCCAGTTCCAGATTACACAGCCGCGACCACTGCCAAGCAGTTGGTTCGTGAATTCTTCCCCCGTTACGGACTCCCTAGGGTCGTGTATTCTGACAACGGCCAGCCATTCTCATCTGAGCTCATGAAACATATTTCCCTTTTGTTAGGGTACCAGTGGAAGTTTCATTGTGTACGCCATCCTGAAGCAGCCGGTCTCGTAGAGAGACATAATCAGACCCTGAAAATCCGCCTTGCCAAAATACGTAAAGAGAAAGGTGTGGACTGGCTAGTAGCTCTGCCAGTCGCTTTGTTTTATATGCGCATGGTCGCACATTCCAGATCAGGTCTGTCCCCGTACGAGGTCGTATTCGGCCGCCCCCCTAATATGTGGGGTACACCTAGACCTCGAAGTATTACAGATGTTTCAAGTAATATGCTGACAGATTACCTAGCTTCCTTGATGTCTGCCCTACATTCTTGTCGTTCACAGGTTGCCGCCGCATTTCCAGACAATACCGAGGTGGCACCGCATGAAATCGTTCCTGGAAGTTTGGTTCTTGTCCGGAATTTTGATCGTTCAAGTCCGCTGGAGCCCCGCTGGAAGGAGCCCAAGCAGGTCCTCCTGGCCACCCGTACTGCCGTCAAGCTGGAAGGCAGGAAGGGCTGGGTCCACCTGTCTCATGTGAAAAAGTTTTACGGACTAAAGACTGTTTCCAAGAACATTTCTGAGGATTTTAAAGACTGCCAAAGTATTATTCTCAAGGACTGTCCCACAAAAGACAATGATACAGATTCCTCCCTGTTAGAAAAAACTCCGCAGCAGGAGTATAAGCTAAAATTAAGGTCTAGTAAAATAAGTCAGCCTGTTTGATTGTCTAAGTCCTCCCCTAGGTGAAACGGTTAGACCGGTTTCTGACATGTATATAATAGACCCCCACAGAGAGAGAGTTAGTGAGAACTCTAAAAGTTGCACTATTATTTTATGTTTTCTGCTATATCTCAGCCTTATGATTACCTGCACAAGTTATGCATTTTATTTGTGCTTTCCAGTTTCTCATGTAAATGAGTCTTCTAATGTTACAATAGAGCACACGTTTAGTGATCTACCTCCTCATGAACTCTCATATCGTCTTGCTATGCGAAATAATTCCTTTATCCGCATGTTACATTATTCACACCAGACCAGCAATGCCACTAATTGTTGGGTGTGTGGTCGACTCCCCCCTTTCCAGACACCGAAGGGAGTTCTGCCACTGTTTCCTTATCCATTTTCACATAATGGTTCGTGTGGAGCATGGTCCACGTTAACGTCATCCTCAACGGATATGTCTTTTCCACAGGTTTTCCAGACAAGCAAGGTCTTCCCCAAGGTCTTCCCCATAGAACAGGGTTAGATCTAGAAAATGAAGTTTATAATTTAGGTAATTATTCTTCGAATTTTATGGTCCTGAATGTTCAGTCTGATTCTACTCCAGACTTACCTGCTATGTCAGTATTACCAGTCAAAGGTGAATTATGTGTCCGAAAGAATGGTTCCGTACATGTAGGCCATAGTGATTGTACTACTATTATCAAGTATAGTGACAGTAGGAAATCTATTTTCAAAGCTTCACGTCATTCTTATTTTGTTTGTGGTCAGACCGCATATGTTCGTCTGCCCCTCGATTGGGAGGGAACCTGTTACATTGCCTTCCTACTGCCACCAGTTTTCCTAGCCCCACCTGACTATCATAGGAATTCCCACCTAGTACATACGAGACACAAGAGAGACCTCCCGATTGTCGATTATACTGAAACTGCTCTAGAACAATACATAGATATCAATAAAGGTGTCTTCCCCTATTTAGGTACTGTCGTGAATAGTAAACTGATACGTAGATTAACCAGAACACTTGAAGCAGTAGTGATTGAGACTACCTCTGCTCTAGGTAACTTAACTGAAGAGCAATCTTTTATGAGAATTGTCGTGCTCCAGAATCGTCTCGTCCTTGACGTCATACTGGCCGATAGGGGCGGGGCATGTAGAGTCATCGGATCTAGTTGCTGCATTTTCATTCCTAATAACGCACCGTCTGTTTATTCAGCTATTACCAGACTCCATAATATTGCTCATATGTTACACCAAAATCCAGGCACCTGGACATGGTCCGGTTGGTTCTGGAATATAATTTCTGCCTGGGGATGGAAAGTATTGTCATTTCTAGGTATTGCAGTAGCGTTCATATTCAGTTGCTGCCTCTGTATACAATGTGGCCCTGCGATTTGCGACATTTGTGCTACCTCTTGTATTCCTAGTCCCGAGTCCCGTTCTAAATCCAGTTCCAAGACAATTCGAGACGAGCAAATGATACTGTATGAAATGATAGATGGTATCATGAATATTGATGTTTCCTGATGGAAACGTAGTGACAAGGAGGGAATGTGGAAAAGTAAATTTTGCCATGTTCTGTGTCCCTACGTGTCCCTCATCTTATGTTATGTGTGCATGATTAATATGCATATGTATTCCCCATGTGTGAGTAAAGACGCAATTACAGTTGTGTCCATCTCTAGTATGCCAGTTTCCAGTTCTCGTGAAAGCTACGAGTATTAGGCCTATGTAAAGTCGCGTTGCCACGTTTCTCAGTGTGCACGTTATTTCATTGAAAAGTCCCCGTTTCTAGGCCTCAAAAGGGCCCGGACACCAGATTCAGCTCCTGTCTCCTGAACCCTCGCTGAGGAGCGATACAGCCCCCACCTGTATTCCTGACCCTTCACTTACTTCCTGCCTCACAGTGCCCGGCTCAGCCTGGCTCGGCCTACGAGTCTGCCAAGAGTATGTTATGATTCTAGTTATCAGTCCAGCCCTCCTTCTCTGCATTCCTAAGCTACTGAATCGCATCAATAGTTTCCGTCATTGTCTAGCCTTTACGTCTCCATGTAGGAGAAATACTGTATTAATGGTCATTTAATATTCCTCAACACGCACTACATGTAGAATAATGCATGCTCCAGTCTTAGAGTCTGTTAGCCTCTCCCCTCCTGACTCTTAGTTTATATCAACATGTCCTCTAAACATTAGATACTAGATAGGGTTTAGGTACATGTCGCCCTGACTCTCCAGACTTCAGTCTCTACTCCTAGCGCAGAGTTCATAGCCCCCAGCTTCTCCTAGTAACACGTCATTGTCAGTTTGCGCGCACCATTAGGTTAGAGGTCCCGGCTCCTTGGGTAGCCCCCTCCATGTTTCCGCCCCATTTATGACATATTCTGTTACGTTTGCATCACATGTCTATGTATACGCCCTGTTACACCTACATTCACCCTTATCTTTCGCGACTGCTATTGACCACACCCACTGCTCCGCCTATCATATGTATTGTAATGCAACTGTTTTAGTATATATGCTTGTGCACTGTTATTAAAGTTACGCCTGCTCATTCCAGATCCTGCCCCCGGCAGCGCTGCCATCCTATTCCTGTGCAGGTTGTCCTGTTCCTGTCCTTTATGCTGTATTAAACCTGCAAACTCCAGCTACCTCGAATCTTGACTCTTATTTATTGAGCTATCTGTTATTGCTATGTCCAGTCAAACCTAGATCCGGTATTATTTATTTATATACCACATCCTCCTCTGCACCCCTGGACAGGCCTCACCTCCTCTGCTCTCCTGGACAGGCCTCACCTCCTCTATACCCCTGGACAGGTCTCACCTCCTCTGCACCCCCGGACAGGCGTCGCCTCCTCTGCACCCCTGGACAGGCCACTCTTTCTCTGCACCCCTGGACAGGCCTCACCTCCTCTGCACCCCTGGACAGACCTCACCTCCTCTGCACCCCTGGACAGGCCTCACCTCCTCTTCACACCTGGACAGGCCTCACCTCATCTGCACACCCCGGGACAGGCCTCATCTTCTCTGCACCCCTGGACAGGCCTCTCCTCTGCACCCCTCAGGGCAGGCATCACCTCTTCTGCTCCCCCTGGACAGGCATCTCCTCTGCACCCCTCATGACAGGCATCACTTCCTCTGTACCCCTGGACAGGCCACACCTCCTCTGCACCCCCACGGAACAGGCCTCAACTCTTCTGCACCTGCTTCGCAGGCCAAATCACCTTTGCACACATGGAAAGGCCTCACCTCCTCCCCTCCCCCTGGGGAGGCATCACCTCCTCTGCACCCAGGGAAAGGCCTCACCTCCTCTGCACCCCGGACAGGACTCGCCTCCTCTGCTCCCCTGTACAGGAATCTCCTCTGCACCCCTCAGGACAGGCCTCACCTCCTCTGCAAGCCCTGGGACAGGCCTCACCTCCTCTGCACGCCCTGGGACAGGCCTCACCTTCTCTGCACCCCTGGACAGGCCTCTCCTCTGCACCCCCTGGACAGGCCTCACCTCCCCTGCACCCCCTGGACAGGCCTCACCTCCTTTGCACCCTTTGGACAAGCCTCACCTCCTCTGTACCCCCCTGGAAGGTCTCTACTCCTTTGCACCCCTGGACAGGCTTCACCTCCTCTGCACCCCTGGACAGGCCTCTCCTCCTCTGCACCCCTGGACAGGTCTCACCCCCTCTGCTCCCCTGGACAGGCATCACCTCCTCTATACCCCTGGACAGGCCTCCCATCCTCTGTACCCCTGGACAGGCCTCTCCTCCTCTGAACCCCTGGACAGGCCTCTCCTCCTCTGCTCCCCTGGACAGGCCTCACCTCCTCTGCACCCCTGGACAGGCCTCTCCTCCTCTGCACCCCTGGACAGGCCTCACCTCCTCCGCTCCCCGGGACAGGCCTCCCCTCCTCTGCACCCCGGGACAGGCCTCACCTCCTCTGCATGCCCTGGGACAGGCCTCACCTCCTCTGCACGCCCTGGGACAGGCCTCACCTTCTCTGCACCCCTGGACAGGCCTCTCCTCTGCACCCCCTGGACAGGCCTCACCTCCCCTGCACCCTTTGGAAAAGCCTCACCTCCTCCTCTGTACCCCCCTGGAAGGCCTCTACTCCTCTGCACCCCTGGACAGGCTTCACCTCCTCTGCACCCCTGGACAGGCCTCTCCTCCTCTGCACCCCTGGACAGGTCTCACCCCCTCTGCTCCCCTGGACAGGCATCACCTCCTCTATACCCCTGGACAGGCCTCCCATCCTCTGTACCCCTGGACAGGCCTCTCCTCCTCTGCACCCCTGGACAGGCCTCTCCTCCTCTGCTCCCCTGGACAGGCCTCACCTCCTCTGCACCCCTGGACAGGCCTCTCCTCCTCTGCACCCCTGGACAGGTCTCACCCCCTCTGCTCCCCTGGACAGGTCTCACCTCCTCCGCTCCCCGGGACAGGCCTCCCCTCTGCTTCACCCCTGGACAGGCCTCACCTCCACTGCTCCCCTGGACAGGCCTCACCTCCTCTGCACCACTGAACAGGCCTCACCTCCTCTGCACCCCTGGACAGGCCTCACCTCCTCTATACCCCTGGGCAGGCCTCACCTGCTCTATACCCCGGGACAGGCCTCACCTGCTCTATACCCCTGGACAAGCCTCACCTCCTCTGTACCCCTGGACAGGCCTCAATCCCCCCCGCACCCCTGGACAGGCTTCACCTCCTCTGCACCCCACTCAGGCTCAGCAGGAGGAAGATCCATGTATTAATAAATTGCATCCAAGTGAGTTGGCAGCTCTCCTACCTGAGCAGAAGCCTGTCCAGGCTCTCTCCTCCTCCTGGGGGGGCAGATCTGGGGTGAGGGGGGGCAGGGGCAGATCTGGGATCTGAGGGGGGGCAGATATGGGGTCTGTGAGGGTCTGAAGATGGAGGTAACTGCACAGAAAGACAGGGTTCCTTCCTCCTCTGCTGCAGGCTGAACACGAGGAGAGACAGGAAGTGATGTTACCAACGCTGCTGGTGCTGTCTCTGCCGCCGCTGACCCGGAAGAGGAAACCCTTCTCTCGTTCATCCCATGTGCAGCTCTGTGGGTTTCATCAGCAGGCGAGGAGCGCCCTCTGGTGGCCGCTGACAGAACCGCCGCCTCCAGGCTCCAGCAGGGAAACAAGCATTGGTGTCTGTAAAGACCTGGGATTTCAGATGTCACAGATGTGAATGTTTTTAAGGGTCAGACAGTTCAAGTACAGAGCCTTACACTTTGCTGCTGTAAAAAAGTATTATATGTTATGTTATGTTATGTTAAAACGGGTCTTTTATAGCGCACGGCTACTCCGGGGAGTGTCCCGGCGCTTTGACACAAACCCGAAAAAGAGACCAGGTCAAAATGCAGGGCAAGAAACAGAAGGATTTACTGGGTGAAAAGCCATGTCTTCAGCTCCTTCCTGAAAACCAACAAATTGGTGATTTTCCTAAGCGAGACAGGCAGAGAGTTCCAACATCGCGGTGCCAAGCATCGAAAGGAGCGTCCTCCAATTCTCGCCCGCCTGATGGAAGGAACAGAAGCCATAGCCAAGGAGGACGATCTCAGACTTCTAGAAGGGACATAGAATGTCAGACGCCTCCCTATATATCTGGCCCCAATCTGGTGAAGCGCTTTAAAAGCAAGGGTGAGAGCCTTAAAAGTGATCCTTCTTTCAACAGATAGCCAGTGGAGTTTTTTTAAGCAACTCTGATGCGCTCACCCTTCGCTGAAGGCCATGAATGGCCCTTGCGGCGGAGTTTTGCACCATCTGGAGGCGTGACACCAGAAATTTTGGCAATCCCAAGTAGAGCACATTAGCATAATGTAGGCGTGAGCCAATCAATGCCTGCACAGTAGTCTTTCTATGGTCAAGGGACAGGATAGGGAGGAATTTCCTTAACATTTTAAGGATGCCAAAACATTTCCCTGAAAGCTCCCGGATCTGAGGCCCAAAAGAAAGACCATCATCTATCTGAAATCCCAAATGTTTTGCTTTGGAAGAGACATCTGCCGGAGGGTACATGTCCAGAGGCCACCAGGCCTTCCATCTAGGATCAGGCGGACAAATAGCAACTCCGATTTATCGGAATTACACTTAAGGCTGTGCCGCCTAAACCAGTCGAAGACCGCCCCCAGACAGCTTCTGATCTGTGTACCATCAAAGTCAGAGCCCTTCGAGCATGTAAAGAGAAGATGGGTATCATCAGCGTAGGATACGATCTGGGCACCGAACGATTCCGCCACCGCCACCAGAGGGGCCCTATAGATATTAAAAAGGGTGGTGCTTAGAATAGAGCCCTGAGGCACCCCCACCTCCAGCGGCGGCATAATGGCGGAGAAAGGTGGCGCCCAGACCGTTTGTCGGCGGCCGGCCAGAAATGACTCAAACCATTTCAACACCGTTCCACGTACTCCGATCTCCCCGAGTCTTAAAAGGAGACCGTCATGGGGAACGGTGTCGAAAGCTGCCGACAAATCCAGCATAACTAAAATGGCCTTTCCTCCAGTGTCTAATACCTGCCTGATGGCATCAGTAACCTCAAGAAGAGCAGTCTCCGTACTCATGTTGGTCCGAAAACCCGACTGAGTATCGTGAAGAATATTATTACTCTCGATGAAGTTAGAAAGGGAGGTATGCACATGCTTCTCCACTACCTTGGCCAAGGCTGGGAGAAGGGAAATCGGCCTGTAGTTAGCATGAACTAATGGGTCCAGATTGGGCTTCTTAATGAGCGGCAAGATCAGGGCCTGTTTCCAAGCCCGGGGGACCACTCCCGTGCTCAAAGACATATTGAGCACCGGGTTGAGCAAAGAATTTATGGCGGGGGCTACACTACCCAGACACTTTGCGGGGCAAGGATCCTGCGGAGAGCCGGACTTGAGCTTGACAAGAGAGTCTAGTGAAGCAGAAAGAGACATAGGTGGAAAGTCAAACAAGGAGGGGCCTTCCAATATCAAAGATGGAGATTTAAGAAGACTCACCGTAGGTGTAGGTAGTGAACTAAGGGGATAAAAAGTGTCTTGAATGGTTTTAATTTTGGTGGCAAAAAAGAGTGCAAGTTGACAGATCCAGGTTTCAGTGTGGGAGTGAGACGGCAAGATCGCGGTGGGAGAGATGAAATCTTTCACAATGCGGAATATTTCCATACTCGTATTCGCCGCATCCTCTATCCTTTTGTCATAATAGGATTTTTTCTCAGCCATGATATGGCAGTGATAAAGCCTAGTGGATTCCCTATATTTATATTTGTCACAGGGGTCATACCGATGACGCCAAGCCCTTTCAACTTTTTTGCACTCTCTGCGCAACTCACAGAGAGAGGGAGTAAACCACGGGGCAGAGGCGCGCCTATTAGTTTTACTGGAAATAACCTCGGGAGCCAGCTCCTCAAATCTGTCGACATGCCACCTATGTAACACATCCAGATCCTCCTCTAGAATACCTGACAATAGACAAGGGTGTACAGAGAGTGCAGATACCAACATTTCAGAGGACACCCGATGAAATGCCCGAGCAGTCCTTCTAGAGCCTTCCAACGGCCTTGAAGAGGTGGATATGACAGGAGGGATGAAAAAATTTATTAAATAATGATCAGACCATAGGACAGGAATCGGAGGGGATGTGTTGATCGAATTTGTAGAAAAGACTTGATCGAGAGTGTGCCCGTTATTGTGCAAGGGAGCAGAAATATGGGGTAGTAGCCCAAAAGGAGCTGTAAAGTCCCAAATTTTAATCACATCAGTATCACTCCATCCATGTGCAAATTAAAATCTCCCAGCAGTATACAGTGTTCTGATTTTAAACATAATACCGAGAGAACAGCCTGCAGTTCCTCAAAAAAGAGGCCTGTGGGTCCCGGTGGCCTGTATATTAAGAGCCCAACACAAGCTTGATGAGTAGAAAGGGAGAGGTTAAAACCCAAGGATTCACATCCTGAAATGTTTTCAGTAGGGAGAATGGCGCAGGAAAAGCGCTTGTCGACTACCAGAGTGACCCCACCGCCTCTGCCTGTGACCCTATCCTTTCTGACGATGACATAGTCAGTAGGAATGGCAGTCATTAAGTCAGCGCCCGAGCTTTCCCCCAGCCAGGTCTCAGTTAGAAAAAGGCATAACGGCTTATACTCCGTCAGCAAATTGTAAATATCCAGCGAATGCCTACTAAGAGACCTGGTATTTAGCAGAGAGCAATGGTTGTAGTTGGGCAGAGTTGCGGGGGATAGGACACGGGAGCCGGCAAGACGCCATCCGCAACCAGGACAACCCTTTCTCAGAACCCGCTTACCCGGAAAAATGCAGCGGCAAGTAGTAACCTCCTCCCGCAAGGAGAGGAGCTCCGCAGAGGTATAGCAACGCATAGTAGTGGAAAAGAAGAAGACAGCCGCAGACAGAGCCACGTCCGCACCTGTCCGCATCCGGGAGGCTGACGGGCGCAGACGGGCTTACCTTAGGCGCTCCTTTGGCGCGGGATGGGCGCGTCCCCCAAGCACGTCCGCTGCGCGGAGAGAAACGCCTCTAAACTTATAGCCGCGCAGGGGGAGTGGAAGGAGAGCCACACCGCTGGTCCACCGACCGGCGTGCTAAAGTCCTCCCAAGATGGCCACTGCTCTATCCCACAATACCCAGCGGCACCTCGAATGCCGGACTGCGGTAAGAATGGGAGAAAAGACAGGTCCACCCCCACTGTGCTGTTGCCACACAGCACAAGCAGGGAAAGACCAGAAACAAAGCAAAAAGAAAAGCGGAGAAAATGCACCTGGCTTTCCGCCTCAGGTACAGAAACTGAAAAGTATTAGTGGGAAATAAAAGGTCAGAGAGGCAGACGGCACAAACCTATCCGCAAATGCTAAAGCACTCCGCAGTCAGCGCTGCTAGCGCTTTCAATCAGCGTAATGATTCCACGAATAGCACTAGGGCAGAACAGAAGCCCGCACTAGCACGCAACACAAGCAAGTAATTAAAATAAACAAACAGGTAGTTAAAACGAAACACAGCGCGATAGTAGTCAACGCGCCGTGCAACAAATAGGTAGTTAAAAAGAACACCGCGCGATAGTAATCAGCGCACAGTGCAAGTAAAAGGATCGATTTGTTTTTTATAAGAGTACCACAGCCCATCCAGCCCCAGAACTCCGCTTCGAAGTTATTCGCGGTACGGTTCTGAAATCAAAGATTATAGCTTCTCTTCAGATTGCATCTTCCAAACACTGACGTAAAGGACTTAAGAGTATTTACAGAAAGGTGACAACTGGAAGTGGCAGTCTGTAATTTAATGAATATATCTGTATTTCAAAGAATATATCAGAATATCAGTCAGTTTTCCAATTAAACTGGACAGCTTATTTATTCTTTGAAACAATTTATTTGCAGTTTTTCAAATCCACAACATGCTAGATAGCAAAGTAAACAGAGGTAAATACCATGGAGTTTTAAACACCATATCAGTGACAATGCGGCATAGGTCATGTGTCAAAGCGACAATTGAAGGAACAGCTTATTTATAATCTTCCTGTGTCTGTGGCTTATTCCTTATATTTAATTCGGTTTTATATCCTCGAACAAGACTGAATTGTAGGTTCTAATAAGGTTTTAAGTTTCTGGTTTAAGAGCACAACTGTCTCCTAAAATATTAAGCTAGCGGCCTCTTCCAGGCTTTGTAGTTTTGTTTACAGTAACCACCATCCTCTCTCAACAAAGATTCACTGACAAAAAATAAAGCAATTTATCTTTGAAACAATTAATTCCTAAGATAGGGCAACCAAGTATGAACCAGAAATTTCTCACACAGTTCGCATTGTATCATAAAAATGAGTGGGTGTTACCGGCCTGAAGAACAGGGGAGGGACATTTCTTTACTCAAAAATATTCTACTCCTTCACAAAGGCCCCTATATCACAGTACACTCGTCATCAATACACCATGATTAGTGAGTGAGTCAACTCTTTGTAGCATTGTCATGCAAGTAGTTTTGAATGTCTCGACAGCAACATTAATTTGGACATGCATATATCAGAGCCTTCAAGCGTCACTCATCACAAGTGACACTAACACATTTGGAGGTCGTGCTGAAGTCTCACACAAACCTGGCCCATGCTTCAAAACTATGGGGATTAACTAGAACTTCACACATGACTATTCGGCACAGAGCAGACCCTCTGTCAATATTATCACTTTACATGTGTGCTGATCATGTCTATAAATTCAATAATGTCTCCTCCTTTGGAATTGTGAAAGTCAAATGTTAAGTGACACCACTCCCTGTGTCTTTTTTAAATACCTCAATTCTCTATTGATTTTTCATATACAATGAGCATATTACAGGGATGGAAGTTTATCGATTCAGCAGAGTCCAAGATATTGTGTAAATTAGAACTTGTGAGAAGACATTGAAAACAGGAAAAACAATAAATGAAATAACCCCTCTAGATAGAGGTGATGTGGCTCAGAAAATCCCCCAGATGATCAGGGAAGGAGGATGAGGGAGAACACGAGGGGAAGGGACATGGGAACAGGAAAAAAAATGTCATGGTGCCAAGCCCTACGGTCGCCCCCAAAAAGCCAATACCCACTATGAAGGCCGTAGCCAGCGTACTCTTACCATGGGGTGTTAATTCCTGGAATGCTGACATTTTGTGAAGCAAGGTCAGACGGGCCATCAATTGCGGTGCCACCCCTAGGTTGGTCATCAAGGTATCCCAAACGGAGCCCCAGTAGCACAAAGCACTGTACAGTCCGCAGGAAATGCAAAATGTCACAGGCGAGTGCGCCACACCGTCAGCCCCTCCAGCACTTGAAATCGTCTGCCATATGTGCTTTATAGATCCACTCCGGCGTCCAGTGCCAGTGGTGTAGGAACTTGAAATAACTGATTTCAACCTGACCTCCTGAGGTATACTGCCATGATCTTTCCAAATGACATGGGAGTCCTGCTCAGAGAGTGAGAGGCCCAGCCTCTGCTCCAGCAAACAGCACAGATGGTAGGCAGCAGTGCTTTAAAAAAGGCTGTCTACAGCTGTAACATACAATCCCACCTTAGGGCTTGATTCTGATGTGGTTAGGAAGGCCTCCTAACGGCATTTGCTATATCCAAATTGGATCAGGAACGTGTCTTACCAATTGAGGGCCCTATTAAAATGCGATTAGGAAAGCATTCCCACCTCGGGCCCGATTAAGATGAGGTTAGGAACGTAGGCTCCCATTGACGTCAATGGGAGTCCAACCAAATCATATCTGGAAGCATCCAGATGTATCATACTCGGTTGGTTGGAGTCTCCCGATCCGAATTAGCTGGAAACCATTCCCAAACCCATTTGGTCGGGAAGCTTTCCACACCGCATCAGAATCGGGCCCATAGTGTCCTTGAATCCTTTCCACATCAGTGTATAACTCAACATTGGGTCAGTCTCTAGATCATAAGGGGGAGCACCCAGCATGTGCCGCAGGCTCTGCATGAGCTGTCGATACTGTCAGTGATGCGATTGTGGCAGCCCATAATCACGCATGAGAGTGGCAAAGGGGGTCAACTCAACGTCCCCTACTATATCGTCAACAGATCGTATCCCTCTGGTCTTCCACTGTGTAATGGGAGTTCAGATCATACTTGGCCCCGAGCAGCTCCTTGAGAAGAGCAGGGGTCAGCAATGCGTTATACGTCTGAGCCAGGTGAAACTCAAGGTTAGTCAACCAACGTTGTTATGCCTCACAGTGGCACATATAGGCAGCCAAATCGTTCATCGGCCTTCCTGCCCTCCCACAGCACCTGTGTAGAGGAGATGGA
This sequence comes from Lissotriton helveticus, assembly GCF_964261635.1. Lineage (NCBI taxonomy): Eukaryota > Metazoa > Chordata > Amphibia > Caudata > Salamandridae > Lissotriton > Lissotriton helveticus. The sequence continues at coordinate 440,048,567 of NC_136058.1, forward strand.
CCCAGCGTTCTCCTCCAAGTACTAGCTCAGATATTGGAACCGTCTGTGTTTGTTTTCAGGGGCTTTATACCATGCTGTATACATACACCAACGGGCCTGAGGGGTTTTCAACAATCAAATTTTATGGTCGAGTAGCAGAAGATCATGACCAGAGGTACTGTTTGGGAGGATCAAGGCGTAAACGTTTGCAATGGACGCAGGAGGTGAAAGTATAGTCCGCGTCCCTCGGGTGCGTCAATCACCATGGATTCATCAAGGCATGATCATCAATAATGTCAGAGAGGATGAACCGGTCGCGGGGATGCCTGGTTTAGGGTTTATGGACTTGTCAAGGTGCCATATTCCAGCACCCCCCCTCATGAATTCCCTGGCTGTCCAAAGGAGAGCAGGAGTTTGGTCAGCCGCCGGGACATAGATAAAGCCCACACACAAAGACTCATTGAGAATCTGAAGCTTGGCAAAAATATATCTGCCCAGGGTGGTCCCACCATGTCTGCAGTGTGCAAACCCCCAGGGATTTGTGAAAACAGATGTCCAACCTACTCTCCCTATGTTCCAAAGGAGTAGATGGCTGTGTAAGGGTAGTCTGGATCCCGCTGGCATGTAGTACCGTACTCATCCAATCCCTTCTGAATGTATCATGTTCACTAGGTGACAGGTGTGTTTCCTGGAGCAATGCTGCATCAAGGTGGTGCATCCTCTGAAATAAGAGGATTTTCTGTCTCTTGATAAAATAGGCCAAGCTGTTGTCATTAAGGGGCATATTTACAAGGAAGTGGTGGAGCACGGCGTTGGCCCGCCACGCTCTCCACTTCTGAAATGCAGGACTACACCGTATTTACAAGAATACGGTGCAGCCCTGCATTTCTCCCTGTGCTGGTGCTGAATTTAGCTGCCTTGCGCCAATGCAGGCAGCCTTGTACCATACTGCAAGGGGGCCTGCGTTGAGGGGAACAGGCCTGCCTAGTACCATGCATCAGCGGTTAGACTAACACATTTCAAAGTGGTGGTCCGCATCACCGTATTGAAATGCAAAGATACACATTTTTATAGCTTCCTGAGCTGTCAAGTGCTGGAGCGCTACTATAATAATTAGAAGTCAAACTGAGCAAAGCTGGCAGCGCACATTTAGGGGTTCTGGTCTAGCTACAGTCAAGCATGTTATGTATGTTGTTATGTTAAGTTAATTTCTATAGCGCAAGACTCACCCGGGGGCATCTCAGCATTCACCTAGAAATTTGGCCCGAGGACTGAAAGTCAGAACAGAGTTAGAACAGGAATGCTTTTAGTTGTTTGCTGAAGGTGCTGTATATGGAAACTTTGCGTAGGGACAGCAGTAGTTTATTCCAGTATCTTGGGGCCAGATACGAAAAAGATTTCCACCAGTCTGACTCAAACGTATACGAGGAACCTGTAGAAGGCCTAGAGTACTGGATCTGAGATTCCTGTTTGGTGTATGAAAGGTGAGTTTCTTTTGTAGATAGTAAGGACCTCTGCCATTCAGCGCATTGTAAGTGAGACAACAGATTTTGAAAAAGGATCTCTTCCTTACAGGTAACCAATGCAGCTCTCTCAGCAAGGGAGCCGAAGGGGAGCCTGCAGGGCGGTTCAGTAACATTCTGGCCGCCGTGTTTTGAATCACTTGTAATTTAGTAAGCAGGATCTCTCCCACTTCCGCCAACAGAGCATTACCATAGTCTAATTGGCTGATGACCATGGCTTGAACTAAGGTTCTGCGGTGCTTAGTGGGCAAGTAGGGAAGAATTTTGCAGAGTAAACGCATACTATAGTAGCAGGAGCTAGTAGTGGCAGCAATGTGGTCTTTCATGGTTAATCACTGATGTAATTTTAGGCCTAGATTTTTAACACATTGTTTAGGAACAGGAGCTAGTCCCAATTGTGAGGGCCACCATTCATCAGACCAGCTAGCTGAGGCTTTCCCCGTTAGCATGACCTCGGATTTTCCAGTATTTAACTGGAGGCAGTTCTGTGTCATCCAGCTAGAGATTACAAGCATTCAGCTGGAGAACCGCAATTTCTCTGCTTCTATCTTTGGGCCAATAGTAAATATAAGTTGAGTATCATCAGCATATGAAATTATCTCAAAACCTAGCTGTTCGACAAATTTTTCTAACAGATATGGCCCTAGCATGAAAGTTTGTGTTCTGTCTGACAAAGTTCTGCAACCACTTCAAGACTGTCCCTTGAATGCCACAGGAAGCTAGTCTCTCCGCGAGCACTAAATGTGAGATGGTATCAAAAGCCGCGGAGAGATCTAGAAGGATCAGTACTACCGATCCTCCAATGTCTATTTTCTGTCTGAGCGAGTCAGTTACAGCGAGCATGGCAGTCTCGGTACTGAAGCCCGGTTGAAACCCGGATTGTGATTGATCCAGAATTTCGTTGGACTCCAGGCATAGACTTAGTTGCTTGTTAATTATACTTTCCAGCAGCTTGCCCAATAAGGGTACCAAAGGAATAGGGTGGTAGTTGCTTAGTTCTCGGGGATCCGCAGTTGGTTTCTTCAATATTGGATGTACGAATGCTTCCTTCCATGTTATTGGAATGGTACCTGATTGTATTGAATAAATATTGATATTTAGAATTGCTGACACGCAACGAGTGGCTAATAGGGCCATTGTCTTTGGAGGATAAAGATCTTCGGGTGAGCCAGATTTTGAGAAGGAGAGAGCATTGTAAACTTCCTCAAGCGTGGTTAACTCGAAACAATCTAAGGTGCTAGCTGCCATTTTTTCTAAGCCCTCTGTTCTAGTAGTGGCTTCGAGGTCTTGAGAGTTATTCGATGAAAAGTTAGCATAAATATCAAATATCTTTTCTTGAAAATAGATTGCTAACGAATTACAAAAATCTTGTGTTTCCATAGGTAATTGTCTACAGACATGAAGAGATACGATGTCTTTTACTATATTAAAAAGAGCCTTTGGGACGTTACTGGCACGTTCAATTTGGTTAATAATAAATAGATGTCTGGCTGATTTTAAATTCAGATTACAGCTAGACAAGAATTGTTTAAAGCGTAGTTTGTTTTGTGGGTCTGTACTAACTCGCCAAAGTCTCTCCAATCTCTTGCATTTGGATTTTTCAATCTTTAGCTCTGAAGTGCACCAGGGGGCTGATGGTGGACATTGGGGAGAATCCAAAACTGTCACAAAGGCGGTATTAAATTCTTCCAACGTCGTAGGAGCATCCTTATCCTTCTTTGGTGATTCCAGGTGAAAATCCTCATTAAAGGCTTCTACAGAAAGATTTCGCCACGGTCTTGCACCACTTGTTTTTTCCCTGCACTTAAGTCTGAGCTCTAAGGGCATGGCTGTTGGATAGAGAACTTAATCATTGAATGATCGGTCCAAGTGAGAGAGTCTGGGAGGTTACAGGTTAGATGATCAATATTAGAAAAGATTAGGTCTAGCGAGTGGCCAGCTGGATGAGTTGGGCCTGTAACTATTTGGGTGAGTTCAATCATGTCAAGAGTAAAGAGGAGTTTATTAACCTCAGGGTTCGTATGATTTTCACCATGAAAATTAAAATCCCCCAACAAAAGAAATGTATTTGAGGAGAGCACATGTATAGCGATTAGATCTATCAGTTGGTCCATGAAATTGGTCTTAGTTCCTGGGGGACGGTATATTAGTGCACTGTTCCAACTATCTGTTGGTGACGTAATAATCTTGAAAATTCCCAGTTCTACACTTTCATGCATGGCACTCAGATCCGTCACGTGAGACATCCTGTGATTCTGGGCAAATCATTCAATAGCCCTGTGCCTAACACAAATGTTTTCAATTCAATTCAAATAATCTTTATTTCGATCATTTCAGATCATAAAAGATAAACACATAAGCATACTATAAAACATTAAGACGATTTCTGTATTACGTTTTTTTTTTTTTTTTTTTTTAAAGCCATGATTGGAATCTAAAAAAATATATGATTTAAGGTTAAAAGTTAGTAGAAGATGCCATATTGGAGTCTTTTATAATTCTTGCGCGTGCTCTCCACATTGCCGTCAGAAATTTGGCCATGGCAAAGACGGTTGTAGGTGATAAGTCTGTTTTTAGCACTCTATATGCTGGGGCATAGGTTCGGAAGCCCAAGTTCTTTAAGTATGGAGCCAACCAGTAGCTCCTGATTTTGCTGTACGCTCTACAAAAGAAAACCACGTGTAGCTCACTTTCCAGCTTGTAATTGCATGCTGGGCATGTGGCCAACTCAAGGTTACCATTCCAGGATTTGGTGAAGGCCCTCAGTGGTAGCGAGCCATATCTCCATTGCAGGAAAATCTTTCTTACATGCACAGGGGTCATGGCATCCAGAACATACTCAGGTCTGTAGGAGTCTTTTGCTTTCGTAAAAATGTCACTTAAAGACCCTTCTCTGATTGAACCCAGAGCTTTCTCGAGCATGAAATTGTAAAACAGTCTGGAGAGTTCTTTCCTTGGGAGATTTGTGGCAGTTGTTTCAGGATTACACCACAACTCAGGGATTCCAAGTGTAGTACACATGTCCCGGATATACTTTAACCAAGGAATTTTGGACACATGTATTAGCCTGAGCAACTCCTGTAATTCGCTTCTGTAGTGGCCCAGATCCTGGCTGCTCCACAGACGTCTCCAGTAAGTCAAAGGTTTTAGGCCCAGTTCCTCAGTAATTGGGCGGAGTGCCAAGTCCATTCTCAAGGGGAGGAGGGGGCTACTCGATGGAAGAGCCGCTAGCTGTCTTATAAAATTATTTTCAGCGACCTGGATATTTTGTAGTGATGTGTGTCCCCATAGCTCTGCCCCGTAGGCAATACCTCCTCTAGCTTGCGCTTTATAGATGTGTATTGCCGGTGTCAGAGGTCGAACATAGGATTTCTTGGCAATTCTGGAAATAGCTCCCGCCCTCTGAATTAATTTTATAGTGGCCTTTGATTTATGTTGCTGCCAGGTCAGAGACTGATTAAGTGTAATGCCCAGGTACTCGATTACTTGAACTCTTTCTAGAACTACAGATCCCAGACGGGAATTTGGGCAATTTTTGGTTTTTTTGCTGAGAATCATGAATTTGGTCTTGGAGGGGTTTATTTCTAGACCCCTTTTGTTACAGAAGTCCAAGAAACCGTCCAAAATTCTCTGCAGCCCCATTGGTGTTTTTGCCAACAGCAGGGTGTCGTCGGCGAACATAATCGCAGGCACCCTGCTGTTGTTTAATTGTGGAACATCAACGTTGGGGATCCTACTCAGGTGTTCTATTACCCCATTTGTAAAAAGACAGAAGAGAGTCGGCGCCAACACGCATCCCTGCCTTACCCCTCGTTGGACAGGGAACCTATCTGTCAGCCTACCACCCTTTCCGTATCTTACACGGGCGTAATTATCTGTATGTAGCCTTATTAAAATGTGCAGTATATCGCCGGGGATACCCATATCCGCCAGTACTGCCCACAACCTGGCCCGTGGGACCATGTCGAAGGCGGCACGGAGATCAACGAAAACCGCATACAGTGACCCCCCTTCTAGGTGTGTTGTCTTCCAGTACAGAATGTTAAGTCTAAGTAGCTGATCGACTGTTGAGACTCCCCTCCTAAATCCTGCCTGAAGAGGGCTTAAAATATCTGTCTCATCCATCCAATTTTGGAGCCTATCAAGGATTAGTCTACCGAACAACTTTTGGGTCACATCGATAAGACTAATTGGACGGTAATTGGCTGGAAGCAGGGGCGACCCCTTTTTGAATATAGGGACCACCTCCGCTCCCAGCCAAGTGTCCGGTATTCTCATCCCCCCCAGGACTGCATTAAACAATATCAACAGATAGGGTGCCCAAATATCAGGTTCTTGTTTAAAGAGATCACCCGGCACCCCATCAAGTCCTGGGGCCTTTCCGGAGGACAGCCCTGCTAATGCCACCCTTATGTCTTTAATGGTAAAAGGGACAGCACTATGCGTGTTATGAGTAGAGGGTTTAATTATTGCTATCTCCTCGTTGTCAGAGGAATATAGCTGCTGGAAATGGTCCTGCCAGACGTTTGGAGCAATATTTGGTTCCACAGCCGAGGGGAGATCCCCACTTCCGTGGTTTATAATTCTCCAGAATCTACGGGAATCCCTGTCAGCTAGGAACTCCGATAGATTCTCCCAATGCTGAACGTCCCACTCAATTTTAGCGTTGGTTATGAGTGATTTGTAGGTCCTCCTTTTGAGTCGAATTTCCTCCCTTGAACCCCCCTCTTTTATCATGGTTAAGAGGTCCCGCTTTGCCAGTCTACAGGTGTTATTATACCAGGTATTTTTGGGTACGCCCTGCGCTCTTGGTCGTCCAATGCTTAGAAAATCAGCCTCAAGCTTCTTGGTTAGATTTAGATGTAACTGAGCTATATCCTCGCTAATATCTTTTGTAGAGTTAAGGCGCCATAACTCAAAAGCCTCATCTAGAATGGGAATAATCCCAGTATAGAGGGCGGCTAACTTTTCGGTACTGGAGGCAAGTTTTTCCCATCTTATCCGCCTTCGGTTGTTCTCCAGGAGGTGCCCCCCTCTCAATTCCTGTGCACATAGTGCAGTCTCCCCCAAGGGCGGGATGACATATTCTAACTCCAGGGCGTTATGGTCGCTGTCATCTCTATCTACTATTTTAAAATCCAATACCCTTTTCCACTCCTGCATTTGAACCAGAAGATAATCGAGTCTACTTTGCCTACCTGCCTTGTTGAATGTGCATTTAGAGGGAATGTCAGATCTGGTACGACCGTTGCACGCTCTCAGACCAAAGGTAAGATTCAATGTATTTATTTGAATGGCCAACGGTGTCCAAGCTCTGGGTGGGGGTGCCTCTGTCTGGGGAACCTGCCAACTTGAATCCTCCTCTAGGGAGGGTCCATCAAGTAGGCCAGGTAAAGGCTCAAAATGTGAATTGAAGTCGCCCCCTATTAGATAAGACATATCCCCAGGGATGGTTTCTAAGATAGTCGACAATGACTCTATAGTTTTAGAAGTGGCCGCTGTTTGAACTGGTCTGGAATATATGTTTATAACTAATAGTTTGAAAGGCCCTGGCCATTCCAATGATACTGCCAGTATATCTTCTGAGTCTGCTGGGTATCTTGAGGCTGTACATCCTAGGTCTGACGCAACCCAGGTTGCCAGTCCTCCGGATGGTCGTCCTTTCCCAGCCCATAGAGCGGGGATTGAGAAAATCTGAAATCCCCTGTATGGTATCTCTTCTCTTAACCAAGTCTCTTGAAAGAGACATACACTTTTTAGATCTACTAGCTCAGCCCATGAGTCCGATTCTATTTTGTTACTTATGCCTGCGACATTCCAGGAGAGGAATTTTAGGATTAGTGGGGCTATCTGTGTCGCTGCTTGGCTAACCCTTAAGATGGTATTAGCTGTACGTGGGGCTGAGCCCATTTGAACTTCCTCAATTGCCGGGGCTTCTTGAGTGTTTTCCCTTTTGTTAGGTTCGTAATGGGAGTCTTGAGTCCCTCTACAGATTTTCTCCTCGCTGGTAGTGAGGGATACTAGGTAGCCTTGATCAGGGCCTGCTGGACTCTCTTTTGCCCCTGCTACGGAAGCCGGCTGTCAATCCACCGTTTCTAGACAGTCATAACGGTTGGACAGTGATAAAAAAGGTGGCTGGTAAAATCTTGGGGGCCATGACTCCTCTCTCTCATAATTTCCCCTTCCCGTTCCTCTTCTCTGTACAGTTTCCCATCCCTGTGAATCACAGTATGTGGGAGGGTAGATGGGGGGTGGGCGTGCATGGTCAAAGGGAATTCTCCTCCTTTCCTGGTTTCCCTCCCAGTTTCCCCTAAGGTCCGGATAGTAACCTCTCCTTTGTGCCTTAGGTGGATGATCACTAGGTGGATAGAAGAACGACAGAGGGACTGGTTGGATAGTGCTCCCTTCGTCCTCCAAAAAAGAACCACAAATAAATGGGACTGTACCTGGTTCTTTAAAACTCACCAGAATACAGTCGCCACTAATTGTTTTGGGACTCTTGCCCACCCATGAGACTCTTCTTGCCATGCTGATATCACTGGTCTTGCCTCTAGGAAGCGGCCTATGTGTTGAGAATAATTTACAACAAGGGGTGGTGATGGACAGAGTCTCTGAATTAAGCAGAGTACTCTCACCCAGTCAAGAGATCAGGGCTAGATCCAACACCGTTTTTTAGCTCATTGCACCATCCCAGTTTCAGAACCTGGCTGTATGCAAATTAGTCTGTCCCTGGCCCAGTGCATCATGGGAACAGGGCAGACCAGACTACAAAAGCCAATTCTTACACTGGGAAGGAAACAAGCTTCCGGGGACCGGTTTCTGCCATTTCAGGCGTCTTCGGCCCGGCTTGCTTGAATCCTGATGGTGCAATGAGCAAGGGACTCACATCTGAGTATACCCTTCCACGCTTAGGGTGGACAAAATAATTTACAACAAGGGGTGGTGATGGACAGAGTCTCTGAATTAAGCAGAGTACTCTCACCCAGTCAAGAGATCAGGGCTAGATCCAACACCGTTTTTTAGCTCATTGCACCATCCCAGTTTCAGAACCTGGCTGTATGCAAATTAGTCTGTCCCTGGCCCAGTGCATCATGGGAACAGGGCAGACCAGACTACAAAAGCCAATTCTTACACTGGGAAGGAAACAAGCTTCCGGGGACCGGTTTCTGCCATTTCAGGCGTCTTCGGCCCGGCTTGCTTGAATCCTGATGGTGCAATGAGCAAGGGACTCACATCTGAGTATACCCTTCCACGCTTAGGGTGGACAAAATAATTTACAACAAGGGGTGGTGATGGACAGAGTCTCTGAATTAAGCAGAGTACTCTCACCCAGTCAAGAGATCAGGGCTAGATCCAACACCGTTTTTTAGCTCATTGCACCATCCCAGTTTCAGAACCTGGCTGTATGCAAATTAGTCTGTCCCTGGCCCAGTGCATCATGGGAACAGGGCAGACCAGACTACAAAAGCCAATTCTTACACTGGGAAGGAAACAAGCTTCCGGGGACCGGTTTCTGCCATTTCAGGCGTCTTCGGCCCGGCTTGCTTGAATCCTGATGGTGCAATGAGCAAGGGACTCACATCTGAGTATACCCTTCCACGCTTAGGGTAGACAAAATAATTTACAACAAGGGGTGGTGATGGACAGAGTCTCTGAATTAAGCAGAGTACTCTCACCCAGTCAAGAGATCAGGGCTAGATCCAACACCGTTTTTACCGAAGAGGCTGAAATGCCAGAAACCGGTCCCCGGTAGCTTGTCTCCTTTCTGGTGAAGAATTGGCTTGGTAGTTTGGTCTGCCCTGTTCCCATGATGCACTGGGCCAGGGACAGACTAATTTGCATATAGCCAGGTTCTGAGCTGGGATGGGGCAGTGAGATAAATAACGGTGATGGATCAAGCCCTGATCTTTGGACTGGGTAAGAGTGGTCTGCTTAATTCAGACACTCTGTTCATCACCACCCCCTTTTCTGTATCGTTTTTGGCCACTATAGGTGTGGCAGGGTATACTCAGACATGAGTCCCTTTCTCACTGCTCCATCAGGATTCAAGCAAGCCGGGCCGAAGAGGCTGAAATGCCAGAAACCGGTCCCCGGTAGCTTGTCTCCTTTCTGGTGAAGGATTGGCTTGGTAGTTTGGTCTGCCCTGTTCCCATGATGCACTGGGTCAGGGACAGACTAATTTGCATATAGCCAGGTTCTGAGCTGGGATGGGGCAGTGAGATAAATAACGGTGATGGATCAAGCCCTGATCTTTGGACTGGGTAAGAGTGGTCTGCTTAATTCAGACACTCTGTTCATCACCATCCCCTTTTCTGTATCGTTTTTGGCCACTATAGGTGTGGCAGGGTATACTCAGACATGAGTCCCTTTCTCACTGCTCCATCAGGATTCAAGCAAGCCGGGCCGAAGAGGCTGAAATGCCAGAAACCGGTCCCCGGTAGCTTGTCTCCTTTCTGGTGAAGAATTGGCTTGGTAGTTTGGTCTGCCCTGTTCCCATGATGCACTGGGCCAGGGACAGACTAATTTGCATATAGCCAGGTTCTGAGCTGGGATGGGGCAGTGAGATAAATAACGGTGATGGATCAAGCCCTGATCTTTGGACTGGGTAAGAGTGGTCTGCTTAATTCAGACACTCTGTTCATCACCACCCCCTTTTCTGTATCGTTTTTGGCCACTATAGGTGTGGCAGGGTATACTCAGACATGAGTCCCTTTCTCACTGCTCCATCAGGATTCAAGCAAGCCGGGCCGAAGAGGCTGAAATGCCAGAAACCGGTCCCCGGTAGCTTGTCTCCTTTCTGGTGAAGAATTGGCTTGGTAGTTTGGTCTGCCCTGTTCCCATGATGCACTGGGCCAGGGACAGACTAATTTGCATATAGCCAGGTTCTGAGCTGGGATGGGGCAGTGAGATAAATAACGGTGATGGATCAAGCCCTGATCTTTGGACTGGGTAAGAGTGGTCTGCTTAATTCAGACACTCTGTTCATCACCACCCCCTTTTCTGTATCGTTTTTGGCCACTATAGGTGTGGCAGGGTATACTCAGACATGAGTCCCTTTCTCACTGCTCCATCAGGATTCAAGCAAGCCGGGCCGAAGAGGCTGAAATGCCAGAAACCGGTCCCCGGTAGCTTGTCTCCTTTCTGGTGAAGAATTGGCTTGGTAGTTTGGTCTGCCCTGTTCCCATGATGCACTGGGCCAGGGACAGACTAATTTGCATATAGCCAGGTTCTGAGCTGGGATGGGGCAGTGAGATAAATAACGGTGATGGATCAAGCCCTGATCTTTGGACTGGGTAAGAGTGGTCTGCTTAATTCAGACACTCTGTTCATCACCACCCCCTTTTCTGTATCCTATGTGTTGAGAGCCAGTTAATTACTTTATTTTTCAACGACTCCCCTGTCTCATAAGAGTCTGATTTCAATTCGGGAACCCCAATTAAAATAGCAGTATATGGTGCTACCTCCGGAGGAAGATTAACACAAATGAATGTGTCCATCTGTAACGCAACTGGGGCTCATATAAAGCACTATGATCCCCGATATCTTCGGGTCGAGTGCAAGCTTAATGAAACTCCGAAAAAAATGCAGAGGACATTCCTATTCCAACTCGAATGCTAACCCTATGAAGCACCCTTTAACTTTAGGGCTACTTACACAAAGACAGACTGTAATCCTAGTCACAGAGTTTCAAACCCAATACTTCTTGAAGTAAGCCTAAAGGAGGTTCTGGTGATGCCCCACCAAAAGAACCAGTGGAGGCCAAATTGCATGAAGTTTGGGTGGTTTCCTAGGGTCAGCTCAACTGCAGCGGTTTAGGGAACGCGACTCTTCCCCCTTCAAGATTTTGACATCAGCCACTGTAATAGTGGTGTATATACTGTCTATAAATTATTTTAAGGGGCTGAGCAACCCCTGGTCATAAGCGCTGAATGCCCATGCTCTTCCAGAACAAGGGCTGCCTGTCCTCTGTCAACACTCAGCATTTCTGTAAGGAACCGGTTACGTTTCAGCCCCACACAGGACCAAACTAGTCCTCGGGGATCTCTGGGATCAAACACTCTGGTCCCGTGATCAGGGTCGATCAGCAGCCCTAGTTTTGTTGTTTTTGCCTGAAGTGCTCACCCCCATGTCTGCTAAAGGTGGGTTTATGAGAGAGAGTTTACTGTTCACTGGCCAGCCGCCTACAGGTGCTGCTGGAGAGGGTCTAGAATAGGTTTGGTTTGCAGGTATGATGAGGGACGGCTGACCTTTCCCACGGAGCGGCGCTGTTAGCAGATAAATGTACACACTCTTGCAAGCAGTACTAACAGTTGCACACAGGGCTTAGCATCACCGTCCCTTTGTAAAGTGTACATGTATCTATTACTTTCATGTTTTACATCTCAAACCTTGATTTCCAAACCTGTGCTGGATATACCTAGCTGGCAGCCCATCTGGACATGAGAGGAGGGGGCCTGATCCAGTCACTTATTGCAATTGTGAGGATGATTAAGTGGTGATAAACAGGTTTGATATTGAAATCGATCGGCTTTGAGTCTCTGTGCCCTCTCCTTTAAGATTTGACTAACCAACATTGTTACATCAGGCCCCTCACACCTCTCCGATGAGGAACACCCTAGACCGGTGATCTTAAAATATTTTAATGCCATTTCCCCAACCCCACAGTGATCGTCGGGCTACCCTCAGAATTTTTCACAATTATTCTATTCAATTCGCAATGTTTAAATATGTCTAGACTTATTTAAACATTACAGTTAAGTACTGTTTTAAGAATGCAATCACATACATGATTGCCAAACATACTATTCTGGTCAGGTAGGCTTTAATATAGTCTTATGGCCTGCGTCTCGGGACTATAACGGGTTCAGGGCCTTTAACAAGCGGTATATCCCGAAGCAGAAGGGCTATAAGTCTAGTGGAACATTCCCCCCACTGAGGGTAGAATGTTCTAAATTAAAAAGAGAAAAACAGGAAGACAAACATTGGAATGTTGGAGCTCCAGACCTATACCAGCCATGACAAGCCCGGCGCTGCTTCAATGGAGCTCCCAACATTCCAATGTTCTAATAACGGGTACAAGTCCGTCCCTTTTGACACATACTCCCAGCTAGGATATAAACGACAAAACATGTTAGTGATGGCCCAGTGGAGAGCAGCTTACTGCCGCTCATTATTTTCAGCTTAAAACAAAGCACCGTTATCAGCATAATGCTTCTTTAGATCAGAGCCTGGCGCCCCACCTGGAATCATCTCAGGCCCCTCTAGGAGGGCCCTACCCCAGTCTGAGGCCCCCTGCCCGAGACATACATTTCAAGCATTGTCAGTTCCTCAAATGTGAGTGAATGAATCAATCAAGATTTATTTAGGAATTAATTAATATTTCACGAAATTGATACAGCAATAGCACAGAAGAACAAGTAAACAACTAAAAAGCATTTTAACATCAACTAATCAATTCATAAACACTGGTAGGAAACAAGAAACTGGTGGATCAAAAGGATAAGATACATCCAACTTCTAAAACAGATTACACGTTTGATTAAACATTCGAAGATCCACAAACTGACTAAAAAGATTCTATGGTTAATCACGCCGCTAGTTAAATCAAACCTGCGGAAATATGTTACCAGCAGCATCCTCCAACGTATGGGTAATAGGAATTCTTAAGATAATGAAGTCAATTCAATTTCAATTCAAGGATTCTTTATTCGATGATTAAAAATCACCATAAAAGCACATACACATATACATAGTTAAAAATTCATTAAATCATTTTCAGAATCCCGATTATAATAATTATTTTTACACATTACAAAAGGGAAAGGGGATTTGGCACTTTAAAAGATTAATAACAATTTTCAGGCATCATTCCTCTCCTCTGGTTACCCTTAAACGAACCACCACTTTAATAAAATTCATTATGCAGCACAGTGTTAAGGGATCAGATGCTTTCTGTAAATAGATTAGGGCCTCTTTAGCATGTTCCAGGTTGGCTTGTTTTAAAATTTTCACTAGAAATCTACGCCTAGGTATGGAATAAAAAGGGCACAGGAGTACAAAGTGAAGGGAATCCTGCGGAGACCTATTGTCGCAGCCACAGGTTCCCTTCTGCTCAGTTGTAGTTGAGAACCCTGCTGGTGATGCCAATAAGTATGGGAGTAAGTTTAATCTAAAGCGACACATCAAAAATCTGTCCTGAGCATTGTGCATGAGGTACAAATATGGCTCCATTCCCTCGACACTCTTGACCAGGTTGTGAGCCCTCACTGACTTTTTGAGCCCTTCAGCCTCTGCTCTCTGGTGTGCTTTTGCCTCTAAAAAGGCTTTTTTTACTACCATCTTATGCTGGGATACAATTGCTACAGGGTTGGTGAAAAGGTTCCTGTAGCCAAGGGCCTCTAAGGTACACTTTACATAATTGAGCCATGGTATTCTCATACATTTATCCCTTTCTAAGCAATCATTTAGAATTTCTCTGCTTAGAGACGCGTCAGGGTTGACCCAAATTTTTAACCAGGCCACTATTGGCCTAAGTTTTACCAGATCTTCTAAATAAGGCCTCCCTAATTCCCTGTGTGCTATAAAACCAGCGGTGCTTGGGGGTACCTTCAGGATGGTTCTTAGGTATTTATTTTCTTCCCGCTGTATTTTTGCAGTATTAACAAAGCCCCATACCTCTGCCCCATAAATCACTTTGGAGCAGCATGTGGAGCTATACAGGTTCATCACCTGTTCAGGGCTCCATCTGCCTACCCTCCTACCATAACTTGCAATTGCCCCATTGGTAGCGATCATTTTGCTACAGCGCTCCTCGACCAGGGGGTTGAATTGTAAAGCCCCGTCAAAAATTACACCTAGATAAGGAAATGTTTTAACCTCTTCTATTTTGTGGTTGCCTATCGTGTACTTAAATTTGGTGCAAGGTTTGTTGCCAGCCAACAGCACATATGATTTGCCCAAATTAACAAAAAGGTCTAAGTAGCCCATAAATTTAACAAATCCCTCAATCAGAATCTGTAAACTCCTAGGCGTGCGTGCAAGCAAGACCGCGTCATCTGCATAAAGCAGAACGGGGATATGACGCGTCCCCACCCTTGGGCAATCTGTCTTGAGATTTAACAAAAACTGCTCCAGATTATTTATATAGAGGGAGAATAAAAATGGGGCAAGAATACAGCCTTGCCGAACCCCACTCTTGCAAGGAAATGAATCAGTCAGCCCCCCCTCCCTATTAAAGCGGACTTTGGCAGAGGTAACACTATGAAGTTCCCTTAAGATGTTAATTAGGCCAACCTCTATCCCCATAAGAGTCATCATGACCCAAAGTTTCTCCCTATTGACATGATCGAATGCTGCTGCCAGATCCATGAACCCCATATAGATGGATTCATTGCTGGCCACGGTGTATTTGGCTGTCAGCATATAGAGGTTCAAACATTGGTCACTGGTGGACCTCCCCGTCCTGAATCCATATTGAGTGTCCGAGAAGATGTTATTTTCTTCGGTCCACTCGGACAGTCTGTTAAGGATGGCCCTTCCCAGGAGTTTGGCAGATACATCAATCAGGGAGATCGGGCGATAACACTTGGGGTCGTCCCTATTGCCCTTCTTGAATATAGGGACAATTATGGCCTTAGACCAGGATGACGGCAGGCCACAAATAATAGCGGTATTTATGACCCTAGACATTATGGGAGCCCAGAGTTCTACACAGCTCAAAAACAAATCAGGGGGAATGCCGTCAGGGCCAGGGGCTTTGATTTTTGTCAATCCCTGTATTCCAGCCGTGATCTCCTTAATGGTGAACACTACTGTAGTGCCCTGGTGCGAGATCTCTGAGTGCTCTTCAGTGGTTCCTGGCTCGTAGTTATACAGCCCCTTATAGTGAGAGACCCACTGTTCTGATAGGATATTTGATCCTATCTCCGGGATATTATTTTCCTGGAAAGGTTGGTTAATAATTCTCCAGAACCCGGACATGTCCCTTTTTTCCCCCGCTTCTCTTAGATCTGCCCACGCTTCTCCCTGTAGAGCTAATTTCCTCCTCTTGGTTTCCCTCTTATATTTATTCCTACACACCATGATTTGTAGGGAGTCCCTTGGTTTGTTTTTAAGGCTGCTTTTGAGCTCCCTCAAAGCCTTTGAGCAGTCTCTATCGAACCAACGTGGGTTGCAGTGATTCCTTGTGGGCGCACTAGTTTCTAATAGACCATCTATAAGGTCAGCAATCTGGCCAAATGCTTCAAGCAACCTCGGACCTTGAACATCCATATCTAAACAGTCATCAATGGCGGGTTTACCAGAGTCTATCAGGGATTTATAAAAGGTTTCCCCATCTATTTTGGACCACCTTAGTCTCCTTCCCTGGTCTGTTATCTTCTCAGTAATTGTGCCTTGGTATCTACTTTTCGGGCCCACCAGATACAACAACCCCAATACAAGGAGGTTGTGATCGCTAAAACTACTCCATTCTATCCCTACACTAATGACTCTATTTATTAAAAATCTAGAAACTAAGATATAGTCAATAATAGATGAGCATCCTCTGCCCTTGAATGTAGGTGGGAGACTGCCATCCCTCTGCACACCCATCATATTGATAGTGTGCTCTAAATCGTGATTAAGCCGGAGCTTACTAAAAGCTAAACCATCCAACATGTGGGAGAAATGCGGCCCATTCTCTACAGGACAATTAGACCATTCTACATTTTTTGGGACCAGTGCCGAGCATAGGTGACAATTAAAGTCTCCCATGACCAGCAGAGCAGGTACCTGCCCCATTTTCTGAGCTATAATTTCCTGACCCAGTCTATCATCCAATTCTCCTACAAATGAGGTATGGTCTCCCCCTGCCCCATTGTTGTAAATATTAAAAACAGTCAGTCTTAACCCCTTCCCATTAAACCGTACTGCTTGTATGGCATGGGATTTCCAGTCTGTTGTGGACCAGCTGCCCGGAAGGTTTAGATCTACATATATGGATAGTCCTCCCATGGCTCTCCCCGATCTCGTTTTTTGTGCTGGAACAAAAAACATTTATACCCCTGCATGTGGAAGTTGCTATTATCAAGGGCCCATGTCTCCTGGAGGCTAATTACATGGAAATTACTAATGTAATTGCATCACTCTTTGGTATTAAATTTGGCTGCCAAGCCTGCTATGTTCCAGGAGATAATTCTCAGTGCCTCGTAGACCTGCTCTATTCCCCCATTAAGCTCAGTTTGTTCCACAGTCTCCACCCGACCCAGTTCCGCCCCGTTTCCTCCCCCTATAGGTTCGATAGCTGTGACCATGGGCACGTCTGCCTCAATCCCCCGAACCCTACTAGGTGAAGTTTGTTGTACCAGGGGGCTTTGCTGCTCAAGTTCCAGTATTGAGTCCCCTGTGTTTACAACTACTGGAGATACATTTCCCATTGTATTGGTATAACTGCCCGTGTGTCAATCAACCCCCTCAAGTCCGTTCAGGCAACTAAATCGGTTGAAGCCATGGAAGGGTAACACCGGGCGGTGGAAGACTGGTCGAGCATTAAAATCGTGGTGTCTACCCCTCCGGGAAACCCTCGTCCAGTTATCATAGACTTGATTGGGATGCATAGGGGTAGGGGGGGAAGAAAAACGACACATGTAGGGTCTGAATTGTTGATTCGAGTGATCTGTTCTTCCCTCGACATATATGAGTAACAGTCCCAGCATCACGAAAACTCACCAGGATACAATCCCCTATTATAGATTTATTTGTTTTGCCCACCCAAGGTACCCTTCTCACCATAATAATTTTGTTGTTGAGGTGTACCGGAAGGGGTCTGTTCACATTCAGCCACTTAATAACCTTAATTTTCAATGTGCAAAAGTTCTCAACTTCGCCCACTTCAAGTGGGGGAACACCGGCCATAAGATCGTTTGCCTCTGGGGGGAGATTGGGTCTACGGGGCCTAGGAAGAGGCTTAACTGGAGGTGGGGAAGCAGAACTACCAGTGATTGGCATAGGGGGAGCTAGGCCTACAGGTGAAGGTTTTATTATTATTATTAAGGTTTAGTGGATGGGCTGGGACTAAATTAACCATAAGGGGTTGTGAAGGGTGAGCAACAGTGGTAACCGGGGGGGGGGGGTGCTAAACTAACTGACCTATTAGAGGACTTCGGAGGGACCATGGGAGAAGAAATAGTCTCAAGAGATCTACCCTGGAGGCCAGCCGAGGATTTCATGCTATTTAATGTAGCCTCCAATATAGTGAGTCTGATCTCAACCTTTTTAATACTCTCGCTAATCGGCAATAATAGGGACCTGAGCAAAAATTCAAGATTTCCTAATGGGACAACAGAAAGAGGGACATTGGTAGCATTGATTACCGTGGCATCAGCCAAGTCGGTAACAGTAGTAACCTTTTCAGGAGGTGTTGAATGTGCATCTTCCACTAACCTCTCCGTGGGTGGAGGGAGTTTTGTTGTCCTACCGAACTCAGAGTGGGGGATTTTTGTTTTAGTTTTTCCTTGGCCACCCCTCGACTTCCTCCTGCGTTTATTCGGTGGGGGCCCATATACCCCTTGCACAGAAGTTGGCTTGGTTTTAGCTTTAGCTTTCCTGGCTTTAGTAGCCGGTGGGGGCTGGGAAATTAAATCAATAGTCACACTACTTGGGCTAAGAGAGGGGGTTGAGTTAGTAGTTGATTCAGTCGGGTTGTTGGTACAGTCCCTCAGAAAAAGTGGGACATCATCCAGTGCGGATGACTCCTCACTCAGTGATATGGAATTATCTCCAAGGGGCCTATTTTTCAAATTTCCTATAGAGCGTTTGCGCTCCGCCCTGAGCTTAATGAAGGTACTTTCCTTATCCCCTTTTCCCGCAGCCCGGGGGAAATAATTATCTAAGGTCCTATTTTTTACCCCTCCCAACCTCATAGGAGTGCCCTCCCTAGCCGGGGAAGGCATAACTAACCGTGATGGGTGCAGAACTAAGAAGAAATTTAACAGTAAAATAATCCAATGTTCAAGGGGCAAACTAAAGAGGTTCGGCCCAGCCCAGCCTAATCCGGCCTATGACGGCCTTAGACGGTCCCGCCCTTGTCCCAGGCTTGTCCCGGGCTTCTCCCGGCGCACTCCCGCGCGCTCCCGCGCAGCGGGACTTGTTTACTATGTTTATAGGGTAAGAGTGTGGGGGGGAGGAGCCTGCAGGGAGAGCTGCCCAGGTGGATTGAATGAGGGCGGGCGCTCCTGGGACCGGTAGTCCTGCGCCTCCGCCTGCTCGCAGCCCTGCAAGTAACCTTTGTCCCAAACGCCTCCAGAAATGAAGGGTCTTTGAAGGTGCCTCCGACGCGACGCGGGGCCCGCGCAGCGGGTACCGCGAGTTGCTAAAGGAAATGGTGGAGAGAAGGTGAGATCCGCTGCCTCACGAACGCCGTAGCCAAGAGGGTAATCCGCAGTGTGTCCCGCCGGTAATCCGGGTCAGAAGCCTTTTCTTTGCTCCAGTGGGGGAGGAGCCTGCAGGGAGAGCTGCCCAGGTGGATTGAATGAGGGCGGGCGGGCGCTCCTGGGACCGGTAGTCCTGCGCCTCCGCCTGCTCGCAGCCCTGCAAGTAACCTTTGTCCCAAACGCCTCCAGAAATGAAGGGTCTTTGAAGGTGCCTCCCACGCGACGCGGGGCCCGCGACGCGGGTACCGCGAGTTGCTAAAGGAAATGCTGGAGAGAAGGTGAAATCCGCTGCCTCACGAACGCCGTAGCCAAGAGGGTAATCCGCAGTGTGACACTTTGCATGTCAGCGATATTTATCGCTAATGACATGCAAAGTGGGCGTGCCAAGATGTTAGCGACTGGAAACAGTCGCTAACATCGCTATCTCCTATTACCTACTTTTGGAAATAATCTCGCTAAGCGCGATCATCTCCAAAAGCTAACGCTTGCCCAGAGCAGTTCTTAGCCATGTTATCCAATGGTAGGTGGATAACATGGCTAAGAGCATTAGCTCGGTAATGCATGAATATCGCTTATTTTTCAGCGATATTCATGCATTTTGGCTGATTTTTACCGCTTTTGAGATAAACCTTGATAATATCAAGGTATCTCAGCGGTAAAAATCGTCGGAGCGCGGCGATATAATTTTAGCCGCTAACCATGCATAGCGATAATTATCGCTATTGCTTGGTAATATGCCCCAGAGAGTCTACTTTAAGAATCTGTGTATGACACACAAGATCCTGTATGGCCTGGGTCCACAAATTTTGAGCGAGCTGTGCTCTCTGTATGGCCCGGATCGAGCCTTGCACTCTGCGGACCTGCATTTGGCCCGTGTCCCACGAGTGCGCAGGACAAGAGCAAGGGGGCGCTCGTTCAGAGCACTGGCACCAGCCCTTTGGAATACCATTCTCCTTGCTGCCCGTAGCACACAAGACCATTGGGCTTTCAGGAAAATGATCAAGAGGTGGCTTTTCTCCAACCACTAGCTTCCTCGCCATCTGCTCTGTCAGATTTAGCACTGGGATGCCCTGTTGCTGGGGCAGCCATGTTCTCTACAAGTGCGTATAACATGACATAAAGTGATAGAAGAGGAGGCAGTTTCTTGACAGTTAATGCACTTGTGATGTAGAGTTCTTTAACGAGATGCATCTTCAACTTACATACATTAGAGCAGCTTTGGTGCGTCCTGACGGATAAGAGGAGGCTGTTCGAATGTGCGCTGCTCACCTCTCATCTTTTAGATGAACCTGGTGAAATCTTTTGAGATGGAACATATTTTTGATGGAGAGATGTTTGTTTGGAGGGCGATCTCACTGATTTGGGGCTGATTAGAGCACTCGAGGGCAGTCATGTGGGATAAGATATTGGGGTGCTGCTGACATTCTGACAGGTGAGGTCAGGGAATGTACCGGAGTGCTTTGCTTCTGTGCAGCCGCAGCACCGATGGGACTGCACTCGATAGAGAGACTAACAGGAAATGTCCAGTATCCACCAGGTGGAAAGGTTCTATTCTGTCTGTAGTTCTTTCGACAGGTGAGCCTGCATTATCTGGAGGATCAAGAGGGTGGGGTGGGGGAGTGTACACTGGTTTAATTTGGACTGAAGGAGGGGCAAAATGAGCAACATTTCTAAGAAGTATTCATGTATTTGTAAATCGTGCAGAGTCAGGACAGGCCTCACCCCACCAGAGGACAGGCCTCACCTCTGCTCTGTACCATCTGGACAGGTCTCACCTCCTCTGTACACCGTGGATAGAACTCCCTTCCTCTGCACCCCCTCTGTATTGGTCTCGCCTCCTGGGCATCCCCTCTGGACAGTCCTCACCTCGTCTGCATTCCCTGGACAGGCTTCACCGCCTCCTCACCCCCCTGGACAGGCCTCGCCTCTTCAGCACCCCCTAGAGAGGCCTCACCTCCTCTACACACCTCCCCCAACACAAGACAGGACTCTCCTCCTCTGCACCCCCTTGGACAGGCCTCACCTTTTCCGTACCACTTCCGGACAAGCCTCATCTCTTCTGCACCCCTCCTGGACAGACCTAATCTCCTCTGCACCCCTCAAGCCCAGGACAGACTTCACCTTCTCTTTATCCCCAGCACAGGACAGGCCGTAGCTACTCTGCCCCTCTGGACAGGTCTCACCTCCCCTTCACCTTTCCTAGACAAGCCTCACCTCCTCTGCATCCCTTGGACAGGCCTCGCCTCCTCAGCACCTGGCAATGGCAAGTTAAACGTGAACATCGGGCAGCTACAATTCGAAAAAGATTGGATTATCGGTATTAGAATCAGAAGCTCCAAATCTACCAAACAAACGCTCTTGATCAACGTAGATATTTCACCAAGTGCCAGGGAGAAGAGGCTCAAGTTTGATCACCTGCTCCGGATCATGTGTAACCTATTAAGTGAGTATGAATATCTGACAACTGGAGATTACAACACAAACTTCTTTCAAGACTCTCCAGACGAGCAAAACGCAAGAAGCCCTCCCATCATGGAACAAACAAAGCCTACCAGCAACAAATACAGTAAACTTGGTGAATAGGTGGTACCACAGTTCAACATCTGGCTATATAACTGTGAATGGTCTTTTCTCCATGGACAACCCTACAATCTGGTCAAGAACAAATGGCCGCACTTATTCTTTTTTAAACTACACTATATGCAATAAGGAGATGCTCCCTCTGATCAGAAATAAATTACACCATCGCTGCACGAGGTGATAGTGACCATCGACCCCAAGTAATCATCTTGTCACTTAGTATAGCTCGGCACGCCACGACACGTCTGACATCAAAAGAAATTTTTACGGAGAACCTTAAAAAGTTAAAATGGTCAAATCCTTTGATAGCAACAATAATGACAGCATGCCGAGCCCAGTTAGCAACAAGGAGCCTTGAGGATACCCCGCTCTCTACATCATGGGAGATCTTTTCTAGCCTATGCTCACAAAAAACAAAAGAGGCAACTCAGCCACAACATCTGCTGAAATTAGGAAATTAAAGCACCTACGTAACTCAGCATTGTTGTGTGTTGTCGTCTCTCCTTTTCAACCTCTTCATCTCGGATCTATCACAGTCACGTGAAGATGTGAACGCCCTCCCTCCAAAACTCGAGGGAACCAGGGCCAGCAACCTTTTGTGCGCAGATGACTTTATCCTGATTAGTCACACCAGGGTCGGGCTGCAGAGGCTGCCTGCTCAGTTGTTCTCCGACACCACCTCAAATGACCTGGAATTAAATCTATATCAAAGACAAGGGAGATTACCTATGGGTGAAGGAAATAGCAAGGAGGTGGATAGCAGTATGGAAAAAGCATCGAAAAGGCCGTCTCAGACAAATATTTAGGGGTCCACATGGATAGGAGGTGCACCTTCTCAAAACCCTCTAATACCTGTTTTGAAGGCCAGAATCTCCAATTATCTTACTTACAGTCAGGAGATTATGTTAGGGAAGGACAACAGTCTGGTGAATAAAATAACAACAAGGATCTTTAAGCAAGTGTTGAGCCTACCAAAATCCTGATCCCTGGCATTGATTAGACTTGAGTTTTGCCTCCAAATCCTCGAGCAGTTGGAGCTGGAGCATTTATCAAGCTGTGCAACAAGCTGCGCTCGGCCAGAGAATCGAGCCTGGAGGCTATGATGTGGCAGGAAATATCACTTGGTCAACAGGGACCACCATATCAATACTACTTAGATGATTCTTTACAACTTCTGGAGGCAAAAGAAATCTGGGACACTAATCCTTCTGAACAAGCCTCAACATATTGATTAAAATGACCATTCGTTCCAGGTCTTTTCACTCGGACAGAGCGAAACTGGCATATCGTAAACATACTTGGACGGTTTTATCAGGGTTTAAGGCAGGGGTTGAGGCCCCATATCTGTCATATACCTATTCAGAGTACTGGAAAAAAATACGTTTGGCACCATACAAATGATAACACCATGTGTAGGGGAGCGGGAGTAGTAAGGAACCCATTGAGCACGTGGTATGTCTTTGCCCTGTATTTCTTAATGACCGAAAAATGTTGTTACGGGGCGAATGGAACAAGCTTGGTGTTCGTTCCTGCCGTCAAGCCAGCCTTACATCCATGAACCCAGAGAACCATATGCTTAACATCGGTTCACCAGGTTTGTTACAAGCAAAAAGGCTTACTAAATGTGAGAGCCGATGAGCCAACAATAATCAACTAGCACTGGGCTGCTCCAACACCATAAAAATGCTAATTTGCACAATTTCCGAATCCCTTTAAAGTTGATCTGTACTAAATAAGTGGGATTGTTAGTCGGTTTTTAGTAAAGACGAGAGCCTAGCTCCCTTCTTTTAATACGAAGTTAAAATGTAACAAATTATTAGTGACTTTTGGCTGCAAAGTAATTGAAGTGGTCTTTGGTTCAGAACTCACCTGGTGACGCAGTCTCACTTGAAGTAGAATGACCTTAAGAGCCCAAAAGATTCGAACAGGTGCTGACTAGGTTTTATGCAATTATTTTTGTTGAATATCATAAGTTTCTACCAACTGCTATCACACATGACACCTTTATTGGCCCAAGGGCCGCATTTGGATTTTATAAATTGTGAGGAAACTATGTAGCATGAATTCAGAAATGAGTGAACCTCCTTTTTATTATTTTCATTGTGTGTAAACATCTTAACAGTCAATTGATATATGCTTTAGTATCTGTACGTCAATATTGTAATGATTTTTATTAATCAAACAATAAAGTAATCTATCTATCCTCTGCACATCTATCCAGACATGCCTCACCTTCTCTTCATTCCTAGCTGGACAGGCTTAACCCAGGCTGAAACCCCAAGCACAGGACAGGCCTCACCTCTCCTGCACCCTCTGGACAGGCCTCACCTCCTCTGCACCCCCTGAACAGGCATCACCTCCTCTGCACCCCTGCACCCCTGGACATGCCTCACCTCCTTTGCAACCCCTGGACAGGCCTCTCCTCTGCACCCCTCTGGACAGGCCTCACCTCCTCTACACCCCTGGACAGGCCTCACCTCCTCCGCACCCCTGGACAGGCCTAACATCCTCTGCACCCAACCCCCCAGGACAGGCCTCACCTCCTCTGCACGCCCTGGACAGGCCTCATCTCCTTTGCATCCCCAGGACACCCCTCCCCTCCTCTGCACCCCTGGACAGGCCTCTCCTCCTCTGGACAGGCATCTCAGGTGCTTCTCACAGGAGCTCTGGTGAAGGATTTTCATTAAGGACAGAGGACCTAAGAGTTCATTCCACCCCATACAGCGCCTCTGACTTCGCCCTGAGTCTCGGGCGCTATACACAGGCCTGAAGAGAGACACTGCTCCCCTGGATAGGCCTCACCTGCTCTGGGCAGGCCTCACATCCTCTGCACCCCACCTGGACAGGCCTCACCCCCTCAGCCCCCCATCTGGACAAGCCTCACCTCCTCAGCCCTCCTGGACAGGCCTCACCTCCTCTGCACCCCCAGCTCAGGACAGGCCACACCTCCGCTGCACCCCTGGACGGGCCTCACCCCCTCTCTACCCCTGGACAGGCCTCGCTTCCTCTGCACTTATGGATAGTCCTTGCCTCTTCCGCACCCCTTGAAAGGCCTCAGTTCCTCCACTCCTCCTGGACAGGCCTCACCTCTGCTCTGTACCATCTGGACAGGCCTCACCTCCTCTTTACACCGTGGACAGAACTCCCTTCCTCTGCACCCCCTCTGTTTTGGTCTCGCCTCCTGGGCATCCCCTCTGGACAGTCCTCACCTCGTCTGCATTCCCTGGACAGGCTTCACCACCTCCTCACCCCCCTGGACAGGCCTCGCCTCTTCAGCACCCCCTAGAGAGGCCTCACCTCCTCTACACACCTCCCCCAACACAAGACAGGACTCTCCTCCTCTGCACCCCCTTGGACAGGCCTCACCTTTTCCGTACCACTTCCGGACAAGCCTCATCTCTTCTGCACCCCTCAAGCCCAGGACAGACTTCACCTCCTCTTTATCCCCAGCACAGGACAGGCCGTAGCTACTCTGCCCCTCTGGACAGGTCTCACCTCCCCTTCACCTTTCCTAGACAAGCCTTACCTCCTCTGCATCCCTTGGACAGGCCTCGCCTCCTCAGCACCTGGCAATGGCAAGTTAAACGTGAACATCGGGCAGCTACAATTCGAAAAAGATTGGATTATCGGTATTAGAATCAGAAGCTCCAAATGTACCAAACAAACGCTCTTGATCAACGTAGATATTTCACCAAGCGCCAGGGAGAAAAGGCTCAAGTTTGATCACCTGCTCCGGATCATGTGTAACCTATTAAGTGAGTATGAATATCTGACAACTGGAGATTACAACACAAACCTCTTTCAAGACTCTCCAGACGAGCACAACGCAAGAAGCCCTCCCATCATGGAACAAACAAAGCCTACCAGCAACAAATACAGTAAACTTGGTGAATAGGTGGTACCACAGTTCAACATCTGGCTATATAACTGTGAATGGTCTTTTCTCCATGGACAACCCTACAATCTGGTCAAGAACAAATGGCCGCACTTATTCTTTTTTAAACTACACTATATGCAATAAGGAGATGCTCCCTCTGATCAGAAATAAATTACACCATCGCTGCACGAGGTGATAGTGACCATCGACCCCAAGTAATCATCTTGTCACTTAGTATAGCTCGGCACGCCATGACACGTCTGACATCAAAAGAAATTTTTACGGAGAACCTTAAAAAGTTAAAATGGTCAAATCCTTTGATAGCAACAATAATGACAGCATGCCGAGCCCAGTTAGCAACAAGGAGCCTTGAGGATACCCCGCTCTCTACATCATGGGAGATCTTTTCTAGCCTATGCTCACAAAAAACAAAAGAGGCAACTCAGCCACAACATCTGCTGAAATTAGGAAATTAAAGCACCTACGTAACTCAGCATTGTTGTGTGTTGTCGTCTCTCCTTTTCAACCTCTTCATCTCGGATCTATCACAGTCACGTGAAGATGTGAACGCCCTCCCTCCAAAACTCGAGGGAACCAGGGCCAGCAACCTTTTGTGCGCAGATGACTTTATCCTGATTAGTCACACCAGGGTCAGGCTGCAGAGGCTGCCTGCTCAGTTGTTCTCCGACACCACCTCAAATGACCTGGAATTAAATCTATATCAAAGACAAGGGAGATTACCTACGGGTGAAGGAAATAGCAAGGAGGTGGATAGCAGTATGGAAAAAGCATCGAAAAGGCCGTCTCAGACAAATATTTAGGGGTCCACATGGATAGGAGGTGCACCGTCTCAAAACCCTCTAATACCTGTTTTGAAGGCCAGAATCTCCAATTATCTTACTTACAGTCAGGAGATTATGTTAGGGAAGGACAACAGTCTGGTGAATAAAATAACAACAAGGATCTTTAAGCAAGTGTTGAGCCTACCAAAATCCTGATCCCCGGCATTGATTAGACTTGAGTTTTGCCTCCAAATCCTCGAGCAGTTGGAGCTGGAGCATTTATCAAGCTGTGCAACAAGCTGCGCTCAGCCAGAGAATCGAGCCTGGAGGCTATGATGTGGCAGGAAATATCACTTGGTCAACAGGGACCACCATATCAATACTACTTAGATGATTCTTTACAACTTCTGGAGGCAAAAGAAATCTGGGACACTAATCCTTCTCAACAAGCCTCAACATTCGTTCCAGGTCTTTTCACTCGGACAGAGCGAAACTGGCATATCATAAACATACTTGGACGGTTTTATCAGGGTTTAAGGCAGGGGTTGAGGTCCCATATCTGTCATATACCTATTCAGAGTACTGGAAAAAAATACGTTTGGCACCATACAAATGATAACACCATGTGTAGGGGAGCGGGAGTAGTAAGGAACCCATTGAGCATGTGGTATGTCTTTGCCCTGTATTTCTTAATGACCGAAAAATGTTGTTACGGGGCGAATGGAACAAGCTTGGTGTTCGCTCCTGCCGTCAAGCCAGCCTTACATCCATGAACCCAGAGAACCATATGCTTAACATCGGTTCACCAGGTTTGTTACAAGCAAAAAGGCTTACTGAATGTGAGAGCCGATGAGCCAACAATAATCAACTAGCACTGGGCTGCTCCAACACCATAAAAATGCTATTTTGCACAATTTCCGAATCCCTTTAAAGTTGATCTGTACTAAATAAGTGGGATTGTTAGTCGGTTTTTAGTAAAGACGAGAGCCTAGCTCCCTTCTTTTAATACAAAGTTAAAATGTAACAAATTATTAGTGACTTTTGGCTGCAAAGTAATTGAAGTGGTCTTTGGTTCAGAACTCACCTGGTGACGCAGTCTCACTTGAAGTAGAATGACCTTAAGAGCCCAAAAGATTCGAACAGGTGCTGACTAGGTTTTATGCAATTATTTTTGTTGAATATCATAAGTTTCTACCAACTGCTATCACACATGACACCTTTATTGGCCCAAGGGCCGCATTTGGATTTTATAAATTGTGAGGAAACTATGTAGCATGAATTCAGAAATGAGTGAACCTCATTTTTATTATTTTCATTGTGTGTAAAAATCTTAACAGTCAATTGATATATGCTTTAGTATCTGTACGTCAATATTGTAATGATTTTTATTAATCAAACAATAAAGTAATCTATCTATCCTCTGCACATCTATCCAGACATGCCTCACCTTCTCTTCATTCCTAGCTGGGCAGGCTTAACCCAGGCTGCAACCCCAAGCACAGGACAGGCCTCACCTCCCCTGCACCCTCTGGACAGGCCTCACCTCCTCTGCACCCCCTGAACAGGCATCACCTCCTCTGCACCCCTGCACCCCTGGACATGCCTCACCTCCTTTGCAACCCCTGGACAGGCCTCTCCTCCTCTGCACCCCATGACAGGCTTAACCTCCTCTGCACCGCTCTGGACAGGCCTCACCTCCTCTACACCCCTGGACAGGCCTCACCTCCTCCGCACCCCTGGACAGGCCTAACATCCTCTGCACCCAACCCCCCAGGACAGGCCTCACCTCCTCTGCACGCCCTGGACAGGCCTCATCTCCTTGTGGTTCTGAAAAATCTGGATTCATATTATAGTACCGGACTCGAGAATAAAAACTTCGTCGAAATAGGACGAATTTGGTATCAAAAGACCGAGAATGACGAGTACATCAAGTACATGTATTTTTCGGCATATTCGAGTGACGATTTCACCTCGAAATCGTCATTTACCTTCTAAACCCTTAGCTGCATGTTGCCCTCTACATAGGCCTTAATCCAGTTGAATTTGATTCCACAAGGACACATACTCCTTAATCGACTTCTCTCTGACCCCAGTACAAGTTAGAACCATTGCCCCAGGCCGAGCTCGTTAGGTCAGTTCCCTCCCAGTGGCCGAGCAAGATAGCATCTAAGCCCAACCAGCCATAAAACCATTTCAGCACGCACACCTGCCATATCTCGCTCACATCTTTCTCCACTCCTTCCTTCACTTGCTTTATGATGGGGAGGTGACCGTTTTTATTAGGGGTCCAGCGATATCTGATGAAATGTTGAGCCTTGCCGGATGATTTGTTATGAGCAGCACGACGTGAAATATGTACATGTCATCATGACTCTGCTTTTCTTTTGTAAACAGTAACCATAAATGAAATACCACGA
This sequence comes from Lissotriton helveticus, assembly GCF_964261635.1. NCBI lineage: Eukaryota > Metazoa > Chordata > Amphibia > Caudata > Salamandridae > Lissotriton > Lissotriton helveticus. The sequence continues at coordinate 440,077,136 of NC_136058.1, forward strand.
ATCCAAGGAATGTATTGCTCAAGGCTGAATATTAGGTATAAGAAGAGAAGCCTGACTTTGTGAAAGTGTGCAGTCTCCTGAAAATACTGGTATTGTACTTCTAGGACCCTGTCACCTTGGTTGCAGCCAATAAACGAATCTTTGACTTCACCTGGAAGACTCTGAAGTTTCTGTAGGTCTGACTCAGGAGAACCCGAGGTCTCCGGTGTGTTGATCCCCTGGCACCGCTGGGTTACCGGTTCTGTACCGGTTCTTAAAAACCCAGTACCTCATTTGGCGCCCAGCGTTTGGGGCGATTCCAGTGGTACCAATCAGCCTGAAGATCGTGAGGAGCTTCGTGTGAAAATTCCGGAGGAGGGCCCACCACCTCATCGACCCCTGCATGTCGACGTGGTCCGAAGGTCTTTACTGCGAGGTTCCCCGCTTCTCGACGGCTACAAGGACTGCTGCCCTGGCTATCGCCCTGATGTTGGACCCTTGAAATTTTCGGTAGAGCGAAACGCTGAGACGAGTCTTCTGGTGAAGCCATCGATATTTTTCAGTTAAGTATAAGTGGAGCGTCTCCAAGTCCTTACTTGGACTTACTTTGTGGTATCTTGGAGATACATAAAGGTTTTTATTGGTTCTTGCAAGCACCATAACCGAAGGACTCGTGTTTTCACGAGCAATATCGTAATCGATAACTCCTTTGAAGTTTTGGAACTAGACTAGAGAGAAAGGATGCCTAGTCTTAGACTCGGGAATTGGTTTTGTCTTGGTAGTAATAATAGGGACTCCCGATTGGAGGACTCATGTCCGGTTCCTCCAGTTGGAACTCCGACTTACGAGCTGTACGTTAAACATGGGGTAGGCCCCATCGTTTACAACGAGGTATGGATTAAATACACTAGGAAAGATGGTGTTTTAAAATGGCCCCAATATGGTAGCTTTGATTCTGAAATCTTAGACAACCTTGAAGTTAAACTCTTCAAAAAGAAAGCCCGGCCGGCGATGTTTGACTCTTTCCGCATATGGCGCAAAGAAGCCAAACAAAAAGAAATTAAATTAGCTAAGAAAAATAAGAGAGAAGGGGGACTTTCAGAAATGCAAGCTGCCGTGCAGTTTAAAGATAATGAGGAAGAGCAGATAAATGAGCAATTGCACAGGCAACGTAAAATGGCAATAGATAAGTGCTATCCAGTTTTGCCGTCTCTTCAGCAAGGGACAGCAAAAGAGCGTGAAAAAGACCAATTAATGTCGCAATTATTAACTTTGCCACCCCCCTATGCGCAGAATGCTACAGCACCCCCGCAACCTTTAGTTGCACAGACTGCGCCTCTGGCTCTTCCACAGCACTCACCAGCTGTTCTTCAGCTGGCTCCTACTTCTTCGGTGCAGCCTCCTCCAGGCCCACCGACCACTTCTGCTTCATCTACGTCTTCTACGATTTTGCCTACTGTACTTTCTACATCTCCTAATGCCCCTTCTATGATTTTGCCTAGTACCACATCTATTATTCCTCATACCTCTTCTGCCATCTCTACCACAGCCTTATCTCACCCCGTTTTTTCATCTGTTTGTCCTTCAGTTTCACCTTCCCTTCGGCAGAAAATGGCCAGCACTGTTACTAATCTTCTTTTACCCCTTTTTGGGTCGCCTGCTGCGACCCCTAACATAAGTAGAAGACAGTTGCGAAGTCAACTGCCTGATTATCAAGAGAGAGATTCCCTGAATGGTTTAGCTCGGAAATGGGTCATGGACACTGCAAAATATGATTTACAGTCTGTCATGGAAGTTTTCCATCAATGGGAAACAGCGACACAGAGATATGTGTTCGAACAAATGTGTGTTTTTCTTGGCGAGGATTTAGAAGACAATGATCAAGAATGCATCCCACAAGAAATGTGTCGTGTACGATTTAAGTTTGGAGAGGGTATGATTGTAGGTCCCGATGTAGAAAAAGCAGTTGAAATGCTATTATCATATCGAAGTAAGGGAAGCAGTTCTGGGTCACCATCGGAATCTAGTGCATCTAGTAGGAAAAAGGCACGACAATACCCTATGAGAGAAGTTCCCCCACAGTGGAGAGAGGGTGACGCGACAGCTGTCCCACCTGTCCTGCCCCACTTTCACCGAGTATGGGTACATGTTCCATGGAAGCGAGCTGAAGTTTTAGCACTCAAACAAACACTACCAGATCCGCGTAAAAATCCTGCAGGGTACTATAAAGAATTGTCGCAAACTGCTGGGTCATGTATAATGAATTTGGCCGATATCGATATGTTATTCGGGAACGTTGTTCCACAGCCGTTATGGGGAAAAAATCGTCATGTAGATCATGACCAGGAATTAGGTGACACGTGGGCTAATATTACTGCTGCAGATGCACGACAAGTTGGTGGTGCCAAGCCTGAGCCTGTGATAGCGGAACTACCTGGTAGAATAGTAGATTACATGAAAACGATAATGCCTGCAATACGCGTAAATTGGGATAAGTTATCTGCATGCAAGCAAAAGAAAGAAGAAACTGTTTCAGATTTCTTCACCAGATTTGAAGAAACATTCATTGACCACAGCGGTCAAGATATGACCACAGAAGGTGGCCAGAGATTGTTCGTCGATAAATTTGTCCACAATCTGCTTCCAGATTTGTGTAGGAAATTAAAAGATTCGGAAAGTTCTTGGGCAGTCTCATCTTCAGCCCAGATATTAGCTACCGCACAGTACTACGAGAATAGAGACAAGGATGAGAAAGATAAAGTAGAGAAGAAAACTAGAGAACTGAAAACGAAGGTTTTGCTACAGCAAGCCTATCCTCCACGTGGTGGTGGTAATAAAAATAATAATGGTCCGAATCACTACCAGAACACTTTTCAGCAGCCTCAGAGGAACTTGCAGAGATTCGATTACAATCAAAACCGCGTAGGTCCCAACCAGTGTTTATACTGCAAACAAGAGGGTCATTACAAATATGACTGTCCTGCCCTGCCGCAACGTACAAATGAATTTTCTGGCGTAAGAGGTCGTGGTAGTCAGCAAGCACCTAGAGGTAGAGGGCGTGGAAACACCCCTCAGGACGCACGTCCCCTTCCACCACAAAACTCTATGAACAGGTTTGACCAGCAAAATAACGTATCTGACAGGACAGCTCAATACTACATTGATGAGTATTACACAGAAAATGAGCAGTGGGAGAATAATGATTGCTAGGACAGCCTTAGACAAGGAGAGGGAGTTGTTTCAGTTCCAGTAGATCAGAGTGGACCTTACGTTGAGGTGATTACATCGGGTGTGTCAGAACCTTTTCTGTTGGATACTGGTGCTACAAAGAGTTCTATTATGCACTCCAAACTCCCTGGCGCACCTTTGTCTGGCGAAATGAACGTTTCCGTAGGTTTTTCTGGCGCCCCGGTTAGAAATCCGATTTCTGACCCTTTATCTCTTTCTGTTGGTCCTTGTGAATTCGAAGCACCCCTTATTTTGACAACAGGTTGTGGTGAAAATTTGCTAGGATTAGATTTGCTAAAAAGATTGTATGCGACTTTGTACTGTTCTCCCTCAGGAGTACAACTGACTTTAGGTAAGAAAGTGGTTTCTCCCATGTATTTGTCGAGAAATACGCTTCCAGCAGAATTGGCACTCCTTCCGGATATTCTTTGGGCAACTGGTCCGAATGATGTAGGCCTTTTAGAAATTCCACCATATGTTGTAACATTGAAGTCGAATGTCAAAATGCCACAAATTCCCCAATACAGAATATCCAATGAGGGCGAAAAAGCTTTGCTAGCGATTGTTTACGAGTTGATTGAGAAAGACGTGATTGAAGAAACACGAGGAAATGTTTGCAATAGTCCTGTTCTGCCTGTTTTAAAACGAACTGACCCTTCTCAGCCACCTGTGTATAGATTCGTGATTGATCTTAGGGAAGTAAATAAGATAGTGGTGCCACAATTCCCAGTTGTCCCCGACATTACAACATTATTGACTATGATTCCAGCCTCTGCATCCTGGTTTTCGGTGATTGACCTGAAGAATGCTTTCTTCAGTATCCCGATTGCTGAGGAAAGCAGGGATATTTTTTCCTTTAGTTTAGGTGGTCGCAGCTTCCGCTTCAAACGCGCTCCTCAAGGCTACTGTGAAAGCCCCTCAATATACAGTCAAGCTCTGAAAAGTCAGCTTGACACAATGATTTTGCCCAAAGGTTCCACTCTCGTACAGTACGTGGACGATTTGCTCATAGCTGCGGACACTGAGAAAATATGTAAAATGGCCACGTTGGAATTACTGCGTCATCTATGTGATCTACATCACAAGGTGTCACTTTCCAAGCTTCAATATTGCCGACAAGAAGTGACCTACCTAGGTCATCTCTTATCGAAGGAGGGGAGGAAACTGACCCCAGAAAGAATTCAGGCAATAGCTAAATTGAATGTGCCAAGAACGCAGAGAGAAGTACGCGCTTTCTTGGGCATTACATCGTACTGTAGACAGTGGATTCCAAATTTTTCGTTATTAGCCAAACCCTTATTGGCACTAACGTGTACAAATACACCCAATCCCATTCCTTGGTCCGATGAGTGTCAGAAAAGTTTTCTCGAATTACGCACAGCATTATGTTCGGCCCCTGTGTTAGGTAACCCCAACTACAGTAAGCCTTTCACGTTATATATCCACGAGAAGGAGGGCTGTGCATTGTCCGTGCTGACTCAGTTATACGGAGATAGACAGCGGCCATGCGCCTATTTTTCGTCAACTTTGGATCCGGTAGCACGAGCATTGCCAAGTTGTTTAAGGGCCACAGCAGCAGCAGCTGTTTCTATTCGACAGTCTGCAGGTCTAGTAATGAATAATACACTAATCGTGATGGTCCCACATGCAGTAGACACATTGTTAAATAGGACCAAGACACAGCATTTAACTAGTGCTCGACTGTCCAGTTATGAATTGACGCTACTAGCGAGCCATGTGCACATCAAAAGATGCAGTACCTTGAACATAGCCACATTGTTACCAATTACTGAGGAATCGGATGCTTCAGAACAGCACGATTGTTTCCTCAGAACAGAGGAAGAGACAAAAGGGAGAGTTGATTTATTCGACACTCCTCTTGCTGAATGTGATGGTACATTATGGGTGGATGGTTCCTGCTTTAAACTCCCAAATGGTAACGTGACTACAGCGTATGCTGTCACAACTTTGCACACAATCGTTGAAACTGCGCGAATACCACATGGTTCAGCTCAAGCCGCTGACCTCGTGGCACTAACGAGAGCATGTGTGTTATCCAAAGGAATGAAAGTGACTATCTATACCGACAGTCAGTATGCTTTTGGAGTGGCTCACAGTTTTGGACGATTGTGGAGAGAACGTGGGTTCCTGACTTCGCATGGAGCTAAGATTCAGCATGGTCAGTTGGTGAATGAGCTTCTTGAATCACTGACGTTGCCCCTGAAAGTAGCGATCGTAAAATGTAGTGCACACAAGAAAGTGATTGACGATGTTGGTCGTGGAAATGCATTTGCTGATGAAACTGCTAAGGAAACGGCAAAGAATATGATGAGCCGAATGTATGTTGCGAGCCCAGAAAGATGGACTGGTGATGTTGGAATATGTGAAGACACGATAGAAAGTGTGAAGTCCATCCAAGCTGAGGCCACGGAGAAAGAGTTAAGCATGTGGAGAGAAAGTACAGGGAGAATGGATGCAAATGGTTGTTGGATTGAATCGACAGAGCAACAGAGATGGTTGTTACCCGATGCATATGTGCCTGCAGTGGTTACAATGGCTCATGGGATGGCCCATATCAGCGCGAAAGGGATTTGCGAGTTGTTGGCCCCAGTGTGGAAGAATTCAGGGATTCCCAAGTGTGCAGAGAATGTTGTCAAGAATTGCATGGTATGTCTGAAGCACAATCCTGGTAGGGGAACCCCAACTCCAGCTGGTCATTTTGCACCTCCTACGTATCCGTTCGAGGTTTTGCAGCTAGATTTCATACACATGGAGAGGTGCAACAACTTAAAATATGTGCTCGTGGTTGTTTGTGCCTTCTCAAGGTGGGTAGAAGCCTATCCCCTAAGGGACAATACTGCCTTGTCCACAGCGAAAGCCCTTGTGAAAGAGTTCTTCCCCAGGTTCGGAATGCCTAGAATGGTCTGGTCGGACAACGGAAGTGAATTTGTGGGTTGTGTGATGAAAAGAGTGTGTGAAGGGCTAGGCATTAGGCAGAAGTTCCACGCTGCAAATCACCCCCAATCAGCTGGATTAGTGGAATGTTACAATGGCACGCTTAAACTTAAATTGCCAAAATCCAAGCGAGCACGGGTCTTAAATGGCCCGACGCTCTACCCTTAGCACTCCTATCCACCAGAATGACTGTGTATTCGCGAATGAAGCTCAGCCCCTATGAGATAATCTTTGGTCGGCCAGCCAACATATGGGGAGTGCCTAGGCCCACGAAGTTTAGCGAGCTGCAACACCCCATTTTGCTTGACTATTTGTATGAATTGACGGCTAAATTGCGTGTTTTATATCAACAGGTCCACAACACCTTGCCTCCGGTCTCTGAGGCACCGGGTCACTCCATTGACCCCGGTTCCTGGGTGCTGGTCAGGAATTTCCAGAGGACAAGAAACGACCAGCCCAGATGGACAGGGCCACACCTCGTCCTCCTGTCTACAAGGTCGACTGTTAGAGTGGAGGGGAAGGCCAATTGGGTCCACGGGATCCATTGTAAGAAAATACCTTTCCCTCTGCCACATGACCAATGGGTCCGAACAGGAGGCACTGACTCAAAGCGCACAACTGATGAACTCGTAAAAGAAGCTAAACGTGATTGTGAAAGTGGGAACATTTTTCAAGAAACTACGCCGCCATCAGAACAATTGAACTCTGTGGAACCTGAGCTACTATTTCCGGACCAGACAGTACCCGGGAAAAGACGCTACAATTTACGACCGAGAAAAACAGACTAAAGTAAAAGTGATTTATTTTATGATCCGAGAGAAAAACCTGTGGACTAATAAAAAAATAAGTTTTTTTCCCAAAATCCTATTTTTGAAAGTGCAGATTCTCCCATCTAGGTAACTTGCTTATTTTTGTTTTTTTCGAACCGCCATCCGGGTTCCGCTGCTAGGGTCGCGGTTGATTAAAGACTTTTGGGTGCAGCTGACGACGATAGGTCGCTGGTTCCAGTTGGTCCAAGGGAGCCACCCTAGACTGACGGAAGCATCCTTTAGCAGAAACAACCTACCGCCGCGGGCAGCACCTTAGAGAGGATGGAGTTTCCTGATGTGGAGAGAACTGCCAAACAAATGAACTTTAAGCAGAGACTTTTGGAAACAATGAGGAAGAGAATTTTTATAATGATGTGTATTTTTATGCTATTTAGCGTAATGGTCTTTTTTATAAGCTATGTTTTATTCTCTTTTCATGTGACATTCACGCCCACTACATCACCCATACCTCCCCCTACTGTTTCCTCTCATTCTTTCCACTCTTTGCCTGACCACGAATCAAATAGGAGATTAGAGTTCATTAATAACTCCTTCGTTCAGCTATTACACCAACACCAACTTGTGATGAACACAACCAACTGTTGGGTGTGTGGTCTCATGCCCCACACCACGGATAGAGGTATCCCCTATTTGGTCCTACCATTTAGTCGCAATGGGTCAGTATGGGCATATAGGACAATGTTCATATATGCACGAGAAATCCAACCCCTACGTTCGGTAAAAGACAACCTCAAGACTAGCGCCCTACTCAAGGGTATAGTTGACATGATCAAGGAAGTAACTTCTTACGAAGATACCCCGGATGATGAGATACTTGCATATGTAGGTTGGAATGTGACCGGATATGGCACTACAGTAAGTGAGAAACAGCAAGCCAAGAGATCGTCCCCAATCTGGATCGTACCCCATCAAGGTCACCTGTGTCTGCAAGGTATTGGTAAGAATCCCAGAGCTCAGCTAGGGAAGAGTGTCTGTACAGAAACGTATGTTTTTGGATCTCAGACTTCCCCTGCCTTTTTAGCCGCAAAGGGTACTTATTTTATATGCCATGATAGAGCCTATACATGGTTGCCCCCTGACTTCTCGGGCTCATGTTTTGTTTCATTCCTGTTACCTCCCACCTACACAGCAGCGGCGGATTACCATCGGACAAGGGTAGTTCGAGGTGTTTTGAGTAAAGAAGACACTGCGGGTCAAGAATTTGGTGACTTTGCAATGGGTGTTCTGCCGTTCTGGGGAGCCATGGTTAACAGCAGAAACATAAGGCAATTGACAAGGGTAGTTGAATCCACCGTGATTGAAACTGCTGGTGCCCTTAGTAACCTGACTGCTGAGCTCCAGTCGGATCGACTGATGACCCTTCAGAACCGGGTCGCTTTGGATGTAATACTTGCGGACCGGGGTGGAGTATGCAAATTGATCCAGTCCAGTTGTTGCATTTTTATTCCAGATAATGCTCCAACAGTGTACGGGGCCATCTCCAAACTACATAAGATTTCCGAATATATTCATGTGGATAAAGGAGATTGGTCATTAATGGGATGGTTCTGGGGACTGATATCTGCCTGGGGATGGAAAATTCTGATGGTCATTGGGATGGTCTTAGCCATTCTTTTCCTGTTCTGTCTATGCATACAGTGTGCTCCTGCAATATGTGGCCTCTGTGCTACATCATGTGTAAGGAAGCCTGTGTCAAGACATGAGCTCAGCACTAGAATGATGTTGCAGCAACATCTCAATGACTTTAGGAATATAGATCTGGACTCAGATTGACATGAGGATAGATTAATTGCCTATGTAAGGGCAAAAGGAGGGTCTGTGGTTCTGAAAAATCTGGATTCATATTATAGTACCGGACTCGAGAATAAAAACTTCGTCGAAATAGGACGAATTTGGTATCAAAAGACCGAGAATGACGAGTACATCAAGTACATGTATTTTTCGGCATATTCGAGTGACGATTTCACCTCGAAATCGTCATTTACCTTCTAAACCCTTAGCTGCATGTTGCCCTCTACATAGGCCTTAATCCAGTTGAATTTGATTCCACAAGGACACATACTCCTTAATCGACTTCTCTCTGACCCCAGTACAAGTTAGAACCATTGCCCCAGGCCGAGCTCGTTAGGTCAGTTCCCTCCCAGTGGCCGAGCAAGATAGCATCTAAGCCCAACCAGCCATAAAACCATTTCAGCACGCACACCTGCCATATCTCGCTCACATCTTTCTCCACTCCTTCCTTCACTTGCTTTATGATGGGGAGGTGACCGTTTTTATTAGGGGTCCAGCGATATCTGATGAAATGTTGAGCCTTGCCGGATGATTTGTTATGAGCAGCACGACGTGAAATATGTACATGTCATCATGACTCTGCTTTTCTTTTGTAAACAGTAACCATAAATGAAATACCACGAATCCAAGGAATGTATTGCTCAAGGCTGAATATTAGGTATAAGAAGAGAAGCCTGACTTTGTGAAAGTGTGCAGTCTCCTGAAAATACTGGTATTGTACTTCTAGGACCCTGTCACCTTGGTTGCAGCCAATAAACGAATCTTTGACTTCACCTGGAAGACTCTGAAGTTTCTGTAGGTCTGACTCAGGAGAACCCGAGGTCTCCGGTGTGTTGATCCCCTGGCACAGCTGGGTTACCGGTTCTGTACCGGTTCTTAAAAACCCAGTACCTCATCCTTTGCATCCCCAGGACACCCCTCCCCTCCTCTGCACCCCTGGACAGGCCTCTCCTCCTCTGGACAGGCATCTCAGGTGCTTCTCACAGGAGCTCTGGTGAAGGATTTTCATTAAGGACAGAGGACCTAAGAGTTCATTCCACCCCATACAGCGCCTCTGACTTCGCCCTGAGTCTCGGGCGCTATACACAGGCCTGAAGAGAGACACTGCTCCCCTGGATAGGCCTCACCTGCTCTGGGCAGGCCTCACATCCTCTGCACCCCACCTGGACAGGCCTCACCCCCTCAGCCCCCCATCTGGACAAGCCTCACCTCCTCAGCCCTCCTGGACAGGCCTCACCTCCTCTGCACCCCCAGCTCAGGACAGGCCACACCTCCGCTGCACCCCTGGACGGGCCTCACCCCCTCTCTACCACTGGACAGGCCTCGCTTCCTCTGCACTTATGGATAGTCCTTGCCTCTTCCGCACCCCTTGAAAGGCCTCAGTTCCTCCACTCCTCCTGGACAGGCCTCACCTCTGCTCTGTACCATCTGGACAGGCCTCACCTCCTCTGTACACCGTGGACAGAACTCCCTTCCTCTGCACCCCCTCTGTATTGGTCTCGCCTCCTGGGCATCCCCCCTGGACAGGCCTCATCTCCTTTGCATCCCCAGGACACCCCTCCCCTCCTCTGCACCCCTGGACAGGCCTCTCCTCCTCTGGACAGGCATCTCAGGTGCTTCTCACAGGAGCTCTGGTGAAGGATTTTCATTAAGGACAGAGGACCTAAGAGTTCATTCCACCCCATACAGCGCCTCTGACTTCGCCCTGAGTCTCGGGCGCTATACACAGGCCTGAAGAGAGACACTGCTCCCCTGGATAGGCCTCACCTGCTCTGGGCAGGCCTCACATCCTCTGCACCCCACCTGGACAGGCCTCACCCCCTCAGCCCCCCATCTGGACAAGCCTCACCTCCTCAGCCCTCCTGGACAGGCCTCACCTCCTCTGCACCCCCAGCTCAGGACAGGCCACACCTCCGCTGCACCCCTGGACGGGCCTCACCCCCTCTCTACCACTGGACAGGCCTCGCTTCCTCTGCACTTATGGATAGTACTTGCCTCTTCCGCACCCCTTGAAAGGCCTCAGTTCCTCCACTCCTCCTGGACAGGCCTCACCTCTGCTCTGTACCATCTGGACAGGCCTCACCTCCTCTGTACACCGTGGACAGAACTCCCTTCCTCTGCACCCCCTCTGTATTGGTCTCGCCTCCTGGGCATCCCCTCTGGACAGTCCTCACCTCGTCTGCATTCCCTGGACAGGCTTCACCACCTCCTCACCCCCCTGGACAGGCCTCGCCTCTTCAGCACCCGCTAGAGAGGCCTCACCTCCTCTACACACCTCCCCCAACACAAGACAGGACTCTCCTCCTCTGCACCCCCTTGGACAGGCCTCACCTTTTACGTACCACTTCCGGACAAGCCTCATCTCTTCTGCACCCCTCAAGCCCAGGACAGACTTCACCTCTTTATCCCCAGCACAGGACAGGCCGTAGCTACTCTGACCCTCTGGACAGGTCTCACCTCCCCATCACCTTTCCTAGACAAGCCTCACCTCCTCTGCATCCCTTGGACAGGCCTCGCCTCCTCAGCACCTGGCACTGGCAAGTTAAACGTGAACATCGGGCAGCTACAATTCGAAAAAGATTGGATTATCGGTATTAGAATCAGAAGCTCCAAATCTACCAAACAAATGCTCTTGATCAACGTGGATATTTCACCAAGCGCCAGGGAGAAGAGGCTCAAGTTTGATCACCTGCTCCGGATCATGTGTAACCTATTAAGTGAGTATGAATGTCAGACAACTGGAGATTACAACACAAACCTCTTTCAAGACTCTCCAGACAAGCACGACTAATAAGTCCTCCCACCATGAAACAAACAAAGCCTACCAGCAACAAATACAGTAAACTTGGTGAATAGGTGGTACCACAGTTCAACATCTGGCTATATAACTGTGAATGGTCTTTTCTCCATGGACAACCCTACAAACTGGTCAAAAACAAATGGCCGCACTTATTCTTTTTAAAACTACACTATATGCAATAAGGAGATGCTCGCACTGATCGAAAATAAATTACACCATCGCTGCACGAGGTGATAGTGACCATCGACCCCAAGTAATCACCTTGTCACTTAGTGTAGCTCGGCACGCCTCGACATGTCTGACATCAAAAGGAATTTTGACAGAGAACCTTAAAAAGTTAAAATGGTCAAATCCTTTGATAGCAACAATAATGACAGCATGCCGAGCCCAGTTAGCAACAAGGAGCCTTGAGGATACCCCGCTCTCTACATCATGGGAGATCTTTTCTAGCCAACTGCTCACAAAAAACAAAAGAGGCAACTCAACCACAACATCTGCTGAAATTAGGAAATTAAAGCACCTAGGTAACTCAGCATTGTTGTGTGTTGTCGTCTCTCCTTTTCAACCTCTTCATCTCGGATCTAACACAGTCACGTGAAGATGTGAACTCCCTCCCTCCAAAACTCGGGGGAACCAGGGTCGGCAACCTTTTGTACGCAGATGACTTTATCCTGATTAGTCACGCCAGGATCAGGCTGCAGAGGCTGCCTGATCAGTTGTTCTCCAACACCACCTCAAATGACCTGGAATTAAATCTATATCAAAGACAAGGGTGATTACCTACGGGTGAAGGAAATAGCAAGGAGGTGGATAGCAGTATGGAAAAAGCATCGAAAAGCCCGCCTCAGACAAATATTTAGGGGTCCACATGGATAGGAGGTGCACCTTCTCAAAACCCTCTAATACCTGTTTTGAAGGCCAGAATCTCCAATTATCTTACTTACAGTCAGGAGATTATGTTAGGGAAGGACAACAGTCTGGTGAATAAAATAACAACAAGGATCTTTAAGCAAGTGTTGAGCCTACCAAAATCCTGATCCCCGGCATTGATTCGACTTGAGTTTGGCCTCCAAATCCTCGAGCAGTTGGAGCTGGAGCATTTATCAAGCTGTGCAACAAGCTACGCTCGCCCAGAGAATCGAGCCTGGAGGCTATGATGTGGCAGGAAATATCACTTGGTCAACAGAGACCATCATATCAATACTACTTAGATGATTCTTTACAACTTCTGGAGGCAAAAGAAATCTGGGACACTAATCCTTCTCAACAAGCCTCAAAATGTTGATTAAAATGACCATTCGTTCCAGGTCTTTTTACTCGGACAGAGCGAAACTGGCATATCGTAAACATACGTGGATGGTTTTATCAGGGTTTAAGGCAGGGGTTGAGGCCCCATATCTGTCATATACCTATTCAGAGTACTGGAAAAAAATATGTTTGGCACCATACAAACGATAACACCATGTGTAGGGGAGCGGGAGTAGTAAGGAACCCATTGAGCACGTGGTATGTCTTTGCCCTGTATTTCTTAATGACCGAAGAATGTTGTTACGGGGCGAATGGAACAAGCTTGGTGTTCGCTCCTGCCATCAAGCCAGCCTTACATCCATGAACAAGAGCGGCAAAAAGGCTTACTCAATGTGAGAGCCGATGAGCTAACAATAATCAATTAGCACTGGGCTGCCCCAACACCATAAAAATGCTAATTTGCACATTTTCCGAATCCCTTTAAAGTTTATCTGTACTAAATAAGTGGGATTGTTAGTAGGTTTTTAGTAAAGACAAGAGCCTAGCTCCCTTCTTTTAATACGAAGTTAAAATGTAACAAATTATTAGTGACTTTTGACTGTAACGTAATTGAAGTGGTCTTTGGTTCAGAACTCACCTGGTGACGCAGTCCCACTTGAAGTAGAATGACCCTAAGAGCCCAAAAGATTTGAACAGGTGCTGACTAGGTTTTATGCAATTATTATTGTTAAATATCATAAGTTTCTACCAACTGCTCTCACACATGACACCTTTATTGGCCCAAGGGCCGCATTTGGATTTTATAGATTGTGAGGAAACTATGTAGCATGAATTCAGAAATGAGTGAACCTCCTTTTTCTTTTCATTGTGAGTAAACCTCTTAACAGTCAATTGATATATGCTTTAGTATCTGTACTTCAATATTGTAATGATTTTTATTAATCAAATAATAAAGTAATCTATCTATCCTCTGCACATCTATCCAGACATGCCTCACCTTCTCTTCATTCCTAGCTGGGCAGGCTTAACCCAGGCTGCAACCCCAAGCACAGGACAGGCCTCACCTCCCCTGCACCATCTGGACAGGCATACCCTCCTCTGCACCCCCTGAAACAGGCATCACCTCCTCTTCACCCCTGCACCCCTGGACAGGCCTCACCTCCTTTGCACCCCCTGGACAGGCCTCACCTCCTCTGCACCCCTGGACAGGCCTAACCTGCTCTGCACCCCTCTGGACGGGCCTCACCTCCTCTACACCCCTGGACAGGCCTCACCTCCTCTGCACCCCTGGACAGGCCTAACCTCCTCTGCACACCCTGGACAGGCCTCATCTCCTTTGCACCCCAGGACACCCCTCCCCTCCTCTGCACCCCTGGAAAGGCCTCTCCTCCTCTGGACAGGCCTCTCAGGTGCTTCTAACAGGAGCTCTGGTGAAGGATTTTCATTAAGGACAGAGGACCCAAGAGTTCATTCCACCCCATACAGCGCCTCTGACTTCGCCCTGAGTCTCGGGCGCTATACACAGGCCCGAAGAGAGACACTACTCCCCTGGATTGGCCTCACCTGCTCTGGACAGGCCTCACCTCCTCAGCCCCCCCATCTGGACAAGCCTCACCTCCTCAGCCCTCCTGGACAGGCCTCACCTCCTCTGCACCCCCAGCACAGGACAGGCCACACCTCTGCTGCACCCCTGGACGGGCCTCACCCCCTCTACACCCCTGGACAGGCCTCACCTCCTCTGCACCACTGGACAGGCCTCATCTCCTCTGCACTTTTGGACAGGCCTCTGCTCCTCTGCTCTTCCTGGACAGGCCTCACCTCGTCAGCACACCTGGACAGGCCTCACCTCCTCTGCACCACTGGACAGGCCTCGTCTCCTCTGCACCCTTGGACAGGCCTCCCCTCTTCTGCACCCCTGGACAGGCCTCTCCTCCTCTACCCCCTGGACAGGCCTCACCTCGTCAGCACACCTGGACAGGCCTCACCTCCTCTGCACCACTGGACAGGCCTCGTCTCCTCTGCACCCTTGGACAGGCCTCCCCTCTTCTGCACCCCTGGACAGGCCTCTCCTCCTCTACCCCCTGGACAGGCCTCACCTCCTCTGTACTCCTGGACAGGACTCACCCCCTCTGCACCCCTCTGGACATGTATCACCCCCTCTGCACCCCTGGACAGGCCTCACCTCATCTGCACCCCTGGACAGGCCTCACCTCCTCTGCACCCCTGGACAGGCCTCTCCTCCTCTGCCCTCCCTGGACAGGTCTCGCCTTCCCTCTACCGCTGGACAGGCCTCACCTCCTCTGTACCCCTGGACAGGCCTCTCCTCCTCTGCACCCTGGACAGGTCTCTCCTCCTCTGCACCCCTAGACAGGCCTCACCCCCTCTGCACCCCCCTGGACAGGCCTCTCCTCCTCTGCCCCCTGGACAGGCCTCTCCTCCTCTACACCCCTGGACAATCTTCACCTCCTCTCCACCCCTGGACAGGCCACTCCTCCTCTGCACCCCTAGACAGGCCTCTCCTCCTCTGCACCCCTGGACAGGCCTTTCCTCCTCTGCACCCCTGGACAGGTCTCACCTCCTCTGCTCCCCTGGACAGGCCTCTCCTCCTCTTCACCCCTGGACAGGCCTCCCCTCCTCTATACCCCTAGACAGGCCTCTCCTCCTCTGCACCCCTGGACAGGCCTTTCCTCCTCTGCACCCCTGGACAGGCCACTCCTCCTCTGCACCCCTAGACAGGCCTCTCCTCCTCTGCACCCCTGGACAGGCCTTTCCTCCTCTGCACCCCTGGACAGGTCTCACCTCCTCTGCTCCCCTGGACAGGTCTCTCCTCCTCTGCACCCCTAGACAGGCCTCACCCCCTCTGCACCCCCCTGGACAGGCCTCTCCTCCTCTGCCCCCTGGACAGGCCTCTCCTCCTCTACACCCCTGGACAGGCCTTTCCTCCTCTGCACCCCTGGACAGGCCTCTCCTCCTCTGCCCCCTTGGACAGGCCTCACCTCCTCTGCACCCCTCTGGACAGGCCTCACCTCCTCTGCCCCTCCTCTGGACAGGCCTCTCCTCCTCTGCTCCCTTGGACAGGCCTCTCCTCCTCTGCCCCCTTGGACAGGCCTCTCCTCTTCCGCTCCCTAATAAGTCTCAGCAGCAGGAAGAGAGCTCCTACCTGAGCAGAAACCTGTCCGGGCTCTCTCCTCCTCCTAGGGGCCTGGGGGCAGAGGCAGATCTGGGGTCTGAGGGGGGTCTGTAGACGGAGGTATCTGCCCACCAGACAGGGCTCCTTCCTCCTTTGCAGCAGGCTGGACACTCAGGAGAAGCCGGAAGTGATGTCACCGCCGCTGCTGTCGCTGTCTCTGCCGCTGCTGACCCGGAAGAGGAAACCCTTCTCCTTTTCATCCAATGTGTGCTCAGTGGATTTCATCCGCAGGCGAGGAGCGCCCTCTGGTGGCTGCGGACGGAACCACCGCCTCCAGGCTCCAGGAGTGAATACATTTCACACAAACAAGCATTTATACCCGTAAAGACCTGGGATTTCAGACGTGAATGGTTTTAAGGGTCATACAGTTTAAGTACAGGGCCTCACACTTGGCTGCTGCTGTAAAAAAGTATTTATAGCTTCACTTCAGATGAGCATCTTCAAAACACTGACGTAAAGGACTTGAGAGTGTTCACAGAAAGGTGACAACTGGAAGTGGCAGTCTGTATTTAAATGAACATATCTGAATTTCAATGAATATATCGGTATTTTAATGAATATATGAGTATTTCGGTCAGTTTTGAAATTAAAACGGGCAGCTTATTTATTCTTTTAAATAATTTATTTGGTTTTTCAAATCCACAACATGCTAGATAGCAAAGTAAACAGAGGTAAATACCATGGAGTTTTATACACCATATCAGTGACAATGAGGCTTAGGTCATGTGTCAAAGTGACAATTGAAGGAACAGCTTATTTGTACTTTTGCTGTGTCTGTGGCTTATTCCTTATATTTGATACGGTTTTATATCCTCGAACAAGACTGAATTGTAGGTTCTAATTAAGTTTTGAGTTTCTGGTTTAAGAGCACAACTGTCTCCTAAAATATTAAGATAGCTGCCTCTTCCAGGCTTTGTTGTTTTGTTTACAATAACCACCATCCTCTCTCAACAAAGATTCACTGACAAAAAATAAAGCAATTTATCTTTGAAACAGCTAATTCCTAAGACAGAGATATCAAGTATGAACCAGAAATTTCTCACACAGTTTGCATTGTATCATCAAAATGAGTGGGTGTTACTGGTCTGAGGAACAGGGGAGGGGCATTTCACTACTCGAAAATATTCTACTCCTTCACATAGGCCCCTATATCATAGTACACTCGTTATCAATACACAATTGATTAGTGAGTGTGTCTACTCTTTGTAGCATTGTCATGCAAGCAGTCTTGAATGCCTCGACAGCAACATTAGTTCGGACATGCATACATCAGAGCCCTCCAACCTCACTCATCACCAGTGACACTCACACATTTGGAGGTCGGTCTGAAGTGTCACTCAAACCTGGCTCATTCTTCCAAAATATGGGGATTAACTATAACTTCACACGTGACTATTCGGCACAGAGCAGACCTTCCGTCTCACATTTTAGTGGCAAAACTTATATTTCACCATGAGTATTGCACACAGTTCAGTGGAATGTTAAATTGAATGTCAATTTTAGTGAGACTTGGTTGTTAATTTTATCACTTTACATTTGTTCTGATCATGTCTATAAATTCAGTAATGTCTCTTCCTTTGGAACTGTCAAAGTCAAATGTTAAGTGACACCACTTCCTGTGTCTTTTTTAAATATGTAATTTTTTTATTGACTTTCATACACAATGAGCATATACCAGGGATTGAAATTTTTATCAATTCAGCAGAGTCCAAGGGGGGCGTGGCTAGAGCGCCGATGGTGGAGGTCGCCTGAGCGATCGGCTCCGCGATCGAGCCGCCATTAATCCTGTTTCCCGGGCACTAAGGGCTCCCCAACCCACCGATTGTTAGGTGAGGAGGGACGCTGAGCCGGGGGGCGACAACGGAGAGGCGCGGCGAGGCACGGCCGAGGAGAACGAAGACCGATCGAGTGCCTGCGGGCCGGACGGCGCCGAGCTCAAAATGGCGCCTGTCCCGTCTTAATGCTCCTGAGACGGCCTGCGGTCCTGGGAGGCTGAGGAAACTGGCGGGGCCTTCCTTCCCTTTCCCCACTGTGGTGGAGCGACGCAAGTACCAGCTGCCTGAGCGGTCGATGGCGCTCGTAAAATCTTCGAGCGGTGCCCGACGAGGACGCTGCTCGGTTGGACCCCTGGAACGCTGTGTGGCGCGGAGTTGGGGAGAGCGGGGGAAGTGGACTAGAACCCCATCGGACTCTGTGCGCCATTGGCCTTCACCGCTCCGGACCTCGGGCATGCCGACTCGCGAGCCCGTCCTGACCACGCTGTGAAAATACCGAGCCCAGTGCAGAGGGTTGGAAGCCGAATGCGGGGGAGGGGGCGGCCGGCCTAGCCTTGGGCCCAACGAAGGTGACGGAGGAAGCCTGCAGTTTGAGTCGGTGGTGGAGGTGGTTCGAGAGAGGTGCGGCCTCTGGCCGACTACTGCATATTGGTGGTGGCCCTTCTCCCCCCTCCCCGCCCTCTTCTCCGAGGGAGACTGCTGCCATCCCACGCTTGGCCCCCTGATACCGCAACCCAACAAAGTGACGACTTGAGTGATTCGAGTGGGCCCACACCACGAGGCGATTGCAGCGAGTGCCATTGCTATTTCATCTGAGCAACCCCGGCAGCTCCACTACAGGCCTGACGACAAGTGTTAGTGGACTATAGACACAATTACGAGCGGAGCGACTCGAGTGGGCGAGTGGGCGAGTTCCTGGCTCGGCGCTCCGAGACCACGAGCGGAGAAACCTAGCGGTCGGGACCCTTCCCGTCGCCACACCAGGAGCTGGCTGAATAGAGACCCGTTGGGCCGCGCCAATCCACGAGCTGAGGCGGGGGCTGGCTGCGGCTTGGTTGGTGTCCCTCAGCTGGGCATTCGCCCGGTCCACCGCCGGAGACCACGGCCACCATGGGGAAGCCGAAAGGACCCAAGGGCAGTGCGCAGGCTACCTCGGATGCGGAGGCACCGGACAAAGGAGACCAGCTGGGCCCGGAGATGTCGCGGGACCCGCACCTCCAACACCAACTGGACAAGATCCTGGCGGCGATAACCGACACGAGATCGGGACTCCAGCAGGACATTGCCCTGGTCGCGACGAGCCTGGGATTGCTCAGGGCTGACCATGGCAAGCTCTCGGACAGAGTGAAGGAGGTGGAGAGCTCGGTTAGCACCCTGGAGCCGGCGCATAAAACACTGGCTGCCACCATGAAAGACGCCCTGATTCGGATCGATGCATTGGAGAGGAGAGCAGAGGACGCGGAAGGACGCAATAGAAGGAACAACATCCGCATAGTGGGCCTACCCGAAAAAATTGAAGGTGGGGATATGGTGGCCTATCTGGAGGAATTTCTCAGAGCGGTGGTGGTGACCGAGGGGCTCTCCTCGTTTTACACCCTGGAACGAGCACATAGGGTCCCATCCAGACCACCCCAACAAGGCCGACCTCCGCGTCCGGTGGTGGCGCGGCTGCGGCACTTCCGAGACAGGGACCTACTTCTTAATAATGCTAGGATAAGTGGACCCTTCCAGGTGGAGAACAGTAAAGTAAATATCTTCCCGGATTATACCTACGAGACCCAGCGCATGAGAGCCTCTTTCCTGGCAATTAAGCGAGAACTGAGGAGTGAGGGTATACAGTACTCATTGCTATTTCCAGCGAGGCTCCGAATCATACTAGATGGCACGACTAAATTTTTTGATACCCCTGATGAGGCGTGCAGCTCGCTGGAACTGTATAGAGCTGGCAAGGATGGCCCTGGGTCTCCTTTCCCATCAATCCCGGAGGTCAATCCACAGCGGAGGTCTAAAAGGACCCTCGACTCTAGAGACAACTGCGGAGCGGAGAGGAGTATTGGAGATGGTATCCAGTATGTGGGGGGCCTCAAGTTGGGCCCATAATCAAAGACACGGAGCCTGGCGGTGGGGAAGACCGCACGGACACAGAGGACTCCGAAACTGACAGTGTACCCCTACCTACGATCACCCCAGAGACGGCAGAGGGACTTCTTGATGGTCAAGGGTGATTCCGGGTGAGCTGATTCCAACAATGGAGTGGATGGTGGGAGAGGGGTGAGCCCTCGCGGGGAATGTTAGCTAAAGTGATGATGGAAGGGTTGGGGATAAGACCTATGCTTGCCCTAGACTATAATGGCTCGATCGCAATTAGGTAGCTCGGGCGTAGGGAGGCTTCCTGCCGGTGCTCGACCCCCATATTGCCCTTAAGGCAAGCCTGCGGTGGCTACCGTCAGGATAGTCTACGTTTTTCTGGGGACAGTTTGGATGGGAACTAGATTGCGATCTTTGGGACCTGTTCTGGGGAGGGTGGGGGGGGTATGGTTTGGGGTTGAAATGTTGTTGTTGGGGGGCGGGTACGCCATCGGTGCAAAGCGACTACTGTGCTTGACCTTACTGGAGCGCGAATGGGGGAGAAGTGGCAGGACACAATGGGACAATGGCTGAACTATCCACTTTGAAATGTATTACCTGGAACGTGTGCGGGCTGCATACCATGTCAAGACGACACAAGATACATGCTTATTTAGTGCGTAGGGGAGTGCAGATTGCATTATTGCAGGAAACGCACCTCACAAAAGCAGAGGGACTAGCATTACAGCGCAGGTGGAGGGGACAGCTATACAACACCACATACTCAGCTTATGCTAGAGGCGCGTTAATTTGGATCAGAGCTGGGGTCCCTCTACAGGTGACGAAATACACAGTAGACCCGGAAGGGAGGTTTGTGGCCATAGCGGGCAAATTGGGGGGTAAAGACATAAATATCTGCAGCATTTATGCGCCCAACGTGGACCAACTAGCCTTCTTCGCGGCACTGTCGGGTTCCTTGGCCCACTATCTGGCAGGGCCACTCCTGATCGGAGGGGACTTCAACTCGGTGGTGGACATAGACCTCGATAGATCACACCCCCCTGGCGGACTCACCAACATGCCGGGTGGCCAAGGGAAGACAGGAGTGGCAGACAAAATGGGGACTGACGGACATCTGGCGAGCCCAACACCCGTATACCCGGGACTACTCTCATTTCTCGGGCATGCATGAACTACATGTGAGGCTGGATGGGTTCTTGGGATCAGCGGAATTGGTATCCTCGGCCGCGAGATCCGAGTACTTGGCGGGGACAATTTCCGACCACAACCCTCTTCTGGCCGACTTCAGGTGGTTTCCGGGCACCCCCTGTGTTCCAACCTGGAGATTGCGCCCTGAAATGCTAGAGGATTTACTGTTCCGGAGCGAACTGGAAGACAGGATCACTGACTACTTCGCGGAGAATGAGAACACAACTGGGGAGAGGGCCACAGAATGGGACGCCTTTAAGGTAGTGGTGAGAGGCTATTGCATAACTAAGAAAGTGGGGGTGCGACGGGTCCTTTTGGAGGACCTTGGAAAGGCGGATCGAAAACTCCGTGAATTGGAGCTCTTGTGACCCGGCCGCCCGGAGCTGCAACAGCAGACCGCAGCGGCGAAAGAAGCTGTGGCTGTTGAAGTGGAAAGACTGCGTAGTTTTGATTATAAGACTTACTTGACCAGATCGCTAGTAGAGGGTGACAAATCGGGGGCGCTCCTGGCTTGGCTAGCTAATCCCACGAGGTGAACCTCTCCCACGGTTTCTATGCGTGACGCTGAGGGAGTGGAGGTCTATACCCAGCCCGAAATCCTCAGTTGTTTCATGAACTACTACGAGAACCTGTATCAAAGTAGGATGATAGCGGATACTGCTCCCATTGATAATTTCTTACGGGATTTTCCCATCCCTACACTAGAACCCGAACAGGCAAAGGACTTGGGGAGAGATGTAGAAATAGGGGAGATCCGCAGTGCCATAAAACGTATGGCACGTAACAAAACTCCAGGATTAGACGGGCTTCCAGTAGAGTTCTATGCCGCCTATGTCGACCTGCTGGCCCCACGGCTGTTGGTAGTATATAAGGAGGCGAAACGCCTGGGGCGCCTCCGGGGCTCGATGCGTGAGGCCTTAGTAGTCCCCCTACTTAAACTCGACAGGGAGAGTGGCGATCCGGCATCCTATAGGCCGTTATCGATGCTCACGGTAGATTACAAAATATTAAGCAGCATCCCAGCGTCTAGACTACTGGGACACATGGGCTCTCTGGTGCATAAGGACCAAGCGGGGTTCATTCCCAAACGAAACACAACTATGAACATACGCCTGCTGTTCCGCCTGCTGGAGGAGGGCCACGAGGAGGCCCCCCAACCCATGATACTCTCGATTGACCAGGAGAAGGCTTTTGATAGTCTGGAGTGGGAGTACCTCCGTAGGGTGCTCAGCTGCTATGGCGTAGGGGAGGGATTCTTGCGATGGACAACAGTGCTCTATGCTTCTGCGATGGCGAGGGTAAGATCGGGACCGTTAATTTCCCAGCGATATCCGGTGGAACGAAGTACGAGACAGGGCTGCTCGCTGTCCCCGCTGCTCTTTGCGCTGGCGGTGGAGCCCCTGGCGTTATCGATCTGCACCGGGGCCCACTACGGAGGACTGAGGACCCTATCGGGGCAACAGTTTATTTCCCTTTACGCTGATGACCTGTTGCTTTTCCTGGAGGATGCTGAGGGGGCCTTGGCTGGTGCCGAGGCCGTGCTCACTTCCTTTGGTGAGATATCCGGCCTCAGGGTAAACTGGTCGAAAACTTGTTTATTCCCAGTTCGTAAAGAAGACCCTCAACCCGACACGCCCAGAGAAATCAGATGGGCACCCAACTGCCTGAAATACTTGGGGGTTTACATTTACCACTGCCCTGCTGACGTATTGGAGGGCAATATATCCCGTAGCATTAGGGCGCTGAAGGGTAGCATGTCCTTTTGGGCCACCCTACCGCTATCGATAGCAGGACGAATAGCGCTGCTAAAGATGGTGGCGCTTCGCCGACTACTCTATTATTTCAGGACGCTCCCGATTTGGATCCCACCTGCCGTATTCCGGAACTTGAGATCGCTGATTGTAGCTTTTCTCTGGGGACCGGGCCGCCGCAGAGTGGCGATTAAGAATTTGATGAGACCTAAGGCGGAGGGGGGGCTGGCTGTCCCTGATTTCGAAACTTACTACCTGGCAGCCCAGCTGCAGGTCTACACTCAAGAGGTGGCGCGGGAGTTCCGAGGTCCGGAAGAGGAGAGTGGGCTGGGAATACCCAGACACGTTCTCTCTTACATCGCAATGCAGCAGAGGCTTGCCCTACGGGACCTCACACAGGAGGAACGCACTATTAGATCGTGCTGGAACCGCATGCAGCGTAAAACAGGAATGAACCACCCCTACGCCCCCGAAATACCACTGGGAATGCTTACAGCGCTGCCACATGGTGGAGAATGGTGGCAATTACAAACTTGGGAGGACGCGGGCATACAAGTAATCGGTGACCTGTACAAGGACGGAGCGCTTTTGCCCTTTCAGATAATCTTAGACCGCTTCGACGTACCCAGGGGCGACTTCCTGTTGCACGCAGCGATCACGAGGGCACTTCAGGCACACTGGCAGAGCGGTCTCGAAGAACCGCAGATGTCCATGGCATGTCAATATGTTATGATGGCAGCGGGGACGGTTAAAGCAGTGACGTGTTTATACTTCAGGATGGTTAATGAGAGGCTGCCTCCGCTAGAGGCACTCAAGGCCAAATGGGAGACAGATATAGGGAGAGACATACCGGAGACCACATGGGCCCACCTGATGCGCCGAGCTTGGAAGAGCACACGCAACGCAGGGTTCCAATTGGTCCACTTTTATATACTACACCGAGCATATCTGACCCCAGAGAAGATACAAAAACACTTCGCCTCTGACACTGCGGCATGCCCTAGATGCCGGACTAACGGAGCAGACCTAAGCCATATGTTATAGACCTGCCCTGCTTTGACCTCCTACTGGAGGAAAACGATAGGAGATACCCTTAATAGGGTGACAGAGCAAACCCTGCAGTATGACATGGCAGTGGGGATCCTACATTGGTTCCCGCACACCCCCAAAACGAAAATTACGAGCAAATTCATTGACATGGGATTACTTTTAGCGAAACGGGAAATTACGCGACACTGGAAGGCACGAGTTGGTCCAACGGGCACTAGATGGCGCAACGAGTTCCTTAAATGGGCTGAGGGTGAAAGTACCTTGAGATACCAGCTAGTGAGGCGTCAACAGAATGAGAGGGCGCTGGAATCTGCGCAAGCATGGGAGGCTTTGGTACAGGCTTTACGCGACCACGATACGCAAAGTGACACGGACAGTGATAATAGCGAGCAGCCTATGTCCCTGTAACACGACAGGCATAATGCATTTTACCTAGACTGCGAACAGTCTCCTGCCGTATGCCTTCTGATATTCTAACAATGCACCGATGGCGTGGGTGGGGAGGAGGGGGGGTGGAAAGAGGGAGGAGGGAGCGCTTCCAAGCTTCCAAATAACTTCTTGACAATTCGAACTGATGACCTGCTGCTAGACCTCTGGGAGAGTTTTGTTGTGTTGGGGGGTATTTATTTCTTTTAGAAAAGCAAATGTAAAAATTTCTTCATAACTGGGCATGACTGGCTGAGCATAGGACCCACTTTCACCGTTGGATTGAAATCTGCCGCCCGACCCCCGGGTTGTGGGCTGAATGGCTGTGTAACAGTGATACCTTAACCCCGGTGCTGACATCACCGATTGCACTATTGCTGACCGATGTATAACTGTGAATTTCTATCTGCAATAAAAATATTTAAAAAAAAAAAAGAAAAATTCAGCAGAGTCCAAGATACTGTGTAAACTAGAACTGGTGAGACGACATTGATAACAGGAAAAACGATAAATAAAATAACATCTCCAGATAGAGGTGATGTGTCCTAGAAGATACCACAGAAGATCAGGGAAGGAGGACGAGGGGGAACAGGAGGGGAAGGGACATGGAAACAGGAGAGAAAAGTCAGGGTGCCAGGCCCCATGGTCGCCCCCCAAAAAACCTACTCCCACTAGGAAGGACGTAGCCAGCTTACTCTTACCATGGGGAGTTAAATCATGGAATATTGACATTTTGTGAAGCAAGGTCTGAGGGGCCATGAATTGCGGTGCCAGCCTTAGGTTGGTCATCAAGTTATCCCAAACGGAGCCCAGTAGCACAAAGTACTGTGCAGTCCACAGGAAATGCAAAATGTCACAGGCGAGTGTGCTACACCATCAGCACCTCCAGCACTTGGAATCGTCTGCCATATGTGCTTTATAGATCCACTCCGGCGTCCAGTGCCAGTGGTGTAGGAACTTGAAATAACTGATTTCAACCTGACCTCCTGAGGTACACTGCCATGGTCTTTCCAAAGGTCATGGAAGTCCTGCACAGAGAGTGAGAGGCCCAACCTCTGCTCCAGCAAACAGCATAGATTGTAGGCAGCAGTGCTTTAAAAAAGGCGTCAATCACCATGGATCCATCAAGGCATGATCATCAATAATGTCAGAGAGGATGAACCGGTCTCGGGGCTGCCTGGTCGTTTGGTTTCTGGACTTGTCGAGGTGCCATATTCCAGCACCCCCCCTCATGAATACCCTGGCTGTCCCAAAGGAGAGCAGGAGTTTGGTCAGCCGCCGGGGCATAGATAGAGCCCACACACAAAGACTCATTGAGTATCTGAACCTGGGCAAAAATATATCTGCCCTGGGGGGCCCGCCATGTCTGCAGTATGCAAACCCCCAGGGATTTGTGAAAACAGATGTCCAACCCACTCTCCCTATGTTCCAAAGGAGTAGATGGGTGTGTAAGGGTAGTCTGGATCCTGCTGGCATGTAGTACTGTACTCATCCAATCCCTTCTGAATGTATCATGTTCACTAGGTGACAGGTGTGTGTCCTGGAGCAATGCTACATCAAGGCGGTGCATCTTCTGGAATGAGAGGATTTTCTGTCTCTTGATAAAATGGGTCAGGCTGTTGACATTAAGGGGCATATTTACCAGGAAGTGGTGGAGCACGGCGTTGGCCTCCTTGGTTTAACGCCACGCTGTCCACTGAAATGCAGGACTACACCGTATTTACAAGAATACGGTGCAGCCCTGCATTTCTCCCTGTGCTGGTGCTGAATTTAGCTGCCTAGCGCCAAAGCAGGCAGCCTTGCACCATACTGCAAGGGTGCCTGCGTTGAGGGGAGCAGGCCTGCCAAGTACCACGCATCAGGGGTTAGAGTAACACATTTCAATGTGGTGGTCCGCATCACCGTACTGAAATGCAAAGACACACATTTTTATGGCTTCCTGAGCTGTCAAGTGCTGAAGCGCTGCTATAATAATTAGAAGTCAAACTGAGCAAAGCTGGCAGCGCACATTTAGGGGTTCTGGTTTAGCTACATTCGGCATGTTATGAATGTTGTTATGTTAAGTTAATTTCTATAGCGCATGACTCACCCGGGGGCATCTCAGCGCTCGCCTAGGAATTTGGCCCGAGGACTGAAAGTCAGAACAGAGTTAGAACAGGAATGCTTTTAGTTGTTTCCTAAAGGTGCTGTATATGGGAATTTAGTTTAGGGACAGCAGTAGTTTATTCCAGTATCTTGGGGCCAGATACGAAAAAGCCTTTCCACCAATCTGACTCAAACGTATACGAGGAACCTGTAGAAGGCCTAGAGTACTGGATCTGAGATTTCTGTTCGGTGTATGAAAGGTGAGTTTCTTTTGTAGATAGTAAGGGCCTCTGCCATTCAGCGCATTGTAAGTGAGACAACAGATTTTGAAAAAGGATCTCTTCCTTACAGGTAACCAATGCAGCTCTCTCAGCAAGGGAGCAGAAGGGAGCCAGCAGGGCGGTTCAGTAACATTCTGGCCGCCGTGTTCTGAATCACTTGTAATTTAGTAAGCAGGGTCTCTCCCACTTCCGCCAACAGAGCATTACCATAGTCTAATTGGCTTATGATCATGGTTTGAACTAAGGTTCTGCGGTGATTAGTGGGCAAGTAGGGAAGAATAGTGCGGAGTAAACGCATACTATAGTAGCAGGAGCTAGTAGTGGCAGCAATGTGGTCTTTCATGGCTAATGACTGATCTAATTTTAGGCCTAGATTTTTAACACATGTTTTAGGAACAGGAGCTGGTCCCAATTGTGAGGGCCACCATTCATCAGACCAGCTAGCTGAGGCTTTCCCCGTTAGCATGACCTTGGTTTTTACAGGATTCAACTGGAGGCAGTTCTGTGTCATCCAGCTAGAGATTAAAAGCATTCTGCTGGAGAACCGCAATTTCTCTGCTTCTATCTTTGGGCCAATAGTAAATATAAGCTGAGTATCATCAGCATATGAAAATATCTAAAAACCTAGCAGTTCTACAATTTTTTCTAACAGATATGGCCCTAGCATGATAGTTTGCGTTCTGTCTGACAAAGTTCTACAACCACTTCAAGGCTGTCCCTTGAATGCCACAGGAAGCTAGTCTCTCCGCGAGCACTAAATGTGAGATGGTATCAAAAGCCGCGGAGAGATCTAGAAGGATCAGTACTACCGATCCTCCAATGTCTATTTTCTGTCTGAGCGAGTCAGTTACAGCGAGCATGGCAGTCTCGGTACTGAAGCCCGGTTGAAACCCGGATTGTGATTGATCCAGAATTTCCTTGGACTCCAGGCATAGACTTAGTTGCTTGTTAATTATACTTACCAGCAGCTTGCCCAATAAGGGTAGCAAAGAAATAGGGCGGTAGTTGCTTAGTTCTCGGGGATCCGCAGTTGGTTTCTTCAATATTGGACGTACGAATGCTTCCTTCCATGTTATTGGAATGGTACCTGATTGTATTGAATAATTATTGATATTTAGAATTGCTAGCACGCAACGAGTGGCTAATAGGGCCATTGTCTTTGGAGGACAAAGATCTTGGGGTGAGCCAGATTTTGAGAAGGAGAGAGCATTGGAAACTTCCTCAAGCCTGGTTAACTCGAAACAATCTAAGGTGCTAGCTGCCATTTTTTCTAAGCCCTCTGTTCTAGTAGAGGCTTCAAGGTCTTGAGAGGTGATCGATGGAAAGTTAGCATAAATATTCATTATCTTTTCTTGAAAATAGATTGCTAACGAATTACAAAATCTTGGGTTTCCATAGGCGATTGTCTACAGACATGAAGAGATACGAAGTCTTTTACTATATTAAAAAGGGCCTTTGGGACGTTACTGGCACGTTCAATTTGGTTAATAATAAATAGACGTCTGGCTGATTTTAAATTCAGATTACAGCTAGACAAGAATTGTTTAAACCGTAGTTTGTTTTGTGGGTCTTTACTAACTCGCCAAAGTCTCTCCAATCTCTTGCATTTGGATTGTTCAATCTTTAGCTCCGTAGTGCACCAGGGGGCTGATGGTGGACATTGGGGAGAATCCAAAACTGTCACAAAGGTGGTATTAAATTCTTCCAACGTCTTAGGAGCATCCTTATCCTTCTTTGGTGATTCCAGGAGAACATCCTCATTAAAGGCTTCTACAGAAAGATTTCGCCACGGTCTTGCGCCACTTGTTTTTTCCCTGCACTTCAGTCTGAGCTCTTAGGGCATGGCTGTTGGATACAGAACCTAATCATTGAATGATCAGTCCAAGTGAGAGAGTCTGGGAGGTTAGATGATCAATATTAGAAAAGATTAGGTCTAGCGAGTGGCCAGCTGGACGAGTTGGGCCTGTAACTCTTTGGGTGAGTTCAATCATGTCAAGAGTAAAGAGGAGTTTATTAACCACAGGGTTCGTATGATTTTCACCATGAAAATTAAAATCCCCCAACGCAAGAAATGTATTTGAGGAGAGCACATGTATAGCAATTAGATCTATCAGTTGGTCCGTGAAATTGGTCTTAGTTCCTGGGGGAGGGTATATTAGTGCACCGTTCCAACTATCTGTTGGCGACGTAATAATCTTGAAAATTCCCAGTTCTATACATTCAGGCATGGCACTTAGATCCGTCACGTGAGACATCCTGTGATTCTGGGCAAATCATTCAATATCCCCGTGCCTAACAAAAATGAATGTGTCCATCTGTAAAGCAACTGGGGCTCATACAAGGCACTATGAACCCCGATACCTTTGGGTCGAGTGCGAGCTTAATAAAACTCCGAAAAAAATGTAGGGGACATTCCTATTCCAACTCTAATGCTAACCCTATCCTTTAGGGCTACTTACACAAAGACGGACAGTAATCCAAGTCACAGATTTTCAAACCCACTACTTCCTGAAGTAAGCCTAAAGGAGGTTCTGGCAGTGAAAAGAACCAGTGGAGGCCAAGTTGCCTGAAGTTTGGGTGGTTTCCTAGGGTCAGCTCAAACTGCAGCGGTTTAGGGAACGTGACTCTTCCTCCTTCAAGAGTTTGACATCAGCCGCTGTCCTAGTGGTTTATGATTTCAAACAAGTTTTTATTGGTTGTTTCCAGACAAAATTACATACAGTAAAACATATAAAGACATACAAGGATATATACGGAAGGACAAACATCAACTTATCATATAAGAAAGTAACAAGTGCAATGGGATCGTGGTTAACATCACTGCGCAGAATGGTACAGTAGAAAATCATAGATAAAAACAATACTAATACAATTTGGTAGGAGAGGGCCTGATCCAATCACTGTTTACGATCAGTGTGGATGATTAAGTGGCGATAAACAGGCTCGACATTGAAATCCATTGGCTTTGAGTCTCTGTGACCTCCCCTTGAAGATTTGCCTAACAGTGTCACATCGAGCCCCGAACAACTCCCGATGAGGAAGACTCTAGACATTAATTTCAAGCGTTGTCTCTTCATTGTGCCAGACTCCCTGCTGACAGAAGTCACACTGTCGAGACGGGACCCCCTTCTACTGCCTCCTCTATCAGACTCCCTGCTGACAGCACAAATTATCTTGAGTTTAGGGGAACAATCTCATTTCTTTACAATCAGCAGTCAAATGCCAACATCCAAATCATTTAAATTCTATTACATATCAAAAAACATGCATTTCTTTTTAACATGTAAAAGCTAGTAATTATTGTGTAGATTTTATAGCATCGTGATTGGTTTTAGCTATATATTATTTTTGTGCAATCAATCTTTTTGTTTTTCATTTCTTTTGTGGAACAATCATTTCAAAATTTTGCTCCATTAGCCATCTAGAAATTGTTGTCCAAGAATGTAAAATGGTGATTTTGCCTGGCTATCAAACAGTGTGAGGCTCACTTTTGTTAATGAGCCCATACTGTTGTGCTCAACCTGAAAATCACACAACATGCGGCTCATTGACATTTATAAATGATTCCTCACTCTCCTGAAGAGAAGCCGCGTGCTCACCCTGGCTATCACACAGCATGTGGGTCGGAGAGTTTCATTATTAATTTGTATCTGCTGAACAGACACCTTGTGCTCGGCCTCGCAATCACATGGCTGCAGCTCCGTGGGCTTCATTATTGATCCTGAACTCTTCTGAAGTGAGGTACGCAACCTGGCTATCACACAACTGCAGCTCCGTGGCCTTCATTATTGATCCTGAACTCTTCTGAAGTGAGGTACGCAACTTGGCTATCACAGAGCTGCAGCTCCATGACCATCATTATTGATCCTGCACTATCGACATAGTTGGAGCGATCGCGAGGAGTTCACGCATCAGCTGCTACGATGGGCACAATCCTTATCACTCAATGGCTGAGAGGCGTCAATGTGCCACGCCCATCATAGCAGCTGACGCGTGAACTCCTCGCGATCACTCCAACTATGCCGATACCACGGCCCAATACATGATTCGAATCCCGAAGTGAAGCCGTTACAGCGCTTTCCTCCACTTTAAATGCCTTATTGACTACCCCAGTATATCCATCACGGCAGGATTGTAATCCTTCACCCTATGGATGGCATCACCGCTTTTACAAGGCATTGTGTAAAAATACAAGGCAATTATTTCTTTAGTCCAGATGATGATCCTTGTATGTTAAGAGATAGGGATCGAAACGTCGTCAACATTTTCAAAAATAGTACCATTGTTTAGCAATTTATATGAAGAATGTGGTCTCTGTTTTGGCTAGCTTGCTTGACTCTATGATTATTCCAAGCAGCCATTGCTCTTTTGTTGCCTGAAACCCTTCGTGTTGTATGCGTTTTTTCTTTGCTTTCTCCTACAGTGGATGCAGGATTGCGTTTCTTTTTTACATTGTGTTGTGTTGTTCCTTATGTAAACTATTACTGACCAATTTCAAATTAAAAATTCTTTGTCCGGCTGGGCATTGAATATCTATAGTACCTATTAAGGTCTATATGTTATTGTTTCTTCTGCGCTTCCTATCTAAGGACCACTGTTTCTCTAAAATACTCGTATTACTCTAGCATCCATGACATGCATGTGCGACTGGACGCCATATTGTGCACCTCTGACGTCCATGTTAAGGTGACAGATAGTGAGTACTTAGCGAGAACAATCTCTGACCATAATCCGTTTATAGTGCGGATACGATGGAGCCGAGAGAGATCACTTTTGCAGACCTGGCAGCCCTGCCCGGAGGCGCTGGAAGATCCAGTCTTTTGTGAAGGGGTGGGCATTGCCCGATATTTTGAGGAGAACGAGGGGACGGCGACATCGGCGGTAATAGAATGGGATGCATTTAAGGTTGTGGTCAGGGGCGTTTGCATTAACAAGGTGACAGGGGTCAGGAAAACGTTACTGGCAGACATGGAATCAGCGCGGAGGGAAGACTGAGGGGAGTGGAGAGGGACAGGCCGGGGAGACCATGGGCAGGCACTGAGGTGCGAGAAGCCGAGGAAGGTGTTGCGGTGCAGATGAAGAGGTTACGCTCATTCGATTACAAGAAATTAGGACACGGATACACGCGAGGGGGACAAATCGGGCGCTCTGCTGGCATGGCTAGCCAACCCACTACCAAGGGGTGAACCGATCTTAGGCTTGAGGGCGGCCTCTGGGGAGTTGTTGCACACGCAGGTAGGGATTAATGGGTGGTTCCTAGAGTATTATGCCGATTTATACCGCACTCAGCTGGCCGTGTATGCAGAGGGAATTATCTGGAAGGGCTTGCGATGCCGAGTTTGAGCAGGGAGATTCGCGGGATGGTGAGATCACGGTTGGCGAGATCAGATGCGCGATCAGGCACATGGCCCGCAACAAGACACCTGGGGTGGATGGACTGCCTATTGAATTTTATTCCAAATACCTGGACTCTCTGGCCCTGCGACTGCAAGTAGTCTATAAGGAGGCACTCGCAGTGAGGAGGCTGCCTGGGACCTCTAGGGAGGCGATTATCATTCCCCTCTTGAAGCCGGGTAGGGAAGCAGCGGATGTGAGGGCCTACCGGCCACTTTCAATGTTTGCGACCAACTAAAAAATCCTGAGTAGGATCCTGGCGACACGCCTACTCCCGAACATGACGCAGTTAGTGCACCGGGATGAATCGGGGTATATCCCTAAACGCAGCACGGCTATCAATGTCAGGCGCCTATTATGAATCCTGGAAGACTGCCAGGAGCCGACAGTGAAGGACTTGATTTTATCGGTGGATATAGAGAAGGCATTTTGATAGCCTGGAATGGCCATTACTTTTTCAGGTAATGCGCAAAGTGGGATTGGGCGAAACGCTTGTGAGGTGGACCCGCATCTTGTATGATTCAGCAACGGCCCGGGTGTGGACAGGGGGGACGGTATCAGTGCCCTGTTCAATGGGACGAGGGACGCGACAGGGCTGCCTGCTATCTCTGTTTCTGTTTGCATTGGCAATTGAGCCACTGGCGGTGCAAGCCTGGTCTGGGAAGTATTATGCTGGGACAGAGGTCCATGGGGAAGTACACTATATATTGCTTTACGCGGATGATCTATTGATGTTTCTGGCCGAGCCCGATGATGTAGGCACAGGGACAACGGAGCAGTTGGGGAAGTTTGGGGAGGAGTCAGGATTATGTGTAGCTCCCGCAGGGCTGGAGAGGCTGAGATGGGAGCCTAGTTGCCTACAATACCTGGGAACTAACATCTACCATGAACAGGCGGATCTATTGGAGGGCAATGTGAATAGAGCGTTATGAGGGATTAAGGGGAGTATGGCATTCTGGGACACTCTGCCGCTCTTGGTTGCGGGTCGAGTGGCACTGCTGAAGATGGTATCGCTGCCTAGACTTTTACATTACTTCAGGATGCTGCTGGTTGAGATCCCGGGGTCGGTGTTTAGGGCACTGCGGTCCATGGTGGGGAGTTTTTGTGGAGAAATGGTAGGCGGCGGGTGGCTCTGGCCACGATGATGAGGCCTAGGGGCGCAGGAGGATGGGCGCTCCCGGATTTTGAAGGGATTTATTTGGCATCTGGCAACAGTGCATCACTGACCCTGGTGGACCCCTGAGGCTAACCCCAGAACCTTAACTCCCACAGTTGATTAGTTACCTGAGAATTGTTAACCTGTTTTCCCTCCATAGGATAACATGGACACATTTTCTCTAAAATGTTTCTAAGTGAGGAGTTTTGAAACCTAAAAATATTTTTTTAAATTGCACAAATAGCCAAAACGTGTTTACTTACCTGTTTCTAGGGAATGTCCCAGTGCTGAATCTAGGTATCCAGCACAGAGTTAGAAAAGTAACATGAAAAGTAACTTACCTGCAATTTATTGTAGAAGTCTATTCATTTCAATGTACTGCTTCACATCACTGTGCACCACTAGAGAGCAGTAGAGAACTGCGGAGAACTGCAGCAGTGTCACAGAAGCGATCCGAGCGGCAGCAGCTGCAGCGTCGTACTACGGGGGAGTACCGAGATGACAGGAACCCCTGCAGGAACCCCCGCAGCCTCAAACAGACCTCGAGGAGGGGGTGTACTACAGTGCCACAGGGGGTTTGGTGTCCCCTGAGCTTGATTTGGCGGTTTTGTGGTTTGCGGTTTACGAGGCGGTCTGCGGAGCGGACGGAGAGAGCCTGCTGCAAACCTTGCCTCACCCCGCCCCACCCCGCCTGAGCCGGCGAGCTGCAAACTCACTGCGGGACCTGCAGGGCCCGGATGGTCCTGCTATCCTTGGGGGTGCCTGCCCAGCCAGCACAGCGTCGGTGACCACCGGACTGGGTGAGCTGTGCTGTGCTGTGTGCGGTCCAGTTTTTTCCACGGGCGATCCGGGGGTTGGGGAGGAGGTTTACCCAAAGGTTCAGTGGATAGCCGTAGCTCTAATGGGACCAAGAAGTGGTCTGACCAAGGAATAGGGATAGGGGGCCTGGCTGTAAGACGGGGAAGATTGGAGAACACAGGGTCCAACAGATGACCTTTGATGTGAGTAGGGAGGTTGTTAAGTAATTCGAGGCTGAGTGAGCCTAGGTCGGCTTTGAGATCCATCGCCGGTTTGTTGAAGGGATCGTCGAGATGGAGATTTAAGTCTCCCAGTATCGTAAAATTCGGCGTAGTACAGGCCAGGGAAGAAACAGAGTCAATGAGTGACTCGCAAAAGTGACGAATTGGTCCGGGGGGACGATAAACTAGTAGTGCCGAAAGTGTGAGCGATGGTGGACGGCTCACTGAGAAGAAAATGTTTTCGCAGTCCCGTATGGGACTATCTCTGAGTCGACATGTGAGGTAGTCTTTGTAAACAACGGCGATTCCACCGCCAGTGCCTATGGGTCTGTTGTGGAATTTGATCAGGTATTCCGGTGCAAGTGACTGCACGATATCTGGCTCTGATCCTGTTGTGAGCCATGTTTCTGTCAGGAATAGGATTTCGATATCGGAGTCTTTCAGGAGCAGATTAATTTCCGTTTGATGCTTTGGGAGGGATCTGCAGTTAAGCAGGGCCATGTTGAGAGTGGTGGGTTTCAACGTTGGCTCTGGGTGGAAACTGTATGAGCATGAGCGGCAGCAAGAGTTCCCATCAGCGATTGAGATCGAGTTGCTGCAGCGAGGGGCTAGGGGGATTCGTAGTTCCAGCAGGGTGTCCCGGGAGTAAGTGGTGGCCTGGGAAGGGCGAACCAGGGGTCCGGGCTCTGGGCGCGGTCTGGCGCGGACGGGCGCAGACGGGCTTGCCTTAGGCGCGCCTTCGGCGCGCAAACGGCGCTCCCGCTGCGCTCGTCCGCTGCGCTTGCGTGGGAAGCACATTCGTAGGAGAGGGGTGGTGGGCGTGGCCTATCGGCCGTGAAATCTTTCCTCCAAACAGCGCTGAAATCCGCTGATTGTTGGTAGCTTGCTTAGCGAAAATGACAGAGAGGAGCTCTGTGTTGGTGCCCAAAGTAAAATACAGCTTTATACAATGTGATATAACTTTTTTTAAAAATCGAGCGTGGACACCTCCGGCTTCCGCCTCAGAGGTCTTGGAGATTCCAATGACGCGCTATCATTCAGCGCTTACATAGGCTTGGGGGGTGGGCGTGGCCTGAGAGTGGGCGTGGCCTATCGGCCGTGAAATCTTTCCTCCAAACAGCGCTGAGATCCGCTGATTGTTGGTAGCTTGCTTAGCGAAAATGACAGAGAGGAGCTCTGTGTTGGTGCCCAAAGTAAAATACAGCTTTATACAATGTGATATAACTTTTTTAAAAAATCGAGCGTGGACACCTCCGGCTTCCGCCTCAGAGGTCTTGGAGATTCCAATGACGCGCTATCATTCAGCGCTTACATAGGCTTGGGGGGTGGGCGTGGCCTGAGAGTGGGCGTGGCCTATCGGCCGTGAAATCTTTCCTCCAAACAGCGCTGAAATCCGCTGATTGTTGGTAGCTTGCTTAGCGAAAATGACAGAGAGGAGCTCTGTGTTGGTGCCCAAAGTAAAATACAGCTTTATACAATGTGATATAACTTTTTTAAAAAATCGAGCGTGGACACCTCCGGCTTCCGCCTCAGAGGTCTTGGAGATGGTTAATGACTGATCTAATTTTAGGCCTAGATTTTTAACACTTTGTTTAGGAACAGGAACAGGTCCCAATTGTGAGGGCCACCATTCATCAGACCAGCTAGCTGAGGCTTTCCCCGCTAGCATGACCTCGGTTTTTCCAGGATTCAACTAGAGGCAGTTCTGTGTCATCCAGCTAGAGATTACAAGCATTCCGCTGGAGAACTGCAATTTCTCTGCTTCTATCTTTGGGCCAATAGTAAATATAAGCGGAGTATCATCAGCATATGAAATTATCTCAAAACCTAGCCGTTCTTCAAATTTATCTAATAGATATGGTCCTAGCATGATAGTTTGCGTTCTGTCTGACAAAGTTCTGCAACCACTTCAAGGCTGTCCCTTGAATTCCACAGGAAGCTAGTCTCTCCGCGAGCACTAAATGTGAGATGGTATCAAAAGTCGCAGAGGGATCTAGAAGGATCAGTATCCTCCAATGTCTATTTTCTGTCTGAGCGAGTCAGTTACAGCGAGCATGGCAGTCTCGGTACTGAAGCCCGGTTGAAACGCGGACTGTGATTGATACAGAATTTCCTTGGACTCCAGGCATAGACTTAATTGCTTGTTAATTATACTTTCCAGCAGCTTGCCCAATAAGGGTACCAAAGAAATAGGGCGGTAGTTGCTTAGTTCTCGGGGATCCGCAGTTGGGTTCTTCAATATTGGACGTACGAATGCTTCCTTCCATGTTATTGGAATGGTACGTGATTGTATTGAATAATTATTGATGTTTACAATTGCTGGCACGCAACGAGTGGCTAATAGGGCCATTGTCTTTGGAGGACAAAGATCTTGGGGTGAGCCAGATTTTGAGAAGGAGAGAGCATTGGAAACTTCCTCAAGCGTGGTTAACTCAAAACATTCTAAGGTGCTAGCTGCCATTTTTTCTAAGCCCTCTGTTCTAGTAGAGGCTTCAAGGTCTTGAGAGGTGATCGATGAAAAGTTAGCTTAAATATTAATTATCTTTTCTTGAAAATAGATTGCTAACGAATTACAAAAATCTTGGATTTCCATAGGCAATTGTCTACAGACATGAAGAGATACAAAGTCTTTTACTATATTAAAAAGGGCCTTTGGGGCGTTACTGGCACGTTCAGTTTGGTTAATAATAAATAGACGTGTGGCTGATTTTAAATTCAGATTACAGCTAGACACAAATTGTTTAAACCGTAGTCTGTTTTGTGGGTCTTAACTAACTCGCCAAAGTCTCTCCAATCTCTTGCATTTGGATTTTTCAATCTTTAGCTCCGAAGTGCACCAGGGGGCTGATGGTGGACATTGGGGAGAATCCAAATCTGTCACAAAGGCGGTATTAAATTCTTCCAACGTCGTAGGAGCATCCTTATCCTTCTTTGGTGATTCCAGGTGAAAATCCTCATTAAAGGCTTCTACAGAAAGATTTCGCCAAGGTCTTGCGCCACTTGTCTTTTCCCTGCACTTAAGTCTGAGCTCTTAGGGCATGGCTGTTGGATAGAGAACCTAATCATTGAATGATCGGTCCAAGTGAGAGAGTCTGGGAGGTTACAGGTTAGATGATCAATATTAGAACAGATTAGGTCTAGCGAGTGGCCAGCTGGATGAGTTGGGCATGTAACTCTTTGGGTGAGTTTAATCATGTCAAGAGTAGAGAGGAGTTTATTAACCTCAGGGTTCGTATGATTTTCACCATGAAAATTAAAATTCCCCCAACTAAAGAAATTTATTTGAGGAGAGCACATGTATAGCAATTAGATCTATCAGTTGGTCCGTGAAATTGGTCTTAGTTCCTGGGGGACGGTATATTAGTGCACCGTTCCAACTATCTGTTGGTGACGTAATAATCTTGAAAATTCCCAGTTCTATACTTTCATGCATGGCACTCAGATCCGTCTTGTGAGACGTCCTGTGATTCTGGGCAAATCATTCAATTTCCCTGTGCCTAACAAAAATGAATGTGTCCATCTGTAAAGCAAAAAAAATCCGAAAAAAATGCAGAGGATATTCCTATTCCAACTCTAATGATAACCCTATGAAGCACCCCACAACTTTAGGGCTACTTACACAAAGACGGACTGTAATCCAAGTCACAGAGTTTCAAACCCACTACTTCCTGAAGTAAGCCTAAAGGAGGTTCTGGCGGTGCCCAACCAAAAGAACCAATGGAGGCCAAGTTGCCTGAAGTTTGGGTGGATTCATAGGGTCAGCTGTAACTGCAGCGGTTTAGGGAACGCGACTCTTCCTCCTTCAAGAGTTTGACATCAGCCGCTGTCCTAGTGGTTTATGATTTAAAACAAGTTTTTATTGGTTGTTTCCAGACAAAATTACATATAGTAAATCATATAAAGACATACAAGGATATATACGGAAGGACAAACATCAACTAATCATATAAGAAAGTAACAAGTGCGATGGTATCGTAGTTAACATCAATGTGCAGAATGGTACAGTAGAAAATCATAGATAAAAACAATACTAATATGATTTGGTAGGAGAGGGTCTGATCCGATCACTTATTACGATCAGTGTGGATGATTAAGTAGCGATATACAGGCTCGACATTGAAATCCATTGGCTTTGAGTCTCTGTGACCTTCCCTTGAAGATTTGACTTTGTCACATCGAGCCCCTCACAACTCCCGATAAGGAAGACCCTAGACATTCATTTCAAGTGTTGTCTCTTCATTGTGCCAGACTCCCTGCTGACAGTGGTCACACTGTCGAGATAGGACCCCCCCTCTAATGCCACCTCTGCAAGATTCCCTGCTGACAGCAGTCACACTGTCGAGATGGGACCCCAGTTCTACTGCCACCTCTATCAGACCCCCTGCTGACAGCACAAATTATCTTGAGTTTAGGGGAGCAATCTCATTTCTTTACAATCAGCAGTCAAATGCCAAAATCCAAATCATTTTTTTAAATTCTATTACATATCAAAACACATGCATTTCTTTTTAACATGTAAAAGCTAGTAATTATCTTGTACATTTTATAGCATCGTGATTGGTTCTAGCTATATATTATTTTTGTGCAATCAATCTTTTTGTTTTTCATTTCTTTTGTGGAACAATCATTTCAAAATGTGGCTCCATTAGCCATCTAGAAATTGTTGTCCAAGAATGTAAAATGGTGATTTTGCCTGGCTACCAAACAGTGTGAGACTCTGTGACTTTTGTTAATGAGCCCGTACTGTTCTGCAGAAAACTCTTGTGCTCAACC
This sequence comes from Lissotriton helveticus, assembly GCF_964261635.1. Lineage (NCBI taxonomy): Eukaryota > Metazoa > Chordata > Amphibia > Caudata > Salamandridae > Lissotriton > Lissotriton helveticus. The sequence goes on from NC_136058.1 coordinate 440,116,143, forward strand.
TGACTATCACACAACAGGCGGCTCATTGACATTTATAAATGATTCCTCACTCTCCTGAAGAGAAGCTGTGTGCTCACCCGGGCTATCACACAGCATGTGGGTCGGAGAGTTTCATTATTAATTTGTATCTGCTGAACAGACACCTTGTGCTCGGCCTGACAATAACTCGCTGCAGCTCCGTGGCCTTCATTATTGATCCTGCTCTCTTCTGAAGTGTGCTCGGCCTGGATATCACACAGCTGCAGCTCTGTGACCTTCATTATTGATCCTGCACTCTTCTGAAGTGAGGTACGCGGCCTGGGTATCACACAGCTGCAGCTTTGTGACCTTCATTATTGATCCTGCACTCTTCTGAAGTGAGGTACGCGGCCTGGGTATCACACAGCTGCAGCTCTGTGACCTTCCTTATTGATCCTGCACTCTTCTGAAGTGAGGTACGCGGCCTGGTTATCACACAGCTGCAGCTCCGTGACCTTCATTATTGATCCTGCACTCTTCTGAAGTGTGCTCGGCCTGGCTATCACTCAGCTGCAGCTCCGTGACCTTCATTATTGATCCTGCACTCTTCTGAAGTGAGGTACGCGGCCTGGGTATCACACAGCTGCAGCTCTAGCTTTCAGAAACCTGTTAATAACCAAGGGCCTGATTTAGATCTCGGCGGACGGGTTACTCCATCACACAGGTGATGAATATCACATCCGCCGAAATATTCATCCAATTGGACATAATGGAATTCATTATTTTGGCGGATGGAATATCTGTCACAATTGTGATGGAGTAACCCGTCCACCGAGATCTAAATCAGGCCTTAAATGTTTCAACTTCTCTGTCTCCTCGGATTTGATTTAATGATGGTGGAAATGATCATCATTTGTTCTACATCAGATCTTTAGAGGTAAATGTCAGCACTGCGAGGGTTAACCCGGAGAGCTGCAGCTCACATTCTCCTGCTTCAGAGGTAAATGTCATGCACTGCGAGGGTTAACCCAGAGAGCAGCAGCTCACATTCTCCTGCTTCAGAGGTAAATGTCAGCACTGCAAGCGTTAACCCGGAGAGCTGCAGCTCACATTTTCCTGCTTTCACTTCTGCTTTTCTACACAGTTCTCCGGCCACTGTCACAGAACCATTAATGATGCATAAAATGTTCAAAACCACAGCCAGCTCTGAAGAATCTTCATTTTGTGCTTGTTAAATTGTTTTGAGTCTGTTGGGTTTATATGTTTTAATACTAATCTCCAAAATTAGCTGAAAATACCCTTGTTAGTCCAAGCATTGTTCATGGTGTTGATTTTACAAGCAGCATGGTCTGGTGTGCTTGGATTTCTTTCGTTAGAACTCTCTCACAGAATAAAAACCAATAATGTGTCTTTATTTTTAGTCCACCTTGTGCTAGTCTCCCAATGGGTTTCCTGATATTTCATGTTTTTCCTAGCTGTAGGGAAATAAACAATAGCAGAGAATAGACATTTTTATAATTTTTCAAATATATGTATTTTTCTTCTTTCCTACTAGTTCAGTCTTCTATCCCCTGCTTTTTATCAGCTGGTATTTGAATGTCCCGCATTCTTGTAATTTTATCAGTTTCTATAATTCCTTAATCTCACAATAACTGCACTTTTTTACTTCAGTGCACACCTACAGATGGCTGAGTATTATTGATGATGTAATTAAATTATTACCAAATTCACTCAGCTCTACGTTTATTTCTATGTGGGTTAAGTGATGGTGGTGTGCTCGCTGATGTCTTTGTAGGTTTGAAGATTGACTGAAGCTCTTCACACATTCACTGCACTGGAATGGCTTTTCTCCTGTGTGTGCTCGCTGATGTATTTGTAGGTTTGAAGACTGACTGAAGCTCTTCACACATTCACTGCACTGGAATGGCTTTTCCCCTGTTTGTGTTCGCTGATGTTTATGTAGGTCTGATAAGCGACAAAATCTCTTCACACAATCACTACACTGGAATGGGTTTCCCCAGTGTGTGTTTTCTGATGCCGCTTTAGGTACGATAATTTACAAAAGCTCTTCAGACATTCACTGCAATTATATGGTTTTTCCCCTGAGCGTGTTTGTTTATGATACATTAATCCTGCAGAGAAACTAAAACTACTTCCGCATTCACTGCAATGATATGTTTTTTTTCCCCTGTGTGTGTTCTCTGATTTTTTTGAGGTGTGATAGTTGACTAAAACTCTTCAGACAGTCACTGCAATGATATGGTTTTCCCCCTGTGTGTGTTCTCTGATGGTTTTTTAGGTGTGATAATTGACTAAAGCTCTTCAGACATTCACTGCAATTATATGGTTTTTCGCCAGTGTGTGTTCGATGATGTTGTTTTAGGTTTGCAGATTGACTAAAGCTCTTCTTACATTTACTGCACTTGACTGGCTTTTCCCCAGTGTGTAATCTCTGATGGTATTTAAGGTCTGAATGGTATGGTTTTTCCCCAGTGTGTGTTCGCTGATGAATCCTTAATGTCGAAGATTCACTAAAGCTACTTCCACATTCACTGCAATGGTATGGTTTTTCCCTGGAGAGTGTTTTCTGATGCTGTTTTAGGTGTGATGATTGACAAGATCTCTTCACACATTTACTGCACTGGTATGGTTATCCCCTGTGTGATTTCTCTGATGGTATTGTAAGTCTGTTAATCCACTAAAACTCTTCATACATTTAGTGCACTTAAATGGTTTCCCCCCTGTGTGTGTGTTCTCTGATGCTGGTTTAGGCTTGGTAAATATATAAAGCTCTTCCCACAATCGCTGCACTTATGGTTTTTCCCCGTGTGTGTGTTCGCTGATAATCCCTTAATGATACTGAATTCCTAAAACTACTTCCACATTCACTGCAATGATATGGTTTTCCCCTGTGTGTGTTCTATGATGAATTTGTAGGACTGACAATTGACTAAAGCTCTTCAGACATTCACTGCAATTATATGTTTTTTCTTCAGTGTGTTCTCTGATGGAGTTTTAGGTGTGATACATATATAAAGCTCTTCCCACATTCATTGCACTTTAAATGGGCTTCCCCAGTGTGTGTTTTCTGATGCTGTTTTAGGTGTGATAATTGACTAAAGCTCTTCAGACATTCACTGCAATGATATGGTTTTTCGCCAGTGTGTGTTCGATGATGTTGTTTTAGGTGTGCAGATTGACTAAAGCTCTTCCCACATTTACTGCACTTGAATGGCTTTTCCCCTGTGTGTGTTCGCTGATGACGTCTGAGGTTACATGATTCAGTAAAACTACTTCCACATTTACTGCAATGGTATGGTTTTTCCCCAGTGTGTGTTCGCTGATGTTTCCTTAATGTTGAAGATTCACTAAAGCTACTGCCACATTCACTGCAGTGGTATGGTTTTTCCCCGGTGTGTGTTTTCTGATGCTGTTTTAGGTTATATGAATGACAATAGCTCTTCACACATTCACTGCACTTGTATGGTTTTTCCCCTCTGTGATTACTCTGATGGTATTTTAAACCTGCTAATAGACTAAAGCTCTTCACACATTCACTGCACTTAAATGGTTTTTCCCCTGTGTGTGTTCGCTGATGATTCCTTAATGTTGTAGAGTTCCTAAAACGACTTCCACATTCACTGCACTTGAATGGTTTTTCTCCAGTGTGTGTTCGCTGATGTTTCCTTAATGTTGAAGATTCACTAAAGCTACTTCCACATTCACTGCAATGATATGGTTTTTCCCCTGTGTGTGTTCTCTGATGAATTTTTAGGACTGATAATTGACTAAAGCTCTTGAGACATTCACTGCAATGATATGGTTTTTCTCCAGTGTGTGTTCTCTGATGGAGTTTTAGTTGTGATGATCGACAAAAGCTCTTCACACATTCACTGCACTTGTATGGTTTTTCCCCTGTGTGAATTCGCTGATGGTATTTTAAGCCTGATAATCGACTAAAGCTCTTTAAACATTCACTGCACTCAAATGGTTTTTCCCCTGTGTGTGTTCGCTGATGATTCCTTAATGTTGCCGAACTCCTAAAACTACTTCCACATTCACTGCACTTGAATGGTTTTTCTCCAGTGTGTGTTCGCTGATGAATCCTTAATGTTGAAGATTCACTAAAGCTACTTCCACATTCACTGCAATGGTATGGTTTTTCCCCGGTGTGTGTTTTCTGATGCTGTTTTAGGTGTGATGATTGACAAAAGCTCTTCACACATTCACTGCACTCGTATGGTTTTTCCCCTGTGTGATTTCTCTGATGGTACTTTAAGTCTGTTAATTGACTAAATCTCTTCACACATTCACTGCACTTAAATGGTTTTTCACCTGTGTGTGTTCGCTGATGAATCCTTAATGTTGAAGATTCACTAAAGCTACTTCCACATTCACTGCAATGGTATGGTGTTTCTCCTGTGTGTGTTTGTTGATGATGCATTAATCCTGAAGAGGAAATAAAACTACTTCCACATTCACTGCAAGTGTATGTTTTTTCCTTCTTGGTTAGTGTCCCTGAGTCGGGTATGTATTTTTCTACATCTCTTGACTGTGCTGTCTGAAGGGCCAACATGACCGATAAAGCACTTGTGTTATTTTCACACTCCATGTATGTGTGTGGTATTTTGCTTGTTTGCTTTCTGAATAAACTTTAAAGTGCAAAGGTCACCAAATACTCGCCACACTCATAACATGTGCAAGGCTTCTTTGTGGTTGATTGTGTCTTTAGAAAGGATAATGACTCTGCAAGCTTGCGAGTAAAGATCCATCGTCCTTCCGGTCGGTGCACACTGGGACAGTGCTCTGTGTTTTATATAGCAGAACCCACAATTCTTTTAACTTTCAGTTAACTGTGCTTTTCGCTGGTTGCTATGGAATATCCCGAAAGAGTTTACAGTACACTTCTAGCACTGCATGGTGATCTGATATCATTTTAGGAAGCAGAGCACTGCTGTAACCACCTCATGATCAGAGCTGGTATTGGACATGTTTACACAAGAAGTGGTTGTTCAGTGTTGCCTTAATTTTCTAGAGGCCATTTCTTCATCTTGAGGCACGGAGGTGCACCGCTGATACTCGTAGAACCACCGAATTGCCCTGGACTGTACTTCCAAGATCTGTCAGTTTTTTGTTCAGGTTCGGCTGCCTCTGTCAGCACTTATGTTTTCCTGAATACTGGAACTCAATGTTTTGGACTTTGCTTTTTCAGATTTACAGTATTATCTTCATTATTCTTAAGTATTTTGTGCAATCAAGGATTGTTTTCTGTCAGATGTAAAGAGATTTAAATTACTTAAACGGAAAATACTGGAATGTGCATATACAATTTTTAATTGATTGTAAAAGCATTGCATTTATTACTATTGTTGAAACTAATGAAGACATATTTAAGACATATTTAATCATACAGAGATATTTACATAAAAGTTCCTTTGAACATGCCACAATCTTATTTATTTCAGCAAAGGTGTTCATAGAGTAACTTAGCAAAAAAAAGGCACTTGCATAGCACACATATACTAGTTATAGCTTTGGGTAGATGCATATGGTTAAGGTTTTGTTAAAACAAGAACAGCTCTTGGAGTAAGCAATGGATCAGGAAGACGCAAGACAGCACGGTGGACACAAGGATGTTGTGCCATACATCAAATCATATTGTTCATGGAGGCAACTGGTTTCATTCACTACTAACTTTTATTCAGGAGGATTCCCCTTGCTGTTTTCTCAAGACCTGATTACGGGGGCCTTTTGTGCGCTGATTGTGTTTGGGGCCCATGTGGCGTAAAGGGGCTCTATCTGGCCCTTGTAGGCCCTGCATCATGTATCGACCCTCTCCCCATATAATGTTCCTGCCCAATCTAAAATGGCGCCGCCTCTAGAAATCTAGATATTGACATAGGACTTAGCATGTCCTTCTTATGGACATGAAAGAAGGATTATCATGTTCTATAGCTTCTAAATATTTCCAAGGTGGCAGCCATCTTAGAATGATGTTGTTTACTAATTCCAGACTTCATCCTAGGCCACTGTTCATCTCATCCCCCCTATCCCTCTAATCAGGATTCTATCTTCCTAATTGCAAAATCTAGTTTGACCTAATGTATTTCAACTTCCCTTTTTTATATTCGCAGCTGGGCACTCCCTTTCCACCTAGAAATCGCATGCAAATAACGCCGGGAAGCCCAAAACAGAAAGAGTACCAACTTCTCTCTGGATATCTTCTGTCATGATGCTGCTGTTTAATGGGCTGTCTTTGTAGAACGGTGTCATGGAACTTTCCTCCAGCTACCCCATGATTTGCTCCATCCCTTCCTTCCTTCATCTGACCATACCCCCTTCTCACCGACTCCCCTCAGCTTCCCCCCACGTGAGAATGTAGTACTCCAGTCCCTCCCCTCTTTCCACTCTGGAAATGTGGTGTCCTTAGCCTCGGATTCTCTTTCTCGAAGATCACTAGTCTCCAAACTGGTTCCAGACGGCTGTAATGCCTACACTATCATATACCCCCTAAACTACCTAAAAGCGTTTTCAAGAACTTCAAACACAGGCTTCTCAAATTTCACCCTGAAACCCTTATTTCCAACCTCTATGTCTGCACGAATAAAGAAGCTACCATAAGTGACCTTATCTTTTACACTAAAAGACCAGCTCAATGAAGGAAAGCCCTTTGCTATCTGCTCCGGATCACTGCATCCACTAAAGCCCCCCACGGTCTCAGACTCTCTGTAACACCCTCTATCGTTTTCCGAGCAGAGGCAACCATCTACCTTTATAATAATTGGATTATCCTCATCCAAACATCTGAACGCAGCCTAGAATTACTTGATGAAATTTTCCTCTCAAACTCTCTGTGATGAAGTAGGTTTCCTCCCTGACCCAAGCTCATCCTAGCCCTTTAGCCATCCCACGGGTACCTCATTCTCTACCCTCTCCTAACCCCACTACTTGTATTGCTCCACCCCTTTCCCCTCCTCCCTATCCACCTTCATCAGATTACCCAACAGCATTCATTTACCATTACCCTTGCAGCTTCTTTCAACCGGCATTTTTTGTCATAATAGCCTGAGCCTTCATCACACCCCTAGAGCAGCGACCATTGAAATACACTGACTCAATACTAACACCTTCACCTCATCTCTGCTCCTGACCTCTGAACATGCCCCCGCTGTCAGCACAGATGCATCTGTGACACCCTTTCTGGACCAAACCATGACACTTGCTATCTTGGAACCCCCTAACATGACCAACAATATGGCGCCTATCTACTCAGCAACCAGTTTATGAGACCCACACCCCCACTCCTCAATCATGACTCCAGCTCTATTCCACCCTCCCCTGGTTCTCCCAACTCAGCTTCTCCCTAACACCATAAACCGGAGCACCCTCTCTTCCTGGCCTCCTGGCCCACATCACGACCTCCTGTTCCCACATTACTATTGACACCAAACTCACTGAGATCTCTCAGGAGCTTCATCAACTTACGGCTGAGGTGTAAAGCCTAATATCCCTCACCTCCGAGCTCGCTAATTGTTGGTGTCCTACCAGGCCGATGGGTAAGAATAGACACTCCCTTTAGCAATCCAATAGTCAAGTCAAGTCAAACCAGCTTCATTCGGTGTAAAATATACAACCATAAAGCATACTAGACAGAAGGTACTATATACACATAAATAAAAACAGTTCTCAAATATTTACATCTTTAAAAATACAGTATTTCATAACAGGCATTACATCTTTAATTAATAGATAGTACTCTGATAATTATCAGTGCAAAAATCGCATATGTACAAAAGGAGCGTTTTTGTGCAAAATCCTAACATATAACAAAAGGGGAAGAAAAAAATGATTCATAAACATATTTGAGATTAAGATGATAGATGATATCAACATTACGGAATAATGACACAACTAGATTTTGGGCACTGAGGCCAGGGCGAGGGCAAGATCCAAGCGTATCTGGCCACCAGGCCCTGGACCAAATCTCCTGATTGTCTCCGAAAAGTAAAATCTGAGTGTTATCCTCATTGAGTCTAAGATAGTTCTCTACCATCCATGCAGCTACCGCCTGCATGCAGCTTTTAAAATTAGCTGCTGAAGCTTCAACACTCTCAGTGATGGTAATCATGATTTGAGTGTCATCAGCATAGGATAACACTTCTAGGCCAAAAGATCTTACAACCCTGGCAAGCGGGGCTACATAAAGGTTAAAAGGGGTGGGACTCAATGAGGATCCCTGGGGAACTCCGCAGAACAGCCGTTTAGGAGCAGGAAGGAATTGACCCATCGTAACTCTTTGAGCCTGTTCCGTAAGGAAAGATGTAAGCAAATTAAGGGCGGAGCACTCAACCCCTATTACCCGGAGCCTCCCAGCCAATCTAAGGGGAGAGATGGTATCGAAGGCTGCCGTTAGGTCCAGAAGGGTCAGTAAGGTGGTGTGACCTGCATCGACCTGTTGTCGAAAGTTGTTAAAAACAACGGTTAACGCCGTCTCGGTACTGTGCTCACTTCTGAACCCATGTTGCAAGCCATCGAGCAACTGATGATCCTCCAGATAGGTGCTAAGATGGAGGCTCAGGTGTTTCTCCAAGATTTTAGCTGGGACGGGCAACAGGAAATTGAACTGTAGTTCTTTAGTTCCGCCGGATCCAGAGAGGGCTTCTTTAAGAGAGGTTTAACCACGGCTGTTTTCCAGGCTGTGGGATACTGGCCAGAAGTAATAACGGCATTAAGAACTACGGTCAAAGTAGGAACAGTAGCCTCCATTCCTAGTTTCAGGATCTTCAGGGGACAGGGCTCCATAGGGGAGCTAGATCTAACTCCCCTTAACATCCGCTCCGTGTCTTTTTGAAGTATAGGGGGAAAGACGCTCAAGCGGCAATCCTTTGGAGGAGCTACCAGAGAATCCGAAGGACGATCGGCCTTTGACCCTCCGACATTGGATATCTCCAGGGAGGAATATATGTCCTTGATTTTGTCAGTATAAAAGCATGCCCTTTTATCACATAGCTCCTGGGAGACCTCGGAGTTGGCAGAGGCCGAGGGGGCTGGGAGTGAATTAATCACAGTGAAGAGTTCCCTCGGGATTTGATGGATTCCGTCATCTTGGAATAGTAGATAACCTTTTCCTCATTAGTAGCTAGCCTATATTCCTTCAATCTGAGTTTATGCAGGTCCCTTTCGGGTGGGATAAGCTCATGGCGCCTTTTTTTTTTCCAGCTGTCGGCATACCTGGCTAAGGTTTCTCAACTTTTCGGTGAACCAGGGCGCCGAAGGGCGTTTTCTGGCCACATAATGCTCCTTAAGAGGGGCAAGAGAGTCCAGAGCCGCCAAGAGCTAGTTGGAAAAATCATCATAGATTGAGTTAACAACCAGGTGGGGGAGACAGCAATAATTACTAAGGTTAATTAGAAGACCCTCCTTATTTATGCGGCTACGGTTTCTCTTCATCTCCACCCTGTTCTTAAAATTGGGATCTGGGTGGGATTCTGAAATTCGCAGAAAGAATGGAATGGCGTAATGATCAGTCCAAGAGAGTGGGATGGGATCATTCACCTCTATCCTCGGATCGTTAGAGAAGATCCCGTCCAGAATGTGTCCCCCCGTATGAGAGGGGCTCCTCACCAGCTGAGGAAGGCCACAGGAGTCCATAGCTTCCTGGAAAACCTGCGTTTCAGAGCACAGAGTTTTCTCCAAATGGAAGATAAAATCACCCAAAAGAGTGACATTGGATCTAGCCAAATAAGGCTCAATCCGATTGCTGAAGTCCTGATTAAACATTCCTCTGGGTCCGGGAGGCCGGTAGCTGACCACTCCCACAAAACTATCAGTGGGTAAGATCTTCAAGGAGAAATATAGGTCCTGATAGGGATCTGAGGGAGTTGTAAGGGCCTCAGTGAAGCACGAGAACTTGTCTTTATAAAGTACTCCCAAACCCCCCTATCAAGTCTGGACAGAGCATACCCTGAGGGGATGGCCTCCACCAGGTCAGGCTCTGAGCAATCTCTAGCCCAGGTTTCAGTAATAAATACCCAATCAGGCCTACGGGAGGAGACAAAATCATTAAACTCTGCTCTATGTTTAATCAGAGATCAGGTGATACCCTAAAAAATACTGTTTCATGGGTAAGGGTAGGGCTGACACATTTCCCCTTGGGTTTTTTAGCTACCCCCAATGGAATGACTGTCTTACAGTTAACACACTCATATAGCCCAATGCTCACAGTTCATCGACCTGCAGTGCACATCCTTCTATCCTTCTCTCCTTGAAGCTCCAAGAGCTGTCCTCTCGGGTAAACAAGGGGCTTACCAGGGTCTACAATAAAAAGGCCAGCGTCCCTGGCACAAGGCGTAAACTTGGCACCGAAGGACACAGACAGGCGTGCCTTTGGCGCGCCTGCTGCGTGCGTTCACTGCGCGTCCGGCCCGGCATTCAGATTAAATAGCTGGGCCAGTCAGGAACAACTAGAGCGCTGCCCATCGATCTGGGACAGGAAGTGGAGTAGAGCAGCAAGAGTGAAACACTCACTTCCCTCCATACAATTGGCGAGTCGTGGTGGACCGGGAAAGGAGCAAAAGACCCCCACAAGCCCCCCACACCCCTCCCCGAGATGAAAAAAAAAGCAGAAGAGTGCCTGGAAAGAATGCAGTAACCCCACACGAGTAAGCAATTATAATAGTTTTTAAAACATTCCCCCCATTAGAACGCACACAATGATTCAATAAAATTTTAAAATCACAGTCACTTTCTAAACGCAGTAGCAGCACAACAGCGTGGCACCTCTAATCAGGGTGAACCACCATCACGTGGTGTAGAGGAGGAGACAAATGTGATATAGTTAGGGAACTGCTGGGTAAAACTGCCTTAAAAAGGAACTGGGCCTGCACTGCACCCCCCAACATGTTCCAAGAGTGGAATGTGGCTCCATCATATTATTATCAGAAGTTTGATAACAACAAGAATAGTGCACAGAGAGAGTCAAAAGTTGAAGTAAAGAGACAAAAAAAACAGAGATCAAGAAAGGGAAGAGAGAAAGAAGAAACAGGTGAAAAGGAAACATAGAGTTTTAGGAATCTCAAGATCCTACGGGTGGCCTGGCTCATGGTGGTCTCATGATCCTAGGGGTGGTCTGGCTCATGGTGGTCTCATGATCCTACGGGTGGTCTGGCTCATGGTGGTCTCAAGATCCTACGGGTGGCCTGGCTCATGGTGGTCTCATGATCCTCCTGGGGTGGTCTGGCTCATGGTGGTCTCATGATCCTATGGGTGGTCTGGCTCATGGTGGTCTCATGATCCTACGGGTGGTCTGGCTCATGGTGGTCTCATGATCCTAGGGATGGTCTGGCTCAGGGTGGTCTCATGATCCTACGGGTGGTCTGGCTCATGGGGGTCTCATGATCCTACGGGTGGTCTGGCTCATGGTGGTCTCATGATCCTAGGGGTGGTCTGGCTCTTGGTGGTCTCATGCTCCTACGGGTGGTCTGGCTCATGGTGGTCTCATGATCCTACGGGTGGCCTGGCTCATGGTGGTCTCATGATCCTACGGATGGTCTGGCTCATGGTGGTCTCATGATCCTACGGGTGGTCTGGCTCATGGTGGTCTCATGATCCTACGGGAGGTCTGGCTCATGGTGGTCTCATGACCCTACGGGTGGTCTGGCTCATGGTGGTCTCATGATCCTATGGGTGGTCTGGCTCATGGGGGTCTCAGGATCCTTCGGGTGGTCTGGCTCATGGTGGTCTCAAGATCCTACGGGTGGCCTGGCTCATGGTGGTCTCATGATCCTGCGGGTGGTCTGGCTCATGGTGGTCATCGATCCTACGGGTGGTCTGGCTCATGGTGGTCTCATGATCCTGCGGGTGGTCTGGCTCATGGTGGTCATTGATCCTACGGGTGGTCTGGCTCATGGTGGTCTGAAGATCCTACGGGTCGTCTGGCTCATGGTGGTCTCATGATCCTACGGGTGGTCTGGCTCATGGTGGTCTGAAGATCCTACGGGACGTCTAGCTCATGGTGGTCTCATGATCCTATGGGTGGTCCGGCTCATGGTGGTCTCATGATCCTACGTGTAGCCTGGCTCATGGTGGTCTCAAGATCCTACGGGTGGTCTGGCTCATGGTCGTCTCATGATCCTCTGGGTGGTCTGGCTACTGGTGGTCTCATGATCCTACGGGTGGTCTGGCTCATGGTGGTCTCATGATCCTATGGGTGGTCTCATGATCCTACGGGTGGTCTGGCTCATGGTGGTCTCATGATCCTACGGGTGGTCTGGCTCATGGTGGTCTCATGATCCTGCGGGTGGTCTGGCTCATGGTGGTCATTGATCCTACGGGTGGTCTGGCTCATGCTGGGCTCATGATCCTGCGGGTGGTCTGGCTCATAGTGGTCATTGATCCTATGGGTGGTCTGTCTCACGGTGGTCTCATGATCCTACGGGTAGTCTGGATCATGGTGGTCTCATGATCCTGCGGGTGGTCTGGCTCATGGTGGTCATCGATCCTTCGGGTGGTCTGGCTCATGGTGGTCTCATGATCCTGCGGGAGGTCTGGCTCATGGTGGTCATTGATCCTACGGGTGTTCTGTCTCACGGTGGTCTCATGATCCTACGGGTGGTCTGGCTCATGGTGGTATCATGATCCTACGGGTGGTCTGGCTCATGGTGGTCTCATGATTCTACGGGTGGTCTGGCTCACGGTGGTCTCATGATCCTACGGGTGGTCTGGCTCAGGGTGGTCTCATGATCCTAGGGGTGGTCTGGCTCATGGTGGTCTCATGATCCTACGGGTGGTCTGGCTCATGGCGGTCTCATGATCCTACGGGTGGTCTGGCTCTTGGTGGTCTCATGATCCTACGGGTGGTCTGGCTCAGGGTGGTCTCATGATCCTATGGGTGGTCTGGCTCATGGTGGTCTCATGATCCTACGGGTGGTCTGGCTCATGGTGGTCTCATGATCCTATGGGTGGTCTGGCTCATGGTGGTCTCATGATCCTACGGGTGGTCTGGCTCATGGTGGTCTCATGATCCTACGGGTGGTCCGGCTCATGGTGGTCTCATGATCCTACGGGTGGTCTGGCTCATGGTGGTCTCATGATCCTATGGGTGGTCTGGCTCATGGCGGTCTCATGATCCTACGGGTGGTCTGGCTTGTGGTTCTCAAAATCCGGACCCTGGTGTTTTCCCGATATCGAGGTCCAATACCCGTGTCACAAAACCTCAACGTACCAAGACGATTTTGGTGTCTATGAACCGATAATAATTAGGGCATCATTCCTATGTATTTGCGTCACAATCGAGGGTTGCCAACACCCCAAAATCGTAGTTTCCGTCCCCATCCCTTAAACTCCATTTTGTGAACGGCATCCATCTTGCATCTTGCCCTCATGATAAGTCAATTAAAGGTCGAGCTTGATCCAAAAGGACACGTCCACCTTTCGTGACTTCCCCCTGACCTGTCCCAACTGACTCCACTGTCTTCGGCCAAACCTGTTTGGGCAGCTCCTCACCCAATGGCCGAATACGATAGCATCAATGCATAACATTCCACAAACCATTCACTACATACAGACCATGCTTTCTGCAAACATGCACCTGTCCACGTTCCTTGTTTATGGCCAGTTTTATGACTGGGTTGTACCTTTCTTTATTGAGGTTTCATCGATATCTGATGGGAGTTCCAGGCCTAACTGGTTAATCTATCAACGAACTGGACATCTAAAATATGGGCTTGCTTACATGACTTCGCTCTTTGTATTATTGTAGAAATATGTGTATAGCCATATCATAAACACAGGAATTCTTGCTTGCAGCTATTATTTTCGTATATAAGGAGACGGCTGGTTCTGTAAAAACGAACAGTCTCCCGAGAACCTACTCTCCGTGCGGTGTACTTCTGGGACACGTGTTACTTGGTAGCTACCAATAAAACTTGATCTTTGACGGTAACTAGAAGACTCAGTGTTTCTGTGGTCCGGAACAAGGGAGAACTTAGAGGTCTTCGGGTGCTACCCCCTGGCACCACCGGGTTCCTAAAAACCCGGCACCTCAGTTGGCGCCCAACTCGGGGCGATATCAAGCGGTGACGGTCCAAGCCAGATGTTCGTGAGGAGCTTCGTGTGAAAATTCCGGAGGACGGCCAGCCACTTCAGCGACCCCTGTATGTCGACGTGGTTCCGAAGGTCTTTGCTGCGAGGTTCCCCGCGTCCCGACGGCAACGAAGGACTGCTGCCCTGACTAAGCCTTGTTTTGGACCCAGTGATCCTTGGTAGAGCGAAACGATAGACGAGTCTTCTAGCGACCTCACAGATCTTCAAATACTTCAGTTAAGTATAAGTGGAGCGTCTCCTAGTCCTTAGTTTGTCCTTAGTTTTTGGTATCCTTGAGATACGCTTTGATTTGGTACTTGCAAGCCCCAAAGCCGAAGGACTCGTGTATTCACGAGATATATCGTAACAGATAATCCTGTGAAGTTTGAAGCTAGACTAGTGAGCGAAGATGCCTGGTTTTAGCAGACTTGGAAACTTGTTTTGTCTTGGTTGTAGTAAGGACTCCCGATTAGAGGATTCTTGTCCGGTTCCTCCAATTGGAACTCCAACGTATGAGCTCTATGTAAAGCACGGCGTAGGTCCTATAACATATAACGATGTATGGATAAAATACACCCGCAAGGATGGTGTTTTAAAATGGCCCCAATATGGTAGTTTCGACTCAGAAGTTTTAGATAACCTAGAGGTCAAACTGTTCAAGAAGAAAGCCCAACCGGCGATGTTTGACTCTTTCCGCTTGTGGCGTAAAGAGGCCAAACAGAAGGAAATTAAATTAGATAAGAAAAATAAGAGAGAAAGAGGTATTTCAGTGATGCAAGCCGCGATAAAATTTAAAGACAATGAAGAGGATCAAATAAGTGAGCAGTTGCACAGGCAACGTAAAATGGCAATAGATAAATGCTATCCTGTTTTGCCATCTCTTCGGCAAGAGACAGTAAAAGAGCGTGAAAAAGATCCATTAATGGCTCATTTGCTAAGTTCGCCACCACCCTATGCACAAAATGCCACAGCACCTCCGCAACCTTTAGTTGCACCTCTGGTAGCTGTTATACAGACTCCTTTACCGCACTCACCGGCTACTCTTCAGCTGGCTCCTGTTTCTCTGGCGCAGCCTCCTCAAGGCTCACCGATCACATCTACATCTCCTACTGTTGCTTCTAAAATTTCGCCTAGCGCACCTTCTAGTCCCTCTGATACTCGTTCTACGAACATTTCCGTCTCTACTTTGCGTGACTCTGTTCTACCACCAGTTATTCCTCCACTTTCACCTTCCGTCTGGCATAAACTGGTCAGCATTGTTACTAACTTTCCTTCACCACTTTTTCGGTCGCCTGAAACTACCACTAACACGGAACGAAGACAATTACGAAGCCAAATGCCCGATTATCAGGAAAGGGAATCATTGAATAAGTTAGCACGAAATTGGGCTATGGACACAGCAAGATATGATGTAGAGTCTGTCATGAACGTTTTTCGCCAATGGGATGAACCAACGCAAAGATACGTCTTTGAGCAGATGTGTGTTTTCCTGTGTGAGGATTTGGAAGATAATGGTCAGAAGACCAACGAGCAAGAGTTGTGTAGTGTACGATTTAAATTTGGGGAGGGTATGATTGTGGGTCCCGACGTTGAAAAAGCAGTTGAGATATTATTATCACATAGAAGTACGGGTGGTAATTCTGGGTCATCCTCTGACAGTGGTACATCCAGCAGGAAAAGAGCGAGACAGTACCCCATGAGAGAGGTTCCTCCGGTCTGGAGGGAAGGTGACGCAACTGCAGTTCCACCGGTTCTGCCTCATTTCCAGCGTGTATGGGTACATGTCCCCTGGAAAAGATCCGAAGTTTTAGCACTCAAGCAGACACTACCCGATCCCCGTAAAAACCCGACTGGGTATTATAAGGAGTATCCCAAACTGCCAGCTCATGTATAATGAATTTAGCGGATATAGACATGTTGTTTGGGAACGTTGTTCCACATCCTTTATGGAGTAAGATACGTCATACAGATCATGACCAAGAATTAGGTGACTCGTGGGCGAACATTGCGACTACAGATGCTAGACAAGTCGGTGGTTTCAAGCCTGAGCCGTTAATAGCTGAACTCCCTGGTAGAATTATTGCGTACATGAAGACAATTATGCCTGAAGTACGCGTAAACTGGGACAAGCTATCATCGTGCAAGCAGAAGAAAGACGAGAATGTGTCTGACTTTTTCACAAGATTTGAGGAAACTTTCACTGACCATAGTGGTCAGGATATGGCTACCGAGGGTGGCCAAAGATTGTTTGTAGACAAGTTTGTACACAATCTGCTTCCCGAACTGTGTGCTAAACTAAAAGATTCAGAGAGTGC
Source organism: Lissotriton helveticus (assembly GCF_964261635.1). Lineage (NCBI taxonomy): Eukaryota > Metazoa > Chordata > Amphibia > Caudata > Salamandridae > Lissotriton > Lissotriton helveticus. The sequence goes on from NC_136058.1 coordinate 440,132,498, forward strand.
TTGGGCTGTCTCTTCGTCAGCGCAGATTCTAGCAACAGCTCAGTACTACGAAAACAGGCGCAAAGACGAGCTAGACAAGGCAGACAAAAAGACGAAAGATTTAAAAACTAAAGTTCTTCTCCAACAGGCCTATCCGCCTCGTATGGCTAGCCAGCCCAATTATCAACAGAATAAGCAGTATTCTAGAGACGCGCAAGGAAACGAGTCTTCCCACCAGCGTGTTCCGTATGGCCCGAATCAATGTGCGTATTGCAAGGAAGAGGGTCATTTTAAGGGTAATTGTCCGGCTCTTGCGCGACGCTTAAACGGTGTTTCAGGTGTAAGAGGGAGAGGTGTTCAACATGCCCCCAGAGGTAGGGGCCGTGGAAATTTCTCCGAGAACAAAGTTTCTTTTCCGCCTCAGAATTCCATGAATAGCTTTGACCAACAGAATAACGCATCGTCTAGGTCAACTCAGTACTATGCTGACGACTATTACACCGAACACGACAATGAGGGTAACGATCGCTAGGACAGCCATGGACAAAGAGAGGGAGTTGTTTCAGTTCCAGTAGATCAGGATGGACCTTATGTCGAGGTAATTACCTCAGGAGTGTCAGAGCCATTTCTGCTGGATACTGGTGCTACAAAGAGTTCTATTATGCACTCAAAACTTCCTGGCGCACCTTTGTCTGGCGAAATGAATGTCTCAGTAGGCTTCTCTGGCGCCCCTGTTAGAAACCCGATCTCTAGTCCTATATCCCTTTCTGTTGGCCCCTGTGAATTGGAAGCACCCCTCATTCTTACAACCGGTTGCGGTGAAAATTTGTTAGGATTGGATTTGCTAAAAAGGTTGTATGCGACTTTGTACTGTTCTCCCTCGGGAGTACAACTTACTTTGGGGAAAAAAGTCATTTCTCCAATGTATTTATCAAAAGAAGATATTCCAACTGAATTGTCATCACTTCCTGATATACTGTGGGCTAATGGTTCTAATGATGTAGGTCGTTTGGAGATAGCACCGTACGTTATAACTTTGAAAGCCAATGTTAGGTTACCACGTATTCCCCAATACAAAATATCCAGCGAATGCGAAAGAGCGTTGTTAACGATCGTTTATGATTTGATCGATAAAGATGTTATCGAAGAAACAACAGGTAACGTTTGTAACAGTCCAGTTTTACCGGTCTTAAAACGTACTGATCCTTCACAGCCCCCTGTGTATAGGTTTGTGATTGACCTCCGAGAAGTAAATAAGGTAGTTATCCCGCAGTTTCCAGTCGTCCCCGACATTACTGCTTTATTGACAATGGTTCCAGCTTCAGCAGCCTGGTTTTCGGTGATTGACCTGAAGAACGCTTTCTTCAGCATACCGATCGCAGAAGAGAGTAGAGACCTTTTCGGCTTCAATTTAGGAGGACGAAGCTTCCGCTTCAAATGCGCTCCTCAAGGCTACTGCGAAAGCCCATCAATATTCAGTCAGGCTCTGAAAACACAACTAGACACGATTGTGCTGCCAGATGGGTCAACTTTGATCCAGTACGTAGACGATCTACTGATCGCTGCAGACACTGGAGAGATTTGCAAAGAAGCCACGTTGTCACTATTGCGTCACTTATGTGACATGAAGCACAAAGTCTCCCTTTCCAAACTACAATTTTGTCGACAAGATGTAACCTACTTAGGTCACATCTTGTCGAAGGAGGGAAGGAGACTGACACCAGAAAGAATACAGGCAATTACAGAACTAAGTGCCCCAAGGACACAGAGAGAGGTTCGAGCCTTCTTGGGCATTACATCGTACTGTAGACAATGGATACCGAATTTTTCACTACTAGCCAAACCCCTGCTGGCACTACTCCGCAAAGACACGCCTAATCCTATGCCTTGGTCTGAAGATTGTCAGACGAGTTTCCACAAGTTGCGTGATGCATTGTGTTCGGCTCCTGTGTTGGGAAACCCCAACTACAGTAAGCCTTTTACATTACATGTCCACGAAAAAGAAGGTTGTGCATTATCAGTCTTAACGCAACTCTTTGGGGACAAACAGCGCCCATGCGCATATTTTTCGGCAACTCTGGATCCAGTGGCTAAGGCATTGCCAAGTTGTCTGAGAGCAACCGCCGCAGCAGCTGTCTGCATCCGACAGTCTGCTGGATTAGTCATGAATAACACTTTGATCGTTATGGTTCCGCATACAGTAGACATTTTGCTAAATAGGACAAAGACACAACATCTTACTAGCGCTCGACTATCCAGTTACGAACTTACCCTGCTAGCAAGTCACATCCACATAAAGAGGTGTGATACACTCAACCCCGCTACGTTATTACCCATCCCGACAGAGACAGACAAGATTGACAAACATGACTGCTGTTTCAGGACAGAAGAAGAGACAAAAGGGAGAGTAGACTTACAGGACACTCCCCTTCCCGAATGCAATGATACTTTATGGGTTGATGGTTCATGTTTCAAGTTGCCGAATGGTGATACGACTACAGCATATGCCGTAACGACATTACACACCATTGTAGAGACTGCACGCATTTCCCACAGTTCTGCACAAGCTGCAGAGCTGATTGCGCTTACTAGAGCATGTGTGTTGGCGAAAGGAAAGCGAGTGAATGTGTACACTGACAGCCAATATGCCTTTGGTGTGGCTCACAGTTTTGGGAGATTATGGCGTGAACGTGGGTTCCTTACGTCCCATGGTGCAAAGATACAACATGGCCAGCTAGTCAATGAGCTCCTTGAGTCACTCACCTTGCCCCTACAAGTCGCCATTATAAAATGCAGTGCACACAAAAAGATTCAGGATGATGTTGGCCGCGGGAATGCATTTGCAGATGAGGTTGCGAAAGAAACTGCAAGGAACACAATGAGTCGGATGTATGTTATGGGTCCCGCTAGATGGACTGCTGATGTGGGAATGTGTGAGGACACCATTGAAAGCGTAAAATCGATACAAGCCGAGGCCACTGAGAACGAGGTGAATGAATGGAGAGAAAGCACAGGTAGATTGGATGCGAATGGTTGTTGGGTCGAACTATCAGAACACCAGCGATGGCTATTACCTAATGCATACGTACTTGCAGTAGTAACGATGGCTCACGGAATTGCGCACATCAGTTCGAAAGGAATATGTAAACTATTGGCCCCAGTATGACAGAATAGCAATATCCCAAAATATGCAAAGAATGTGGTCAAAAAGTGTATGGTGTGTTTGAAGTACAATCCCGGTAGGGGAACCCCAAGTCCAGCTGGACACTTTGCACCTCCAACGTACCCGTTCGAGGTCTTGCAGCTCAACTTCATCCACATGGAGAGGTGCAACAACCTAAAGTATGTGCTCGTTGTTGTTTGCGCCTTTTTGAGGTGGGTGGAAGCGTACCCCCTTAAGGACAACACCGCCTTATCAACTGCCAAAGCCCTTGTCAAAGAGTTCTTCCCGAGGTTCGGTATGCCTAGAATTGTCTGGAGTGATAACGGAAGTGAATGTGTAGGATGCGTGATGAAGAGAGTGTGTGAGTGTTTAGGCATCCACCAGAAATTCCACGCTGCAAATCACCCCCAATCGGCTGGATTAGTAGAGTGCTACAATGGCACTCTAAAGCTCAAACTAGCCAAGATCCAAGCCAGTACAGGCCTTCAATGGCCTGACGCCCTACCTCTAGCACTCTTGTCAACCAGAATGACTGTCCACTCCAGATTAGGACTTAGCCCCCATGAGATCGTGTTTGGCCGCCCAGCCAACGTCTGGGGCGTGCCAAGACCCAAGAAACTAAACGAGATAGAACACCCCGTACTGCTTGACTATTTGTGCGAATTGACAACTAAATTGCGTGTTTTACACCAACAGGTTCACAATTCCTCTCCACCAGCCTCTGACGATCCAGGTCACCTCATCGAACCCTGCTCGTGGGTTTTGGTGCGAAATTTCCAGCGCACCAACAACGGACAGCCGAGGTGGACCGGACCATACCTGGTGTTGCTTTCAACGAGATCTGCTGTTCGGGTTGAAGGCAAGAAGAACTGGGTACATGGGACCCACTGTAAACGGGTCCCTCTACCCCTTCCATACGACCGGTGGGTCAACAAAGAACTTGCCGACTCTGAGACAGAATCCGTACCTCGCTTCATCCCTTTCAGCGATGCACGTTTGAAAGAAACTAGTACCGAAAAGGAGAGTGATCGTATTTTACAAGGACTTGTGTCACCGTCTATGCAATTGGACACTACCAAGCCTGAGACGCTGTTTGAAGATCACACCATACCTGGGAAACGACGGTACGACCTGCGGCCTAAACAAAGAGACTAATAAACGATTGACTTAATGTGATTTTCCTTTTCCCCCAAGAACTATTTTTTTCAGACTTTTCAGCTCTCTCGTCCCAAGGGAACTAGCTCATTTTTGATTTTTCGAACCGCCATCCGGTTCTGCTGCTAGGGTCGCGGTTGAAGTCTGGGGAGTGCAACTGGGAAGTTCTAGGTCTACGGTTCTGATTGGTCCACGGGAGTTACCCCGGACTGAGCAGAGCGCACTCCCTGGGAGAATCAATCAACCACCGCGGGCAGCAACTAGAGGATGGAGTTTCCAAGGGTAGAGAGACCTATCAGACTCACGAACTTCAGAAAACAGTTATGCACAATACTGTCCAAAAGAAGATTCCTGATACTATGTGTTTTAATGTTATGTAGCATACTTGTGTTTCTTACTGGTTATACTCTGTTCGTATTTAAGGTTACCTTTTCGAATGACACCCAGCCACCACTTCCTCCCTCTATTTCTCCACACTACTTTCACCCTCTACCTGAACACGAGTCTGCCCGAAGACTCGAATTTGTAAACAATTCTTTCATTCAGCTCCTACACCAACACCAGTCCATAATGAACACGTCAAACTGTTGGATATGCGGACTTATGCCACACACAACCGATAAGGGGATCCCATACTTCATTTTGCCATTCAGCTACTATGGTTCTCTCTGGGCTTTCCAGACCATGTTCCTATTCACCCTAGAACCATACCCGACCCGTTCCACTGCGAGCGATTCCAATAACAAGGCACTAATTGCAGGGATAAGAAATATGAGTAGGGATATCGACACATATCTGACAATGCCAAAAGATGAACTCAGTCCCTACACCCGTTGGAACATGACTAAACATGGGGTTTACCTGGTCAAGAGCCAGGCAGCAAAGAAATCCCGCCCAGTTTGGATAGTGCCCCACCGAGGTCACTTATGCTTACAGGGTATTGGTAGGGACCCCACAGCACAGTTAGGAAAGAGCATTTGCACGGAAACATATGTATTTGCTTCCCGAACTTCCCCTATACTTTTGGCAGCCAAAGGCACGTATTTCGTTTGCCACGACCAAGCCTACACGTGGTTGCCCCCTGATTTCTCAGGTACATGTTTTATCTCATTTCTGCTGCCTCCCACCTACACGGCCAGAGCAGATTACCATCGGACAAGGACAGCTAGGGGTGTCGTGAGTAAAGACGACACCGCGGGTCAGGAATTCGCTGACTTCGCAAAGGGTTTTCTGCCATTTTGGGGGCCTATGGTGAACAGCAGAAATATTCGCCAGTTATCAAGGATAGTTGAATCCGCCGTGACTACGACGGCCGGAGCACTTGGCAATCTGACAACCGAGCTTCAGTTGGATCGACTTATGACCCTTCAGAACCGAATTGCCTTAGACATCATACTCGCCGATCGTGGTGGTGTGTGTAGAGTCATCCAATCCAGTTGTTGCATATTCATCCCTGATAACGCACCGACAGTATACCAGGCCATCTCCAAACTACACAAAATATCTGGTTCCCTTCACGTTGAGAAAGGGGATTGGTCCCTGTTGGGGTGGTTCTGGGAGCTGATAACTGCCTGGGGATGGAAAACCTTGATCTTCATTGGGATGATCTTGGCGCTTCTGTTCATGTTTTGCCTATGTATACAGTGTGCTCCTGCACTATGTGGCCTCTGTGCTACCTCGTGTGTACGGAAGCCTGTGCCACAGGACGAGCTGAGTAACAGAATGATGCTACAGCAACATCTCCACGAATTTCTTCATACCGATTTGGACTCAGATTAGCATGAGTTATTGCCTTATATGAGGGCAAAAGGAGGGTCTGTGGTTCTCAAAATCCGGACCCTGGTGTTTTCCCGATATCGAGGTCCAATACCCGTGTCACAAAACCTCAACGTACCAAGACGATTTTGGTGTCTATGAACCGATAATAATTAGGGCATCATTCCTATGTATTTGCGTCACAATCGAGGGTTGCCAACACCCCAAAATCGTAGTTTCCGTCCCCATCCCTTAAACTCCATTTTGTGAACGGCATCCATCTTGCATCTTGCCCTCATGATAAGTCAATTAAAGGTCGAGCTTGATCCAAAAGGACACGTCCACCTTTCGTGACTTCCCCCTGACCTGTCCCAACTGACTCCACTGTCTTCGGCCAAACCTGTTTGGGCAGCTCCTCGCCCAGTGGCCGAATACGATAGCATCAATGCATAACATTCCACAAACCATTCACTACATACAGACCATGCTTTCTGCAAACATGCACCTGTCCACGTTCCTTGTTTATGGCCAGTTTTATGACTGGGTTGTACCTTTCTTTATTGAGGTTTCATCGATATCTGATGGGAGTTCCAGGCCTAACTGGGTAATCTATCAACGAACTGGACATCTAAAATATGGGCTTGCTTACATGACTTCGCTCTTTGTATTATTGTAGAAATATGTGTATAGCCATATCATAAACACAGGAATTCTTGCTTGCAGCTATTATTTTCGTATATAAGGAGACGGCTGGTTCTGTAAAAACGAACAGTCTCCCAAGAACCTACTCTCCGTGCGGTGTACTTCTGGGACACGTGTTACTTGGTAGCTACCAATAAAACTTGATCTTTGACGGTAACTAGAAGACTCTGTGTTTCTGTGGTCCGGAACAAGGGAGAACTTAGAGGTCTTCGGGTGCTACCCCCTGGCACCACCGGGTTCCTAAAAACCCGGCACCTCAGGCTCATGGTGGTCTCATGATCCTACGGGTGGTCCGGCTCATGGTGGTCTGAAGATCCTACGGGTCGTCTAGCTCATGGTGGTCTCATGATCCTACGGGTGGTCTGGCTCATGGTGGTCTCATGATCCTATGGGTGGTCTGGCTCATGGTGGTCTCATGATCCTAAGGGTGGTCTGGCTCATGGTGGTCTCATGATCCTACGGGTGGTCCGGCTCATGGTGGTCTCATGATCCTACGGGTGGTCTGGCTCATGGTGGTCTCATGATCCTACGGGTGGTCTGGCTCATGGTCGTCTCATGATCCTACGGGTAGTCGGGCTCTTTCTTCCAAACATCTTGTGTCGGTGTAAATGTGGCCAAAGAATGTGATCTCTTCTTTTTCTAGTTCACGCTTGACTGGATTCAGTCGATCCAACGGCGTCCTGCTGGAGGTCTCTCCTCTTCAGCCAGGAAGCTCAGAGACTCTGGGCCTCATTTATGAGGTTTTGGGTAGGGCAGCACCACAAGGAATCTTGCTGCATTGCTCTACGTCAGAACAAAAGGGCAGGAATGCGCGTATCTATGTGATACAGCGCATTCCTGTCCTTTTCCCCAGCGCAGGCGCACAGTGGGCTGCCGTGCGCCAATACAGGCAGCCTTTCACCATGGTGCAATGCAAGGGTGCCTGCGTTGCAGGGTTGATTGATTTTGTGCAGGAAGGGAGACCTTCCTGCACAAAGTCAATCACAAAAGGCAATTTCCTTTTTTCTATGTGTGCAGCAGAATGCAGCACTAATAGAAAAAGAAAAGCACGGGGAGAAATAAAAATAAATCTCCTTGTTGTGCCTCCCTAATGCACCCCCTGGGGTGGCATTAGATTCTGACGTATTCCCAGGTTCACAATTTCTCGTAAATCTGAGAATGCGTCAGGTTCCATGAGTGTTGTGTGGGAGCACCCACAGTAACACCCACGGAACTCACGTTTCATGCAGTGTTCAGCGTGGAAGGGGCACATATATTTATAAGGCCATGAAAAGCTTCACGTGGCCTTATAAATATTCAGTGGTACATTGTGCCGCTGGAACATCAAAAAAGTGAAATTCTTGATGCACAAAAGTGTCAGTCTCTGGGTTCTACTTGCACCAGCACGGGACCTGGCTAGGTGCCAACCATCTGGTCAGCTCTCAGCCTCAGTTGGCTTCATCTTGCCAACCACAAGCAGCATCTCCTTTTGGATTCTGGTGAAGAGTCGTGTTAGCCCTGTGGATCCTCCTCAGGTGGACCGATTTGCAACTTGTGATAACGCCCATTGTCCACAATTCTGTGCCCTCCAGTTTACACTATGGGAAATGTTGGGAGACACATTTCGGTTGAGGTAGAGTTTTCCACTTCACTACACCTTTCTTCCTATATCCTTAATTCCCCCAGTTTTCAGGAACATTCACCATGACTGGTGCAAAGCAATTCTTACCACCCATGACTGGTCAAAAGGCTGTTGTATGTGGACCATCTGCGCCTCTCTTTGTGCCACCCTCTACAGAGTGGAGCTTCTTTCTCAAGGTCCACTCTGAAAGGCAGATTGGAAAGTCTGGAGATCGAGAGGGGCAGGATACGCACCTCACTCTTCAGAGCCCCCACCTTCATATCTGGAGACTGAGAGGGGCGGGACCCGTGCTCGCCCTTGCAGAGCCTCCATCTTCATGTCTGCAGATTGAAAGGGGCATCGGAGCTCCTTCCAGCTGCCAATGGAGGTGGTCGATATAATTTTATCAGCTTGTTGCCCCTCCACCTAGTCAGTCTATTCTGGAAGGTAAAACTCATACATCGTCTGACCTGTCAATCATAACGTGGACCCTTCGAAGGCTCTTCTTTCTCTCCGTCGCTGGTCCTGCAGAGATGTGCAGTAGACGATGTGCATGCAATCTCCAATCATAGTCAGATTTGGAAGGGACTGGCACATATCTTTGCACCTATTCCCTTTCTTATGCGTCAATGGACTTGTCTTCACATTTCTGAGCCCTTCCACAAATGCCAGCTATGGTTATTGATCCTGTACACCGTATTTTATTGCTATTATTTTGGTGATATACAACAAACAACAATGCTTCGCTGTAAACTTATTATGAACGAACACAGTTTGCAAACCACAGAATGAAAATGGAGTGTCTATAGCGCCTGTAAGTCACTCGGGGAGTCGAGTCATACGTTTTCACTTTGTCTCAATGTACCCCTCACTTCTTTATTCACATGAGCACCTGCTCACATCTTGAGCACTTTATTTCACTATTATAGCTGATTTAATTTGCTAAATTCTGTGAATAGATTGAATCAAGTGTGATTGTTCTATCGTTGCTTTTGAACTGTATTTTCCAAATTGTCGAAGTCAAATCAGCAAATGCTAAAACTGTACATTTCTGGTTAATTGACCACTCGTGGAGAGCGGCGTCATTCACACAGTCATCGGGTTGGTATTTTTCAGAAATCAGTCTACAGCGAAGCCTTGCTACTTGTTATCTGCTGTTCCCCCATGTTCCTGGTCTAGCAGTTTGGGTATACCTTTGTTCTCTTTATAGCATCACTCCGTTGCAGCGCATCAGTGAGTTACAGGCACTGAACGTGCAGCCACCCTTCACATGCTTCTTTCTGGAGGAATTATTCCTCAGAACTGTATCGCCTCTCCTTCCCAAGGTGGTGACATCTTTCCATCTGAGGTGATCTGTCACCCTTCCCACCTTCTACCTCCAAAGGAGGCGAAATCAGATCAGATCGGAATACGCTTTATTTGATTTAAGAAGATGTTAAACCATAAAAGCACAATACATAATAATAAAACATGCATTTCATGTATATATACAAAATAAAAATTCAAACGAAATTTTAAGAAGGAGTGGGACCATCCATTGTCAGCCGTTGTCTAACCACCCCTTTCAAGTATGTAACAATGTGATCAGTCACAGATCTGTCATTCAAATATTGCAGCTTTAGAAGGGCGGGCGGCATTGTCTCAAGCCATAACTCATTAAAATTGGTAAAATCAATTTTTTCCTGGGCATAGAGCAAAACTTGCAAAAAAACATAACATGAATTGTCGACTGAGCAGAGATGTTATCACACGGGCATAAACATAGGGTGCGGGACCAGTCATTCGTTTTTGGGAAGGTAACCCTAGTGTGAAAGCTGCCAAGGCGTAGGCAGGTCAATAACAATCTATCATAGGCTCCTGCAGTGTTTAATAAGTATGGTTGTATTCCTGGTTGAGTCAAGAGTAGTTGGTGTGCACTCACTGACGGTTTTACAATGTTGCTAGATAGATTAATGGACTCCAAATAGTCCAGACATAGTGATTTTAAACTATTTCTAGTAACATTGTTCAAGCTGTCAGGGTTGGAGAAATACTCAGGATCGCCTAGACTCTCTAAAAAATGTTTGACATAGGTCAACCAGGAAATTCGATCAGCCCCATCAAGGGACAGACAATCATTGAATCATTGATCAGGTCCCTGTTCAAGCCAGTAGAAGTGCCAGTCCAAACTTTATGCCACAACAAGATGGGCTACAGTTTAATCAAGTCTAGGAGATAAGGCCACCACAGCTCAGCATGGCATACGAATGCAGCTGTACTACTGGGTACAGCTAAAAGATATCTCAGGAACCTATTTTCAACTATTTGCAGGCACTTGGCATTGGCATGACCCCAGATGCCTGCTCCATACATGGCAACAGGAATGCATTTGGCTTTATAGATCGTTATTAAATCTGCAACTGGGCACCTCCCCAATTTCCTGGCAAAATTAATGATGGCACCAGTGGCTTTACTAAATAATAACTTCCTGGATTCAATAGCTTTAGACCACAGACTCCTTTTTTTCAAATACATTGCCCAAGTAGGAAAAATTAGCCGTGAATTCGAGTTTCCTGTCTTCAATAAAGAATTCACAGGCACTTGGTACTGGGCTTACAGCATTTCATTGTAAATGTTTTATTTATATTGACACGAAGGTCAAGATCTAGCATATAGGCAGAAAAGCTGGTAATAACATTTTGTAGGCCAATGGGGGTACGAGCCAATAGGACGGCATCATCTGCATATAATAAAGCTCTTATTGGCCGTCCGTTTATGCATGGCAAGTCCTGATAATCATTACCTAATTTTGCTCCCAGGTTATTAATATAAAGAGTGAACAGGAGGGGTGCCAACACGCACCCCTGCCTCACCCCCTTCTTTACCGATAGGGTCTTACTGAGTTCACCACCCCTTCCATAGTGCACCCGGGCCCTAGCATCTAAATAAGACTGTTTTAAAAAGTTAAGAATGGGTTCATCAACCCCCATGGCGTCTAAAATGCTCCATAGCTTCTGATGGTTAACACAGTCAAAGGCTGAACTCAAATCAACAAAGCATAAAAATAAATTCCCCCTTTTAGCCTTTAAATACTTTCCAACCAGTAAGTTCAGGTTTAAGCATTGTTCGATGGTTCCCACACCTTGGCAGGAAGGCATACTGTAATTCAGAAATTGTACAGTTTTCCTCTGCCCATAACTGGAGGCAGTTTAAAACAACACGCCCAGCGACCTTTGCAAAAGAATCTAGTAATGAGATTGGTCTATTGCAGGACGGATCGTCACAATTGCCCTTCTTGTAAATAGAGACCAGTATCGATTCCGTCCAAGTGGCTGTAAATCCCAGGGCCAAGCAAGCTTTTAAGACCAGGGCTAACTGGGGTCCCCATTGCAGTGGATCTGATTTAAATAAGCCCACTGGTATGCTATTGGGGCCTGGGGCTTTGCCCTCCATACTTTCGTTGATGGCCAATATTACATCCTGGGCATCAAAGTCGATTTCAATAGGAAGATGGTTTGGAGGGATTAAACGTATGGCCGCCTCGTTTTGCGGATCCACCTGATTATTATAAAGGCCAGAAAAATGGGACATCCATTTATCCTCCTCTATTTCGATACTAGGCAGGTTACCCGAGGCAAGGAAAGGGGCATTCACTGCCTTCCAGAAACCTTTTGTTTCTTTCAAGGCTGATGCTCGTTTTAGATCTTGCCATAATTCGGACTTTATGTTTGCCTTGCGTTCCTTAACCCCTTGGACGCTCATGACGAGCTCAGCTCGTCATGGAGTGCCCATTCATTTCAATGGAAATTACATGAAGAGTGTCCAAGTGCCTTAGCATTCAAGTGGTTAAGAGATGTCTTATAGGCTAATCTTGCCCTTTTTATATCTGCTCGATCTTTTATGGGTTTATGTAAGGAGGTTATCAAGGCTGCATGGGTTTGGGAACATTTGGCAACAAACCAACTGCTTCTCTTGTCAGCCCATTTCTTTCTTTTTGCCCGTAGTCTATTTTGTATAGTCTGAATTATTTTCCCAAAAGAACTAAGAATATCTGTTTTGTTAGTGTTTTCATCGAGATAAGCTGTAAAATCATCTTTGCAGATGGTAAAGAGGTGCTTACAAAGTTCAGATTGATTGACAGCCGCCCATTTGACTGTGTAACCATTTTGTCTATCGATAGCAACATCTCCTGCCAGGTGTGTCGCCAGTGTTTTACTTGTTAATGCTTTGGCAGGGAGTTTTAAAAGGACGCTAATCGGTTAATGATCGCTAAAAGCAACAGGATGTACTTTAAAATTGTGTATTCTGTCCGCATATCTATTTGATACCAGTATATGGTCTATGGCTGAAAACAAGCTACGTCCGTTAAAGGTACTATTAAAAGGAATTGGGGACGAACACACACTGTTAGCAAATCCCAAGTCCATAGAATATTTTAGCAAATGAAATGAATCTCCAGAAGTAGTGTGCAAGAAATGGGAAGCATCATTTGCATCATCTGGGTCTATACCACAAACATCTCCCATTGTATGTGGGCAGGGTCCACAATTAAAATCCCCACCCCAGATTATACAGTAGTCTTTACCAGAACTTCTTTGGGTCTTGTCCAAATCTCTCTGCAAATGCATCAAGATTTGTCTGGTGTCCGCAATTGGTATATTATTATAAAAATTTGACAAGACTAAATAATACTTATTATTTAAGTTGATTTTTAACACCTGATAACAGGTTTTAGACTTCATGAGGTCTATCTTGTGAGCATTTAACCTGTAAGACACATAGATGCAAAGGCCGCCCTTATTCCTTCCCTTACTTGATGGCAGCGCTGAACTGGAAAATGTCTTAAAACCATTAATATGTAAGATGTTATCAGACCAAGTTTCCTAAATACTTATAAGGTCAAAATTATGGATGAATTCCAGCCAGGCAGCATTAGACAGTTTAGCTTTAAGACCTGCCACATTCCAGAACAGGATCTCTATTTCTTTCAGTCTAGGCCCAGACTGTGATATACAATCAGTGGGGGCAGGGACTACGTTGGGTCCACCAGAGCTATTTGGTGTTTCACTATAAGAAATGCTGGCCTTCGACTGAGTTATTTCACTCTGAGTATTACAGTTGTTACAATGATTAGCGGCATTTCTTGCCCTAATGTCGGGCTGTTCAGTATTTACAAGTAAAGCTGTACATTGCGAGATTGTTCCTATTGATTGACATTGTACCCTATTGCTATTACTGTTACTGAGTCAATCGTTATCTTCTAGGGAAGAAAGGGCCTCAAATTTGTTAGTCAAAGGTATGCTAAATTGCGTGTAGTGCATGTTATTCATGAAATGTGCTGGGGGTTGCATCTCCTGTCCTGCGTGTCGGAGGTGGTTAGTGGGGGGATAAAAGTAACCCAACGGGAGTACATTTATTCATGATTGGTCACATAGAGGGAACCCCGTAGGCTTAAAATTTCTTGTGTTAAATTTGGTGTTCTAAAAGTGAGGACTATGCAATCACCCGGGAGCCTCTTATCACATTTCCCCACCCATCCCACTCTCCGTGCCATTTTAAATTCGCTAAATAGGGCATCAGTTAAGCCAATTTTAAACCCGAGCCTGCAGCAAAGAGACTTATTATGTAAAGTCTCCCAGGATTCAATTGATTTTGACGTGGATTGTGGTACATTTGCCAATATTATTGTATATGGTGTGGCTTCTGGAGGTAGATTCAAGGTCAGGCCTTCTTCATTTACCCAGCCTCTTACCCCATATGTGATCTAGGGGTTGGGCAGTCTTTGATTAATAACGGGTGCTATATCAGATGGTGCTTTATTATAATCTAAATTAAGATGACTCGTATGTCCAACACCCCTCCCAGATTGCATGGCTGGTTGTGAGATGTCCGCCATATGGGGGTTGGCTATATTTCCACCATTTGATGTGCTCCCTAGACACCCTAAGCAACTGGGCGGTATGTTATTTGTGCCTACACCCTGTATTTTGCTCAACAGTTCCTCGATCGCCAGGGTCATTGCCAGCAGTTTCTCTGATGTGGCCGAGGCCGATAGTGAAAGTTGATCGTATGGGGCATTGCCAGAGCTCTGCCCCTCACTGGACACCAAAGAGATCACGGAAATGGAACAAGACTCCAGGCGCCCAGACAAATCAATCAATGTACCTTCCAGAAGCTTTAAACGGCCGTCCAATGAGGCAACATTTTTGTCTATAGATTCCCTGATCCGACCAAGGGCAGTGTCCAATACTGTCATATTAATGGCATTAATTGCTGTGCCGTCCTCCTTGGGCAGAATTGCGTAGACAATGAAACTTCCATGGTCTGAGTACCTACAGAGCAACTCTTTACCGCTGTATTGGTCTGGGAGTCACACTCGGATTCCTTTTGAAGTTTTTGTTTTGATGGACCCTTACCCTTCTTACGGTTCACGGATGCCTTTGCCTTCGGCTTAGCCTTTGTGCCCCCAATAGAAGAATTGGAAGTCCGGGTTCCAGAGGCTATGCTTGGCCCGTTAGAGATATCCATTTGTAGTGCTGGCGGCTCATCATGTACAAGGGCCAACACATCCGAGACCACTGGTACTGTCCCCAAGTTATAAGGTGATGAGCAGGATTGGGTTAAGTTTTGGGAGATACCTGCTGGATTATGTAATCCTAATGAGGTTCACCGTGAATGAGATAGGGGATCTAGAGACAGCCGCCTCTCTGTTAGTTCTATCTCATGGCATAGTAATGATTCTTCCCTCGTTATAAATGCGTCAGATAGTCACTCCACCACGATGTTAAGTACCAATCCCGCTTCACACGAAACAACAGAAAGTTATAATTAAAATCTGTACCTGAAGGTCGTTATATAGGTGGTATGATGTAGGGCCACTTGTTAGAGGGGGAGGCCCAGCCCAGCCTCCTCCGGGCTTCGACGGGCCCGCCCTTGGCCCACACGCGTCCCGCGCTGTGGGATCCCCCGGAGAGTTTTATGGACCCGGTGGCTGGCTGGCGCTGCTCCTCACGCGAGACCGCACTACCTTGTGGGAGATGGAGTCCAGGCAGTCCGCGGTCCGTGTTCGGGAGCAGAGAATTAATAATACGGAGTCCTGTGGTGGTGCCACAATATCCCAACAAGGGCCCAGGCAGCAGCACAAACAGCAGAGCAGCAATACGGGCAAGTAAGGTCGTGATCATATCAGTAAGAGCCCCAAAAGGAAGTCTATTTTTATATTGATCCTAGGTGTGGACTGTAGAGGCTGCAAGAAGGGCACCTCTGCCCAGAAGAGGACCTTATCTCATTGCATCATCTTGTGCATTACAAAGGAACTGACTGAGGGAATCTGTGCTCAGTCCCCCAGAGCAGAGTCCTCTGCATCAGCACTTGTCAGGGGTGTTCCTGTGGCTGAGATTTACTGTGCAGTGACATGGGCTTCCCTCCACACCTTCGCGAGGCGTCATTGCATGGTTTCAGAGGAGAGGAGAGAAGGCCAGTTCAGACGTTCAGTGCTTCAGGGTCTTTAACAACGTTATTTTCCACCGCAATGACTCTTGTTGTGGTTCCAGAATCATGGAAGTCTTCCATAACTGTGGTGATTCACAAGAAGGGGGGGGGGGAGATGACCCCTCCAACTATCGGCTATTTTCCCAATTAGACAACATTGGGAAAATCTTTGGGAAACTCTTTCGGTCATGACTCGAGACCTGGACAGAGGAGAACAATATTCTCTCTAACCTTCAGGCCGGATCCTGATAAGGCCAAAGTAGAATCAACCTGGCTCTGAGGTTGTACATGATCTATATGAAGTACGTGTCCCTGGAAACTCCCTGCTCTTCTTGGTCTTTGGAGACCTAAAAACAGGATTCTATTCTGTCGCTGCTCCGTCCTTCGGAGTCTTCTGGAGGAAGGAGGTTCCCAAGCAACTATTTGAGTATCCGACAGGATCTGCCCCGTGGCAATCATTCCAGAGTAAGATTCAGTGTAAAAGGAGAATACACAGAGAAGTTTAAAATAAACATTGGCGTTGGGCAGGGTTGCCTACTTGCCCCAGCTTTATTCAACATTCACATCAATGGAACTGATTCTCTCTGGAATCTTCGTCTTGATGTTCCGATATTGGAGAAGGAGAATATTCTGATCCCGGTGGTCGCAGATGATGCAGTAATATTAGCGCGTACTGAAAAATCAATGCATCAACTTTTGGAAGGCTTCAAGCTATTCTGTAAGGAACAGAAGTTAATAATTAATAAAGAGAAAAACATATGATAATTATTCCTAAATCAAAGTTATTGTTGACATTCAGGATTGATGGTAAACCAACTAAGCGAGTTAAAACATGGCTTCCTCGGCATATGAATGGATGACCACTTATATTGGACAGCTCATGTGGCGATGTCGGAAACAAACTTGACAACCCAAGTCTACATTTTGCTAACTCAAGCAGCAAGAGACCAATATAGCTAGCACTGACACATTCAAGATAAATGCATGGGTGGCCTGCTCTTATGGTGCTATCTGTGTGATTTTACGAAAGTTCAGGCTCTTCATAAACTGTGAAACATCTTCTTGTGACGTGTACTAAACCTGGATCCTGGAACCCCAAAGGCAGCATTAACAGCTGAGCTGGGGTTCACCGGAGGATCTCATCCAGTAAGGTGCGAGTGTGGTCGACTCCAGCTCTTGCCTCATATAGAATGGTCCCGCAGGAACTGCGACGATGCAGGATTGCAATAGTTTACCCCGGTTCAAGCACGCGGAGAACATTCCAACATACACTAGTTGAGTAGAGCAAGGGAATAATCTGGAACTGATGAATAAGGCAACCCCAGAGCTGGTTAAAAAGAAATATTGGTTATTCATGTGGAGCAAGCAAGCAAGAAGCCAGGAAAGGCATCATTCCAACTAATTACCTGAAAGTAAAATATGAATCGCACTGGGAGCAGTTCAAGGACTTGCTGTTTCCTGCTGGGAAAATGGTTTTATATCTCATGTTCAGATTAGGGACTCTTCCGGTGGGGGCCTTTACTAAATCATGGGTAAAGCCCTTGGAGGCGGATCTGACACATGTCCCTGTACATAAGGGGGCCCTGAGTCATTTATGCATGTTATGCTGCTGTGTGATATGCTGCTTAAAATTCAAAGGTATTGCCTATGTTCACTTTTTTCCTAACAAGTAATCTGAGATCCTGCAGTGCAGCACTTTTCTTATGTTATAAAACTGATCGTAAGGAGATTTGCCAGGCAGTTGCTTCGTATATGCAGACCTGCTATAGACAGCAGCGAAGGAAGTGGGTACAAACCATAAACCAACTGTAGTGATGGTTTTGCCATTTTCCGTTTGTCTCTGGGGGCTGTGGTCGTCCTTTGATATATCTGCCCTAATAAATTGGAGTGTGGCTCGACTCCGGTATTAAATGCACTAGGGCACAATGGATGATCCGGAGAAACTTATGGACAGGACAGAGTATCCAGAGGTATTGTTGCTCATTTCTACTTGTACCTGCACTTTATAAAATGCTTACTTAGGTGTTGGCCGTCTATTGGCCCATATCTGACTTCGATATGGTCAATGCAGTCCCCCCAGGTTATCAAATCCGCTCTTTGAATAGACCGGTCGGGAGAGGCGGCGGCCTAGCCATACTATACAAAGACTATATTACCTGTAGAACCGACAATGGCATGGTTAAAGACTGTGAAAATTGCAACTTCTTTTTTCAGATTTCGCCCACTACCTCACTGTCGGGACTACTAGTGTACCGACCGCCAGGACCACTAGGGGAATTCCCCAGCACCCTGATGGATCATATCACACTGAAAACAATCACTGCCTCCAACTTTCTCCTCCTCGGGGATCTCAACCTGCACTTTCTCGATCCTGCGGATAAGCCCGCAGCCAACCTCTTAGCAGAGCCTACGTCAGCTGACCTACCTCTCCTGAACTCAAAAGCCACCCATGAGAAAGGCCAGTTGTTAGACCCGATCTTTTCGAACATTAGGAACCTTGAAACCCAGGATCCCACTCCCCTTCCATGGACTGACCACCTATTGGTCCCCATGTACTGGTATCGCCAAACTATCCCGCCCTATTTACAGAAAAGCAGGACATTCGGGAGACGCTGGCACAAGCTGATACCAGAGGAATGGGAAACTAAGCTAAGAGAATCCATGGCACCTCTCTCCTCGGACCCCAACACGGCAGACAGAGAATTTAATGGCTGGCTCACTCACTCGCTAGATAGCCTAATTCCTCTTACAAGCACCCTTAAACATACCAAAAGGATCAATCCTGCCCCCTGGTACACACCGGCACTGAATTCGCTAAGGAAAGTCTGTAAAAAGACGGAACGGATTTGGAGGAAAGATAAGTCGGCGGAGAATAAAAACATCTTTCAGTCATCTATGAAAGCGTATAAATTAGCTCTTCGTAACGCAAAAGGTATCTTTTATGAGGAAAAAATAAAGAATTCATCCTGCTCAGCCAAGGAGACCTTCCGCATCCTCAAAGAGCTTCTTTATGTCCCCCGACCCCCCACAAAAACCGATGGACCCCAAAGCAGTAACAGGAAAATGTGTCAATCTAGCCACCTTTTTTGACGAAAAAATTAAAAAAATCCTGGCCTCCCTCCCAGCTGCCAAAACAGAGACCCCTGAAAAAACTAAGGATGTACCTCCCATGCTAAGGAACTCCCCAGTGGAACCTAACACACTTCATCTGGCGTCATTCGGCCCGGTCACCCTGGAGGAGGTTGTGGCAACATTTGCTTCAATCAAAAGTGGCGCCCCCAGTGACCCAGTACCTTTGAGAATTCTCAAAGACATTACCCATATCATAGCGCCCCCGCTAACCGCCCTAATCAACACCTCCCTAGCACAAGGTGAAGTTCCATTGTACTGGAAGGAAGCGATCGTGAAAGGACTCCTCAAGAAACCATCATTAGACCCTGAGGATTTCTCAAACTACAGACTGATCTCTCTCCTCCCCTGGATTGGGAAGGTCGCGGAGAAACTTGTTAATAGGAAACTGTCCCACTTTTTGGAAACTAACCATCGCCTAAACAATTCCCAGACAGGCTTCCGACCAGGACAGGGCACGGACACCGCTATCCTTGCCGCAGTGGAGAAGACCAGAGAAATTCTAGATTCAGGAGGATCAGTGGCAGTGGTCCTCCTGGATCTGAGTGCGGCCTTCGATACTGTCAGCCATCAGGTCCTCATCCAACGCCTAGAGAACATCGGAGTGAAAGAGACGGCGCTGAAATGGCTTTCGTCCTTTCTTTGCCAACGCTCCTTCCAAGTCTGGGAAGGTGAAGGCCGCTCCCCCTCCATCCCCCTCCGGTGCGGTGTACCACAGGGCTCATCACTGAGCCCTACGTTATTTAATGTGTACATGGCCCCACTGGAGGGGCTGGTCTCGCCATTTGGAGTCACCATCGTCAGCTACGCTGACGACACACAGCTGGTGGTGACTCTCTCTCACCCCAAAAAAGAACCCTCCAATCTCCATGACTGCCTCTCCAATATACATCAATGGATGAGTGACTCATCCCTGAAATTAAATGGGTCTAAAACAGAGATTCTTCTCTTAGGTCGGAAAACATTGAATCTACCCCCTAACATCTGGCCCGCCTGCCTGGGTGAACCCCCCACCCCGAAAGCAGAGGTCAAGAGTCTGGGAGTATGGCTGGAGAAAGATCTGACCTTCGGCACGCAGGCAAGGAAAACGGCCGGCATCTGTTACAGCCTACTTAGATCTTGTAGGAAGGTGCTCCCCCTACTCCCGCTTAAGTCCCGAATACTGCTGATCCAAGGCCTAATTATGTCCAGGCTGGACTACTGCAATGCCATTTACTTAGGAGCCCCGGAAACCACTCTTCAGATACTACAGAAAACCCAGAATGCTGCGGCCAGGCTTCTTACGAATACCCCAGCCAGAACATCAGCCAGGCCCGCATTGAAAGAACTACATTGGCTTCCGATCAGGAAAAGAGTGACATTCAAGGCACTATGCCTGGCTCACAAAGCACTCCACAATGCAGGTCCACCAATCCTTAACGAGTGTATCGTACCCTATAGGCCTACCAGAGCGCTACGATCAGACCATGGAAACCTTATTGTGGTTCCCAGGGTGAAAAGGTCCCGCACAGGAGGCCGCCGCTTCTCGGTCCACGCAGCGAAACAATGGAACGCGCTCCCACTGAAACTTAGATCAGAACCCAACCTCCTGCGTTTCAGGAAATCTCTTAAAACTCTGCTCTTCCCTTAAATCACTTCATCCCCGGTTCTTTCTGTCCATCAAGACTACGAGGTTAGCGCTGGGATACTCTTGGGTGACTACGCGCTGTACAAAAACCTAAAATAAATAAATAAATAAAATAAATAAATCTGAGGGTTAATTTCCATCCGGCTGTCAGCAAAACTGTAATTATTTGGTCAATCCTCGTTTTTATTTAACACACTAGGTAACGTCTGCACAGCAGGCTTGGGCTCTTGTTTTATTTCTGTTGTTTATAAGACAGCTTTCAGGCTTCCTAGGGGTTTACTTTCTCTGAGTAGGCAACAAATAGACACACGCCGGTATCTGCACCTTAGTACACGCTTGTTAGCTGGAGCTGGTAGGTTTCGTAAGATCTAATGACCGCTCTATCTAATTGATTGCTTTTAATAGTGATGTACGTCATCCGTTTGCACTTGCACTATACATCAGATCATGTACTATGGGCAAAGTGTAGTATTTATATGAACTGTGCTTAAGTCATTTTAAATGAACCAGAATTGTGATTTTTGTTTATGTGCTGTAAATATCAATGTTTTAGGCGTTATGGCATAAACCGCTGACAATAAACTTTTGCCATCAAGTACCACACCTGCAAGAATGCCCAGTGGGTTGTGCGCTCCTAAATTTAACATGGACGTCTGTGGAAGTGTCCCCCCCCCCAGAAAGCACAGTAGATTATAAGGGGGTCAAGAAAGGTTTATTTAAGTATCACAGCTACAGAGACTCCATCCATCATCAAGCTAAGACCGACTGACAAATGTATCTATTCCAGCCCACGCCCTAGCAACTATCCCCACATTGCAGAATATCATGACACAAGACGACACACCTTCTCCCCTTACACATTCTAAACTTAAAAAAATAAAAGGAAACTTAACTATGAATGCAAAGGATACAAAGAACATAACAAAGAATGCAGTTGCGATCTTTGAAGAACTCAACAAAGCGATTTCATAGGCAAGGAGAAAACTGGGAAAGAGCTCACTTTAAGAAACACAACTGTGCAAACGTCGGGGAATACATTGCAAGTGAAGTGACCCAGAGCCCCTTTCTCGTGCAACAGGCTCTTCCACCTCAGAGCCTGTATCAGGCCCACCAGTTGCGGTGCTGGTATCAAAACTAGCACTCACCTGGCACTACACCACTCGACTTAGATTCCAAATTCTATGGTCACCGGTCTTTATTGCATTTTTGAAAACCTTGATAACCTTAAACGGAAGACTGAATTTGGATCTGGGAGACTTGATCTTGACCCAGTCTCCCACGTCGACCACTGTTCTCTTCACAGCCCTCCTCTCATCATACAAGATCTGTATTTTTTTCATCACCTCTTTCTCCCTTTCCAGTCCTCAATACTGCCCACTGTTAGACCTGGTAGCATTGGCGTGAGTCTCCCTTCCATTTTTCGCTGTTGTCTCCTCTGTTTTTGATATGTTTTTGCTGGTTAGATGCTTTGGGCACTGTGCCACTGCTATTCAGTGCCACAGTGCAAGTGCTCCCTATGTTTTGTTTTTTGTTTGTTATTTTTTTAACTTCAATTTTTATTGCAGAATCAGAAATATACAAACATGTTGGCAATCTTGCCCGCCGCCTCTTATCGCCTTCCCCCAGTCAGTATTATATCTTCACACAGCCAGTCAGCCCACATCCCGAAGGCAGGGCGGCGATAGCTAGGAATCCGGAAGTAAGCCAGGCAACAAGACAGTAATGCAAACATTCCCTCGACATCAGTACTTGCGGGCTTGTGTAAAAGATCTGCTTTTCTATCCCTACCCCACCCCAAACCCCAACCAACAACTTGCCACCTCCGGTCAGCAGTGAGGAATAATGAACAAAGCGAACGCCCCTGCTCTATCCAAGGAAGCCTGGGCAATAATCCCAGCATTCTACCACAATCTCTCTGTCCACATGTATAGCTATCCCCCTCAAGCCTCCCTCAGGGCCCCTTCCACCCCCCACCCTCCACCAACTCCTTGAACTATCTCTGGTGTGGGCCAACTGCAGGAGTATATTCCGTCACTCAGGAGCTGAAGGGACAACACTCAATCAATCATGCGTCACCTGGTACTCACCGCCGGCCTCACTCATCCTGGTCCCTTTCCTGTGACAGGTACACACACAGTGTTTGTACCAAGCCCTCCCATGCTCGTGCCACCTCCAAGCCTTTCTCATCCGCAGTGCGTGTAGCTTGTCTGAGCCGGACCATACTTTCGCTCCTGGCCCATTTGTCCAATTCCGTTGCCCAGCGCCTACTTGATGGGCCCTCGGACGACTTCCAGCGCCAGGTGATCTCTCTCTGTGCCAAGATAAGACCTAGATCCATAAATTTACTGGTGACCTCCGTTTTCTTCGTATGAGGAAACCAGAGCAGCAGACAGGCTGCCTCATCGAAAGCCACCTGTCTCTCCGTCACTTCATTCAAGAGCTCTCCCACTTCTGTCCAGTACAATCCCAGTTTCGAGCAATCCCACATCATGTGGTCCAACTACGCCCTCGGGAGGAAGCACCTCGGGCACGCTGCCCCCTCGACATGGAAATGCCTCTGTATCTTGCCCGGAGTTAAATAGGCCCTGTGGACGACAAAGAAGTGCACTTGCTGAAAGCGGGCATTCCTGCATCCCTTCCACGTCCCCCGCAGGAGACGACCCCATGTTTCGTCCGGTATGGGTTTCCCCACACTCTCCTCCCATTTCAGTTTCAACGCGGTAAGGGGCGTCAATCCTTCGTGGAGCATTCGCGAATGCAAACACGTAACCGCCTTGAACGTCCCCGCGGACATCACGACAAATTGGCACGCCAACGTTGTCGTCAGCTCCACCTGCCCCGCTCCCCAATGCCTCTTTATCGCCGCTGTAACGGCCATGTACAAGAGGAAGTTTCCCGCCGGGATTCCAAAGCGGTCCTGCACCTCCTGGAAGGGCAGCAATTCCCCCTCGGCAAACAAATCGCCCACCATGTGGAGCCCCAACTCCTCCCACTCCAGGAGGGGGGACCAGTCTCCCCCATGTGGTAACGCCGTTAGCATGCCCAGAGGTATTTCCGGGGCATACAGGTGTACCACTCCCGCTCGCTTCCGACTCCTATTCCAGCACAACCGTAAAGTTTTTTCCTCGAGCGTCAGGTCCCGTACATCAAGCTGTTGGTGCATGATAATGTAAGACAATACATGTCTCGGAATCCCCCTCCCTCGGTGCATGTCAGGCCCCCGGAATTCCCTAGCCACGTGTTGCGTAAGGATCTGTAACTGCGCCGCCAAATAATACAATTCAAAATCTGGCACCGCCATTCCCCCCTCGAGTTTTGGCCGCCGCAGCGTATCCAACGCCACCCGTCTCCTTCTGTCACCCCATAGGAACCCAATGGTGAGGGTCCGCAGTTCCCTAAAGAACCGAGGGGGGATCCAAATTGGAAACGTTCTGAAATAATACAGGAGGCGCGGCAATGCCACCATTTTGAGCAGCGCCACTCTACCAACCACCGATAGCGGGAGTGTGGCCCAAAATGCCGCCGAGCCCCTCAGGGCTCTCACGCAGCGACCTATGTTCCCTTCCAGCAAATCTTCTGCGCTATGGTAGATCTTCACTCCCAGGTAGGTAAAACAGGAGTCCTCCCAAACCACATCCACAGGTAGCGGCGGCTGAGGCATTCCCGCTCTCAGTGGGAAAAGACAGGTCTTGCGCCAGTTCACTCTGAGACCCGACAGGACTCCAAACGCGCCAAGCGCGTTCATTGCCCTCCTCAGCGCCACAGCCGTGTCTTCTAGGAACATCAGTAGATCATCCGCATAGAGCGAGATGTAATGCTGCTCACCTCGGCAGACGATCCCTCCGTAGACCGCCCCTGACCTAGCGCGTATCGCCAGGGGTTCTATCGCCAAAGCGAACAGCAGAGGCGATAGCGAACATCCTTGCCGTGTACCTCTCTGCACCGGATACGCGGACGATATTACCGAGCCCAGTCGCACCCTGGCGGCAGCCGAGGAGTATAAGACTCTCGTCCACCGCCGGAACCTGGTCCCTAGGCCAAACCTCTTCAACACCTCATCCAGATAATCCCATTCTAAGCTATCAAATGCTTTTTCTATGTCAATAGATAGCACTGCTGGCCAGTCGCCCGGGTCCATCTCGCTCCCTAAGACGCGCACCAGGCGGCGGATATTAGCTGAAGTGTTCCGGGTGGGGATAAAGCCAGCCTGATCCTTGTGGATTAACGTCGTCATATACGGCAGCAGTCTGGTGGCCAGTATGCGACTCAAGATTTTATAGTCCACTGTCAACATTGACAGTGGTCTATAGGAAGTCACATCTGTGCTATCTCTCCCAGGTTTCAGGAGGGGCACAACCAAAACTTCCCTCAGAGAACCGGGTAGGCGTCCCTGGTCCAGTGCCTCGTTATAGACTTCCAATATTTGGGGCGCCAAAATGTCAATGTACTTAGCATAAAATTCCACCGGGATGCCGTCTATCCCAGGTGTCTTTTTCCTCGCCATATATTTGACCGCACCCCTAACCTCAGCTAAGGTGATCGCAGCGCCCAGGGCCTTAGCCTCCCCCTCCTCCAGCTGCGGGAAATCGATCTCCGCCAAATACTCGGCCAAGTCTTCATCCCTGGCCTCCAACCGGCTCTGGTATAGGGTCTCATAATATTCAGTAAAACATGAGAGGATCGCCGTCTGGGAGTAGACTGTGTCCCCCAACTCCGTCTTCACACTCACGATCGAGCACCCCCTCGGTTCCGGGTTCGACAGTCTCGCCAGCAGCGTACCGACCTTGTCGCCCTCCGCATGGACCTTCGCTGTATACTGCTTATAATCATAGCATCGCAACCTTTCGGTCTCCGATGCCACCAACTCCTTAGCCTCCAAGAGCTGTGTTTGCAACGCTCCCTGCTCCGGTCTCTGCTTCTCTATCTCCCTCAGCGCTTCCTCTGCCTTCCTGACCTCCTCTAGCACTACCTTCCTTTCCCCAAAGTGTTTACTAATACATAAGCCTCTCACCACTACCTTAAATGGGTCCCACTCTAGTCCCCTAGTAGAGGCCGTCCCCTTATTAACCGCAAAGTACGACTCCACTCCCTCTTGGATCTCAGCTTGAAAGACCTGATCCTCAAGCGTGTCCGGGTTCAATCTCCAATTAGGAATCGCTGTCCGCACTCGCTGCCACTGGAGAGAAAGCAGCTGGGGGTTGTGATCTGAAATGGTCCTAGCTAGGTACTCAGTGTGTGTCGCCAGGTTAGCAGTGGTGGGGTCACAACGAATCGTATCAATCCTGACATGCAGTTCATGGAGTGTGGAAAAGAAGGAGTAGTCTCTACTCTCAGGATGCTGCCCACGCCACACATCCATCAACCCCCATTCATTCTGCCAATCTCTTCTCTGTTTCGCCACCCTACGCACCGGGGACTCAACTAGTGGTGGATGTGACCTGTCCAAGGTAATATCAGTAATAGAATTAAAATCACCTCCCAGTATTATTGGCCCCGCTAAGTAATGCGCCAATACTCCTGATATGGCGTCAAAGAAGCGAGGCTGTTCCATGTTCGGGGCATAGATGCTGCAAAGCGCCACTTCTCGGCCATATAGTCTCCCCGCCACTCCCACATATCTACCTTCGGGATCAATCGTTTGACTTGTGACCTGAAAGGGGGTCCCCGCCCGTACCCATATCAGTACCCCCCTCACAAACGCAGAGTATGCTGTGCCAAACACCTGCCGTCTCCAGCGCTTCTGCAGCGCCGCACACTCCAATTTGGTAAGACGGGTCTCCTGGAGCAAAGCAATCTGAATCCCACGTCTCACCAAATATGCATGCACCTTATGACGTCGGGATATGGTGTGCAGTCCGCGCACATTCCACGTGACGCACTTCAGCTCAGGAATAGTCCCCATCGCTACCCTTCCTCCGCATCACTTCCTCCTTATCCCGCCAGCCCACACCAGCATCCAAAATACCCACCCAACGAAAACCCCACAAAACCCTCAACACCCATTCCCCCAGAACAGGAACCAACAACTGTGCATCAGCCCCCATCCAAACTTCAAAACCCAGACAAACAAATCTATCCTGCAGTAGCCACTACAGGTTGCCTTAAGGGCAATAGGAACGTGGTTGTACCCCGGCAAGCGGCAGCGCTCGCCCCAGCCCCCCGCCCCATGATCCCTCCCCGTGGCCTGTGATAAGTATAGCTTCAAAAAGGTTACCATGCACTCCTGCGCCATCAACAGTAGTCCGTATGCCGCACTCCACACTAGAGGTCATGCGGGTCACAAATCGTCCACCGAGCGAGGTGTCACCTCAGGGCCAACCATACTATCCACATCTGAAATTTCAGTCCCAGAATGTCTCTTGTCGTCATCCGACGCCGGCCCTTCAACCAAGTCCTGCATCTGCGACCTCGTGATTGCCGCCGTCGCTGCCAGGGCCCCCTGTTTGTCCGCCGCCATCTGCGCTCGCAGCAAGGCCTGTTGAGTCTTGTGTCGTTTGCGGATGCGTTGTGATTGGCGCACCCTCGCCTGCTTAGGTCGCTCATCCTCACCCTTGTCTCTGTGATCTGTTCCCGCTCTGTAGGACTCGAGCCAAGTCCAAGCCTCCTCAGGTGACAGAAAAAACTGTGTCGTGCCATCCAGGATGATCCGTAGTTTGGCCGGGAACAGCAGTGAGTATTGAATCCCCTAAGTTCTGAGTTCCTTTTTGACCGCTAGAAATGAGGCCCTCCGTCGTTGGACATCCTGGGTATAGTCCGGGAAGATTGTGACCGAACTGTTCTCCACTTCGAAGGGCCCCATAGAGCGCGCATTTTGGATCAACAGATCTCTGTCTTTGTAGTGCAGGACACGTGCCACCACAGGTCTGGGCGGGCGTCCCAGCAGTGGTGGCTTGGCCGGCACCCTATGTGCCCTTTCTAGCGTGAAAAAGGGGGACAACCCCTCCGGGGCTACCTGCGTCCGGAACCAGTTCTCCATATAGGCGATCATATCCGCCCCTTCAATTTTCTCCGGCAGGCCGACCACCCTCACGTTATTGCGCCGATTCCTACTTTCGGCATCTTCCGTCCTTTTCTCTAGTGCCGTCAGCCGTTGCAGCGCACCCTCCAGTTTCCGTTCAACTGTCACCACCGCTGGTTTCAGATCTCGCACGAGTAATTCAGTGTCCTTCACCCTATCCACCAGCTTCGAATAATCGGCTTTCAAGAGGCCCAGCCCCGTCGCGACCTGCGAGATGTCGTTATGCAGGGAGTCCTTGGTCATCGTGATGGCCTCCAGGATCTGATCCAGACGTTTACTTAGCCTCCTTTCAGTCTCCGAGCCCTCCATCGCCGCTCCATCATCGGGGGCAGTATTCTGCGCTGCGTCGCCCCCTCCTGTAGCACCCGGCTTCATCATGCAAGCCGCTCTTCCCACAGTGCCACCCGGTAATGCCCTCTGCTCTAGCTCTACTTATTCTGGCAGCAATGAGCGCCCCTTTATCCGATGCCAGGGAAACGTCACCAATCTCTGACCTCGTGTCGCGCTAGTAGGGCAGCAGTCCCTCCGTTGATGTAGAGCCGTTCCTGTCGTCGCCCCATATACAGTGCTGCCTCATCGGTCCCCGCGACACCACACCAGCTGCAGGCCCTTCCAATGTGTAGACTGCGCGGGAATGCCCGGCCCCCACGCAATCGTGCCGCAAGTACCGGGCTCCGGAGCAGCACCACTCTCCGACTCCAGAGGGTCCTGGAGTCTGCTCAGTAGTCTTTCTCAGTTCCGACACCTCTCCCCCCTGATTTCCTACTGCAGCGCCAGAGAGGGTGCCCCACGTCGTTGTCCCGGTAAGCGGCCGCCTATGTGGGACTCCCAGCAGGCTTCACCTGCAGCTGGTCAACAGCGCTCTCCTCGGTGCTCCAGCCCGAGGTGCGCCGGGCTCGAATGTCCAGCTGGTACCGCCACACTCCCACCTCCAGCGGTCCGTGCGCCGCACTGATAGGGCTAACGTTCCTGGGTTGTCGTGGAGCTTCCACCGCTAACGCCCCCCAGTGCAGTGCCGCCGAGCCGGTCCCCGGCCGCAATGCCAGATAAGCGTCCTCTCACTATGGCAGTGATACCCAGCCCTCAGGGTAGTGGCCCACTATCGTCTGGCTCCAGGCAGCACGCCGCTCCGCCTCCAGGGGCCCCGGGATCTGCCGCACCGTTCGGTACGGGACTCCCCGCTCAGGCGCCGCTCAGACGTCGTTCCGATTCTGCGCTCCTTAGGCTCCCGGTCACAAAACGAGGCGCCCACGTCCTCTCGCTGTTCCCTCAGGCAGCCGCCGTTGTGAGGCTCCCGGCCGATCCCACCGGCAGCAGGTCGCTGACGCTCACCTCGGCGCTCGCCCCAGAGCGATGCAGGTCTCGGCACTCAGTAGCAGTAGCCTCTCTCCTGCCGCACACCAGCCGGTCGTCCTGCCGTCACTGTAAGCAGACCTGCTTCATAGCGCGCCAAGAGTCTGCGGTGGTCGCCATCTTGGGAGCTCCGTCTCGGCTCACCCGATCCTGATCTGAACAAAGGAAACTCGCTCACTGAGCCCCTTTCCACCACGCCGTCGGGCCCAGAGTATGCCCCTGGCATTCCGATGCAAGCTCCGTCCCCCACAGGCCACTGGAGATCCCGTTTTCCAGGATAAATGTGGGATCGAGCGCGGAGCTATCGGCTCACGCCGCCTGCTCCATCGGCGCCCAAACCACGCCCCAAGTGCTCCCTATGTTAAATTGATGTAATGAATTATTAATTCCATGATTGGCTTATTTGATTAACTTGTCAGACCCTAGTTCAATGCACTGCGTGTGACCAGGGCCTGCAAGTCAAATGCTGCTGGTGGGCTTGCAGCACTGATTGTGCCACCCGCAGAAGCAGCTTGTAAAGTGTGTCTCAGGCCTGCCATTGAAGCGCCTGTGTGCAGTCTAGTACTGTCATGTCGACTTGGTAAGTGTACCTACTGACCAGTCCCTAAACCTGCCATTTTCTAAATGTTAGCCACCCCTAAGGTAGGCCCTAAAGCAGGGTGCATTGTATGTGATAGGTAGGACATGCCCTGATGTGTGTAGCATGTCCTGGTAGTGAATTACAGCCAATTTAATTTTTCACTGTTGCAAGGGTACCTGTCCCCATAGGCCAGAATGGGCAGTTTGGTTATCATACCTTATAATCCTAACTATCACAGGGAACATGGTAGAAAAACAAGTTTAATATGCCTGAACTCAGAATGATAAAGTACATCTTTTAGTGAACATGGTTTTAACATTGTGTTTGAACTACCACTTTTAGAAAATAGGTATTTTCTTGCCTAACCATCCAAGCCTGCCTCTGCTAGGTTGTGTATTCCATGTCTGGCTTGTGAGTGACAGGGGCTGAGGTGGCTCCAGGAGACAGGGTGAGTCAGCACAAGTCTAAATAGACCTATCTGAAGTGGGAGTGGTGAGAGGAGTAGCATCTGGGCCTGAATAGGTCTGTGCCTGCGATCTACAATGCTGGCTCCACCTCCTATGGTGTGTCTGTAGACCCTGGCCCACACTGACAAAGGAAGAAGTTTTGCACTGGCAGGATGCACCCAGAACTGGTTTGGACCAGGTACAGTCACTCTCTGCCTTCAGAGACAAGGCATTTGTGTGTATAAAAAGGGGACCCCAGACCCCAGAACCTTAGATCACTTCTTGAAATCAAGATGGACCTTTTGCCAAGGAGAAGAACCAGACAATCGGCAGGAGTTTTTGACTAACCCTATGCCAGTGTGTTGTTTGCTGGGTTGGCCTGCAGTGGTTTCTTTATTGCCAAGGAAAGGAGAAAAGACTTTTATTGAAACTTTCATCATCTTGCAGAGAATCTCCAAGGGCTTGAATTTGAGCATGCCTCCGGTCTGAAGTCTCAGGGATACAGAGACTTCACCCCTTCTGCTTGCCTGAATCTGGAAATTACTCTTCTGGCTGCTACAGAAGGAAATTGCAACATGGACCCCGGCAAGCAATTTCGCTATTTCACCACATTCTTCAAACAGAGTCTACTGCTTACAGTGGCTCAATTCTGGTAAAGAGTAGAGTTTGGCAAGTCACAAAATGAATAGGGAGAGCCCAGTCGGAGAGGAGCCACAGGTCACACTTAGTTATAAAGCCTGAGGCACGAGCTGATCCATCAACTGATAACAGTGTGTAAAAGATGCAGCAAACGTTACTTAAAAACAAGTTATATGCTCTTTAATATCTAGCAATAGGTTATTTATTGAAAACATGTGCTTCGCTTTATTTCATTACATATACTGCAGTGGCATTTGTTAATAGTAATACATGCATTTTACCAATGAAGCTTCCATCTCCAGAGCACTGACAACATGTCCACTCTGGGTGTGTTGGGTTTATACGTTTTATCACTAATCCGGCAAGTTAGCTGAAAATACTGCTGTTAGTCCCAGTATTGTTCAGTGTTGCATTTACAGGTAGTGTGGTCAGGTGCGATTTAATTTTTTTCTTTGTATCTCTTCATCACCAAATAAAAATCAACAATGTTTCTTTTCTTTTAGTCCACATTGTGCTAGCCTCCCACTGTGTATTCTGGTGCATCATGTCACTTTACTACGTGTTCGGATGTGAACAATCACTGGAAACAAACACTGGAAACAAACACTTTCATAATTCTGCAAACACTGTTATCTGTTTTTCTTCTTTACTGCTTGTCGGGTCTTGTATCATCTGGTATTTCAATGTTCCACATAATTTGAATTTTATCTTTTTCCGTAATTCATTCCCATCACAATTACTGCACTATTCAGCTCTTGTCTATGTCCTAAGATGGGTCAATATTATTTTTGATGTTCTTAAGTTCTTTCTGGAATCTGACTTTGTAGCTCTAATACTAGACTAAAGCTCTTCCCACATTCATTGCACTTGAGTGGCTTTCCCCCTGTGTGTGTTTGTTGATGTTGTCGTAGGGTTGATAACTGACTAAAGCTCTTCACACATTCACTGCAGTTGAATGGCTTTTCCCCTGTGTGTGTTCGCTGATGACAATGTAGCTCTGATAATCGACTAAAGCTCTTCCCACATTCATTGCACTTGAATGGTTTTTCCCCCGTGTGTGTTCGCTGATGACTTTGAAGGTGTGATAACTGACTAAAGCACTTTGCACATTCAGTGCACTTGAATGGTTTTTCTCCTGTGTGTATTCGCTGATGACTTTGAAGTTGTGATAACTGACTAAAGCACTTTGCACATTCAGTGCACTTGAATGGTTTTTCTCCTGTGTGTATTCGCTGATGTCTTTGTAGGTCTGATAATTGACTAAAGCCCTTTCCACATTCATTGCACTTGAATGGTTTTTCTCCTGTGTGAGTTCGCTGCTGATACTTTAATGCTGAAGAGCTGTGAAAACTACTTTCACATTCACTACAATGATAGGGTTTTTCCCCTGTATGTATTCGCTGATGAATTTGTAGGTCGGATAACCTACTAAAGCTCTTTACACATTCACTGCACATGAATGGTTTTTCTCCTGTGTGTGTTCGCTGATGACTTTTTAGGTCTGATGATTGACTAAAGTTCTTCCCACATTCATTGCACTTGAATGGTTTTTCTCCTGTGTGTATTCGCTGATGTCTTTGTAGGTCTGATAATTGACTAAAACTCTTCCCACATTCATTGCACTTGAATGGTTTTTCTCCTGTGTGTGTTCGCTGATGAATTTGTTGGACTGATAATCGACTAAAGCTCTTCCCACATTCACTGCAGTTGAATGGTTTTTCCCCTGTGTGTGTTCGCTGATGTGTTTGAAGGCTTGAGAAATGACTAAAGAACTTTGCACATTCACTGCACTTGAATTGTATTCCCCCCATCTGTGTTCGCTGATGACATTGTAGCTTTGATAATTGACTAAAGCTCTTCCCACATTCATTGCTCTTGAATGGTTTTTCTCCTGTGTGAGTTCGCTGATGATTCCTTAATGCTGAAGAGTCACGAAAACTACTGTCACATTCACTACAATGATAGGGTTTTTCCTCCATGTGTGTTCGCTGATGACATTTTAGGTCTGATAACTTACTAAAGCTCTGCACACATTCACTGCAGTTGAATGGCTTTTCCCCTGGGTGTGTTTGATTATGTCTTTGAAGGCTTGGTAACTGACTAAAGCACTTTGCACATTCACTGCACTTGAATGGTTTTTCCCCTGGGTGTGTTTGATTATGTCTTTGAAGGCTTGATAAGTGGCTAAAGCACTTTGCACATTGATTGCACTTGAATGGTTTTTCCCCCGTGTGTATTCGCTGATGTCTTTGAAGGTTTGATAATTGACTAAAACATTTCCCACATTCAATGCACTTGAATGGCTTTTCCCCTGTGTGTGTTCGCTGATGTGTTTGAAGGCTTGATAACTGACTAAAGCACTTTGCACATTCACTACACTTCAATGGTTTTTCTCCTGTGTGTGTTTGTTGATGTTTTATGAGGTTTGATAACTGACTAAAGCACTTTACACATTCACTGCACTTGAATGGCTTTTCCCCTGTGTGTGTTCGCTGGTGTCTTTGTAGTTCTGATAATCTACTAAAGCTCTTGACACATTCACTGCACTTGAATGTTTTTTCTCCTGTGTAGGTTTGCTGATGAAGCTTGCGTAGTGATGACAAACTAAAGCTCTTGCTGCATGTGTATGATTCTTCTTTCTTGGTGAGTGTCTGTGGGTTGGGTATATATTTGTCTATATCCCTTGACTGTATTTCCTGATGGGCCGACATGGCTGATAAAGCACTTGTGTTTTTCTCACACACTTTATATGTGTGCAGTATTTTGCAGGTTTGATTTCTGTTTTAACAATAAAATGTGATAGCCACCAAATATTTGCCACACTCCTAAAACGTAGAAGGTGTCTTTGTAGGTGATTTTGTCTTTTGATTGGATTATGGCTATGCACAATTGGGGGTAAAGATGTATCTTCCTTCTGGCCGGTGCAAATTAGGACAGTCTAATGTATTGTAGATACAAGAACTCCTCTTTCATTTACCCGTCAGTTGTCTGGCTCCGCTCTGTTGTGCTCTTCTCTGCTTACTGTGGTTTGTCCAGAAAGAGTTTACAATTCTCCTAGAGCACGGAATGATGGCTTGTCATCATTTTATAAAACAGAGCACTGTGGTAATCACATCATACCGATCCGATGATCAAAGTTGGTGTTGAACACTTGTTTATACAGGAGGCAGTTTGTTATTGTTGTTGCCTTAATTTTCCTAAGGTCATTTCTTCGTCTTGTGGCGTGGAGGTGCACAGCTCAGACTCTTAAAATCACTGAACTGCCCTTGATGCTTCATCCGGGATCTGTCAGTTTGTGTGTAGGTTCCTCTGTCGCCGACTGCGCTGATGTTTTCCTGAATACTGTAGCTCCTTATTTCTGCTATTATTGAAGATTTACAGCATTCGCTTCATTATTGATGGTTGTTTCACACATTCAAGGCTTGTTTTCTGTTAGATGTAAAGATATTTAAAATTACTGAATTGAAACATAATGGAATGAGAATTCACAATGTTTAACTGGTTGTAAAATACATTTCAGGGGAGATTTACCAAATCTCCACACAATGCAGCACAGCCCTCCCCCGCAAGGCTGCGCAACAGGAAGGGAGCAGGAGAGCACCATATTTTCAAAGATATGGCTTTCTCCTTTCCTTTCCCTTGAGCCGGCACTGATTACAGAGGGCCTGCGCCATGCACACACCTTAGCACCAGAGCACTAGGGTGTCTGTGTGTCTGTAAGGCCAGCATGGGTTTTGTAGAGGAAGGACACCCTTCCTGTACAAATTACTATGCCTCGACACAAGGGAAAGCTTTAACCATTTTGTATACGTGTTGCACAGTGCAGCACACATGCAAAGTCAGAAAAAGAAGGAGAAATGAAAGCATTTCTCCTTCCTTGCACCTAGTTTTGTGGTTGCACAGGAACGTTTATCTCAACCTAGATAAACAGGTCAACAGAACCATCTCTACCTGTTGGGGCATCATTCCCATCCTCAGGAGGATTAGACACTACCTATCTTTGCAGGCAAGGAAACAGATTACAGTTGCCCTGATTGGCTCCCGGCTGGACTACTGCAATGCGCTGTATGCCGGACTGAATAAAAGTCTACTACAGCGCTTGCAGGTAGTCCAGAACGCTGCTGCCAGGTTTGTCCTGGATCTTCCTAAACGGGCCTCAGCCACAGCGGCTAGAAAGCTGCTACAGCGGCTAGAAAGCTGCTACACTGGCTTCCGGTGGAGAAGCGTATCCGCTTTAAGACTCTGTGCATGATCTATAAGGCATTAGCTAAAAATAGTCCTACTGGTGTTGGATCCATCTTGTCCCGCTACACTCCTGCTAGGAACCTGCGCTCCTCGAATAGGCTTCTTCTCTCAGCCCCTCGATTCAGGAGATCTAAATGGGGTGGCAGGGCTTTCTCTACCCTGGCGCCCAAATGGTGGAACTCCCTCCCACTGGAAGTAAGATCTCTACCCACTCTTCAGGCTTTCAGAAGGGCCTTGAAGACCCATCTCTTCGTGCAGGCCTATATGTAATGGTGACGTGCCCTTGCTTATGATATATGTTGATAGGCGCCCTGATACCTTCGGGTTAGTGTTTGCGCAATATAAGTTTTACTCAAATCAAATCAAATCAACGCCCATGCACCACCCTTGGCAGGCCCCATGGCACAAAGTAATGCAAAACAATGCTATGCGCAGTGCCACATTACTTTAACGCTATTTCCAGCGCTAAACAAGTTTAGCTCTGGAAGTAAATTAGGAAAAAAAGATTTTGCGCCATTTGTGCCACATTTGTTACGCAAACACAGTACAAAATCTTAGTAAATCTCCCCCTTCTTCTTTATCGCTTTTGAAACTTAGCAAGGAATATTTCATCATACACAGATATTTAACTAAAAGTTCTGTTGATCAGGTGACATCTTATTAATGTCTGAAAAGGAGGTGATTTACAGTGTTCACAGAGTAACTTAGCAAAGTAAGGCGCTCACGTAGCACCCAAGTGCTTGAGGTATAGCTTAAGATAGACGCATATGGTCAAGATTTCATTTAAACAACAATAGAGTTTAGAAAAAGAGAAGGGTCAGGCTGGGCTGTAAAATTTCCAGTAACTCTTTACGAAGTATACAACAAAAGCAACTCCATTCACACACTTTTTCTCATTCTTTCCGATTCACTCAAGATCATCTCAAATACCAACTCCTGTCTTTACCTCGCTGTTCATAAGTCACCTTTGACACTTTCAACAGCTCCCTTGGTTCAAGCATTTCTGGTTTCTTCTAACCTGGAAGATTGGAACATTATTGTGGGTTGAGGGGGGTTTATTATCGCCACAACATCTGTCCATCTCCCTGAAACTAGTGCAGCTTACAGCACCCAGTTCTGGCCCTGAAAGACAACTTTAAAAAGCCAGTCTTTTGTTCTTCCTAAAGTAGATAAAGTTCTGTAAGATGCAGCTCTTTCCAGGGCTTTTTTGTAAAACAGAGCGAGGGGTTCACTGTAAGGCCCGTCCTTTACATTATAAGTGCAGATAAGGCAAACAAACGATGAGTCTATATAATTTAATATTCAACGATATCAGTCATTTACTACTTATAGAGAATTCGTCACAACCAATAATTTACCTGACATATCCCCGCAGCAGATGTGCGCCTATTACTCTTTTTACCCCTTTTCCAACAATACATGACATCTGGCATGATTTTGTACTTTTGGGGCCATGGGTGCCATTTGTGACTGGATGGGCATTTGGAAGAGCAGGAGGAAGTGTCAGTTATCCACAGGTGAAGAAGCAGTTCTACCTTTCCATATTTCTCATATTCAAGTTTACCTAATTTCCTGTCCTTCGGCGCACTAACTCTGTGGGGTTCATCAGAAGTCAGATAACTGCCTCATACTTACAAGGCCATGGATCTCACTTCTTCTACAACACTTATTGCAGACATAGGGCCAAGTTAGGAGTTTGTCCAACAGATTATTGCCTCAAAACTAGGGGTGGGTGAAGAATTCCGCTCTGCCGGCAGACCTCGCAAAGTTTTGACCACGCGGAGTTGGTCCAAAAAACTCCATGCAAAATGGAGTTCTTTTCTCAAGTGGTTCGCCAGCGGTAAGGTGGCGAGTGCTTGTGAGAAAATATAACGCGCTAGACCTCCTCCTGGAGAGATTTTTCATTGCGGAGGTCACGGCAGGTCGCGACCACTCAAGTGTTAAAATCTGCCATTCTCGTTGATGAAGCTGCCATTCGATTAGAATATCAATTAGAGTGGCAGAAAGCAGCATCGCCCTCTGGTGCGACGCGTAGTGCTGTTCTTGCTGATTTTACAGTGGGGGTTAAACTCCTGGCACTAAAAATCAGTGAGCACAGCGCAACTTAACAAACTCTGCCACTAGCGGGAGTCTGCAGAGTGCGGGGAGTTTCCCTAGCACTTCGTGGAATTCCACAGAGTAAACCTCTGCAAACTAGACCAAGGCATCATCAAAATGTGACAGATATCCTGCCTGCCTTATTATAATTGCCACAGGATGCAATGCATTTTTATTGGGTTGTGCAGGATACCTGTCACATTTGTGATGGAATAAACCATCCGCTGAACTCTAAATCAGGCCTTTGGTGTACATTGCGTCCAGTGTGGCTAGCTGGGCTTGAAGGATCTTTTGGTTTGTGGGTCTCTCACTGTGTTGAGGTCACCGCCAGGCAGACCTTCTGTCAGCTGCGCCCTGTGCAGATCTGCATTCCAGTCAGGACTTTTGTCAGCTGTGCCTTGTGTAGATCTGCTTTCCAGACAAGGGCTTCTTTCCTCAATGATCAGTTCAAAGGTCGGGAGAGGTAGAACTGGTCTAGGTCATCTTCTTTATTGCTGTTCTACTGGTCAAGCCACAGACCTCGTGCTTTGAGAAGACGGAGAGTCTGGATTTTCTGAGCTCCGTAGAACATTAAAACAGTTCTACCACATCCAGCACACACTACAAGACTCCAAGAGTCAACGCTACAAGTGCTGCTCCAAGGTTTAATTCAACCACTGTATCTGAACATCCCCTGGCAAGTGTCAACTAGAGAATAAACATCCTGCCTGCACCAGCAGAGCGCAGAAAGCTTTTCAAGCACCTCGAGGTACATGGACTTTCTCTATCTGTCGTAACTGAAGATGTTAAACCTTGGTAACATCAATCCCCTTTGGACAAGGTCCTCCATTTTGCTATCAGAATGTAACTCATCCTACGCAGGCACAAACCCTTAAGTCCGTATTGCATGAAGCTCGGAGGTTCTCACCCAAAAGAGGGCCCTCCACAAATTGCTGACATTTTCTTACATCCCCTGGACCGCTGTGGCAACACAAAGACCAACTACACCCCCTCAGGGATCACCCGTCCATCTGCCAGGATCAAGACTCAGATCTTTCAACCTTCTCTGTTACCGTCTTTGGAACGGCCTGTCTCTGGGATTCGTGGAAGCTCCACACTCAGTGAGCTCAGAGTTGCCTTGTAAAACCATCCCATGAGAGTGAAAGAAAAGAACATTAAGTGAAACGCACTGCACAGACATGTAAATAACTCTACCATTATCATTCCATGAACCATTGTCCTACTGCTGATGTTTTGACCTGGATGTTTTGCCGTCTATCACAGCAGCTTCTTCGTTTAAAATCTTACTCGCTACTGACCTATGCACTGTTTATGACCCTATGACATCTCTGGCAGACATGCTGGGCTGACTGTTGCTACATAAATAGGAAGTAGATTGCCACTGCAGGAAGAGTGCAGTGTCCTTGCAGTCAGATGCACTTGATTGGGATAAAAGGTACCATGTTTGTTAGAAAAGCTGCAACTATTAGAATAATAACACACCAAAAGCAGCGCATACAATGCAATAACAGACCAGGAACTAGAAAAATGTGACGCAAACAATGCGATGACACAGTCCAGGCATTAGGAGAATCCGGCAAAAGCAACGCAATAGCACAAGCCAGGCACAAGGAGAATCTGATGCAAACAATGCAATAACACGGGCCAACCACTATGAGAATCTGATGCAAACAATGCAATAACACAGGCCAAGCACTAAGAGAATCTGACACAAACAACGCAATAACATGGCCAGGCACTTGGATTGACGCAAATAATGCAATAACACAGGCAAGGCACTAGGATGATGCAAACAATGTAATAACACAGTTCAGGCACTGGAAGAATCTGATGCAAACAATGCAATAACACGGGCCAGTCACTAGGAGAATCTGATGCAAACAATGCAATAACACAGGCCAGGCACTAGGAGAATATGACTCAAACAATGCAATAACACAGGCCAGGCACTAGCGTTGAAGGGAATAATGCAATAACACAGGCGAGGCACCAAGTGTATCTGATGCAAACAATGCAATAACACAAGCCAGGTACCAAGAGAATCTTTTGCAAACAATGCAATAACAAGGGCCAAGCACCAAGAGAATCTGATGCAAACAATGCAATAACACAGGCCAGGCACGAGGAGAATTTGATGCAAACAATGCAATAACACATGCCAGGCACCAAGAGAATCTTATGAAAACAATGCAATAACACAGGCCAGGCACGAGGAGAATTTGATGTAAACAATGTAATAACACAGGCAAGGTACTAGGAGAATTTGATGCAAATAATGCAATAACACATACCAGGTACTTGGAGAATCTGAAGCAAACAATGTAATAACACGGGCCAGGCATGAGAAGAATTTGATGCAAACAATGTAATAACATGGGCCAGGCACGAGGAGAATTTGATGCAAACAATGTAATAACATAGGCCTGGCACTAGGAGTATTTGATGCAAATAATGCAATAACGCGTGCCAGGCACTAGGAGAATTTGATGCAAACAATGCAATAACAGAGGCCAGGCGCTAGGAGAATCTGATGCAAATAATGCAATAACGCAGGCCAGGCACTACGAGAAACTGATGCAAACAATGCAACAACAAAGGCCAGGCATGAGGAGAATCTGATACAAACAATGCAATAACACGGCCAGGCAGTAGAAGAATCTGATGCAAAAATTGCAATAACGCATGCCAGGCACTAGGAGAATCTGATGCAAATAATGCAACAACAAAGGCCAGGCATGAGGATAATCTGATACAAACAATGCAATAACACGGCCAGGCAGTAGAAGAATCTGATGCAAAAATTGCAATAACGCGTGCCAGGCACTAGGATTGATTCAAACAATGCAATAACACAGGCCAGGCACTAGGAGAATCTGATGCAAACAATGCAATAACACAGGCCAGGCACGAGGAGAATCTGATGCAAACAATTCAATAACACAGGCCAGGCACGAGGAGAATCTGATGCAGGTGAGCATGTAATACCTGGTGGGATCTAGTGTATTGTGTGGACATGAGGGTGGGAGGGCAAAGACTAGCTTCATATGGACTGAAGCATGGGCAAAGTGAGCAATATTTTAAGGAAGTATGACCATATAGTAAATCATGCAGAGTCCGCTTTTTTTTTCTTTTCGGGCCAGGTATGGGATATTACGTACCAAGGGGTGTCAGAGAGATTATAATCTTCCCTTCAAGGGTCATCTGCTTTACAAAGAATTTCAATACAGGGAGTGACTCTAAAAAGCAGCGACGGGACATGCAGTGAG
Organism: Lissotriton helveticus; assembly: GCF_964261635.1. Classification (NCBI taxonomy): domain Eukaryota; kingdom Metazoa; phylum Chordata; class Amphibia; order Caudata; family Salamandridae; genus Lissotriton; species Lissotriton helveticus. The sequence goes on from NC_136058.1 coordinate 440,172,722, forward strand.
AGGAGAGAATGCAGATTATCACTAACATTATGGAACAGCACACAACTTTAGAGGCTACTTAGAAACAAAGGAGATCCCTGAAATGGGCTCTGCACTTGGCCCCCCAGATAGAAGAGCTCAGCTCAGCCCCAGGGACCCCTGACAGAAGAGCCCAGCTCAGCCCCAGGGGCCCCAGATAGAAGAGCCCAGCTCAGCCCCCCAGGGGCCCCTGGATAGAAGGGCCCAGCTCAGCCACGGAGGCCCCCGCATAGAAGAGCCCAGCTCAGCCCCAGGGGCCCCGGAGAGAAGAGCCCAGCTCAGCCCTAGAAGAGCCCAGCTCAGCCCCAGGGGCCCCGGATAGAATAGCCCAGCTCAGCCCCAGGGGCCCCCCGGATAGAAGAGCCCAGCTCAGGCACAGGGGCCCCGGATAGAAGAGCCCAGCGCAGCCCTGCTCCTGCAGAGATTCTCTCCAGGATTATTCAGTCTATTTCTACAAACACAGCAGAAGGTGCTGACAATCTCTTACCTGAGCAGAGATCTGTGCAGACATGTCCAGGCTCTCTCCTCCTCCTAGGGCTGGGGGGCCGGGGGCAGGTCTGGGGTCTGGGGGTGGTAGATCTGGGGTTTGAGGGGGGTCTGCAGATGAAGGTAACTGCACAGACAGATAGGGCTCCTTTCTCCTCTGCTGCAGGCTGCAAACACCAAGAGAGGCGGGAAGTGATGTCAGCATTTGCTGCTGGTGCTGTCTCTGCCGCCGCTGACCCGGAAGAGGAAACCCTTCTCCTTTCATCCCATGTGCAGCTCAGTGGTTTCATCAGCAGGCGAGGGGCGCCCTCTGGTGCCCGCTGACGGAACCTCCGCCTCCAGGCTCCAGCAGGAAAACAAGCACTGGCACCTGCAAAGACACAGACATGGATGTTTAAGACACCCACAGTCCATGACTTGGTCTCATATGGGAAACAAGCATTGGTTCCTGTAAAGACACAGACATGCGTGTTATGGGAAACATGCATTGGCGCCTGTAAACACAGAGACATGGGTCTTATGGGAAACAAGCATTGGCGCTGTAAAGACACAGACATGGGTGTTATGGGAAAAAAGCATTGGTTCCTGTAAAGACAGACATGAGTGTTATGGGAAACAAGCATTGGCGCCTGTAAACACACAGAAATGGGTGTTATGGAAACAAGCATTGGCTCCTGTAAACACACAGACATGGGTGTTATGGGAAACACGCCTTGGTGCCTGTAAACACACAGACATGGGTGTTATGGGAAACAAGCATTGGCTCCTGTAAACACACAGACATGGGTGTTATGGAAAACAAGCATTGGCGCCTGTAAACACACAGACGTGGGTGCTATGGGAAACAAGCATTGGCGCCTGTAAACACACAGACATGAGTGTTATGGGAAACAAGTATTGGTTCCTGTAAAGACACAGACGTGGGTTTTATGGGAAACAAGCATTGGCGCCTGTAAACACACAGACATGGGTGTTATGGGAAACAAGCATTGGCGCCTGTAAACACAGACGTGTGTGTTATGGGAAACAAGCATTGGCGCCTGTAAACACACAGACATGGGTGTTATGGGAAACAAGCATTGGTGCTGTAAACACACAGACATGGGTGTTATGGGGAAAAAGCATTGGTTCCTGTAAAGACACAGACATGCGTGTTATGGGAACCAAGCATTGGTGCCTGTAAACACACAGACATGGGTCTTATGGGAAACAAGCATTGGCGCCTGTAAAGACACAGACATGGGACACATACAGTCTAAGGACAGGCCTCACCCTTGCATGGTGTGCTCTTGAGGATCCTCAGATTCAGCCCCTCATGCCAGCTCTGCTCCCTCCCTCAGTGAAATACCAGCAATTTGTTCATTGTTTAACTTCTTCAAAGGCACAGACATGATATTCAGGAGTGAATTGAAATGAGGACTTGTATTTCATTCAATGTGTGCAATGTAGACACAGCTGCTGCAATGAGGCTGAGCAGCGTTTCTAATGTTCCTGTTCCTTGGGGTGGTTCTGTATATTTGACAGGGCCGTGAATCCTCAAGCCATAGCTGCCAAGGTTTCAGAATGCTATGTGTGACATTTTCATAATTTCAGTGAAAGTATGAGTGACATTCCAATGACTATGAGTGACACTGTCTTGCGGTGGGCAAAAAAGTAATAAAGATTAGAGAAACAGATAAATATCAGAAATTACCCCCATTTGAGCAACAAGAAACTCTAATAAGGTCTTAAAACTGCAGCAAAGCAGCAGAAATGAAAAAAAGGGCAGTAACCGGAGACAGAAGCATGACTGAGGCTCTCAGTAACAGAGACATTTTCCCCCTGAAATAAAACCAAACACGTAAGTCCACGGAAGAAGCTAAATATCAGAAATACGCCCTTTAAAACAGTAATAAGCTTTGGAAAGACGTTCAAGCTTCTGCACAGCCCCTGAATTGCAAACTTACTAACCCACAACCCCTTTCTAAGATGAATGTTACTGGAAGGGGCCTGCTAGCAGAAGGCTTGTGTTTTAAAACTTCCTGGGATATAAATTGCACACAGATGATCAAACATGGTAATTAAGAAATCATTTTTAGAACCATTAAATGTGAACTGTAACTCGTCCAAGCATGTTTTTTTTAAGGGACCATTTCTTCCTTTTCCGTCTTAATACTGCTTTTCAAAAAAGTTTTTTGATTTGGCATTTATAAAAATAGAAGAATTCAGGTCTTACAAGCAATATTCTGCTTAGGCCGAATGTGGAGAGCAAGGCACGTGCACACTCCAGTACGGATGACAGCACTAGTTCAGGTGTAACATGAAAACGAAGTACAGAACTCCCATGATCGCTTTTAGGTGACCTCAAGACGCCACAATGTACTAAAGAAACAGCCCATGGAAAATAAAATGCAATAGTTTAGACAAAAACGCAGTCATGTAGATAAGAACCGGAGTATGTGCAAAACAAGAGAAGTTCGGTATTAAATACACTCGTATCACTGCTAAACAATTCCCAAGCCAGTCTCTGCAACAGGTTATGAAATAATTGCATAACATTATGATGTAAATGCAGAGCCCGCACACTGGCCAGATGAACAGAAGGGTCCTGCACACATTTGTTTTCAGAAGTTGCTGTCACGGAGAGCTACTACATAGATACCTGTTTACTAAATAGAGTAATTCAGTCTAAAAACAAAGCTACATTGGCACAACTTAGCTGAATAGCTTAGACAATTGTGACAAATGAGGCCTCAGTCTTTACAACAATGGAATAAGACACCTACAATGTATTCGCATGTCGTGTAAACAAAAAAAAGCTCTGCCACACACGCTAGTTACATGATGAAAGAGAGCGCACAACGGGAACGTCGTACCACACATAAACCAAGGACAATTTGCAATTAAAGAAATGTTTACTTTTTAAGAATCGCTACAAATTGAAGATATTTTCCATTCTTACTGAACGATGCCACTCCTGTAAGCAAATGCATAGCCGAGACTGCATAGAAGAGGGTTTCGCTGTGAATAAGCAGCACAGCCTTTTACTATTTAGTACAAACAACTCAGGTCACAAACTGGCACTGAAAGTATTAGGAATGGCAGCACTGGCAGCGCGCTAGCGCTATTAATAAAATGTAAAGTACACTTTGAAGAAAACTGATACCTCTCGAGGAGCAGCAATTATACGGGCCGGACCTTGCCGCAATGACTACCTCCGAAAATCAACTCTCTCCCGCTGCTTTGCACCACATCAGGGTTTGCATTTCTCTGCTGCTTTCTTGTTCACCTCCCCCTTCAGGAGCTCACTCATAAAACAAGGAAAGAAGCAGGTTGTAGTCACAATAAAGTCATGAGACAGAACCATCAGGTGTGACCCACACATGGGTCTCTGACTCAGTGGATGGGGTCTGATGGAGGGGGTATTTCACCCACACAGGGGTCTCTCACTCAGTGGATGGGGTCTGATGGAGGGAGTATTTCACCCACACAGGGGTCTCTCACTCAGTGGATGGGGTCTGATACAGGGGGTATTTCACCCACAAATGGGTCTCTCACTCAGTGGATGGGTCTGATGGAGGCGGTATTTCACCCACACAGGGGTCTCTCACTCAGTGGATGGGGTCTGATACAGGGGGTATTTCACCCACAAATGGGTCTCTCACTCAGTGGAAGGGGTCTGATGGAGTAGGTATTTCACCCACACAGGGGTCTCTCACTCAGAGGATGGGGTCTGAGGTCAGAGGGGGTATTTCACCCATACAGGGGTCTCCCACTCAGTGGATGGGGTCTGATGGAGGGGGTATTTCACCCACACAGGGGTCTCCCACTCAGAGGATGGGGTCTGAGGTCAGAGGGGGTATTTCACCCACACAGGGGTCTCTCACTCAGTGGATGGGGTCTGATGGAGGGGGTATTTCACCCAAAAAGGGGTCTCTCACTCAGTGGATGGGGTCTGAGCACATAGGGGGCATTTCACCCACACAGGGGTCTCTCACTCAGTGGATGGGGTCTGATGCAGGGGGTATTTCACCCACACAGGGGTCTTTCACTCAGTGGATGGGGTCTGATGGAGGGGGTATTTCACCCACAAAGGGGTCTCTCACTCAGTGGATGGGGTCTGAGGACATAGGGGGTATTTCACCCACACAGGGGTCTCTCACTCAGTGGATGGGGTCTGATGCAGGGGGTATTTCACCCACACAGGGGTCTCTCACTCGGTGGATGGGTGTTGGAAGGGGCGATCCCAGAGGGCAGGAATTGCTCTCCCGACCACTCTGTGACCCACCTCTCCCACAAATGCTGCCGAGCCCTAACATGAGGTCCTCGCCGGGGAGGACTCTGTGCCTTAGATCACCACACCGTGGATCTCAATAAGAAGTTCTTTATCAACAGAAAAAATAAAGTAATACGAACAGGTATTTACAGTGATCGAGCGATCGTATAGTCTCGGTTAAGGAATAGGGAAGCGGGACAGTCTCGGTACGTGGCCAGTACGGAGCGTACCCTACGCACAGCTCTCAATCCTCGAGCCGGGGGGTACAGAAGATGATGGTCGTACTAGCTGCTGTACTCACTCTTCTCGAGCTAAGTCGTATTGGTAACGTCGACGGTCCAGCCGGACCGGAGTACTCCTCGAGCCGCGACGAGGTCAGCAGGGCTCGATCCGGAGAGTCAGAGTGGCTGTTGCTTCTTGAGGAGCCGCGACGACATCAGCAGGACTCAGGATGTTCACGAAGGTTCTTAGTTCAAGGCTGAGCCGCGACCACGTCAGCAGGGCTCCGAAGTTCCAGTTCTTTCTCCACGAAGATGAGCCGCGACAACGTCAGCAGGGCTCGATGAGTTATAAAGTCCGATTCCAAGATGGCTGAGCCACGACCAGGTCAGCAGGGCTCTCTTGTCCAGGATACCACTGCCCGCTAGTTCTTGGGCGAGCCTTGATATAGTGGAGTGGCCCTTTGATGTCTGGACCCTCGCAGGCGGAGATCTCCTGCCTCGGGGCTGGTCGTCGGAGTTTCCCATTGGCTGGCCCTTTCATCCTTTAGAAGATGCGTCCGGGGATTTCCAGACGCCCAGCAGGGTCTGAAGCCAGCTCTAGGGGAGGCCAGAGTTGTGAGCGAAACCAGCCCACAGGGGAAGGCCAGAGGTGTGACAGAAACCAGTCTCTCAGGGGGGGCCGGAGGTGCCATCGAAACCCTTTTGTCTTATCTGCTCAGGAAGCCCTCTCCCCCTCAGCTGGGCAAGACGCGTTTGAAGCCTAAGTTTTGCTGGGGCCGGGGTCAGGCCAGGGCTAGGGAGTCAGGGACCTCGGGAACAGTAATGGCGGCCAGGGGCCCGGTAGGAGTGACGGGATCGGTGCGCCCGGGACCGGGAAAGGAACGGCGAAAGGCAGGGATGGTCGTCCATTAGCAGGGTCTTGTAGGGAGCGGGGTGGACAAGGAACGGGGCGACCAGGGGTTACTGTGGTGCAGGGCTAACTGTCGGGGTACTGCGGAACGGGGGGGAACTACGCCACGAGTCCAGGTCCAACAATGGGTCTGAAGACGGAGGGGGTATTTCACCCACACAGGGTTCTCTGACTCAGTGGATGGGGTCTGAGGACAGAGGGCATATTTCACCCACACAGGGGTCTCTCACTCAGTCGATGGGGTCTGATGGAGGGAGTATTTCACCCACACAGGGGTCTCTTACTCAGTGGATGGGGTCTGAGGACCGAGGGGGTATTTTACCCACACAGGGTCTCTCACTCAGTGGATGGGGTTTGAGGATAGAGGGGTATTTCGCCCACACTAGTGTCTCTCACTCAGTGGAGGGGGTCTGAGGATGGAGGGAGTATTTCACCCACAGGGGTCTCTCACTCAGTGGATGGGGTCTGAGGACGGAGAGGGTATTTCACCCACACAGGGGTCTCTCACTCAGTGGATGGGGTCTGATGGAGGGGTATTTCACCCACACAGGGTCTCTCACTCAGTTGTTATTGTTATTGTTAAAAATATTTATAGAGCGCAACGTTCACCGGGTAGGTTTCTTGGCGCTGGGGAGGACGAGCTCCTAGTGGATCAGAGGCTCAGTTGAGATAGGCTTGTTGGAAAAGCCAAGTTTTTAGTTGCTTTCTAAACTGAGGAAAAGAGCCGGTAGTACGTATTGAAAAGGGTATAGCGTTCCAGAGTTGGGGGGCAAGTGTCGGGAACCGGAGGCCCTTGTGTTTAATACGCCTGAATCTAGGAATGGTCAAAAGAGATTGACCAGCAGATCGGAGAATACGAAGGTGTCGTAGTTTGACAGCGATTGGATTAGCATTTGCTTCAGCTATGCCAGTTTTCCCTGTTAAATTGACTATGTTCTGGAGGCCATTTTGTATTCCCGGCCTCCATTTTAGCGAATGCGCTGCCTCATGGTCAGCATGCCCTTTCGTCCTTTCTCTCTGCCAGATGATCACTTGGTCTGCCCAGCAACAGGCTATTTTTAGCTATGGTCAAGCTTGTACATGCGCACTCAGGTCACATCTGTTAATGATCGGTCACTGCTTAGGAATGTTCCCCAAACTGACCAGTGGTACTAAACTCCTCCCACATGTTGGCTGTGTTCCAAAAATGCCCTTATATGTACCTAAAATCGTCTTATGGGTCTACCGCCTATTTTTCAAACCCTTGTACGGGTATAAAAGAGCCATGGGCTCAATGTTCGGTGTGATACTTCTTGCATTACCGAAGGGTGATGTTGGAATGTACCACCACTCCATGGGGTCTTAATAAACTTGTCTTTTGTATTCCAGTTTCCATGGCAATTTCTTTTTTAAGGTATCGTGAGTTTGCAGAATATGTAGGCCTGTTAAAACCCAACTACCACAATTTGGCGCCCGAACAGGGACTCATCGGCGACTCGGGTGCCCGAAGGATTGGTCAGAATGAAGGACTGGAAACTCGCCCTGGACGCATACGCTGCCATCGAGCGACCCGAGTCTTGACACCCACGGCGTTTTCCCTTTTCTTCCGATCTGACCTTCCAGGTGGTGCCGGTCCTCGACTGAGATCCCGATCGTTGGGTTGCCGTGCAGTAATCGTTTGATCGATTTGAGAACTTGGCAGTTGAAACCTGGACATTTAGAATTCTTGGTAAGCTTTGGATTGGTAAGGTAGTCTACTGACACTTACTGTGGCTTTTTGGATTTGTTTGAGTTAGCTAACATTTGGATCTATGTTTTGTACTATATGTGGAGTGCACCTCACATAGGCAGGTAATGTAGAGATATTTCTCTGACCTGGTATTTGTTTGAACAGCACATCGTGTGTAAAATACTTTAAGTGCCATTTTGCATACAGTATTACATTTTCGTGATATTTTTGATATGCCTGTTGCTAGCACACTCCTAGGAATGTGCTGTCTTGGAAATGGTACCAGTCTACCCAGAGAGGACGCCTAACCGTGAAATGTACGTAAAATTTGGCCTTCCCCCTATTATGTATAGCACACTGTGGAATAAATATACAAAATCTGACTCCGAGTTACAATGGCCACTACATGGGTCGTTTGATTTACGAAAGGTTCAGTATGTGGAGCAGTGTTTGTTTCAGCGCAGGTCTAGACAGGATATGTTTGATTATGTGCGTATGTGGGAGAAAGGGGTGCGTGAGCGACTGAAGTGTGAACAAGCCTTGGTGGACAAGGAGCAACGAAAGGCTGCCCATGTTAAGGCTTTACTGCTACAGGATAAGGAAATACAGGAACAGAAGGAGAGGGAGATAAGGGAGCATAATCTACAGATTAATGGCCAGCTTCCTATTCGACGTCCTCTCTATCCTGTCCTTAATAATGCACCTGATGATTTTTCATTGTTAGATCGCTCTTCGCCTCCATATGTCCTACCTGCGGCTCCGGACGAGGACTCCGATTCTTATGACGACATGGATAAAACGAGGGGTACTCGTTCCATGCTGACTGCTGCTCGATCCTCGGAATTACGCTCTACGGCTTCTAAACTTAACGTTAATTTTATTCCCATTTCTGATGTTGAAAATGTTATGAGTAGGTGGCCCGATAACGAGCGGTTGTATTTTTTGGAGCATTTTGGTCAGGAAGTTGTTGAACGTTTTAGGAAGTGTTCACCTGAGTTAGAAACTAAAGATGTAGGGGTTGGTTGTGCTAATTTACGTAACAGTGTTTTTGTCCTTGCAGACGCAGATGAGTCCTTCCGTCGTCTGATTCAGGTGCGGGACGAGGCGACACGGCTAAAAAAGTTGAAAAAGGTAGCGGTTTCGACTTCATCTGGACCGTCGGTTCAGAACAGGAAGTGTCCTATCTTCGGATCAGATAAGAACAATGCGATCAATGTTATGCCTATGCGGGAAGCCGCACCTTTGTATGTTCCTCCTAAGGGTAACGGCACAGATGATAATAAGTTGTCTGAGGATGCATAGGGTTATTTCATATATAACTGGGTTTATACTCCTTTGAATAGAGCGGGTGCTATGGCTCTTAAAAATGCTTTGCCTGATCCGCGCAAAAATCCGGCAGCATTCTATGAGGAAGTAGATGGGGCTATTAGCTCGTGTGTTATGACATTAGTCGATATTGATCTTTTCTTTGGCTTAATATTACCTCCCGATATGTGGAGGGCAATTCGTAAGATTGATGATCGACAGAATTTAGGTGCAGAACGGAGGGACTTAGAACAAGCCGATGTAGAGAGAGAACGCGCGTGTAAACTGTGTCAGTTAATTTTAAATCTCCCTGTGGCTATTTTGAATAAATTAAAATTGCTCATTCCTCCTAAAAAGATTGATTGGACGATGTTAGCCTCTTGTAAACAAAAGCCAGATGAGTCGGTTTCCGATTTCTTTACACGCTTCGAGGAAGCGTTTCATGATTATAGTGGTCAATTATTAACAGAGGACACGGGCAGGCATTTGTTTGTCGATAAGTATGTGGCTAATCTCCTACCGGAGATTGCGAAACATTTGAAGGCTAGTGAAAGTTCATGGACCACTTCAACTCCCGCTTCTCTCCTAACTATGGCTCAGTATTATGAACAACAGGAAATAGAGGCTAAGGATAGTGACGATAAAAAGACGAAAGATTTGAAAACGAAGGTGATGCTTGCTCAGGTTTATGCCACGCAGCGGAGAGGAAATGCTAGGGGGAGACGTGGGCCTTATGGCCTGCCTTCTTCCCGCCCTGATCTCTCCGCATTTCAGTGTGCTTATTGTAAACAGTTTGAGCATTGGCTTTCAGATTGTCCCGTGCTTCGAGAACAGCGTAATCAGCGTGGCCGAGGAAATAAAAGGTTTAGGAATGGTTATTCAGGTCCGAGGGGAGGAGCAAATGATCATGGTAGGTTTGAAGCTAGGGTTCGTGGTCAGAATGACTATAATACTTTTGATCGGCGGAATTAGTATCAGATAACTGAGGGTGAGCCTTCTGAATTTCAGGATGCTACTTATGGATAGGATTGCGTAGGATGGGGTATGGAATCGGTTGAAATCCCAGTAGATCAAAGGGGTCCATATATTTCAGCGCATGTTTTGGGTTCTACTGATCAGTTTCTGGTCGATACAGGAGCTACTCGTAGTGCCCTGTCCAAACAATTGGTTCCAAGGGCTCCCCTGTCTGGCACAACGATTACATCGATAGGGTTCGATGGAACACTTTCCCTTAGCCCATTGTCTCAGCCTCTTCCATTCCACATTGATAAATTTACTGCCCCATGTCCATTTTTGTTGTCTCCAAATACACCAGATAATATTGTGGGTCTTGATATGCTCAAACATTTTCGAGCGACAATATGCTGCGCCCCTGAAGGGGTACGGGTTATTTTGAATGAGAACTATCCAGAAATCGAAAGATCGTGCCTCCTTCAGGAAAATAATGCACTAGCCTTCCTTCCAAGTGCTTTGTGGGCCACTTCTGATACAGATGTAGGACAGATGATTATGCCTCCCGTTAATATCACTGTTAAGGAGGGAGTGCTTTTACCACGTGTACCACAGTGTAAGATCTCTAGAGAAGGTGAAGTCGCTCTGACCCGTATCATAAATGACCTGATTACTGTAGGAGTAGTGGAAGAAGTGCCCTATAATGTTTGTAACAGCCCTATTCTTCCGATTCTGAAAAAAGATACAGATACTAGGATTTACCGTTTTATCATTGACCTGAGAGAGGTGAATAAGATTGTAGTGCCCCAATATCCTGTGGTGTCTGATATTACTACTTTAGTTACTTTGGTTCCACCTACGGCTACCACCTTCTCAGTCATAGATTTGAAGAATGCCTTCTTTTCGATCCCTATTCATCCCGATAGCCGATATCTTTTCGGCTTCACTTTGAATATTAGATCGTACCGATTTTGTAGAGTTCCTCAAGGCTATACAGAAAGCCCAAGTATTTATAGCCAGGCTTTGAAAAGACAGCTCGATTCATTTGAGTTGCCGTCTGGAGTGACTCTTATTCAATATGTTGATGATATTTTGTTAGCAGCAGATACACCTGAACAATGTGAGGAGAGTACTCTCTCCCTGCTTTCTTTCCTTTTTTTTTCCAGCCTGAGGAATACATAAAGCAAATACAGTACACAATGATTAAATCCAGGCAAACATAAAAAATCCATTCACAAAACATTATAAGCAATAGAATCCAAATAGATTCAACAAATCAATAGGAAAAAGTGAAGACATAGAAAAAAGGGAAAAAAAAGAAAGAATACATTGGGAAAAAGATGAGTGTGGATTGAACTATGAGAAGAGAGTACATGTACATTAAAAAAGCAAATATCAATAATAACCCTACAAACAAATTAATTATTTAACCAAAGCCTAAAGGGCCCCCAGATCCTCAAACCCTTTTCGCGCCGCCTCTTACCCCCTCTCAAAAACACTGCTGATTCTAAATTATAAAGGGCTAGTACCCTAGCCTTGCAATTTATAAAAGTTGGTGGAACTGGGTTAATCCATTCCGAAGTTATGCATAATCGAATAAGTGACATAAAGATACACAAGAGCGCTATCTCATGAGAGGACCTGGATACAGACATATTTGACTCACACCCCATAATAACCAATTCTGCAGAAAGAACCACCTGTATTTTGAGGGATATTTTAATAAAAGATTGTACATCTTGTAAAAATAAGTCTAACTTAATACATGAGAAAAAAATGTGTGTGTCATTGGCTGCCAAAAGACCACATCGTGGACACCCCTGGGCGTTAATACCTCCCCATTTCGATATTTTGGCAGGCTGAAATACAAATCAAATAGGGCCATATCGCTTTGGGAGCGTAAGGCCCCAGAAATTAAAACAGAGTTAGAAAGTTCTAATGCATAGACTACATCTAAACAACCCTTCCCTAACTTAGCTTCTAATTTTGCATTCTGTGCAACAAGGTCATCGGGGAGGGTCAGTATTGGACTTTGGTACAGATCACCAATGCGAGCCCGCCTTAAAATCAAATCCATCGGTAAACTTCTAGATAGCGCAGTTGGAACGGAGTAAAGAATCTGGGTTAAATAGCTACGTACCTGAAGATACTTTAAAAATTCATGGGTAAACAAACCATACTAATCTTTTAAAAATGAAAAAGAAGCTATTTTACCATCGTAGGCTAGATCGCCCAGTACTTTAATACCCATGGAGTTCCACCTAAATGTAACAGAGTCTTGAAAGATAGATGGCAATAGCCTGGCCGCAGTCAGAGGTGTATAAAAACTAATGTTCGGAATAGAGCAATAACGGCGGGCCTTCCTCCAAACTGAAAACATTGTTGCAATAACCTTGAACTTTGTTTTTTTATAGTAGCTGGGTTCTAGTACTGAAAGAAGGGTCCCGTTGGCGTCCGCCCCTAGACCAATCTCAAAAATAGAGGGACAGCATGCCAGTGGAAGTGGAGCTCGTGTGGCAAATAGTGGGACAGCCAGATGTTGTAGGGTGAAATTGCAAAAAACACAGTTGATGGACAGAATGTAGAACAATGTCATACATTCACCCCAGTACAAGGATCTGGGCCTAAATCCATCGTTTTTTTGCACTCCACACCACCCTGAATTAGACAATGGCTATATGCAAATCAGCTCTGACCCTGTGCCTCATGGGAACAGTCCAGTCCGAACTACCAAGCCATGTCTTTCCCAGACCGGAATCAAGCATCCAAGGACCGGTTTCTGGCTATCAGCCTTCATCAGCCTGGATAGCTTGACTCCAGTGGTGTGGAGAGCCTGGGACTCACGTCTGAGCATCCCCAGCACACTCAGGGTGAAATTGCAAAAAACACAGTTGATGGACAGAATGTAGAACAATGTCATACATTCACCCCAGTACAAGGATCTGGGCCTAAATCCATCGTTTTTTTGCACTCCACACCACCCTGGGTTAGACAATGGCTATATGCAAATCAGCTCTGACCCTGTGCCTCATGGGAACAGTCCAGTCCGAACTACCAAGCCATGTCTTTCCCAGACCGGAATCAAGCATCCAAGGACCGGTTTCTGGCTATCAGCCTTCATCAGCCTGGATAGCTTGACTCCAGTGGTGTGGAGAGCCTGGGACTCACGTCTGAGCATCCCCAGCACACTCAGGGTGAAATTGCAAAAAACACAGTTGATGGACAGAATGTAGAACAATGTCATACATTCACCCCAGTACAAGGATCTGGGCCTAAATCCATCGTTTTTTTGCACTCCACACCACCCTGGGTTAGACAATGGCTATATGCAAATCAGCTGAGTCCCGTGCTCTCCATGCCACTGGAATCAAGCTATCCAGGCTGAAGAGGGCTGAAAGCCCGAAACCGGTCCTTGGATGCTTGTTTCCAGACCAGGGAGGACCTGGCTTGGCAGTTCGGGCTGGACTGTTCCCATGGGGCACAGGGTCAAGACTGATTTGCATATAGCTGGGTTCAAACTGGAAAGGCATGGTGAGCAAAAAAACGATGGATTTAGGCCCAGATCTCTGTACTGGGGTGAATGTATGACATTGTTCTGCATTCTGTCCATCACCTGTTGTTTTTGCTTTCTTCCATTAAAAACATTGAGACATAATCAACAGCAAACGTATGATTTCACAATAAATCTAAAAATAATTTTGCTTGAATCTCAGACTCAAAGAATTTAGTCTGGCCCTGGTGTATAATTTTACGTTTTCGACGGAAAAAGGAGAAAAACCTGTGCCCCTTTTGACTGAAAGGGGGCAATCAATTGATGGAGCTGCCACCTCCGTTCGACCGTGGCTGGACAAAAGTCCGGCCTCACAAAAAATTGACATCCTTTTCCTGACCTTTGCCTATCGGGCCTGGCTAAATCATAGATTTTATCTCTGGCTAAGAAGTTGTGCAAACAAATTAAGATAGCACGAGGTCTGTCATGTGCCCGCCCTGAGCGATGCTTTGGCTTAAAGGGAAAGCGGTGGGCATGTTGGATCTCCACCCGCCAGTCGCATTCGGTCAACTCTGGAAAAGCTTCTGAAAACAGATCGATAACAAACTGGCGAGTGTCTGTCCCCTCGGTACCCTCCGGGACCCCCAAAATTCTTAAGTTATTGCGACGTGCCAGGTTCTCAATGTCAACCAGCTTAGCTTGGATGTCTACCCTTTGAGACTGGATTTCATCAAGCGTAGATTTTTGAGTAACAATGTCATCCTCCAATGAAGAAATCCGGGTCTCTGCCTCCGTGACTCTGGTGGCAATGTCTGTGCAGGTCTTGATGACTCTACGCAGGGAATTTTGGACCCTACGACAAGCCCCCTGTGCTCGGGCACTTTCTTGCCTTGTCTCCTCTCGATGAGCAATTATGGTTTGATAAATAATATCTAGAGAAATTTCAGCCGGGGGTGCACCTTGGTTATTTTCCAGCATAAACGGTGCAAGTGCTTGGGAGGTAAGTTGAGCTGAAAAAGAATAGTCCCAGACTAAGGAGCCTAAATTAGCTCCAGAATCGTGAGGTGCCTTCCGAATTGTAGGAAGACCACTGGTCATGGCGATAGAATTCAGTACTTTGTTGGTGCGCCAGTCGCCCAAATCGCTGCCCTCATCATCAGTCCAATACATATCTAACCCATTATCGTCAACTGAAGATACCGCTGGCTCTGATAGTGAATAAAAATTGTCGCCATCCGTATCTGTTTCAGAGCTAGCAGATACTACCGGGAGCTGAGGGATTTGCATGTGAAAATTGGGTATAGAGACTGAGGGGACTACATCACCCAGAATCCCGCTTGTGTCTGAGCCCAAATCCAGCAACAAACTAATAGCTGTCCCAGCCCCGGGAAGAGCGTCTGAGGGCTGTTGTTGCTCAGCTTGATCAGTTTGTGCTAGCTGGTCACAACAGTATTTACCACGGTATTTTCACCACCAACTGCAGAGGAGGAAGAGTTTAGAAGAATTATAGCCTTACCGGCTGTTGCTGTAGTTGCTGTAGTTGATGTTGAAGTTATTGCTGTTAAGCCGGCAGCAGCATGCTCTGAAGTAACCAAGGGTAGAGCAGCAGGGCACTGGGGAGCCTTAGTAGACAAGCCTGCCCGGGTTTTAAACATTGCAGGAACCGGGGGTGTAGGCGGCTTTGTCTGTTTTGCAGTGGCCGCTCTTTTCAAAGTATCGCTAGATGGAACCGCAGCTGGCAATGACGTGGAACGCACATATGCCTGTGCGGTGACAGGAGCCGCCGCCGGGATTGCTCCGGTTTTAGACGCGGCTCGCGGTAAAGTTTTCACTTGATTCTTTGGGGGCATCTCTGCTGTGGTAAAACAATGTGCGATCCGGCCCGGCTGTCCGTGTGAAAACAGTGAAGCGCAGGAAGGCATCCGTCCAGATAGTTACACACCGGCAGACTTCCGCGCAGAAAGCCAAGACGATAACCACAGAGCCGCCAGAGCATCCTAGATAGTTTCGGCCGAGCAGGACAATATCAGAGCCTCATGGGTGCATGTGTAGCTGGCAGCGGTAAGGAGGGAGAGGAGAACGCCAACGCCAGCTCACTCGGCCCGAGTGCCGGCCGCCATCTTGCCTCCTACTTTCTTTGGTTCCACCTTCTCAGTCTTAGATTTGAAGAATGCCTTCTTTTCGATCCCTATTCATCCCGATAGCCGATATCTTTTCGGCTTCACTTTGAATAATAGATCGTACAGATTTTGTAGAGTTCCTCAAGGCTATACAGAAAGCCCAAGTATTTATAGCCAGGCTTTGAAAAGACAGCTCGATTCATTTGAATTGCCGTCTGGAGTGACTCTTATTCAATATGTTGATGATATTTTGTTAGCAGCAGATACACCTGAACAATGTGACGAGAGTACTCTCTCCCTGCTTTCTTTCCTTGCCAAGAATAATCACAAAGTGTCACAAAAGAAATTACAATATTGTAGACCGAAGGTGACCTACCTCGGTCATCTTCTGTCTAAGGAGGGACGTGCATTGACATCAGTTAGAATTCAAGCGATCCTAGACACACCAGTTCCCTCTACTCAGAAAGATGTTCGAGCTTTTATTGGTTTGACGTCCTTTTGTAGGCAATTGATATTAGGGTTTTCACACATCATAAAACCTTTTTTAGCCTTGTTGTCCAAAGATACGCCGACTCCCCTTGTATGGACAGATGAATGTCAGAATGCTTTCCATCATTTGAGACAGGCCCTTTGCTCTACACCAGTGTTAGGTACACCAGATTACACAAAGATTTGTATACTTTACGTACATGAGAAAGATGGATGCGCATTATCAGTTTTAGTGCAGACACACGGAGATAAACAGTGACCTTGTGCTTACTTCTCAGCAGTACTTGATCCCGTAGCACGAGGATTGCCTGGGTGTTTTCGAGCAGTTGCAGCAACAGCTGTGTCTATACGACAGAGTGAGGGGATAGTTTTGTCGCACAAATTGTTGGTGTTAGTGCCCCATGCGGTAGACGCCTTATTGAATCAGATGAAAACACAGCATTTAACTATCGTTCGTTTGACAGGATACGAGTTAACGCTGTTGGCGCCACATATTACACTGAAAAGGTGTGCCACTTTCAACCCTGCTACGTTGCTGCCATATCCTGTTTCTGAGCCCCAAGAGGAAGAACAACATGATTGTGTTTTTCTGACCGAAGAACAAACAAAGGGTCGCATTGACTTGCAAGATACGCCCCTTCCAGATGTAGATGGGGAACTGTGGGTTGATGGATCATGTTTGAAGTTGCCAGATGGTACAACTTCCGCAGCCTATGCAATCACGACATTTAAGACAGTGGTAGAAACAGCTCGTATACCAAAAAAATCGGCCCAAGCAGCTGAACTGATAGCTCTAACAAAAGCATATGAGCTTAGCGCTGGATTGTGAGTGAACATTTATACTGATAGCCGCTATGCTTTCGGAGTAGCACACGATTTTGGCCTACTCTAGAAGGAGCGATGATTTTTGACATCACATGGGTTGCAAATTATGCACGGAGAATTAGTACACGATCTCTTGAAAGCATTAATGTGCCAAAGAAAGTTGTGATAGTCAAATGTAGCGCACACAAGAAAGTGGCAGACAAAATAGGGCAAGGAAATGCTTTTGCAGATCCGTCAGCTCGTGAAACTGCAATGTTAAAGAATGCTTCTCCCATGTATGTGGTGAAATCGCAGGCTGAGCGATGGCATGATGCCAGAGACAAAATATTAGATATACAGAGTCTGCTTCTGAAGCAGAACTCAAACAGTGGTCTACAGAGGGAGTGTTGGATGATGAGGGCTGTTGGCGTTGCAAAAATATGGAGAGATGGAAATTGCCTGCCGCATACCTGCAAGCAATGGTCCAAATGACACATCGGCTGGCACATGTTGGAGCTCTCGCAATTACCAAATTGCTTGCACGAGTTTGGGAGTATCCTGAGATTGCCAGCACGGCCAAGAGAGTAGTACAAACCTGCTTGAAATGCTTACAGCATAATCCTGCCAAAGGGACATTCACTCCTAAAGGAGGGTTTGCTCCACCGACTGCACCATTCGAAGTACTACAGATGGATTACATCCAGCTTGAGCGCTGTAATAACCTGAAGTACGTCCTTGTGGTGGTGTGTGCCTTCAGTAAATGGATAGAGGCCTACCCCACGAAAGACAATACAGCGCTGATAACAGCTAAGGTGTTACTGAAGGAGTACTTCCCCAGATTTGGTGTTTGTAAATTTTTATGGAGCGACAACGGGCCCCATTTTGTGGGGAAGATTGTGGAGTATATCCTGAAAGGATTAGGAATAAAGCAGAAATTACATGCTGTGTTTCACCCGCAGTCAGCAGGTTTGGTGGAGAGGTACAATGCTACTCTGAAGTTGAAGCTAGCGAAGATCGTGGAATCCACGTCTTTGAAATGGCCGAATGCCTTGCCCTTAGCATTACTGTCTATAAGATCAGTACCACACTTCCGATCTGGCCTCACACCCTATGAGGTGGTGCTTGGAAGGCCAATGAATATTTGGGGCGTCCCTAAGCCACGCCCAATACATGATGTGCCTTGTATAATGATGAACGATTATTTGGCACGATTAACAAATATTTGCTTTCTATTCATCAACAGGTTCGAGAGGCTCTTCCAGACAAATCAACGGGTGAGGCTCACGATCTCCGACCTGGGGACCATGTTATGGTCGGGTCGTTTGAGAGGTCCAGCAGTCTAGAGCCGAGGTGGCGTGGACCGGAACAGGTCCTAGTGACAACACGAACAGCAGTGAGGGTGACAAATCGGAAGCGGTGGGTCCACGCAACACACAGCCGCCGCGTCTCTCCGGATTTGGTGAAACCTGCTGCACTGTCTGATTATCAAGACATATTGGATGCGGAAAAGAGTCCAGCCATCACGCCCAGCGAATCTGAGGAAGCCTTACCGGACCACACTGTTTCTGGTGCAGCAAAATATAATCTAAGATCAAGAAAAGCATTTGTTTTGTACAAGACTGGTTGAGTTACCGCCCTGGGGTTAGTGAAACGGATACCGAGAATGCCAAGGAGGGAATCGGTTCTGTCCAGTGTAGCGACACCCGTCTTGGGCCTCGGAGAAGAAAACAACGGCTGCCCCGGGTCTCAGCGCTCATTTTGTTTTTAGTTTTACTTCAATTATTTTGTTTTGAGACAGAGAATATTTACTATGGCGTCTAACATGATAAGAAATAAGAAGATCCTTGGTGCTGTAATTTTGATTTCTACAGTAGTGGCGATAGCGATAATAGCTTGGGTTGTAGAACGAATGGCCCCAGCGAGAGAATATTTACTTCTTACCGCTCCAGTTCCATCTGAACATTTTCATTTTACTCTACCTTATCATGAAGAGAAACAAAGACATGATCAATAGTTTCATTCAGATTCTTCACCGCACCCACAACATGACAAATACCACGAACTGTTGGGTATGTGGGATGTTGCCTGGACATCAAAAGAAAGGAGGAACTCCTCTTATTCCTCTTCCGTTTTCTCATAATGGTTCCTGCAATGCTTGGTATACGCTCTTGTTTTTCCCGACTCAATAAAGTTTGCCACAATGATAAAGATGCTCATCCACAAGCAGAAGGGACTAAACTTGAATGGGAAGAGTATCGACCAGACAATGTATCTTCACCACGTATTTTCACTAATCTAAGAGTTGTGAATATGTCTAGTTTATTTGTGATCACTGTTATTAAAGCGAAAGCAGATTTATGTGTCAGAAATAAAGGTATTATCCCAGTTGGTGATAGCAAATGTATAACAACGCTAGTATTTGATGCACCAAATAATGTTGCTTTTGTAACATCACTTACTTCATTTGCGGGGGTAAAGGCTATCACCGTCTTCCAATAGGATGGTCAGGAACATGTTATGTATCTTTTGTGTTACCCCCTGTGTTTATAGCCCCGCCTATGTACCACAACGATTTTGTGCTATATCATGATTTTATATTAAATAGAGTAAAGCGAACAATAGAGATTGGTGGCGTAGACCAGACAGACACCTCACTGCAGCAATATGTTTATTTTAATTTGTGCTTATTTTCGTTTGTGGGAGCATCCCTAAATAGTAGAAAAATAAGACGGCTAACACGCATTGTGGAAGCTGTAGCCAACCAAACTGCCCTTGCTCTAGGCAACCTTACTGAAGAACTTCAAATTGCCAGGATTGTGACGCTCCAGAACCGCATGGTTCTAGACGTTATGTTAGCTGATCATGGGGGTGCATGTCATATTATCGGTAGCATTTGTTGTGTGTTTGTACCCGACAACTCGCCCTCTGTGTATGGTGCCATCTCTCAACTGCACAAAATTGCTGCTGAAATACACCCCAAAAATGGTACATGGACATTCTCAAATTGGTTCTGGACTTTGCTTAGTACCTGGGGTTGGAAACTATTGACTATTTTATGTGTCATCATCGGAATATTCTTTATGCTCTGCTTATGTATACAATGTGGCCCAGCACTATGTTCTATATGTATCACTGCTTGCATTCCGTCCAGAAGAGCTATTGCCAAAAATGAGCAAATGATTAGTAAAGAAATAACAAACATAATGCTTATTAATATTGATGATGAGCACCCAGACTATTTCAGATATGAGGGTAGCTTCAGCTAAATGCTAAAAGGGCTGTCTGTCGTAGTTTGACAGCGATTGGATTAGCATTTGCTTCAGCTATGCCAGTTTTCCCTGTTAAATTGACTATGTTCTGGAGGCCATTTTGTATTCCCGGCCTCCATTTTAGTGAATGCGCTGCCTCGTGGTCAGCATGCCCTTTCGTCCTTCCTCTCTGCCAGATGACCACTTGGTCTGCCCAGCAACAGGCTATTTTTAGCTATTTTCAAGCTTGTTCATGCGCACTCAGGTCACATCTGTTGGCAGTGTTCCAAAAATGCCCTTATATGTACCTAAAATCGTCTTATGTGTGTACCGCCTATTTTTCAAACCCTTGTACGGGTATAAAAGAGCCATGTGCTCAATGTTCGGTGTGATACTTCTTGCATTACCGAAGGGTGCTGTTGGAATGTACCACCACTCCATGCGTCTTAATAAACTTGTCTTTTGTA
The DNA here is from genome assembly GCF_964261635.1 of Lissotriton helveticus. Taxonomy (NCBI): domain Eukaryota; kingdom Metazoa; phylum Chordata; class Amphibia; order Caudata; family Salamandridae; genus Lissotriton; species Lissotriton helveticus. The sequence goes on from NC_136058.1 coordinate 440,193,194, forward strand.
TTCCAGTTTCCGTGCCAATTTCTGTTTTAAGGTATCGTGAGTTTGCAGAATATGTAGGCCTGTTAAAACCCAACTACCGCAATTGGGAGTATATTTTTTAAGCCTGTTGGAAATGTACTTAGGGAAGGCATCTGACAGCGCCTTATATGTAATGCATCCAAGCTTAAAAACGCCGCGTTGGCTCACAGGGAGCCAGTGCAGTTTTTTCAAGGAAGGTTTGACATGCTGGCGGGTAGGAAGATGCAAAATTAATCTAGAAGCCTGATTTTGGATGAGTTGCAGGCGCTGTGTTTGATAAGCCGGGATACCCACATAAAGGGAATTAGCATAATCCAAATGGGATATTATGAGTGCTAGAACAACCAGAGTTAATGCTTCTGTAGAAAGGAATCTTTTTATTCTTTTTATTTTCCGCAGGAGACGGAAGCAGGCCGACACCACAGAGCTAATCTGAGATTGCATTGACAGGTCGTTACTAATCTTTATCGCCAAACCTTTTACCGTAGGGGTAGAGACAGGCGTGGAACCCAAACAGGGGGGCCAAAAATTAGAGCTCCATGGGTTACAGGCGCCACCTGTCAAAATCAACTCAGTTTTGTCGGGATTCAATTTCAACTGGTTCAGGCTCATCCAGTTGCTAATGTATGTCATGACAGACTGCAGATTGACCTCAGAAGCAGTAGTAGATTGTATGTTGAAAATAAGTTGCAGGTCATCTGCGTAGTTGAATGCCAAGACATCCATTTCCTGTAGTGCACAGATCAAAGGTTGCAGATATAAATTAAATAAGAGAGGCGAAAGAGAAGAGCCCTGAGGGACTCCACAAAGAAGTTTTCCTTTATGTGAACTGAAGTTGCCACTGTGCACCTGATGAAGCATTTGAATAAATGCATTATCAACATAGGTCTGTCAGTGTCTCTCCTTATGCGGTGCTAATGAAACAAACATATGCTCAGATGGGGATGGGGTAGTTCCCACTAAAATATGCACCGGACACACACGTATAGTCCTGGCAGAGAAAGGTGGGAGAGGGAACTTGGCAGGACGCTCAGCCGCAAAGAGTGGGAGGGGATATACTACCGGGCTCGACATTCTGCATACCATATGGGATTGACGGAGACCTTCACAAAAGTAGTGACATATTGGTACTATACTCCGGAGAGGCTACATGCACTAGATCGCCAACGAGAGGAGAACTGCTGTGGCCAATTAGGCACTCTGGTGCACTTGTTGTGGGAATGCGTACATATCCAACCTTACTGGACTCAGGTGCCGGCGGAAGTGGATAAGCATTTTGAGACAGAAATTCCGCGCTTTCCAGTTTATGTGCTCTTGGCTCTTCCTAACCCCCTAACTTACCCGCTAAAATCCCGTAGAGGCAGACAGATATCTATTGCTTTAGGCTCAGGGGTACAAAATATACTTACACATTGGTGCACTCCCAACATACCTTCCTTCGCGGGTTGGCTTCATCGACTGTGGCATGTCCTTGGGATGGAGAAGTTGACCCTTACGATGGCGGGAGAGGGATCTACCTATGATGAGCTTCGGCGCCCATTTCTGTCGCTCTTGGCGATGGAGTAAAGTAACATGCCCACGATATCTTAGATTGCTACGTCTTACAGAACCACGGAAGACGGATTGCTAAATGGGTCATCAGGGGGATAGCGTGGCAGGGAGGAAGGGGAGGGGGTTGGCGAAAGATAAGGGACACTGGACCAGGGGAGAGGGGGGTTTCTAAGGAAAGAGGGTTGTTTTGTTCCTTATTCTGCTTATTATTGTTTCCTTCCATATACATGCAACAAACTGATTCTGTCTGAAGCTGGGCTCGTGCCCTCAATTGACACTGTCCGGTTGTATTGCATAGATATTGCCTGGCACTAGCCAATTGTATATGGATATGCTTATGTGTTTAAAAATCAATAAAGACATTTGAACCATAAAATATGCAACGGATGCTGTTCCTCTAAATACCAAACCACCCGAGCAGCATTTTCATCACCATGAGGATAAACACTACCACCCCTACCTTACTTCCTGTTGACCACCCGGACCACCCATTACCATTCTGTCTAGGTGGTGGAACCATCAGGGGCTGTTCCTCTCTCATAATTAGATGGCCACAAGGGAGCATTTTCAATAAAACTTCAATAAAACTTCAAACAACCTATACGTACTATAAGGATAAAAAATGTTCACAGGCTAGAGCCACTATTGTAACTACATTATCAGAGGGAACAAAAGCAAAATCTTCTTTCCAGTGTCCATTTAATGACCCTGCACTGGTAGACTCCTATTGTTCACCAGGCGTAGGTGCAGTTGAGTACTGGCGTTGGAGCTGCTCGCTGAGCTCGTATTCTGAACTCAAAAGTCTCTTCTTGCAGGATAGGGCACCCCTCCCTCCTTGGAGGATACCCTCAATGAATCCTGTCCAGTGTTCACACACAGTGCACCAATGACGTTCGTTCTACTCTAACAGGCACCTTAGGCACAGCACCTGTGCCCTAAATTCAAGTCCTTCACTAGCTCCTAAACTGTTCAGCTGTTGTCCCGTTCTTCTTCCGGGCCTTAAGTTATACCCGGTTACACTTGACACTGTGTCATCAGCAAAGAGGGGTAGGAACTCAGGGTCAGGCAAAGATCTGGGCTCTGAAACAGGCGCTTTGGGGGCAGAGTGATCTGAGGCAGCCCTTATCTCCTTAGGAACTGCTTTAAGCAGGACTGTGTCAATCTCCTCATCCGTCTGCGCCCCCCTTAATCGAGCATTAGTGAAAGGAACAAATCGGGGCACCTGCCCATATTCTTGATCAGGAATGCCGTCGCTGACTCAGCGGTCATATGGAAGTGAGAGTGGCACTCTCTTTACGTGGCTTCCGTACACCCAGTGCTTCCTTACTTACACATTTACTGAGGAGCGGGTGGCAAGCAAGACGTTAAGTGGGCATTTCCACCACGGTTCCAGACTTTTCTTCTTCTGAAAATTCTTGATCATTACATAATCGCTGGGCTGTATGCAGTGCCCGGGCCCATCTGGTACTGGTCGCAATGTGGCATGCACCTGTTGGTGAAGAGAGCGGAGATCTTTAGACAACTCATATAAATAATCTAGAAGCAAGAGATACTCTATCTCAGAAAAAATGGAATGCCCCCAATATTAGCAGGGTGCTCGAAAACCACTTCATAGGGCGACAATCCTACTCGGGAATGTGCAGTTGCTCTAGTAGATAACAGGGCTAGGGGAAGCGCATCTGGCCATCGCAATCTTGTACTTTCTTGAATTGTTGCCAGTTTCAGTTTGAGTACCATTGTACTTTTCAACCAGGCATGCTGTCTGAGGGTGGTTCACTGCATGAAACTTCTGTGTAATCTGTAAACCCTTGCACTCCAATTCAATCACGTTAGCATTAAAGTGACTTCCGTTATCACTCCAGATCACGCAGGGCAATCCGTAGCTCGGGAAGTACTCCTTTAAAGGGGCCTTCACCACAGCTGTATTCTCTTAATAAGGTAGGACTCAATCCATTTACTGATTACGCAGACCACCACTAACACGTACTTCAAATTATTGACTTGTTCCATTTCAATATAATCCATTTGAAGGTCATCAAATGGGAAGGAAGGTGGGGCAAAGTTACCAGTGGGCGTAGGAATGCCTTTTCATGAATTGTGCTCCAAACAAATAATACAAGTCTTCCTAGGTGCTGAGCTACCTTGCTAATATTATCATTTTGCCATATAGGGTCTAACAATTTACATATTCCTTTACTGCTAATATGTGCTGGACCATGGGCCATTGTAACAACAGGAAGTGCATAGGAAGTAACCATTGCTGCTTTCCTGACAAATCAATCCAACACTCATTTTCGTCCAATCGGCCTGTATCAACCGCCTGCGCACCTAGACAACATCTACGACAACGACACCATCAAGATCATGAACATCGTCCTCTCCGGATCCCCGGAAGACCCCTGCCCACACCAAATCTACAACAAAACCAGCAGCCCCATCGCACCCCACCTTCGGAAAACCATCGACACCTCCTTCGAGACAGCGACCTTCCCGGAGAGCTGGAAGCACGCAGAGATCAACGCCTTACTAAAGAAACCCAAGGCGGACCCCAAGGACCTCAAGAACTTCCGGCCCATCTCCCTGTTCCCATTCCCAGAGAAGGTCATCGAAAAGGCTCTCAACATACAACTGACCAGCTTCCTTGAAGAGAACAACATCCTGGACTCATCCCAGTCAGGGTTCCGAGCAACCACAGCACCAAAACTGCCCTCATCACCGCCACCGACAACATCAGGAACATGCTCGACAACGGAGAAAACACGGCCATCATCCTCCTGGACCTGTCAGCCTCTTTCGACACAGTCTGCCACCGCACACTAAGAGCACACCTCCACAATGCTGGTATCCAAGAGAAGGCCCTGGACTGGATCACCTCCTTTCTCTCCGGGTCAACCCAGAGCGTCAGCCTCCCCCTCTTCCCCTCTGAAGCCACCAAGATCATCTGCAGCGTACCCCAAGGCTCATCTCTCAGCCCAATGTTTTTCAACGTCTATATGGCACCACTCGCCCACGTCGCCTAACAGCACGACCTAAACATCATCTCCTACGCCGACGACACCCAGCTGATCCTCTCGCTCACCAAGGACCCCCACACTGCCAAAACAAACTCCACAAAGGAATGAAGGCCATCGCCGACTAGATGAGGAACAGCCGACTGAAGCTGAACTCGGACAAGACGGAGGTCCTCATCCTCGGCTCCACCCCCTCGTCTTGGAACAACTCCTGGTGGCCGACGGCACTAGGAGCACCCCTACACCCACCAACCACGCACGAAACCTAGGGGTCATCCTCGACTCCACATTCTCCATGACAAAGCAGGTCAACACCGTCTCCTCCTGCTTCAACATTCTCCGCATGCTTTGCAGGATCTTCAAGTGGATCCCCAACGAAACTAGAAGGACGGTCTCCCAGGCCCTCATCAGCAGCAGACTGGACTAAGGCAACGCACTCTACCCAGGAGCCCCAGCCAAACTCCTGAAACCACTCCAATGCATCCAGAACGCCTCAGCATGCCTGATCCTCGACATCTCCCATCGCAGCCACATCACACCCCACCTGAAAGACCTGCACTAGCTCCCCATGAACAAGAGGATAACCTTTAAGCTCCTCACCCATGCACACAAGGCACTCCAAGACACCGGACCAGCGTACCTCAACAGATTGCTCAGCCTCTACAATCCCGCCCACCAGCCCCGCTCCGCAGACCATGCCCTCGCCACCGCCCCCTGCATTCGAAGAATGACCGCCGGTGGCAGATCATTCTCCCACCTCGCCTCCAAGATTTGGAACACCTTCCCCATCCGCCTACGGAAAACCGAAGACCTTCTAAACTTCAAGAGACTCCTCAAGACCTGGCTCTTCGAACAGTAGCAGCACCCCCCCCCCTAGTGCCTTGAGACCCTCAAGGGTATGTAGTGCGCTTTACAAATGCTATGATTGATTGATTGAAGCCTGGCCTGGGCTTCAATCATTTTAGACTTTGCGGCCATTTCGTACTCTGCTGGTCACCCATGTGTCACCCCGACCTCGCTATCATCCCCCAGCGCTCTGACCAAGCTTGAACAAATGTACTGGGGTGGTAAAACCTTGTCATCATGACAAAGCCCCGGAGTCCCTTCCCGCACCAAACCTGTTTTTCCTTTCATCCTCCATGCACGGGAAGCTCTTTTGATAACCTCCTTCACCGCACCTGGCTACTCAAGCTGATCCCAGGCACTAACCAACCCCTGTGGACATGGTTTATTACTCACACACTGCAGGGCTTGTTTCACTGACAAAGGGGCCTGATTTAATCAATGACACGAACCCTTAGATCTGACCGATCCCACGTATTTTTAGATCCTGTTGGAATGTCCAGCTGCGAGATAACGATCATCTGTTAGATCTGGGTGGGGGGACAATTGCTGCTGGGTTTGTGTGAGAACCTGTCTGAGGCGGGGATTCCAAGGATGTTTTACCATGCTAATAAACTGATGCAATGTGTATAAAAGACCGAACCACAGAGATGCCGTTAGAGCACCTCCCGACGACATCCCGGTGTCTGAGTTGATGTGTTCTCCTCTGGGGTAATAAACCTGTTTCTTGCCTTCCAGTTCCCAGCACCCGCCTCGTTATTTTGATAGATATCTATAAGGTGAATAAAAGGTGTTTTGCGCCGGGCAGCATCGGTGGTCTCAGGAGATTCGCTGCTTTTCACAATTGGCGCACCAACGTCGGGGTCCATCAGCGACACGTGGGTCCGGTAGAGTGGTCCTAACGAAGGAGTGAACATCTAACAATTGGGGTATACCTGCCTAAAAGAGACCCTCGTCTGGCTGCCGATCAACTGAAAATCATCGGCTCCGAACGGACCTCTCTCGAGTGACCTGCGGTCCTGACTGGGACCTTAGAGGAACGCCGCACTGATTGTTGGAGTAAGAGGACAAACGGGCGCTGGAAGGGGAAGGCGAAGAACTGTCCATACGGTCCTGGTAAGGTCGTTAAAAATTGGCTTTAATTTATTTGATTGATTGATTGTTTGAATAGTTTAATCGAATACTAGTATTCCCCTTTAAAGTTATTTGAGACATTCCCTGCTTGCAAACAACAGAGAAGAAGGAATATTCTCTCTCTTTGCAGACAGCGATGGACAGGTAGTGCGGGCTTTTTGCCTAAAATTGATTGTTTGAGATATTCGCTATGACCTTTAATACGTCATGCCTGGTTTCTCTAGATTGTTTGGTAATTGTTTTGGACCGGACTGTTTATTAGAGGTCAGTCATCCGGCACCGCCGGAAGGCACGCCTAATAAGGACATGTACGTAAAATATGGATTAACCACTGTAGCTTATAGTAAACTATGGCATAAACCCACTAGGAAGGACCGGGAAAATCAGTGGCCACTGACGGGATCTTTCGACCCCGATACAATGGAAACGCTAAAAATAGCTGTTCACAAAAAGAAAACTACGCCAGCCATGCTTGACAGTTTTGGTTTGTGGCAGAAAGAAGCAGCCCAATGAAAGAAAAGAAACAAAGCCAGATTTGACAGAGAGATGCTAAAATCAGCTCACAAAGCTTGTAAAAAGTTAGAAGAAGACATAAAAGGAAGAGAAACTGATAGAAATTAACAAGAGTCAAAGATTTCAGGTCAATACCCTGTTAGAACGCCCTCGACTCTTTACCCCGAGTTACCAATGAAACAAAAAGTAAATAACGATTTGTTATTAGGTCCTCCGATCATCTACATGCCACCTCCTTATGCCCCCATTCATCCTGTAGTACAACGTCAGGAATCCCAAAGCATAGTCGAAGGCAGCACCATTGCTTGTCTCTGCACCGACCGAGTCTCTTGTGCCTAATGCCTCATCAAAAGACGCGTCAGTAGGAGTTGAATCAAAAGAGAAAGGGTTGCCGAGGATCCCACGATAAAGTAAAAACGAACAAGCAGGCATCGATAAAATAGTTAAAACACTTGAAGATAGGAAAGAGACCGAAGAGTATATAACCAACATGTGTATTTGTATGTATTTGAGCTTGTAAAGCGCACTGCTACCCGTCCGCAGGTTTCCTGGCGCTGTATAACTCTGGGGAACCCGTCCTGGCATTCCCTGTGGGATGGTCGCTGCTGGGAGTCCCCAAGGTGGAGCCAGGCATCCCCGGAAGGCCGTTGTGGAGATTAGGTAAGCTAATGCCCAGAGTTGCCGAGTGGAACCCCTGATTAGAGTAAGCACCAAAGCGAGAATTATCGAGTCCGCTGACCCAAGTCCATGACCCTGCCGCGTCGGGAATTGAACCCTGGTCCCGGGCCGACTTCTGCTCCCGGGTCTGCCGCCTCTAACCAGTGAGCCACACTACTCCAACATATGCAACTCCTATGTCGAAAACCACAAGCGACACTTCATTGTACGTCTCTGTTATCACATTCTCACAGCTTACGAAGAAAAGTACAAGGATGTAGATCCCGGACGACTAATGTCTCTTTATAGGAAAGTAGATACGGGAGATGAAAATGACTGTGATGTGGCGGAACTCTTCTCGTACACACTAGAGGTATTCCGCCATCTCATAGAACAAGGACTGGCAGTTAAGGACAAGACATCTATAATGACAGGGCCCCCGATAGAAAAACCAGTTAACATGATGCCAATAAAGGAGGCTGCCCCTTATTGGGTCCCACCTAGAGGACAAGGGAACAATGATGATATAAACCATAAGGACGCTAAAGGAAGTATGGTCTACAATTGGGTATATCAGCCATGGGACAGACAGGACATTCTAACATTCCGTAAATCTTTGCCGGATTTACGTAAAAATCCCACCGCATTTTACACAGAATTAGGTACCGCTCTGGGATCAACCATCATGACACTCGCCGACATCGACGTATTCTTCGGGCTATGTCTGCCAGCGGATGTGTGGAAACAAATTAGGAAAATAGACCACACCGAGCTGCTCGGCCACACCTGGGAACAACTCAGTGTTCTAGACAAGCAGCGAAACCCTGGTCAGAAACCGCTAAAAGCTATATGACCTCCCCGACAAGATAGTACAGAAAGTAAAAACTATGATCCCGGAGAAAAAGATCGACTGGTCCATTGTAACCGCGTGCCGCCAGAAACCACAAGAGGATGTCTCGGAGTATTTCTCCAGATTCGAAACAGTGTTCTCCAATTACAGCGGACAAGACATATCCACCGCAACCGGACACCACTTGTTTGTACAGAATTATGTTAAGGGACTGCTACCGGAAGTATCGCAGAAGCTGCAGACCTGCGAAAGCAGCTGGGCAGCCTCTAAACCAGCGGCCATCCTCCAGCAGGCCCAGTAGTATGAACACCAGAAAAATTAAATTGATAGGGCTACAGAAAAAAAAAGAAGGGCTTGAAGGAAAGGGTAATGATAGCGCAGCTTCAAGGGGTGAATACAGGAAGGGAGCAATATAAGGGAGGATACCAGCAGAATACCCCTAGGGTGCAGCTGCCCAGAAGTAGCAACACCATATACAGGAGATCAAGATTTAGGACAGGATCAATGCGCATTTTGTAAGGAGTACGGACACTGGAAATCCCAATGCCCGATTCTGCTAGGAATTGGTAGGGTCAGAGGGGCGAGGGAAATAGTAAGCATATAGAAATGAAGTGGACGTGGGAGAGGTTACACAAATGAAGCTAGCGAGGAAAGGCCAGGAAGAGCGAACGCATTTGACCATCTCAGACAATCAATACCAACAGTCAGATTACGACAAGACGTATGACTTTGCGTAGGACAGCCAAGGGCAAGGGAGGCATCCAGTTGAGCTCTATGTTGATCAGCAAGGCCCTTATGTTACCGCAAAGGTTCTGGGCACAGAGTCGTAATTTTTGGTAGACACAGGAGCAACACGTAGTGCACTATCCAAACGACTGATTCCAAGGGCACCCTGGTCTGGCTCACATGTGACTTCAATAGGATTTGACGGTATGCCCTCCACCAACCCTTTGTCCAGACCGATCCCTTCTAATCTTGAAAACAATATTATCGACACGACATTCCTTCTCTCCTCCTTTCACCCCAGACACCTTATGGGTTTCGATCTGTTGAAATATTTCCGTGCAACTATCAGATGTTCACCGGACGGGGTACGGGTCATCTTATATGACAACCACCAACACCCGAGAGATAATCCTTCCCAACACATGTATCCCATTTCCGAGACAGACACATCCCTACTGGACACTTTGCCATTACATCTGTGGGCTAGGGCTGATTCAGACGTAGGACGAATGTTGATTGACCCAATACAAGTGACAATACGACAAGATGCAACTTTACCGATGTTAGAAAGGAGAACCCGGGGGCGGCAGAAGGTGTCTGACTGACCACCCCGAGGTCTACCCCTCCTTCAGAGAAGGCACCGAGCGGTGTCAAGGGGCCTCCAACGTGGGGCCCCTCTTCTAGAATCGTACAACAGAGTAACTACACCACTACAAAAGTACACAACACGTAGATAGAGTTTTCAAGCTTTATCTGGCAATAAGTATCGTTTCAATATGTACAGCCGATCCTGGGACCGGGAAAGTCTCGTGACAAGGGGTAAGGTAGCGGGACAGTCTTATAGATGGTCGGTGGTAAGGAGACCCTACGCACAGCTCTCAATCCTCGAGCTGGGGGGTTCCGCAAGGATGGGCCGCGGCAGCGCCAGCAGACTCTCAGGTGGTTCAGCGAGGGTGGACCGCGGCAGCGCCAGCAGGCTCCAAGGTGGTTACAGCGAAGATGGACCGCGGCAGCGCCAGCAGGCTCCAAGGTGGTTACAGCGAAGATGGACCGCGGCAGCGCCAGCAGGCTCCAAGGTGGTTACAGCGAAGATGGACCGCGGCAGCGCCAGCAGGCTCCAAGGTGGTTACAGTGAAGATGGACCGCGGCAGCGCCAGCAGGTTCCTGGTAGAGCAGCAAGGTGAGTTCGTCTCAGGGTCAGTCGACAGCGTCAGCAGGGCTTCTCGACTCCGGGATACAACTGTCGTCCTACTCCGGAGCTGGCCCAGATATAGGTCTGGAGTTCTTTGATGTCCGGACCCTCTCGCCTGGAGGTCAGAGGGGCCGGGATGATGGTGTCCAGACACCCAGCAGGGGGGTGGAGCCAGCGCCCAGGGAGGCCGGAGGGCGGTCGATACCAGGCGTCCGGGGATGGTTGGAGAGCCATCGAAACTCCCCTCTCCTTGTCTCTGGTTGAGTGGCCACTCTACCACCCGGAGGTTCTTGGTGCCTCGATGGCGGGCTCGCTGGGGCCGTGGTCGTGGCTGGGCCGGGACCACGTGTCTGTGACGTGATGGGCCCAAGATGGCGTTGGGCCTGGAATGTGGGTCCGCGGTGGCCACCGGACTGGTAACGCTGGGGCGGCCCAAGGGTGCCGTGTCAGTGGTGGTGGGCCGCCGGGTGGCGGATCTGGTGGTTTGCGGGTCGTGCAGAGGTGTGCCCAGGGCCGACCCGGGCTGGGTGGAGGGCCGATGTCGTCCGGGGCCCGCCATGCGGGAGGGGTAGGACCACGCCACGAGGCCGGGTCCAACACACGTCCCCTCCAGCTGAAGGCAGGGGAGAGTCACCCATCTTCTTGGGGATTCTCCTCGCCAAGGCGGAAGGATCTGGAGAGGCCGTCAGCGTTGGCGTGGTCGTTGCCAGGGCGATATTCCACGGTGAAGTTCATCCCTGGAAGGGAGATGGACCAACGCAGCAACTTCGGGTTCTCGCCCCGCATCTGCATCAACCACCGCAGGGGCCGGTGGTCGGTCTGTACTCGGAAGTGGGTGCCGAAGAGGTAGGGCCGGAGCTTCTTTAGGGCCCATACGACGGCGAAGGCTTCCCTCTCGATGGTGCTCCATCGTTGTTTTCTGGCCAGCAGGCGCCGGCTGATGAAGGCTACCGGACGGTCGACTCCGTCAGAGTTCATTTGGGAGAGGACGGCCCCAACGCCATGTTCCGAGGCGTCCGTTTGGACGATAAACTCTCGGCTGTAGTCGGGGGCCTGGAGCACCGGGCGGTGCACATGGCAGTTTTGAGGGTCTCAAAGGCTACTTGGCACTCGGGGGTCCAGTGCACCTTCGGGGGTAGTCTCTTTGAGGTTAGTCCTGTGAGGGGCCCCACAATGCTCCCATAGTCTTTTATGAACCGCCGATAGTATCCCGTGAGCCCCAGGAAGGCTTGGACGGCGGTCTGGGTGACGGGGGGTTCCCAGGCCTGGATGGCATTGATCTTGGGTCGAAGGGGAGCCACTTGGCCACTCCCCACTTGGTGTCCCAGAGAGGTCACGGACCCTTGACCGATCTGGCACTTGCTGGCTTTTATTGTTAGTCCGGCCCGTTGGAGGGCCGTCAGGACCTTCCAGAGGTGGGACAGGTGTTCATCTCACTGAAGGCTGTACACTGCAATGTCGTCGAGATAGGCGGCACTGAACTCTTCCAGCCCCGCCAGCACCCTATTCACGAGTCTCTGGAAGGTGGCCGGGGCGTTTTTCATGCCGAAGGGCATCACTTTGAACTGGTAGTGGCCATCCGGGGTCGAGAAGGCGGACCGTTCCTGGGCTCCTGGCGTGAGGCCGATTTGCCAGTATCCGGCCGTGAGGTCGAAGGTGCTGAGGTACCTGGCGGCTCCCAGGCGATCGATCAGTTCATCCGCCCTGGGGATGGGAGGGGCGTCGGTCCTGGTGACTGCATTCAGCCCCCGATAGTCGACACAGAACCGCAGCTCCGGGGGCACTCCGGGGGCGGCGGCCTTAGGGACCAGGACGACAGGACTGGCCCATGGACTGTCTGAGGGTTCGACTACCCCTAGGGCTAGCATTTTGGAAACTTCGGCTTGGATGCAGGCCCGGACTCGGTCGGGGACTCGGTAGGCTCGGTGCTGCACGGGCGGACTATCCCCAGTGTGAAAGTAGTGAACGCACCACTGTGTGACCCCGGGGGTGAGGGAAAATAAGTTCGCAAATTGACCCAGCAGTTTCTGGCAGTCCTGGCGCTGTTTGGGGGTCAGCGTGGGAGAGAGGGGGACCCCCTCGACCGAACCATCTTTCTCGGAGGTACTCAGGAGGTCTGGTAGAGGCTCGGAGTCGTCCTCTGCTCCGTCATCGGTGGCCAACAACAGGCTCAGTTCGGTGCGGACAAAGTGGGGCTTGAGCCGGTTGGCGTGTAGGACCCGGAGGGGGTTACGGGGGGACTCCATGTCCACTAGGTAGGTGACGGGGCTCTTGCGCTCCACCACACGGAAGGGCCCGGTCCATTTGTCCTGGAGGGCGCCGGGGTCGACTGGGGACATGACCCAGACCTGTTGGCCCGGCTCGAATTCAATGGACGAGGTGTTTTCATCATACCAGCGCTTCATCTCCTCTTGACTGGCTTTTAGGTTGGTTTCGGCCAGTTCCCGGAATTTCCGAGTCTGGTTCCGGAGAGTCAAGAGGTATCGGAAAACATCGGGCGGAGCATCGGAGGGGGCCAGCTCCCAGCCTTCTTTGACCAGGCTGAGGGGGCCTCGCACAGGGTGTCCATATAATAGTTCAAAGGGGCTGAACCCCAAGGACTTCTGGGGTACCTCCCGGTAGGTGAACAGGAGGCACGGCAGCAGAACGTCCCATTTGCGCTGGAGTGGTTCTTCCAGGCCCTTGATCATTCCTTTCAGGGTCCTATTAAACCGCTCTACTTGTCCATTCCCTTGAGGGTGATACGGGGCGGTTGAACTTATATGCGACCCCGCACTGTTGCCATAGGGACCGCATATATTTTGATATAAAGTTTGTGCCCCGATCACTTATGACCTCTCGGTGGAAGCCGACTCTAGAGAAGATCCCCATGAGCGCTCGCCCCACTACGGGGGCTGTGATAGTCCGGAGAGGGATAGCTTCTGGGTAGCGGGTGGCATGGTCCACCAGGACGAGGATGAAGCGGTGCCCCTGAGAGGTTGGAGGATCCAGGGGCCCCACGATGTCGATCCCTACTCGCTTGAAGGGAGTGGTCACCACGGGAAACGGTTGGAGTGGGGCTTTGATTTTCCCCCCACTCTTTCCACTGGCTTGGCAGGTCGGACATGTTCGGCAGTGGTTGTACACATCGCTGCGCATCTTCGGCCAATAAAAGTGGGTCACCAGGCGGCTGTAGGTTTTGTCCTGCCCCAGGTGCCCAGCGAGGGGCACATCATGTGCCAGATTTAAGAAAAAGTCCCTGAAGGGGAGGGGACGACTAGCACTCGGCCGGCCCCCAGCTCGGCGATTTTCTGTTCGCTGTATAGGAGGTCCTGGTCCCAATAGACCCAGTGGGACCCCGAGGGGGTTCCTGTGGCTTGGGTGGCGGCTTGTTGTCGGAGTCCCTCAAGGGAAGGACAGGTCCTTTGTTCCTGACGGAACTGTTCACGGGTGGGGCCCCCTTCTTGGCGCCACTGGGCTAGTTCGGGAAGGGGCCCGAGCTCGGAAAGTTCTTCATGGCCGGGGCCCCGCGGCCCCAGTTCGGGTTCGGTTGTGGCCGTGGCGGGTGGCGGAGGTGCCGGCCATTCCGGTTCTTCGGGCATATCGTCTTCGGTGGGGACGGCGTCCCGGGTGGACATGGATCGGGTCGTTACGCAAACCCATTCAGGAAGGCCTAGCATCCCCAGGTGCTCTCTTCGTTCGATTTGTGCCCAGGGGGAACTTTCCAGGTCGTTCCCTAGGAGGCAGTCTACTGGGGCATCATCTCGGACGGTGACTTTCAGTATGCCGGACACTCCTCCCCACTCGAAGGGGATGCGGGCCATCTGGCACAGGCTCTCGGAATTGTCCGCTGACCGTACAGGGCACAGAACGTGTGGCAAGATTTGGTCTGGGGTCACCAGATGGCAGCGGACGGCAGTTATGCTGGCCCCCGTGTCGCGGAGAGCCTCGGCCCGGCGTCCGTTGATGGTGACCCACTGGCGGTACTTCTGGGTGTTGATCGGGATCTGGTCCCGAGGGATCATGTCTTTGTCGCCCAGGGAGGCGAGGCACATGGCCGCGGACTCCCATTCTTCTGGTTCCATAGGGACCTCTTCTTCTTCATCTCTTTCTTCGCTTAGAGCGGCTGCAGTGATTTGTCGACCGGGGGGACCGGTGGGGCCGGGCCGTTGGTTCATGGGGCAGAGAGGATCATTGGCATAGTGACCCAGCCGTTGGCATCTGTGGCACGTAACGTTGGGGCGTGGTCCCGGTCAGGCTGGAGGGGCCCCCTTCGGGCCGGAGGCTGGGGTAGCGGAGGCGGGCGAAGACCCCGGCAGGAGGTCTCGGCCTCGGCTGATGCCCGACCCGCTGCCTCGCGGCCGGTGGTTCCCCGGGGACCCTCGTCCGTATTCTCCTGTGGTGTTCCTGTGGACACGGGTGCTCGCCCACCGATCTGCCTCGACCGCTAGTTTTCGCGGCTCGGTCATCTTGCTGTCGAGGAGGTGTTGTCGTAGTTCAATGAAGCAGTTGTTGGAGAGGTGCTCCCATAATATCAGGTCGACCAACTGCTGGTAGGTAGTGACCTGACTGCCTTTGACCCACCCCTCGAAGGCTCTGCTAAAAAAGTTCACATATTCCACCCAAGTTGTACCGGGGATTTTTTTACAGTCTCGGAACCTCTGCCGGTACATCTCGGGGGTGAGTCAGTGGCGTGTGAGTAGGGCCGTTTTCATGTGTTCTTAGGAAATCATTTCGGTGTCAGGGAGTTCTAGCAGGGCGTCGCTCCCTTCGTTGACGAACTTTCCCCACAGGCCGGCGCCCCAGTCCTTCAGGGGCACCCGATGGGCGGTCATGGCCACCTCGTAGGCTTTGAACCACTGCTGGATGTCGTCGTTCTTGTAGTATTCTTTGACTACATATTTCGGTAGGTGAACCTTGGTGTCCACGGGAGGGGCCGAGGTCTTGGCCCCGGCTGCGCTATCTTCGTTTAGCTTGGCTTTGATTTCGAGTTCTTTCAGGCCTCGTTCGTGTTCATAGGCTAATCGTTTTTCTTCGAGGTCACGTTGTCTTCGTTTTTCTTCTAGATCCCCCTCCAGCCGTAGTTGCTCGAGGGCTATCTTTTTCTCCGCTAGCTGGAGTTCTCCGTCTAACCGGAGTCGTGCAAGTTCCAGTTTGTGTAGTCGGTTGCGCTCTCGTTCTCGAGCGTCTTCATAGATGAGGTCCGCGTTTAGGGTTGTGGTTCTTTCCCCCGTCGGGGGTGCGCTGGTTTCCGGTTGTCCATTTGGGCTATTCTCCTCTTGGGGTGGCCTGTCTCGGTTTTCCACCCAGGCTTGTAGGGCCTATTTGAAGTCCTCTTTTGTGCTCAGGCCAGTGGTGGCGATACCCATATCTTTACAGAATTGTTTTAGTTCTTTGTGGCTGTATTCTTCCATCTTTTCTTTCTGGAATTCGACAGGTGGATTTGTTCCTTGGGTCGTCATGGTCTCAGTGTGCTTTTTCGCTGCAGCGGGTAGATTCCTCTCTGTACGATTTTGCGTGGGCTCGGATCGCAGCGCCTGCCACCAATGTTAGAAAGGAGAACCCGGGGGCGGCAGAAGGTGTCTGACTGACCACCCCGAGGTCTACCCCTCCTTCAGAGAAGGCACCGAGCGGTATCGAGGGGCCTCCGACGTGGGGGCCCTCTTCTAGAATCGTACAGCAGAGTAACTACACCACTACAAAAGTACACAACACGTAGATAGAGTTTTCAAGCTTTATCTGGCAATAAGTATCGTTTCAATATGTACAGCCGATCCTGGGACCGGGAAAGTCTCGTGACAAGGGGTAAGGTAGCGGGACAGTCTTATAGATGGTCGGTGGTAAGGAGACCCTACGCACAGCTCTCAATCCTCGAGCTGGGGGGTTCCGCAAGGATGGGCCGCGGCAGCGCCAGCAGGCTCTCAGGTGGTTCAGCGAGGGTGGACCGCGGCAGCGCCAGCAGGCTCCAAGGTGGTTACAGCGAAGATGGACCGCGGCAGCGCCAGCAGGCTCCAAGGTGGTTACAGCGAAGATGGACCGCGGCAGCGCCAGCAGGCTCCAAGGTGGTTACAGCGAAGCTGGACCGCGGCAGCGCCAGCAGGCTCCAAGGTGGTTACAGCGAAGATGGACCGCGGCAGCGCCAGCAGGCTCCAAGGTGGTTACAGCGAAGATGGACCGCGGCAGCGCCAGCAGGCTCCAAGGTGGTTACAGTGAAGATGGATCGCGGCAGCGCCAGCAGGTTCCTGGTAGAGCAGCAAGGTGAGTTTGTCTCAGGGTCAGTCGACAGCGTCAGCAGGGCTTCTCGACTCCGGGATACAACTGTCGTCCTACTCCGGAGCTGGCCCAGATATAGGTCTGGAGTTCTTTGATGTCCGGACCCTCTCGCCTGGAGGTCAGAGGGGCCGGGATGATGGTGTCCAGACACCCAGCAGGGGGGTGGAGCCAGCGCCCAGGGAGGCCGGAGGGCGGTCGATACCAGGCGTCCGGGGATGGTTGGAGAGCCATCGAAACTCCCCTCTCCTTGTCTCTGGTTGAGTGGCCACTCTACCACCCGGAGGTTCTTGGTGCCTCGATGGCGGGCTCGCTGGGGCCGTGGTCGCGGCTGGGCCGGGACCACGTGTCTGTGACGTGATGGGCCCAAGATGGCGTCGGGCCTGGAATGTGGGTCCGCGGTGGCCACCGGACCGGTAACGCTGGGGCGGCCCAAGGGTGCCGCGTCAGTGGTGGTGGGCCGCCGGGTGGCGGATCTGGTGGTTTGCGGGTTGTGCAGAGGTGTGCCCAGGGCCGACCCGGGCTGGGTGGAGGGCCGATGTCGACCGGGGCCCGCCATGCGGGAGGGGTAGGACCACGCCACGAGGCCGGGTCCAACAACCGAAAGTACCGCAGTACAAGATATCGCCAGAGGGTGAGAAAGCACTGACCGAAATCATATACTCACTGGTAGAGGCAGGGGTGGTAGAAGAGGTAGTGAGCAATGTTTGTAACAGTCCTATTTTGCCGATCATAAAGAGACAGGGAGAGGGAGATGGGAAAGCCTACCGCTTTATCATCGACCTGCGGGAGATAAACAAAATTGTAGTGCCACAGTACCCAGTAGTTTCTGACATCACCACCATCCTGACCCTAATTCTGTCCACTGATACCACTTTCACCGTCATCGATCTCAAAAACGCCTTCTTCTCCATACCTATTCACCAAGACAGCTGCTACCTTTTCGTATTTACCCTAAGATCCCACTCATATAGATTTTGTAGAGCACCCCAGGGATACACAGAGAGCCCGAGTATCTATAGCCAGGCGCTCAAAAGTCAGTTGGACGCCGTACAATTGCCAGACGGGGTGGCGTTGATACAATATGAAGACGATATCCTTCTAGCAGCAGACACCACTCCAATAGCCGTCCCGGCCACCATCCAACTACTACATTTCCTTGCAGAAAATGGTCACAAAGTTTCCCGAAAGAAATTGCAGTTCTGCAAACCACAGGTAACCTATTTAGGTCACCTCTTATCGAAAGAAGTGAGGAAACTCACACCCGACAGGATCCAGACAATACTAGACACTCCCGTTCCCAAAAATCAGAAACAAGTCCGCTCCTTGATAGGCCTCAACTCATTCTGTCAACAATGGTTGCCGAACTTTAGCCTCATTGTTAAACCCCTTCTCTCCCTCCTAACCAAAGACATCCCCTCACCTCTCCCCTGGACACCCGAATGCCAGTCAGCATTCAAAGAATTACGGGATGCCCTTTGTTCGCCACCTGTTCTAGGAACCCCAGACTACTCCAAACTATTCTTTCTCTACACATATGAAAGGGAGGGATGTGCATTATCCGTCTTAACACAGTCAATTGGTCACAAACATCGTCCTTGTGCATATTTCTCTGCCACCCTCGACCCAGTAGCTAGAGCGCTGCCAGCGTGCTTGCGCGCTGTGGCAGCTGCAGCAGTATCCATACGCCAGAGCGAAGGAATAGTGCTCTCCAACCCAATCACTGTGTTAGTGTCTAATGCAGTCAACACACTACTCAACCAGACCAAAACCCAACACTTGACTAGCACCCGACTGACAGGAGACAAGTTGACCCTGCTGGCACCACACATCACTCAGAAGCGATGCACCACTCTCAATCCAGACACATTGCTACCCCTACCCAAAAATGACCCTAGTGTGACTCCACTGCACGATTGCGTGACACTCACTGACAAACAAACAAAGAGTAGAGTGGATCTCAGAGACTCTGCCTTTTCAGAGCCAGATGGGGAACTATGGGTAGACAGTTCGTGCATCAAACTCCCCGACGGCACCACCTCAGCCGAATATGCTGTCACCACAGCCCGAACCATTCTAGAAACTGCCCACATTGCCCACTGATCCGCCCAGGCAGCAGAACTCATTGCCCTCACACGAGCATGCATTTTAGCAGCTGGCACGACAGTAAACATCTACACCGACAGCCAATACGCCTTCGGGGTGGTTCACCATTTTGGGCTCCGGGTGGAGGAGAAAGAATGTTCCTGACTTCACACGGCACACCCATCCTGCATGGAGATCTAGTGTCCGCCTTGACAGAAGCAGTCCTCCTCCCCAAGCAGCTAGCAGTGATTAAATGCCAAGCACATAAGAAAGTGACTGATCTCATTGGACTGGGAAATGCACTAGCCGACGTTACTGCCCGAGTCACAGCCAAGGACAGAACCACAACACGAATGTATGTGACCAAGTAACAAGCTGAACAATGGACTGACGCTAGAACAACTGTAAGGGATATACAAACGACAGGCACACAAGACGAACTGACCGAGTGGGCACGGGTGGGACTAAAAGACGAGGAAGGCTGCTGGGGGACAAAAGACGGAAACAAATGGCTGCTACTCAATGCCTATCTGATCCCTATATTGACCATGGCACATTTACCTGCGCACATAGGATCAGCCCCAATGACCAAACTAATAACCAGAGTATGGCATAACGACAAGATAGCAGAATCGGCAAAGTGCCTAGTGCAACAATGCATAGTCTGCCTGCAACACAACCCAGGGAAAGGGACAGTAGTACCACGGGGAGGGTTTGGAGTCCCTGACCATCCCTTTGAAGTCCTCCAAATGGATTACATCCAACTAAAGAGGTACCATGGTCTAAAATATGTTCTAGTGATTGTGTGTGCCTTCAGCAAATGGGTGGAGGCATACCCCACCTGCGACAACACCGCCTTAGCTACTGCAAAGGTATTACTGAAGGAGTTCTTCCCCGATATGGCCTTTGTAGAATTTTATGTAGCGACAATGGCCCCCACTTCATAGCAGGAGTCATACAGAACATACTGAAGGGGTTGGGAGTAAACAAAAGTTCCATGCCGTCTTCCACCCCCAGTCAGCGGGCCTGGTAGAAAGACACAACGCCATACTAAAACTGAAACTAGGAAAGATAGTCGCCACAACCGGGTTGAAATGGCCCGACGCACTCCCATTGCCATTGCTATCAATGCGTTCCACCCCAACCAAACACCGCCTGACCCCGTATGAGGTGGTCTTCGGCAGGCCTATGAACATTTGGGCAGCACCAAAACCAACCTCCATTAATGATGTCCCGGACATACTAATGTCCGATTATTTGTATAAATTGACGAACGAACAGACACGTATCCACCAACAGGTGCAGCAAGCCATACCAGACGTATCCAGGGGCCCAGGACATGATATCAAGTCTGGAGATTTCATGCTGACAAGAAATTTTCAGAGGACAAAGAGTCTGGAACCAAGGTGGACGGGCCCCTGGCAAGTTTTGATCACCACCCAAACTGCCCTTCGAGTAGAAGGAAAAAGAAACTGGCTGCACACTCATCATTGTAAGAAAGTATCCCCAACACTGGCTACCCACGAAGAAGTGGACGTACAAGAAGAATTGCTGACCAAAGATTGACCGGCCCTAAGTTGCTACCCAGAAACAGAGACACTTGAACTGGCAGAGTTTCCCGGCCCCACAGTACCATCCAAGAAAGGGTACAACTTGAGATCGACAAAAGGAGGGCGCTTCGACGAGCAGGCCACTAACTGAGTCAAAGATCTCGGATCGGTAACTAAAATCTACAAATGCTACCAGAAAAAGAGCTAGACAAAGGTATGTGGTCCTGCCAGTCATTGAGCCCCTTGAAGATGAATGAAGAACCCGGATGTCCGAAGAACAACTGCAAAGACTCCAAAACTGCCAAATTGCACAGCACACAGACAATCGCACTAGTAGCAGCATCTCTCACCTGTCTCTTGCTAATGGTCACAGTCTGGATCGTTGAAGAGAGTGCTCATGCTTACAGGACAATGTCGCCCACTATGCAACCCATCACAAAGAAAGAACACTATCTGGTGTCACTGTCACCATGTCTCCGAGAACGACACAAAGAATTCTGGAATCATTCTTTCGTACAGCTATTGCACCAGCACAATCTTGCCGCAAATGCCACCAACTGTTGGGTCCGTGGACTGCTACCTCATGCCACTGAACATTCCATTCCTTTTATCCCTTCACCCTTTTCTGTTCATGGATCCTGCCTCGCCTGGTTAATGCTCCTACAAAAGTGTTACAGAGACAATGCCACCTCCAATGAGACAATCAAACAATTCTACGAGTTCTGGCTGAACAAAACAGGAAGAACGACCGCTCCCTTTTGCCCTCACACCTCCAATGCAACCTTCCCAATGAACATACCCTCCAAAGAGCGAGTAGAAATGCAAGTGTTCAACAACTCAGCCAGACCTACCTTTTCCTATCTGAAGAAAAGAACTGCCGCAATCGGTGGTCTCTGGACTTGTCTGCATTGAAGGCCACGGGACAAAGATCATGGGTCACAGCACATGTCAAATTACAGGAACTCTGAACACTGCCGAGCCCCCTACATTTGTTGCATCACCCAACATGTACTTCATCTGTGGTACCAAAGCCTACACCTGGTACCCAAAAGGCTGTGGGGGCACATGCTATATCGCCTTTGTTCTGCCTCCAACCTACACAGCACCTGCAGAACACCACCGAGAAAGGCGTTCCAAAGACACAGACCAAGTGGACTCTGCTGCATCACAATTCCTCGATGCAGCAAAAGGACTCGTCCCACTATGGGGTCCGATGGCAACCAGCCGAGCCATCAGGCACCTATCTCAAGCAGTTGAAACAGCCTTGAACGTCACAGCTGGTATCCTTACCAACAACACTGCTGAGCTTCAGGCGGTCCGCCTGGTGACTTTACAGAACCGCATTGTTCTAGATGTGGTACTAGCGGACCATGGAGGAGCATGCCGCATCATCGGTGCCAGTTGTTGTACTTATGTCCCTGACAACTCACCTTCTGTTTTCAAAGCAATTGAACATCTCCACAGGCTGGCGTCAGAAATCCATCAGGAATCAGAGACTTGGACACTTGGAAGCTGGTTTTGGGGCACTTTGAAAGAATGGGGCTGGAAAATAATAATGATCCTCTTGGTTCCAATATTAGCAATATGTGGCTGTTGTTTGGGGATACATTTTATACCACTTTTGTGTTCTCTTTGTCTAAACTGTTTGCACCCTGAGACTATGGACACTAAACTCACGAAGATGAGAGTAATGAACGATAAAGAGATACAGGACATTGAAATAGACTAGCAAGCTGGCTAAGTTCTGTTCAAAGGGAGGACTGTAGAAAGTAAAACGACAAACATGAACATTGCCTGCGCCATCTTGTTTAGCGAGGGCCTTTACGTGCGCGTAAGCTGGAACCATTTTAGACATCACAGCCATTTCGTACTCTGCTGGTCACCTATGTGTCACCCCGACCTCGCTATCATCCCCCAGCGCTCTGACCAAGCTTGAACAAATGTACTGGGGTTGTAAAACCTTGTCATCATGACAAAGCCCCGGAGTCACTTCCCGCACCAAACCCGTTTGTCCTTTCATCCTCCATGCTCGGGCAAGCCCTTTTGATAAACTCCTTCCCCGCACCTGGCTACTCAATCCAATCCCAGGCACTAACCCACCCCTGCGGACATGGTTTATTACCCACACATGGCAGGGCTTGTTTCACTGACAAAGGGGCCTGATTTAATCAATGACATGAACCCTTAGATCTGACCGATCCCACGTGTTTCTAGATCCTGTCGGAATGTCCAGCTGCGAGATAACGATCATCTGTTAAATCTGGGTGGGGACACGATTGCTGCTTGGTTTGTGTGAGAACCTGACTGAGGCGGGGATTCCAAGGATGTTTTACCATGCTAATAAACTGGTGCAATGTGTATAAAAGAGCGAACCACAGTGATGCAGTTAGAGCACCTCCCGACGACATCCCGGTGTCTGAGTTGATGTGTTCTCCTCTGAAGTAATAAACCTGTTTCTTGCCTTCCAGTTGCCAGTGCCCACCTCGTTATTTTGATAGATATCTATAAGGTGAATAAAAGGTGTTTTTTGCCGGGCAGGATCGGTGGTCTCAGGAGATTCGCTATTTTTCACAATTGGCGGAGGTCAAGTCCAAGGATGAAAAATGCCTTGCCCCCTCAAGAGAATCCAGCATTTTAGTTATATTGGGTAAAGGGTAATGATCAACAATAACTGCTTTGTTGAGCTCCCTCGAGCCGACACAGAGCCTGGCTTCCCCATTGGCTTACGGGCCATTATAACAAGAGGGGCCCACTCTGTTGCTTCAACTACTTGAATGATGCACTTGGCTAAGAGATTGACAAATTCAACTTTCATGCACTCCTTTACTAACAGAGGTGCATTCCTAACCTTAGCTGTTTTTGGAACAGCATTAGATTTGACCTTTATCCGATGTACATAGTTTTTGAGACACACCCAGCTCACCAGCAAAGACCTCAGGGAATTCCTTGATCCAGTCTCGATTAGCATTACTAACAACCCTAACTGGTGGTAATTCTTTTACGCAGACAGTTCTCATTGTGATCAAGGCAGATATGTAGATCATGCTGATGGAACCAACTTATGAGCGAATCCCCTTTCATCAAGACATAGATTTTACCAGGCAAGGCTCTCCCTTTGAAGTCAATGGTGCACCAGAAATAACCCAGCAACTCAATAGTCACCCCACCTTAACCTTTTGGTCTAATGTCTGGCTTTAAAAGGGTGACTTTGCCCAGCAGATAACGCTCATTAAATGTTTTGGGGACTAGAGTTATCTTGGCCCCAGAGTCGAAGAGCATGCTCACTGGAGCATCATTAATCAAAACTAGCTACTGAGGGCCATCACTAGCATTCCCTGTGACTGGGAGAATATTGATTCCTTCCAATTCTTCTTCATAAAGATCAACTTCCCTGACTTTTTCATGCTTGTTGCCCGTTCTGCAGCTCTTTGAGACGTGACCTTGTCTCTCACAAGTTTTGCACATTGCCTTCCAGCCTGGGCAGTCTTTAAAGTTGGCTACATGGGCAGGGTTGCCACACCTGAAGCACTTCACCTGAAAATTATTTGTGTTAAAGGGCTTTGAAGTGGTGCTTGATTTGGGTTTAACGATTCTATCCACCACCACCTTGACATTAATGTTCTCGTTTTTATCACCTGAACTGTTTTTGTGTATGACATCAACACACGCTTTTGAATGCTTGTGACTTTTGGCTATGGTCAGCACTTCTTGAAGCAATTCCGTGTCTTTTTGCCACAGGGCGTATCTTGTTTTGTCAAGGGCGCATCGCAACATGAACTGATCTCTTATGCACTCCTCTTAAGCAGCACCAAAATTGCACATGGAAGCCAAATTGTGCAAGTTAGTTATGTACTGTTTGACTGACTCATTCTGCCTTTGCATCCTTCTCCCAAAGTGATATCGTACAAGGACAGTACTCACTTTGGGGAGATAGTGCAAGTCCAACTTTTTGATGCAGATCTCGTATTCATTAAGAGTGGTAGAGGCACTATCAGAGAGTTCAGGAAGGTGTTCAAAGAATTATTGTCCCTCAGAGCAAAAACAATGCATTAACCATGAGGCTTTCCTCTGTGCAATGAAGGAAGTGCCAAAGACACGAGCATAATGTGTGAAAACCTTCCACTTCAGCCACGAGAGAGGAGGAACTCCTGGAGATGTCAAAAAGAAGGGAGGGGCAGTAACATTTTGCATTATGTATGTACTATGTTTTGACCTGGTTTGAACTTCAGTGATCTGGTTACAGTGCACAATATCCACAAACCTTATAAGCTGAGCGCATCAGCGACATTGTGTGAAACTTCAACAATTAAAATGTTGTCCAATGCGACACAGTCTCAGAAACTGTATTAGCTGTGCGCATCAGCGGAACCATCAGCCCGATTTCTGATGGCACATATTTATATAGGGAGGAGTCACTTTAGTCTGGTGCTCAATTACATGTGTAGATGTGAGTCTGGTGGTGCCTGATAACTAAAAGGCCCATATTTGTTTACATATAATTTCATATATATCTGATTTATTATTCCTATTACAGTGTCTTCTACCTTGAGAAGGTCCATCCTAGACCAGTGTGTGGACAAAACACATGCCGACAAATCGAGGACAAAGGGATTGAGACCTGATCTAGGAACACTAACAACAAATCCTACATCGAACCTCACCTTTAACTGATGGAGAGCAACAATCGATATAAAGCGATATATTGAAAAAAAGTAACCTGGAGAATTGCTGCACTTTAAAGTAAATTAACTAATAATGAACTACATAACCACAGCTGTGTGACCTGGAAGCCAATTATTTCTCAGTAGAGCCCTTGTTTGTGATCACCTTACAGTGCTCACATTATCATCCACGCTAGAAGAGATGGGAGCCTGGGGTGTCTGGTTACAGAAGCTCATTTACATACAAAGGGGGGCGACAGCCTGTTCACAACGCACAGCACAGCATGTTTACGTAAAATGCTTGTACACAGAACAGGGTAAAATCTTGTGTCTCTTTTTTCTTTTTCTTCAATATGTCCTGCACCTCGCTCTCTTCTTCTCTTTCTCTCATTTCAATTCATCGTAAATTACTCAAATTCACTATTGCTTTTTCAGCACGGCACAAGTCGGGGGTTGACACAGTTTGAAGAGGTGCCCCCACTATTATCTAGAAAAGGGACACAGTTCCACCTAGCTCTTTAGCCTGCGACTTGGAATTCGTACTTTGTTTCTTGCATCTGCAGACACAGGCCTCAGAGTGTTTGTAACTGTCTGTCCAACTAGCAGTGATCCCTTTATTTATTTGTGTGAGTGGCGCAAGAGAGGAACAGAGAAATCAGCCCCTCTAATGTTTAATACACTGTAAATGTGAAACACTTTGGGGCTTAGGGGCTGGATAAAGAACGTCAGGAAACAAACACAAATTAAAGCACATCTTATTTATTCGCTGAAAACTGTTTAAAAATGTAATTTCCAAGTTCCACATATCTGTTTAAAAATATTTACACTTTCAGTCATTTCCGAGTTTAGTTTCAAACTGATAGTGGGAAAAACACATCATGTATAAAAACTGATACCAAAATCTTCTTTTTACAATGTTTTATGTTTCTTGCTTTTTGTTTTTAAAACAGGCCGTCGATCTTTCATGTGAAAATTATTATAAGGGCCTGACATCAATTCTTGTGACGTCACTACTTGTGACATCATTGTGATTTGCATATGATAATGGGCTCCTTCACTATTTTCCTTATTTGTGCCGTTTATTAAATGACATGGGTCTATAGATATTAAAAATAATTATATAAATTCACAGGTATTCAGCCCGTTTCTATGGTGATGTCACACATTGACAAGTTTTCGGCTGCATCTTCTATTTGAATACAAATCACCTGCCGTTCCCCCTCCTTCCATTTCTTTTTCTTTTTCACCCCCTTTCTTTGTCTCTCTCGCTCTTTGTATCTTTCCCCCTCTCTATCTCCCACACACTCCTGTTACCTTTAGCTTCATGAATGTCACTGCTGGCATTCATATGACAAATCCTGAGGCACAATTCAGGACAAAGGACAATCAGTGTGGAAGACGATTTGCTCGGAGTTCAACAGATTGTCCTAGCACATATATGCTTTTGATGTGGAATTTCGCTATTTCACCACATTCTTCAAACAGAGTCTGCTGCTAACAGTGGCTCAATTCTGGTAACAAATTGAGTTTGGCAAGTCACAAAATGAATAGGGAGAGCCCAGTTGGAGAGGAGCCATGGGTCACACTTAGTTATAAGACCTGAGACACGAGCTGATCCATCAACCAAAAACAGTGTGTAAAAGATGCAGCAAACGTTACTTAAAAACAAGGTATATGCTCTGATATATCTAAAAATAGGTTATTTCTTGAACACCTGTGCTTCACTTGAGTTCATTACATATACTGCAGTGGCATTTGTTAATAGTAATACATACATTTTACCAATGAAGCTTCCATCTCCAGAGCCCTGACAACATGCCTACTTTGGGTGTGTTGGGTTTATAGATTTTATCACTAATCCTACAAGATAGCTGAAAATACAGTGGTTAGTCCCTGTATTGTTCAGTGTTGCTTTTACAGGAAGTGTGATCAGGTGTGATTGAACTTTTTTCTTTGTATCTCTTCTTCATCAAATAAAAATCAAGAATGTTGCTTTTCTTTTAATCCACATTGTGCTCGCTTCCCTCTGTGTATCCTGGTGCATCATGTCGCTTTGCTTTGTGTACGGAAGTGAACAATCTCTGGAAACTAACACTTTTATTACTCTGCAAATACTCTTATCTGTTTTTCTTCTTTACTGCTAGTCGGGTCTTCTATCAAAAACTCTTCACACTTTCAGCGCCCTTCTATGTTTTCTCCCTGTGTGTTCGATGATGACTTTGTAGCTCTGATAATCGACTAAATCTCTTCCCACATTCATTGCACTTAAATGGCTTTTCTCCTGTGTGAGTTCGGTGATGATACTTTAATGCTGAAGAGAAGCGAAAACAACTGTCACTTTCACTACAATGATAGGGGTTTTTCCCCGTGTGTGTTCGCTGATAACTCCGAAGTTGTGATAACCGACTAAAGAACTTTGCACATTCATTGCACTTGAATGGTTTTTCTCCTGTGTGAGTTCGCTGATGATACATTAATGCTGAAGAGCTGCGAAAACTACTGTCACATTAGCTACAATTATAGGGTTTTTCCCCGTGTGTGTTCGCTGATGACTTTGTAGGTCTGATAATTGACTGAAGCTCTTCAAACATTCACTGCACTTGAATGGCTTTTCTCCTGTGTGTGTTCGCTGATGACTTTGTAGGAGTGATGACGTCCTGAAGCCCTTTGCACAATCACTGCACTTGAATGGCTTTTCCCCTGTGTGTCTTCGCTGGTGTCTTTGACGGCTTTATAATTGACTAAAGCTCCTCACACATTCATTGCAATGGTATGGCTTTTCCCGTATGTGTTCGCTGATGTCTTTGTAGGTCTGATAATCGATTAAAAATGCTCTTCACACATTCATTGCCCTTGAATGGTTTTTCTCCTGTGTGTGTTCGCTGATGATTCCTTAATGCTGAAGAGTCGCGAAAACTACTGTCACATTCAATACAATGATAGGGATTTTTCCCCCGTGTGTGTTCGCTGATGTCTTCGAAGGCTTGATAACCGACTAAAGCTCTTCAAACATTCACTGCACTTGAATGGCTTTTCCCCTGTGTGTGTTCGCTGATGTCTTCGAAGTTTTGATAGCTCACTAAAGTACTTTGCACATTCAGTGCACTTGAATGGCTTTTCCCCTGTGTGTGTTCGGTGATGTCTTCGAAGGCTTGATAACTGACTAAAGCACTTTACACATTCACTGCACTTGAATGGCTTTTCTCCGGTGTGTGTTCGCTGATGAATTTGGAGGTTTGATAAGTGACTAAAGCTCTTTACACATTCACTGCACTTGAATGTCTTTTCTCCTGTGTGAGTTTGCTGATGAATTTGAAGGCTTGATAACCGACTAAAGCTCTTCAAACATTCACTGCACTTGAATGGCTTTTCCCCTGTGTGTGTTCGCTGATGTCTTCGAAGTTTTGATAGCTCACTAAAGTACTTTGCACATTCAGTGCACTTGAAAGGCTTTTCTCCTGTGTGTGTTCGATGATGTCTTCGAAGGCTTGATAACCGACTAAAGCTCTTCAAACATTCAGTGCACTTGAATGGCTTTTCCCCAGTGTGTGTTCGCTGATGACTATTTAGGTCTGATAACTGACTAAAGCTCTTTACACATTCACTGCACTTGAATGGCTTTTCTCCTGTGTGAGTTTGCTGATGAATTTGAAGGCTTGATAAGTGACTAAAGCTCTTTACACATTCACTGCAGTTGAATGGCTTTTCCCCCGTGTGTGTTCGCTGATGAATTTGGAGGTTTGATAAGTGACTAAAGCACTTCACACATTCACTGCAGTTGAATGGCTTTTCCCCTGTGTGTGTTCGCTGATGAATTTGGAGGTTTGATAAGCGACTAAAGCACTTCACACATTCACTGCACTTGAATGGCTTTTCCTCTGTGTGTGTTCGCTGGTGACTTTGTAGTTCTGATAACCTACTAAAACTCTTGACACATTCACTACACTTGAATGGTTTTTGTCCTGTGTACGTGTGCTGATTAAGCTTGAGTAGTGATGACAAACGAAAGCTCCCGCTGTATGTGTATGATTCTTCTTTCTTGGTTAGTGTCTGTGGGTCGGGTATATATTTGTCTACATCCCTTGACTGTATTTCCTGATGGGCCAACATGACTGATGAAGCACTTGTTTTTTTTTTCACACACTTTATATGTGTGCGGTATTTTACACGTTTGATTTCTGTTTTAATAATAAAATGCAATAGCCACCAAATATTTGCTACACTCCTAATATGTAGAAGGTGTTTTTGTAGGTAATTGTGCCTTTAGATTGGATTATGGCTATGCACGCTTGCGGGTAAAGATGTATCTTCCTTCTGGCCGGTACAAATTGGGACAGTCTGTTGTATTGTAGATTGAAGAACTCCTCTTTCCTTTACCCGTCAGTTGTCCGGCTCCGCTCTGTTGTGCTCTTCTCTGGTTGCTGTGGTTTGTCCAGAAAGAGTTTACAATTCACCTAGAGCACGGAATGATGCCTTGTCTTCATTTTAGAAAACGGAGCACTGCGGTAATCACATCATACCGATCCCATGATTAAAGTTGGTATTTGACACGTGTTTATACAGGAGGTGGTTTGTTATTGTTGTTTCCTTAATTTTCCTAAGGTCATTTCTTCGTCTTGTGGTGTGGAGGTGCTCAGCTCAGGCTCTTACAATCACTGAACTGCCCTTGATGCTTCATTCGGGATCTGTCAATTTGTGTGCAGGTTCCTCTGTCGCCGACTGCGGTGAGGTTTTCCTGAATACTGTAGCTCATTATTTCTGCTGTTATTCAAGATTTACAGCATTCACTTCTTTATTGATAGTCATTTCACACACACGCTTGTTTTCTGTTGGATGTAAAGATATTTAAAATTACTAAATTGAAACATAATGGAATGAGAATTCACAATGTTTAACTGGTTGTAAAAGACATTTCAGGGGAGATTTACCAAATCTCCACACAATGCAGCGCAGCCCTCCCCCGCGAGGCTACGCTGCGTGGCGCGACAGGAAGGGAACAGGAGAGCAACATATTTTCAGAGATATGGCTCTCTCCTTCCCTTTCCCTTGTGTCGGCACTGATTACAGCGGCCCTGCGCCATGCACACACATTAGCACCAGAGCGCTAGGGTGTGTGTGTGAGTCCAGCATGGATTTTGTACAGGAAGGACACCCTTCCTGTACAAATTACTATGCCTCGACATGAGGGAAAGCTTTCACCATTTTGCATACGTGTTGCACAGTGTAGCAAGCATGCAACGTCAAAGTATTTCTCCTTCCTTGCACCTAGTTTTGTGGTTGCACAGGAACGCCCATGCACCACCCTTGGCAGGCCCCCATGGCACAAAGTAATGCAAAACAATGCTATGCGCAGTGTCACATTACTTTAACGATATTTCCAGCGCTAAACAAGTTTAGCGCTGGAAAGTAAATTAGGAAAAAACGATTTTGTGCCACTTTTGTGACACAAACACAGTGCAAATTCTTAGTAAATCACCCCCTTCTTCTTTATCGCTTTTGAAACTTAGCAAGGAATATTTCATCAAACACAGATATTTATCTAAAAGTTCTGGTGACATCTTATTAATGTGTACGAACAATCCAAGAAAGAGGGGTCAAAGGGATCCAAAGTTTAAAGACCCTAACCTGGTTCACATCCCCAGCTACACTATATGAAAAAAAAAAAACGAACACAGGCAGTCCATGAGCACAACACAAATGGCTCAGCTGCTAACACCCCTCTCAGTGGGTGTCAGGGATGCCCTAGTCACCCTCCAGCAGCTATCGCAAATCTCAAAAAGCACCTAAAGTATGAAAAAATACATCAAAAATAAATTCTAAGGAGAATTGGTCAACAAAATCCATAACCATCTGAACGTGGATGACCATCAAACAGACTCAGTGATCAGTCCTATCATCTGGCTGTTCCACTTGTGCATCGGCAGGTCCCTTGATCATCGAGACCTCATGCCGCACATTATTGGTACCGGATCTGGTCCACACAAACCTATGAACCGCCTTATGATGGCTGATTATTGATGGTTAGAAACTAAATTAGAAAAACAGTGCAACATAAACAAAACCTTAGTGACTTAAAATAGGATGGTGTGTCCCCTGATTAAAAAACTAGAACAGTGCAATTGACAGTGTGACCAAATAACTGTCAAATAAATGGGCCAACATGTTTCTGCCTTGTGGGCAAACCATCCCCGGCTTTCATCAGGGCCTCTGCTCATACAAAGTTGCTACTGTTATTAACGTGAACAAATAAACATATTTAATTAAATAATAAATGTTGTTAGTGATACAACCTGTACCAACCGTGATTCTCTAATCCTCCTTGTCAGTAGATGTATGACGATCTGTGAGGAAAACATATATTTTTAATTAAAATGTATATATCAAACCCCAGTGCTCTCTGAAACAATTTCTGTAGAATATCAAATTCTTTTCTCACCTAAGTTGACAGGGGAAAAGACCTCACCTCGCCTGGACAAAGCTCAGGACTAGGAGGCCAGCACTGTGGAAACAGGTACAAACAGACAAAAGACAGACATTCTGTGTGACTCCTTATTCAGCAAGTATCCATGTCAATGTCTATTGACTGCTTTCTGTCACCTTACTCCACCCCAACACAGTGAATCAATCGGTGATCTGTCCTAGTGAATGACCAAAGTCTCAGTGTTCACAAAATATATCTCTCTATGACAAACTTACATGTTTATATCTAAAGAATTCATCTATTCTTACTCCAAAATGCGATTTTACTTCCTTATTATTAATTTGTACGCTTCCCAAATAAACTGGTTTGCAAGGACTATTATCGTGTCATAACTACATCGCAACTTCAGCAGTGTATCTGGAAAAGCAGTACAATTAAAAAGAAGGATAATTGAAAAGAGCAGCTGCTCACCTCTCCGTCGGTACCTCTATGTCTCTCCTGAGACTAGGGGGAGGCACCGAGGCTCGAGATGTAAGATGTTTTATCCTTTGCGATTCTTCCCCCGGCACTATTTCACCTTCGTGTGCGTGTCACCTCCAGAGGCATACTTCTTTTTAATTGTACTGCTTTTCCAGATACACTGCTGAAGTTGCGATGTAGTTATGACACGATATTATTCCTTGCAATCTAGTTTATTTGGGAAGTGTACAAATTAATAATAAGGAAGTAAAATCGCATTTTGGAGTAAGAATAGATGAATTCTTTAGATATAAACATGTAAGTTTGTCATAGAGAGATATATTTTGTGAACACTGAGACTTTGGTCATTCACTAGGACAGATCACCGATTGATTCACTGTGTTGGAGTGGAGTAGGGTGACAGAAAGCAGTCAATAGACATTGACATGGATACTTGCTGAATAAGGAGTCACACAGAATGTCTGTCTTTTGTCTGTTTGTACCTGTTTCCACAGTGCGGGGCCTCCTAGTCCTGAGCTTTGTCCAGGCGAGGTGAGGTCTTTTCCCCTGTCAACTTAGGTGAGAAAAGAATTTGATATTCTACAGAAATTGTTTCAGAGAGCACTGGGGTTTGATATATACATTTTAATTAAAAATATATGTTTTCCTCACAGATCGTCATACATCTACTGACAAGGAGGATTAGAGAATCACGGTTGGTACAGGTTGTATCGCTACCAACATTTATTATTTAATTAAATATGTTTATTTGTTCACGTTAATAACAGTAGCAACTTTGTATGAGCAGAGGCCCTGATGAAAGCCGGGGATGGTTTGCCCACAAGGCAGAAACATGTTGGCCCATTTATTTGACAGTTATTTGGTCACACTGTCAATTGCACTGTTCTACTTTTTAATCAGGGGGTGTGCCCTGACAGGTATTAAAATAGTAGTTTTTGAGGACACACCATCCTATTTTAAGTCACTAAGGTTTTGTTTATGTTGCACTGTTTTTCTAATTTAGTTTCTAACCATCAATAATCAGCCATCATAAGGCGGTTCATAGGTTTGTGTGGACCAGATCCGGTACCATTAATGTGCGGCATGAGGTCTCGATGATCAAGAGACCTGCTGATGCACAAGTGGAACAGCCAGATGATAGGACTGTTCACTGAGTCTGTTTGATGGTCATCCACGTTCAGATGGTTATGGATTTTGTCGACCAATTCTCCTTTGAATTTATTTTTGATGTATTTTTTCATACTTTAGGTGCTTTTTGAGATTTGCGATAGCTGCTGGAGGATGACTAGGGCATCCCTGACACCCACTGAGAGGGGTGTTAGCAGCTTAGCCATTTGTGTTGTGCTCATGGACTCCCTGTTTTCGGTTTGGTTTATTGACATCTTATTAATGTCTGAAAAGGAGGTGATTTTCCAGTGTTTACAGAGTAACTTAGCAAAGTAAGGGCGCTCACGGAGCACCCAAGTGCCTGAGGTATAGCTTAAGATAGACGCATAGGGTCAAGATTTCATTGAAACAACAATAGATTTCAGAAAAAGAGATGGATCAGGAAGGGCTGCAAAATTTCCAGTAACTCTTTACAAAGTATACAACAAAGTAACTCCATTCACACACCTCTTCTCGTTCCTTTCCTATTCACTTAATAAGTTCATAAGTTACCTTTGACACTTTCAACAGCTCCCTTGGTTCAAGCATTTCTGGTTTCTTCTAACCTGGAAGATTGGAACATTATTGTGAGTTGAGGGAGGTTTCCTATCGCCATAACATCTGTCCATCTCCCTGAAACTAGTGCAGCTTACAGCACCCGTTTCTGGCCCTGAAAGACAACTTTAAAAAGCAAGTCTTTAGTTCTTCCTAAAGCAGATAAAGTTCTGTAAGATGCAGCTCCTTCTGGGGCTTTTGTGTAAAACAGAACGAGGGGTTCAATGTAAGGCCTGTCCTATACATTATAAGCGCAGATAAGGCAAACAAAAGTTGATTCATATAATTTATTATTCAACGATATCAGTCATTTACTACTTATAGAGAATCCATCACAACCAATAATTTACCTGACATATCCCCGAAGCAGATGTGTGCCTTCTACTCTTTTTACCCCCTTTTCCAACATTACATGGCATCTGGCATGATTTTGTACTTTTGGGGCCCAGGATGCCATTTGTGACTGGATGGGCATTTGGAAGAGCAGGAGGAGGTGTCAGTTATCCACAGGTGATGCGGCATTTCTACCTTTCCATATTTCTCATATTCAAGTTTACCTAATTTCATGTCCTTCGGCCCCCCTACTGCCCTCTGGCTGTGCACTCACTCCGTGGGGTTCATCAGAAGTCAGATAACTGCCTCATACTCACTAGGCCATGGATCTCACTTCTTCTACAACACTTATTACAGACAAAGGGCCTAGTTAGGAGTATGTCCAACAGATTATTCCCTCAAAACTAGAGTTGGGTGAAGAATTCCGCTCTGCCGGCAGACCTCGCAAAGTTTTGACCACTCCGCACTCTGTGCGGAGTTGGTCCAAAAAACTCCATGCAAAACGGAGTTCTTTTCTCAAGCGGTTCGCCAACGGTAAGGTGGCGAGTGCTTGTGAGAAAATATAACGCGCTAGACCTCCTACTGGTGAGATTTCTCATTGCGGGAGGTCACGGCAGGTCGCAACCAATCGAGTGTTAAAATCTGCCATTCTCTCTGATGAAGCTGCCATTCGATTAGAATATCAATTAGAGTGGCAGAAGCAGCATCGCCCTCTGGTGCGACGCGTAGTGCTGTTTGTGCTGATTTTACAGTGCGGGTTAAACTCCTGGCACTAAAAATCAGTGAGAGCAGCGTAACTTAACAAACTCTGCCAGTAGCGGAAGTGTGCAGAGTGCGGGGAGTTTCCCTAGCACTTCGTGGAATTCCGCAGAGTAAAACTCTGCAAACTAGACCAAGGCATCATAAAAATGTGACAGATATCCTGCCTGCCTTATTATAATTGCCACAGGATGCAATGCATTTTTAATGGGGCAGGCAGGATACCTGTCACATTTGTGATGAAATAAACCATCCGCTGAACTCTAAATCAGGCCTTTGGTGTACATTGAGTCCAGTGTGGCTAGCTGGGCTTGAAGGATCTTTTGCTTTGTGGGTTTCTCACTGCATTGTGGTCACCGCCAGGCAGAACGTCTGTCAGCTGCGCCCTGTGCAGATCTGCATTCCAGGCAGACCTTCTGTCAGCTGTGCCCTGTGCAGATCTGCATTCCAGTAAGAACCTCTGTCAGCTGCGCCTTGTGCAGATCTTCCTTCCAGGCAGGGCTTCTGTCAGCGATGCCCTGTGCAGATCTTCCTTCGAGGCAGAACTTCTGTCAGCTGCACCTTGTGCGGATCTGCTTTCCAGACAAGGGCTTCTTTCCTCAATGATCAGTAGTTCAAAGGTCGGGAGAGGTAGAACCGGTCTAGGTCATCTTCTTTATTGCAGTCCTACTGTTCAAGCCACAGACCTCGTGCTCTGAGAGGACGGAGAGTCTGGATTTTCTGAGCTCCGTAGAGCATTGAGACAGTTCTACCGCATCCAGCACATACTACAAGACTCCAAAATTCAACGTTTCAAGTGCTGCTCCAAGATTTAATTCAACCACTGTATTTGAACATGCCCTGGCAAACGCCAACTAGAGAATAAACATGCAGCCTGCACCAGCAGAGTGCAGTAAGCTTTTCAAGCACCTCGAGTTACATGGACTTTCTCTATCTGTCGTAACTGAAGATGTTAAACCTTGGTAACATCAATCCCCTTTGGACAAGGTCCTCCATTTTGCTATCAGAATGTGACTCCTCCTGCGCAGACACAAACCCTCTAGTCCAGAGGTCTTCAAAGTTTTGGATGCCGAGACCCCCCTGTCAACATTTTCAAACGTAAGGACCCCCTCCTGACAGAAATGTCTAAACCTCTGGGTTATGAGGAAGGTGAGGACCAAATTACGCGACAGGCTTGACTAAATTGTGTGAGTAGAAAATGTAAATAATGTTCTATGATGCTGCGTATTTTGGGGTAGCATTGCTTTATTATTTAGAATTTTTTTAAACATAGTAAAACTGAGGAAAGATTTTACCCGATCAGTACCAGTTTATAACCAAAATACAGCAATTAACATCATAAAGATGTCTAGTCAACCTCTGTGAAGGGCCTCCCAATCCTCAGTAATACGTGCTGCCACATTAGAAGCTCACCTGGCCATGGCCGGGAGCAGCAAGGGTGCATTTAAACCATGGTGGTCTTGTGCAGAGTTAAGCAGTTTACCCATGCCCCTTTCCTCTCACCCCCTTCCTTCCATCCCTCTCTTCTCTCCTCTCCCAACCCTGGATCCCTCTCTCACATTGCAGGCAGATGGTTATTAGCCCCAGGACACCTTTTGGTAACAGTAGCGCACTACAAATGTAAATAATAGGCAGAAGCAGGGGATCCACTAGACCCGAACTTCAGGGGGGGGTTAACACTCCCAGCCAGGGCTTGTCCAAGCACTGGTCGCACACGGTGCAACAGTCTTTCCACCTTCTCCATGAATTCCCTCACTACCACTCACCAACAATTCACCTCATCTCTCTATAGCACCTGTCTGACAAACATTTCATTTTTTTATAGCGCTACTCATAGTTTACTCACACTCAGTTCTGTGATGTGCATGGTACATCTTCTTTGTACCAGGCACCTTAACCTTCTGCACTGTGTGGGTGACAAGAGTGCCCATGTGACTGCACGGTGAGCAATGCAACCGTGTGAGAGTAGGGTAAAAGGAGTGACTGCAGGGTGAGTGAGGTGACCATATGAATTTGGGATCGGCTGTAAGTGCAGAGTGGGACGAATTAGTGCATGGTTAGTGATGGCCTTGTTTGAGTGAGCTACAGACTGAGCAGTAAGGGGGGGGACAGGTGAGTGGAGTGTCACATGAGTGCAGGGTGAGAAGTGTGCTCGTGTGACTGCAGGGTGAGGTACAGAGTGAACAATGCAAGCAAATTTTTAGTGCAGAGTGATCACTGTGACAGCAGGGAGAGCGGGTGAACGTTGTGAGTGCATGGTGATCAGTGTGAGTGCATTGTGATCACTGTGAGTACATTATGATCACTGTGACTGCAGGGTGGGTGGGTGAATGTTGTGAGTGCATGGTGATCAGTGTGTGTTGTGATCAGTGTGAGTGCATTATGATCACTGTGAGTGCAGGGTGAGCGGGTGAATGGCATGAGTGCATGGTGATCAGTGTGAGTGAATTGTGATTACGGTAAGTGTAGGGTGAGCGGGTGAATGGTGTGAGTGCATGGTGATTGGTGTGAGTGCAGGGTGAGCGGGTGAATGATGTGAGTGCATTGTGATCAGTGTGAGTGCATTGTGATCAGTGTGAGTGCATTGTGATCACTGTGAGTGCAGGGTGAGTGGGTGAATGTTGTGAGTGCATGGCGATCAGTGTGAATGCACTGTGATCAGTGTGAGTGCATTGTGATCACTGTGAGTGCAGGGTGAGCGGGTGAATGGTGTGAGTGCAAGGTGATTGGTGTGAGTGTATGGTGATTGGTGTGAGTGCATGGTGATCAGTGTGAGTGCAGGGCGAGCGGGTGAATGGTGTGAGTGCATGGTGATCAGTGTGAGTGCATGGTGATCAGTGTGAGTGCATGGTGATCAGTGTGAGTGCATGGTGATCAGTGTGAGTGCATGGTGATCAGTGGGAGTGCAGGGTGAGCGGGTGCATAGTGGGAGTGCATTGTGATCAGTGTGAGTGCATTGTGATTGCTGTGAGTGCATGGTGTTCAGTGTGAGTGCATTGTGATCAGTGTGAGTGCATTGTGATCAGTGTTAGTGCATTGTGATCGATATGAGTGCATGGTGATTGCTACGAGTGCATGGTGATCAGTGTGAGTGCATTGTGATCGCTGGGAGTGCAGGGTGAACGTGAAAGTGAAGGCGAGAATGAGAAGTGAGTAGTCTGAAAGCAGGGTGCATTTCCAGAAACTTGAAGCGTAGGGTTTCAGATATAAGTTAAACTATTGCTATAATGGCATTAATCAGGGTTCGAGGGTGGAGGAAATAAATAATGTGCTGATCCTGCAACAAACTTCCAGTCTAATGATTAGGGTTACCAGCTCATTATTTTGATGGCCCAGAAATAAGCAGTCACATACAGCTGTATTTTTTGCACTTATCTGTGAATACTTAGAACAGCAAATATAAATAGAAAGCACTTTAATTGTGTTCTAGAGATGCCTCAATGATCCATGACTAAAAATTAAAGAGAATAAAGACAGAAAAGTCACATAACTAATTAATACATACTTTTTTATTTTGTAACTCAATTTAGTGTCAAGAGCAGGTCTCTGCAAGATCTTTAAACAACATATAGCAGGCATGTTTCTTTTGGCAACCCAACTTTATTAGGTTTCGCCTGGCGATCCGCTGCACAGCAGCGTTCGCGCAGGCGAAATCTTTTGAGAACAGTATGTGCCTTTGTCCCGCCTCTCTTTTCCATTGGCTTGCTCCATAAATGGAGGCTAGCCATTGGAAAAGAGTGGCGTCCGTCATTGTCCGAGGCGATTCGTTGGCGTTCCGTAAATTTTTTCCCTCTCCGCCCCCTTGCAATCGGCATTGCGGCGGTGGGCGGTGTTTTTTTTTTTAATGTTTGTTTTGCCCATTTTGAAAGTGTCGTTTTCAGTGGTGGGTTGCGCGATGCCCCGCTGTCCGTTCCCGCCCCCCCTCCCGCTGTCCGTGTGCCCGTTCCTGCCCCCCTCCCTCTGTCCGTGTGCCAGTTCCTGCCCCCCTCCCGCTGTCCGTGTGCCCGTTCCCGCCCCCCTCCCACTGTCCGTTCCCGCCCCCCCTCCCGCTGTCCATGTGCCCGTAGGTGCTCGTTTTTTCCTGTCAGTTGTCGTAAAGTCATGCCGCCATTTTCGTAGGTCGGCTTTGCATATTGTTTAGTTGGCTGCAACACTCATCAAGTAAACTGCTGGAAGCGTTGAATAGCGCTTCATTCCCTCGAGGACGCATGGAAGCGCATGATTTGCAATGGGCTTCTGTACCTATACATTAAAACGATCGCCGCATGTGAGACGAACTCGTCAAGGTTATTGGATTAGTACAGTCATATCTAGCGGAGCAAAATGCCTCACGGCGCTAGAGACAGAACTGTAACCGAGGGGCGACGCGCTGTGGAATGATTTTTATACTTGAGCCTCACTCATGTATGAGCCCTTAAATAGCACACTTTCACGTGCATTTGTGTTCACTGAAAGCCCCCCACCCTCCACCCCTCATACTGGGATTTGTGTATAATAAACATGCATTTTTTTTTAACACAACCACACTTTGCCTATAAATCTCAGTGATTGCAGCTTGACTTGTGAAGAGCTACCTCTCTGGGGTTATGTTCCGGGGGGCTTTCTAATACTCTTCAGCCCCCAGTGAACACAAAGGGCGTACCCTTCCTTCCTTCACTTCAGACTGCAGACGCTCAAGCTCCCTCGTGCTGCTCCCGGCTCCCTCCCTGCCGCCCCGTGGTCCTGCTCCGGGGGTCTGGTGGGCGGGGTGTCTTTGTCCAGGCGGCGGCAGGGCCGGCCTCCCTGTGAATGAAAGAAACAGCCCCCGGGTCCTGTTTCCCTCACTGGCGTGATTCATTCAAGCCCTGATTGGTACCACATTGGGAGCAGCCGTAGATAACATGTCGGCGTTGGCCGTGCTCGGGCGCAGCCAGTTTGCCCTGGAAACCTATTTCTGCACAGGATGGTTGTTGCTTCTACTGTTCAGAGACTTGTTGAGTGTTGTCGTCCGAGGCGGCGCGCGCTGTTGCTTGGTGCTGAATGTGGCTGATTTGGAGTGCAAATAAACTCTCTTCTCTTGAACGCAGACCTGGACACCAAACGTCAATAAGGCTGGCCACTCCCACCTCTCTCCCTCCAACGTGTGCCTTCCTAGGACCAATGTGGAAACCAGCTTAGTGGACTGTGATCGTAAGAAATACCAAAGAGGGACCTGCAGAGTTACTTACCGGAAGCCATAACCTGCATTACTACCCGGCTCTCTCACTTATTCAAGGCGCTATGTCCCTTAACATGAAAACTGGTCATCACACACAACATGGAAGCACTTCCGGCATAGGATCATAGCAAAAGCAAACCCTTCAAGCCACGCACCATACCTACATGCTATCATGTGCTATCCATGTATGCAAGCACATGATCGCCTCATATAGTCATAGTAAGCTTTATATAAATGTTACACGACTATTTGTCTAAATAACAGATATTTTAACTACAGGGATATTTAAACATAATTGAAAGAAATTCTTCAGAAACAAAGCTTTTTTATACAACAGGTTGGAAGAAATGGCAAACAAAAACATCAAAATCAGGGTACCAAAAAATTGGGTGATGGTAACATCTGACATACAGTGCCTAAACACGGCAGAAGTGTAGTATGTAGTGCTGTGTAAAAGTAGTTATCAAGCTCAGGGCGTGGAAATCGAATGGGGTGTTTTTGATAGTTTTCACGCTCCATCTCTCATTAGTTTAGCTGTCATACCTCTAATGAAAGCTGTACTGGGAGCCCTAGGAGTCAGTGTTTCATCAGTCAGCCACCTGATGCTGCTGGCCGCCTCACGCCTCGGTGTTCCTCTGCTTCCTGGTCCCAGCAGACACTGGGACAGCATCAGAGACTACATGTGCAATCCTTGCTCTGCTATCATCTTATTACCAACAGCATGAGATCAGTGCAGGAATTCGCCTGAGTGGGCTGGTCTAATGCTCGCTCAGGCACGGGGAGTCTAGGCTGTTTGTCGAAGCTTACTGTGCAATACAGCTGGGTTGGAGAAAAATAACTGCGCATGCCTGTTTGGCTGACCTGAGAAGGCCGGCCAAACAGACAAGCGCACTTAGAAGTGCAAATACCACTTCATTCCTCCTCGCTCCTAATGCCTGGCCTCGCCCCTCCCAACACACACTTGCTCAGCCAGTAGCTGAAAGTAAACAGCTGCTGACTGAGGCAGTGGGGCGGAGCTCCTTTGCCTTTGCAGAGGAGCCGCCGCTGGTGTTGCATCATCAGTGTCATGGAGTCACCTGGTAAACTTATCAGTGTGATGGAGTCACCTGGTAAACTTATCAAGAATGGCATGTTTTGGTCTTTTTCGAAGTGTCTTTTGCAGGAGTGGTCTGCGCGATTGAAGTTGCCAGGAAGTACTTTCAAATTGCGATCAGGTAAGCAGCATTGTTTTCCGTTTCCGTCTTCGTCTTTGCCTCCGTGTTCTGGTGTTCTGTTGTCTCCTTGTATTGTTGTGCGTTTTCGTGTCTGTCCTTTTTGTTTTCCGTCTTTGCGTGGCTCGTGGCTGTATTGCTGTCCTGCCTTCCCCCGCCCCCTGCCCCCCTCCCGCTGTCCGTGTCTCCGTTCCCACCCCCCCTCCATTGCTTTGCATGTGCTTGTTTGTGATTATTGTGAAAAGAATTGGGCTTAATGCAAAGATACTTTTTTTAACTGGCTTGTGGGTTTCTCTTTAAAGAAGCTATTTCTGTAATTGTGCATTTTAACACGCACTGGACTGGACGAGATGCGGGTTAAAGACGAATGTACAGCAAGGGAGGCAGTTGGAATTACTATCCGAAAGAAATGTGGAGTCCGGTGTTTCCCCGTCTCTTCCACTGACTGCTCGTGCTTCTGTGTCTGAGCACTAACGGGGTCAAAGGTCAAAGATATGTCAAGCCTGCTTGAGACTTGCACCATTCAACGCACCCCTGCTCCTCACACCCGCAGCTAGGA
Source organism: Lissotriton helveticus (assembly GCF_964261635.1). Taxonomy (NCBI): domain Eukaryota; kingdom Metazoa; phylum Chordata; class Amphibia; order Caudata; family Salamandridae; genus Lissotriton; species Lissotriton helveticus. The sequence continues at coordinate 440,234,895 of NC_136058.1, forward strand.
ACATCAGCGGGAATCATTACTTAAAGCTGTGGGTGTGATTGTGAATACCTGTCTGCGTAGTGTCAGCCTAGCTACAGGCACCTCGACCCTGACTGTACCAGCGCCGGGTCCGGGGCGAAATAAACAGGCCTCTCTGTAATGAAGAGCTTTCTCTCAATGAGGACGCTACAGCTTTAGATGGAAAACGGGTCTTTATTAAATACAGGTCGCCTAAAGAGCGCCGAGCCGCATCTGCTGCCTGACGGCCTTTCGCGCTTCTCAATGCGCGCTGCGCACGCAGCCCTCAACATGGCGGCCGCACGTCACGTCGGTACGTGACGTGCAACAACTAGAAAGCGTCACTACATATCTCCCCTTTTTCCCAAACAAACCAATAACTCACAGTCCGTCGCTCATAACAAAGTCTCGGAATCTTGCGGGCTTCGTCACCGCCCTACCACTCCGTGTAAGTCTCAGGGGGTCAGGTGGGATCACCCCTTCCTGCGTCTCTTCGCTCCTTCCTCCACCTTCAAGCGCCTTGGCGCCTCTATCTCGTCTGCTCATTTCTGCTTCCCTAACTGATCCCTGCTCGCCATAGTCCATTCTCTCTCCTCGCTGTTCTCCTCTGCTCACTTCTAACTCTCCATCTGGTCGTTCTTGTTCCTGAGACCCTTCTTCCACATCTTCTGGGTCTTCTCCACCTCGGTCCCATCCTGGCACTCTGTTGCATCTTGCCATGCGGTCTTGTGACCACACGTTGCCATCGCTCAGCAACGCCGCTCTACCCATCACTTCCCTGACTTGCAGGGGCTTGCTGTATTTGCTCTCTCCCTTCCTCCTTAGCGTGGCCAATTTTACTCGCACCCATTCTCCTTTCTCCAGCTCTGCCTCTTTCACATTTCTCCGGGCGTTGTAGTGTCTAGAGTAAATGGCTTGTGCTTTTTCCAGGTTGGCTCGCACTACCGCAGGGGACCATTCGCTTGTTATGATTTTTTCCTTCCACACGCGGTTGTCCTGGGTGAATGGTTCGCGGCCCCTAAGTATCTGGAAAGGGCTGTACCCTGTCCCTGTGGGGGTGATCCTGTACGCCCACACCATGCGTTCAATCTCTCTTTCCCAGTCCTTGTTGTTGGAGATAGCTGCCTGCACAGAGCCCATCACCACTCTGTTAAAGCGCTCCACCAGTCCGTTCCCGGCCGGGTGGTATATGGACGTGTGCTTTGCTAGGATCCCATTTCTTTGCATAAAGTTGCTCCATTTCTCTGACCTGAATTGGGGGCCATTGTCGCTTAGGATGGACTTCGGGATGCCTTCCCTCACAAAAGTGTCCGCCAGGAACTTTATGATGGTTTCTGTATCCATTGCCTCATCTATTTTCAACTCAGGCCATTTCGAGTACCTATCCACCAAGACACATACGTACTTCTGGACTCCGTGTACATCCAGGATAGGGCCCAGTATATCCACCGACAGTTCCTCCCACGGATTCCTTGGGGGATCAAATTTGCCGAGGGCTGGGCGGAGTGGTTTGAGCGTTTTGTCTGCCCCTTGGCATTGTGGGCAGTCCCTGACGTGCCTCTCGGCCCTTACGTCCATCCCTGGCCACCAGTAGTTTTGCTTGGCCCTCAGTTTAAGTTATCCTATCCCCAAGTGTCCCTCGTGGAGCATGTCTAATAGTTTGGGGATGATTTCTGCTGGGGGATGACTCTTTCCCCTCTGTATACAAACACTCCTTGGTCGTCCATCGACAACTCTTCTCTGACTTCGAAGTATGGGTTGAGGCCTCCACGGGTTATTCTTTTATCAGGCCACCCTCCTGTGATGTATGATTTTACTTCCTCAAGAACTTGATCCTTTCCATAAGCCTGCCTCCATTCCTGATGTCCTATGGTTCTCTTTTGGTCTTCCATGAGTGCCACCATTTCTTCTGCTCCTGCTTGGTCCTCTCCACTCTGATCCATGGCCGCTGCTCTACTCAGGTAGGCTGCCACCCTGTTCCTACTGCCCGGGATGTGTTCCACGTCGTACCTAAATTCCAGCAGTTTTCGGGTCATCTTTGAGATCCGTGGAGTGGCACTTGCGTGGCCGCTGGACGTTAGCACCTTCAGTAAGGGTTTGTGATCTGTCTTTAACAAGAAACGTGTGCCCCACAAGAACTGCCTGAACCTGGTCATGGCCCATACGACCGCCAGAATCTCTGATCGTTTCCATTTTTTCCTTGACCTCGATCTTGCATAAGGACGGCACCCAGCCCCATGTCGCTCCCTCCGACCAGCAGAATTCTGTGTTGTCTCGTGTCAGCTGCCTCATGTGATGGGTTTTGGATGCGAAGTGCTGCACGAACTAACTATAATATTCCGCCATTCTGAGGAACGATCGGACTTCTTCTTTGTTGGAAGGCGGTGGCGCTTCGCAGATGGCTCTCACATTGTCTGCTTTCGGGGTGACCCCTCGCACCCCTATCTCATGTCCCAGGTAAGTCACGGACTCCATTCCTATCAGGCACTTGGTCCATTCGGCTGTGAGACCCTTACTCTCAAGGATCTTTAGCACCTTTCCTAGTTTGCCGTCGTGATCCGGTCTGTCTCGTCCCATTACTAGGATGTCGTCCTGGAAATATTGGACTCCATCGGTGTCTTTAAACAGCTGGTGCATTAACTTTTGGAACACCGCAGCCGCCGAGGCTAGTCCGAACGGCATGCGGCGGAACTGGTAGCACCCGAATGGGGTGGTGAAGGAAGTGAGTTTTCGGCTCTCCGGATGCAGGGCGATCTGGTGGTAGGCGGAGGTCAAGTCTATGGTGGAATACCATTTGATTCCCCTGATTTTGGCCACCATCTCCTCGATCCGGGGCAGGGGGAACTTTTCCACCACTATGCTCTTGTTCAACTCGCGTAGGTCGATGCACAGCCTGATCTTCCCGCTGGGCTTCTTCACTACCACTAAGGGTGCGAGCCACTCCGTGCACGTGATGGGTTCGATGATCCCTTTCCTTTCCAGGTCTTGTAGTTCTTCTTGCACTGCACCCCTCACCGCCAAAGGCACATTTTGTCAGATAGCAGGTCACCGCGCCTGCCTAGACTACAAGTCCCATCAACATTGGGCTCAGAACTACTGTTCCCAGAATCCCCGGCGGGAACACAGGATATTATGGGGCGGAGCCTGACAAACAGGGCTCGTGATTTTGCTGTAGACAGAGGTAGCGGCCGCTCCTCTGTGTTCCTGGAGATTCCTGTGGAGCTTCGGTAATCCTGGCTTGGAAATCCAAAGACCCGCCCGAGGTACAGACGCTGTGAAGTAACAGCGGGTTGGTACATTGTGGGACATTCACAAGTGGCGGAGTGCAGGGGGGGATTAGGACCTCCACACTACCGTCACGAAGACAGTGACGTGGGATGTGCTTAGACCTTTTGTTTACTTTGGATTTAAGTACCAAAGCGGATGACTGTAGTGCAGGAACTACGTCATGCCGTGTTTGGGTTAACCTTCGAGTATTGATTAAGAGCTGGTGACAATTACAACTATTTTGCAACAAAGGAGGAATACAGCGTAAATAAAGAGGCTCTCCTTGTTTTTCTCTTGGTATTGGTGTGCTACAACTTCCTGGTGCATTTCTTATTTCGCTTATGGAACTGTATTCTTCAGAGTCAGCCGAGTAATGGCTAGGGGGTATGTTACTAGCATTAACTAATGTTTTAGGTAGATGGTGTGTTATGCCTTATGTCTTATACGTTCTCTTATGTTTATGCAGGACAGAAGGAAGGCTGGAAACACAGCAGTGTATGGTGTATGTGCACAGTTCTCTACAGATGAATCCACGGGTTGTGGTCTAGCGAGAATTATATGAGTGTAGGTGTTAAGAATCATATTAACCTATGTACTTGTGTCTTCCAGTTTCTTTATCCCTGCTGCCCCTTCCTTCTCCTCTTTATTCTTTCGGGTTTTTCCCCTTTTGGGGTTTTTTCCCTCACCGTATCGTCTGAACACCCTGTGTTTACACTTCAGGGTGTTTGGAGGGTCCGGAGGTGGAGCATTGTTGCTGTATGCGGATCCTGCAGAGTGTGATCCTGACACATTTCTCACCTTGTGGGCGACCGGTACTGCATTGTCCTTCAAGACTATCTTGTGCGCAAATTTCTCCATTCTTCCTACTGTGCCTCCGAACACCCTGGGGTACTCTTCTTTCCATTTGTCTAGGTCAGGCCAAGTTCCAGGTTCCGCGAGTAGTATCTGTTCCTTGCCCCCTGGGTCCAGCTTGATGCCCAGGTCGCCTTGGTCGAGCCACCCTAGGACCGAGGGTCCTCTCTCCGATATGTACAGTTTGCAGAACGCTGACCGGCCTCTGAATTCAAAGTTCAATGGTCTGAATCCGGCCATAGGAATGCGGTACCCGTTGTACGTCACTGGGCGGATGTCCAGCCTCTCCAGCTCAGGGCCTAGGTGTGGTGCAAAACTCTCCTCCCACACCGCTCTTTGGATGATGGTGTAGGGTGAGCCGGTGTCAGCCACAACCTTTATCGGTATTCCGCCAATCTGCATCTCCAAGACCGGTTTCATCGTTCTCTTGCCGTCAACGCTCAACACCTGGCCCTCCACGCCTAGTACTTGGTCTTCTATGTAAATGACTGTGACCACGTCTTCCTCTGCGCTCTCTTCTTGTTCTTCGCTGTCCTGCCCGACATACGTCACCATGCTCTTCGAGGACTTCCTCCGACACACCTTCTCATAGTGGCCCACTATCCCGCAGTACAGACATTTGGCGCGGAATGCTGGGCACTTCCTGTCATGCGCCTCGTGCGACCAGCTCCCACACCAATAGCATAGTTTCTTGCTACTTCCCGCTTGTTTCCCTGGAGGGCCTGGGTTGCCTTGCCATTTCATGGGCCCGTTTGCCACCGAACCCTTGTTCTTGTAGTCCCTGCGGGGCACCTCCTCGTCTATTCTGTTCACCATGGCGTTGGGCGCTGTCTCCTTCCTCGTTGCTTCCACGCATCTGCGCGCCAGTTCTGCCCTTTTGACGATTACCATCACCTCTTTTAGGGTGGTGTCACCACTGGCCCACAACTTGTCCTGCACCGCTGTGCTCGTGGTGTGCATCACCACCTGATCTTTGATGAACTCCTCTTCCCAGTTATCATATTTGCACGTGGACGCTAGTCTCTTCAAGGCCGCAACGTATTCCTCTACTGTCTCTCCCGTGCGTTGTTTCCTTTGCTGGAAATTGAACCTGTCCACTGAGACACACACCGCCGGCCTGTAGTGCTCGTTCAGGTCTTCGATGGCATGGGCATACACATCCCCGTCGGTGCTTCCTCTTTCTTTTGGCACTAGGCTTTTGTAAATTCTCAGGCCTTCTGGGCCCAGGTTGAGCAACAATATGCATTTCTTCCTCTTGGCGTTGAATTGTTCTTCATTTTCATCCTCCAAAACTCCGATGAAGTTGTTGATGTATTCCCTCCAGTCCTCCCACTTCATTAGCGGGTCTCCTGGTCTGGGCAGGAACTGCACTGGCGCCATCGCGTACCCCGCCTGCGCACTCATTCTCTCGCTCTTGATCGTGGGATGCGCGCTCCCTTGGCCTCTGGGACTCCCTGGCGTGTTGTCCCGCTCTACCTTGCCTGTTTGAGCCTGGGGACTACCTTCGTCAGCCCCCTCGATCTTGCCTGGGGGATCCAGCGCGGTTCTCCCTGTCTGGTGGGTCGTCGCGTGCTCAGGCGCGCTAGCTTGGCGTCCCCGGGGCTTGAGCTACCACTTCGGGCTGACAATCCTTCCCCTGGGTTATGCTGAGCTCTGCCACGCTCTTTAGGATGTTGTACCTGTGTGGGGGCTGCTGGTCACCTCTCGACCGCCTGCTCCTCCTGGTAACATGTTTCCCGTGGTCCTGTTCCTTGCTGTGGGCCCTCTGGCCACAGGTTGTTGCTGTTTCCTCGGTGGTGTAGCTCTCTGTGGGGCAGGGGGTCTACTATCCCACCTTCGTCGCCATTGTAATGAAGATCTTTCTCTCAATGAGGACGCTACAGCTTTAGATGGAAAACGGGTCTTTATTAAATACAGGTCGCCTAAAGAGCACCGAGCCGCATCTGCTGCCTGTCGGCCTTTCGCGCTTCTCAATGCGCGTTGCGCGCGCAGCCCTCAACATGGCGGCCGCACGTCACGTCGGTACATGACGTGCAACAACTAGAAAGCGTCACTACACTCTCTGGTGAATTATTAGGGAAGCATGACATAGCCACATGTCTGTGCACGTAACTGGTTGCAGTTTTTTTTTACCGTTCTAGTGCACGTTTTTGGGAATTCTATGGGTTTTCCTCTGATTGCAGACCTACCTGCACGTAGTAAACTTCCATTTGCTACATGCCTCTTGCTTTTGAAGCACGGTGTTTCAGCTGTTGGTGGCTTTGCAGAAACTCAGTTGAAGAGATGCGCACGCACGCGAGGTAGTCGCCCAGGGAGCTGGAGTGAGAGGTGGCTCGCGCAATGTGTGGGGTGACCATTCAGAACCAAGCAGGTGGGCAGCTGGAGGGCCCGGGGTACGGCCATGTCGCCTGCGCCGTGAAAGTTGTGCAAGCACGCGCCGAGAATCACAGGGTTACCCCGAGAGATTCTGCAACAGGGCTGGAAGCTCCTGAGCACAGCAGCTCTACCGAGAAGCCGCAGAGGTAGGACAGATTGCAACATTAGCATGTCTGGGGGGTTGGAATCTTTATTAGTTTTTTATTACCTTACTCTAGTGATGTTTTTCAGTGCTTCTTTCAAATTAACCTAAAATTGTACTATAGCAAACAAGGTTTAAGTTTGGAATTTCACTCTCGTTTCCGTGTCAAAATGGCTCGCCCGTCTATATTAGAATGATTATTTTACATGTTTTGTCCCGTCACTCAAAGACAAAGGCCACAAGGCTCCAGTGAGTAGACCTGATAAGGCAGTCCTACCTTACAAAACTTTGTTTTTTCTTAGCTACATTTACTGAATACACTTCCATGAGCTGCATCTCCACCCATCTGATCGTTTTATGAATGCAAGGGATTGGTTCAGTGGCGCAAAGCCAAGAAGCCATCTCAAAGTCCCCGGGTTCTGGTTGTTTGTTGTTAATGACACTGACACATCCCTGCAAACCCATCACGGCCCCATTTGTCGTAAATACAAGCCCACGGCCTGCTTTCGCCTCCACTTCCTTCTATGTGTTTTATACCAGCATCACAAGTCCTGTGTTCAGGACCGAAGCTATTAATGTGCGGCAGGTTCAGTGGCACCGGGGCAGAGACTGTCCTTTTTTTGCACCAGGTCCCACTAGTTTGTGTTTTTACCCACGCCTTTGACCCTGCATCCACTCCCCTCCACACTTCCCATACTTTTTAATGCACTTCGACCTTTGATTACATGGTAGGCGCATCCTTCGTCACATGGCTTCTCAGCGCTAGCACATCCCGCTGGTCTGCTCTCCCACGAAGCAGGCACGTCCCTGCATGTTTATCAATCCCCGGAGGTGGTGCCTGTGAGAGCCGGGATGAGCTGGAAACAACCCACACCTGCAGTGTGAGAGACAGTGTGTATAAGAGACAGCAGTGTGTGCGAAACAGCAGTGTGTGTGAGAGAGACATCAGTGGGAGTTTTCAAGGCAGAGTCAGCAGTGTGAGACCTTTTATTTATGTTTTGGTTTTTGAAACATAAATAAAACAAATTATTTGCAATGTCAATAGCACAAACTTGCTTAAATACGTGACCTATTGCATTGAAAATGCAATAGGTCTCGCATTTGCGAGAGATTAAGATATTGCCATTGTAAATGACAATGCCGTTTATTTATCTGTTTTCAAAACTAACACATAAATAAAAAGTTTGTCATTTACAATGCCAATAGCTCAAACTTTTGCAAAGGCAAAACCGCTGCATTGTAAATGCTTGTATTTCTTTTAATTAAATGCATTCTCACACTACAGCAGTAAGTGTAAAAAGACAAATGTAAGGAATAGGCAGAGTGGGGGCCCAGGGGGTACTGGAACTATAAAAAAACTAAGCTTTGGTAATCAGTTAACAAAGGCATGTAAATATGCTAATGGTCTTTAAAGACCTGTGAAAAACTCGGGCCGGAGATAAGACTCCAGACACTGCCCAGCCGAGGCCCCAGGAGCGCGAGCTGCACTGCAGCAGCCCGGTCCGAGACACAGGATGGGGGAGGAGGGGGGCTGAAGCCCTGGAGGCCAGGGCAGAAGTGACACTGTGAAGGCGCGACCCCTTTGCATCGCTCCACGGCCCCCCTGGGGGTCACGCCCCACAGTTTTAAGACCCCTGCTCTAGTCCGTATTGCATGAAGCTGGGTGGTTCTCACCCAAAAGAGGGACCTCCACAAATTGCTGACATTTTCCTACACCCCCTGGACAGCCGTGGAAACACAGACCAACAACACGGCTCACTACGAGAGCTCCTGGGGTTCCTCGGGTTCGGGATAACTTTATACAGTTTAAATCCCTGATTAACCCCCCCCCCCCAACAACCCACCGGACACAGAGATATCAGCAGATCAAGAGGCATAAGAAGAATAATTGCTACGACGGGCAGAAAACGACCACAGTGTAGCGTAGCTGCCCCCTACGACGAGACTGCCACCATCGAAAGCTGCCGAGGGAGCTCGAGGACGCGAGAGGGCTACAGGACGATCCTCCGTGGCACCGACGATCGACTGGCACCGGCGAGGACTCAGGACACTCAGAAGAGCAGACCCCGTGAATGCATCTGCGGCCATAGACATCCGCCGCGCCGACAGTAGGATACTCTCTGCGCTGCCCCTGGGACTGGAGTGGGGATGGAAGCGGAGAGTACCATGGATCGGGAGGAAGGGGATCGAGGAGTTAAGAGAGCGCTGAGCTCCGAGGCAGCACCGGGCAAGGACAAGGGGCGGTAACGTAAGTGGAGTGAAGGTACATCTCTTAGCAATTATTTAAAAGGATCTCGGCGATCGCGGAAACAACACATGCCGGGACTGAAATAAGTGCACTTTTTGAAATTGTTGGAAGATAAATCCCGAAGCGGCGTGCCTGACCTTAAAATGGCGGCCGCCTAGGACAAACTTGTCTTGACTATCCACAATAATCAAGGAAAGTTAGCTCCTACTGCATATAGAGAGAGGACCTAAAAATGGCATCAATGCTGAGGCAGGAGCAAGGGAAAGAGGACTAACGAATTTCTCCGGGGCAGGAAGGAAGGAACCAAACCTTGACCCCAAACAAAACAGAACAGATGTATAAAGAGAGGACCTCAAAATGGCATCAATGCTGAGGCAGGAGCAAGTGAAAGAGGACTAACAAATTTTTCAGGGGCAGGAAGGAAGGAACTAACCCCAAACAGATGATGAAAAGGGAAAGAGGACAAAGGCAAGAGTAGAGAGAAAGAAAGGGTGCAGCTCACAGAAGAACATCCAAATCGGCGGACATCTTGAAATGGAGCTAGTTGCTCAATCAGTATGATGAGAGCACATTCTAATGAATATAGATGAAACTACAGGGAAGTAAAATCTATATCAGGAATATATCAAGGATTACTACAATTCACCACAATTACTAAGCTAATCCTATTTGTCTCAACACCTGATATAATTATATAATACTAGTGTCATAATATTGGATATAATTATGACTACCATTAGCCAGTAATTAAGTTTAAGAGAATTACAACACCAACTGAAGAAGGAACTCACGCAGTCAAATAGAGAAGAGTCACCACAAGACCAATGAAGAGGAGCAAACATGGACGAAAACTACTTAGAGTCTTTTGGCCCGAATGCCCAGACCATAAAATATCCAACTAAGTTGTCCAAAAAGGCAGCAAAAAAATTCAAACATAACTTCTTGAGAAATAACCCAGACACACTGATCTCCGACCTCTACGTTAGCATAGATAAAGGCACTATAGTGAACGACCTGATATTCTTCACAAATAAAACGGCTAAATGGCGCAATACCTTCACAAGACTGCTTAACACAAAAGCTATAAAAAATATCCCACATGGCACAAAAATGATGATCTCACCGTCAAAAAGATGCAAAGCGGAACTATGCATTACCATGTATAAAACTGGAATAGTGCTGATACAAGCAGCCAACAACGAGCTAGATAAGTTCGACAATGTATTTCCGACCTTAAAGGAATCATTAGAGGGCGCAAGATGTCAACTCACCAGACCCCATCAGAAGGCCATCCTGACAATAACAATACTATTAACAGAGGCGTCAATCGAAATGGAGGACATCAGGCTCAAGCTACAAGATTAGGAGAAAAAAATGAAATTGAAATAGGAATGACAACATCTGAGAATGGGACAGAAAGGACAGAGAGGCCTACAAGTCATGCGAACAAAGAACAGGACCAAATCCAAAGAGAAGAGTCGACGCCGCTCCCAAATGAAGAGACTCCATTAGAGGGATCAAGATATCAACTACACCGGACCCCACCAGAAGACAATCCAGACATTAACAACACTATTACTAGAGTCGCTAAAAGAAATGGAGGAAATCGGGATCAAGCTACAAAAACAGGAGACAATACTGAAATAGGAGTGAAAACTTCTGAGAAGAAGACAAAAAGGTCAAAGAGGTCTTCAAGACATGCGAACAACGAACAGAACCAACTCCAAAGGGAGGAATCGACGCCGCTCCCAAATGAAGAGACACCTCACTCCGCGCGGAGCCACTCAATGATAACCGGGAAACAAATAGAGTACAAGGTATCAACCATTCCTTACCTCTCTCTGGTACAACTCAAGAGACACCTAGAACATCACCCACAAATGCATTCTTAACGTCACAAAATATAGACAACACATCCCACATCGCAATCAGAATCGGCACTGACATCCATACCGAGGATAAAAAGAAAAGGATTTCGGCTAAAAGAACTGTTCAGAAACAAAGAATAGCAAAATGCAAATCGCGAACAGAAAGGCTACTCATCCCTAAGAGATCACTCTAAAATCAGAAAGATATCAAAGAGCTTCAGAAACTAATTGGCAACATGGCACAAGACACACTTAGTACTCGACAAGCGATGGAAAAAATACTGGAAATGACGGTAAGCACTCACTCCAAGGTCACACATATCCAACATCTGGTACACTCCTCACAAAGAAAGAGCAACGAGACGGCCATGCCACTATCAAATAGACACAACCGACCACTTAGGACGAATTCCTGGTCGTAGGAGGAGATCCCTTGCCCTACTCCGATCATATGAACCATCGAACCGCAAGAGAGGGGAGATAATCAAAACAGTACCGATCGATCACAATAGAACATCCAGACAGAATGAAAGAAAACCCAACCTCAATAACTTACAACAAGTTCAGCTAACCGCCGAATCTAAATATCTGAACCCCAGTAACTCAGGGAAACCTATGATATGCCTTCTACTCAACTGTCGCTCTGCAACCAAACACGCATCAGACATAGCAGACCTCATCATCAACAAGGAAATTGATTTGGCAATCCTTACAGAAACATGGCTATAGGAGTCATCATCTCCAACCATGGATCTCTTAGTACCTCCTCAGTATAACATTGTAAGACTAGATAGAATAAAGAAGATAGGAGGAGGTTTAGCCTGCATTCACCGATCGGATATTGAGATCAACCAAATACAATCCGACCCACTATTATCTTGTGAATACCTAGGTCTTAATATAAGATCAGCAGACAATCAGAGATGCAACCTGCATGCGCTTTACCACCCACCAGGAGAGAACGCCAAGTTCACAGATCAGTTAATGGAGATCATAATGGCCAACTCTAACACCGACGCTAATAACATTTTCCTAGGCGATTTCAACTTACACTGGGATGACTGCAATGACAAATTAGTCAACGCGCTTAAAGATTTCCTCTCGGAGCTAAACCTCACTCAAGCATGCACGCAACCTACACACTCGAAAGGAGCAACGTTAGACTGGATAATTTCAAGAAACAAAGACACATCAATCCTCTCAATAGACCCGTGTGACTGGTCAGATCATCATGCCATAACATTTTTGATACCCACATTGAAAAAGAGCAAGACCTCGCAACCCGTCAAGCTCAAAAAATGGATTCGAGACACAAAAGAGGAGAATATTGAGCTACTAATAGATTGCTGTGAGAGAGACCTAAAGCTTCCTAGCAACCTGCAGAATGTAAATGATCTGACAGATCACTACACAACATCAGTTTCAAAAATTGTCAACAACACCATGCCATTAAAACTGAAAAGAGTCTCAGAGAAGATAAAAAATCCATGGTTTAATGGGTCACTGAACGAAGAAAGGCGAAAACTGAGAAAAGCTGAAAGAAAATGGAGACAACACCCATCATCCACCGAGCTGAAATCCCTCAGAAAAATTAGAAACCAATATAACAAAAAGATCATCAATTCCAAAAAGGAATTTATAAGATCTGAACTTGATAATGCCAAAAACAGACCAAGGAAATTATTCGAAATCTCAAAGCAACAATCAAATAAACTATCAAAATCTGCCCAAGAGAACACGAAAACTCTACTAAGCTGCGAAGAATTCTCTACATTTTTCAGGGAGAAGGCCAACTCGCTTGAGAAAGAGCTTAGAAGCGCTGCGGATAACCTACCCACCCAACCAGTAGCTACGATCGACACCAGCTTGAAAACAGATTGTAATAAGATTAAAAACAAGGCACAATGGGATAGATTCAAATTATATGACCATAAAACCGTCGCCAAAACGCTCTAAGATATCAAACCTGATAACCATTATCACGACCCTCTACCCGCGAAATGCCTAAAAGAAATCAGCCATATTGTGGTTCCAATCTGGACCAAAATTATAAATGCATCGCTATCACAAGGGATCCTCCCAGACTGCCTAAAAACAGAACAAGTTGTCCCGATAATCAAAAAACCTACAGCGGATGCAACAGATCCGAATAATTTTCGCCCTGTGCCCAACATACCTTTACTTGCCAAACTAATTGAGAAATGCGTGCAAGGACAACTGAGCCAACACATCACCAACTTCTCCCTACTAGACGATTACCAATCAGGATTCAGAGCAGGACATAGCACGGAAACAGCGATCCTCCATATTATTGACGACGCACTACAGGCCCTAGATCAAAATCGAGCATGCCTACTGATTCTCCTGGACCTATCTTCCGCATTTGACACTGTAAACCACAAAGCATTACTGTGCAGGACAGGATGGGAATGTCTGGAAATGTGCTGAAATGGTTCGAGTCATTCCTGCAAAACAGAACACAGAGATTCCTGGTCAACCAATCACTCTCACCATCATGCCCTAACTCAATTGGAGTCCCTCAAGGATCGACATTATCCCCAGACCTGTTTAACTTGTATGTCGAACCTCTTACAGAAATTCTCCGTAACTCACAGATATCTTATCACATGTACGCGGATGACACGCAAATATACATAAAGATCGCTTCCCTTGAAGACATTGAACTAATGAATGAGACGTTAAAAATGACATTGCAATGGTTAACAACCAATCATCTGAAGCTGAATGCTCACAAAACTGAGTTCCTATTAATTACACCACCAAGGAGCCATACGGAAATGAAGGAATGGACCAAGCTGGTGACAGCGCTAAACTGCACTCCAACTGTGGTTCTGAAAATCCTGGACTCATATAATAATTATCGACTCGAGAAATAAACTTCGTCGAAACATGACGAATTTGGTATCAAAAGACCGAGAATGACGAGTACACCATGTACAAGCATTTTCAGCATATTCGAGTGACGATTTCACCTCGAAATCGTCATTATCGTTCAGAACCCTCGGCTTCCATTTTATGTATGGCAGCCATTTTGTGAGTTGCCCTTTACATAGGCTTATAATCCAGCTTAATTCGATTCCAAAAGGACACGTACACCTTAATCGACTTTCCTATGACCTGTGCAAGTTGGAACCATTGCCCCAGGCCAAACCTGTTAGGTCAGTTCCTCTCCCAGTGGCAGAATGAGATAGCATCAAGGCACAACAGGCCATAAACCCATTTCATCGCACACACCCTGCCGAATCTTGCTCACACCTGTCCCTGCTCTTTTCTCTCACTTGCTTTATGATGGGGAGGTGCTCGTTTTTATTGGGGGTCCACCGATATCTGATGAAATGTTGGGCCTTGCCGGGTGATTTGTTGTGGGCTGGACGAAGTGAAATATGGACATGTCATCATGACTCTGCTTTTCCTTTGTAACAAAGAAATGTGAATAGTATACTGTAAATTCGAAGAATGTTTGCCTGAAGCTTAAAATTCTGTATAAAAAGAGAAGCCTGATTTTGTGAATTCGAGCAGTCTCCTGAGAATATACTTCCCGTGTGTTGTACTTCTAGGACACTTGTTACCTTGGTTGCAGCCAATAAAATCGATCCTTGACTTCACCTAGAAGACTCTGAGTTTCTGTGGTCTGAATCAGGAAAGGACTCGAGGTCTCTGGGTGTACCCTGACACCGCTGGGTTGCCGGTTCTGTACCGGTTCTTAAAAACCCAGTACCTCAGCTGGCGCCCAGCGTGGGGCGATTCCAGCGGTACCAGCCCAGCCAGAGGTTTGGGAGGAGCTTCGTGTGAAAATTCCGGAGGACGGCCAACCACTTCATCGACCCCTGCATGTCGACGTGGTCCGAAGGTCTTTGCTGCGAGGTTCCCCGCTTCCCGACGGCTACGAAGGACTGCTGCCCTGGCTATCGCCCTGATTTGGACCCTTGAAGTTTGGTAGAGCGAAACACTAAGACAAGTCTTCTGGTGACGTCATCGATATCTCAGTCAAGTATAAGTGGAGCGTCTCCCAGTCCTTAGTTGGTCCTTAGTCTTGGGTATCCTTTTGGATCATTTTTGGAACTTGCAAGTGCCAAAGCCGAAGGACTCGTGCATTCACGAGAAATATCGTAATCGATAATCCTTTGAAGTTTGGAGCTAGACTAGAGAGCGAAGATGCCTGGTCTTAGACTTGGAAATTTGTTTTGTCTTGGTTGTAATAATAGGGACTCCCGATTGGAGGACAGTGTGTATAAGAGACAGCAGTGTGTGCGAAACAGCAGTGTGTGTGAGAGAGACATCAGTGGGAGTTTTCAAGGCAGAGTCAGCAGTGTGAGACCTTTTATTTATGTTTTGGTTTTTGAAACATAAATAAAACAAATTATTTGCAATGTCAATAGCACAAACTTGCTTAAATACGTGACCTATTGCATTGAAAATGCAATAGGTCTCGCATTTGCGAGAGATTAAGATATTGCCATTGTAAATGACAATGCCGTTTATTTATCTGTTTTCAAAACTAACACATAAATAAAAAGTTTGTCATTTACAATGCCAATAGCTCAAACTTTTGCAAAGGCAAAACCGTTGCATTGTAAATGCTTGTATTTCTTTTAATTAAATGCATTCTCACACTACAGCAGTAAGTGTAAAAAGACAAATGTAAGGAATAGGCAGAGTGGGGGCCCAGGGGGTACTGGAACTATAAAAAAACTAAGCTTTGGTAATCAGTTAACAAAGGCATGTAAATATGCTAATGGTCTTTAAAGACCTGTGAAAAACTCGGGCCGGAGATAAGACTCCAGACACTGCCCAGCCGAGGCCCCAGGAGCGCGAGCTGCACTGCAGCAGCCCGGTCCGAGACACAGGATGGGGGAGGAGGGAGGCTGAAGCCCTGGAGGCCAGGGCAGAAGTGACACTGTGAAGGCGCGACCCCTTTGCATCGCTCCACGGCCCCCCTGGGGGTCACGCCCCACAGTTTTAAGACCCCTGCTCTAGTCCGTATTGCATGAAGCTGGGTGGTTCTCACCCAAAAGAGGGACCTCCACAAATTGCTGACATTTTCCTACACCCCCTGGACAGCCGTGGAAACACAGACCAACAACACGGCTCACTACGAGAGCTCCTGGGGTTCCTCGGGTTCGGGATAACTTTATACAGTTTAAATCCCTGATTAACCCCCCCCCCAACAACCCACCGGACACAGAGATATCAGCAGATCAAGAGGCATAAGAAGAATAATTGCTACGACGGGCAGAAAACGACCACAGTGTAGCGTAGCTGCCCCCTACGACGAGACTGCCACCATCGAAAGCTGCCGAGGGAGCTCGAGGACGCGAGAGGGCTACAGGACGATCCTCCGTGGCACCGACGATCGACTGGCACCGGCGAGGACTCAGGACACTCAGAAGAGCAGACCCCGTGAATGCATCTGCGGCCATAGACATCCGCCGCGCCGACAGTAGGATACTCTCTGCGCTGCCCCTGGGACTGGAGTGGGGATGGAAGCGGAGAGTACCATGGATCGGGAGGAAGGGGATCGAGGAGTTAAGAGAGCGCTGAGCTCCGAGGCAGCACCGGGCAAGGACAAGGGGCGGTAACGTAAGTGGAGTGAAGGTACATCTCTTAGCAATTATTTAAAAGGATCTCGGCGATCGCGGAAACAACACATGCCGGGACTGAAATAAGTGCACTTTTTGAAATTGTTGGAAGATAAATCCCGAAGCGGCGTGCCTGACCTTAAAATGGCGGCCGCCTAGGACAAACTTGTCTTGACTATCCACAATAATCAAGGAAAGTTAGCTCCTACTGCATATAGAGAGAGGACCTAAAAATGGCATCAATGCTGAGGCAGGAGCAAGGGAAAGAGGACTAACGAATTTCTCCGGGGCAGGAAGGAAGGAACCAAACCTTGACCCCAAACAAAACAGAACAGATGTATAAAGAGAGGACCTCAAAATGGCATCAATGCTGAGGCAGGAGCAAGTGAAAGAGGACTAACAAATTTTTCAGGGGCAGGAAGGAAGGAACTAACCCCAAACAGATGATGAAAAGGGAAAGAGGACAAAGGCAAGAGTAGAGAGAAAGAAAGGGTGCAGCTCACAGAAGAACATCCAAATCGGCGGACATCTTGAAATGGAGCTAGTTGCTCAATCAGTATGATGAGAGCACATTCTAATGAATATAGATGAAACTACAGGGAAGTAAAATCTATATCAGGAATATATCAAGGATTACTGCAATTCACCACAATTACTAAGCTAATCCTATTTGTCTCAACACCTGATATAATTATATAATACTAGTGTCATAATATTGGATATAATTATGACTACCATTAGCCAGTAATTAAGTTTAAGAGAATTACAACACCAACTGAAGAAGGAACTCACGCAGTCAAATAGAGAAGAGTCACCACAAGACCAATGAAGAGGAGCAAACATGGACGAAAACTACTTAGAGTCTTTTGGCCCGAATGCCCAGACCATAAAATATCCAACTAAGTTGTCCAAAAAGGCAGCAAAAAAATTCAAACATAACTTCTTGAGAAATAACCCAGACACACTGATCTCCGACCTCTACGTTAGCATAGATAAAGGCACTATAGTGAACGACCTGATATTCTTCACAAATAAAACGGCTAAATGGCGCAATACCTTCACAAGACTGCTTAACACAAAAGCTATAAAAAATATCCCACATGGCACAAAAATGATGATCTCACCGTCAAAAAGATGCAAAGCGGAACTATGCATTACCATGTATAAAACTGGAATAGTGCTGATACAAGCAGCCAACAACGAGCTAGATAAGTTCGACAATGTATTTCCGACCTTAAAGGAATCATTAGAGGGCGCAAGATGTCAACTCACCAGACCCCATCAGAAGGCAATCCTGACAATAACAATACTATTAACAGAGGCGTCAATCGAAATGGAGGACATCAGGCTCAAGCTACAAGATTAGGAGAAAAAAATGAAATAGAAATAGGAATGACAACATCTGAGAATGGGACAGAAAGGACAGAGAGGCCTACAAGTCATGCGAACAAAGAACAGGACCAAATCCAAAGAGAAGAGTCGACGCCGCTCCCAAATGAAGAGACTCCATTAGAGGGATCAAGATATCAACTACACCGGACCCCACCAGAAGACAATCCAGACATTAACAACACTATTACTAGAGTCGCTAAAAGAAATGGAGGAAATCGGGATCAAGCTACAAAAACAGGAGACAATACTGAAATAGGAGTGAAAACTTCTGAGAAGAAGACAAAAAGGTCAAAGAGGTCTTCAAGACATGCGAACAACGAACAGAACCAACTCCAAAGGGAGGAATCGACGCCGCTCCCAAATGAAGAGACACCTCACTCCGCGCGGAGCCACTCAATGATAACCGGGAAACAAATAGAGTACAAGGTATCAACCATTCCTTACCTCTCTCTGGTACAACTCAAGAGACACCTAGAACATCACCCACAAATGCATTCTTAACGTCACAAAATATAGACAACACATCCCACATCGCAATCAGAATCGGCACTGACATCCATACCGAGGATAAAAAGAAAAGGATTTCGGCTAAAAGAACTGTTCAGAAACAAAGAATAGCAAAATGCAAATCGCGAACAGAAAGGCTACTCATCCCTAAGAGATCACTCTAAAATCAGAAAGATATCAAAGAGCTTCAGAAACTAATTGGCAACATGGCACAAGACACACTTAGTACTCGACAAGCGATGGAAAAAATACTGGAAATGACGGTAAGCACTCACTCCAAGGTCACACATATCCAACATCTGGTACACTCCTCACAAAGAAAGAGCAACGAGACGGCCATGCCACTATCAAATAGACACAACCGACCACTTAGGACGAATTCCTGGTCGTAGGAGGAGATCCCTTGCCCTACTCCGATCATATGAACCATCGAACCGCAAGAGAGGGGAGATAATCAAAACAGTACCGATCGATCACAATAGAACATCCAGACAGAATGAAAGAAAACCCAACCTCAATAACTTACAACAAGTTCAGCTAACCGCCGAATCTAAATATCTGAACCCCAGTAACTCAGGGAAACCTATGATATGCCTTCTACTCAACTGTCGCTCTGCAACCAAACACGCATCAGACATAGCAGACCTCATCATCAACAAGGAAATTGATTTGGCAATCCTTACAGAAACGTGGCTATAGGAGTCATCATCTCCAACCATGGATCTCTTAGTACCTCCTCAGTATAACATTGTAAGACTAGATAGAATAAAGAAGATAGGAGGAGGTTTAGCCTGCATTCACCGATCGGATATTGAGATCAACCAAATACAATCCGACCCACTATTATCTTGTGAATACCTAGGTCTTAATATAAGATCAGCAGACAATCAGAGATGCAACCTGCATGCGCTTTACCACCCACCAGGAGAGAACGCCAAGTTCACAGATCAGTTAATGGAGATCATAATGGCCAACTCTAACACCGACGCTAATAACATTTTCCTAGGCGATTTCAACTTACACTGGGATGACTGCAATGACAAATTAGTCAACGCGCTTAAAGATTTCCTCTCGGAGCTAAACCTCACTCAAGCATGCACGCAACCTACACACTCGAAAGGAGCAACGTTAGACTGGATAATTTCAAGAAACAAAGACACATCAATCCTCTCAATAGACCCGTGTGACTGGTCAGATCATCATGCCATAACATTTTTGATACCCACATTGAAAAAGAGCAAGACCTCGCAACCCGTCAAGCTCAAAAAATGGATTCGAGACACAAAAGAGGAGAATATTGAGCTACTAATAGATTGCTGTGAGAGAGACCTAAAGCTTCCTAGCAACCTGCAGAATGTAAATGATCTGACAGATCACTACACAACATCAGTTTCAAAAATTGTCAACAACACCATGCCATTAAAACTGAAAAGAGTCTCAGAGAAGATAAAAAATCCATGGTTTAATGGGTCACTGAACGAAGAAAGGCGAAAACTGAGAAAAGCTGAAAGAAAATGGAGACAACACCCATCATCCACCGAGCTGAAATCCCTCAGAAAAATTAGAAACCAATATAACAAAAAGATCATCAATTCCAAAAAGGAATTTATAAGATCTGAACTTGATAATGCCAAAAACAGACCAAGGAAATTATTCGAAATCTCAAAGCAACAATCAAATAAACTATCAAAATCTGCCCAAGAGAACACGAAAACTCTACTAAGCTGCGAAGAATTCTCTACATTTTTCAGGGAGAAGGCCAACTCGCTTGAGAAAGAGCTTAGAAGCGCTGCGGATAACCTACCCACCCAACCAGTAGCTACGATCGACACCAGCTTGAAAACAGATTGTAATAAGATTAAAAACAAGGCACAATGGGATAGATTCAAATTATATGACCATAAAACCGTCGCCAAAACGCTCTAAGATATCAAACCTGATAACCATTATCATGACCCTCTACCCGCGAAATGCCTAAAAGAAATCAGCCATATTGTGGTTCCAATCTGGACCAAAATTATAAATGCATCGCTATCACAAGGAATCCTCCCAGACTGCCTAAAAACAGAACAAGTCGTCCCGATAATCAAAAAACCTACAGCGGATGCAACAGATCCGAATAATTTTCGCCCTGTGCCCAACATACCTTTACTTGCCAAACTAATTGAGAAATGCGTGCAAGGACAACTGAGCCAACACATCACCAACTTCTCCCTACTAGACGATTACCAATCAGGATTCAGAGCAGGACATAGCACGGAAACAGCGATCCTCCATATTATTGACGACGCACTACAGGCCCTAGATCAAAATCGAGCATGCCTACTGATTCTCCTGGACCTATCTTCCGCATTTGACACTGTAAACCACGAAGCATTACTGTGCAGGACAGGATGGGAATGTCTGGAAATGTGCTGAAATGGTTCGAGTCATTCCTGCGAAACAGAACACAGAGATTCCTGGTCAACCAATCACTCTCACCATCATGCCCTAACTCAATTGGAGTCCCTCAAGGATCGACATTATCCCCAGACCTGTTTAACTTGTATGTCGAACCTCTTACAGAAATTCTCCGTAACTCACAGATATCTTATCACATGTACGTGGATGACACGCAAATATACATAAAGATCGCTTCCCTTGAAGACATTGAACTAATGAATGAGACGTTAAAAATGACATTGCAATGGTTAACAACCAATCATCTGAAGCTGAATGCTCACAAAACTGAGTTCCTATTAATTACACCACCAAGGAGCCATACAGAAATGAAGGAATGGACCAAGCTGGTGACAGCGCTAAACTGCACTCCAACTGTGGTTCTGAAAATCCTGGACTCATATAATAATTATCGACTCGAGAAATAAACTTCGTCGAAACATGACGAATTTGGTATCAAAAGACCGAGAATGACGAGTACACCATGTACAAGCATTTTCAGCATATTCGAGTGACGATTTCACCTCGAAATCGTCATTATCGTTCAGAACACTCGGCTTCCATTTTATGTATGGCAGCCATTTTGTGAGTTGCCCTTTACATAGGCTTATAATCCAGCTTAATTCGATTCCAAAAGGACACGTACACCTTAATCGACTTTCCTATGACCTGTGCAAGTTGGAACCATTGCCCCAGGCCAAACCTGTTAGGTCAGTTCCTCTCCCAGTGGCCGAATGAGATAGCATCAAGGCACAACAGGCCATAAACCCATTTCATCGCACACACCCTGCCGAATCTTGCTCACACCTGTCCCTGCTCTTTTCTCTCACTTGCTTTATGATGGGGAGGTGCTCGTTTTTATTGGGGGTCCACCGATATCTGATGAAATGTTGGGCCTTGCCGGGTGATTTGTTGTGGGCTGGACGAAGTGAAATATGGACATGTCATCATGACTCTGCTTTTCCTTTGTAACAAAGAAATGTGAATAGTATACTGTAAATTCGAAGAATGTTTGCCTGAAGCTTAAAATTCTGTATAAAAAGAGAAGCCTGATTTTGTGAATTCGAGCAGTCTCCTGAGAATATACTTCCCATGTGTTGTACTTCTAGGACACTTGTTACCTTGGTTGCAGCCAATAAAATCGATCCTTGACTTCACCTAGAAGACTCTGAGTTTCTGTGGTCTGAATCAGGAAAGGACTCGAGGTCTCTGGGTGTACCCTGACACCGCTGGGTTGCCGGTTCTGTACCGGTTCTTAAAAACCCAGTACCTCAGCTGGCGCCCAGCGTGGGGCGATTCCAGCGGTACCAGCCCAGCCAGAGGTTTGGGAGGAGCTTCGTGTGAAAATTCCGGAGGACGGCCAACCACTTCATCGACCCCTGCATGTCGACGTGGTCCGAAGGTCTTTGCTGCGAGGTTCCCCGCTTCCCGACGGCTACGAAGGACTGCTGCCCTGGCTATCGCCCTGATTTGGACCCTTGAAGTTTGGTAGAGCGAAACACTAAGACAAGTCTTCTGGTGACGTCATCGATATCTCAGTCAAGTATAAGTGGAGCGTCTCCCAGTCCTTAGTTGGTCCTTAGTCTTGGGTATCCTTTTGGATCATTTTTGGAACTTGCAAGTGCCAAAGCCGAAGGACTCGTGCATTCACGAGAAATATCGTAATCGATAATCCTTTGAAGTTTGGAGCTAGACTAGAGAGCGAAGATGCCTGGTCTTAGACTTGGAAATTTGTTTTGTCTTGGTTGTAATAATAGGGACTCCCGATTGGAGGACAGTGTGTATAAGAGACAGCAGTGTGTGCGAAACAGCAGTGTGTGTGAGAGAGACATCAGTGGGAGTTTTCAAGGCAGAGTCAGCAGTGTGAGACCTTTTATTTATGTTTTGGTTTTTGAAACATAAATAAAACAAATTATTTGCAATGTCAATAGCACAAACTTGCTTAAATACGTGACCTATTGCATTGAAAATGCAATAGGTCTCGCATTTGCGAGAGATTAAGATATTGCCATTGTAAATGACAATGCCGTTTATTTATCTGTTTTCAAAACTAACACATAAATAAAAAGTTTGTCATTTACAATGCCAATAGCTCAAACTTTTGCAAAGGCAAAACCGTTGCATTGTAAATGCTTGTATTTCTTTTAATTAAATGCATTCTCACACTACAGCAGTAAGTGTAAAAAGACAAATGTAAGGAATAGGCAGAGTGGGGCCCAGGGGGTACTGGAACTATAAAAAAACTAAGCTTTGGTAATCAGTTAACAAAGGCATGTAAATATGCTAATGGTCTTTAAAGACCTGTGAAAAACTCGGGCCGGAGATAAGACTCCAGACACTGCCCAGCCGAGGCCCCAGGAGCGCGAGCTGCACTGCAGCAGCCCGGTCCGAGACACAGGATGGGGGAGGAAGGGGGCTGAAGCCCTGGAGGCCAGGGCAGAAGTGACACTGTGAAGGCGCAACCCCTTTGCATCGCTCCACGGCCCCCCTGGGGGTCACGCCCCACAGTTTTAAGACCCCTGCTCTAGTCCGTATTGCATGAAGCTGGGTGGTTCTCACCCAAAAGAGGGACCTCCACAAATTGCTGACATTTTCCTACACCCCCTGGACAGCCGTGGAAACACAGACCAACAACACGGCTCACTACGAGAGCTCCTGGGGTTCCTCGGGTTCGGGATAACTTTATACAGTTTAAATCCCTGATTAACCCCCCCCCCCAACAACCCACCGGACACAGAGATATCAGCAGATCAAGAGGCATAAGAAGAAGAATTGCTACGACGGGCAGAAAACGACCACAGTGTAGCGTAGCTGCCCCCTACGACGAGACTGCCACCATCGAAAGCTGCCGAGGGAGCTCGAGGACGCGAGAGGGCTACAGGACGATCCTCCGTGGCACCGACGATCGACTGGCACCGGCGAGGACTCAGGACACTCAGAAGAGCAGACCCCGTGAATGCATCTGCGGCCATAGACATCCGCCGCGCCGACAGTAGGATACTCTCTGCGCTGCCCCTGGGACTGGAGTGGGGATGGAAGCGGAGAGTACCATGGATCGGGAGGAAGGGGATCGAGGAGTTAAGAGAGCGCTGAGCTCCGAGGCAGCACCGGGCAAGGACAAGGGGCGGTAACGTAAGTGGAGTGAAGGTACATCTCTTAGCAATTATTTAAAAGGATCTCGGCGATTGCGGAAACAACACATGCCGGGACTGAAATAAGTGCACTTTTTGAAATTGTTGGAAGATAAATCCCGAAGCGGCGTGCCTGACCTTAAAATGGCGGCCGCCTAGGACAAACTTGTCTTGACTATCCACAATAATCAAGGAAAGTTAGCTCCTACTGCATATAGAGAGAGGACCTAAAAATGGCATCAATGCTGAGGCAGGAGCAAGGGAAAGAGGACTAACGAATTTCTCCGGGGCAGGAAGGAAGGAACCAAACCTTGACCCCAAACAAAACAGAACAGATGTATAAAGAGAGGACCTCAAAATGGCATCAATGCTGAGGCAGGAGCAAGTGAAAGAGGACTAACACATTTTTCAGGGGCAGGAAGGAAGGAACTAACCCCAAACAGATGATGAAAAGGGAAAGAGGACAAAGGCAAGAGTAGAGAGAAAGAAAGGGTGCAGCTCACAGAAGAACATCCAAATCGGCGGACATCTTGAAATGGAGCTAGTTGCTCAATCAGTATGATGAGAGCACATTCTAATGAATATAGATGAAACTACAGGGAAGTAAAATCTATATCAGGAATATATCAAGGATTACTGCAATTCACCACAATTACTAAGCTAATCCTATTTGTCTCAACACCTGATATAATTATATAATACTAGTGTCATAATATTGGATATAATTATGACTACCATTAGCCAGTAATTAAGTTTAAGAGAATTACAACACCAACTGAAGAAGGAACTCACGCAGTCAAATAGAGAAGAGTCACCACAAGACCAATGAAGAGGAGCAAACATGGACGAAAACTACTTAGAGTCTTTTGGCCCGAATGCCCAGTCCATAAAATATCCAACTAAGTTGTCCAAAAAGGCAGCAAAAAAATTCAAACATAACTTCTTGAGAAATAACCCAGACACACTGATCTCCGACCTCTACGTTAGCATAGATAAAGGCACTATAGTGAACGACCTGATATTCTTCACAAATAAAACGGCTAAATGGCGCAATACCTTCACAAGACTGCTTAACACAAAAGCTATAAAAAATATCCCACATGGCACAAAAATGATGATCTCACCGTCAAAAAGATGCAAAGCGGAACTATGCATTACCATGTATAAAACTGGAATAGTGCTGATACAAGCAGCCAACAACGAGCTAGATAAGTTCGACAATGTATTTCCGACCTTAAAGGAATCATTAGAGGGCGCAAGATGTCAACTCACCAGACCCCATCAGAAGGCAATCCTGACAATAACAATACTATTAACAGAGGCGTCAATCGAAATGGAGGACATCAGGCTCAAGCTACAAGATTAGGAGAAAAAAATGAAATTGAAATAGGAATGACAACATCTGAGAATGGGACAGAAAGGACAGAGAGGCCTACAAGTCATGCGAACAAAGAACAGGACCAAATCCAAAGAGAAGAGTCGACGCCGCTCCCAAATGAAGAGACTCCATTAGAGGGATCAAGATATCAACTACACCGGACCCCACCAGAAGACAATCCAGACATTAACAACACTATTACTAGAGTCGCTAAAAGAAATGGAGGAAATCGGGATCAAGCTACAAAAACAGGAGACAATACTGAAATAGGAGTGAAAACTTCTGAGAAGAAGACAAAAAGGTCAAAGAGGTCTTCAAGACATGCGAACAACGAACAGAACCAACTCCAAAGGGAGGAATCGACGCCGCTCCCAAATGAAGAGACACCTCACTCCGCGCGGAGCCACTCAATGATAACCGGGAAACAAATAGAGTACAAGGTATCAACCATTCCTTACCTCTCTCTGGTACAACTCAAGAGACACCTAGAACATCACCCACAAATGCATTCTTAACGTCACAAAATATAGACAACACATCCCACATCGCAATCAGAATCGGCACTGACATCCATACCGAGGATAAAAAGAAAAGGATTTCGGCTAAAAGAACTGTTCAGAAACAAAGAATAGCAAAATGCAAATCGCGAACAGAAAGGCTACTCATCCCTAAGAGATCACTCTAAAATCAGAAAGATATCAAAGAGCTTCAGAAACTAATTGGCAACATGGCACAAGACACACTTAGTACTCGACAAGCGATGGAAAAAATACTGGAAATGACGGTAAGCACTCACTCCAAGGTCACACATATCCAACATCTGGTACACTCCTCACAAAGAAAGAGCAACGAGACGGCCATGCCACTATCAAATAGACACAACCGACCACTTAGGACGAATTCCTGGTCGTAGGAGGAGATCCCTTGCCCTACTCCGATCATATGAACCATCGAACCGCAAGAGAGGGGAGATAATCAAAACAGTACCGATCGATCACAATAGAACATCCAGACAGAATGAAAGAAAACCCAACCTTAATAACTTACAACAAGTTCAGCTAACCGCCGAATCTAAATATCTGAACCCCAGTAACTCAGGGAAACCTATGATATGCCTTCTACTCAACTGTCGCTCTGCAACCAAACACGCATCAGACATAGCAGACCTCATCATCAACAAGGAAATTGATTTGGCAATCCTTACAGAAACGTGGCTATAGGAGTCATCATCTCCAACCATGGATCTCTTAGTACCTCCTCAGTATAACATTGTAAGACTAGATAGAATAATGAAGATAGGAGGAGGTTTAGCCTGCATTCACCGATCGGATATTGAGATCAACCAAATACAATCCGACCCACTATTATCTTGTGAATACCTAGGTCTTAATATAAGATCAGCAGACAATCAGAGATGCAACCTGCATGCGCTTTACCACCCACCAGGAGAGAACGCCAAATTCACAGATCAGTTAATGGAGATGATAATGGCCAACTCTAACACCGACGCTAATAACATTTTCCTAGGCGATTTCAACTTACACTGGGATGACTGCAATGACAAATTAGTCAACGCGCTTAAAGATTTCCTCTCGGAGCTAAACCTCACTCAAGCATGCACGCAACCTACACACTCGAAAGGAGCAACGTTAGACTGGATAATTTCAAGAAACAAAGACACATCAATCCTCTCAATAGACCCGTGTGACTGGTCAGATCATCATGCCATAACATTTTTGATACCCACATTGAAAAAGAGCAAGACCTCGCAACCCGTCAAGCTCAAAAAATGGATTCGAGACACAAAAGAGGAGAATATTGAGCTACTAATAGATTGCTGTGAGAGAGACCTAAAGCTTCCTAGCAACCTGCAGAATGTAAATGATCTGACAGATCACTACACAACATCAGTTTCAAAAATTGTCAACAACACCATGCCATTAAAACTGAAAAGAGTCTCAGAGAAGATAAAAAATCCATGGTTTAATGGGTCACTGAACGAAGAAAGGCGAAAACTGAGAAAAGCTGAAAGAAAATGGAGACAACACCCATCATCCACCGAGCTGAAATCCCTCAGAAAAATTAGAAACCAATATAACAAAAAGATCATCAATTCCAAAAAGGAATTTATAAGATCTGAACTTGATAATGCCAAAAACAGACCAAGGAAATTATTCGAAATCTCAAAGCAACAATCAAATAAACTATCAAAATCTGCCCAAGAGAACACGAAAACTCTACTAAGCTGCGAAGAATTCTCTACATTTTTCAGGGAGAAGGCCAACTCGCTTGAGAAAGAGCTTAGAAGCGCTGCGGATAACCTACCCACCCAACCAGTAGCTACGATCGACACCAGCTTGAAAACAGATTGTAATAAGATTAAAAACAAGGCACAATGGGATAGATTCAAATTATATGACCATAAAACCGTCGCCAAAACGCTCTAAGATATCAAACCTGATAACCATTATCACGACCCTCTACCCGCGAAATGCCTAAAAGAAATCAGCCATATTGTGGTTCCAATCTGGACCAAAATTATAAATGCATCGCTATCACAAGGGATCCTCCCAGACTGCCTAAAAACAGAACAAGTCGTCCCGATAATCAAAAAACCTACAGCGGATGCAACAGATCCGAATAATTTTCGCCCTGTGCCCAACATACCTTTACTTGCCAAACTAATTGAGAAATGCGTGCAAGGACAACTGAGCCAACACATCACCAACTTCTCCCTACTAGACGATTACCAATCAGGATTCAGAGCAGGACATAGCACGGAAACAGCGATCCTCCATATTATTGACGACGCACTACAGGCCCTAGATCAAAATCGAGCATGCCTACTGATTCTCCTGGACCTATCTTCCGCATTTGACACTGTAAACCACGAAGCATTACTGTGCAGGACAGGATGGGAATGTCTGGAAATGTGCTGAAATGGTTCGAGTCATTCCTGCGAAACAGAACACAGAGATTCCTGGTCAACCAATCACTCTCACCATCATGCCCTAACTCAATTGGAGTCCCTCAAGGATCGACATTATCCCCAGACCTGTTTAACTTGTATGTCGAACCTCTTACAGAAATTCTCCGTAACTCACAGATATCTTATCACATGTACGCGGATGACACGCAAATATACATAAAGATCGCTTCCCTTGAAGACATTGAACTAATGAATGAGACGTTAAAAATGACATTGCAATGGTTAACAACCAATCATCTGAAGCTGAATGCTCACAAAACTGAGTTCCTATTAATTACACCACCAAGGAGCCATACGGAAATGAAGGAATGGACCAAGCTGGTGACAGCGCTAAACTGCACTCCAACTGTGGTTCTGAAAATCCTGGACTCATATAATAATTATCGACTCGAGAAATAAACTTCGTCGAAACATGACGAATTTGGTATCAAAAGACCGAGAATGACGAGTACACCATGTACAAGCATTTTCAGCATATTCGAGTGACGATTTCACCTCGAAATCGTCATTATCGTTCAGAACCCTCGGCTTCCATTTTATGTATGGCAGCCATTTTGTGAGTTGCCCTTTACATAGGCTTATAATCCAGCTTAATTCGATTCCAAAAGGACACGTACACCTTAATCGACTTTCCTATGACCTGTGCAAGTTGGAACCATTGCCCCAGGCCAAACCTGTTAGGTCAGTTCCTCTCCCAGTGGCCGAATGAGATAGCATCAAGGCACAACAGGCCATAAACCCATTTCATCGCACACACCCTGCCGAATCTTGCTCACACCTGTCCCTGCTCTTTTCTCTCACTTGCTTTATGATGGGGAGGTGCTCGTTTTTATTGGGGGTCCACCGATATCTGATGAAATGTTGGGCCTTGCCGGGTGATTTGTTGTGGGCTGGACGAAGTGAAATATGGACATGTCATCATGACTCTGCTTTTCCTTTGTAACAAAGAAATGTGAATAGTATACTGTAAATTCGAAGAATGTTTGCCTGAAGCTTAAAATTCTGTATAAAAAGAGAAGCCTGATTTTGTGAATTCGAGCAGTCTCCTGAGAATATACTTCCCGTGTGTTGTACTTCTAGGACACTTGTTACCTTGGTTGCAGCCAATAAAATCGATCCTTGACTTCACCTAGAAGACTCTGAGTTTCTGTGGTCTGAATCAGGAAAGGACTCGAGGTCTCTGGGTGTACCCTGACACCGCTGGGTTGCCGGTTCTGTACCGGTTCTTAAAAACCCAGTACCTCAGCTGGCGCCCAGCGTGGGGCGATTCCAGCGGTACCAGCCCAGCCAGAGGTTTGGGAGGAGCTTCGTGTGAAAATTCCGGAGGACGGCCAACCACTTCATCGACCCCTGCATGTCGACGTGGTCCGAAGGTCTTTGCTGCGAGGTTCCCCGCTTCCCGACGGCTACGAAGGACTGCTGCCCTGGCTATCGCCCTGATTTGGACCCTTGAAGTTTGGTAGAGCGAAACACTAAGACAAGTCTTCTGGTGACGTCATCGATATCTCAGTCAAGTATAAGTGGAGCGTCTCCCAGTCCTTAGTTGGTCCTTAGTCTTGGGTATCCTTTTGGATCATTTTTGGAACTTGCAAGTGCCAAAGCCGAAGGACTCGTGCATTCACGAGAAATATCGTAATCGATAATCCTTTGAAGTTTGGAGCTAGACTAGAGAGCGAAGATGCCTGGTCTTAGACTTGGAAATTTGTTTTGTCTTGGTTGTAATAATAGGGACTCCCGATTGGAGGACTCATGTCCGGTTCCTCCGGTTGGAACTCCAACTTACGAATTATATGTCAAACACGGAGTAGGCCCCATCACATACAATGAAGTATGGATCAAATACACCAGAAAAGATGGTGTCTTAAAATGGCCCCAATATGGTAGCTTTGATACCGAAATCCTAGATAACCTTGAAGTCAAACTGTTCAAAAAGAAAGCCCGGCCGGCGATGTTTGACTCTTTCCGCCTATGGCGTAAGGAAGCCAAACAGAAGGAAATTAAATTAGAGAAGAAAAATAAGAGAGAAAGGGGTATTTCAGTAATGCAAGCTGCTATGCAGTTTAAAGACAATGAAGAAGAACAGATGAGTGAGCAGTTGCACAGGCAACGTAAAATGGCAATAGATAAATGCTATCCAGTTTTGCCGCCTCTAAAACAAGATGCAGCGAAAAACGTTGAAAAAGATCCATTAATGACGCATTTATTAAGTTCGCCACCCCCCTATGCACAGAATGCTACAGCACCTCCGCAACCCTTAGTTGCGCAACCTGTGATTGCATTGCCTCCTGCTCCTCTACAGCAACCACCAGCTGTTCTTCAGCTGGCTCCTGCTCCTTCGGTGCAGCCTCCTCAAGGCCCACCGACCACATCTACTTCACCTGTGCTTTCTACGACTTTGCCTAGTGCACCTTCTATTTCTCCTAATGCTCCCTCTGCTATTGCCGATACTTCTGCCTTATCTCACCCTGTTTTTCTGCCCGTTCTTCCGTCAGTTTCTCCTTCCGTTCGACAAAGAATGGCCAACACTGTTACTAATATTCTCTCACCTTTTCTCGGGTCGCCTACTACGACCCCTAACACAGAATGAAGACAGTTGCGGAGTCAACTGCCTGACTATCGAGAGAGAGATTTACTAAATTGTTTAGCGCATAAATGGGTTATGGATACTGTAAAGTATGATGTAGAGTCTGTCATGGAAGTCTTCCGTCAATGGGAAGCACCGACACAGAGATATGTTTTTGAACAAATGTGTGTTTTCCTCTGTGAGGATTTGGAAGACAATGATCTGGAATGCAACCCGCAAAAGTTGTGTCGTGTACAGTTCGAGTTTGGAGAGGGCATGATCGTAGGTCCCGATGTCGAGAGAGCGGTTGAGATATTGTTATCATATCGGAGTAAGGGGAGCACTTCTGGATCGCAATCTGAGCATGGTGCATCCGGTAGGAAAAAGGCGCGACAATACACCATGAGAGAAGTTCCCCCACAATGGAGCGAGGGCGACACAACTGTTAACCCACCTATTCTGCCACACTTTCAGTGTGTGTGGGTACATGTCCCATGGAAGCGAGCTGAAGTTTTAGCCCTTAAATAGACATTACCTGATCCCCGTAAAAATCCTACAGGGTATTACAAAGAGTTGTCACAGACTGCAGGGTCATGTATCATGAATTTAGCCGATATCGATATGTTATTTGGGAATGTTGTTCCACAGACTTTATGGGGTAGGGTTCGTCATACAGATCATGATCAGGAATTAGGTGACTCATGGGCTAATATTGCTGCTGCAGATGCCCGACAAGTTGGTGGTGCTAAGCCTGAGCCTTTAGTAGCCGAACTTCCTGGTAAAATAGTTGATTACATGAAAACGATAATGCCTGCAATACGTGTAAATTGGGATAAGTTGTCTTCATGTAAGCAGAAGAAAGATGAAACGGTGTCAGATTTCTTCACCAGGTTTGAAGAAACGTTTGTCGACCACAGTGGTCAAGATATGACCAAAGAAGGTGGTCAGAGACTGTTCGTCGATAAATTCGTGCACAATCTGCTTCCTGAGTTATGTAAAAAGTTAAAGGATTCAGAAAGTTCTTGGGCAGTTTCGTCTTCAGCACAGATATTATCTACTGCACAATATTACGAAAATAGAGACAAAGGCGAGAAAGATAGAGCAGAAAAGAAAACTAAGGAGTTGAAAACAAGGTTTTGTTACAGCAAGCATATCCGCCACGTGGTGGTGGTAATCAGAATAATAGCGGTCAGAATAACTATCAGAATAATTTTCAGCAGCCTCAACAGTATCAGAGGAACTCGCAAAAAGTCGAGTGCACTCAGCCACGTGTCCCTGTAGGCCCCAACCAGTGTTCATACTGCAAGGAAGAGGGTCATTTCAAGTATAATTGCCCTATTCTGTTACAGCGCGCAAATGGTGCTTGTAGCGTAAGAGGTCGTGGTGTTCAACAAGCGCCTAGAGGTAGAGGACGCGGAAACGTCCCCCAGAACGCACGTCCCCTTCCACCACAAAATTCTATGAATAGGTTTGATCAGCAGAATAACGCATCTGACAGGACAGCTAAATACTATGTTGATGAGTACTATACAGAAGATGAGTATTTGGAAGGTAATAATTGCTAGGACAGCCATAGACAAAGAGAGGGAGTTTTTTCAGTTCCAGTAGATCAGAGTGGACCATACGTTGAGGTGATTACATCAGGTGTGTCAGAACCTTTTCTGTTGGATACTGGTGCTACAAAGAGTTCTATTATGCACTCCAAACTCCCTGGCGCACCTTTGTCTGGCGAAATGAATGTTTCTGTAGGTTTTTCTGGCGCCCCAGTTAGAAATCCGATTTCTGACCCTTTGTCTCTTTCTGTTGGTCCTCGTGAATTAGAAGCACCCCTTATCCTGACAACAGGTTGTGGTGAAAACTTGTAGGGATTGGATTTGTTAAAAAGATTGTATGCAACTTTGTACTGTTCCCCTTCAGGAGTACAACTTACTTTAGGTAAGAAAGTGGTTTCTCCAATGTATTTGTCAAGGGATAAACTTCCAAAAGAATTGTCGCTTCTTCCAGATATTCTTTGGGCTGCTGGTCCTAATGATGTGGGTCTTTTAGAAATACCACCATATGTTGTAACATTGAAAGCCAATGTTCAAATGCCACGAATTCCCCAATATAGAATCTCTAGTGAAGGTGAAAAAGCTTTGCTAGCGATCGTTTACGAGCTAATTGAAAAAGATGTGATTGAAGAGACAAGTGGCAACGTTTGCAATAGTCATGTTCTGCCTGTTTTAAAACGAACTGATCCCTCTCAGCCACCTGTGTACAGATTTGTGATTGATCTCAAAGAGGTGAATAAAATAGTTGTGCCACAATTCCCAGTTGTCCCCGACATTACTACACTATTGACTATGATTCCAGCTTCTGCCACCTGGTTCTCGGTGATTGACTTGAAGAATGCTTTCTTCAGCATCCCGATTGCTGAGGAGAGCAGGGATATTTTTGCATTCAGTTTAGGAGGACGCAGCTTCCGCTTCAAACGCGCTCCCCAGGGCTACTGTGAAAGTCCATCAATATATAGTCAAGCTCTAAAAACACAGCTTGATACGATTGTTTTACCGGAAGGTGCTACTCTTGTACAGTACGTTGATGATCTGCTCATTGCTACAGATACTGAGGAAATATGTAAGAAAGCCACATTGTCATTGTTGCGTCATTTGTGTGATTTGCATCACAAGGTGTCACTTTCCAAATTACAATATTGTCGACAAGAAGTGACCTACTTAGGTCACCTCTTATCGAAGGAGGGAAGGAAACTGACCCCAGAAAGAATACAGGCAATAGCGAAATTGAGTGTGCCAAGAACACAGAGAGAAGTGCGTGCTTTCTTGGGCATTACATCGTACTGTAGACAGTGAATTCCAAATTTTTCGTTATTAGCCAAACCTTTGGTGGCATTAATGTGTAAAGACACACCCAATCCCGTTTCCTTGGTCTCAAGAGTGTCAGAAAAGTTTTTCTGAATTGCGCACAGCATTATGTTCGGCTCCTGTGTTAGGTACCCCCAACTACAGTAAGCCTTTTACATTGTATGTCCATGAGAAGGAAGGTTGTGCATTGTCAGTTCTGACTCAGTTATTTGGGGACAAGCAACATCCATGCGCGTATTTTTCGTCGACTTTGGATCCAGTAGCTAGAGCATTGCCAAGTTGTTTAAGAGCCACAGTGGCAGCGGCTGTTTCTATTCGACAGTCTGCTGGTCTAGTAATGAATAATACACTAGTCGTGATGGTCCCACATGCAGTAGACACGTTGTTAAATAGAACCAAGACACAGCACTTAACTAGTGCTCGATTGTCAGGTTACGAATTGACATTGTTAGCAAGTCATGTGCACATAAAAAGGTGCAACACTTTAAACCTAGCTACGTTGTTGCCAATTGTAGAGGAATCAGATGCTTCAGAACAGCATGATTGTTTTCTTAGAACAGAAGAAGAGACGAAAGGGAGAGTAGATCTCTACGATACTCCTCTTGCTGAATGTGATGGTACATTATGGGTGGATGGTTCATGCTTCAAGCTCCCGAATGGTGACACGACTGCAGCATATGCTGTCACGACTTTGCATACAATTGTTGAAGCTGCACGTGTCCCACATAATTCAGCTCAGGCAGTAGAATTGATTGCACTCACAAGAGCATGTGTGTTGTCCAAAGGAATGAGAGTGACTGTCTATACCGACAGTCAGTATGCATTTGGTGTGGCTCACAGTTTTGGATGATTGTGGAAAGAACGTGGGTTCTTGACTTCGCATGGAGCTAAGATTCAGCATGGTCAGTTGGTGAATGAGCTTCTTGAATCACTGACCTTGCCTCTGCAAATGGCGATTGTGAAATGTAGTGCTCACAAGAAGGTGACTGATGATGTTGGTCGTGGAAATGCATTTGCAGAAGAAATCGCGAAAGAAACTGCAAGGAATGTGATGAGCCGAATGTATGTTGCAGGCCCTGCAAGATGGGTTGGTGATGTTGGAATGTGTGAAGACAC
The DNA here is from genome assembly GCF_964261635.1 of Lissotriton helveticus. Taxonomy (NCBI): domain Eukaryota; kingdom Metazoa; phylum Chordata; class Amphibia; order Caudata; family Salamandridae; genus Lissotriton; species Lissotriton helveticus. Next base: position 440,269,621 of record NC_136058.1, read on the forward strand.
GATAGAGAGTGTGAAGTCTATTCAAGCTGAGGCCACAGAGAAAGAGTTGAGCACGTGGAGAGAAAGTACAGGTAGAATGGATGCAAATGGTTGCTGGATTGAATTGTCAGAGCATCAGAGATGGTTGTTACCCGATGCATATGTGCCTGCAGTGGTTACAATGGCTCATGGAATGGCTCATATCAGCGTGAAAGGGATTTGCAAGTTGTTGGCCCCAGTATGGCAAAATTCAGGAATTTCCAAGTGTGCATAGAATATGGTCAAGAATTGCATGGTGTGTCTGAAACACAATCCTGGTAGGGGAACCCCAACTCCAGCTGGTCATTTTGCACCTCCTACGTATCTGTTCGAGGTTTTGCAGCTAGATTTCATCCACATGGAGAGGTGCAACAATTTAAAATACGTACTCGTTGTTGTTTGTGCCTTCTCAAGATGGGTAGAAGCATATCCCTTAAAAGACAATACTGCCTTGTCCACAGCGAAAGCCCTTGTGAAAGAGTTCTTCCCCAGATTTGGAATGCCTAGAATGGTCTGGAGTGATAATGGAAGTGAATTTGTGGGTCGAGTGATGACGAGAGTATGTGAAGGACTAGGTATCCAGCAGAAGTTCCACGCTGCAAATCACCCCCAATCAGCTGGATTAGTAGAATGCTACAACGGCACTTTAAAACTTAAATTGGCCAAAATTCAAGCGAGCACAGGTCTTAAATGGCCTGATGCTCTACCCCTAGCACTCCTGTCCACCAGAATTACTGTGCATTCACGAGTGAAACTTAGCCCCTATGAAATTGTTTTTGGCCGCCCGGCCAACATATGGGGAGTGCCACGACCCACCAAATTCAGCGAGATTGAACACCCTGTTTTGCTTGACTACCTGTACGAATTGACGGCTAAATTGTGTGTTTTGCATCAACAGGTTCACGACACCCTGCCTCCGGTCTCTGAGACTCCAGGACATCGGATCGACCCTGGATCCTGGGTGTTGGTCAAGAACTTCCAGAGAACAAAGAACGACCAACCCAGGTGGACCGGACCGCACCTCGTCCTTCTTTCCACAAGATCAGCCGTTCGAGTGGAGGGGAAGGCCAACTGGATCCACAGGGGCCATTGTAAAAGAATACCTTTACCTCTGCCTTATGACCAGTGGGTCCAGAAGGGTGTCGCTGACTCAGAAACTAAAACCGTGCCACGTCACCTACCTTTCAGTGATGCACGTGTAAAAGGAACACTAACTGAACAAGAGAGAGACAATATTTTGCAACCAGCAGTATCACCGTCAGTTCGATTGAACACTACAGAGCCTGAACTCTTGTTTCAGGATCAAACAGTACCTGGAAGAAAACGTTACAATTTAAGACCGAGACCTATGGACAAATAAATATATTTCTTTTTTTCCTCCAAGTACTATTTTTTTTAAGTGCAGCTCTCCCATCTGAGAAAACTTGCTTATTTTTGTTTTTCGAACCGCCATCCGGGTTCCGCTGCTACGGCCGCGATTGCTTAAAGTCTTTGGGGTGCAGGATGACGACGTTAGGTCGGCAGTTCTGGTTGGTCTAAGGGAGTTGCCCTGGACTGACAGAAGCATTTCTTAGCAGAATCAATCTCCCATCGCGGGCAGCACTTTAGAGAGGATGGAGTTTTCCGAGATGGAGAGACCTGCCAAGGAAATGAACTTTAAACACAGGATCTGTCAAATAATGACAAGGAAAAGTTTTTTGATATTGTGCATTTTCATGTTATTCAGTATGATGATATTTTTAATAAGTTATGTCTTGTTCTCTTCTCGAGTAACATTTGCACCCACTTCATCGCCTATACCTCCCCCTTCTACTGTTTCCTCACATTCTTTCCAACCCCTTCCTGAACACGAATCCGCTAGGAGATTAGAGTTTATCAATAACTCCTTTGTTCAGCTCTTGCACCAACACCAACTTGTAATGAACACAACTAACTGTTGGGTGTGCGGTCTTATGCCTCACACAACTGATAAAGGTATCCCGTACCTGGTTCTGCCCTTCAGCCACAATGGTTCTGTGTGGGCATACAGAACAATGTTCATATATGCACGTGAAGTCTACCCCCTACGCTCTATAAAAGACAATCCTAAGAATAGTGCTCTAGTCAAGGGTATAGTTGACATGATTAAGGATGGTATTTCTTATGCAACTACCCCCGAAGATGAGATACGTGCCTATATAGGATGGAACGTGACCGGATATGGAGCTATTCTGAGTGAGAAACAACAAGCTAAGATATCTTCCCCGATTTGGATTGTACCCCATCAGGGTCACCTGTGTCTGCAAGGGACTGGCAAGAATCCCAAAGCTCAGTTAGGGAAGAGTGTCTGTACTGAAACGTATGTTTTTGGGTCTCAGACTTCCCCTGCGTTTTTGGCAGCTAAGGGTACCTATTTCATCTGCCATGATAGAGCCTATACATGGTTGCCCCCTGACTTTTCGGGCTCATGTTTTGTTTCGTTCCTGTTGCCTCCCACCTACACAGCAGCGGCAGATTACCACAAGACAAGGATAGTTAGAGGTGTTTTGAGTAAAGAAGACACTGCGGGACAAGAATTTGGGGACTTCGCAAAGGGTTTTCTGACGTTCTGGGGATCCATGGCTAACAGCAGGAACATAAGGCAATTGACAAGGGTAGTTGAGTCCACCGTAATAGAAACTGCTGGTGCCCTTAGTAACCTGACTGCTGAGCTCCAGTCGGATCGTCTTATGACCCTTCAGAACAGGGTCGCATTAGATGTCATACTTGCAGACCGAGGTGGGGTATGCAGATTGATCCAATCGAGTTGCTGTGTTTTCATCCCAGATAACGCTCCAACAGTGTACCAGGCCATCTCCAAACTGCATAAGATTTCCGAATCTATTCATGTGGATAAAGGAGATTGGTCGTTAATGGGATGGTTCTGGGAACTGATATCCGCCTGGGGATGGAAAATTCTGATGGTCATTGGGATGGTCTTAGCCATTCTTTTCCTGTTCTGTCTGTGCGTACAGTGTGCTCCTGCAATATGTGTCCTCTGTGTTACATCATGTGTAAGGAAGCCTGTATCTAGAGATGAACTAAGTACTAAAATGATGTTACAGCATCATCTCAATGACTTTAGGAATATAGATCTGGACTCAGATTAGCATGAGGATAGATTAATTGCCTATGTAAGGACAAAAGGAGGGGCTGTGGTTCTGAAAATCCTGGACTCATATAATAATTCTGGACTCGAGAATTAAACTTCGTCGAAACATGACGAATTTGGTATCAAAAGGCCGAGAATGACGAGTACACCATGTACAAGCATTTTCAGCATATTCGAGTGACGATTTCACCTCGAAATCGTCATTATCGTTCAGAACCCTCGGCTTCCATTTTATGTATGGCAGCCATTTTGTGAGTTGCCCTTTACATAGGCTTATAATCCAGCTGAATTCGATTCCAAAAGGACACGTACACCTTAATCGACTTTCCTATGACCTGTGCAAGTTGGAACCATTGCCCCAGGCCGCACCTGTTAGGTCAGTTCCTCTCCCAGTGGCCGAATGAGATAGCATCAAGGCACAACAGGCTATAAACCCATTTCATCGCACACACCCTGCCGAATCTTGCTCACACCTGTCCCTGCTCTTTTCTCTCACTTGCTTTATGATGGGGAGGTGCTCGTTTTTATTGGGGGTCCACCGATATCTGATGAAATGTTGGGCCTTGCCGGGTGATTTGTTGTGGGCTGGACTAAGTGAAATATGGACATGTCATCATGACTCTGATTTTCCTTTGTAACAAAGAAATGTGAATAGTATACTGTAAATTCGAAGAATGTTTGCCTGAAGCTTAAAATTCTGTATAAAAAGAGAAGCCTGATTTTGTGAATTCGAGCAGTCTCGTGAGAATATACTTCCCGTGTGTTGTACTTCTAGGACACTTGTTACCTTGGTTGCAGCCAATAAAATCGATCCTTGACTTCACCTAGAAGACTCTGAGTTTCTGTGGTCTGAATCAGGAAAGGACTCGAGGTCTCTGGGTGTACCCTGACACCGCTGGGTTGCCGGTTCTGTACCGGTTCTTAAAAACCCAGTACCTCACAACCCTAGTCAACTCAGCGAAATCGCTAGGAATCACATTAGATGAGAACCTCGACATGCAAGCCCACATTAAATCAATGGCTAAAAGTGCCAGTTTCCACTTGAACTACATAAGAAAACTGAACCATTCATCTCAGAGGCGGATCTTAAACTGGCAGTCCAATCCTTAGTTATCTCAAGGATTGAATATGGATGCACCACTTTAGCCGGTCTACCAAAAACGTCCATAGCACCACTAAAAGCATGTCTCAACGCAGCGGCAAGACTTATCACTGGATCGAGGAAATTCGACCATATCTCTCCTCACCTGAAAGCATTAAACTGGCTACCCTATGAAGCCAGAATTCAACTAAAAATAGCGTGTATCACCCTTAAAGCGCTCCACTACAACACACCAAGATACCTAGCCGGGAAAATTGAACTATCAGGAGGAAACAGACCAGCCAGGAGTGCCATGGAGCTGCTGTTGCGGCCAGCCATTTTCCGGAAAAAAATACTTACGACCGAGCGTTCTCGGGAGCAGCCCCCAGAATCTGGAATTCACTCCCTCCAAACATTAGAAAGATTCAAAATACAGCACCATTTAAGAGGGAAGTGAAAAGCATCTTGATGAGTAAATACCTCACATAGTGAAGACTGATGAGCACAGATAGGATCTATTGTTGCCCTGATACAGAGCATCTACGTCGCTAGAAGGGAAAGACACCGACCTGAACAAAGATTAATACTGTACGATGACTCAGGACAGGAGTCACTCCATGGGACCTAGTTGTATCCTTACTGCTACCTCATGCTAATATGAATACTTACATTTATATACTCACCACCCGAATGCCTTATAATTACCTACCTCATATTTGTTTGCTTTTAAATCGTCTTCTATTTATGCTAACCTTTAACCTATCTCATAATGTAAACGCTCATGTTATGTATATATATATATATATATATATATATACTCTCCTCCTAAAGCCACCATATAATTACCTACCTCATATCTGTTTGCTCTTAAATTGTTACTATATATGTTAATCTTTAACCTACCACTCATTGTAAAGCGCTCTGATACCCACGGGTCTTGTTCGCGCTATACAAAACACTATAATAAATAAATAAATAAATAAATAAATACGCCCTCAGGGATCACCCGTCCATCTGCCAGGATCAAGACTCAGATCTTTCAACCTTCTCTGTTACCGTCTTTGGAACGGCCCGTCTCTGGGATTCGTGGAAGCTCCACACTCAGTGAGCTCAGAGTTGCCTTGTAAAACCATCTCATGAGAGTGGAAGAAAAGAACATTAAGTGACACGGACTGCACAGACGTGTAAATAACTCTACCATTATCATTCCATGAACCATTGTCCTACTGCTGTTGTTTCGAGATGGATGTTGTGTCGTCTATCACAGCAGCTTCTTTATTTAAAATCTTACTCACTACTGACCTATGTACTGTTTCTGACCCTACGATATCTCTGGCAGGCATGTTGTGCTGTCTGTTGCTACATAAATAGGAAGTAGATTGCTACTGCAGGGAGAGTGCAGTGTCCTTGCAGTCAGATGCACTTGATTGGAATAAAAGGTACCATGTTTGTTAGAAAAGCTGCAACTATCAGAATAATAACACACCAAAAGCAGCGCATATACTGCAATAACAGACCAGGTACTAGAAAAACGTGATACAAACAATGCAATAACACAGTCCAGGCATTAGGAGAATACAGCACAAACAATGCAATAACACTGGTCAGGCACTAGGAGAATCTGATGCAAACAATGCAATAACACAGGCCAGGCACTTGGATTGAAGCAAATTATGCAATAACAAGGGTAAGGCACTAGGAGAATCTGATGCAAACAATGCTATAACACAGGCCAGGCACTAGGATTAATGCAAACACTGCAATAACACAGGCCAAGAACTATGAGAATCTGAAACAAACAATGCAATAACACAGGCCAGGCACTAGGAGAATCTGACGCAAACAATGCATTAACACAGAACAGGCACTATGAGAATATGATGCAAACAATGCAATAACACGGGCAAAGCACTATGAGAATCTGACACAAACAAAGCAATAACACGGACCAGGCACATGGATTGACGCAAATAATGCGATAACACAGGCGAGGCACTAGGAGAATCTGATGCAAACAATGCAATAACACAGACAAGGCTTGAGAAGAATCTGATGCAAACAATGCAATAACACTGGTCAGGCACTCGGAGAATCTGATGTAAACAATGCAATAACACAAGCCAAGAAGCAAGAGAATCTGATGCAAATAATGCAATAACAGAGGCAAGGCACGAGGAGAATCTGATGCAGGTGAGCATGTAATACCTGGCGGGATCTAGTGTACTATGTGGACTAGAGGGTGGGAGGGCAAAGAGTAGCTTCATATGGACTGAAGCATGGGCAAAGTGAGCAATATTTTAAGGAAGTAATACCATATAGTAAATCATGCAGAGTCAGTTTTTTGTTTTTTGGCCCAGGTATGGGATATTACGTACCAAGGTTTGTCAGAGAGATTATAATCTTCCCTTCAAGGGTCATCTGCTTTACAAAGAATTGCAATACAAGGAGTGACTCTAAAAAGCAGCGACGGGACATGCAGTGAGAGGAGAGAATGCAGAGTATCACTAACGTTATGGAACAGCACACAACTTTAGAGGCTACTTAGATACAGGGAGACACCTGAAATGGGCTCTGCACCTCACATGTACGCAGTACACGAAAGCGCCTTTACAAACAGACCAATCATCCTAGGAGGGGCTGAGGGGAGACATAACATCTAATCCCGGCTTTACCACTTTACCTAAAGATGCTGGAAATAAACACCAAATGTTACTTCTCGACAGGGCCACTATACAGGTCCTTATCCTAGGATTGTAGTCCCTCGGCCTCTCCCTCACGATCTCCACCACCCCACATGTGGTTTACTGCACTAGGAAACTGTGCAACCAGGAGACTCTGTGTTTAACCCTGACCTACCAATTTGTAAAATAGTGAGCTTCAGGAATCACTAAGTAAATGTATGCTTCTCCCCCCATTTATGTCCAAGATCGGGGGTATTTACAACCATCCTAAAGCTGTGCTTTTAAAAATGGGCCCAGACTGTGGTGATGCCTCTTTAACTATAGATTCCTTCCAGCGGCTCCTGGAATGTTGTTGTTGATGCGTTGCCAGGAGTGTTCCCAGCAGTTATGTTCCTGGTGCAGTTGGGTGAGTGGTGAATAAATCTTACCCTTAGCCTACCGATGACACGAGAGTTTGATTACAACATAGACATTGCCTCTGGGGGGGTACACAGCGCCCACTCTCATGGACTATTCACCAGAATGTAACGTGGCCAAGTAATAAACTTTGGAAAAAGTAGTTCTGTGTTCATCAGACTTAAACTGTTTAGTACCAGGCGAATCCTACTCTTCCTGTGCCTCTGTCCCCTGATCTGACAATGTGGACAGGAGGATGGATGGAAGCAATAAACATGAAAGGCACGTTCCCAGCTCAAACCACCAGCATGGATTTCATTCACTCGTTCAGAGCCGCTTAACTGCAGGTCTCCGCACTGCATATCAGCATCTCTAAAGGCAAACACTGTCGAAGCAAAGGGAGGGGGAGAGCCCGTATGACCCTCTAGAGCCTAGGCCGCTCACTAGAAAACAACGATGAAGGACAGGACTCTAACAGGATAAAATGATCCAACTCTTAATGGTGCAAAAGACACTCTGGAATTAAATCAATACTATTTGAATAATCAATGTTCAATTAAGAATAGAGGCATTGCTGTGCTGCAATAAAATAAATCACCGGCAACAATAGCTATTGTCGCAACAAAATGTACTTATTTCAAGTTTGGTTGGCATATTTAACAAGAAGGGGATAAAGTGACAACTGATAGACCACATTATAAAGCTTACCAACTTGGCTTATAAAGGTTACTGGTACTTTTAGAACAACACAAAAGTTAAGGAAAAGCAGAAGTATCAAAGTAGACAGTGTATCCGCAATGTGGAACAATAAACCCTTATTAATAGTGACCACATAACAACCGTCTCCAGGTAGGTTACAAAAGACCTGCTAATACAGTGAACAACTACAGCGCATCAAACTGTGACTATGACATTGGCCTATCAAAACATTTGAGTTCTGCGTTTGTTCTTCTCGTTAGGTGTTTATCCTGGAAGTTATAGGTCAATGGGTTTCGGGCTTGTACTTTATGCAAGTGTAGAAACCATTTTCTTTTAATTATACCAAATGCTTGAAGCTTCAGGCCCTGTTAAGTTGACATAAGCATAGCCGCACAAGATATTTGGTACTTCTCCATTAAGCTTCAGTAGAACTGCTTTTGTAACGCAAGGCTTGCTTAGGAAGCCACTGGAACCGAGGAGCATGCAAGCTTCGGCAGAAGTATTTCAGCATATCATGATTAGAAACATTTCTGGTACGTGCTAATGATATGCAAATTGTTTCATGACACAGTACCGAGTCTGATATCTTACATTACAGTGGAAAGTCCCAGAAGCTGCCCACTTCTGCCCACTGTGTTGTACTTCTAGGACGCTTGTTACCTTGGTTGCAGCCAATAAAATCGATCCTTGACTTCACCTAGAAGACTCTGAGTTTCTGTGGTCTGAATCAGGAAGAATTCGAGGTCTTTGGGTGTACCCTGGATCAGTACCGGTTCTGAAAACCCAGTACCTCAGTTGGCGCCCAACGTTTGGGGCGATTCCAGCGGTACCGGTCCAGCCAGAGGTTCGTGAGGAGCTTCGTGTGAAAATTCCGGAGGACGGCCAACCACTTCATCGACCCCTGCATGTCGACGTGGTCCGAAGGTCTTTGCTGCGAGGTTCCCCGCTTCCCGACGGCAACGAAGGACTGCTGCCCTGGCTATCGCCCTGATTTGGACCCTTGAAGTTTGGTAGAGCGAAACACTGAGACGAGTCTTCTGGTGACGTCATCGATATTTCAGTTAAGTATAAGTGGAGCGTCTCCCAGTCCTTAGTTGGTTCTTAGTTTTGGGTATCCCTTGGGATCGTTTTGTTTGGTACTTGCAAGCACCAAAACCGAGGGACTTGTGTATTCTCGAGAAATATCGTAATCGATAATCCTTCGAAGTTTGGAACTAGACTAGAGAGCGAAGATGCCTGGTCTTAGACTTGGAAATTTGTTTTGTCTTGGTTGTAATAATAGGGACTCCCGATTGGAGGACTCATGTCCGGTTCCTCCGGTTGGAACTCCAACTTACGAATTATATGTGAAACATGGAGTAGGCCCCATCACATATAAGGAAGTGTGGATCAAATACACCAGAAAAGATGGTGTTTTAAAATGGCCCCAATACGGTAGCTTTGATACCGAAATTCTAGACAATCTCGAAGTTAAACTTTTTAAGAAGAAAGCCCGGCCGGCGATGTTTGACTGTTTCCGCCTATGGCGTAAGGAGGCCAAACAAAAGGAAATTAAATTAGCGAAGAAAAATAAGAGAGAAGGGAGTATTTCAGTAATGCAAGCTGCTATGCAGTTTAAAGACAATGAAGAAGAACAGATGAGTGAGCAGTTGCACAGGCAACGTAAAATGGTAATAGATAAATGCTATCCAGTTTTGCCGACTCTTAAGCAAGATGCAGCAAAAGAGCCTGAAAAAGATCCGTTAATGACACATCTGTTAAGTTCGCCACCGCCCTATGCGCAAAATGCTACGGCACCTCCGCAACCTTTAGTTGCGCAACCTATAATTGCATTGCCTCCTCCTCACCAGCACCCACCAGCTACTCTTCAGCTGGCTCATACTCCTCTGGTGCAGCCTCCTCAAGGCTCACCGATCACATCTGCTTCACCTGTGCTTTCTACGACTTTGCCTAGTGCACCTTCTACTTCTCCTAATGCTCCCCCTGCTATTGTCTCTGCTCCTACCTTATCTCATCCTGTTTTTCCGCCCGTTCTTCCGTTAGTTTCTCCTTCCGTTCGACAAAGAATGGCCAACACTGTTACTAATCTTCTCTCACCTTTCCTCGGGTCGCCTAATACGACCCCTAACACAGAACGAAGACAGTTGCGAAGTCAACTGCCTGACTATCGAGAGAGAGATTTACTGAATCGTTTAGCGCATAAATGGGTTATGGACACTGTAAGATATGATGTAGAGTCTGTCATGGAAGTCTTCCGTCAATGGGAAGCACCAAAGCAAAGATACGTTTTTGAACAAATGTGTGTTTTTCTCTGTGAAGATTTGGAAGACAATGATCTGGAATGTAACCCGCCCGAATTGTGTCGTGCGCGGTTCGACTTCGCAGAGGGCATGATTGTAGGTCCCGATGTCAAGAAAGCGGTTGAGATATTGTTGTCATATCGGAGTAAGGGGAGCACTTCTGGATCTCAATCTGAGCGTGATACATCTGGTAGGAAAAAGGCGCGACAGTACCCCATGAGAGAGGTTCCCCCACAATGGAGAGAGGGTGACGCAAATGCTAACCCACCTATTCTGCCACACTTTCAGCGTGTGTGGGTACATGTGCCATGGAAGCGATCTGAAGTTTACGCCCTTAAACAGACATTGCCTGATCCGCGTAAAAATCCTGCAGGGTATTACAAAGAGTTGTCACAGACTGCTGGTTCATGTATCATGAATCTAGCCGATATCGATATGTTATTTGGGAATGTTGTTCCACAGCCCTTATGGGGAAAGATTCGTCATACAGATCATGATCAGGAGTTAGGTGACTCATGGGCTACTATTGCTGCTGCAGATGCCCTACAAACTGGTGGTGCTAAACCTGAGCCTTTAGTAGCAGAACTCCCTGGTAGGATAATTGAGTACATGAAAACGATAATGCCTGCGATGCGTGTAAACTGGGATAAACTGTCTGCGTGTAAGCAGAAGAAAGATGAAACGGTGTCAGATTTCTTCACCAGGTTTGAAGAAACGTTTGTCGACCACAGTGGTCAAGATATGACCACAGAAGGTGGTCAGCGTTTGTTCGTCGACAAATTTGTGCACAATTTGCTTCCAGAGTTGTGTAAAAAGTTAAAAGATTCAGAGAGTTCTTGGGCAGTTTCATCTTCAGCACAGATATTGGCTACTGCACAGTATTACGAAAATCGAGACAAAGACGAGAAAGATAGAGCAGAAAAGAAAACCAAAGAGTTGAAAACGAAGGTTTTGTTACAGCAAGCCTATCCGCCACGTGGTGGTGGTAGCCAGAATAATGGTGGTCAGAATAACTATCAGAGTAATTATCAACAGCCTCAACAGTAGCAAAGGAACTCACAAAGAGTTGAGTATACTCAGTCACGTGTTCCTGTAGGTCCCAATCAGTGTTCGTATTGCAAGGAAGAAGGTCATTTTAAGAATAATTGTCCTATTCTGTTACAGCGTGCAAATGGTGGTTCAAACACAAGAGGTAGAGGTGTTCAGCAAGCCTCTAGAGGTAGAGGACGTGGAAACGTCCCCCAAAACGCACGTCCCCTTCCACCTCAAGATTCTATGAATAGGTTCAATCAGCAGAATAATGCATCTGGTAGGACAGCTCAGTACTATGCTGACGATTACTATACAGAAGATGAGCATTGGGAAAGTAATGATTGCTAGGACAGCCATAGACAAAGAGAGGGAGTTGTTTCAGTTCCAGTAGATCAGAGTGGACCATACGTTGAGGTGATTACATCAGGTGTGTCAGAACCTTTTCTGTTGGATACTGGTGCTACAAAGAGTTCTATTATGCACTCCAAACTCCCTGGCGCACCTTTGTCTGGCGAAATGAATGTTTCTATAGGTTTTTCTGGCGCCCCAGTTAGAAATTTGATTTCTGACCCTTTGTCCCTTTCTGTTGGTCCTTGTGAATTAGAAGCACCCCTCATCCTGACAACAGGTTGTGGTGAAAATTTGTCGGGATTAGATCTATTAAAAAGATTGTATGCGACTTTGTACTGTTCTCCTTCAGGAGTACAACTTACTTTAGGTAAGAAAGTGGTTTCTCCAATGTATTTGTCAAGGGATAAACTTCCAACAGAATTGTCGCTTCTTCCTGATAGTCTTTGGGCTACTGGTCCTAATGATGTGGGTCTTTTAGAAATACCACCATATATTGTCACATTAAAAGCCAATGTTAAAATGCCACGAATTCCCCAATACAGAATTTCTACTGAAGGTGAAAAAGCGTTGCTAGCGATCGTTTACGATCTAATTGAAAAAGATGTCATTGAAGAGACAAGAGGCAACGTTTGCAATAGTCCTGTTCTGCCTGTTTTGAAACGAACTGATCCTTCTCAGCCACCTGTGTACAGATTTGTGATTGATCTCAGAGAGGTCAATAAAATAGTTGTGCCACAATTTCCAGTTGTCCCCGACATTACTGCCCTATTAACTATGATTCCAGCTTCTGCAACATGGTTTTCGGTGATTGACGTGAAGAATGCTTTCTTCAGCATCCCCATTGCTGAGGAGAGCAGGGATATTTTTGGCTTCACTTTAGGAGGACGAAGTTTCCGCTTTAAACGCGCTGCCCAGGGCTACTGTGAAAGTCCATCAATATACAGTCAAGCTCTCAAAACTCAGCTTGATACGATTGTTTTACCTGATGGTGCTACTCTTGTACAGTATGTTGATGATTTGCTTGTTGCTGCAGATACTAAGGAAATATGCAAGAAAGCCACGTTGTCATTGTTGCGTCATCTGTGTGATTTACATCACAAGGTGTCACTTTCCAAACTGCAATATTGTCGACAAGAATTGACCTACTTAGGTCATCTCTTATCGAAGGAGGGAAGGAAACTGACCCCAGAGAGAATTCAGGCAATAGCGAAATTGAGTGTGCCAAAAACACAGAGAGAAGTGCGTGCTCTAGTCACCTGAAAAACCTCCACTGGCTCCCCGTCAATAAGAGGATTACTTTCCGACTCCTAACCCACGCACACAAAGCACTTTACGAAATTGGACCCGAATGCCTCAACACACGACTTTCCTTCTACACCCCCTCCCGCCAGCTACGATCCTCCAACCAAGCCCTTGCTACCGTACCTCGCATCAATAAAACCACCATGGGAGGTAGATCCTTCTCCTATCTCGCAGCTAAAACCTGGAACTCACTCCCCACTCACCTTCGTCTCACTCAGAACCATCTAGCATTCAGAAAGCAACTTAAAACTTGGATATTCGACAAGTAACTCCCCACCCTTCTTCAAGCGCCTTGAGACCCTCCGGGTATGTAGCGCGCTATATAAATCTTCTGACTTTGACTTTGACTTTGCTTTCTTGGGTATTACATCATACTGTAGACAGTGGATTCCAAATTTTTCGTTATTGGCCAAACCTTTGATGGCATTAACATGTAAAGATACACCCAATCCCGTCCCGTGGTCTGAAGAGTGCCAGAAAAGTTTTTCTGAACTGCGTGATGCATTATGTTCGGCTCCTGTGTTGGGTACCCCCAACTACAGTAAGCCCTTTACATTGTATGTCCATGAGAAACAAGGTTGTGCATTATCAGTACTGACACAGTTATTTGGAGACAAGCAGCGTCCATGTGCATATTTTTCTTCGACTTTGGATCCGGTAGCTAAAGCATTGCCAAGTTGTTTAAGAGCAACAGCGGCAGCAGCTTTTTCTATTCGACAGTCTGCTGGTTTAGTGATGGATAACACCTTGATCGTTATGGTCCCACATGCAGTAGACATATTGTTAAACAGAACCAAGACACAGCACTTAACTAGTGCTCGATTGTCAGGTTACGAATTAACATTATTAGCGAGTCATGTGCACATACAGAGATGCAATACACTCAACCCAGCTACGTTGTTGCCAATTGTAGAAGAATTAGATGCTTCAGAACAACATGATTGTTTCCTTAAGACAGAAGAAGAAACGAAAGGGAGAATAGACCTCCTGGATACTCCTCTTGCTGAATGTGATGGTACATTATGGGTGGATGGTTCATGTTTCAAGCTCCCAAATGGTGACACGACTGCAGCATATGCTGTCACGACTTTGCATACGATTATCGAAACTGCACGTATTCCACATAATTCAGCTCAAGCAGCAGAATTAATTGCACTTACGAGAGCATGTGTGTTGTCGAAAGGAATGAAAGTGACTGTCTATACCGACAGCCAGTATGCATTTGGTGTGGCTCACAGTTTTGGACGATTGTGGAGAGAACGTGCGTTCCTGACTTCGCATGGAGCTAAGATTCAGCATGGTCAGTTGGTGAATGAGCTTCTTCAATCACTGACCATGCCTCTGCAAGTAGCGATTGTGAAATGTAGTGCTCACAAGAAGGTGACTGATGATGTTGGTCGTGGAAATGCATTTGCTGATGAAATCGCGAAAGAAACTGCAAGGAATGTGATGAGCCGAATGTATGTTGCAGGCCCTGCAAGATGGGTTGGCGATGTTGGGATGTGTGAAGACATGATAGAGAGTGTGAAGTCCATTCAAGCTGAGGCTACAGAGAAAGAGTTGAACATGTGGAGAGAAAGTACGGGTAGAATGGATGCGAATGGTTGTTGGATTGAATTGTCAGAGAATCAGAGATGGTTGTTACCCGATGCATATGTGCTTGCAGTAGTCACAATGGCTCATGGAATGGCTCACATCAGCGTGAAAGGGATTTGCAAGTTGTTGGCTCCAGTATGGCATAATTCAGGAATTCCCAAGTGTGCAGAGAATGTGGTCAAGAATTGCATGGTGTGTCTGAAACACAATCCTGGTAGGGGAACCCCAACTCCAGCTGGTCATTTTGCGCCTCCTACGTATCCGTTTGCAGTTTTGCAGCTAGATTTCATCCACATGGAGAGGTGCAACAATTTAAAATATGTACTCGTTGTTGTTTGTGCCTTCTCGAGATGGGTGGAAGCATACCCCCTAAAAGACAATACTGCCTTATCCACAGCGAAAGCCCTTGTGAAAGAGTTCTTCCCAAGATTCGGAATGCCTAGAATTATCTGGTCTGACAATGGGAGTGATTTTGTGGGTCGTGTGATGAAGAATGTATGTGAAGGGCTAGGCATTCGGCAGAAGTTCCACGCTGCAAATCACCCCCAATCAGCTGGATTAGTTGAATGTTACAATGGCACGCTTAAGTTAAAATTGTCCAAAATTCAAGCGAGCACAGGTCTTAAATGGCCTGATGCTCTACCCTTAGCACTCCTATCTACCAGAATGACTGTGCATTCGCGAGTGAAACTGAGTCCCTACGAGATAGTCTTTGGCCGTCCGGCCAATATATGGGGAGTGCCTAGGCCCACCAAGTTCAGCGAATTAGAACACCCTGTTCTGCTTGATTATCTGTATGAATTGACGGCTAAATTGCGTGTTTTGCATCAACAGGTTCACGACACCCTGCCTCCTGTTTCTGAAACTCCAGGACACGCCATTGACCCTGGATCCTGGGTGCTGGTCAGAAATTTCCAACGGACAAAGAACGACCAGCCCAGGTGGACCGGACCGCACCTCGTCCTTCTTTCCACAAGATCGGCAGTTCGAGTGGAAGGGAAGAAGCACTGGATCCACGGGGTCCACTGTAAAAGGATCCCTTTACCCCTGCCTTATGACCAGTGGGTCCAGAAGGGTGTTGCGGACTCAGAGACTAGCACCGTGCCAAAGCTCCTGCCTTTCAGTGATGCTCGAGTAAAAGGAACTAACTCTGAACGTGAAAGTGAAGACATTTTGCAAGAAACTGTGCCACCATCAAAGCGATTGAACACTTTGGAGCCTGAACTCTTGTTTCAGGATCAAACAGTACCTGGAAGAAAACGTTATAATTTAAGACCAAGATCTATGGACAAATAAATAAAATTTTCTTTTTTCCCTCCAAGTACTATTTTTGAAAGTGCAGCTCTACCATCTGAAAACTTGCTTATTTTTGTTTTTCGAACCGCCATCCGGGTTCCGCTGCTAGGGCCGCGATTGCTTAAAGTCTTTGGGGTGCAACTGACGACGTTAGGTCGGCAGTTCAGGTTGGTCCAAGGGAGTTGCCCTAGACTGACAGAAGCATTTCTTAGCAGAATCAGCCTCCCATCGTGGGCAGCACTTTAGAGAGGATGGAGTTTTCCGAGATGTAGAGACCTGCCTAACCAACGAACTTTAAACACAAATTATGTGAAACTATGACAAAGAAAAGCTTTTTAATATTGTGCATTTTTATGCTATTCAGTGTGATGACGTTTTTGATAGGAAATGTTTTATTCTCTTTTCGTGTAACCTTTGCACCCACTGCATCACCCACACCTCCTCCTCCTACTGTTTCCTCTCATTCTTTCCACCCCCTTCCGGACCATGAATCCAATAGGAGATTAGAGTTCATTAATAACTCCTTTGTTCAGCTTTTGCACCAACACCAACTAGTAATGAACACGACTAACTGTTGGGTGTGTGGTCTTATGCCTCACACAACGGATAAAGGTATCCCTTATCTGGTTATGCCTTTCAGCCACAATGGTTCTGTGTGGGCATACAGAACAATGTTCATATACGCACGTGAAGTCCAACCCCTACGTTCTGTAAAAGACAATCCCAAGAATAGCGCTTTGGTTAAGGGTATAGTCGACATGATTAAGGGAGAAATCTCTTATGAAAATACCCCGGACGATGAGATATTTGCATATATAAATTGGAACGTGACCGGATATGAAGCTACTCTGAGTGAGAAACAGCAAGCTAAGAGATCGTCCCCGATCTGGATTGTACCCCATCAGGGTCACCTGTGTCTGCAAGGTACTGGCAAGAATCCCAGAGCTCAGTTAGGGAAGAGTGTCTGTACTGAAACGTATGTTTTTGGGTCTCAGACTTCCCCTGCATTTTTGGCAGCTAAGGGTACTTATTTCATCTGCCATGATAGAGCCTATACATGGTTGCCCCCTGACTTTTTGGGCTCATGTTTTGTTTCATTCCTGTTGCCTCCCACCTACACAGCAGCGGCAGATTACCACAGGACAAGGATAGTTAGAGGTGTCTTGAGTAAAGAAGACACTGCAGGTCAAGAATTTGGGGACTTTGCAAAGGGTTTTCTGCCGTTCTGGGGATCCATGGCTAACAGCAGGAACATAAGGCAATTGACAAGGGTAGTTGAGTCCACCGTGATTGAAACTGCTGGTGCCCTTAGTAACCTGACTGCTGAGCTCCAGTCGGATCGTCTTATGACCCTTCAGAACAGGGTCGCTTTAGATGTCATACTTGCAGACCGAGGTGGGGTATGTAGATTGATCCAATCGAGTTGCTGTGTTTTCATCCCAGATAACGCTCCAACAGTGTACCAGGCCATCTCCAAACTGCATAAGATTTCCGAATCTATTCATGTGGATAAAGGAGATTGGTCATTAATGGGATGGTTCTGGGAACTGATATCCGGCTGGGGATGGAAAATTCTGATGGTCATTGGGATGGTCTTAGCCATTCTTTTCCTGTTCTGTCTGTGCGTGCAGTGTGCTCCTGCAATATGTGGCCTCTGTGTTACATCATGTGTAAGGAAACCTGTATCAAAAGACGAGCTAAGTACTAGGATGATGTTACAGCAACATCTCAATGACTTTAGGAATATAGATCTGGACTCAGATTAACATGAGGATAGATTAATTGCCTATGTAAGGGCAAAAGGAGGGATTGTAGTTCTGAAAATTCTGGACTCGTGTAATAATTTTGCACTCGAGAATAAAACTTCATCAGAACATGACGAATTTGGTATCAAAAGACCGAGAATGGCTAGTACACTATGTATAAGCATTTTCGTCGTATTTGATTGACGACTTCACCTCGAAATCTTCATTTACCTCCTGAACCCTTGGCTCCCATTTTGTGTACGGCAGCCATTTTGTGAGTTGCCCTTTACATAGGCCTATATTGCAGCTCAATTCAATCCCAAAGGACACGTACACCTTTAATTGACTCCTCTCTGACCTGGGCAGGTTGGAACCATTGCCCCAGGCCAAACCTGTTTGGTCAGTTCCTCTCCCAGTGGCCGAGCAAGATAGCATCAAGGCTCAACAGGCCATAAACCCATCCATCGCACACACACCCTGCCGAATCTTGCTCACACCTGTCCTTGCTCTCTTCTCTCGCTTATTTTATGATGGGGAGGTGCCCGGTTTTATTGGGGGTCCAGCGATATCTGATGAAATGTTGGGCTTTGCCGGGTAATTTATTATGGGTTGTACACACTGAACTATGGCCTTGTCATCATGACTCTGCTTTTTCTTTGTAATGGAAACATCTCTGTAGTATTATAAAATGTCAAGAATGTTTGCCTAAAGCACAATATTTCGTATAAAAAGAGAAGCCTGACTTTGTGAATTGCGGCAGTCTCCTGAGAACATATTTCCTGTGTGTTGTACTTCTAGGACGCTTGTTACCTTGGTTGCAGCCAATAAAATCAATCCTTGACTTCACCTAGAAGACTCTGAGTTTCTGTGGTCTGAATCAGGAAGAACTCGAGGTCTTTGGGTGTACCCTGGCACCGCTGGGTTACCGGATCAGTACCGGTTCTGAAAACCCAGTACCTCACAAAGCCCGTGCACCCTTGCCTTGAGAGATGGAACTGCAGGTGACTCTGTTATCCTGATTTTATTTTGGCCTCAGCAGGCAGAAGATACTGTGTGTGCATTGCATGACTAGGTCCAAAATTGACCCGAAGACCCAAAGCATGGCTCTGGGGACGTTGACGGATACTACAACCACTCTGTTGATGGGGCAAAGACTGCGGTCTGTGTCCCTGGCTGCGTACAGTGAGTAGTGGTAGCAGCGTACCATGTTCTTAGAGGTCACCAGCTGAACTGGTCACTTTACTTGTCAGAGGGCGGCTGCGGTGCTTACAGGGGATTGAGTAAAGTTCCATTCACGTGTCATGACCAGTCCTCGCATTTGCATCCCTGTTTGAATTTTGAGACATGTATTTATAATATAAGGTCGCAGGGCTCTATATTGTTTACACATGTGTATGTATGTTGTTACCAGTCACATCCATGTTTGATTGCCCACCATCTAACATGGCACAAGATGGGCAATATTGTCAGCAATCCAGATGAGAAGGGTGTAACTTTGGACACAAGGGTGGAGGGATGGAGTCAGGACCGCCTTTTAGAATGTTCACACTTACTGTGCTCATGTTGTAAGTATTCCCGCATGGAGGCAGCATCATCACTACCTGCTGTGAGCAGCAATCACCCTGCACAAAGTCCTTGTTTGTGCCGCAGAAGAAAATGGACAATGAAATAGAACCAGGGAAACCGGAAAATCCAGACAGGGAATAAGCATTCAGGGTCTGAAAATACCACAGAAAAGTGGGTCACAGACATATTGGCTTTGTTGTAACTCAACTTGCTTTACAGTCCGACACAAAGAGCTGCTGTTTCAAGATAAGTATCACTGATAGTGACTCCCCCGTAGGCGAGGGCACATTGCCTGGTTTCTGCAAGTCTTCCGGGACGAAACTATTGCCTCTGGCAGTGGTCCATGTGAGCTGCCTGTCTGATGAGAGGGAAGAGGAGAGAGCCTTGTCCGGCAGAAGTCTGCCTGCCCTTTGAGGAGGACCAGCAGCAGAGCCCGTTGTGAGGAACGGCCCAGAAGGAACAGAGGAAATGTGGCAGAGTGCTGAGAAGTCCTGCCACTGTCAACTGCTAAATAAAAAACGCTGATTCGGAGACCGCAGATCGAAGATGCAGACAACCACTGCTGACTCTACCGTTGTTGCACTTCTGCAATAACACCAGCACCTCAGTCCCAAGATGGAGATCCTCCCACCGCGACTGCTCGACCTTCCGCCATGAGTACTGGGGCAGACATCTCAACGTGTCGTCATGGAGACACTGTCACACCAGCGAGCTGCCCATGGAGAGGAACTCAAAGGGACAGCGATGGGTTGTCCTTCTGCCCCACAGCTGGCCATTGCTATTCATGGCCAAATTTGAGGAGAAGTTTATCTATGATAACAATCCACTTGTGCATCATATCCGAAAATGGTTTCGGTTTATTGATGGAATTGTTTGCATTTGGGATGGACAAGATGATATCTTAAATGTGTTTATTGAATGGTTGAATGCCAGATCAGTAGATATACAATTTTGTGTGTTCAGTAGCCAGTCACCTATCAAATTTTTGGATGTAGCGGTCTTTGGCCACAATGGCCGATTATGAACTACATCGTTTACCAAATCAATGGTTAGGAACAATGCCCTGCATTATACTAGTCATCATCCACGCAGTTTACGTGCCAATTTGCCTTCGGGCCAATTTCTCGGGATAAGACAGAATTGCTCAGGAAAAAGTGATCATTTCATGAATGCAGAAATTCTTGTGCACAAATTATAGGAACGCGGATACCCAAATAAATTGCTGAAAAATATGAAGAAACGTGCTTGGTGGAGTCCAAGTTAGACCCTTCTGGAAAATAGACCAGCAAATGACAAGTTAGAATGCATGGTATGCTTCTCCACATTTTGTTCAAAGACTACCTGTAGGAAAGTGGGTTTCTGTTATAGTAAGCCCCCCACTTTTTGCCAGACCACTGATGCACTTGGACATGATGTGCCCTGGGACCCTGCCAATCAGGTTCCCAGGGCCTGTGTACTTTCCCCAAAACTAACCCAATGGGCATCTTTGGCCACAGTTTAGCCCCTGGTAAATGGTACCACAGGTACCCAGGGCACTGTGACCAGGGAAAACCTCTAAGGGCTGCAGCACTTATTGTACCACCCTTAGAGGCCCTGTACCACTACACACACACACACTGCCTTTGCAGGCTGCGTGTTTTGATGCAGAACAAAATGAAGAGTCGACATGGCACACATCCCTGTGAGCCATGCCTACAACCCACGGCCCTGGCCTAGATCAGCCACCACTCCAGCTTGGTGCACTATACCCGTAGTGAGGGTACAGGTGAATGAGCCTGGTACCCCTACAGTGCCCAAGTCCATTCTTGGGCATTGTAAGTACAGTGCTGCCATTAAGAGTATATCTTTTCTTTATCATCTTTATTTCAACAACATTGTCATAAAAGCAGACATATTAAATTCAGCAATATAGATTACCACAAATCAGTTCAATTCATTAGATTAAAAACATCAATAAGAAATCTCCATTGAGCTATAACATCACTATAAAATACAAAGATCCATAAGACACATTTAAAAACATGATCATCAAAACACCCCGGCTTTACTTTAAACTCTCCGAGGCTTAATACATATATATGCCTTCTCCCACTGGACTAAACATTCAGATAGTTCCGTCTCTTATTCCACATCGCTGCTAGGAATTTTGTTACAGCAAAAACGATTGGTGGAGAAAGATCAGTTTTTAATATCCAGAATGATTCAGAGCACTGTCTAATCCCCAAATTCTTACATATTGGAACTATCCATTTATTCCTTGAATCTGATATCCAGGACAGAAAAAGACAACATGCAATTAATTTTTTGCAGCCGCAGAACAACCTAGGCAGTTTTTTGGGGTAGGTGGGCACCATTTGCATGTAAGGGCTCTGATTGGTAGAAGCCGTGTCTCCATTGAAGATAAAGCTTCCTATAGCCAGGGGGTATATGGTGCTGGGAGTTTGTCATTATGAACTCCACAACACCATAATGGCTACACTGAAACCTGGGAAGTTTGGTATCAAACTTCTCAGCACATTAAACCCACACTGATGCCGGTACCTCATGTATTTTTATCTGAAGTGTTTTAGTGCGCCAAATTATATTTTGTACTGGGGGATTACAATTAGAACTGTTTATAAGGAGTCACATATATAATCTCCTTTTTAAGTAAAAACACAATAACATGAGTTGTATTTTTTTATATTAAAGCTATTATGTGGAATTTCTTTCTTGGTGGTATTTATGTATGATTAACGGATCTTGAGTAGATGTGATTGAGTAGAGTGGATTGAATAGTGGCTATACCTATTTGGTGATACTTTTGATTCCAAGAGGATATTTTATTTTCTACTCTTCAATAAAGATCAGATCTCCAGAGGACAGTGGACCTGTCCAGAAAACCTCTAACTTCAAGGATTTTTGAAGTTCCGTCGTTTGCCCTTCTCAACTCTCAACGCACCTCCAGGCCTGGCCACTGTGACTATAAACCTGTCAATTTATAAAGATGTGTTTTCTTCTTGGTTTCAGTGTCTAAAAGGTTTCAGCCAAGTATGGTTATGGTATACCTCTCTTGGAGTTCACGGGCCTAAGGGTTCGTTCCTGGTATATAGAACGGCTGACAGAGGGCGTCCCCGCCCAGTGCCCCAGGTGATCTGAATGGCGTCTGAGTTGAGCCCATTTACGTAAACTCAGGCCATAGGCTGTGTGTCCAGCAGTTTCCTACGTGATCTCAAACTCCCTGACATACCAAGGCGCCTAAACGTCTCGATCATAAAAGACTGTTCCAGGGAGTCAAACCCCTTATCGCCATCATCAGCCTTCATGTGTGTGTTTTCCCGATGCAGCACTGCGAAAACCGTCCGTAGATGAACTGCTGTGGGTTTATGTGGGACAAATCCCAACTGTAACGGGAAGACAATTCTCTCTCGTAGGAGGGATAGCCGGGTCGCATCACCTCAGGCAGGAATTTATTTCTAAGCTTTGTAAAACTCTACAACTGACCTTCAGATCCCGGAGCCTTTTCTCCTCCTAGGGCGTCTATAGCTGCAACAATCTGTTGCCCAGAGATCGATGGCTTATGACTAGATGTGAAACCAAATTAATATAGCGCTGAATAACTAGTTTGGGAAAGAAGTGTCCTGGCGCTAGTATAAGCACATAAGTATCAAAATCCCACAGCCCCTAAACGTGAACAGAAAGGTTTTGATTTGTTTCCTGAAAGAACTCATGTTTTCTTGGGCGCACAGGGCAGGTGGGAGGGCATTCCATTCCAGGTACCTGCAGTCACCACAGGCAGAGAGCAGCCATCTATTCTGATTTTTATAAACTTAGAGACTTTACGCCGCAAAGCATGATGGGTTCTCACCACTTGGCCAGCTGATACCAGGAAAAGACGAGGACATATAAGAAGGAACCCCCGGATTGTAGAGCGTTTATGACATAAAGTGCTTTATATTGACATCTTTTCAGGACAGGAAGCCGGTGCAATTTGACCAGTTTGTTGGAGATCGACCTTGATTTTATAAACCTCAGAACCAGCCCAGCTGCTGTCTTTGTAGTAGCAACAATCTATGTAGGCGATATTCAGATATGCCTACGTATAAGGTGAGGCAGGAATCCATTCTCGATAGAATCAGAACCTGTACCAGGTCCCTCCTAGATAAAGCAGGGATGAATGGAAGTATTTTTCTGATAACTTTCAGCAGTCAGAAGCCTGTAGAGCAGGTGATTTTAATGTATCCTTTTAGGAACAGATGCAAGTCCACCCAAACTCCCAGTTTGCTGACCTGATGGAATGGGGTGGACAGAGCTCTCAAAGACACCGGCCGCCACCCTTCTCTGCACCCCTGGACAGGCCTCTCCACTGCACCCCTCAGGACAGGCATCACATCCTCTGCACCCCTGAACAGGCACACCTCCTATGCAACCCCGCGGAACAGGCCTCAACTCTTCTGCACCAGCTTCACAGGCCTCATCACCTCTGCACCCATGGACAGGCCTCACCTCCTCTCCTCCCCCTGGGGAGGCATCACTTCATCTGCATCTCTTGAACAGGCGTCACCTTCTTTGCGAACCCCCCTGAAAGGACATGCCTCACCTCCTGTGCCCCCTTTGGACAAGCCTCACCTCCTCTGTACCCCCCTGGACAGGCCTCACCTCCTCTGCACCCCTGGAGAGGCCTCTCTTCCTCTGCACCCCTGGACAGGCCTCACCTCCTCTGCACCCCTGGACAGGCCTCACCTCCTCTGCACCCCAGGACAGGCCTCACCTCCTCTGTCCCCTGGACAGGCCTCGCCTCCTCTGCACCCCTGGACAGGCCACTCTTCCTTGCAACTCCTGGACAGGCCTCATCTCCTCTGCACCCCTGGACAGGCCTCTCCTCCTCTGCACCCCTGGACAGGCCTCACCTCCTCTGCACCCCTGGACTTGCCTCTCCTCCTCTGCGCCCCTGGACAGGCCTCACCTCCTCTGCACCCCTGGACAGGCCTCACATCCTCTATACCCCTGGACAGGCCTCTCCTCCTCTGCACCCCTGGACAGGCCTCTCTTCCTCTGCACCTCCGGACAGGCCTCTCCCCCTGCACCTCTGGATGGGCCTCTCCTCTTCTGCACCCCAGGACAGGCCTCTCCTCCTCTGCACCTCTGGACAGGCCTCTCATCCTTTGCACCGCTGGACAAGCCTCACCTCCTCTGTCCCCTGGACAGGCCTCACCTCCTCTGTCCCCTGGACAGGCCTCGCCTCCTCTGCACCCCTGAACAGGCCTTTCCTCCTCTGCACCTCTGGACAGGCCTCACCTCCTCTGCACCACTGGACAGGCCTCACCTCCTCTGCACCCCTGTACAGGCCTCACCTCCTCTGTACCCCTGGACAGGCCTCTGCACCCCTGGACAGGCCTTTCCTCCTCTGCACCTCTGGACAGGCCTCACCTCCTCTGCACCCCTGGACAGGCCTCACCTCCTTTGCACCCCTGGACAGGCCTCACCTCCTCTGCACCCCTTGACAGGCCTCACCTCCTCCGCTCCCCACTCAGCCTCAGCAGGAGGAAGAGCTGAGCCCTCCTGACCTCACCATGAATGCCAGGGAGGGGGTAATCTGAACCATGTATTAATAAATTGCAGCCAAGTGAGTTAGCAGCTCCTACCTGAGCAGAAACCTGTCCGGGCTCTCTCCTCCTCCTGGGGGGGCAGATCTGGGGTCTGTGAGGGTCTGAAGATGAAGGTATCTGCCCACCAGACAGGGCTCCTTTCTTCTCTGAAGCAGGCTGCAAACACGAGGAGAGACAGGAAGTGATGTCAGCACCGCTGATAGTGCTGTCTCTGCCACCGCTGACCCGGAGGAGGAAACCCTTCTCCTTTCATGCAATGTGCAGCTCAGGGGGTTTCATCAGCAGATAAGGATCGCCCTCTGGTGGCCGCTGACGGAACCACCGCCTCCAGGCTCACACAAACAAGCATTGGTGCCTGTAAAGACCTGGGATTTCAGATGTCACAGATGTGAATGTTTTTAAGGGTCAGACAGTTCAAGTACAGGGCCTCACACTTTGCTGCTGTAAAAAAGTATTTATAGCTTCACTTCAGATGAGCATCTCCCAAACACTTACGTAAAGGACTTAAGAGTATTTACAGAATGGTGACGACAACTGGAAGAGACAGTATTTCAAGGAATATATCTGTATTTCAATGAATATATCTGTATTTCAAAGAATATATCAGAATATCAGTCTGTTTTCCAATTAAACTGGGCAGCTTATTTATTCTTTTAAATAATTTATTTGCAGTTTTTCAAATCCACAACGTCCTAGATAGCAAAGTAAACAGGGGTAAATACCATGGAGTTTTAAACACCAGATCAGTGACAATGAGGCATAGGTCATGTGTCAAAGCGACAATTGAAGGAACAACTTATTTCTAATTTTTCTATGTCTGTGGCTTATTCCTTATATTTAATATGGTTTTTTTATTTTTTATTTTTTTATATCCTCAAACAAGACTGAATTGTAGGTTCTAATTAGGTTTTGAGTTTCTGGTTTAAGAGCACAACTGTCTCCTGAAATATTAAGATAGCGGTCTCTTCCAGGCTTTGGTGTTTTGTTCACAGTAACCACCTCCTTCTCTCAACAAAGATTCACTGACAAAAAAAAAGCAATTTATCTTTGAAGCAATTCATTCCTAAGATAGGGCAGCCAAGTATGAACCGGAAATTTCTCACACACTTTGCATTGTATCATAAAAATGAGTGGGTATTACTGGTCGGAAGAACAGGGGAGCAGCATTTCAATACTCAAAAATATTCTACTCCTTCACATAGGCCCCTATATCACAGTACACTCGTCATCAATACACCATTGATTAGAGAGTGTGTCAACTCTTTGCAGTATTGTCATGCAAGCAACCTTGAGCGCCTCAACAGCGACATTAATTTGGACGTGCATATATCAGAGCCTTCAAGCGTCACTCATCACGAGTGACACTAACACATTTGGAGGTCGTGCTGAGGTCTCACACAAACCTGGCCCATTCTTCCAAACTATTGGGATTAACTAGAACTTCACACATGACTATTCGGCACAGAGCAGATCCTCTGTCCCATATTTTGGTGCAAAACTTTTCTCATATTTCACCATGAGTACTGCACACAGTTCAGTAGAATGTTAAATTGAATTGAATTGAATTGAATTGAATTGAATTTCAGTGGGACTTGGTTGTCAATATTATCACTTTACATGTGTGCTGATCATGTCTATAAATGCAGTAATGTCTCTTTCTTTGGAATTGGCAAAGTCAAATGCTAAGTGACACCACCCCCTGTGTCGTTTTTAAATACCTCAATTCTCTATTGATTGTTCATATACAATGAGCATATTACAGGGATGGAAGTTTATCGATCCAGCAGAGTCCAAGATACTGCGTAATGTAGTACTTAAAATTCTGGACCTGTGTTATAAACATCGTCGTATCATGACGATTTTGATGTCAGCAGACCAAGAATGGCTAGTATACTATGCACAAGCATTTTCGTCATATTCGAGTGACGATTTCACCCCGAAACCAGAGATTCCGTCCTGAAACCTCAGGTTCCATTTTGTATTCGGCAGCCATTTTGTGATTGCACTCACATAGGCTGGTGACTAAGGCCAAAAACGAGTCAGAAGGACACGTACACCTTTGCTGACTTCTACACGACCTGGGCAAGCTGACCCCACTGCCCAAGGCCAAACCTGTTCGGTCAGTTCCTCTCCCAGTGTCCGATCGAGATAGTATCAAGGCACAACATGCCATAAACCTTTCATCGCACACAAACCACGCCTAATCTTACACACACCTGTCTCTGTTCCTTACTTTATGACCTGCTTTACGAGGAGGAGGTGCCCGTTTTTATTAGGGGTCCGCCGATATATTTGATGGAAAATGTTGGACCTTGCCGGGTAATTTATTGTGGGCTGGACAAACTGAAAATAAGCTTGTCATCATGACTCTGCTTTTTCTTTGTACTGAAAATATGTGAATGGTCAACTGTAAACTAAAGAATGTTTGCCTGAAGCATAATATTTTGTATAAAAAGAGAAGGCTGGCTTTGTAGGATTGAGCAGTCTCCTGAGAATATACACCGTGTTGTACTTCTAGGACGCCTGTTACTTGGTTGCAGCCAATAAACTCGATCTTTGACTTCACCTAGAAGACTCTGTGTTTCTGTAGTCTGAAACAGGAAGGACCCGAAGTCTTACGGTGTACCCCTGGCACCGCTGGGTTCTGAAAACCCAGTACTTCAGCTGGCGCCCCACGTGGGGCGATATCAGCGGCACCGGTCCAAGCCAGAGGTTCGTGAGGAGCTTCGTGTGAAAATTCTGGAGGAAGGCCGCCACTTCATCGACCCCTGCATGTCGACGTGGTCCGAAAGTCTTTGCTGCGAGGTTCCCCGCTTCCCGACGGCTACGAAGGACTGCTGCCCTGACTATCGCCCTGTTTTGGACCCTTGATGATTGGTAGAGCGAAACGATAGACGAGTCTTCTGGTGACGTCATCGAGACCTCAGTTAAGTATAAGTGGAGCGTCTCCCAGTCCTTAGTTTGGTTCTTAATTTGGTTATCCCCTTGGGATCTTTGATTTGGAACTTGCAAGTACCAAAGCTGAGGGACTCGTGTATTCACGAGACTATCGTATTCGATAATCCTTTAAAGTTTGAAGCTAGACCAGAGTGCGAAGATGCCTGGTCTTAGCAGACTTGGAAATTTGTTTTGTGTTGGTTGTAATAGGGATTCCCGATTGGAGGACTCGTGTCCGGTTCCTCCAATTGGAACTCCAACTTATGAACTTGATGTGAAACATGGCGTAGGCCCCATCACATATAATGAAGTATGGATCCGATACACCAGAAAGGATGGTGTTCTAAAATGGCCCCAATATGGTAGCTTTGACACGGAAATCTTAGATAATCTCGAAGTTAAACTTTTTAAGAAGAAAGCCCGGCCGGCGATGTTTGACTCTTTCCGCCTATGGCGTAAGGAAGCCAAACAGAAAGAAATTAAACTAGCAAAGAGAAATAAGAGAGAAAGGGGTATCTCGATAATGCAAGCTGCTACGCAGTATAAAGATAACGAAGAAGAACAGGCAAGTGAGCAGTTGCACAGGCAACGTAAAATGGCAATTGATAAATGTTATCCAGTTTTGCTGCCTCTTCAGCAAGATGCAGCAAAAGACCTTAAAAAAGACCCCCTAATGTCACACTTATTGAGTTCGCCACCCCCTATGCGCAGAGTGCTACAGCACCTCCGCAACCTTTAGTCGTGCAACCCCCGATTGTTGTGCCTCAAGTTCTTCCACAGCCGCCAGCTCCTCTTCAGTTGGCTCCTAGTCCTTTGGCGCAGCCTCCTCAAGGGCCGCCGACTTTGCTACCTACTCTACCTACACTTCTTACGACTTTACCTGCTGCATCGACTACCCCTTCTGGTATTCCTCCTGATACTGCCTCTGCGTCTGCATCTGCATCTACCTTGTCTCACTCTGTTTTTCCTCCTGTTCTCTCGTCGACTTCTTCTGTTCGACAGAGAATGACTGACACTGTCGCTAGTCTCCTATATCCTCTATTTGGGGCATCCAGTATGACCCCTGTCTCAACACGCAAACAGTTCCGTAGTCAACTGCCTGACTCTAGAGAGCAGGAAACGTTGGATTATTTGGCACATAAATGGGTTACCGACCCGACAAGATATGAGCTAGAGTCTGTTATGGATGTCTTCCATCAGTGGGAAGCACCAAAACAGAGGTACGTTTTTGAGAAAATGTGTACTTTTGTTTGTGAGGACTTAGAGGAGAACAATTTGGAGCCCAATCCGCCTGAGTTGTGTCGTGTACGGTTCGAGTTTGGGAAAGGCACAATTGTGGGTTCAGATGTTAAGAAAGCAGTCGCGACATTGTTATCGTTTAGGAGTGGAACTATTTCTCAACAGTTGTTTGAGTCTGATTTTTCTGTTAAGAGGAAGGCGAGACAATATCCCATGAGAGAAGTACCTCCAGTATGGAAGGAAGAAGTAGCGGCTGGTCTGAATAATGTTCCCCCAGCTATACCGGCACACTTTCAGCGTGTCTGGGTACATGTCCCATGGAAGCGAGCTGAAGTTCTGGCCCTTAAACAGACATTGCCTGATCCCCGTAAAAATCCTGCAGGGTATTACAAGGAATTGTCACAGACTGCAGGCTCTTGCATTATGAATTTAGCTGATATAGACATGTTGTTTGGAAATGTTGTTACACAGCCTTTATGGGGAAAGATTCGTCATGCGGATCATGATCAAGAGGTGATTCATGGGCTAATATTAGTGCTGCAGATGACCGACAAGTTGGTGGTGCTAAACCCGAGCCTTTAGTAGCAGACCTTCCTGGTAGGATCATTAATTACATGGAAACTTTAATGCCTGCGATGCGTGTGAATTGGGATAAATTGTCTGCGTGTAAGCAGAAGAAAGATGAGACGGTGTCTGATTTCTTCACCAGGTTTGAAGAGACGTTTATCGACCACAGTGGTCAAGGTATGAGTACAGAAGGTGGTCAACGGTTGTTCGTTGACAAGTTCGTGCACAATTTGCTTCCCGAGTTGTGTAAGAAATTAAAAGATTCAGAAAGTTCTTGGGCAGTTTCCTATTCAGCACAGATATTGGCTACTGCACAGTACTACAAAAATAGGGACAAAGATGAGAAAGATAGAGCAAACAAGAAAACGAAAGAGTTAAAAACGAAGGTTCTTTTACAACAGGCGTATCCGCCACGTGGTGGTCAGAGTAACTATCAGCAACCTCAACAGTTTCAGAGGAACTCGCAAAAGTTCGAGTATCCTCAACAGCGTGTTCCTGTAGGTCCCAATCAGTGTTCATATTGTAAGGAAGAAGATCATTTCAAGTACAGTTGTCCTATTTTGTTACAGCGTATGAATGGTGCTTCTGGTGCAAGAGGTCGAGGTGTTCAACAAGCTCCTAGAGGTAGAGGACGTGGAAATTTCCCCCAGAACGCACGTTCCTTTCCGCCTCAGAATTCAATGAATAGTTTTGATCAGCAGAATAACGCGTCTGGTAAGACAGCTCAGTACCATGCTGATGACTCCTATGCAGAAGATGAGAATATGGAAGGTAATGATTGCTAGGACAGCCATAGACAAAGAGAGGGAGTTGTTTCAGTTCCAGTAAATCAGAGTGGACCTTACGTTGAGGTGATTACATCAGGTGTGTCAGAGCCTTCTGTTGGATACTGGTGCTACAAAGAGTTATATTATGCACTCTAAACTCCCTGGCGCACCTTTGTCTGCCGAAATGAATGTTTCAGTAGGTTTTTCTGGCGCCCCGGTTAGAAACCCGATTTCTAGTCCTATGTCCCTTTCTGTTGGACCTTGCGAATTCGAAGCACCCCTTATTCTAACAACAGGTTGTGGTGAAAACTTGTTAGGATTGGATCTGTTGAAAAGATTGTATGCGACTTTGTACAGTTCTCCTTCGGGAGTACAACTTACACTGGGTAAGAAAGTGGTTTCTCCAATGTATTTGTCGAAGGATAAACTTCCGACAGAACTGTCGTTTCTCCCTAATATTCTTTGGGCTACTGGTTCTAATGATGTGGGTCTTTTGGAAATACTGCCATATGTTGTGACATTGAAAGCCAATGTTAAAATGCCACGCATTCCCCAATATAAAATTTCTAGTGAAGGTGAAAAAGTGTTGCTAGCGATCATTTATGATTTGATTGAAAAAGATGTAATTGAAGAGACAAGAGGCAACGTTTGCAATAGTCCTGTTCTGCCTGTTTTGAAGCGTACTGACCCTTCCCAACCACCTGTTTACAGATTCGTGATTGATCTTAGAGAGGTGAATAAAATAGTTGTGCCACAATTTCCAGTTGTTCCTGATATCACTGCCCTATTGACTATGATTCCAGCTTCCGCGACCTGGTTCTCGGTGATTGACTTGAAGAATGCTTTTTTCAGCATCCCGATTGCCGAGGAGAGTAGGGATATTTTTGGCTTCAGTTTAGGAGGCCGAAGCTTCCGCTTCAAACGCGCTCCCCAGGGCTACTGTGAAAGTCCATCGATATATGGTCAAGCTTTAAAAACACAGCTTGATACGATTGTCTTACCTGATGGCGCTACACTTATTCAGTACGTTGATGATCTGCTTGTTGCTGCAGATACTGAGGAAATCTGTAGAGAAGCCACATTGTCATTGTTGCGTCATTTGTCTGAGCTGCACCACAAAGTGTCTCTTTCAAAATTGCAATATTGTCGACAAGAAGTGACCTACTTAGGTCATCTCTTATCGAAGGAGGGAAGGAAACTGACCCCACAAAGAATTCAGGCAATTGCGAAATTGAGTGTGCCAAGAACACAGAGAGAAGTGCGTGCTTTCTTGGGCATTACATCATACTGCAGACAATGGATACCGAATTTTTCTTTGTTGGCCAAACCATTGGTGGCATTAACTTGTAAAGATACACCGAATTCCCTTCCATGGTCTGAAGAGTGTCAGAAAAGTTTTTCCGAATTGCGCAATGCATTATGTTCGGCTCCTGTGTTGGGTACCCCCGACTACAGTAAGCCCTTTACATTGTATGTCCATGAGAAAGAAGGTTGTGCATTGTCAGTGTTGACACAGTTGTTCGGAAACAAGCAGCGTCCATGCACGTATTTTTCGTTGACTTTGGACCCAGTAGCTAAAGCGTTGTCGAGTAGTTTAAGAGCCACAGCAGCAGCAGCTGTTTCTATTCGACAGTCTGCTGGTTTAGTGATGAATAATACATTGGTTGTGATGGTTCCACATGCAGTGGACACGTTGTTAAACAGGACCAAGACACAGCACTTAACTAGTGCTCGATTGTCAGGTTATGAGTTGACACTTTTAGCAAGTCATGTGCACATAAAGAGATTCAACACGTTGAATCCAGCTACGTTGTTGCCAATTGTAGCAGAGACAGATGCTTCTGAACAGCATGATTGTTTTCTCAGAAGAGAAGAAGAAACGAAAGGGAGAGTAGACCTTCAGGACACTCCTCTTGTGAAGTGTGATGGTACCTTATGGGTGGATGGTTCATGCTTCAAGCTTCCGAATGGTGATAAGACTGCAGCATATGCTGTCACGACTTTGCATACGATTGTTGAAGCTGCACGTATCCCACATAATTCAGCTCAAGCAGCAGAGTTGATTGCACTTACGAGAGCGTGTGTGTTGTCGAAAGGAATGAAAGTGACCATATATACTGACAGCCAGTATGCATTTGGTGTGGCTCACAGTTTTGGACGATTGTGGAAAGAACGTGGGTTCCTGACTTCGCATGGAGCCAAGATTCAGCATGGTCAGTTGGTGAATGAGCTTCTCGAGTCACTTACTTTGCCGTTGCAAGTTGCGATTGTAAAATGCAGTGCACACAAGAAGGTGACTGATGATGTTGGTCGTGGAAATGCATTTGCTGATCAAATCGCAAAAGAAACAGCAAGGAATGTGATGAGTCGAATGTATGTTGCAGGCCCTGCAAGATGGATTGGTGACGTTGGAATGTGTGAAGACACGATAGAGAGTGTGAAGTATATTCAAGCTGAAGCTACAGAGAAAGAGTTGAGTGTGTGGAGAGAGAGTACGGGTAAAATAGATGCAAATGGTTGTTGGGTTGAATTGTCAGAGCATCAGCGATGGTTGTTACCCGATGCGTATGTGCTTGCAGTGGTTACAATGGCCCATGGAATGGCTCATATCAGTGTGAAAGGGATTTGTAAGATGTTGGCTCCAGTATGGCAAAATGCTGGAATTCCTAAGTGTGCAGAGAATGTGGTCAAGAATTGCAATCCTGGTAGGGTAACCCCAACTCCAGCTGGTCATTTTGCGCCTCCAACGTATCCGTTCGAGGTTTTGCAGCTAGATTTCATCCACATGGAAAGGTGCAACAATTTGAAATACGTACTCGTTGTTGTTTGTGCCTTTTCGAGATGGTTAGAAGCATATCCCCTGAAAGACAACACTGCCTTATCCACAGCTAAAGCCCTTGTGAAAGAGTTTTTCCCTAGATTTGGAATGCCGAGAATGGTCTGGAGTGACATTGGGAGTGAATTTGTGGGTCGAGTGATGAAGAAAGTATGCGAAGGGCTAGGTATCCAGCAAAAATTCCACGCTGCAAATCACCCCAATCAGCTGGACTAGTAGAATGCTATAATGGTACGCTAAAACTAAAATTGGCCAAAATTCAAGCGAGCTCTGGTCTTAAATGGCCTGACGCTCTGCCCTTAGCACTCCTATCAACAAGAATGACTGCGCATTCGCGAGTGGGACTTAGTCCTTATGAAATAGTGTTCGGCCGCCCGGCCAACATAGGGGAGTGCCAAGGCCGACAAAATTCAGTGAGATCGAACACCCTGTACTGCTTGACTATTTGTATGAATTGACGGCTAAATTGCGTGTTTTACACCAACAGGTTCACGATACTCTGTCTCAGGTCTCTGAAGGTCCAGGTCATCACATCGATCCTGGATCCTGGGTGCTGGTCAAGAATTTTCAATGGACAAAGAATGACCAGCCCCGGTGGACCGGCCCTCATCTAGTCCTTCTCTCAACAAGATCAGCCGTTCGAGTGGAAGGAAAGAAAAACTGGATCCACGGTGTACACTGCAAGAGGGTCCCTTTGCCTCTGCCGTATGACCGGTGGGTCCAGGAGGGTGTCGCTGACTAGTTAAACCACTGCAAAGGTGCACCACAAGAAGAAATTGAGCAAATTACAATGCTATTAATAAGCATGAATAAGAACGTTTTGCAATGACAGGATGTTGTTAATCTTCAAATGATCTTTATTTTCAGTGCATTCAAAACAACAATGTACAGCCGACGCGTTTTGTCCCAAGCTGGGACTTCTTCAGGGCTGTCGGTAAAAACATACAAACAAGTGATTACTATACTAGCTACGTTAAGTGATAAACAATTTAACAACAACACAATTTACAAAACAGATTTTTTTAAAAACAACACATGTTAAAACACGGACCTAGGAGCTTGTACAAACAAATAGCCTCAATCCTCAGAGAACATAGTGAGAAAGAGGCTACCGTCTTTGGATATCAACAACTATGTACAGCGGAGGATATATATACAGAATTTTCTTTTCTTTCTTTTCTTTGGTTAGGCAAAGGGAGAATGCCTATAGATGAAATTGCAGATCAATGTTCATATATTGATGGACTATTTTATACAAATAAAACTATGTACAATATAAACAGTTTGTGGTAATGATCACCGAAGGTAGGTAATTGCACATTGGTAGGGAAAACAAAACTTGATAGATATTCATAATAACTTTTGGGGAGTCATTGACCAAAGGCAGAAATTTCTCATGTCTGACCCGGTCCTACATGGTATGTGGGGGCTGAGAGGAGTGGGCAACCCCCTCCCCCTACCCCTCCCCCTCTTCCTCCTTCAAAGCTAACCCCGCCAAAAGGTCATACAGGGCTCAAAAAGCAAACGAGGTAAAAATATGTCTGAGCTCTAATGTTCTTAAGAGAACCGCAATAGGAGTTGCTCTCAGCCTTGAAAAACATCTGGACAGGTTTAATCATATCAAAAACCCGTCTCACACAAGCAAGTATATGCTTTATATCTAATTACCTTTTGTAAATGTGAGCTGTCCCATAAGGAGTGAGAATATGACGAGATTGAAATGCCTTGGCCACGTATTCACAGAATCAGTCATCCAATATGTATGAATTGATGTATAGAAAATCTGATGTATCCTTTTCTCCTTCGGTATGGAACAAACCAGGTTGTACCTCCAAGTGACATAGAATAGGAAAAGAAATATAATCAGATTTGGCAATATACGAAAATAAAAGACAGAATAGGAGACTCCTATGCTTAAACATATCTAATTAGGACATTGACTTAACTTACTATATATCTATTTGTTAGGTCGGGACTGGGTCAGGTTAGAATCCTGAGTTTAGGAAAAAAGAACTCCTCAGGAATTCATGTGTTTGAACATCATATGCATGTTCTGAAAAACATGTAAGGGAAAATAAATAAATGAATAAATGGCAAGAAATGAATAAAGCCTGAGATTAAGATATAAAGACAGAGAAGCTGTCACAAGAAAAATTACCTGTAATAGTTAACAAGGAAACCAAGGACAAGCAAATCCTATAAGTTCCCAGAAGGAGGAGGTGGGCACTGTATTCCAGTAGGCCTGCCAAGTGAAAAATAAATGTAGAAAATATTTGTTGTAATCCTGTAACTTCTTTAGATATCATGAGAAAAATCACTATGCTAAGGCTATCTCGCTGACTCAGAGACTGAAACTGTGCCTCGTTTTCTGCCGTTCAGTAATGCACGTATAAAAGGAACAATTTCTGAACGAGAAAGTGACAATCTTTTGCAAGAAGCTGTGCTACCGTCAATTCGATTGGACACTACAGAGACTGAACTCCTGTTTCAGGACCAGACAGTACCTGGGAAGAAACGCTATAATCTGAGGCCGAGAACTATGGACTAATACAATTTTTTCCTTTTCTTTGCTAAGTTTTGAAAGTGCAGCTCTCCCTTCTGAGAAACTTTTTTATTTTTGTTTTTCGAACCACCATCCGGGTTCAGCTGTAGGGTCGCGGTTGCCCAAGTCTTTGGAGTGCAGCTGAAGATGTTAGGTCGACAGTTCTGGTTGGTCTAAGGGAGTTGCCCTGGACTGACAGAAGCATTCCTTAGCATAGAACACCCTACCATCGCGAGCAGCATTTAGAGAGGATGGAGTTTTTCGAGATGGAGAGACCTGCCAAAACAATGAACTTTAAAGCCAAAATATGTAGAATGATGACCAAGAAAAGCTTTTTGATATTATGCATTTTTATGTTGTTCAGTGTAATGATGTTTTTAATAGGATATGTTTTATTCTCTTTTCGAGTGACATCTGCACCCACTACACAGCCCATACCTCCTCCTACTGTTTCCTCGCATTCTTTCCACCCTTTTCCTGAACATGAGTCCGTTAGGAGATTAGAGTTTATTAATAACTCCTTCGTTCAGCTTTTGCACCAACACCAACTAGTAATGAAAACGACTAACTGCTGGGTGTGTGGTCTTATGCCTCACACAACGGATAAAGGTATCCCTTATCTGGTCCTGCCATTCAGCCACAATGGTTCTGTGTGGGCATACAGAACAATGTTCATCTACGCACATGAAGTCTACCCCCTACGTTCTGTAAAAGATAATCCAAAGAATAGTGCTCTAGTTAAGGGTATAGTAGATATGATTAGGGAAGATATTTCCTATGAGACTATCCCGAGAGATGAGACACTAGTGTATATTGGATGGAACGTGACCGGATATGGAGTTACTCTGAGTGAGAAACAGCAAGCGAAGAGACCCTCCCCGATTTGGATTGTACCCCATCAGGGTCACCTATGTCTGCAAGGTACTGGCAAGAATCCCAGAGCTCAGTTAGGGAAGAGCATCTGCACTGAGACATATGTTTTTGCGTCCCAGACTTCCCCTTCGTTCTTAGCAGCTAAGGGTACCCATTTCATCTGCCATGATAGAGCCTATACATGGTTGCCCCCTGACTTTTCAGGCACATGCTTTGTTTCGTTCCTGTTGCCTCCCACCTATACAGCTGCGGCAGATTACCATAAGACAAGGATAGTTAGAGGTGTCTTCAGCAAAGAAGACACTGCAGGACAAGAAGTGGGAGACTTCTTTAAGGGTTTTCTGCCGTTTTGGGGACCCATGATTAACGGCAGGAACATAAGGCAATTGACGAGGGTGGTTGAATCCACCGTAGTTGAAACTGCCGGTGCCCTTAGTAACTTGACTGCTGAGCGCCAGTCGGATCGTCTTATGACCCTTCAGAACAGGGTCGCGTTAGACATCATACTTGCAGACCGAGGTGGGGTATGTAGGGTGATCCAATCGAGTTGCTGTGTTTTCATTCCAGATAACGCTCCAACAGTGTACCAAGCCATCTCCAAACTACATAAGATCTCCGAATCTATTCATGTGGATAAAGGAGATTGGTCGTTGATGGGGTGGCTCTGGGAACTGTTATCCGCCTGGGGATGGAAGATTCTGATGGTCATTGGGATGATCTTAGCCATTCTTTTCCTGTTCTGTCTGTGCGTACAGTGTTCTCCTGCCATATGTGGCCTCTGTGCTACATCATGTATAAGGAAACCTGTATCAAGGGACGAGCTAAGCAATAGAATGATGCTACAGCAACATCTCAATGACTTTATGAATATAGACCTGGACTCAGATTAGCATGAGTATAGGTTATTGCCTATGTAAGGGCAAAAGGAGGGTCTGTAGTACTTAAAATTCTGGACCTGTGTTATAAACATCGTCGTATCATGATGATTTTGATGTCAGCAGACCGAGAATGGCTAGTATAGTATGCACAAGCATTTTTGTCATATTCGAGTGACGATTTCACCCCGAAACCAGAGATTCCGTCCTGAACCCTCGGGTTCCATTTTGTATACGGCAGCCATTTTGTGATTGCCCTCACATAGGCTGGTGACTAAGGCCAAAAACGAGTCAGAAGGACACGTACACCTTTGCTGACTTCTACACGACCTGGGCAAGCTGACTCCACTGCCCAAGGCCAAACCTGTTCGGTCAGTTCCTCTCCCAGTGTCCGATCGAGATAGTATCAAGGCACAACATGCCATAAACCTTTCATCGCACACAAACCACGCCTAATCTTACACACACCTGTCTCTGTGCCTTACTTTATGACCTGCTTTACGAGGAGGAGGTGCCCGTTTTTATTAGGGGTCCGCCGATATCTGAGGGAAAATGTTGGGCCTTGCCGGGTAATTTATTGTGGGCTGGACAAACTGAAAATAAGCTTGTCATCATGATTCTGCTTTTTCTTTGTACTGAAAATATGTGAATGGTGAACTGTAAACTAAAGAATGTTTGCCTGAAGCATAATATTTTGTATAAAAAGAGAAGGCTGGCTTTGTAGGATTGAGCAGTCTCCTGAGAATATACACCGTGTTGTACTTCTAGGACGCCTGTTACTTGGTTGCAGCCAATAAATTCGATCTTTGACTTCACCTAGAAGACTCTGTGTTTCTGTAGTCTGAAACAGGAAGGACCCGAAGTCTTAGGGTGTACCCCTGGCACCGCTGGGTTCTGAAAACCCAGTACTTCAGTAAACTAGAACTTGTGAGAAGACATTGAAAACAGGAAAAACAATAAATGAAATAACCCCGCTAGATAGAGGTGATGTGGCTCAGAAAATTCCCCAGATGATCAGGGAAGGAGGATGAGGGAGAACACGAGGGGAAGGGACATGGGAACAGGAAAAAAAAATGTCAGGGTGCCAAGCTCCATGGTCGCCCCCAAAAAGCCAACTCCCACTACGAAGGCCATAGCCAGCTAACTCTTACAGTGGTGGGTTAAATCCTGGAATGCTGACATTTTGTGTAGCAAGGTCAGACGGGCCATCAATTGCAGTGCCACCCCTAGGTTGCTCATCAAGGTATCCCAAACGGAGCCCCAGTAGCACAAAGTACTGTACAGTCCGCAGGAAATGTAAAATGTCACAGGCGAGTGCGTCAAACCCTCTACACCTCCAGCACTTGAAATCGTCTGCAGTATGTGCTTTATAGATCCACTCCGGCGTCCAGTTCCAGTGGTGTAGGAACTTGAAATAACTGAATTTCAACCTGACCTCCTGGAGGAAACTGCCATGGTCTTTCCAAAGGTCGTGTCTGTCCTGCTCAGACAGTGAGAGGCACAAACAGCAGTGGTGCTCGAAAAAAGGCTGTCCATAGTGGTAACATACAATCCCACCAGTCTCCTTGTATCCTTTCCACAGCAGGATATAATGCAACATTGGGTCAGTCTCAAGATCGTAAGGGGGAGCACCCAGCATCTTTCGCAGGCTCTGCAGCAGCTGTCGGTACTGTCAGTGATGCGACTGTGGCAGTCCACAATCACACATGAGAGTACCACAGGGGGCCAACTCACCGTCCCCTACTATATCGTCAACAGAGCGTATCCCTCTGGTCTTTCACTGTGTAATCGGAGTTCAGATCATACTTTGTTCCAAGCAGCTCCTTGAGAAGAGCAGGTGTCAGCAATGTGTTATACGTCTGAGTCAGGTGAAGCGGGAGGTCAGTCAACCAACACTGTTATGCCTCACAGTGGCACTTATAGGCAGCCAAATCGTTCATCGAATTACCTCTCAAGGGCCTTCCTGACCTCCCACAGCACCTGTGCATAGGAGATGGACCCAACGTTCTCCTCCAAGTTAGGGGAGAGGAGTTGGCCTAACAGCTAGGGTGGTCGACCTCGAACCTAGGGAACTGGATTCGAGCCTCGGCAATGCGCTGAACATTCTGTGATTCTGGGCGAATCACTTAATCTCCCCGTGCCTAAGAAAAATGAATGTGTCCTAATGTAACGCAACTGGTGCTATGTAATTCGCTCTGATACCCTATTCGGGTCAAGTCGCACTATATAAAACTCTACTAAAAAAAAAAGGGCTGCCTCAGATATTGGCACCATCTGTGCTTGTTTTCAGGGGCTTTATACCGTGCTGTATGCATAGGCCAATGGGCCTGAGGGGTTTGCAACCATCAAAGTTTATGGTTGAGTAGCAGAAGATCATGATCAGAGGTACTGTTTGGAGGATCAAGGCGTAAACGTTTGCAATGGACGCAGGAGGTGATAGTATAGTCCACGTGCCTCAGGTGCGTCAATCACCATGGATCCATCAAGGCATGATCATCAATAATGTCAGAGAGGATGAACCGGTCTCGGGGCTGCCTGGTCGTATGGTTTCTGGATTTGTCAAGGTGCCATATTCCAGCACCCCCCTCATGAATACCCTGGCTGTCTAAAGGAGAGCAGGAGTTTGGTCAGCCACCGGGGCATAGACAGAGCCCACTCACAAAGATTCATTGAGTATCTGAACCTTGGCAAAATTATATATCTGCCAAGGGGGGTCCCGCCATGTCTGCAGTGTGCAAACCCCCCTAGATTTGTGAAATAAGATGTCCAACCCACTCTCCCTATGTTCCAAAGGAGTAGATGGGTGTGTAAGGGTAGTCAGGATCCTGCTGGCCTATAGTACCGTACTCATCCAATCCCTTATGAATTCATCATATTCAATAGGTGACGGGTGTGTTTCCTGGAGCAATGCTTCATCAAGGCGGTGCATCTTCTGAAATGAGAGGATTTTCTGTCTCTTGATAAAGTAGGTCAGGCCGTTGGCATATTTACAAGCAAGTGGAGGAGTACGGCGTTAGCCTCCTTGGCTTAACGCCGCACTGTCCTCTTCTGAAATGCAGGGCTGCTCCGTATTTACAAGAATATGGTGCAGCCCTGCATTTCTCCCTGTGCTGGTGCTGCATTTAGCTGCCTAGCACCAATGCAGGCAGCCTTGCACCATACTGCAAGGGTGCCTGCGTAGAGGGGAACAGGCCTGCCAAGTACCATGCATCAGGGGTTAGAGTAACACATTTCAATGTGGTGGTCTGCATCACCGTACTGAAACGCAAAGACACACATTTTGTATGGCTTCCTGAACTGTCAAGTGCTGAAGCGCTGCTATAATAATTAGAAGTCAAACTGAGCAAAGCTGGCAGCGCACATTTAGGGGTTCTGGTTTAGCTACATTCAGGCATGTTATGTTACGTTAATTTCTATAGCGCATGACTCACCCGGGGGAATCTCAGCGCTCGCCTAGAAATTTGGCCCGAGGACTGAAGGTCAGAACAGAGTTAGAACAGGAATGCTTTTAGTTGTTTCCTAAAGGTGCTGTATAGGGAAATTTTGTTTAGGGACAGCAGTAGTTTATTCCAGTATCTTGGGGCCAGATACGACAAAGCTTTTCCACCAGTCTGACTCAAACGTATACGAGGAACCTGTAGAAGGCCTAGAGTACTGGATCTGAGGTTTCTGTTCGGTGTATGAAAGGTGAGTTTCTTTTGTAGATAGTAAGGGCCTCTGCCATTCAGCGCATTGTAAGTGAGACAACAGATTTTGAAAAAGGATCTCTTCCTTACAGGTAACCAATGCAGCTCTCTCAGCAAGGGAGCAGAAGGGGAGCCAGCAGGGCGGTTCAGTAACATTCCGGCCGCCGTGTTCTGAATCACTTGTAATTTAGTAAGCAGGGTCTCTCCCACTTCCGCCAA
Source organism: Lissotriton helveticus (assembly GCF_964261635.1). Taxonomy (NCBI): domain Eukaryota; kingdom Metazoa; phylum Chordata; class Amphibia; order Caudata; family Salamandridae; genus Lissotriton; species Lissotriton helveticus. The sequence continues at coordinate 440,310,943 of NC_136058.1, forward strand.
CAGAGCATTACCATAGTCTAATTGGCTGATGACCATGGCTTGAACTAAGGTTCTGCGGTGATTAGTGGGCAAGTAGGGAAGAATTTGCAGAGTAAACGCATACTATAGTAGCAGGAGCTAGTAGTGGCAGCAATGTGGTCTTTCATGGTTAATGACTGATCTAATTTTAGGCCTGGATTTTTAACGCATGTTTTAGGAACAGGAGCTGGTCCCAATTGTGAGGGCCACCATTCATCAGACCAGCTAGCTAAGGCTTTCCCCGTTAGCATGACCTCGGTTTTTCCAGGATTCAACTGGAGGCAGTTCTGTGTCATCCAGCTAGAGATTACAAGCATTCCGCTGGAGAACTGCAATTTCTCTGCTTCTATCTTTGGGCCAATAGTAAATATAAGCCGAGTATCATCAGCATCTGAAATTATCTCAAAACCTAGCTGTTCTACAAATTATTCTAACAGATATGGCCCTAGCATGATAGTTTGTGTCCTGTCTGACAAAGTTCTGCAACCACTTCAAGGCTGTCCCTTGAATGCCACAGGAAGCTAGTCTCTCCGCGAGCACTAAATGTGAGATGGTATCAAAAGCTGCGGAGAGATCTAGAAGGATCAGTATCCTCCAATGTCTATTTTCTGTCTGAGCGAGGAAGTTACAGCGAGCATGGCAGTCTCGGTACTGAAGCCCGGTTGAAACCCGGATTGTGATTGATCCAGAATTTCGTTGGACTCCAGGCATAGACTTAGTTGCTTGTTAATTATACTTTCCAGCAGCTTGCCCAATAAGGGTAGTAAAGAAATAGGGCGGTAGTTGCTGAGTTCTCGGGGATCCGCAGTTGGTTTCTTCCATATTGGACGTACGAATGCTTCCTTCCATGTTATTGGAATGGTACCTGATTGTATTGAATAATTATTGATATTTAGAATTGCTGGCACGCAATGAGTGGCTAATAGGGCCATTGTCTTTGGAGGACAAAGATCTTAGGGTGAGCCAGATTTTGAGAAGGAGAGAGCATTGGAAACTTCCTCAAGCGTGGTTAACTCGAAACAATCTAAGGTGCTAGCTGCCATTTTTTCTAAGCCCTCTGTTCTAGTAGAGGCTTCAAGGTCTTGAGAGGTGATCGATGAAAAGTTAGCATAAATATTAATTATCTTTTCTTGAAAATAGATTGCTAATGAATTACAAAAATCTTGGGTTTCCATAGGCAATTGTCTACAGACATGAAGAGATACAAAGTCTTTTACTATATTAAAAAGGGCCTTTGGGACGTTAGTGGCACGTTCAATTTGGTTAATAATAAATAGACGTCTGGCTGATTTTAAATTCAGATTACAGCTAGACAAGAATTATTTAAACCGTAGTTTGTTTTGTGGGTCTTTACTAACTCGCCAAAGTCTCTCCAATCTCTTGCATTTGGATTTTTCAATCTTTAGCTCCGAAGTGCACCAGGGGGCTGATGGTGGACATTGGGGAGAATCCAAAACTGTCACGAAGGCGGTATTAAGTTCTTCCAACGTCGTAGGAGCATTCTTATCCTTCTTTGGTGATTCCAGGTGAAAATCCTCATTAAAGGCTTCTACAGAAAGATTTCGCCACAGTCTTGCGCCACTTGTTTCTTCCCTGCACTTAAGTCTGAGCTCTTAGGGCATGGCTGTTGGATAGAGAACCTGATCATTGAATGATCAGTCCAAGTCAGAGAGTCTGGGAGGTTACAGGTTAGATGATCAATATTAGAAAAGATTAGGTCTAGCGAGTGGCCAGCTGGATGAGTTGGGCCTGTAACTCTTTGGGTGAGTTCAATCATGTCAAGAGTAGAGAGGAGTTTATTAACCTCAGGGTTCGTATGATTTTCACCATGAAAATTAAAATCCCCCAACAAAAGAAATGTATTTGAGGAGAGCACATGTATAGCAATTAGATCGATCAGTTGGTCCGTGAAATGGTCTTAAGAGAGCTCTTCCGGGGAACCTTCCCTGCTCCTGGGACCGACGTTACAGAGCCTAACAGCAACCTAGGTCTGCTGCCGATGCCAGACACAATTCTGTCCCCCTCCTGCTGCTGGGCCATGGCAGAGCAGGGGAAGGTAGTACAATAGATTTCCTGTCACAGGGAGGTCGCTCCCCACACTGCAACAGCACCACCTGTCTGCCCGTGTCTCCCAGCTCGCTGCTGTTGCCTCGGACACGAGTTCAAGGCCCTCCTCCACCCACAGGCTACCACCTGTGCCTCATCCCTGGTGGCCAGTGGTAGGTTGCTTTGTGTAATTGTATTGCTTGTTGTATTGTTTATTTTGTTTGCTTCATTCCCCCTGTTACCTCTTGTTCTACTTCTGTGGCCTGTGCCCTTCTGCCTTCTCGCCGTTCCTCCTGTGGTTTCCCTGCCGCTGTGTCCCCTGCGGCCCTGCCCCCCGCTCGCTACACTTCACCTTTGTGTATTTTGTATTGCATTTTGTTGGATTGTTAGTTGTTTTCCTTTCCATTCCTCCTTTTCCTCTTGTGCCATTTCTGTGCCCTTTTTGCCTTCTGTGCCCTCGCCGGTCACCGTTTCCCCGCCGCTGCGCCCCCTGCGGCCCCAACCCCCCACTCGCCCATTCATGCGCCCCCACCTCCCAAATGCTCCTCCCTCCCATCTTCCCTTCTTATGGCGGCTGCTGCACGGTGAGGAGAACGACCTTTGACCCTTTCACAGGCAGGTGGCTCCTCACGCCGCAACAGCACCACCTGTCTGCTCGTGTCTCCCAGCTCACTGCAGCTGCATTGGACGTGAGTTCGGGCCCTCCTCCACCTGCAGGCTACCACCTGCGCCCCATCCCTGGTGACCAGTGGTAGGTTGCTATGTGTCATTGTATTGCTTGTTGTATTGTTTATTTTGTTTGTTTCATTTCCCCTTTTGCCTCTTGCGCTACTTCTGTGCCCAGTGCCCTTCTGCCTTCTTGCCATTCCTCCCATGATTTCTCCGTTGCTGCGTCCCCTCCGGCCCGCCCCCCCTCTTGATACACTTCGCCTTAGTGTATTTTGTATTGCATTTTGTTGAATTGTTAGTTGATTGTCTTCCCGTTCCTCCTTTTCCCCTTGTGCCATTTCTGTGCCTTTTCTGCCTTCTGTATCCTCGCCGTTCCTCCCCAGTTTTCCCGCTGCTGCGCCCCTGCTCCCCCGCTTGCCATTTCGCCTGCCCCCACCACCCAGCTGCTCCTCCCTTCCACCTCCCCTTCTTATGGCATCCGCGCCTGGACCGCGCCCAGAGCCAGAACACCTAGCCCCCGCGAACGCCACGACGCCCGTCTCCGCAACTACTTTAGCTCCCTCCACGCACTCAACCCCAGACGATCATGCACCTGCTGCCTGGCTGCCCCGAAACGCACCCAAGGACCCTTCTCCTGCCGGAACTGCAGCTTCACCAGCATCCGGCCCGCCAACCCTCCTACCAGGAAAGAACCCAACTACCTTAGATGCATTCATCTCAACACTCGCAACACTAGAAAGCATGTTAAGACTCACTTACCAGCCGGCATGAGATGAAAACTGTGGATCGATGTTTTGTCCACAGGGCAAAGTAACATAATTAGGAAAATCAGTTAAATTAGGATTGCTATATAAGATACAGTGCCAAAGTTCATAATGCCATCTTTGATGTCATCTTTCCTAGTTTTTCAGTGCAGGGCAGTAGAAAAACAAATTTGCAAGAAGTCGCGCTGAGTGTGACACTTCTTTACGATCCCAAAAGGATTCTATAAGGACAGTATTTACTTGTCCTAGCTAAAAATTTACATTTTGTTACAATCAGTCTGGGAACTTAGAGTCAAAGAACTTAAAGTATAAGTAAAAGATTCGTATATTCATTTGAAATTTCAATGCTCCACGTTAGATTTCTGAAGAACTAATAAATTATTGTGGCTTCTCTCCGCGCTTCTGGTTAACGGCAAAGAACCACTTTGTTGCGATGTAATTGTAAAAATGGTTCTTGTACGATTAAAGCCGGAATCTCACTTACTCTCCTGAGAGAGGTGATTGCGACAAGGAAAGCTACTTTCCATGTAAGGAATTGTAATTCGCATTTGTGTAAAGGCTCAAATGGGGGACCCATGAGCTTAGTAAGAACATTGTCTAGGTTCCACACTGGAGATGGTGGCAGTCTGGTTGGAATTATTCTTTTAAGGCCTTCCATGAAGGCTTTGATAGCAGGTACCCTAAACAATGACCAATGTTGCCTGTTTTTTAAGTAGGCTGCAAGAGCAGCTAGATGTAATCTGATTGATGAGTATGCAAGATTTCATCTTTGTAGATGTAGTAAATAGCAAATAATGTTCTGAATTGAAGCATCGAATGGGTCAATTTTGTTGTTATTGTAGTAAATGACAAATCTTTTCCATTTAGCTGCATAGCAAGCTCTAGTAGTGGGGCGTTTAGCTTCTTTAATAATATTCATACAGTCCGGTGGGAGGTTCAGGTAACCGAACTCTAAGATTTCAGGAGCCAGATTGCTAGATTCAGTTGTGCTGGATCTGGGTGCCTTATCTCTCCATGGTTCTGCGTCAGAAGATTTGGGGACAGACGTAGTTTTTGGTGTGGAACTATTGAGAGTTCGAGGAGTGTTGTGAACCATGGTTGCCGTGCCCATGTGGGAGCAACCAGGATCATCTTGAGAGACTGCTGTTTGAGCTTGCGTACTACTAGTGGGATGAGTGGGAGTGGCGGAAAAGCGTACGCAAATCTCCCTGGCCATTTCATCCATATTGCATTGCCCTTGGACAATGGGTTTGGGAACCTGGCAGCGAAGGTGTGGCATTTTGTGTTTGAATGTGTGGCGAACAGATCTATGTCTGGTTGGCCCCACATTTGGAAGAAAGGTTGACGGACTTGTGGATGAAGTTCCTATTCGTGTATTTGTTGAGTCTGAGGTGTGGCGCCGCGGCCAGGGCGACTGACGCTGGAATCTGGGGACCACGGTTCGATCCCCGGCTCCGGCGGCAGGTCAGCCCAGCACCATGTGACTCTGGGCAATAGCTCGCTTAATCTTCCCGACGGCCCCCCAGCGCCTAGAGACCCTTACGGGTGATTGTGCGCTTTACAAATGTGGACTTTACTTTTACTTTACGACTTAACAGATCCGCTATCTGATTGTTTACTCCTGGAAGATGTTCGGCCAGGAGATATATGTTTTGTGTAATGGCCCACCTCCATATACTTTGCGCTAGGTGAGACAGCTGCAAAGAATGTGTTCCTCCTTGCTTTTGTATGTAGTACATTGCTGTCATATTGTCCATCCGGACTTAGGCAGCCTTGTTGAGAAGATGTACTTGGAACTAGAAATATTGCCAGTGGTTCTAGGTGATTGATGTGGAGCGCTTTTTGTTGAGTGGTCCACTTGCCCTGAATTGTGTGATTTAGGAAATGGGCTCCCCAGCCGGTGAATGATGCGTCTGTTGTTAGCACTATTTGTGAAACTGGCTCTAGGAACGGCCATCCTTTGGAAAGGTTTTGTGTGTTCCACCACTGCAGAGAGCGATGTGTTTGGCTGTCTACCAACATCAGATCTGTAAGTTGTCCCTGAGCCTGATTCCACTGACATGCCAAACATTCTTGTAAAGGGCGAATCTGAAGCCTTGCGTGAGGTACGATGAAAATGCAAGAGGCCATCATCCCTATTAGCTGCATAAACACTTGTGCTTAGAGAGAGTGTTGAGGCTGAAACTTGGTGATGAGGGTTTGCATGCTGGCTATCCTGGCTGGATTGGGGTATGCTAGAGCTTTGCAAGTGTCGATTGTAGCTCCTAGATACTGATGTATGTAGGAGGGTTGAAGGTGTGACTTGGTGTAGTTTAGTGTGATCCCTAAGTCGTGTAACTTGGCTTTTAAGAGCCAGTCGTCCAGGTATGAAAATGCGTGGATTTGCTGCCTTCTTAAGTGCGCTGCTACTACTGCAAGGTACTTTGTGAACACCCGGAGTGCTGTGGTCACCCCAAATGGATGGACCTTGAGCTGATAATGCTGGCCGTCCACTGTGCATCTTAGGTATTTCCTGTGAGCAGGGTGAATGGGAATTTGGAAGTAGGACTCCTTGAGATCTAGTGTGGCAAGGAAGTCGCCGCTTTGAAGCAGTAGAAGGATCTGCTGAAGAGTGATCATGTGAAAATGATCTGATTGAACATAAAAATCGAGAGGTCTGAGGTCCAGTATTGGTCTTAGAGTCTTTTTTGGGAATTAGGAAATACAGGGAGTAAACCCCTGTTCCTTGATGTTGTATGGGAACTGGTTCTATTGCGTGCTTTTGAAGCAGTGAAAGAACTTCTTGTTTGAGGAGTGTTAGATGTTCCCCGGACATTGGATGCAGTTTGGGTGGTAAGTTGAGGGGAGTAGCAGAAAGTTCTAGGCAGTAACCATACTGGATAATATGTCTTACCCACTTGTCCATAGTGATGGAATTCCAGACAGGTAGGAACTGTGATAGTCTCCCTCCGACCGGAGTGGAATGGGCTGGAGGGAAGTCACTGCTTCCTAGCGGGGGAGGTGTGAGTGTTGTTGTTACCTCGACCTCTCCCTTTGTTGTTACTTTCCCTGTATCCACCTCTCAAATATATCCCCTACTGAGAGATGTTTATGTGGTGTTTTTGTATGAAGAGGAAGCAGTGTCTGTACCAATGTTCTTGGATTATCCTCTATAGAAGGAGGGGCGAAAGGAACCATGTGTGGATGGAGACTGTAATGCTCCCATGGATTTAGCAGTCTCTGTGTCCTTTTTAATTTTTTGGTGTCTACAGCCGGTCCAAAAAGTTGTTGCTGATTGAACAGCTGGTTGAGGATAGTTGTTTGTACCTCCTGTTTGAAGCCAGAAATGTGCAACCAAGCATGTTGTCTGAGTAACACGCTAGTGTTAAAGGCCCTAGAGGCGGTGTCTGCTGCATCAAGGGCACACTTGATTGATGCATTGGTTATTAATTTACCCTCTTGGATGAGATCATTGGCCTTGGTCTTGTATTGATCTGGTAAATGTTGCAATAGGGTTTCCAGTTGGTAATAGTGAGCCCTATCATACCTAGCAAGCAATGCTTGTGTGTTGGCTATCCTCCAGTGATTAGCTGCTTGAGCAGCAACTCGTTTGCTGGAAGCATCTAATAATTTATACTTCTTGTCCGGAGGTGGTGCCTCACCAGAGGTTTGAGAATTAGCCCGTTTTTCTAGCGTTAGCTACCACCAGGGAATCTTAAGGGAGTTGACTTTTGATGTAGGTGGGATGATTGAGAGGAGGTTTATATTTTTTGTCAATTCTCAGATTGAGAATTCTAGCTCTAACAGGGTCTTTAAATATGTCAGGGGCATGTTTAATGACCCCTTTTAACATTGGCAGGGTTTGTACAGTCTTTAGTGACTGCTCAAAAGTGTCTGAATGCATTGAAACACCAGGGTATGTAGCTGCCCTATTTACCAACTTACTAAAACCAATATTGTCATCTGGGGGAGATAGCTTCGTTGGGTATACCTGGGGATCAGGAAGGTCTGGAGGGTCGACCAGGTCATCATAATCGTCCCAGTCGTCCTGTGGTACGTCTGTTGGTATCAGGGTCTGTAAAAGGTTCATTGTTGCCTCCCCCATCCCCTAAATCATCATCGACCTGTGGTAATGGTGAGTTTGGTGGAAGTATAGGAGAGTGTGAAGGAGAGATAGGATTGGTAGGAAGAGCAGGAGAAGAGGGTTGTATAGGTTTAGTAGCACAGTTTTTTTCTTAACAGGCACTGCAGGGTGCCTGGTGTCCAGTTTCCTCTTCTTGTGTGGAACAGTAGACACATGTCCGGTTTCGGGTCTATGTGGAGTGTTTTTTTATTTGGATCGATAGCATCCAGTCGAAAAAGTTCTTCCTCTTCGGTAGATGCTTTCGGTGCCGATCTTTTCGGGTCCAAGCGAGGTCTGCTCCGGAGCCTTGGAAGGTATTTTTGGATCCTTCGGCTACGATGTGGAGGCGGAAATCTTTTTCCGTTCCGAATGTGTTGATTTTGGATCAGATGCCTTTTCTTTCGGTGTCGGGGTGGTCGATGCGGATATCTTTCTGGGAGTAGGCTGTGCTCCCGACTTCTGTGCCGATGGAGCCTGTGGGACACTAACATGCAGCTTGCTCGGTCACGAGCTGCCTGAAGGCTTGTCCTTTGTCTTTGGAGCCGAGCCCTGGGGTGGGGCTTCTGAATATTGTTTTCGGTCAACAGGCGAAGTCTTGACCAGGGCCTTCTTTTTTGCAGGTGGGGTTGGGGTTGCGGCAGTGGTACTCACTCGTTGATCTGGAGGGATGGGGTGGTCTGAGTTGGAGTCGCCTGCTTCGGACACGATTTCCAGTCCCTCCGAATCTTCCTCCGGGACATCGGGCCTTCATCAAAGATGTCCACCGGTACCAGAGCTGCTTGCTGCACCATGATGTGTCATCGGGCCCAACGATCACGGATGGTCTTTTTGGATCAAAAGGAGGCACAGGCATGGCAATTATTCTCGTCGTGCTCTGTCGAGAGATCCAGATTACAGACCTTGTGGTGGTCACTGTGTGGAGTCCTTTCCATGAGCCGTAGGCCCGAATGGCGTCGATAGGCCCAGCGGTCCGTGTCGACGACCGGAATGGGATATTTGAGGAGCGCATCAAAGGTCACGCGATCGAGAAACAATACTGTTGAATTTTATGATGGTTTGCGCATCAAAAAGGTTTGGAGATATGGTGCCGAACCGGAGCGCAGAAGTTACATCCGAACCCGATGGTGGAAAAAAACAATCTGAGGATGGAGTCGATGCCCATGCACACTATCGTCCAAGAGAGGAGTCACCGATCTCGTGACTACAAAAGACTTCTTCAAAGACAACAAGGTGCAAGCATCCAAACCCAACACCAGATGGCGATCTATGCACAGAGTGTGAATTCTGCAGCTCATATGCCTCGAACAGTGGGTTTCTGTTGCAGTAACTTGGTGCAGAACAAAGTGAAGAGTCGACATGGCACACATCCTTGTGTGCCATGCCCAAAAACCACTGCCCTGGCATACATCAGTCACTCCTCTAGCTGGGTGCACTATGCCAGTGGTGAGTGTACAGGTGCATGAGCCCTATATCCCTACAGTGCCCAAGTCTATTCCTGGGCATTGTAAGTGCAGTGCTGCCATTAAGAATATATGGTGCTGGGAGCTTGTCATTACGAACTCCACAGCACCATAATGGCTACCCTGAAGACTTGGAAGTTTGGTATCAAACTTCTCAGCACATTAAACCCACACTGAAACCAGTGTGGGATTTAATGTAAAATGTACAACAGAGGGCCTCTTAGAGATGCCCCCTCAAACTCGACCAACTCCTAGGGACCTGACTGAGTGGCTGCTTAGGCTGCCACCACCAGACATGTTTCTGGACCCCTGGGTCGAGAGCTTGCTGGTCTCGTGGGCCTGAAACAATGCACATCCTGGGAGGAGGTGCCAAGCCTCCTCCCCCAGGATAGGCAGTGTTCACAAAGGGGAAGCTTCAAAGCCATGCCACCTTAATGAGACTCTCCAGACCATTTGCCGCTTTCAGCAATGGGTCCCCACTGGTTCTACCCCCCACTTTGGGCGGGAGAACCGGCGGGAAAAACAAGTGCGGAAGAGAGGTGTGCCCACCTCTGCCAACTCCACCCCTAAGGTGGGGGAGGCGAGGTGAAGCACAACCTCGAGTCCCCACCATCTTGAGCATGGGGGACCCAGCCAACCAGGGACAGGCTCCTTGCCCCCTCCCACTGGAGAGTGACAGAATAAGGGGTGTACCCACCCCAGGGAAGGGACCCATTGGTCCCTGCCCTTTACCTACCTGTAATGCCCCTAAATTTAGTATTTAGTGGCAGCCTGAACCTTCCTTCCTCAGATCCAGCAACAACAAGAAAAGAAGAGAAGAAGGACGAGAAGCCGTGCAGAGCTAACAAGAGGACGACGCCCACTGACTTGGCCCCAGCCCTATAGGCCTGTCTCCCCTTGAACCTTCTCCTGCGAAACCCCGGCCTTTCCAGCAGCCAGCACCTTCACAAACCCCAGAGGACCTGCCTGCCTTCACTTTCAAGACTGTTTCTACTGTGAACACCGGACGTGTTTAAACTGCAATTTCTGATGCCAGCCAGAAACCGAGAATCCAGCCCACTCCACACCCGCCGAACCCGACCCGAGCTCGAGTGGAAAAACACCCCAAGGAGGTCCCCCCGGCGATCCTGACCCGAGATCCGGTGACCCATGACTTGCCTCAAGCCTCCAGAAGATGTCTGTAGCCTCAATCCAGAGGACCCGACGTCCAAAGGCACCCCTACATCCGACGCCCCACGGCCTTGTGTGCCCAACCCAGCGGTGCCTAACCAACCTACAAGATCCCAACTTACCACGCGAAGTGGTGGTCGCTCCTGGAAGATCCTCGTCCACAAGCCTGCAGTGTTTCTTTGTCCCGGAGAATCTCCATTAAAATCAACAGGGCACCCAACCTCAAAACAGCCCATGCGCCCGGCCGTCCTAGTGCCGCTGAGGGTACACCTTTGGTCCCCACCTTGCCCTGAGCTAAACCCCAGGAGCTTTTCTCCCACAATCCTGTGGCCTGCTTGCCAGCCGCCACCAAACGAAGCCCCCCTATCCTCCATAGGATAACATTGGGCCTCAACACTCTGCACCCGGCCGTCCTAGTGCCGCTGAGGTTGCAACAACAGTGCATCACTGACCCTAAGAGACCCCCTGAGTCTATCGCAAGAACCTTAACTCCCACAGTCAATTACTTACCTGAGAACCGTTAACCTGTTTTTCCTACATAGGATTACATGGACACTTTTTCTCCAAAATGTTTCGAAGTGTGGAGTTTTGAAATCTAAAAATATTTTTTTAAATTGCAAAAATAACCAAAACGTATTTACTTACCTGTTTCAAGGGAATGTCACAAACACTCACACCCAGTCAACTGATCTGGGTTTAATCCATCACCATTCTTTAGCTCACTCCGCCACCCCAGTTCAGACATGGCCATATGCAAATCACAAGATTACAATTTGTCCTCATAGGAGTCACTTAAATATTTTTTAGTAAATTCTAAATTGGTCACAACAGTGAACCGTCATTTAATAAATGCAAGGAAAATACAGTATTTACTGTTTTTTATTTTTTGAAGATTATTTTCTTTATCAAAACACATAAAAATGGCAACATAAATACTACTCTCTATACTGATTTCGTTTCTAGTAGTATACAACACCTTTTGTTTTTAACATGGACAAACAAAATACCATGTAGGGAGGAATTAGTGTCAATACACTTCATTCATTATAACAACACAAAAGAGTGGTGCAAATGACAACTAGGTGGTGTTAGGCGTCGACGTTTCGGTCCCACGTCGGTTTATCAAATCCATAGGGTCATCATCAGGACAAGTTGCTCAAATCTATCAAGGACCTCCAGCCGGAGGTTCTAAGCCCTAAAAGGACAAATAATGTCCGGATATAAAAACAGCTGCAGTCTGTCAATCGGGTTATCTTATAGAAAATATGTATGTTGGCCAGGAAGAACAAATCAGGGGCGTATAATACTTTGTATGAGACAATGCTTCGTTCGGTTTCCTCTCCTCTCGTTAGTCAGGGAGATATGCAAATCAGTCTGACCCTGTGCCTCATGGGAACAGTCCAGCCCGAACTGCCAAGCCATGTCTTCCCTGGACTGGAAACAAGCATCCTGGGACCGGTTTCGGGTTCATAACCCTCATCAGCCAGGCTATCTTGAATCCAGTGGCAAAGTGAGCAAGGCATTCATGTCTGAGCATACCCTGACAACTTAGGGTGAACAACGCGATACAAAAGGGGATGATGGACGGAGCGTTTGAGCAAACCAAACACTCACCCCCATTCAACTGATCTGGGTGTAATCCATCACCATTCTTTTGCTCACTCCGCTACCCCAGTTCAGACATGGCCATATGCAAATCAGTCTGACCCTGTACCTCATGGGAACAGTCCAGCCCGAACTGCCAAGCCATGTCTTCCCTGGACCGGAAACAAGTATCCTGGGACCGGTTTCGGGTTCATAACCCTAATCAGCCAGGCTATCTTGAATCAAGTGGCAAAGTGAGCAAGGGACTCACGTCTGAGCATACCCTGCCAACTTAGGGTGAACAAAGCGATACAAACGGGGATGATGGACAGAATCTAGGTATCCAGCACTGAGTTAGAAAAGTAACACGAAAAGTAACTTACCTGCAATTTATTGTAGAAGCCCGTTCATTTCAATGTACTGCTCCAAAAAGTTTCCAAGTGTGGCATTTTGAAAACTGAAAATATTCTTTAAAAATCATGCGAATAACCAAAACGTAATTACTTAGCTGTTTCTAGGAAATGTACCAGTGCTGAATCTAGGTATCCAGCACTGAGTTAGAAAAGTAAAGCAAAAAGTAACCTACCTGCAATTTAGTAAAAAAGCCTATTCATATCAATGTACTGTATTTGCTAAGTGTTGCATACTACTTCTCCCCTGTAAATCAAACAAAGTACAATTTCTACTGCATAATTGAACTGTGTTCATACAAGTAAATGATTACCGCAAAGTATTTGTATGCTTACCTGTACCAGGCTTGCTTGTTTCTAGAAATAAAACAACTGTATATTTTTTTATACAAAAACAATTGGCCTAGAGTTCAGTTCTTGAGTGTGTGAATTCATTTGCTGACTGAGTGTGTACATCAAATGCTTAACACTGTCCTCTGATACTACCTCACTGCTCTACCAAGCTACCACTTTAGAGAGTAAGGTTCTATCTAACTTTAACCTCTGCCTACCTCAGGAGACCCTTGGACTCTATACACACTGTACCTCACTTTGGTGCAGTATGCAGAGCCAGTTTCATACAATACCTCACTGTATGTCTCTCTCAATTTACATGTGATGTTGTTGCCCAGTGGAAGGAGCAAGCTGCTCTGGTAACTTCTTTAACGCTGGAGTTACACACCCGGATGAGGGCTATATAACTCTGCTGGGGTCTGCACTTCAGCATAGCATCTTCAAAGGTCAGAGTTATCACTACATTTTTTTAACAGGGGATTTTAAGACTCATGTGTAGGGACATCATGCAAGGAGGAGTGGAAGCTATGGGCTGTTCAGGACAAGCAGGCTTACACACAGAACATACTCCCCAGGGTATTTAGTTTAACTCCATCTTGCTTGAATTTGATCTAACATCTGTAATGAATAAGCTGCCTCCAGGGAAAAAAGACATTACTCCCACCTTTTTGGGAGCGGGTGTGAGAACTTTATTGATTTCACCTTTGTATATACCCCCATTTACTCACTGGTTACCGATTTTTATGTGCAGGCGAGTGAATGTAGTGTCCACAACCCCATTTGTGTCTTAACAGGCTGGACCCGAACACTCGGACACACCAAGGTGGGCGTGGGGGGGCTGGTGTCCCCCTTAAAGCGGTGGAAGCAGGAAGGAGCGTAACGTGGGGGTGTATTGTCCCAGAGCTACTCCATTAGTCCCTTTTAACTCAGTCTCGCAGTGAGTTTGCCACCTGTCTTGATGATGAGGCAAGTGCTCCGGAAACCATGGGTGCATTTGGATCCATGTCTACTGTCATAAGGAAGTTATTACAAGCCCCGGGTGGGGGCCGTAAGCAACCAGGTCCACGATGAATTTACTCGCGTGCTCCCACGCTTCCAGGAACCTGAGACTGGCCTTGGGTGTTAAGCACCAGGACCGGGTGGCGGTCAAAGGACTAAGAAGAGCATATAAGGCTGCTCTAGCAACTCGCAAGCCTGCCCTGAAGGAGGAGGCCTGGATCGATTTAGTGGCGGCTAGTACAATGCGTAATAGCTCAAAGTTCTGGGGCATTATTAACAGCCCATTTCTATCTGGAAATAATGCTAATTACTAGAATTACTAGATGCCCATGTCACAGAGGATGATTGGGTACATAATTTCGAGAGTATCTTCCAGTCGGATACCCCTCCAATTGAGGGGCAGGAAAGGGTGGAAGGCAAGTCAGAACTTATTTTCACCATGAAAGAGGTGAGAGGCGGTATTCTGGGTCTGTCTAAAAACAAGGCCCTCGTACCAGATGGGATCCCACCAGATCTCTACATCGCCCACATGGAAACCTGGGTGCCTGTCCTCACAGCTGTCATCAATGCTGCAGTCCAGGTTGGCCGCTCAGATTCTTGGGCTTTATATAGTCCCGGCATTTAAAAAGGGAGATCGGTACAGTACCTATTGTATTAGGCTCATTTCTCTGTGGTGAAGGTGGGGGGCCGCATGTTACTTGACACACTTGTATCTTGGGTTGATGAAAACAACTTTTTATCCGATATCCAAAATGACTTTCGCCCAGGTCGTTCCACAGTGGAACAGTGTTTAAACCTGTACATGGTTATGAACAAATACACTGTGGCTCGTTCCAGCCCCATATACCTAGCCTTCAAGGACCAGTCCTCAGCATTCCACTGTGTAAATAGGTCCGAGCTGTGGCAGTTGATGTCCTCCATTGGCATTGACAGTAACATCATTTTATTTCTGAAGGATTTTCACCGTGATTCAACCGCTGTTGTCTGCTATTCAAAGGATCTGAAAGTGTCCAGCCAGCTTGACATCAAGAGAGGGGTGTGTCAGGGTTTCATTTTAGCACCTTTTCTTTTTAACCTATATATTATTTCCTTAGAGAAGGCCTTCTTGGTCACAAATGCGGATTGTCCCCAGGTAGGCAAGCGTAGCCTACCAGTCCTCCTATATGCAGACGACGCAGTCCTTGGGCGAGGACAGCTAGGGGCCTACAACTTCTTCTGAATTCTTTTAACCTGTTTATGAAGGACTTGGACCTTTCGTTTAATTATTCCAAGTCGTTTATTATGCAGGTGGGACCTCGTAAAGCTACGCAGTTCACTTTTAAATTCGGACTTTCGTCAATACCGAAGGCCAATGTTTTCTCTTATTTGGGAGTTGTGTTTGACAATTCCTTGAGTTGGTGCCCTTTGCTTACTTGGAAGAAAGGGGATATAGTGAAAGCTTTTGCAGCTGTTTTTAAATTTGCCAGCAGAGTGGGAGGGAAGCCAATAGCGGCTCTTTTGAAGATATATGAAGCCAAATATATTTCAAAGGTTAGTTATGGGAGTGAGATATTGGGCCAGATTGGGGTCGGGGCAGTGCAAAGTACTGATGGGCCCTTCCTGTCCCACAAAGCACCACGTTTTAAGTCGTGCAGGAAGAATTGGGGATGCCTTTCCTCTCAGATGTACTGGCTTTCCGTCCCCTGGCTTTGTGGCTTAATATTTGGGCTAATTAAGAAAATATACTTAGCAAAGATGTCCTACGGGAATGCCTTTCATTTGACCATGTCTCAAGCATCCGATGGCTCCTTTATGTAAGAGTTGGCCTCTTCAGGGTAGGTAGGAACTATTTGCTAACCCTGAGCGCATATGTAAGAGAGACCTTTCTCTGGTCAAAGAGTGTTTTTTAAGAATGACCTGCTGTGATAGAGAGGGAAATGAGCTGTGTAAGCCTAGTGTGCGTAAGTATTTTGTGTTAAAAACTGTACCAACCACCGGACCTCATCTTCTAGGGCTTAAAAGCATCCATGATCATTTTCTATTGACCCAGTTTCGGCTTCACCTCTTCCGTTACCTCTTCGCATACCCTCGCGTCCTCCACAGAGGCCTTGTGCCTCATGCCCTGTGGCTGCAACGGTGAGTCTCCTCAGGACATGATGCACTTTTTGAATGTTTTGTAGTTTTTATGCTGTCCCTAGAAAGTAAATTATTATTCCCATTCTCAAAAAAGCGAGTTTTAGGAGGGTGAGACCAGCTCTTATCGTTTCACAACTGCTCTCTAATGACACTGTTTTGCATACGCTTAACTTTTTACGGGTCGCTGTTAGACTCAGGTCAAGCTGCGATTAACTTCTGTACTGTAATTCATGAATTTTTATCTCGTGTTCTGATTAACTTGGACATATTATATTTGCCAATCTGTTACTTGGTATATTTCTTTTATAAAACTGAATAAAGTTTGTTGATAATAATCACCAGGGGATTCATTTACAGGGTAGCATGGTATCCCTCATAATAACTCCAGGAGTCACAGCCCACACAATGTACATGGTTTGTTCTCCCTACTTCCAACCTTACATGTACCCCAAATCACCTGCCCAAAACTCTGCCTGCTGATGCCAATGTGATCCTCCGTCATCCCACAGACCAGATTTTTGGCCCCTTTGAAAGTGCCCATACAATAAAAATGCTGCAGTTGTACATACATATCAACTACCATTTGTTGTGTTTGAAACATTTTATTGAATAATAAAACCTAATAAACCTAATAAACATAAGCTGATTATTAAAGCAAAACTAAACATCAGTTGCCCTACACATAAGAGACAAAGGTAGTACATAAAAATCAACATACTGTAACACAGCAAAGTTATGTAGAGCACAATTCCTAATTTCGGGCAATCTTTAAAGTTCAACAATAGAAACGTTCACAAGGAACAGGAAAGGAAAGAAAGAAGGTAGGATACAGTGATTTCATTAATGTAATGCTTCCACAAAAGCTTAAATGGACTAGGTCCTGCATACCTCAAAAATAAATTTATCGCCTACACCCCTTCACGCTCCCTCAGGTCAAGCAACCAATCCCTACTGGTTGTGCCCCGCGCAAGGAAGGCCAGACACGGAGGTAGAGCCCTTTCCGTGGCCGGTCCATCGCTATGGAATAAACTCCCTCTAGACCTCAGACAGTGTTCGGAACATCTTATGTTCAGGAAGAAACTTAAAACCTTCCTGTTTCAAAATTAGCTCCATCCGGTCCCATCTCTAACTGTGTCTGTTATGTTTCTTGGGCGCAGAGATACTCCCTAGGGAGTCGATTCAAGCGCGATATAAACCCGCAAATAAATAAATAAATAAATACATATAGAAAACCAAATTCTAATTATTTTCCTTAAGCAATAAAGTCCGCACATTAAAATACTAAGAAATATATTGAACAATGAACATTTTATGCGTAATTAGAATTCAATTTGAATATTTTAACCTCCTCAGCATTATTTGACTCCTGATTACAACCTGAATGCTTTCTGGAAAGGAACCGCCTCATGGGGTTCAAAATCACATCTTTTGCAACAATAGGATTAAAATGATAAACTTGAATTTAAATTCAATTTACTGATTTAGGCCTTTTTGGAGATCAACAATTTTAAATATATACAAAATCCACACGCTTTTGCTAAATTGTCACCTAAACTTGAATTCAATCCACCTTTTGATTAAACACTTCCCATTCCAGCAAGCATCACAGAACCACTTGATGTTATCTTCCTAATTAGTGATAATGTTTCGGATGGCATCAATAATAAATATGTTTAGAATGTTACCTCCGAAAGCAAAAACATGCCATTTCTGAATCATGGTGCACAATAAAATGTAGGAACAGAAAGGCATCTTTAGGTGTACCATTCATTAAGGTTTGACCAGGCTTGAAACTAGAATTACTGAACTTTTGGATTTAAATGTCATATTTTAAAAGAGTTCAAACAGACCCAGCACGAGCTCAGCGAAAAATAGAAAATAACTGAATTGTACTTAGAGAAAATGTGCTGATAAGTAATCTATTGATGTAAAATACAGTGGTCAGGCAATGCTTGTGGATCTAATCTATTCAGATTTTAACTCCATAGTTTGTTCAATAAGTTGACTGAGCATAATACTTGAAGGTCCATCTCTCAGATCAGTTCTATTACAGTTTTAGTTGCGATAACACTAATAGAGATCATTGATAAATAGATTTTAAAAGCCATGGGTGGGATTGACCCTTGCTCTAAATCTAGATTATTGTCAGCAATAGAAACCAGTACAAACAGATCAAATCTGAAAGGATTTAATATGTTTATTATAGTGGTTTGGAGTAAACTCAGAAGACACTATGATTACATCCTATTTTATGTCCAGAGACTGCTTTAGCTGCTTTCCTGTTTAAGTGACGACATTTGCAAATATATTTAACAAAACATTAAAGCTGGATGTCAGAAATTCTGTCTTTAAGTATTGTATAAGAGTTATGTGTGATGGTTTTTATTTGATCTGAAGCAACACTAACACTAAATAGGTGCGTGCACTGGTTATCATTCAACTAACATTATTAGCAAACTTAATTTGGAGGGAATTGAGAAAAAATGGCCTCATGTACCAAGGGTTTTATTGTTTAAAAAATCCACTGGTTCGGTAATTCACAAAGTTTGCAAATGCTAAACCCCTTTTTTAAATGTACTAAGCCCATTTAACAATTCAGAATTTGGAAGGGGAATGTTAATAGTTTCCCTTCTGAATATTTAATACATCCTTAAGGTATGTATGAAGCTTTGAAACCATACGTGGGCTGAAAACAGTAACAGGAGTTAGTAACCCAAGAGGACATTTGTAAATCTGAAAGTAAAATGATGTGCATTAAAAAATGTCTTTATTTAAAAACAATCACAGACACAGTATTGTGCTTACTCTACATGCAACTACTTTTTTACCAAATGGATTATTAGTGCATGAACTTCAGTATTTCCTATATTGCTAATATTTGTGTAATGTTGTGTAAATATTTGTTTCTGTTATTTCCCATTTCAATATTGTCATGAAATGTACCCATTCTTTTTGTCAAACATATTGAAATATCTTTATCACAATTTTTGGGGCATTCTAAAAAGTGTTTTCACTCTCTAACTTGAAGCTTCCTAAGAAAAATACTGACGCGCTGTTCCTGGTGTCTCCTAGATCATTTAGGTTTCTCACTAAACAAGCACAATATTGATTTGAGAGAGGTGGTTATTGTAGTCATACGCACTGGGGTTAGTTTAGAAAAGATAAATATAGAACTTCCTTTATCTTTAGAAATAATAATTGCATACGTTTATGTTCAATAATTTCAGATAACTTACAGATAAAGATATCAGATAAAGATCCCCTAATTTCTTATATCTTGTGGTATCAAACATCTGCTAGAATTAACAGACTTATTTTCTAGAAAAATCCAGGTTTGAGAAGGTATTAAATGTGATTATCAACTTTCTGTTATTTTAACACATTTTCTTAGTGCACAGAGTATTTTCCCTACATAGATCACAACATTTCATGCAATGGTATGTGCTTGAACGTACAATGAAGGGGTGAAAATGTATTTCTACCACAATCAAGAAACCCTTGGGTCTCTGAGGATTACTGTTTCAAATGAAGACCTAGCTAAGATGAAATATCCCTTTAAAAGGACGATTTCCCTCACCCACCATAGTTGGCATGCTTCCTTATTGGGAATTTCCATGCACCGTGATACAACCCCCTCACCGAGAGGGAGGAGTTCAGGCATGTTTTGTCGTAAAGAAAGGTATACTAAATACCACAATAATGAGCTCAGGGTAGTGTGGGCAGCAGAGTGAAAGTTAAAACTTGCTAAAGGGTATGTGGTTTCCATTATTTGTACACCCCTGGGCCAGGATTAAAAACAGGGCACTGTGGGAGATATGCACTGTTAGAGTCAATAAGAGGTCAACGTGTTTCAGCCTATTAACCCTCCAAAGAGGTGTTTGCGGCATTCTTCAGGACTTAATCAAAAGTTCTGCTGCTCAATGTACTCATTCACTAACAAGCATTGGCATAGCCAATAGGTCTCGCCTTTGGGACCTTATAAGTGTTTAGCCATGCAGATCCAATTAACAATGTGAAATAATTTCTATTAAAAACAGACTATAAACTAAGCTAGACGTGACTTTATAACTGGTTAATCGAACATTTCTAGAGGATTAGTATATATAAACAGCTCTTTTTTTCTATGGTGTCATAAAATTGATGCTCTAAATTTTGGTAAGAGTACACAATGTCAAAAAATTCAATACTGCTTTTATATCAATTTACTTTTAAAAGCTTGAAGTGAAAGACAATTCTAAGTGGCATTTGCTTATGAGTAGGCGCTAATGACTATTTCCGGATGAGAATGTAATTAGCATTTTTTGTATAAGATGTGTTAAAAGTATGGGTAGGGAAAATGGCTATTTTGGCCAAAGGCTCCCCTTTCTTTATGCATGCTAGTTTTAATTTGTAAACACAATCACAATTTTGTATGTGGTACACTGTAATGTTAGATGAATCTGTTTTACCCTTCTGATAAGCAAGGGATGCCGATGAACTGTTTTTTTGTCCCTGGTTTTAAATGGATTCAGGTTGGAAGAGACTCAGAAAATGGTTGTTTCCCGCATGCTGCTTTCATGCGACTTAAATCCCTTAAGTGGAAGAGGCGGCTGCATGCCTGCATATATGGCCAGATCACTACTTGGCTGTTTCGGTTCTCCAGTGGGGCTAGAATAGAAGCTGTTAAGGGCAGGGGCTTAGCTTCCCATTGGTGCAGCAGGTGCAGTGGCACCAGGTCCCAGATGCCTTAAAGGCCCACTGAACCCTGATAACTGCTGTTTGTCACAGTTCAAACAGAGGCCTGAGGGGCCCACAGAACAATGATTATTGCTGTTTTCCACAGTCCAAATAAATGGCAGAGGTCACATTACCTTTCTTGCCTTGGGGCCCAGGGCACACTGGCTAGGCCACTGGTTAAGGGTGCAGTGGGGAAGAGGTGGCGAGACAGGTGGATTATCTAAACAGCTCGACGATGACTTCATGCTGGGTATTAAAGTATTCATTACAATTAAAGACTTAAGCAGGAATAGATGTCATAATATAGGAAGACCTATGTACAAATGCAGCTCGATTAGCGGCTGCCTTTAACTTCTCACTTATCCCCTCTCCTAATTTACAGTTTTATATTAGATGCAGACATAAATCGTGACCTATGAATATGTTTATCTATCTTTAGGTTCAAATGACCTATCTTTTCCATATGCAAGTATCAGACAGGTCGGAAACGCCTAATGGCTTTGAACTTGATGAAGCCACATTAATCACTGGTCTTGAAATGCAAATGGCAGCATTAGGCACGCAGAGGTGTATTCTACGTAATTTCATTATGTTCAGGGTACGGGAGAGTTTTTAGGACATAAAGCACGTTGATAAAAACATTTCTACCACCATAGAAATTCAATCTTCCTTGTCCTACCCTAATATGTAATGTAATGTGATGTAGTGTAATTATGCATTTATATCGCGCAGCTGTTGCTCCAAGGAGCACATAGGCGCCACTGATGACCAGAAGATCTATCACATGGTCAGGCTGCTTATACTAGTTTTTCCCACTGTCATACTAGTGTTCTAGCCCGGGAGTCCTGTAAGTTGAAAATCCAGGTTTTCAGTGCCTTCCGGAAGTCGGTTTCCCTCTCTAAAGCCCGAAGCTGAGGGGGAAGAGTGTTCCAGACTTTGGATCCCAGGACTGGCAGTGATTTGCCCCCTCTCGTGCTAAGTCTAAAGGCCGGGACCGACAACAGGTTGGCATTTGAGGACAGCAAGGTACGCATCGGCTGGTACCTAGCGAACTTTCACTGTAGATATTTCGGCCCATGGGAGTGGATGGCTCTGAAAGTGATAATCAGGATTTTAAAAAGGACCCGTTTGATGATCGGTAGCCAGTGCAAGGTTTTTAATACAACTGACGCTGATGATTTTCTCGGCCATTTCAACACCAGCCTATCCGCTGCGTGTTGCACCATCTGGAGTTTGTGAGTAACAGCTTTGTTAGTGCCTGCATATAGGCTGTTACCACATTCTTTGTATCCCCGAATTAAATAGGCACACAAAATAGTACCGAAATTTAAGGCCCAGTTCAGAATAACATGGAAGGTGCACTGTCCCAGACTACAAAACGGTGCAGTTTTCAGTGGGTGCTATCATCCCACACAGGGGGAGTACACCAGATTATGCTGGAAAATACATGTGGTGCCCCAACGTACGTGCAGTTGTAAACCACCAGTCTGCTTACATAGTAAAGCGTCTGGCAGCTATTAGATGAGGTGGCACGTTTCCCCTGCAGGTGGTTGGGGTCTGTCACCATCCTGTCAGGTGGGGGGTATACAATCAGTGCGCCTCCTGACTGCTTGTTTGCCTTTTCGCCCGTGTCAATAATACAGTGCAGTCCTTGGTGGAGTAGTCAATTTGTATTCATGAAAGACACTTGTGTTTCTCGGATATATAATCCCCAGATGATGCCTGAACTGTTCCCCAATGGGCTATTTGTACATGATATTGAATTGTATGGTCTTATGAGCACTGTTAATAATAAAAAAAAAGATTTAGTGGAGTGTTTATTGCCCTCTATGTCACTCTACTTCTAAGCACCTAATACAGCTTGTACAGTGCTTACTGTCATCTGTTCACCTACATTATGCTTAATATAAATAGTGCACAATTTAGGCGTTTGTGTCTGCCTACAACGTGGACCTGATACAAATGGCAGTACCTACAAGGTGGATGGTACAATTCAACAAGAGTCTAAGATACTCCAGCACAGTTGACTTTGCATCAACATTACGGGGCATCAGTCTTGATGGCAAGCCAACTTAAAACATATCAGTATTGTATACATTATTATCAGAGACTATACTTGCCTCTTGGATACAACTTTACAACGGAATTGTATTAATTTGTGTACAGTTGTGTGTATACAATAAAACAACCTCCCCACCATAATTGATCTGTCTATTCATCTTTTTGGGATCTGGAGTAGCATGCTACTCGCCAAAAAGCACTTCAACACTTCATCAGGGGTAGCAAGCGCTATATAAATACAAAACCTTCCCTCTTTTATCCCCCCACTATCTTTTTTAACCCAACTAACAGACCAACATGTCCAGCTCTCAAATACATTTTATATTTCCCAATACTAATTCACCACTAATCATTTTTGGACCCTGGAGTAGCGTGCTACTTGCCGAAAAAACGCTTCAAAATTCGTCAGGGGTAGTAAGCGTTATATAAATCTAAATACATTACAATTACTGTTTACATCGGGCTTCACTAACATGAGGATAAAAGCAGGGTGGGGCTTAGAATTTATCTGCCCAGAACGAAGCATACTACAGAAAGTGTGTGAACAGTCTATATGTTGTGCGCCTGGCATAGAAAAACACAGCATACAATATTTATCGAAGAGTCTATTGGCTCAGTCAAGGCTTCTATTTTTAATACAATTCATGTTTGGAAGCACAAGGTTACGAAAAAAGCTTTCTAAATATACAAAAGAAAATTGGATGCGTTTGAAAAACGTTCCGGCCCACACGCATCTCCCATATACCAGGAAGGATACACTGTGAATGCAATATCTTCTGTGGAAATGTGCGCCTTTACAGGAGTTACATTTGAATTATCAAAAACATGCCTCCTCCCAAAAAGAAAATGTTACTGGGCAAACTGGAAAGTAAATGTAAAGGAATAAATTGGCACTGTATCAATACTGAAGGCATTTTGGACAAACCGGGGTTTAATATTTCAGAAGGCAACAATTTGATGAACCAGGCTACCAAGGCACAGGAATGTGGTGGGAGCCTCCAGCTCTGGGTCGGATTCCTGGAATGATGCACACGCCGCAGGGAACAGATACAAGGGGCACGCATCATTCTTGTAAACTACCTTGACCTATATGGTGCAAAAATCTAGGCTCTTTCATTATTTGGTATTAAAACGCATAGATATAGAAGACAGACCCCACGCTCTGGACCTCAAAAGAATGGATTCTTAGGCATTCTGAAATTTTTTGTGCAAGGAGGGATTTAAAATGAACTATGTCGCCTGCAAAAGGTCAGAGGGCATGGCAACCAAGAAGGAGCTCGTGAATTTGAGTCTCCACAGAGCTGCCATGGGATCTCTGACTGGTCAGTTCATCTCTCCAAGCTATCACAGAATACATTTCTCCTTGGTTAATGCTTAGAAACTGGCAGACCAGGTCCATTTTTCAGGGGTTATTCGTACTCCAATCTTCATCAGCTTCCAGGCACAGGGTGATTTAAAAAAACGCTTTATTAAAAGTACAAAGATCGGTCAGCAGGTTTTACAGCTTTTTGTTAAACATTGAAAAGGTCCCAAAGCAAGAGAGGGAAAGGCAGAAAAGTGGAAGGTGATAAAGAGAGACAGCAAGGATAAATAAGCACACGCGCAAGAGTGTGTTCAGTGTTTAAAGCCCTTACTAAAAGCCTCGCAGAGCAACGCATGCGGCCTAGCTCAGGCGAGACCTAAAAATGGTGTATGAACCAATATAAGTATAAAGAAGGGTTTTAATATACAAAACCATCCAGTGATCATATTAATCTTCATAGAGTGGTTAATTCACTGGTGGTACCAAAAAGAATACATATATAGGAAATATAAGAATGGTTTGAAAAAATCGAGGTCAAACATTTGAACAACTGTGCTAGCGTTACATTTCAAAGCTATTCAGTCCAGGACATACAAACCCGTCCAAACGGGACACAACCATATACTGTATAGTCAATGTCTGTTATTCTTAGTATAGGTGAAAAATTAAATAATTTATAGACAACAAGATTCACTACAATAATAATATACTGTTAAAAAGGTTAATCCGCCTACGTCGGAAAATGTGCCTCAACTCACCGTGGCATGCGGCTCTGGGTGACTCTCCGCCCTAATAAAGAATTATAGGAAGGTGAGCATGGTAAGAAAATAAGTCTTCTGGAAGGCTGTAACAGTTCTAGGCATTTCAGAACAAGTGTAAAGAAAAAGTGTGCCCATGTAGATTAAAAACTGTCCATATACTCATAGGTGGTGTCTGCAATAGTGACTGAGGTATTTTCGTATGGCTGTAAAGTCCCTAATACATTCTCCGAGCATGTATTCAGATGTCACTAAGGTTTATCGAGACAAGCGGGCAGCGTAATGGTGGTTAACACTACGGGGAGACACGCCAAGACCGTGGAGGCAGTCGTGTGTCTGCCTTGAAGTTTGTGTATCAATGTTTTTGATGGCTCTTGCCTCATAACAGGCTTGTGTTGCGGCAGCACAGGGTGAACAAAGGCAGAACCTAGTGCAGTAACTTCCAAAGGAAACATGTGGTGTTGTGGGGGAAAAAAAGACACTTAGAGCTAGTTGGCCTAACACAAACAAATGCAGTGGAGTAAATGGGCTTAAAATAGTTGACCTCTGCATTGGGGCAGTGTGCTTTGTTTTCAAGACACAAGCCTTGCCACAAGTGCACTGAGAACTTTCCTACGACATGAGAGAGTGTGCTTTGACACTTCCATATCTTTAACATATCTTTAACATGAATACAGCATTCTTTACGTTTTCATAACAATAAAAAAATGAAAAGACGCGCTCAATGCACAAAAGATTCAAGTTAAACAAAAAGGTAGGTTCAGGGACCCATTTCTGTATACAGGGAACTCAGTGAAGAAAAAATTACAGATATAACAAACGTAGGGTCAGAGACCCATAACTGTATACGGTGAGCCAGCAATCCGTTATACCACAGCAGATGGAGGACGGTGTCCAGAGTAATCGCTGTTGCTCGAATAGAGGATCCGGAGCTAGCTAAAGCCGAATTTGGTGTGTGGCTACTGACTCAGGTTGTATAATCGCATTACTCTGATGCAGTCATGTGACCACGAGTACTTGGGAAATGTAGTCCCATGCCGGCAGCATGAATGTGAATGAACGCGCACTAAATGCTGAAGGCTTTCTTGCCTCTGTCACACACAGCCACTTTTTCACGTGGAATAGAATCACTAAAGACGGGCCTCCATCGAAGTTAAATGCAAATACCACGATGTACTGGCATGTGTTTTTAAAGGGTCAGCGCTGTATACCCAAGGGCGAAAGAACCATTAGGAAAATCAGCACACCCGAAAACCAGATTGCCCATAGTAGAAATGAGTGATGGGTGTGTAAACCATGTCCCTTGTACTACGCATGTATCCTGTTGCAAGCGGTCAGTCCCATATGTCTAAGGATATAGAGAGGTCAGTGCACCTGAATCAGAGTGCCCAATCTTGTATGAATAAGTGTAGGATGTTTGGACCATGTCCAATGGACAGTCTGTTACAGGAATCTGGTGGAGGTAATCTTCTTCTGAGCTTATGAGAGGATAATAAAAAAAATATATATATGAAAATATAGAGAAGAACAGGCAGTGTCCCTTTCACATATTCAAAGGCACCTCCCCACTACTGAAAGAGACCTAGCACGACCTTCGAGTGATGATGCCATTTGTGATCCATCATGCACTGGCGGCTGAGTTTGTCCGTCCTTGCGTTCGGTGAACCTGTTAAGTGTTGAACTACCAGAGATATGCCCTGATGTTCCAGCCATGTCCAAAGGCGAAGAGCCTCTTGACATACGGTCCACGACCCCACCCTGCCCTGTTTGTTGCAGTACCACATGGCGGTGGTGTTGTCCGTGAACACCTGCAACACTCTTCCTTTGAAAGAAAGAAGGAATGCCTTCAATGCAAGACGAATCGCCCGGAGCTCCAGAGGGTTGATGTGGTGCCTGGACTCCGCCAGAGACCAAAGGCCTTTGATCTCTGCCATTCCCATATGGCTGCCCCAACCCAGGAGTGACGCATCCGTCACTACTGTGAACTCAGGTTGGAGAAGGGAGAGGGATCTCCGCATAGGCTTAATCTTATCATGAAAAAATAGATATCAGTCATATGTTAAGAAACAAGGGTGATTAGAAACCTTTTGGGTGGAGTAAAATTTAAGACATTATTATTGTGATTTGTTGGGCAATTAGTTGATTTTTGCAAGCACTAACACTTCTCTGTGTAAAGTAAAGACCTGGAGAGTTTTGCAACTTTCAGATACTCAAATTGTGGATTCTGTTGCAATTAAAAATATTTCCAGGACGGAAATTTCTTTCGAGGTTGCATGCGGCAAGCCTAAGTTATCCTGCAAGAGTTTCTTGATGAATTCTATTGAAACTACAATATGTGCTCTCTCATGTAAAGTCAGGTTGTTAGAAGCTTTTCTGCAACTCAAGATATGCCTTACTTTAAATCTGGTGTGGATGCATTTCTCATGTTTAGTGAGATCTGCTTTCTGAGTATAACGTTTCTGGCTTTCCCCTCCAGTATATGGCTTTAGTCCAGTGCGAATTCTCTCGTGAAATGACATTGTATTCAAGATTAAACCTTATCTGACATTCAGAACACACATAAGGCTTTTTCCCCCGTGTGAGTTCGCTCATTTCAAGTGAGAAATAATTTGTAACAAAAACATTGCTTGCATTTCGATTACTCATAAGGTTTTTCCCCAGATTGGGATCTCTCATGAAGCAGAACACTGTCTTTCAGATTCAACTTTTTATGGCATAAGGATTTTCTCTAGTGTGGAGTTTCTCATGGTGAGATAGCGTTTTTCTCGGCAGCTTTTCTGGCATTCAGAGCACTCATAAGGTTTTACATCAGTATGGAGTCGCTTATAGTTAGTGAGGCTGTTCATATAGAGTGAGATTGAGTTTAAAATTGATGCTTTTCTGGCATTCGGAGAACTGAATTATTTTGATGGTGTTTTCTTATGGCGCTTGTAACCATCTCTACCTCTGAATCTTGTCTGACATTTAGAGCACTGATAAGGCTATTCACTAGTGTGGATTCTCACATGTTCAGTGAGATGAGATTTTTGGCTGAAACATTTTTGGCATTCGGAGCACTGATAAGGTTTTTCCCCAGTGTGGACACTTATATGCCTATTGAGACTGTTTGTTTGACGGAAACATTTGTGGCATTCAGAGCACTGATAAGGTTTTTCCCCAGTGTGGGTTCTTATATGCTGATTGAGACTGTTTTTTTGACTGAAACATTTGTGGCATTCAGAGCACTGATAAGGTTTTTCCCCAGTGTGGGTTCTTATATGCTGAGTGAGACTGCTTTTGTCACTGAAACATCTCTGGCATTCAGAGCACTGATAAGGTTTTTCCCCAGTGTGGAATCTCACATGTGCAGTTAGAAGTGATTTAAGTTTGAAATCTTTTGGGCATTCAGAGCACTGATAAGGTTTTTCCCCAGTGTGGAATCTCACATGTGCAGTTAGAAGTGATTTAAGTTTGAAATCTTTTGGGCATTCAGAGCACTGATAAGGTTTTTCCCTAGTGTGGGTTTTTATATGCAGCGTGAGATTTCTTTTTTCACTGAAACATTTCTGACATTCAGAGCACTGATAAGGTTTTTCCCCAGTGTGGATTCTCACATGTGCAGTTAGAAGTGATTTAAGTTTGAAATCTTTTAGGCATTCAGAGCACTGATAAGGTTTTTCCCTAGTGTGGGTTTTTATATGCAGCGTGAGATGTCTTTTTTCACTGAAACATGTCTGGCATTCAGAGCACTGATAAGGTTTTTCCTCAGTGTGGGTTATTATATGCAGCGTGAGATGTCTTTTTTCACTGAAACATTTCTGGCATTCAGAGCACTGATAAGGTTTTTCCCCAGTGTGGGTTCTTGTATGCCGAGTGAGACAGCTTTTTTGACTGAAAGATTTGTGGCATTCAGTGCACTGATAACGGTTTTCCCCAGTGTGGATTCTTATGTGCCGATTGAGACTACTTTTTATACTGAAACATTTCTGGCATTCAGAGCACTGATAAGGTTGTTCCACAGAATGGGTTATTGCATGTCGAGAAAGACTTTGTTTGTTACAAAACCTTTCCTGACATTCAGAGCACTGATAAGGTTTTTCCCCAGTGTGGAATCTCAAATGTGCAGTTAGAAGTGATTTACGGTTGAAATGTTTTGGGCATTCAGAGCACTGATAAGGGTTTTCCCCAGTGTGGGTTCTTCTATGCTGAGTGAGACTGTTTTTGTACATGAAACATTTCTGGCATTCAGAGCACTGGTAAGGTTTTTTGCCAGAGTGGGTTATTAGATGACGAGAAAGACTCTGTTTGTTACAAAACCTTTCCTGGCATTCAGAGCACTGATAAGGGTTTTCCCCAGAGTGGATTCTCATATGTTCAGTGAAATAAGATTTTTGGTTGAAACTTTTTTGGCATTCAGCACACTGGTAAGGTTTTTCCACAGAGTGAGAGTGGTTTCCCCCAGTTTGCATTCTGTTAAATTCTGTGAGATAAGATTTATGGCTGTATCTTTTTTGGCACAGGTAACTTTTTTCCCCAACTTCGGTTATTTTGCCTCGATTTTAGAGTCGGGCTTGTTTAGATAATGTTCAGCACTTATCTCTAAATTGAATTGAGCAAAAAATGTCAGGAAGCAGCCCTGTAACACCTGTTGAAATTTTTCTAGCAGATAATAGTCTTTAGGTAATAGCCTCTCCGGCAGCAACTTCATTTGTGACTGAATTTTTTCTCAAATCTATTTGTATAGGTTCTTAGCAATGCAATAATAAGGTGTTAGTCTGATATTTAATGATTAAACTGAGAAGTACCTTTTTGCACTGATGTAATGGCAGTAACTGAGGGCGTTTGAACGTGCAGAGTACTATTGTGGATCATTAGTCGCAGAACATCAGTTCCTTCTACCCTTTCTATGTTTGGTGTAAGGTTAAGGTTTGTAGTTCTGAAGACGAGGATTTATTTACAATAGCTATAGCGCAATGGTGATCCTTTAATCCATTTTTATATTTAACAGTTTTACATATCACTCCTGCACAACAGATAATGTTGAGGCGATTTACATAGAATTACAGAACAGTACACAATAAAAATGAAACAATCTGAGATGGTCATGAACACAATAAAGTGGTGAATATTTAAGGTTTTCGCAAGAGTGAGCAGAGTGGGTCGAGGTGTTATATCCCGAGGCAGATAGTCGCAAACTTGAGTAACTGGTTAAAAACGGTTGTTGAACAAAGGTGATTTTCAAATCTTTTGGTTGTTAACGTGTCAGCTTCGGAGTCTTCTTTCAGCGTCTTTTCTTTGATGGTATCCAGAAGAAACCTTTAGTTGTAACTTTCTTTTATACAGTGTGTGCTTCCTCTCTAGAATTACATGATGCTTTAGATGAACGTTCTTCTGTCATGCTTAGGTAATTTGTCTTTCTGATAATATTTTAGATGAGGATGCTGAAGTGGTCTTCCTACATTATTTCTGAGGCTGTGTGCACAGATATGGCTTTGCTCTGGGTTAATGAAATGCAAAATTAGAGACTTCACTTACAGGTATAGTACTTTCCTCGCCACACTTAGATTTTTGGAAATTGTTTAAACGTATAATGCTGGATGTCCTTCAGTTTTTCAAAATAATCCTTCTTATGGAACTGACATTCAGTTGCTTAGTGCTAAATCTTGCTTTCTTCGTCCGTAATTTCAATCACCTATAGTATTAAAATTAAATAGTTAATACATGTACATTTCCAAAAATATAACTTAAGAGCCAAATCAATGCAGAATTTTGAAAATGTTGAGCTGTTTTTCAGACAGAGCAGAGTGTAGAATGGTAGCATGAGAGTACTTGGATGTAGGAGGGAGGATTTGTAGAATTTTCAACATTTTATTAAGCTCACAAAGGATACATGTACCCTATGGAGTTGCAACATAGAATCCCAAAGGCAGATATTAAAGTCATATGGACCGGCACCAAACAGATATTTAAAAAATATATACTATTAATTCATTTGTAATGCAGATTTCTGGGAAGGGAATGACTCCTCCACGGACAACAGGCTTTTTCCCCCTGCCCTGAGTTACCACCTACTTGTATCTGGTTTCCGGACTTTTGAGTTCTGGCCTCTGCCGCACGCAAATCTATTGTGTGCTGCAAGGACTATGCCTAGACCTATCCCTCAACTATGGTCCAGAGTATGAATCAAGGGCAATGAAATTAAGGCGTACTTTCATGTGTTCATTTTATTCCACCTGATTATCAGTTGTTAGGTTTTTCTGCACCTGGATTTACTGGGTGCAGAAAACGAGGCCACAATCTTTTTCCAGACAGAAAAATTAGACTCAAAAGTCGCATAAGACTCTGGGTGCAGCAGAAGCAGCTAAGACTTATGCTGTTTTTTTTAATAACTGGGGGAAACACACAATTCTTCCCTCTGTTGGTGTTCACAGTCGTTGTCGGCCTGTGATTCGGCGTTGAGTGCAGAGCATATCGGTTAGAGCCGAGGGGCCGAGCCGAGGAGGAGTTGATGAGCAAGCGGGGCGGAGCTTGAGACGCCTGCCCGTTTGTTTTGTGACAGGTTTCCGCTCCCGAAGGCGCTTTAAGTTCTATGGATCTGCTGTGGGGGCAGGAACAGCCGCTGCCGGCACGCGGAGCTAAGGCGCTGCTGGTGCTGCTCGTGTGGTGGCTGCTGCAGGGCACCGAGGATCACAGAGGGGCACAGAGGAGTCTTGGCCTGCTGCCTGATTTTTTTCAAAAATGTGTTTAATCGGGGGGGCGTGGCTGGCCGAGCAGCGACATGGTCGCTTTCTAAGCGAGCTCCGCCGGCTGCGCTATTAATCCTGTTCATAATCCTGCCTGGGATGCGAAGTTCACGCATCTATCCTGACACGGAGGTTGCGGAGAGCGAGGGGCGGCTGAGGTGAAGATTTGCCGTTCCGGGTGCGAACCAACATTAAGTTATTGGCCTTGAAAGATCTGCAGGTGCGGAGCCTGCCTGAGACGGAGCCCTGCTTGGGGGACGCGTCACACTACGGCCCGGTGCCTGGTAGGCCCATTTGTGCAGACCGGAGATAAACACTCGGGACCCTGACATCGTGTAGGTGAGCGAGCCACTCCGCCTGATGTGTGCTGGGCGCGTGCATAAACGGACGACCATATCTCTGTGGGGGGTGTGAAGCTGTGGCCGTGGTGTGTGCTGTTTGCCTGACCTTCGCGAGGCCTGGAGAACCGTCATCTTGAAAGCGGAGGGAAGATCTGATTACTTTGACCGGCGGGTTCCGGACATCCGCGCTCAGGATGACCAGAAAGTGGTCATGCGGGGAGGATTTGTAGCACTGCCTCTACAGAGATTGAGCTGACCTTATACCAACGTGGCCGTATCATTGGGCTAAACAGAGACACCGCCATTTCGCGCGCTTTCCGATGTGAGTGCTTGGGAACCTGACCCGAGTGGCGGAGGGAGTGCTGTGCGATAATTGTGCTGGTGAGAACCGCGGAATAATCCTTCGATCAGTTGACGCAGGCAGGAGAGACGGTAGGTGGTCTGCGCCGCCTTCAACTGCCGAAAGTATTGCTTTCGCCGCATCTAGGGGTTGCGGTGAACACCCTTTTGGATATGGATCATTTGCTCATCGTTGGTGCCGGGCCTGCGCGATGCATTGCACCTGACGCTTGGCCAGCTGATCTCGCCTGGCGAGTATTGACCTCCTGGGGGGTCGGCGATTTATAGTGAGCTGCTGGCAGAATTTCCCATACCTGGCCCATTACAAAGGCTCTGGGGAAGTGAACATTGGTCCTGCACATTGGAGGACTGGGTTTGATAGCGCCCACAGTCTCGGCCACACGTTTGCCTGCATCACCCCCTACATACTTACTACTTCCTGGCCGGGTCCCTATTATATTAATAACGATGGGCAAGGGCGACCCGAAACAACCTAAGATCACATTTGAGCAGAAACGTCAAGCTAGACAAAATGACAAGGTTCGCGACAATACAGAGCTTAATGCGCCTGATACTGAACAAGACATTGATATTAAGGCACTAATGCTGGAGGTGCGATCCAGTCTTAGAAGTATTGACACTAAACTCGACAACATGACGTCTCAGCTTGAATCGGTTAAAACGCAGGTCGGAACACACGAAACACGCCTGGACTGTCTCGAAAACAGACGCACGGAATGCTGCGAATTCCAGCAGGAGTTCAAACAGCATATCACTAATATGGAGAAAGAGGTTGAACTTTTGCGCGCCAAGGCTGATGACTTAGAGGCGCGTTCCCGTAGATGCAACGTGCGCATAACTGGTATTCCGGAGTCCACCGCCATTGACAGGATGGAGTCCTTTGTCACGGTCCTATTGCACGAACTATTCGATCCACACTTGTCTCAGGTCTTCACAGTGGAGCGTGCCTATAGGGCGCTGGGTCAGAAACCACCTGTGGGCGCACCGCCAAGACTGATCCTTGCCAAGCTACTTAATTATCAGGACAGGGATCTGATACTGCGTCTTGCAAGGGAGAAGGGTGAAATAACGCATAGGGGCAATGCCATCTCGTTTTACCCAGATTTCATCCCACTGGTGCAGGCGTCCAGAAAGGAATTCCTCCCAGCTAAGAAGCTCTTAATGCAGGCCGACATAAAGTACTCCCTTTTGTACCCAGCTAAACTGCGAGTGGTGCATGATGGTACTACTCATTACTTTACGGACGCTAAGTCTGCTTTGAAATTCGCAAAACATGTTTGCAGTACCAGGCCAAAGAGGAAACATGCACAGCTGGGGGATGAAGTTGGTCGCCTAAGTGACAATGATTGATTCTACTAGTCTCGTTTTCAAACCCTCTGTACTTAAATAGAGAGCTCTTACTTCCGTTACAGGATTATGTTGGTTCGCTGTACGAGTATCATACTATGGAACATTGTTGGTTTGCAGTTGTTGCTCTTTTGTGCCCTTGAGATTGCTGGGCTCTTGTGCTGATCTCCACGGAGCGCCCTGCGCGTTGGCTGCCACATAAATTTGTTGTTATCAAGATTGGTGGCTAGCAACCTAGGCTGAAATGCACAGCCACCCTGTGCAAACAGGGGTGTATGCTCAGGATACCACGCCCTCCAGGGGTGATTCCCAATGTTTGTAACTTTTCATTGTGTTTGCGCTATGCGTAATTTAGGGGGGGCTATGACACAAACTGATTGGGGGGTTGCTGTGGGTGGAGGGGGGACGGGGCTGTTGGGTTGTTTGGCAAGTGCTGAGTATTATTCTCGATTGTGCGGTGTGATCATTAGTCTTGGACATGCGACTAGACAATTACTGTATAGTGGTAATGCTATTTACAACAAGGGGTGGTGATGGACAGAGTCTCTGAATTAAGCAGAGTACTCTCACCCAGTCAAGAGATCAGGGCTAGATCCAACACCGTTTTTTAGCTCATTGCACCATCCCAGTTTCAGAACCTGGCTGTATGCAAATTAGTCTGTCCCTGGCCCAGTGCATCATGGGAACAGGGCAGACCAGACTACAACAGCCAATTCTTACACTGGGAAGGAAACAAGCTTCCGGGGACCGGTTTCTGCCATTTCAGGCGTCTTCGGCCCGGCTTGCTTGAATCCTGATGGTGCAATGAGCAAGGGACTCACATCTGAGTATACCCTTCCACGCTTAGGGTGGACAAAATTATTTACAACAAGGGGTGGTGATGGACAGAGTCTCTGAATTAAGCAGAGTACTCTCACCCAGTCAAGAGATCAGGGCTAGATCCAACACCGTTTTTTAGCTCATTGCACCATCCCAGTTTCAGAACCTGGCTGTATGCAAATTAGTCTGTCCCTGGCCCAGTGCATCATGGGAACAGGGCAGACCAGACTACAACAGCCAATTCTTACACTGGGAAGGAAACAAGCTTCCGGGGACCGGTTTCTGCCATTTCAGGCGTCTTCGGCCCGGCTTGCTTGAATCCTGATGGTGCAATGAGCAAGGGACTCACATCTGAGTATACCCTTCCACGCTTAGGGTGGACAAAATTATTTACAACAAGGGGTGGTGATGGACAGAGTCTCTGAATTAAGCAGAGTACTCTCACCCAGTCAAGAGATCAGGGCTAGATCCAACACCGTTTTTTAGCTCATTGCACCATCCCAGTTTCAGAACCTGGCTGTATGCAAATTAGTCTGTCCCTGGCCCAGTGCATCATGGGAACAGGGCAGACCAGACTACAACAGCCAATTCTTACACTGGGAAGGAAACAAGCTTCCGGGGACCGGTTTCTGCCATTTCAGGCGTCTTCGGCCCGGCTTGCTTGAATCCTGATGGTGCAATGAGCAAGGGACTCACATCTGAGTATACCCTTCCACGCTTAGGGTGGACAAAATTATTTACAACAAGGGGTGGTGATGGACAGAGTCTCTGAATTAAGCAGAGTACTCTCACCCAGTCAAGAGATCAGGGCTAGATCCAACACCGTTTTTTAGCTCATTGCACCATCCCAGTTTCAGAACCTGGCTGTATGCAAATTAGTCTGTCCCTGGCCCAGTGCATCATGGGAACAGGGCAGACCAGACTACAACAGCCAATTCTTACACTGGGAAGGAAACAAGCTTCCGGGGACCGGTTTCTGCCATTTCAGGCGTCTTCGGCCCGGCTTGCTTGAATCCTGATGGTGCAATGAGCAAGGGACTCACATCTGAGTATACCCTTCCACGCTTAGGGTGGACAAAATTATTTACAACAAGGGGTGGTGATGGACAGAGTCTCTGAATTAAGCAGAGTACTCTCACCCAGTCAAGAGATCAGGGCTAGATCCAACACCGTTTTTTAGCTCATTGCACCATCCCAGTTTCAGAACCTGGCTGTATGCAAATTAGTCTGTCCCTGGCCCAGTGCATCATGGGAACAGGGCAGACCAGACTACAACAGCCAATTCTTACACTGGGAAGGAAACAAGCTTCCGGGGACCGGTTTCTGCCATTTCAGGCGTCTTCGGCCCGGCTTGCTTGAATCCTGATGGTGCAATGAGCAAGGGACTCACATCTGAGTATACCCTTCCACGCTTAGGGTGGACAAAATTATTTACAACAAGGGGTGGTGATGGACAGAGTCTCTGAATTAAGCAGAGTACTCTCACCCAGTCAAGAGATCAGGGCTAGATCCAACACCGTTTTTTAGCTCATTGCACCATCCCAGTTTCAGAACCTGGCTGTATGCAAATTAGTCTGTCCCTGGCCCAGTGCATCATGGGAACAGGGCAGACCAGACTACAACAGCCAATTCTTACACTGGGAAGGAAACAAGCTTCCGGGGACCGGTTTCTGCCATTTCAGGCGTCTTCGGCCCGGCTTGCTTGAATCCTGATGGTGCAATGAGCAAGGGACTCACATCTGAGTATACCCTTCCACGCTTAGGGTGGACAAAATTATTTACAACAAGGGGTGGTGATGGACAGAGTCTCTGAATTAAGCAGAGTACTCTCACCCAGTCAAGAGATCAGGGCTAGATCCAACACCGTTTTTTAGCTCATTGCACCATCCCAGTTTCAGAACCTGGCTGTATGCAAATTAGTCTGTCCCTGGCCCAGTGCATCATGGGAACAGGGCAGACCAGACTACAACAGCCAATTCTTACACTGGGAAGGAAACAAGCTTCCGGGGACCGGTTTCTGCCATTTCAGGCGTCTTCGGCCCGGCTTGCTTGAATCCTGATGGTGCAATGAGCAAGGGACTCACATCTGAGTATACCCTTCCACGCTTAGGGTGGACAAAATTATTTACAACAAGGGGTGGTGATGGACAGAGTCTCTGAATTAAGCAGAGTACTCTCACCCAGTCAAGAGATCAGGGCTAGATCCAACACCGTTTTTTAGCTCATTGCACCATCCCAGTTTCAGAACCTGGCTGTATGCAAATTAGTCTGTCCCTGGCCCAGTGCATCATGGGAACAGGGCAGACCAGACTACAACAGTCAATTCTTACACTGGGAAGGAAACAAGCTTCCGGGGACCGGTTTCTGCCATTTCAGGCGTCTTCGGCCCGGCTTGCTTGAATCCTGATGGTGCAATGAGCAAGGGACTCACATCTGAGTATACCCTTCCACGCTTAGGGTGGACAAAATTATTTACAACAAGGGGTGGTGATGGACAGAGTCTCTGAATTAAGCAGAGTACTCTCACCCAGTCAAGAGATCAGGGCTAGATCCAACACCGTTTTTTAGCTCATTGCACCATCCCAGTTTCAGAACCTGGCTGTATGCAAATTAGTCTGTCCCTGGCCCAGTGCATCATGGGAACAGGGCAGACCAGACTACAACAGCCAATTCTTACACTGGGAAGGAAACAAGCTTCCGGGGACCGGTTTCTGCCATTTCAGGCGTCTTCGGCCCGGCTTGCTTGAATCCTGATGGTGCAATGAGCAAGGGACTCACATCTGAGTATACCCTTCCACGCTTAGGGTGGACAAAATTATTTACAACAAGGGGTGGTGATGGACAGAGTCTCTGAATTAAGCAGAGTACTCTCACCCAGTCAAGAGATCAGGGCTAGATCCAACACCGTTTTTTAGCTCATTGCACCATCCCAGTTTCAGAACCTGGCTGTATGCAAATTAGTCTGTCCCTGGCCCAGTGCATCATGGGAACAGGGCAGACCAGACTACAACAGCCAATTCTTACACTGGGAAGGAAACAAGCTTCCGGGGACCGGTTTCTGCCATTTCAGGCGTCTTCGGCCCGGCTTGCTTGAATCCTGATGGTGCAATGAGCAAGGGACTCACATCTGAGTATACCCTTCCACGCTTAGGGTGGACAAAATTATTTACAACAAGGGGTGGTGATGGACAGAGTCTCTGAATTAAGCAGAGTACTCTCACCCAGTCAAGAGATCAGGGCTAGATCCAACACCGTTTTTTAGCTCATTGCACCATCCCAGTTTCAGAACCTGGCTGTATGCAAATTAGTCTGTCCCTGGCCCAGTGCATCATGGGAACAGGGCAGACCAGACTACAAGGGCCGAAGAGGCTGAAATGCCAGAAACCGGTCCCCGGTAGCTTGTCTCCTTTCTGGTGAAGAATTGGCTTGGTAGTTTGGTCTGCCCTGTTCCCATGATGCACTGGGCCAGGGACAGACTAATTTGCATATAGCCAGGTTCTGAGCTGGGATGGGGCAGTGAGATAAATAACGGTGATGGATCAAGCCCTGATCTTTGGACTGGGTAAGAGTGGTCTGCTTAATTCAGACACTCTGTTCATCACCACCCCCTTTTCTGAATCGTATAGTGGTAATGCAGCATCAACATTGCAATGGAATTAACAGGGGTGTTAACTTGGAACATCCGCGGACTTAGTGATGGCAAAAAAGGGAGATTGATGCATGGATATCTTATAAGACACAAAATAGACATTTGCTTTTTGCAAGAAACACACATTATCTCCACTCCATCCCCCAGACTAAAACACTCCAGATGGGGTTCGATATATTCTGCCATCTACTCTAATTATGCCCGTGGGGTGGCTATCCTTATACGTAGAGGACTAGACTGGAAGGAACATACTGTGCACTGTGACCCTGAGGGCAGATTTGTTGTGATCTACGGCACCCTACTGGGAAAGCCATTGGTGTTGGTAGCGATGTATGGTCCGAATGTTGATGACCCAGAATTCTTCAGATCTGTATGGGCGCAAATTGCATTGATGGATTGCTCAACAGTCGTTTGGGGTGGAGACTTTAATGTTGTACTGAACGATGATCTGGATCGCAAGGGAGCATCTAGACCGCTGCACCAACATGCCAGGCAGGCATTGTTAGACATTCTCCAAGAAGGTTCATTGCTTAACATATGGAGGTCTAGACACCCGAATGTGCGGGAGGGCACCTGTATTTCGAGTCACCATGCTGCCTGGTCAAGGCTAGATTACTGGCTGGTGTCGCCCGATGTGGCTGCATGGACAGTGTGGGTGTGTAATCAGGCTAGATCGCTATCTGATCATGCTCCATGCCTACTGGAAATCAGAATACCAGATGCTCCCACTCGGGCCTTCACCTGGCGCTTACCACCACACGCATTGTTAGACACAGCATTTACTGAAGAAATAAGAGCAGACATAGTCCAATACTTTGAAACGAACACGGGCTCAGTATCAACGGAGTCTGTGCTGTGGGATGCATTCAAAGTGATAATCAGGGGGCAGTGTATTGCACGTAGGGCAGGGGTGCTGCGAGCCATTAGAAATACACTAAGCAAGATTGAAGGGGAACTGAGGGCGATGGAATCCCGTTTCTGCGATAATCCCACGCCTGAGTTAGCGGTTCAAATGAAGGCTAAACTCCTAGACTTTAACGAGGAGGCACAACGGGAGGTAAAGTTCCTGGGCAAACAAGCAGAAGCCCGTAGGTACGGGGAAGGTGATAGACCTAGCAGGAACCTGGCTTGCCTCATCTCCACCAGACCACAATCCACATACATACACTCCATTAGGGACCCAGATGGGGAGATGGTGGTAGGTCAGGAAGCAGTTCTTCACACTTTCGCTGAGTTCTACTCTAACCTATATAAAACCAGACAGAATGAGACTCCAGAATCCCTCGATACATATTTAGACACGATAGCCTTGGTATGGTTTAACAACGCACACCGTCAATACATGGACGTCCCAATCACAGCGCAAGATATAGCCAAGGTGATTAAGAGTATGCCGTTAAATAAGGCCCCCAGCCCTGATGGTATCACAACACCTTTTTATAAGACTTATGCAGAGGAACTGGCGCCGCGGCTGCACGCAGTGTTCGCTGAGGCCCTTGAAACTGGAATTTTGCCTAAGTCCATGCGCAAAGTCCTAATAATAACGCTTTTAAAACCAGATAAAGACAGCCAGTCGTTAGATTCTTATAGGCCTCTTTCCCTCATCAACGTGGATGTGAAAATCTACGCGAAAATAATTGCTGACAGACTGCAGCCGTTGCTACAGATGGTGGCCCTGCCAGACCAATCAGGCTTCATACCGGGGCACGCAACCTTCCATAACTTAAGAACTATATTCTCTGTGTTGCACTACCTTCATCCAACTGTACGAGCAACAGTCGTGTTTTTAGACGCTACAAAAGCCTTCGACTCGCTAGAATGGCCTTATTTATTCAGAATCCTCAGCAGGATGGGATTCAGCCCACTATTCATTAATTTAATACAACTGTTGTACACTTCCCCTACAGCTAGGGTACAAGTGAACGGTTTACTATCCGAGCCCTTTGACATCTCACGTGGTACGAGACAGGGCTGCCCCCTGTCTCCGTTGCTTTTCGCCATTGCCATGGAGCCTCTTGCTGCAAGAATCAGACAACACCACACGGCGAGAGGCATAGGTTTTAGTTCCCGTAGTCTATTGATATCTCTGTACGCAGATGATGTCACTCTGTACGTCTCAAACCCCACTGTAAACCTTAATCCTCTACTTCGCGAATTTGTAAAATTTGAAGGTCTGGCAGGTGTATCAATCAATTGGTCTAAATCTGTTGCATTCCCGCTTACAGACACTATCCCTGAAGTGAAGTCCGACTACCCCCTACACTGGGAAGCGGATTCTGTTAAATATTTAGGCATTTGGATTAGCCGTAACATACAGGACATATGGGCCCTTAACTTTGGTAAAGCGGTGCACTGGCTGGAAACCAAAGTGGCTATTTGGAACACACTCCCTCTGTCCTTGGTCGGGAGGATCGCATTGGCAAAAATGGTGGTATTGCCGAAGTTCCTCTACCTCTTTGTGAATATCCCAATCCCATTACCAAAACACTTTCACACCTGTCTGCGATCTTCCTTATTATCACTGGTGTGGGCTGGAGGTCAGGCCAGAGTATCGTGGGCACTCCTGACACTACCACTCCGACAGGGGGGATTGGGCGCTCC
The DNA here is from genome assembly GCF_964261635.1 of Lissotriton helveticus. Taxonomy (NCBI): domain Eukaryota; kingdom Metazoa; phylum Chordata; class Amphibia; order Caudata; family Salamandridae; genus Lissotriton; species Lissotriton helveticus. The sequence goes on from NC_136058.1 coordinate 440,351,290, forward strand.
TGGCATGCAGCTTTACGCATTGTGTACGCAGGCCCAATTTGTTAATTTTTGGGTATATCCTACGCCGTACCAGCCTCATGTTACAGTGGAATCAGACTCTGTGGCCCCGCTACCATTGAATGTAGCCTTATATAGCAAAACACCACGACCCTCCCTGGACATAGATACAGCCAATATGCTTAGGTGGGTGTGGCGAAAACTCCAGAAGAGAGCTCGGCTTCCGCTCCTGTATGCACCGGCTATCCCGTTGAGATGCAACCCTATGTTGCCCTGCTTGGCTGTCAGTGGAGAGGATGTCTCTATACGTGGCGCACCATTGCGTACCTTTGCTGATTTATACCCGAATGGCACGTTTCAGGACCCCCAACCGGGTGGCGACGACGAGCCCCTGACTTTCAATGATACCTACCATAAGCTGAAACTGTCCTGTAGGGCGCTCTGGGGCAGTTTCCTGAAGAACATCCACAATTGCAAGCGCTCCAAAGTGTGCTCGCTAGGGCATCCCCCAAAAAACTGGTCTCTAGATTGTACAACAGTATGCAGGAGCAGTCCCCTATTATGGTACCAACATCCATGCAGGCATGGAATGCGGAACTGGAGGAGCCTTTAACAGATGATCAGTGGTCCTTTTGCTGTAAACAACTCACTGAACTATCACCTAACTATAGGCTCCGGCAAATTCATTTCAAGTTTTTACACAGATTTTACCGCACACCCGTGTCTATGCATCGTATGGGACTGAAAGATGACACTAGCTTTTGGAAATGCGGCACCGAACAGGCTTCTTTCTTACATGTCACCTGGAGCTGCCCTGTGCTTGCTGATTATTGGTCCGCCATTTTTCTGCTATTAATCAGATCCTTCTAAGAGCAGATGACCTCTTGGCCTGTTGGGATATGTAATTGATACTGCACCTAATAATCGTAAACTTCATGCCTTACTCCTTCTTTACGCTAGAAGACAGGTGGCGGTACACTGGGGTCGTAGGGCATTGCCTACATTCGATGCATGGTTAGCAGACGTAACTTATGGCCACACGCAACTAGATAATTATTGGGAGCTCATGCCCTCCGCTTCCCGACCAAGGGACATTTGGGAACCGTTCCTACACTGGACAAGTCCTAGAGTAAACACCCCCAGCTCTGAGCAATCTCCCTCTGAGGTGAGGGACGATGTTCCTAGATGAGTAGATGTAATATCTGGGACTTTGGCTACGTAGGGAGGCCCTGTCTGATGTTTGTCGTATAGGAATTTGTAACTGAAATCTCTCAGTGGTGATTATGTTTCCGAACACAATGTGCACTTCTGCGTGTGAGTGTCTCTATATATGCCTGGACGAGTAATTGTGTGTCCTCTCGCTCGCTGTATTGAACTGTGCCACATGTCCGGATATAATGGCAATGTTGACGGCAAAGACTGGATATGTAATGATTACGCGCGCTGATCTGCTTCCATTTTACTTACAGCACTGAGTTTTGTTTGTATTGGTTTCGTTTAATGGTTGAAAGGGGGGGATAACCGGGGGGTTAAAACTAGAAAATGGTCATATCCTATGAACCCTTCATTGCAGTGTAAAATCCTGATTTTGCATGATCTTCTATAGTTCTCATTGCTTATGCCACTGTAATGTAATGACTGTGCAACTTTGAATAAACAAATAAAAAAAATAAAAAAAGTGTTTAATCATTTTTTTCCCCACAGTCCACAGGCAAAAATGACATCATCACTTGGTCCCACGCAGGGGATCAGAAAGCCTCAAAAGAATTATAACAGGTGGACAAAGTGCATTGATCAATATAAACCAGCTCCTCCTCTTATTAGATAAGCCATATGCAAGATACAGCTTCTAAGTGCCCCGGAGCTGAGACAGGGAGATAAAAAAGAAGATCATGCAAGTTTGCTAAGCCAGCAGATAGGTCTAAAGAAAACTTAACGGCCTTCTGTAACGGTAATTTCTCCAGGTTGCTCCACCGAGGTGTTCTATGTGAAATAGCCAAAAAGCGTGGATAAACTCATCCTAACATGGGATAAGTAATTATGAATCTAACAAGGAACAAAGAAAAAAGAAAAAAACATTCCCCCCACCCCACCCGTGGTGGCGGCGTATTAATACTAACGAGAGGTTGGTCGACACAGGAATTGTGATCAAAACTGGAAGAGATGGAGGGCACTGATGGTGGAGGGACACACCACAGACGGAAGGCCCCGGGAGAGGAAGGAGACAAGGGGGCCCCATTTAAATTCAAAATTCTTACAATTATCCCTGAAAATATCAGCCAGGCTAAGCAGTCTCCAAAGACGAGAGTGCCATAGGGAAATAGCTGGAGCCTCCCTTCTCTTCTAGGCGGCTGCCAGGGTGACCTTAGCTGCCCCACACGCACCACTTTTAAAGTATGGGACTCAATTTCGGGCAACGACAGGTGGACATCTTTTCCATCCCCATTCACTCCAATCCATTTCAATCCAGCTTTCGCCCCGGCCCAACATGAGGGCCCTTTGATGCCTGGAGAAGGGGAGGCTGCTTAGCTCTAATTCATTTCTTCCACAATTTTGATCCCTTTACTTTTGATCAATGTCAAAGGGACTTTGAATTGAAGAACACGGAAAGATATCAGTATATCCAATTGATACCCTGGGCCCTCACATCTCAGATTCGGGAGGCTGCTACTCGACCTCTCACAAAATTTGAGGCCTTTCTCACCAAGACTGCTAACATGAAAGGGGTGATCTCATTTATCTATAGCTTCCTCCTTAAAACAGTGCTTTCCCCACGCCCCCGGTACATGTCTATGTGGGAGGACTTAATTCACCGTTTTATTTCCGATGAGGAATGGACGCATCTATGGTCCGACATCGCACGCTTCAATCATTCCTCAGAACTCAGGGAACTGCCGCCTGATTTTACGTATACACCAAGCATTGAGCAGAGCAGAGCTGAGCCGAGGAGTGGAGAGAAGTGCCTACATCTGCCGTCTGTAGAGGGACTGGCTCTGGATCCCGCTCTTGCTCTTGAACGATTGCCAGCATTCTCCCTTGTACTCTGGACAGCGATGAATAGCAACGAACAAGCAGTGAACAGTGAGTGTTGAGTGACAAGTGGCAAGAGGTGTGTGGCGTGTGGTGGGTAGCTAAGGTTGATCGGTCCGTAAGTCGCTGAGCCATTGGAGTCTGTAATAAGTCTGTAAAACAAAATCTGAGAAATTATGCAAAGGGGAAAGTGACAATAGACTTTGACCCTGTTGAAGAACCCCTCGACCCCTGAATTACTCTGCATGCCTAGACTACATCCCTACCCGGAGCCTGGATATTAATCAATTGATTAAATAAGTAACCAGCAGTACCGGCGGATTCTGTACTGAGGGGGTGTTTTCCCTTGGAGGTGTTTGGTGGTGTTTTTGTCCTATCAAAGCACCCTTTGGTCTTGTCACTGGCCCGTTTGATTCTCTGAAAGAAGCAAGACTTCTTCACCTTAGAGGGTTATGAGGTCAGGAAAAGAGCGGCCACCTTTCCCTCCTATCAAAAGGAAAAGAAAAATACAACAAACACTAATATTAGATACGTTTAAAATAAAACAGGCAGGTGACATATAGTCCTTTAAATCATCAAAGGTCCATACATTTGGGAAACTGGGAAAGTCGCCGTCAAAGTTTGATTTTATGAAAGATCCAACTGGTGCTATGCTAACAATTGCTAACTAACCCCTGTGATCTTTAAACTCCAATTAAACCACTGAGTAGAACAAATTGAATATGCTACTTACAGTATGCATCTTTTCTTGGCATGTAGGGCTGCGGACATTCATATCTATAGCATAGATAGCCGCCTAGTGTTGGGTCAGGATGGTTGCACATTGTTGTCCTGGAAGAGTCTTCGAAGTATCACGAGATAGGTGGCTCCTCCCCTGGACTACAGTGCGCATGGGCATCAACTCCATCCTTAGATTGTTTTTAGCCATTGTGGCAAAGATGGAGTGTAATAGTGTAAGCGTGTAAGCGATGGCCATGCCTAAGAGTAAATGTTAGAAAAAGTCTGCAACCGCTACGGGCGCCGGGGAGGAGGGCGGGCGATATGAATGTCAGCAGCCTTACATGCCAAGAACAGATGCATACTGGTAAGTAGCATATTCAGTTCGAGGCATGTGGGCATGTGGGCTGCTGAATTCATATCTATAGCATAGAATACATAGCAGTCCCTCCATTAACGGCGGCCGCCCGTGCCAGCTGCAGAAGTCTGAAAAAGTGTCTTAAGAACAGCCTGTCCTACAGCTGCCTGCTGCTTGGAATGCACATCTACACAGTAATGTTTAGTAAACGTATGTGGTGTAGACCATGTGGCTGCTCTACAAATGTCTTCCAAAGGAATATTACCTAGGAACGCCATGGAGGCCCCCAACTTGCGTGTGGAGTGGGCCCTAGGGGGGACCGTTAAAGTGCGCTTAGCTTTGTGATAGCAAATCTGAATATGCTTAACGATCCACCTGGCTATCCCTGCTTTGGAAATGGGGTTGCCTTTGTGCTGGGCTGAGAAGGCAACAAAGAGCTGTTGTGTCTTTCTAAAATCTTTGGTTCTGTCAATGTAGTACATTAACGCTCTTTTGACATCAAGCGTGTGGAGCATTCTTTCTGCTACTGTTTCAGGGTTTGGAAAGAATGCAGGCAGTTCGATGGTTTGATTAACATGAAACTGCGACACCACCTTCGGAAGAAACTTAGGGTTAGTGCGCAGCACCACCCTGTTAGAATGAATCTGTATAAATGGCTCTTGTACCGTGAGCGCTTGTAGCTCACTAACACGCCGCAGAGACGTGATGGCAATGAGAAAAGCCACTTTCCATGTCAAGAACTGAATCTCACATGAATGTAGAGGCTCAAACGGGGGACCCATCAATCTGGTGAGGACCACATTGAGGTTCCACACAGGAGCTGGTGGGGTCCTGGGAGGGATGACCCGCTTCAGCCCTTCTAGGAATGCTTTAATGGCAGGCACCCTGAAAACAGAGAGATGCTGCCTGTTCTGCAGATAAGCCGCTATGGCGGATAAGTGTATCCGAATGGAAGCATATGCCAGATTGCATTTGTAAAGATGTAACAAATAGCAGATGATATTAGGAATGGATGCATCTAGCGGGTTGATATTGTGTTCTGTACAGTAAATGACAAACCGCTTCCATTTTGCTGCATAGCAAGCTCTCGTACTGGGCTTTCTAGCCTACCGGATGATGTCCATGTATTCAGGGGGCAAATTAAGGTAGCCAAACTCTAAGACCTCAGGAGCCAGATCGCCAGATTGAGCTGTTGCGGATCTGGATGCTGAATGTCGCCATGGTTCTGCGTCAAGAGCCTGGGTGTGAGGCGCAGCCTTTGATGCGGTACCACGGAGAGTTCTAGAAACGTGGTGTACCATGGTTGGCGTGCCCACGTTGGAGCAACCAGGATGAGCGTCATCGAGTGTTGCTTTAGCTTTCTTGCCACCAGCGGAATGAGAGGTGCTGGGGGAAAAGCGTACGCAAATCTGCCTGACCAGTTCATCCATATCGCATTGCCCTGCAACTGTGGGTGAGGGAACCTGGCGGCAAAGCTTTGGCATTTTGCGTTTTCCCTTGTGGCAAACAGGTCTATCTCTGGATGACCCCACTGCTGGAAGTACGGGTGGAGAACTGATGGATGTAACTCCCACTCGTGCATCTGGTGGCTGTACCTGCTGAGCAGATCCGCCATCTGATTGTCCTTGCCCGGGAGGTGTTCCGCCATGAGGAAGACGTTCCTTTGAATGGCCCACTTCCACATGCTCTGAGCCAGATGAGACAACTGCGGAGAGTGTGTACCTCCCTGCTTTTGGATGTAGTACATGGCTGTCATGTTGTCCGTCCGGATCAGCACGACTTTGTTGCACAGATGTACTTTGAAGGACTTGAGTGAATGAATGAATGAATGAAAAGGATCTTATCTTGCGCAGACTTAGCCCCAAGGGCGTCAAGGCGCCTAAATCAAATATATCAGCTAAGCCCCCTACAGTAACACTCAGCAGCATGCTCTCATTGGTAGGCCCTCTTAAAGAGACAGGTTTTAAGAGCTTTTTTAAATAGCTCAATTGTGGGAAGGGTTTTTATATCAAGAGGGATAGAATTCCAAAGCTGAGGGGCAATCACGGAAAACGCTCTGGCTCCCCATCTGGCTAGTTTGAAACGCGGAACAACCAATTGACAGAGTCCCGCAGACCGAAGGCCTCTTGTAGGGACGTAGCGCGTAAGGAGAGAGCCAATGGCACTAGAGGAACCTTCCGTCACAGCTCTGTAGGCTAAGCACAGAATTTTAAAAGAGATTCTGTGCTGCACCGGTAGCCAGTGGAGTTCTTTCCTAGCTGCAGTGGCAGAGGAGGTTTTAGGAAGGGCCAAGACAAAACGAGCTGCAGCGTTCTGCACAACCTGCAATCGATGCAAAAGGCTTTTATTGACTTCCGTATAAAGGGAATTGCAATAATCCAATCTCGATCCTACCAAGGCAACTGCAACCTGCTTACGAGCCTGAAGGGAAAGATACCCACAGATTTTATTGAGTATCCTAATCACACCCCAGCAAGTGGCCACGGTCCTGTTGACTTGGAGGGAAAGGGAAAGCGAGGTGTCGAAAATTACGCCAAGGTTTCTGGCAGATTGGGAGGGGGTGGAGCAGATGCCAAGAGAAGGTGGCCATCACTCACTTGACCAAACATCTTGGTCCTTCCCAAAAATCAACACCTCCGTCTTTTCGCAGTTCAGTTTCAGGGAATTTATAGTCATCCAGTCTGCCACATACTGCATGCATACCCTGAAACAGGCGGCAGATGTCCTAACAGAAGAGTGAGCCAGTGACACCATGATCTGAGTGTCATCTGCATAGGATACCACCTCCATCCCCTGCGATCTTACTAGTCTTGCCAAGGGAGCCACATAGATGTTGAATAGGGTCGGACTTAAAGCCGACCCTTGTGGCACCCCACACTGCAATGACTTGGCAGGGGAGAGGTGGTTCCCCAGCATCACTCTCTGCTCCCTGTCCAACAGAAAAGAGTTGAGGAGACTCAAGGCCGTTCCCCTGACACCAACTTCCCTAAGCCGAGATGTCAGAATGGCCGGGGAGAGGGTGTCGAACGCGGCCGTGAGGTCCAACAAAACCAGGACCGTGGTTTGACCTGAGTCCACTTTAAGTCGGATGTTATTGACCACACAAGTGAGAGCGGACTCAGTGCTGTGGTGCTTTCTGAAGCCATGTTGCGTGTTGTCAAGGTATTTGGATGATTCGAGGAAGGAGGACAGATGAAAATTCAGATGCGCCTCAAGCATCTTGGCAGGGGCAGGGAGGAGGGAGATAGGCCTAAAGTTCTTCAATAAGGCCGGATCTAGGGACAGCTTCTTGAGGAGCGGTTTTACAATCGCCTTCTTCCACACAGCAGGGAAGGAACCCTGAGTAATAGCCATGTTCATTACCTCAAGCATAGGAGGAAGAAGGCTATTCCTACACTCTTTAAGTTTTTTCAGAGGTAGGGGGTCCAGAGGGGAAGCAGATTTAGTCCTGTCAAGCAACAGGTTCAGTCCTTCCAGGGATAAAGAGAGAAAATCCATAAGAAAGCAGGAGGGAACTGTACCTAAGGAATCAAGACTAGAAATAGCAGAACATACGCTTTGATCCAGGTCATGACAGTGAGCTTCCAAGGATAAGTGAATGCCAAGAATTTTATTGTGGAAGAAGTCAGAGATATTGTCGCAGAGTTCTTGCGAACTGACTACGGGGTCTGGGAGTTGCAGGGAGCATAAGGTGTCAGCAATTTTAAAAAGCTCCCTGGAGGAGGAGAGTGAGCTGGTAAGGTTGGAAAAATAGTCCTGCTTCACTATCACTACACTCCGTTTATACTCCCGCAGTGCGGACTTGTGAGCCTCCCGATCATTGGCGTCCCAAGATTTCCTCCAATTTCTCTCACTACTCCAACATCTCTGCCTCATGAGACGCAGCTGATCAGTAAACCAAGGTGCTGTAGGCTTTCGACGTGCGACATAGCGCAGAGAAGGAGGAGCAAGTTGTTCCACTGCCCTAGATATAGAATCCGTCAGGTGTTGAGCTGCCACCGCTACGTCTTTAGATGATAGAGATTCGGGGGTGGAGACAAGCCGGATAAGGGCCTCATCCGATATCGTCCTGAGGTTTCTCCTAAGGATAAATGGGGAAGTTCCCATATTAATAATCCCTAGGGCAGGAAGGGAAAGTTCTAATGGCACGGCACAGTGATCAGACCAAACCAGTGGTAACGGAGGGCCAGTAGAAATCCTGACGTCGTTGGAAAATACTCCGTCAAGTATGTGCCCAGCCTTATGGGTGGGACTACTCACAAGTTGGGCTAGGTCACATGCACCTAGAGAATCAACCAGCGATATTGTATCCTTTGAGTAGACCTCATCCAAGTGAAAATTAAAGTCACCCAAAATAGTGAAAGCCGTTTTCCCAAAGTAAAGTTCCAAGAGTGTCAATAGTTCAGAAGGGAAACTAGCTCTGGGACCGGGAGGCCTATAAATCAAAATACCAGTGAAAGAGGCTGATGGAGAGAGGGTAATACAAAAATATAGGGCTTCGAATCGATCTGACGGCGTCGATAGAGATTTAGTGCAGCAAGAAAGAGAGGATTTAAGAAGGATGGCAATACCACCTCCTCTGCGAAGGGATCTGTCCTGTCTATAAAGAGAATAACCATCAGGAATGGCCAGAATCAGGTCATGTCCTGAGGTATCGGAGGCCCAAGTCTCCGTGATAAACACCCAATCCGGCTGTCGCTCATCCACGAAATCGTGAAAGGCGACGTTGTGCTTAATAAGCGAACGGGCATTAATCAGAAAGCCAGATCTAGAGGGAGCATCAGGTTGTTTAAGCGGAAGAGAAGATGTTACACAACCAGTGCCGGAAAAAGCAAAAGGGGCCGTACAGGCCCTGCACCTATAATAGTGCAGGATCCCCTCAGGCGAATAACGATGTAGACAGGGCTGGGATACAGGTCTAAGTGACAGAAAATCAGATCTTGAATATCGCCTAGTTATCCTGTCAGGAGGGGAAGGAGTAGAAACAGAGTCCAGCCCGACCTGCAGCCCGTCCTCAGCGCGGACGGGCGCAGACGGGCTGAACTCTGGCGTAACTCCGGCGTCAGTACGGCGTCCCCGCTGCGCGTTACCCCTGCGCGCAGACATGGCTGCCTATATACTCGCCTTAAGACACAGAGAGCGGACTGGGACGCGCAAAATCTGCCCCTCCCCAGTATGGCCGCCGTCGAGACTGTGGAAAGGACCCGCGAAATGTGGTGAGTTTACGATTATGTTGCAGGTGAGATGACAGAGGTGGGGGTGTGCGTGGCCAGATATTTAAAAACAGGGGAAAAGTGCAAAAAATTACTTTAGCAAATAAAAAGACCAAAACGGGTATTTTAAAATAGACAAGTGCTACGAATGAGGGCGCTGCAACCAGTGAAGCGCGGTAGCAACTAAGAGCGCGCCATGCAGTTTACCTGCATATATACTCGCCTTTAGACACAGAGAGCGGACTGGGACGCGCAGAATCTGCCCCTCCCCAGTATGGCCGCCGTTGAGACTGTGGAAAGGACCCGCGAAATGCGGTGAGTTTACAATTATGTTGCAGGTGAGATGACAGAGGTGGGGGTGTGCGTGGCCAGATATTTAGAAACAGGGGAAAAGTGCAAAAAATAACTTTAGCAAATAAAAAGACCAAAACGGGTATTTTAAAATAGACAAGCGCTACCAATGAGGGCGCTGCAACCAGTGAAGCGCGGGAGCAACTAAGAGCGCGCCATGCAGTTTACCTGCATATATACTCGCCTTTAGACACAGAGAGCGGACTGGGACGCGCAGAATCTGTCCCTCACCAGTATGGCCGCCGTCGAGACTGTGGAAAGGACCCGCGAAATGCGGTGAGTTTACAATTATGTTGCAGGTGAGATGACAGAGGTGGGGGTGTGCGTGGCCAGATATTTAAAAACAGGGGAAAAGTGCAAAAAATAACTTTAGCAAATAAAAAGACCAAAACTGGTATTTTAAAATATACAAGCGCTACGAATGAGGGTGCTGCAACCAGTGAAGCGCGGGAGCAACTAAGAGCGCGCCATGCAGTTTACCTGCATATATACTCGCCTTTAGACACAGAGAGCGGACTGGGACGCGCAAAATCTGCCCCTCCCCAGTATGGCCGCCGTCGAGACTGTGGAAAGGACCCGCGAAATGCGGTGAGTTTACAATTATTTATTTAATTGATTTAATTGCAGGTTTATATAGCGCTAGGAATCGACTCCCGGAGGAGTATCTCCACGCTTCGACCGCTGGGGAACCCGTCCTGGCTCACCCTGAGAGATGGTCCCAGATGGGTATCTCTAAGGTGCGACCAAGCATCCCCGGCGATCTGGGGGGGCCGTTGTGAAGATGAGGCAAGCTGATGCCCAGAGTTGCCGCGTGTGGTCTCTGACTAGAGTAGGCACCAAGGCGAGAATTATCGAGTCCGCTGACCCTGGTCCACGACCCTGCCGCGTCGGGAATCGAACCCTGGTCCCGGGCCGTTCTCTGCTTACGGGTCTGCCGCCTCTAACCAGTGAGCCACACTTCTCCATTATGTTGCAGGTGAGATGACAGAGGTGGGGGTGTGCGTGGCCAGATATTTAAAAACAGGGGAAAAGTGCAAAAAATAACTTTAGCAAATGAAAAGACCAAAACGGGTATTTTAAAATAGACAAGCGCTACGAATGAGGGCGCTGCAACCAGTGAAGCGCGGGAGCAACTAAGAGCGCGCCATGCAGTTTACCTGCATATACATGAACAGCAGCAGTCCCCACAAGCAGAAGGGAAGATTTCCACACACACCTGGTTAAGGAGATAAAGGTGAGCCTTCCGAGACGACTTCGAGCGGCACGACTGTTTCAATGCTCATGTAACCCAAGCTGTGTTCTGTATTAGATAAAGAACAACGTGATATCTCACCAATTCCACTGTGAAAAGTCTCCTGGATGATGAAAAGCATGAAGCAGGAGACAATAATTCCCTGCTGTACTCAAAAGGTGCCATGAAGATTGCCATCAGTTCTAAGTAGTTGATGTGCATCTTATTTTGCTGCGTCGTCCATAGTCCCTGCACCGTGTAGTGGAGCACATGAGCTCCCCACCCCTGGAGAGATGCGTCCGTCGTTAGGATAATCTGTGGCACAGGCTCTTGGAACGGTCGGCCCTTGCAAAAGTTGTGTGGATTCCACCAATGCAGAGACCAACACTAGGTCTTTCAACTGTCCTTGAGCCCGAGTCCACTGATGTGCCAAGCATTCTTGGAGCGGACGCATATGCAACCTTGCGTGCGGGACTATGAAGATGCAGGAGGCCATCATGCCTATCAACTGCATGAACACTCTCGCTGGAAGTGAGTGTTGCGGTCTGAACCCTTGGATTAGCGACTGGATGTTGCCGATCCTCACTGGGTTTGGCTGAGCCGTGGCCGCCAGAGTATCTATCGTCGCGCCCAAATACTGCCGCACATGGGCTGGCTGAAGGTGCGACTTCGGATAGTTCAGTGAAAACCCCAGACTGTGAAGAAGGTGAATGGTGTGGGACATGTCGGCTGCGCACTGCTGGGCTGACTTTGCTTGAACCAGCCAGTCGTCCAGATAAGGGTAGACATGTATGTTTTGTCTCCTGAGCTGCGCCGCCACTGTTGCCAGACATTTCGTGAACACTGGGGGCTGTGGTCACTCCGAAAGGAAGGACCTTGAATTGGTAATGCCTGTTTTGGATGGTGAACCTGAGGTATTTCCTGTGGGATGGATGGAGTGGGATGTGAAAGTAAGCATCCTTGAGGTCCAAGGTTGCGAGGAAGTCTCCCTGGTTTAGCAATGGAAGAACCTGCTGCAGTGTTAGCATGTGGAAGTGTTCTGAGAGAATGTACTGGTTCAGGGGGCGTAGGTCCAGAATAGGTCTGAGTGACCCGTCCTTCTTTGGGATTAAGAAGTACAGGGAATACACCCCTGTGCCTTCTTCCTCCACTGGCACGAGCTCTATTGCGCCTTTTTGCAGCATCACAAGAACCTCCTGCTGCAATAAGTGCAAATGCTCTGCTGACATAGGACGGTGTTTTGGGGGTATGTTGGGTGGAGTGGATGTTAGCTCCAAACAATAGCCGAACTGGATAAGTTTCCTGACCCACCTGTCTGTGGTGATGGACTTCCAGACTGGCAGGAACTGTTGGAGTCTCCTCCCGACAGGTGTTGGATGGTCGGGGGGCAGTGACAGGGAGTCACTGTTTGTTGGTGGCAGAGGAACGGGAACTGTTGTTGCCTCTGCCTCTGCCCTTGGTGCTGTTTCCCCGGTATCCTCCTCTACTCTGCTTGGTGTACGAGGATTGCGCCCCACCTTTATTGAATGGTGTTTGCTGTGACATGTGTCCTCTGTTAACACCTCGATTGCCTGAGCGACGAAAAGTGTTCCCTCGAAACTGTTGTGACTGGAGAGCACCCATGGACTTGGCAGTCTCAGTATCTTTCTTAATCTTTTCCAGGGTGGTATCTACCTCTGGACCAAATAACCTGTCTGGGTTAACCGGCTGGTTGAGGATGGTAGTCTGTATCTCCGGCTTGAACCCGGAGATGCGGAGCCATGCCTGACGCCTCAACATCACGCTAGTGTTGATTGCTCTTGCTGCTGTGTCCGCAACGTCTAGTGCACAATTTATGGCAGCATTGGAGATGAGCTTTCCCTCCTGGACAAGCATTTCAGCTCCCTCTTTAAACTGATCTGGTAGGTGTTGCAACAGCTGCTCTAGGGTGTCATAGTGTGCCCTGTCGTATCTGGCCAATAGTGCCTGCGTGTTTGAGATGCGCCAGATGTTGGCCGCCTGAGCTGCTACTCTCTTCCCTGATGCCTCCAGCACTTGTGACTCTTTGTCTGGGGGAGGAGCTTTACCCGTGGTTTGCGAGTTCGCCCGTTTGCGGGCATTAGAGACCACCAAAGAGTCCAAAGGCAACTGGCCCTTTATGTAGGTTGGATCGCCAGGTGCTGGTCTGTATTTCTTTTCAATTCTAGGGTTGACAACCCTTGACCTTGTGGGTTCTTTAAAAATGTCCGCAGCATGCTTAAGGACCCCTTTTAGCATTGGAAGAGTCTTGACAGTTTTGTCTGCAGTGGAGAAAGTGTCAAAAAGGAAGTCAACCTCCACAGGGTCAGCATGCATTTCCACATCATGGTTTTTAGCTGCCCTCTCAATCAAGGCATTAAATGCCGCAGAATCTTCAGTGGGAGATGTCTTGTCTTGTCCACCATCTTGTGTGTTGTCCTTTCCCCTGACACGCCTCCCCGAGACCGCCTCCCAGCTGACCCTCCCACGCTCCGCCCCATCCTCCATCCATTTATGGCCAATGCCCCCACGCGCAGCGTCCACGCGCTACGTACACGCCGAAGGTGCGCCAAAGGTAAGCCCGTCTGCGCCCGTCCGCGCCTTGACCGCGCCCAGAGCTTGTCCCCCTGCTCCTCGAGCTGCCCAGCCCTCCCGCATTACCTACGATGCCTCCACCCTCCTAGACCTTAACCCCGGTCGCACCCCCGACTGCGTCCAAGCCGCTCCTGGACACACCCATGGACCTTTCTCCTGCTACTCCTGCAGATTCATCGGCACCGTCTTCAACTCCGATACGATCACACCTCAGTCTCCCAACCCCAACCACCTACAATGCATCCTGCTCAACACCCGTTCGGTCCACAGGCACGCCATTGACCTATGGAACCTACTAGACACCATCTCTCCAGACGTCGCCTTCCTAACAGAAACATGGATGCACGCCTCCTCCGCCCCAGACATCACCATCGCCATCCCCGAAGACTATAAGATCACACGCAAGGACCGTACCGGCCACACAGGAGGAGGAATCGCTATCGTCCATAAAAAATCAATCCGCATCTCAACAAGCTCTGACGCCAACCTCGCAAACTCTGAACACCTTCACTTCCAGATCCACATCGACCCCAAGACCACACTCAGAGGCACCCTCCTCTACAGACCACCAGGACCCCGCGCAAAATTCAGTGAAGACATCACGGACTTCATCACTCCACACGCGCTCCCCTCCAAAGACTACATCCTTCTGGGAGACCTCAACTTTCACCTTGAAAAGATCAACGACCGCATCACCACCACCCTCCTGGACAACCTCGCCAACCTCGGACTTAAACAACTGGTCACTTCCCCCACCCACATCGCAGGTCACACACTCGACCCTATCTTCACCTCCAGCAATCATGTCTCCTTCAGCCACACTACGGATCTCCTCTGGACTGACCACAGCTGCGTTCACTTCACCTACAACAAGCCAAAACCCACTAACCACCTCCAACCGACTCTGCAAAGAAACTGGAACAAAATCACCATCGACCAGATCTCCTCATCGCTCCTTCTAAACACCCCAACCCACTCTTCTAACCCAGACCAAGCCGCCGCCAACTTCACTCTATGGTTATCCAACACCGCCAACACCTTAGCACCACTGAAAAAACGTCAAAGCAAACCTGGCAGCAAGAAGACCTCATGGTTCAACGATGATCTCAAAAAGTCCAAGAAACTCTGCCGCTCCCTTGAAAAGACCTGGAAAAAAGACCCAACCACTAGCACCAAGGACGCCTTCAAAAACGCCACCCGCACACACCACCAATTAATCCGAAAGGCCAAGAAAACAGCATTCAAGGATCGACTCGACAACAACGCCCACAACAGCAAGGAACTTTTCAACATCGTCAAGGAATTTACCAATCCCTCGGCCAACTCCAACGACATCACCCCCTCTCAAGCCCTCTGCGACTCCCTAGCCTCATTCTTCCACAACAAAATTGCAGACATCCACAACAGCTTCGATAACCAACCCGAAGACCAACCCACCCTACCACATGCGGAACATTCTCCCCCCCTGAACACCCTCAACGACTGGAACCCAATCTCCACTGAGGACACCATCCGCCTGATGAACTCCATCCACTCAGGATCCCCCACAGACCCTTGCCCTCACCACATCTTCAACAAAGCAGACTCCGTCATAGCACCGCACCTCCGAGATGTCATCAACTGCTCCTTCAACTCCGCCACCTTCCCGGAAAGCTGGAAACACGCTGAACTCACCGCCCTTCTGAAAAAACCCACAGCGGATCCCACCGAACTCAAAAATTACCGCCCCATCTCGCTCCTTCCATTCCCGGCCAAAGTAATCGAGAAAGCCGTCAACAACCAGCTCGCCGCTTTCCTCGAAGCCAACAAATCCCTCGACTCCTCACAATCTGGCTTCCGAGCAAAACACAGCACTGAGACCGCCCTCATCGCAGCAACAGACGACATTCGAACTCTACTGGACAATGGAGACACAGTCGCCCTCATCCTCCTCGACCTCTCTGCAGCCTTCAACACAGTCTGCCACAGCACCCTTCTACAACGCCTCAGAAACATCGGAATACAAGGAAAAGCACTTGAATGGATCACCTCGTTCCTCTCCGGAAGAACCCAGAGAGTCCGCCTTCCACCATTCAAGTCCGAGGCCAATGAAGTCATCTGTGGCGTACCACAAGGATCCTCACTCAGTCCCACCCTCTTCAACGTATACATGAGCCCCCTCGCGGCCATCGCACGCCAACACAACCTCAACATCATCTCCTACGCGGATGACACTCAACTGATTCTTTCTCTCACCAATGACCCCAGCACCGCCAAAACTAACCTACACGAAGGAATGAAAGAAGTTGCCGAATGGATGAAACTCAGCCGTCTGAAACTGAACTCAGATAAAACAGAAGTCCTCATCTTAGGTACATCCCCCTCTGCATGGAACGACTCTTGGTGGCCGGAAGCCCTTGGAAAAGCACCTATCCCGACTGACCACGCACGGAACCTAGGCGTTATCCTGGATTCTTCACTCTCAATGAACAGACAAGTCAACGCCGTATCCTCATCCTGCTTCAACATTCTCCGCATGCTCAAAAAAACTTTTCGCTGGATCCCCACCGAAACCAGAAAAACCGTCACCCATGCTCTTGTCACGAGCCGACTGGACTACGGAAACACCCTCTACGCAGGTACTACCGCTAAACTCCAGAAGAAACTCCAACGAATCCAAAACGCCTCTGCCAGGATCATATTAGACATCCCGCGCAACGAACACATCTCTGGCCACCTGAAAGACCTCCACTGGTTACCCGTCAATAAGAGGATCACTTTCCGAATGCTAACCCACGCACACAAATCACTCTACGACATCGGACCAGAATGCCTCAACTCAAGACTGTCCTTCTACACCCCCTCCCGCCAACTACGTTCCTCTAGCCAAGCCTTCGCCATTGTACCTCGCATCAACAAGACCACCATGGGAGGCAGATCCTTCTCATACCTGGCCGCTAAAACATGGAACTCACTCCCCACTCACCTTCGCCTTACCCAGAACCACTTAGCATTCAGAAAGCAACTTAAAACGTGGATATTTGACAAGTAATCCTCCTCCCCTCCCTAAGCGCCTTGAAACCCTCTGGGTACGTAGTGCGCTATATAAATTCTTTGACTTGACTTGACTTGACTCTTGACGTTATACACCTGAGGGTCATGGACGGTGTGCTGATCCCCTTGATCACCTGCCTCCACCCACGAGTCCTGTTGCTTATCAGGCTCTGTGTTGGCAGGAAAATTGTACTCCTCATCCTGCTCCCCTTCATCCTCTCCATCCGAATAAGTGGGTGAAGGTGTTGCACTTGTCAGAGTCTGTGGAAGTATTGGCTCAACCAAGACTGGTGTTGCTGGTGTAGGCTTCTTGCGCTTTAGAGGAATTGTGAAGGACTCCAAAGGCTGTGATGAAATCTTCCTCTTGTAAAGCGTAAGCTTTCCGGTGTCGGCGTCGATGAAATGCTCCGACTGCTCTTCTAATAAAGGTGGTCGATGCTTCAAACTCCCAGCCGGGTGAGTTGGCTTCGACACCAGAGAGTCCTTGAGCACCGACCGTGGTGCAAAGGCCTTCGGCGCCACCTTAGGCGGTAACGTGTACAGGATCGGCGTCGAAGTTTTTTGCGGTGGGACAGCTTGCTTCGGTGCGGAAGGTGTCTTCGGTTCCGATGCTGAAGCCTTGTCCTTAAGTCGTTTGAGGGAGTCCGAGACCTGCTTCGTAAAGGAAGCGGATGGTTTCGTCGACCCGACCGATGACCTCGATCCGCCTCAAGGGGAAGACCCGAGCGTCGATGACCTCTGTTTGTCTGTTCGAGGCGCAGGAGCATCCTTGACCGTTGCGCTTCGATCTTTGTCCACGGCCGCAGACGTCGACGCCTTCGGATCGGCAGCCTTGACTTTCGGCGTCGGGACCCCAGACTCTGGCTCGGCGCCCTTGGCCGACTTTGTCTCGACCGGCCTTTTGGCTTTCGGCTCGACAGGCTTGTCTGATGTAGGCTCGACAGCCTTTTTGGATTTCGGCTTGACTGCCTTGCTTGACACCGGCTCGACGGCCTTTTTTGAGCTTGGCTCCTTGACCACTTTCAGCACCTTTGCCGGGTCGACAGCTTTCTTTGGCTTCGAGGCCTCCGAAGCCGATGGCGTCGATGGTGGAGCAGACGTCTTCGGTTTCGATGGCGCCTCGGCCATCTTTGTTTTCGTCGACACCGGTGGTTTCAGCTTCGGTTTCGATTTCGTCAATGGCGGCTCCGCTGAAGTGTCCGTAGCCGGGCCGGAAGGCGGGGCCATGGATCTTGGTGTAAGGTCTTGGGTAAGGCCATGTGGCGATCCCTCGACCTGAGCCTTTGTAAGTGTACGAACGGGGCATAGCTCTTCCTCCGAGCTATCTTCCATGGCCCCATAGGCCTCGTCGTCGTCCCCTACCTCGTCGACGACTTCCTCTAGGTCTTGGGCTTCGACGTCCGCTTCGTAGTCGGACTCGACGATCCCCGATGGAGGTGAAATCTGCAGTTGAACCTCTTGGTCGTGTGCTTCTGCGTCGTCGAAGATGTCCACCGGTGCCGGGGCCGATCGCCGGGCCTCGAGGAGCGCTACGCGCCGAAGCTTGATCGTCTTCTTCGATCGAAACCTGCAACAGGCCATACAGTTGGCTTTGTCGTGGTCCGGCGACAGGCACTTGTTGCAAACTGGATGGACGTCAATGTGTGGGTACTTGGAACCACACATGGGACAGTGCTTGAACGGACTTCGTTCCATGCCGTCGAAGTCTTGCTGCGTCGACTGGGCCTCGATCCCCGAAGAATCACACGACCCCCCGGAAATCCGACTCGACGAGTTGGAATAGAGTCGGGCACCGAACGCAAACAATACCAACGGTTCAAAGAAGGCCTTTTGGCCTCGAAAAAAGTTTAATATCGATTCCGAACAGGAGTTAACAAAATCACATCCGAACCCAATGGTGGAAAAAAACTATCTAAGGATGGAGTCGATGCCCATGCGCACTGTAGTCCAGGGGAGGAGCCACCTATCTCGTGATACTTCGAAGACTCTTCCAGGACAACAATGTGCAATCATCCGGACCCAACACTAGGAGGTGATCTATGCTATAGATATGAATTCAGCAGCCCACATGCCTCGAACATTATATCACCTAAGCAAGAAGTAGGTGAACCAGGCCACCCTGAGTCTGAAGCTGAAGTCGAACGAATGTCAAATTCAACTAAGGACCAAGTCAACCATTGGGGTCAACTAACGGACCTAGAGATGTTAACTATTCCACTTACTGGTCGTTCACAATAAGAGGACGCAAAATGCACAAATCTAACAATGGGAGATACTCAGCAATTACTACCAACTAGGCAGCCAATGCCAATAGAAGTGCAAGTAAAACAAAAGAAAAGCTAACGGTATAGGGGAACCATCTAATTTGGGCCAAATAAAACTTTCAGAGCAAGAAGCTCCAAATGAACTAAATGGTGGGGTGAAAATCATAAGGGAAGCCAATACCCCACTGAAATTGGATCTTACTCCGTATCAAAAAAACGTTTTGAATAGTAGTCCACAATTCATTAATTCTTGTGACGAGGGATATGATTTTCAAGGACCACAAAAAGAGGAGTATAAGGACCTATCATTCATAAATGGGCAACCCCATAGCCCAGGTACTCAGGTACCAGGAAGTGGATACGCGGAAGCAATTTGGGGTTTATTCTTCAAAACCTCGCAATTAACTCTGGAAGCTTTAACATATCAGTCTAACCAAAAGGAGGTCCAAATAGATCTCGAGCGCTATGGCATCCTCTGTTACCGGAATTGAGCAGGAGATAACAACGCAAAATAATCTAATAGTAAGGGCACAATCTCAGCCAATATCTACGTTTGCAGAGTGTATTTGTGCCCCACTAATTAACAAACTAGCTACCATTCCGGATATTTTAAAAACAATAATTGACGATGTAAAAGGGAATTTTCCTAATGTGGGAATTCAAACCATCAAGAACGACTGCCCCTCTAAAGATTCAATAAAATGGAAAGACAATACTGTTGTTGTTAAAGAAAAAATAGATGATAAAACAAACGATCAAGAAGTGATAAACCTATGCTTGACATAATCCACAATGACAGATGTAGCTCCGGAAGTTCATCTATCAAAAAGAAAGAGGAAAAAATAACGGAAAGCAATAAATAAAGCTTCTAAAAGTATAAAAAAAACAAATGCATCAGATATAGTGAGATTGAACAC
This sequence comes from Lissotriton helveticus, assembly GCF_964261635.1. Lineage (NCBI taxonomy): Eukaryota > Metazoa > Chordata > Amphibia > Caudata > Salamandridae > Lissotriton > Lissotriton helveticus. The sequence goes on from NC_136058.1 coordinate 440,370,993, forward strand.
TGGAAACAACCATGACCAAATATCATATTGTGAAGGTGAGGGTAAACAAATGTCTCCAACAAAACCCCTTTACCCTCTATTTAATAAGGATCTATCGGAGGTACAAGCTGTTATGAAAAATAAATGCCTAAACAATCAAGCTGATAGTATAAAAATGATAGAGAATGGGAAAATTCAGTCCTTAGAAATGCTGCAAGTGGAGGAAAGTAATAAACAGGTGTAAAATATATCGACAACTACTCACCACAAACCAACCTCGAGAAACTGCCTCTTAACTTATAACAGCTTCCACCCAAGACACTTGAAGCAAAACCTCCCGTTTGGACAATTCCTACGGTTGAGACGGAATTGTTCCAGTAAATTGGATTACCATGTGCAAGCTGAGGTATTGAGCAAAAAATTGAAACAACGGAATTACCCAAAGAAGATAATAAAAGAGGCCAGTAAAAGGGCAAGTAATAATAACAGGGATGCCCTTTTGGAACGAAAAATACAGAAATCCTCAACAAATGAAAGATCCATCTGCATTACAACTTTTGATAAAGTATCCAACCAGGTCACTAAGATTGTCAAAAAACACTGGACCATACTGAACAGTGGTGATCTCAACATCCCAAAACCGATGTTCAGCCATCGGAGAGGAATGAACTTAAAGAACTACCTGGTCCATACTCGACCAAAACCAGCGGAGAACATCAACAGACTTCGTCCACTACCAAACGGTCACTACCCATGTAACAATTGTAGTGTTTGCCACCTGACTTCAGTGACTAAGTCTGTCACATTTAACAATAACACCACATGGCAACTCAAAATTTTTCAAACTGCAATACAAGTGGGGTGGTGTATTTGATCACATGTACCTGCAACTTACATTATGTAGGAATGACCTCAAGGAAAGTCAGCACTCGAATTGTGGAGCACAGGAGCAATATTCGCTGTAAGAAATCCACCACACGCATGACTAACCATTTTATAGAAAAAACACACACCAAACGATCTGAGATGGGTGGTTTTGGAATGTGTGAAGAGCAAAGATAACCTTGAAAAAACCCTACATGAACAACGCTGGGTTTTCAAATTGCAAACAGATGTAAATGGGCTGAACGATGATATTCCCTGGGGTGCTTTTAATCGGTGATACAACCAACACCGCATACTGTATATACTAGAACAGAAGTATGCCTTAAACAGGACAGAGAGGACCTGTAAAGTCCTTTTGGAACAACCAGAATCAGCCTCTGTTTTTTGAATCGTAACTGAGATAATCCCCGGCGTTCTTTAAAATGTTCAGAATAATTTTTGGATTCTATGCCATCAATTAAGTGACTCTGTGAGCGGTTCTATTTGTCGCCTTTTTCAATAACTTTTCAGTCATTTTTTAATTGTTAATTTTTTTCTTAAAATTTTTCCAGCTGTGTATGAGGAGGTCGTTTAGACATTTTGGACAAAACCGAGGTTCACAACATGCCTCTCCTGCCAATTTCATCGACATAATTGTTTTTTGTTTTTTGTTTATTGCAAAAGCTGAACCTAATGAGACTGAAAAAAGACTAACTCGCCAGGTTCTTTTGCATCCCCCTAAAATGGACGCTCTGGGAGAACGGTCTAGTTTCAACCCGGAAAAGGGAGTTAACATTAACAAAAACAGAGCCCGCGGAACGCATTCTAAGATGCGGTCCGAGCGGAAGCAGCTAGGTAATACTGCGCGGCGTTGCTGAATAGGAAGTAAGTGAACCATCTCGTTTCCTATGACAGAGAAAAGAAAATCGAGTCTCTGATATAACTACGACCTAAAAACCTTTCGGGTATTTTAGAATGTAACCGCGTTTTTACAATCCCGTAATTTTACAGCATTGCTCACACCGAGGCGACCCCACCCCCCTCAGAGACCATGATGTGCTATTAGGCACCAACAAACGTAAATATTTGGCAAATTCTCTGGTTATGTGTTAAATGTGTGTTCACTGTCTTGTTAAGTCACTTCTGGATGTTTGCATAAGACACTTCACGTTATAATCACCTCGCGTGTTATTTATCTAGCAGACACCGGACCTGAAAGCGTGCACGCACCAATATGGTGTAAACAACACCATATAGAGTGTGCATATATACGTACGTGTATTCAAAACGTGCATCATGAATGACATAAATGACCCCGATCTCTGCTGAGAAAGGGGAGAGGTGTTTTTAATCTTTGTTTATTCATTTTTCTTACAGGTTCTTCAGTGAGCAATACTTTCGCCCTAAAGGTTTCGCGTACGTATTCTGAACTACGCATGTATCTGAGTAGAACAGCGTCATTCACTGTAAATACTTTTTTCACTAATAATTCCTTAACCCTAATTTAGGTTTCAAGGAGTGGCAAAGTACAGGGCTGGTCCCTGTATGGTCCTGACGAAACGCTAGGGGTAGCGTGAAACATGTTGACCATATACTGAACCTACCTACATTATTGGTCGGTGTACAGTATAACCCCATTTTTAACATACCAGTCTAGGAGCAAAATAAAACATTGAGGCCCACTAGCACGGTATTTTTAACTCACATTCACCCACTCCACTTTTTTCTGCACCACACATAGTCCTTCACAACTACAGTGCTCCTACGTAATTCGCAAATCGCAGCACGCCCCTTTTCGTAGAGAACTGGGAGGGCCCCGATGATGAAGCATGTCACCGTGAGGAAACTCCGGTGAGTGAGGGGACTAAAAAGAAAGACATTTTTCTTTCTTTTTTGGCTTCACTTAGACTTTATTTTGTAGTTAGCCACCACACGAGACAGGTCTCCGAACCCAGAATCTGGGCTCATTTTTTCATATGTCTCCTTAGGAGGACGACCTGGTCTTTAGTACCTCCTTTTCCCTCTGGTTATACTTCTTCTGGTGGTGCCCACCAGGCATTGTAGCGTCAGCCTGGTGAGGAGTATAGCCCAATGATGAAGCATGTCACCTTCAGGTGAGTGAACGCAACTGGTCTTAAAAGTACATGCTTCCTAGGGTGTCTGCGTTCAGTTACAGATAATGTCTCTGGGACGAACATCCGGAACAGTATACTGTGATATGATTGTGTTTTATTTTAACAAATGTACATAGCAGATATTGGCGCTTGCTTGTTTCACAAAAATGATCGGATACCTGCCTCAGAGCGCACTTCTTACAGACGAGTACGGGGTTATCATGTTGCTGCTACAAGCTCCTTACCTGTGCGAGTTATCGGGAACGATGCAGGGGCAGACCCAAACCAGCCACACATGGAGATCAATGACAAATACTGAAGATTTAACAGAGCTTCCAAGCTGGTGACCATTACTTAATTGACCCTGAAAATAAAAGACACGTTTTTAGTATTCTGGTGACTCATGACCATAAAAAACAAAGGTTATAAATTCAATATTGTCTCAAATACTTAAAAAATTGAACTGGATGCGCTGAATTGGATGTTGCCCCAGGTCATGCGTGACACCTTTCACCAGTATTGCTTATGGGACTTGTAGTTTTGTTTTTCTCATTAAAAGGATGGGTTCTAAAGTCCCAGTGTTCTAAGGGATGTTAGTTAAAATCAGAGGCCTGAGTGAGGGTGAAGCAGGACACTGCTCTGCTTAGCAGTGAGATGAATGACAGTTGTCCAGCCCTTCTATTCTTTGACAGACAGAGGCTCATCAGCCGTTCATATTTTTTTGCAATGGGAAAGAAACTTTTATTGCAGCTTGTGTCAACTGAAGAGATAAGACCCCTGGACGTGTTTATTTAACTACTGACAAACATGAACAATCAAGAACATGAGTTTCTGGAAAACTATCAAGCACCCAATCAGAATCAGCCGCCCTTCACACCCAGGAATTCTTGAGGCTTTAGAGAGGATGAATTGCACGTGGCATAAGAGGAACACTACATGACTCAAAGCTCACTTCTCAGGGATGTACTGAAATGCAAGCTTCATGGCACACTTAGACAGCTCTTCACCTCCTCCTCCTCAAACTGTTGACCAGCTATCAGGGCAAATGAGCCTGCAACAAAGCATCGCTGGCTTGGTTCCACACCGGACCAGGCAAGGTGGTCAACTCCATGCTCCTCCAAGTCAGCAAGCACTCTGGTCGAGCCAGTCCTAACCCCACATGAATGTTCCCCATCACAACTATTTTAATGGTACTAAGTTATGTTTCTGCTAAATGTAGGAGCCAAAAAGTGAAAGATTTTACTAGGAAGTACTGAAAGAGAAATCATGAAGTTTTTCAATATTTCTGAGTCTGCCACAGTACACAGGAGCATTATTTCTCTACAGCAGCAAATCATGTATGTGCCCTGTAGAAAGCTTGTTCGAATGAAACATGGAATTTATTGCAGCCTACAATTCATGCAACAACATAGAGTGCAAGATAACTTGTGTTATTATTCCAGCAGAACGAAATGCCATTCCTAATGTGTACGTCATTTTAAAGACAAACCCAGAAAAATGTATGGTCAGTGTTGTTCTTCTGCCTGTTAAAAGACAATCTCCATTAATGTGTCAGTAATTAAAACACTATGAGAAACCCTACTCTATGGCAGGGTGCTGCCTGCCACTATATTGCAGGTTACTTCCAACATAATCTGATTTATACATACATACTCCAGGGTGCTGCCAGCTATCGGGTCTGCACACAGCAGTCTGGAGCCACTCAGGAAGGAGGTAAGCTCTTCATTTCATCTTAAGCCCTTAGGTTACATTCACAGCCTGATGGGTCCGGAGAACTTTATCCTCGCTCTAACTTCGCCGACGCAGCCCAACATAGTCTGTGTTGTGTGCTGGGTGATGCCTGGCATCTTATTATCGTTGGCGGATGGATGAAGCTCTGATAAGAGCTACTACAAGAAGAGCAGAGAAACAGGACCACAGATCGCCACAGAGTGATAACTGCCCAGAAGCTGAAGAAGGAACTCTGGAACAGCAAACCTCCTACACCCTGGAGATTCTCCAGAGTAAGCAAATGATGGTAATGAAATGAAAATTGCAGCATTAAGGTCACTGTAACACTGGGCAGGGGACGGGAGGAAAAGAACCGGATAATGTTGAGTGGTGGCGTAGTGAACTGACGTCCTCCCCCTCTCTGCCTCATTATCAGCATGACTGGAACAGGGGAGAAGCCTGTTCCTGGGAACTAGCCGACGAATTGGATGACGCCTTTTAACTTGAAGACACACGAGTACGCAGCTCCGCCCCCCGATGACGGCGCGGGATTCCTAGGGGGTAAAAACGCGTAAGAAGATGTCCTGGCATGTGACGTCACCGACCGAGGATCGAGAGTGGGAGAGCGGCCCGGAGGAGCAGAGAACAGGGCTTTTGGAGGCGAACCCGAGGCCGACAGGAGTAAGCCAGGAGGCCACTGGATCCGTGAATCGCCGTGCCACACTCCCGAGGGAGGAGTGTGGCTACAACAGGTACGGCAGCGTTTGGCGGGCTGGGTAGGAAGACGGGGTTCTTCTAAACCGTAGCCGCGTGTGTGCCAGAATATCTGCCCAACCTTTCTTTGTCCTCACAGTGTAAATATACCCCTCCTCACCAGTAATCACGCCTCTGCACCCTCGCACGTTTAATAAAGTGTTTAGCACCTTAGCACGGGTGTCTCCTGCACTTGCCCGGTTCCCTGTGGGACAGTCCAGATAGGATACATATCCTGACGATCTGTACCTGTTTCTTTTCCCTGGCGGAATCCAACTAGGAGTTAGGAAGAACGGAAAATCCCCTGAAGTCTGCTTCTTAACCATCTGGAAACAAGACCATAACCAGACGCCATCACGGACCCCAGAGCTTTTCAGAGAGACACCTTCACAACCCGACATAAAAAGACGTTTTCCAAAATAAAACCTTACCTACCCGAACTGGTCTTAGGTCTCTTCTTGATCCCACGCCACAACTGGTGTCAGAAGTGGGATATCCCCCTTCCATCCCGCAACAGAAGATGGACCAAATCATACAACACCTTATAAAGGGACAAGAAAAGTTAGAATGGGCGGTAGAAAGACAAATGACGTCGGCTCAAGCAGACAGGGAAGTTTTCAAGAACACCATTACGGCCCACATCAAAGGCTTAAATAAGGCGAACCAACAACCCAGTGCTTTACCCGGTGGGGAACGAAGAGCCACCCGACGCATCCCTCGAGAGTATCATTACAAAAATACAATGCAGGGGAGGATCCAGATGCCTTTCTGACTAACTTTGAAAGAGCAGCCCGGGCCTGTGGTTGGGCAGAAGAAAATGGCCCTTCTTTCTGGCCCTATTGTTAACCGGGGAAGCTCAGGCTGCATACCAGGTGGCCAATGCCACAGGGAATACGCCACATCAAGAGATCAAAGAAATAATCCTGGACCACTTAGGATTAGATTCAGAGGCCTATCGTGTACGGTTCATGAAAGAAAAAGGAATTCCTGGTGAAAACCCCAAGACTCTATATCTCTGGTTAAAAATGGCAGCCGATAAGTGGCTGAAACCCGAGAGCCGGTCCAAAGAAGAGATAATGACTAGTATATACTTGGAACAGTTTCTGGAAGCGTTACCATACGGAAGCCAACGTTGGCTTAAGCAACATTCTGGCCTTACTGCCCAACAAGCCGTAGAGATGGCCACCAATTGTTCCAGAGCGCAGCCTAGGTCTCTCGCTTGGGACCAAGAAAAAACTACAAAGATGTTCGCAGTACCAAAACCCGAGAGGAATTTCAAAGTCAGCCCAGAGCAGCCAAAAGTGAAACCCATAAGAAAGGAACCAGTTTTCAAAGGCCCCCAGTGCTTCGAGTGCGGCAAATGGGGCCATATCGCTAGACTGTGTCCCAGAAGAAAGGCCCCTGAAGAACCAATGGAGGTGGGGTACATACCTAAGGCCGTGATGTACACCGCTGAGATGGGACCATCTATGTAAGGGTAACGGTCAATCAACGACAAATAAGGGCGCTGTTGGATTCAGGATGCAGGCAGTCCGTGATCCAAAAGAAACTAGTGCTACCCCAACAGCTCACTGCAAAAGGACATTCCTATGCCCTGGTCCTAGTGGACTACACAACTAGGTTTCCGGAGGCTTTTCCCTTAAGAATCCCCAATGCTAAGAACATAGCCGAGAAATTGATAGAATTATTCTCGAGGGTGGGATTTCCAAAAGAAATCTTAACAGACCAGGGGACCCGTTCGTCTCCAGACTGATGAAGGAAGTCTGTAAATTGCTAGATTTGTCTCACATAAAAACCTCAGCCTACCACCCCCAAACAGATGGGTTGGTAGAAAGGTACAACAGGACCTTGAAAACAACCCTAAAAAAAATGCTCTCCATTGAACACAAAGACTGGGACCAAGTCCTACCGTTAGCACTATATGTACTGAGGGCCCAGGTACAAAGTAGTTTAGGTTGCTCAGCCTTTGAACTGCTGTAGGGCTGACAACCTCGGTCCCCCTTCGAAATAACGAAGGACACTTGGGAACAAGAGAAATACCACGAACAGAAAACCTTACTAGAGTATACTCAACAGCTGTAGTCCTAGCTCAGCAAACTGAGAGATTTGGCATACTCTTCCTTAGAAAATAGCCAGAACAGGCAAAAGAAATATTATGACAAAGGCAAGAAATGGAGAACCCTAGAAAAGGGAGACTGGGTTTTAGTGTTGTTACCCTCCTCCACTAATACATTCAGGAGTGAATGGCTGGGTCCCTATCCCATAGTAGACACCATAGGGAGAACCACTTACAGGGTCCAGATCTCCCCTTCGAGCGGGCAGACCTTTCACATCAATCTATTAAAAAAAATGGATCGGTCCGATACTCAAGGTAGCTCAATTCGGAATCCCTACTGGGTCAGAGCAGAGCACCTTAGAACAACTGCCTGTTAATGAAGAACTTAAATACGCCTAGAAAACTGAGCTCCAAAACACCTTACATCCCTTCTCTCCAATGTTTTCGGACCTGCCAGGATGAACACTTTTGATAGAGCACAAAATAGAAACAGAACCAGAGAAATGTGTTAAAGAAAAACCCTACAGGGTGCCGGCAGCATGACGACAGGATATAAAAAGGGAAGTACAGGACATGCTCAAGTTGGGGGTTATCCGTCCATCTAGAAGTAACTGGTCGTCCCCTATTGTAATGATTCCTAAACCGGACGGGACGACCCGGTTCTGTATGGACATTAGAGCTTTAAATAACATCTCCTCCTTTGATGCCTATCCCATTCCCCGGGTGGATGATTTAATAGAAAGGATAGGCGAAGCCAAGTTTATTACCATGCTAGACTTCACTAAGGGGTACTGGCAGGTACCCCTTAGGGAAAAAAATAAACGAAAGACTGCCTTTGCAACAGAGGAGGGCCTATATGAGTTCAACGTCTTGCCCGTTGGGCTGCATGGGGCGCCTGCGACCTTCCAGAGGTTGATGAATACCATCCTACACCCCTTTTCCTCCTTCTGTTCCGTCTATCTTGACGACATTGTAATTTTCAGCAATACCTGGTCAGACCACTTAACACACTTAACAGCTATTCTGGAAGCCCTACACAAGGCAGGGTTACACATTAACTCAAAAAAATCTAGAGCGGCATACTCCAAGGTTAAATACCTGGGGTATATGTTGGGGGAAGGTGTTATAGCCCCTCAAGAGGAAAAAGTAAAAGCCATCATGAATACTCCCTTCCCCAAAACAAAGAGAGAGATACGAGCCTTTCTAGGCCTTATAGGCTATTACAGGAGATTTATAGAGAACTTTGCGGTGACAGCAGCTCCGCTCACAGACCTTTTAAGAAAGGATATTAAACCCTCCTCCATTCTAAATACTTCGGAGGAGGCTAAACAAGCCTTTAAGACCCTTACAGTGGCCATCACTACTAGCCCAATTTTGATACCTTCCAACTTCAGTAAACCTTTCTCTTTAGCCACGGATGCTTCAGACATGGGCTTAGGAGCTGTATTGTCCCAAATAGGAGAGGACGGATTAGAACATCCGATCCTCTACATTAGCTGGAAACTACATCCCAGGGAGTGCAAATATCCCACGATCGAAAGAGAATGCCTGGCGATAAGGTGGGCGATGGAGAAATTAAAGTACTACCTAGAAGGCAAGTCTTTTGTACTTTATACAGATCACGCCCCGCTACAATGGATGAATAGGACCAAAGCCCATAACCCTAGAGTACTCAGGTGGTTCCTTTTTCTACAACCTTTTTCTTTTTCAATACAACATCAAAAGGGCACTGAGAATGGAAACGCTGATTTCCTATCCAGACAATTCATTCTTCCCAATCGGCAGAAACCAGGGGGGGAGGAACGTAACACTGGGCAGGGGACGGGAGATAAAGAACCGGATAATGTTGAGTGGTGGCGTAGTGAACTGACGTCCTCCCCCTCTCTGCCTCATTATCAGCATAACTGGAACAGGGGAGAAGCCTGTTCCTGGGAACTAGCCGACGAATTGGATGACGGCCCCTTTAACTGGAAGACACACGAGTACGCAGCTCCGGCCCCTGACGACGACGCGGGATTCCTAGTGGGTAAAAATACGGAAGAAGATGTCCTGGCGTGTGACGTCACCAACCGAGGATCGAGAGTGGGAGAGCGGCCCGGAGGAGCAGAGAACGGAGCTTTTGGAGGCGAACCCGAGGACTACAGGAGTAAGCCAGGAGGCCACCGAATCTGTGGAAGATGGGGTTCTTGTAACCCGTAGCCGCGTGTGTGCCACAATATATGCCCAACCTTTCTTTGTCCTCGTCGTGTAAATATACCCCTTCTCACCAGTAATCACGCCTCTGCACCCTCGCACGTTTAATAAAGCGTTTAGCACCTTAGCACGGGTGTCCCCTGCACTTGCCCGGTTCCCTGTGGGAGAGTCCAGATAGAGTACATATCCTGACGACCTGTACCTTTTTCTTTTCCCTGGCGGAGTCCAACGAGGAGTTAGGAAGAACGGAAAATCCCCTGAAGTCTGCTTCTTAACCATCTGGAAACAAGACCATAACCAGACGCCAAAACGGACCCCAGAGCTTTTCAGAGCGACACCTTGACAACCTGATATAAAAAGACGTTTTCCAAAATAAAACCTTACCTACCCCGAACTGGTCTTAGGTCTCTTCTTGATCCCACGCCACAGTCACACACTACAACATCTTTCCCTTTAGACCGAAGATAACAGCCTACAATAAAAAACTAGCCTAAAAGCAACAAACCTAGAAAATGCATTTCCAAAAGCTGCAAAAGAGAAACTGTTAATACAAATGAACAATATTAAACTTTGTTGGTACCTTAGTAATGTGCTTACTTCTGGGCTTCACTCCATCTGCAGCAATAACGCTCTGAAAGGAGAAATTACTGCTGGGAGTCTCAGAGTCTTCAGTATTACTGGTCTCAGTCACGAAGACTGTGGTGTCGGAAGATAAATTTCTCTTATTTGGCTTCATAGCCATCGCTATTAGCAGACAGGCCACTGTCAGCAGCATCATAACTTCAGGCGGACCAGCAAAGCGGATCTCACCACTCACATTGGGTGAACAGACTCGCCTCTGCTACATACATCCACTCTGTTCTTAAATTTGCTTGGGTCTGTCAAAATGCAAAGAGCTGCAATATATTCGCCACACTTTCCTGACTACCTTGTTTTAAAAAGTTGTGACATTCAAGCGTGATTCTTGGTTCATCTCCAAGCTGAATTTTTTTAGAGATTCTATTGCCACACAATACTATTCCCATTTTCCAGTTTGTCCACAGGGTGCTTCAAGCCTGGTAGGTTGTCTCCTGCCTGTTTTGCAGATAATTTCAGATAGTTTCTGTAAGAAACTGAATTATTATTTACGGTAGATGAGGAACAATCACAACCGTTGTCAGAATGAACTTTCAAAGCCATTCAATTAACCTAGGATCAACCCCCTGGTACCTAAGCATGGAACAGGCAGGCTTAACTTAAGGTAATATGTCAAATATTTATGCAGAAACCAAAAAAGTAAAAGTCAAAATGCAAAACAATAATAAACCCAAACGAAAATAGAAAAAAAAAAGTAAAATGTATTGAACAAAATGACACTAAAATGACAAAATCCAATAAGGGGAATGAGATATGAACTGTAACGCTGTAAGAATCACAAGGTGCCGATGGATGAGGGGCATGGATTAGTCTCCCTGGAGCTGACTGCCAAGTCTGAGTGAACTTGTAGTCCCTGTTCAGCAGGAAGCCACTATACCGGAGAAAGGGCTTTAAGTGGAATGAAAAACCTTGTGATGGCCCCCAGAGGGACGTGGTCGATGTAATGAAGGGCGTGGCTTAAAAACCCAGACTGAAAATCCATGCTCGGCATAGTGTGTCGCCCCAAGGGTATTTTGCTGCTTCGCCATTCCATCCATATATAACAAGTAACATTACATCTACTACAAGCCAGGACTATTGGCTTTGTCAATGGTTGTTAGTTGCATAAGATAAATATGCAACAGCGATGGCTTCAAAGCTTGAGGGGGGCTGCTAAGGGTGAGAGGGGGCTGCGAGAGGTGAGAGAACTGTAGCTGGTGTGAGAGCAGCGCTGCAAGGGTGTAATGGGTGCTGCAAGGGTGTGATGGGTGCTGCGAGGGTGTGATGGGTGCTGCGAGGGTGTGATGGGTGCTGCGAGGGTGTGATGGGTGCTGCGAGGGTGTGATGGGTGCTGCGAGGGTGTGATGGGCGCTGCGAGGGTGTGATGGGCGCTGCGAGGGTGTGATGGGCGCTGCAAGGGTGTGATGGGCGCTGCAAGGGTGTGATGGGTGCTGCGAGGGTGTGATGGGCGCTGCGGGTGTGATGGGTGCTGCGAGGATGTGAGAGGCGCTGTGGGGTGGTGAGAGGACGCTGCGAGGGGTGCTGCTGGGGATGAGAGTGGCGCTACTAAGGGTGAGAGGGGCTCTGCTAGAGGTGAGAAAGAACTCCAGGTGGTGTGAAAGTTGCACTGCTTGAGCGAGAGAGGGCCTGGTGGGGGTAACAGATGTGCTGAAGAGGGAGCGAAAGGGCACTGTAGTAGACAAACAGTAATTCAGGCGTTAGAAGGGTAACACAGGGTTCGGGGACGAGGGCTGCAGAGTGCAAGGGATGCCCTGCAAGGGGGGAGAGGGGACATTGCTGGTGGGAGAAGGACACTGACGTGTACCTGGGAGCTGTGCACGAGAGGGGATCGCTGCAGACTACCACATTGAGGAGTGCCATGGCAGTGGCTAATAACAACAAAAGGATGGAGCAGTTAGTGTGGTAAGTGTGTAAACGGGCGCCCTCTGGTGTGAGATTGGATGCCCCACAGAGGGAGGCCGATCAGCGCGTCACTGGTTGAAGGTGTAACTCGGGGAGTGATCAGAAGTGCGCATCTGGTAGTGAGCCGTCACAGTGAGATCTTGAAAGGAGTGAGTTTGTATGGGAGGGGAAGTCCCTGTCTACCGGGACTGTGTGTGCACGCGTGTGGTTGAGGTGTGAATAGGGTGCACACTGCAAGAAGTCACTGTGGGGAGAGTGGATGTGCGCACGGGTGATAGTGAGTGTATGGAATCACCGAGTGAAGGTTGCATCCGTGCAGGTGGTGAGGAAGCAAGGAGAGGGTGAACCAGTGTGTGTAATGACTGTCTGCTGGAGGGCTGTGTGCAGTGATGAAGGGCTGCCCGTTGAAGGTGTGTGCAGCGTGATTGTGAGGGGACTGTGAGTGCAGGTAGTGTCTGAGAACAACTGTCTGCCAGCAGTGTGTGATACGTCACCGATGCCCTGAAAACGTGCTGGCGGTATATATATCGCTGTGACATCCCTCATGGAAAGTACGTGCAAGGCGCGTGTCTTCAGAGAAATGTGTGCACCGGGAACCATTGTGCAGACGTTATATCAGAGGGAGTGTGTCAGTGAGATTGTGCATACAGAGGCTTCTTGCAGAAAGTCACTACAACAAAATGTGTGCAGGAGGAGTGCGTGTATGGGGGTCACCAGCTAGGAAGTCACCACAGCCGATTAGGAAGCCACTGCAAGAAAAGTGTGTGTAAAGGGGGTCACCAGCTAGGTAGCCACTAGCTACTGTAGGGAGAGTGCGTGCAGGGTGAGTGCGTGCCTGGTGAATACTAGCTAGGAAGTCACCACAAGGAAAGTGTGTGCAAAGTAAGTGCGTGCATGGGGGGTCACTGGCTAGGAAGTTATTGCAACAAAAGTGTGTGCAGGGTGAAGGTATGCATGGGGGTCACCAGCTAGGAAGTCGCTTTAAGGAAAGTGTTTGCAGGGTGAGTGCATGCATGCGGGTCACCAGCTACGAAGTCACCGCAAGGAAAGTGTGTGCAAGGTAAGTGCGTGCATGGGGGGTCACTGGCTAGGAAGTTATTGCAACAAAAGTGTGTGCAGGGTGAAGGCATGCATGGGGGTCACCAGCTAGGAAGTTGCTTTAAGGAAAGTGTTTGCAGGGTGAGTGCATGCATGCGGGTCACCAGCTAGGAAGTCGCTTTAAGGAAAGTGTGTGCAGGATGAGTGCATGCATGGGGGGGTTACTGGGTTGAAAGTTATGTGGCGTACCCTGTCATCCACTCGAAAGGGTGCTCTGTTCTGTATTATTACATGTGTGGTATACGAGGCTCCGAGTAGGATTGCATGCCATGAGTCAGCAGGGGGCAGTTATTTCGCAGCTGTTTACTCCTGCCGCTCATGAGTATTCTAAAGTATGGGTAATCCACACGCACAGGGGTGTAATCACTCAGAAAAACACAGCAGGCCGCACACGATGAATACCACTTTAATTTGACATGTCCCATAGATAGCTCTGTGATCAAGAACAGAGAATGGTGCGTGTGTACGTGCTTACATGCGTGTGTGGGGATTGCCCTAGAGTAAAATGTCAATGTTTGTGTTCCCTCACAGATTTTCTGTAATTTTCGCCAATACTGCGCTTAAAGACCCTAGTCTGCGAAGATATCTGCTTGTGGGTTATTATGTTAACATTTTAAATGCTGCACCTTTTAATTTGTTCCGATATGAAAAGATCATTAACCCGCACAGGGTTTGATAATCGGAAGGAAAGCATTTTTAAAGGGAACTTGCGAGAAAGCAGCTCTTTTTCGAGGAAATATTGTTTGTTTGTGGCGGATTGCTGTGTTCAAGTTGTACATTGGGGAAAAACCTGACCTATGAAAAGGCCAATATTCGTGATGTCCATAAAACTTATATTTGGTAGTAAACATCTGGCACACTCCGAGATGCAAGTAACGCTGAACGGCCTGTCCCACACAAAATACTGGCTGCGCACAGGGTTTGCACTGCGTGGGACGGGATCGTCCACGCGTAAAATCAATATAAAGCAAGGATTTTGACTTCAGCGTGTATTTATAGCTCCCGGGAATTCTGTGCTACATGTCCACCACCACCATGTCCACCACATCCATCACCACCACCACATCCACCACAATCACATCCACCACCATCATGTCCACCACCACCATGTCCACCACCATCACCACGTCCACCACCACCACCATGTCCACATCCACCACTACCATGTCCACCACCACCACATCCACCACTACCATGTCCACCACCACCACATCCACTACCACCACCACATCCAACACCACCACCACATCCACCACCACCACATCCACCACATCCCCCACCACCATGTCCACCACCACCACGACCACGTCCATCATACCACATCCACCACCACTACGTCCACCACCACCATGTCCACCACCACCACGTCTACCACCACACCCACCTCCACCACCATGTCCACCACCACCACATCCACTACAACCATGTCCACCACATACACCACCACGTTTAAAAAGGGGGATAAATCTCTGCCAGGCAACTACGGGCTTATCAGCTGAGAGACTCACTCCAAAAGATAATTCTGCATCTAGTTTTGAACAAACTGAAGGATTGGGTGGGAGAGACAGATAGCTTATCTCCTCCACAGTCAGGCTTTAGGGCGTGTACTAGTACCATTGATCAGGTATTTCGTTTTATTATGCTCTACTGGAAGACTGTGGTCTTGAACAAGGGTAGCCTTTATGCTGCCTTTGACGATCTTAAATCGGCTGCAAGCTGAGGTGCAACGGAGGGCAAGAACAAGAAGGTTGGGCTTGTATGTGTCCCAGAGTAATTACCAGTGGCAGAGACGAACTCAAACGTTCCACCCATCATTTCCCGTATTCATAAATATGCCAGGTGTGCCCAGATGTGGGTCCCGTGCTCGCTGCAATGCTGGAATCAAGCCGCACCCTACAGTCAGGACCCAGATGTGGGTCCTGTGATCGCTGCCCAACTGGAATAAAGCCGCACCCTACAGTCAGGACCCAGATGTGGGTTCAGTGCTCGCTGCACCGCTGGAATCAAGCCGCACCATACAGTCAAGGCCCAGATAGGCTGAAACCGGTCTTGGGTTGGTTGAGTTCCGGTTCAGAAAAGATCTGCATTGGCTCTTCAGCTTGCACTGCTTCTATTGGAAGGAGTCTAAAGCTGATTTGCATATGGTGCTTCCTGTTTGAGGTGCATTGTGGGCCAACAACCAATTGATCTCCCTCTTCTGCTTGGCCTGGGGAGGACCTGGACGTAAGCCGGAATCTAGTGAGGATGAGGATGTGATAAGTGCCTGGTATGGACCAGGACATGAGCCAGGGGCTTGTGAGGCTTAGGATGTGAGCCAGAGGCCTTGTGAGGACCAGGACGTGAGCCGGAGCCTGGTGGACCAAGACATGAGCTGGGGCCTTGCGAGGACCAGGACGTGAACCAGGGCCTTGTGAGGAGCAGGACTTGAGCCGGGCCTGGTGGACCAGGTCGTGAGCCGGCCCTGGTGGACCAGGACATGACCTGGGGCCTGGTGGACCAGGGCCTTGTGAGGACCAGGATGTGAACCGTGGCCTGGTGAGGACCTTTTATGTTCCACATAGGTACCCATATATAGGTCTGGGTAATATCATATACTTTCACCTTTTAGGATTGAACCTTTACCTAGTTCAAGTCCTGGGTGCAGCAGGAGGGTTTTTCCCTGAACAATAGCCTCCTATAACTTCATCAATGGACTCATACAGTATGAATGAATATTCATGAGGGTTCTTGGAAACCAGGTAGTAGCTACACCACCTGCATATTATCTATGTACAAGGTTCATCCCCTGCGTCATGCTCAAATCCAAAAATGGCAAATACAAGGGACAAGGGACAAAGAAACACTAGATAATTTTTGTATAAATACAGCACATCTTACTGAGTTAAGAGAGAGGAGATCAGGACTTCCATGCCGACACACTGCCGCGAGACGCTGAGGTTCCTGCATTCAGACACTCCAGCTCGCACTGGTCTGAACATCCCTTGCGTGTTGTCCAGTTCGAGACCAGAACGGGGGTCCCACAGTCTCTCAATTCAGGTAATGGGGTTTGACTTATCGAGTGAGGATTCTTGGCTTAACACCTACAAACATGCTTGGTACACGTAGGTACATCTAGCTAGGATTACATCGTAGGAGTACGCATTTTACTGTAATGTAATGTATTTTATATGCTGGTATGCATTCATTATTTTAGCAGAATGGTAGAAATCTATCATGCTTTTACGTTTCTAGTGCTTCTAGTTATGTATATCCTGTGCTGTCTATTGATTGTCTCAGCACATCTATTTTACACTAGAATAACGACTGTTCATAAAATACATATTGAAAAATCCCGACCGTTTATTCTGTGTATCTATCTGAGAGGATCAGAGTTGTCATGTTTGATAGTTGCCAGAAACTCTTCCCTTCTTGGTAAGAGGAGTTTCCAGTGGCACTGTGAGCTAGCTGGTATACACGCCAACATACCAGATAGAGGTGTCCAGAATCAGTCTGACACCAATCCTATAGTTTATGTTGTCTAAACGCACAGAACCCAGATGGCAAGCCAGGATATGCCTCTATGCCTACACCCCTGGACAGACCTCCCCTCCTCTGCACCACTGGACAGGCGTCACCTCCTCTCCTCCCCCTGGAAAAGCCTCGCCTCCTCTGCACCCCTGGACCGGCCTCAGCCCCTCTGCACCACTGGACAGGCCTCACCTCCTTTGCACCCCTGGACAGGCCTCTCCTCTGCACCCCTGGACAGGCCTCTCCTTATCTGCACCCCTGGACAGGCCTCACCTCCTCTGCACCCCTGGACAGACCTCTCCTCCTCTGCACCCCTGGACAAGCCTCACCTCCTCTGCACCCCTCGACAGGCCTCACCTCCTCTCCTCCCCCTGGACAAGCCTCACCTCCTCTGCACCCCTGGACAGGCCTCTCCTCCTCTGCACCCCTGGACAGGCCTTTCCTCCTCTGCACCCCTGGGCAGGCCTCACCTCCTCTGAACCCCTGGACAGGCCTCACCTCCTCTGCACCCCTGGACAGGCCTCACCTCCTTTCCTCCCCCTGGACAAGCCTCGCCTCCTCTGCACCCCTGGACAGGCCTCTCATCCTCTGCCCCCTGGACAGGCCTCACCTCCTCTGAACCTTGGACAGATCTCACCTCCTCTGCACCCTTGGACAGGCCTCTCGGTGAAGGATTCTCATTAAGGAAAGAGGAGCCCAGAGTTCATTCCACCCCATACAGCGCCTCTGACACCACTCTGAGCCTCAGGGCGCTATGCACAGGCCCCAGAGAGACACTACTTCCACGGACAGGCCTCTCCTCCTCTGACCTCTGGACAGGCCTCTCCTTCTCTGCACCCCTGGACAGTTTTCTGGACAGGCCTCACCTCCTCTGCACCCCTGGACAGGCCTCTCTTCCTCTGTACTCCTGGACAGCCCGCCCCATCTCTGCACCTTTGAACAGGCCTCTCCTCCTCTGCACCCCTGGATAGGCCTCTCCTCCACTGACCCCTGGACAGGCCTATCCTCCTCTGCAGCCCTGGACAGGCTTCGCCTCCTTTGCACCCCTGGACAGGCCTCACCTCCTCTGCACCCCTGGACAGGCCTCTCCTCCTCTGCACCCCTGGACAGGCCTCACCTCCTTTGCACCCCTGGACAGGCCTCACCTCCTTTGCACCCCTGGACAGGCCTCACCTCCTTTGCACCCCTGGACAGGCCTCACCTCCTCTGCACCCCTGGACAGGCCTCAGCTCCTCTGTACCCCTGGACAGGTCTCTCCTCCTCTGCACCCCTGGACAGGTTTTCTCCTCCTCTGAACCCTTGGACAGGCCTCTCTTCCTCTGCACACCTGGACAGGCCTCACCTCCTCTGCACCCCTGGACAGGCCTCTCTTCCTCTGTACTCCTGGACAGCCCGCCCCATCTCTGCACCTTTGAACAGGCCTCTCCTCCTCTGCACCCCTGGATAGGCCTCTCCTCCACTGACCCCTGGACAGGCCTATCCTCCTCTGCAGCCATGGACAGGCCTCTCCTCCTCTGCACCCCTGGACAGGCCTCTCCTCCTCTGCTCCCCTGGACAGGCCTCACCTCCTCTGCACCCCTGGACAGGCCTCTCCTCATCTGCACCCCTGGACAGGCCTCTCCTCCTCTGCACCCTGGACAGGCCTCACCTCCTCTGCACCCCTGGACAGGCCTCTCCTCCTCTGCACCCCTGGACAGGCCTCTCCTCCTCTGCACCCCTGGACAGGCCTCACCTCCTCTGCACCCCTGGACAGGCCTCTCCTCCTCTGCACCCCTGGACAGGCCCCGCCTCCTCTGCACCCCTGGACAGGCCTCTCCTCCTCTGCACCCCTGGACAGGCCTCACCTCCTCCGCACCCCTGAACAGGCCTCTCCTCCTCTGCACCCCTGAACAGGCCTCTCCTCCTCCGCACCCCTGAACAGGCCTCTCTTCCTCTGCCCCTCCTCTGGACAGGCCTCACATCCTCTGCACCCCTGGACAGGCCTCTCCTCCTCTGCACCCCTGGACAGGCCTCACCTCCTCTGCCCCTGGACAGGCCTCACCTCCTCTGCACCCCTGGACAGGCCTCACCTCCTCTGTACCCCTGGACAGGCCTCACATCCTCTGCACCCCACTCAGGCTCAGCAGGAGGAAGAGCTGAGCTCTCCTGACATCACCATGAATGCCAGGGAGGGGGGAATCTGATCCATGGATTAATTGCAGCCAAGTGAGTTAGCAGCTCTCCTACCTGAGCAGAAACCTGTCCAGGCTCTCTCCTCCTCCTGGGGCTGGGAGGGGGGGGCAGATCTGGGGTCTGAGGGGGGGGGACAGGGGCAGGTCTGGGGTCTGTGAGGGTCTGAAGACGGAGGTAACTGCTCACCAGACAGGGCTCCTTCCTCCTCTGCTGCAGGCTGAACACACAAAGAGAGGCCAGAAGTAATGTCAGCATCCGCTGCTGGTGCTGTCTCTGCCGCTGCTGACCCGGAAGAGGAAACCCTTCTCTCTTTCATGCAATGTGCAGCTCAGTGGATTTCATCAGCAGGCGAGGAGCACCCTCTGGTGGCCGCTGACGGAACTGCCACCTCCAGGCTCCAGCAGTGAATGCATTTCACGCAAACAAGCATTTATACCTGTAAAGACCTGGGATTTCAGATGTCACAGACGTGAATGTTTTTAAGGGTCAGACAGTTCAAGTACAGGGTCTCACACTTGGTTGCTGCTGCTGTAAAAAAGTATTTATAGCTTCTCTTCAGATTGCATCTTCCAAACACTGACGTAAAGGACTAAAGAGTATTTACAGAAAGGCGACAACTGGAAGAGACAGTCTGTATTTCAAAGAATTTATCTGTATTTCAAAGAATATATCAGAATATCAGTCAGATTTCCAATTAAACTGGGCAGCTTATTTATTCTTTTAAATAATTTATTTGCAGTTTTTCAAATCCCCAACGTACTAGATAGCAAAGTAAACAGAGGTAAATACCATGTTTATTTATTTATTTATAACATTTGTAGAGCTCGCTGTTACCAAACGGTGTCCTGGCGCTATAGTGATAGCTCCCATGGCCTCAGACCTCCTGACTAATATTTATTTATTTATAACATTTGTAGAGCGCGCTGTTAAAGTTGGAGCATGGAATTTTAAACACCAGATCAGTGACAATGCGGCATAGATCATGTGTCAAAGCGACAATTGAAGGAACATCTTATTTCTAATTTAAATGTCTGTGGTTTATTCCTTATATTTAATACGGTTTTATATCCTCAAACAAGACTGAATTGTAGGTTCTAATTAGGTTTTGAGTTTCTGGTTTAAGAGCACAACTGTCTCCTAAAATATTAAGATACCAGTCTCTTCCAGGCTTTGTTTTTTTTGTTTACAGTAGCCACCATCCTCTCTCAACAAAGATTCACTGACAAAAAATAAAGCAATATATCTTTGAAACAATTAATTCCTAAGATAGGGCAACCAAGTATGAACCAGACATTTCTCACACAGGTTACATTGTATCATAAAAATGAGTGGGTATTACTGGCCTAAAGAACAGGGCAGGGACATTTCACGACTCTAAAATATTCTACTCCTTCACATAGGCCCCTATATCACAGTACACTCGTCATCAATACACCGCTGATTTGAGAGTGTGTCAACTCTTTGTAGCATTGTCATGCAAGCAACCTTGAGTACCTCGACATTAATTTGGACGTGCATATATCAGAGCCTTCAAGCGTCACTTATCACGAGTGACACTAACACGTTTGGAGATCGGTCTGAAGTCTCACTCAGAGCTGGCCCATTCTTCCAAACTATGGGGATTAACTAGAACTTCGCACAGGACTATTCGGCACAGAGCAGACCCTCTGTCCCACATTTTGGTGCAAAACTTTTCTCATATTTCACCATGAGCACTGCACACAGTTCAGTAGAATGTTAAATTGAATGTTTATTTTAATGAGACTTGGTTGTTAATTTTATCACTCATGTCTATAAATTCAGTGATGTCTCTTCCTTTGGAATTGGCAAAGTCAAATGTTAAGTGACACCACTCCCTGTGTCTTTTTTAAATACTTCAAATCTCTATTGATTTTTCATATACAATGAGCATATTACAAGGATGGAAGTTTATCGATTCAGCAGAGTCCTGTGCAAACTAGAACTTGTGAGAAGACATTGAAACAGGATAAACAATAAATGAAATAAACCCTCTAGATAGAGGTGATGTGGCTCAGAAGATCCCGCAGATGATCAGGAAAGGAGGATGAGGGAGAACACGAGGGGAAGGAACATGGGAACAGGAAAAAATAATGTCCGAGTGCCACGCCCCATGGTCGCCCTCAAAAAGCTAACTCCCACTATGAAGGCCATAGCCAGCTAACTCTTACAGTGGTGGGTTAAATCCTGGAATACTGACATTTTGTGAAGCAAGGTCAGACGGGCCATCAATTGCGGTGCCACCCCTAGGTTGGTCATCAAGGTATCCCAAACGGAGCCCCAGTAGCACAAAGCACTGTACAGTCCGCAGGAAATGTAAAATGTCACAGGCGAGTGCACCACACCTTCAGCACCTCCAGCACTTGGAATCGTCTGCCGTTTGTGCTTTATAGATCCACTCCGGCGTCCAGTTCCATTGGTGTAGAAACTTGAAATAACTGAATTTCAACCTGACCTCCTGGAGGAACCTGCCATGGTCTTTCCAAAGGTCGTGTCCGTCCTGCTCAGACAGTCAGAGGCACAGCCTCTGCTCCCACAAACAGCATAAAGTGTGGGCATTCGTGCTCGAAAAAAGGCTGTCCATAGTGGTAACATACAATCCCACCATAGTGTCCTTGAATCCTTTCCACATCAGGATATAATGCAACATTGGGTCAGTCTCTAGATCGTAAGGGGAGCACCCAGCATGTGTCGCAGGCTCTGCATGAGCTGTCGGAACCGTCAGTGATGCGATTGTGGCAGCCCATAATCACGCATGAGAGTAGAAAAGGGAGCCAACTCACCGTCCCCTACTATATCGTCCACAGAGCGTATCCATCTGGTCCTCCACTGTGTAATGAGAGTTCAGATCATACTTGGCCCCAAGTAGCTCCTTGAGAAGAGCAGGTGTCAGCAATGCGTTATACGTCTGAGCCAGGTGAAGCGGGAGGTCAGTCAACCAACACTGTTATGCCTCAAGGTGGCACTTATAGGCAGCCAAATCATTTATCTAATTGCCTCTCAGAGGCCTTCCTGCCCTCCTACATCACCTGTGCAGAGGAGTTGGACCCCGCGGTCTCCTCCAAGTACGGGCTCAGATATTGGCACCACCTGTGCTTGTCTTCAGGAGCTTTATACCGTGCTGTATACATACGCCAATGGGCCTGAGAGGTTTGCAACAGTCGAAAATTATGGTTGAGTTGCAGAAGATCATGATCAGAGGTACTGTTTGGGAAGATCAAGGTGTAAACGTTTACAATGTACGCAGGAGGTGAAAGTATAGTCCGCGTCCCTCAGGTGCGCGAACCACCATGGATCTATCAAGGCATGATCATCAATAATGTCAGAGAGGATGATCTGGTCTCGGGCTGCCTGGTCGTATGGTTTCTGGACTTGTCAAGGTGCCATATTCCAGCACACCCCCCTCACATTACATATTATCAAATCCCTACTGAACTGTTCTCTTTTCATTGTTCTTACATATCAAAAATTTCTCTTTTATTACATTTGTTGCTGTATGTTTATATATACAGCAACTATCAATCCTTGCTCCGCAGTTCACAATATTCTCCAATATATTAATCACATTTATCTATTATAGTAACATTCCTCAACTTGATAAAACCCCACGAATCTGCCTAGTACATACATTTGCCTATATGAGCCCAAATATTGAGCAGTTTTACTGTTGTCTCATCATCAATAGAATACATCCAAACAGCATTAGGTAAGAGAAATGTTTTGATATGTAAGAACAATGAAAAGAGAAAAGTTCACTAGGGATTTGATAATATGTAATGTAATAATATGAATGAACATAGCTTGAACAATGGTATATAGTTAGTACATAATAGCACAGTCTGAATAATTCTAATGAGTCGATGTATAATTTTAATTTTGTTTTTTTTCTGTTTTATTTTCTGTGTAGATAAAATTGTCCAATCAATTTATGGTTATGAAAGAGACTGAAAATCTAGTCTTGATAAAGGTGGTACACATTGAGTTATACACCGAAACGCGTCGACGCATCTGTTAAAAGTCAAAATCAAGGAACAATGTACCAGAACTGATCCACTGGATTCTGGTGTTACTTGTCTTGATTCCTATGAATTGACATATCGATGATTGTATTTGACATCACAAACTTGGAGTCTCTTTCTTGGTTTTAATTGTGTATTGTATGCTAATGTTTATGAAATAACATTCTTGTTAGATTGTTTTTAATGTTTTTAACTTATTTTGGACACCAATAAATATACAGACTGGGATATTGAATTGTTCAGGTTTTGTTCATACCTATTATGGAGGGGGGATTTAGATTTAGGATTTCTGAACATATAGATGACATGAGTGACAACTAAAGGGTGAGGTATGAATGTGTGAAGCTGGTATGTATAATTAGTAGTCTGATTGATTGACCCAAGGGATATTTTACTTTGTGATCTAATTTTAGGCCTAGATTTTTAACACATTGTTTAGGAACAGGAGCTGCTCCCAATTGTGAGGGCCACCATTCATCAGACCAGCTAGCTGAGGCTTTCCCCATTAGCATGACCTCGGTTTTTCCAGGATTCAACCGGAGGCAGATCTGCCTCATCCAGCTAAAGATTACAAGCATTCTGCTGGAGAACCACCATTTCTCTGCTTCTATCTTTGGGCCAATAGTAAATATAACCTGAGTATCATCAGCATATGAAATTATCTCAAAACCTAGCTGTTCTACAATTTTTTCCAAAGGTGCCATATATATGTTAAATAATGTCGGGCTTAGGCAGGAGCCCTGGGGTACGCCCCTATGTAGACTAATTTTTTCTGACAGATATGGCCCTAGCATGATAGTTTGTGTTCTGTCTGACAAAGTTCTTCAATCACTTCAAGGCTGACCCTTGAATGCCACAGGAAGCTAGTCTCTCCGCGAGCACTAAATGTGAGATCGTATCAAAAGCCAAGGAGAGATTTAGAAGGATCAGTACTACCGATCCTCCAATGTCTATTTTCTGTCTGAGTGAGTCTGTTACAGCGAGCATGGCAGACTCTGTACTGAAGCCCGGTCGAAAACCGGATTGTGATGGATCCAGAATTTCGTTGGACTCCAGGTATAGACTTAGTTGCTTGTTAATTACACTTTCCAGCAGCTTGCCCAATAAGGGTTGCAAAGAAATAGGGCAGTAGTTGCTGAGTTCTCGGGATCCGCAGTTGGTTTCTTCAATATTGGACATACGAATGCTTCCTTCCATGTTATTGGAATGGTACCTGATTGTATTGAACAATTATTGATATTTAGAATTGCTGGCACGCAACGAGTGGCTAATAGGGCCATTGACTATGGAGGACAAAGATCTTGGGGTGAGCCAGATTTTGAGAAGGAGAGAGCATTGGAAACTTCCTCAAGCGTGGTTAACTCAAAACAATCTAAGGTGCTAGCTGCCATTTTTTCTAATCCCTCTGTTCTAGTAGAGGCTTCAAGGTCTTGAGAGGTGATCGATGAAAAGTTAGCATAAATATTAATTATCTTTTCTTGAAAATAGATTGCTAACGAATTACAAAAATCTTGTGTTTCCATAGGCAAATGTCTACAGACATGAAGAGATACGAAGTCTTTTACTATATTATAAAGGGCCTTTGGGACGTTACTGGCACGTTCAATTTGGTTAATAATAAATAGACGTCTGGCTGATTTTAAATTCAGATGACAGCTAGACAAGGATTGCTTAAACCGTAGTTTGTTTTGTGGGTCTTTACTAACTCGCCAAAGTCTCTCCAATCTCTTGCATTTGGATTTTTCAATCTTTAGCTCCGAAGTGCACCAGGGGGCTGATGGTGGACATTGGGGAGAATCCAAAACTGTCACAAAGGCGGTATTAAATTCTTCCAACATCGTAGGATCATCCTTATCCTTTTTTGGTGAAAATCCTCATTAAAGGCTTCTACAGAAAGATTTCGCCACGGTCTTGCGCCAATTGATTTTTCCCTGCACTTAAGTCTGAGCTCTTAGGGCATGGCTGTTGGATACAGAACCTAATCATTGAATGATCGGTCCAAGTCAGAGAGTCTGGGAGGTTACAGGTTAGATGATCAATATTAGAAAAGATTAGGTCTAGCGAGTGGCCAGCTGGATGAGTTGGGCCTGTAACTCTTTGGGTGAGTTCAATCATGTAGAGAGGAGTTTATTAACCTCAGGGTTCGTATGATTTTCACCATGAAAATTAAAATCCCCCAACAAAAGAAATGTATTTGAGGAGAGCACATGTATAGCAATTAGATCTATCAGTTGGTCGGTGAAATTGGTCTTAGGAGAGCTCTTCCGGAGAACCTTCCCTGCTCCCGGGACCGACGTTACAGAGCCTAACAGCAACCTAGGTCTGCTGCCGATGCCAGACACAATTCTGCCCTCCTCCTGCTGGGCCATGGCCGAGCAGGGGAAGGTAGTACAATAGGTTTCCTGTCACAGGCAGGTGGCTCCCCACACTGCAACAGCACCACCGGTCTGCCCGTGTCTCCCAGCTCACTGCTGTTGCCTCGGACACGAGTTCAAGGCCCTCCTCCACCCGCAGGCTACCACCTGTGCCTCATCCCTGGTGGCCAGTGGTAGGTTGCTTTGTGTAATTGTATTGCTTGTTGTATTGTTTATTTTGTTTACTTCTTTCCCCGTTACCTCTTGCGCTACTTCTGTGCCCTGTGCCCTTCTGCCTTCTCGCCGTTCCTCCTGTGTTTTCCCCGCCGCTGCGTCACCTGCGGCCCTGCCCCCTGCTCGCTACACTTCACCTTAGTGTATTTTGTATTGCATTTTGTTGGATTGTTAGTTGTTTTCCTTTCCATTCCTCCTTTTCCTCTTGTGCCCTTTCTGTGCCCTTTTTGCCTTCTGTACCCTCGCCGTTCCCCGTTTTCTCGCCGCTGTGCCCCCTGCGGCCCCAACCCCCTGCTCGCCAATTCATGCGCCCCCACCTCCCAGATGCTCCTCCCTCCCATCTTCCCTTCTTATGGCGGCTGCTGCACGGTGAGGAGAACGACCCTTGACCCTTTCACAGGCAGGTGGCTCCCCACACCGCAAAAGCACCACCTGTCTGCCCGTGTCTCCCAGCTCGCTGCAGCTGCCTTGGACACGAGTTCGGGCCCTCCTCCACCTGCAGGCTACCACCTGCGCCCCATCCCTGGTGACCAGTGGTAGGTTGCTTTGTGTAATTGTATCGCTTGTTGTATTGTTTATTTTGTTTGTTTCATTCCCCCTGTTGCCTCTTGCGCTACTTCGGTGCCCAGTGCCCTTCTGCCTTCTTGCCGTTCCTCCCCAGTTTTCCCCGCCGCTGCGCCCCTGCTCACCCGCTCACTCATTCGTCTGCCCCCACCACCCAGCTGCTCCTCCATTCTACCTCCCCTTCTTATGGCATTCGCGCCTGGACCGCACCCAGAGCCAGAACACCTGGCCCCCGCGAACGCCACGACGCCCGTCTCCGCAACTACTTTAGCTCCCTCCACGCACTCAACCCTGGACGATCATGCACCTGCTGCCTGGCTTCCCCGAAACGCACCCAAGGACCCTTTTCCTGCCGGAACTGCAGCTTCACCATCATCCGGCCTGCCAACCCTCCTACCAGGAAAGAACCCAATTACCTTAGATGCATTCATCTCAACACTCGCAACACTAGAAAGCATGTTAAGACTCACTTACCAGCCGGGATGAGATAAAAACTGTGGATCAATGTTTTGTCCACGGGGCAAAGTAACATAATTAGGAAAATCAGTTACATTAGGATTGCTATATAAGATACAGTGCCAAAGTTCATAATGCCATCTTTGATGTAATCTTTCCTAGTTTTTCAGTGCAGGGCAGTAGAAAAACAAATTTGCAGGAAGTTGCGCTGAGTGTGGCACTTCTTTACGATCGCATAGGGATTCTATAAGGACAGTATCCACTTGTCCTAGCTCAAACTTACATTTTGTTACAATCAGTCAGGGAACTTAGAGTCAAAGAACTTAAAGTATAAGTAAAAGATTCATATATTCATTTGAAATTTAAATGCTCCACGTTCGATTTCTGAACAACGAATAGATTAGTGTGGCTTCTCTCCGCTCTTCTGGTTAATGAAACACAGCAGAGAAGACCTACAACATAAACGGGATGCAGCTGGCAGCCGCAGCGTGTGCATGCAGTGTTCAAAGGCCTCGTGTAAGATGGCCGATCAGTTGAGTGGCGGTTTAGCTGCCGTTTGCTGAATGGTAAAAGTGGGATGATACGAAGTATGCATCTAAGACTACCCAAGGTTACAGTCCTGTTTCTCTATTACAAACTTACTTCAAATGTTTTGTTTGATTTAAGTTATTGCTGTAACTGTTCAAAACAAAGAGATTGATCTTGAGAACACAATTTGTCACAAGGGTAGGCTGAGAATTAAGAAAAACAACAAATCTCCTGGTTTTATAGATGCCATCTTGTTTTTTAGTGGATGTCACTGTCTGTGATGGTGAGACCGGGACTGTTCTTATCATGGAAATGCCACTGAGTGCGAGCTGCCCAGACCTTGAATAGAGAGTTCTCAACCACAATATTTTGGCAAAGAGGTGAAGCCACAAATAAATAAGTGAGGCTTGTGGCTGCCTAAATCAGTGAACACCTGTCTGCACTGATAGCTACTTGCAAAGGGACCGTGTCCTTCTCTCCACAAGTATCCCTCCTAAAAGGCCTACGATCTCGACCACCATTTCCAGTCCCAGTAGTAGTGGCACAGAAGCAGGAGACAGAGCAGTGTCTATCACAAAGCAGCCTAGTCACATCGTAGGAGATACAACGGCACCTATTGCCCAGGACTGACCCTCAGCACCATCCAGCCAACCGGAGTGGGCGCGGGGCACCCAGAACACAGTATCTTTTCAGTCTCTGCAATCTCAAGGTTTCAAAGTGGGGGATTGTACAGTTCCAATGATAGGTGGGAAGGGCTGGAAGCCATGCCCCCGGGGGACTAGAATAACTATTATCCTAGCTTGGGCTCTATTCATCTCCTACCAGAGTCCACAACGCTTGTTGTGGTGTTAGCAAGAGTACCATGCCTCAACCCCGGGACCAAGGAAAACTTTTACCAGCTGAACAATAAGGTGGTGCACTGGCTCAATTAAAACATTGCACCTGGGCTTAGGGTGGAAAACCAAATTCTCATGGTGCGCCAGACACAGTGGGTTGGTAGCGCCAAGAAATCCTGGCTGGGGGACTGCATTATCATCAATTTGAACAATCCAGTCATGGTAAACCGAATATTAAGCACGGTTGCCCAGTCTAACTACAGGTGTCGGAACTCAACAATCTTGACACTCCCGCTGGGATACTTCTACAGACCCAATTATTACCAACTACGGTCCCAGCTCGAGCGGCTCCAAGAGGTGAGTCACAGGGGTCGTGCAGAGAGGATTATAGTGGTAAGCACAGCAAATAGGTTTACTCCTCTGAGCTCATAGGAAGATTGCGATTGATGATGTGTGTGTCCCTCGGACCCTGTGGCACCCGTATCCCAGGGAAATGTATCACCCTCGGAACAGGTATCGAGTGTGAATGGAGGGTGTAAATTTCTTGGAATATCGCAGGGCTAGAGAGTAAGATTGAGAACACCGAATGGTTGGCCCTTGTTAAGAGTTTTGATGTGATATGCCTCCAGGAAACTTGGGCTGGAGACAATAATTAGCACCTGGATGGCTATAAAACACTCTTTGTTCCAGCTACCCCATCCAGGTCAGGGAGAGCCAAGAGGGGGCTTATCACATTTGTTTTTCTAGCTGTCCTTGGCTTCTCTGCTCCCTGTAGGAAGGAAAATGCTACTTACCAGTGTGCATCTGTTCGTGGCATGTAGAGCTACAGAGATTCACACTCTGTGCATAGATCGCCATATGGTGTGGGGCTCGGATGCTTGCACCTTGTTGTTGTCTTGGAAGAAGTCTTTTTAGTCACAAGATAGGTGACTTCTCCTTTGGACGATAGTGCGCATGGGCATCAACTCCATCCTCAGATTGTTTTTCGCCATGAAGGGAAATGATGGAGTTTGTAAGAAACAGAGATGTCCATGAGAATGTATCTAAGATAACACTGGAACAGATACAGGTTCCGTGGAGGTGGGGGAGCGTGTGAATCTCTGCAGCTATACATGCCAGGAACAGATGCATACTGGTAAGTAGCATTTTCCGTTCGAGGCATATGAGTTGCAGAATTCACACTCTGTGCATAGACTGTACAGCCGTGTCTCCCCTAGCGGTGGTTGCCTGTATCTGTTGCAGTGGTTTGAAAAAGTGTTTGCCTGCACATCTACACAATAGTGTTTGGTGAAGGTGTATGTAGTAGAACATGTTACAAATGTCTTCTAGGGGAATGTTCCCTAAGAATGCCATGGAAGCCCCTAGATGGCGTGTTGAGTGCGCTCTAGGGGGAATTGTTAACATGCATTTTGCTTTCTGATAGCATATTTAAATGCATTTTACTATCCACCTGGCAATTCCAGCATTGAAAATTGGGTTGCCTTTATGAGGTGGTGAGAAAGCCACAAACAGTTGTTTTGTTTTCCTAAAGGCTTTAGTCCTGTCTATGTAATAAAGTAAAGCTCTTTTGACATCAAGCGTGTGAAGACCTCTTTCTGCTACAGAATCAGGGTTTTGGAAAAATACTGGTAACTCTACTGATTGATTAGGATGGAATGGAGACATCACCTTTGGAAGAACTGTTGGGTTTGTTCTAAGAACCACTTTGTTGCAATGTATTTGTAAAAATGGTTCTTGTACGGTTAAAGCCGGAATCTCACTTACTCTCCTGAGAGAGGTGATTGCGACAAGGAAAGCTACTTTCCATGTAAGGAATTGTAATTTGTATTTGTGTAAAGGCTCAAACGGGGGACCCATGAGCCTAGTAAGAACATTGTTTAGGTTCCAGACTGGAGATGGTGGCAGTCTGGTTGGAATTATTCTTTTAAGGCCTTCCATGAAGGCTTTGATAGCAGGTACCCTAAACAATGACAAATGTTGCCTGTTTTGTAAGTAGGCTGCAAGAGCAGCTAGATGTAATCTGATTGATGAGTATGCAAGATTTCATCTTTGTAGATGTAGTAAATAGCAAATAATGTTCTGAATTGAAGCATCTAATGGGTCAATTTTGTTGTTATTGCAGTTAATGACAAATCTTTTCCATTTAGCTGCATAGCAAGGTCTAGCAGTGGGACGTTTAGCTTCTTTAATAATATTCATACAGTACGTGGAAGGTTCAGGTAACCGAACTCTAAGATTTCAGGAGCCAGATTGCTAGATTCAGTTGTGCTGGATCTGGGTGCCTTATCTCTCCATGGTTCTGCGTCAGCAGTTTTGGGGACAGATGTAGTTTTTGGTGTGGAACTATTGAGAGTTCCAGGAGTGTTGTGAAACATGGTTGCCGTGCCCATGTGGGAGCAACCAGGATCATCTTGAGAGACTGCTGTTTGAGCTTGCGTACTACTAGTGGGATGAGTGGGAGTTGCGGAAAAGCGTACGCAAATCTCCCTGACCAGTTCCTCCATATTGCATTGCCCTTGGACAACGGGTTTGGGAACCTGGCAGCGAAGGTGTGGCATTTTGCGTTTGAGTGTGTGGCGAACAGATCTATGTCTGGTTGGCCCCACATTTGGAAGAAAGGTTGAAGGACTTGTGGATGAAGTTCCCATTCGTGTATTTGTTGAGTCTGACGACTTAACAGATCCGCTATCTGATTGTTTACTCCTGGAAGATGTTCTTCCAGGAGATATATGTTTTGTGTAATGGCCCACCTCCATATACTTTGCGCTAGGTGCGACAGCTGCAAAGAATGTGTTCCTCCTTGCTTTTGTATGTAGTACATTGCTGTCATATTGTCCATCCGGACTAAGGCAGCCTTGTTGAGAAGATGTACTTGGAACTAGAAATATTGCCAGTGGTTCTAGGTGATTGATGTGGAGCGCTTTTTGTTGAGTGGTCCACTTGCCCTGAATTGTGTGATTTAGGAGATGGGCTCCCCAGCCGGTGAGTGATGCGTCTGTTGTTAGCACTATTTGTGAAACTGGCTCTAGGAACGGTTTTGTGTGTTCCACCACTGCAGAGAGCGATGTGTTTGGCTGTCTACCAACATCAGATCTGTAAGTTGTCCCTGAGCCTGATTCCACTGACATGCCAAACATGCTTGTAAAGGGTGCATCTGAAGTCTTGCGTGAGGTACGATGAAAATGCAAGAGGCCATCATCCCTATTAGCTGCATAAACACTTGTGCTTAGAGAGAGTGTTGAGGCTGAAACTTGGTGATGAGGGTTTGCATGCTGGCTATCCTGGCTGGATTGGGGTATGCTAGAGCTTTGCAAGTGTCTATTGTAGCTCCTAGATACTGATGTACGTAGGAGGGTTGAAGGTGTGACTTGGTGTAGTTTAGTGTGATCCCTAAGTCGTGTAATAGCTGGGTATTTGATAAGTGTGATGAACACACTGACGTATGACTTGGCTTTTAAGAGCCAGTCATCCAGGTATGGAAATGCGTGGATTTGCTGCCTTCTTAAGTGCGCTGCTACTACTGCAAGGCACTTTGTGAACACCCTGAGTGCTGTGGTCACCCCAAATGAATGGACCTTGAACTGATAATGCTGGCCATCCACTGTGAATCTTAGGTATTTCCTGTGAGGAGGGTGAATGGGAATTTGGAAGTAGGAGTCCTTGAGATCTGTGTGGCAAGGAAGTCGCCGCTTTGAAGCAGTGGAAGGATCTGCTGAAGAGTGATCATGTGAAAATGATCTGATTGAACGTAGAAATTGAGAGGTCTGAGGTCCAGTATTGGTCTTAGAGTCCCGTCTTTTTTGGGGATTAGGAAATACAGGGAGTAAACCCCTGTTCCTTGATGTTGTTTGGGAACTGGTTCTATTGCGTGCTTTTGAAGCAGTGAAAGAACTTCTTGTTTGAGGAGTGTTAGATTTCCCCGGACATTGGAGCCTGTTTGGGTGGTAAGTTGAGGGGAGTAGTAGAAAGTTCCAGGCAGTAACCATACTGGATAATATGTCTTACCCACTTGTCCATAGTGATGGAATTCCAGACAGGTAGGAGCTGTGATAGTCTCCCTCCGACCGGAGTGGAATGGGCTGGAGGGAAGTCACTGCTTACTAGCGGGGGAGGTGTGAGTGTTGTTGTTAGCTCGACCTCTCCCTTTGTTGTTACTTTCCCTGTATCCACCTCTAAAATATCCCCTACTGGGAGATGTTTGTGTGGTGTTTTTGTATGAAGCGGAAGCAGTGTCTGTACCAATGTTCTTGGATTATCCTCTGTAGAAGGAGCGGCGAAAGGAACCACGTGTGGATGGAGAGACTGTAATGCTCCCATGGATTTAGCAGTCTCCGTGTCCTTTTTAATTTTTTGGCATCTACAGCCGGTCCAAAAAGTTGTTGCTGATTGAACACCTGGTTGAGGATAGTTGTTTTTACCTCCAGTTTGAAGCCAGAAATGTGCAACCAAGCATGTTGTCTGAGTAACATGCTAGTGTTAAAGGCCCTAGTGGCGGTCTCTGCTGCATCAAGGGCACACTTTTTTTGTTATTTGTTTATTGGTTTTACTTAATGCACAATTGTCAATGAACAGGTTATACCACAATATAAGTATACAGTAGAAATCAATGGCCAGTTGAATTACGAGAGGACAACAAACCAAACTTCCGGTACCTCCTCTAACTTCTCTGCATTATATCAATCTCCAGAGGGGGGGCATAACAGCAATAAAGCAGATCCATTTGAAAATAATCAGTAGTGATCAAGGAACATAACATCAATACTCTTCGTATATAATTAATGACTTGGAATAACAGGTCACAGATACATTGCATCAACATAGGCAGTGACATAATTACATCTCATTAAATACATGTCTTCAAATTCCCAGCCCCTAGCACACATAGGAGGCGGACTGCTAGCTAACCCCATCGTACTGTAGTCAATCCGACTCACCAGCTGAAGTCGGAGCAGCCGCACTAGCCAGAGAATGTGCTCTGCTGTTGGACCATTGTATAAACGGCTCCCATATGTCTTTGGGCCGAGATGTTGGTGGCATAAGTTCCCAGTACCCGGGTGTGACCGTATGTGACATCCGATAACCATTCATCAAAAGTGGGTATCGTTTTCCTGCCCCACTTAAGTGCAATCTGCCTGCGCGCATATAGCAATAGGAGAGCATATAACTTGCGCCTACGGGGTAACGTGTGCTGTACCAGCCCTAGTAGAGCCAGGTGTGGTGATGCCTCATCACTACGTTGA
This sequence comes from Lissotriton helveticus, assembly GCF_964261635.1. Lineage (NCBI taxonomy): Eukaryota > Metazoa > Chordata > Amphibia > Caudata > Salamandridae > Lissotriton > Lissotriton helveticus. Next base: position 440,404,226 of record NC_136058.1, read on the forward strand.
ACTATCTGATTGATTGCCGAAAAAATGTCTGTCCAGTAATTTATTAGTGACGGGCAGTCCCATGCTATATGTAAGAAGGAAGCAGGTTCATACCCGCATCTCCAACATAGCTCATCCTCGCGCAACTTCATTTTGTGGAGACTAATAGAAGTTCTATAATACCGATGTAAGAATTTAAAATGTATAAGTCGTAGTTTGTAATTGGGGGATAAGTCCGATAATTGTTTGCAACAGTAGTCCCATTGCTCTTCTGTCAAGGGAGGATCCAATTCGGCGTTCCAGAGCTGCAAGGATTTGGGTTGAATAATTGGGGTCTGGTCCTGCATGGTGGTGTATAGCCTAGAGACTAGTTTCCGAGGGGAGGCCCTGGCCAAGATGTTATCTAATGTGTTTAGTGTCACATCGCGCGGCATGCAGCCTTCAATTTATGGTAGGTGAACCGCTCAGCAAATGTCAATGCCTGATTTTCTGTGTCTGCAGAGGGGGCCTAAAACTGCCCTCTGGATAAAGGTCGGCAAAGGTTAGCAGCTGCGTACCTCCTATCTCTACCACCCCACCTCCTTGCTCCAGACCCAGTATAGTGGGGTTATCGTGCAAGGGCATGGAGGGCGTGTACAATAGTGGGACATTAGCTCGCCGCTGGAGTTCACTCCAGACCCTTCGCAACATGTTAGCAGTGTTGATGTCCTGCCGGGGCCGTGGCCCCTTTTTGTAGAGTGCAACTTTCAAAGGAGTGGGCGCAACAGCGTCCATCTCAACCGTGACATGCGGCTGATAAGGGGTAGGGTATACCCAGAAGTGAAGGAATTGTGCTTGTGCACACAGTCCATAAAGTGGCATGTCAGGAGCTCCGAGGCCACCTTGCTTGAGTGGTAGCGTCAGGAGATCCTAGGATACTCTCGCCTGACTCCCAGCCCACACCAAAGACAGCAGCTGTGTTCTAAGGCTTTTATAAAAATTCTGCGTAAGAGGGAGCGGTACGTTAGCAAACAGATAAAGGAATTTCGGCAATATGACCATTTTTATCAATGCCACCCTCCCAGTAATGGATAGTGGCAGTTTAGACCATATAGCTACTTTCGTCTCCAACCAGTCCATGGCCCTCCCAAAGTTTAAATTCCATATGTTCTGCGGATCATGGCTTAGGCACACTCCCAAGTATTTTACTTCGTCTGCTTCCCAGCGCAGCGGATATTCCGAAACCACCTCAGGAGTACCATCTGTAAGCGGGAATATTACAGATTTCTTCCAGTTGATGGCAATACCAGAGATACCGCCAAAGTTAATGAATTCACGGAGCACAGGATCCAAGTTTTCGGATACATGGGGAACAATAGGCTGCTGGAGCTGAAGCCAATCCCCCGGGCCGTGTGGTGCTGCCAAATTCTGGTCGCAAGTGGTTCCATTGCGATAGCAAACAAAAGGGGGGAAAGGGGACAGCCCTGCCTTGTTCCCCTGCATCAAGGGCAGACTTGATTGATGCATTGGTTATTAATTTATTTGGATGAGATCATTGGCATTGGCCTTGGTCTTGTATTGATCTGGTAAATGTTGCAATAGGGTTTGTAGTTGGTCATTGTGAGCCCTATCATACCTAGCAAGTAATGCTTGTGTGTTGGCTATCCGCCAGTGATTAGCTGCTTGAGCAGCAACTCATTTGCCGGAAGCATCTAATAATTTATACTTCTTGTCCGGAGGTTGTGCCTCACCAGAGGTCTGAGAATTAGCCCGTTTTCTAGCATTAGGTACCACCAGGGAATCTTACGGGAGTTGACTTTTGATGTAGGCGGGATCATTGAGAGGAGGTTTATATTTTTTGTCAATTCTCAGATTAAGAATTCTAGCCCTAACAGGGTCTTTAAATATGTCAGGGGCATGTTTAATGACCCCTTTTAACATTGGCAGGGTTTGTACAGTCTTTAGTGACTGCTCAAAAGTGTCTGAATGCATTGAAACACCATGGTATGTAGCTGCCCTATTTACCAGCTTACTAAAACCAATATTGTCATCTGGGGGAGATGGCTTCGTGGGGTATGCCTGGGGATCAGGGAGGTCTGCAGGGTCGACCGGGTCATCATAATCGTCCCAGTCGTACTGTGGTACGTCTGTTGTTATCAGGGTCTGTAAAAGGGTCATTGTTGCCTCTCCCATCCCCTAAATCATCATCGACCTGTGGTAATGGTGAGTTTGGTGGAAGTATAGGACAGTGTGGAGGAGAGATAGGATTGGTAGGAAGAACAGGAGAAGAGGGTTGTATAGGTTAAGTAGCACCGTTTTTTTACTTAACAGGCACTACAGGAATGCCTGATTGTATCCAGTTTCCTCTTCTTGTGTGGAACAGTAGACACATGTCCGGTTTCGGGTCTATGTGGAGTGGTTTTTTATTTGGATTGATAGGATCCGGTCGAAAAAGTTCTTCCTCTTCGGTAGACGCTTTCGGTGCCGATCTTTTCGGGTCCAAGCGAGGTTTGGATTTCTGCTCCGGAGCCTTGGAAGGTATTTTTGGATCCTTCTGCTTTGATGTGGAGGCGGAAATCTTTTTCGGTTCCAAATGTGTTGATTTCGGATCAGATGCCTTTTCTTTCGGCGTAGGGGTGGTCGACTACAGATGAAAAAACAGATGAAAAAAATGAAAAAACGGGCTGAATGGCAAGTTAGATATAAAATAGAGATTTTCATTGCTGTTGTATTCGTGGCTTTTACAGAACGCGAGAACCACACTGGATTTCCGCTCTGAGACTGGCGTCCTGATTGACTACAACAGTGGGGCATGGAGCAAATTCCATATTAAAAGTACATTGTCGCCCCTCGTGTTTTAAATGTTCAATCATTCCGTTTGGGGCCAGATAGTGATTCATATTGTTTCTGTATTTGTGGCTTTTTACAGAACGCGAGAATTATTTTCGCACCGCTCGCGACTGACTTTACACCCATGTTAGGAGAAGAGGTTTCCATGCGAGCTTTTCAGTAATTATTGGCACGCTCAGCCCAAACATAAGTAAGATTTCAACTTGCCATTCAGCCTGTTTTTTCATTTTTTTCATCTGTTGTTTCACCTGTAGTCAAGCCCGGAGTTAAAACTCCCTTTTTCCTCCACAGCCACAGTTCCAAACCTCGAGCCCCAATACAACCCTGTCTCGCCGACAGCCCTAAACTACAGCTGGATTAAAACACTTTTCCCACACCCCTCCAATTCAATTGAGGTAATTTCTCGTTAAGGGGGGGTGGCTTGGACTGAGGCTTTTAGAACAGACCGACAAGCACGGACAGAGGGGCAGTTACTAAACCTTGTTTGTATAATCGTTGTCCACAGATGCACACGTCTTCTTTTTTGATCGACTGAAACCATATCTGAAATAAGGTAGGAGGCGTCTAGGCGTGGCCTGATGCTTTTTTCGTTTCTTTGAATTTGTACATAATCTTAAGGATCTCCCTTGTATCCTCCTCCAGGTTTCTTCTGGTCCTGATGAGAACCGGCGAAAGGGTCCGGTTAGAAACGCGTCAACCTTTTTTGTTGTGGCCTGCGTTTTAATATAGTTGCATTCTCCCAGAAATTTTCATTGTCAAAATATAATTAACATTTGTACAGGCAAAGGGATTTTGTTAAATTACTTTCAGGTCTGCCACACATCTTACGCTTAAATCCAAGTTAAGATTGCCCTTATTCATCCCGCAGGCCCTATATATATTTTTTATGTTATTCTCACTTTACGCTTTGGCACTATTTACCTTGGAGTATGTCTGTGTGTGTTTGTAGGCAAGTGTGAATTGTATCAGGTTTTGAGTCAGGTAACGAATGTGAAGGAGGGTGTTTATATTGGATTTCATTGTTCTGTCATTTGTGAGTCTACGTCGGTTCTTTCTTTTCACAATTAATGTCTTGTCACACATATCTAATATATTATCTTGGATGTTGTTCTTTTTGAAAATCTGAAAATAAAAAATAAATTTGACGGATTTATTCCATCGCAGGACTATAAATTGATGATTCTAGTCTGTTGACCAATTGTTTCAAGTTTATTCCTGGGCATTGTAGGTGCAGAGCTGCCATTAAGAATATATGGTGCTGGGAGCTTGTCATTACGAACTCCACAGCACCATAATGGCTACACTGAAGACTGGGAAGTTTGGTATCAAACTTCTCAGCACATTAAACCACACTGATGCCAATGTGGTATTTAATGTAAAATGCACAACAGAGGGCATCTTAGAGATGCCCCCTGAAACTCGACCAACTCCTAGTGACCTGACTGAGTGGCTACTTAGGCTGCCACCACCAGACATGTCTGTGGACCACTGCGTCGAGAGCTTGCTGCTCTCGGGGGCCTGAAAAAATGCACATCCTGGGAAGAGGTGCCAAGCTTCCTCCCCCAGGATAGGTAGGGTTCACGAAGGGGAAGCTTCAAAGGCATGCCACCTTTATGAGACTCTCCAGACCATTTGCCACATTTGGCAATGGGTCCCCAGTAGTTCTACACCCCACTTTGGGTGGGAGAACCAGCGGGAAAAACAAGTGCGGAAGAGAGGTGTGCCCACCTCTGCCAACTCCACCCCTAATGTGGAGGAGGCGAGGAGAAGCACAACCTTGAGTCCCCACCATCTTGAGGATGGGGGACCCAGCCAACCAGGGACAGGCTCCTGCCCCGCCCACTGGAGAGTGACAGAATAAGGGGTGTACCCACCCCAGGGAAGGGACCCATTGGTCAGTGCCCTTTACCTACCTGTAACGCCCCTAAATTTTGTATTTAGTGGCAGCCTGAACCTTCCTTCCTCAGATCCAGCAACAACAAGAAAAGAAGAGAAGAAGTATGAGAAGCCGTGCAAAGCTAACAAGAGGACGACGCCCACTGACTTGGCCCCAGCCCTACAGGCCTGTCTCCCCTTGCACCTGCTCCTGCGAAACCCCAGCCTTTCCAGCAGGCAGCACACTCACAAACCCCAGAGGACCTGCCTGCCTTCACTTTCAAGACTGTTTCTCCTGTGAACACCGGACGTGTTTAAACTGAAGCTTCTGGTGCCAGCCAGAAACCGAGAATCCAGCCCACTCCGCACCCGCCGCACCCGACCCGAGCTCGAGTGGAAAAACACCACAAGGAGGTCCCCCCGGCGATCCTAACCCGAGATCCGGTGACCCATGACTTGCCTCAACCTCCAGAAGACGTCTGTAGCCTCAATCCAGAGGACTCCCCCTACCGTGACCGGAGCGGGTAAGAAAATCTGACGTCCAAAGGCACCCCTACATCTGACGCCCCACGGCCTTGTGTGCCTAACCCAGAGGTGCCTAACCAACCTACAAGATCCCAACTTACCACTCGAAGTGGTGGTCACTCCTGGAAGATCCTCGTCCACAAGCCTGCAGTGTTTCTTTGTCCCGGAGAAACTCCATTGAAATCAACAGGGCACCCGACCTCAAAACAGCCCCTGCGCCCGGCCGCCCCAGTGCCGCTGATGGTGCACCTTTGGTTCCCAACTTGCCCTGAGCTAAACACTAGGAGCTTTGCTCTCACAATCCTGTGGCCTGCTTGCCAGGCGCCACCAAACGAAGCCCCCTATCCTCCATAGGATAACATTGGGCCTCAACACTCTGCACCCGGCCGTCCTAGTGCCGCTGAGGGTGCAACAACAGTCCATCACTGACCCTGGGAGACCCCCTGAGTCTAACCCCAGAACCTTAACTACCACAGTTGATTACTTACCTGAGAACCGTTAACCTGTTTTCTCTCCATAGGATAACATGGACACTTTTTCTCCAAAATGTTTCAAAGTGTGGAGTTTTGAAATCTAAAAATATTTTTTTAAATTGCACAAATAACCAACATGTGTTTACTTACCTGTTTCAAGGGAATGTCCCAGTGCTGAATCTAGGTATCCAAAGCGATACAAAAGGGGATGATGGATGGAGCATTTGAGCAAATCAAACACTCACCCCCAGTCAACTGAGCTGGGTTTAATCCATCACCGTCTTTAGCTCACTCCGCCACCCCGTTCAGACATGGCCATATGCAAATCAATATGACCCTGTGCCTCATGGGAACAGTCTTGATCTGTGTTCATACAAGTAAATGATTACCGCAAAGCATTTTTATGCTTACCTGTACCAGGCTTGCTTGGTTCTAGAAATAAAACAACAGTATATTTTTTTATACAAAAACAATTGGCCTAGAGTTCAGTTCTTGAGTGTGTGAATTCATTTTCTGACTGAGTGTGTACATCAAATGCTTAACACTGTCCTCTTATACTGCCTTAATGCTCGACCAACCTAACACTTTAGAGAGTACGGTTCTATCTAACTTTAACCTCTTCCTACCTCTGGAGACCCTTGGACTCTATACACACTATACCTCACTTTGGTGCAGTATACAGATCAAGTTTCTTACAATACCTCATTGTATGTCTCTCTCAATTTACATGTGATGTTGTTGCCTAGTGGAAGGAGCAAGCTGCTCTGGTAACTTTTTCAACGCTGGAGTTACACACCCGGATGAGGCCTATATAACTCTGCTGGGGTCTGTACTTCAGGATAGCTTTTTCAAAGGTCAGAGTTATCACTACTTTTTTTTAACAGGGGATTTTAACACTCATGTGTAGGGACATCAGGCAAGGAGGAGTGGAAGATATGGGCTGTGCATGACAAGCAGGCTTACACATTGAACATACTCCCAAGGGTATTGAGCTTAACTCCATCTTGCTTGAATTTGATCTAACATCTGTAATGAATAAGCTGCCTCCGGGGAAAACAGACATTACTCCAACCTTTATTGGGAGAGGATCTGAGACCTTTATTGATTTCACCTTTGTATTTACCCCCTTTTACTATCTGGTTACCGATTTTTCTGTACAGGCGAGTGAATGTAGTGACCACAACCCAATTTGTGTCTTAACAGGCTGGACCCGAACACTCGGACACACCAAGGTGGGCGGGGGGCTGGTGTCCCCCTTAAAGCGGTGGAAGCGGGAAGGAGCGTAACATGAGGGTGTATTGTCCCAGAGCTACTCCACGAGTCCCTTTTAACTCTGTGTCGCAGCGAGTTTGCCACCTGTCTCGACGATGAGGCAAGTGCTCCAGACATCATGGGTGCATTTGGATCCATGTCTACTATCATAGTTACTATAGGCCCCGGTTGGGGGCAGTAAGCAACCAGGTCCACGATTGTTTGACTCACGTGCTCCCACGCTTCCAGGAACCTGAGACAGGCCTTGGGTGTTAAGCCAAGACCGGGTGGCGGTCAAAGGCCTTCGAAGAGCATATAAGGCTGCTCTAGCAACTCGCAAGTCTGCCCTGAAGGAGGAGGCCTGGATCGATTTAGTGGAGGCTAGTACACTGCGTAATAGCTCAAAGTTCTGGGGCATTCTTAACAGCCCATTTCTATCTGGAAATAATGCTAATTTACTAGATGCCCATATCACAGAGGACGATTGGATACATCATTTCAAGGGTGTCTTCCAGTCGGATACCCCTTCAATTGAGGGGCAGGAAAGGGTGGAAGGCAAGTCAGAACTTATTTTCACTTCACCATGAAAGAGGTGAGTGCCGGTATTCTGGGTCTTTCTAAAAACAAGGCCCCCGCGCCAGATGGAATCCCGCCAGATCTCTACATTGCCCACATAGAAACCTGGGTGCCTGTCCTCACAGCTGTTATCAATGCTGCAGTCCAGGTTGGCCGCCCAGATTCTTCGGCTTTATCAATTATAGTCTCGGTATTTAAAAAGGGAGATCGGTACAGTACCTATTGTTATAGGCTCATTTCTCTTCTGGACTCTGTGGTAAAGGTGGTGGCCCGCATGGTACTTGACACACTTGTATCTTGGGTTGATGAAAACAACTTTTTATCCGATATCCAAAACGGCTTTCTTTCAGGTCGTTCCACTGTGGGACAGTGTTTAAACCTGTACATGGTTCTGAACAAATACACTGTGGCTCGTTACAGCCCTATATACCTAGCCTTCAAGGACCAGAAAGATTTTGCAGCCGTTTTTAACTTTGCCAGCAGAGTGGGAGGGAAGCCAACAGGGCCTCTTTTGAAGATATATGAAGTTAACTATATTTCAAAGGTTAGTTATGAGAGTGAGATATTGGGCCACATTGGGGTAGGGGCAGTGCAAAGTGCTGAAAACTCTTTCCTGTGATGGGCCTTTCAGTCCCACAAAGCACCCCGTATTATGTCGTGCACGAAGAGTTGGGGATGCCTTTCTTCTCAGATGTACTGGCTTTCCGTCCCCTGGCTTTGTGGCTTAATATTTGGGCTAGCCAAGACACTTCACAAAGACGTCCTATGGGAATGCCTTTCACTTGACCATGTCTCGCGCATCTGATGGCTCCAGTATATAAGAGTTAGCCTCTCCAGGGTAGGTAGGAACTATTCGCTAACCCTGAGCGCCGATGTAAGAGGGACCTTTCTCTGGTCAAAGAGTGTTTTTTAAGAATGAGCCACTGTGATAGAGAGGGAAATGAGCTGTGTTAGCCTAGTGTGCGTATGTACATTGTGTTAAAAACTGCACCAACCACCGAACCTTATCTTCTAGGGCTTAAAAGCATCCATGATCATTTTCTAGTGACCCGGTTTCAGCACAACCTCTTCCATTACCTCTTGGCACACCCTCGCGGCTCCCACAGAGGCCAGTGCCTCATGCCCTGTGGCTGCAACAGTGAGTCTCCTCAGGACATGATGCACTTTATAATGTTTTGTAGTTTTTATGCTGTTCCTAGAAAGTTATTTATTATTCCCATTCTCAAAAAAGTGGGTTTTAGCTTGGTCAGACTCAGTGTGCTATATTGGTCATGTAATTATTTAGTTGGGAAGGCATATACGCAATCAGGGGCTGGTGGGGTGGGGGGTTGTTTGCTGGTATAAAAGTCTACGGCATTATTGTAAATTCATTAATGTGTGCTGCAGTCTCCAGGTTACAGAGCTACGCGATATATGTGACCTGTGACAAATAAAATCTGTTTTAAAAAAAAGAAAAAAACTGGGTTTTAGGAGGATGAGACCAGCTCTTATCTTTTTACAACTCCTCTCTAATGACACTGTTTTGCACACGCTTTACTTTTTACGGTCAAGCTGCAATTAACTTCTGTATTGTAATTCATTAATTTTTATCTTGTGTTTTGATTAACTTGGACATATTATATTTGTCAATCTGTAACTTGGAAGATGTTTTATCATTTTATGTATGACTTTTATGGTTATCTTTTATAAAACCGAATAAAGTTTGTTGATAATAATCACTAGGGGATTCATTTACAGGGTAGCATGGTATCCCTCACAATAACTCAAGAAATCATAGTCCACACAATGTACATGCTTTGTTCCCCCTACTTCCAGCCTTACATATACCCCTAATCACCTGCCCAATCCTCTCCCTGCTGATGCCAATGTGGTCCTCCATCATCCCACAGACCATATTTTTGGCCCCTTTGAAAGTGCCCATACAATAAAAATGCTGCAGTTGTAAATACATATCAACTACCATTTGTTTTGTTTGAAACATTTTATTGAATAATGAAACCTAATAAACATAAGCTGATTATTACAACAAAACAAAACATCAGTTGCCATACACATAAGAGACAAAATTTGTACATAAAAATCAACATACTGTAACACAGCAAAGTTATGTAGAGCACAATTCTTAATTTCAGGCAATCTTTAAAGTTCAACAATAGAAACGTTCATAAAGAACAGAAAAGGAAAGAAAGAAGGTAGGATACAGTGATTTCATTAATGTAATACGTCCTACATATAGAAAAATAAATCTACATATTTTCCTTAAGCAATACAGTCTGCACACTAAAATACTAAGAGAAATGTATTGAACAATGAACATTTCATGTGAAATTTGAATTCAATTTGAATATTTTAACCTCCTCAGCATTATTTGACTCATGATTACAACCTGAATACTTCCTGGAAAGGAACCGCCTCATGGGGTTCAAAATCACATCTTTTCCAACAATAGGATTCAAATGATAAACTTGAATTTCAATTAAATTTATTGATTTAGGCCATTTTGGAGATCAGCAATTTTAAATATATACAACATCCATACACTTTTGTAAAATTGTCACCTAAACTTGAATTCAATCCACCTTTTGATTAAACACTTCCCATTCCAGCAAGCATTACAGGACCACTTGTTGTTATCTTCCCAATTAGTGATAATGTTTCGGCTGGCAACAGCAATAAATATGTTTAGAATTTTACCTCCGAAAGGAAAAACATGCCATTTCTGAATCATGGTGCACAATAAAATGTAGGAACAGAAGGGCATTTTTAGGTATAGCATTCATTAAGGTTTGACCAGGCTTGAAACTAGAGTTCCTGAACTTTTGGACATTTAAATGTCATATTTTAAAAGAGTTCAAACAGACCCAGCAAGAGCTCCACGAAAAATTGAAGATGAGTGAATTGTACTTAGAGAAAATGTGCTGATTAGTAATCTATTGATGTAAAATACAGTGGTCAGGCAATGTTTGTGGATCTAATCTATTCAGATTTTAACTCCATAGTTTGTTCAATAAAGTGACTAGGCATAATACTTGAAGGTCCATCTCTCAGATCAGTTCTATTACAGTTTTATTTGCAATAACACTAAAAGAGATCAATGGAAAATAGATTTTAAAAGCCATGGGTAGAATTGATCCTTGGTCTAAATCTAGATTATTGTCTGCAATAGAAACCAGTACAAATAGATCAAATCTAAAAGGATTGAATATGTTTATTATAGTGGTTTAGAGTAAACCCAGAAGACACACATTGGTCCTTAAACTCAGAAAATGTATCTAAAGATCATGATTACATCCAATTTATGTCCAGAGACCGATTTAGATGCTTTCCTGTTTAAGTGACAACATTTGCGAATATACTTAACAAAACATTAAAGCTGGATGTCAGAAATTCTGTCTTTAAGTATTGTGTAAGAGTTATGTGTGATGATTTTTATTTGATCTGAAGCAACACTATCACAAAATAGGTATGTGCACAGGTTATCATTCAACTAACATTATTAGCAAACTTAATTTGGATGGAATTGAGAAAAATTGCCTCATGTACCAAGGGTTTTATTGTTCAAAAATCCACTGGTTCGGTAATTCACGGAGTTTGCAAATGCTAAACCCCCCTTTTTGAAATGTACTAAGCCCATTTAACAATTCAGAATTTGGAAGGGGAATGTTAATAGTGTCCCTTCTGAATATGTAATACATCCTTAAGGTATGTATTAAGCTTTGAAACCATATGTGGGCTGAAAAACAGTAACAGGATGTAGTAACCCAAGAGGACATTTGTGAATCTGAAAGTAAAATGGGGTGCATTAAAAATGCCTTTATTTAAAAGCAATCGCAGACACAGTAGTGTGCTGACTCCACAAGCAACCACTTTTACCAAATGGATTATTAATACATGAACCTCAGTATTTCCTATATTGCTGAAATTTAGTCTCTAATATTTTTGTCATCTGGTGTAAATATTTGTTTCTGTTATTTTATTTCCCATTTCAATATTGTCATGAAATGTACCTAATCTTTTTGTCAAACATATTGAAATATTTTTATCACAATTTTTGGGGCATTCTAAAAAATGTTTTCACACTCTAACTTAAAGCTTCCTAAGAACAATACTGACGCCAGTTCCAGGTTTCTCCTAGATCATTTAGCTTTCTCACTAAACCAAGCACAATATTGATTTGAGAGAAGTGGTTATTGTAGTCATATGCACTGGGGTTCGTTTTAAAAAAACAAATATTGACCTTCCTTTATCTTTAGAAATAATACTTGCAAACATTTATATTAAATAATTTCAGATAATTTACTGATAAAGATATCAGATAAAGATCCCCTAATTTCTTATACCTTGTGGTATAAAAAATTTGCTAGAATTAACAGACTTTTCTTCTAGATAAATCCAGGTTTGAGAAGGTTTAATTGCAATTATCAAATTTCCGTTACGAGTATTTTTCCTACATTGATCACAACATTTCAAGCAATGGTCTGTGCTTAAACGTACAATGAAGGGGTAAAATGTATTTCTACCACAATCAAGAAACCCTTGGGTCTATGAGGATTACTGTTGCAAATTAAGACCTAGCTAAAATGGAATATCCCTTTAAAAGGAGGATTTCCCTCACCCACCATAGTTACCATGCTTCCTCATTCGGAATCTCCTCGCACAGTTATACCTAGTCACGGTACGGGGTACAAGCCCCTCACTGAGAGGGAGGAGTTCAGGCATGTTTTGTTATAGAGAAAGGTATACTAAATACCACAATAATGAGCTCAGGGTAGTGAGGGCAGCAGAATGAAAGTTAAAACTTGGTTAAGGGTATATGGTTTCCATTATTTGTACTCCCTTGGGCCACGATTAAAAACAGGGCACTGTGGTAGAAAAATATATGCACTGTTAGTGTTAATAGGAGGTCAACATGTTTCAGCTTATTAACCCTTCAAAGAAGTGTTTGCGGCTTTCTTCAGGATGTAATCAAAAGTGCTGCTGCTCATTGTACTCAATCAATAACAAGCATTGGCATAGCCAATAGGTCTCGCCTATGGGACCTTATAAGTGTTTAGCAATGCAGATCCAGTAACAATGTGAAATAATTTCTATTAAAAAAAAGAAGACGGAGGAGGAGCTTCGTACGCAACCAAGATGGCCGCGTGAGCACAGGGCTCCCGAGACCCTCGCAACCTTCCGTACCTATCCTGATAATTATCCTGACTTCGTTGATGGGCTATTGAAGACGAACCACACCTGAGGCGAGAACCGTTGTCCAAATTTGAATCGGACTTCAGGGACCGAAATAACGACGATCTGAAGATTGCGGCCTGCCCCTCGGAGTTACCCGGGGCTCGAGTTGGCATGGTGCCCAGGCAGAAGTTGAACAACAACGGCCTGAGGGGGTACGGACTGTCGTGCTGATTTGGACTTTCACTTTCGATTTTGAGGCTCCAGTCTGATCCTGGCTGAGAGCGTTCCCTGCGGGCAGAGGGCTATCGGACTGCACGACGATCAAGGGTGCTGTCCTGAGTGCGTGTACTGTGACTGGACGGGCCTATGCCCTCTGGTTGCCACTGATAGTTTGGTTGCGGTTCCGAGTGCTGCCATCTTCTCTCGTTGTCTATTGCTTCTGGTGATCTCCTTGTCCGCGATGGCGGCCAGGCCTGATGGGGACAAGCAGAAGTCCAAGACCACTCGGCGAGGTGGTTATACTCAAGCAAATAACATGGACCGATGTGCCCAATCTAAAGCATCCCCCAGTGGACCGGGTAGGTCACTGGAAGAAACTAGGGATGGTCCGACCTCCTCGACGGAATTGACTTTGCAGGATGTCATGGGCGCCATTGACGGAATGAAAGCCTCCATCGGCCAACAATTTGAGGCTCTTGCCCACAAGCTGGACACTGTTTCGATCAATGTCAATTTGATCCGAGCAGATTTATCAAAAACGAATGAGAAGGTCGAATCTTTAGATCTGAAGACCTCCAGCCTGACGGGTGATGTGTCTGACTTGCAGACACCTCCAACGATCTTTTTGCTCGCCGGTTGGAGGACTTTGAAAGTAGGGCCCGGCGTAACAATGTACGCATTATTGGGGTCTCGGAGAAGTCGGAGGATCTGGCGGCTGATCTTTTTGTCGAGGATCTTATAATCAATCTCCTCGCACCTAAAGGACTGAGCAAGTTCGTTGCGGTTGAACGTGCCCACAGAGTACCGGGTGGTAAACCGAATTTGGGTGCCCCGCCGCGGCCTATCATCGCCAGAATTTTTAACTTTAGGGATAGAGACGCTATCCTGCAAGCTTCGCGGGTGGGTGGACCTATGAAATACGAGAACACAACTGTAAGTTTCTACCCGGACTTTACACAGGCGGTTCAAAAGCAAAGACTGGGATTTCTGGATGTTAAGCTGCGACAGAGAGGTGGGGCTGAAGTACGCAAAGCTTTTTCCAGCTAAGCTGCGCATTGAATTCGAGGAACAGACATATTTCTTTGATCATCCAGAGGTGGTGGGAGACTGGCTCGACACTTTGCCTCATCAACATGGTCAGGAGGAACAATCTGAAGGAGCGGAGGGCGGTCCGACGGAGCAGGAATAGGAGCATGGTTTCCGGTTTCTGAACTTTCCTGATAGCCTCAGACTGTGGTTCGATGACTTTTGTTGTGTGATTTGATGTGTCATACCCGGGGGTGGCGGGGCGATTGGTGGGACTCTTTCCTCCTCTGGGTTTCTTTTTGTAGATTAGTTTGATGCTAAGGCGACAGGCACACTGCAAGTTGGGGTGGCTATTTAGTCTTACGCAGGGGTACAGGGTGGGAGAGTTTGTAACGGGTCTTTGGTTCGGGGACGGGGGGGTGTTTGTTTGGGTGTGTTTGGGTTTCGTACAAGGCAACGTTTTGTCCTATCATTTGATCTGGATGCTGAGCTCTGAGGGGGGTTGGATTTGCTTTCACTTTCGGGATGGGGGTAGGGGATTGAGACTAATGAGTTGGAATGTGAATGGGTTGGGGGACAGGATAAAACGTGGGGTTGTGTTACAACTGTTGAAATGGCTTTCCCCATATGTGGTATTATTGTAGGAAACACATTTGATCGGTAACACTTGTCATGCCATGAACCGGAGAGGGTATCGTCTGGTCGCCCACGCAGTGTTCTCCTCTGGATCCAGAGGGGTGGGTATCCTTGTTAGGAGTTCTCTCCCTTTGAAAATTGATGCAACGGTCCTGGATGATAGGGGGCGCTACGTCGGTCTCACTGGACGGTGGGAGGGTAGAACTATATCCTTGATCTCGGTTTATGTTCCCCCGGGTTTGCAGTCGACTTCTTTTGCGGACTTGGGGCGGGTAGTACTGGGACTTCCCGAAGGGACTCTGGTCATGGGCGGAGATTTTAACTCAGTTGTCTCTGGCAGGGAAGATCGACAACCGCCCAGGGACCTCACGGGGTCACAGAATTGGCTTAGCAACTTTATAGATACACTGGGCTTGGTGGACTGTTGGAGATTGATGCACCCTACCCAGAACCAATACACTTTCCACTCGGGTGCACACGGTGGCCTTTCTAGAATTGAGTATGTCTTGATGCGAGCTGCACAGACCCCCTCCGTTACTGAGGTTTGACATTTGGCTCGGGGAATATCCGATCACTCTCCGCTGTGGCTTCAGATGGAGTTGCGTGTAGGTGCGGAGGGACGAGTAGCTCTGATTAATCCATGGTATTTCCGTAACCCTAAGACCCGCGCTGCATTGATCAAATCTCTTGACCAGTATTTTGTTGAGAATGAGGGATCGGTGTCTTCGGCGGTGTCGCTCTGGGAAGCTTTTAAGACGGTCATTCGAGGTCAGGCGTTGTCATTGATTGTTGGCGCTAAGAAGAATAAGAATGAGGACGTAGTTAGCCTAGAGGCAGAGATTGCTGACCTGGAACGTGATCTGGAACTGGGTGTCACCCGTGTGAAGATGCATGTTTTGAGTCTTAAGCAACTAGAATATAAGGCTTTGGTGACGGATGCTGCAAAGGTAAAGAGCAGGGAGCAGCAGGGCCGACTGTATGATGTTGGGGATAAAGCTGGTAAACTGATAGCATGGTTGGACAAGAAAGAGAGGGCGAGTCGTGTGGTTCCCGTGATTGAGAGAGTGAATGGGATGCGTGTGACTGACCCCGAGGAGATAGTCCAGAGTTTTGCGGAGCATTTCCAGGACGGATAGGGTCACCTGTGCCAGTGTCGCCATGGTGACACCAGCATTTGTGGACCCTGGACAGATTGTACTAGTGATAATTACCTAGTGACCAACGCTAGCAATGTCACTACTACACATAGTGTGGCTGTTGTTAATTTCTCCTGGGGAGGGGTAACTGGCCTAAAAAGGGTTGTGGTAAGTGCAGACCTCCCAGTTGAATGTTTTTTGGGCAATGACCTAGAATCCTCACTATGGTCAGAAGTGGAGTACAGGACTCATGCTGAGATGTTAGGGATTTCATCACATGTCCTTGCTGTGACCAGGTCACAGGCCAAGAAGTGCCTCACTGAACCTCAGGTCTTGGATCCTGGAACAATGGACCAAGCACCTACCAAGAGTAAGAGCAGTAGGGTTAAGGCAGTGTCTTCCCTCCTACCTACAAGTGATGATCAGCCTTCACAGGAAGCTGATTGTGAGACCCCTGAAGGAACTGTCCCAGAAGAGCTTGAACCTGACCAGGTTGAGTTTCTTGGGACAGGGGGACCTTCAAGGGCAGACTTGAGGCAGGCACAGTTAGACTGCCCCTCTCTTGAACCCCTCAGACAGCAAGCTGCTGCTGAGGCTGCTGGGAATGCTCAAGGTACCCATAAAGTATATTGGGATGATTGGCTCCTTTATTCAGAGGGTAGAGACCCCAAGCCTGGTCCAACCAGGAGGTTGGTCATACCTCTGCAATTTAGGGGCTTCCTTCTAACCTTGGCCCATGATATTCCCTTAGCAGGACACCTGGGCCAGAACAAGACTTGGGACAGGCTTGTCCCTCACTTTCACTGGCCCCACATGTCTGAAGATACAAAGGAGTTTTGTCGCTCCTGTGTAACCTGCCAAGTCAGTGGCAAAGCAGGTGGCACAACAAAGGCCCCCCTAATACCACTAGCTGTGGTGGGGGTACCCTTTGAAAGAGTGGGTATTGATATTGTTGGACCAATGGATCCACCCACAGCATCTGGGCACAGATTTATACTGGTGGTAGTGGATCATGCCACCAGGTATCCAGAGGCAATTCCCCTGAGGACCACAACAGCACCTGTTGTGGCAAGGGCCCTCCTGAGAGTATTTTCAAGAGTGGGCTTTCCAAAGGAGGTAGTATCTGACAGGGATGCAAACTTCATGTCAGGATACTTGACTGCAATGTGGAAGGAGTGTGGTGTTAACTACGAGTTCACCACTCCCTATCATCCACAATGTAATGGCCTTGTTGAAAGATTTAACAAGACCATGAAGGGTATGATCAAAGGGTTACCTGAAAAGCTTAGGCGAAGATGGGACATCCTTCTACCCTGCCTTCTGTTTGCTTACAGAGAGGTTCCACAGAAGGGGGTTGGCTACAGCCCTTTTGAGCTTCTGTTTGGGAATCCTGTAAGGGGACCCCTATGTCTGGTGAAGGAAAGATGGGAGTTACCTCTCAAACAACCTAAACAAGATATAGTCGACTATGTACTAGGTCTCCGCTCTAGGATGGCTGAGTACATGAAGAAGGCCACTAAAAACCTTGAGGCTAGCCAGGAACTCCAAAAAGCCTGGCATGACCAAAAGGCTGTCTTGATTGAAAATCAGCGAGGACAGAAAGTGTGGGTGTTGGAGCCAGTGGCCCCAGCAGCACTCCAAGACAAATGGTCTGGACCCCACACAATTGTTGAAAAGAAGGGAGAGGTTACCTACTTGGTGGACCTAGGCACTCCCAGGAGCCCCCACAGGGAGCTCCATGTCAACAGACTAAAGGCATATGTCGACAGGGCAGACATGGGCTTGCTCATGGCTACAGATGAGGGGCAGGAGGAAGAGAGTGACCCTCTCCCAGACCTGTTGTCTCAGAACCCTGAAGATGCTTCAGTTGATGGTGTGGCCTTAGGTGGCGTGGCAGCCTCACTGACCACCAGCAAAATGACCGCAGACAAGTCTTACAGTCATTCAGACATATGTTCTCATTGACACCCAGTCAGACTAACTGGTGTACCCATGTGGTGCACACTGGTGACAGTCTTCCTGTGAAAAGCAAGATTTACAGGCAACCTGACCATGTCAGGGACTGCATAAAGACTGAGGTGCAGAAAATGCTGGAGTTAGGTGTCATTGAGCCTTCAGAGAGCCCCTGGACTAGCCCAGTGGTTCTGGTCCCCAAACCTCACACACAAGATGGGAAGAGAGAGATGAGGTTCTGTGTTACAGAGGACTCAATGCTGTCACCAGGACAGATGCACAGCCAATTCCAAGGGCAGATGAGCTCATTGATAGACTGGCTTCTGCCACGTTTTTGAGCACGTTTGACTTGACAGCTGGCTACTGGCAAATCAGATTAGCTGAGGAGTCTAAGGCCAAAACAGCATTCTCAACCCCAGGAGGACATTACCAATTTGTGGTGATGCCCTTTAGTCTGAAGAATGCACCTGCCACTTTTCAAAGGTTGGTGAACCAAGTCCTTACTGGGTTGGATGACTTTTGTGCAGCATATCTAGATGATATTGCCGTCTTTAGCTCCACCTGGGAGGATCACCTGATCCACCTGAAGAAAGTACTAGAGGCTCTGCAAAAGGCAGGCCTCACTATCAAGGCTACTAAGTGCCAGATAGGGCAGAGTAAAGTTGTATACCTGGGCCACCTTGTAGGTGGAGGACAGGTTTAACCACTGGAGAGTAAGATCCAGACCATTCAGGACTGGGCTACTCCAACTACCCAGACTCAGTTCAGAGCTTTCTTGGACCTGACTTGGTACTACAGAAAGTTTCTTAAGAATTATGGGTCCATTGTGACTTCTCTTAATGACCTCACTTCCAAGAAAATGCCCAAGAAGGTTCAGTGGACAGTTAGCTGTCAAAAGGCATTCGATGACCCGAAGAAGGCCATGTGCTCTGCACCTATCTTAAAGAGTCCTGACTACTCCACAATGTTCATTGTCCAAACAGATGCTTCTGAGTTGGGAGTGGGAGCTATGCTTTCACAACTTAATGTAGATGGTCAAGACCAGGCCATTGCTTGTATTAGCAGAAGGCTGACCCCTAGAGAGAAACGTTGGTCAGCCATTGAGAGGGAGGCCTTTGCTGTGGTGTGGGCCCTGAAGAAGTTGAGACCATACTTATTTGGGACTCACTTCAAGATTCAGACCGACCATAAGCCCCTCTTGTGGCTAAATCAGATGAAGGGTGAAAACCCCAAACTGCTCAGGTGGTCCATTTCCCTACAGGGGATGGACTTTACAGTGGAGCACCGCCCAGGGACTGACCATGGTAATGCAGATGGTCTCTCCAAGTACTTCTACTTAGAACAAGATGACACAACTGGTCAAGGTTAGTCTAGTGTCCCTGTGTTTGGGGGGAGGTTGTGTAGGAGAGTATGGTCTGCTATCCTATGGTCACCCCAATTTTTTGCTTTTTGCTTCACTGGTTTTTGACTTAATGTGGGTGTGGGCCTGCCAATTAGACCCACAGCCTGCTGTTCTCTCTCTAAATGTATGCCAATGCACTTTAGGTGCATTACCAATTGGAACATGGATCACCTTGTGAGCCCCTGTACAGTGTACCCTAGGTACCCAGGGCATAGGTGCATCCAAGGCCTACCAGGGGCTGCAGCACGTATTGTGCCACCCCTGGCCTGGCCTTACTATTTGACACAACTGGCTGACCACTAAACTGGTGCAAGGTGGTGTAATCACCCTTTGCTTTAGGTATAGTATCTCTATATCTAACATACAAAGGACACACAGTAACCTATAAGTCACTCCTATGGCAGGCCTTACCAATCCTGGAGGCAGAGTGCTTTGTTATGTGTGAGATGGTGCTCTAGCATGAGCTGAGGCTGTCTGCAGCTTTCGGAACCATGTCCTTTAGCTGTTTCCTGATAGCGTCATACCATATACTCTTAAGTGCATTATGAACCTCGCGGTTAAATGCTAACTCTGGTTTGACATTATCAAAACATGTCGAGTAAGGTGTCATACGAATTGGAATACTACCCCCTCGCCAATTCTGGCAACGGGGGTAGCATTTCACCCTTCTAGAGGGACACGACATGTACAGAACCTGAACCCGGTTAAAGTTAAACAGAGCCTCAGCATCACAAAATGGATGCTGCCACCACAGACACAAGTCTGACCTCCTGCTGCTGGGAGTCCTTCCAGCGAGGAAGGCTTGGACAAAGCGTTTCCTGCCTTGGGAGGTGCTAGCACCACCCCAGACAGGATTTTGTGTAGTGGGTTAGGGAGGGCTGAATAGTATCAGACATGCCCGGGGCACACAAGATGTCCCCGTGCATATGCCAGTTCAAACCGGTGCTGGGGCACTCCAGCCCCAGCTCTGGCGCGAAAATGGACAAGGAAAAGGGGGTGTAACCACCCCCCTTCCTGGTCCCACCCATAGGAGGGACCTAGTAGGTAATCCAGCCCCTTGATTTGGTTTAAAGGTAGGAGCTGTGTCCCAAGACTTTAGATTATCCTGAACTACGCTTGAAGAAGAAGAAACTCTGGACCTTCGACATTCTGCTGCTCAGAAGACTGAAGAATCTCCCTTGTGGCCAAGGAGTGACCACCCTGTGAACACAGGCACCATCCAGCGATCAACGACTTGCTTTGCCGCTGCCTCCCGCCAGAGCCAGAGCCCGACAAGAACCAGACTCTCAGACATCTACCAGC
The DNA here is from genome assembly GCF_964261635.1 of Lissotriton helveticus. Taxonomy (NCBI): domain Eukaryota; kingdom Metazoa; phylum Chordata; class Amphibia; order Caudata; family Salamandridae; genus Lissotriton; species Lissotriton helveticus. The sequence goes on from NC_136058.1 coordinate 440,424,580, forward strand.
CCGATCCACAGTCCCTGCAAAGCTGAGACGAGTGGAGGCGACCTGAGACGTGGGACCGGACCTCTTGGAAAGTCCACGAGAAGCTGACTGCGCAGCACCTGAGGCACCCTCACCGCTGTGCTTGGGGTCTTGAGAAGCCCCACCACTGAGCTACATTTGCACCAAGGACCAGCCCGCCATCTCTCACGAGATCTGTTTGGGGCCCTTTTGCTTTGTTACACTCAACGCGCCTTCCCGGTTCTTAGCCAGCTGGCTAGTGGCCATTTTGGAGACCAAACGACAACTTTCCACCATTGGTCTGGTTGCTCCAGACTGGCCCTTGCTGCTCCTAAAAGCAGCAACCCCTCTGACCTTGCTGGTCTGAGAGAAAAGCCTTCTTTGTTTCCTGTGTGGCTTGCATTAGCCAAGGCCTGTTTGCTCCGATCAAGAAGCCGACACCGCCATCAACTAGAGCCTTCGTGGGACAGCTCGTCAGTGACTCCTGGCCGTCGTCATCGTCGCCTGGTCTACGTGGCTGAAGAGAAAAGCTTCACGACATCACCTAGATAGTGGAGAAGTGTGGCTCAGGAGTTAGAGGCGGCAGACCCGGAAGCTGAGATCGGTCCTGGACCAGGGTTCAATTCCCCGCCTCGGCGGGTCTTGGGCTCCAAAACAATTCCACGGACTCGATAATTCTCGTTCCGGTGCCTACTCGACTCACGGGTTCACACTCTGCGACTCTGGGCAATAGCTTGCTTAATCTCCACTACGGCCCCTCGCGGCGGGATGCCTGGCTTTCACCTTGTGGATACCCTGCTGGGGTTATCTCACAGGGGAATACCAGGACGGGTTCCCAAGGCAAGCGCCTTGATGCCTTCGGGTGATACGTGCGCTATATAAATCGCAATACATTTACATTTACATTTACCTGTTTGCACCCGACAACGCCTGGTTCCTTCCTGGTTCCACGCCGGTCACTGGCTAGTGACTTTGAACATTGTCCCCTCTGCTTTCAGGTCTTCATCACTTCAGATCCACCCTTGGATTCACCGGAACTCTTCACATCAGGTCGCCTGCAGCATCAACACTCCAAGGCTCCATCTGAACTCCTGCAGAATCCCGACTAGCTTCCTGTGGGTGAGGTAACGCAAGCACTCTGGTGCTCCCGAGTAGTTCCACTCTCCTAGTGTGCAGATTCCAAAGGGTTAAGTTCTAGACTGACCGGAAGACTTCCTACCTTTAACTTTAAAACTTTTACGCATCCATTGATTTCAATGTGAACTTCTTCTAACTTTGCGCACTGCAAACCAGATCCCGTGGGCCTCCTAGTTCCTAACCTTAGTTAGATCCTCGTAGCCCCAGCGATTTCCAAGGCCCTAGGCCTTTCTTCCTTTCGACTTGTGGTACTTATACCACTTCTTTAGTATATGGTTTTAGGGACCACCCGGGCATATCCATATTTTGTGCAACTTTGTATACTTATCAATTGAATTGTTTTAACGTGTTTGCTTCTGTGCTCATAAAGAGTTCAGGGGACTATTTGTAGTAAATAAATACATATATATTTTCAATATATATCCTGTGTGGCGTCCTTTCACTTGGTGTTCAAGGGGTTACATATGGTAATACAGCCGGCTTCACATGCCAAAAGAGTTTATCCTAAGACTGCTTTGTCCATGCTACCAATAGGATAGCTGGTCTATATGGTTGACTTACAACTAATCACCATAAGGGTTGTTTGGACTGATACAAGGTGGTCACTAGAACTAGTGAACATCATATATCAGTCCAACGTCTCAAAGTCTCTGCTTCACCTCTGCAAAATAAAATTTCTCCCCAGACCTGGGAAGATCATTTCTACAATCTTTATTCAGTAACTCCATTTAATGAGCCGAACACTGTGCTGAGGACTGTGTAAACAGACAACTCTCTAGCTAAACCTGGCAGTTTCCTTAACCTGGCCGACATCCTCAGCTCTGGATGCAATAACCAGAGGTAGAGCTCCAGGATTAGACAGCACTGCAGCATATATCCTTCTGCTAGAAAGAGATTAATTGTCTTAGTATAACCTTTTCTTAACTAATGCCATTATCAGCGGTGCCCCAGTACCAGACTCTTGGAAGGGAGTGGACGTCGTCCCGTTATATAAGAAGGGGGATATATTCCATCCAGCCAATTACAGGCTGATCAGCTTGATCAACTGTGCAAAGAAAATGTCTGCCCAATTGATCTTGAGCAAGATTGAGGAATGGACTGCTGCTATGGCCAACGTATCTTCCTTTCAGACAGGCTTCAGGTAGAAGATATTCACGATTATGCCCAGGTTCGCTGGAGAACCCAGGGCCAGGTGACTGAACGATTTCCTATCAATTAAGGTGTTTGCCAAGGCTGTGCCCTGGCACCCACCCAGTTTTCTTTATATCTTAATGTTGTTCATTATCTGCACTCAATTGATGCACCATACCTGGCAGACACAAAACGAACAAGTTACTTAACTTCGGTAACGATGCAACTGTAAGAGACATATATTAGTTATAGATTCCTTAGCTTACAATTACCCCCAGGCGTCAGACTGGATCTGAAGAAATTTTTTCTTAGCAGTACCCTTGCGTGTCGGTAGATGGCATCGGTCGACTCCGCGTCCGTCATCGGCATTGTGGTCGCCGGGATGACGCCGCGGTGTCTACTTAGACACCACTCCTGAGCGCTAACCACAGTGTTGACACAACGTTCAATGCCAGAAGCGCAGACCCATGCAAGACACTGGCCATTGGTGCACAAAACTAGGGACCTGCAAGGGAATCCCTATCCCTATAAGTCAGTGTGCAGAATGGGGAGGGTGGGTGGGGCGGTAAGGCATCTATAACTAATATATGTCTCTTACAGATACATCATTACCGAAGGTAAGTAACTAGTTAATCTGAAAGAGACTATTAGTTATAGATAACTTACCCTAGAATAGATACCCCAGCAATTCCAACCCCGTAGGAGGGTCTGCAAACTAAGATCACACCAAGAAGTCCTGGAGAACAGAACGGCCGAAAAAGCCATCTCTCCGGACTTGGCTGTCCAGGCAGTAATGCACAGTAAATTTGTGCAGGGACGCCCACGTGGCTGTGTGACAGATGTCAACCAGCGGAACTCCACGTCCCAAAGCAGTAGTGGCTGCCGTTGGTCTGGTAGAGTGGGTGCGCAGTCCTACTGGAGGTTCCATTTTAGCCAAAGAATAACAGATCTTAATGCATAGGACGACCCATCGAGAGATGGTATCTTTGTGCACTGCCGACCTTTCTTGGTGCCCACATAATCCGTAAAGAGTTGATCGTCCACCCGGAAGTCATTAGTGCGGTCAAGGTAGATAGACAGCGCACGTTTTGGGTCCAGACAGTGGAATCTTCCCTCCTCTTTGGACGGGTGCAGAGGCGGGAAGAAGGTAGGCAAAGCGATGGTGAGACCTATGTGGAAAGAGGCAATCACTTTGGGCAGAAAAGAGGGCTTATATGGAGGACTACTTTGTCCGGATGGACAGCAAGAAAGGGAGGTCTGGAAGATGAGCCTGAAGATCACTCACCCTGCGAGCAGAGGTGATGGCAAGCAAAAAAGCAGTCTTCCAATGAGGCAAAGTGGACGATTATGTAGGGGCTCAAAGGGAGCACACCTAAGATAAGTGAGGAAAAGATTCAAGTCCCACTGGGGAATTACGAAAGGAGAAGGAGGAAAGAGAGGAGTAAGGCACTTCAGAAATCTGATAACAATAGGATCGATGGCCATGCTCAAGAGCTCCGGGTACCAGACTCTTCGTGCCCAGTCAGGAGCCACAAGAATGACTTGGGACCTGTCGCGTTTGATCTTCTTCAGCAATCTTGGCAGAAGTGGTACAGGCACAACTCCACTCGCGACGGAAAGGGTAGCCGATCGAGATCCGCCTTGGAAACTCTAACACGCAGAACTGCTGACATTGCGTGCTCTCTTCAGTGGCGAATAGATCTAACCAAGGCTCTCCCCACTGCTGAAAGAGACCTTGCACCACCTTCGAGTGAAGATGCCATTTGTGATCCATGAGGTACTGAGTTTGTCCATCCTGGCATTCAGTGAACCTGCTAGTTGTTGAACCACCAGAGATATGGCCTGATGTTCCATCCATGTCCAAAGGCGAAGAGCCTCTTGACATAGGGTCCACAACCCCACCCTGTCCTGTTTGTTGCAGTACCACATGGCGGTGGTGTTGTACATGAACACCTGCACAACTCTTACTTTAACAGAAGGAAGGAATGCCTTCAGTGCAAGATGAATCGCCCAGACCTCCAGAAGGTTGATGTGGTGCCTGGACTCCGCCGGAGACCAGAGGTCTCTGATCTCCGCCTCTCCCATATGGCCGCACCATCCCAGGAGTGAAGCATACGTCACTACTGTGAACTCAGGTTGAGGAAGGGAGAGGGATCTGCCGTTGACCCAATCCTGGTTCGTGAGCCATCACTGCAACTGACTTGCAGTCCCCTCTGAAATCTGAACGTCATCGGAAAGATTCCCCTGGTGCTGCGCCCACTGGAACTTCAGGTCCCACTGCAGAGCCCGTATATGCCATCTGGCATGATCCACCAGCAGGATGCAGGAGGCCATGAGGTCCAGCAGCCTCAGGGTCATTCTCACAGAAAACCAGGATGGATGCTGAAACTTTGGTATCATATTCTGAATATCCTGGACTCGCTGCTCCGGAGGATAGACCCAAAACTGCGCTGTGCCAGAACCGCTCTGATTCAAAGGACTTATGGGAGGAAATCAGGTGCGACTTCCGCACGTTAACTGTGAACCCCAGCAAATGCAGGAAGTCCGCTGTAGTCTGGAGGTGGGAGACGACAGGCTGGGCGAGCCTGCCTTCAACAGCCAGTCATCGAGATAGGGGAAGACTGGAACCCCTGATCTGCGCACATGAGCTGCGACCACCGCCATCACTTTCGTGAACACCCTAGGGGCGCTGGTAAGGCCAAAGGGGAGCGTGGTAAACTGAAAAAGCTTGTGGCCTACCATGAACCGTAGGTAGCGCCAGTGGGCAGGCAAGACCTGTTGGAGATGCGAGCATTTCACTTGGCGGTGAAGGTCTTCCAGCCCACCATCACAGGAGGGCTGGAGCAGCTTCTCACAGACAAGACAGTCAATGGCGATGGTCTCATCAGGAGTCACACTTGAACTTGTTTGACAGCGAGCCCAGGATTCATTGGCTGCAGTTGTTTGGTACGACGAACAGGCGCTGGAACTGCTTGGTGGAGTTTGACTTTCGTGAGCAGTACCCCTGCGTGTCGGTAGGCGTCGTCTGCGGCTCCGCGTCCGTCATTGTGATCACCAAAATGACGTCACTGGAGTACTTAGACGCCACCCTCGCTGACGTCAGTTCTGTACATAGCTTTCCACGCCAGGAACGCAGAGCCATGCAAGAAACAGACACTGGTACCATGAAACTAGGGCCCTGACAGGGAAATTCCTGAACCCTAGATATCGGTTCGCAGAAACGGGGAGGACGGGTGGGGCGGTAAGGAATCTAACACGAACTAATGTTTCTTACAGATATATCGTTACCGATGGTAAGTAAATTGTGCATCTGAAAGAAACACGTTAGTGTTAGATTCCTTACCTTAGAATAGATACCCCAGCAATACCAACCCCGGTGGTGGGTCTGCGAACCAAAATCACACCAGGAAGTCCTGGAGAACAGAACGGCCAAAGAAGAAGTCTCTCCGGCCTTGGCTCTCCAGGCAGTAATGCTTGGCAAACGTGTGCAGCGAGGCCCACGTAGCTGCCTGACAAATGTCCAGCAAGGAACTCCCCGTCTCAAACCAGTAGTAGCCGCTGTAGCCTGAGTGGAATGGGCGCGCAGCCCCACAAGAGGTTCCTTTTTAGCCAAGGAATAACATATCTTGATGCACAAAACGACCCACGAGAGATGGTCCATCATTTCAGGTTTCACAACACACATATCAGGTTGAGTTTGGGCTGTGGCCATCACAGCCCCACCAACCTTTTCAGGAGGAGACTCAGTTTGGGTTTCTGCTGTTATCATAACAGCTTTGCTATTCTGTTCAGGAAGAGCTTTTGCTAAAGATGGGGCAGAGAGTTTCTCAGCCCTACCAACCTTTTCAGGAAGGACATCTTGAATTGGGGCTGTAGCCATTACAGCCCCACTAACCTTTCCATTGGAATTTACCATTCTAGAATGGGTTTCCTGTTCAACCTCAGCCCAGGCTGAGATTTCCAAATCATTACCAAGTAGGCAGTCTACAGGCAAGTTTGATGACACTGCCACTCTCTTTGGGCCAATGACACCTCCCCAGCTGAGACTTACTACTGCCATGAGATGATTTGTTTGGAGGCCATCAATGTTTGTTACCTGGTATGTGGCACCAGGTAAAAGTTGTTTAGAGGGGACTATACAGTCAGCCACCATGGTGATGCTAGCCCCTGTGTCTCTAAAAGCTTCAACTTTCAAACCATTGATGATGGGCTCTTGTCTATATTTGCTCAAAGTATTTGGGCAATCAGAGAAGTTGGCAAACCTCCTGCCAGTCTCATAAACAAGATCATTTGGGGATGGGGACCTGGATAGGCCAGGGTCCTCCTGGGCTCCAAAAGTAAACCCACCCAGATTCCTGGGTGTGCTCCCACTTCCTGGGGGATTACTGCTGACAGTAACAGGAGGTGTTGGAGCTGGCTTTGGAGGTATATTCTCTTTATTGTTATTCTTGGGACAACAGTTGTCTGTTTTGTAATGCCCAACCTGTTTACAGGCATAACAATAAGGCTTTTTCTCTGTTGAAGAAGTGTCTTGGGACCCACCCCCATTCTTGGAGTTTTGGGGCCCTGGGGAAGTCTTTTCTTTATTTTTATCCCCACCCTTATCTTGAGGCTTGGTAGACTCCTTCTTCTGTTTACTGTCCTGATTCTTAGGCCTAATCCTGGTTCTGACCCACTTGTCTGCCTTCTTTCCCAATTCTTGGGGAGAGGTCAGATCAGAGTCCACCAGGTGCTGGTGTAAGAGCTGGTTCTGACAATTACTTAGGATCTGCTCCCTCATAATCAAATTATACAATCCTGTAAAGTCATGTACTTTGCTGCCATGTAGCCAACCCTCCAGAGCCTTAGTAGCACAATCTACAAAATCAGTCCAGTCCTGAGTCTGTGTCTTCTGGGTGTCTCTGAACTTCAACCTGTACTGTTCAGTGGTTAAGCCAAACCCATCTATTAGGACACTCTTCAGGACTTTGTAATTGTTTGCATCCTCATGTCTAACAGTGAGGAGCTTATCTCTCCCTTTCTCTGAAAAGGAGTACCATAAGATTGCTGCCCACTGTTCCTCAGGAACCTGCTGTACCATGCAGGCTCTCTCAAGAGCAGTTATCCACTTGTGGATGTCATCCCCTTCCTTGTAGGGGGGCACAATCTTTGTCAGGTTTCTACTATCATAGGACCTGGGTTTCTCTTTAGGAATATTGCTGCCACCAGTGGCATCTAAGCCACACAATTTTTGCTCTCTTGCCAAGGCAAGTCTAGCTTGAGCCAAGGCTACCTCCTCCCTCTCTATTTGGAGTTTGACAGCCCTCATTCTGGCCCTATGCTCTAGCTTTTGAGAAGCAGTCATGCCTCGCTGAGATTCTCTTGAGGCACTAGAAATATGAGAGTCCCCTGAGGGAGATCTCACTCTTCTGTTGCCTGGGAGAATGTTATAGGGTCTGGGGAGGTGCTGGCCCTCTCCATTCCCCAGTAGGTCTAAGTTGGCCTGGTTAAGCCTGGCAACTAGGACCTGGCTACCCCTCTGATCCTGATCTTCTAGGTCCTCTACATCTGAGTCCTCCTCCCCCTCCTCTCCTTCTTCCTCCTGAGGGGCATCAGTTACAGGGGGGTTCACTCCATCTCCTGACTCTAAGGGAACTTCATTCGCCTTCTCTAAGTCATCCTGTTCTAGAATGGCTATCAGGATAGGACAGGTGGGACTTCTGCCCCTTTTTAACCCTCTTGAAATGCACAAGGCAATCAAGTCCTTTCGGGTTAATTTGTCATAGCTGGAAGTTGCCTTGGTAAGGTCAACTGTCACAGGGGTAGACCCTGAGGCTACTCCTGTGTCAGACATGACTCTAGTGTGGTGTAAGTGGTGCACTTACCTACACTAAGTGTTTTCCTACTGTACCTTGCTAGTGAGTTGTAGTCAGGGTGTGCTAATCCCTTTAATCTACAACTACTAAGTTCAGTAGAACTTAAATATGCTAAGCTTTTGATTTATATGTACCTAGAGGTACTTGATGTGATCTTTCAATTTGATAAAAGATTGCAATGGTAAAACAGCAGCAAGCTCAAATCAGCACCGCTGCTCACCAATGTGAGAAGTTGGCCTGATAGGTGATGTTTCCAATTCTGGAACCACCGGTTATCAGACCAAACAATCCCTTATGGTGTCTGGTTGTAAGTCAACCTTATTAGACAAGCTATCCTAGGGGTAGCATGGACTGAGCAGCCTAAAGGCTTAACTTAAGAGGTCGTGTTAAGCGAGCTGTTTTACCACATACAATCCTGTAATATCAAATGAAAGGACACCACACAAGTATATATTATAAAAATATATGTGTTTATTACTAAAAACAATCCCCAGTATTCTTTATGAATAAAGGGGCACAAGCGTTAAATCAAAAGCACTGTTTAAACATACAAAGTTGCACGATTATGGATGAGGGCGGGGGCCACTCAAACCATATACTAAACAAGTGGTATAAGAGATACCAATCAAACAGTGGTTAGGCCTAGGGCCTAGGGAATCGCTGGGAGCAGTCAGGACAAGCAATGCTGAAGTCGGGAATGGCCCACGGGATTCGGGTGCAGTGCGGGAAGCGCACGCGTGCACCAATGTTAACCAATGGTGCGTAAAAGTTGTAGAGTTAAAGTTTAAGGACACTTCCGCTGAACCTAGAGGAACAAAACTTAAGACACAGACCCTAGAGATGTGTACCAGTGTGGGAACACCGGCGGAGCAAAGTTACCTCACCCACAGGAAGCGGGTGCACAGGGTCGAATTGAGTCGGGTTTCGTCACGCAGGCTCTTGGTGCTTGAAGCTGAAAGGGCTGCAGGCGGGGTGAAGGAGAAGTGTCCGGTGGAGTCCAAGGGTGGACTCAAGTCGAAAAGTACCTGAAAGCAGAGGGGACAGAGTCTGGGTCACTCAGCAGTGACCAGGGTGGAACCAGGACGGAACCAGGCAATGTTGGGCGCAATCAGGTGGTCGTCGAGGAGCTTCTCTCCGCTGTCACGTGGGCTCTGGGGCATCTGCGACGTCCAGGAGCAGGTCACGATCTGTCCCATGCAGGCTCTCGCCGTCGGCGCTGTCGGCTTCAAGATTGGAGCAAACAACACTTGGCAAAAGCAATCCACGCGGAACCGGGAGATTGCTTCTCACTCGAACCAGGAGGGTCAGAGTGGGGGCTCCTTTTCAGGGGAGCTGGTGCAGATCTGGAGCAACCAGATTCACAAGTCGTATTTGTAGTTTCGGTGGCACAGGGACCACTAGCCGGCTGGCAAGTGACCGGGCCAACGCGTTGAGCCAAATGGAGCAGAAGGGCCCCACGCAGCACTCGCCAAGTGTGGAGGGCTGATCTTCGATGCAAGAGTGGCTCAGGGTTGGGGCTTCTCAAACCCCGGTGTACAGCTTCGAGGGTCACTCGTGGGCTGCACGGTCAGTGTCTCGTGGTCTGTTCAAGATGGCGTGCCCCACGCTTCCGGTCGCCTCCACGGGTCTCAGCTCTGCAGGGACTGTGGATCGGGCTGTTCGAAGGCAGGCAAGCTTGATCTCGTTGCTCTCTGTTGCTCGAGTTCCGGAGGGAACTGCGACAAAGCAGACGTCGATGGCTGGATGGTGCCTGTTTGCACAGGGTGGTCACTCCTTGACCACAAGGGAGATTCTTCGGGCTTCCACGTTGAGTAGGAGGTCCAAGGGTCCAGAGTTTCGTTTCTTATGTTTCGTCAGGAAATCTAAAGTGCATTGGCACTGCTCCCACTCTTATTCGAATCTGGGGGGCGTGATTACCTGCTAGGTCCCCCCCTATGGGTGGGACCCAGGAAGTGGGTGGATACACCCCCTTCCTTTGATCCAGGCCGCCCTGGCACGAGGGCTGGAGTGCCCCAGAACCGGTTTGGCCGGATTATGCAAGGGGCAGCCTTGTGCGACCCAAGCAGTGTCTGGTTTCTTTCAGACCTCCCTGCTACAATCCACTATCTCCTGTCTGGAGGGTGGTAAAACCCCCCTGCGACAGGAAACCCTTTGTCCAGGCCCCATTTGGCTGAGTTTTGGTCAGCTGCAGGGGTCCAGACCCGTGTCTGTGGCAGAGGCATCCATTTTGTGGATCTAAGGCCCTTTTTGAAATTAACCGCATTTAAGTAAAGTAACATGTCTTACCCCTCTAGAGGGGTGGAATGCTATCCCCGTCGCCAGAACTGGCGAGGGGATAGTATTCCAAATTGTATGACACCTTACACGACATGTTTTGATAAAGCCAAACCAAAGATGCTATATAACCGCGAGGATTATAAGGCACTTAAGAGTATATGGTATGGCGTTATCCTGAAACAGCTTAGGGAGTTGTTCCCGACAGCTGCAGACAGGCTCAGCTCACGCTAGAGCTCCATCTCACATTAAACCACGCACTCTGCCTCCAGGATTGATGAGGCCTTCCATAGGAGTGGCTCACAGGTTTATATGTGTCCAGATATAGGTTTAGATATAGGTATACTACATCTAAGTAAGGGGTGATTACACCACCTTACCCCAGCTGAGTGATCAGCCAGTTGTGTCAATTTAAGAACCAGCCAGGGGTGGCAAAAGATATGCTGCAGCCCCTGGTAGGCCTTGGTGGCTCCTATGCCCTGGGCACCTATAGTGCATTATACAGGGGCTGACAAGGAGTCCATTTCCAATTGTGGTATGTACCTAGGGTACATGGAATCCATTTTACAGAGAGAGCAGATGGCCTGGGGCCCTGATTAGCAGGGAACCAGGTCAACTAAGTCAAAAAACCAGCTAAACACAGGCAAAAAATCTGGGGTAACCATAGTCAGGTAGCCACCTTCCTACACTGGGTGTGCTGAGTTTGCTTTTTCTCTGCAGCACAAATTTTAAAGAAGTGAAACTAAGGGGTAGATTTAGCGCTTGGTGGACAGGTCACTATGTCACAAACGTGAGGGATATCCCGCCCGCCGCATTATAAGTTCTACTGGATATAATGGCATTGTAATAGGCGGATGGGATATCCACCAAGCCTGTCACAGGGTAACCCCAATGCGCCAAACTCTAAAACAGGCCCTGCGTCCTTAGGGCTTCTCTTTATGTTGCTTACCCAGCCATCACAAAATTTCTGACATGTCTGGGATCAATAAATCTTCTGTTGCTGGTGCTTGTTAGCAGTGTTTAGGCACGAGTACTACACATGAAGAAGTCGGTCATGGCAGCCGCTCGCTGCTCATAGCCATGCACAGAAACGGTAGTCCACTTCTGTTCTGATAGCACAGTTTGTGCACCATGTACACCATCTTAGTTGGGACGGGGACCTATGCCCAATATTTGGACCTTATTCCAATCTAAGATCAGGCCCAATGGAAGCACAACACTTTGTTTATTCATAAATGTTCCTCAAAATATCAACCTTAATTTCCACGTCTTCCACTTTTATTCAAACTGTCAGTAAGAGTATGAACAGTACACAGCTAGACTGGGCAGCATGAAACAGAATGAAGTGATGCAACACAAAATCACATCTAGACAGCAGCATTATTTCTTGACAACATTATTTTTATTCTCCAATTTGCATCAATAAAGCAACGTTATTTATTTGTGCTGTGTGCTTGCGCTGGAACCAGACATGTTTTCCAAGAAAAGCTCGGTCACCTAGACAAGAAAAATATATAAATATACATTTCCGTTAGGGCTAACGAAACAGAAAAAAACTGTTTTACATTTCTAGGTAACTTGAACAAAAATATTAGCTAAGTGTGCTCCAAACAGCAATGATGCACTGAACAATGACATTACCTGTATTTCAATACATACAAGTGATAGTGTCTAGTTTGGCTTTTGGTACACCTCCTGCACCTTTTTCACAAGTAAGAAACAGAATAAGTGTTAAGATTTTTACCCGGATTATTCTTATCATTATAGAGTGCTCAGTCGCACAATGCTCACTTTAGGACCAAGCTTTATATGACTGGAGTGTAGGCACGGCAAACAGAGCTGACAGGAACTTCCCTGCCTTACAAAGTTCACCAGGTCCAGGCCTGACTGACCGCTCTAGGCCGGGTTTTTACTTTTCATTCAAGGACTTGTGGTCCTTGTTTAGCTGAATAAAATCAGGGAAATAAGTCCTAAAATCCAAAGAAACAAACAGCGTGGACTAGATTAGCTGCTCAACCCTGAACCAGGGGAATCTTGGCAGCTGTGAGCAGCTGTGGCAGGGTGAGAAGGGCCTGAGATGTGTTGGAGGAGCCGGAGATATAACTGATTTCAGCTTGTCGTTCTAATAACAAAAAGTTCTAAAGACCACAGACGTTTGCACTGTTGCAAATAAAACAATAGCGGACAAATGTGTGCTTCTTTTCTGCAGATTTAGACTCTGAAAGACACTAAAAAAGTGTATCAGGCAACCTCTAGCGATACGATCAACAATGTGACTGTTCTAATGCTTCAATTGTTCCCAGTGATTGGTAGTTACTCTTCGCTACATTCCAGTTCACTAATGTTTGCTCACTTTGCTACTACAGACCAACCATATGCAACAATTAAATGCAAATCACTCTTGGCGCTCACTCCAGTAGGGGCGGTTCCACCGTGATCTGTTTGGCCTTATCCTCTCTGAATGAGCGAACATGCGACTCCGCACTGCTTTGTCGTCAGTGAGGTGCAGCAGGAGTCTTACGGTACAGTCAGCACAGGACATAGTGTTCAGCCTTTGCGTGGGGTGCTAGTAATTACTGGGTAGTATCCAGTATAGGTACTTTCATTTACTGCAGAATTTGCACTGCCACGCGACAACTGCACTTCAATTGGATATTATTATTCACGTCATCTCACTCCACCCCTTGGACGCCTGTCTATCAATGCACTCCTGGCAGCATAAGGTTTAGGTCGCTTCTCTGCATCATACTCTCTTGTGAGTGGTGAGTGGTGGGGTCTGTGAAGGTCCCAAAAGAGGTTATCAGCAGTCACGGCTGGCATTACTCACAGGTGGAGGGGTGGGGGGAGCGCAAGGAGGTGGAGGGGTTAATAATATAATAAAGAAAAAACTTACTTGTCCGCCGGCCGGGTCCCAAGTTTTCTCGGCACCAGTCCTACTCGGTGCCTGCTCTTGCTCTCCTGCCTCCGCAGGAACAGGAAGCAGGCAGCATCCCTCCCCTCCCCTGCCCTAAGCAATGGCAGTGTTGTGATTGGTGTGGACGCTGCACAGCAAGGGGCTTACGGGGAGGCCATTTTCTCCATGTAGGCTGCATTTCAGCCTGCATGGAGAAAGGGCAAAGTGCTCATGATAGGTCTGGGCGGCCCCAAAGGGCCAACCAAACAGTCATTGCACTCTCCGGAGTGGGCATGCACTCCTCCCCTGCTCAAAGAGCAGCCCCGCCTACTCACCTGCCCCCAACCAATCCCTTCTGTTCTTTCTCACACTGCGAGAAGCAAAAACATAAAATGGTAGTTATTACAATTTTATGCTTCTGCTTTTCGCGCTGCGAGAAAGCAACGGGGTGACGCTCCTCCACCCTAGAGGAGGAGCCGCCCCAAAAACTACTTCTACTAACGGCAGACAACATCCCGTGCCATAATGAGAAAGCCCCTCACTCTTTGTAACCCACTTTAGCACCTCTTGGTATTTTGCCGAAGCAGAAAGATGATCACAGATACTCCCGTACATCAACACAGTTTCTGGGAAGTTACAGAGGATAAAAACCTTACCTGCACTATTTCCCCAGCATTGGTATCTTTCACAGATTCACATGCTTTGAATATCCTCCTTTATCCTACAAAGACCATGTACCATATGTAAAAAGGATATCCAAGTTTACTTTAGTAGCCCATCAAGGTTGCCTTAGGCAAGCAACTAGATCACTGAAACGGATCACTGACATAATATCGACGTCACAAATATCGAGATACACAAATATCGAGTGAAAAATATCGAGGGACAAAATATCGACTCCCTATCTACAAACAGGTAAGTACCAAAATATCGACTCCAAAATATCGACTTAAAAAATATAGACTGTCAAAATATCGATTTTTTTAAATGTCTTAAAATTAAGTTAAAACTAATATAGTAATAAATATATGTAATATAAACTTAGAAATAATTATTTTAACAATTTAATTTTAATAAATAATTGCTATAATTAAAAAAATTATATCACCAAAAATAATACACATATATATATATATATATATATATATATATATATATATATATATATATATATATAAACATATAATTAAATAAACATATATAACATTTTTAGCGTAGCATAGACAATGGTTAAAATTTATTGTAACAACTATAGTGAGTTCAACATTAGCAAAAGTGTTGGATAGCGTAGAGGTAAAATTTACTATTCCCACTCCAGTGGGTGCAACAGTAGGGAAAGCACTGGATAGCGTAGGGGTTAAAATTACTATTCCCACTCCAGGGATGTATGACGTTACAACGCATACTTTTACAACACCTACCATTACATCAAAACTTTTACAACACAAAAACTTTTACAACTCATACATTTACAACGCAAGAATTCACAACGCATATACCTTTACAACGCATACCATTACAACGTAAGTATTGGTAACTATATAATATTTATTTTAATATAAATTAATTTAAAATATTATAATATAATTTAATTTTATTTAATTTTATTTAATTAATGTAATTTAAATGTAATTTTACTTTATTTTTACAAAGTACCCCTGTACCCCAAAAACCCTAAACTGACCCTGAACCCTAAAAATACCCCTTTACCCCAAAAACTGAAAACTGACCCTGAACCCTAAAAATACCCCTTTACCCAAAAACTGAAAACTGACCCTGAACCCTACAAATACCCCTTTACCCAAAAACTGAAAACTGACCCTGAACCCTAAAAATACCCCTTTACCCCAGAAACTGAAAACTGACCCTGAACCCTAAAAATACCCCTTTACCCCAGAAACTGAAAACTGACCCTGAACCCTAAAAATACCCCTTAACCCAAAAACTGAAAACTGACCCTGAACCCTAAAAATACCCCTTTACCCAAAAACTGAAAACTGACCCTGAACCCTAAAAATACCCCTTCACCCCAGAAACTGAAAACTGACCCTGAACCCTAAAAATACCCCTTTACCCAAAAACTGAAAACTGACCATGAACTCTAAAAATACCCCTTTACCCAAAAACTGAAAACTGACCCTGAACCCTAAAAATACCCCTTTACCCAAAAACTGAAAACTGACCCTGAACCCTAAAAATACCCCTTTACCCAAAAACCCAAACATATAACATTTTTAAAATAATTATATATTAGCAATACTTACGTTGTAATGGTATGCGTTGTAAAGGTATCTGCGTTGTAAAAACATGCTTTGTAAATGTATGCGTTGTAAAAGTTTTTGCGTTGTAAAAGTTTCGTTGTAATGGTAGTGCATAGTAAAAGTTGCGTTGTAAACGTTGCATACCCACTCCAGTGGGTGCAACAGTAGGGAAAGTGTTGTATAGCGTAGGGGTTAAAATTACTATTCCAACTTCAGAGAGTGCAATAATAGGGAAAGTAAATACTTCACAAATAGATATAAATAACATAAATAGTAATACCAATTACAAATAAATAAAATATTTTACTTGTGTATAAAAAATATTAAATATTTATTTATAAATACAAAATAAAATTATTTAATTATAAAAATTGCCTACTCATACTAATTAATTACCCCATAACAATAAATTAATTTACAATTTAAAAATTAATTAATTAATTTTAATTACCAATTATATTTTAATTAATTACCTAATAAAAATTAATTAACAATTAATTCAAAATACATACCAATAATTTAAATGACATATGTAATTAATAAAAATTAAATTATTTCCCACCCTATTCCCCTATAAACCCACAACCCACTACAGAAAATAAGTGAATGAAATTAACATATTTATCAATTAATCAATTAAAATTATTTACCAATCATATTTTTATTAATTACCAATTATTATTTAATTAACAATGTATTCCAAATAAATAAGAATAAATAAATTAACATATTTAATTAATTATAATTAAATTACTTCCCACCCTATTCCCCTATAAACCCACAACCCGCTACAGAAAATAAATTACTAAAATTAAAATATTTATCAATTAATCAATTATAATTAATTACCAATTATATTTTAATTAATTACCAATTAATAATTAATTAACAATTAATTCTACATAAATATCAATAAATAAAATAACATATTTAATTAATTATAATTAAATTACTTCCCACCCTATTCCCCTATAAACCCACAACCCGCTACAGAAAATAAATTACTAAAATTAAAATATTTATCAATTAATCAATTATAATTAATTACCAATTATATTTTAATTAATTACCAATTAATAATTAATTAACAATTAATTCTACATAAATATCAATAAATAAATTAACATATTTAATTAATTATAATTAAATTACTTCCCACCCTATTCCCCTATAAACCCACAACCCGCTACAGAAAATAAATTACTAACATTTAAATATTTATCAATTAATCAATTATAATTAATTACCAATTATATTTTAATTAATTACCAATTAATAATTCATTAACAATTAATTCTACATAAATATCAATAAATAAATTAACATATTTAATTAATTATAATTAAATTACTTCCCACCCTATTCCCCTATAAACCCACAACCCGCTACAGACTTATATTACACAACAAATAAAAATTATTATTAACTTACCTTAAATTCGATATTTTTGTTGGCTATATTATGTCTAGTCGATATTATGTCCATTCTATATTTTTGATTCGATATTATGTCCATTCTATTCGATACTAATTTTCTCTAGTCGATATTTTTGTTGTCTATATTATGTCTAGTCGATATTATGTCCATTCTATATTTTTTACTCGATATTCGGTCCAATCGAAATAAATGACTCGATATTATGGGTGCACACCCACTGAAACCACAGAAGCCATTTTAGATTCTATGAAGTACAGCAAATGAGCGGGAACTGTATAAAGCAGGCTGCATAAAGTATATTTTTGTGTGCAAGAATGCTTGCATGTGTGTGTGTGCGAGCACATACTTGTGTGTCAACATGTTCATGTATGTGGATCTATGACTGCATGAATTTATGAGGAGCGTGTGAGTGTTGTGCCCACCATGGTAATGTGATAGCCCAGGCACAATGGTCCTAATTGTTGGCAGCTTGTGGGCATCTATCAAATGGCACTGATTGATCATGTGTGATAAAACGCTGGTCCCCAGTCAATGGTGGAAATACTTGGCAACTCGTGGGCCATCAATGGCACGTTGCCCATTCACACTCAGCAAAATGGTGGCCCGAGAACGAAGATGATAATTATTGGCAACTTGCTACTTTCATCAGATAACTAACATTGCCTACCCATGATAAAAACAAATGAGGGGCATAATACTTATATATTTGATGGCAACTTGTGGCAATTTATGGCACAATACCCACCTACTAGTACATTTTGGAGACAAGGTTATTAAATCCTGGCATGTTGTGGGCATCCACAATGGTGCATTTATCTGGCATGGTGGTGGCCCTTAGAGAATGCTGACATATTGAGAAATGCCAGGGTCTGATGGGTGTGCCATAGACAACGGAACCAGGGTGTGAAATGAGATGATTGGCTAAGAATGTATATTGGGATACTCTTAAATATTTATAGTTTGACCTTGTTAGGATGCCTATTGTACAGAGCCATTGGGTAAGAATAAGACTATTACTTGCCATTGTCAGGATCAACATTGCATTCTATTTCTCCCCTCCAATGTGCAGTCACAAGGGGCAATTTTTAAAAACTGTCAGTATGGATTTCAAGACACAACAGAGACATTTTAGATGATTACGCTATTGATCCAACGCAGATCTCTATTGTATGGGAGATTGATGGAGGTGATATGAAAATAAATATGCTCTTGAGCAATCAAGCAAAATAAATCTCCTATCATAGATAGAAAGCATTGCATTGTCAACACACAACAGTTGTTTGAAAGATGTGTACAGACGTAAGCCTGTGCTGGAGATGGGAAAGAGTCGAGTGTGAATCATAGTGAGCGCCTTCCAATGAAGACACTATTGTAACCAACTGGACGAGGTGAGTGTTAGATGTTGTGAGGGACAGTGGTCAATATATGTGACATGTCCTGCTGAATAAGTATAATAGAGGCCATTTCTTCATCACTAGCGTGGGAGCCCAAGGAAAAGCGTTCACAGACACAGTTCAAACTCAAGGCACTTACATCCCCTCTTACCTACCATTTCTGTCCCACCGTGATTCATATCCCAGCACCTGAGCTATGATCGCAGTCCCTGGGATGCTCCCATGACCGGCCAATCTGGTAGCTGTGAATACATTAAAAAGGGCATCAAGATAAACTGAGTGCAAGAGTCGACTGCACTAAACATTGTCACAACCTCTGTCATGTCTGAGCTGCCTACAGTCCTCAACACTTACTCGGCTTAGTAGGAAGATAAGCACAAACTCTTAGAAAAGGAAGTTGATTTTACCTTTAATGTCATTTATCAAGGAAAGGCATCTTTTATAGTTTCCCATGGTTTAAATACCCACCAGTGTCAGGAAAGACCAAAATCTATCCAGGCGCATCAGTGTTGTACTCTGAGCTAACTTAGAAGGTATGAAAGTAGTGACTAAGAAAACATGGAGAGTCCACTCACCCCCAGCCAATGCCACATAGGACATCTCAGATGCCTAAAAGTAATGACGCCATGAATTGAGTCCTTAACTACATGAACATAAACATTGATTGGCAAGAAGCGTTGTGTCTGGATGGAGTGGAAGGAAATGATATCAATCTGGTGAGAGCAGGTGGGTTAGTGGATGGAATGAGTGTAGAGCAGCCATGGCTTCCTCAGTCTTGTAGAGGAAATAAGCTGATAACTGAGGGAAGCTGAATATAAAAAAGCCTCAGGAGATAACAGGATCCACAGCTAGAGACTTGTAACAGAGCACGCACTGGGGACAGAGGAAACACTCAGACATATGGGTGTGTATCCCATCACTTACCCTTTTCGATCATGGGGCCCGGCATGAATGTGTGGATCGTCAACTGAGGGATGCAACACTGGCATCCGTGACTTCCACAGATATACGGTACGAGACCTGGAAGCAGTGACAAATCTCGATCCAGTGCATCCGGGTTGGATGGGTACTGCGACTAAACCAAAAAAGCAAAAAAAGAGCATCAGGCACAATCCACGTAAAGGACCATCACCTCCATCAACACATACAGTTTCTCTCTGCCCACAATGATTGTTTACTTTTCAGTGTCTTGCATCCTATGGGTGATTCTCTTTGGCAAGTAATAGTCCTACTTTTACCCAATGGCTCTATAGAATAGACATACTAACAAGGTTAAAATAGAAATGTTTAGGAATATCCAATTATACATTCTTTGCCAATCCATCTGAGTGACTCTGGTTCCATTCTCTATGGCAGACTGATCAGACTCTGGTATTTCTCAATATGCCAAGAATGCCCGGCATTCTCTAAGAGCCATCACCATGCCACATATATGCACCAACACGGATGCCCACAGCATGTCAGGATTTATTACCGTTGTCGCAGGCTGTTAGTAGTGGGTGGACTTTGTGCCATAAATGGCCACAAGATACCAAGAAGTATTCCCATTATGTGAAAGCGCGTCATTTTACAATGGGTAGGCAATGTGAATTCTCTCATGAAATGAACAAGTTGCCAAGAATTATCATCATTCTACTCTGGCCGCCATTTTACTGGGGGTGAATTGCAGCATGCCACGGGTGGCCCATGAGTTGCCAGATATTACGCCATTAAGTGGAGACCAGCATTTTATCACACATGATCAATAAGTGTCATCCTATAGATGCCCACAAGCTGATAACAATTAGGACCACTGTGCACGGGCTAGCAATCTACCAGGGCGGGCAGTGGACACAACGCTCACACACTCCTCATACATGCATGCAGACTTTGAGATACACATGCATGCACGCTCCAACACACATGTAGTTGCACTCAGACAGACATGCACTAACACTCAAAAATAAAAAACAAATTTCTTATTAAACAATGACTTCCACTGGATGCTATCATGACTCTTGCTTCTGCTCCAGGCTTACCTCCCTGTGATAGCTGGCTCTTGTGGTTAGAAAGATGAAAGGACAAAACGCATAGGGACAATTGTTGGACTGTCTGGGGCATCAAACAGGAGTGCCTGTTGATGGAAATGAGGGGGGAGAAGGGAATAAGGGGGTGTTCCTACAGGGGAGAAAAGGAGAAATTGTCAGGGGCTGTGTGCCCAACATGAGGCCCAGAAGGAAAGACTCATGTGGCAGGGGAGAAGCTCTTGCAAATTGTCCTTCTCCGACAGATGGATATTTTGCTTTGTATTCAAGCTAGCTGTATAAATACTTTTCTTAACCATTTGCTTTGCAGTCAGAATGTTTATTTCATCGACATAAAAAGAACCCTACTGGAAAGACAAGCAAATGTAAATAAGTAGGTTTAATGTACAAAAAATAAAGCCACATTCACACACGTCTACATATTCACACGCTTCCGCACACACTGAAATACACTCAAAGAAGGAATATAACTAGAAAAAAGGAACCTTGTGTGTGTGTGTGTGTGGGGGTGCGTGAGTGTGTGTGTGTGTGTGTGTCTCTGTGTGTGTGTGTGTGTGTGTGTGGGTGCGTGAGTGTGTGTGTGTGTGTGTGTGTGTGTGTGTGGCTCTGTGTGTGTGTGTGTGTGTGTGTGTGTTGGGGCTCTGTGTGTTTGGGGGGGCTCTGTGTGTGTGGGACTCTGTGTGGGGCTCTGTGTGGGTACAAATGCAATAGGTCTCGCATTTGCGAGAGATTAAGCTATTGGCATTGTAAATGACAATGCCATTTATTTATCTGTTTTCAAAACCAACACATATATAAAAATAATGTCATTTACAATGCCAATAGCTCTAACTTTTGCAAAGGCGAGACCGTTGCATTGTAAATGCTTGTTTTTGAGGGTTTTCAGATTAGTACACAGGAATATACTAATGTAAGGATTTAGGGTATGTCTGTGTTGTTTTTCTCTTTTCCTCTGAGTTTAGTAAATTAATACAGACTTCCTTGGCTGCTTGGGATTGGGTGATGTATTACTCTTGTCAGTTCACCAAAGAGTTCCTTTTATACTTGCCAATAGGTCCAGGCAGTTGTTTTTTTTACTCTCTCATAGATAGATGAAAGTGGTTCTTGGGTGCCTTGCTAATATAGTGGGCGTTCCAAGATTAGGAAGTATTCTGAGACTATCCTCTCTGTTGATAGACTGTTTATGTGCCTTGTCTAAAGACCTTTTGTTCTGTCCACCAATAGATATTAGCGGCTTTACAACCATTGCCAGAGGGGCCTGGACATCAGATTCAGCCTGGGGAGTCAGCGTCAGCACCAGTCCAGCTTGAAGCCAAAGTGAAGATAACCAACACAGGCATTGCTGGCAACTAGGACTTCAGTGAAGGCGGAAGCCCTGTGATAAAGTGTGTACCCCTGCCACTGTCTTGGACAAAAGACGGGTCACAAATCAGAAAGGAGAAATCGTGAATAACGTTTTAATGCCCAGCTGAGAGTCAAAGACCGACCAGAATGGCGAGGATCTTTGCTTGAGGTGACCCCTTTTGAAACAAGGGTTGCTTCAGAGATCCTAGCATCAGGACTCTGAATCCTGGTCCCAAAGTGAATGCAAGTTTGCTCCTTTGTTTGTTTCGCTCAGTCCACAGACACGCCATTGAACTTTGGAACCTACTCGACACCACATCGCCGGACGTCGCCTTCCTTACAGAAACCTGGATGAACGCCTCATCAGCTCCCGACATCGCCATAGCCATCCCGGACGGCTACAAGATCATCCAAAAGGACCGCACCATCCAAACAGGAGTAGGCATCGCCATCGTCCATAAGAACTCCATCCGCATCATGACCAGTTCAGACGATAACCTCGCAGCCGCCGAACACCTTCACTTCCAGATCCACATCGACCCCAATACCACACTCAGAGGCACCCTCATCTACAGACCACCAGGACCCCGTACACAATTCAGCGAAGACATCACTGACTTCATCAGTCCACACGCCCTCCCCTCCGAGGACTACATTCTACTGGGAGACCTCAACTTCCACCTGGAAAAGAAAAATGACAGCAACACCACCACCCTTCTGGACAACCTGGCTAACCTCGGACTCGAACAACTTGTTGATACCCCCACCCACTATGCCGGACACACGCTCGACCCAATCTTCACCTCCAGCAAGCACATCTCCTTCAACAACACCACAGCTCTCCACTGGACAGACCACAGCTGCGTTCACTTCAACTACAAAAAGACCACGACCCACAACCTCCCACAACCAATCCCCCGAAGAAACTGGAACAAAACTACCACCGAACAGCGCTTCACTTCGCTTCACCAAAACCCTCCTGCCAAATCATCGGACCCAAACCAAGCAGCCACCAACCTCACACAATGGATCACCCTCAGCGCCGAGGAACTAGCACCCTTGAAAAAACATCATATCAAGTATGGTAGCAAAAAAGCCCCCTGGTTCAACGATGACCTTAAGAAATCCAAGAAGCTATGTCGCACCCTCGAGAAAGCCTGAAGAAAAAACCCAACCACTGACAGCCTGACCACCTTCAAAAACGCCACCCGCACACACCACCAACTGATCCGGTCCACCAAGAAATCAGCATTCAAGGATCGACTTGACAACAATGCCCACAACAGCAAGGAACTATTCAACATCGTCAAAGAATTTACCAACCCCACCGTCGGCACCAACGACATCACTCCCTCCCAAGACCTCTGCGACTCCCTAGCCTCTTTCTTCCACAACAAAATCGCCGACATACATAACAGCTGTGAAAACCAGTCCGGAGACCAGTCCACCCCACCCACCTCCGAACCAAAACCCCCCTCCAACAACCTTCGCGCCTGGAACCCAATCACCACTGAAGACACCATCCGCCTGATGAACTCCATCCACTCAGGATCGCCAACCGACCCATGTCCCCACCACATTTTCAACAAAGCAGACTCCATCATCGCACCCCATCTTCGAGACGTCATCAACTGCTCCCTCAACTCCGCTACCTTCCCGGAAAGCTGGAAACATGCCGAACTCAGCGCCCTTCTGAAGAAACCCACAGCAGACCCCACTGAACTTAAAAACTACCACCCCATCTCGCTCCTCCCATTCCCTGCCAAAGTTATTGAGAAAGCCGTCAACAGTCAGCTTGCCGCCTTCCTCGAATCCAACAAATCCCTCGACCCCTCACAGTCCGGCTTCCGAGCCAAACACAGCACCGAAACCGCCCTCATCGCAGCAACAGACGACATTCGAACACTACTGAACAAAGGAGAAACAGTTGCCCTCATCCTACTTGACCTATCCGCAGCCTTCGACACAGTCTGTCATAGCACCCTCATACAACGCCTCAGCAACGTCGGAATACAAGGAAAAGCATTGGACTGGATCATCTCATTCCTCGCCGGAAGAACCCAGAGAGTCTGCCTCCCCCCTTTCAGATCGGAGGCCACTAAAGTCATCTGCGGCGTACCACAAGGATCTTCACTCAGTCCCACCCTCTTCAACGTATACATGAGTCCCCTCGCTTCCATCGCGCGCCAACACAACCTCAACATCATCTCCTACGCAGACGACACCCAGCTGATCTTCTCCCTCACCAAAGACCCAAACCCCGCCAAAACCAACTTACACGAAGGAATAAAAGATGTAGCCGAGTGGATGAAGAACAGCCGTTTAAAACTGAACTCGGACAAAACGGAAGTCCTCATCTTAGGCTCATCCCCCTCTGCTTGCGACGACTCATGGTGGCCACCGGCCCTGGGAGCAGCACCCATACCAACGGACCACGCACGTAACCTGGGCTTCATCTTGGACTCCTCCCTCTCAATGACCAGACAAGTCAACGCCGTCTCATCATCATGCTTCAACATCCTACGCATGCTCAAAAAAATATTCCGTTGGATCCCCACCGAAACAAGAAAAACGGTCACCCACGCACTGGTCACAAGCCGACTGGATTACGGAAACACCCTCTACGCCGGAATCACAGCCAAACTACAGAAAAAACTCCAACGCATCCAAAACGCCTCAGCCAGACTCATACTAGACATCCCCCGCCAAGCTCACATTTCCGGTCACCTGAAAGACCTCCACTGGCTCCCCGTCAACAAGAGGATAACTTTCCGACTCCTCACCCACGCACACAAAGCCCTCTACGACCTAGGACCCGAATGCCTCGACACACGCCTGTCATTTTACACCCCCACCCGCCAACTACGATCGTCCAATCAAGCCCTCGCCGCAATTCCGTGCATCCATAGATCCACCATGGGGGGAAGATCCTTCTCCTACTTAGCGGCCAAAACCTGGAATTCTCTCCCCACCCACCTCCGCCTTACACAGAACCACCTCTCCTTCAGAAAGCAACTAAAAACATGGATATTCGATAAGTAAAGTACCCCACCCTCCCTCAAGCGCCTTGAGACCCTCTGGGTGAGTAGTGCGCTATACAAATTTTGAACTTGAACTTGTTGGTCAAGTGGTGCCTGAGCACACTGGATGCAATGTTTGGCCCCAACGAATGAGTAGTGTGTCAGCAGAGCAATATAGGAGTTAGGAAAGGACTTGAGTTTAGGGTACAGGTGCTGTTTCTCTGGTGCCTGTTAGATTGAAGTGAAGAAAACTGGGGCACTGCCTGAGACACTGGACAGGATCGCTGAGAGCATTTGCCCTGGTGGGTGACTGCCCTATCCTGAAAGAAGAAACTTTTTCCTTGAAACTGAGCTGTGATTCTTGAGTTGCGAGTTGTGCAGCTCCACCATGGAAATAACAAGAACCTGCCAGTGAAGACTCCCCTCTGGCTTGGTTGTACAGCCCTTTTCAGCTTTTCGTTCTAATTTCTATGGCCCTGTGTGATCCTCCTGGTCCTAAATATATTTAAATTGATGTTCTAGCCCTCATAAAAGGAAAATGGACAAGTAGCCCTGAAAATGTTTTTACTAGACGCTTTTAGGATTTGCTTAGGACTAGAAAACTGATAATTCTCTCTCTTGCAATCTGAATGTTAATGATGACCCAATGCTTTGTTCCCTTTGTATTTCTGCTTATACCTCATATGTATCCGCTTAATGAAATGTTTAGAATGGAAAATGACCACCTAGCAATGAATTAGGATATTGATAAAATTATGAAAATTAATGTGCAAATATTTTCTGTGTTCCTACTGGATCACAGGAATGTCTTTAGCTCATGCTAAAAGGACTATCTGTTAAAGATTGCAGGCATTTATTAGCATGAGCTGAAAGCCATTATGTATTTTGGCAGCCATTTTAGGTAGCCATGGGCTCGCCATGTGCTGTTTCCCTCTTCAGAGCCTTGCACATGCTCAGAAGGGCCTAGCTAGTAGAATGCACCTGCTCCTCTAGTATAACTGTCAGGCTATTTTTGCTGCTGTGTGGAGAAGTAACTCTCCTCCCACTTTGGTGAGCAAGCAGATCTAGCATGCCCATAATAAGCATGTTGCATGCTTCCAGGAGCCAGAACTGCCCCTTGGTCTTATGCTGACTATGTAACCTTAATCATATATAAGGCCCCTGTTTTCTGTACTCCTTAGACTGCCTCATTCAGTTGCTAAGGCTTCTGTATGACGTAGTCTCCCTCATTTGAGGTTATTAAAGATGTTACTTTTATATTTCAGCTTCTGTGCCAATTTCTTCTTTGTTGGTTTAAAAGGACCAGGTATCAGTGAGACCCCTGAGAAGGTTTCTATGTTCTACACTGTGTGCTCCCATTCCCTGTATGTCTGACCTGGTGTCTGGAATGTGTGTTGCATTCTGTGCTAACATTCCCTGTATATCTCAGCTGGTATATAGAATTTGTGATGTATCCTGTGCTCGCATTCACTGTATGTCTGAGCCAGTGTTTTGAATGCGTGCCGCAACCTATGTGCAGATACCATGTATGTCTGAACCGGTGTGTGAAATGTCTTATATCCTGTGCTCCTTTTCCCCGTATGTCTGAGCAGGTGTCTGGAATGCTGTGAGTGAAGGTTGTAAAAGAAAATTGGTGTGTGGTTGTGAGGAAATGGGGTTTATTCTATGGTATGGTTGTGACCTCACCATGTAATACACCTACCAACCCTTTTAGGATCAGTAGGTTTAGTTTGTTAGACGTTAGCTCAACCCTGGGTGGCTGTGGCTCTTAACAACAAGGCTTACACAAAAGGTTCAAGTGTGAAGCATTTAAGAAACCACCAAAACAATTTTAGAAGAAATAACAAACACAAGAAATCCGTTACCTATTTATAAAAATAAAGCAGATTTTATATATTTCTAGAAACCACAATGAAAAAGATCCCCTGGAGGGATCTGGAATTTACAAAGTATAGTAAATCAGAAAATGTCACTTAACAGCAAATAAGCAATCGCAAATGTAACAAATTTTGCACTTAGAATTATTTTCACCAAAAAGTTGAACTTGTTGTAATGCGGTCAGATAGAGTTACTTTGGGCAACCAACTTCAGCAGGGAGCCAGTCAGCGGGACCCGCAAGGCCCTCAGAAACAGTTTCCTCCCCAGAAGAAGCAGTCTTCCGACAGTTCCAGGCACTTTATCCTCGTTGCGATGGATTTCTAAGGCAGTGGTTCTGATGCGAAGGATACAGCATGCTGAAAATGCTGAAGGGTGATGTGGAAAAGATGTGGTTGAAAGAGGTCTTCCTGCAGCTGCTCCCTGGTCTGCAGGTTTGGTGAGGTGATTCTGGCTACAGGGGTCAATGTCCCTTGAGGTCTTCTCGGGCCTGGCAGAAGTCCAGTTTCCACTGAACTGCCTGCTGTCCTGTATCACTGTCACAGTAAATCCTTCCCTGGCTGTAGCTTCTCCGGCAACCTTTCCAGGTCCAGCAGACTCAGATGCAACTTCTGACAGCCAGGTCCTGGTCCTTGGTCCTGCACAGCAATGATGAGCTGCGATCAGGGCTATCACTCGCCCTTAGCAGACTTCTTTAACTGTTGTATCGCTATGCCGTGAACAGGAGGTCTACCAGGTGCCCCTTGGAGTATCTTGCCTCGGCCTGACCCAAAAAACAACTTCTCCACTAACAGGACACTGCAGGCTACCCTAGGATGAACGATTCTATCCACTTCTAATAAGGCAGAACCCTTTTCTTGGCACCCAGAACTACTTAGCCAACTCAGAGGTGTAGCTACCAAGGGAGCTACATTCCCCTGAAAAACTTGTTTTGGCAACTGGTTCCCTCCTTTCTTGTCCCTAGTGCAAGCCTGTCTATCCAGACAATACAGCAGCCCCTCTCCCAAGTGTTCCCATTTGCCCTTCAAAGGTGGTTTCTGCTTTGAAGCTCGCCTTTTGGGCCAACACCCGTGCGACTTCCTACAGGAGGGAGAACACCTCCTTCCAGTGAAGGCCCCTATTGTATCCTTTCCTGGGAGTTGTTAACACGGCTACCTAGGAGAGCAGAAAGCTGACTCAATGACAAGACTTCATGTGCAACAGTTAACCCCTACTGTGCTCCTGTCGGCCGTTGGCCGATGGAAGCACTCCCTCCCTGGTGCTGCGAACGACCGTTGGCCTTCACAGCCCGCCCACCCTTTAGAATGCCCGTACCACGGCGGAATTACCGCAGTGGTTAAAGCGTTAAGGGCACAGGTGATTTAAAGCAACACAGTGGGTTCAAGAGCACCCATATTCTCACTCTAGCAATGATGTCTCTTGCTCTGGGTGTGACATTGTATCTCCCAGCAATATTAATATCCGGTGACATTTAGGTATGTATTCACCCCTAATCACTCTTTAAATGCTTCCCACAGGGTAGCCACAGAGGTAACAGAGCCCTGGTTCAACATGTAGTAGGATAAAATCACTTGGTGACTTTCTGTTCAAAGACTGGGTCTGACAGCTCAGATGGTCGCAGCTGCTACATTCTATGTATCCCCAGATAGCTGTCAATGGTCAAAGCCATCAGAACCAGAGAATGATCGGACAAAGCCCAATGAAAATGTGCTATAATTTCAACCCAGCCCATCTCATCTCTAGATCCTAACCAGAAATCAATCCTTGGAGATATTCCATGTACTATGGAATGTATACGCTCTGGATTTAGGACATTCAACACGGTACAAGTCTATCAGTTTGCACTGGTGCATAATATCTCATAGATCTTAATCAGCGTGGGTGTGTCAGCTGGACCTGTTGCCGGTGCTGTACAAATCAGCTTGCAGCATTGAAGTATTTTCCACATATTACAAAGTGAGGGTGGAAGAGTCTACAAGCCTGTTTCTAACTTTAGTGAAAAAAACAAAACAACAAAAAAGAAATCAGTATCGTCAAAGTTCGGCCCATATGTATTGCTCAATGTAATCTGTACCGAACCCAACAACCCCTGTACAACCCCATACTGGCCCTCTTCATCACAGAACGTGTCCACAGGCCGAACCATAAGCCTTGTTTAACCAATAAACCCACTTCCGTAGTGACTGAGGAAAATAAATGGAGGTACAAACTCCAGATTTTGGAGAAATTATTAACCACCTCATAACCAGCATGCATCTCCGGAACTAAAACAGCACCCACCTTAGGCCTAATGAGGTATGCATTCACCAGTCAGGCCTAGTGATGGTCCTTCCCCCCTCTCACATCACAGGCGAGCAGCCTAGCATTACATCCAAAGCTTGCCCCAGTCATGTGTATTGTGTCTGCAATTCCAACCCCGCTCTTTCTTCTAAGCTTTTCTGTCAAATCAGAACTATTTGATCAGAAGTATTTCTACCATCAAAACCCTGTGTCACCTGTGTTCTAGTAATAGTAGCCCAAACGGTCCTCCCAACTAACCCCAACCCACATTGTACGAATAACCTTAGCAGAGCTTTACAGTCTAGCCTCAGGGTGGCTAAACTGCCATCTGTCACATTGATGCCCAGACTCAAGTGATGCTCCGTTGTGTTAGATATAACAGCAGTGTTAGAATACTGTCCTTCTTGCATATTGATGAGAGTTATAACTTGTCTTGACACTGTGGGTGCTTATTCGATGATTAGTAGCTGGTGAATTGTGGGCGGAGGAGACCTTTTCTAACTCTCACACTGTTACAATCCCTCTTTTACAATTTTTAAAGCCTGAGAGCAAGCCTCAGAAAACCCTCCGCATACCCCAGCGAACTCAAAAACTACTGGGCAAGCTCCCTGCTCCCATTCCCTGCAAAGGTACTGGAAAATATCATCAACAATCAACTCATGACTCACCCGGAGCAGAGCTAGCTACTTGACCCCTCTCAATCCGGCTTCCACAGCTACGAAACCATGCTGATCACAGCCACAGACGACAACCAAACCCTCCTCGACCAAGGAGAAACAGAAGCTTTGATCCTCCTTGACTGCTCAGCAGCCCTTGACACTAATCCCACCACACACACTGATCAAAAGATTCCTCCACTTCGGCATCCAAGGAGACGTGCTCAGATGGATCACCTCCTTCCTCACAGGAGGAATCCAGAGGATCCACCTCTCGCCTTTCACCTCTGGACCCAAGGAGATGACCTATGGTGTCCCCCAAGGCTCATCCTTCAGCCCCATGCTCTTCAACACATATATGGCCTACGCTGGTCAATATCGTCAGATCCCATAGTCTCAATATAATTTCCTACACAGACGATACCAAACTCATCCTCTCACTCACCGATGTCCCTTCCGCCATCAGTACCAACTTCCTCACATGTATGGCAAAAATTGTGATTGGATGAAGAAAAATTGCCCGCAGCTAAACACAGACAAGATGGAAGTACTGATCTTTGGCAACAGCAGCAACACATGAAATGACTCCTGGTGGCCACTGACTTCATCAGTCCACACGCCCTCCCCTCCGAGGACTACATTCTACTGGGAGACCTCAACTTCCACCTGGAAAAGAAAAATGACAGCAACACCACCACCCTTCTGGACAACCTGGCTAACCTCGGACTCGAACAACTTGTTGATACCCCCACCCACTATGCCGGACACACGCTCGACCCAATCTTCACCTCCAGCAAGCACATCTCCTTCAACAACACCACAGCTCTCCACTGGACAGACCACAGCTGCGTTCACTTCAACTACAAAAAGACCACGACCCACAACCTCCCACAACCAATCCCCCGAAGAAACTGGAACAAAACTACCACCGAACAGCGCTTCACTTCGCTTCACCAAAACCCTCCTGCCAAATCATCGGACCCAAACCAAGCAGCCACCAACCTCACACAATGGATCACCCTCAGCGCCGAGGAACTAGCACCCTTGAAAAAACATCATATCAAGTATGGTAGCAAAAAAGCCCCCTGGTTCAACGATGACCTTAAGAAATCCAAGAAGCTATGTCGCACCCTCGAGAAAGCCTGAAGAAAAAACCCAACCACTGACAGCCTGACCACCTTCAAAAACGCCACCCGCACACACCACCAACTGATCCGGTCCACCAAGAAATCAGCATTCAAGGATCGACTTGACAACAATGCCCACAACAGCAAGGAACTATTCAACATCGTCAAAGAATTTACCAACCCCACCGTCGGCACCAACGACATCACTCCCTCCCAAGACCTCTGCGACTCCCTAGCCTCTTTCTTCCACAACAAAATCGCCGACATACATAACAGCTGTGAAAACCAGTCCGGAGACCAGTCCACCCCACCCACCTCCGAACCAAAACCCCCCTCCAACAACCTTCGCGCCTGGAACCCAATCACCACTGAAGACACCATCCGCCTGATGAACTCCATCCACTCAGGATCGCCAACCGACCCATGTCCCCACCACATTTTCAACAAAGCAGACTCCATCATCGCACCCCATCTTCGAGACGTCATCAACTGCTCCCTCAACTCCGCTACCTTCCCGGAAAGCTGGAAACATGCCGAACTCAGCGCCCTTCTGAAGAAACCCACAGCAGACCCCACTGAACTTAAAAACTACCACCCCATCTCGCTCCTCCCATTCCCTGCCAAAGTTATTGAGAAAGCCGTCAACAGTCAGCTTGCCGCCTTCCTCGAATCCAACAAATCCCTCGACCCCTCACAGTCCGGCTTCCGAGCCAAACACAGCACCGAAACCGCCCTCATCGCAGCAACAGACGACATTCGAACACTACTGAACAAAGGAGAAACAGTTGCCCTCATCCTACTTGACCTATCCGCAGCCTTCGACACAGTCTGTCATAGCACCCTCATACAACGCCTCAGCAACGTCGGAATACAAGGAAAAGCATTGGACTGGATCATCTCATTCCTCGCCGGAAGAACCCAGAGAGTCTGCCTCCCCCCTTTCAGATCGGAGGCCACTAAAGTCATCTGCGGCGTACCACAAGGATCTTCACTCAGTCCCACCCTCTTCAACGTATACATGAGTCCCCTCGCTTCCATCGCGCGCCAACACAACCTCAACATCATCTCCTACGCAGACGACACCCAGCTGATCTTCTCCCTCACCAAAGACCCAAACCCCGCCAAAACCAACTTACACGAAGGAATAAAAGATGTAGCCGAGTGGATGAAGAACAGCCGTTTAAAACTGAACTCGGACAAAACGGAAGTCCTCATCTTAGGCTCATCCCCCTCTGCTTGCGACGACTCATGGTGGCCACCGGCCCTGGGAGCAGCACCCATACCAACGGACCACGCACGTAACCTGGGCTTCATCTTGGACTCCTCCCTCTCAATGACCAGACAAGTCAACGCCGTCTCATCATCATGCTTCAACATCCTACGCATGCTCAAAAAAATATTCCGTTGGATCCCCACCGAAACAAGAAAAACGGTCACCCACGCACTGGTCACAAGCCGACTGGATTACGGAAACACCCTCTACGCCGGAATCACAGCCAAACTACAGAAAAAACTCCAACGCATCCAAAACGCCTCAGCCAGACTCATACTAGACATCCCCCGCCAAGCTCACATTTCCGGTCACCTGAAAGACCTCCACTGGCTCCCCGTCAACAAGAGGATAACTTTCCGACTCCTCACCCACGCACACAAAGCCCTCTACGACCTAGGACCCGAATGCCTCGACACACGCCTGTCATTTTACACCCCCACCCGCCAACTACGATCGTCCAATCAAGCCCTCGCCGCAATTCCGTGCATCCATAGATCCACCATGGGGGGAAGATCCTTCTCCTACTTAGCGGCCAAAACCTGGAATTCTCTCCCCACCCACCTCCGCCTTACACAGAACCACCTCTCCTT
Source organism: Lissotriton helveticus (assembly GCF_964261635.1). Classification (NCBI taxonomy): domain Eukaryota; kingdom Metazoa; phylum Chordata; class Amphibia; order Caudata; family Salamandridae; genus Lissotriton; species Lissotriton helveticus. Next base: position 440,457,148 of record NC_136058.1, read on the forward strand.
CAGAAAGCAACTAAAAACATGGATATTCGATAAGTAAAGTACCCCACCCTCCCTCAAGCGCCTTGAGACCCTCTGGGTGAGTAGTGCGCTATACAAATTTTGAACTTGAACTTGTTGGTCAAGTGGTGCCTGAGCACACTGGATGCAATGTTTGGCCCCAACGAATGAGTAGTGTGTCAGCAGAGCAATATAGGAGTTAGGAAAGGACTTGAGTTTAGGGTACAGGTGCTGTTTCTCTGGTGCCTGTTAGATTGAAGTGAAGAAAACTGGGGCACTGCCTGAGACACTGGACAGGATCGCTGAGAGCATTTGCCCTGGTGGGTGACTGCCCTATCCTGAAAGAAGAAACTTTTTCCTTGAAACTGAGCTGTGATTCTTGAGTTGCGAGTTGTGCAGCTCCACCATGGAAATAACAAGAACCTGCCAGTGAAGACTCCCCTCTGGCTTGGTTGTACAGCCCTTTTCAGCTTTTCGTTCTAATTTCTATGGCCCTGTGTGATCCTCCTGGTCCTAAATATATTTAAATTGATGTTCTAGCCCTCATAAAAGGAAAATGGACAAGTAGCCCTGAAAATGTTTTTACTAGACGCTTTTAGGATTTGCTTAGGACTAGAAAACTGATAATTCTCTCTCTTGCAATCTGAATGTTAATGATGACCCAATGCTTTGTTCCCTTTGTATTTCTGCTTATACCTCATATGTATCCGCTTAATGAAATGTTTAGAATGGAAAATGACCACCTAGCAATGAATTAGGATATTGATAAAATTATGAAAATTAATGTGCAAATATTTTCTGTGTTCCTACTGGATCACAGGAATGTCTTTAGCTCATGCTAAAAGGACTATCTGTTAAAGATTGCAGGCATTTATTAGCATGAGCTGAAAGCCATTATGTATTTTGGCAGCCATTTTAGGTAGCCATGGGCTCGCCATGTGCTGTTTCCCTCTTCAGAGCCTTGCACATGCTCAGAAGGGCCTAGCTAGTAGAATGCACCTGCTCCTCTAGTATAACTGTCAGGCTATTTTTGCTGCTGTGTGGAGAAGTAACTCTCCTCCCACTTTGGTGAGCAAGCAGATCTAGCATGCCCATAATAAGCATGTTGCATGCTTCCAGGAGCCAGAACTGCCCCTTGGTCTTATGCTGACTATGTAACCGTAATCATATATAAGGCCCCTGTTTTCTGTACTCCTTAGACTGCCTCATTCAGTTGCTAAGGCTTCTGTATGACGTAGTCTCCCTCATTTGAGGTTATTAAAGATGTTACTTTTATATTTCAGCTTCTGTGCCAATTTCTTCTTTGTTGGTTTAAAAGGACCAGGTATCAGTGAGACCCCTGAGAAGGTTTCTATGTTCTACACTGTGTGCTCCCATTCCCTGTATGTCTGACCTGGTGTCTGGAATGTGTGTTGCATTCTGTGCTAACATTCCCTGTATATCTCAGCTGGTATATAGAATTTGTGATGTATCCTGTGCTCGCATTCACTGTATGTCTGAGCCAGTGTTTTGAATGCGTGCCGCAACCTATGTGCAGATACCATGTATGTCTGAACCGGTGTGTGAAATGTCTTATATCCTGTGCTCCTTTTCCCCGTATGTCTGAGCAGGTGTCTGGAATGCTGTGAGTGAAGGTTGTAAAAGAAAATTGGTGTGTGGTTGTGAGGAAATGGGGTTTATTCTATGGTATGGTTGTGACCTCACCATGTAATACACCTACCAACCCTTTTAGGATCAGTAGGTTTAGTTTGTTAGACGTTAGCTCAACCCTGGGTGGCTGTGGCTCTTAACAACAAGGCTTACACAAAAGGTTCAAGTGTGAAGCATTTAAGAAACCACCAAAACAATTTTAGAAGAAATAACAAACACAAGAAATCCGTTACCTATTTATAAAAATAAAGCAGATTTTATATATTTCTAGAAACCACAATGAAAAAGATCCCCTGGAGGGATCTGGAATTTACAAAGTATAGTAAATCAGAAAATGTCACTTAACAGCAAATAAGCAATCGCAAATGTAACAAATTTTGCACTTAGAATTATTTTCACCAAAAAGTTGAACTTGTTGTAATGCGGTCAGATAGAGTTACTTTGGGCAACCAACTTCAGCAGGGAGCCAGTCAGCGGGACCCGCAAGGCCCTCAGAAACAGTTTCCTCCCCAGAAGAAGCAGTCTTCCGACAGTTCCAGGCACTTTATCCTCGTTGCGATGGATTTCTAAGGCAGTGGTTCTGATGCGAAGGATACAGCATGCTGAAAATGCTGAAGGGTGATGTGGAAAAGATGTGGTTGAAAGAGGTCTTCCTGCAGCTGCTCCCTGGTCTGCAGGTTTGGTGAGGTGATCCTGGCTGCATGGGTCAATGTCCCTTGAGGTCTTCTCGGGCCTGGCAGAAGTCCAGTTTCCACTGAACTGCCTGCTGTCCTGTATCACTGTCACAGTAAATCCTTCCCTGGCTGTAGCTTCTCCGGCAACCTTTCCAGGTCCAGCAGACTCAGATGCAACTTCTGACAGCCAGGTCCTGGTCCTTGGTCCTGCACAGCAATGATGAGCTGCGATCAGGGCTATCACTCGCCCTTAGCAGACTTCTTTAACTGTTGTATCGCTATGCTGTGAACAGGAGGTCTACCAGGTGCCCCTTGGAGTATCTTGCCTCGGCCTGACCCAAAAAACAACTTCTCCACTAACAGGACACTGCAGGCTACCCTAGGATGAACGATTCTATCCACTTCTAATAAGGCAGAACCCTTTTCTTGGCACCCAGAACTACTTAGCCAACTCAGAGGTGTAGCTACCAAGGGAGCTACATTCCCCTGAAAAACTTGTTTTGGCAACTGGTTCCCTCCTTTCTTGTCCCTAGTGCAAGCCTGTCTATCCAGACAATACAGCAGCCCCTCTCCCAAGTGTTCCCATTTGCCCTTCAAAGGTGGTTTCTGCTTTGAAGCTCGCCTTTTGGGCCAACACCCGTGCGACTTCCTACAGGAGGGAGAACACCTCCTTCCAGTGAAGGCCCCTATTGTATCCTTTCCTGGGAGTTGTTAACACGGCTACCTAGGAGAGCAGAAAGCTGACTCAATGACAAGACTTCATGTGCAACAGTTAACCCCTACTGTGCTCCTGTCGGCCGTTGGCCGATGGAAGCACTCCCTCCCTGGTGCTGCGAACGACCGTTGGCCTTCACAGCCCGCCCACCCTTTAGAATGCCCGTACCACGGCGGAATTACCGCAGTGGTTAAAGCGTTAAGGGCACAGGTGATTTAAAGCAACACAGTGGGTTCAAGAGCACCCATATTCTCACTCTAGCAATGATGTCTCTTGCTCTGGGTGTGACATTGTATCTCCCAGCAATATTAATATCCGGTGACATTTAGGTATGTATTCACCCCTAATCACTCTTTAAATGCTTCCCACAGGGTAGCCACAGAGGTAACAGAGCCCTGGTTCAACATGTAGTAGGATAAAATCACTTGGTGACTTTCTGTTCAAAGACTGGGTCTGACAGCTCAGATGGTCGCAGCTGCTACATTCTATGTATCCCCAGATAGCTGTCAATGGTCAAAGCCATCAGAACCAGAGAATGATCGGACAAAGCCCAATGAAAATGTGCTATAATTTCAACCCAGCCCATCTCATCTCTAGATCCTAACCAGAAATCAATCCTTGGAGATATTCCATGTACTATGGAATGTATACGCTCTGGATTTAGGACATTCAACACGGTACAAGTCTATCAGTTTGCACTGGTGCATAATATCTCATAGATCTTAATCAGCGTGGGTGTGTCAGCTGGACCTGTTGCCGGTGCTGTACAAATCAGCTTGCAGCATTGAAGTATTTTCCACATATTACAAAGTGAGGGTGGAAGAGTCTACAAGCCTGTTTCTAACTTTAGTGAAAAAAACAAAACAACAAAAAAGAAATCAGTATCGTCAAAGTTCGGCCCATATGTATTGCTCAATGTAATCTGTACCGAACCCAACAACCCCTGTACAACCCCATACTGGCCCTCTTCATCACAGAACGTGTCCACAGGCCGAACCATAAGCCTTGTTTAACCAATAAACCCACTTCCGTAGTGACTGAGGAAAATAAATGGAGGTACAAACTCCAGATTTTGGAGAAATTATTAACCACCTCATAACCAGCATGCATCTCCGGAACTAAAACAGCACCCACCTTAGGCCTAATGAGGTATGCATTCACCAGTCAGGCCTAGTGATGGTCCTTCCCCCCTCTCACATCACAGGCGAGCAGCCTAGCATTACATCCAAAGCTTGCCCCAGTCATGTGTATTGTGTCTGCAATTCCAACCCCGCTCTTTCTTCTAAGCTTTTCTGTCAAATCAGAACTATTTGATCAGAAGTATTTCTACCATCAAAACCCTGTGTCACCTGTGTTCTAGTAATAGTAGCCCAAACGGTCCTCCCAACTAACCCCAACCCACATTGTACGAATAACCTTAGCAGAGCTTTACAGTCTAGCCTCAGGGTGGCTAAACTGCCATCTGTCACATTGATGCCCAGACTCAAGTGATGCTCCGTTGTGTTAGATATAACAGCAGTGTTAGAATACTGTCCTTCTTGCATATTGATGAGAGTTATAACTTGTCTTGACACTGTGGGTGCTTATTCGATGATTAGTAGCTGGTGAATTGTGGGCGGAGGAGACCTTTTCTAACTCTCACACTGTTACAATCCCTCTTTTACAATTTTTAAAGCCTGAGAGCAAGCCTCAGAAAACCCTCCGCATACCCCAGCGAACTCAAAAACTACTGGGCAAGCTCCCTGCTCCCATTCCCTGCAAAGGTACTGGAAAATATCATCAACAATCAACTCATGACTCACCCGGAGCAGAGCTAGCTACTTGACCCCTCTCAATCCGGCTTCCACAGCTACGAAACCATGCTGATCACAGCCACAGACGACAACCAAACCCTCCTCGACCAAGGAGAAACAGAAGCTTTGATCCTCCTTGACTGCTCAGCAGCCCTTGACACTAATCCCACCACACACACTGATCAAAAGATTCCTCCACTTCGGCATCCAAGGAGACGTGCTCAGATGGATCACCTCCTTCCTCACAGGAGGAATCCAGAGGATCCACCTCTCGCCTTTCACCTCTGGACCCAAGGAGATGACCTATGGTGTCCCCCAAGGCTCATCCTTCAGCCCCATGCTCTTCAACACATATATGGCCTACGCTGGTCAATATCGTCAGATCCCATAGTCTCAATATAATTTCCTACACAGACGATACCAAACTCATCCTCTCACTCACCGATGTCCCTTCCGCCATCAGTACCAACTTCCTCACATGTATGGCAAAAATTGTGATTGGATGAAGAAAAATTGCCCGCAGCTAAACACAGACAAGATGGAAGTACTGATCTTTGGCAACAGCAGCAACACATGAAATGACTCCTGGTGGCCATCAGACCTAGGACCCAGACCCACACCCACTCCTTCCATCCACGCCAGAAACCTTGGAATCATCAACAACAACAAGCTCATCATGAAACTACGCCATCTCCTCTGCCTGCTTCCACACTCTGTGCATATACAGAAGATTTTCAAGTGGCGACCCCTCCATGCAAGATGCACCGTGATACAGGCCCCCATCACCAGCCGACTGGACTATGGCAACACCCTCTACGTAGGAATTGCCGCACACCACCTACAGAGACTTCAAACCTAACCAAATGCCACAGCCAGACTCATCCTCTGCCTTTCCCGGCAAACCCACATCACACCCCTCTTCAGGAAACTTTACTGGCTCCCTGTACAGAAGAGGTGACAATTAAAGCTACTGAACCACGCACACAAGGCTCTACACAACCAAGGATCCATATACATTAACCACGGCCTGAACTTCCACCAACCGTTGACAAGACTACACTCTGCCTCCCTTTCACTTACCCATACTCGCTGCATCCACCCAAGCAGAAGTGGGGGACCCTCCTTCTCACACATTACAGCAAAGACCTGGAACAGCCTCCCCACACTCCTCTGGACCATCACCTCACTTCCCGAATTTCGAATGGTCCCTAAGACCTGGCTGTTTGAATAAGCCTATGGGACCTGCAAGTGCCTGGATACTCTATTGGGTGATTAGCCTCGCTTTATAAATCCTGCTCGATTGAAGCCTTGATCACAGTGGAATTAACAGTTAGCCTTTCATAGACAACTGACGCGAAGGTTTTCAGGATGGTGAAACACTGACCTATCAATTGCCTGTTCTGTCCATACAAGGACAGGATTTATTTTTGCATACTGCCCACTGTGGCTCTTCGGTAACCAAATGGTTCCTCCCCAGGGTGGGCTTTCCTATGGTACATAGGCTGTGCGGTGCCCTCCTAATAAATGCCTTGTGACTTTCTGTACATTCATACGGCTATTTAATTAAGAACACTTTGTCACATTCTCCAGGAACTCGCCTCGAGTTCTGCAAAGCGGTCCCTTGCTTCATCACCCAACTCGCCATTGCCTCCGAACACTAGATATTCTTAGCAGATTTCAACTTCCACATGGAAGACCTTAGCGATGCCAGCACTGACAACCTAATAGAAAGCATGAGTAACAGCTGCCTCATCCACCTAATCATCAACCCAACACACATCGTAGGGCACACACTTGACTCCATCTTCATCTCCAGTGAAACAATCAAGTACCACCATGACACAGAACTCACCTGGACCGACCACTCCATTGTCCACTTCACCATCACAGGGCACAACGCTACAGAAACTAAAGACACAGCACCCAGCACACCTCAGCGCAGCTTGAAAACTGTCTCAGTCAAGAACTGGAACAACATTCTCCATGCCAACTGACCGGACACAGCTCTAGACCTTAAACAGGCCATCAAGAACTTCACAAACTGGATCACTGACTATGTCACCCCCGCCGAGCCGAACAAGATCAGATAATCCGCAAAGTGTGTCAACTTGTTTACCCCGGAACTTCAGACCTCTCAATGAGACTGTTGTTGACTAGAAAGAAGATGACGTACCAGTAAGGATCCAGTGCACTACACCACCTTCAGGACAGCGATCAACCACTACCACCTCCTCCTTAAAGAAGCGAAGAAGAGTGCCGTCACATGCTGCATAGAGATCAGCTCAAACCACAGCAATGAGCACTTCGCCATCGTTAGGAAATTCAGCAACCCCGGATCCACGAGAATATCATAACTCCCTTCTGGGATCGGTGCAACATGCTTGCTGACTACTTCCATTAGAAGATTGCCGTCATCTACAAGGACTTGAATCTCAGCTCTCCACCAGTGACAGCCTCCACCTCCTCACACACACAGACACTAACTGGGACTTCCTCATCATACAAGACACAACCTCTATAATGAAGTTGATGCACTCTGGTGTACCCACTGATCCATGCCCCCACCTTATCTTTAACCTCGAGAGCAAGGCAATCAGCTTAGAGCTCATAACACCACTGAACAGATCCATCGCCATGGCCTCCTTCCCAGAAGAGTGGTAACACGCAAAAGTAAAACCCCTCCTGAAAAAACCTTCAGCAGACCTAGAGCAGCTGAAGAACTCCCGATTGATACCCCTGCTCTTGTTCCTGGCCAAAGTCTTTGAGAGGTCGATCAAGAGGCAGCTGACCAGACACCTGGAGCACAACAACCTCCTGGACTCCACCCATTTCGCTTCCGAGCCAATCAAAGCACAGAGACCGCCCCGATAGCAGCCATAGATGACATCAGAGCCCTCCTGGACCTCAATGAGACTGCAGCCCTCATCTTCCTTGACCTCTCAGCTGCCTTCAACATGGTCTTCCACCAGATCCTGATCTACAAGCTCCACCACATTGTAGTCCAAGGAAATGCCCTCAAATGGATGGCTTCCTACCTCACCAGAAAACCACAGACAATCTGACTCCCGCCCTACTCCTGAACCCAAGGACATCATCTACGGCACCCCACAATGATCCTTCATTAGTCCCCCTTCATCTACACATACATGACACCCTTAGCCAACATTATTAGATCGCACGGGCTGAAGGTCATCTTCTACACCGACTAGACCCACCTCATCAACTCCAGAGACAACTTTCATAGGTGCACGGCCAACATCACCGACTGGATGAAGCACAAATGCCTAAAACTGAACACAGACAAGACGGAAGTCCTCATCTTCAGTAACCAGGCATCTCCTTGAAGCAACGCATGGTGGTCAGCAGCACCTGGCTTCTTCCCCTCCCCTACCAACCATTCCATTGACTCCAGCATTGTCCTGGACAACAAGCTTACCACGAAGAAGCAAATCAACATGATCTCCGCCATCTGCTTCCTCACAATGCGCATGCGCCACAAGATCTTTAGATGGCTCCCCGCAGACATCTGCATTCTGCCTCCCTCCTCCTCGCTTAAACTCCTAACGCACCAGGCACAAGGCCACTCCTACTCCCACCTGTATGCAAAGACCTGAAATAAAGTTCCCCTGCACCTCAGATCTGTCGCATCACTGAATCTGGAAAGCACTCAAGACCTGGCTGTTCAATTGATCGGCCCCTCTGGACAACAACTACTCACCCAGCGCCTTGAGAACCTCACTGATTTGCAGCGCTTAATACCCATTGATTGATTCTGTACATTCATATAGATTTTCTCACTGGGGACTTTCTAATGCGGTTTTAACTCTCCCTTGCCAATAAATGCCTTGCTAAATTCAGTGCGGTCTTCAGGGTTGACTTTTGATGTCGAGTTAGCTCTCCATTTATGAATGCATGGTCACATTCAATAAATGTATAGAGTTTCTCTCCTCTGTGAACTTTATGATATATTACATTTTGTTTTGTAATCGATCCCTTGTCACATTCTATTAATTAATAGGATTTCTCTCTAGTGTGGATTTGTTTATGCTGCATTAGATTATTCTTCCTGTGGAAGACTTTATTAAACTCTGTATATACATTGGATTTCTTGCCATGTAGATTTTTGGATGTCGCTTCAGTTTTCCATTTATATGAATGCTTTGTGGTATTCAATACATACATTGTTGTGAACGTATCTAGGACCCTATTTAAATATTCCCGATTCATGCCCTTATGTGTTATAACAAATCATATCCTTATAAAGGCATAAGAATCATATCCATATTTAGTCATAGCCAACGCAGTCCAAATACTGCAAGGCTACTCCCATAGACTCCTAGAAAGTACAACGCGTTCTTTAAACAACCAACCAGAAATCCCATTTCTAACACTAAGAATACAACATGCTTAAAATGCTTAAGGGTGGTGTGGAAACGATGTGGTCGAAGGGGGTCTTCCTGCAGCTGCTCCCTGGTCTGCAGGTTTGGTGAGGTGATTCTGGCTACAGGGGTCAATGTCCCTTGAGGTCTTCTCAGGCCTGGCAGAAGTCCAGTTCCCACTGAACTGCCAGCTGTCCTGTATCACTGTCACAACCAAATCCTTCCCTGGACTGTGGCTTCTCCGGCAACCTTCCCAGGTCCAGCAGACTCAGATACAACTTCTGACAGCCTGGTCCTGGTACTTGGTCCTGCACAGCGATGAGGAGCAGCGATCAGGGCTCTCACTCGCCTTTAGCAGACTTCTTTAACTGTTGTGTCACTATGGTGTGAACAGCAGGTCTGTCAGCTGCTCCTTTGAGTCTCTTGCCTCGGCTGGGCCCGGAAAACAACTTCTACACTAGCAGGAGACAGCAGGATACCTTAGGGTGCACTATTATATCCACTCCAAATAAGGCAGAACCCTTTTCTCAGTATCCAGACCTCCTTAGCCCAACTCAGAGGTGGGGCTACCAAAGGAGCTACATTCCCCTGAAAAACTGGTTTGGCAACTTGTCCCCCCTTTCCTGTCCCTAGTGCAAGCCTGTCTATCCAGACAATACAGCAGCCCCTCTCCCAAGTGGTTCCCATTTGCCCCTCAAAGGTGGTTTCTGGTTTGAAGCTCGCCTTTTGGGCCAACATCTGTGCAACTTCCTACAGGTGGGAGAAACCTCCTTCCAGTGAAGGCTCCTATTGTATCCTTTCCTGGGAGTTGTTAACACATCTCCCCAGGAGAGCAGAAAGCTGACTCAATGACAAGACTTCATGTGCAAAAGTTAAGGGCACGGGTGATTAAAAGCAACACAGTGGGTTCAAGAGCTCCCATATTCTCACTCTGGCAATGATGTCTCGCTCTGGGTGTGACATTGTATCTTTCAGCAATGTTAATATCCCGTGACTTTTAGGTATGTATTCACCCCTAATCACTCTTTAAATGCTTCCTACAGGGTAGCCACAGAGGTAACAGAGCCCTGGTTCAACATGTAGTATAATAAAAACAAGCATTTACAATGCAATGGTCTCGGCATCATTAAAGGTAGAGATATTGGCATTGCTCGTGACATTTCTTTTTTTTACAATCAATGGCATTGTCATTTACATTGCCAATAGCTTAATTGTTAAATAAATGGCATTGTCATTTACAATGCCAATACCTACACCCTACACAGAGCCACCCTCACACAGACACACTCAACAGCACTCTACAGCACACAGCACTCTGCACTCAACTGCACACAGCACTCAACTGCACACAGCACTCAACTGCACTCTGCACTCTACAGCACACAGCACTCAACTGCACTCTGCACTCAACTGCACACAGCACTCAACTGCACACAGCACTCTACAGCACTCTACAGCAATCTACAGCACTCAACTACACTCAACTGCACACAGCACTCTGCACTCAACTGCACACAACACTCAACTGCACACAGCACTCTGCACTCAACTGCACACAGCACTCTGCACTCAACTGCACACAGCACTCTGCACTCAACTGCACACAGCACTCAACAGCACACAGCACTCTACAGCACACAGAACTCTACAGCACACAGAACTCTATAGCACACAGAACTCTACAGAACACAGCACTCTGCACTCTACATCTGAGTCAGCCTTCTGTTTTTCATGGCCCTCGTGGTAATATTTACTTAATCAAATGAAAATGTTAAATAAATATGGGCATTTGCAGTAAAAAACATTATTTTGATAATATGTTCCGCTAGAAATGTCATTATACCACATACAAGTGTGCACTGTGTAGAAATGAGTCCATCAGAGTCGCCAGATATTCCATAATGAGATGGTTAATCACTCAGCACATAATTAGCAGGAAGGACAGCTGAACGTTGGAATAATTGTTTACTTATGCCCGACAACAATATCGCACACCCACAACTGTACTGCAACCTTTACTGGGGTAACCTGTAATATATAAAGAGCGTCGAGCCCTGTTTTTTCCCAGTTACAAATCAATGTTATGTACTGTGCCAAACTGACTAATACTGCAACTCCCACAATGCACTTGTTGTGCTTTGTAGAATGCTCTGTTGCTGTCAAATAAACAAAGAAGAAACCCGGAGCTGGAAACTCTGTGTCTCATATCGCACGGAGTAATGTAGTAGCCCCAAATCTGCTCGATCGGGAAAGGAGATTCATTTTTAGGTGCATAGTTAGATTTGATGTATAGCAGATTCTTAAATTACGCATAAATGCAGACATCTCGTAAATATGGGTTTAAAATGTATCATACAAACTGTGTCTAGGATGTAAGGTGTCGGTTATTTTTTGCATGCTATAAAAACTCTTAAACAGCAAGACTTTTAAGAGAAACGGAGGTCACAGGAACTGCAGGCCTTATTTGAAATTGAAATTGCATTTATTTAGCGCTTACTACTCCCGAAGAGGCTTTTGTCCGCGTGTTACTTACTTTGGGTCTGTGGGCTGCACTCTTACGTGTCTATGGTGAATGAATGCCAGCGCAGGTACGCATGTATGAGGGGTGGGGGCGGTTCGAGAGGTACAGTAAGAGTCGAAGCTTCAGGGGCCGATGTGTCAAGCCCGCGGGCTGCACAGTGCTGAGACGCTGGCAAAAGTGCCACCTTCGGGGCACACAGGAAGCAAAGTCTGCGGCCCTGTAGTTGGAGCGTTAAAGGACAACCTCTGAGTGAAGTGCACACTTCAGGTGGACGCCAGGCTCCTGGTGCCCGGGGAATTACGCAGCACCACACACTTCAGGAGGGAGCAAGGGCTTCAGTGCCTAGGGCACTGCGGGGCACCACACACTTCAGGTGGGTGACAGGGCCCTTGTTCCCCGGTGCACTGCGCCACAGCACACACTTCAGGAGGGCGACAGGGCCCTTGTTCCCCGGTGCACTGCGCCACAGCACACACTTCAGGAGGGCGACAGGGCCCTTGTTCCCCGGTGCACTGCGCCACAGCACACACTTCAGGAGGGTGACAGGGCCCTTGTTCCCCGGTGTACTGCGCCACAGCACACACTTCAGGTGGGTGACAGGGCCCTTGTTCCCCGGTGCACTGCGCCACAGCACACACTTCAGGAGGGCGACAGGGCCCTTGTTCCCCGGTGCACTGCGCCACAGCACACACTTCAGGTGGGCGACAGGGCCCTTGTTCCCCGGTGCACTGCACCACAGCACACACTTCAGGTGGGTGACAGGGCCCTTGTTCCCCGGTGCACTGCGCCACAGCACACACTTCAGGTGGGCGACAGGGCCCTTGTTCCCCGGTGCACTGCGCCACAGCACACACTTCAGGTGGGCGACAGGGCCCTTGTTCCCCGGTGCACTGCGCCACAGCACACACTTCAGGTGGGCGACAGGGCCCTTGTTCCCCGGTGCACTGCGCCACAGCACACACTTCAGGTGGGCGACAGGGCCCTTGTTCCCCGGTGCACTGCGCCACAGCACACACTTCAGGAGGGCGACAGGGCCCTTGTTCCCCGGTGCACTGCGCCACAGCACACACTTCAGGTGGGCGACAGGGCCCTTGTTCCCCGGTGCACTGCGCCACAGCACACACTTCAGGAGGGCGACAGGGCCCTTGTTCCCCGGTGCACTGCGCCACAGCACACACTTCAGGTGGGTGACAGGGCCCTTGTTCCCCGGTGCACTGCGCCACAGCACACACTTCAGGTGGGCGACAGGGCCCTTGTTCCCCGGTGCACTGCGCCACAGCACACACTTCAGGTGGACGCCAGGCTCCTGGTGCCCGGGGAATTACGCAGCACCACACACTTCAGGAGGGAGCAAGGGCCTCATTGCCTAGGGCACTGCGGGGCACCACACACTTCAGGTGGGTGACAGGGCCCTTGTTCCCCGGTGCACTGCGCCACAGCACACACTTCAGGAGGGCGACAGGGCCCTTGTTCCCCGGTGCACTGCGCCACAGCACACACTTCAGGTGGGTGACAGGGCCCTTGTTCCCCGGTGCACTGCGCCACAGCACACACTTCAGGTGGGTGACAGGGCCCTTGTTCCCCGGTGCACTGCGCCACAGCACACACTTCAGGAGGGCGACAGGGCCCTTGTTCCCCGGTGCACTGCGCCACAGCACACACTTCAGGTGGGTGACAGGGCCCTTGTTCCCCGGTGCACTGCGCCACAGCACACACTTCAGGTGGGCGACAGGGCCCTTGTTCCCCGGTGCACTGCGCCACAGCACACACTTCAGGTGGGTGACAGGGCCCTTGTTCCCCGGTGCACTGCGCCACAGCACACACTTCAGGTGGGTGACAGGGCCCTTGTTCCCCGGTGCACTGCGCCACAGCACACACTTCAGGTGGGTGACAGGGCCCTTGTTCCCCGGTGCACTGCGCCACAGCACACACTTCAGGTGGGCGACAGGGCCCTTGTTCCCCGGTGCACTGCGCCACAGCACACACTTCAGGTGGGTGACAGGGCCCTTGTTCCCCGGTGCACTGCGCCACAGCACACACTTCAGGTGGGCGACAGGGCCCTTGTTCCCCGGTGCACTGCGCCACAGCACACACTTCAGGTGGGTGACAGGGCCCTTGTTCCCCGGTGCACTGCGCCACAGCACACACTTCAGGTGGGTGACAGGGCCCTTGTTCCCCGGTGCACTGCGCCACAGCACACACTTCAGGTGGGTGACAGGGCCCTTGTTCCCCGGTGCACTGCGCCACAGCACACACTTCAGGTGGGTGACAGGGCCCTTGTTCCCCGGTGCACTGCGCCACAGCACACACTTCAGGTGGGCGACAGGGCCCTTGTTCCCCGGTGCACTGCGCCACAGCACACACTTCAGGTGGGCGACAGGGCCCTGGTGCCCGGCGGAGTGCACGTAATACATAGCCCTCCCCCCAGAGTTAGAGGGCAACAGAAAGTCTGGCAAAGAAACGTGGTACCTGAGAGCTTCTTTGGTTATAAACAACAAAAAGTTACACTAATGCAGTGCGAGGGTTCTGCCATGGGACCCCCGGACCGGCCCCAGCTGCGGCCTCACTGTGCTCAGGATCCTTAGCTCAAAACGCTGTAAACACCCGGCGGTCGGCCACAAACTCTTCCTCACGGTTCTCCGGTGCTCAGAATATCAAGCACGCACACCCAACAGACGCTCTCACACGTGCACAGAGTAGGAGCAGTGGCGGGGGCCAAGGGCCGTCTGCCCTCTGCCCCGCGTCCTGTGTATTACTAACATAGAGTGAGGGGCAGGGCAGGGCAGAGCTGAGCGCACGAGCGTGCAACAAAACCCGGGCCGGTGCCGCCGGCAGCACGGCCAGAGCCGGGTACCGCTCGGGTGACAAACACCCGGGCCCTTCACAGTTCTCCGGGGAGCGGGGACCAGAGTCTTCTGGACTCTTGTTCCACCCCCTGGGATGCGGAACCGTCGGTGCCCAGCACCAGTGGCTGCCCTTGTCACACCTTACCTCGAGAAGGCACCTACATTCTCGGGGCACCAGTGGCCTGCTCCTGAAGCACTAGTGCCATTGAAACCCGGCACTGAGAGCAGGAGTGACCGTCACTAATCCCCCCCCACACACACACACACACACACACCAACGCGTCGCACTCCTCAGTGAAGTGAGACTGGCAGTAACCTGACAGCAGCGCCTGTCCTTGACACACCTCCCCCCAGGGGGCACAAACAGTCTCAGGCAATAGTGCTCCTGTCACCTGCACTGTGAGTGTGAGGACAGGTCACCGGGACAGACGATCTCCTGGCATTAGTGCTCTTTTCACACAATTTCCCTGTGATGCGGGACTGCCAATGTCCCTATACTTGACCTGTCAAACATCCCCTCAGCTGCACTGATAGACTCTAGGCGCTAGCGCTCCTGTCAAGCCTCCCCCTTCAGCAACACCGATAGACTCCCGGCGCTAGCGCTCCTGTCAAACCTCCCCTCAGCGGCACTGATAGACTCAAGGCGCTAGCGCTAATGTCAAACCTCCCCCTTGAGTGGCACTGGCAAACTCCGAACACTAATGCTCTTGTCACACTTCGTGGGCATGCGAGTCCTACATTTGCAGTTACTAGCGCCTTATCGCATTTCGCTTCGCAGCGGACCTGACAGTCTTCCATGCGCTAGTACTCTTGTTACACACTCCTTGGCTATCATTTGTGTTTGATGGGTATTGCTTTTGTCACACCTCCCCTCGGCTGATGGAGCCACAACTTTACAGCATTAGCGCCCCTGTCAAGCACACCCTCCCGGCTGCGGGACCGGGGCCCTTGGCCTGGTGACGCCTCCCCACGGGGACTAGCGGCCAGCAGACTCCCGGAGAGCGCAGCACATCTGTCTGAGAGAAGCGCCAGCCACTCCCCGGCGGAGCCTCAAGCTGTCAGACTCTGGGCGCTGGAGAGGGCAGGAGGGAGGCTGCAGCATGCCGGGGGAAAGTTATGCGATGACTTCCAAAGTTTGTCCTACCTGCTCCCGCGGGATGCAGGGCAGCGAGGTCCTCCGGTGGGACTTGGTGCCGCCGGACATCTCAGTGGAGACCACGGAGCTGGAACTCCTCCTTCTCCGGAGCACCGGGGTCTCCTCCTCGTCCTCCCCAGGTCCACCGGGCGGCCGCAGGCTTGGGGGCGCCCCTGGTGGGGGCTGCGGCCGGCCCGCGGGTTCACTGTGAGTGAGAGGTCTCCCAAGTGCCCTCGTTGACCGGGCCATTTCATTTTTTCCCAAGCACTATTAAAAAAAACTTTTGGGCGAAGAGAGTCTGGTGGAAAGCAGTGCTCTCCGATGGGCTGCTGAGAACGGCACCACGCACCACAGAGCAAAACAAGAAAATACAAGCCGTGAGCGTGCACACTCCCGAACTTCCGGTTTCGGGATGTGCACGCTCACGGCTGTCGTGGGGCGGGACTTCCGTCTTTGTGAGAAGCCCGCGCCCACGGAGTGGATGGCCCAGAGGACCGGTGGCAGCAGAAGTCAGGAGTGGCGGCTGAGGCCACTGATGCGGTAAGTGGGGCTTGGGGGCTTGGCACGTGTGTGTGTGTCTGCGCGTGTGAGTGTGTCTGCACGCGTGTGTGTGTGTCTGCGCGTGTGTGTGTGTCTCTGCGCGTGCTGTGTGTGTGTCTCTGCGCGTGTGTGTGCCTTCGGCCGGCCTGCGTAAGCGCGTCCACAGACCCTGGTCGGCTCATGCACCGCTCTGTACTCCATTGCGAGCTTACTCAGCGACAATAGTTCTCGTTGCCGAGACCTAATCACTTGGTGACTTTCTGTTCAAAGACTAGGTCTGACAGCTCAGATGGTCGCAGCTGCTACTTTCTAAGTCAATGGTCAAAGTCATCAGAACCGGAGAATGAATGGACAGAGTCCTAGGTAAATGTGTTATAATTTAAACCCAGCCCATCTCATCTCTAGATCATTCGTGTGACTTCCTAGAGGAGGGAAAACAGTGAAGGCCCCTATTGTATCCTACAAACCCTTTTAGGATCAGTAAGTTTAGTTTGTTAAACATTAGCTCAGCCCTGGGGGCTGTGGATCTTAATAGCAAGACTTACACAAAGCTACAAGTGTGAAGCATTTTAGAAACTGTCAAAACAATTGAAGGAGAAAAAATATTTTTATATTTTTATATATTTTTTTATATATTTCTAGAAACCACAATGAAAAATATCCACTGGAGGGATCTGGAATTTACAAGGTATAGTAAATCAGAAAATTTCACTTTACGGCAAATAAGCAATGGCAAATTTAACGAATTCACCAAAATGTTGAGCTAGTTGTAATACGGTCAGTTAGAGTTGCTTTGGTCAACTAACTTCAGCAGGGAGCCAGTCAGTGGGACCCGCAAGGCCCTCAGAAACCGTTCCCTCCACAGAAGAAGCAGTATTCCGAAGTTGCAGGCACTTTATCCGCGTTGCAATCGATTCCTAAGGCAGTGGTTCTGATGTGAAGGATACAGCATGCTGAAAATGCTTACGGGTGATGTGGATACGATGTGGCCGAAGGAGGTCTTCTTGCAGCTGCTCCCTGGTCTGCACGTTTGGTGAGGTGATCCTGGCTACACAAGTTAATGTCCCTTAAGGTCTCCTTGAGCCTGGCAGAAGTCCAGTTGCAACTGAACTGCCAGCTGTCCTGTATCACTGTCACAGCCAAATCCTTCCCTAGGCAGTAGCTTCTCCGGCAACCTTCTCAGGTCCAGCAGACTCAGATGCAACTTCTGACAGCCAGGTCCTGGTCCTGGTCCTTGGTCCGGCACACCGATGAGAAGCATCGATCAGGGGATCTGGGCTATCACTCGCCCTTAGCAGACTTCTTTAACTGTTGTATCACTATGCTGCAAACAGGAGGTCTGCCAGCTGCTCCTTGGAGTCTCTCACCTCAGCTGGGCCCGGAAAACAACTTCTCCAATAGCAGAACACAACAGGCTACCTTAGGGTGCACCATTCTATCCACTCCCAATAAGGCAGAACCCTTTTCTTTTCTTGGCACCCAGAACTCCTTAGCCCAACTCAGACGTGTGGCTACCAAGGGAGCTAAATTCCCCTAGAAAACTGGTTTGGCAACTGGTTCTCCCTTTCCTGTTCCTAGTGCAAGCCTGTCTATCCAGACAATACAGCAGCCCCTCTCCCAAGTGGTTCCCATTTGCCCTTCAAAGGTGGTTTCTGCTTTGAAGCTCGACTTTTGGGCCAACATTTGTGCGACTTCCTCCAGGAGGGAGAAACCTCCTTCCAGTGAAGGCTCCTATTGTATCCTTTCCTGGGAGTTGTTAACACATCTCCCCAGGAGAGCAGAAAGCTGACTCAATGACAAGACTTCATGTGCAAAAGTTAAGGGCACGGGTGATTAAAAGCAACACAGTGGGTTCAAGAGCTCCCATATTCTCACTCTGGCAATGATGTCTCGCTCTGGGTGTGACATTGTATCTTTCAGCAATGTTAATATCCCGTGACTTTTAGGTATGTATTCACCCCTAATCACTCTTTAAATGCTTCCTACAGGGTAGCCACAGAGGTAACAGAGCCCTGGTTCAACATGTAGTAGAATAAAAATCACTTGGCAACTTTCTGTTCAAAGACTGGGTCTGACAGCTCAGATAGTCGCAGCTGCTACTTTCTAAGTCAATGGTCAAAGTCATCAGAACCGGAGAATGAATGGACAGAGTCCTAGGTAAATGTGTTATAATTTAAACCCAGCCCATCTCATCTCTAGATCCTAACCAGAAATCAATCCTGGAAGATATTTCATGTACTATGGACTGTTTACACTCTGGAATTAGGGCATTCAACATGGTACACGCCTAGCAGTTTGCACTGGTGCATAATATCCCATAGATCTTCATGCACTTCGGTGTGTCAGCTGGACCTGCTGCCGGTGCTATCCAAATCAGCTTGCAGCATTGAAGCATTTTCCACATATTACAAAGCGAGGGGGAAGCGTCCACAAGCCTGTTTCTAACTTTAGTGAAAAAACAAAACAACAAAAAAGAAAGCAGTATCGTTGAAGTTCAGCCCAATGTAATGTGTACCAAACCCAACAACCCTTGTACAACCACACACCGGCCCTCTCATCACAGAACGTGTCCACAGGCCTGAACCATAAGCCTTGTTTAACCAATATAGCCACTTCTGTAGCGACTGAGGAAAAGAAATGGAGGTACGAACTCCAGATTTTGGAGAAATGATTAACCCCCACATAACCAGCATGCATCTCCGTAACTAATACAACACCCACATGGTCATTCACCCCTCTCACATTACAGGCAAGCAGCCCAGCCTTACATCCAGGGCTTGCCCCAGTCATATGAATGAATGGTGGTATTTGTAAAGCGCAACGTTCACTCCAAGGAGTATCTTGGCGCTAGAGGGAGAAATACGAAGGTCAATGCAGTAGTGCAGCGGGAGGGTCAGATCTAAAGGAAGAGAGAGGCTCAGATGAGAGCGAATACCAGAATATCAGGTGTAGAAAATAGCCAGGTTTTTAAAAGTTTCCTGAAGAGAAGTTCTGATTGTGTCAATCTCAATTGTAGTGGGAGAGAATTCCAGGCTTTGGTTCCTAATACCACAATGGTGTTTCCCCCTTTTGTCTTCAAGCGATAACTGGGGGTTCCTAGGTAGTTACTTGAGGACGAGCGCAGCAATCGCTGAGTAGAGTATGGGTGAATTCTCGACCTGAGAAAGGAAGGCCCTGTTGCCTTAAATGCTTTGTACATGATTGTTAGGACTTTAAATCAAATCCTTTTGTGAATAGGCAACCAGTGCAGCTGATTGAGTGCTGCTTCTGAGGAGGAACCCCTTGGGAGCCGAAGTACGAGCCTGGCAGCCGCATTCTGGACTACCTGCATTTTTGTCAGCACTGTTTTATTAGCTCCTGCATAGAGGCTGTTGCAATAGTCTAAACGAGACAGGACCCGTGCAACAGCCACTGACTTCCTAGCATTGATTGGAAGTAGGTATAGGAACTTTCCCAGAGTTTTAATTGTGTGAAAGCACATACCTGCCACTGCAAGTGCTTGGCTATGAAAAGACAAGGTTGAATCAAGCTTGATTCCTAAGTTCCCTGCTTTGGCCGCAGTATTGGGCGGTGGAACTGTTAGCCGGCCACCACTGGCTGGGCATGAAGGCGTTTGCCTTCCCAAACAGCAAGATCTCTGTTTTCTAGCTGTTGCACTTCAGATGGTTGCATTTCATCTAGTTCATGACTGCCGTTAGGCAGTGATGGAATTTCTCTTCCGCATCGGTGGAGTTTTTGTCTAGGGTAAGAATGATTTGGGTGTCGTCTGCATCTGTAATAGCTTCAACATCAAAGGAGTCAATTAAATAAGCAGTGGAGTCATATAAAGATTAAATAACATCGGGCTCAAGGAGGAGCCCTGTGGTACTCCGGCTGATAGCTGTTTTCGGGTGATTTGTGGAAACCAAGGGTCACAATATTGCGTCGTTATCTACAAACGATGAAAACCAGGCAAGTGCCTTGTTAGTGATGCCACTCATCTTGAGTCTGACTTTCAGAATGTAGTGAGAGACCAATAAATCCAACAGAATCATTACTGCATCCCTTGCATGATCTAAGGCCACTTTAAGGTTTCAGTGGCATGGAGCAGCACGGATTCTGTTGAATGGCCTGATCTAAAGCCAGATTGTTTGGGATGTTAAATATATGTGTTGTGTCCGCAATTTCGACCCCCCCTTTCTGCTAAGATTTCTGTCAAATCAGATCTATTTGATCAGCAGTATTTCTGACACCAAACCCCTCTGCTACCTGTGTTCTAGTAATAGTCGCCCAAACAGCCTTCCCAACAAACCCCTACCCACATTGTATGAGTAACCTTAGCAGAGCTTTACAGGCTAGCCTCAGGGTGGCTAATATGGCATCTATCACATTGATGCCCAGACTCAAGTGATGCTCCGTAGTGTTAGATATAACAGCAGTGTTAGAATACTGTCCTTCTTGCATATTGATGAGAGTTATAACTTGTCTTGACACTGTGGGTGGTTATTCGAGAATTAGTAGCTGGTGAATTGTTGGCGGGGGAGACCTTTTCTAACTCTCAGACTGGTTGAGTGACTCCCTTTTTTACAATTTTGAAAGCACAAGAACAAGCCTCAAAAATCCCTCCGCCGACCTCAGCGAACTCAAAAATTTCTGGCCAATCTCCCTGCTCTCAATCCCAGCAAAGGTACTGGGAAACTCATGACTCACCTGGAGAAGAACCAGCTACTCGACGCCTCCCAATCTGGCTACCACAGCAATCACAGCTATGAAAGTCATGGTCGCAGGGACTGACTACATCCAAACCCTCCTCGATCAAGGAGAAACAGCAGCTTTGCTCCTCCTTTACCGCTCTGCAGCCTTTGACACCATATCCCACCACACACTGATCGAAAGATCCCACCACATATGCATTCAGATGGATCACCTCCTTCCTCACCAGAAGAACCCAGCGGAACCACAGCGCGCCTTTCACTTTTGAACCCAAGGAGATCACCTTTGGGGTCCCCCAGGGCTCATCCTTAAGCCCCACGCTCAACGCATGTATGACCCCACTGGTCAACATTGTCAGATCCCACGGTCTTAACATAATTTCCTACGCAGACGAAACCCAACTCATCCTCTCACTCACTGATGTCCCTACCACCACCAGAACCAAATTCCACAGATGTGTCGCAAAAATCGCTGACTGGATGAAGAAAAATTGCCTGCAGCTAAACACAGACAAGACGGAAGTACTGATCTTTGGCAACAGCAGCAACACATGAAATGACTCCTGCTGGTCATCAGACCTAGAACCCGCACCCGCTTCCTCCGACCATGCCAGGAACCTCGGAATCATCATCAACAAGCTCGCCATGAAATTACAGATCAACGTATGCGGGAATGGGAGCCCGCCTGTTGCGTGTGCCTTGAGACGATCATTGATTTGTTTTTTACTGCTGACCCCTGCTGGGAAAATACCTCGATAAGGAGTGTAGCTCCTTGGCTTGCTGACCTGAGGAGGTTTTAGTCAGACTATCCTCAGCGCGTTGCTGGGGATATTTATATACTTGCTGGCTGGCTGTAGTTACAAACAATTTATGAGGAGGACCCTACCCAGTCTCCCATGAGTACCTTCCCGGGGTCCAGCTGAGGCTATGGGAGGGGTCACCACTTTCTTCTGCTGTTCTGCTAAGGGTTCCTTTGATTCAAGAGCTACTCTAAATCCTACTCTAGATCAGTAAGGCAGAATACTTCACAGGCTAGTATTTGGGAGGCCAGTCAAGTCGCACTTAGACACAGTTTGGCTACTTCCAGTCCGGATTGTGTTAGAAAGGGTGGTATGTCCCACCAGGCACACTTGGACACAACCTGATTGCAATCTACCTAGCCGATACAAGGTTCTAAGCTTCTGTTGGATTTATCGACTAAACTAGCTACCATGGCGCAACCTTTTCCTCGTTTCTCCAAGGACTTGACACGGGTAGGCACTAATGTTTGCAAGAGTATTTTCCCTCCCAACCTCTCAAAGAAGGCAGCTAAGTCTTTTAAAAACAATCTACACAAACGCTACCCTGAAACCCTCATCTCTGATACCTACCTTCGTGCATCCAAGGGCATAGTGGTGACAGACCTTATCTTCTTCACAGCCAGACGAGCCCAATGGAGAAGAGTTTTTACCGATACGCTTTGTTACAAAGCTCTATGTAAAACCCCTCACGGTTTCCGTAGTAACCTAATTCCGTCTTGTTTCCTCAATGCGGAACTGACCATCTCTCTCTACAATAACGGCAACATCCTTATTCAAGCCTCGGACTTGTACCTGAATCGGTTTGACAGTATTTTTAATAAGATTAAAAATTCACTTAATAACCCTGATCCTGCTAATCTAGGTCCTCCCAATCTCACCAGCACGGCAACACCTTCCGCGGCCTCCCTTCCTATCTCCCCTCCAAACACCCGGAACAACAACCCCAAACCTACCAGACCAAAATATTCTAGCCGCCCCTTTACTACTGAACCACCAGCTACCTCCCACACCGGGGGCACACCCTCCACCTCTCTCATGCTATTACCGCCAGCAACACATTGGAGTGTAACATTTCCAATACCAACCCTGACACTACATGCTACCCATCTCCTAGTCCCAGTAACTCTAATCTGACTGAGTCTCCTAGTACCAGTAACTCTAATCTGTTTGCTTCTCCTTCCCCGCACACAACTTAAACCCCAGCACCCGCACACAACTTAAACCCCAGCACACTTCCTTTGAACCCTCTACGTCCTCCCTCCTCAACCCCTTCACCTATTGCACTGCACACTACACCAGGGCCCCCTTCTCCTATGAACCCCCCTCGACCGTCCGCTTCTGCTAGAGCTACTTCCATGGCACAGGATACGTCCATTGGGACCCCCCACTTGCATACTCAAAGATGTTCTCCCCAACCTCATGCTCAGACCCCTAGTTATTTATTTATTTATTTATTATTATTATTAATATTTATTAGGCGCAAGATGAATCATCCCTATGGGGATCTCTCGGCGCCACAATATCAGAAAAGTGATGAGTGAATAGAGGCCACTAATTAATGACTGAACATCCAAGTTTTTAGATGCTTTTTGAACAGCCCCAAATTAGGACTGTCACGGATGTCGTCAGGGAGCTTGTTCCAGTGGAGTGGCGCAAGATGAGAGAAGGAGTGACCTCCCGTTCTAGTCTTGTTGATCCTCATTGGGTACAACAGCCGCCGATTGCTCGACCTCAGTTGCCGACCAGGGATATAGGGAAACCGCTTTTTCCTAAGATAGACCGGGCCATGCGACTGTAGAGTCTTAAATACTATACATAGAAGTTTGAATACTGCTTGCTTCTTAATTAGCAGCCAATTAAGTTGGCGCAGAAGAGGTTCCGAAGGCGAGCGCGAAGGACGATTAAGGGCAAGACGTGCAGCCATACTCTGAACGACCTGAAGTCTGGAAAGAAGATCTTCTCTGACCACTTTTAGCAGTGAATTGCCATAATCCAACCTGCTTACTAAGAGAGCCTGAGAGTGACTTTCTAGCAGAGGGGGCAAACAAGGAAAGACCTTTCTGAGGATCCGCAACAAGCCGAAGCAGGTGCCAGAAATGCTCTTCACATGTCGCTCCATGGAGAGTTTATCGTCCACCATAATACCTAGATTTTTTACCCACTTTTTTGGGGTCGGAAGGTCGCCTAGCTCAGGAGGCCACCAGTCCGCAGACCAACACTCCATTGGTTTCCCAAACAGCAGAATCTCCGTTTTGGCTGTGTTCAGCTGTAGGAAATTATCAGTCATCCAGGCCGCCGTCAGTAACATACACTTTTTGAATCTTTCTCTGAACGATGAGGGATCTGAATCGATGGTAATGATAAGCGGAGAATCATCCGCATATGACACAGTGTCAAACTCACAGGATCTAATAGTGGGCGCCAGAGAAGATACATAAATGTTGAATAGCTTAGGGCTTAGAATGGAGCCCTGATGGTACCCCTTTATCCACAGCCACAGTCTGAGAGGTTAACGACTCAAGTTGGACTTGCTGAGATCTGTCGGCAAGAAGGCTCTCAAACCATCAAAGTGTTATTCCCCTGAAACCAATCTCTCGTAATCTATCCATCAGGGTTTGATGAGAGATGGTGTTGAATGCGGCCGACAGATCCAGAAGGATCAGCATGGTCGGAGTTCCCTTATCCAAGGCCAACTTGATTGTATCAGTGACTTCTATCAGTGCAGACTCAGTACTGTGCGAGCCTCGAAAGCCTGACTGCGAGGAGTCCAGCAGATCATTAGCTTCTAAATAATGTGCTAACTGTTTCATTGACTGTGGCCTCCATGACCTTTGAGAACGAGGGGAAAAGAGAGATTGGCCTATAATTTTGGATATCCAATGGATCGGCCGTAGCTTTTTTAATATGGGTCTAATTTGGGCCCGCTTTCATCTCTGAGGAAAGGTGGCTATGCTTAAAGAGCGATTACATAAATCTGCAATAGGGGCCGCTAGGGCCGGCGCCAGGGTCGTGATAGTGAAAGGAGGGGCCACGTCAAAAGAGGAACCAGACTTTTGGTGAGCCAGTAGTGAGTGGACATTGTCCACCATTATGGCCTCAAATGTTTCTAAAACGAAGGAAGTGGAATCGTCATACTTCAGTGAAACTACGCTAGGTTCCATCTGAGGGTTAAAAGAGCTATAGAATTTGTCTATCTTTAGCTTAAAGTGGTTGGCCAAATCATAACAGATTTGTTGCGTCTGCCGGATGGATGAGTCATTCACTCTTGGATTAGTGAAGTCTTTCAGGATTTCACACAATTCCTTGGAAGAGTTCTTCGCTTCATCAATTCTGGATCCCAGATGCAGTCTTCTCGCGGCATTACAATTCCTTAGATATTGTCCAAGGGCCAGTCTATATACTAGTTTGTCTGCCTCCTATTTAGATTTCCTCATTTCCTTTCCCATTTCCTGCACCCTGCTTTTTCTTTCTTAAGGCTATCTTTGTACTAGGGTGCTGGCGCTGCTTTTGCCCTAGATTTGCAAACTTTACTTGGGGCGATCGTATCCAGAACTTTGGTCAGAGAGCCCTCTAGCTGTTCCAGTTCCACATTGCTGTCCACACAGTTTTGAAGGACCGGGGCTTTAAATACTGGTATGAAGGAGGATAGGGTCACCTTCCTCCACGGTCTCTGCCGGCCTAAGGTACCTTGGGATTTGGTTAATACCTTTGATACACTTAGTACAAATTTTAGAGCCGAGTGGTCTGTCCAAGTCAGGGCTAGCGGGAGATCTACTGCTACTTCCTGCGTATTGGTAAAGATGTTATCCAATGGGGCTGAATACTTTGGGGAAGAGGCCCAGGGATTCCAGGGCTTCTAAAAGCCCGAAGGAATCTGGATTGGAGGAAATATCAAAGTGATGGTTTAAATCTCCTATTAACAGAGTTTTATGAGATTGCAGAGCGAGCTAACACCTTCTCTGCCAATCCCACCCCACATATGGAGCCCATGAATGAGCCAACTCAGCAAGCTAGTGGATCATTAGTGTCATTCCAGTGAAGGTTGAAGTCACCCAGGAAGATATGGTGAGGGCTAAGCTGGCAGAGATGGATTCCATCAGTTGCTGTACAAAACATAGGTTATCCCAGGGGGATGATAGATCGAGTGAAGCACACAGACAATCTTGCCCTTGTTTCAAATTTCAGTGAATAGGATCTCACAGGAGGACATCAGATCATTATGAGTCTGCTTCAGAACGAGGCTAGAATGATGGATGCAGGTGATGCCCCCAGATCTAATAGGTCTGTCACATCTGATTATGTCATAGCCAGGAGGAATTAGGATGTCAAGTATAGGGGAGGAGGATTAAGCCACGTTTCAGTAAGAATCAGGAGATCTAGTTCTTGTGAAATGATGAGTTCAGAGATATCCGTTGTGTGTTTCACTGCTGATCTGCAGTTGAGAAGCATCGATTTAATATGAGAGTTTGTAGTTGCTTCCACTCGGTGCGGCGTGGCGATCTGAAGTAAGTTATCCTTATTCGAAGATCTTAAGTTAACGCTAGGTTGTCTATCCGGATCAGATGTGAAAGTGGGTAGGATGCTGGTAGAAACCGCATATTTTTATACAAGAAAAAATGGTATGAAGGAAAAAATACAAAACAATTTATGAGTAGAGCACATTTAATTACCCTCTCCACAATTATTGTTATTCTTAATGAATGTATCACAATATATTTATAACACACAAACAGTGGCACCTAATCAATCAAGAAGACAAAAAAATAACATATACCACAACATTATATACATCCACAAAAACACAATAATGCTTTGCAAAGTAACCCTAGAATTCTGTGTGAACCACTCAGAGGTAGTCAAGGTGAAACACCTAAGGTTTGTAGACTAATTATCCTAGCCCTAGTGTGACACCACACAATTCCAAAGATCACTATGGTTCCAATGACTCCTCCTCAGAAGTGTCGCCGTGACCACGTTTCAGCCTTTTCTTCTTAGGCCTCCTCAGGACAAGGGTTATACATTAATCTTCTAAAAGACCGGTATAAAGGGTTTGAAGCGCCAAAATAACGTCTTAGCGCTTGAGGTACAATTGCCTCCCTCTCTGTGTGATAGAACGCCATTCATGTTTATTCATGCGCTCCATCTATCCCAATCAGAGCCAACCTCCTGTTCTACTTGTCTTCTCTGTATCGCAAGGGATTAAATATCCTAACTTTGCCTAAACTTCTGTTTCCTACGTACACTGCGGCCGCCAAAGTGCAGATGTGATAGTGGGTATGATGCTGGTAGAGACCGCATAGTCATCATATGATAGTAAGAGTGCGAGCATGTCCTCCTCCGACATCTGAGGCTGGAATCTAAGGGGTCTAGCATGGAAGTTGGGAAGAGGGAAGAGGGCCAGCGTGGTTTACTAGGGTAAGTGTCAAAGGGCCTTTTCATTCCACCGAGTGGCAGTATGACCGTGTCAAAGCCCCCTCTAGTGCCCCCCTTGGCAAATAGCATTAATATCAAGGACGGTTTGATCAACTGTTGATCTTTACCCAAACACACAGAGAACATGTGGCTCTCCCTGGAGTCAAACTCCTGGGATCTTATGTTTCTAACAGAAACCTGGCTGAGGGAGAGAACTAACCCTGACCTGATGCTGGTGGTACCTGGTGGCTTTCGGATTACTTGCGCCAATCGGGATGGCAACAAGAAGATAGGAGGGGGTGTGGCTGTTATCCTGAGGGATGGTTGGGAGATCTCCACTAGGAGAATGGAGCACATTGGGAACATTGAGGCCCTGACCTGTGTCAGAATCTCACCCTCCTCCTCGCTGGCCGAGATGTTGGTATATAGACCTCATGACAGCCTATCCTGCCACCCGATACAGCTCTGCAACATCGTCACTCAACTCTCTGAATTACGCCAATATAACTGTGGAAGGCTACTTCAACGTCTATGTGGATGATGATGAAAATTTTTTCCCAGGTATCATTGCTGGCAGAAACTCTAGAGGGTTTAAATCTCACGCAATGGGTGACCGCACCTACTTACATGGTGGGCCATATGCTTGACCTTATTTTTTCCGACAATCCTAACCTTAAAGTGGAGGCACCAGTATGCCTGACCTGGATGGACAATTTTCTGGTACTATTCAGTTTCTGGCTTGAATCCAATTGGTCTAACTCCTGTCCAATTTCTCACAGGAGAAACTTGATTTGGGTCACCCCAGAAGCTATGGGACCGGCACTCCAAGATGCTCTAACCGACAGGGACTTATCCAGCTTCAATCGCTGGGTCATCTCCGCCTTAGACAGTGTTGCCCCACTTAGGTTGGTGACGGCCTTCAAGAAGGAAACCCTCAGCCCCGTGGTTCTCCACAGAATTACAAACAGAGAAAAGTTTCTGCCAAAAATTAGAACGTTCCTGGAGAAAATCCTATGACCCAGTGGCTAAATGCCTCTACAAAGAGGCATTGAAAAAATTCCATAGGCTTAAGCGCAGTACTATGAGAGAATGTTTCTCGAACTAAATCAAACAACCTGACAACTTGGGCAAAGAAATGTTTAAAATTGTCCAAAGCTTTACTACTCCCACTGCTCTGGACAGTACAGTAACGTCATCTTCTACCCTCTGTGCTGACCTGTCAGACTACTTTGAGGAAAAGATTCAAATGATCTACTTCGCCTTTCCTTTGTCTATGTCCTCCCATGTGCCAAGTCTAACGCCAGACCCTCCCGGCACCTGGTCTGAATTCTGTCCATTGACGCCCGAGGTATCACTCAAGGAGCTACACAAGTGTAAGTCTGGTTCTTCAAACTACTGGCCCCTTGGCTCAATCTGCTTTGGAACCAGATCTGGAACTCCTCACTGACAAACAACTGGCATTTACCCAGCTGCCTGGAAACAAGCATTCTTGCTGCCTCTACTTAACCAGATGCGGGTCCAGCAGAACACAAGAATTTTAGGCCCATCTCCCGACTGCCAGCTCCAGCAAAAATTCTAGAGAAGGAAGTCCAGAAGCAACTGGATGAAATGCTTGAATTGGACAACTGCTTTCATGATTCGCAAATCGGGTTTTAGAATGGGGTACAGACCGGAGTCCGCACTTCTTAAAGTCTCTGAAACTGTGCGTGAATCTGTGGACCAGGGCACCTCAGCTATGCTGGTGTTGCTGGACCTGTCCGCTGCTTTCGACACTGTGGCCCACCCAATTCTATTGGAGAGACTGAGACAGGTGGAAGTGAAAGGTACTGCTCTGTCCTGGCTCCAGTCGTTATTGAAGAATCTCTCACAACAAGTATTCCTACGCCCTTATGTTTCCACCCAGAAACCCCTTGTTTGCGGTGTACCCCAGTGTTCAGCGCTGAGCCCGCTACTTTTCAATTTATACATGGCCCCTCAAGCGACCCTGGTTGAGACGTGGGGTGTGAGAGTAGTCTCCTACACTGCTGACACTCAGCTGGTGTTCTCTTTCAAAGAACACTTGGAAGCTGCCTTTCTCAACTTTAAGCAATGCCTGAAAAACATCTCGGTCTGGATGATTTAGAATTGATTAAAGCTTACTGCAGAGAAAACAGAGGTCTTATTCTTCAGTCAGAGTATTAAAGGGGTGTGCCCTAGTAACTCATGGACCTGGGTCGTTAGGTAAGTATAAAGATGAGGTGGTCCGAGTAGAATATATATTTTACAATTATCATGTACTGGTATAAAATGTAATCTTCCACACCACAATAGTCTTTAGATACATATATTCTGCCCAATAAGAATGTGGTATGCAATATTCAAAGGAATTGTGTTTATTCCATATCAATGCAGTACTTATGCTTTTTTACAGCATACCATTATTTGTAAATCATCTCCATATCATTTATGTAATTTGTACATTCATTACACAATAGTTGCTCTCAGTGAGGATAGGAAAAGGGGAGTGAAAGGTAGGTGTGGGACGTGGTAAAGGTGGTGTCACAGTATATCATCACATGAAAATAATAACGCCTTTACAATTAAGGTACTAGCAATGTTCCCAAAGTACATCACACATAGGTTAGAAAAAATTGTTCATTTGTTCCTATGGCGTGTAGGGTTTGGCGTAGGTCTACGTTTCGACCCCGAGAAAAATGGAAGGGTTATTCTGCCCTCATGTTGGGGTCTTCATCAGGACAAGAAGGAGAGCCTAGAAAAAGGACATTGCCTGTTATAATAAACTCACGTGGTGGGATTGCGTATAACATGTAGGCCAAGCAACACGTTACATATGTATCTAAAGACTATTGTGGTGTGGAAGATTACATTTTATACCAGTACATGATAATTGTAAAATATATATTCTACTCGGACCACCTCATCTTTTTACTTACCTAACGACCCAGGTCCATGAGTTACTAGGGCACACCCCTTTAATACTCATACTCTAAGAGCAAGAGCATTCTTGCGAGGGTTTTTCGCATCTAAGTAATACTACTCACTAAACGAGTATTTTGCATCCAGGGAGGGTGATACAAGTATGTCACGAGAGACCCTCTCCTACACGGAAGACTATATAAAGAAATTGATCGGGGAGACACAGGGAATGCGTTCCTTTCAGCTAATAGCACCAGCATAGACTACTCTTTAAATGAGAAAATCAATAAACTAGAACGTCTTGAAAAAAAGTTAGTAAGAACCAAACTACATGGTCACCTACTCACTGGGTATCTGAGAGCCAATATCATCCCCACTGGACTACAAGTCCGCAACGAGCCTGTTATATTCGTGGACAGTCCAAAGTTTAAAGAAGGCTTCAGCTTCGTGGCAAACAACTGCTCCCGGCACTGGATGGTGCTGGGAGTGGAGACTGCGAAAGAACAGGTTGAACAACTAGCCAAAGAGATAGAAGATCTGAAAGCTGAAATAAGCAGCCACGCGACCTTTAACAATGCCAAAGAGACCCGGGATAGATTGAAGAAAACTTTGAAAGACATCGATATTGAGACACAAACAAAGAAATTGGACAAACTCTCCAAAGACATTCAGTACTACGATAAAAAGAAGACGTATCCTTATCTCCAAGCCGACTATTATAGACAGGATACACAGGGTCGTTTCTTCTACAGGGGAAGAGGTGGATACAGGGGCTCACGCAGATTCACCAACTTTTCTGACTCCTCATATAGTGGTGAGAGCGAAAACGAACAATCAGGAGCTAACTACCAACCACAAGACCAATGGTACCAGTCCCCACAGGTACACACGAGTGGTCCGCAAACGGCTTTTTTAGGAGATACCCAATGGAGACCACCACGAGGCAGAGGCAGGGGAGGATCATGGAGCAACCGTCCATTCAGAGGCCAGAACCAACAGGCGTGGGATGGCGCAAGACAACAGGGCCAGAACACCAAACAGGTACATTTTCAACCAGAGGACCACGGCGAGAGGAGCACCAGGAGGAAGACTTACAGATGGTGACGGGTGGCCTCCCCAGAAACACCACCACAACCACAATGATTACAAGTCCTATCATTAATCTATCGAGATATACACCTACAAGCGAAGAAACCAGCGTGCTCTCCAAAGGATTATCATTTGTACCGACATCACAGGTCAACAGATTTAATATCCAAGCTGAACTAACCCGATTTTTTTGAAAATTACGCCTAAGAAACTTCTTTAAGAACCGACCAACTATCGCTGCCACAGCCTTCACGAACCTAAGGCCTCCATCTACA
Source organism: Lissotriton helveticus (assembly GCF_964261635.1). Lineage (NCBI taxonomy): Eukaryota > Metazoa > Chordata > Amphibia > Caudata > Salamandridae > Lissotriton > Lissotriton helveticus. The sequence goes on from NC_136058.1 coordinate 440,488,581, forward strand.
TTTATGCCAAGCATGGCAGTAGTATCGCATAGGATTGTTACCTATGAGAGTGTAGTAATGCGAGATGTCATGAAGATATGTAACAAAAGAGCTTATGTGAAACACAACATCACAACGGGAGAAAGAAAAGCACTGGACGATCTAAAGAACAATAAGTCAATTGTGATAAAACCGGCGGACAAAGGGGGTTCCATTGTGATGCTGAATGTGGAAGACTACAAGGCGGAAATTTTTTCCCAATTAACGGACGGAGTCAGCTACAGGCCAGTATCAATGGACCCTACAAAGGAGATCAGAAAGACGATCATAACCATCACCAAAAAAGCACTGGAAATGGGGTTCCTTTCCAAAAAAGAATTCGAATATCTGAATGTGGAACAACCCAGAGTGCCTACAATATACGTACTACCAAAAGTACATAAAAACTCTGCGAAGCCTCCCGGTCGACCGATTATATCAGGATGCAGGTCCCTTCTCGAACCGGTATGTAAATACGTGGATGCATTCCTCAAACCCCTGGCAGAAAATACACCCACGTACCTTAGGGACACCATGCAAGTAATTAATTTGGTTGATCAGGCAGACTTCAATAAAGAGAGTCAAATTTTAGTCACAATGGACATCGTCTCTCTTTACACCAGCATACCACAAGGACCTGCTTTGGAATCAATGAAAAGAGCCCTACAAAAAAGAGAACATCCAGCTGGGGTACCCACAGAATTTATCGTTGACCTACTAGAAGTCGCCATGACAAAGAACTTCTTCGTTTTCCAAAACAAGTTTTATATCCAGAGTAAAGGAGTGGCCATGGGCGCAGCCTTTGCTCCTGATTTGGCCATCCTGTTCATGTCTGAATACGAACAACACTGCATCCTATCCCACCACAATCCACACCAGCCGAAAATTGCCACATGGGTCAGGTACATAGACGATGTCCTCATGATCTGGAATGGCGAGGATGAAGAGTTGCAGGTCTTCTTTGAATGGCTCAACAGCCAGTCAGACGACATCAAATTCACAATGCACAAGAGCAAAGATTCAATTGATTTCCTGGATATCAGCATCAAAGAAAGAGAAGGTAAATTGTACACCACCCTCTACAGGAAACCGGCGGAAAGGAACAGCTTGCTGAGATACACTAGCCATCACACCAGAGGCCTTCGGGACAACCTGCCCTTTGGGCAATTTCTTCGCATCAGGAGAAATTGCTCTCTCAAAGAAGACTATTTCAAAGAATCTGATGACCTAATCACTCGTCTGATTGAAAGAGGATACCCAAAAAGATTGGTTAAAAGATCTCGCAAAAGAGCCTGGTTCCAAGACCGGAGCAACCTACTGACTCCAAAAGAACGTCAGCTATCCCAAGAAAGAATGATCTGTGTCACTACATATTGCAACAAAAGTAATGAAATAAAGAAGGTAATAAACAAGCACTGGGGATTGGTAGCAGACATAATAGACAGCCCAGAACCACCGATGCATGCCTTTAAAAAAGCCAGAAGCATAAGAGACCACGCCGTCTGTGCCCTGCTGGACACACCGCAGACACCCACCATACAAGGACTCTGGAATTTACCGGCAGTGGTAGGCCATTTTCGGTGCACTACATGCAAAGCCTGCACTACATGCTGGGAGACAAAGCAAATCATCAGTAACAACTTAATGGTAGATTTGAAATCCTTTACCAACTGTAACTCTAGTGGAGTTATATATGCCATCATCTGCCCATGTGACCTTATGTATGTAGGTCAAACGACACAAAAGATCAAAAACCGGATCTTTCAACACTGTAGTAGAATCCGATGCCAGACAATAGGGGCGCCCCTGGTGGAACATTACATGGAAATGACCCACACCCCAGACTCCATGAAATGGGTTGTACTTGAAAAGATCACCCTGGGCCCCGAGGGGGTAATCTCAATAACGTCCTTAACATCAGGGAGTGCAAATGGATGCACAAATTCAATACAATTCACAAAGGCCTGAACGAGCTGGACGCTAATTTTGCACAATTGGCAGGTCTAGATCCGGAATAAATGTAAATCTGACTCTCTAAGCACACTGACAATTAACTCTCTGTGAACCACCTCAGTATGACTCCAATCATGCCTCCACGACATTATTCTTCTTCCTGTATAAATGTACTGAACTACCCAGAATATAATGTTTTGTTGAGAAGATGAGTGTTTATATGATGTTCCCAAGCCGCTCTAACCTGAAATATTGTCCGCTATGTCCATGCTATAATTTCAATGACATCTAGTTTTTTGAGATCATCTGTTCCCGGTTGGGACTGAATGTATATAAACAAACTGTATGGATTTAGGATGTTACAGATATAGGTTGTAATACAAATATGTAATAACCTGTTTGACGCAGTGTATAGAGGTTATGCAAGCAATCAGGGCTTCTCCTTTAGAATATTGACCTTTGAGGCTTCCACTTCACGCCCCTAGGTTGATTTCATGCCCTCGCACGAGGTTGATTCACAATACATCGGCCCCTTGACTAACTTCATTATACTCGCACAACCCTTTTTAGACGGTCCCTCGCGGCACTTCCCATCGGAGGTAGCTGATTGGCTACCAATGCCGAGCCCCTTTCTACATGAGCATTCAGCGGCTGCACCACGAGCAGCCACAATCACGGTCCAGCCGAGGTGTGCCGGTCGCTGTAGCCCCACGAGAAAGAAGGTATGTTTACGCTCCCAGTCCCAGGCCCCCTAACCGTTGTTTTAACTAAACAATCACCACATCGTGTATACAGCAGAAGGTGCCACATATATAACGTGCCATTCCCTTTGACGGTTAAGCCATATTGCGGATGTAATTGGCGCTCAGTTTAGCTTTGAATTACTGAACTATCCGTCCCAACAACTCTAATTTCCGTAGTGTACCAGTTTCCTGGTACAGAACAGAAACTTATTCGATATGTCTGCTTCATGATCCTCACAGAACGATATGCAGCACATGTTGAAGTACACCACCTGAAGACCCCATGTACCACACTTAAGACGCTGGATTAAAGGAAGTCTATTGACATTGGTTTCTCTATAATGACCTATGAAGAGAGCAGCTTTCCTGGTCCTACTCCTCCCCCATCTGTTTTTACATTTTATTGCAGATTTTGAAACTAATAGGAGCAAATTTCAGCCCAAGACGTGACGCCAGACATGCCGTCCACCTCACATCATGTAGGTAACGTGTTGCTTGGCCTACATGTTATACGCAATCCCACCACGTGAGTTTATTATAACAGGCAATGTCCTTTTTCTAGGCTCTCCTTCTTGTCCTGATGAAGACCCCAACATGAGAGAAGAATAACCCTTCCATTTTTCTCGGGGTCGAAACGCAGACCTACGCCATAGGAACAAATGAACATTTTTTTCTAACCTATGTGTGATGTACTTTGGGAACATTGCTAGTACCTTAATTGTAAAGGCGTTATTATTTTCATGTGATGATATACTGTGACACCACCTTTACCACGTCCCACACCTACCTTTCACTCCCCTTTTCTTATCCTCACTGAGAGCAACTATTGTGTAATGAATGTACAAATTACATAAATGATATGGAGATGATTTACAAATAATGGTATGCAGTAAAAAAGCATAAGTACTGCATTGATATGGAATAAACACAATTCCTTTGAATATTGCATACCACATTCTTATTGCGCAGAATATATGTATCTAAAGACTATTGTGGTGTGGAAGATTACATTTTATACCCGTACATGATAATTGTAAAATATATATTCTACTCGGACCACCTCATCTTTTACTTGTGGAGAAGTGTGGCTCAATGGTTAGAGCGGCAGACCCTGATGCAGAGGTCTGGCCCGGACCAGGGTTCAATACCCGCCTCGGCGGGTCTTGGGCTCAATTTCCTCGGACCTGATAATTCTCGCCTCGTGCCTGTTCTAATCATGGGTCCCACTCTGCAATTCTGGGCAATAGCTTGCTTAATCTCCACAACGGCCCCAAAAGCGCTGGGATGCCTGGTTTCACCCTGGGGGTGCCCAGGAGTGGACACTCACAGGGAAAACCAGGAAGGGTTCCTAAGCGGTATACGGACAGCGCCGGGACACTACCTCAGGGAAGTAGCTGTGCGCTCTATAAATACCAGTACATTTACATTTACATTTACATTTTACTTATTCTTCAGTCAGGCGGCACCACCACCTTCTAATTTGTGGTGGCCCTTGGAGCTGAACCCACCCCGTAACCCAGTGGTTTCGGTCAGAAATCTGGAGTTTAAATTTGACAACGACCTCTCTTTCAAGACTCATGTGCACCTCCTCTATATGCTTCTGGAAGTTAAGAGCTTTGAGAAAATTCTTACACTTACTGCCGGAAGACAACAGTTCCTGCACTGGTGATCTCCCAGCTGGACTATTCGTACAGTCGTTATCTAGGGCTGCCAGCTTATCTGGTCCTCAGGCTGCAGATAATTCAAAATGCCGTGGCCAGACTAATTAGGAACGTGCCTCTTCGCCATCACATTTCCCCGCATTTGTGGCTCCTCCACTGGCATCCTGTTATTAGGAGGATCGAGTTCAGGCGCTCACTTTGGCCTACAGAGACACCAGAGATCAGGGCCCTGAGGCAGAGATTGCAAATATACCAGGAAGACCGGGCCCTAAAACCAAACCACCTGCGACTGCTCAGGGTTTCTGGCTTCTTTAAGGCCAGTATAGGTGTCAGGGCGTTCACGGTGAAAACCGGGAAACTCTGGAACGAAATGCCCCTTCACCTCCTCAAGATGGAATCAGAACAGGCCTTTAGGAAGGCACTAAAAACTTGGCTCTTTAACCTACCTTAGATTGACCCACTTGTTACCCTTACCACAAATCTGCAATTTAGCGCCGGGACACCTCTGTTGAAGTAACTGTGCGCTCTACATTTATAATTATTATTCCGGAATTCAGAATGGCCCTTGTTAGAAATGGGGGTCTCGCAGATGAAGGTACATTTAACCAAAATAGGGACCCTTGCTTCTAGTCAGGGTAAGCGGATATACACTTCAGATAACCCCTGGCCACCACCTTGGTAGCTTGGAATGAGCAGACAGGCTTATCCCAAAGGCAATGTGTAAAGTATTTGTACCAACACTAACAGTAACACAGTGATAACACCACAAATGGACACCACACTGGTTTAGAAAAATAAAAAATCTTTATTTAAACAGGACCAAAATGACAAAAATCCAACATAAAAGTATTAAGAAAAAGGACTTTCAAAAGGTTTTCGCAACTGAGTCCAAGGAAAACTATGGATGAGTGATTTCTTGCAAAGTACCTGTTGTTGCAACAAAATTCACCAAGCTAAACAGCCGCAGCGATGAGAAGTGTAGAAAAACAAAGAGATGCGTAATTTCTGAGACCTTCGTGGATGTGATGCAATAGTTCCGCTGTCCACAGGGGAGCGATGCGTCTGGTCCGGTCTGTAGGGGGAAGCGATGCTGTCGATTCTGAGGCGACTACGATCCGCAGGTGATGCGTCGGGGAAAACTTGTCACACAGAGACAATGCATGGGAATCCGGGTTGCATCGGCGAACAATGTGGTGGCAGCAAGGTGCTGCGTAGACCTTTTCAGCCGTGATCTCTTGTTGCGTTGATTCTTGCCGTGGTGACAAGCGCTGCGTTGGTTTCGGCAGGGGTGCTGCGATGCAGGAGATTCTGCTCGCACCATGGCATTGTGTTTCAAAAAACTGTCGGAAAAAATAGCGATGCGTCAACCTCCAGAGGCCCAAAACAGTCACAGGCACCTCTTGGCAGGTCAGAACTCCCAGCAAGGAAGTTCAGGGGAGCTGGGGGTGAAGTCTTTGTGTTCCTGAGACTTCAAAACGCAAGCCCTTGGAGACTCCTCAAGCTGGGGACACAGCAGACAGCAAAGTTATTCTCCTTTCATTGGCAGAAAACAGCAACTGCAGGCCAACGCCAGACACACAGCAAGGGCAGTACTCCCCCCCTCAGTTTCTCCAGCTCCTCTCCTTAGCAAAGGTGCCTCTTGATTTCAGAAGTAGTCTAAAGTTCAGGGGTTTTAGGTCTAATACTTATACCCCAAAATGTCTTTGTTCTCTTTGTGCAAGGGTCTCTGAGCCCAGTCCAAGCCAGTTCTGTCCTCTCTGGTGCAGCTGCCCAGCAGGAGGTGGAGGCAGCATTGTGTAAGGCAGACAGACAGGCACTATTCAGTTGCAAGGGAAATCTTCTCCCACCACTCGAAATGCAGACCGGGCCTACTCAGGTGCCAGTGAGAAATCCTACTCCTACTCTGAATGCAGCCCAGGTCTTTTCAGCCCAGCCCTGACTCATTCAGGAAAGGCAGGACACACATGAACCCCCCCGGTGGCTGTCTCAGAGAATGCACCTCACCAGCCCCAGAAACTCCAAAAGAGACAGTCAATACACAAACAGACAGAGGCACACAGAATGGTTAAACAAGAAAATGCCGACTTCTAAAAGTGGCATTTTCAAACACACTGACTGAGTTTCTTTACTGATAAAGGTACTTCACCCACTACAATAGTTAATAGTCTCAATAAATAGCGAGAAAGAGCCCATATTTATTTGTCCATTCTATTAAACCAACAGGTTACAGCGTGCCCAACCCTGATGAAAATCCAGTGACATAACAATGGGATTGGAAACGTGTCGGCTTTTCCTTTTCATTCACAAAGGGCCATTCACTAGTCCATGTCTAACTAGTTTTCTGAGGAGGCCTTCACCTAAAGCTTTAGCTCCACAGAAACACTGCCCTTGTGACAGCAGTCCTAACTAACTAAGGCGTTAAGTAGCAGGCTTCAGGATTGCTTGTTGTAACTGATTATACTGGTGTAATTATTACATGTTGTTATTTAATGTTTGCAATATTATTTGTTGTAGCTTGAACAATTCATGTCTCTTGTTCACTATTCTTCAACTGTTAATTGTTTAAAAATATTGGATGTAAACTGATAGCGTGTCACGCTCAGACATATGTAATAGTAAAAAAGAATTTAAGTACATAAAAAATGTATGTGATAAAAGTCACATTTTGCCTATGAACAGTGTGGTCTAGGCACTAAGTCTGCTTAAATAAATAGCAGCATTCTAAAGTGGTAACCAGGTGATCTTCTTTCTTTCTTAATAATTTTGATTGTTCTACCTGGTACCTTATGGACAAGGCCCCTCTGCTTCCTGGTTCATTAGAGCGAGAACACACGCGAGGGTCTAGCATTTCAATAGCTTTCTTTGCGGGCAGCACAAACCACGAAACATAGGCAACCATAAGCCTTTCAGATAACGTCTGAGGAAGACACGTTATCTTTCTCAGAAGCCCATGTACAGAACTTAATTGCAGGACCATGTCATTTCTCGTCAATAAAAGTCAGTACCAATGAATGCTTTGCACTAGAGTCCTGACTGCCCTTTGAATCCACGTGCCAAACTCTGTGTGTCCCAGCATATCGGGCCCTTGCCTCACGCCCAGGTCTGCTGCAACTTCTGCCACTCCATCGCCGCGGGCTCTAGCCACAAGACGAGGTTCCCCCCCAGCCACCAGAGACGCCATTCCACCTCACGTCACGGCCTCCGGGAGGGGGGACTACAGCCCCCAGGAGCTTTGCGGCTGACGCCGCCCCACTCAGCCTGCGCCCGGGGGCGCTCAAAACAAACTCAGCCCTTCGGCAGAGCGGGATTGCTTTGCACTAGAGACCTGACTGCCCTTTGAATCCACGTGCCTACCTCTGTGTGTCCCAGCATATCGGGCCCTTGCCTCACGCCCAGGTCTGCCGCCGCTTCTGCCACTCCTTCACCGTGGGCTCTAGCCACAAGACCAGGCCCCCGCCGCCACCAGAGATGCCATTCCACCTCACGGCACGGCCGCCGTTAGGGGGGGACTACAGCCCCAAGTAGCCTTTGCGGCTGACGCCGCCCCACTCAGCCTGCGCCCGGAGGTGCTCAAAACGAACTCAGCCCTTCGGCAGAGTGGGATTGCTTTGCACTAGAGACCAGTACCAATACGAATCAGCAAAATGAGACGGACAAATTGTTTCGACTCAATAAAAAACATATTTGGACTGAATTGCACAGACACTTTACTTGAGCACCTAAAAGCAGGCACCATACCTTGGGGCCTACAGGTAAAAAACGTGCTGGTTACTTTTACAGAAGACCCAGTGTACAAAAAGAGTTTTAGCTTCATTTCCACCAAATGCAGCAGGGACCTTATGGTCCACACAATCAAAATGACACAAAGACTTGGTCTACAAGAAAAAGAAGAAATAGACACTCTAATTACAGCTATTCAAGATAATCATAATGCTTCTGAAGCAAAAGCTCTTTCAGAAAAAATTGACAAAGAGATCCAAATTTTCACGGATAACACTATCAACTTCAGAACATCAAAATTTGAGAAGGATTTAAAACCCTTCAATATAGAAACTCCTTATCTAAAAGAGGATTATTACTCGCAGGTTGAAGAACGTCCAGGTCTCTCCCAATATCAAGGTCGATCCAAGAATAGATTTTTTACCTTTCCTGAAACTTCTTCATCCGACTCATCGGGAGACTTAGACCCATAAGAAGGACCATCAAAACGGACAAATACTTTTTTAGAATAGGGCGAGTCCAAAAACCGAGTCAGATTCAAACCACAAGCATGGGAAATGAGAATTCGGAGAAACTTTTACAAAACGTAATGGAATCTTCCATAGTCAACCTTTCACCAAAACAGTTGTCTATTCATAAAAAGTCAGTCTTAGAGCTTGGAGTGAAATTCATTCCAGTAACAACAGACCTAGTCAATCTGAAAATCGAAGCATTCGAATTTTGCCGGAAAATCCTGCTCAAAGCCTTTTTCCACAGTAAAGAGAGCGTTAAGATTCCAGAGCCATCAGGCTTATCCAATAAATCTTCTTTCATACTCCCGGCATATACCATTCCTAAAGAGACAGTTCTATCATCTATTACACAAGTTGAAAAGAAAAAGCCGTACTTCAAAATAAATATCACACGGCACCAACAAGCTGCCATCAGAGACTTACGAAATGATGATACAATAGTGGTCAAACCCGCTGACAAAGGGGGGGCTCTTGTCGTGTGGTCGAAGGAGAAATACATTGCTGAAGCAAATAGCCAAATATACAATGTTGAGTGGTAGAGACAGTTGAAGGAAGACTCCACTAGTCATATACAGGGAGAAACACATAATAAACTCACATGGGGACTAGAACAAGGGATTTTGGGCCAAAAGGAGTTTAAATTCCTAAATAAAGCCAACCCACGCACCCCAGTCATTTATTTTTTACCGAAAATACACTAAAACCTCCAAGAACCATCTGGGTGAACTCAGTTCTGGAGTCAATTGCCAAATATGCGGATGTCTTCCTGAAACCGTTCATGAACCAAGTTACATCATACCTTAAAGACACCACAGATTTTATCAATGAAATTGAAGGCCATCCATTTGACGTCAACAAAGAATGGATGGTCTCGTTCGACGTCACTTCTGTTTATACCCAGATCCCTCAGGATGATGGTCTGTAAGCGATAGAATTCTTTTTAGAAGGTCGACCAAAACCGCAAAGAGTACCCACAGAATTCACAATAAACTTAGCTAGAATAGCACTTAAAAAAAAACACTTTCGATTTATTGACACGTTCGTCATGCAGGTCAAGGGGACTGCCATGTGGTGTCCCTACGCTCCGGAGATGGCGGTCCTCTTCACGGCCCTGTTTGAAGACATTTCCATTCACCACAACAACCCTTACAGTCAATACATACAATCTTGGTATCGTTACATTGATGATATTTGGTGCCAGTGGGGAGGCAAGGCCGAACAACTATCACAATTCTATGAGTGGCTAAACACGAGACACCCAGACATCAAATTCAGCATGACTAAAAGCCAGACGCGGTTGACGTTCTTAGATGTTGAAGTTTTCCCACAAGATCAGAAATTGACAACTACATTATGTAGAAAACCCTTTGATAAAAATACCATCCTTCTTTATCAAAGTTTTCACCCGCAAAGTTTGAAAGCGAATGTTCCATACAGTCAATTGCTAAGAGTAAGACGCAATTGTTCCCGAAAGGATGACTTCATGGGGCACACTGATATCCTGTGCGACAATCTGAAGGCAAGAGGCTACCCGAAGAAGATGCTCAAACATGTCCAAAAAAGAGCATGGTATATACAGAGAGAAAAATTATTAACTAAAAAAACAAAAAACCTCTCAATAAGCTAGTGTGCGTGAAAAGATACGGTCCACACACTATTAAATTCCGAAAGATCATTTTGAATAATTGGCATCTATTGTACAGATTAGAGTGTCCAATGGAAAGACTATTATTTACACTAAAGAAAAATAGGTGCATCGGACAACAAATCATAAGAGCTGACTTGGGCACCTCCAAAGTCAAAACTGTTTTACGAACAATATGGAACCTTAATCCAGAGAAAGGAGACCACAAATGTGGTAATTGTACATCACACACCAACACAGTGGAAGGGATAGAGTTTGAATTCAACTATATTAAATGGACTCACAAAGAGTTCACAAATTGCAAAAGTAGAAATACAGTATATGCAATTATGTGCCGATACCCCAAGCTGTACATTGAAAAAACCAATTAACAAATAAATCAAAGACTGACCCAACATCGGTCTAGAATTAAACAAAAAGTGTTGACATCACTAATGGTTCAACAATTTATTGACATGAATCACACTGAAAAAGATCAAGTGGACAGTGCTCACGGGTATCAAAATCCCACACCGAGGAAGAAGTGTGGAATCAATACTTCTCAAGCGAGAAGCCTATGTAATACTAAAATTCAACTGTGTAGTAGACGGGTTGATTGAAATGACAGAACTTCAACAAACATTGCGTTGAGCCCTCTGTACTTATGACGGACCATTTAATTCATTTGCTTAACCTAATTCTAAACAAGCTTTTTATTTTGCTCCAGTAAATAAAGTTCTGTTGTATACATAATTTGTTTACACTAACTAGTCAACCACCACAGGAATGAGGTTTTTTCAGAAAGTATGTAAATAAAACAAAATGAATATACACTCAGAGTAGGTAAACCGTCGTGGCCACACCTCCTTCCAAACACAGAAACTACAACTCCCACAATGCTTTGCTCTGACATAAGCACTTCCTGTACAAAGGTATAAATTTAAGTGGTAGTCTCCGCGCTCACGCTCGAGACAACAGAACGGCAGGACGACCGTTAAGGCATGACACAAATTATGAGTTAAGGAAAGGTCCACTGACCCTGTTAAAGCGTTAGTGAGAAAATATCATAAGGCGCACAAACTAAAACATTCATTTGTGTTTCTCTTCCTCCTTTGATTAACTGAATCAAATACGTGTCAAAGGTTTCCCCCATTTCCGAATACAAAGAGACCCAAGAGCGCGCACAATATTGTAAGTAGGTCCAAACGTGGCATAAACATACATAATGCAACAGCACACCACTTTTGTGTGCATTATTCAGATTAGCAAATATGTAACACAGGGTATTCTTTTAAACAGAAGGTGCCACAAACGAGAAGCACCCTTCGCACAGCGTGAGGGAGAAAGCCACTGACACGCTCTGAAGTAAGTTTGAAAAAAAAAAGCCCATCCATACGATTCTCTTTTACTGCTTTTGTTGCAGGGATTGCGTTCCTATACAGAACTGTGCATAGCGACAAGGAGTAAATGAGACACAAATAAGTTTGAAATGTTTATTTCTAACATCGTGTTCTCATGAGCAGCATCTTTGCTAGTATAAGTAAACATGTTATAAAAAGCAAGGTTGTCAGCATTGTTACTATTCCATAAAATACAAAGGGAGAAAGCATGTTATAATGCTAAAGGGAAACAGGTTATACATATACCTATATTTCGCCTTCCAACTAACTAATAGAAGGTCTCACAGGTTTACATGGGCAGCCCCATACCTCTGGTAATCAGTATGAGTGGATCACATCATATTCTCCACAAGCTCTCAGCACACGAATGTTCTCCAAGTGTGTCTATTAATGCCCACCCAGTGCATTATTAAACGTGCAGAACCTCAGAGGTGGCCACAGCTGCATACATGTGATGAATAGAGCGTGCGCTGATCAGTTAGAACAACAACCTCAGTGTCTAAAATAACCTTGACGGTGTCAGCGCATACTGTGCAGACTAAACTATCGAAGCAGGCTAGAAATGCAGCAAAACAAGTTATTCTCATGTGAAGCAAAGCATCTATCGTTTCTCTAAACACCAGCTCAGAGTGTGCCGTGTGCAAAGTAGAGCAGGCAAGGAAAAATGGCATTTAAACTTCTAATAAGCTCATGCTAACTTAATACTATATAAATGTACGGGTCATCTCCACGACACCCTCACTTGATCGGAGCACGTGACGTAAACAGAATCAAATCATGAACGCAGAGTCCAAGTTTTAAAGTCAGAGTAAAGTTCAAAAATGGCCATAATTTGAGATAACGGGAATAAACTTTATAGTTCGGTAGAAAAAAAATTGCAACAAATGCTAATACAATTTCAATATCGAGTTAAAAAAAAACGTACACCGCTGTACTCCTGACCTCAGTCGGGGGAAAGAGCGAAGAAAAAAGTAATGTCTCACTCCAATAGCGTGTATGCGCAATACGTTGCAACAGCCTCCAATAGGAAGTCGTTGTTCTCATCTGAAAACATTTCAGCCATCCAATTCACCAAAGGGAAAGAGCAAGCATGTTCTTCGATCACCGGAGCCTCTAGCACCAGAGGACAACTCGGGTTTACTTCAATATAACTGCGTGCCAAGAAATCATGCGCTGCTGTGAACACATTCCAATGCCCCAAGACTCCATGCATCGCTGCAAAGGCCATAATCCCTCCGCCAGAACAGAGCATTTCATGAGCAACTAAGGGGCTCATCAGCCAATCATAATCTGCATTGGGAGACACCGTACCGCAGAGACACAAATCCAGGGCCCAGTCAAAATCACAGCTCAGGCAATGAAAGACAGGCTGAACGCATGTAAAAAAGGAAAATCGAAACGATAATCCATAAGATGCACTTAATGTAGCCAAAGGCAGCACTCCATAAAAATTAAGCATTCGGCTGCGCAGCAACCACAACCGGCACTGATTGTCGCGATCCACAGGAAGTGCATCCATTTTTAAACAAAAATAGTAATAGAAGCACACCGGCAACCACTGCGAGCATTGAGGGAAATCCACCAAACAGGCTGGAGAATATCGAATGAAAAAAGGCAGGGAATACACCAAAAATAGTTTGAAAGGAAGTGACAAGGCCACTAACAAGTTTAAAAAACATGAGCCAGCCCCGTAGTCGAGGAGGCATTAAAGATAGTATGAATTAACTCCCCAAAATGTAAGGGCATGTCCGTATTCAATAAAGGTTAGACTTCTGTGCGGGTGTTGGCCACGTGAAGGACAAATGTTTCACGAGCTGATGTGAGGGCAACTTCTTTTTGGGACAATAGAGCTCTGATTTGCCTCAGTTTGTTGAACTCTGCCTCCAAGGTCAGAATCGACGGCCAGATGTAAACATCCAGCTTCCCACGCGGGGCGGAAATAAAACATTTTTACAGCAGATTACCCTTTCACTGACGGTAACTACGTAAGGAATGCCGGAAATCATCCCACAGCAATCTTCATTGTTTAATAGTAAATAACTACCATTTGCCAGCAATGTAAATGTCGGCTCGATAGCAGGTGTAGGTGTGCCTTTTAAAACACACGCCAGATTACTCGCGTTCTCATTACAAGAACCATGAATTTGAATATTCCTACACACCAGGGAACGGTCAGGCGAAACTGTGCAGTCTTCCCCATTCAAATAAACTTCTTTACCCTCCCTCAGGCATCTGTATGTAAATGGCAGAGACCAAACTTCATGGAGATAAGCACTCCCCAATGGTTTATAACGGCCTATAGCATAATACTTCATGCAATTATCAAATTTAAAAAGTGAAAATGGGAGTGTAATTAACCCATGTATAAGCCATACTGCAGAATTGTATTCAGCAATAGAACAAGGCAGTGGTTCTAACTTTTCAATATGCAACATAGAAAACGTTGCATCCTTCATTGACATAAACTGTTGTTTTTCAGTTAAATTAAAAGGGGCAAATAACGAGGACGTATTCATATAGTCCCAAGGAACTCGCCCTGCCTTTAATGTCTGTAAAGTCCAAGCAAACTGCATAATAGAACGCAGCTGATTTTGACCATGAAATAAAACAGACACATCTTCTTGTACAATATCAACTACAGATGAAACAATATTATCTAATGTGTACATGCGGGAAGAAAGCGTGTTAAGACGATTATCTACTACAGCAAGCACTTTTTCTAAATTAGCTTGATCAATAGCTCTCAAACGCAAAGCAGCTTCAACTTGCGATAGCTTCCAAATTTCATTATAAACAGCATAAATCCATCTCTTGGATCTGCCAGTTGCAGGACCTTTCACAAAGTCATTCAGATCAACATCCTCCGTCAATTTTGACAAATGCATCTTAACAGAAGCCAAAGTGGAGTGTTTGAGCCAATTCTGACACAACTTCCCTACTGAGTAAGTAGTTACAGAATGGTCACACAGGAATCTGGGATCCGTCGTAACTTGTTTATAACCAGGAGCTAGACCCAAAAAACGACGTTGACAGGAATCAGCACTTTTGTGCCAAAGCAACCAACTAGTGGGATTAATGCTTGAAATTTTAAATGAAGAATTCAGCATTAATTTTTGTAAATCCCGGATAGATAATTCTGTAAAATCATCCCATCCCTGGTATTCTCCTAAATCAGGAAAAGTAGGGGCATTTAATTTTTTAGGTGTAGCCAATCCAAAGCAAGTAGTCTGTGAAACAGTAGAATTCAAAAACAACATATGTTTCGGGATGAGACATGCATGGTGCAAAGCCTCTGTGCCTTGCACTTGCCAACTTTTAGAACCCCAAACAGATTTAAGATCAATAGTATCTTTCCACAATTCATAGCCCCCTATTACCAACAGGTCAAGAAAGGACTTGGAATATAACAGTTTAGTGTGAGTTAGTCTAACTTTGGAAGAGGAATTTTCCTTTAACTTAGAATAAAATGCATCTTGATTTGTCTGATTAAAATCTGTAAAATATGTAAATCTCTTTAAAAGAGCCTTAGAACTGCCTTCTATAGGGGCTGGGCAATGTTCCCACTGAGTATAATTTACTACATTTCTTCTCGTGTTTGCGTCATGCAGGTAATGATTGCCAAAGTCCTGGTAACAGTATAATTCACCATAATTAACAGAATCTGAATATAAATCTTCAGCATCGAAGGCAGCAAAATATTTCAAATCTGAAAACAAAGCTTCAATAGCTTGTACATCCCAATCATCAGCACGTATATTTTGTTTAATTACATCCCCCATGGAAACTCGTAGCACATTAGGGACATTAACGACTTCTGTCGGACCATGAATCTGAAATTCGACTGCGCCCCAAACTATACCATCCAGGACGGGCCAGGCAGTAATATTAACATAGTCTAAATCTCTCCGGGATCTGTGGATGTGGGACGAAGAGTGCGGAGTCAATGTTCCATTAAGAGGACGTATCACAGTTCTTTCCTCTACATAATGTCCATTTACCAAACGGTAAAAATATATCACAAAATCTACGGACAAACAAAAAAATAGAAAAGAGGACCATCCAGATGTAAGTCCAAGAGGGAATCAAAAAATTTTTTTTAAACCAATGAACAAAAACAGCAATCCTGGAAGGGGTCTTGGATGTGGAAGAGGCAGTTTCAAATGAAAATCTGGACTCATTAGCTACTCGAGTCTGTAAAATCAGGCATCGATAAAGTTGTGGGATAAGCGTAATCAGGTTCATCAATAATTGTATCGGGAATGTCAGTTAATAAGGGATTTGAAATCACATGCATCTCGATAGTAACTTCGGGCACATTCCTAGGAGCTGGAACCAAAAGAGAATTTCTCTGCAGTGCCGGCATGGAAAATGCAGGCGCCATGCTAAGGAGTATCGGCCACTCTGTGTACCTTGACATTGTCAATAGAGATATACCTTTTTTCTTTAAGACCTGGAAGTGGAGGTAAAATGACTGTTCTTGTGCCCTGCACGCCAAGTACAGGAACTGGAGCTCGATACGAGGTGCCAAATTATTTCTTGTTCTCGATCTTCTTTCGGACCAGTTCTCCAACCTTCGGGTAAGCCAGCCAACTACCGGGATCTGCAACGCAGCATCATATGAGGAAGGCAAGTGTTCCTTTGCAAGACTGTCTCTGGTCTTTTGTAGATTCTGCAAAACATGACAATGTTCATCCACGTCATCGACCGCCATTGGGTCTAGACCCTCAAGGTCCGGGACGAACATTTTGATACCAAAGAGCATTTTGTATGGGGTCCGCCCACCCAGAGACCTTCTAGGGAGATTATTAAGTGCACGCTGTATGCCACCAAGATGGTCTAGCCTGTTCCTGCCAGTGCCTATAACTCGGGCCGTCAAAGACTGCTTTCTATCACGGTTCATTCGCTCCACAACACTATTACCCTCAGGTCGGTACGGAGATGAAAACTTGACGTGGACCCCCAGGGAACTCATGGCATCCTTGTACGCCTTAGAGGCGAACGCTGGACCCTGATCGGAATGGAAGGTACCACATGCAAAAATCCCTACAAAGATACGCAAGTCTCTTATGACAGTCCGTGAATCAGCGCTGCGTTGCGGCCACACCCAAACAAAGCGTGTGCATGAGTCAACTGCAACGAAGATGTACTTATACGCAGTATCAGAAGAAAAAGGACCGCAGTGGTCCAAATAAACACACCCAGGTGGTTTATTCTAAATGTACAACTGTGTCTGGGGCGGACGCGCAGCCGTTGAAGGCTTAATCTGCTGACAAATGTCACATTGGAGGACATAATCTCGCGTCTGTTGATACAGTTCCCGCCACCAAAAACGTGGCTGTAACTGAGTTACAGTAGACGAAACGCCTGCATGAGCAGACGCAACACCTTCATGTGCAGCTGTAATCAGTGAGTGTCTGCGGTCTGTGTTGGGAATCACTCTGTCACCAACGTCTGGTATCTTCACAAAAGGAACATTTTTGGGACTTAAGTGATATGAGTACTCTGAGACATATGCGTGCTTAGACCCATGCGCCACTTGCACAGAACCGTCAGTGTAAATGATACAATGGAACTCTTCCAAAAGGCGCATTGTCAAGGGAGCAGGATGAACGAATTCACACTGTAAGCACTCCTGTGACTGCAAGGAAGCATCAAAGATAAACGTGACATCCGGAGACGTCAATGACGTGGCCCATTGTATCCACCGTGGGTGCAAAGCTTTAGAATTCGGTACACTGGCTTTCGTCACTCCCTCCTAGGCAGGATACGGGGTAACAACTAACATGCGTTTTCCCTGCGACAGTGCGCATTCCTTCAGAATCGCCATTTGCACTGCTGTCAAAACTTTTTCCACAGCGTAAAAACGCAATTCAGCCGAAGTGTTCAAGTGTGACTTGTAAGCAATAGGTACTGTGTCACCTTCATTAAAGGTAAGGTGCGTGAAGCCCACCGCCCCGGGTACGATTCTAATCACCAGGTTAGTGTGGTTATCACGAGTCAGTAAGAATTTTGATTCAAGAAGGTCAGCCTTCTAAGATTGCAAAAGGGCTGAATGTTCCGGCAGCCAGCATGATTTGGTAAAAGTTGGTTTTATCAAAGCATACAGAGGCTTGATACGCTGGGCATAATCGGGAATATACGTACGCCCAAAATGTAAAAATCCCAGCAAAGACTGTAGTTTTTTCAGCGTTGTTGGAGCGCGTAATTGTGCACATTTCTCCAAAAAGTGCGGGGCTAAGCCTCTGCCCTCATTATTGAGTTCGTAACCCAAAAACAACACTGTAAACTCTGCAATATGAGACTTTGCAAAGTTGAATTTATAGCCGAAGTCTGCAAAACAGCCAATTATGTGGTCCACTCGGCTCAGATTCTGCCAAAGTTCATCATCGGTGAGATATATATCATCAACATATGAACATGCATCTGGATCCATTGTTTCCAACAAGTACACTATACGGGCAGCAAACACACCCGGGCTATTTTTGTAACCCATAGCTAGGCGCTTAAATTTAAGCTGTCTGCCACCACTGGTAAAACTAGTCCATTGAGAAATCAATTCAGACAAGTTATGGGCAAAAAAACCGTTGGAAATGTCAAGTGTTGTTTTAAAACGTTTACTCACAAGACTATCCACTAAGGCTGAGCCGTGAGTATTCTGTACTGCACAGGTACGGCAATGCAAGTTTAAATGCCGGTAATCCAATACCAAACGATATGAACCGTCAGGCTTGGTTACAGTAAAAAGTGGGTTATTCATCGGAGACACACAAGTTTCTATAACTCCCTGATATTACAATTGTTCAAGGATTTCTGCCACTGGAGCTTTCGCTTCTCATCGCATGGGATATTGAGGTTGTGGCATCGACCGCAAAGGAATCTAATGGTGGGGTGACAATCTATCCCAACCACAGTGAGTACGGTACAAAGCTGGCGCTAGCGCCTTAGCCCACTCTTCTGCCAAATTCTGCGCATGCTCCTTCGGGACTGTGTTCGCGAAACTAGGGAGGATTACCTCTCCCCTCTTAGAGCAGTGAGCACAAAAGGTGGGGGCCAGTCAGCCTCCGCTAACAAAATAACATAAGTAGATGTTAAATCTCGCCAAAATACCCCTTTTACAGTACGTTGCATGTCTCCTATGTTAATAACAATCTCAAAAAGCCTTTCAGGGGGTCCTACTCTAGTGTCAGCTGTCTCAACAACAGCAAACTGATCAGTCGCTGTCACCTTCAGTAGTGGACGCAGGCTTACTCAAATTATGGTAATCTCCGCTGTGCTGTCCAACAACGTCAGGGCCCGTGTCAGATTCCGAAGCTGCGTTCTCATTATCTGTGGCATATCTCGCTGTTAAAACGGCGACTTTCTTTTTCTGAAACTGGGGGCTTCTCGGTGTAGAATCGTCCTGCTTGCCTTTCCTGTCTTTCGGGCGGGGCTGGTCGCGATTCTGTGGGCCACCCCGACCTCTTCCGCCGCCTCCACCACCACCGGTTGATGAGGCCAATGTGTCCTGTAAAGAACGAGGAGAATGTTGATCACAACTTGAAATCGATCAGATGACTTAATCGTAGTGCGGTCGCGCAAATCATATACTCGTTCAGGTGATGCAGGGTGTGACTCCTGTTTCTGTTGCTTACCCGGTTTTTTGTTTTTAGTCCAATTTTGTTTTTGAGATTTAGGCTGTTCTGAATTATCAGACTTAGTAGCCTGTGTTTGTTTCTTCTCTTTAGTAGCGAAAGGCTTCACACCTAAACTATTACGTCCACGGTCTTATAATCCCCCGTAATTATTCTCGGCAACTGTATGGGTTTGTCGGCGTCTGGAACAGTCTGCAAAGCATTCGCCACTTGAAAGCTTACCGCATCTCCCTTGACATTAGCAAGGACTAGATTGGAAACTACATCAAATGAGCCACAGAGCCTCATCCCCAACTCAACCGCAGCCACAGGTCCATGTTCATCTTGAACACGCTTAATGACAGTTAGCAGGACAGTCCTTGGCGGTGTGCCGAAACACCTCTTATAGACTGCCGCAAAGATTTTACCCCAAGATTCACAGTCACCGGCTTCGGGCACCAATTCCTTGGACAAACATATTGTAAGAATCCTGTGTTTATTTAGTTATTTTTATTTATTTATTGGATTTGTAAGGCGCTCAGCTACCCAAAAAGGGTTTCCCGGCGCCATAACGGACGTGGATCAACATCTCGGGCAAACAGTATGAATTATTGATTAAAAAGCCAGGTCTTAAGTGTTCGGCGAAAGTGGACATAGTCAGTTTCTTCGCGAATGTTAGTGGGCAAGGCATTCCAGAGAGAGGGGCCAAGGTAAGTAAAGGATCCATCTCCCATTCTGGAGAGTTTAACTCTGGGTACTAAGAAATTGCCCATGCTACTGGACCGTAGGTGACGAGAGGGAAAATGGAGACGAACAAGCGCTTGAAGGTAGTGAGGGGCAGTGCCGGCCTTGATCTTAAACATGTAGCTCAGGGCTTTAAACTTAATCCGGTTCTCCACCCTGAGCCAGTGAAGGTTGCGAAGATGTCCAGAAATGGGGGAGGCCCTGGGAATTTTGCAGAGAAGTCTGACTGAAGAATTTTGGACTAACTGAAGTCTCCGGATCACAGCTTTGTTTGAGCCAAGGTAAAGAATCTTGCCGTAGTCAAGTCGAGATGTGACTAGGGCGTGGACCACTGTTTGAGTGTAAACATGTAACATCCATAGTATTTTCCTGAGACATTTTAGGATAGTAAAACAAAGCGCGGTTATTTTGACGGTTTGTTGGTTCATAGAAAGCGTGTCGTCGACAATGACGCCCAAATTCCGAACATGGCTGCTAGGTGTGGGGAGGTTTCCCATCTCTGCCGGCCAGGGAGGACGGCACCAAAGGTCTTTCTGCTTGCCTAGGATGAGGACCTCCGTTTTTTCACCGTTAAGCTTCAGATGATTCTGCGTCATCCAGTTGGAGATACAACTGAGACCATGTTTAAGATCGGAGGGTGCAAGGGGGTCTGAGTTGGTAAGGGAAAAAATAATCTGAGAGTCATCCGCATAGGTGAAGAGGGTTAGACCAGCCTGTTCAGCAGTATTGAGCCCTGAGGCACCCCATACGGGGAGGTGAAGGTTTTAGAGCATGCTACAGTCGAGGTAATTTGAAAGGTACGGTTGTTTAAAAAGGAGGTGATCCAATCCAGGGCAGCACCACATAAGCCAGACAATTTCAGAGTTTGAATAAGTACTTCATGGGAGATGGTATCGAATGCTGCACTGAGGTTTAACAGAATGAGTGCTACAGTTTGTCCGGCATCGAGATTTTGACGAAGCCTCTCAGTGACTCCCAAAAGTGCTGTCTCTGTGGAGAAGCCAGTACGGAAACCTGACTGTGAAGGGTGGAGAGAATTATTGGTTTCAATGTACTGTGAAAGAGTAGCATGAACATGTCTTTCCAGAATTTTGGAAAAGAGGGGCAGAAGGGAGATGGCTCTGTAGTTGGCCAGAACTTTAGGGTCTGCCGTAGGTTTTTTCAGAAGCGGAGTGACCATCGCATTTTTCCAGAGTGATGGCACAGATGAGTTTATCAAAGAGGTATTCAGAGTGCGGAGAATAATCTGCAGATGGGGAGTATCTAACTGTTTCATAATGGAAATAGGGAGGGGATCTCTAGGCGAGCCAGATTTGATGTTACCTAAGATAGTTACTAGTCCTTCCATATTTAATAGAGGCCAGTGGTCGAGATGGGCTGTGGAAGTAGAGGTGAGTGCCAAGTTAGGGGGGGTAGAGGTGACAGGTGGGTCACTGGTTGAAGTAGTAAAGGGGTCTTGTTGTGGTCTACTTAAGTTGGTTTTGGCTAATTCCTGCTGAATTTTTTCAATTTTTCCAGTGAAAAAAAGGGCGAGATTATCGCACTGCTGTTGGTTGAGGGGAGGAGGGCTAGCGACTATTTTAGAGCCCGCCAGCTCTTTTACTACACCAAAAAGTGTTTTAGGGTGATTGGTGGCTCCAGTAATTTCTCCACAGGAGACGTATTGGGAAATACTGCTTCCAGCTGATCAAACTTTTCAGCAAGCCAGAAAGGCATATCATCCTTATCCTGGGGACGCTTGCCCATTACTGCATTAACCATCACGGGGCCTGAGCGTCAAACCGCTCGATCCTACTGGAAGAGCCTGCACACCAGGAGCCCCACCCTGGACGTTGTGGCTAATAAATTGCACTAAGTCCCTAATGACCGCAATTGCGACCGTATGTAGGCGCCTTAACTCAGCTACTGGAATCGCCCCCGCATTAGGATGCGGCGTTAATCCAGCTAAGACAGGCCAGGTTGCATCTGGTATCGATAAAGGACCTAATCTAGGTGCCAATAAAGTGTGGGGTAGGGCGCCATTAAACCAAACTCCGAGCTGCCAAGCATTAATTGGAACTTCCTGCGTCCTATACGGAACATAATCCGCCGCCACGACTGTGAGAGTGTTAGACCTGTCAGCCCTTTGGGTAGTCCCTCCTATTTTTCCTTTTTGCCTCCTAATTTTTCTTTTTATTTTTTGTGTCCACTACAATTTTTGGTGTTGTTCTTAGAGCTCTGGGTGCCTTATTATTGTTTTTTACACCATGAAGGGGCACAGGTGCTCTTTTAAAATGGAGGTGATGGAGTTGATCTTTTACAAAATGGTGCCTGCCAACTGCCAAGTGCTACCTCAGGGCTTGGGGCCATTGGGTAATATGAGTCCACTCTAGACCCTCTGGTCCTAGGTTATAAATATTGGAATGCTGTGCGGCCATTTTGTAGAGAGAGCTGAGCTGAGGAGAGGTGGTACTCAGGTCAAGGGCGAGCTGGAGTCCAGGCTGAGGAGCGAGGAGGTGGGCACGCGGTAGAGGGTCTGACAGCCTCTGGGGGCTGCTTCCTCTTTACTGTCTGATACCCCCCCCATAACCGTGGATCTGATCCGGCAGAGCCGTCTCCTCACAACATACTTGAGGTACCAGAGAAGAGAGACTTTCCCCCAGTAAGGATCGCTAGAAAAGATCTATGTAGATCTGAAAAGTAAGCGTGGCAGGAACTGACTTATATCGGGGATTACCACAAAAAGAACTCCCGTGAAGTCAATTCCCTACCTGGTGGTTTCTAAAGGCAGGGCATAGAGATTCCCCTCAGCGACTGTGAGCCTGGCCAGAATCTGCCCTCCCCCCTCTCTCTTCGTGGCTGTAGACTTACCAAGGCCGACCTGAGCTCCCAGTGAGAGCCGTAGGTGAAGTAGCCGAGGGCGGGTGAGAGACGGCCCCGTGCGAGACTTGATCTCCGATGGAGAGAAGCCTTCGAGTCCGCAGGATGTTCTGTCATCGGAGCTGACCTGGCGCTGAGGATTTGAGCCCGGAAGGGGAAAGGCAAGAGTGAGAGAGGCCGGGAAGGGAGGAGCCCGGACCTCCGAGGGGCGTGGAGAGGAAGGGACTCACAAGCACTGAGGCACTCCAGTTACCACGGACTCTCCCTGTATGGATGTGGCCGCCTTTAGCATACCGGGCCAGAATTAACCCCTACACTCCCCGGTTTGTCGCCGTGATCCCTCAGACTGCTGGCATCGGCCGGATGGTCCGGTTGTAAAGTAAGCAGGGTAGCAGGCTGGGAAACAGAGGGTATTGAATCCTCTCTGAGAACTCTCCCTTCACGCATAGCAGGCCGGAAAACTGAGGGAGAACTGTGGCATCATCATAACACAGTGTTAGTTAGGGAAAAAGAACTGAATGTAGCAGTGCTTTCAAGGGAGGAGGGTTAACACCTTTGAATGTACACTAACTTTGACAACCCTCTCCCTACGCTTATGTGAAAGTGAGAAGAAGGTGAAACTAAAAGGGAAACTGCATTTAGGGTGCCATGTTGTTGCAATCCACTAATGTCATTGGGGACTTTTCTTTGATGTATGCTAGCGGCTAATATTTACTGACTTTGGCTATGGTGCTTTAGCAATGGACAGTGACAAAATGTCCCACTAGCCTGAGTCAAACTTGAGTAAGCCAATACTTGTATGGGATGTGGTTGAAACCGTTTTGCCCTGACGTAAAACAAGGGCTAAAGGGAGATTCTTAGTAAAATGAAAGTTGGAACATGGGGTGTAAACTCAGAGTCAAGTACACTATGAGTAAAATGGTGAGATGTTAATGTAAAATAACTGCTGGAAGCCTGAAGTGCCAAGAGTTTCCCTGAGTTCTTTTGTATTTGGTGAATAAGTGTAACATGTAAGACAAAACAAAGTGGTGCTCTATTTATGCAAATAAGTAAAGGTGGAAGTGCTTAATGCATTATAAGGTTGAACTACTGAAGGAGTAAACCTATCAAAAGATTTCTATAAAGCATTTCTATTTTTCTAACAAGGTGTGGTGTCTTCTTTCAGTGGATGGGCGCTGGGTTACTGTGATAAGTGCGACGCAAGCATAACACGATTGCCTTTGAGATAAGTCCTTTCACTCTGTGCCAGGCTACCCTATGTGGACTGGTGACCCCAGGTCCAACATATTGGTGTTCAGTGGTGGGATAGAGCTTATGCTTGCATCCACTTAGCAGTAGCCTAGTGTGCTCCACAAACCTACACCTGGAGTTTTCTCCTAGCGGACTCCCTAATTACAGTTTTGCTTTTCCAAATTCTTTCCTGGTGGTGGGTGGAGGAAGCCCTCACGTGATACCCTTCCTTGAATTCTTATAAGTGGCTGTTTGATACCCTGTTGGCAAAATGGAATTTGATTTGGAAGAGTTGGAGACCTATACTGCGGCACAACTCAGAGAATTGTGTCAGAGAAAGGGGGTGTTTTTCAAGCGAGGTGCGAAAAAGAGTGAACTTCAAACTAGCTTGAGGGCATGGGTGGAAGCACATTCAGATGGGAAGAAGGAGGAGGAAGAGGGGGATTGGGACACTGTCATCGGAGTGGATGAATTGTACCAAACCGAAAGGGGGAACCTACTGCAAGGTCCTAGGACACTTTCGAGGGAGGGCAGCAGTGTCTCTGTGAGGAGCTTAACCGAAGCAGAATTAGCTGACCAAAGAGAGGAAAGGCAGTTGAAGTGGGAGTTAGCTAAGATGGAGAAGGAGAGGGAGGAACAGAGGCTGGCTCATGAATTGAGTTCAAAGGAGTTATACCTCAAGGCCCTGCAAATAGGGACTCCTAGTGCTCCTGTTGGTGGCAGCGAACCCAAAGAGATAGCCAGGGAACCCCGACCCTATTTGCCAAAAGACGTAGTCGCCAGCTACAGTGCAGGGGACGACATTGCGAAATGGTTGGCTGCCTATGAGGTCTCGCTAAGAGCCCATGGGATATTGGAAAGACACACGGGGGTGGCCTGTATAAATATATGCCTCCCGCTGGAAGGGATGCGCTTCTGGCCCTAGAACCGGAGGAGCAGACTAACTACCCCACCATGAAAGTGGCACTGATAAGAAAGTTTGGGCTGACCCCTGAGAAGTTCCGACAAAAATTCAGGAACAGCCACAAACTGGCTACACAGAATTGGGTGGATTTCCTAGATTATGCCAAAAAGGCCTTAGAGGGTTGGGTGCAAGGCAGAGAGGTGGGGGACTACGAGGGGTTGTATGATCTAATCTTAAAAGAGCACCTACTCGAAAAATGTTTTCCAGAGCTGAGTCACTTTAGTGTCCCTGGGAGATCGGGAGATGGTTCCTAAGATCCAGGTGCCCTCAAATACCACCAAGTATGGGCAGTGGGTCACCATCAATGGCCAAAGAGGGGAAGCTCTGAGAGACACAGGAGCCAGTATGACTATGGTAAGGAGTCATCTGGTGTCTCCAGAGCAGGTGATCCAACATGTACTCCACCCGCCGCGATGGCTGACGGCAGAATGGGTCACTACCCAGTGGCCGAGGTTCCATTTGAGTGGGAAGGGGTTGCAGGTCTACTTCGAGTTGCTGTAAGCCCTGCCGTGCCAGTTGATTGTCTGTTGGGGAATAATATGGAGCACAATGCTTGGAAGAAGGTGGAATACCGGACTCATTCTGAGATGCTGGGTACACCTGACTGGGCCTGTGCCAGCACACGGTCCGTGACTACCCGGAGGGGGAGTTCGCTTGGGCTGGAGCCTGGGACAAAGGCACAGCCAGCTGCCAGAAAGGGAAAGATTCGGGGACAAGAGAAGCCTGCCTCGGCATCCACGCCCGTGAGACGGATAGGCCACCTGCGGTGGTGGACCAGGAGTCCGCGGAGGGGGAGGTTGTCTCCCTGGAGAACCTACCTATCCCTGCCGAGTGGCATGTGGAAGGAGGACCTACCAGGGAGGAGTTTTGTAAGGGCCAGAAGGAGTGCCTTACCCTTGAGGGACTGAGGCGACAGGCCGCTGCCCAGGCAGCGGGTAACACTACGGGGAACTACCATATTTACTGGGAGGATGGTCTCCTCTACAGTGAGCCAAAGGCACCAGTGCACGGTTCGTCACGGGCCTTGGTTGTCCCTCAACGTTACCGAGCCTTTCTTTTAGAACTGGCTCATGAGATACCCATGGCAGGACACTTGGGTCAGGACAAGACCTTTGCCTGGCTTGTCCCCCACTTTTATTGGCCTCAGATGAAGGTGGCGTCCGACACTTACTGCCGGACATGTGTGTCGAGCCAAGCCAGTGGGAAAACAGGGGTAAAGCTGAAAGCTCCCCTGGAACCACTTCCTGTCGTTAGCGCCCCCTTTGAAAGGGTGGGCATCGACATTGTGGGGCCATTGGATCCACCAACTTCCGCTGGTCACAGGTTTATCCTGGTTCTGGTGGATCACGCCACACGGCACCCAGAGGCAATCCGTCTGAGGACCATTACTGCACCTGCAGTGGCGAGGGCCCTGATGGGGATCTTTACCCGAGTGGGTTTCCCCAAGGAAGTTGTGTCCGACAGGGGGACCGACTTCATGTCAGCTTACATGCGGGCTATGTGGAAGGAGTGTGGGGTTACCTACCGGTTCACCACTCCTTACCACCCACAGACCAATGGCCTAGTGGAAAGGTTCAACAAAACCTTGAAAGGCATGATCAGAAGTCTGCCTGAGAGCCTGCGTAGGAAATGGGACGTCCTCCTACCCTGTCTGTTGTTTTCCTACAGGAAGTGCCACAGAAGGGAGTGGGCTTCAGCCCCTTCGAACTTCTGTATGGGCACCCTGTGCGTGGACCTCTCAGCCTGGTGAAAGACGGATGGGAAAAGACTCCCAGGAAGCTTCCCCAGGATGTGGTGAGCTACATGCTGGCCTTCCGGAGGCAAATGGCTAAGTTGTGGAAGCAAGCTTCTGACAACTTGGAAGCCAGCCAAGCAGTGATGAAGGAGTGGTATGACCACGATGCTCACCCTGTGGAGTTGGAGCCTGGCCAGAAAGTGTGGGTGATGGAACCTGGAGAGCTTAGTGCCCTCCAGGATCGCTGGGCAGGCCCCTTTGAGGTGATGGAGAAGGCAACTTACTCAGTGGATATGAAGACCCCCCGGCAGCCCCTGCGGATGCTCCATGCTAATCGCCTCAAACCCCACCATGAGAGGCCCAAGGGCATTTTAATGATGGTGACCGATGGAGCAGAGGAAGAGGAGAGTGAGCCTCTCCCTGATCTATTTTCGTCTCAGGAAAAGGATGGGTCGGCGGAGGGAGTGATTCTCTCCCCATCCCTAACTCCTGAACAGCGGGAGGACTGCCGCCAGGTCCTGGAGCAGTACTCCTCGCTGTTCTCCCTTATCCCGGGAAGGACCCACCTGTGTACCCATGATGTGGACACAGGAGACAGCCCACCTGTGAAGTCTAAGACCTACCGGCTGTCAGATAAGGTAAAGGCCAGCATCCACAGTGAAGTCACTAAGATGTTGGAGCTAGGAGTAATTGAACCTTCGAGTAGCCCCTGGTCCAGTCCGGTGGTTCTGGTACCAAAAGCTGCCCCACCGGGCACCACTCCAGAACTAAGGTTCTGTGTGGATTACCGGGGGACTGAATTCAGTGACCAAAACTGATGCTCATCCGATCCCTAGGGCGAATGAACTCATTGACCGGCTGGGAGCTGCCCAATATTTGAGTACCTTTGACCTCACTTCCGGGTACTGGCAGATCTCCCTTACAGATGGAGCAAAGGAAAGGTCAGCCTTCTCCATGCCTGAGGGCCACTACCAGTTCTGTGTAATGCCCTTTGGGCTCAAGAATGCTCCTGCCACCTTTCAGCGGCTGGTGAACCAGGTCCTCTCCCGGATGGAGGCCTTCTCCGCTGCTTATCTGGATGACATTGCCGTCTTCAGCAGCAGCTGGGAGGACCATTTGTGTCATCTACAAGCTGTTCTCCAGGCCCTGAAACAGGCTGGCTTGACAATCAAGGCCAGTAAATATCAGATCGGGCAGGGGTCGGTGGTGTACCTAGGCCACTTGGTGGGCAGGGGAATGGTGCAGCCCCTCCAGGCGAAGATTGAGGCTATCATGGCCTGGGAGCCCCCAAGACCCAAACGGAGGTCCGAGCTTTCCTGGGCCTCACAGGTTACTACCGTCGCTTTGTAAAAGGGTATGGCACCATTGTGGCACCCTTAACTGAACTCACTTCCAAGAAGCAACCCCGACGGGTAGTCTGGACAGTGGCTTGTCAGCAAACCTTTGACACCTTGAAACAAGCAATGTGTGCTGCTCCAGTCCTCAGGGCTCCTGATTTTTCCAAGGTATTCATTGTCCCAACAGACGCATCAGAACATGGCATTGGGGCAGTGTTATCGCAGCTCAATGAAGAGGGTCTGGATCAACCTGTTGTCTTCTTGTCCAGGAGGCTGCTTCCCCCAGAATAGAGGTAGAGTGCAATTGAGAGGGAAGCCTTTGCGGGGGTATGGGCTCTGAAGAAGCTGCGGCCATACCTGTTTGGCTCGCACTTCCTTGTGCAGACCGACCACCGACCTCTTCGTTGGCTGATGCAAATGAAGGGAGAAAATCCCAAGCTGTTGAGATGGTCCATCTCCCTACAGGGAATGGACTTCCGGGCGGAACATCGGCCTGGAGTGGACCACGCCAATGCAGACGGTCTCTCTAGGTATTTCCGCCTTAGTGAAGAGAACTCCCAAGGGGTTGGGTAGCTCTCCCAACTTTCAGCTGGGGGGGACGCGTGTTAGACCGGTCAGCCCTTTGGGTAGTCCCTCCTATTTTTCCTTTTTGCCTCCTAATTTTTATTTTTTGTGTCCACTACAATTTTTGGTGTTGTTCTTAGAGCTCTGGGTGCCTTATTATTGTTTTTTTACACCATGAAGGGGCACAGGTGCTCTTTTAAAATGGAGGAGTTGGAGTTGATCTTTTACAAAATGGTGCCTGCCAACTGCCAAGTGCTACCTCAGGGCTTGGGGCCATTGGGTAATATGAGTCCACTCTAGACCCTCTGGTCCTAGGTTATAAATATTGGAATGTTGTGCGGCCATGATGTACCGGGTCTTAGCTTTGATGAGGACGCAATAGCTGAAGCCCTTAGGGCAGCCCCTAGCATTCTCACCACCTCGGCTACCTCTGCCTCTGGTACCTCCAATGATGACTGGGTCATATTAACTGAGATGAAGAAAGAACTGATAAGGATCACGATACATGGGACAATGATGACTGAATATTTGAGAAGTAACATTGCCCCACAGGGCCTAATTATCAACATCATACCCAGACTCTTCTTGGAAGATAAACAATTTAAAGTTGATTGGGTCCAGGTATCCTGGAAGTGCACCAAAGAAAAGACTTGCTCTTTTTAATTGTGCAAACATCGAAACGATTGTCCGATGCCCTAATGGAGAAAATTACAGCCATAGAAGCGACAATGAGGAGCGCAGTCAACAAGAACAATAAGGCTAACTTCACCACGAAATTAGCTGATATCAATCAGGAAATGGCTGACCACCATGAATACCTTCTGAATCTTAAAACAACCAAACTACAGAAAGATATCGCAAAATTCGAAAAGGAGAAAGTATACCCATACTTGAAGGATGGCTATAAGAATAAAAAGACCAGCTACTCCTCGGATGAAAACTCGGACAACAACAGTAGACGAGGCTCCAACAGCAGTGATTCCAGTGGTGGATATAATCCAAAGAACAATCGGGCCCCACAATGCCCCAACTGGCAACCTGGCTACCACCAAGGACCCGACTTCCATGGGCCCCCACATATGGCACCCCCGTGGCAGTACCCCTTTTTCCAACAGGGTCCACCACAATTTTTCCCTCTGAACCAGCCACCTTTTTAAGGCAGAGGTTGGGGCAGAGGAAGAGTGCAAAAGCGAGGCGGACAGAAAGGGGTCCAGTGGCAAGACCAGCCAACACCACAGACCACTGTGGAAACCAGGAGCACAACCAGAGGGAGAAGAGTCTGACGGTGAACCTCTCGAAAAGGACTTTGACCCCCAGTGAAAACAAAGTCTTAGAAAAAGGACTTGGCTTTGCCCCAACCCCAACTCCAGATAACTTTCAAGAAATGATTGAAATCAAGCAGCTCTTTAGAAAAATACGCCCGCGAGCTTACTTCGATGACAAACCTGAAACAGAAACTCTAGACACAGGATTACGGAAACCCTCTACTTTTACTCCGACGGATGGGATGGTCCCCCCGGAGATTCTGGCTTTTGAGAGAGCTGTCTTAACCGGCCTCACAAAGAAACCGTACATCAACCAATTCAATAACTTGACCAAAGCAGAGAGACAAGCCGCTCAAGCCTTAGGCAATGACAACACGATCGTCATTAAACAGGCGGATAAGGGAGGAGCCATGGTCATCCAAGACTATGAGGAATACGACCGGGAATGTAGACGACAACTATCAAACAGCACTCACTACAGACCCCTCACTATAGATCCTACCAAACGTTTGACGACTACCATCATGAATCTCGTGATTGAGGGGGAAACTAATGAATGGCTAACAAAGAAGGAAGCAGAATTCCTCATTACAGCAGAGCCGGTGACCCCCTACTTTTACACACGACCAAAGATCCACAAGGGAGTCACTCCGGTGCCAGGCAGGCCCATTGTTTCTGGAGTAGGATCCTTGTTGGAACCCCTATCTCAATTCTGCGATGTATTCCTAAAACCGATAGTAAAGAAAATTCCATCCTTTTTACAGGACACTAGAGATGTCCTACGTTTGCTTGATGATATGGATGGCAGGGAAAATGTAGATCTCATACTGACATTGGATGTGGAAGCTCTATTCACGAATATTCCACAGCGAACAACTCTGGAAGCAGTAGAGTCTGCCTTGAGGACGGAGGAATGGACATCACCCACCCCATCTCATTTATCATGGCTTTAGCAAGTATAGCTCTGACGGAGAACTTTTTCAGATGTGAGTCACAGATGTACCATCAGATTCGTGGGACATCTATGGGTTCTACTTTCGCGCCAAGCCTGGCATGTATTTACATGGCCACTTTTGAGGAGCTCTGCATTTACTCCGCGGAGACCAATCCTTTCCTTGAACATCTGACCCTATGGCGTTGCTATATCGACGATATTTTGGTCCTCTGGCATGGAGATCGGGCCAGTTGTGAAGCCTTTTGCTTCTGGATTAATCTCCAGATCCCATTCCTCAAATTCACAGGTACCATTTCCGAACAATCTCTCCCCTTCCTCGACCTTACCATCAGGTTGGACCCTACAGAGATCACCACCACTCTCTACAAAAAAGAGACTGATAGAAACAGTCTCCTCCTTTACCAGAGTCACCACACCAGGGCTTTGAGAGAGAACCTACCCTTTGGACAATTCCTGCGGATTCGCAGGAATTGTACGTCAGTATCTGACTACAAACAAGAGGCATCCACCCTGCAACATAAACTTCAAGAAAGAGGCTATCCGACGAGACTCCTCAAACAGTCAGCTAAAAGAGCACTTAACAACAACAGAGAAGCCCTTCTGGAGACACACACAAAGGCTACAGATGATGTCATTACCTGCGTAACTACCTACACCAAAAATTCAACCTTCATCAAAAAAACGGTAAATTCACACTGGGGAATCATCACTTCCGCTGGCTTGGAGATTCCACGAAAAACAACAATGGGAGAGGTAGGGAGAGTCAAGAAGGCTTCTCTCAATCCCCGGTTCAATGTAGATAAACAAAAAGAGAGAGGCCAGATCAATCTCAAATAATGCCACAAGATTGGAGCGAGATAACTGAGGATCACACACTCACTTAGGGTGAAAAGGAAAGCCCTCACACACCGACCTAGTCAGTGTCATGCTTCATCATCGGGCCCCACCAAAGAGGCCGAGTGCCTCTTTGGTGTGCTACAACGCCAGAAAGACTGCGGAGCTGGTTGTGTGAAGGAGGACGTGTTGTGAGGGTGAGTTAAATTAAAAGTGTCTAAATGAGTATCAAAAATTTTTTTTTATTAAATGATCCCTAAGACACGATTTAACAGGTATTATGTGTCTGAATTTAGTTGCCAAGGATTAGGAATGGTAAAATTCAGATAAATACAGTGGATAAATTCGTCAGTCAACATGTTTCTGCCATTTTGGAGGTTTAAATTTACCAAGGCATTCTTCAGGACTATACCCCGGCGGTATGGACTCTCTAATCGTCCACCCTAACCAAGGGACGTGAAAGTGAAAAAAAGGAAAGGTGAAAAAAGTGCATAAAAAGGGAGAGCAAATGCTCGATCCCAAAAAAAACTCCAAATTCGGGAGTATTTCTGCACCTGTAAAGTGAAAGTACACATACAAACACAAACACAAACATACAATAATTAATAAATGCCATTGCGTTTGGTTGTCGTGCTCCTTAAAGTGTGGCAAAATTCACGTGCCCAAAGTAACAAGTAGGTTTAACACCATCCGCATAACCCTGAAGGGATGATATCGGTAACTCTGGGACGTGGGGTGATAAGGTGTTTTAAAATACACTTAATTGGAAAGAAAACAAGTTAAAAGCACACTCTATGTACTCCTTCTGAAGGGATCAATTGACCAAAAGGTCGGTGACCCCCTAGTTTGGTAATAACATACATAATTCTCACTTTAAAATATGGCGCTACTTGCACCATGGGTCTCGGGAGGGGGGTTGGAGCGAAATTGGCACATCCTATAAATGAAAAAGAGGTATTAGCCATTCGGTCCCGAAATACGGGCAGTACTTAGCTCTGTATCCAGGCCGATCAGCGTTCAGGAGCACTCACGCCCTCGTTGCTCGCAGCCCGCTTAGACACCTAGGATCTCCCTCGCGACCGGACCCCGTCGATGGAGAGCGGGGCCGGTGAGTGAGTATTAGAGCGAGGGCGCAGGGCGTTGCGTTCTTCCTGGTGGGTGTGCCCGACCAGGAAGAGGCCAGGAGCGCGCCCACCCCCCGTCGCAAGGAGGCATGACACGCACCGGACTGGGAAGGGCGTCGCGTCCTTCCTGGTGGGCGTGTCACGCGAAAGAGAGGCCAGGAACGCGCCCGCCCCCCATCTACATAGGAGGCTTGGAACGCACCGGCCCGGGTCGGTGGGGAAGAATAATTACACCGTGTTTAATGGGCAGTACTCAGTTGGAATACCGGCGCTAGATGATCACATGTCAACAAACAGTTAGCAATGCTGTATATAGCCAATGTTTAAGAGAGGGCGACTAATGAGGTCAGTAGATAGCGCCCTAGTTGTGCACTCCAGCACCAATAGAATTAATGTGATGAGATACTATGCACAGTGTGGGGAGGAGGAAAGGAGAGAGACATACTGCAAAAAAGCAACACATAGCACAGAACAGGCAATTGGCTTAGAATTGTCCTTTTCAAGACAAAATGCAGAAAATGCAGGGTGATGGGTCAGATAGTCATATTGATACTCAGGATAATACAGTGTTCCATGGGATATCATCGTTAAGGCCGGTGGTATGGGTCCCCAAGCGATACACCCAGCGTTGTTCTTTTTCAAAGAGTCTGCTTGTGATATTGGTGGTCCCATGGAGTGCTTCAATTACAGTCCACCTCAAATCATTGGGTGTGTGATTGCTGTCTAGGAAATGGCGGCTCAGCTTGGTGGTTAGTTTTTTACACCTTATGTTGCTTCGGTGTTCGCATATACGTTGTTTCACCCTGCGGGTAGTCATGCCAATGTAACGAAGCTGGCAAGTGCAGGTGATCATATACACGACATTCGTAGTGTTGCAGTTAGTGTGTTCTCTCTGTACCCAGACCTTCCCTGGTTCCAATGCTAAGGTTTTAGTTGCTTCTGTCAGGTGGCAGACCGCGCAATCCGAACATGGGTAGTGACCTATAATTTTTGGTAGGCCCCACGCTGCGGTTATAGATGGCGCATTACTAATAAGTTTCTCTTTCGGCCTGGTGTGGACTAGTGCATCTTTTAAGCTTCGACCTTTTTTGAAAGAAAAAAGTGGTTTCTCCCAGTTTTCTTTGCAGGATGTGATGATATTCCAGTGTTTGTTAATTGTCTTTTTCATCACATTGGACAGACTATTGTAAGTTGTTACACACGTCAGTGGGATTGAATCCGGGTTCTTATCTTTTTCAGCCAGGAGTACCTCTCTAGGTTGGTTTCTGGCTCTTTTTAGGCCCTTATTCAAAATTGGAGCTGGGTAACCCCTGTCTTTCAATTTCTCCGTAAGAATGGTTGACTGTTCCTTGAAATCAGAGAGGGCACTACAGTTTCTTCTAAGTCTCAAATATTGCCCATAGGGGAGATTCTCTTTAAGAGGGCGAGGGTGAAAACTTCTGAAGTCAAGAAGATTGTTTTTAGCTGTGGGCTTATGGTGGGTCTTGGTCGTAAGCCCAGTACCAACAGCAGAGATGACCACATCAAGGAAGACAATGTCTGTTTTGCTAGTGGTGTGTGTGAATCTCAGGTTATGATCTAGCGTGTTGATCCAGATCAGGAATGTGTCCAGTTCACCATCACTACCTGTCCAGAGAAGCAGAATGTCATCAATATAACGCTTCCAAAGAAGCATGTGAGTTGAAAACGCTGCAGTGGGGGGTAATATGAATTTGGCCTCAAAATCCGCAACGTATAATCCTGCCACGCTGGGAGCAAAGACACTACCCATCGAGGTCCCTGAGCATTGAAGGTACAGCCTGTCTTTGAAAGAGAAAAAATTCTCTTTGAGGGCTATGGTGGCACATTCAATGATGAAGGTTTTTGGTGTCTGATAGTTCCATTCAATGGAATCTAGAGATTTCCTCAGGACATTGATGGTATCGTCCTGAGGAATACTCGTGTAAAGGCTTTCTACATCGAGGGTCACTAGGGTAACTGAATTCTCAGTGAACGTTATTTCTGATAAAAGTTGTAAGAGGCTCTTGGTGTCTTTGAGGTACGTGGGA
Source organism: Lissotriton helveticus (assembly GCF_964261635.1). NCBI lineage: Eukaryota > Metazoa > Chordata > Amphibia > Caudata > Salamandridae > Lissotriton > Lissotriton helveticus. The sequence goes on from NC_136058.1 coordinate 440,523,481, forward strand.
GTGGATTGTACCAGAGGTTTCAAAAAATAGTCACAAAATTGTGACAGGGGCTCCAGAAGTGAACCGATCCCTGACACGATGGGGCGACCTGGTGGCGGCAATAGATTCTTGTGCATCTTGGGCAGGGTGTAAAAGTATGGAATCACCTTGCTTGGATTGTTTAGGAAGTCTGCTTCGTTTTTAGACAGATGTTCGCATTCCTCAGCATGGCGGACCAGGTTTGTGATCCTTCTGGTGAGATCTGCTGTAGGATCGATAGTAAGTGGGGTGTAGTTTCTGGTGTCCCCCAGCAGGTCATTACAGGTTTTTTCGTAGTCACCGGTATTCTGGATAACTATCCCTCCGCCCTTGTCTGCCGGCTTTATGGTTATAGAGGTATCATTCTGTAATGTCCGTAGCGCTTGATGTTCGGCTGTGCTAAAGTTACCAAAGGTCTTAGGAGTTTGATGTATCTCCAGATCCTTAGATACGGCCTGCTCAAAGGCGGTGATAGCTGCCGGGACAGTGTGGTTAGGAGGGGTGAAAGTGGAACTTAGTCTGAGTCCCGTATCTCCTTTCCTGGCAGCCTCGTTTGGGTCTGTCTTACCTTCAAAAAATGCCTTGAGTTTAAGTTTTCGAAAAAAGCTCGCAAGTTCACAATGTAATTTGAATTTGTCCGGCCTAGCCAACGGGACAAAACCTAAGCCTTTCTCCAGTACTTGGGTTTCAGTGGTTGTAAGGGACCTATCCGATAAATTCGTCACCAGACTCAAATCCCGCTCGTTCCTGGCTGTTGGTTGCTGCGGGTGTGATTCGCTACTGGATCCTCCTCTTCCCAGGTCACTCTGTTGTTGCCTCTTCTTTTGCCTCTGCCCCTCCGGCCGTTCTCTAAAAAAGGCTGTCGATATTGATTCTGGAATTGTGCCGGGGGCATAAAGCCAGGGTTCCATCCCATGAATGGAAATTGTGGCTGTTGGAATGCATAAGGGTTTGGACCCATTCCCATTTGGGGGGGGGGATACCATTGGCGCTGGTTGTCCTGGTTCCCTTGTCTACCCCTGTTATTCCTATTGCCGCGGTTACCTCTTCTCTTTGTCTGTTTGAATGAGTTATTGCTAGACCCACTGCTATTTGAAGAGTCCTCATCCGTATAATCGGATTTACTCTCATTTCGTGCTTGAGGGGTAAAGGTAGCCGCAGAATAAGGGTACACTTTCTCAAAGTCAAACTTCTTCTGATCTTTTTGAAGTTTGGTGACTTTAGACTGCATGAGGTTGTCTTTGTATTCAGTTAGGTCTTTGTTAATTTCATCCAGCCGTTTCTTATACCCTGTAATAGTTGCTTTAAAGTGAGACTCGGTTTCCCTGATCTCTACCATTAAAGCTTCAGAGAGTCTCAGGGCTGTCTTAATTATCAGGACCAGCCAGTCACGCGTGCAATGCCACGCGATCATTGCCCAGTCCTTTCTGAAGGCTGCATCGTTTAGAAAGATACGGGGGGCATTCGTGACCAGCAGGCCTTTAGGTGCAGAGTTTGAGACAAGGTACTGTTTGAGAATGGTGCCATGAAGTATTGTACGTATGTGCTCTCTTTTCTTTTCGGTAAGGTTTTCCCACTCTGTAGTGTTTGCTATTGCTTGTGATATATGCGGATCTGCAAAAACTGTAGGATCCGTCATCAGGGCCTCTATTTCAGATTCAGAGAATGTAAGGCCAAAGTTCGCCATGGTGAGATAGTAATAGAGGGGAGTAAGAGTGTGTGGCTAAAACAAACAATAGTAGATTGCTATATTGTTTGGAATAAAACAAAGCTCTCACAGCTGTGCGCTGCTATGATACAAAAAACAACAATGGGAGAGGTAGGGAGAGTCAAGAAGGCTTCTCTCAATCCCCGGTTCAATGTAGATAAACAAAAAGAGAGAGGCCAGATCAATCTCAAATAATGCCACAAGATTGGAGCGAGATAACTGAGGATCACACACTCACTTAGGGTGAAAAGGAAAGCCCTCACACACCGACCTAGTCAGTGTCATGCTTCATCATCGGGCCCCACCAAAGAGGCCGAGTGCCTCTTTGGTGTGCTACAACGCCAGAAAGACTGCGGAGCTGGTTGTGTGAAGGAGGACGTGTTGTGAGGGTGAGTTAAATTAAAATTAAAAGTGTCTAAATGAGTATCAAAATTTTTTTTTTATTAAATGATCCCTAAGACACGATTTAACAGGTATTATGTGTCTGAATTTAGTTGCCAAGGATTAGGAATGGTAAAATTCAGATAAATACAGTGGATAAATTCGTCAGTCAACATGTTTCTGCCATTTTGGAGGTTTAAATTTACCAAGGCATTCTTCAGGACTATACCCCGGCGGTATGGACTCTCTAATCGTCCACCCTAACCAAGGGACGTGAAAGTGAAAAAAAGGAAAGGTGAAAAAAGTGCATAAAAAGGGAGAGCAAATGCTCGATCCCAAAAAAAACTCCAAATTCGGGAGTATTTCTGCACCTGTAAAGTGAAAGTACACATACAAACACAAACACAAACATACAATAATTAATAAATGCCATTGCGTTTGGTTGTCGTGCTCCTTAAAGTGTGGCAAAATTCACGTGCCCAAAGTAACAAGTAACAGGTAGTGATGGTGAACTGGACACATTCCTGATCTGGATCAACACGCTAGATCATAACCTGAGATTCACACACACCACTAGCAAAACAGACATTGTCTTCCTTGATGTGGTCATCTCTGCTGTTGGTACTGGGCTTACGACCAAGACCCACCATAAGCCCACAGCTAAAAACAATCTTCTTGACTTCAGAAGTTTTCACCCTCGCCCTCTTAAAGAGAATCTCCCCTATGGGCAATATTTGAGACTTAGAAGAAACTGTAGTGCCCTCTCTGATTTCAAGGAACAGTCAACCATTCTTACGGAGAAATTGAAAGACAGGGGTTACCCAGCTCCAATTTTGAATAAGGGCCTAAAAAGAGCCAGAAACCAACCTAGAGAGGTACTCCTGGCTGAAAAAGATAAGAACCCGGATTCAATCCCACTGACGTGTGTAACAACTTACAATAGTCTGTCCAATGTGATGAAAAAGACAATTAACAAACACTGGAATATCATCACATCCTGCAAAGAAAACTGGGAGAAACCACTTTTTTCTTTCAAAAAAGGTCGAAGCTTAAAAGATGCACTAGTCCACACCAGGCCGAAAGAGAAACTTATTAGTAATGCGCCATCTATAACCGCAGCGTGGGGCCTACCAAAAATTATAGGTCACTACCCATGTTCGGATTGCGCGGTCTGCCACCTGACAGAAGCAACTAAAACCTTAGCATTGGAACCAGGGAAGGTCTGGGTACAGAGAGAACACACTAACTGCAACACTACGAATGTCGTGTATATGATCACCTGCACTTGCCAGCTTCGTTACATTGGCATGACTACCCGCAGGGTGAAACAACGTATATGCGAACACCGAAGCAACATAAGGTGTAAAAAACTAACCACCAAGCTGAGCCGCCATTTCCTAGACAGCAATCACACACCCAATGATTTGAGGTGGACTGTAATTGAAGCACTCCATGGGACCACCAATATCACAAGCAGACTCTTTGAAAAAGAACAACGCTGGGTGTATCGCTTGGGGACCCATACCACCGGCCTTAACGATGATATCCCATGGAACACTGTATTATCCTGAGTATCAATATGACTATCTGACCCATCACCCTGCATTTTCTGCATTTTGTCTTGAAAAGGACAATTCTAAGCCAATTGCCTGTTCTGTGCTATGTGTTGCTTTTTTGCAGTATGTCTCTCTCCTTTCCTCCTCCCCACACTGTGCATAGTATCTCATCACATTAATTCTATTGGTGCTGGAGTGCACAACTAGGGCGCTATCTACTGACCTCATTAGTCGCCCTCTCTTAAACATTGGCTATATACAGCATTGCTAACTGTTTGTTGACATGTGATCATCTAGCGCCGGTATTCCAACTGAGTACTGCCCATTAAACACGGTGTAATTATTCTTCCCCACCGACCCGGGCCGGTGCGTTCCAAGCCTCCTATGTAGATGGGGGGCGGGCGCGTTCCTGGCCTCTCTTTCGCGTGACACGCCCACCAGGAAGGACGCGACGCCCTTCCCAGTCCGGTGCGTGTCATGCCTCCTTGCGACGGGGGGTGGGCGCGCTCCTGGCCTCTTCCTGGTCGGGCACACCCACCAGGAAGAACGCAACGCCCTGCGCCCTCGCTCTAATACTCACTCACCGGCCCCGCTCTCCATCGACGGGGTCCGGTCGCGAGGGAGATCCTAGGTGTCTAAGCGGGCTGCGAGCAACGAGGGCGTGAGTGCTCCTGAACGCTGATCGGCCTGGATACAGAGCTAAGTACTGCCCGTATTTCGGGACCGAATGGCTAATACCTCTTTTTCATTTATAGGATGTGCCAATTTCGCTCCAACCCCCCTCCCGAGACCCATGGTGCAAGTAGCGCCATATTTTAAAGTGAGAATTATGTATGTTATTACCAAACTAGGGGGTCACCGACCTTTTGGTCAATTGATCCCTTCAGAAGGAGTACATAGAGTGTGCTTTTAACTTGTTTTCTTTCCAATTAAGTGTATTTTAAAACACCTTATCACCCCACGTCCCAGAGTTACCGATATCATCCCTTCAGGGTTATGCGGATGGTGTTAAACCTACTTGTTACTTTGGGCACGTGAATTTTGCCACACTTTAAGGAGCACGACAACCAAACGCAATGGCATTTATTAATTATTGTATGTTTGTGTTTGTGTTTGTATGTGTACTTTCACTTTACAGGTGCAGAAATACTCCCGAATTTTGAGTTTTTTTTGGGATCGAGCATTTGCTCTCCCTTTTTATGCACTTTTTTCACCTTTCCTTTTTTTCACTTTCACGTCCCTTGGTTAGGGTGGACGATTAGAGAGTCCATACCGCCGGGGTATAGTCCTGAAGAATGCCTTGGTAAATTTAAACCTCCAAAATGGCAGAAACATGTTGACTGACGAATTTATCCACTGTATTTATCTGAATTTTACCATTCCTAATCCTTGGCAACTAAATTCAGACACATAATACCTGTTAAATCGTGTCTTAGGGATCATTTAATAAAAAAAAATTTTTGATACTCATTTAGACACTTTTAATTTAACTCACCCTCACAACACGTCCTCCTTCACACAACCAGCTCCGCAGTCTTTCTGGCGTTGTAGCACACCAAAGAGGCACTCGGCCTCTTTGGTGGGGCCCGATGATGAAGCATGACACTGACTAGGTCGGTGTGTGAGGGCTTTCCTTTTCACCCTAAGTGAGTGTGTGATCCTCAGTTATCTCGCTCCAATCTTGTGGCATTATTTGAGATTGATCTGGCCTCTCTCTTTTTGGAGATTCCACGGCCACGATTTGCCTTCAAAAGAACTGCCAACTTGAAGGATACTTTGATCCATACTCGACCCAAAAAGACAAGCACCTTGCCTCCAAATACACTTTGGGATTTACCACCAGTCGTGGGCCACTTCCGTTGCGGAAATTGCACCCGTTTGTCCCCAGTCTTTACAAAGTAAAACCATCAGGCTATCCGATACCTTTACTTGGCACCTCAACAAACATACCAACTGCAATAGCAGTAGATGCATCTACATGCTCACATGCCCCTGTGGGCTTAACTACATAGGCATGACGATGCGCACTGTCAAAGTGCGCATCATTGAACATAACAGCAACATTCGCTGTGGAAAGACACACACGCGACTTTACGATCATTGTAAGCAAACTGGCCACACAGCAGAGAGCATGAAATGGGTGGTGTTGGAGTGCCACCCCTCCATTAATCAACAAGCCCTCTTTAGAATGGAACAAAGGTGGGTGCACCGACTACAACTAGACACCTGTGGGCTCAACGACTCAGTTCCTTGGAACCAAATACCACGATAAGTACTATAGTACCCACATCTTACCTGCTGAGTCTCCTTCAAATCCCTTGTAGCGTTGCTGCTGCTACTACATAGCATCCAATAGTTATACCCGATAGAATCAGGTAGATTCCATCATTTAAAGCGCAGGCTCCATCCCCTGAGCGTAGGGCACCCTGCGGGCTTATTACCTCCAAGACTGACGTTACCCGCCTATCCATGGGTTAAATTAGGCCAACTCCACTTGACTCCTTATCCACCGATATCCCCAATAAAACTCTGCACCTCCGGTGATGTATCATACTTCTTGCATTAGAGAGGTGCCTTTTCATAGAGCTGTCATCTGGTTCATTCAGAATCCCAAATCACGAATTATTGGGACCCGGGTGCCTTAAGGTGAAAACAACCTTCCAACTTTGCTCCCAGTCCCTCAGATTTTATGGAGACTATTGGCTCCCACTCGCCTGATACCAGTGGCCTCACTGGCCGATTTACGAGTGACGTCATCAGGACACGCCCCCCCCGCACCACAACGGAGACTGACACGCATTATATTTTAATCAGAATCCCACACTACGTGTCATTGGGACCCAGATACCGCAGAGTTACAACATCTTGCCACCCCACTCTAGTGAGGCACTTTGCCCTCACTCCCTAACATTGCAGGCAGCCTATCGACCTCCACTCGGGATTGCCTGACACCCGAGGCACCTCATTGGCCGGTCCACGAGCAACGTCATCTGTACACGCCCCCCTATAGAGACGCTAACGCCGTATACTTAATGGCGGCGGTCTCTACAACACATCACCGGCTGTTCCGCGTGTCAAGTACACGCCGAAGTGTGGGGGTAGGTTCTGACCGGCAGTGGCCTCGCGCCTCTAAGGTAAGCCCCGTGGTCGGGTTCAGGACTCCAACCCTGATGAGTGTCGGACTCCCGAGCGAGACCATATGGGTCTCGGTCCTCCGCCGGGCTGCAGCCTCTTGGAGGCTGCCCTTGCCTGGCCCCTCGGCGCTGGTTGTTGGATGGTTAGCGCTACCAACTGGGACCCTCGCCTACCAGTTGCCGGCACAATTGAGCCCCCCTACGATCCCAGTGTGGATACGCGGCAGCTGCGGGCAGCGTCGTGGGCCATGGCGCGCGGCATGTCTTTCCGGACGGGGCAGCCTGGTGGGACAGTGCTCCATGTGGCTTGCTGGCTGTACCTTTACAAAGTTCTTTTTAAAATTCCTTTCTCAGTATCCAGGCTCCAATTGATCCCTGATTCGTACATCCCTTAGGTAATTACCGCAAAGCGCAGGCCCCACAGGAACGAGCCGCGTGGTCCTACTGAGGGTTTACAATGGTAAGCCACAATATTCTCTAGGCAGTAGTCTATTGTCTTTTCTCCTTCCTAACCCGGGGGTAATTGGCTCCTCAGTGAAAGCATAACAATGATCTAACCTTAGAAGTCCTTGTATTACTTAGGAAACAGACTTCCTCTAAGAGTTAGTTCTCCATTATGTTCCCGAAAACATTTTGTTTTCACATATTCACTTAAGTCACTCACAACATCTCTCTCTCTTTCACATTTTCACCTCTGTATCAATGAGCACAATAGATACCACTGATGCTCGGGTGTTATATATATCTAAACTTGGGAAGGCAGCAACATACAAATTACTTGGAATGTAAACAGATTGTTTCTAATGCCTCTATTCCTTCCCTAGGTCTGACGGGAACGCAGGACTACCAGCTTGCCCCAGCAATAGACCTACCAGGTTGTATACTATATACACTAAAGCCCTTTCCCGGGCCCCTGATTAGTATATGAGCACTACTAGGTCCTGAAGAATTGCCCTTAGGGCATGAAACATGTTGACCACACTTGAGGGTTGAACCGAGACCAACCTAATTCTTTTTTGGATCTCCATACCCCTCATTGCACTTTTTATTAGGGTGGCTTACCACATGAATAAAGGTTAGTAAGTGGACTAACCAACCCTTTTTAAAACTCACTCTACGCTCACTACCACTTTTTTAAGTCCCTCACACATCATCAAGCCACGGCAAGGAACAAAAGATCTCCACAAAAGTGTAACACTTGCTGTTACCCGTCAGGCATTGCAGCGCCAGCTTGACGCAGGAGCAGGAAGCCGATGATGATACAACACCACAAGGGCTTAATGAAATAAGTCATCTAGCCTATTAGTTGTGTGAGGTTTCTTAGTTCCGACAAGGGACCTGACTGGTCCCCTGAATACCGGCTACATCAGTCAACCTAGAGAGAGAGATACCCCCCCCCCTTTTATAAGATGCTTCCCAGGGGAACTTTGTACAACTCTTTGGTTACATGTTGTTAGGACAGGTACACTGGACCCCTTTAAATATTGTCCCCATTCTGTCCCCCTTTGTTGTATACGTAATATGAGGGGTTCCAGAACTTTCTGGTCCACTCTAGACCCTCTGGTCCTAGGTTATAAATATTGGAATGTTGTGCGGCCATTTTGTAGAGAGAGCTGAGCTGAGGAGAGGTGGTACTCAGGTCAAGGGCGAGCTGGAGTCCAGGCTGAGGAGCGAGGAGGTGGGCGCGCGGTAGAGGGTCTAACAGACTCTGGGGGCTGCTTCCTCTTTACTGTCTGATACCCCCCCTCAACCGTGGATCTGACCCGGCAGAGCCGTCTCCTCACGACATACCTGAGGTACCAGAGAAGAGAGACTTTCCCCCAGTAAGGATCGCTAGAAAAGATCTATGTAGATCTGAAAAGTAAGCGTGTCTGGGACTGCCTTATATCGGGGATTACCACAAAAAGAACTCCCGTGTAGTCAATTCCCTACCTGGTGGTTTCTAAAGGCAGGGCATAGAGATTCCCCTCAGCGACTGTGAGCCTGGCCAGAATCTGCCCCCCCCCTCTCTCTTCGTGGCTGTAGACTTACCAAGGCCGACCTGAGCTCCCAGTGAGAGCCGTAGGTGAAGTAGCCGAGGGCGGGTGAGAGACGGCCCCGTGTGAGACTTGATCTCCGACGGAGAGAAGCCTTCGAGTCCGCAGGATGTTCTGTCATCGGAGCTGACCCGGCGCTGAGGATTTGAGCCCGGAAGGGGAAAGGCAAGAGTGGGAGAGGCCGGGAAGGGAGGAGCCCGGACCTCCGAGGGGCGTGGAGAGGAAGGGACTCACAAGCACTGAGGCACTCCAGTTACCACGGACTCTCCCTGTATGGATGTGGCCGCCTTTAGCATACCGGGCCAGAATTAACCCCTACACGCCCCGGTTTGTCGCCATGATCCCTCAGACTGCTGGCATTGGCCGGATGGTCCGGTTGTAAAGTAAGCAGGGTAGCAGGCTGGGAAACAGAGGATATTGAATCCTCTCTGAGAACTCTCCCTTCACGCATAGCAGGCCGGAAAACTGAGGGAGAACTGTGGCATCATCATAACACAGTGTTAGTTAGGGAAAAAGAACTGAATGTAGCAGTGCTTTCAAGGGAGGAGGGTTAACACCTTTGAATGTACGCTAACTTTGACAACCCTCTCCCTACGCTTATGTGAAAGTGAGAAGAAGGTGAAACTAAATGGGAAACTGCATTTAGGGTGCCATGTTGTTGCAATCCACTAATGTCATTGGGGACTTTTCTTTGATGTATGCTAGCGGCTAATATTTACTGACTTTGGCTATGGTGCTTTAGCAATGGACAGTGACGAAATCTCCCACTAGCCTGAGTCAAATTTGAGTAAGCCAATACTTGTATGAGATGTGGTTGGAACCTTTTTGCCCTGACGTAAAACAAGGGCTAAAGGGAGATTCTTAGTAAAATGAAAGTTGGAACATGGGGTGTAAACTCAGAGTCAAGTACACTATGAGTAAAATGGTGAGATGTTAATGTAAAATAACTGCTGGAAGCCTGAAGTGCCAAGAGTTTCCCTGAGTTCTTTTGTTTTTGGTGAATAAGTGTAACATGTAAGACAAAACAAAGTGGTGCTCTATTTATGCAAATAAGTAAAGGTGGAAGTGCTTAATGCATTATAAGGTTGAACTACTGAAGGAGTAAACCTATCAAAAGATTTCTATGAAGCATTTATTTATTTATTTATTTATTTGAGCAATTTTTAGAGCGCGCAAATACCTCAACGGTGTCTCGGCGCTGAGTTGCAGAACTTCCAATGGGTCAAGGGAGTAATCAGGCTGAGAACAACCATGTCTTTAGTTGTTTCCTGAAGTTGAGGAGTGTGGGCGCGGTTTTGATGTGGAGGGGGAGCGTGTTCCACAACCTGGCTGTAGCAACAGAAAAGCGTTTGTCTCCCCAACTAGCTCTTCGTGTTCGGGGAACTTTGAGTAGGTGAGCTGTGGATGAGCGTAGAGTTCTGAGGTGTTCGAGTGGCTGAAACGCTTGTTTTAGAAATAGAGGGCCTTGGTTGTGGATAGCTTTGTATGCTATACAAAGAGCCTTGAATTTAATTCTACTTCTCACTGGTAACCAGTGCAGTTGTTTGATGTAAGTGGAAGTAGGTGCAAACTTAGGGATGGAAAGCATTTCTATTTTTCTAACAAGGTGTGGTGTCTTCTTTCAGTGGATGGGCGCTGGGTTACTGTGATAAGTGCGACGCAAGCATAACACGATTGCCTTTGAGATAAGTCCTTTCACTCTGTGCCAGGCTACCCTATGTGGACTGGTGACCCCAGGTCCAACAGAGAGTATATGTATGAAACACATTAGAAGAAGCATCTACTGCAGGAAAAGTAACCCAAGAGTAAAAGATCTCAAATGGGTAAGCTACCTCCGCACTCACCACAAAAATTACCGCCATGCCCTCCAAAGGGACGGTATACGTTTGCAAATGATTGCATACCGCAATGCGACTATGCAGCGTATATCCACTGCGTCTGCCATTATGAAACAGAAAAGTCCGGTTCTAGACCAAACTGCGTAGCACAACTGGGTAGTAGTTCGAAAAGAAAACCGTTTTGATAGATTCAAGCTTAAAAAGACCTATGTAACTATAGGTAGGTTTATCCGTCACCACCGTTATCCGGAAACAATGGTGAAGGCGTTAAGGACTGATAGTAGCGGGGGCGTGGCTTGGCCGCTGAGCGTAATGGCTGCTTGAATCTGCAGCTCTGCCAGCCGAGCTGAATATCCGACATAAATCCGACCCTAACACGGTACACCTCGGCTCCACCAGATGGGTGAGACTGTGTGGGCGCCCGGCAGCCGCTGTAGGTAAAATCAGGACAGCACAGGAAGATCTGGAGATGTGGCGGCGAACAAGGGCTGGATCTGGAAGTGAGGCCTGGACGAGCAGCTGAAGCCGGGCCCTCAAGTAGCGGAGCCGGCTGTGGAGGGGGAGCAGCGGCTTGGGCGCTGCCCGCTTGGCGCTGCGGGATGTGAGGTGGTGGACGCACGTAGCATCAAGCAGCGTGTTAAAGGCATCTGGCTCCACTCTGCACTGGCGGAAAAGACGGCTCGACAAGCGGAGGGAGAATCAGAAACTAGATGGTGGAGGGAAGACAAGGTGAGACGAGGGCCGATAGCATCTGAGGAGCTGCAAGCGTGTAAAAGTGATTTCGCTTTCTGGGTGACGACGCGACCTGTATGTGGGACCTGACAGAGTGAGACGGCTGGTTCGGGAAAGTTTGGATTAATGAGACGTGAGGAGCACCGCGCCAATACAGAGATCGTCTGAGGAGAGGGCGGCCGCCATTTTGTATTCCCGGTGCTGCGGATCTACTGTGGTCCGAGGAAAAGGCAGCGGAAATAAATAAGTAAGGGTGCAGGAGGCGACTGCAGACATTTCGGTTTGGATTGCAGGGGAACACGCGCTCCTGGTAACTCATAACACCCATCAGGCTAATGTTGTGCTCTGCATGCGCCCCGCAGAGTAGTCACGTTGAGGGGACTGCACAGCGCTAGTGGATCCGAACAAGTGTTGACGGCGTGCAAACACTGTGCAGTGAGCTGGGACAGGTCTGGGACCCTAACAGACAACCCGGGAAGAGAGAAGGTACTCTGAGGAGCTGCACAGTGATACACTGACCCCTCCAAGTGAACCTGATTGGGCCCCCGGTCATTCATTTATTGGCGATCTGTGAGGCGTGAGAGACGGCGGCTACTGCCACAGACCACCATCAGGGGAGCCCAGGAAGAGAGTTGTGCCATTTGTGCGGGCTGTGTGGCGACGACGATTTGTGCATGAGAGGTGAGCTCTGGGCATTGGTACTGCCACTGCTGCGCAGGTTGTACTCTGTGTGCTGGGGAGGTTAAGGAACTACCACCATTGCGGCTGAGAGCGGCCTTGCTCCGACCTACAATCCTTGTGACCCACACAGGGTCCTGAGCCAGCCTAAGGGAGAGACTGTGTCACACTGCTGAGCCGCTATACTAGGTTGGAGGGCGCTCCAGCGCTTGTTCACAATGGGGAAGCTGGAAAGTGTGGCTCAGTGGTTAGAGGCGGCAGACCCGGAAGCTGAGATCAGCCGTGGACCAGGGTTCGATTCCCTGCCTCGGCGGGTTTCGGGCTCCAAAATTCCACGGACTCGACAATTCTCGCTCCGGTGCCTACTCGACTCACGGGGTCACACTCTGCGACTCTGGGCAATAGCTTGCTTAATCTCCACTACGGCCCCTCGCGGCGGGATGCCTGGCTTTCACCTTGTGAATACCCTGCCGGGGTATCTCTCACAGGGGAATACCAGGACGGGTTCCCTAAGCAAGCGCCTTGAGACCCCTGGGTGAAACGTGCGCTATATAAATCGAAATACATTTACATTTACATAACTAGACAGCCAAAAATAACGTTTGAAAAGAAGACGAATAAACAACAAGATGCGGGGGCAGCGGAGCGTGAACAGGGAGAGGACGGAGTGCAGGATCAGATGCCGGCTGACTATGTGAAAATTGCAAAAAACACAGTTGATGGACAGAAGAAAAGTGCAAAAAACACAGTTGATGACGATGTGAAACACATGTTTCAGGAACTAAAGGCTGGGCTGCAGGGCATCGATTCTAAAATGGACACTTTGCGGAGCGCATGGATAGGATCACGCAAGGAATGGACAAGCAGGAGGGAAGAGGCGGTGTCCTGGAGACAAGAGTCACAGAAACTGAGGAGGGTCACACGGAGATAGAGAAGAAAGTGAAAGGCATGGGCAAAGTTTTAGCCTTGATTCAACAAAAGAATGAGGATTTGGAAGCGAGATCAAGACGTAACAACATACATATAACAGGCATTGCAGAATCAACAGACATTCCAAACATGGCGCAATATGTGGAAACTATGTTTAAGGGCATGTTTGGGACCGATTTGTCCACCATGTTCCTTATAGAAAGGGCTCACAGGTCGTTGGGTCCTAGGCCCAAGCCAGGCGCAATGGAACAACCCATATTGGCACGAGTGCTAAACAACAGGGACCGTGACACAATCTTACGCTTGGCCAGAGAAAAGGGAGCAATTCAATATAACGGCAATAACGTAGCGTTTTATCCAGATTTCACCCTACAGGTACAAACAGCTCACAGGGAATTCATCCCGGCGAAAAGGATTTTCCAGCAGATCGGCACGAAATACGCCTTGCTATATCTGGCCAAATTGAGGGGCCAAGGTCCAGGCAGACCCACCTTCTTTGTTGACCCTGGTGCTGCACTTGCATATGCTAAGCAACAAGTGAAAGAACACCGCAATCAGATGAACTCGGACAACGCCACATCTGGAAACAGACTGAGTGACATTGAATGACTTGGTACAATATGAATAATACAGCAGATACTAGGCATGTGTACACCTGTGCCAAGTCATGCCCAAAAGGGAGCTGATTCAAAATGGGAGGGTGAGTGGGGTGCCCATTTCAGGAGGACATTCAGAAATTTCACCGAACATCACTCGGGAACTATGATTAAGGATGGGGCCTTGAGGGGTATACGTGGTGCGAGCAGCTCGGCCACCCCGTCAAGAGTACGGGGGAGAACGGCGGTCACTCTGCATGCCCCAAGGGATGAGTCCCATGTACCAATACATGATGCTATGGAATGTATGGTTTGGGGTATTGGGGGGACAACACAACCTGATTGGGAGGTTGGTGTGGGTGGGGGGGAGGGGATGTTGGGACACGAATTCACAAGATAAGGATAATTGGGGCGGATAATGCTCAGCCAGTTCGGGGGGACAGAGCGGCAGGGATACACGATGTTTGGTTATGTTTGCTGCCTGATTGGCCTCACAGTTACACTAGCTCGAAACTTCAGATCAAGTGCAATACCACACATAGGTCTTCCGGGGTCTGGCTGTAGTCACTCTGAGAGAATGTATGACCTGGCTCGCTGCTGCATACGGAAATGGCTGACTGAGTTGGGCGGCCTAATTGTAGCTTGTTTTACGTATGATGGGGTCCCCCAATAAGACGGTTAATTGTCTATCCTGGAATATCCGAGGGCTGAACGACAGAAAGAAAGCGAGATTAATTCACTCATACCTGATGCGCCATGAGGTAGATATCTGTTTATTGCAGGAAACTCATTTGGCCTCTACCACCACTAACATGCTTAAACACTACAGATGGGGTGAGATTGTTGAATCACCTTTTTCTAACTATACTAGAGGGGTCGCCATCCCCATACGCAGAGGTTTACAATGGAAAACTCACACGTCCATAATAGATAAGGAGGGTAGATATATTTTACTGCTAGGAACACTGTGTGCTACTCCGGTACTGATTGTCAATGTGTATGGGCCAAATGTGGATAGTCCGAGTTTCTTCAGCACACTGTGGCAAAAGGTCCAGTCATGTGGCCAGGCGGCGATATTATGGGGCGGAGACCTGAATGTGGTCCTATCCTCCGAGGTGGACAGACAGGGTACGGCCCGTGAGCACCACCCTAGAGCTGCAGGCTTTCTGAGAGATCTGATGATTGAAGAATGGCTGGTGGATGCCTGGAGAGCTCTACACCCGGATGGACGCGAGGGCACGTGTGTGACTGCACATAGAAATGCATGGTCCAGGATTGATTATTGGTTGATGTCCAGAGATCTACATGCACGTCTGGCAGTGGCAGAACATCTGCCAAGGTCCTTTTCTGATCATGCGCCTGTGTGTGTACGCTTGAAGATTCCTCCACAATACATACGTCCTTTTAGCTGGAGATTTCCCTCGGGAGCATTGCTGGACCAAGTGTTTAGGGAAGAACTGAGGGCAAAACTGTCTGAATACTTTGAATTAAATGAAGGCACGGTGGACTCACCAGGTGTCCTGTGGGAGGCGTTCAAGGTGGTGACCCGAGGCAGCTGCATGGCGCTAAAAACAGGGGTGCTTAGATCTATACAGAACACATTGAGTAGCCTAGAGAAGGATATTGCGAATCTAGAGAGAAGTAATAGGGAAAGTCCATATCCGTTCACTCAAGCAGAAATTAGAATCAAACTAATGGCCTTCCAAGAAGAAGCTGAAAGGGAAACAGCGTGCCTTAATAAATACGCACAAGCTAGGAGGTATGGGGAGGGGGACAGAGCAGGGAAGACATTAGCCGCATTGCTACGAGCGCCACGCGGGGCAGAATATATAACAGAATTACAAGGATCGAGCGGCGAGACGGTGAGAGAACCACAGGCCATATTGCATACAATGACGGAATACTACAGAATGTTATACACCACTCGCACAAATGCTAATGAGACTGACATAGCAGATTATCTGGACACGATAGCGTTGGCCTTGTTTAATGATGGAGCCAGACGATACATGGACCAGTCTTTCACAATAGAGGATGTTAGAGAAGTGATGGCTGGAATGCCGGCTGACAAAGCCCCGGGTCCGGATGGACTGACGGCTGCGTTCTACAAAGAGTATATAGACATAGTTGCTCCAAGACTGCATCAGGTGTATAAGGAGGCCACCTACACTCAGAGAAGCCATGATAATTACTCTTCAAACCTGATAAAGACCCGATGTACCCAGAGTCCTACCGCCCCCTCTCCTTAATTAATCTGGATGCGAAAATATACGGCAAATTGCTGGTAGAAAGACTGAAACCCAGGCTACCGCAGATAGCGCTCTCGGATTAGTCGGGATTTGTGCCTGGTCGCGCCACATCACATAATTTGAGAGTTCTCTTCGGCCTACTCCATTATTTAGACCCTAGTGTGCAGGCAGCTGCTGCTTTACTGGATGCCACTAAGGCATTTGATTCCCTAGAGTGGAAGTTTTTATTTGCTCTGTTTTCCCGCATGGGGTTTAGCACGATATTTATTCAACAGATCACGCTCCTCTATGCGTCTCCTACGGCACGGCTGACAGTCAACGGTCAGATTTCGGAACCGTTTGGAATAACCAGGGGCACGAGACAGGGCTGTCCTCTGTTGCCGCTGCTCTTCGCCGTAGCCACAGAACCCCTTGCGCGCGGCTGCGACAACACCACACTCATCGCAGTATTGGCTTCACCTCTAGAGGACTGCTCGTCTCGATGTACGCAGACGACATGACCATTTATATGACTAAGCCTGCAGAACACTTTGACCCACTGATGAGGGAATTCATACGGTATGGGGGCCTCTCAGGCATAGAGGTCAATTGGACCAAATCTGTAATGATGCCCTTGACTGATGGCATCACTAGGTGCAGTACAGAATTTCCCATAGCCTGGACAGACGACAGTGTTAAGTATTTGGGGATTTGGTTCAGTAGATCAGTACAGGAAATATGGTTAGCAAATTATGGAAAAGTGGTGAACTGGATGGAGGGAAAAGTGCAGAGATGGAAAAATGTGCCTCTCTCCCTGACGGGTCGAATAGCTATAAGTAAAATGGTAATTCTACCCAAACTGTTATATTTATTCGTGAATATCCCTATTCCCCTCAACGCCCACTTTTTTAAACGGCGGCGAACTGTGTTTCTGGAGCTAGTTTGGGCAGGACGTCAACCTAGAGTTTCATGGAAGCTATTGACACTACCATTCAGCCAGGGTGGGCTTGCTGCTCCAGACTTTGAACTATATGCGTTCAGTGCTCAGGCGCAGTTCTTGCATTTTTGGCAGCACCCCATCCCATACCAACCGCATGTAGCGATTGAGATTGACATTGCTTCTCCAACCCCACTGAATACGACGGCTTACCACCCTTACAAGAAATCCCCATCGGACATAAACACAGTCGAAGTGACTAGATGGGCCTGGTCGAAAATAGCACACAGGACGGTTGTGTCGGAGCTTTATGCTCCGTCGATGCCGCTGGGAGGTAATCCTCTGCTGAGACCTCTAACGGACAAAGCGGTGACGGAGAGAGCGCGTAATCATGGCTTAAAACTTGCAGGAGACTTATACCCTGCTGATGAATTTCTGACGCTGCAACAGATGTGCGCAGCGGAGGAACCGACGGCCTCGGACATGTTGCTCTATTACCAGCTGAGGGGCCGCATGAAAAGCTAGATACCCAGAGTTCCCGAAGGCGCCTCCCCCGTTACCGGCGCTGGAAGATGTATTGTCTAATAGCTCTCCTCGAAAACTGATCACTCGTATTTACAGGAACACACAGGAGCACTCACCAATATTTGTGTGCACATCCAGTACTGAGTGGGAAAGGGAATCAGGCACGGCAATTAGTGAAAAGCAGTGGGCATTTTGTTGCTGGCAGCTTGAGAACCTGTCTCCTAATTATAGGCTGAGGCTAATACATTTTAACTTTTTGCATAGAACTTACCGCACGCCTAAACAGCTTCATCGAATGGGTCTTCAGGCTGATGCGAATTGTTGGAGATGTGGAGCTGCTGATGCGAACTTCTTCCATCTGACATGGGGGTGTAGGCATATTGCGCTCTATTGGGAGGAAATCTTAGGATACATCGGGAGGATTATAGAAGTGGACTTGAGGCCGAGTCCATTGCTGGCACTGTTGGGTTTTGTTCTGGAGATGCCACGAGGGTCTCGTAAGCTGACCGCTTTGCTGCTGCTGCCGGCTAAACGACAGGTAGCTTTACATTGGAAGAAAGCAGCTCCTCCTGCAGTGGCAAGATGGATCCAATCGGTCACATACTGTAGGGACCAACTGACTAATTATTGGGAACTTATGCCAGCCAGAACACGGCCTCTGGACATTTGGGAACCATTTGCAGAATGGCTGGGTCGTGGTGGCGCGGAACAGTGAGCATGTTCGATTGAATGGGAGTGCTTGTCTGTGGGATGTGAGTAGTGTAATGTGCAAAAAACATGAATCTGGCGCGGATGTTCGTACTTGTGGACTATCAATAGGGGGAGGGTTGAGGGAAGTCTGAGACTGGGAGGATTGATCGCAGCTAGAGCCAGAGGACTTATTTAGATATGATGGAGAACCAAATGGGTAATTTGCAGCCAGGCTTGGATGTGGTATTAAGTATTAAGCATTAGTGACAGTTCACAGCTTCACCTGAACAATATTAACATGCGTTTACGCACAGGCAGAAGATACAGTATGGTAACACCTCAGATTCGCCACCGGACTGCACTGGTTGTCGGAAATATGGCTGTGTTAACGCACCTAAATGCTTGGATATGTCATGCTGCCGGCCTACAAAAGCTGTGTGAGTTGTGACATTGGCAATAAAGGTTTTTAAAAAAAAGAAGAAGAAAAAAGGACTGATAGTAGCACTACTCAAGCGCCTCGTATATACGACCAAACGTTGGGCGCCATGTTGCAGGGATTCCGTTCCTATACAGAACTGTGCATAGAGACCTAGGACCTCAATGAATTAGGGTACACCAAACTCACCTTAGTACCTAACATCCCCTACCAGACTAGCATCAGTGACTCATCGGTTCTTCGTCCTATAGTGAAAACCCCAATGATTAGTCAACCCAGAACATGAAACTTAGGATTCCTCAGGTAAGGTGGAAACAAGAACACTCTTTCATTATACTATCATATCAGTCCAAAACAAGGAGTAAATGAGACACAAATAAGTTTGAAATGTTTATTTCTAACAACGTGTTCTAATGAGCAGCATCTTTGCTAGTATAAGTAAACGTATTATAAAAAGCAAGGTTGTCAGCATTGTTACTGCTCCATAAAATACAAAGGGAGAAAGCATGTTATAATGCTAAAGGGAAACAGGTTATACATATACCTATATTTTGCCCTCCCTAGATAGCAAGTTATTTTATAACTAATTAAGGTCTCACAGGTTTACATGGGTGGCCCCATACCTCTGGTAATCAGCAGGAGTGGATCACATCATATTCTCCTCAAGCTCTCAGCACACGAATGTTCTCCAAGTGTGTCTATTCATGCCCACCCAGTGCATTATTAAACGTGCCGAACCTCAGAGGTGGCCACAGCTGCATACATGTGATGGATAGAACGTGCGCTGATCAGTTGGAACAACAACCTCAGTGTCTAAGATAACCTTGACGGTGTCAGCGCATACTGTGCAGACTAAACTATCGAAGCAGGCTAGAAATGCAGCAAAACAAGTTATTCTCATGTGAAGCAAAGCATCTATCGTTTCTCTAAACACCAGCGCAGAGTATGTCATGTGCAAAGCAGAGCAGGCAAGGAAAAATGGTGTTTAAACTTCTAATAAGCTCATGCTAACTTAACACTATATATATGTACGGGTCATCTCCACGACACTTTGTTGAACTAAAACACTGTGGTGTTTCTGTCTAACTCACTCCAAAGTTAGACTGCTGAAAAGACTCGAGGCCAACTATCTACAAACAACCCAAATCAACGTAAGTTTCTACACTTTTTAGTTTTACTGGAGCAATATATATTTAATGGCCGAATATCAATCAATACTGAGACAAGATGACCGTGTCTCTTCCCGTTTTTTCCACTACAGGCCCAGCCTTAAAGTTCTTGAGAAACCTGACTGAGTCTCTTTACTGATAAAGGTACTTCACCCACTACAATAGTTAATAGTCTCAATAGCGAGAAAGAGCCCATATTTATTTGTCCATTCTATTAAACCAACAGGTTACACCGTGCCCAGCCCTGACGAAAATCCAGCGACATAACAATGGGATTGGAAACATAACAACTTTTCCTTTTCATTCACAAAGGGACATTCACTAGTCCATGTCTAACTAGTTTTCTGAGGACGCCTTCACCTAAAGATTTAGCCCCACAGAAAAACTGCCCTTGTGACAGCAGTCCTAACTAAGGCGTTAAGTAGCAGGCTTCAGGATTGCTTGTTGTAGCTGATTATGTTGGTGTAATTATTACATGTTATTTAATTTTAGTAACATTATTGTTGTAGCTTGAAGAATTCATGTCTATTCTTCAACTGTTAATTGTTTAAAAATATTGGATGTAAACGGATTGTGTTGCGCTCAGACATATGTACTTGTAAAAAAGCATTTAAGTACATAAAAAATGTATGTGATAAAAGTCAAATTTGGCTATGAACAGTATGGTCAAGACACTAAGTCTGCTTAAATAAATAGCAGCATTCTAAAGTAGTACCTAGGGGATCTTCTTTCTTTCTAAATACTTTCTAAAAGTGGCATTTGCAAACGCGCAATTTAAAAACCATCTTTAGTAAAATATGTGTTATTAAATTCTGAGTTCAGAGAGCCTAAATTGTATTTTTCCATCTTATCCCTATGGGAAGATATGCTTAAGAATGTTACAAAGCATTCCTCATTCTGTCCTATGTGGCAAGCTAGCCTTTCAATAGTGAAAAACGAAATTGGCAGTATTTCACTATCAGGACATGTTACACACATCAGTACATGTCCTACCTTTCACATACACTACACCTTGCCCGGGGGGTACCTTGAGCCAACCATAAGAGTGTCCTATATGTAAGAAAAGGGAAGGTTAGGGCCTGGCAAGTGTGTGCACTTGCCACGGCGACATGGCACTTAGCAGACTGCGCACAAGCATTGCAGTGGCAGGCCTGAGACATCTTTTTAGGGCTACTCATGTGGGTGGCAGAATCAGTGCTGCACTAGTAGTATTTGATTTACCAGCACCGGCACACCCAGTGCATTTTACTAGGTACTGACCAGTAAATCCAAACCTGCCAATCAGGGAGATCCAATCATATTAACAATTTACACAGAGAGCATATGCACTTATGCACGGATTAGCAGTGGTAAAGTGCCCAGAGTCCTAAAACCAAGAACAACAGATCATGAAAAAAATAGGAGGTGGAAGCAAAATGTTTGGGGATAACCCTGCAAAAAGGGCCACATCCAACAACCCTCAAGACCTGGGTGTTCGAATAAGCCTACAGGACCTGCAAGCGCCTGGATAGCCTATTGGGCGATTAGCCGGGCTTTATAAATCCTGCTCGATTGAAGCCTTGATCACTGTGGAATTAACAGTTAACCTTTCATAAACAAGCAAAGCGAAGCGACCAGTTTTTTTATAGCCTCTATACAAGTATCGATGTCTTCAAGATGGTGACACACTGACCTATCAATTGCTCCTACTGTCCATTCAAGGACTGAGGATTTAACTTCGTATTCTCCCCGCTGCGTTTCTTTGGTCACCAGATGGGTCCGTACAGTTCAGTAGTTTTATGTTTTTTATGTTATTTGGTGGGAGTCCAGTTGGAGAGGAGTGTGGTACAGCACTGTTGAATTTGTCATGACAGTTTATTATAGTAGACTCTGGAACAGGAAAAGGGCTTTGTCATGCTGCTTAGTGACAATGAGTCAGCTTTGTAAACAGGACACATCACTGGATGTGTTCTCGTCACCACACCCATAAGTGACATTGTAGACCACATCAATCTACGTATGCGGGCATAGAGTTGATAAAATTGATACAAGGTCTCTTGTCTTGTGTTGATGGTTTAAAATTTGTCTTGTGCTTATATACATAACCAAAAGACACACAAATTATGGACGGAATTCGGAATAATTCAAACATTCACCCCCAGTCAAGTGATCTGGGTTAAATCCATTGTTCTTTTGCTCACCATGCCAAGCCAGTTAAGACTTAACCATATTCAAATCATTGGCCCTGCTCCTCATGGGTACAGTCCAGCTTGAACTTTCAAGGCAGGTCCTCCCTGGACCAGAAACAAGCATACTGGGACCGGTTTAGGGTATCACCCCTCATCAGTCATCTTGAATCCAGTGTACAGTGAGCCCGGGACCCATGTCTAGGCATACCCGTGGCCCTTTATATGGTTTCTCCCCAGGGTGGGCTTTCCCATGATACATTGGCTGTGAGGTGCCTTTCTAATAAATGCCTTGTCACTTTCTGTACATTCATACAGATACTTCATTAAAAACACTTTGTCACATTCTCCAGGAACTCGCCCAGAGATCTGCAAAGCCATCCGTTACTTCATCACCTAGCTCGCCATTGCCTCTGAACACTAGATATTCATAGCAGATCTCAGCTTCCACAAGGAAGACCTTAGCGACGTCAGCACTGCCAACCTAATAGAAAGCATGAGCAACATCAGCCTCATCCAACTCGTCATCGACCCAACACACATCGTTGGGCACACGCTTGACTCCATCCTCATCTCCAGCGAACCAATCAAGTACCACCATGTCACAGAACTCACCTGGACCGACCAACTCCATTGTCCACTTCACCATCACATGGCACAATACTACGGCAACCAAAGCCAAACAACCCAGCGCAACTGGAAAACGTTCTCAGATGAGAACTGAAACACTCGCCATGCCAACTGACTGGACACAGCTCTAGACCTTAAACAGGCCCTCAGGAACTTCACAGACTGGATCACCGACTATGCCACCCCGACCAAGATCAGAGAATCGGCAAAGAGTGTCAACTTCTTTACCCTGGAACTTCAGACCTCTAAATGAAACTGTTGTTGGCTAGAAAGAAGATAGCGTACCAATAAGGATCCAGTGCACTACACCACCTTCAGGACATCGATCAACCACTACCACCTCCTCAAAGAAGAGAGCGCTCACATGCTGGATAAAGATCAGATCAAACCACAGCAATGAGCACTTCACCATCATGGAATTCAGCAACCCTGCAGCCACAGAGAATATCATAACTCCCTCCTAGGATCTGTGCTACACACTTGCTGACTACTTTCATTAGAAGATCGCGGTCATCTACAGGGACTTTGAACCTCCGCTCTCTGCAAGTGACAGCCTCGCCCTCCTCACACCCACTGACACTAACTCCGACCTCGGGCCACTTCCTGGGATACCCTCATTGCACAAGACACCACCTCTATAATGAACACAATGCACTCTGGGGTACCCGCTGATCCATGCCCCACCATATCTTTAACCTCAGGAGCAAGGTGATCAGATTAGAGCTCACAAACCCACATAACAGATCGATCGCCTTGGCCCCCTCTGCAGAAGAGTGGTAACATGTAGAAGTGAAACCCCTCCTAAAAAACATTCAGCAGACCTAGAGCAGCTGAAGAACTCCTGACTGATACCCCTGCTCTCGTTCCTGGCCATAGTCTTTGAGAGGACAATCAAGAGTACGCTGACCAGACACCTGGAGCACAACAACCTCCTGGACTCCTCCCATTCAGGCTTCCATGCCAATCAAAGCACAGAGACTGCCCTGATAGCAGCCACAGATGATATCAAAGCCCACCTGGACCTCAGTCAAAATACAGCCCCATCCTCCTCGACCTCTCGGCTGCCTTTGACATGGTCTCCCACCAGATCCTGATCGACAAGCTCCACCACATCGGAATCCAAGGAAATGCCCTGAAATGGATCGCCTCCTACCTCACCAGAAAAACTCTGAAAATCAGACTCCTGCCCTACTCCTGAGCCCAAGGACATCATCTGTGGTACCCCACAAGGATCCTCAATTATCCCCACCTTCTTCTACACTAACATGATACCCCCAGCCAACATTATTAGATCACACAGACTGAAAGTCATCTTCTACACCCACCTCACCAACTCCAGAGACAACTTACATAGGTGCCCGGCCAACATCACCGACTGGATGAAGCACAACTGCCTAAAACTCAACACAGACAAGACGGAAGTCCTCATCTTCAGTTACCAGGCATCTCCGTGGAGCGACGCATGGTGGTCAGCAGTCCCCTCCCTTACAGACCATGCCATGACTCACAATGCACATGTGCTGTAAGATCTTTAGATCTTGCAGCTCCCCATCAGCACCAGACAAATGATCACCCAAGCCCTGGTGACTAACTGGCTTGGCTACCTAAAAACTCTGTATGTAGGAATCAACACTAACCTCCAGAGACAACTGCAGACAATACAGAACTCAGCAGCAATACTAATCCTCAACCTCCTGAAGCAGACCCACATCACTCCCCACCTCAGTAAACTCAACTGGCTCCCAGTCTAGAAAAGAGGCAAGATACCGACCAATGCTTGTAAGGCACTCCACAACGAAGGATCGTCCTACATCAGCCAAAGTTTATTCTTTAACCAGCCCGCCAGACACCTGCATTCCACCTCCCTCTTGCTCGCTCACGTTCCCAGTGTCAAACCAGGCACGGAGGCTGCTCTTTCTCCCACCTGGCTGTAAAGACCTGGAATGAACTTCCCCTGCACTGGAGATCCGACTCATCAGTGAATCTGGAAAGAACTCAAGATCTGGCTGTTCAACTGATCAGCCCCTCCGGACAGCAACTCCTCCCCTGCGGCTTGAGAATCTCACAGATGATTTGCCGTGCTTAATAAATACCGATTGATTGATTTGAGTGCGCACATTAATATAGATTTTTCCCAGTGGGGACTTTGATGTTGTTTAGCTCTCCCTTGCTAACAAATGCCTTGCTACAATCAGTGCAGTCTTCAGGGTGGACTTTTGATGCTGCGTTAGCTTTCCATTTATGAATCAATGGTCACATTCAATACATTTATAGAGTTTCTGTCCTGTGTGAACATTCTGATATATTACATTTTGTTTTGTAATCAATCCCATGCCACATTATATTTATTAATAGTGTTTCTCCCTAGTGTGGATTTGTTGATGTTAGCTTATTTTTCCTTGGAAGACTTTATTACACTCTAAATACATAGGATTTTTTTGCCATGTAGATTTTCAGACATCGCTTCAGTTGTCCATTTATTATGAATGCTTTGTGGTATTCAATACATACATTTTCTCTCTTGTGTGAACTTCTTGATTTTGTATTAAATTTTGCTTTGTGATGAATGCCTTGTCACATTCTGTAAATTAATGTGGTTTCTCCCCACAGTGGACTTGATATTGTTTTAAATCTCCCTTTATAATGAATAGCTTGTCACATTCAGTGAGGTTGAATGGTCTCTTTCCATTTGGTATAAGTTCTTTGTCACATTTTGTACAATGATATAGTTTCTCTCATGTGGGAACTTTCTGGTGTATTTTTAAACTTTGCTTTGTAATAACTGCTAAATCGCATTCAGTACAGCCATATCGTTTCTAACCAGTGTGGAATTTCTGATGTACTATTATGTACATTCATAGGGTTTCTCCCCTGTGTAGATTATCTGATGTTGCATAACAAGTGACTTTCTAATAAATGCCTTCTCACATTCAGTGCAGTTGAATGGTTTCTCCCCAATGTGGATTTTCTAATGTCGCTTCAGCTCTCCATTTGTTATAAATGCCTTGCCACATTCAGTGCA
Organism: Lissotriton helveticus; assembly: GCF_964261635.1. NCBI lineage: Eukaryota > Metazoa > Chordata > Amphibia > Caudata > Salamandridae > Lissotriton > Lissotriton helveticus. The sequence goes on from NC_136058.1 coordinate 440,548,890, forward strand.
TTCATACGGATTCTCCCCCAGTGTGGACCTTTTGATGTTGCTTTAGCTGTTTGTATTTTATAAATGCCTTGCCACATTCTGTACGTTCATACAGTTTCTCCCCAGAGTGGACATTTTGATGTCGCTTCAGCTCTCCATTTGTTATAAATGCTTTGTCACATTCGGTACATTGATATGGTCTCTCTCCAGTGTGGACTTTTTCATGTCGCTTCAGCCCTCCATTTGTTTTAAATGCTTTGTCACATTCGGTACATTGATATGGTCTCTCTCCAGTGTGGACTTTTTGATGTCCCTTCAGCCCTCCATTTGTTGTAAATGCTTTGTCACATTCTGTACATTGATATGGTTTCTCTCCAGTGTGGACTTTCTGATGTTTTATTAGATGCGACTTTCTAATGTATGTCAGGCAACATTCTGTACATTGATATGGTCTCTCTCCAGTGTGGAGTTTTTGATGTCGTTTTAGCTCTCCATTTGTTATAAATGCTTTGTCACATTCTGTACATTGATGTGGTTTCTCCCCAGTGTGGATTTTCTGATGTTGCTTCAGCTGTACATTTCTTATAAATGATTTGTCACATTCTGTACATTGATATGGTTTCTCTCCAGTGTGGGTTTTCTGATGTTCCAGTAACTGGTGTTTTCTACTGTATGCCTTGTCACATTCTGTACATTTATATGGTTTCTCCCCAGTGTGGATTTTCTGATGTCGTTTTAGGTCTTCATTTGTCATAAATGCCTTGTCACATTCTGTACATGCATACAGTTTCTCCCCAGTGTGGATTTTCTGATGTAGCTTTAGAGCTCTATTTCTTATAAATGCCTTGTCACATTCTGAACATTGGTATGGTTTCTCCCCAGTGTGGATTTTCTGATGTCGTTTTAGATGTTTATTTGTTATAAATTCCTTGTCACATTCTGTACATTGATATGGTTTCTCTCCAGTGTGGACTTTCTGATGTTTTATTAGATGCGACTTTCTAATGTATGTCAGGCAACATTCTGTACATTGGTATGGTTTCTCCCCAGTGTGGATTTTCTGATGTCGTTTTAGCTCTCCATTTGTTATAAATGCTTTGTCACATTCTGTACATTGATGTGGTTTCTCCCCAGTGTGGATTTTCTGATGTCGTTTTATCTGTCCATTTGTTATAAATGCCTTGTCACATTCTGTACATGCATACAGTTTCTCCCCAGTGTGGGTTTTCTGATGTTGTGTTAACTGTCCATTTGTTATAAATGCTTTGTCACATTCTGTACATTGATGCGGTTTCTCCCCAGTGTGGATTTTCTGATGTTGTGTTAACTGTCCATTTGTTATAAATGCTTTGTCACATTCTGTACATTGATGTGGTTTCTCCCCAGTGTGGATTTTCTGATGTTGTTTTAGATCTCCATTTGTTATAAATGCTTTGTCACATTCTGTACATTGATATGGTTTCTCCCCAGTGTGGATTTTATGATGTTTCATTAGATGTGACTTTCTAATGAATGCCACGTCACATTCTGTACATTGGTACGGTTTCTCCCCAGTGTGGATTTTCTGATGTTGTGTTAGCTTTTCATTTGTTATAAATGCTTTGTCACATTCTGTACATTCATACGGTTTCTCCCCAGTGTGGATCATTTGATGCCGCTTTAGACTCTCCTTCCATCTGAACAATTTATTACATTCTGTACATTTATATGGTTTCTCCTCTACGTGGACACGCTGATGCTGCACTGGGTCTTTCATTGCAAAGAACACGTTTTCACAGTCAGTCCATCTATCTGGTTTTTCTCCAGTATGAAGTTTCTTATGTCGCACTTGCTGTTTTTTGGCCTAATAAATGTTTTGTCACATTCTAGAAATTCATATGGTTTTTCTCATGTGTGTTCTTTCTGATACCAGGTTATCTCTTCCTTCGTAATCAGCACCTTAGACTTGCTTCAGTATGTCAGTGTGTTGTGTCTCCAATGTCTATCAGCTGATATCTAAGAGCCAAGTACAGACCTCATTGGGCATCTTGGGTTTTCTGCTGTAGAAAAAGACTTCGGCGAGGCATTAGCCTTCAAGGGAAGAGTTTTTGAGGCACACTGTTTTTACATCACTCCCCACACCAGTGATGTTTAATAGCTTTACTTTTGACATTCATTACTGCATTTATTTCACCTGTTAGATTAAGAAAAAGAAACAATCATTAAGCTTAAATGCAAAACCCATCAGAAAAACTCATTGGCATTTAATGATGCATTTAAGTGTTCATATAGACAAGTGCGTTGAAGAAATCCTAGATTCCACTTTCAATGTAAAGATGCAATAGGCAGAGTAAGGGCATACGATCTTTTTGTGATCCCCTTCTATTGAGGAGTGTGGACTCAAGGAGTAACCAAGAGACCAGAGACTGTTGCTTGTTCAGTGAGTGAGATCTTCTCCCAAGAGACACTACAATGTTAAATCCACAGCAACAAGATGCCGCCCTTCTTATCCAGGGAACGGTTCCTATTATCAAACGGCCTAACGAATAATGCAAGATGGAACCGGTTAGAAAACAGGTCTCTGGTTGGCAGAGGTATGCACCATGTCCAAGTAGGGCCAGCAATCCTAGTCAGGGTAAGTCACAAAACAATTGCAAATTATTCTGTGCTCACCCCCTGGTAGCTGGGCACAGAGCAGGCATGCTTAAAAGGCAATGTTTAAAGGGTTTGTGCAATAACTCATGCAACAACACAGTGAATACCTCACAAAAAGACTCAGTTTAGAAATATAGAGAACATGTATCTGAGTAAAACAAGTCCAAAACGATAAAAATCAATCAAGTAGAAGCTGCGATATTGAATGTTGAAGAAAAAAAAGGTAATAAAACAATTGAAAGCAGGTAACACTAAAAAAGGTTATTTCAGATTGGTCAAGAGGGACCGGTGCAAATTCAAAGTGCAGGCCGACTACAATGGAGCGCAGAAAGACTGCAGGGACCCATTTGGGCCCACTGAACACAGTACCTTGGAGCTTGGGGTGCAGTGTGCGTGGGGAGACCTTGTGCCATCTAGCGGAAGAAACTTTGCAGGGCTTTGTGCTGCGTCACATCAGATTTGGCAGAGACTCAGCTGTAGAAACCACTTCTGAGGTCCAGAACTTGGAGGGGGCACCTCAGACACGGATAGGAAGGGAGAGTCCAGCAGCATCAGCAGAACTGCAGGAAGTCCTTTGTGTCTCTGACACTTGAGAAACAGGAGGCAAGCTAAAAAGCCCTTGGAGCACACTTTGGAGTGAAGACAGAGTCTAGCTCTCCTTCCAGGAGTCAGAGAGCTGCACTCCACAGGGCAACACACAGAAAAGCAGTTCTTCGTCAAAAACAATCCAATTGAGTCTTTTCTGCAGCACCCCAGTTCTTCTGACAGCGGTTCTGTGTAGATCCAGAAGTGACGGAGTTGACGGGGCCAGAGACTTAGCACTTACGTCCAAATGTGCCAATGATCTGAGGGAAACTCCAAAGAGTGGTTTTGAAGTGCACCAGTATCTCTTTCAATCCCAGCACTCACTCCAGACTACCAAAGGGAGTTATCAGTAATTTGTATGGGCCAGTTCACTACCCTGTGATGTGTAAGGGTGGGCCCCTTCCTCCCATCTTCCCAGGAAGACCCATCAGAATACAGATGGATGCAGATGGGTGCTAAATCACACCCAACCCCTGCACTGTCTGTGGCTGTCTAGACGGAATGCACAAAGGGGTCGGTCACCTAGCCCAGACGTGTATTAGAGACAGGGTATAAGGCACAAAGAGCAGTACAAGCATAGAAACGTCCACTTTCTAAAAGTAGCATTTTTAAAATAGGAATGTTAAATCAGTCTTTACCAGTAAAGAGGATTTATCATTACTATTCCAAAGATATGAAATATGAAACATGAAACGGCTACTCCTTTCCAATCAGGAATTACAGCTTATAGGTATTCTAAGGAATTCCCCGTTCTAGCCAATGAAAGTCGGCATTACAGCAGTGAAAACTGAATTTAGCTGTTTGTCACTACCAGGACATGTAAAACACAGAGTATATGTTCCGACTTTTACTTACATAGCACTCTCGTGTTGGTTTACCAAGGGCCATCCTTAGGGGCGACTAATATGTAAAGAAAGGAGATTTGAAGGCTTGGCAAGTAGTTTTAAATGTAAAGTTGATGTGGCAGTAAACTGCACACACACAGGCACTGCAGTGGAAGGCCTGAGACATGGTTTCAGGCTGCATATGTGGGTAGCACAATCAGTGCTGCAGACCTCTAGTAGCAAATAATTTGCAGACCCTGGGCACATGTAGTAACATAGATCTGAGTGACGCTGCAGGAATGCACCACAGCAGACACTCAATCTCCAACAAGGTATCCCCACCCCAGTTCTTTTAATACTTGATTTTTAATAAAATATTGCCCAAGGCATCAGCTGCGTGCCAGGTTTCCCAATGTACACCAAGCCAAACATAACAGCATTTAGACCAGAAGGAACGCATAGAGTAGCCTGTCCACATGTTGACAGAGTGCACACTATACGTCTACCTGCTACAATTAGGTTAATAAACAAGCATTGGCACAACCAATAGGTCTCGCTTTTGGGACCTTATAAGTGTTTAGCAATGAAACAGTTTCTGTTTTTGCACCAAGGATACTGTGCTGCATAACTAAATACTTATAAGGTCCCAAAAGTGAGACATATTGGCTATGCTAATGCTTGTTTGCAGCGGTGGTTGAATGTGTAGAGCCTGACACTACGAAGGTTGCTGATTTTACAAGCGATGCCTGGGCTCACAGTTAGCACCAATTTATCTCAAGAATGGAACAAAGATAAAGAATGATGAATTATTTGAAATTCTCACATTCCAGTGGCAGGAAGGAACATTGAATATTGATTGTAGGCATACATGTGTGCCAAAATGAAGAAAAAAAACGACAATAGATTTAAAGTGGCCCTTAAAAATGTCAAACTCATTCAGAGGACAGTATGTGCTGAAATGTGACCACGTACCGAGGGATGTTTTCCAGCAGCCGCAATGGATGTCACCTGATAACAGACCGTCAGACCTTTTAATAAAATCCCAAACTCTAGTCTGTGAAAGGCAAAGCCAATATGAAAAGCAGCCGCTGGCTACTATGGCAACATATAGGCTAGACGTTCCACTGCATGTATTTCAAAGCCTCGTGAGTAGAAACATATCAGACGTTGCTCTTTTGTAGCGCCGAGCGCTGGTTCTCAGGCTGTGCAGGCGCTTTTTAAAAGCTGCATTTTGTTTGGAACAACATGAAAGAAATATTCATTATTGCGATGTATTCATATGGCCTTTACCCGATTGGAGAGGAATTCGAATAACTCAGATAACAAGTTAACATGGTCAAAGACGCGCTTAGCGGTGAGGGTGTGGAAAAGTAAATTTTGCCATGTTGTATGTGCCTACGTGTTCCCCATGTTATGTTATATGTGCATGATCGATATGCATGTATCCCCCTCTGATCGATTAAAAGACGCAATTACAGTTGTGTCCATCTCTAGTATGCCAGTTTCCAGTTATCGTGAATACAACGAATATTAGGCCTATGTAAAGCTGCGTTGCCACGTTTTACAGTGTGCACGTTAATTCATTGAATTATCCCCGTTTCTAGGCCTCAAAAGGGCCCGGACTCAGATTCAGCTCCTGTTTCCTGAACCCTCTCCGAGGAGCGATACAGCCCCCACCTGTATCCCTGACCCTTAGCTTACTTTCATGCCTCGCAGTGCCCGGCTCGGCCTGGCTCTGCCTCCCAGTCTGCCAAGAGTATGTTATGTTTCTAGTTATCAGTCCAGCCCTCCTTCTCTGCATTCCTAAGCTACTGAATCGCATCAATAGTTTCCGTCATGGTCTAGCCTTTATGTCTCCATGTAAGAGAAATACTGTATTAATTTCATTTAATATTCCTCGCACACGCACTACATGTAGAATTATGCATGCACCAGTCTTAATGTCTGTTAGCCTTTTACCCTGATAACTTTTGGATTCTATCAACATGTACTCTAAACACTAGATACTAGATATGCCTGGGTACATGTCGCTCTGACACTCCAGACTTTCGTCTCCTCTTCTAGCGCAGAAGTCATAGCCCCCCAGTTCTCCCTAGTAACACGTCATTGTCAGTTTGCGCGCACCACTAGGTTAGAGGTCCCAGCTGCTCAGGTAGCCCCCTCCATGTTTCCGCCCCATTTATGACATATTCTGTTACGTTTGCACCACATGTCTATGTATACGCCCTGTACACGCCTTCTTGTTACTTCATTTTGCCCTTATCTTTCGCGACTGCTACAAACTCCGCCTACTGCTACGCCTACTGTATTGAATGCAATGTATTTTGTTTAACTATATATATTAATGTTCTGTTATTAAAAGTTGTGCGCATCATTCCCAGATCCGGCCCGGCAGCTGCCGGGCCCTGCCATCCTATTCCCGTACAGGCTGTCCTGTCCCTGTCCTTTATGCTTGATTAAAGCCTGTCAACTTCAGCTACCTCGTATCTTGACTCTTATTTATTGAGCTACCTGTTTATTGATTATAGTCAAAAATAGATCCGGTAATAATTTATTTATTTACCACATAATGGCGCCCGAATAGGGACTTGCCCTTTCCCCACGCGCCGGAGAAGCCACGCAGGCCCCCTGATCCTCTGCAGCCGTGACGGAACCATACCGTGCACGTGCAGATATTTCTGCTTCAAGTATCCCTCAGGCCCACGGAGGAGACGGAGGTTGCGGTCCAGCGTCCAGACGAGGCGGTGGAGGAACGCGGCGAGTCCCGACCAGAGCCCAAGCCGAGAGTCCAAGGTCCGAGGTATCCGGAGGCCCACCTGTAACTGAAGTCCGAAGTCCGTCCGTCGTCGTAGCAGCAGTCCAGTCCAGTCCGAGGCCTTCCGTTCTTGCTGCCCGGTGAGTACCGTTGCTGGGGTAGTATCTAGACAGGGTCAATTAATTTGTCTCTGGTCCGTGGGTTTGGGTACACAGATCCAACACGAAGTGTTCACCTAGGTGGGCGCGGGTCCTGACGTGTCTCTTTATGGGACCGGTAAGTTTCGTACTGTTTTAGCAGTGCATCTAGTCATTCTAGTAAGTTTCTGTCCTAATAAGTTCTGTTCTCAAGAAATTCATGTGTTCTGTTTTCAGTATTTCAGTTAGTATTCTGTCCGAACTGTTATTTTAAATGTTATTCCATGTGTCTTTAATGTAGTGGTATGAATGATTCGTTTTTCAGTTATTATTGTGTTTATTGTGTATTGTATTGTGTCCAGACTCCAGCCTAGTTATGCCTCTGTTCTCAAAGTTACATCAGTTAAAAACTAGAAAAGGTCTGCTCGAGGAAGCAGCATCCTGTCCCGCCTAGGGACAGTCCAGGTCATTTTATGTATCACAAGCATGGCATAAGTGCCATATTATATCTAGATTTATGGGTGGAGTACACCAAAGAATTAGAGGAAAAGTATAGATGGCCCGTATCAGGTACGTGGGATGCCGAGTGCATCATGCGAGTAGAAGAAGCATTATGGAAAAAGAAATCTAGACAGTCCCAGAAAGATGCCATCGAGTTATGGCGCAAAGAATCTCATAAAAGAACCGAGAAAGAAATCAGAAAGTCTGAATTAAGTAGAGAATCCTCAGAAAGAGCCCAAGAAAGGGAATTAATCGAAGTAGGTGAACGAGTTAAAGCCGAACAGTCAGACAGACAGAGAAATGCTCTTATTAAGGGTATGTATCCTCTTCTTGCCGAGGGCTTGCCGAAAGCAACCCCGGAAGCACCATGTAATTTTCCGCCGCCATTAGTTCCGATTAAGCTACGTCACAAACCGACCGCAGCTGATATTTTTCTCTCGTCCTATTTGGACGACACAGTCCCCGAATATGCAAATCCTGTTCCGCCAGCTCCTGTAAATAATGTCATTCCTGTTCCTCCAGCTGTGGTGTTGGGTTCAAATCAGGCCTACATACTCTGCTAAACTCTCGAACGCCTTAGTATAGAAGTTGGCACGGACACTGGAAAAGGTAAAAGACAAGTTTATTAAGACCCCATGGGGTGGTGATACATTCCTACAGCACCCTTCGGCAATGTAAGAAGTAGCACACCGAACATCGGTGCGCGACCTCTTTTATATAGTTTAATAGCAATAAAAAGATAGGCGGTTACAAGTTACACATTTTAGGTACATATAAGGTCATTTTTGGAACACAGCCAGCACGTGGGAGGAGTTCAACGGCACTGGTCAGTTAGTGTGAACATTCCTAAAGAATGACCAGTTGATGCATAGTGCGCATGTGCGCTTGACCAGTACTAAAAATAGCCTGTTGCCGAGCAGAATAGTGACCATGGGTATCGAGAAAGGACGAAAGGGCACACTGACCACGAGGCAGCGTGTTCATAGGAAACGGAAGTCAGAGGGATTCAAAATGGCCCCCGTTCGTTTTGGTCAAGTTAACAGAAAAGACCGTGTAGCTGTGCTAAACGCTAACTCAGGAGCTGCCAAAACACGACAGACGGCCCTTTTAGCGTTTAGCAAAAGCTACCTCATAGTGGACGTAGTCAGAATGTTCATCCTCAATGTTAATAGCCATTATTTTCAATACTTCATCATTGATCAGTTTCTCTTGCTTATCAATAGCTCGTTTGGACGGAATACAGGCTGTGATACATACAGAACATAATGTAGGGCCACATTGAATACATAGACAAAGGAAAAATAGTACTCCAATAAAAACACAGAGAATCGTTAATAATTTCCAACCCCAAGTACTAAGCAGGGTCCAGAACCAACCAGAAAAGGTCCATGTTCCATTTTCTGGGTGGATCTCAGCAGCTATCTTATGTAATTTTGTAATCGAATCATATACAGAAGGTGAGTTATCTGGTACGTACACGCAACAACTACTTCGATGACGCGGCATGCTCCACCTCTATCAGCTAGTATCACATCTAGAACCATTCGATTCTGGAGCGCCACAATTCTGGTAATTTGCAATTCCTCAGTAATATTCCCTAAAGCGGAGGCAGTTTCGTTAGCGACTGCTTCCACCACACGCGTAAGCCGCCTTATCTTCCTGCTATTCAGTGCAGCTCCTACGAATGAGAATAACCCCAAATTGAAATCTACATATTGTTGTAAAGTGGTATCAGTCTGGTCTATTTCATCAAGATCTACTGTTCGTTTGACCCTGTTTAGTATGAAATCATGGTACAGAACGTAATCATTGTGGTACATGGGAGGAGCAATAAATACAGGTGGTAATACAAAAGCTATATAACACGTTCCCAACCATCCCAATGGTAGACGATGGTATCCCTTATTTCCACAAATGAAATATGTGTTATGTGAAGCTACAAATGCAATTCCAATTGGTGTATCAAAGGTAAGTGTAATATTACATTCACTGCGGCCTACCTGTACTTGTACCTTTATTTCTAATACACAAATCTGCTTTTGTATCAATGACTGTTATCATATGCGAGCTCGTCACATTTATAAGTCTTTGATTCGTATATACACGAGGTGTAGAAACATTGTCCGGACGGTACTCTTCCCATTCAAACTTAGTTCCTTCAGCGTGTGGATAGCCGTCTTTGTCGTTATAACATATTTTATTCAACCGAAAAAGTAGTCCACCTTTCGTTGGCCATCGCAGAGTAAAAAGAAGAGTGTACCAAGCATGACAAGAACCATTATGAGAAAACGGGAGAGGAATGAGTGGTGTTCCTCCCTTCTTCTGATGTCCGGGCAACATTCCACATACCCAACAATTGGACGTGTTGGTCATGTTATGAGTATGATGCAAAATCTTAATAAAGCTGTTATTCAAATAAGTCTGCCTATGTCTTTCTTCGTGAAAAGGCAGAGTGAAATGAAAATGTTCAGATGGACTTGGAGTGGTGGGCAGCAAATGTTCTCGTACAGGAAACAACAGTTCTATAGTCCAAGCTAATACTGCGATCACCACTACGGTCAAGACAAACAAAACAACACCAAGAATTCTCCCTCTTCGTGTCGAAGGAGATGTCATAGTTCACAAAACAATACTCTTCAAGAAAACAACACTAAGCGGGAAAAATAAAAACGATGGTTCTGAACCGAGGCTGCCGTTGATTTGTTCTCCGGGATTCAAGACGGGTGTCGCTACACTGGGCAGAACTGATCCCCCCCCCTTGATATTCCCGGCTTCCGTTTCACAAACCTCAGAGCGGTTACCAACCAGTTTCAAAAACACAAAAGGAATCTTATTTCCTGGGGCGTAGATTGTACTTCACTTTATCAGAAACAACGTGGTCCGGGAGGGCTCCCTCCAATTCATCAGGCGTGACAGCTGGGTTTTTTTCTGTATCCAAAATCTTTCTGTAGTCGGATAGCACCACAGGGCTCACCAGATCCGGAGAGACACGTCGGCAGTGCGTTGAATGTATCCACCGCTTCTTGTTAGTGACTCTCACAGCAGTTCGCGTAGCCAGCAGCACTTGCTCAGGGCCATGCCATCTCGGTTCCAAACTGCTGGATCGTTCAAATACTTTGACCATCACGTGGTCCCCAGGGCGGAGATCGTGAGCCTCACCAGTGGAGTTATCAGGGAGCGCCTCTCGAACCTGTTGATGGATAGAAAGCAAATCATTTGTTAATCGTGCCAGATAATCGTTCATCATTATACAAGGCATATCATGTATCAAACGAGGTTTTGGAACTCCCCAAATATTCATAGGCCTTCCAAACACCACTTCGTAGGGTGTGAGGCCAGATCGAGAATGTGGCACTGACCGAATGGACAGCAATGCCAGAGGCAAAGCGTCCGGCCATTTCAGAGATGTAGATGCCACTATCTTTGCTAGCTTTAGCTTCAGAGTTGCATTGTATCGTTCTACTAAACCTGCTGATTGCGGATGAAAGACAGCATGGAATCGTTGCTTGATTCCCAATCCTTTCAGGACGTATTCCACTACTTTTCTAATGAAATGAGGGCCATTATCACTCCACATAAGTTTACAAACACCGTAGCGCGGGAAGTACTCCTTGAGTAACACCTTAGCTGTTGTCAATGCTGTATTGTCTTTCGTAGGGTAAGCCTCAATCCATTTGCTGAAGGCACACACCACTACTAGGACATATTTGAGATTATTACAGCGTTCCAGCTATATGTAATCCATTTGTAGTACTTCGAATGGTGCAGTAGGTGGAACAAACCCTCCTTTAGGAGTATGAGTCCCTTGTCCAGGATTGTGCTGCAAACATATCAGACAGGTCTGCACTACTCTCTTAGCCGTGCTAGCAATGTCAGCATTTTCCCAAACTCGTGTAAGCAATTTAGTAATTGCGAGAGCTCCAATGTGTGCCAGCCCGTGTGTCATTTGCACCATTGTCTGTAAATAGGCCATGGGTAGTTTCCATCTCTCCATATCTTTACTACGCCAGCAACCCTCATCATCCAATACTCCTTCAGTGGCCCATTTCATACGTTCTGCCTCAGATGCTGACTTCTGTATATCTAGTATTTCTTCTCTAGCATCATGCCACCGCTCAGCTTGTGACTTCACCACATACATGGGGAAATTATTTTGCAGCATAGCGGTCTCTTTCGCAATGCGGTCTGCGAAAGCATTGCCTTGCCCTATTTTGTCCGTCACCTTTTTGTGTGCACTACACTTGACTATTGCAACTTTCTTTGGGCATAACAGTGCATTCAGGAGATCGCGTACCAACTCTCCATGCATGATGTGTACTCCGTGTGAAGTCAGGAATCCTCGTTCCTTCCAAAGTAGGCCAAAATCATGCACTACTCCAAAAGCGTAACGACTATCCGTGTAAATGTTCACACATAGCTCAGCACTTAACTCACATGCTTTCGTTAAGGCTATCAATTCAGCTGCTTGAGCCGATTTCTGGGGTATTCGTGCTGCTTCTACCACGGTCTTAAGTGTCGTGATCGCATAAGCTGCGGAAGTCGTACCATCTGGTAACCTCACACACGATCCATCAACCCACAGTTCCCCATCTACATCTGGAAATGGCGTATCCTGTAAATCGATACGACCCTTTGTCTGTTCCTCAGTCAGAAAAACACAATCATGTTGTTCTTCCTTCTGGGTCTCAGCAACAGGATCCGGCAGTAAAGTAGCAGGATTTAGTGTCGCACATCGCTTTAGTGTGATGTGCGGCGCCAACAATGTTAGCTCATATCCTGTCAAACGGGCACTGGTTAGATGCTGCGTTTTTGTTTGATTCAGTAACGCATCTACCGCATGGGGAACTAGCACCAACAATTTGTGTGACAAAACTATTCCCTCACTTTGTCGTATCGCAACTGCTGTTGCTGCAACTGCTCGAAAACATCCAGGCAATCCTCGAGCCACAGGGTCGAGTACCGCCGAGAAGTATGCACAAGGCCTCTGTTTGTCTCCGTGTGTCTGCACTAACATTGACAATGCGCACCCATCCTTCTCGTGTACATATAATGTAAAGATCTTCGTGTAATCAGGTGTACCCAACACTGGTGCAGAACAAAGAGCTTGTCTCAATTGCTCAAAAGCATTCTGACATTCATCCGTCCATTCAATGGGAATCGGTGTATCTTTAGACAACAATGCCAACAATGGTTTAACGATATGTGAAAAACCCAATATCCATTGCCTACAAAAAGACGTCAAACCTATAAAGGCGCGAACATCCTTCTGAGTGCGAGGGACTGGAGTATCTAGGATTGCTTGAATTCGATCTGGTGTCAATGCACGGCCCTCCTTAGACAAAAGATGACCGAGGTAGGTCACCTTTGGTCTACAATATTGTAACTTTTTCTTCGAAACTTTATGATTATGTTTGGCCAGGAAGGAAAGCAAAGAAAAGGTACTCTTCTCACATTGTTCTGGCGTGTCTGCAGCAAGTAAGATATCGTCTACATATTGAATGAGAACCACTCCCTCTTGTAAGTCAAAGGAATCAAGCTGTCTTTTTAATGCCTGACTATAAATGCTAGGACTTTCAGTATAGCCTTGGGGAATTCGACAGAATCTGTACGATTTATTATTTAATGTAAAGCCGAATAGATACCGACTGTCAGGATGTACAGGGATCGAAAAGAAGGCATTCTTCAAATCGATGACTGTAAAAGTAGTTGCCGTCGATGGAACCAACGTAAGCAACGTGGTGATGTCAGACACCACCGGGTACTGAGGCACTACTATCTTGTTTATTTCCCTCAAATCAATAATGAAACGGTAAACCTTAGCATCTGTATCTCTTTTAAGAATCGGTAAAATTGGGCTATTGCAAACATTGTAGAGGACTTCCTCAACTACTCCTGCCAAAATCAAATCGTTCACAATGTGCATCAAAGCAAGTTCTCCTTCTCTGGAAATCTTATATTGTGGGACACGTGGTAGAGATACTCCCTCCTTTACAGTAATACGTACTGGAGGGATTAACATCTGCCCCACATCCGTGTCAGAAGTGGCCCACAACGTGTTTGGTAAGGAGGCCAATACTTCAGATTCATGGAGAAAACACACTCGCTCAAAGTCTGGGTAATTCTCATTCAACACAACTCGCACTCCTTCTGGGGCACAGCGAATAGTAGCTCGAAAGTGTTTTAACATATCGAGTCCAATGATATTATCTGGTGTATTTGGAGACAACAAAAAGGGACATGGGGCAGCAAATTTATCAACATGAAATGCAACTGGTTGAGACAATGGGCTAGAAGTAGGTGTTCCATCGAACCCTATTGCTGTAATTACCTCGCCAGACAGGGGAGCCCTTGGAACCAAGTATTTGGACAAAGCGCTACGAGTAGCTCCTGTATCGACCAGAAATTGATCAGTGGAACCCAGCACATGTGCTTCTATGTATGGACCCCTTTGATCAACTGGTACCTCAACCGATTCCACACCCCATCCTACGCAATCCTATGCATAATGCTCATCCCGTGGTTCAGCAGGACCACCCTCATTTATCTGATATTGATTGCGGTTATCAAACGTATTATAATCAGACTGACCACGACCCCTTGCTCCATATCCTCCACGATCATTCGTACCATAGCCTCCTCGATCATTCGTGCCATAACCTCCTCTTGACCCTCCATAATAATTCCTAGACCTTCCACTTCCTCGTCCCCTCAAATTACGCTGCTATCGAAACACCGGACAGTCTGCAATCCAATGCCCAAACTGTTTGCAGTATGCACATTGATTCACAGAAATGTCAGAACGAGGGGGAGGAGCATTACTGTATGATCCTCGCCCTCCTCTGTTATTTCCTCTCGTAGCCTGAACCTGGGCTAACATTACCTTCGTCTTCAAATCCTTTGCTTTCTTTTCACTACTTTCTTTTGCCTCTAATTCCTGTCTTTCATAATATTGAGCCATAGTCAATAAAGAAGCAGGGGTTGCTGTGGTCCATGAACTTTCACTCGCTTTCAATCGTTTCGCAATCTCCGGTAGGAGATTAGCCACATACTTATCAACGAATAAATGCCTGCCAGTATCTTCTGTCAATAATTGACCACTGTAATCATGGAACGCTTCCTCGAAGCGAGAGAAAAAATCGGAAACTGATTCATCCGCTTTCTGCTTACAAGAGGCTAATATAGTCCAATCAATCTTTTTAGCGGGAGCAAGAGTCTTCAGTTTTGTTAGTATGGCCCCTGGAAGGTCTAATATTAATTGACACGGCTTACATGCTGGTTCTCTATCTAAATCAGCCTGAACAAGATCTTTCCAAGTGGCCCCGAGAGTCGTGAGGTCATCAAACCTACGAATCTCTCTCCACATATCAGGGGGCAATATCAACCCGAAAAATAGATCAATATCAACTAACGTCATGATACATGAAGAAATTGCACTTTCAACATTTTCATAAAAAGCCGCAGGGTTTTTACGGGGATCAGGTAAAGCATTCTTAAGCGCCATGACATCTGCTCTATTCCAAGGCGTATAAACCCAATTATATACAAAATACCCTTTCGCGTCTTTGGATCTTTTATCATCATCTGTGCCATCCCCTTTATGAGGGACATATAAAGGCGCAGCTTCTCGCATAGGTCTAACATTAATCGCAGCGATCTTATCTGTTTCAAAGATAGGGCATTCTTTGGATATCCCCCTCGCTCCGGACGTAGACGAATTCTTCGATTTTTCCAACTCCCGTAGTCGTGTCGCCTCATTACGCAGTTCAATCAAACGCTTGAAGAAGTCGTCCGCATCTGAAAGAACAAAAAGACCTTTACGAAAATTCTCACGACCCTTGGATATCTCCTTTGGTTCTAACTCGAGAGAATATTTTCTATACCGCTCAACAACTTCATCTCCAAAATGATCTAAAAAATACAGTCGTTCCTTATCAGGCCACTGTTCCATTTGTTCAGTAACGTCAGAAACAGTAACAGTATTAATATTTAGTTTTCGTGCAAATGAACGTAATTCCGCAGCTCGTTCCGCATGTAACCTGGTACGCTGTGTTCGATCACTATCCTCGTCCGAGTCCTCGTTCGGAGCCGTAGGTACGACGTACGGAGGCGGACAACGATCTAGTAATGAAAAATCATCTGTTTCATTAGTAAGGACTGGATAAAGAGGACGCCTGATAGGGAATTGACCATTAACCTGTAAATTGCGTTCTCGTCTCTCCCTCACTTTCTTTTCCTGTAATTCCTTCTCCTGTAGCTGTAAAGCTTTGTCATGTGCAGCCTTCCGCTGCACTTTCTCCGCCAAGGCTTCCTCACGCTTCGCTCGTTCACGCACCTCTTTCTCCAACATACGCACACAATCAAACATATCTTGTCTAGACCTTCGCTGAAACAAACACTGCTCTACATACTGTACCTTTCGAAGGTCAAACGACCCATATAGCGGCCACTGTAATTCACGATCAGTCTTAGTATACTTATGCCATAATGTACTATACATTATAGGTGGAATACCGAATTTGACATACATTTCACGATTTGGAGTCCCCTCTGGGGGAGCCGGCTGCTGTTCACTTAATCGATAATTGGTACCATTTTCAGAACAGCACATCCTACGGAGTGTGCTAAAAACAGGCATGTTCCAAAAAGTACCACGAAAATGTGATACTACAAAAATGTCACCTAACGCGGTGTACCGTTCAAATCAAATAAATCAGAGAAATATCCCTACATGCCTGCCTATGTGAGGTGCACTTCACATATTCAAATTCAATTTCAAAGATTCAAAACGTCAGCTAACAAATTTCAAATTCAAATTCAAAGTTTCAAAAAGCCACAGTAAGTGTCAGTAGACTACCTCACCGCTCAAAAGCTTACCAAATATTTTCAAACGTCCAAAGTCCAACTGCCAAGTTCTGTGGTCAAATCAGCCAAAACGGCACATCACGACAATCCAAGATCAGAATCTCAGTCGAGGACCGGCGCCACCTGGAAGGTCAGATCGGAAGGAAGGGAAAACACACCGTGGGTGCCAAGACTCGGGTCACTCAGTGGCAGCGTACGCGTCCATGGCGAGTTTCCTGACCTTCGTCACGACCTCTCCTTCGGGCATCCGAGTCGCCGATGAGTCCCTTCGTGGTCGCCAAGTTGTGGTGTTGGGTTCAAATCAGGCCTACATACTCTGCTAAACTCTCGAACGCCTTAGTATAGAAGTTGGCACGGACACTGGAAAAGGTAAAAGACAAGTTTATTAAGACCCCATGGGGTGGTGATACATTCCTACAGCACCCTTCGGCAATGTAAGAAGTAGCACACCGAACATCGGTGCGCGACCTCTTTTATATAGTTTAATAGCAATAAAAAGATAGGCGGTTACAAGTTACACATTTTAGGTACATATAAGGTCATTTTTGGAACACAGCCAGCACGTGGGAGGAGTTCAACGGCACTGGTCAGTTAGTGTGAACATTCCTAAAGAATGACCAGTTGATGCATAGTGCGCATGTGCGCTTGACCAGTACTAAAAATAGCCTGTTGCCGAGCAGAATAGTGACCATGGGTATCGAGAAAGGACGAAAGGGCACACTGACCACGAGGCAGCGTGTTCATAGGAAACGGAAGTCAGAGGGATTCAAAATGGCCCCCGTTCGTTTTGGTCAAGTTAACAGAAAAGACCGTGTAGCTGTGCTAAACGCTAACTCAGGAGCTGCCAAAACACGACACAGCCACCGGGGCACCTGTTACAGCACCTGTTACGGTACCCCCGGTCCAGCCTACAGTACAAGTACCTGCTACATCGGTCACTCTGCCAGCACGAAGAGTATCAGTCGACGATTCCAGTTTAGGGGCCGCGGGGGGAGGTCCTCCTGGTACCCCGCCGCCACACAAACGTGTAACATTAGTCGAGTTACATGAACGTGCGTTACAGCGTACGCCCAAATATCAGTCCGTTGCAGATATCAGACGAGCTCTTACCGAATGCCGTTATGATCCAGTCCCAGGCGATGATAATATGGTTATATATTCATTGCGTGTAAGACGGGTGACCGAGTATTTGGACACCCTACCGAATATGAAAGAAGATCTAGACAGAATATATCGTTTCATCCGTACAGGAGACGATCCAGAAAGTATTGGCGAAATCATGTCTCTAAGGAAAGCTGAGACCCAGCTCATGCTATTAAAATTTCTAATTAATTGTTTAGTAAGGGAACAAGATTGTCCGACTAAAGATCCGATCGAAATGAGAATCCTGACAAAGTGGAGTGATAATATAGCCGAGGGAAGACACAAGACACTCAGTAGTATAGAGAGTATGTACAAGAAAATTCGTAAGGAAATAATAAGGTTACACGAGCAACGTATAGCAGCACAAGTAAGCGAGAAAGAAGACAACACTGATACTGAAGAAGTAGAAGACGAGAATACCGCCAGAATAGCGTATGTAGGTAGATCTAGACTTCCAGACCGACATTCACGCCTAGAACACAAGAAAGTTTTTCACCTTCCAGCACCAGAACAAGGTTCTCTGGAACAAGTATTTCAAGCTACCGATCACATTCTGAAATCACGTATCGGTTATAGTGAACTTAGTACCATGCATGAACAAGAACTAGCCCGATCAGCAGTCCGATGGACTACTGATTCTACCACTTTTCCAGATGAAATAGTGGCACAAATGTTTCTGAAACTGCCCCCAGCCGAGCAGCGACTGGTGGGTATGTATATGATCCAACACCTCATTACACTGTATGAGGGTCAGCATTCTGATCCAGGTCCGTTACATGATGTCTTGAACGAGTTACTCCAGTATAAATGGAAAGGTTTAGGTACCGATTTAATTAGTGTCATTCTAGAACAGCGCCACAAATATAGAACGTTTCTGAATCCGCATTTTGTTCACGTCTCACCTCCAGAAAGTAAACCATTCTACATGGATAGACAGAATCCGTTACGAGAAGTACACCCAGTTAGGACACCGGGTGGTGAAATGCAACGAGTATTTGTTTACACCCCTATCACAAAGATGGAACTCTTAGAGATGAAGAAATTAATTCCCTGTCACGACAAAGACCCAGCAGGGTTCCATCGAGAATTAAAAGACATGCTCCGTATGGGAGAATACACGTATCCAGATATCATTAAAATGCTAAAGGTCCTGTTGCCCGCAGGGGTATATGAAAAACTCAAGGAAAAAGAATGGGAGGTGGGAGAGAAAAAGATAAATTGGACAGCTCTAGAAGCTGAAGATAAAATACGAGTACCAGGTACCGGTCTTGGGGACAAATGTAAAGAATTGCCCGAGTTATTGATACAAGTTCTGCCAAGGTTATTAGCCACGAAAAAGGAAGATTGGGATGCAATCTCAGCATGCAAACAGAAACAGGATGAAGACACTAGTGATTTCTATTCTAGATTTGAAAAATGTTTTATTATCAACAGTGGTTTGAAGACGAGTAGCGAGTCATACCCTCATCTTTTTGTTACCAAACTAGTCGAGAATTCAAGTCCACAAGTTAAAAATCGAGTTTTGAAAGTCGAAAGTACCTGGCAAGCTAGTACCCCGTCACAAATGCTTCAAATGCTCCAGTATCACCAGAACAGAATCAGGGAAGAGCAAGAACACGAAAAGAGACGTATGAAAGACACGAAAATGAAAGTACTAGTTGCACAATCTGTTCCACAAGACAGTCAGAAGAGGGGTCCGAATCAAGCCAGTCATCCTGCAGCTCCCGTTAAAGGGACATGCAATTATTGTAAACAGCCAGGTCATTTTATAAACGAGTGTGCAGTTCTGAAACACAATATAGCCACTGGTAAAACTAAAGAAAGACCACGTCCGCCTAGACAAGAACAAGTTTCACAGACTTCTCAGTCACCACAGAATGCACAACAGACAGTTCCAGCACCGCAGCCTATCGCTGCAACACAGCATGTTACACAGCAAATGTACCAGTATGCCCAGACAGAGTATCCAGAGTATCAACAGTATTCATGAAACAGCCTAGAGAGGGAGGTAGGCTTGCCTCTCATCGAGATACCTGTAGATCAAGAGGGTCCCTATGTACACAGTCAAGTATTAGGGAAAGACAGAAAGTTTTTGATTGATACAGGGGCAAGTAGGACTACTATCAGTCATGACGAGGTTCCAGGGGCTCCGCTCTCAGGCTCTAAAAATGTTTCCCTTGGATTTTCAGGAAAGCCTATTGTTAACGAGATTTCAAAGCCAGTTATTCTAGAAGTTGGTCCATTGTCCCGAACTACTGATTTGTTACTTACGAAGTCATGTCCAGAAAATTTGTTAGGCATTAAAACATTGAAAGAATTAGGTGCAGTAATTTGCTGCTCTCCAGAAGGAATCCGATTGTTTTTAAGAGACTTTAAAGGTCACTATGTATTACGCGATTTTGATCCAAGATTATCCAATGTACCGCAGCATTTATGGGCCCAAGGTCCAACTGATGTAGGTTTTATGCAAATCACACCCCATCGTGTGACTCTCAAGCAAGGTATAGTCTTGCCACAAATCAGACAGTACAGATTGCCACCTGAGGCTGTAGCAGCCTTATCCAAAATTATTGACGAGCTTATTGCTCAAGGAGTGGTTGTAGAAACTGACTCCAATGTATGTAATTCTCCTATCATTCCAGTCATGAAACGTACTGATCCAAATGCACCTCCAGTATATCGATTAGTGATTGACCTTCGAGAACTTAATAAATGTATCATACCCCAGTATCCAGTAGTCCCAGATATTTCATCCTTATTGACAGCTATTGATTCTGAAGCTACATTTTTCACTGTTATCGACCTCAAAAATGCATTTTTCAGTGTTCCGATTCATCCAGACAGCCAGTACCTTTTTGGTTTTTGTTTAAATGGAAGGAGCAATAAATTCACACGAGCTCCTCAAGGTTTCACAGAAAGTCCTAGTATTTACAGTCAAGCACTTAAGAGACAACTAGACAATATTCACATGCCAACAGACACTGCCCTGCTCCAGTATGTCGATGATCTACTGATCACAGCCCGTTCTGAACGTGACTGCGAACGTGCGTCACTTACAGTTCTGTATTTCCTAGCCGAGATGGGGCACAAGGTGTCCCCTTCGAAGCTCCAGTTCTGTGTCCAGCAAGTGATCTACTTAGGCGACTTACTGTCCAAGTGGGGTAGGCAGTTGACACCAGACCGTATCCAGTTAATAGCGAGTCTTCCACAGCCCAAGACACAGAAGGAGGTACGAGCTTTTATTGGCCTCACTTCTTACTGCAGACAATGGATTCCTCAGTATGCATTTCTAGCCAAGCCACTGATACAGTTAACGACACAGGAGGCAGCCGTATCGACTGTTCTCCCTTGGACATCTGAACATACACTTGTTTTTAATGAATTAAAGAAAGCCTTATGCCAAGCACCTGTTCTAGCTACACCGAACTACAGTAAGCCTTTTACACTTTTTGTCACAGAACGTGATGGTACTGCATTATCTGTTCTCACACAAGATCAAGCAGGACAATACAAGCCCTGTGCTTATTTTTCGAGCACATTAGATCCAGTAGCCCAGGCTTTGCCTGCGTGCCTCAAGTCAGTTGCAGCCACAGCTCTAGCTATTAGACAAAGTGATTCCATAGTATTAGGACACTCCCTGACAGTACAAGTCCCGCACTCCGTGGAAGTTCTTTTAAACCGAACACAGACTCAGCACTTGACCATTGCACGTTTAACAGGTTATGAACTGACACTGTTCCAGCCACACATAGAAATCAGACGCTGCAACATTTTAAATCCTGCTACACTGTTACCGTCAGTTACTTCAAATCCCGCCACACATGACTGCGTGGAAGTTGTTAACACTATGACTAAGCCAAGACAAGACCTGACAGACATTGCATTACCTAATCCCGACCTGACACTTTATGTGGACGGTTCATGTATGAGAACTAGTACAGGAGAACTAGTAGCCGCGTATGCAGTGACTACTGACACAGAAGTTATTGAAACACACCGTATTGACACCCTGTCTGCTCAAGCAGCAGAGCTAGTTGCTCTGACCCAAGCCTGCATACGTGCCAAGAACCTGAAAGTAAACATATACACAGATTCACGTTACGCATTCGGAGTTGTACACGACTTCGGAGTACTCTGGCAGGAGAGAGGTTTCATGACTTCTCATGGAACCAAGATTCAGCATGGTCTCCTCATTCAAGCTCTATTAGATGCAATACATTTACCGACAGCTATCGCTATCATGAAGTGCAAGGCACATACGAAAGTTACTGACATCATTTCCCAAGGTAACGATCTAGCAGATCGAACAGCCAAGCTTACAGCTCAGACTCCAGACATTCCAGTTAACGAGACACAGACGTCCATTCCAGAACAGACTACTTGTATGACAGTTAAGGACCCTACACAAGATGTCATAGACATACAGTTACACGCTACTCCTGAAGAAATCAAGAAATGGTCCGAACAAGGAGGGGTCCAGACAGATCAGGGATGGGTGACGAAGGGAAAAGCCACATGGTTTCTCCCCGACTCTATGGTTCAAGTCATTATCAATACCGCACATAGTCCAGCACATCTAGGAGAAAAAGCTATGTTAGACAGTATACAGAACCTTTGGTTCAACAAGCACTTACGAGCTGCAGCCAAGCAGAAAGTCCGTACTTGTATGATATGTTGCCAGTTCAATCCAGGTAAAAGTGTCCCGGTGGAACAAGGTGGATTCCAACCCCCTGACCACCCTTTTGAAGTCCTCCAGATGGATTATATTCAGATGGAGCGATGTCGAGGTTTCAAGTATGTCCTTGTAGTTGTATGCGCTTTGTCCAGGTGGACAGAAGCATATCCAGTTCCAGATTACACAGCCGCGACCACTGCCAAGCAGTTGGTTCGTGAATTCTTTCTCCGTTATGGACTCCCTAGGGTCGTGTATTCTGATAACGGCCAGCCATTCTCATCCGAGTTAATGAAACATGTTTCCCTTTTGTTAGGGTACCAGTGGAAGTTCCATTGTGTGCGCCATCCTGAAGCAGCCGGTCTCGTAGAGAGACATAATCAGACCCTGAAAATCCGTATTGCCAAGACATGTAAAGAGAAAGGTGTAGACTGGCTAGTTGCCCTGCCAGTTGCTTTATTCTTCATGAGGATGGTTGCACATTCCAGATCAGGTCTGTCCCCTTATGAGGTCGTATTCGGCCGCCCCCCAAATATGTGGGGTACACCTAGACCCCGCAGTATTACAGATGTTTCCAGTAATATGTTGACAGATTACCTAGCTTCCTTGATGTCTGCCCTACACTCTCGTCGTTCCCAGGTTGCCGCTGCATTTCCAGACAATACCGAAGTGAAACCGCATGAGGTCATTCCAGGCGACCTCGTCCTTGTAAGGAACTTTGATCTTTCAAGTCCGCTGGAGCCTCGTTGGAAGGAGCCGCGACTTGTTCTCCTGACCACCCGCACGGCCGTGAAGTTGGAAGGACGTGAAGTTGGAAGGCCGCAAGGGGTGGGTCCATCTGTCCCATATCAAGAAATTCCATGGACTTCGAGAAAAAACATTTGCAAAGAACATTTCTAAGGACTGTTCCATTTCTAAAGACTGCCTGAAACCAGACTTTAATCTGAATCCCGAACTGAAAGTTCCTCTGTTAGAGAAAACTCCGCAACAGGAGTATAAGTTAAAGCTCCGGTCTAGTAAAATAAGTCAGCCAGTTTAATTGTCTAAGTCCCTCTCGGGTGAAACGGTTAGACAGGTATCTGACATGTATGAGATAGACCCCCATAGTGAGAGAGTTAGTCAAAACTCTATACGATGTATCGTTTTTCTAAGTTTCTTATTGTTTCTAAGTTTGATGGTTACCTGCACAAGTTATGCATTACATTTATGTTTTCCAATTTCTCATGTAAATAAGTTTTCTAATGCTACAGTAGAGCACACATTTAGTGATCTGCCTCCTCACGAGTTATCCTATCGTCTTGCTATGAGAAATAATACATTAATAAGAATGTTACACTATTCACACCAGACCAGCAATGCCACTAATTGTTGGGTGTGTGGTCGACTCCCCCCTTTCCAGACACCGAAGGGAGTTCTGCCACTCTTTCCTTATCCGTTTTCACATAATGGTTTGTGTGGATCATGGTCCAATTTAACGTCATCTTCGAATGATATGTCCCTTCTGAATAGAACATGTTTTCCAGACAAGCAAGGTCTCTCCCATAGAACAGGGTTAGATCTAGAAAATGAAGTTTATAATTTAGGTAATTATTCTTCGAATTTTATGGTCCTGAATGTTCAGTCTGATACTACTCCAGACTTACCTGCTATTTCAGTACTACCAGTCAAAGGCGAATTATGTGTCAGAAATAATGGTTCCGCACATGTAGGACATAGTGATTGTACTACTACTGTCGAGTATAGTGACAGTGGGAAATCTATTTTTAAAGCTTCACGTCATTCTTATTTTGTTTGTGGTCAGACCGCATATGTTCGTCTGCCCCTCGATTGGGATGGAACATGTTACATTCCCTTCCTACTGCCACCAGTTTTTCTAGCCCCATCTGATTATCACAGAAACACACATCTAGTACACGTCAGACATAGAAGGGAGATCGAGTCCCCAATTGTCGATCAAACTGAAACTGCTCTAGAACAGTATACAGATTTCAATAAAAGTTTCTTCTTCTTTATAGGACCTATCCAGAATAGTAAGTTAATCCGTAGGTTAACCAGAACCCTTGAAGCAGTAGTGAATGAGACTACTTCTGCTCTAGGTAACTTAACTGAAGAGCAATCTGCTATGAGATTTGTCGTGCTCCAAAATCGTCTCGTTCTTGACGTCATACTGGCCGATAGAGGAGGAGCATGTAGAGTCATCGGATCTAGTTGCTGCATTTTCATTCCTAATAACGCGCCGTCTGTTTATTCAGCTATAACCAGACTTCACAAAATTGCCCATCAGTTACACCAGAATCCAGGCACCTGGACATGGTCCGGTTGGCTCTGGAGTATTATATCTGCTTGGGGATGGAAAGTATTGTCATTCCTAGGTATTGCAGTAATGATCATATTCAGTTGCTGCCTCTGTATACAATGTGGCCCTGCGATTTGCGGCATGTGCGCTACCTCTTGTATTCCTAGTCCTAGGTCCCGTTCCAAGACAATTCGAGACGAGCAAATGATGCTATATGAAATGATAGATGGTATCATGAATATAGATGTTTCCTGATGGAAACGTAGGGCACAAGGAGGGAATGTGGAAAAGTAAATTTTGCCATGTTGTATGTGCCTACGTGTTCCCCATGTTATGTTATATGTGCATGATCGATATGCATGTATCCCCCTCTGATCGATTAAAAGACGCAATTACAGTTGTGTCCATCTCTAGTATGCCAGTTTCCAGTTATCGTGAATACAACGAATATTAGGCCTATGTAAAGCTGCGTTGCCACGTTTTACAGTGTGCACGTTAATTCATTGAATTATCCCCGTTTCTAGGCCTCAAAAGGGCCCGGACTCAGATTCAGCTCCTGTTTCCTGAACCCTCTCCGAGGAGCGATACAGCCCCCACCTGTATCCCTGACCCTTAGCTTACTTTCATGCCTCGCAGTGCCCGGCTCGGCCTGGCTCTGCCTCCCAGTCTGCCAAGAGTATGTTATGTTTCTAGTTATCAGTCCAGCCCTCCTTCTCTGCATTCCTAAGCTACTGAATCGCATCAATAGTTTCCGTCATGGTCTAGCCTTTATGTCTCCATGTAAGAGAAATACTGTATTAATATTCATTTAATATTCCTCGCACACGCACTACATGTAGAATTATGCATGCACCAGTCTTAATGTCTGTTAGCCTTTTACCCTGATAACTTTTGGATTCTATCAACATGTACTCTAAACACTAGATACTAGATATGCCTGGGTACATGTCGCTCTGACACTCCAGACTTTCGTCTCCTCTTCTAGCGCAGAAGTCATAGCCCCCCAGTTCTCCCTAGTAACACGTCATTGTCAGTTTGCGCGCACCACTAGGTTAGAGGTCCCAGCTGCTCAGGTAGCCCCCTCCATGTTTCCGCCCCATTTATGACATATTCTGTTACGTTTGCACCACATGTCTATGTATACGCCCTGTACACGCCTTCTTGTTACTTCATTTTGCCCTTATCTTTCGCGACTGCTACAAACTCCGCCTACTGCTACGCCTACTGTATTGAATGCAATGTATTTTGTTTAACTATATATATTAATGTTCTGTTATTAAAAGTTGTGCGCATCATTCCCAGATCCGGCCCGGCAGCTGCCGGGCCCTGCCATCCTATTCCCGTACAGGCTGTCCTGTCCCTGTCCTTTATGCTTGATTAAAGCCTGTCAACTTCAGCTACCTCGTATCTTGACTCTTATTTATTGAGCTACCTGTTTATTGATTATAGTCAAAAATAGATCCGGTAATAATTTATTTATTTACCACAAGGGAGGGGGAGGGAGTTGAAGCGAGGGCGGGCTGAAAGTGAAAATACACACGATCTTGCGGTGAGGGAGGGAGGTGGAGTTGAAGGGCGGCCGGGCTGAAAGTGAAAAGACGCGTAAAAGAAGTGGGCACCTCAAGTGCGTGAAAAGAAGCCCGGGAGTTGAGTGCACAAGCGCCGCAAATGTGATAGCGATCGGATTCACGCGATTAAGCCACATGGCAGCTGTGGGTGCAGCAATGGACTGCAGGAAAGGACTGCAGCAATGGACGACTGCAGCAATGGACTGCAGCAATGGACAACTGCAGAAATGGACCGCAGCAATGGACCGCAGCAATGGACTGAAGCAATGGACTGAAGCAATGGACGACTGCAGCAATGGACTGAAGCAATGGACGACTGCAGCAATGGACTGCAGAAATGGACTGCAGAAATGGACTGCAAAAATGGAGTGCAGCAATGGAGTGAAGCAATGAAAGACTGCAGCAATGGACAACTGCAGCAATGGACTGCAGCAATGGGCTACAGCAAAGGAAGGCAGCAATGGACTGCAGCAATGGAGTGCAGCAATAGAGTGCAGCAATGGACGACTGCCGCAATGGACGATCGCAGCAATGGACTGCAGCAATGGACGACTGCAGCAATGGAGTGCAGCAATGGACTGCAGCAATGGACTGTAGCAATGGACCGCAGCAATGGACCGCAGCAATGGACCGCAGCAATGGACCGCAGCAATGGACCGCAGCAATGGACTGCAGAAATGGAGTGCAGCAATGGACAACTGCAGCAATGGACAACTGCAGCAATGGACAGCAGCAATGGACCGCAGCAATGGACCGCAGCAATGGACTGAAGCAATGGACTGAAGCAATGGACTGAAGCAATGGACGACTGCAGCAATGGACCTCAGCAATGGACTGAAGCAATGGACTGAAGCAATGGACGACTGCAGCAATGGACTGCAGAAATGGACAACTGCAGCAATGGACCGCAGCAATGGACCGCAGCAAAGGACGACTGCAGCAATGGACTGCAGCAATGGGCTACTGCAAAGGAAGGCAGCAATGGACTGCAGCAATGGACTGCAGCAATGGACGACTGAAGCAATGGACTGCCACAATGGACTGCAGCAATGGACTGCAGCAATGGACTGCAGCAGTGGAGTATAGCAGTGGACTGCAGCAATGCACGACTGCAGCAATGGACGACTGCAGCAATGGACGACTGCAGCAATGGACGACT
Organism: Lissotriton helveticus; assembly: GCF_964261635.1. Lineage (NCBI taxonomy): Eukaryota > Metazoa > Chordata > Amphibia > Caudata > Salamandridae > Lissotriton > Lissotriton helveticus. Next base: position 440,576,005 of record NC_136058.1, read on the forward strand.
GCAGCAATGGACTGCAGCAATGGACTGCAGCAAGGGACTTCAGTATCGGACTGCGGCAATGGACGGCTGCAGCAATGGATGACTGCAGCAATCGATGACTGCAGCAATCGATGACTGCAGCAATCGATGACTGCAGCAATGGACTGCAGCAATGGACTGCAGCAATGGACTGCAGGAATAGACGACTGCAGGAATAGACGACTTCAGCAATGGACGACTGCAGCAATGGACGACTGACGTAAGGGAGTGCAGCAATGGACTGCAGCAATGGACTGCAGTAATGGAGAGCAGCAATGGACTGCAGCAATGGAGTGAAACAATGGAGTGAAGCAATGGAGTGAAGCAATGGACTGCAGCAATGGACTGCAGGAATAGACGACTGCAGCAATGGACGACTGAAGCAATGGACGACTGACGTAAGGGAGTGCAGCAATGGACTGCAGCAATGGACTGCAGCAATGGAGTGAAGCAATGGACTGCAGCAATGGACGACTGAAGCAATGGACGACTGACGTAAGGGAGTGCAGCAATGGACTGCAGCAATGGACTACAGGAATAGACGACTGCAGCAATGGACGACTGCAGCAATGGACGGCTGCAGCAATGGATGACTGCAGCAATGGATGACTGCAGCAATGGATGACTGCAGCAATGGATGACTGCAGCAATGGACTGCAGCAATGGACTGCAGGAATAGACGACTGCAGCAATGGACGACTGAAGCAATGGACGACTGACGTAAGGGAGTGCAGCAATGTACTGCAGCAATGGACTGCAGTAATGGAGAGCAGCAATGGACTGCAGCAATGGAGTAAAGCAATGGACGACTGCAGCAATGGACGACTGCAGCAATGGACGACGGCAGCAATGGACTGCAGCAATGGACGACTGAAGCAATGGACGACTGAAGCAATGGACGACTGACGTAAGGGAGTGCAGCAATGGACTGCAGCAATGGACTGCAGCAATGGAGTGAAGCAATGGACGACTGCAGCAATGGATGACTGCAGCAATGGACGACTGCAGCAATGGACGACTGCAGCAATGGACTGCAGCAATGGACGACTGAAGCAATGGACGACTGACGTAAGGGAGTGCAGCAATGGACAGCAGCAATGGACTGCAGGAATAGACGACTGCAGCAATGGATGCCTGCAGCAATGGGTGACTGCAGCAATGGAGTGCAGCAATGGAGTGCAGCAATGGACTGCAGCAATGGCCTGCAGCAATGGCCTGCAGCAATGGAGTGAAGCAATGGACGACTGCAGCAATGGACGACTGCAGCAATGGCCTGCAGCAATGGACGACTGAAGCAATGGACGACTGGCGTAAGGGAGTGCAGCAATGGACTGCAGCAATGGACTGCAGTAATGGAGAGCAGCAATGGACTGCAGCAATGGAATGCAGCAATGGAATGCAGAAATGGAATGCAGCAATGGAGTGCAGCATTTCTATGTTTTTTTCGAGTGGGCGCAGAGTCAGTCCGTTTTCCTCCTAGAGTGTCTTACGCTGGAAGGCCGCAGCACCACAAACTATATTTGAATATTTTAAGTGTGTACAGCAAGCACACTTATTCAGTGACTTTCCTCATTTAGCAGCCCCTCCCATGCCCATGTCTGTTTCAGGGAGGCTGGGGGAGGGCACCTGACCGAGGAAGCAGCAGGAAAAGAAACCATATATCCGTGGACGGTAACTATAACGAGTCCTCCAAGGCCATCGCAAGCAGGATTGATGTCTCGCAGGCCCTGCAGAGCGCAGTGCATAGATTATCTATGGTACACAATGCTGTTTTTTAAGCATTGTATGTGCTCTCTATCGTATCTGGGAGCTATGTATGTGTGTCGAATGCATTTTAAAGCAGTGATGCGGACACCAGCATTAAAATGCATTGGAAAGATGCTGACAGGCTGTCTGCAGGAGGCACATTAACCCACTGGGCTAACCATCTAAAATACAGTCCTGTAATATGCCGGCAGACTGTCTGCAGGAGGCGCATTAAAGCACTAAGCTATCCATATTAAATACAGTCCTGTAATATGCCGGCAGACTCTCTGCAGGAGGCGCATTAACTCAGTGAACTATCCATATAAAATACAGTCTTGTAATATGCTGGCAGACTCTCTGCAGGAGTAGCATTAACCCACTGAGCGTTCCATATAAAATACAGTCCTGTAATATGCTGGCAGGCTCTCTGTAGGAGGCGCATTAACCCACTGAACTATTCATATAAAATACAGCCCTGTAATATGTGGTGGCAGACTCTCTGCAGGAGGTGCATTAACCCACTGAGCTAGCCATATAAAATGCAGTCCTGTAATATGCTGGCAGACTCTCTGCAGGAGGCGCATTAACCCACTGAGCTATCCATATAAAATACAGTCCTGTAATATGCTGGCAGGCTCGCTGCAGGAGGCGCATTAACCCACTGAACTATTCATATAAAATACAGCCCTGTAATATATGGTGGCAGACTCTCTGCAGGAGGTGCATTAACCCACTGAGCTAGCCATATAAAATAGAGTCCTGTAATATGCTGGCAGACTCTCAGCAGGAGGCGCATAAACCAACTGAGCTATCCATATAAAATGCAGTCCTGCAATATGCTGGCAGACTCTCTGCAGGAGGCGCATTAACCCAATGAGCTATCCATGTAAAATAGAGTCCTGAACAATGCTCGGAGACTCTCTGCAGGAGACGCATTAACCCACAGAGCTATCCATTTAAAATATAGTCCTGTAATATGCTGGCAGACTCTCTGCAGGATGCGCATTAACCCACTGAGCTATCCATATAAAATAGAGTCCTGAAATATGCTAGCAGACTCAGCAGGGGGCGCATTAACCAACTGAGCTATCCATATAAAATGCAGTCCTGTAATATGCTGGCAGACTCTCTGCAGGAGGAGCATTTACCCACTGAGCTATCCATATAAAATACAGTCCTGTAATATGCTGGCAGACTATCTGCAGGAGGCGCATCAACCCACTGAGCTATCCATATAAAATAGAGTCCTGTAGTATGCTGACAGACTCTTTGCAGGAGGCGCATTAACCCACTGAGCTATCCATATAAAATACAGCTCTGTAATATGCTGGCAGACTCTGCAGGAGGCGCATCATCCCACCGAACTATCCATATAAAATACAGCTCTGTAATGTGCTGGCAGACTCTCTGCAGGAGGCACATCATCCCACCGAACTATCCATATAAAATACAGCCCTGTAATATGCTGGCAGACTCTCTGCAGGAAGCGCATCAACCCACTGAACTATCGATATAATATAGAGTCCTGTAATATGCTGACAGACTCTCTGCACGAGGTGCATTTAACCCACTGAACTATCGATATAAAATACAGTCCTGTAATATGCAGCAGACTCTCTGCAGGAGGCGCATTAACCCACTGAACTATCGATATAAAATACAGTCCTGTAATATGCTGACAGACTCTTTGCAGGAGGCGTATTAACCCACTGAACTATCGATATAAAATACAGTCCTGTGATATGCTGGCAGACTCTCTGCAGGAGGCTCATTAACCCACTGAACTATCGATATAAAATACAGTCCTTTAATATGCCGACAGACTCTTTGCAGGAGGTGTATTAACCCAATGAGCTATCCAAATGAAATACAGTCCTGTAAAATGCTGACAGTTTCTAATAATCCAAATCTGACCTGCACTGTGGTACTCCCATTGGCATGGTCCAATCACAGTGCCATTTTATTTGAACTGAAAGAGTCAAACGGCCTTCAACCCAGACCTGAACCCATAAGGAAGATTACAAAAAGAGCCTGGAAAAATGCAGATTGTTTAGAATTAGAAGGGGCACTGAAGAGAACCTTGCGCCCGCTCCCCTCTGGGGGGACGAGGCTACGTCAGCCTATACAGATTGGATAGACGCGGCATGCAATAAATTAGTTCCGGTGAAACATTGAACCCTTACACGGGCCCAACCCTCAGACCCCTGGTACTCAGAGGATTTTAAAAAACCTGAAACAGCCTATAAAATATTAAATGGGCATGGAGGAAAGGGTATAAAAGTAAGGATATAGAAATGTATAAGCAGAGTCTCAGAATCTATAAGGAACTATTGCTGGAAACAAAAAAGAAGTTTTTACAGTACAAATTTCTCAAGCTAAGTTCAATCTCAAAGAACTCTTTAAAACGATTACTAAACTTGCCGCACCAGCCCCTAAGAGCTTAAGTAGTCCTGAATTGTGCGAAAAATTTTCTACTTTTTTCCAACAAAAGGTGGAATGTCTTTTTTCTACATTCACTTTAGCCCAAAAAGGTGAAAGAGTGCAGCCACCTAAAATAGAACCTAATAGACCCAACCCTACACCAGTTTTAGATAAATTCTCATTGCTAGAAACATCAGAGTCAATCAAACTTTTGAACTCTATTCGATCAGGGTCTTCCATGGACCCATATCCGGCGTTTGTATTGAAATTAATTCCGGAAGTCAAAGGGTAAGCTCTTACCCCTTTGCTCAACACCATATTCACCACCGGCATATTTCCCAGGGACTGGAAGAAGGCCTCTATCCTCCCTCTATTAAAACAAGCATTTACAATGCAATGGTTTTGCCTTTGACAAAGTTAGAGCGATTGGCGTTGTCAATGACAATTTTTTTATTTATGTGTTGGTTTTGAAAACAGATAAATTAATGCCATTGTCATTTACAATGCCAATAGCGTAATCTCACGCAAATGGACGATGGTTACAAAAAATTTTGAAAAGTGCTCTATAGAATCAGGAGGAGTCGGGGAGGGATAATGAATAGAGATAGAGACAAGAAGGAAAAACAAATTAGGGTGAGAGAGAGTGGTGCATTGGAGAGAGTTAGCAGTGTGTTGAAGGGAGAGTGAGTGACGGGATGAGAGAATGAGCAGAAGAAAGAGAGGCAGTGAGAGAAGGAGAGTGTGGTAAAAGGGAAGAGTGAGTGACGGGATGAGAGTAAGAGCAGAAGAGAGAGAGGCAGTGAGAGAAGGAGAGTGTGGTGAAAGGGAAGAGTGAGTGACGGGATGAGAGTATGAGCAGAAGATAGAGGCAGTGAGAGAAGGAGAGTGTGGTGAAAGGGAAGAGTGAGTGACGGGATGAGAGTAAGAGCAGAAGAGAGGGAGGCGGTGAGAGAAGGAGAGTGTGGTGAAAGGGAAGAGTGAGTGACGGGATGAGAGTAAGAGCAGAAGAGAGAGAGGCAGTGAGAGAAGGAGAGTGTGGTGAAAGGGAAGAGTGAGTGACGGGATGAGAGAATGAGAAGAAGAAAGAGGCAGTGAGAGAAGGAGAGTGTGGTGAAAGGGAAGAGTGAGTGACGGGATGAGAGTAAGAGCAGAAGAGAGAGAGGCAGTGAGAGAAGGAGAGTGTGATGAAAGGGAAGAGTGAGTGACGGGATGAGAGTATGAGCAGAAGATAGAGGCAGTGAGAGAAGGAGAGTGTGGTGAAAGGGAAGAGTGAGTGACGGGATGAGAGTATGAGCAGAAGAGAGAGAGGCGGTGAGAGAAGGAGAGTGTGGTGAAAGGGAAGAGTGAGTGACGGGATGAGAGTAAGAGCAGAAGAGAGAGAGGGAGTGAGAGAAGGAGAGTGTGGTGAAAGGGAAGAGTGAGTGACGGGATGAGAGTATGAGCAGAAGATAGAGGCAGTGAGAGAAGGAGAGTGTGGTGAAAGGGAAGAGTGAGTGACGGGATGAGAGTAAGAGCAGAAGAGAGAGGCAGTGAGAGAAGGAGAGTGTGGTGAAAGGGAAGAGTGAGTGACGGGATGAGAGAATGAGCAGAAGAAAGAGAGGCAGTGAGAGAAGGAGAGTGTGGTGAAAGGGAAGAGTGAGTGACGGGATGAGAGTAAGAGCAGGAGAGAGAGGCGGTGAGAGAAGGAGAGTGTGGTGAAAGGGAAGAGTGAGTGACGGGATGAGAGTATGAGCAGAAGGGAGAGAGGCGGTGAGAGAAGGAGAGTGTGGTGAAAGGGAAGAGTGAGTGACGGGATGAGAGTAAGAGCAGAAGAGAGAGAGGCAGTGAGAGAAGGAGAGTGTGGTGAAAGGGAAGAGTGAGTGACAGGATGAGAGTATGAGCAGAAGATAGAGGCAGTGAGAGAAGGAGAGTGGTGAAAGGGAAGAGTGAGTGACGGGATGAGAGTATGAGCAGAAGTCCTGCATCCTGGGAGCTGCATGACTGCAGAGCCAGGACCTGCCGGTGGCACCGCTGACCCCTTGCCACTCCTCGGGTTCCCCGCAAAGCTCAGCCTGGGATGCGGCCCCACCGGTCGGCACTGCTGCTGCTGGCAGGGATGTTCCTGCATTGCGAGGCAAAGTTCGGAGAGAGGAGCGAGTCCCGAGGGAGGAGACGGTGTAATACTTGACTTGACTGGGCAATGGAAGGGACAAACTCAAGCTGAACAGTCCAAATAAAAGCAAGAAAATGTGAGGTACAAAGCCACTGGCAAGCAATGGGTGAAATGCATTCTCATGGCCGCTTTCCGAAGGTCCAAAAGATGTAGGCTTCGACCAAAAAAAAAAAAACCAACACAAAAGGTACGCCTGTCAAAGACACTCACCTAGCCAACAGAAAGCGTGTGGGGCCACAACACACAGGGCCTCTTGGTAGTTGTGTGACTACTGTTCGAAACAGAATGAGGGCATTCACACCCACCTTTCACTGCTGCTCTCTTCCTTTGAGCCTGTACACTGCTCTGCTGTCTTTTGGGAATGTTTGCGCTATGCAAACACAACACATGTACACACAGTAAAAGTGGCACACAGTAATGTACTCCATTTAGGGTTGAATTTATAAATAAGTGCAGGGGCCTAAAGATTTTTTAAGAGCCCGCCACTGGCACTTACAAATGCCATGTTAGAAAAATACCAAGGCTGTCTAAACTGGATTCCACCTCACACCTTTCTTCCAGCAAGCCACACTGCCTGTCTCTTCATCTCACTTCGCAGTTTCTTTTCCGTCCATGCTTTCTCATTTATCACAATTTCCCTATTTTTTCTCTTCCTCCTTTCTTCCTCTCCTTCCGGTCTCTCCTACTCTAGATGAAGTCCGAGGATGAAAAACAAGCCTTGGTCCTTAAAAATGACCCGTTTAAAAAAAAAAAAAACCTGCACAAACTCCTTCTTTTGAAATAGTGGGTTCAACTTGCTGCTGCTTAAGCCCTGCCGATAGCCTCACAGTGCACGAGACAGCGCTCCACATAATTATTACATTCATTGTCCAGGACTTTCTATTGTACTCACCCTGCATCAAAGGTCAGCCAACAAGTGGTAACTGGGTGTCCCAACCTCCAGCCTTACTGTCTACTCTGCCAACACATTTGGCCACTATTTACTTTGGCACAAGTGAATCAGGTGAAAGGCAACCCGATTCTCTTATACACTCATTCCTACTATTGAAATGCAGAAACAAATATACAGGATAGCTCTATAGATACATGATCGATCCTTAGTTCTTTTTTTTGCATATTGAGAGGAACCTTAAAACGAATCTTCTGTGTATAGTATATTTAAGAGCATCTGCCTAACTTTCTTCACGCAACAGCCGGCTTGGCTTGAATACCTTATTTCGAGAACTGAGAAATTGATAATTTGAAGTTAACTCAATTAGATGGGATGTAGTGATATTGTCTTTACGGTTGCTAGGCTTTGTGGCCACCCACAAACTGTGGAAAGGCATGACCAATCGGAACAGAAAACATGACGCATAGTGTATACCCCGGGGGACCGCACAGTGCATTCCGAAGAGAAGCACTCTAGTAGGCCCCTGCTTGTGCCCCAGGGGCACTTAAAGGTCACGCAATGGAAACAAAGTGAAGCGAGGAGAGGTGGCGTAACACATAAAGCTGCCGACCTTGGAGGTGGAGAGCAGAGTTCGATCCTCAGCTTAGGCTGTATTAGTTCTAAATAATTAAAAGAAGATCCCTGGCTGGGCTGTATATTAAATAAACCCATCAGTAACATTTCTGTCTAGCAGACTTAGACTATAACCGGACCAAAGAGCCTTATCTATCATAGGCACTCTCCCCCTTCTCTGCCCCACAAGTTCTCACGTTATCCCTGTGGCCCAAAGAAGAAGAGAGTGGGGCTTTTAATTAATATGTAATGCTTCAACCTAGCAGTGCCACTCGTGAACACAAAGAGGCACTTTTGAATAAACACCTCGGTAAAATAGTGAGCTACGGAGCTTCTCCCACACGATGGAGTTAATAAGGGCGTGAAGAGTATGCTGCCACCCGTCCGCCGGAGGGCCCCCCCCGCTCCCGATGCCACTGCTAGGCAGTACACATTAAAGCTTTAAAAAAAAAAGTTGTATATAGCGCTAACGAGACCCGAAGGGGTTAGAGCGCTTTACATGAGCACATGTTGAGTTAGGACACATTCATGTTGTTTAGAAGTTCACATATTTTTAGACACATTTTATCCATGCGGGAATTCAACTTCTACAGAAAAGCCTTATTTATGCCTGCTTAGGGTTTGGGCTACCTGCGCACACAAGGCGATCGCTGGTTCTTTACCGCGTCTTAAAAAGTATACAATTCACTTTGCACATTAGTTATGCAATATAGTGCCTATATGGCATCCGGGTCCATTTGTATTTGCTGAGTTCCTTATGTTTCCATATCCGTCCATCCACCACGCGACTCTGTTCTCGATATCAGGGGTTTCCTTTCTGTCTGACATCTGATCGTGTACAGGAGCAGTGACCCGCCGATATACGTGTCAATCTCAGAGCATCATGTATTCTCATTATGGGCGACGTCTCGGGACCGCGGGCGGGTCGAAGGTTTTGTGCTGCTGTTTGAGGGGGTCTTGCTCTGCACGAGGTCAGAATGCGCGCCCTCCTTGCCGGGTGCAGGGGGCCAGCGCCCTTTGGGCCCCCCCCCACCCTCCATCCCTGCCGGGTACAGGGCGTCAGCGCCCTTTGGGTTTTGCCCCCCCCTCCCTTGCCGGGTGCAGGGCACAAGTACCCTTTGGGTTTTGCCCCCCCACCCCATCCTCCATCCCTGCAGGATGCAGGGCGCCAGCGCCCTTTGGGTTTTGCAGAGGGCTTTACTCAGGCTATATTTGGGAACGCCCTGAGCCGCCGGCATCTGGTGCTATATAAACCCTCCCCAGACGCGCACAATTTTCTTTCCTCTAGCTTCCCGGCGCAGCTGCTTCGGCGCATCCCCGTAAGTATGAGCGTCGATGTAAACACGGCTTGCGCCGTCACAACAAGCAGCAAGCTGGGCTTGTTTTTCGCATAATACACGCCCCCCCAAACGAAAACACATTGACCTGAAGCCTAAGTGTATTCTGAGTCATAAAAAGTTTATTAGATGAAAAAATATTGTACAGGCACTTTTTTGCACAAAAAGTCACTTTTTGGCACTTTTTTGAGAGAAATAAAATAGTTCGCAGATTTTTTTTAAATCGACCGAATTAAAAAAAAATGCTCTTGTTGGATGGCTTTGGACATAAGGCCGCATAAACAAAAGGAATTTTTCAAATATCTGTTTTTCTCACTTTTTTATTGCTGTTTGAAATTTCTGACTTGACTTTTTGCATCATTGGTGATGCATGTGTTTAACATTGAGCTTGGGAAAATTGAAAACAAAATAGACTTTGGGGATTGTTTACTAGGGCAAGTGATACATCAAATTAAGACTCATATTAAACTGAACCTCAAGCTGAAAAAACGTCATAAACGTCATAAACCGTCTGCAGCTGAAATTTTTCTTTCGTCCTATTTGGACGATACAGTCCCAGAATATGTAAATCCTATTCCGCCTGCTCAACCTCAGCACCCTGTTAATAATGTAATTCCTGTTCCTCCAGCCACTGGTCCCGGGAACCCCGTTAATGTGCCAGTACCCCCGGACCAGCCCACATTACGTGTGCCCGTTTTGCCAGTCACTTTACCAGCACGTTCAGTATTAACTGACGGTTCTAGTTCAGGAGGAGCGGGGGGAGGTGCTCCTACCACCCCGCCTCAAGTAAAACGACTGACGCTGAGAGACGCAGCGTTACAGCGCACGCCAAAGGTGTCTACACACGCAGCCCTCAAGCAATACCTTACAGACTGCATATATGATTCAGTGCCAGGCGAAGATCACATGATATTATATTCAGTACGTTTAAGACGAGTTGCCAACTTTTTGGCCACCCTGCCTGACATGAAAGAACATCTAGACAGAATATATCATTTTATCCGAACAGGGGAGAATCCAGAGAGTATTCACGAAGCTATGACACACAGAAAGGTCGAGATTCAAAGTATGATTTTACAGTTCTTGATTACCTGTTTAATAAGAGAACAAGATCATCCTGATAAAGACAAAGACGAGATGAAAGCCCTGACAAGGTGGAGTGACAATATAGCCGAGGGAAAACACAAGACACAAAACAGTATAGAAAGTATGTACAGGAACATTCGTAAAGAAATTCTAAGTATACACGAGAAGGAGAAAGCAATAAGAGACACCGAGAAAGAGAATGACTCTTCAAGTGAAGAGGTAGACAGCGAGAATCCCGCCAGAATAGCGTATGTAGGTAGAACTAGATTTTCCGACCGACATTCACGTCTAGATTACAAGAAAGTTTTTCCTCCTCCCGTACCAGAACAGTGTTCTCTTGAACAAGTATTCCAGGCTACTGATAAAATTCTGAAACTACGAATAGGTTATAGTGAACTTAGTACCATGCATGAACAAGAACTAGCCCGAACAGCAGTCCGATGGACTAGTGATTCTACCACGTTTTCAGATGAAATAGTGGCCCAAACGTTTCTGAAGCTGCCCCCAGCCGAGCAGCGTCTGGTGGGTATGTATATGATCCAGCACCTCATTACACTGTATGAGGATCAGCATTCTGATCCAGGTCCTTTGTATGATGTACTGAACGAGTTACTCCTAAACAGATGGAAAGGTCTAGGTACCGATTTAATTAGTGTCATTTTAGAACAGCGCCACAAATACAGAACGTTCCTGAATCCACATTTTGTTCCTGTTCCACCCCCAGTAAGAAAATCATTCTACATAGACAGACAGAATCCGTTGCGAGAAGTACATCCAGTTAAGGGAGAGGGGGGTGAGCTCGAACGAGTATTTGTTTACACCCCTATCACGAAAATAGAACTACTGGAAATGAAGAAGTTAATACCCTGTCACGATAAAGATCCAGCAGGGTTCCACCGTGAATTAAAAGACATGCTCCGTATGGGAGAATACACGTATCCTGATATCATTAAAATGTTAAAGGTCCTGTTGCCTGCGGGCATATATGAAAAACTCAAAGAAAAAGAATGGGAGGTGGGAGAGAAAAAGATAGATTGGACCGCATTAGAGACTGAAGATAACACACGAGTTCCAGGTACCGGTCTTGGGGAAAAAGCTAAAGCATTGCCTGAGTTGTTAATACAAGTCTTGCCAAGATTACTAGCCACTAAAAAGGAAGACTGGGATGCCATCTCAGCCTGTAAACAGAAACAAGACGAAGACACTAGTGATTTTTATTCTAGATTTGAGAAATGTTTCATTATTAATAGTGGTCTGAAAACAAGTAGTGAATCGTATCCACATCTTTTTGTTACTAAACTAGTTGAGAATTCTTTACCACAAGTTAAAAATCGAGTACTGAAAGTCGAAAGTACCTGGCAAGCTAATACTCCGTCACAAATGCTCCAGATGCTACAGTATCACCAGAACAGAATCAGGGAGGAGCAGGAACATGAAAGGAGACGTATGAAAGACACGAAAATGAAAGTACTAGTTGCACAGTCTGTTCCACAAGATAGCCAGAAGAGGGGTCCGAACCAGACTAGTCATTCTGCAGCTCCCGTTAAAGGGACATGCAATTATTGTAAACAGCCAGGTCATTATATAAACGAATGTGCAGTTCTGAAACACAACATAGCTACTGGTAAAACGAAAGAGAGACCACGTCCGCCTAGACAGGAACAAGTTCCGCAGAATTCCCAGCCACCTGCAGAACGCACAACAGACAGTTACAGTACCGCAGCCTATAGCTGCCACACAACCCGTTACACAGCAGATGTACCAGTACGCACAGTCAGAATATCCAGAATATCAGCAGTATTCATGAAACAGCCTAGAGAGGGAGGTTGGCTTACCTCTCATCGAGATTCCTGTAGATCAAGAGGGTCCCTATGTACACAGTCAAGTATTAGGGAAAGACAGAAAGTTTCTGATTGATACAGGGGCAAGTAGGACTACCATCAGTCATGACGAGGTTCCAGGGGCTCCACTCTCAGGCTCAAGAAATGTTTCCCTTGGATTTTCAGGAAAGCCTATTGTTAATGAAATATCAAAACCAGTTTCCCTAGAAGTTGGTCCATTGTCCCGAACTACAGACTTGTTACTTACGAAATCATGTCCAGAAAATTTACTAGGTATCAAAACACTGAAAGAATTAGGAGCAGTCATATGTTGCTCCCCAGAAGGAGTGAGATTGTTTTTACGTGATTTTAAAGGTCATTATGTATTACGTGATTTTGATCCAAGATTATTGAATGTACCACAGCATTTATGGGCGCAAGGTCCAACTGATGTAGGTTGTATGCACATTACTACAAAAACACAAGAGAGCAGAACAAGTCCGAATGTGGTGTATGACCATCACAAGGACTAAGGGACAGTAAGCCATATATATGAACCCAAAGCTGTTGGAAGTTATTGGTAAACATTCTGCTAGTACAAAACCCATCAGACCACCCTTACGGTGGATTTTGCGTCATGTGGGAGTTGTAAATCAATCCATGTCTCAGCCGACCATATAGTGCCGGTGTAGAACTGGTTGACAGTAGACTAGCAAGGTGTTTGCCATGTAGTGGACTAAATAATGTGCAGTGCTCTTAATAAAGTGATAAAATAAAATTGACTACACTGACTTTGAGACAGCATTTTAACAGAGGTAAGTGTGTCAATAGATAAAAACCGCGCCAGGTAGAGCGTCTACCTGATGGCGCTATGTATAGTGTGGTCGACATGTTTCAGCCAAAAGGGGACATGACCCCGGCATTCTTCAGGACCTATTCAATCAGCTACTGCAGCCATAACCACAATTGATGTGATAAACATTTTTAACAATAAGAAGACTAGTAGCAGGATACATATCTACCATGAACTTCAGTGATTCAACGTCCACTTGAGGGAAAGAAGCATGTCTTCTTCCTATCAACAAATAAGATGATGTTGCACAACAACTTTAGATTACAAATACATAACCCTTGTACACAAAGACAATATGTGGACAAATACACCTGCATGAATAATTTGCATTCTGCATAATTGGCAACATTATTATTGCTTGATCATTTCGAGGGTTTTCCTCAAAGTGATACTCACCCAGCATTGTGTGGATGAAGGCCTCACCTCACCCGGCAACCGCTCGGGAGAATAAGGCCCCGCTCTGTGGTGTAGAAAAGGACACAATAAATCCATAGGTACACTGTGCCCAAGCCAATTGCTCTACACACAAACCCAACGTGTCTGTAGCATGTAGTCAAATGTCAAACTAAGTTACCATATCACAACTGCCCACGTGTCGCAACGAAGCTGGCATAGTGCGAACATATAGGGAACTCTTGTTCAATCATATATGTAAGGGACTAGATAGTGAGCGTTATCATGATCTATCAAAGTTCCATCCCAGCAGTCCAGTCTAGTGGTATTAATAAACGAAACTGCAACACATGCATGCAAGACTATCTGGGCTAGAAGATACAACCCTTACCATTACAGGGCATAGGGTTCGTCTAAGACCCTCTTCTCATATCCCTGTTGCATAGAAACCAACTTATCCAAAACTGCTCGTGGTTTTCTGACTAAAACCAAAACATGACTCGACCTGTCTATTCTGTGTGGCCTGGTAACATGAACCAAATGAGAGGGACGCTCACCTGTCCGTCGGTGCCTTCAAATGTAAACCAAGCGGAAGTGGAGGCACTCCTTGGTTCTTTTGTTCCCTTTAAATAGCCCACGAATGGTAATTAACGTGGCCCGCGCATAACGGTCAGGAACTCTCAACACCACACACCCATCGCGGAATGCTATCCTCTTGCGCATGCGCAGATGGTACGAGCCATGCAAATGATGCTCGAAGAAACAAAAACTTTTTATTTCCTGCGAATGCCAGATTGCAAAATTCGTGGCTGTAAGTAAGACGCGTCGCATAGTCGTTAAACTACCAAGAGGTTCAAAGTATAATTACTTACATACCCCCGTTCGTGTCTGGGCGAAAGGTGCACTACTCTGTCGCGCATGCGCACATCACTCGAACAAGTGAGTGACGCTGCGCATGAAAACCACTATATAATTAGTGTCACAGACTGCCATGCTCTAAAACTACGTGGCATGCAGAGCCTCTTATGAACGTTATGATTGGCAATAGGTATGATTTACATCCCATGTCAATCGAAAATAATCGTCCCCAGAGACTCAAAAAATTGCAGAAACACACCAGGCTAAACACAGAATTGGGACAACCATGCAGATAAAAGTCATGAATGAGTATCTTGCACTCAAAAAAAAAAAAAACCACAGTGGTAACAGGCCATATGGATAGAAATCACAAACATAGATCTTGCATTGAAATGACATTGCTTAGTTATGGTGGTATCAACGATGAAGAACACAACGTGTTATCAGTAAAATCACATCCCATGACTCATGAACGGGGAGTATGATAATGACTAAATAGACAGAAGAGAAAAACATACACAGGCACGTTAGGTGAGCTATTAGGACGCTGAAACTTCGTTAGCATCCAAATTACTAGACCCGCAACTGAAAAGTTGCACTTAAGACTACAAAACATATGGAGGGTCGGGGGAATATTTAACGACATGTCTGCTCGCTCCCCAATACTTACTACAAAAACACAAGAGAGCAGAACAAGTCCGAATGTGGTGTATGACCATCACAAGGACTAAGGGACAGTAAGCCATATATATGAACCCAAAGCTGTTGGAAGTTATTGGTAAACATTCTGCTAGTACAAAACCCATCAGACCACCCTTACGGTGGATTTTGCGTCATGTGGGAGTTGTAAATCAATCCATGTCTCAGCCGACCATATAGTGCCGGTGTAGAACTGGTTGACAGTAGACTAGCAAGGTGTTTGCCATGTAGTGGACTAAATAATGTGCAGTGCTCTTAATAAAGTGATAAAATAAAATTGACTACACTGACTTTGAGACAGCATTTTAACAGAGGTAAGTGTGTCAATAGATAAAAACCGCGCCAGGTAGAGCGTCTACCTGATGGCGCTATGTATAGTGTGGTCGACATGTTTCAGCCAAAAGGGGACATGACCCCGGCATTCTTCAGGACCTATTCAATCAGCTACTGCAGCCATAACCACAATTGATGTGATAAACATTTTTAACAATAAGAAGACTAGTAGCAGGATACATATCTACCATGAACTTCAGTGATTCAACGTCCACTTGAGGGAAAGAAGCATGTCTTCTTCCTATCAACAAATAAGATGATGTTGCACAACAACTTTAGATTACAAATACATAACCCTTGTACACAAAGACAATATGTGGACAAATACACCTGCATGAATAATTTGCATTCTGCATAATTGGCAACATTATTATTGCTTGATCATTTCGAGGGTTTTCCTCAAAGTGATACTCACCCAGCATTGTGTGGATGAAGGCCTCACCTCACCCGGCAACCGCTCGGGAGAATAAGGCCCCGCTCTGTGGTGTAGAAAAGGACACAATAAATCCATAGGTACACTGTGCCCAAGCCAATTGCTCTACACACAAACCCAACGTGTCTGTAGCATGTAGTCAACTGTCAAACTAAGTTACCATATCACAACTGCCCACGTGTCGCAACGAAGCTGGCATAGTGCGAACATATAGGGAACTCGTGTTCAATCATATATGTAAGGGACTAGATAGTGAGCGTTATCATGATCTATCAAAGTTCCATCCCAGCAGTCCAGTCTAGTGGTATTAATAAACGAAACTGCAACACATGCATGCAAGACTATCTGGGCTAGAAGATACAACCCTTACCATTACAGGGCATAGGGTTCGTCTAAGACCCTCTTCTCATATCCCTGTTGCATAGAAACCAACTTATCCAAAACTGCTCGTGGTTTTCTGACTAAAACCAAAACATGACTCGACCTGTCTATTCTGTGTGGCCTGGTAACATGAACCAAATGAGAGGGACGCTCACCTGTCCGTCGGTGCCTTCAAATGTAAACCAAGCGGAAGTGGAGGCACTCCTTGGTTCTTTTGTTCCCTTTAAATAGCCCACGAATGGTAATTAACGTGGCCCGCGCATAACGGTCAGGAACTCTCAACACCACACACCCATCGCGGAATGCTATCCTCTTGCGCATGCGCAGATGGTACGAGCCATGCAAATGAGGCTCGAAGAAACAAAAACTTTTTATTTCCTGCGAATGCCAGATTGCAAAATTCGTGGCTGTAAGTAAGACGCGTCGCATAGTCGTTAAACTACCAAGAGGTTCAAAGTATAATTACTTACATACCCCCGTTCGTGTCTGGGCGAAAGGTGCACTACTCTGTCGCGCATGCGCACATCACTCGAACAAGTGAGTGACGCTGCGCATGAAAACCACTATATAATTAGTGTCACAGACTGCCATGCTCTAAAACTACGTGGCATGCAGAGCCTCTTATGAACGTTATGATTGGCAATAGGTATGATTTACATCCCATGTCAATCGAAAATAATCGTCCCCAGAGACTCAAAAAATTGCAGAAACACACCAGGCTAAACACAGAATTGGGACAACCATGCAGATAAAAGTCATGAATGAGTATCTTGCACTCAAAAAAAAAAAAAAAAAAAAACCCACAGTGGTAACAGGCCATATGGATAGAAATCACAAACATAGATCTTGCATTGAAATGACATTGCTTAGTTATGGTGGTATCAACGATGAAGAACACAACGTGTTATCAGTAAGATCACATCCCATGACTCATGAACGGGGAGTATGATAATGACTAAATAGACAGAAGAGAAAAACATACACAGGCACGTTAGGTGAGCTATTAGGACGCTGAAACTTCGTTAGCATCCAAATTACTAGACCCGCAACTGAAAAGTTGCACTTAAGGCTACAAAACATATGGAGGGTCGGGGGAATATTTAACGACATGTCTGCTCGCTCCCCAATACTTACTACAAAAACACAAGAGAGCAGAACAAGTCCGAATGTGGTGTATGACCATCACAAGGACTAAGGGACAGTAAGCCATATATATGAACCCAAAGCTGTTGGAAGTTATTGGTAAACATTCTGCTAGTACAAAACCCATCAGACCACCCTTACGGTGGATTTTGCGTCATGTGGGAGTTGTAAATCAATCCATGTCTCAGCCGACCATATAGTGCCGGTGTAGAACTGGTTGACAGTAGACTAGCAAGGTGTTTGCCATGTAGTGGACTAAATAATGTGCAGTGCTCTTAATAAAGTGATAAAATAAAATTGACTACACTGACTTTGAGACAGCATTTTAACAGAGGTAAGTGTGTCAATAGATAAAAACCGCGCCAGGTAGAGCGTCTACCTGATGGCGCTATGTATAGTGTGGTCGACATGTTTCAGCCAAAAGGGGACATGACCCCGGCATTCTTCAGGACCTATTCAATCAGCTACTGCAGCCATAACCACAATTGATGTGATAAACATTTTTAACAATAAGAAGACTAGTAGCAGGATACATATCTACCATGAACTTCAGTGATTCAACGTCCACTTGAGGGAAAGAAGCATGTCTTCTTCCTATCAACAAATAAGATGATGTTGCACAACAACTTTAGATTACAAATACATAACCCTTGTACACAAAGACAATATGTGGACAAATACACCTGCATGAATAATTTGCATTCTGCATAATTGGCAACATTATTATTGCTTGATCATTTCGAGGGTTTTCCTCAAAATGATACTCACCCAGCATTGTGTGGATGAAGGCCTCACCTCACCCGGCAACCGCTCGGGAGAATAAGGCCCCGCTCTGTGGTGTAGAAAAGGACACAATAAATCCATAGGTACACTGTGCCCAAGCCAATTGCTCTACACACAAACCCAACGTGTCTGTAGCATGTAGTCAACTGTCAAACTAAGTTACCATATCACAACTGCCCACGTGTCGCAACGAAGCTGGCATAGTGCGAACATATAGGGAACTCGTGTTCAATCATATATGTAAGGGACTAGATAGTGAGCGTTATCATGATCTATCAAAGTTCCATCCCAGCAGTCCAGTCTAGTGGTATTAATAAACGAAACTGCAACACATGCATGCAAGACTATCTGGGCTAGAAGATACAACCCTTACCATTACAGGGCATAGGGTTCGTCTAAGACCCTCTTCTCATATCCCTGTTGCATAGAAACCAACTTATCCAAAACTGCTCGTGGTTTTCTGACTAAAACCAAAACATGACTCGACCTGTCTATTCTGTGTGGCCTGGTAACATGAACCAAATGAGAGGGACGCTCACCTGTCCGTCGGTGCCTTCAAATGTAAACCAAGCGGAAGTGGAGGCACTCCTTGGTTCTTTTGTTCCCTTTAAATAGCCCACGAATGGTAATTAACGTGGCCCGCGCATAACGGTCAGGAACTCTCAACACCACACACCCATCGCGGAATGCTATCCTCTTGCGCATGCGCAGATGGTACGAGCCATGCAAATGAGGCTCGAAGAAACAAAAACTTTTTATTTCCTGCGAATGCCAGATTGCAAAATTCGTGGCTGTAAGTAAGACGCGTCGCATAGTCGTTAAACTACCAAGAGGTTCAAAGTATAATTACTTACATACCCCCGTTCGTGTCTGGGCGAAAGGTGCACTACTCTGTCGCGCATGCGCACATCACTCGAACAAGTGAGTGACGCTGCGCATGAAAACCACTATATAATTAGTGTCACAGACTGCCATGCTCTAAAACTACGTGGCATGCAGAGCCTCTTATGAACGTTATGATTGGCAATAGGTATGATTTACATCCCATGTCAATCGAAAATAATCGTCCCCAGAGACTCAAAAAATTGCAGAAACACACCAGGCTAAACACAGAATTGGGACAACCATGCAGATAAAAGTCATGAATGAGTATCTTGCACTCAAAAAAAAAAAAAAAAAAAAACCCACAGTGGTAACAGGCCATATGGATAGAAATCACAAACATAGATCTTGCATTGAAATGACATTGCTTAGTTATGGTGGTATCAACGATGAAGAACACAACGTGTTATCAGTAAGATCACATCCCATGACTCATGAACGGGGAGTATGATAATGACTAAATAGACAGAAGAGAAAAACATACACAGGCACGTTAGGTGAGCTATTAGGACGCTGAAACTTCGTTAGCATCCAAATTACTAGACCCGCAACTGAAAAGTTGCACTTAAGGCTACAAAACATATGGAGGGTCGGGGGAATATTTAACGACATGTCTGCTCGCTCCCCAATACTTACTACAAAAACACAAGAGAGCAGAACAAGTCCGAATGTGGTGTATGACCATCACAAGGACTAAGGGACAGTAAGCCATATATATGAACCCAAAGCTGTTGGAAGTTATTGGTAAACATTCTGCTAGTACAAAACCCATCAGACCACCCTTACGGTGGATTTTGCGTCATGTGGGAGTTGTAAATCAATCCATGTCTCAGCCGACCATATAGTGCCGGTGTAGAACTGGTTGACAGTAGACTAGCAAGGTGTTTGCCATGTAGTGGACTAAATAATGTGCAGTGCTCTTAATAAAGTGATAAAATAAAATTGACTACACTGACTTTGAGACAGCATTTTAACAGAGGTAAGTGTGTCAATAGATAAAAACCGCGCCAGGTAGAGCGTCTACCTGATGGCGCTATGTATAGTGTGGTCGACATGTTTCAGCCAAAAGGGGACATGACCCCGGCATTCTTCAGGACCTATTCAATCAGCTACTGCAGCCATAACCACAATTGATGTGATAAACATTTTTAACAATAAGAAGACTAGTAGCAGGATACATATCTACCATGAACTTCAGTGATTCAACGTCCACTTGAGGGAAAGAAGCATGTCTTCTTCCTATCAACAAATAAGATGATGTTGCACAACAACTTTAGATTACAAATACATAACCCTTGTACACAAAGACAATATGTGGACAAATACACCTGCATGAATAATTTGCATTCTGCATAATTGGCAACATTATTATTGCTTGATCATTTCGAGGGTTTTCCTCAAAGTGATACTCACCCAGCATTGTGTGGATGAAGGCCTCACCTCACCCGGCAACCGCTCGGGAGAATAAGGCCCCGCTCTGTGGTGTAGAAAAGGACACAATAAATCCATAGGTACACTGTGCCCAAGCCAATTGCTCTACACACAAACCCAACGTGTCTGTAGCATGTAGTCAAATGTCAAACTAAGTTACCATATCACAACTGCCCACGTGTCGCAACGAAGCTGGCATAGTGCGAACATATAGGGAACTCTTGTTCAATCATATATGTAAGGGACTAGATAGTGAGCGTTATCATGATCTATCAAAGTTCCATCCCAGCAGTCCAGTCTAGTGGTATTAATAAACGAAACTGCAACACATGCATGCAAGACTATCTGGGCTAGAAGATACAACCCTTACCATTACAGGGCATAGGGTTCGTCTAAGACCCTCTTCTCATATCCCTGTTGCATAGAAACCAACTTATCCAAAACTGCTCGTGGTTTTCTGACTAAAACCAAAACATGACTCGACCTGTCTATTCTGTGTGGCCTGGTAACATGAACCAAATGAGAGGGACGCTCACCTGTCCGTCGGTGCCTTCAAATGTAAACCAAGCGGAAGTGGAGGCACTCCTTGGTTCTTTTGTTCCCTTTAAATAGCCCACGAATGGTAATTAACGTGGCCCGCGCATAACGGTCAGGAACTCTCAACACCACACACCCATCGCGGAATGCTATCCTCTTGCGCATGCGCAGATGGTACGAGCCATGCAAATGATGCTCGAAGAAACAAAAACTTTTTATTTCCTGCGAATGCCAGATTGCAAAATTCGTGGCTGTAAGTAAGACGCGTCGCATAGTCGTTAAACTACCAAGAGGTTCAAAGTATAATTACTTACATACCCCCGTTCGTGTCTGGGCGAAAGGTGCACTACTCTGTCGCGCATGCGCACATCACTCGAACAAGTGAGTGACGCTGCGCATGAAAACCACTATATAATTAGTGTCACAGACTGCCATGCTCTAAAACTACGTGGCATGCAGAGCCTCTTATGAACGTTATGATTGGCAATAGGTATGATTTACATCCCATGTCAATCGAAAATAATCGTCCCCAGAGACTCAAAAAATTGCAGAAACACACCAGGCTAAACACAGAATTGGGACAACCATGCAGATAAAAGTCATGAATGAGTATCTTGCACTCAAAAAAAAAAAAAACCACAGTGGTAACAGGCCATATGGATAGAAATCACAAACATAGATCTTGCATTGAAATGACATTGCTTAGTTATGGTGGTATCAACGATGAAGAACACAACGTGTTATCAGTAAAATCACATCCCATGACTCATGAACGGGGAGTATGATAATGACTAAATAGACAGAAGAGAAAAACATACACAGGCACGTTAGGTGAGCTATTAGGACGCTGAAACTTCGTTAGCATCCAAATTACTAGACCCGCAACTGAAAAGTTGCACTTAAGACTACAAAACATATGGAGGGTCGGGGGAATATTTAACGACATGTCTGCTCGCTCCCCAATACTTACTACAAAAACACAAGAGAGCAGAACAAGTCCGAATGTGGTGTATGACCATCACAAGGACTAAGGGACAGTAAGCCATATATATGAACCCAAAGCTGTTGGAAGTTATTGGTAAACATTCTGCTAGTACAAAACCCATCAGACCACCCTTACGGTGGATTTTGCGTCATGTGGGAGTTGTAAATCAATCCATGTCTCAGCCGACCATATAGTGCCGGTGTAGAACTGGTTGACAGTAGACTAGCAAGGTGTTTGCCATGTAGTGGACTAAATAATGTGCAGTGCTCTTAATAAAGTGATAAAATAAAATTGACTACACTGACTTTGAGACAGCATTTTAACAGAGGTAAGTGTGTCAATAGATAAAAACCGCGCCAGGTAGAGCGTCTACCTGATGGCGCTATGTATAGTGTGGTCGACATGTTTCAGCCAAAAGGGGACATGACCCCGGCATTCTTCAGGACCTATTCAATCAGCTACTGCAGCCATAACCACAATTGATGTGATAAACATTTTTAACAATAAGAAGACTAGTAGCAGGATACATATCTACCATGAACTTCAGTGATTCAACGTCCACTTGAGGGAAAGAAGCATGTCTTCTTCCTATCAACAAATAAGATGATGTTGCACAACAACTTTAGATTACAAATACATAACCCTTGTACACAAAGACAATATGTGGACAAATACACCTGCATGAATAATTTGCATTCTGCATAATTGGCAACATTATTATTGCTTGATCATTTCGAGGGTTTTCCTCAAAGTGATACTCACCCAGCATTGTGTGGATGAAGGCCTCACCTCACCCGGCAACCGCTCGGGAGAATAAGGCCCCGCTCTGTGGTGTAGAAAAGGACACAATAAATCCATAGGTACACTGTGCCCAAGCCAATTGCTCTACACACAAACCCAACGTGTCTGTAGCATGTAGTCAACTGTCAAACTAAGTTACCATATCACAACTGCCCACGTGTCGCAACGAAGCTGGCATAGTGCGAACATATAGGGAACTCGTGTTCAATCATATATGTAAGGGACTAGATAGTGAGCGTTATCATGATCTATCAAAGTTCCATCCCAGCAGTCCAGTCTAGTGGTATTAATAAACGAAACTGCAACACATGCATGCAAGACTATCTGGGCTAGAAGATACAACCCTTACCATTACAGGGCATAGGGTTCGTCTAAGACCCTCTTCTCATATCCCTGTTGCATAGAAACCAACTTATCCAAAACTGCTCGTGGTTTTCTGACTAAAACCAAAACATGACTCGACCTGTCTATTCTGTGTGGCCTGGTAACATGAACCAAATGAGAGGGACGCTCACCTGTCCGTCGGTGCCTTCAAATGTAAACCAAGCGGAAGTGGAGGCACTCCTTGGTTCTTTTGTTCCCTTTAAATAGCCCACGAATGGTAATTAACGTGGCCCGCGCATAACGGTCAGGAACTCTCAACACCACACACCCATCGCGGAATGCTATCCTCTTGCGCATGCGCAGATGGTACGAGCCATGCAAATGAGGCTCGAAGAAACAAAAACTTTTTATTTCCTGCGAATGCCAGATTGCAAAATTCGTGGCTGTAAGTAAGACGCGTCGCATAGTCGTTAAACTACCAAGAGGTTCAAAGTATAATTACTTACATACCCCCGTTCGTGTCTGGGCGAAAGGTGCACTACTCTGTCGCGCATGCGCACATCACTCGAACAAGTGAGTGACGCTGCGCATGAAAACCACTATATAATTAGTGTCACAGACTGCCATGCTCTAAAACTACGTGGCATGCAGAGCCTCTTATGAACGTTATGATTGGCAATAGGTATGATTTACATCCCATGTCAATCGAAAATAATCGTCCCCAGAGACTCAAAAAATTGCAGAAACACACCAGGCTAAACACAGAATTGGGACAACCATGCAGATAAAAGTCATGAATGAGTATCTTGCACTCAAAAAAAAAAAAAAAAAAAAACCCACAGTGGTAACAGGCCATATGGATAGAAATCACAAACATAGATCTTGCATTGAAATGACATTGCTTAGTTATGGTGGTATCAACGATGAAGAACACAACGTGTTATCAGTAAGATCACATCCCATGACTCATGAACGGGGAGTATGATAATGACTAAATAGACAGAAGAGAAAAACATACACAGGCACGTTAGGTGAGCTATTAGGACGCTGAAACTTCGTTAGCATCCAAATTACTAGACCCGCAACTGAAAAGTTGCACTTAAGGCTACAAAACATATGGAGGGTCGGGGGAATATTTAACGACATGTCTGCTCGCTCCCCAATACTTACTACAAAAACACAAGAGAGCAGAACAAGTCCGAATGTGGTGTATGACCATCACAAGGACTAAGGGACAGTAAGCCATATATATGAACCCAAAGCTGTTGGAAGTTATTGGTAAACATTCTGCTAGTACAAAACCCATCAGACCACCCTTACGGTGGATTTTGCGTCATGTGGGAGTTGTAAATCAATCCATGTCTCAGCCGACCATATAGTGCCGGTGTAGAACTGGTTGACAGTAGACTAGCAAGGTGTTTGCCATGTAGTGGACTAAATAATGTGCAGTGCTCTTAATAAAGTGATAAAATAAAATTGACTACACTGACTTTGAGACAGCATTTTAACAGAGGTAAGTGTGTCAATAGATAAAAACCGCGCCAGGTAGAGCGTCTACCTGATGGCGCTATGTATAGTGTGGTCGACATGTTTCAGCCAAAAGGGGACATGACCCCGGCATTCTTCAGGACCTATTCAATCAGCTACTGCAGCCATAACCACAATTGATGTGATAAACATTTTTAACAATAAGAAGACTAGTAGCAGGATACATATCTACCATGAACTTCAGTGATTCAACGTCCACTTGAGGGAAAGAAGCATGTCTTCTTCCTATCAACAAATAAGATGATGTTGCACAACAACTTTAGATTACAAATACATAACCCTTGTACACAAAGACAATATGTGGACAAATACACCTGCATGAATAATTTGCATTCTGCATAATTGGCAACATTATTATTGCTTGATCATTTCGAGGGTTTTCCTCAAAGTGATACTCACCCAGCATTGTGTGGATGAAGGCCTCACCTCACCCGGCAACCGCTCGGGAGAATAAGGCCCCGCTCTGTGGTGTAGAAAAGGACACAATAAATCCATAGGTACACTGTGCCCAAGCCAATTGCTCTACACACAAACCCAACGTGTCTGTAGCATGTAGTCAACTGTCAAACTAAGTTACCATATCACAACTGCCCACGTGTCGCAACGAAGCTGGCATAGTGCGAACATATAGGGAACTCGTGTTCAATCATATATGTAAGGGACTAGATAGTGAGCGTTATCATGATCTATCAAAGTTCCATCCCAGCAGTCCAGTCTAGTGGTATTAATAAACGAAACTGCAACACATGCATGCAAGACTATCTGGGCTAGAAGATACAACCCTTACCATTACAGGGCATAGGGTTCGTCTAAGACCCTCTTCTCATATCCCTGTTGCATAGAAACCAACTTATCCAAAACTGCTCGTGGTTTTCTGACTAAAACCAAAACATGACTCGACCTGTCTATTCTGTGTGGCCTGGTAACATGAACCAAATGAGAGGGACGCTCACCTGTCCGTCGGTGCCTTCAAATGTAAACCAAGCGGAAGTGGAGGCACTCCTTGGTTCTTTTGTTCCCTTTAAATAGCCCACGAATGGTAATTAACGTGGCCCGCGCATAACGGTCAGGAACTCTCAACACCACACACCCATCGCGGAATGCTATCCTCTTGCGCATGCGCAGATGGTACGAGCCATGCAAATGAGGCTCGAAGAAACAAAAACTTTTTATTTCCTGCGAATGCCAGATTGCAAAATTCGTGGCTGTAAGTAAGACGCGTCGCATAGTCGTTAAACTACCAAGAGGTTCAAAGTATAATTACTTACATACCCCCGTTCGTGTCTGGGCGAAAGGTGCACTACTCTGTCGCGCATGCGCACATCACTCGAACAAGTGAGTGACGCTGCGCATGAAAACCACTATATAATTAGTGTCACAGACTGCCATGCTCTAAAACTACGTGGCATGCAGAGCCTCTTATGAACGTTATGATTGGCAATAGGTATGATTTACATCCCATGTCAATCGAAAATAATCGTCCCCAGAGACTCAAAAAATTGCAGAAACACACCAGGCTAAACACAGAATTGGGACAACCATTGCGCGACAGAGTAGTGCACCTTTCGCCCAGACACGAACGGGGGTATGTAAGTAATTATACTTTGAACCTCTTGGTAGTTTAACGACTATGCGACGCGTCTTACTTACAGCCACGAATTTTGCAATCTGGCATTCGCAGGAAATAAAAAGTTTTTGTTTCTTCGAGCCTCATTTGCATGGCTCGTACCATCTGCGCATGCGCAAGAGGATAGCATTCCGCGATGGGTGTGTGGTGTTGAGAGTTCCTGACCGTTATGCGCGGGCCACGTTAATTACCATTCGTGGGCTATTTAAAGGGAACAAAAGAACCAAGGAGTGCCTCCACTTCCGCTTGGTTTACATTTGAAGGCACCGACGGACAGGTGAGCGTCCCTCTCATTTGGTTCATGTTACCAGGCCACACAGAATAGACAGGTCGAGTCATGTTTTGGTTTTAGTCAGAAAACCACGAGCAGTTTTGGATAAGTTGGTTTCTATGCAACAGGGATATGAGAAGAGGGTCTTAGACGAACCCTATGCCCTGTAATGGTAAGGGTTGTATCTTCTAGCCCGGATAGTCTTGCATGCATGTGTTGCAGTTTCGTTTATTAATACCACTAGACTGGACTGCTGGGATGGAACTTTGATAGATCATGATAACGCTCACTATCTAGTCCCTTACATATATGATTGAACACGAGTTCCCTATATGTTCGCACTATGCCAGCTTCGTTGCGACACGTGGGCAGTTGTGATATGGTAACTTAGTTTGACAGTTGACTACATGCTACAGACACGTTGGGTTTGTGTGTAGAGCAATTGGCTTGGGCACAGTGTACCTATGGATTTATTGTGTCCTTTTCTACACCACAGAGCGGGGCCTTATTCTCCCGAGCGGTTGCCGGGTGAGGTGAGGCCTTCATCCACACAATGCTGGGTGAGTATCACTTTGAGGAAAACCCTCGAAATGATCAAGCAATAATAATGTTGCCAATTATGCAGAATGCAAATTATTCATGCAGGTGTATTTGTCCACATATTGTCTTTGTGTACAAGGGTTATGTATTTGTAATCTAAAGTTGTTGTGCAACATCATCTTATTTGTTGATAGGAAGAAGACATGCTTCTTTCCCTCAAGTGGACGTTGAATCACTGAAGTTCATGGTAGATATGTATCCTGCTACTAGTCTTCTTATTGTTAAAAATGTTTATCACATCAATTGTGGTTATGGCTGCAGTAGCTGATTGAATAGGTCCTGAAGAATGCCGGGGTCATGTCCCCTTTTGGCTGAAACATGTCGACCACACTATACATAGCGCCATCAGGTAGACGCTCTACCTGGCGCGGTTTTTATCTATTGACACACTTACCTCTGTTAAAATGCTGTCTCAAAGTCAGTGTAGTCAATTTTATTTTATCACTTTATTAAGAGCACTGCACAATATTTAGTCCACTACATGGCAAACACCTTGCTAGTCTACTGTCAACCAGTTCTACACCGGCACTATATGGTCGGCTGAGACATGGATTGATTTACAACTCCCACATGACGCAAAATCCACCGTAAGGGTGGTCTGATGGGTTTTGTACTAGCAGAATGTTTACCAATAACTTCCAACAGCTTTGGGTTCATATATATGGCTTACTGTCCCTTAGTCCTTGTGATGGTCATACACCACATTCGGACTTGTTCTGCTCTCTTGTGTTTTTGTAGTAAGTATTGGGGAGCGAGCAGACATGTCGTTAAATATTCCCCCGACCCTCCATATGTTTTGTATGCACATTACACCATATCGTGTCACTCTGAAGCAAGGTGTTGTATTACCACGACTCCGACAGTACAAATTGCCACCTGAGGCTGTAGCAGCCTTATCAAAAATTATTGACGAGCTCATTGCTCAAGGAGTAGTTGTAGAAACTGACTCCAATGTATGTAATTCTCCTATCATTCCGATTCTTAAACGTACTGATCCCAATGCACCTCCAGTTTATCGATTAGTGATTGACCTCCGAGAACTTAATAAATGTATCATACCCCAGTACCCAGTGGTTCCAGATATTTCTTACCTATTGACTGCCATTGATTCCGAAGCTACGTTCTTTACTGTTATTGATCTCAAGAACGCATTCTTTAGTGTCCCCATTCATCCAGACAGCCAGTTTCTTTTCGGATTCTGTTTAAATGGAAGAAGCTATAAATTCACACGAGCTCCTCAAGGTTTCACGGAAAGTCCTAGCATTTACAGTCAAGCACTTAAAAGACAACTAGACAATATTCACATGCCAACTGACACTGCCCTGCTCCAGTATGTCGATGATCTGTTAATCACAGCCCGTTCTGAACGTGACTGCGAACGTGCGTCACTTACAGTCTTGTATTTCCTGGCCGAGATGGGGCACAAGGTGTCCCCTTCGAAACTGCAATTTTGTGTCCAGCAAGTGGTGTACCTTGGACACTTACTGTCAAAGTGGGGTAGGCAGTTGACACCAGACCGTATCCAGTTAATAGCACATCTTCCACAGCCCAAGACTCAGAAGGAGGTACGAGCTTTTATCGGCCTCACTTCTTACTGCAGACAATGGATCCCTCAGTATGCATACCTAGCCAAGCCACTGATACAGTTAACGACACAGGAGGCAGCCACATTGACTGTCCTCCCTTGAACCCAGGAACATACACTTGTTTTCAAAGAGTTAAAGAAAGCCTTATGCCAAGCACCTGTTCTAGCAACACCAAACTACAGTAAGCCTTTTACACTTTTTGTCACTGAACGTGATGGTACTGCATTATCTGTTCTCACACAAGAACAAGCAGGACAATACAAGCCCTGTGCTTATTTCTCTAGCACATTAGATCCGGTGGCCCAGGCTTTGCCTGCGTGCCTCAAGTCAGTTGCAGCCACAGCTCAAGCTATCAGACAAAGTGATTCCATAGTGTTAGGACACTCCCTGACAGTACAAGTTCCACACTCCGTGGAAGTTCTCTTGAACCGAACACAGACTCAGCACTTGACAATTGCACGTTTAACAGGATATGAACTGACATTGTTTCAGCCACACATAGAAATCAGACGCTGCAACATTAAGAAATGGTCTGAACAAGGAGGGGTCCAGACAGATCAGGGATGGTTGACGAAGGGAAAAGCCACATGGTTTCTCCCCGACTCTATGGTTCAAGTCATTATTAACACCGCACATAGTCCAGCACATTTAGGAGAAAAAGCCATGTTAGACAGTATTCAGAACCTCTGGTTTAACAAACATTTACGAGCAGCAGCCAAGCAGAAAGTGCGTACCTGCATGATCTGTTGTCAGTTCAATCCAGGTAAAGGTGTCCCGGTGGAACAAGGTGGATTCCATCCTCCTGACCACCCTTTTGAAGTCCTCCAGATGGATTACATTCAGATGGATCGATGTCTAGGTTTCAAGTATGTCCTTGTAGTAGTATGCGCTTTGTCCAGATGGACAGAAACCTATCCAGTCCCAGATTACACTGCCGCGACCACTGCCAGGCAGTTGGTTCGTGAGTATTTCCCCCGCTATGGATTACCGAGGGTCGTGTACTCAGACAACGGCCAGCCATTCTCCTCCGAACTCATGAAACAAGTATCCCTTCTGTTAGGGTACCAGTGGAAGTTCCACTGTGTACGACATCCCGAAGCAGCTGGTCTCGTCGAGAGACATAATCAGACCCTGAAAATCCGCATTGCAAAGGTATGCGCAGAGAAAGGCGTAGATTGGATGGTAGCACTGCCAGTCGCCCTTTTTTACATGAGAATGGTCGCTCACTCCCGTTCAGGTCTGTCCCCTTACGAGGTAGTTTTCGGTCGTCCCCCAAACATGTGGGGTACACCTAGGCCACGTACAATTACTGATGTTGACAGTAATATGCTGACAGATTACCTGGCTTCCTTGATGTCTGCACTACTCTCTTGTCGTTCACAGGTCGCCGCTGCTTTTCCAGACAACACCCAAGTGAAACCGCACGAGGTCATTCCAGGCGACCTCGTTTTGATTAGGAACTTTGATCGTTCAAGTCCGCTGGAGCCCCGCTGGAAAGAACCAAAGCTCGTTCTGATGACAACAAGGACTGCGATTAAAGTAGAGGGCCGTAAGGGGTGGTTGCACTCCAGCCACGTTAAACGATTCCATGGACTCCGTCCAAAGACTTTTTTCAAGGACTGCCCCGTTCTCAAGGACTGCCCAGATACTGACTCTAAACTTCCCCTGTTAGAGAAAACTCCGCAGCAGGAGTATAAAGAAAAATTAAGGTCTAGTAAGTCAGCCAGTTTAATTGTCTAAGTCCCTCTCGGGTGAAACGGTTAGACAGGTTCCTGACATGGATGAGATAGACCCCCATAGTGAGAGAGTTAGTCGAAACTCTAAGAGAATACGTTATCGAAAAAATCTTCGAAGCCGATGCTTTGTTACTCTATTAATTATGTTATTTCTGAGTCTTACGATTACAGGCATAAGTTATGTTTTATATGTATACTTTCCTCCTATTGATTCACATGTACATTTGTTTTCTAATGTTACAGTAGAGCACACATTTAGTGAACTACCTCCTCACGAGTTATCCTATCGTCTTGCCATGCGCAATAATACTTTTATCCGAATGTTACACTATTCACACCAGACTAGCAATGCCACAAATTGTTGGGTGTGTGGTCGACTCCCCCCTTTCCAGACACCGAAGGGAGTTCTGCCACTCTTTCCCTATCCGTTTTCACACAATGGTTCGTGTGGAGCATGGTCCACGTTAACGTCATCCTCAAACGATATGTCCCTTCTGAATAGAACATGTTTCCCAGACAAGGAAGGTCTTTCCCATAGAACAGGGTTAGATCTAGAAAATGAAGTATATGATCTAGGTAATTATTCCTCGAATTTCATGGTTTTGAATGTTCAGTCCGAGACTACTCCAGATTTGCCTGCTATTACAGTTCTACCAGTGAAAGGCGAATTATGTGTCAGAAAGAATGGTTCAGTACATCTAGGACACAGTGATTGTACTACTGTGGTCGAGTATAGTGACAATGGGAAATCTACTTTCAAAGCCTCACGTCATTCATATTTTGTATGTGGTCAGACCGCATATGTACGTCTGCCCCTAGATTGGGATGGAACATGTTACATTGCCTTCCTACTGCCACCAGTTTTCCTAGCCCCGTCCGATTATCACAGAAATACACATCTAGTACACGTTAGACATAGAAGGGAGATCGAGTCCCCAATTGTCGATCAAACTGAAACTGCATTAGAACAGTATACAGACTTCAATAAAGGTTTCTTTTTCTTCATAGGTCCTGTCCAGAATAGTAAGTTAATACGTAGGCTAACTAGAACCCTTGAAGCAGTAGTGAATGAGACTACTTCCGCTCTAGGTAACTTAACCGAGGAACAATCTGCTATGAGATTTGTTGTCCTTCAAAACCGCCTTGTTCTTGACGTCATACTGGCCGATAGGGGCGGAGCTTGTAGAGTCATCGGATCTAGTTGCTGCATTTTCATTCCTAATAACGCACCGTCTGTTTATTCAGCTATAACCAGACTTCATAAAATAGCCCATCAGTTACACCAGAATCCAGGCACCTGGACATGGTCCGGTTGGCTCTGGAGTATAATATCTGCCTGGGGATGGAAACTATTGTCATTCCTAGGAATAGTAGTAATGATTATATTCAGTTGTTGCCTATGTTTACAATGTGGCCCTGCGATTTGCGGCTTATGCGCTACATCTTGTATTCCAAGTCCAAAGTCCCGTTCCAAGAAAATTCGAGACGAGCAAATGATGCTATATGAAATGATAGATGGTATCATGAATATTGATGTTTCCTGATGGAAACGTAGGGCACAAGGAGGGAATGAGGAAAATTGAATTTTGCCTTGTCATGTGTCCCTACGTGTTCCCCATCCTATGTAATATGTGCATGATTAATATGCATATATCCCCCTATGATCGATTAAAGACACCATTATAGTTGTGTCCAACGTTAGTATGTCAGTTATCCAGTCCTCGTGAAAGCAACGTGAATTAGGCTTCTAGGCCTATGTTGCCAACGTTTTACATTATGCACGTTAATTCATCGAATTGTCCCCGTTTCTAGGCCTCAAAGGGCCTGAACACCAGATTCAAGCTCCAGTCTCCTGAAACCACTCCGAGGAGCGATGCAGCCCCCACCTGCATCCCTGACCCTTCGCTTACTTCCTGCCGCGCAGCGCGGTGCCCGGCCTGGCTCTGTCTGCCCGCCTGCCAAGAATATGTTATGCCTACAGTTATCAGTTCAGCTCTCCGTCTTCACATTCCTAAGCTAACGAACCGCATAAACATCTTCAGCTATAGTCTAGTCTTTCTGTCTCCATGCAAGAGAATTACTGAATTAATACCCATAGAGGATTCATAGTACACGCAATACACGTAGAATATATGCATGCACCAGCCTTAGTGTCAAGTAGCCTTTGCCCTGATAACTTTTAGATTCTATCAACATGTACTCCAAACACAAGATACCAGATATGCTATAGGTACATGTCGTCCTGACATCCCAGACTTTAGTCTCCTCTTCTAGTGCTAGAAGTCAGAGCCCCCAGCTCTCCCCAGTTACACGTCATGGCCCGTTTGCGCGCACCAGTAGGTTAAAGGTTCCAGCTGCCCAGGTAGCCCCCTCCATGTATCCACCCATTTATGACACTTCTGTGACGTTTTCATCACATGTCTACATGCACGCCCTGTGCACGCCTTCATTTTACGCCCATCTGTTCTTATCTTCCGTTTGTCACTTGTTACGCCTACTGTATGCAATGTAATTGTACTGTTTTACTATATATATCATGTAATGTTAATGAGACGTTGCAGCTGCCATTCCATTCCTTTCTGTTACAGGCTGTTCCGATCCTGTCCCTTCCCTTGTGCCTGATTAAAGCCTGTTCAACTCAGATACCCCGGATCCTGCCTCTTATTTATTGAGCTATCTGTTTTAGTTAATGTATAGAAAAATAGTACCGGTAATTAATTATTTATTTACCACACATTCCTTCCTTCTGTTAAAGGAAGAGTTGTGCAGGTGTTCACGTACAACACCACCGCCACGTGGTACTGCAACAAACAGGGCAGGGTGGGGTCGTGGACCCTATGTCAAGAGGCTCTTCTCCTTGGACATGGCTTGAACATCAGGGCATACCTCTGGTGCTTCAACACCTAGAGGGTTCCCTGAACGCCAGGGCGGACTAACCCAGCCACCGGTGCATGATGGATCACGAATGGCGTCTTCACTCGAAGGTGAAGCAAGGTCTCTTTCAGCAGTGGGGAGAGCCTTGGTTAGATCTATTCACCACTGAAGAGAACACCCAATGTCAGCAGTTCTGCGTGTTGGAGTTTCCAGGGTGTCTCTCGCTCGGCAATGCTTTTCGTCACAAGAGGAGTTGCGGCCTCCCGTACGCCTTTCCGCCTGTACCACTTCTGCCAAAATTGCTGAACAAGATCAAACGCGACCGGTCCCAAGTCATTCTAGTCACTCCGGACTGGGCACGAAGAGTCTGTTACCCCAAGCTCTTCAGCATGGCCATCGATCCTATTGTAAACACATTTCTGAAGTGCATTACTCATCACTTTCCTCCTTGACTTGATTCTTGTCCTCACTTATCTTATGTGTGCTCTCTTTGAGCCCCTACATAATTGTCCTCTGCGCCTCCTTTGAAGACTGCTTTTTTGCTTGCCATTACCTCTGCTCGCACGGTGAGTGAGCTTCAGGCTTATCTTCCAGACCTCCCTTTCTTGCAGTCCATCCGGACAAAGTTGTCCTCCGTACTAAGCCCTCTTTTCTGCCCAAAGTGATTACCTCTTTCCACATAGGTCAGACCATCACATTGCCCACCTTCTTCCCTCCTCTGCACCCTTCCAATAAGAAGGGTAGATTCCACTGTCTGGACCCAAAACGTGTGCTGTCTTTCTACCTTGACTGCACTAAAGACTTCCGGGTGGATGATCAACTCCTTGCGGATTAAGTGGGCACCAAGAAAGGTCAGGCAGTGCACAAAGGTACCATCTCTCGATGGGTCATCCTATGCATTAAGATCTGTTATTCTTTGGCTAAAAAGGAACCTCCAGTAGGACTGTGCACCCACTCTACCAGACCAACGGCAGCCACTACTGCTTTGGGACGTGGAGTTCCGCTGGTTGACACCTGTCACACAGCCACGTGGGCATCCCTGCACACGTTAACTAAGCATTACTGCCTGGACAGCCAAGTCCAGAGAGATGGCTTTTTTGGCCGTTCGGTTCTCCAGGACTTCCTGGTGTGAACTTATTTTGCAGACCCTCCTCCGGGGTTGGTATCACTGGGGTATCTATTCTAAGTTAAGGAATCTATAACTAATAGTCTCTTTCAGATGAACAAGTTACTTACCTTCAGCAACGATGTATCTGTAAGAGACATATATTAGTTATAGATTCCTTACCTCCCCACCCATCCTCCCCGTTCTGCACACTGACTTAAAGGGATAGGGACTCCCTTACAGTGCTCTAGTTTTGTGCACCAGGGGTCAGTGTTTTGCATGGCTCTGCGCTTCTGGCATGGAACGTTGTATCAGAACTGACGTTAGCGCGCAGGAGCGGAGTCTAAGTAGACACCGCTGCGTCATCCCGGCGACTATGACGCAGATGACGGACGCGGAGTCGACCGATGCCACCTACCGACACGCAGGGGTACTGCTAAGTAAAAATTTATTCGGATCCAGTCTGACACGGGTAATTCTAAGCTAAGTAATCTATAACTAATATATGTTTTACAGATACATCGTTACCGAAGGTATCTTGTTTGTTTTGTGCCTACCAGGGATGGTGCATCAATTGAGAAAGATGGCAGATAATGAACAACATTAACATAGAACGAAAATTGGGTGGGTGCCTGTGCCCAGCCCTTGTGAACACCTTAATTGATAGTTAATCGTTCAGTCACCTGGCCCTGGGTTCTCCAGCGAGCCAGGGCATAATTACCCTTGTGTAGACTGCTCAAGAGGCCCAAGAGCCTCCTCGACTGGCCCATAGTACCCAAAACCTTCCATAGCCTGCTTCGTGGAACCAGGTCAAAAGCAGAGTTAAGGTCGATGATGCACACTGTTTTTGCATATATTTAAAATGGTTGATCTCCAAAATGGCCTAAATCAATAAATTGAATTGAAATTTAAGTTTATCGTTTGAATCCTATTCTTGGAAAAGATGTGATTTTGAACCCCAGGAGGCGGTTCCTTTCCAGAAAGCATTCAGGTTGTAATCATGAGTCAAATAATGCGGAGGAGGTTAAAATATTCAAATTGAATTCTAATTATATATGAAATGTACATTGTTCAATATATTTCTCTTAGTATTTTAATGTAAGGACTTTATTGCTTAAGGAAAATAATTAGTATTTGTTTTCTATATGTAGGAAGCATTACATTAATGAAATCACTGTATCCCACCTAATTTGTTTCCATTCCTGTTCTTTATGAACGTTTCTATTGTTGAACTTTAAAGACTGCCCGAAATTAGGAATTGTGCTCTACATAACTTTGTTGATTTTTATGTACTACTTTTGTCTCTTATGTGTATGGCAATTGATGTTTTGTTTTGCTTTAATAATCAGCTTATGTTTATTAGGTTTTATTATTCAATAAAATGTTTCAAACGCAACAAATGGTAGTTGATATGTATTTACAACTGCAGCATTTTTATTGTAGGGGCACTTTCAAAGAGGCCAAAAATATGGTCTGTGGGTTGATGGAGGACCACATTGGCATCATCAGGGGGAGGTTTGGGCAGGTGATTGGGGGTATATGTAAGGTTGAAAGTAGGGGGACTAACGCATGTACATTGTGTGGACTGTGACTCCTGGAGTTTTTGTGAGGGATACCATGCTACCCTGTAAATGAATCCCCTAGTGATTATTATCAACAAACTTTATTCGGTTTTAAAAAAGAAAACCATAAAAGTCATACATAAAATGATAAAACATCTTCCAAGTTACAGATTGAAAAAATATAATATGCCCAAGTTAATCAGAACACTAGATAAAAATTCATGAATTACATTACAGAAGTTAATCGCAGCTTGACCTGAGTCTAACAGCGACCCATAGAAAGGTAAGTGTATGCAAAACAGTGGCATTAGAGAGCAGTTGTAAAAAGATAAGAGCTGGTCTCACCCGCCTAAAACCCACTTTTTTGAGAATGGGAATAATAAATATCTTTCTAGGGACAGCATAAAAACTACAAAACAATAAAAAGTGCATCATGTCCTGAGGAGACTCACCGTTGCAGCCACAGGGCAAGAGGCACTGGCCTCTGTGGAAGCCGCAAGAGTGTGCCATGAGGTAATGGAAGAGGTTGAGCCGAAACCGGGTCAATAGAAAACGATCATGGATGCTTTTAAGCCCTAGAAGATAAGGTTCGGTGGTTGGTACAGTTTTTAACACAATCTACTTACGCACACTAGCCTTACACAGCTCAATTCCCTCTCTATCACAGCAGCTCATTCTTTAAAAAACAGAAAGGGCCCATCGCAGGAAAGAGTTTGCAGCATTTTGCACTTCCCCTACCCCAATGTGGCCCCATATCTCACTTCCGTAACTAACCTTTGAGATATATATTTTTTTGCAGAGTTTTATATAGCGCGAACTTGACCCGAACCGAACCAGGTATCATAGCGCTTTACATAGTACCAGTTACATTACATGAGGACACACATTCATTTTGTTAGGCATGGGGACATTAAGTGATTTCCCCAGAATCACAGGAGGTTTAGCGACATTACCGAGACTCAAACCTGGTTCCCCAGGTCCGAGGTCGAGCGCCCTAGCCGTTAGTCCAAATCCTATCCCCTAAATTTGTCTTCATACGTCTTCAAAAGAGCCCCTATTGACTTCCCTCCCACTCTGCTGGCAAAGTTAATAACAGCTGCAAAAGCTTTCACAAGATCCCCTTTCTTTCGAATAAGCAAAGGTCACCAACTCAAGGAATCGTCAAACACAACTCCCAAATAGGAAAAAACATTGGTCTTCGGTATCGACGAAAGTTCGAATTTAAAAGTGAACTGCTTAGCTTTACGAGCCCAAGAATCTGGCCAACCTGGACTGCAGCATTGCTAACAGCTGTGAGGACAAGCACCCAGGTTTCTACGTGGGCGACGTAGAGATCTGGCGGGATCCCATCTGGCGCGGTGGCCTAGTTTTTAGACAGACCCAGAATACCGGCTCTCACCTCTAGCGTGTTGAAAATAATTTCTGACTTGCCTTCCAACCTTTCCTGCCCCTCAGTTGACGAGGTATCCGACTTGAAGATACCCTCGAAATGATGTACTCAATTGTCCTCAGTGATATGGGCTTCCAGTAAATTAGCATTGTTTCCAGATAGAAATGGGCTGTTAATAATGCCACAGAACTTTGAGCTATTACGCAGTGTACAAGCCTCCTCTAAATCGATCCAGGCCTCCATCTTCAGGGCCAACTCGCGAGTTGCTAGAGCAGCCTTATATGCTCTTTGTGAGCTTTGAGAGCCACCCGGTCTCAGGGTTTAACACCCAAGTCCTGTCTCAAGTTCCTGGAAGCCTGGGATCACGCCGAACCATCGTGGACCTGGTGCATATAGCCCCCACCCGAGGCCCGTAATAACTTCCTTATGACAGTAGACATGGATCCAAATGCACCCATGATGTCCATCGAGACAGGTTGCAAACTTCCTGCGACACTGGGTTAAAAGGGACTCGTGGAGTAGCTCTGGGACAATATACACCCACCTTATGCTCTTTCCCGCTTCCACCACTTTAAGGGGGCCACAAGCACCCCCCCCCCACCCACCTCAGTATGTCCGAGTGTTCGGGTCTAGCCTGTTAAGACACAAATGGACTTGTGGTCACTACATTCACTCACCTTCACAGACAAATCGGTAACCAGAGAATAAGGGGGTAGATACAAAGGTGAATTCAATAAAGGTCTCACACCCTCTCCCAATAAAGGTGGGAGTAATGTCTGTTTTTCCCGGAGGCAGCTTAAGCTCAATACCCTGGGGAGTATGTTCCATGTGTAAGCCTGCTTGTTCTGCACAGCCCATAGCTTCCACTTCTCTTTTGCCTGATGTCCCCACACATGAGTTAAAATCCCCTGTTAGAAAAATGTAGTGATAACTCTGACCTTTCAAGATGCTATCCTGAACCCCAGCAGAGTTATATAGCCCTCATCCAGGCGTGTAACTCCCGCATTGTAAAAGTTTAACAGAAGTAGCTTGCTCTATCCACTGGACAACAACATCACATGTAAATTGGGAGAGACATTTAGTGAGGTAGCAGAGATGACAAGGACAGCTAGCGAAGCAAAGGTAATAAGCCTCCCCTTGGTTATCCCTGTCCTGGATGGGGTAGCTGGAATGAAGAGGGTTTTATAGCCATCCAGGTGATAATTATTGTCTACAGTCTATGTTTCCTGGAGGCATATCACATCAAAACTCTTAACAAGGGCCAACCATTCGGTGTTCTCAATCTCGCTCTCCAGCCTCGCGATATTCCAAGAAAGAAATGTACACCCTCCATTCACACTTGATGCCTGTTCTGGGGGCGATATATTACCCTCGGATGCGGATTCCACAGGGTCCGAGAGACCCACACATAGTCAATCGCAATCTTCCAATGAGCTCAGAGGAGTAAACCTATTTGCTGTGCTTACCCCCATTATCCCCTCTGCACGACCCCTATGACCCACCTCTTGGAGCCATTCGTTCTGGGACCGTAGTTGGTAATAATTGAGTCTGTAGAAGTATCCCAGCTGGAGTGTCAAGATTGCTGAGTTCCAACGCCTGTAGTTAGACCGGGCAACTGTGGTTAGGGTTCGGTTTACCATGACTGGTGTTGGACACGGCCTCGTGGCGTGGGCCTACCCCTCCCACATGGCGGGCCCCGGACGACATCGGGCCGCCGTCGATCTGCTGTCGACCCCCCTGACACGAACATTCCCGAACCCGCAAGGAGGGCCGCCCCCTGGCAACCTACGGCTCTCCCTCTTCCTGGCCCCCTGCGGGCCCTGCTCGCCAACGCCGCCGGTCCAGCAACCATGCCTGGCCCCATCTCTGGCCCGACTCCATCTTGGGCCCATCACGTCCGGAGCACGTGGCCGCCGCCACCCTGGCCCCGGCCCCAGCGCAGCCCCGACATCGGGGCACCAAGATCCTCCCAGGTGGTCGAGCGGCCACTTGACAGATCCGAGAGGCGGGAAGTTTCGATGGCCCTCCAGCCGTCCCCGGATACCTGGTATCGATCGCCCTCCAGCCTCCCTGGGCGCTGGCTCCACCCCCCTGCTGGGTGTCTGGACACCTTCATCCCGGCCCCTCTGACCCCCAGGCGCGAGGGTCCGGACATCAAAGGACTCCAGTCCTATATCTGGGCCAGCCCTGGATCATGACGGGAGTTGTATCTGGAGTCGAAGCCCTGCTGACCTCGTCGCGGCTGATCCTGATCCGAACTCTTGCACCTGGAACTATCTTCGAGGCCCTGCTGACGCTGTCGCGGCCTGTCCAAGCTGAACTACCTTTGAGGCCCTGCTGACGCTGTCGCGGCCTGTCCAAGCTGAACTACCTTTGAGGCCCTGCTGACGCTGTCGCGGCCTGACCAAGCTGAACCACCTTCGAGGCCCTGCTGACGCTGTCGCGGCCTGACCAAGCTGAACCACCTTCGAGGCCCTGCTGACGCTGTCGCGGCCTGACCAAGCTGAACTATCTTCGAGGCCCTGCTGACGCTGTCGCGGCCTGAACCCTTGAACTATCCACGCACCAGTGGGTGCCAAGACTGTCCCGCTACCCCCTTTTCCCCCGAACTCAAGACATTACGGATCCCTCGATCCTTGCCGCTATCCTGCCAAGAACTTGCTTTGAGTACTTATATAAAGATTCTTGTGAACCTCCTTCCTGTGTAGTGTCTATCTGTAAGTAGTGTGATTACCCTGCTGTTACGATTGTAGGAGAGGAGCCTCGCCAAGGAGGCCTCCCTACGGTGCTCGGCCTATTCCATACAGAGAGGTGGGTCTCGGGGCGGACAGTCAGACACCTTCTGTCTCCCCTGGGGTCGCCTTTCCAACATTGGTGGCAAGCGACGGGATCCGAGCCCACGCAAAATCGTACAGCGAGTAACACGTCACTACTGACAGAGACCCACAGCCACGATGACTACTAAGGAAGCCGGAACGACCGCGGAATTCCAGAAAGACCTGTTAGAGGAGTATACCCATAAAGAACTTAAACAATTTTGCAAAGACTTGGGTATCGCTACCACTGAACTAAGTACAAAGGACGATTTCAAAGAAGCGCTGCAAACCTGGGTGGAGACCAGAGAGACCCCACCCCAACCGAACGATGACATTGTACGAGAAGGACCCGTGAGTACCGTCATAGCCCCCATAGAGGAAAGAACCGCCAACAGGGAGCCGGGCCTCTCCCACGAAGATGCCCGGGAGCGAGAGAGGAGTCGGCTCCATGAACTAGAGCTCGCCCGACTCCGGCTGGACGGAGAACTCCAATTAGCAGAAAAAAAATGGCCCTTGAACAACGGCGATTGGAGGGAGATCTGGAAGAGAGGCGGCGGCAAAGAGAATTGGAAGAAAAAAAACTCGCATACGAACACGAGCGTGGCCTCAAAGAACTCGAAATCAAAGCCAACCTCGAAGGAACTGGCGCCACGGTAGCCCGGAACCCCTCACCGCCTGCCGACCCAAAGGTCCACATCCCGAAGGATATCGTAAAGGAGTACTACAAGAATGACGATATCCAGCAATGGTTCAAGGCGTACGAAGTTGCCATGACCGCGCACCGCATTCCGCGATCCGACTGGGGTGCCGGCTTATGGGGGAGATTCGTCAGCGAAGGAAGAGACACCCTGCTGGAGCTGGCCGACGACGTAATGTCCTCCTATGACCACATGAAGGACGCCCTGCTCGTCCGGTATGGCCTCACCCCCGAGATGTACCGGCAGAGATTCCGAGACTGCAAGAAAATCCCCGGTACCACGTGGGTCGAGTACGTGAACTTTTATAGCAGGGCCCTGGAAGGATGGATAAAGGGCAGCAAAGTGTCCACCTACGAGCAGCTGTTCAACCTCATCGTTTGGGAGCACCTCTCCAACAACTGCTTTGTCGAGCTCCGACAGCATCTACTCGACAGCAAGCTAACCGAGCCCCGGAAACTCGCCGTCGAGGCAGATCGATGGGTGAGCACCCGGGTCCCCCGAACACCGATAGGAGAAACCGGTCAGGGCGGCCGGGGGCACCCCCGCCAGCGGGGAGGCGGAGGAGGACAGAACCAGAGCCGAAGTTTCCCGCCAGCCTCGGGCCGGGGGCCCCCTCCCGGGTCCCCCCCGAGTAACACTTCGCCGTCCCTGAGGAGGGACCCCCCAGCACGGCCGGGGCCCCACCCGAACATTACTTGCCACAGATGCCAGCGGACCGGTCACTATGCCAGTGACCCCCTCTGCCCCATGAACCAGCGTCCCGGCACCACTGGGCCTCCGACCCGCCAGTTCGCTGCTGCAGCTCTGGGAGGAGAGGGAGAAGAAGACGTAGAGGTCTATGAGGAAGAACAAATCGAGTATGAACCGGCCGCCATGGCCCTAGCCTGCCTGGGCAATAGAGACATGGTCCCCCAGGCCCCGCTACCGAGCAACACTCGAAAATACCGTCAGTGGGTCCACATCAATGGACGACGGACCGAAGCCCTCCGAGACACGGGAGCCAGTGTGACCGCCGTCCGCTGCCACTTGGTGACCCCCGAACAGATCATCCCGAACGTACGCTGCCCCGTGAGGGCCGCCGACAACTCCGAAACTTTATGCCAGATGGCCCGAATTCCCTTCGAATGGGGGGGAGTGTCGGGCACCCTCAAGGTGACCGTCCGGGACGACGCCCCCGTGGACTGCCTCCTTGGGAACGACCTCGAGAGCTCTCCCTGGGCCCAAGTCGAGCGGAGAGAGCACCTAGGAATGATGGGACTACCAGAGTGGGTCTGTGCGACGACCCGATCTATGGCGGCCCGAACCCCGGCAGCGACCGAGGCCGCCCCGACCGAAGAGCCGGAGTGGCCCGAGCCACCACCCTCGGCCATCCATGAAGAATGCGACTCCGAGACCAGGCCCTCGGAGCCCGAAAGCCACCACGAGCTCAGCGACATCCCCGAACTCGCCCAATGGCGCCAAGAGGGTGGTCCCACCCGAGAACAGTTTCGGCAGGAGCAGAAGACCTGCCCTTCCCTCGAGGGGACCCGCCAACAAGCCGCTGCCCAAGCTACCGGGGACACCTCAGGGTCCCACTGGGTCTACTGGGACCACGACCTCCTATATAGTGAACAGAAAATTGCCGAGCTGGGGGCCAGCCGAGTGCTAGTGGTTCCCCTCCGATTCAGAGACTTCCTTTTGAACCTGGCGCACGATGTGCCCCTCGCAGGGCACCTGGGGCAGGACAAAACTTACAGCCGCCTGGTGACCCATTTCTACTGGCCCAAAATGCGCACTGATGTACATAACCACTGTCGCACCTGC
This sequence comes from Lissotriton helveticus, assembly GCF_964261635.1. NCBI lineage: Eukaryota > Metazoa > Chordata > Amphibia > Caudata > Salamandridae > Lissotriton > Lissotriton helveticus. The sequence goes on from NC_136058.1 coordinate 440,618,541, forward strand.
CCGACATGCCAAGCCAGCGGAAAGAGCGGGGGGAAGGTGAAGGCCCCGCTCCAACCTTTTCCAGTAGTGACCACCCCCTTCGAGCGAGTGGGAATAGACATTGTGGGGCCCCTGGACCCTCAAACCTCGCAAGGGCATCGCTTCATACTTGTCCTAGTGGACCACGCCACCCGCTATCCTGAGGCCATCCCCCTCAGAACCATCACCGCTCCCGTGGTGGGGCGAGCCTTGATGGGGATCTTCTCCCGAGTAGGATTCCCCCGGGAGGTCGTGAGCGATCGAGGCACGAACTTTATATCTAAATATATGCGGTCCCTGTGGCAACAGTGCGGGGTCACATACAAGTTCACCACCCCGTATCATCCCCAAGGGAATGGACTTGTGGAGCGGTTCAACCGGACACTCAAGGGGATGATACAGGGCCTAGAGGAGCCACTACGACGCAGATGGGACGTCCTGCTGCCCTGCCTCCTGTTTGCCTATCGGGAAGTACCACAGAAATCCCTGGGGTTCTGCCCCTTTGAACTTTTGTACGGACACCCTGTCCGAGGTCCGCTCAGCCTGGTCAAAGAGGGCTGGGAAACTACCGTCCAAGGCGCACCCCCGGATGTCTACCGATACCTCCTGACCCTTCGAAACCAGACTCGGAAGTTCCGGGCCCTTGCAGAGGCCAACCTGGAGGCCAGTCAGGAGGACATGAAACGCTGGTACGACCAGCACTCCTCCTCCATCGAGTTCGAGCCGGGCCAGCGGGTCTGGGTCATGTCCCCGGTCGAACCCTGTGCCCTCCAGGACAAATGGTCGGGGCCCTTCAAGGTGATCGAGCGCAAGAGACCCGTCACTTACCTCGTGGATATGGAGTCTCCCCGGAACCACCTCCGGGTTCTGCACGCCAACCGGCTCAAACCTCATTTTGCCCGCACAGAACTGAGCCTGCTACTCGCTACCGACGATGGGACCGAAGACGACTCGGAGCCCTTGCCCGACCTCCTAAAGTGCACTGAGAAGGACGGCTCCGTCGAAGGGATCTCTCTCTCCCCCGACCTGACCCCCGCGCAGCGTCGAGACTGTCAGGAACTGTTGGGACAATTCACAGATCTGTTCTCCCTCACCCCCGGGGTTACCCAATGGTGTGTCCACGATGTCGACACCGGGGACAGTCAGCCAGTACGACACCGGGCCTACCGGGTCCCCGACCGAGTTCGGGCCTGCATCCAGAAGGAAGTCACCAAGATGCTGGCCCTGGGGGTAGTCGAACCCTCCGACAGTCCCTGGGCCAGCCCAGTGGTCCTGGTCCCCAAGGCCGCCGCCCCTGGCACCCCGCCAGAACTCCGGTTTTGCGTCGACTACCGGGGGCTGAATGCTGTTACGAGAACCGATGCACATCCCATACCCCGGGCCGATGAACTGATCGACCGCCTGGGGGCCGCCAAGTACCTCAGTACCTTCGACCTCACCGCCGGGTATTGGCAGATCGGTCTCACCCCTAGCGCCCAGGAGCGCTCAGCCTTCTCCACACCCGACGGCCACTTCCAGTTCAAGGTGATGCCCTTCGGCATGAAAAACGCCCCGGCCACCTTCCAGAGACTAGTAAACAAAGTACTGGCGGGGCTAGAAGAGTTCAGTGCCGCCTACCTAGACGACATTGCGGTCTACAGCCTCCACTGGGCGGAACACCTGAAACACCTTTGGGAAGTCCTGACCGCCCTCCGCCGGGCCGGGCTAACTGTGAAGGCCAGCAAATGCCAGATAGGCCAAGGGTCCGTGACCTATCTGGGACACCAAGTGGGGAGCGGCCAAGTGACTCCCCTCCAACCCAAGATCGCCGCCATCCTAGCCTGGGAACCCCCGGCCAACCAGACCGCCGTCCGAGCCTTCCTGGGGCTCACGGGGTACTATCGGCGTTTTATCAAGAACTATGGGAGCGTTGTGGGGCCCCTCACGGAACTGACCTCGAAGAACCGGCCACAGAAAGTGCAGTGGACCCCGCGTGTCAGGTGGCCTTCGAGACCTTGAAAACAGCCATGTGTACCGCCCCTGTGCTCCAGGCCCCCGACTACAGCCGAGAGTTTGTGGTCCAAACCGACGCCTCGGAACACGGCATCGGGGCGGTCCTATCTCAGATGGACCCCGAGGGAATTGACCATCCAATCGCCTTCATCAGCCGGCGGCTGCTGGCCAGAGAACAACGATGGAGCACAATCGAGAGAGAGGCCTTCGCCGTCGTGTGGGCCCTTAAGAAACTCAGGCCCTACCTCTTCGGCACCCACTTCCGGGTGCAGACAGACCACCGGCCCCTACGGTGGCTGATGCACATGCGTGGCGAAAACCCGAAGCTGCTGCGATGGTCCATCTCCCTCCAAGGGATGGACTTCACTGTGGAGCATCGCCCTGGCAACGACCACGCCAACGCTGATGGCCTGTCCCGATTCTTCCGCCTCGACGAAGAGAGTCCCCAGGACGATGGGTGACTCTCCCCGCCTTCAGCTGGAGGGGACGTGTGTTGGACACGGCCTCGTGGCGTGGGCCTACCCCTCCCACATGGCGGGCCCCGGACGACATTGGGCCGCCGTCGATCTGCTGTCGACCCCCCTGACACGAACATTCCCGAACCCGCAAGGAGGGCCGCCCCCTGGCAACCTACGGCTCTCCCTCTTCCTGGCCCCCGGCGGGCCCTGCTCGCCAACGCCGCCGGTCCAGCAACCATGCCTGGCCCCATCTCTGGCCCGACTCCATCTTGGGCCCATCACGTCCGGAGCACGTGGCCGCCGCCACCCTGGCCCCGGCCCCAGCGCAGCCCCGACATCGGGGCACCAAGATCCTCCCAGGTGGTCGAGCGGCCACTTGACAGATCCGAGAGGCGGGAAGTTTCGATGGCCCTCCAGCCGTCCCCGGATGCCTGGTATCGATCGCCCTCCAGCCTCCCTGGGCGCTGGCTCCACCCCCCTGCTGGGTGTCTGGACACCTTCATCCCGGCCCCTCTGACCCCCAGGCGCGAGGGTCCGGACATCAAAGGACTCCAGTCCTATATCTGGGCCAGCCCTGGATCAGGACGGGAGTTGTATCTGGAGTCGAAGCCCTGCTGACCTCGTCGCGGCTGATCCTGATCCGAACTCTTGCACCTGGAACTATCTTCGAGGCCCTGCTGACGCTGTCGCGGCCTGTCCAAGCTGAACTACCTTTGAGGCCCTGCTGACGCTGTCGCGGCCTGTCCAAGCTGAACTACCTTTGAGGCCCTGCTGACGCTGTCGCGGCCTGTCCAAGCTGAACCACCTTCGAGGCCCTGCTGACGCTGTGGCGGCCTGACCAAGCTGAACCACCTTCGAGGCCCTGCTGACGCTGTCGCGGCCTGACCAAGCTGAACTATCTTCGAGGCCCTGCTGACGCTGTCGCGGCCTGAACCCTTGAACTATCCACGCACCAGTGGGTGCCAAGACTGTCCCGCTACCCCCTTTTCCCCCGAACTCAAGACATTACGGATCCCTCGATCCTTGCCGCTATCCTGCCAAGAACTTGCTTTGAGTACTTATATAAAGATTCTTGTGAACCTCCTTCCTGTGTAGTGTCTATCTGTAAGTAGTGCGATTACCCTGCTGTTACGATTGTAGGAGAGGAGCCTCGCCAAGGAGGCCTCCCTACGGTGCTCGGCCTATTCCATACAGAGAGGTGGGTCTCGGGGCGGACAGTCAGACACCTTCTGTCTCCCCTGGGGTCGCCTTTCCAACAACTGGATTGTTAAAATTGATTATAATACAGTCCCCCAGCCAGTATTTCTTGGCGCTACCAACCCACTGTGTCTGGCGCACCATGAGAATTTGGTTTTCCACCCTAAGCCCAGGGGCAATGTTTTAATTGAGCCAGTGCACCACCTTATTGTTCCGCTGGTAAAAGTCTTCCTTGGTCCCGGGGTTGAGGCATGGTACTCTAGCTAACACCACAACAAGCGTCGTGGACTCTGCTAGGAGATGAATAGAGCCCGAGCTAGGATAATAATTATTCTAGTCCCCGGGGGCATGGCTTCCAGCCCTTCCCACCTATCATCGGAACTGTACAATCCACCCACTTTGAAACCCTGAGATTGCAGAGACTGAAAAGATACTGGGTTCTGGGTGCCCCCCGCCCCCCTCCGGTTGGCTGGACGGTGCTGAGGGTCAGTCCTGGGCAAAAGGTGCCGTTGTATCTCCTACCATGTGACTAGGCTGCTTCGTGATAGACACTACTCTGTCTCCTGCTTCTGTGCCACTACTACTGTGACTGGAAATGGTGGTCGAGATCGTAGGCCTTGTAGGAGGGATACTTGTGGAGAGAAGGACACGGTCCCTTTGCAAGTAGCTATCAGTGCAGACAGGTTGCTTTCCAGTGCAGAAAATCGGAGTAGGATGGGGTCCAATTTAGTTTCAAATGCTGACAGCAAGGCTGCTTTGAGCATGTCTAACGAAATAGCATCCAGGTTAGGCACTTCTGGGTGGACTGCTGAAGATGACTGTTATCCAATGTTCTTTTTGCGTTTACATGGGCCCCCAACTGAGGGGCGCTTCCTCTTAGCGCCTCCTGGGCCCCACCCATTGCCAGGGGTCATGTCAGGGGCTGACCTAAAAATTGAAGACTAGGCACCGACCCGTGTGACAACAACTGGTGTAAGGGGGACGATACCCCCAGCCTAGCCTTGAGGCATATCTTGAGGTTTGTCCACCAAGCCTACTTGAGGGGACTGAGTATGGGAACCAGCATATGGAGCAACAGAAGAAACCCCTAGGGAAGGGTGGAAAGGTGAGCGAGATAATTGTCTAATAGCCGGTTTAATCTCCTTGTCCAGAACCCCAGCAGCATGCTGCAAAAAAGCATCCTATCTATGACTTTTATGTTTTTTTCCATTTACAAAACCGAATAAAGTTTGTTTAATCCCCTAGTGTTTAGAAGAAACATAGATTAGACAGTACTGGACCTTAAAGTAAGACTTTTCTGCCTGCTATTGCTGCATTTGGTGAGCCAAGTCTACACAGGAAGTAACTTGATTGGTATGAAATAAAATCTTAGGCATCGCTATCTCCTTATTATACCTTTAGGGCCCGATGTAGGTAATCTCAATTTACTGATTCTTACATACTGAATTTGACCGATTCGGTATTTAAGAATCGGTAAATATGATGTAGGAAAAAAATAGGTAAAATTTACCGATTCGGTAATATTCCGTATTACCGAATCGGTATGTAATGAGGAATACCTTCCAATTCATTCCTATGGGCCTGGAATGAATAGGAAGCCATTCCCTATTACCGATTTGGGAAATACTGAATCGTTAATAGCGGGAGCATATTCAATGGTGGCAGGGTGTCACATTGACACACCTGAATCGTGCATGTGTGCACATGTGGCACACATACATGCCCTAAAGGCATGTATTTCTGCCACATGGCACTTTGAAAAAAGCAAATAATTGCTTTTTAAAGGTATTCGGTATTTACCACCAACTTGTAGTTGGTGGTAAATAGAGAATCCTTAAAGCAAAAATGCACTCACTTAAGTGCTACCTACATAGGTTTTAAGGATTCGGTAATTTACTGATTCCTTAAAATAAGGAATCAGTATTTTACTGATTCCTTAAAATAACGAATCGGTAAATTACCGAATCCTTATTTACAGCCTCCTACATTGGAAAGGGCTAAATACCGGTCTGTAACGGAAAATTCACAGATTTTTGGCCATTACCGACCGGTATTTAGCTTCCTACATCTGGCCCGTAGTCTCTTATCGGTAAACACTTTGAGTGCTTGGAAACTGGCTCTGTTAAAGTAGCGAGTGCTTTAAAAAAATCCTTGCGAATCTCCCCCACCTCCACCCCCCCCCCCAACAAGGTGTTCACTGATTTGGGCAGCCACAAACCTCACTCATTTATTTGTGGCTTCACCTCTTTGCCAAAATATTGTGGTTGAGAACTCTTTATTCAAGGTCTGGGAAGCTCGCACTCAGTGGCATTTCCTTGATAAGAACAGTCCCGGTCTCACCATCACAGACAGTGACATCCACTAAAAAACAAGATGGCATCTATAAAACCAGGAGATTTGTTGTTTTTCTTAATTCTCAGCCCACCCTTGTGACAAATTGTGTTCTCAAGATCAATCTCTTTGTTTTGAACAGTTACAGCAATAACTTAAATCAAACAAAACATTTGAAGTAAGTTTGTAATAGAAAAACAGGACTGTAACATTGGGTAGTCTTAGATACATATTTCGTATCATCCCACTTGTATCATTCAGCAAACGGCAGCTAAACCGCCACTCTAATGATCGGCCATCTTACACAAGGCCTTTGAACACTGCATGCACACGCTGCGGCTGCCAGCTGCATCCCGTTTATGTTGTAGGTCTTCTCTGCTGTGTTTCATTAACCAGAAGAGCGGAGAGAAGCCACACTAATCTATTCGTTCTTCAGAAATCGAACGTGGAGCATTTAAATTTCAAATGAATATATGAATCTTTTACTTATACTTTAAGTTCTTTGACTCTAAGTTCCCTGACTGATTGTAACAAAATGTAAATTTGAGCTAGGACATGTGGATACTGTCCTTATAGAATCCCTATGGGATCGTAAAGAAGTGCCAAACTCAGCGCAACTTCCTGCAAATGTGTTTTTCTACTGCCCTGCACTGAAAAACTAGGAAAGATTACATCAAAGATGGCATTATGAACTTTGGCACTGTATCTTATATAGCAATCCTAATTTAACTAATTTTCCTAATTATGTTACTTTGCCCCGTGGACAAAACATTGATCCACAGTTTTTATCTCATCCCGGCTGGTAAGTGAGTCTGAACATGCTTTCTAGTGTTGCGAGTGTTGAGAGGAATGCATCTAAGGTAGTTGGGTTCTTTCCTGGTAGGAGAGTTGGCGGGCCGGATGCTGGTGAAGCTGCAGTTCTGACAGGAGAAGGGTCCTTGGGTGCGTTTCGGGGAAGCCAGGCAGCAGGTGCATGATCGTCCAGGGTTGAGTGCGTGGAGGGAGCTAAAGTAGTTGCGGAGACGGGCGTCGTGGCGTTCGCGGGGGCCAGGTGTTCTGGCTCTGGGTGCGGTCCAGGCGCGGACGCCATAAGAAGGAGAGGTAGAATGGAGGAGCAGCTGGGTGGTGGGGGCAGGCGAATGGGCGAGCGGGGGCGCAGCGGCGGGAAAACTGGGGAGGAACGGCAAGAAGGCAGAAGGACACTGGGCACCGAAGTAGCGCAAGAAGCAGCAGGGGGAATGGGAAGGAAAACAACTAGCAATCCAACAAAATGCAATACAAAATACACTAAGGTGAAGTGTAGCAAGTGGGGGGGCGGGATGGAGGGGATGCAGCGACGGAGAAACCATGGGAGGAACGGCAAGAAGGCAGAAGGGCACTGGGCACCGAAGTAGCGCAAGAGGCAACAGGGGGAATGAAACAAACAAAATAAACAATACAACAAGCTATACAATTACACAAAGCAACCTACCACTGGCCACCAGGGATGGGGCGCAGGTGGTAGCCTGCAGGTGGAGGAGGGCCCGAACTTGCGTCCAAGGCAGCTGCAGCGACCTGGGAGACACGGGCAGACAGGTGGTGCTGTTGTGGTGTGGGGAGCCACCTGCCTGTGAAAGGGTCAAGGGTCGTTCTCCTCACCGTGCAGCAGCCGCCATAAGAAGGGAAGATGGGAGGGAGGAGCATCTGGGAGGTGGGGGCGCATGAATGGGCGAGCGGGGGGTTGGGGCCGCAGGGGGCGCAGCGGCGAGAAAACGGGGAACGGCGAGGGTACAGAAGGCAAAAAGGGTACAGAAATGGCACAAGAGGAAAAGGAGGAATGGAAAGGAAAACAACTAACAATCCAACAAAATGCAATACAAAATACACTAAGGTGAAGTGTAGCGAGCGGGGGGCAGGGCCGCAGGGGATGCAGCGGCGGGGAAAACACAGGAGGAACGGCGAGAAGGCAGAAGGGCACAGGGCACAAAAGTAGCGCAAGAGGTAACAGGGAATGAAGCAAAAAAAAATAAACAATACAACAAGCAATACAATTACACAAAGCAACCTACCACGGGCCACCAGGGATGAGGCACAGGTGGTTGCCTGCGGGTGGAGGAGGGCCTTGAACTCGTGTCCGAGGCAACAGCAGTGAGCTGGGAGACACGGGCAGACAGGTGGTGCTGTTGCAGTGTGGGGAGCGACCTCCCTGTGACAGGAAACCTATTGTACTACCTTCCCCTGCTCGGCAATGGCCCAGCAGCAGGAGGGCAGAATTGTGTCTGGCATCGGCAGCAGACCTAGGTTGCTGTTAGGCTCTGTAACATCGGTCCCGGGAGCAGGGAAGGTTCCCCGGAAGAGCTCTCCTAAGACCAATTTCACGGACCAACTCATAGATCTAATTGCTATACATGTGCTCTCCTCAAATACGTTTCTTTTGTTGGGGGATTTTAATTTTCATGGTGAAAATCATACGAACCCTGAGGTTAATAAACTCCTCTCTACTCTTGACATGATTGAACTCACCCAAAGAGTTACAGGCCCAACTCGTCCAGCTGGCCACTCGCTAGACCTAATCTTTTCTAATATTGATCATCTAACCTGTAACCTCCCAGACTCTCTCACTTGGACCGATCATTCAATGATTAGGTTCTCTATCCAACAGCCATGCCCTAAGAGCTCAGACTTCAGTGCAGGGAAAAAACAAGGCACGCAAGACCGTGGCGAAATCTTTCTGTAGAAGCCTTTAAAGAGGATTTTCACCTGGAATCACCAAAGTAGGATAAGGATGCTCCTACGACGTTGGAAGAATTTAATACCCCCTTTGTGACAGTTTTGGATTCTCCCCAATGTCCATCATCAGCCCCCTGGTGCACTTCGGAGCTAAAGATTGAAAAATCTAAATGCAAGAGATTGGAGAGACTTTGGCGAGTTAGAAAAGACCCACAAAACTAACTACGGTTTAAAAAATTCTTGTCTAGCTGTAATCTGAATTTTAAATCAGCCAGACGTCTATTTATTATTATTATTATTATTATTATTATTATTATTATTATTATTATTATTATTATTATTATTATTATTTAATTTTATAAAGCGCATAGTCACCCGGAGGTATCCCAGCGCTAGAGAACCCTAGAACAGTAAAACTGAGGACCGAGGCTGAGTTCACGGGGAGGGCATAAGAACTAGGGAAAGAGATATGTCTTTAACACCTTCCTAAAACGCAGATATTGAGGTTCAAGACGTAGGTCACGAGGAAGAGAGTTCCAAAGACGGGCCGCTTGTACCGAGAAACGTCTTCCTCCTGAACGGACTTTCCTAAATCTTGGGGTGTTGATGAGATTTTCTGCGTTGGAACGGAGGGATCTAGTGGCTATGTAAGGGGTGATAAAGTTGCGAAGGACTGGGGGGCCTTGGTTGTTCAAAGTTTTGTGCACAAGACACAAAGCTTTAAATTTGATTCTCTCCCTTATGGGGAGCCAGTGAAGGAGTTTGAGAGCGGGTTTGGCCGATGATCTGGCCGGGGTGTTGGTAATAATCCGGGCAGCAGTGTTCTGAATTCTCTGCAGTTTATTCAGAGTCGCTTCCGGTGCGCCCAAATAAATCGCGTTACTATAGTCTAGTCTTGATATAATGAGACCTTGGACTAGTAATTTTTGCGATTTAGGAGGAAGAAGGGGCAGGACTTTCCTCAAGGACTTTAGAAGACCAAAGCAAGTCCCTACGACCTTCTTTGCTTGCGGGGCGAATGAGAGTTCAGAATCTATCCATACACCCAGACTTTTCACCTCTGTCTTTGGGTCTGGGGGGGGGCCTAGACAGGTTGGCCACATGTCCAGGGGAAGTGAGGTTCCTTTTGGGCCGAGTAAAAGGACCTCAGTTTTTGTCCCGTTTAGTTTTAGGGCTGACCTGTTCATCCAGTGATGGACCTGCGTGAGGCAGTTGAAGAGATCGGCTTTCTGTTGTTTGGGATGGGACAGAGACACCACTAATTGTGTGTCGTCAGCATAGCTGACGACACTCACTCCGAAAGGGGTGATAACCTCCTCCAATGTGGACATATAGATATTGAATAATGTGGGGCTCAGGGAGGAGCCCTGAGGCACACCACATTGGAGGGGCATTTCGGAAGAGCGGGCGTTCTTCTCCCAGATCTGATAAGATCGTTGTGCCAAGAAGGATGAAAGCCAGGATAAGGCTGTACCTTCCAGTCCAACTCTTGCCAGTCTTTCGATGAGGAGTTGGTGGTCAACGGTATCGAACGCTGCGCTAAGGTCGAGGAGGATCACTGCCACTGATCCTCCCCCGTCCAATAGCGTTCTGGCTTCCTCTACCGCCGCCAGGAGGGCGATGTCCGTGCCCTGTCCTGGCCGGAAGCCTGTCTGGGAATTTTTCAGTTTGTTATTGGCCTCTAGGAACTGCGAGAGTTTCCTGTTGACAAGTTTTTCCGCGATCTTACTAACTCCTGGGAGTAAGGAAATGGGCCTGTAGTTCGCCAGGTTCTCAGGGTCAAGAGTGGGTTTCTTCAGTAAGGCTTTTACCACAGCCTTCTTCCAGCTCGGGGGCACAACTCCCTGTTGGAGTGAAGTATTAATCAGATGAGTGAGGGGGGGATAATAGAAGGGGCTACCTCTTTGAGGATCCGAAGAGGAGCAGGATCTCTGGGAGAACCGCTCTTCATGGAGTTGAGCGTCGCCCGTACTTCGTCTATCGTGACCTGGCCCCACGTGGACAGACCAGTAGAAGATGTCGGACATGGGAGAGCAATTTCTCCCCTCGGGCTCGAGGGAGGAATTGAATCCAGGATTAGTCGGATTTTGTCCTGAAAGAAGTTAGCCAGTTGTTGGCATTTCTCCTGGTCGGCTTTGGGGTCGGAAGGAGGTCCCCGTCCTTGTTCTGGAGGTTTTGAGAGCTCTTTAAGGATAGCATATGCTTCCTTCCCGGAGCATCCCGCTTTCTCTATTCTCTCCTGAAAAAACACGCTTTTGGTTTTGCGAATCGCGGTTTTATAAGTTAGGAGAGAAATAGAGTAGATGTTTTTATTGGTTCCTGATTTATCGCGTCTCCATGAGCGTTCGGTTTTTTTACACTCTTGCCGTAGGGCTTTAAGCTCTGGAGAGTACCATGAAGCGGGGGATATCCTTTTAGGCTGTTTAAAGGTAGTGATTTTTGGAAGTATAGTGTCGAGGGACGACGTGATCCAATCACTGAATTGTTTGTCGGCCGTATAAGGGTCAGAGGAGAGCTCAGGAGTGGAATCTGCAAGAGAAAGGGCCCATTTCTCAGATGACAGTTTGTGCCATTGGCGGTCGGTAACCTGGGTTTTAGGGGTTAGGTGAATAGGTATGGGAGTTTCCCACGAAAAAGGGACCAGGAAATGGTCTGTCCATGGAAGGGTCACAGGTGGATTGGTGGTCATCGTTGCTATATTGGTGAAGATAGGATCCAATAGGTGGCCCTTCTCATGGGTGGGCTCGTTGTTCACTAGATGTACCTTTAGAGATGTAAGGTCGTGTCTGATGTCCGAGGCTACTCGATCCATCGGGTCTAGGAAGTGGAAATTCAGGTCACCTAATATAAGGAAGTTGGAGGAGGAAGAGGCTAGTTGGGAAATAGATTCGAATATGGAATTGCTAAAATTGCCTGGAGCCCCAGGGGGACGATAGGTCAGAAGCCCTGCCAGGGTGAGGGCTGGAGAGATTTGGATGGAGAACTGGCCGCACTCACAGTCCTCGATATCAGCGTTAGTCATCCTACAGCTGAATTGTTCCCTGTGAATTATGGCTACCCCGCCTCCTCTCCCTTTAGGTCTATTCAAAGCTTGACAGAGATAACCTGTGGGGAGGGCTGTGACGACGTCCGGGTCGGTGTAGTCAGATAGCCATGTCTCCGTTAAGAACAACAGGTCAAGATCCTGAATCTGAATTAAGAGATTTACTTCGGTGGCGTGTTTAGGGAGGGAGCGACAGTTGAGGAGTCCTGATTTCAAAGCAGGTATGGTAGATTTAAGGGGGGGGTCGGATTGCAGTGTGGGCAAGTCGAGAAGGCCTTACCTGCAGTGACCGTGTGGTAGCAGGCCAGGATGGTTTTAGGACGTAGGGCGCATAATGTATCAGCTGTATACATCACTCGATCCTGAGGGTCACCTGGCCGAGTAACGGGGCCAAGGGCCGTCCGGGTCCGGACGGGCCCAGACGGGCTTGCCTTTGGCGCGCCTTCGGCGCGCTGACGGCGCGCCCGCTGCGCCCGTCCGCTGCGCGTCCGGTGATTACACATTTTTATGGGGCTGAGGAGGGGCGGGTGGGCGTGGCCTCAGGTAGGCGTGGCCTTGCTTCCTCGCCGTAAATGGCGGCGGGAAAGTGTTTTCTTGGGTTTGATCGTTGCAGCGAAGGGGTCGCTGTTTAAGCGTGACTCTAGCCCGCTCTGACTGCTTGCCGGGTGAGTGCGCTTTTTAAAAATTCAATTTTTAGCGTGGTGACACAGAAATAAACAACAGTGACAATTTTTAAAATATTCGGCGGTCTCCCGGCTTCCGCCTCAGGAGTTTTCAAGGTTCTGTTTGTTTAACGCTGTCAGTCGCGTATTTATACTGAGGGGGGTGGGCGTGGCCTCAGGTAGGCGTGGCCTTGCTTCCTCGCCGTAAATGGCGGCGGGAAAGTGTTTTCTTGGGTTTGATCGTTGCAGCGAAGGGGTCGCTGTTTAAGCGTGACTCTAGCCCGCTCTGACTGCTTGCCGGGTGAGTGCGCTTTTTAAAAATTCAATTTTTAGCGTGGTGACACAGAAATAAACAACAGTGACAATTTTTAAAATATTCGGCGGTCTCCCGGCTTCCGCCTCAGGAGTTTTCAAGGTTCTGTTTGTTTAACGCTGTCAGTCGCGTATTTATACTGAGGGGGGTGGGCGTGGCCTCAGGTAGGCGTGGCCTTGCTTCCTCGCCGTAAATGGCGGCGGGAAAGTGTTTTCTTGGGTTTGATCGTTGCAGCGTAGGGGTCGCTGTTTAAGCGTGACTCTAGCCCGCTCTGACTGCTTGCCGGGTGAGTGCGCTTTTTAAAAATTCAATTTTTAGCGTGGTGACACAGAAATAAACAACAGTGACAATTTTTAAAATATTCGGCGGTCTCCCGGCTTCCGCCTCAGGAGTTTTCAAGGTTCTGTTTGTTTAACGCTGTCAGTCGCGTATTTATACTGAGGGGGGTGGGCGTGGCCTCAGGTAGGCGTGGCCTTGCTTCCTCGCCGTAAATGGCGGCGGGAAAGTGTTTTCTTGGGTTTGATCGTTGCAGCGAAGGGGTCGCTGTTTAAGCGTGACTCTAGCCCGCTCTGACTGCTTGCCGGGTGAGTGCGCTTTTTAAAAATTCAATTTTTAGCGTGGTGACACAGAAATAAACAACAGTGACAATTTTTAAAATATTCGGCGGTCTCCCGGCTTCCGCCTCAGGAGTTTTCAAGGTTCTGTTTGTTTAACGCTGTCAGTCGCGTATTTATACTGAGGGGGGTGGGCGTGGCCTCAGGTAGGCGTGGCCTTGCTTCCTCGCCGTAAATGGCGGCGGGAAAGTGTTTTCTTGGGTTTGATCGTTGCAGCGAAGGGGTCGCTGTTTAAGCGTGACTCTAGCCCGCTCTGACTGCTTGCCGGGTGAGTGCGCTTTTTAAAAATTCAATTTTTAGCGTGGTGACACAGAAATAAACAACAGTGACAATTTTTAAAATATTCGGCGGTCTCCCGGCTTCCGCCTCAGGAGTTTTCAAGGTTCTGTTTGTTTAACGCTGTCAGTCGCGTATTTATACTGAGGGGGGTGGGCGTGGCCTCAGGTAGGCGTGGCCTTGCTTCCTCGCCGTAAATGGCGGCGGGAAAGTGTTTTCTTGGGTTTGATCGTTGCAGCGAAGGGGTCGCTGTTTAAGCGTGACTCTAGCCCGCTCTGACTGCTTGCCGGGTGAGTGCGCTTTTTAAAAATTCAATTTTTAGCGTGGTGACACAGAAATAAACAACAGTGACAATTTTTAAAATATTCGGCGGTCTCCCGGCTTCCGCCTCAGGAGTTTTCAAGGTTTATTAACTAAATTGAACGTGCCAGTAACGTCCCAAAGGCCCTTTTTAATATAGTAAAATACTTCGTATCTCTTTATGTCTGTAGACAATTGCCTAAGGAAACACAAGATTTTTGTAATTCGTTAGCAATCTATTTTCAAGAAAAGATAATCGATATTTATGCTACCTTTTCATCGATCACCTCTCAAGACCTTGACGCCTCTTCTAGAACAGAGGGCTTAGAAAAAATGGCAGCTAGCACCTTAGATTGTTTCGAGTTAACCACGCTTGAGGAAGTTTCCAATGCTCTCTCCTTCTCAAAATCTGGCTCACCCTAAGATCTTTGTCCTCCAAAGACAATGGCCCTATTAGCCACTCGTTGCATGCTAGCAATTCTAAATATCAATAATTATTCAATACAATCAGGTACCATTCCAATAACATGGAAGGAAGCATTCGTACATCCAATATTGAAGAAACCAACTGCGGATCCCCGAGAACTCAGCAACTACCGCCCTATTTCTTTGGTACCCTTATTGGGCAAGCTGCTGGAAAGTATAATTAACAAGCAACTAAGTCTATGCCTGGAGTCCAACGAAATTCTGGATCAATCATAATCCGGGTTTCAACCGGGCTTTAGCACCGAGACTGCCATGCTCGCTGTAACTGACTCGCTCAGACAGAAAATAGACATTGGAGGATCGGTAGTACTGATCCTTCTAGATCTCTCGGCGGCTCTTGATACCATCTCACATTTAGTGCTCGCGGAGACTCTAGCTTCCTGTGGCATTCAAGGGACAGCCTTGAAGTGGTTGCAGAACTTTGTCAGACAGAACGCAAACTATCATGCTAGGGCCATATCTGTTAGAAAAAATTGTAGATTTTGAGATAATTTCATATGCTGATGATACTCAGCTTATATTTACTATTGGCCCAAAGATAGAAGCAGAGAAATTGCAGTTCTCCAGCTGAATGCATGTAATCTCTAGCTGGATGACACAGAACTGCCTCCAGTTGAATCCTGGAAAAACCGAGGTCATGCTAACGGGGAAAGCCTCAGCTAGCTGGTCTGATGAATGGTGGCCCTCACAATTGGGACTAGCTCCCGTTCCTAAACAATGTGTTAAAAATCTAGGCCTAAAATTAGATCAGTCATTAACCATGAAAGACCACATTGCAGCCACTACTAGCTCCTGCTACTATAGTATGCGATTTCACAAGACGCCGAGCGAGGAGAGTTACAGGTTGCCCGTACTGCAGGGACCTGAGGATCTAGGCAGAGGAATTGGCTCCACATTTTCGTCATTTCTCTAATATATGGATAGAATCGGAGCAATGTCAATGTACGAGATGAGTAATTGAACCTTGGGAGACAACCTGGAGAAATATTTTAAGCGGACTGTTTGATTTAATCAGCGGATTTACATGGTGAAAAATCGGATATTGAAAAAAGTTTTTAAAGTAGGAAAGGGACTCTTACCCTGGGAAAGACAACCTACTTCTTGCAACTGCGAGGGACAGTAATCTAGAGCTTACAGGATACATAAGCCCTGAGGAAGTCGTGGGTACACACCCAATGACGACGAAACACATTGGCATAAGGGAGTGGAAGACTTTGATCAAGTGAAAAGAAATAAAGACACAAGACAAGCACAATAATTTGGAGATCAATCTGTATATTCTTTTGTATTGTCATTTTATATGTTATTTGGCTTGTGCTTCAGAAAACTGTTAAAATTGCATTCAATCTTCTGATTGATTTATTAGGAGGGATTGGGTGTACACTCTCTTTTCTGAAGGCACAGCGATACATAGCAAATGTCAGGATACTGTGGGTTCATAACAAATTGTATGTAAATTTTACATGAGCACCCCGAATCTCTTTAGACACCCAATTTTCAGTTTCTACCATTCCAATAACATGAATCCAATATTGAAGAAACCGACTGCGGATCCCCAAGAACTCAGCAACTACCACCCTATTTCTTTACTACCCTTAGTGGGCAAGCGGCTGGAAAGTATAATTAACAAGCAACTAAGTCTATGCCTGGAGTCCAACGAAATTCTGGATCAATCACAATCCGGGTTTCAACCGGGCTTCAGTACCGAGACTGCCATGCTCGCTGTAACTTCCTCGCTCAGACAGAAAATAGACATTGGAGGATACTGATCCTTCTAGATCTCTCCGCAGCTTTTGATACCATCTCACATTTAGTGCTCGCGGAGAGACCAGCTTCTTGTGGCATTCAAGGGACAGCCTTGAAGTGGTTGCAGAACTTTGTCAGACAGAACGCAAACTTTCATGCTAGGGCCATATCTGTTAGAAAAAATTGTAGAACAGCTAGGTTTTGAGCTAATTTCATATGCTGATGATACTCGGCTTATATTTACTATTGACCCAAAGATATAAGCAGAGAAATTGCGGTTCTCCAGCAGAATGCTTGTAATCGCTAGCTGGATGACACAGAACTGCCTCCAGTTGAATCCTGGAAAAACCGAGGTCATGCTAACGGGGAAAGCCCCAGCTAGCTGGTCTGATGAATGGTGGCCCTCACAATTGGGACCAGCTCCTGTTCCTAAAACATGTGTTAAGAATCTAGACCTAAAAATAGATCAGTCAATAACCATGAAAGACCATACTACTGCCACTACTAGCTCCTGCTACTATAGTATGTGTTTACTGTGCAAAATTCTTCCCTACTTGCCCACTAATCACCGCAGAACCTTAGTTCAAACCATGGTCATCAGCCAATTAGACTATGGTAATGCTCTGTTGGCGGAAGTGGGAGAGACCCTGCTTACTAAATTACAAGTGATTCAGAACACGGCGGCCAGAATGTTACTGAACCGCCCTGCTGGCTCCCCTTCTGCTCCCTTGCTGAGAGAGCTGCATTGGTTACCTGTAAGGAAGAGATCCTTTTTCAAAATCTGTTGTCTCACTTACAATGCGCTGAATGGCAGAGGCCCTTACTATCTATAAAAGAAACTCACCTTTCATACACCGAACAGAAATCTCAGATCCAGTACTCTAGGCATTCTACAGGTTCCTCGTATACGTTTGAGTCAGACTGGTGGGAAAGCTTTTTTGTATTTGGCCCCAAGATACTGAAATAACTATTGCTATCCCTACGCAAAATTTCCATATACAGCACCTTTAGGAAAAAACTAAAAGCATTCCTGTTCTAACTCTGTTCTGACTTTCAGTCCTCAGGCCAAATTTTCTAGGCGAGCACTGAGATGCCCCCGGGTGAGTCATGCGCTATAGAAATTAACTTAACATAACAAAATACATAACATGCCTGAATGTAGCTAAACGAGAACCCCTAAATGTGCATTTCGGTACGGTGATGTGGACCACCACATTGAAATGTGTTACTCTAACCCCTGATGCATGGTACTTGGCAGGCCTGTTCCCCTCAACGCAGGCAACCTTGCACTATGGTACAAGGCTGCCTGCATTGGCACTAGGCAGCTAAATTCAGCACCAGCACAGGGAGAAATGCGAGGCTGCACCGTATTCTTGTAAATACGGTGTAGTCCTGCATTTCAGAAGTGGAGAGCGTGGCGTTAAGCCAAGGAGTGCTCCACCATTTCCTTGTAAATATGCCCCTTAATGACAACAGCCTGACCTATTTTATCATGAGACAGAAAATCCTCTCATTTCAGAAGATGCACCGCCTTGACGTAGCATTGCTCCAGGAAACACACCTTTCACCTAGTGAACATAATACATTCAGAAGGGATTGGATGAGTACGGTACTACATGCCAGCAGGATCCTGACTACCCTTACACACCCACCTACTCGTTTGGAACATGGGGAGAGTGGGTTGGACATCTGTTTTCACAAATCCCTGGGGGTTTGCACACTGCAAACATGGTGGGACCACCCTGGGCAGATATATTTTTGTCAAGGTTCAGATTCTATCTCTCTCTATGCCCGGGCGGCTGACCAAACTCCTGCTCTCCTTTGGACAGCCAGGGTATTCATGAGGGGGGGTGCTGGAATATGGCACCTTGACAAGTCCAGAAACCATACGACCAGGCAGCCCCGAGACCGTTTCATCCTCGCTGACATTATTGATGATCATGCTGTGATGGATCCATGGTGATTGACGCACCTGAGGGACGCGGACTATACTTTCACCTCCTGCGTCCATTGTAAACGTTTACGCCTTGATCCTCCCAAACAGTACCTCTGATCATGATCTTCTGCTACTCGACCATAAACTTTGATTGTTGAAAACCCCTCAGGCCCGTTGGTGTATGTATACAGTATGGTATAAAGCCCCTGAAAACAAACACAGACGGTTCCAATATCTGAGCCAGTACTTGGAGGAGAACGCTGGGTCCATCTCCTCTGCACAGGTGCTGTGAGAGGGCAGGAAGGCCGATGAACGATTTGGATGCCTATAAGTGCCACTGTGAGGCATAACAGCGTTGGTTGACTGACCTCACGTTTCACCTGGCTCAGACGTATAACGCATTGCTGACCCCTGCTTTTCTCAAGGAGCTGCTTGGAGCCAAGTATGATCTGAACTCCGATTACACAGTGGAGGACCAGAGGGATACGCTCTGTGGACGATATAGTAGGGGACGTTGAGTTGGCCCCCTTTGCTACTCTCATGCGTGATTATGGGCTGCCACAATCGCATCACTGACAGTATTGACAGCCTATGCATAGCCTGCGACACATGCTGGGTGCTCCCCCTTATAATCTTAAGACTGCCCCAATGTTGAGTTATACACTGATGTGGAAAGGATTCAAGGACACTAGGGGCCCGATTCTGATGCGGTTTGGAATGCTTCCGGACCAAATGGGTTTGGGAATGGTTTCCAACCAAATCGGATCGGGAGAGTCCAACCAACTAAGTATGATGCGTCGGGATGCTTCCAGATATGATTTGGTTGGACTCCCATTGATGGTAATGGGAGCCTATGTTCCTAACCTCATAATAATCGAGCCCGAGGTGGGAATGCTTTCCTAATCGCATCGTAATAGGGCCCTCATTGGTAAGACACGTTCCTGATCCGATTTGGACATAGCAAATGCTGTTAGGAGGCCTTCCTAACCACATCAGAATCAGGCCCTAAGGTGGGATTGTATGTTACAGCTGTGGGCAGCCTTTTTTATAGCACTGCTGCCTACAATCTATGCTGTTTGCTGGAGCAGAGGTTGGGCCTCTCACTCTCTGAGCAGGACTCCCATGACCTTTGTAAAGATCATGGCAGTATACCTCAGGAGGTCAGGTTGAAATCAGTTATTTCAAGTTCCTACACCACTGGCCCTGGACGTTCGGAGTGGATCTATAAAGCACATATGGCAGACGATTCCAAGTGCTGGAGGTGCTGATGGTGTAGCACACTCGCCTGTGACATTTTGCATTTCCTGTGGTCTGTACAGTACTTTGTGCTACTGGGCACCGTTTGGGATAACTTGGTGACCAACCAAGCGGTGGCACCACAATTCATGGCCCGTCAGACCTTGCTTCACAAAATGTCAATATTCCATGATTTAACTCCCCATGGTAAGAGTAAGCTGGCTATGGCCTTTGTAGTGGGAGTTGGTTTTTTGGGGGGCGACCATGGGTCCTGGCACCCTGTCTTTTCTCTCATGTTTCCATGTTCCTTCCCCTCCTGTTCCCCCTCGTTCTCCTTCCCTGATCTTCTGCGGGATCTTCTAGGACACATCACCTCTATCTGGAGATGTTATTTTATTTATCATTTTTCCTGTTATCAATGTCGTCTCACCAGTTCTAGTTTACACAGTATCTTGGACTCTGCTGAATCGATAAACTTCAATTCGTGTTATATGCTCATTGTGTATAAAAGGCAATAAAAAAATTAGATATTTAAAAAAGACACAGGGAGTGGTGTCACTTAACATTTGACTTTGACAGGAAAGGAAAAGACATTACTGAATTTATAGACATGATCAGAACAAATGTCAAGTGATAAAATTAACAATCTAATGTCTCTAAAATTGACATTCAATTTAACATTCCACTGAACTGTGTGCAATACTCATGGTGAAATATAAGAAAAGTTTTGCCACTAAAATGTGGGACAGAGGATCTGCTCTGTGCCGAATAGTCACGTGTGAAGTTCTAGTTAATCCCCATAATTTGGAAGAATGAGCCAGGTTTGAGTGACACTTCCGACCGACCTCCAAATGTGTGAGTGTCACTCGTGATGAGTGAGGTTTGAGGGATCTGATGTATGCACGTCCGAACTAATGTTGCTGTCGAGGCATTCAAGACTGCTTGCATGACAATGCTACAAAGAGTTGACGCACTCACTAATCAACGGTGTACTGATGACGAGTGTACTATGATATAGGGGCCTATGTGAAGGAGTAGAATATTTTCGAGTAATTAAATGCCCCTCCCCTTTCCTCAGACCAGAAATACCCACTCATTTTTATGATACAATGCAAACTGTGTGAGAAATTACTGGTTCATATTTGATATCTCTATTTTAGGAATTAGTTGTTTCAAGGATAAATTGCTTTATTGTTTGTCAGTGAATCTTTGTTGATAGAGGATGGTGCTTACTGTAAACAAAACAACAAAGCCTGGAAGAGCCCACTATCTTAATATTTTAGGAGACAGTTGTGCTCTTAAACCAGAAACTCAAAACCTAATTAGAACCTACAATTCAGTCTTGTTCGAGGATATAAAACTGTACCAAATATAAGGAATAAGCCACAGACATAGGAACATTAGAAATAAGCTGTTCCTTCAGTTGTCGCTTTGACACATGACCTATGCCACATTGTCACTGATCTGGTGTCTTAAACTTCATGGTATTTACCTCTGTTTACTTTGCTTTCTAGGACGTTGTGGGTTTGAACAACTACAAATAATATATTTAAAAGAATAAATAAGCTGTCCAGTTTAATTGCAAAACTGACTGAAATACTCATATATTCATTGAAATACAGATATATTCATTGAAATTCAGATATGTTCTTTGAAATACAGATATGTTCATTGAAATACAGATATATTCTTTGAAATACAGACTGCCACTTCCAGTTGTCACCTTTCTGTAACCACTCTCAAGTCCTTTACATCAGTGGTTGGAAGATGCTCATCTGAAGAGAAGCTATGCATACTTTTTTACAGCAGCAACCAAGTGTGAGGCCCTGTACTTGAACTGTCTGACCCTTAAAAACATTCACGTCTGTGACATCTGAAATCCCAGTTCTTTACAGGTATAAATGCTTGTTTGTGTGAAATGTATTCACTCCTGGAGCCTGGAGGCGGCGGTTCTGTCTGCCGCCATCAGAGGGCGCTCCTCGCCTGCTGAAGAAATCCAATGAGCTGTGCATTGTATGAAATGAAGGGTTTCCTCTTCCGTGTCAGCGGTGGCATAGCCAGCACCAGCAGCGGTGGTGACATCACTTCCGGTTTCTCCCGGTGTTCTCAGCCTGCAGCAGAGGAGGAAGGAGCCCTGTCTGGTGGGCAGTTACCTCCATCTTCAGACCCTCACAGACCCCAGATCTGACCCCCCTCAGACCCCAGATCTGCCCCTCAGGAGGAGGAGAGAGCCTGGACAGGTTTCTGCTCAGGTAGGAGAGCTGCCAACTCACTTGGCTGCAATTTATTGATCCCCCCCCCTTGCCTGGCATTCATGGTGAGACCTGTCCAGGGGATGCAGGGGAGGTGAGGCCTGTCCAGGTGGTGCAGAGGAGATGAGGCCTGTCCAGGTGGTGCAGAGGAGGTGAGGCCTGTCCAGGGGTGCAGAGGAGGTGAGGCTTGTCCAGGGGTGCAGAGGAGGAGAGGCCTGTCCAGGTGGAAGAGAAGGAGAGGCCTGTCCAGGGGCAGAGGAGGAGAGGCCTGTCCAGGAGCAGAGGAGGTGAGGCCTGTCCAGGAGCAGAGGAGGTGAGGCTTGCCCTGGCGCAGAGGAGGTGATGCCTGTCCAGGGGCAGAGGAGGTGAGGCCTGTCCAGGAGCAGAGGAGGTGAGGCTTGCCCAGGGGCAGAGGAGGTGAGGCATGTCCAGGGGCAGAGGAGGTGAGGCCTGTCCAGCGGCAGAGGAGGAGAGGCATATCCAAGGGGTGTAGAGGAGGAGTGGCCTGTTCAGGGGTGCAGGGAAGGTGAGGCCTGTCCAGGGGCTGAGGGGGAGAGGCCTGTCCAGGGGTGCAGAGGAGGTGAGGCCTCTCCAGGGGCAGAGGAGGAGAGGCCTGTTCAGCGGTGCAGAGGAGGAGAGGCTTGTCCAGGGGCAGAGGAGGAGAGGCCTGTCCAGGAGGCAGCGGAGGTGAGGCCTGTCCAGGGGAAGAGGAGGAGAGGCCTATCCAGGAGGTAGAGGGGGTGAGGAATGTCCAGGGGGCACAGGAGATGAGGCCTGTCCAGGAGTGCAGAGGAGGAGAGGCCTGTCCAGGGGGGCAGAGGAGGTGAGGCATGTCCAGGGAACAGAGGAGGTGAGGCCTGTCCAGGGGGGCAGAGGAGGTGAGGCCTCTCCAAGGGCAGAGGAGAGGAGGCCTGTCCAGGGGGGCAGAGGAGGTGAGGCCTGTCCATGGGGCAGAAGAGAGGAGGCCTGTCCAGGGGCAGAGGAGGTGCGGCTTGTCCAGGGGGTGCAGAGGAGGTGAGGCCTGTCCAGGGGGAAGAGGAGGTGAAGCATGCCCAGGGGTGCAGAGGAGGTGAGTGTGAGAAGTTGGCCTGGCATATGCTCTCCACTAGTTATAGTGGGCATCTTGCACCAGTCCAAACAACCCTTATTGATGATAGATTAAAGAAAACCTTTATTGAAAGCTATCCTAGTGGTAGCTATTGAAAGCAGCCTTCAGGCTAAGTCTTGAAGGAATATAAAGCAGCTTGTTTTACCAGTCTATAATCTCTTTGGTGGAGGAGGTGAGACCTGTCCAGGGGTGCAGAGGAGGTGAGGCCTGTCCAGGGGGCAGAGGAGGAGAGGCCTGTCCAGGGGTGCAGAGGAGGTAAGGCCTGTCCATGGGTGCAGAGGAGGTGATGCTTTTCTGGTGGGGGGTTGCAGAAGAGGCCTGTTCTGTGGTGTGGTGCTGTGCTGTGCAGAGGAGGTGAGGCCTGTCAGGGAAGGGGGTGCTGCAGGCGAGGCCTGTCCAAGGTAGTGCAGAGGAGGAGAGGGCTGTCCAGGGGGGTGCACAGGAAGTGAGGCCTGTCTAGTGGGGTGCAGAGGAGGTTAGGAATGTCCAAGGGGTGCAAAGGAGGTGAGGTCTGTCCAGGGGTGCAGAGGAGGTGGGGCCTGTCCATGGAGCTGCATTGTAGGTGAGGCCTGTCCAGGGGGTGTGCAGTGGAGGGGAGGCCTGTCCAGGGGGGTGCAGTGGAGGGGAGGTCTGTCCAGGGGTGCAGAGGAGGTGAGGCCTGTTCAGGGGTGCAGAGGAGGTGAGGCCTGTCCAGGGGTGCAGAGGAGGTGAGACCGGTCCAGGGGTGCAGAGGAGGTAAGGCCTGTTCTGTCCAGGGGGGTGCAGCCTAGGTGAGACCTGTCCGGGTGGTACAGAGAAGGTGAGACCTGTGGAGAGGGGGTGATGGGCAAAGGAGGTGAGACCTGTGGAGAGGGGGGAGGGGCAGAGGAGGTGAGACCTGTCCTGCCGGGGGGAGGTTAGAAGAGGTGAAGCCTGTCCAGGGGGAGGCACAAAGAAGGTGAGGCCTGTCCAGCAGGTGCAGAGGAGGGAGGACTGTCCATGGGATGTAGAGGGGGTGAGGCCTGTTTGGAGGTAGGTGCAGAGGAGGCTAGACCTGTCGGGGTGAGGAAATATAAATTTTATGGTCAAGTTATGTTCCCTAACATGGACCCCACCGTTTCCATGTACCAGCTTAAAGTGCATGTAACTTCCCTCCTGTGCCAGCTATGAAGACGCAAATACATTTGCGTCCAACGTTAATATGTCCTCTTTCAGACTCACCCTAAATGGGTTGAATATTCCGTTTCTAAGTATGCTATGCCAACGTCTTTTTGTAGTGTACTTTACACGTTTTTCAGCTCTGGCGAAGTAGGCCCTGAATTCTGCCATCGAGCCTTTTTCCTGCTTTCTGACTCCGAAAATCTCAGCCCAGGCTGTCTCTGTACCCGTGACCTCTGCCTTACTCCCTGTGCGGCTCACGGTGCTTAGCTCAGCCTGCTGCCTGCCAAGACTGATTACAACCTTCGAATTATCTGTTCCGCTCTCCGAAAATGCATTCCTGCCTACTAGTTTAAGTAAACATCCCCCCAGCTGCAGAGCAAAGGCCCGGCCTCACTGTCTCCTTGCAAGTAATTCATAGCCTCTGTTACCATGGAAGGCCCCTGGCCCCACGCTCCACATGCAGACACGTAGGCGCTTATACACGCACTCACAGTCAGTATAGAATAGCTTCTGCCCCAGAGACCTTTTCCGTCCAGATAATATGGTTCCCAAACATCAGATATCAGATATGATAGAGGTACGAGTTGATCTGACATCCCAGACTTCTGTCTCTTTCCGCCAGTGTAAATGTCAAGTCCCCTGCACCCTCCAGTTTCACGTCAATCACACGTCATGCAGCTGCGCGCGCATCCAAGCCTCAGATTTCTGCTGACATTGCAACATTTCTGCTTTGTGCCACCCACTTGTGACACCTACCTGTGACGTTTCTAGCACACACCTCTATGTTCACGCCTAGTTCACGCCTTCTAATTACGTATTGCTAACACGTGGATGCTATTATCTCGTTTCTCTCAGCTGTTACGCCTACTGTATTGGTTTCTATAATGTAACTTAAGTATATAAGCTATGTACTGTCAATAAATTATTGCTCTATCCCTTCCTGAACCCCTGTGGTTGCAGGAACATGATATCCAGTTCTAGAACCATTCCTTTTTAAGGAATAAAACCCCAAAGAACTCTAACACCACGGACTCTGCCTCTTTCTTTCCGATTGAGTTATTATTGATTAAGTACTTACCTGCATAGAAATTAGGACGGTAAATTAAATATTTACCACATTATTCTGGCGCCCGAATAGGGACCCCTCCCCCACCCCACGCGCCGGTTGGTGCGTTGCAAGCTCTGTCTCCTGCCATCAGTTAGACGGAAACTACGCGTACTGGCAGGATTTCCTGTATCTCCCTCTGGCCCACGGAGGTGACGAAGACTGCGATCAGCACCCAGACGAGGCGGTGAGGAGTGCGGAGGATCCCGACCAGAGCCTAGCCGAAAGAAGCAAGGTCCGAGGTGTCAAGAGGCCCACCAGTTTCCGAAGTATCCACGTGTCGAGTCGAGTCGAGTCCAGCCCGGTCCAGTCGAGTTTTTCCGAGGCCTTCTGTTTCCGTGCTTCCCGGTGAGTACCATTGCTGGGACGTATCAAGACGGGTTTGGGTACACAAATTCGGTCTGCACTGTTTTAGACAGTGTATCTGTACTGTTTAGCAGTACATCAGTTATTCAAATTCTTGCATTGTCTCCAACAGTGTATCTGTGCTGTTTAGCAGTACATCCGGTATAGGGGGTAGTCATATATGTCTCAAATGTCTTTCATGTGATTAATGTCGTGGTATGAGTGTGACTGTTTTTAATGTGCATTATTGTGTTCTTGTGTAACTAGCTGTATTCGGTATTAAGTAGCAAGGATTGAGCATTCAGTACTAAGTAAACAAGATGCCGTTTTTCAATAAGTTAAAGCAGATTGGAACTAGGAAAGGGATACTAGAGGAAGAAATTCCTATCCCCCCTAGGGAAACTCCTGGAAATTTTATGTACCACAAGCATGGCTTAGATGCCATATTGTATCTAGATTTATGGGCCGAGTATACTAAACATCTAGACGAAAGACATAGATGGTCTGTCACCGGAACATGGGATGCTGAGTGCATCATGAAAGTAGAAGAAGCACTGTGGAAAAAGAAAGCCAGACAATCTCAGAAAGACGCCATAGAATTTTGGCGTAAGGAATCACATAAGCGTGCTGAAAAAGCACTCCGTAGAGAAGACAGACTTAAAGAATCAGATAAAGCCCGAGAAAACGAATTAGTTACTGAAGGAATCCGAGTAAAATCAGAGCAAATAGACCGCGCACGAAACAATCTCGTAAATGGCATGTATATCGTGGCCGAGGGTTCGCCTGAGGCCACTTCAGAAATACCGAAAGACCTGCCGCCACCATTGGTTCCAACTAAAGTAAATCACAGGACTACTAAAGACATATTTCTGAATTCCTATCTAGAGGATGTAGCACCCGCTTACACTAATCTGCCTGTCCGCGTCCCGCCTACTGACGGTGACGGGGGTGGCAACCCGCCTCCAGACCCTATCCCGCATTACCGCAACCAGGTTTCCCAGTTCGACAGCCCATCGTTCCTCCACCTCCACCACTTCCCGCACCTAAAATTGATATACTAAAACCACTTCTACCTGATCCTACTAAAAGACGAGTTCAAGTACAGATACAGACTCCACAGAGAGATAATGTCCAAGCTTCCGCCTCAGGAGGAGCGACCGGGGGTTACCGAACCCCGCCACCAACACACAGATTACACCTTAGGGATATGCAGAACCCTTTTACACTCCAATCACCCCGCCTCGACATACTCAAAGAACCGCTTTCAATTTGCAGATATGATCCAGTACCCGGCAAAGACGATAGAATGATGATAGCATCACTACGCTTACGACATGCTACAGATTACCTACTGTTTTTCTCAGGAATGAAAGAGCACCTAGATAGAATATATCATTTTGTCCAGACTGGGGAAGACCCTGACAGTATTAAGGAGGCCATGGCGCATCAGAAAGTTGACACTCAAGCATATATACTACGTTTTTTTATAAATTGCCTAATAAGAGAACGAGACAGGCCTGGGACAGAACAGGAGGAATTAGATGGACTCAACAAGTGGGGTCAAAATATATCCGAAGGAAAACATGATAAAGGGGGTTGCATAGCCAGTATGTACAGGAGAATAAGAAAAGCAGTGATAGAAATACACGAAAAAGAGAAAGAAAAAGCTTCCTCCGAGGAGGAGGAAGAACCTGAAGAACAAGAAAAGACTACAGACACGATAGCGTACGTAGGTAAGGGGACTTACCTTAGGAAAGGCATTCGTCCGGAAAGCAATAGAGTTTTTCTCTCTGGCATAATAAAACCGAATTCCCCGGAACATCAGTTCCAAGAAACTGATAAAAGGCTTCGAGAACGAATGGGGTACCATGTACTCAATTCTATGGATGAACAAGAACTAGCCCGATCAGCAGTACTATGGGCTGACAATCCGAACATATACAATGATGACACAGTAGCGCAGACATTCCTGAACCTTTCCCCAGACGAGCAGAAATTAGCAGGTGTATACATGATTCAGCACCTCCTCACGTTATACAGAAACCAACACTCTGATCCAGGTCCCTTACATGATACATTAGAAGCACTACTCATGGATAGATGGAAAGGCCTAAGTACCAAGTTAATACAAATAATTCTAGAACAACGGCACAGATACCACACTTTCCTAAGCTCCGAATATGTTCCCGCTCCGCCCCCAGAAAGAAAAATGTACCATATGGAGTGTCTGCATGGCATTGAAAGTCAGAATCCCTTACGAGAAGTACATCCAGTTATGGGTACCGATAATAACTTGAAACGTGTGTATGTACACACGCCTCTGACCAAGTTAGAACTGTTAGAAATGAAGAAACTAGTACCCTGTCACGACAAAGACCCTGCAGGTTTTCACAGAGAACTTAAAGACATGTTACTGATGGGGGATTACACATATGAAGATATCATGAAAATGTTAAAGGTACTGCTGCCCACCGGCATCTACGAAAAACTCAAGGAAAAAGAATGGGAGGTGGGAGACAAAAAGATTGTATGGGCAGAAATAGAAGACGAGGAGGAAAAACGTACCCCAGGGCTAGGCCTTGGGGAGAAAACTAAAGCATTACCAGGTTTAATAGTACAGGTTCTGCCAAGATTACTGACAACTAGAAAGGAAGATTGGGACGCAATTTCGGCCTGTAAACAGAAGCAAGATGAAGATACTAGTGACTTCTATTCAAGATTCGAGAAATGTTTCATCATTAATAGTGGTCTTAAACCAAGTAGCGAGTCGTACCCGCATCTTTTTGTATCGAAGTTAGTGGAGAATTCCCTGTTAGCAGTTAAAAACCGTGTATACAAGGTTGAGAGTACATGGCAAGCAAATACGCCATCACAGATGTTACAGATGTTACAATACCATCAGAACAGAATTAGAGAAGAACAGGATCATGAACAGAAACGTATGAAAGACACGAAAATGAAAATGTTAGTGGCCCAGTCAGTTCCAGCCGACGGCCAGAGAAAGGGTACGACCCAGACCCAGAATTCAGCAGCTCCCGTTAAAGGGACATGCAACTATTGCAAGCAGCCAGGTCACTACGTACATGAATGCCCAGTTCTGAAACATAACATAGCAACAGGTAAAACTAAGGAAAGACCGCGTCCACCTAGACAAGACCAGGTCCAGCAACAAACTTCGCAGAATACACAGCATCCGCATGTTTCATCACAGACAGCACAGACGGTAGCGGTACCACAGCCACAGCCCATTGCTGCGACTCAGCAAGTGTCACAACAGATGTACCAGTATGCCCAATCTGCTTACCCCGATTATCCACGATACACATGAAATAGCCTAGAGAGGGAGGTTGGCTTGCCTCTTATTGAAATTCCTGTAGATCAAGAGGGTCCTTATATACACAGTCAAGTATTGGGAAAAGACAGAAAGTTTTTAATTGACACAGGGGCAAGTCGCACTACAATCAGCCATGATGAAGTCCCAGGGGCACCCCTCTCAGGCTCACAGAATGTTTCCCTTGGTTTTTCAGGACAGCCTATTGTAAATGAGGTATCAGAACCAGTTCCTCTGGCTGTGGGTCCATTATCACGTATTACAGACTTGCTACTGACGAAATCATGTCCAGAAAATCTGTTAGGAATAAAAACATTGAAGGCTCTAGGAGCTGTGATATGTTGTTCCCCGGAGGGAGTTAGATTGTTCTTGCGAGATTTCAAGGGTCACTATGTATTACGAGAGTTTGATGTCAGATTAAAAAATGTACCAGATCACTTGTGGGCACAAGGCCCAACTGATGTAGGTTGTATGCATATCACACCATACCGTGTTACACTCAAGCCAGGAGTTGTTTTACCCCGAATCAGACAATACAAGTTACCACCCGATGCTGTAGTGGCTTTACTGGAAATCATTGAAGAGCTCATTGCCCAAGGAGTGGTCGTAGAGACCGACTCCAATATCTGTAATTCCCCTATCATTCCGATTCTTAAACGTACTGATCCCAATGCACCGCCAGTATATCGGCTGGTGATTGATTTACGAGAACTGAATAAATGCATCGTACCACAGTATCCTGTGGTCCCCGATATCTCTTCCCTATTGACTGCTATTGATTCAGAAGCAGCGTTCTTTACTGTAATTGAACTCAAGAACGCCTTCTTCAGTGTACCTATTGATCCAGAGAGCCAATATCTCTTCGGATTCAGTTTAAATGGACGAAGTTTCAAATTTTCACGCGCACCTCAAGGATTCACAGAAAGCCCCAGCATCTATAGTCAAGCACTGAAAAGACAACTAGATTGTATTCAAATGCCAGTTAACACCGCTTTACTGCAATACGTCGATGATCTGCTGATCACCGCACGAAGTGAACCCGAATGTGAACGAGCATCACTGACAGTTTTACATTTCCTGGCCGACAAGGGACACAAGGTGTCTCCTTCGAAGCTACAATTCTGTGTTCAGCAAGTTGTGTACTTGGGTCACTTGCTGTCCAAAGTGGGGAGACAGCTCACTCCTGATCGCATTCAGCTAATTGTAAATATGTCACAACCCCAGACACAAAAGGAAGTGCGGGCCTTTATAGGCCTCACCTCGTACTGCAGACAATGGATTCCTCAATATGCATTTCTAGCTAAACCACTCATTCAGTTGACAACACAGGAGGCAGCGACTTCGACTGTCCTCCCTTGGACTCAGGAACACACACAAGCCTTTGAGGAATTAAAGAAAGCTTTATGCCAAGCACCAGTTTTAGCTACACCATGTTACAGCAAACCTTTTACACTCTTTGTCACAGAACGTGATGGTACAGCGTTGTCTGTCCTCACTCAAGATCAAGCAGGTTCACATAAGCCTTGCGCTTATTTTTCAAGTACATTGGATTCAGTAGCCCAGGCACTCCCCGCGTGCTTAAAGTCAGTAGCAGCAACAGCCCTAGCAATCAGACAGAGCGACTCAATTGTTTTAGGACATCAATTAACAGTACAAGTTCCACATTCTGTAGAGGTTCTTTTAAACAGAACTCAGACTCAACACTTAACCATAGCACGACTGACAGGTTATGAATTGACGCTATTCCAGCCACACATAGAAATCAGACGCTGTAGCATCCTAAACCCCGCAACATTGTTACCTTCAACTATGACAGATCTAGCCCCGCATGATTGTATAGAGATCATTAATGCAGTAACAAAGCCCCGACGAGACTTAACCGATGTTCCATTGACAAATCCAGACCTGACACTTTATGTGGATGGTTCATGTATGAGAACCAGTACAGGAGAATTAGTGGCCGCGTATGCAGTGACCACTGAAACTGAAGTCAAAGAAGCATATCGTATTGACACACTGTCTGCTCAAGCGGCGGAGCTCATCGCTCTGACCCGAGCCTGTATACTAGCCAAGAACAGAAATGTTAACATATACACTGATTCCCGTTATGCGTTCGGAGTTGTACACGACTTCGGAATGTTGTGGCAAGAACGAGGTTTCTTGACCTCTCATGGTACCAAGATCCAACACGGTCCCCTCATTCGAGCACTGTTAGAAGCAATACATTTGCCTTCAGGCATATCCGTCATGAAGTGTAAAGCACATACTAAAGTTACAGATTCTGTTTCCCAGGGTAACGGCCTGGCAGACCAGACAGCAAAACATACAGCATTAACTCACACCCAGACTACTGATGTGACAAAGACAATAGTACCGACACAGTGTATGTCAGTTAGGGATCCCTCTCTAGATGTAATCGATATCCAGACACATGCCACTCCAGACGAAGTAAAGAAATGGACTGAACTAGGAGGGATTCAGACAGATCAAGGATGGGTCACGAAGGGAAAATCTACATGGTTTCTCCCTGACTCTATGGTTCAAGCCATAATCAATACAGTACATAGTCCAGCACATCTAGGAGAGAAAGCGATGTTAGACAGTTTACAGAATCTCTGGTATAACAAACACTTACGAGCAGCAGCAAAACAGAAAGTGCGTACTTGCATGATCTGTTGTCAGTTCAATCCAGGAAAAAGTGTCCCCGTAGAGCAAGGTGGATTTCATCCTCCCGATCACCCTTTTGAAGTACTCCAGATGGATTATATCCAGATGGACCGTTGTCGAGGATTCAAATATGTCCTCGTAATTGTTTGTGCACTTTCCCGTTGGACCGAAGCATATCCAGTCCCAGATTACACTGCTCCGATCACTGCCAGGCAGTTGGTTCGAGAATTCTTCCCACGGTACGGCTTGCCTCGTGTCGTGTACTCAGATAACGGACAGCCATTCTCTTCCGAACTTATGAGACAGGTTTCCCTGCTGCTAGGATATCAGTGGAAATTCCATTGTGTCCGACATCCCGAAGCCGCTGGCCTTGTAGAAAGGCATAACCAGACACTAAAGACCCGCCTTGGTAAAGTTTGTAAAGAGAAAGGGGTCGACTGGATAGTCGCCCTGCCAGTTGCATTGTTCTATATGAGGATGGTCGCCCACTCGAGATCAGGACTATCACCGTATGAAGTGGTCTTTGGCAGACCACCTAATATGTGGGGGACACCCATACCTAGGAAAATTACCGATGTTGATTGTAATATGCTGACAGATTACCTTGCCTCCTTGATGTCTGCACTCCAATCATGTCGTTCACAGGTTGCCGCAGCCTTCCCTGACAACACTGATGTAAAGCCGCATGATGTCCGTCCCGGTGACACAGTCCTAATTAGGAACTTTGACAGGAAAAGTCCGCTGGAGCCCCGCTGGAAAGAGCCGAAGACCGTCCTTCTTACTACGAGGACCGCGATCAAGGTGGAAGGTAGAAAGGGGTGGATCCATACGAGCCATATAAAAAAGTGCATCGAACTGAAACCAGACCCAGGCTCGTCCACCCCCTCCAAAGACTGCATCGAACCTAGTGACTTTAAAGTTCCGAAACAAGAGAAAACTCCCCAAGAGGAGTACAGGTTGAAACTTCGATCTAGCAAGTCAGACAGTTTAATTGTTTAAGTCCTCCCCTAGGTGAATCGGTTAAATAGTTTCTGACATGTATCCCCTAGATCGAGATAGAGAGAGAGAGAGACAACTCAAGAAACGTACATATTGTAAATCACTCCGTAGTCACTGTATAGTGACCTTATTGATTATGTTTTTTCTAAGCCTTCTGATTATTGTTGCTAGTATATTGCTTCCCATATACTACCCTATTTTCAAGCGTGAACAATCTGCTTACAATGTCACTGCTGAACATTCTTTTAGTGAATTACCTCCCCACGAACTTTCTTACAG
The DNA here is from genome assembly GCF_964261635.1 of Lissotriton helveticus. Lineage (NCBI taxonomy): Eukaryota > Metazoa > Chordata > Amphibia > Caudata > Salamandridae > Lissotriton > Lissotriton helveticus. Next base: position 440,651,084 of record NC_136058.1, read on the forward strand.
ACTCGCGCTGCGCAACAACACATTCATTAGTATGTTACATCACTCCCATCAGACCAAGAACGCTACCAACTGCTGGATATGTGGCCGACTCCCTCCCTACCAGAAATACAAGGGAGTTCTGCCCCTCTTTCCGTACCCATTCACTCACAATGGCTCCTGTGGTGCCTGGTTTAGAATAATTAATTCCTTAGATCCTGATATTGCTGTTTTCAAGGGAAGCTGGGTTTGGGGAAACTTGAACTTAGTTCTGCTTAACGCCTGTTACCCTGACAAGAAGGGACTTCCCACTAGAATAGGAACTGATCTAGAAAATGAAGTATATGGATTAGGTAATTATACAATTAACCTTATGATTCTTACTGTCGAATCCGAAGCTGCACCAGTTCTCACCGCTATGTCAGTATTACCGGTCACTGGTGAGTTATGTGTCAGTAAAAAAGGTTCAGTACACTTAGGTCATAGTAAATGTACTACTGTGGTCGAATTCAGTGATCAGGGCAAATCTTCCTTTAGAGCTACTCGTCATTCCTACTTTGTTTGTGGCCATACCGCATACATACGTTTGCCTCCAGATTGGGATGGTACCTGTTACATTGCATTCCTTCTGCCACCTGTTTTTCTAGCCCCTCCTGATTATCACAGAAATACAAATCTAGTAAAGAATAGGCTCCGAAGAGATCTCCCGATTGTCGACTACACTGAAACGGCATGGGAGCAGTACACAGATTTCAATAAAGGATTCTTTTTCTTCACAGGCCCTGTCCAAAATAGTAAACTAATACGCAGATTAACTAGAACACTTGAAGCAGTAGTGAATGAAACTGCCTCCGCCCTAGGTAACTTAACAGAGGAGCAGTCCGCCATGCGGGTTGTTGTTCTTCAGAATCGTCTTGTTATTGACGTCATCTTGGCAGATAGAGGCGGAGCTTGTAAGGTCATCGGGTCAAGTTGCTGTGTTTTCATCCCAGAAAACGCGCCAACGGTATATCAAGCTATTACACGTCTTCATAAAATTGCAAATCAGATACATCAGAATCCAGGCACCTGGACTTGGTCCGGTTGGTTCTGGACGACGTTAACCGCTTGGGGATGGAAGATCCTATCCTTCCTAGGCATTGCCCTTGTCATAGTATTCAGTTGCTGCCTGTGCCTACAGTGTGGGCCAGCGATTTGTGGACTGTGCGCCACGTCGTGCATTAAACATTCCAGTTTTCTCTCAAACCGCCAAAGGAAGAAAGAAGAGCAAATGATGTTACAAGAACAGACTGATCGATTCATGAGGATCGATATATCATGAAGGGTCCGTAGGGAACAAGGAGGGAATGAGGAAATATAAATTTTATGGTCAAGTTATGTTCCCTAACGTGGACCCCACCGTTTCCATGTACCAGCTTAAAGTGCATGTAACTTCCCTCCTGTGCCAGCTATGAAGACGCAAATACATTTGCGTCCAACGTTAATATGTCCTCTTTCAGACTCACCCTAAATGGGTTGAATATTCCGTTTCTAAGTATGCTATGCCAACGTCTTTTTGTAGTGTACTTTACACGTTTTTCAGCTCTGGCGAAGTAGGCCCTGAATTCTGCCATCGAGCCTTTTTCCTGCTTTCTGACTCCGAAAATCTCAGCCCAGGCTGTCTCTGTACCCGTGACCTCTGCCTTACTCCCTGTGCGGCTCACGGTGCTTAGCTCAGCCTGCTGCCTGCCAAGACTGATTACAACCTTCGAATTATCTGTTCCGCTCTCCGAAAATGCATTCCTGCCTACTAGTTTAAGTAAACATCCCCCCAGCTGCAGAGCAAAGGCCCGGCCTCACTGTCTCCTTGCAAGTAATTCATAGCCTCTGTTACCATGGAAGGCCCCTGGCCCCACGCTCCACATGCAGACACGTAGGCGCTTATACACGCACTCACAGTCAGTATAGAATAGCTTCTGCCCCAGAGACCTTTTCCGTCCAGATAATATGGTTCCCAAACATCAGATATCAGATATGATAGAGGTACGAGTTGATCTGACATCCCAGACTTCTGTCTCTTTCCGCCAGTGTAAATGTCAAGTCCCCTGCACCCTCCAGTTTCACGTCAATCACACGTCATGCAGCTGCGCGCGCATCCAAGCCTCAGATTTCTGCTGACATTGCAACATTTCTGCTTTGTGCCACCCACTTGTGACACCTACCTGTGACGTTTCTAGCACACACCTCTATGTTCACGCCTAGTTCACGCCTTCTAATTACGTATTGCTAACACGTGGATGCTATTATCTCGTTTCTCTCAGCTGTTACGCCTACTGTATTGGTTTCTATAATGTAACTTAAGTATATAAGCTATGTACTGTCAATAAATTATTGCTCTATCCCTTCCTGAACCCCTGTGGTTGCAGGAACATGATATCCAGTTCTAGAACCATTCCTTTTTAAGGAATAAAACCCCAAAGAACTCTAACACCACGGACTCTGCCTCTTTCTTTCCGATTGAGTTATTATTGATTAAGTACTTACCTGCATAGAAATTAGGACGGTAAATTAAATATTTACCACAGGGGGATGCAGAGGAAGCAAGGCCTGTCCAGGGGGCTCAGAGGAGGTGAGTGAGGCCTGTCCAGGGGGGTCTAGAGGAGGTGAGGCCTGTCTAGGGGTGCAGAGGGGAAGAGGCCTGTTCAAGAGGGTGTAGAGGAGGTGAGGCCTGTCCTGTGTTTGGGTGGTTCAAAGGAGGTGGGGCCTCTCCAGGAGGGATGCAGTGGAGATAAGGCCTGTTCGTCCAGGCGGGGTGGTCGAGAGCTGAGTTTAAGTTTGTTAATTGTTCTCCCAAGAGATTTGTGGAATGAGTGTAAGTTGCTTGTAAACTGGCCAATTGAAGAGCCACAGAGTGAAGCGCCTCAAAATATTTTATTATATAGTACAAGAGATTAATGCAGAGTTACAGTAAAAGAGGGCACATCTTTTAGCGTTGCATCCAGAGGTTAGTTCACATATCCAGCAAAATGTGAGGGGCTGCAGACTAACATTCCGGAAGAGATGTTGTTTTACGCAAAGTTCTGTAGTGAGAATTTTGTTACTAAGCAGAAAAATATCAAAGAAAAAATAATGAGCGCTCAGACAAAAATGTTCCAAAGGGGTGACGTAAGTGCTTCTCACGGATTGTATTCTCGTTTTGATTCCGGGTTTGTTGCTGGTGTGAATTTGGATATGCACGGCGTTGGTGTGCAGAGTAATGATGTGCAGTATGAGCAAGGAGGAAATGTTGTTCCTCTGGGTCAGGGCCGGACTGGGAACCCAAACCAGGCCTGACAATTTTGACAGACCAGCCCCCTGCCTCTTTTGTTGCTGGGGGTGATATAGCAGCACCAGAGCAACACCAGCCCCCAGTAACAAATACGTTTTCCAGCACTGAAGAATCAGCCCCCACTCTTCCAGCCCCCCGGGGAAACACTCGAAGCCCGTTACGGCCAGTCCGGCCCAGCTCAGGGTATAGGTTTTACTAACAGTGGCAATTTAAATACCTCAAACACTAATATTGTGCAGAATAAGACACCGTCCTTGCGATGTTTGCAGGAACCTGGGAAACTGGAACATGAATCAGATGGCCAGAATGGGATGTCACAGTCAATGGTCCCAGCCCAACTGGCCTTTGTTACGAGCTTGCAGAATCAAAGGCAGATATATTGGAACATGCCTTCAGTCTTGATGGTCCCACAGCCCAGTGCAGAATAGAACGCCAAATTCTCGACAATTTCAGTATTTCAACAAAATCCTTCAGTGATTAATAAGGATTTTCCACAACTTCTTCCTACACTAGGAGTTTCTACTGGAATGAATCAGACTCAATGACGGTGCCTGAGACGGGAGAAGGATTGCATGCTTGGTGCAGTCCTAGAGGTCACCCAGAGTGGCTCTTTTGTAGAAGAAGTAAATGGGAATCCGGCATCTCTTTTAATCAATAAATGTGCCTCCCGTTCCACAGTCAGACTGACGGGAGCTCACGACCCACCCCTCTTGGGAAAGGAGTCCAAGTTGTAGGCATTTCTAATAAACAACTAATAAGCTGTCAGCAAATATTCCCGTACAAATTGAGTCAATGATGAATGGCCAGAAACGTATATTGTAATTAAGATCCATTTATTATGTTAGGGAATTACCTTGTAAAATGACTTGTGGCTTTTTGGGGAAGAGTCACCAATAATTATTCATTTTGTAGGTGTGGTTTATTAAATTACATTTTGTTGTGCCATGTTTTCATGAACATTCATTGATTGCTGTCATTTTTACCTCATCGTGGACCATGTCAATAATGTGTTCTTTCTGTCTAAAAACTTAAGAACTTTTCCTTGATTCCTAACTGAGCAGATTCTATGTCAGTTTGCTATTTGATATTATGAAAAAAATATTTTCTTATATCTTTGCACACATTTGTTGTGTGTGGTCTGTCTATTGATTTACAGCTAGAGTTATTTCTGATTCTGGCTTTTCATATACTTTAGAGGTTACCTTTATGTGAGTCTCCTGCAAATATTATGATAATTATTTCTTTGACTGAGTAACCATGTTTATGCCTTCAGTAATTATTTGAAATTTTTAATATAGCTTTGAAGCTTGTTGTAGCTCCAAAGGCAAGGGCCTTTACCAAGGGAGCGGCCCTTTAATGGGCAGTTTTGCCTGCGACGGCTGACTATAAGGCCGTTACACTGTTTGCCCCATGAGGGTAGAATGTGTTAATCCATCCTTCGAGAGGAGACTTCTTCGCTGCTGGTCGTTCCTGACTTGACCTCTCTTCCTGCTTTGCTGTGCCCGGTCTCCCTCCCGCCGCCGCAGTTGTTACCTTAGCGGAGGGAGACTACAACTCCCAGCCTGCCCAGCGACCCGGATCCACTTCAGCGGGGTCATCGCGCCCTGAGGCGCTAGAAAAACGCTGCTCCCTCCGCGTCGCGGGACGCGAGCGGGACGCCCGGACGAAGCCCGGACAAAGGGCGGGCCGTCTGAGGCTGGACAAGGTTGGGTTGGGCCCGCTACTCTGCTAGAAAACCTGATTTAAGGAGGTGAGCCTGTGTTATAGCTGGGGGTTATTTATTGAATTGTTGCCTCTTGGAGCACCTGTTTACCCCGTGCTTTTGAAAAACATTGTCTGTTAGTGAAATATGCCCGGCAAAAAGTTATCCCCTGCAAAAAACACTATGGACAACTATATCTTTCAGGTAGTTGCCAAAATTAATAGTGACAGGAGATCTTCGCTTGGCCTGAGTTCACCGTCTGCTCTGAGTTCACCAACTTCGCCGGCTTCAGCTTTTGCCGAGTCCACGGAGCAACCTACCTCCTGCTGTCCACCTGTAAGTGAATCTGACCAAGCTGATATCGCTGTAACGAACCGGTCGGTTCTGATTGAGTTAGACAGCGAGAGTGAGATGGAGACTGATCAACAACTACCCGAGGACAGAGCCCCCACTCCGGTGCCCACTCCACGATCCACCAGAGGGGCTAAAAAGCCACAGCCACAGCCGAAACGATTTGGGCTCAGATCAAGCCGCAAAAAGATTGCATCGCCCCCTAGCAAATCCGCAAGGGAAGAAGATGTCACTCTGGATGACGTTTCTATGTCTCTTACTAGTGGTCAATTTAAGAACTTACTGAGTATGATAGACACTAAGATAAAGGACATTGTTAATCCGCTGTTAGGCAGAATTGATAAACTCACTAAGGAAGTGAATCGCCTTGGGGGTTTACTGAATCAAACCTTATCTGAAGTAGGCAAACTACCAGATGCTGTTTCTAGTAGGGTTGAGTCCAGTAAGGCCTCTTCTACTTTGGTGGGTGGTGGGGCTTCCTCTCTACCAGTTCCTTTGGTGGCTCCCTTGATATCCATTTTAGATAGTGCAGAGAATAAAGATGTTCCTTCAGATGCATCCTCCGCCCCAGAATCTGTAAATGGCTCGGTAGAGTTGACAGTTGAGGCCTCTCCATTGGTCTTGGTTTTAGCCAATGTTCCTCTTTTGCAGTCTGGTCAGGAAGAATCTACCTCATCCCTATTGTCTAAAGCACTTTATTGGTTAACAAATAACATGGTAATAACTCCTAGGGGTAGGCACCAATTGGCTGACGAAATAGTAAAGGCTAGAAGGGTGAGGTGGATAGGCAATAGTACAAAGAAGTTTCTGGGTGACTGCGTCATCCTACATTTTTCTGACCCAGAGGTTTTGGCCAACATTCTACCCAACCTTCTACCTCCGCAGCGGAGATCGACTGAAATCATTCCACTCACCTTAGACTTTTTCTATCAGTGTAGTGGGAGGGTCTCTAATAAAACAATGCTAAAAACTAAGTGGAACGTTGTCCCAACAAAAGGGCGGAGGGAAGTGAAGCAACCAGAGAGGGGTCTAAATCTAGAGAATAGATTTTCAGCCCTTTCCAATCTTGATGACTGTGATTGACTCCCTATAAATCTAAGTCAGGTACTACTAGCTAATGGGGATCAAAATTCGGATAGCTTATCTACCCAGAATGTTAATTGCCTTACCAATGATTTGTTGAATAACTTGGTTGTCCAACCAGAGGGTGAGGCTTGTGTACTAAACTCTTTTCCTGGATTACGCCAGGGTCGTTTGTCTGGAGTTGCCAACCTACTCTGCTGGAATATAGCTCGTCTGACATCCAAGCTCGATTGTGGGGACTGGCTTGGCTTTGTTACCCAATTTGATATTTGTATATTCCAGGAGACTTGGGCTTGCGATCCTGTCTTTGTATTAAGCTATTTGAATTTTTATGTGTCAGCTGTCAAGGGTCCGAAAGGTAGACCTATGGGGGGGCTTACTATCTGGATTCGACAAGCACTAAATTTCTCAGTTAAAAATATAGCTACTGGACACAATGATATCCAGCTTATTAGGATTTCTAATGACAGAACAGGGTCACTTGATATTTACAATATTTATATTAGGAGCTCCAAAGGTCGATCTGAAACATTATTAACCTTGGCCGACCTCATCGAGGAGCACTCCGTTAAAAATAACATCGTTATAGCAGGAGACCTTAATAGGACGTTTGAGCCATTGGTTGTGGGAGATGCTTTCACTGGTGCTGATGAGGATTCCTTCTGGGGCATCCCTGAACTACAACTGAAACCAGTCTCCCGTTGGACAGAGGACATTATAGCTATTAATGCACTGTGTCTTGAAAAAGGCTTGAGAGCTATGAACGGGAGAACAGCTGGGGACAGAATTGGTTCACCAACTTTCGACAATGGGAGGCACAAAAGTCGAATTGACTATGTGATCTGCAGTTTGCATCTGTGGCCTGCCCTTTGTGATATGGAAGTCATCATAAGATCTGAGAGTGACCATAACCCCCTAAGTGTGACTCACAAATGGTGGCCTGCTGAATCAAACTCTAGCTGCATGAATGAATTCGTCCCTCCGCCCATTATCCCCGAGAACAATATGCGTAGGCTACGTTGGGACACTGTAGCGAGAAATCAGCAGGCTATTGATATTATTAACAGTGAAACTGAGCAAGCCATTCTAGCTATGGAACTGGCTAATGCCTCTCCTAAGGATCTGGGTGAAGTGGTCAAAATACATGATACCCTCTTTGGTAAGATCAAGGCGCACTTTCTAAGACCTGATAAACATAAGGGGGTTATTACCAGAAAAGATGCTAGATGGTATAACTCTGATTGTAGGAAGGCAAGACTCGACCTTGGCCGGGCAATCAAGAAGCGAGACTGTGAGTCTGTTTCTCTAGCCAGGAAAGAATATAAAGTATGCATTGCTAAAGCTAAGAAGGATTGGGATGAGCAACACTGGTGCAAACTGAAAATGGCCAGTGACAGGAAGGATTCCAGAGTATTCTGGAATATTGTAAAATGGGGTTCTGAGAGAGCTGAAGAGTCACCAAGTAATAACGTCTCACAGGAGGCATGGGTTAAATTCTTTAGTTCGCAATACACTCTTAATACCCGGGTCTCAGTTGACGACAGTACGGCTATGAAGTTTTTTGAAGATGACAATTTTAACTATAAAGAGATTATGTCTGCAATCTGTGCAGTAAAACACGGGCGAGCTCCAGGACAAGATGGAGTACCCGCTGATATATTCTTAAATGATAGTGAACGCTGGTGCAAATATATACATTTGCTTATAAACTCAATTGCTCAAGGAGCAGATGTCCCTGATTCATGGAGGGGTGCAGTTATTATCCCCGTGTATAAGAAGGGGGACCGAGCTCAGCCCTGTAACTATAGGCCTATTAGCCTCATTGACACTGTGCAAAAAATCGTGGGTCGCGTGGTGGTCAATAGGCTTCTCGACTGGGCTGAGGATTTTAATATTCTATCTCCATTCCAAGCAGGTTTTAGAAGGGCAACAAGCACGATCGATCAAGTGTTCCGCTTCCAATTATTACAGTGGAAAACCGTGGTTCTGGGGGGGTGTAGCCTGTACGCGGCATTTGTCGACTTGCGGGCTGCATTCGACCTGGTCCCACGTGCAAAACTGTGGCAGGTCTTGCATAGCTTGGGGGTTTCCGATGAGTTACTAACCCTGATACTGCGCCTCCACGAGTCTAACTATGCAAAAATTCAGTGGGGCGGTCACGGGATGGTCACTCCTGATTTCCGTGTTGAAAAAGGGGTCAGACAAGGGTGCTCAATGGCTCCTACTCTATTTACATTGTTCATAAACGGGGTAGTTTCTCGATTGGTAACTGCGAATGTTGATGCTCCTTCTCTTGCAGGACTAAAAATCCCCATATTAATGTTTGCGGATGACACGCTAATTTTATCAAAAACCCCTAGTGGACTACAGCGTGCTCTGACAATCTTTGAGAACTTTTGTGGGGAACATGGACTGGAGGTGAATACTATGAAAACTAAACTAATGAGCTTCAAGCCACAGCGTAGCTTTAAGTCCAAAATTATGATGAGTGGTGGGCCTTTAGAGTTAGTTAAATCATTCACATACCTAGGTATCCAAATAACTGATGACCACAGGTGGAGCCAGCATATAAATATTGCTATTTTGCGACACAAACAAATAGCTGGCACAATTAATTCTGAACACAGGAAATCGCTAACCAAACCTGTTAAACCAGCCCTATTGGTATATGAAGCAAAGGCTATTGGGTCTGCACTTTACGGCGCTGAAATGTGGGGCTTTGAAAATCTTACATCTCTGCAAGCCTCTGAAAATAAATTTTTAAGAACTCTTACCGGTACACCTAAAAGTACTCCGTTGTTGCCTCTCCGATACGATCTAGGAAGGAAACAAATCAAGGACTTGGCCAGATTACGCCCGATCTTGTATTGGTGCAGACTCTGGACCACTCCTGAGCTCTCACATTATGCCGCGGGTTTTGTGGATGTGATCAAGGCTGATGGCTTTCACAAGATAAGCTGGCTTAAATTATTGAAATCTATATTGTTTGAGCTAGGGTTGAGTTCTTTATGGCAGGACCCTGCTGGGACATCTTTCCCTTCTAAGCGTGTCTTAAAAGATATTTTTTGGGAATGGATTGCTACTAAAACTTTAAATGCTTCAAGCTCTGGGTCCATGTCTTCGCATTTTCTTGAGGCCAAAATGTATCCAGTCTTGGAACCATATTGGGATATCATCTCCAAACCAGGTGACAGGAAGCTCTTATTCCAACTGAGAGCTGGTGCACTTCCTATAAAAATATTGACAGCTAAATGGGGTTCAGGTGGAAGTAGCACCTGCCCAGCTTGTGGGTTGGGGGATGAGTCTCTGGGTCACTTTCTGTTTTCATGCGGATCATATGCTATTCCAAGACGAGTATGGTTAGCTCCTATGTGCAGGAACCTTGGGACATCAAGTAGTTCTGTAGCTATGCGAATTATTTGTACGACTCAAGTTTCTTGGATCCTGATAGCTACAGCAAAATATCTGGGGTGGGCATGGATGCTCAGGCAGAGACTGCTAGTTAAATAACTATTCTCTGCCCGACAATTTAGACAGAGACTGCTAGTTAAATAACTATTCTCTGTGTGACAAATTGGCCCTCATGAATTTGACATTACTGCTTTTTATTTATCAAGGACCATGTATCAAGATAGAGACTGCTAGTTAACCAACTATTCTCTGTCTTGATAATTGTTTTTTTGCATTTGTATAATTGCTTTTAGATTCCAGCGTTTCTCATCTTGAAAAGTATTTTTATCAAATGTTTTAATTCTTCTTTTAACCGAATGAATTTTTATATGTAACCTATAGGGTTGCGTCAATGTGCTGGATTGTAAATTTAATTTGTTTTTAAAATTCTTGTGTATAATATGCTTTTATGAGTAACAACTCGAATAAAGCACTTTTGACTTGACTTGACTTGTTAATCCATAAAACAACGGTGTCCCAGAGACAGAGGGGGTTGAAACACCTCCGGTACTCTGAAACCTTTGTTTCAAAGCTGTTGCTGTGAAACTTGAACAGTTAACAGCCGCATGCGGGACACGGCGGTTAATTGTGGAACATTCACAGCAATAGCTGTTAAAGGAGGCTAAAGTCAGACTCTGGTTCTCCCTGGGCTTGGTTGTTTTGTAAATCCAGGACGGTTATTTGTAAAATGTGGTAAAGTGTGATTGTCGTCTGATGCAAAATTATTTCTTTACTTCCTTTCAAGTTATTCTGGGATGACAGGCAGTGCAGCGTGGCTGCCACCCTTGGGGGAACGAAAAAAATAATTGTCAGGTAAAGATTCCTATGACTCTATATTTCCTTTTCCCCTGGCTTTTTCCACGGCTCCCCAATTGTATGGAGGGAAGTGAGTGTTTCACTCTTGCTGCTCTACTCCACTTCCTGTCCCAGATCGATGGGCAGCGCTCTACTTATTCCTGACTGGCCCAGCTATTTAATCTGAATGCCGGGCCGGACTCGCAGTGAACGCACGCAGCAGGCACGCCTGTCTGTGTCCGTCTGTGCCAAGTTTACGCCTTGTGCCAGGGATGCTGTCCTTTTTATCGTAGACCCTGGTAAGCCCCGTGTTTACCCGAGAGGACAGCTCTTGGAGCTTCAAGGACAGAAGGATAGAAGGATGTGCACTGCAGGTCGATGAACTGTGAGCATTGGGCTAGTAGGGAAGTGTGGCTCAATGGTTAGAGCAGCAGACCCTGATGTAGAGGTCTGGCCCGGGACCAGGGTTCAATTCCCGCCTCGGCGGGTCTTGGGCTCAATTTCCTTGGACATGATAATTCTCGCCTCGGTGCCTATTCTAATCATGGGTCCCACTCTGCAACTCTGGGCAATAGCTTGCATAATCTCTACAACGACCCCAACAGCGCTGGGATGCCTGGCTTCACCTTGGGGGTGCTCAGGAGTGGACATTTCACGGGGAAAAGCCAGGAAGGGTTCCATAGTGGTATGCGTTACAGCGCCAGGACACCCATGGGTATTAGTGCGCTTTACAAGTACAAATTACATTTACATTTACATTTACAATTTACATATGAGTGTGTTAACTGTAAGACAGTCATTCTATTGGGGGTAGCTAAAAAACCCAAGGGGAAACGTGTCAGCCGTACCCTTACCCATGAAACAGTCCTTGTCAGGGTATCTCCTGATCTCTGATTAAACATAGAGCAGAATTTAATGATTTTGTCTCCTCCCGTAGGCTTGATTGGGTATTTATTGATGAAACCTGGTCTAGAGATTGCTCAGAGCCTGGCCTGGTGGAGTCCATCCCCTCAGGGTATGCTCTGTCCA